>NC_065579.1:165549112-168049112 GCF_024542745.1 Macaca thibetana thibetana
CTTATGCTCTTGAAACGTGCAAATATGGAAACAGAAAACAAAACTCACCTGTGCAGATGGGGTGGCTTCGTGCCTTTCATTTACAGATTTCTCTGGTCGGGCTTTCATTTGTTCATAGCAATTTTCATCCATTGGTTCTTGGGAATTAAAAAGATTGTGACTCATGATAGAAAATTTAAAAATACTAGTATGAATAAAAATACATGATCTAAACAACATTTGACTGTAAATATTAACTGCCCAAGAATTACTTAACTAGTGTTTTTGGTGGAGATACAAAGAAGTAAGGAAGCCCAAACTGTTACCTGCAGATTAAGCCGTGAAGTCTCTTGAGCTACAGGGTTAGTAAGATAAAAATAAATCCTTGGCATAAGAACTAGATCATATGAATTTTCTTGTACCATTGCAGGACTTGACAGTCTTAAACTACCATTTAAATGTTATAGAGATCTCACAAGTTAAAGGATTGCCTGTACTCTCTATTTAAGATAGACTGCAAATGGTGCATGGTGCCACAAAGCACAGTACACATACATCGGTGATTACAATTTTGAAATTCATTCCTTGAGTAAGGAGTTTTACTCAGGGACGTTTCAAGTCCAACATCCTCATTTTGAAAAAGAAGGTTTATATTATGACTTTTGTCCCATCAATCAGTGACAGGACATCTCAGTCAGACTGCCTAAGGGTCTGGGACTGCACAATGCTTGTCCTTAGTATTTGGGGCTTTTGTACAGTGTTCAGCAGCCAGCAGATCTGTACTCATTTCATCCTACAGGATGAATCATCCATACCTTTTTGAATCATCCATACCTTTCTTCCCCCAGATATGTCCATTTAAAAGGAAGAAGAAAGTGAAGTAGTGACTCATTGAATGACCAGTAACCTGGCAGAAATGTGGATAGTACCAGTTTGACCCTCAGAGAGAAAAAGATATATTTACTATAACAAAAGCAACTTAATAATCATTGAGCTCTTTTTGAAAAGCAACACCCTGAGAAAGGGTATGTAGAGTGGTGTTTCTCAAATCGTGGTCCATGGAAAATCTGCATCAGAATCACCTGGGATGTTAAGTAGCAGATCTCTAAGCCTTAGCCTGGACCTGCTAAATCAGAATGAGTGCAAGTGGCACCTGGGCTCACTTAAGTATGGAAGTAACAAGTATGATGGGTTTAGAGTCATCAGAATACATAAGAATTCGAGTAGTCAAATATTACAGGTGGCCAACATGATTCTCCAAAGTGAAATGGGGACAAATTATCGAGCACTAGAGGGCACTCTACAATGAAAGGAAAGATAAAAATAAATTTTTGAATCATACAAAAGAGAATTCCCACATTTCTAACTTTAGTATGATTCCATAGTGCTTTAATACATAGATTTTTAGATAAATTTTGTACATTACTTGATGTCTCTGTGTTCAAAACTTGGAGTTCAATAGGATTTAACCCCTAAGTCTCCTCTGATGTATTGAATGAGTACTTGCAGGGAAAGGCTGGTAGCTTCTATCTTCTATCATCAGAACTCTAGGATCAGACCAAGGTTATCTGTTTTGAGAAATGTAGGGATGTTTTATTTTTAGGTGTCCGGGATGATACAAGTGATAAGGGATGCTGGGAATTCAAGAGCACTTATTACATATGAACAAAATAAATATATAAATCACTCAGCAACAATTTGGTTCTTCTTTCTCCCACCTGCCATCAATCCAGCCCTACATTCTCTATTTAAAATATGAGAAACCAAGGAAACTGTTCATTGTTCCATGCTATTCACTATACATTTGCTTTTTATACTGAGCACAAAGCACTTTTTCTGTGGACAACTTTCTGTCCTAGAAATAGCTTTATTTCATAGAATTCGGTGTGTGTCGAAATTCATGGTAATAGAGTCTTCCTGTATTCTCATGACTACTAGAGTGAAATGAAGAGAATGTAGAAAAACAGGATGTTGATTTAGAGTGGCTATTGTAATACAGCTTACAATATGCAGCTTTGGAAATATGGCCTAATTAATATACCAAAAGTACTTGAATTGATGGTTACCACTGGGATAGCTAAGTGTGATTGTGATTTTTTTAAAGTGCTACTTAAATTATTTTGTGAAACCAAGTGTGATTTACTTGATTTATTTATAAATTTAATTTATGGAAAACTTACCTGAAATCATATCATCTAAGTTACCATAAATTGGTGCATCTTCAATATAATACTCATCATCCCTATAACAAGGAAAAATAATTTACCTTATTAGATTCCACTTTTCACATAATTCATAACTGATTTCTCAGCTAAATTCAATATTAAGTGAACTATTGCCTATTCTTGGTTACCCCCAGCCAACCACGGTAGGTGTGTTCCTGTGCAAGTGAGTGAACACATGCCTGCATGTATGTATGTGTATGTGTGTTTCGTGTAAATTTAAAAAGTTGGTTTTTGGACCTTCTTACAGGGAATAATGATAGCAAATACTTATTCAATAGTAACTGTGTATTAGGTGCTACATCGAGTATATGTCATATGTTTGTTCATTTAATTCTCTCAATTCCAACATAGGTGCTATATCATCCCCCGTAGGCAGATAAGAAATCTGAGGCACAGAGAGGTTATATCACTTGTTCAAGATTACAAGACTAATAAGGAGCAGAACTGGAATTAGAACCCAGGTAATCCATGCTCTTTATTGTACAATGTACTGCCTCTTTACTCACCCAGAATATCAGTCCAAACAGTCTCTTAAAATTATGTTTTCTGAGTATTACAGACTGAGGTTAGCAGATGCAATAAAATGATTGATCACCTATTATGTCCAGATGCTGAGTTAGGTGTTTTACATACATTATATCAAAAACTCACAAAGAAAATTCTCCAAAAGTAGTAGTATTCTTCCCTGCTTTACACAGGAGAACCCTGAGATTCACATAAATTAATTTACTCTCCCTAGGCTTATCTCAACTGTCAGCAACAACTACCAATTATGAAACTTTTCTCTACGCAAGTGCTCATTCAACCCTCAGGACAATAATATTTTTATCCCTATTGTGCATATAAGGTATTTGCAACTCATAGAGGTGAATGACATTGTCCACGGATACACAGTAACTGGAAGTGCTAGGATTGTACAGCAAGTTTAGTCCTAAAGCCCTGTGCTCAGTCCACATCATGAGGAAGTTATTCAGAGGGTGATACAATTCAAAGGCTCTAGGGAAACAGTCTAGATACTATACAGGGACCACAGTTTTATGTCTCCCCCTCCCCCAAGTCAAGAGAACTGACAGGAATACACAGCTATTTGCTCTTGCTAGCTGATTAAAGTTCCTTCCAGCCTCACGTGAGTAATGCTATTAGAATTACAGTATACATCCTACCATTGTCACCAGACTGTCATTCTACCAATGTCATCCTACCATTGATGATGGCCCTAGTGACCAGATTTCACAATGGCAGTCTGGGAACTGAGGAACTTATCAGGTGGTGAGAGTGGCATTTCATAAAATAGTACCAACTGCTTTAACTTTGAGATTACATGTCACTGAAAGCTGGAGGGAATTTCATCAAAAGAAAGACAAAAGGACTCTTATCTCAAGGCATAACAGCTGTATTACTCCCCATGCTACTGAAAAAAAGACAGAGTATATGTAAATAGTAAGTAGGTAATAAAAAATAATAACAGTTCAAATGATACCTGTATGAAATGGCTTGAAAAGCTCAGACATGGGCATACATTTCACTCATCTGATAACAAAGGAACTCATCTGTAACCTTTTTTCCGTCCAGTAATTCAATACAGCTTAATATTTGGATATCAAGTAGTCCCTGCTCATGAGTTTTCTCCATGCCAAGAATATAATAGCAAAAGGTGAAGAATTTTTAATAAGACAATCCATCCATTTTCCTAGCCCACATAGATAGCAGATACAACTTGCAAATGATAAATCATGTCCAGAAAATGAATATTGTTTTATTCCCATGAATGAAAATAAGATATGATTTATAATGCAGTGTCCTGTGTCTACAGGCCCATCTCAAATGATTAATCATCTCAAATAAACTATTATTCAGGAGCAACTGCCTAACAAACAAATTAAAAAATATATTCTTGGCAATGCCAAATAGCTCCAGCCTGTTGTAAATTTGTAATAAACCTCAGGAGCAAATGTGTGGCAGTGTTTTATGTGGATGATTAATTACTTTTAAAAATAAATTAATAATTGAACTCATATCTGAGAGGCTAGTGTGCCTCTGAGTTTTCAGCCAGATCAGACTCTCCATTGTTCTGAACATGCCTGAAATAATTCTCTAACCAATAAGTACATTTACTGACACTCCAAAATTAAGAAAAATACATTAATTGTATCTATTACTATGGTCCAGACTCTGTGCTTTCATTTATATTTTTTCTAGTTCCTATTTTTTACATTTTATATTTATATTTATTATTTATTAGGTCTTTCATAAAATTCCTCAAGTAGTTTGCGATCCAAGTCCATTTAAATAACTAAATTCAAATTAAAAAAAAATCTGGCGTGAACCCAGGAGGCAGAGATTACAGTGAGCCGATGCTGCGCCACTGCACTCCAACCTGGGAGTCAGAGCGAGACTCTGTCTCAAAAAAAAAAAAAAAAAAAAAAAAAAAATTCACTACTTTTACCTGATCACCTTGGACTTAAATTCTCTAAGTTTAGATTGTCTTACTTAAAAAATGAGAATATTAAACTAGTTGATCTCTATTGTTCTTTTCAGCTCCCAAGTTCTAGAATACAAATGCAGGATTCCAACATCCAAATAAAATTGAAAGACTTTTTCACAAAATTAAATAAATCTATTTTAGGCCGGGCGCGGTGGCTCAAGCCTGTAATCCCAGCACTTTGGGAGGCCGAGACGGGTGGATCACGAGGTCAGGAGATCGAGACCATCCTGGCTAACACAGTGAAACCCCGTCTCTACTAAAAAATACAAAAAAACTAGCCGGGCGAGGTGGTGGGCGCCTGTAGTCCCAGCTACTCGGGAGGCTGAGGCAGGAGAATGGCCTGAACCCGGGAGGCGGAGCTTGCAGTAAGCTGAGATCCGGCCACTGCACTCCAGCAAGGGGGACAGAGTGAGACTCCGTCTCAAAAAAAAATAAATAAATAAATAAATAAATAAATAAATAAATCTATTTTAAGGGTCTGAGAAGTTGCCAGATATGGGAAAGGACAAGCTTCGGGATATATCAGAAGTTGGTTTTGGTAATTGCTAACCTGATTTGCTTCATAGTTGTTACTCTGAATAGGCGAAGATGTAAGCTTGGGCCCTGAAAGCATGTAAATGTTTAAAGCCATGAGAGAGGATGACATTATTTATGGAATGAGGCCCTGGGCACTCTGATGTTCAAGATTCAGAAACCAGCAAAGGAGAAGGGGCTGCTGGTAAAAGAAGAGGAAAACCAAAGAGGGAGGTGGCTCAGAGCCCAGAGAATCAGGTGTTTCAAGTAGAGAGTGTCAGGGTGTCAAATGCTGCAGAGGGACTCAGCAAGCCGAAACCGAGATTTGATCATGGTAACCTTGGCAAGAGCAGAGCCGGTGTATTAGTGAGGACCTATGGCATACAGTAGGTTCAAGAAAGAAGAAGAAGAAAAGCCAGCAAATATGGAGAGAATATAGAAGGAACTTTCAAGTTTTCTTGTAAAAGAGAAAAGAGCAGTGAAGAGGTAGTTGTAAGACAATCTAGTTTTTTTTTCTGTTTTTTGTTTGTTCGTTTTTTTTTTTTTAGATGGAGTCTTGCTCTGTTGCCCAGGCTGGAGTGCAGTGGTGTGATCTTGGATCACTGCAACCTCCGCCTCCCGGGTTCAAGTAATTCTCCTGAGTAGCTGGGACTACAGGCGCATGACACCATGCCCAGCAAATTTTTGTATTTTTAGTAGAGACAGAGTTTCACTATGTTGGCCAGGATGGTCTCAATCTCTTGACCTCATGATCTGCCCACTTCAGCCTCCCAAAGTGCTGAGATTATAAGCATGAGCTACCACACAATCTAGTTTCAAGGAGATGGTTGGTTTTTTAAATGTATAAACAATACAGTCTGTTTATATATTGGTAGGAATGATACAAAAGGGACAGAAAAAGTAACAATGCAGAAGAAAAAAGGAAACGTTGGCAGAGTGATGCATAGATGCTTATTACATTTTTGCTTTCTCTGGCATGGGCTGTGATATGGGTGTAGATGTCTTGAACTTGGTGTAGGAGGGCACCAAATAGAGAACCCTGATCCAGAGGAAGAGTGTAAACCCTAGCACTATTTCGTGCGACTGAGGCTGAGAAGCGAATCCAGCAGTGTTGTCTCTGAAGTGATTGCTAATGGATGCTCACAGCCATGATACCCAACACTAAATTCTCATTCTGTTGATTAGTGTTCAAGTGCCTCTCTAATATGCGTATTTCTTTATAAAGTCTGTTAAGCACAATGAGCTCACATTCCCAGTGCTTTAGAGCACTTCAAAAGAAAGGTCTTTTGCCAAAGTTTGGCAGAAAAGATACTGGAAAGAACTGCCAGCATGATGATTTCTAAAATGACAGAGAATCCGAGAGCAGCGACGGAGCTAGAGGTGACAAGGGGGCAGCCAAGAATAAGGTTTGGGGAACCCCGAGATTCTCAGAATTACTTAGGAAAGGGACCAGAGTTCTTGCAGTTATACAGGGTTGGGGCTTGGGGTATGATTATTTGTACATTGAAACAAACAGGAGGCTGGAAGACATAGAGACACGTCTTCTGGGTCTAGTGAAGGCCTCAACTGCATAGCCACTTGGACGTCTGAGATGTCAGGGAAAGGCGCCCAAGAGTTCTGTTGTCATCAGGATTTTCAACCTTGAGAACAGGTCAAGAGGACAGATGAGACTAGTTATATTTAGGTAGCATAGTTAGCAAAGAAGGGAAATACAGAAGATCCCCACCCTGCAGAGCTCCAGAAAATCAAGAAATCACCTGAAAGTAGAAGAGTAGCTGAGCTGAATTAATGTTTTATGATAAAAGCACCTCCAGTGTCCCCCAGAAGCAGTTCATGAAAAGCTGCTGGAAATGTGTCCTAAGCTTTTTGAGAGAGACCCTGAAAACTGAGGAGTCATGATAAGCTTAATGTAATTGTGAACCTGACCTGCTTTCTTGAATTAGGGTGTGAACATACTGCAAGTGGGCAGGAATTTTCAGAGACATTAATTTTTATTCAATAAAGCGGCAGCTTTTTAGTCAAGTACGCTCCATAAATAAAGTATTATATTACAAACCTTATTCTTCAAATGATAAAACCAAATTTCACCAATGCTCATTTCCCCCAAGACTGCGAATCCACTAATTCCAAGTCTGTTTAAAATCCAGAATTGCCTGGATCTCAGACCCATGATAGTCTCACAGTGTTATCCTTCCAATACAAACCAAAAGACAAGAATTATGTTTTAAATGAGAAAGAAAGTGACCCAAGGATAAATAGCAGAAAGTGTGTATTTGACTTTCTGCTTGATTTAAACGCTACGGTCTCCTTAAAGTGATCATGTTTCTGACCTACTATTGCAGGAAGGGCAGGGAATGGGGAAACAGAGAAATACAATGAGAGAAGCAATTCCTTTCCCTTCCAACATAAGCCAGTATTGAACAGGAGTGGGGAGAGAGTGCAACAGAGAACTCAGTGCGATGGAAGTTTATTTCCTTCCTCTGTGGCCACAAACGATGTTGGAACTGAAGAGGCATCAGTAATGCAAGCCCCACCTAAGAAACATAGGCTTTGTTTTCACTTGCCCTGTTTTAACATTTAATGGATTGAGATAGTTTTTAGTTTGCTTATTGATTTGTTTGTGGAGTTTCCATGTCCCTTTACAAAAGTGATTTTGGTTCCCAAACCACATAATCAAGAGAAATAGACAAAATATAAAGTATATACATAAACTTGTGAATTAAAATATCAACCCTTTTATATAGAAAAAATTTGCATTGTATATTCAAATTTTGCCTAACTGGAGATTTGTTACAATAGACAATAGACTATTTTATAAATCCTTAAGGAAAAGATTCATGCCTTTCCATCTTTGTATCTTTGTTGTTGCAGGACAGTTATCTGAGTGACTTTACATCAAACTGGCCCTTCCTTTCTCACTTCTAATTTTTAAAAATAACTGGAGAATGTGCTGGAAATGCAACCTTCAGAGATAAAGAAGAATCGGCTGGAACAGCCTAGGTTCTATTCTAGTCTTCTCATAGAAACAGGATATCCTTCAGTGCTTTAGTCCAGCATATCATGTTGCCCCTTAGGGATAAACCCAAAGGTGGGCTGCTTTCTGGGGTCCTTCAGTTGCAGTGCAGGTGGGGAACAGGAAGATGAGTTTCCATCCACCTTGGGCAGCTTTTCTGAATCTTGGGGAACTAGCTCCTAATGTGTCTTAGACTTTGGTTGTCCTTTGCTGAGTATCGGTAAGTAATAAGCTCACTTTATGTAACTCATTGTGTGTTTTGTCTCACCAGGCTCAGGCAAAGTAGTAAATGTGCAACCCAAGACACAGTGGGCTGAAGCGCTCAGACCCCTATTCCTGGTGGTTGGCATAATAATGACCCTTTGCTATTTTACATCCTCCCTTGGGATTGGTAATCAGCAAACTTACTTTGCAATTGTCTAGCACAGTGCCTATTTGTTGAGTGAATATTTATTGAATGAATAAATGCTATAAAAGCTTCTTTTTTACATTTGCCCTACAGCTAAGAGCCTGATTGCTTTGAGGCAGGTATTTTACCAATTTTCCCTCATTCCTCCCATCCTAATTCCTAAACCACCAACCTAATTTAGCTAAATAGTCAAATCACAAGACTTTCTATCACATTGCATCTTAATTGCCCTGCAAATTACAAGTATTAAATAGATCATCAAAGAGATTAGCATTTACTGTGTGGTTATACAGGATTTTCATCATTATGTGTTGTAAAAAGAAACCAAAAGAGCGATAAGCAAATCATTCTTGATATAAACTAATGACTTGAAAATTATCTAATGTTAAAGAATTCAATGTTAAGAGTAGTCGTAAAAGCAGATTTTGTGTGTGAGGGGGTGTGCCTGCAGCCCAGATCTTATACTTGCTGGAGAAATTTTCACATGGAAAAAGAATTAAAAAAAAAAAAAAGACCTTTAAGAGACAAAAAAGGCTTATGATCTTATCCTACCCAGTGAGAAAGCTCTGTGTTTTTCAAAGACCTTTCAGTCTACCATTTCAGAAAGGTCTTGAAGAGCCCTCTAGGAAATTCTCTTTATTTAGATTTTTTTTTTTTACTCCTAAAACAGAAATCTCCAATATATTGACATATCTGGGTCAGAATATACTATCCAAAAAAAGTAAAATTTCTTTACTATGATTTATGCCATCTTTTTAAAAAAAGTATACTACTATACAAATTTCTTTGCACATAGCTCATTAACTATTAAAGAAAATAAGTTATATCTATAACTGCATATTCTTTCAGAGTATCTGTTCATCACATTTCCCTATTGATTGACATTAACTTTACAAACAGCATAGGGCTATGCATCTTTGTATATATCTATGTGTATACACATCTTTTTTTTTTTTTCCTTGAGACAGTCTCACTCTGTCACCCAGCTGGAGTGCAGTGGTGCCATCTCGGCTCACTGCAACCTCTGCCTCCTGGGTTCAAGTGATTCTCCTGCCTCAGCCTCCTGAGTAGCTGGGACTACAGGCATGTGCCACCACACCCCGCTAATTTTTTTTTTTTTGTATTTTTTGTAGAGACGGGGTTTCACCATGTTAGCCAGGATGGTCTCCATCTCCTGACCTCGTGATATGCCTGCCTTGGCCTCCCAGAGTGCTGGGATTACAGTCGTGAACCACCATGCCTGGCCCATGTATATATATCATAAATTGTATTAGGTTGCCAGATTGTTTTCTACTATACATTTTGAAGTGTAGCACAATTCTGTATCTAAGCTAGATCATCATCTAGGATATCTGCCTCTGAAATTAATGAGAATTCTATAGTTACCAGGTTAGAATCTCATTTTATCCTTCAACCAGCTCTCTTGTTGACTCACAGTGTGCAAATAACTAGGAAAGATAATAATGTTATAGCTTCTAATCTTTAGATGAAAGTAAAAGTAATTAAAACTCACTTTTCATTTTATTTTAACCTAAGTACAATATCCATGAACCAAATCTTTAAACAATATAGCATTGTTACTTTCGCTTATTAGTTGAGAATCATGATACATGACTCAATCACAACATACCTGGGAATGTGGTCATTGGAGTAGCTGTACATTTTATCTGAAAGATATTCAGAATAGACAAGTTAAAAGAAATGTTGACATACCTTTGTTAAATATTCTAAAGTGTATTCCGAGGGGAGCTTAGCCTCAATGTCACTTAATATATTTGAACAAGGCTCTCAGGGCACTTCTGATTGAAGTAGGGTTTAAGGTCTCTTGGGCCAATCAGATTTGCCTTTTACCAAATTACCAAGACAGAGAGATTTATATGATTTGAAGAAAAACCAGATGAACGTTCTTGGTAATTTGGGATGGAAACAGTGCAGCTTGGAGACAATGTACAGCCTGGATGCATGGCGGTTTTATGCACAGCAAACGCTAAGTAGAGAGAACCGGAACCTTCCTTCCTGCCTCCCTTGTGGCTCCAGTCCATTGCAGGGCATGGCTGTACTTTCTGCCTTTGGGTTCCATGAAACACCTCTGCATTCTTGTAAGTTTTTATCTTTGCCCATGTGGTTTGAATAGGCTTTTCTTCCTTATCAAAAATGAAAAAAATCAATAGGAGACTTTTCTTTTATCTATCTATCTATCTATCTATCTATCTATCTATCTATCAATCATCTATCTGTATATCTACTTTTAACATTTCTTGGCATGAGTAACAACATAAAAATGATATTAAGGAAGTTGCTCTGATCATGACGCCATTTCATCCACATGGTACAAAGGAGTGGCAAGGAGAAATGAGTGTCCTCGAAAGAAGAGACCTGGAAAAAGTTGGAACACAGGCTCTAAAATTAAGCAAAACAGTAGAACAGTAGGAAAAAAAAAAGTTATTTTTGGTCTGCCAGGGCAAGACTTACCAGAGATGTGTTGTAGGACAACAAAACCACACATACAAAAAAAAAAAAAAAACTATGTGATGAATCTCAGTAAGCAACTCACTGTTAAACCTTGAATGAGGCAGTTCAAAGCCAGATAAAAGTATTTTTACCTCTAGGTTAAATATAAGAATTCAAAAGCTATTTAACAAATATAGTTTTAAGAATTTTTTTTTAATGGAAGGGAATAGATTAATAATGAATTATTGAGAAAAATTAAGGGATATTCAAGGTACAATCTTAAGATCAATATTATAGAAAATTCTGTATTATCCATTCATCAGTAAATTTTCTTTGCTGTTGAACTAGATGCACATACACAGTACAATGTTTATTATATTTGAATGGCTTATTTTTCAACCTGGCATTAAATAAAAACCAAAACCTTGCAAAAAAGTTATTCATGTAAAAATAAAGACCACTATTATCTAACCCTCTGACAATAACCACAAGAAAATAGTGACCAAATGATTGTCTTTCAACTTGAACATATGAAAACACTGTATTAGTGAGGAAATAGCAATAACATCTTCAAATAATTCAGTAAGTCACCAAACAACTACAAAACTTATTTTAGTTAAATGCATGTGTAACAAAGTGGAGTTATTCTCCAGAGTTTATTAACTGTTAAAGAAACATTAGTGGAACAATTTATGAAGGTAATCATATTGGAGGATGAAATGCACATGTCAATGTGTTTGGAAGAACTCTGTGAAGGACTAAATGAGGGAAGATTTTGCAGATGCACTAAGCTGCTATGGGACCAAAAGTGATGAATGTATTCCACTTGGAATATGCCGGAAACATACTTCTAGCCCAGAGGAAATGTTCTACCATGAACTGCATGTAAAAGACGCAGTTATTTTCAACTACTTTCATATTAGTCTTGTGAATATGAGTGCACACAAATGGTGGGAGAAGCCTAGAGAGGTCTAAAATATGTTGCATAATAGGCACAAATTCAGCAAAATAAAAAATCCTGAGAAATGTAAATAGTATCAATAAGCATATAAAGAAAAAAGAGTTAATATAGACCAGGAAATTGTCAACTGATACATAAGACATGACATAAAGTATATGTTGATTTTCTTCTATGTGAAGAAAATGTTTACACTCAGGCCACTAATTACTTTGCAGATTTGCCTGGAGTTAAAGTAGATGCGTAAGAATTTAGTCAAATGGTAGCCTGATGTATAATGGAACAAATCCAGGGTTAAGAATTAGAAGACATGGATTTGGTACCAGTTTTGGAATGCATTTGCCCTGTGACAACACGCAAATTACTTTAAAACTCTGGTTCTCAATTTATCCATGAAGTAGGGACAATAATGCCTATATCACAGAGTACATGTCAGAAGTAAATGAAATAATTTCTGTAAAAAACATTTTTAATGACAAAGTTTGTTACTAATATTATACATACATTCTAAATACATATTATATAACAAGCCAGAATTTAATTGCACTCATTTGAGTCAGGAAGTTTCATTGAACGAGTTAGTTGAAAACAGGTTGGTATTATTAAGATGGTATGATATTTTAAAGTTAAAAGATTTATAAGGAATGCTTGATTTGAAATGAAATTACTAAAATCTCACCTTTGACAAAAGAAAAGTCACCAGTTGAGCATTAATTTGAAAGAAAAGGGAAAACATCAGCAAAAAATTTGAAAACAAAAGTGAAGAATGTCATTGCTTAATAAGAATAGGAAAAAGTAGGTATAGAGTAAAAATAATTCCCCAAACAGGCTAATACTTTTAAAAGATAATGTGGATTTTTCAGTTGGAGGTGCTTGAAGTATGATCGCTGGTGCTGAGAAAGAATGCTAGCGTAACACATAAAAACTAACTCTGGCCAGGCGCGGTGGCTCATGCCTGTAATTCCAGCACTTTGGGAGGCCGAGGTGGGCAGATCACGAGGTCAGGAGATTGAGACCATCCTGGCCAACATGGTGAAACCCTATTGCTACTAAAATACAAAAAATTAGCTGGGCATGGTGTCGTGCACCTGTAGTCCCAGCTACTCAGGAGGCTGAGGCAGGAGAATCGCTTGAATCCAGGAGGCAGAGGTTGCAGTGAGCTGAGATCGTGCCACTGCACCCCAGCCTGGGCGACAGAGCAAGATTCTGTCTCAAATAAATAAATAAACAAACAAACAAACTATATAGAATGGTAATGTGCTGAATGTATTATCAGGAGGGGGAAAAAAAGAAAAAAAAGTAAGGCAAAAAACTGTGTGGGAAAATGGAAATAGAAGCAACCATATAAAGGATACAATATTATAATGCGATGTTTAGATGGAAGGAAAGGGACTAAACCAATTTGGGGGGAAAATAAAGAAAACAAGTAATGGACAAAGGGAACACCTGAAATGGGATTTAAGAAGTTCAAGGGCACCCCATTCCCTGCCACTCTTAGGATGTAAATGTATAATCTGCAGCTGAGCCATCAGTACTTGGGAAATTTTGTTTTGCAGTCCTTCCTAGAAGAAGGTTATAATCTCTTTAAATGAGCAGTAGTAAAAAGTTCAGAGGTTACAGCTAAGAATAAAAGCCAGCAAGCTCAGGCTCCTGAAAAGTTCACTCTGTCATGAAGGCTCAAAAGTTTATTTAAAAATAAGTGGCATGACTTAATTTAAAAGCTGCCTGGTGATTTCAATGACATTTAGCAAAATAAAAAAAGTGTATGCTTTGCTATAAAGCAATGAAGTGTGCAAGACGTGCGTGGGAAGAACTAGGTGAGCTCTCATAATCCTCTCCGGTGATTCAGATGCAAACGCTTGTGGTCAGGTTTGTAGTTGAGAGGGTGCGATGCAAATATATTTGCTTTTATGTTTTTCCTCTTAGAGTGTTAACCCTCCTATGTACAAGAATAGACAACAGCACATAGTTTAAACTCCATAATAAAATTTCTCTGATGCATGTTCAATGCGAAGATGCCATAATTTCCTACTGATAGGACTTTGATGTATGACCAAACCATACGCTTGCTTAACCTTCTTTCCAAACCAGAGAGGAAGAGTTGAACAAAGAATAGTTTTTGGATTTAAAGAAGCAAAAAGTTAATGCACTCCTATCAGAAAAAGAAACAAATATAATCCTCCTGAAGAACAGATTTGAACAAAGAATCACATAAAAATGAAGGATTTATTTCAGGGAGAATGAGAGAACTCCATTTCAAAGCTTCTACCCAGCTGCTACAGAAAACAGCAAGGGGAGGCTTATCTGGTCTATCTGATTGAATGTGCAGATATTGTATTGTCGCTGAAATGGAGATTTTCTTTTGAACGCTATTTATTACACCCGCAAAACTTATTCACTGACTAACCAAGGTGGAGTCAGATCTTGCAAGTTTCTTAGCCACAAAGAGTAACACAAAGGTACAAACATAAAAAGTTACATGAGGCCAGATACAGGGGCATTGTGTTCACAGCCCAAGTGGCAGAAAAGCTGCCTGATACAATAGAATCTCTTTTATTATAGTTTGTTTGTCCAAGAGAAATAAGGCAGGAAGGCGTCTTCAGGAAGACTGGGAAGGAACTGAACTGTTTGCAGAGCAGTTCTGAAATATATCTGAAATCTCTGGGTTAGAAACAAAGATAGTTCTGTTTGTTCATATGGGATGAAAAGAATGGCAGAGCTATTACTAATACTTGGGAAAAGATGTTAGGAGAAATTGGGGCAGAGAGAAAGGGTGGAGGAGAGATAAGAACAAAGGACATTCTTAGCATTGATGAATACATCAATTGCACACCAATAAAATGCAAGTTCCAGTGTATGCTCCACCTAAGGAGGGCAAATTCTGCTCAAATAAAAAGTTTTGTGATAAGCGAATGTTTAGAACCAATTCCATAAAACCCTACAGAAAACTCTCTGAAATGGCCTGAATGTGACTTACATGACCACAACAGTTAGTGCTAAAGCTCAGGGTATTGTACAGATTTGTTAAATAATATAGAGATGAGGAAAGTGAAGTTGGAGCTGGAGAGGACTTAGAGGGGCTTACGGATGGTGGGAGCAGCAAAGTAGCCAGAGAAACCAATGTTCACCAAAATAACAGATGTGAAAATTAAATGGGATGAGATGTAGCCATAGTAGATCCTTAATACTTATTTGTGGAAAGAGGGAAGGAAGCAACAGGGCCACCAGGTATGGTGATGGGCTGTACCAGATCTAGGATTGACCTACTAAGTCCCCAGTGCTATGCAAAGATTGTGTGTGTGTGTGTGTGTGTGTGTGTGTGTGTGTAATTCTTATAAGAACCCTAGGGTCTAGATGGTATTTTCCCTATCTTGTAGATAAGGAAACTGAAACTCAGAGAAATTATGTTACTTGTACAAGATCTCCCAGCTAAATACTGAAGGCGGAGTTATAATTTACATCAGGTCTACTTCAAAGGTATACTATTAAAAACAATTGAGAGATGCAAAATTTATTTTAAAAATACATCAATAAATGCAATTTATTGTTTGCTGTTTTCTTAAAAATGTTCTTTCCCATTACACTACTTTTAGGTAATACAGCCATTTATAGCATGCCTGGGGCAGTAAGAGTTTGCACAATTGAAAAGAAAAAAATCTGTCCTGAAATAGCAAGATGAAACAGTGTTGCCTTTCTTTTTTTTTTTTTTTTTTTGACAGAGTCCCACTCTGTCGCCCAGGCTGGAGTGCAGTGGCTCTATTTCAGCTCACTGCAACCTCTGCCTCCTGGGTTCAAGCAATTCTCCTGCCTCAGCCTCCTGAGCAGCTGGGATTACAGGCGTGCACCACTATGCCTAGCTAATTTTTGTAATTTTCGTAGAGATGGAGTGTCTCCATGTTGGCCAGGATGGTCTCGAACTCCTGACCTTAGGCGATCCACCCACCTCCACCTCCCAAAGTGCTAGGATTACAGGCGCTGCTTTTTTTAACTACCAAAGGTGCTGCTTTTTAAAGTAAGGCTACCATCTTTCTGCAGTGGTCAACTTACCATAATAAGCAACTACAGAAAGGAGTTTGCATGGAGGCAAAAAGGTGTGGATGTGGGTAAATAAATCCCAATGCACAAACTATCAAAAATGAGAATTGTAAAACCTATTTACAATGAGTTGTAAAAGACTAATACAGCTGAATACTTCTGGGGCGGAAGTACTAGATTAGTGAAATTATACCAGTCTTGATCTTGATGATGTTGATAAAAAGTGGTTTTTAACATCCATAATTCAATGCGATCATATGACTGAAAACACTGACTATTTAGGTTGAAAGTAAATAGGTCACATTTGCTAGATAACTTTTAAGTTAGACAAGTGAGCTCAAGGTAAACATATCAGTGTCTACCTGTTACCTGGCCCCTCAGCAATCTTAAAAGGATTATCAGTGGAATCAATGAAGGAGTGAGGCACTAATTCAGGTTACTATTCTTGTCTTGGTTGTCACCTTAAATTATTTACTCTCTGTAGATCTCAATTCACTTTTTTTTTGTAATTCAGACTATAATATTATCTGGATTTATAAGATATCTTAATGAAGAAGTTAAAATAGCCATTTTGATATATAAAGCAAAGTACTACTCTGAGCTCATTTTTATCTATAAAAGAGGGATACTGTAAGATGTTTGATGATGGGTCATTTACACATCTGACTTATAAAGTTTATGTTTATTTGAAAATATATTTGATTTTTAAAAGACTTACTGAAAGCATTGCTAATGAAAAAGGATTGCTTGTCATAAATTTCACCTTAGCCGTAGAATTGATATAACAGAGATCCAAAAAGAGTGTTGGGTTTCTGGCTGAGGACAACTGGTCAACAATGTCAAAATAGGATGTGCTGGTAGAAACCTTTTGGGACAGAGAATTAGAAAAACTGGACACTTATCATTGATTTTGATATTGAATAGATGTGTGGCTTCAGCTAGACCGCTCCATTTTCGAGTACCTCTTATCTTATTTTCAAACCTGCATGATGATAATCCCTTCTTCATATTTTTATATTAGTATTATCAATGCTTAAGATATTTCTAAATGAAGTAAGGACATTTGCTGCAATCTGACCATTGTTCTAAATTAGCTCCATGCAATTTTCCTTGGACACATGTGTCTAAGTTAATTTTGTTAACTTAGTTTTATTTCATTTCCTCTGTTAAAAGGAAATGCATTTATCCTTTCTTTTCTTTTATTACCACTTAAATGTCCTGCCCCGAGGGTTTCTTGTTATTTACACATCTTCCAGGCTGGGCGTGGTTGCTTACACCTGTAATCTCAGTGTTTTGGGAGGCCAAGGCAGAAGGATGGCTTGAGAACAAGAGTAGGAGATCAGCCTGGGCAACACAGTTAAGACTCCTATCTCTACAAAAAAAATTCTGAAAATTAGCTGGATGTGTTTGTGCATGCCTGTAATTCTAGCTACTTGAGAGGCTGAGGCAAGAGGATTGTTTGAGCGCAGAAGTTTGAGGCTGCAGTGAGTTAATCAAGCCACTGCATTCCAGCCTGGGTGACAGAGCAAAATCCTGTCTCAAAAAAAAAAAAAAAAAGATACCTTCCAGCAATAGTTGAACTTTCACTCTCCCATCCATCCATATGTATTCAACATGTAATGGATTCAGCATGGATCCATGCATATTCAACGTGAATTGGATGCCTACAGCATACAAAGGCTGTGCCATCTGCTGGACTTTAGACCATTTCAGTTGTGGCATATGCAGATTGAAAGCCACGTGGTTAAAACTTATACCCAGCATGTTGAAAAAGCAAAGCTGACAGTGGCAGATACTCTTGACCTCTCCTAGACGCTGGGAGTGTTTGACAGCAAGCCCATGGTTCAATCTATTCCTTTTCCAGTCGTCTTCTGAGTCCGCTCCTGTGTGTTGCACTTGAGAATGCCTGACTGATCCTGAGAAGATTAAGTTGGCTTGAACGGAATCTTAAAGAGCTAGACATCCCTTTGTTTATTTTGTATCAGAGAGCACCTTGATGGCTGCCCCAGCATAGACTACAATTTCATAGGTTTTTCAATTGGAGGAGGAAAAACATATTTACCAGGATAATCCCTCCCCACTCTACACCCTAAAGCAGAGTTCCTAAATTGGATAATTTTTTCACATTTCTCATATGATTGCATTCTTAAGTAAGAGAACCCTTTGGGTGAGAAAAATTAGCAAATAGATTTTCTATAGATAAAAATATCCTGTTGAATGACATTTCATAAAATTGTCTGCTTCCGTAGGTTTTCCAGTGACTCCATAGTCTCCATTCAAGCAGGTACCATGTGAAATCTGTCAAAATGTCTTACCTTGTCGTTGCTTTTCCACATAGTGGGAAATATTGAAGATCAGTGATATAACCAAAGCCAAGCCCAGCAATGCCAGAAGTCCCCAGAGGAAAAAGGGGCACCCAGAGTTTCCTGGAAATTAAAATACACATACACATAATACAATAGCTGCTTACCCATTTGTTTTGGTCTGGCTATTGCCATGATTAAAGCTGTTGTATTTATTCATAATGAAGGACACATTCTCTACCAGGAAAGTAATTAATATGCATAACTTTTTTCAGTTTTCGAAGTGGGTGTTGGTGTTAAGTCGCTGAATTCAGCATGGGCAAAAGGATTCAAGTTTCTCACATTTTGAATGTTTATGAAATAAACGACTTTTTTGTGTAGCTACTAAAAGGTGACAAATGGTGACTGATAAAAAAAACTTTTGTTCAAAAAGCAACAACATACAAATTACCAAGAATTCTAATTTGCTATACTTTTCACCTTTCTTTAATCCTCAGACTATAACCATACATGCTTTTCTTATTTACAGAAAATCGCCTGTTCTCTTCCATTAATCTCAGTAGTATAGAATACGATGTGTTGGGATAAAACAATAATTCTGGAACCCAGTTTTGTTAAGATGGGCCACAGGGAGCTTTTCTCATACTATGTAGAGCCCCATGAATGGAAAGTGGAAAGTTAATTACACTTCTCTTTCCCTACACAGGGCCTACACAGGGTCAGAATAATCAGTATTACTGTCTTCCACCCCCACATCTTGTCCCAGTAAAAGGTCTTCAGGGGCAATGACACACATGGAGAGGTCATCTCCTATAACAATGCCTCCTGGAATACCTCCTGAAGGACCTACCTGAGGCTGTTTTACAGTTAACTTTTTTTGTAAGTAGAAGTATACTCTAAGGTAATGATAAAAGCATAGTATAGTAAATACATAAACCAGTAATATGGTCATTTATTATCATTACCAGTTATTCTGTACATAATTGTATGTGCTATACTTTTCTACAACTGACAGCACAGTAGGTTTGTTTACACCAGCATCACCATAAACATATGAGTAATGCATTGCACTATGACAGCCCAACAGTCATGATGTCACTAAATGATAAACATTTTTCAGCCCCATTATAACCTTATGGGACCACCATAAAATATGTGGTCAATCATCGACCAAAACACTGTTTTGTGTATGTGTGTGTGTGTATGTGTGTGTTTGAGATGGAGTCTTGCTCTTCACCCAGGCTGAAGTGCAGTGGCATGATCTCGGCTCACTACAACCTCCATCTCCCAGGTTCAGGCAATTCTCCTGTCTCAGCCTCCCAAGTAGCTGGGATTACAGGCATGCACCACCACGCCCGGCTAATTTTTGCGTTTTTAGTAGAGACAGGGTTTCACCATGCTGGCCAGGCTGGTCTTGAACTCCTGACCTCAAGTGATCCACCCACCTCGGCCTCCCAAAGTGCTGAGATTACAGGTGTGAGACATCGGGCCCAGTTGGACCAAAACATTGTTACACAGCATATGACTGTACCTTGTACAATGACAATTATATAATATAACATAATATAGTATAGAACAACTTCCCTACAAACACATTTTATAGTTAATTTATTAGAGTTGACCAGGGAGTCCCACTGGTTAAAATTAAGCATTTAATGGATGCAGTAATAATTTACCTTTGGCCAAATTGGACTTGTAACCCTGCTTTAGACATAGTTCAACCTATAATTATTGCATCCAATTTCTATAGTATATACTTTGGGACCTTGTTCATTCACTCATCAAATGCTGAAAGGATGAGAAACTGATTTCGGAAAGATTATTTTGACCTTGCCTGTGTGAAACTACCTGGATTTACCCATATGGAAGTAAAATAGACTTTGATGATTTTCTATTCTGGGACATGTCCCAGTTATGTTTTCAAAATTTCTTAAGGGAGTGTCAAGACTGCTTCCATCTCACCGACCATTAAAGCATACAATCTGCCTAAAATGGCAATAGAGAGTTGAACTTCATGTTGTAGTCAGAAAATAAAATTTAAAATTCTCTGTTGCTCTTTCTTATTTGCTTCCATTTTCCACATTTGGGCCTTTGTTCTCAGGACAAAATAAAACATGTTTTAAGAAAAAGAACCAGCCATATGAAACTCTCCATTGAATACATTAATTTCAGGGATACTATGAACTGGAAGATATTATTAAATGCATCCCATAGTGTCTCAAATATAAAGGCCTGGGGATTTCCTTAAGAACTGGCACATTTTTGCTATTATATCCCATGTGAATATTGTACTTGGTCATCTGTCTGTCTTTGATACACAATCTACTTTAAGCAAATCTCCAGAACTTTATGATACTCATTTTTGTGAACTAATCGTATCCCTTTTTCCTTATTTTCTCTTCACTTTGACTTATTTGGTTATCTTTTGTACTGTTACACTTATTTCTAATACCCCTTTTTCTGGGGGAGGAGTAAATAAATACATGGAAAATAATAATAAATCTCTAGCACTTATCACCCTTGGGAACACTAATAAAAATCAGTCTCCTTTCTACTTAGCATTTTTTTCTTTCCATTTCCCATAACACATAGCATTTAGTATATACTCAATACATAGTTATGGTTTGAATAAATAAAACATAGTACAATATAACCAATCATACTTCAAGGAAATAAACAGAAAGCCCTAATCTTATTTTTTAAATTACACTGAATCTAGCTACAAATCATCCAATCATTTGGACAAAATTATACTCCAAATAGAAGTTTTGCTTTCTCCTTTCCAATTAAAGAGAATTGAAATAGTTGGATTAGTCCATTAATTGCTATAAGAAGATAATTTGACTCTCAGCTACAAAGAAACAACCTAATCAATATCACAAGCCTATATGCTACACTGAAAGCTTTTGGGAAAGTCCTAATAATTTTCAGGAAATATGTCAGAAACACTGAGGCAAAAACTTGGGTCACACTGTACATTTCTTTAGGGTTGTGTTTTGTCATTTACTGTTAGAGTAAATTTGCCCCACATAACCACCTGGAGGGCTTTTAAAACACAATCTAAATTCTAATATTGGGGAGTAGTTTAAGTATGTGTGATGTAGTTTCACATGGTCTCTGGTTTCCTCTGCTTTTGGGGTCCATAATTCCTAATACTTCTGTTTTCCAAGTTTTTAAAAATAGAATTATATACATTTTAAACAGGAAGATTTTTATTTAGAGGCTTTATATTTTATGACATTCTTAATATCTTTCATGATTTTTTGATTGCCAACAATAAATACCCCCATTTTGAAAACCAATGCACACACATGAGAAGAGTAGACATTAAGTAGATAATGGTGGAAATTTTCAACTTGAATTCAGGTCTGCATAAATGTACAGACACACACAGACACACACACAGACACTTTATACCTCCCCTTACCTAGTAATGCTAAATACGCAGTATAAACATCTCCATACTCTTGTGGGTATCTACTTAGTACAGACAGTGCCTCTTAGAATATTGGACGCACAAAGTGCTTAAAACTTTTTGCCCAACAAGTGTAACCTTTAGTATCAATATCCATTAACTGTAACTACTTTCATTTGTATAGCTTTGATCAATTTTTAAAAACTCCCACACAATTTGAATTCAGCTGTTTACACTGTTAAAAAGCCAAAGGCTTTGAGAAATTATCAGAGCGGCAATGGCAGCTAGGAAAATCATGATTTAAGTTTCTCTCCAGCTTCCAGCTACCAGGGGCTAATAGTGGTGGGTTTAATTATAAAACCTCTGACTCCCTTAAAGCCAACAGTAATTGGCAGGCACTGTCTTTGAAATTCACAATTGTATGTGTTCTGGAAGGAAACCCAGCTAAGCAAATATAATGTCTTTCTGCTGGCAGATTTGATTTACACAGAAGCCTTTACTTAAAATATTAACAATAGGAAAAGCAATAAATAGAATGCCTTAATTGTTTTTACTTCAGGCTGTCTTTAACTGAGACAAGTGTATGAGTTTATAGTATATTACAGCATATAGCTTCTCTTAATGGCTTCCCTTGGCTTGTAAACTCTGTCAGAGCAATGAACATCTCTTTGCATTCCATTAATGTGTAGATTTATTTTAGGCACCCAGATCTCAATAGCAGTATTATGATCCCCATGGCTCTACTCATAAAATGAGGTTTTCTTACCATGGTGGTGGTTGGTACTAAATAAGGCACATTCTTGATGATTTTTTGAATGTGACATATCATCACTACACCCACAATCCCAACCACTGCCCATCATCCCACGATAAAAGACATTTGAATCATGGATATCAGCACAGGAGGGGGCTCTCAAATCAGTTCCAGGCTTTCAAGTAAAATACCATGCTGTCTTTAATGCAAATCTGAAATCCACTGACTTTAAGTGTCTATTATGAACAGGGGGTTATTTGAGAAGTAAATGGTATGTATTGGGGAATGAGCTGTGATGGGGTAAGAGAAAATAGCAATATTAGCTTTGGATTACCTATTTTCAAACTGGAAAAGGGAATGAGAGTAGTCACTAGTTGTGTGGCTGGTTGTGTGCAAATCACTGAACCTCACTAAGACAATTGTAACCCTGGAGTTCGTATCTTCATCTGTGTTACATTAAGGCTACCTCTTCCTAGCACATCATGATTCCCCTCAATCAACACTTTATTTAATTGAAGAAAGTATAAATGTGAAAGTAAGGTGGAGGGCAGAAGAGAGAAATTATGATACCTCCAATGCTAGACTCTTCATTGCTTCTACAATTAAACTTTACCCGAGATTGGTAAACCTCAGAAATTCTACTGAGATTAAAGTGCTGCTGTAGATGAACCTGTCTTTCTCTGTATTTAGTGACTCCATATATGTGTACTTATTGTTTATTTGAGAAGAACCTTAGTAAGATCCTCTGAAGATGGCATGGTTGTGTGGAAACTTTCATCCAATAAAATACTTTATTATGTTTCTTTTAATATTTCAAGAAGGCCTATTAATTTTGTCATCTCTTCCCTTTAATTCTGAAATGCTGAGAAGATTATGTGTAATCAAAAATGTCTGGAAAAGTGCCCAATAATGATTTCTCTTATTCACTAGCAATTTGTGGACATTTATTACTTGGAACTGTGATCTTTAATTGATAGTCTTTCCTGGATTGACTTTTCTTAAAAACACTGCCCAACTCATAATATTACCTAAATTAAATGGAGAAACATTGTCTTTGACCCATCTGAGTTTAAAAGATAATTTACAAGTTAGTCCCACCCAGTCTCTAAAAGAAGGGATTTCATTGTTCTCAAAAGGTGATGAGGCTCAAGAGAAGATAAAACTGAGTAAAGAAAATTGAGACTCCTTTTTTTAAAAAAATGAAGATGAGTAAACTAAATTGTGAATCATTATTTAAATTAATGATAGACCAAAGGACTTGTTTTCACCATTTGATTCCATTAATATTGATTTTATGTAAATGCAGAAACACAGCAGGAATTATGATACTAGAACATTGTGGATAATGCAGTGACTACAGGCATATAGATAGGAAAAAAGAAAATACTCGGGTTTTTGTTTTCATACATAGTTTTACTTAACTAGAAATAATTATTCCTTTGCGTGTGTTCAAATTTATTTTATTTTTTATTTTACCTATCTAAATATAAAAAATACTATCATCTGATTCTCTTCTTTCATGTGAAATTTTGTTTTGTTTTGACTTTTAATACCTGTGAAGCTTTTAAATACTTTGTCTTTGCATCTCTTCTGTGAAATTGTAAAAGTTCTCAACTGATGATGGAGGAGCTCCTGTATTAAACCCAAAGGGGAAGTCTGAACTACAAAATGCTGTGGAGGAAATGTTACCATATCTCTTCTAAATTTAGAATTAATTAGTCCCGAAAATAGTTGAATGTCATATTCACTGTCTTTGGCCTTCCCATGCTTTCTGAGTTCCCCATCATCATCAGCTCATGGCAATTATACTTAGTAATGCTATGTTCATTTCTTGCAGGGCACTAGAAAAATGGGGTCACTTGTTTTTGTTCTTTGCTAAAGTATGAACTGGTAAAGAAAAGGAAAGGTATGAAAATTGTACGTCAGCTTATGGTCCCTGTGTGATTTATGTAATCAATTGATTGTAAGATCCATCAAACAGAACAATGGAAGCCAATTCACAGAAATTATAATATATGCAATCTTTACTCCATAGCTGGCCTATACAAATTGGTATTAAAAGTACTATAAGCATAATAATTAAGCAAAAGATGTAATCAAACTATCGCAAATGATAGAGTTATAAACAGTTTAAAAATCCATGCCAAAATGTTCAACCTCATTATAATCAAAGTAATGCATATTAAACAATGAGTTAGCATGTTGTGCTTATGAAATTAGTGAAGATTTTTTAAACAAGATCAGCTTGTGAGGGAGAAGCACTGCTAGAATGAAAGGGAATTGGCATCACTCTTGGAAAAGCGATTTGGCAATAATGAGATTTAAAATGCTCGTAATCTCTTAGTAATTTCAGTTCTAGAAAGTTTTTCTGAGAAAATAACCCTTACTACGGAAAAAGCTATAGAGTTGTTCATCTTTCTGCCATATAAAAATATTTTTAAAAGCTGTGTACAACAGGGCTGGGCGCGGTGGCTCACGCCTGTAATCTCAGCACTTTGGGAAGCCAAGGCAGGCAGATCACGAGGTCAAGAGATCGAGACCATCCTGGCCAACACTGTGAAACCCCGTCTGTACTAGAAATACAAAAATTAGCCAAGCGTGGTGGTGCGCGCCTGTAGACCCAGATACTCGGGAGAATTGCATGAACCTGGGAGGCAGAGGTTGCAGTGAGCCAAGATTGCGCCACTGCACTCCTGCCTGGCGACAAAGAGAGACTGTCTCAAAAAAACAACAACAACAACAAAAAAAACTATATACAACATAAATGTTCAGCAATAAACAAATGACTAAACTATAACTGAATAGATGTCATTTTTGTTCATTCATTTAAAATGATTAGGCAGAAGTTATATTAAAAAGGGACGTGGTTATATTAGTGAAAAAAGCTGGATATATTATGTACATTATCATTTCAGTTATGTAAAGCAAACATGTAGAATGTATATAAATAAAAATTGAAAGGAAATACAACATATTTTGTGTTTTTAAGGTGATGGAAAATATGAATGAATTTTTAATATGTATTTCACAGTTCTCTCACATTACATAATATTCATGTTTTCTTTTGCAACAAAAAGATGTTTAATAAATTAAAAGTACATAAAAGAATACAGGAGGAATGAACCATCAACATGGATTCACAACAGCAATCAATATGGATCCAACCCTTTCACAACAGCGAGTCAATATGGATCCAACCCTCATGATTAATCGCACAGCAATTGAATTTTCACTGGCCTTTTCAAAATTGTCATCTCTCTGAATGTTGACAATTGCATTGCTTTCTAGAAAATACTATAGTGCCTAATCTCTGAGGAATTAGAATTACACCTATCCTGTTTAATAGCTAAACTAAACTAAAGAGGAATACACATAGTCAACAAAAGCTTCTTTAAAAATAACAAGTACTTCACATGGCATAATTATCAGTGAACGCTTACTGAACAGCTGTAATTAGATTTACATTCTAAAACACTGTCCACATTTTTCTTTCAAAAGAAAAACGTCAACTTATACTCATTAGCATGTTTCAAAATATATTTTAATTATACTAAAAGTTATCCAACATTTTAAAAATAACTACTTTCTAAATACTAAGGGTCTTCTCATTAGGACTTAGAAATTATTAAGTGAATTTTTAGACACACAAATGGAACAAAAACATTTAAAATGCCACTTACCTGACATGCTTCTTTTTTTAGAGAAATCTTTATCTAGCCATAAGACAAATATATAGATTAAAAATCCTCCTACAAACTTCTTTCCTAGGTATGTTGCTATGTTATGTTAAAAGCAGCATGACAGTAAAACTTATCTTTATCTGTGCCTCAGATTCTTTTCTCTTCTGTTTCTTAAAATCTTTTGTGTGTACTTTGTTTCAGTTACAAACAGGAAATGTGGTGAAGGAGGTGTCTTGAGTTTTGATCTGAAAACAGTCGACTTAAATTGTGTAACGTGGGAAGAAAAATCCCACATTCCTTTGTAATCTGACATTTGAATTTTTATCAATACCTGAGTCTAATTGAAAAATAAATAAATAAAGGTATGAATTAAACTAGAAAGGATCTTCCTATCTCTGGAGAGAATCCAGTCAGCTCTTCACAAGTAAATTCACATGGAAACAAAATAAGATACACTAAACTGATGAGTATATAGTAAGCAACCCCTGGGTGTGCTCAGCTATTGTATTTTCTTGAGCCATGATGGAGGACAGGGAGTTAATATTTTTTGGGCACTTAGTATGTATCAGTTGCCTTCTATACTTTCGCTTAATGGGAGGTTAGATGCCTGTCTTATTTCCTGACAGTCCTCACCTTGTCAGCATGAGTTTCTCTGTCCAGTCTAGAGCCACCTGACAACAAGCTCCTGCTCTCAACCACCACCCAGAGTCTTAATAGCAGCAGTTCTTACATGCTGGTATACATAAGTATGCTATATGATGCTAGTTTAAAATCCTGGGCCCATCTGAATCAGACTATTTAGGGTGAAGCACTAGAATCTGCACTTTAACAAGCAGATTTTCTGAGTGCATTTTAAATTACATATATTGTATATGATAAACTATTTTAATATAGATGTTCTGGACAATGCTTTCGGAAACTCATATGGAATAGAATCTATCTTATTCATTATTACAATTTCATAACTAGAATTATGCACACCGGCACATTGTAGGTCTCAATAAATACTCTCAGTGATTGAAAAAACAAAACAATGAGTGGCTTGTGTTTTCTTTTACCTCCATTATAGAAAATAACTCCCTAGTAAGCAAAATACAGTGCATCTTATCCTTTGGACAAAGCTAGCTAAACACTAACAAATTTTTCCATTTCAATCACTTCCCCTCGAATATTTTTTGGTGAATCATTGACTCAGAGGCTGTAAAACTGAAAGAGACCTTGGAGATTCTCTGGTCTAATCTTCCTTAAAAGGCATTTTTAAAGTATGTTCCATAGAACGCTCGGTCTTTAAGAAACTCAGAAGACAAATGTTTCTTCAACAAATACATTTGGAAAATCTATATAGCTTTATTTTTACCTCCGCAGATACATATTAAAGGCTTAGGTAAGTCCTGTGAAAAGGAAACCCAAACAATATTTTTATGGGAGTTTTTCTAAACTTATTTGACCAGAGGACTCTCTATTCAGCAGCTAACCATGAGCAAAGTGACAGGTTTTATGACGCAGGCCTGGATGCTCACAGAACAAGACTTCAGGTAACAGCAGCCTCAGGTTCATGCAGGGATCAGAGGACAACAAAGAATCAGAAGGTTTCATCCTAGAATTAAATGGAACATAGGGAGGAAGACTGCTGAAAAGTTGAATCCCAGACATTCAGGAGGGTTCGGGCACATGATAAATCAGTTTGAGAGGAGAGGGCCTAGTTATGGCCTTGAGGAATTGAGCTTTGGTCCTGAAAGAGGGTAACTGGTAAGAAAAGTAGAAGTCCTAGGCTCAAGAAAGAACTACAGAGGTTATCTAAGCAACACCTTGGAATACGGGCAAAGTCGATGCCCACAACGGGAGTATACAGAGGACATTGGAAAGAGAAAGAATTTCAGGACTGGAAATTTGGGTGCTGGCATTCCTTTGTTAGAACAAAATTATCACAGAGGATGGGGAAAGAAGGAAGGAAGAAGGAAGGAATTGCAGAATTTTCTGGAATTCTGCAATTCCAGAAAAACGGTGTTTAATTATTATTGGCTGTGAATGGAGAGAAGGTCAACTCAGCAAGAATGACTCAGGCAAAAATGCAGAAACTCTGTGGTTTGCTCAGAAGAAGTACCTCTCAGAGCAGCCCAACAGGAAGAGAGACCCAAAGCAAACCCACCTGTTCGGAGAGCAGCTGTCTAAGGGCTTCCCTGCCTCAAGTGTATGCTTTTACACAGACAGCTGCAGGAAGCTGGGGAAGGCAAGAGAAGAGACGTTAGCAAGGATATGTCCTGCTTCAGAGAGAGCCTGAAGTACCTGTTGAGTGATTACCTTATGGTTTAAAAGGGTTAATGTACATCCTATGCATGATTGACATCTCTAAATGGTAAAAACTTAGGCTAATAAATCTGAACCACTTCACAGTTTCTAATTATTATGGTATTTTTGAAAAGTGATCTTCATTACAATGTTCCATTCCATAGATTTAAATAATCTATGGAGATAGAACAAGATCGTTCAAGGTCACGCAGGAAGCCCGTGCCTGCACATTAGTTAGTTCCATAGACGTTTGAAATTTGCCAGGAAAAAAAAAATAGCTTTTCATTTAAATATAGATAGCTGAGCACATGGAAACATTATCAGAATATAAAAAAGCATATGGATATGTATTTGTTATAAAATATATTAGAAAGTGCATTCAGAGATTTGAATGATGGCCTCATGAGCCACGTTTAAATAATAAATAAACATGAGGCCTCTGTAGTACTTTTTAAGGAGATGGGTTACCAAAAGGGAATTTCAAAGATAGCTAGACGAAGCAGAAATGTCTCGACAAGCTTAAAGCAGTTAGAGATGTTGTAGGAAATTTTGGGGGGAGGTTTTGATGGGCACCTGTCAAGAAATAAAAATATTAAGGCCAACAAAATTGAGGTTTTGTTGCCAACAGAAAATGAAAAACATGTCAGAATGGCAGCTGCCATTCAGAGTTTCAGAAAAATGGGTCAGAGTGTAGAAAGAGGCCCGGTTTTTCAAACTTCTTTTTTAATGATCATCTGTCATTTTTATAATTAATTTTCATCACCATAATGTATTTTCTTATATCTCTCTGTGTGTGTGTATATATATACAGACATATATATACACACATATATATATACACACACACACATATATATATATATATATAGAGAGAGAGAGAGAGAGAGAGAGAGGGAGAGAGTCTGAGGGTTTCTAAGCTGCTGAATAGATATATTTACAAATGTATTTAGCTATTGTTTAAATTACTTACAATAGCATGCACCAGTGTTATAACTGGAATAAAAGATATGCCCTTATTTTAAAGGCTCTTTATAATATCTGTTTTATTGAAACACTACTTACCTCTCTGTAGTTTTTCTTTATTCGGGTGAGTTGCTGTTTAGTCATACTGAAGCTAGTACAAAGTAAGCAAACCGCTTGATGAGAGAAAGGAGCGGACGGGCCACCTGTGCTATCAATTATGCTATTTTCACCTGTGAAATTATTCAAAATTATTCAAAATTGATTATGAGGTTGCAGTTGCCGCTGATTAGACTATATTAGTATTTATATTTTCATTGAGTTTAGACTATGAGGTCCTCGAGAAAGCACAATTATTCAGACAAAAAAGATAAAAGCAAAGTAAAAGCAATAGAACAATGCATAGACTTAGCATCAGATTTTTCTATCTTTTTATTACAAGTATCGTGCCTTACACAACCAGAAGTCTTAAAAAGTAAACACTAAAAATAAAACCGTAGACACAAAAACTTCAGAAACAGTAGAGAAAAATGTCTAATATGAGGTAGTCTGTTTTCCTATATGTGAGAGGCTTAAGTATCCAGGTTTTCTAGAAGACAACAATTTGCCCCATTATACCACTTTCTAGGTAGTGCTCTGGAGGGAATACTATCAGCAAACCTAAAGCATTCTGAGAAATCTTGGTCTCATTTGAAACACAACTGATTCCAACAAAGTAAATCAGCTTATTTACCACAGCACTTCTCAGAGATAATATTCAATTTCTCTTCTTAAGGGAAGGCTATGTTACACAGTATTTTAAAAAAGTATTTCATAAGAGTTAACATCCCTTTATTTTTAAAGCATTTTACAAGACTACTGTTATAAAGCATATGTTTTAGGAAACACGGGATCAGGCAACTTTTTCTTCCTGTTGAATTGGCTCTTACTCTCTGGCCTCCTCTGACATTGAGGGCCTGGCGTACTTGAGGAGCACCATGATAATATCAGCTGTAACACCTGAATGTCAATTTTTGTCATTAGAGATAGTTTTCTTAAGATTAAAAAAGAATGAGTCCTTACAACTCAAATGCCCTAGGACACAGTTAGCATCCTCAGAATATCTTACACAGTGAGTCTAGTTCTAGTGAGTCCTCTACCAAATGAGATATATGATAGATTAATTTTGATTAAAATAAGAGACTTGGTGCTAGACTATTTTTAGGAAAAGGAAAATTTTAGTTGAAGGACCCCAGGGAATAGGAGCACTGAGTGGAAGCAGGAACACTAAGAAGTGAGGCACCAGTCAGGGTTCTGGCCGGCAACAGATGATAACAGTCAAACGTGTGGTAGAATGAGTTAAATGAAGAGAATACATTTACGACAGTGCAGGCAGGGCTAGCAGGAAGCAAAGGGAAAGTGAAGCACTTCTGGGTTAACAATAGAGGGAGCCAATGACCACCCATGGCTCGAAAATCTTGGAGGAGCATCAGTAACTGGAAACCAGCAAGTAGCCATGGCAGAGCTGCCTGACAGGAGCTATGGCTTTCAGAAAAACGAAAACAAAAACAAAAGTGAAACAACAACAACAAAAACCAGCCATTGCCATGTTACAAGCCAGCAAGAAGAGAACTGTGGGAAAAAAAAATCTCAATTTTGCTCTCCTCTGCCTTCCATTCTTCCACCCATTTCCTCATTGGCCAAACCCAACAGTCAGAGGAAAAGGCAGCCCTGATGATGCAGTCCGTAGAAGTTGCCCTTGCAAGGCTCAAAGATGGGTAAAGAAGAAGAGAGAGTGGACCTGGAGTGATAAACATGTGAGTAAGATGTGCATAGAATGAGCTTAAGTGTAGATAATTACCCTCTGTTCTGCCTAACATGGATTTCAAAATGTTAGAGGTACACTAATTTTCCAGAGCACAGAAGAGTAAATAAGAGCAACTTATTTTTATATATTGAACTAGATTCATCAGGGCAATTTTACTGACCTTAAAAGAATACCTGAGATGTCTTAATTAACATTTAGCTGGTTCTGCATAATAGAACAAAACTAAGAATAAAATTTGTCCGTAGATTGTACAAAAATGCTGGTAGGAGGGATATAATAATGGAAACTATATACAAAAATTTCCCAGTGTTTAAGAAAGATATGAATTTTTAGAGTGAGAAGACTCAGAGACAGAGAGAATGAAAAAACGATAAGGTCAATGTTATAGATGGTTAGTATTTGAGGAATCTAAATTAAAGGTTTATGAGAATATTTTGTACTATTCTTGCAATTGTTTTGAAAACTCTGAATTATGCCAAAATGAAAGTTTTCAAATATATGTAAATTACTTAGAACAGTGTCTGGTACCTGTGAAATGCTCAGTAAGTCCTAGATGCTAATGTTGTCCATATTACCCTCATAATAAAATCAGATAAAGGCATTACAAGACAAGATAACTAACAGATGAATTCTTCCTCATAAACACAGATAGCAAAAATTTTAAACAAAAGGTTAGCAAGTTGAATCTACCAATGCAATAAAAGGATAATATATAGTGACTGAGTGAGGTTTATCCCAGGAATAAAAAGGTGGTCCAATATTAGAAAATCAATCAATGTAAATTACCATATTAACAGACTAAAAAATGAACAAACAAAAAACATGTGATCATCTTAATAGTAGAAAAATGATTTGGCAAAATCATTAAGCTCTAAATTAAGCTCTGAGAAAACTAGGAATAGAGACTTCCTCAACATAATTCAGAGTATTTACAAAAAAAACCCTACGACTCACATCATCTTTAATTGTGAAATACCAAATGTTTTCTGCCTAAAATAGGTACAAGGCAAGAATATTCACCCTCACCACTTTAATTCAACATTGTACTGGAAGTTCTAGCCCAAGCAATAAGTAAAGAAATTAAATGCATTTGAATTAGAAATGAGGAAAAACTGACTTACAGATGATGTGATTCTAGGGAATCTACAAAAATACCTGCTAGAACTAATTACCAGGTATAGCATAGTGTCAGGATACAAGAATGATATACAAAAATATTGATTTTATTTATAATACTGGCAGCAAACAATCAGAAATTGAAATTAAATTAGAACAGAAATGAGATCAGTAGGTTTGGGGGGTAGAGACTGACTACAAAAGATCACAAGGAAATTTTGGGGGAAAATTTTAAAAAGTGAATTTTTACTGTATCTAAAGTATACCTCAATAAATCTCACTTTTAAAACGCTAAGAAAAAAATAATCTATGAGTCCATTTTGGTAAACAAACTAACAAACGACTGAATAAATGAAAAGGGAAAATTATTTCTTAGAATAGAATGCCAACTAAAAATTGAAAAAAGAATGATGGAGTTAGAAAATCTACCATTTTACAACTATCAAATTAGTAACTGATTCAGAAAAAGATTTGTCATTAGATGCTAAAGTAATATGTGAATAATTAATGAGCAAGGAGATATTTATCCAGTCTCAAAATGTCTTCCTACAAATTATTTATTAATTTAAAAAATCCATTAACTTCATGGTAGAGAAATCTAACAGATACAACCTTAACTAAGTATCAAAGTTAGTGTTACCAATAATGGGGCAAACCAAAATCATTCGTCTCCTGATATAGTGCACTGACAAGTATTTTTCTGGTATTCTTGTGAAAATTGCCAAACGTTAACCAATCATGAAGTCTCAGACATGTCCAAACTGAGAGGTATAACACAAAAATAGCTGACCCACATCCCTCAAAAACATCAAGATCAAGAATGACAAAAAATGCTGATTAAATGTTCCAGATTAAAGCAAACTAAGGAGACACAACAAGTGAAGGTAAGGCATAATCTTACATTGGATCCTGGGCTGTGGGGAAAAATAACTATAAAGAACATTATTGGGACACTTGCCAAACTTTTAATACAGACAAGTAGATAACAATATTATATCAATGTTAAATTTTCTGATTTTGATAGTAGTATAATGGTTATGACATAAAAAGTCTTTGATCTTAGGAAATATATACTAAGGATTGAGAGATTAAGGAGTATAATCTCTGAAATTTACAATCAACTTCAAAATACATGCAAAGAAAGAAGGAGGAAGAGAGAGCAAATGATATATTCACCCCAAAGCAAAGGGGGGAAAATGCTAATGACTCGTATATTTGGATAAAGGGTATATGCAACAACTTTGTACTATCAATTTATGTGCTATGGTTTAGCTACAGTTCAAAAGAAAAGTTACAATGTTAAGCTTTTAACTTATTTTATTTTTATTTATATTTTTTGAGACAAGATTTCATTATGTTGCCCAGTCTGTTCTCAAACTCCTGTCTTCAAGTGATCATCCTGCCTCAGCCTCCCCAAGTGCAGATATTACAGGTGTGAGTGACCACTCCCAGTCAACTGTTAATAATTAAAAGACAATTAAATCAGCAAATCAAGCACCCAACTCAATGAGTTATAGATCTATAAAATAAATCTAAAGAAAATTAATACATTAATTGGTCAAGATAAAAGCAATAATAAATTAGAAAACAATAAAAAATTCCTGCTAATAAATAGATCTAAAGACATAATTTTTGAGACCTCAGCATTGAAATAGATAAATTATTGGCTATTCAAGTATAGTTACAATGGAGAAAGTACAGATATGCAATACAAGAAATGAGAATGGGAAAATAATATAAAAAGGAAATTGACAAGATTATAAGTGTACATTGTTTAACTCCAGGCAAATGTATTTAAAGACCTAGTTGATAGATAAGATTTCTTAGAAAAATATAAATAATCAAAACTGACCCCATTAGAAGACATCTAAACAGGAAAATTCTCATGAAATTGAGAAAAATTATAGTAAGGATCTACTCATTAAAATGTGACAACTCTTCACTATTGGGAATCTTTTTAGTGTTTCGATACTGAACATGATGCCAATTTGGCTCAAGGCAGAGGTTCAGTATAGATGTATATTTGGATAAGCATTTAATTATAGAGACAAGTATGTAGAAAAGATCACTATTATCGTGTTAAAGAAATAACCTTCAAATATTCTGTATTTTTAATCAAAATTATATATATAATTTTATATATAAGTCAAATAGAAGGAGAGTGATTTTCTTCTGGTAATAGTGGCGTGAATAGATTATAGAATTTCCCTTTGCAGAAAGCAAGTATAAAACTGGGGGGAAATATCTTAAACAACTATCTGGAAATTGATCAAAGGCAAACAACAAGTTGTAAAATGTTTATTCTTGGAATACTGCTGCAGTTTCAGGTAAGAATGCTGTAGTACATGGCCTTCTAGCCTGGGCTGCTCACATCCTCTCTCCCCTCCTTTGTCCTTTATCCTACATTGCTTGGTAGGGTGGCATCCTTGATTTGGAGTCGGGCAAGAGTAACACGTGAAAACCCATATATTGCTGGCTAAAAGTGGCAGTCTCCATTGGGAATGAATGTTCAAAGACCATAATTTTGCTAGTTCAAAGTTGCAGATCTGGTTTTGGAGAAAGGGCTCACCAGACACAAATTTAATGGTAAGAGATTTAGCAGGCGTAAGGTAAGCTATCCACACATCCCTGTCTATCTGCTAAACTATGCATGTTGTGGAAGAAACCCAAGAAGGCCCATGGAAGAAAGAAAGCCATGGCAGACACGAAAGCTGGCTGCAACTTTGAATGTTTTCCTTCAGTCCACACATAGCTTAGTAAACAATGGATGGGGAAGGCTTGGGGAATTGAGGTGTCTGCTGAAATCACTGGCTGACCACTAAACTATACGGACACAGGGGTTGCTGCAAGGAAACAAGACTAAGAAATAAGTTAAAAAATTCTCAGCGGAAGCATTGTTGGCCTCACTTTGTGGGGAAAATAAATTATGTAGTTTTAAGTTGAAGCAAGTTACTAAAACACACACATATGCACAAACACACACACACAAACCAGTGCACCTTTGAAAAATAAAATTGCAGAAGTGCAACAATCTATTATTTAAAATTTTAATTTTCACATATACATTACAAGTTATGCAAAGAAATAGAAGAGTATGACCCATGCTCAGGAAAGAAAAAAAAAAAAAAAAGGAAAAAAACAGACCATAGAAACCGACTCTGAGGAACAGAGATGTTGAATTTAGCAGGCAACGACTTCAAAGCAAATTTACAAATTTGTTGAAAGAATTTAAAAAAATATATTCAAGGAATTGAAAGGAAATAACCAATCAACGAGTTAATTAATGGAAAATTCAGCATAAAAATATAAACTACACAAGAGCACCAAACTGAAATTTTAGAATTGAAAAGTATAATAATTAAGACTTAAAAAATTCACTAGGTGAACTCAACAGCATAGTTCAGATTACAGAAGACTCAGTAATTTAGAAGATAGATTAATAGAAACTGTGCAATCCAAAGCTCTAGGAAAAAAAGGGTTGAACAAAAGGAATAGAGTCGCAGAGATCTACCAGACAGTTTCAAGAATTCCAGCACATGTTTATTGGGGATTATAAAAGGAGGGGAGAGAAAGGGAAAGAAAATCATCGGAAAATATAATGGCTGAAAACTTTGCATTTTGATGAAAAACATTTACTTCCAGACCCAAGGAACTCAATGAACACCAACAAATACACTCATAAAGGGAAACATACCTAGACGCAACAAAAATCGAGAGAATTCACTGCTAGCTGACCTTACCTACAGGGAAAAACAAGGGAAGTTCTTTGGGCTGATAGAAAGGACACAGTAACTCAGATCCACAGGAAGAAACGTAGATCACAAGAAATATTTGAGTAAATGAAAAGATTGTATGTGTGTACTTATACCTTTTCTTATCCTTTCTTAATTTCTTTTTGTATCCTTTCTTAATTTCTTTTTGTATCCTTTCTTAATTTCTTTAAAATCAGAACATTGTTTAAAGTAATAATTATAACACAGTATTGTTCAGTTTATTTGTGGTGATTTCATATGTATGACATTAATAACACAAAGGGATGGGGAAAGATAAAATGGAGCTTCACTGGTACAAATTTGCTGTGTTTTACTAGAGTTAAGTCAGTACTAATTTTAAATGAATTGTGAAAGTTAAAGATAAATACTTCAATCTCTAGAGCAACTAATTTTTTAAAATCATAAAAAAAAAAAAGACAGTCAAGTCAGGCATGGTGACACACGCCTGCAGTCTCAGCTACTCCAGAGGCTGAGCCGGAGGATCCCTTGAATCCACGAGTTCAAGGCTACAGCAAGCTGGGAACACACCACTGCACTCAAGGCTGGGTGACAGAACGAGATCCTGTCTCAAAAAAATATAGCCAAAATATCAACAGAAGAGTTAAAAATGATATTCAAAACTACCAAAGAAGACAGTAATGAAAGAATAGAGAAACAAAAAAGACATTAGATATATAGAAAACAAATAGCATAAGGGCAGATAATTTTAACTACAGTCATATGTCACTTAACGACAGGGATACATCTGAGAAATGCATTAGGCGATTTTGTGGTGCAAATATCGTAGAGTGTACTTACGCAAACCTAAATGGTATAGCCTACTACACACCTAGGCTATGTTGTATATAGTCTATTGCTCCTAGACTGCAAACCTATATAGCATGTCACTGTACTGAATATTGTGGGCAAATGTAACACAATGGTATTTCGTGTATCTAAACATATCTAAACACAGTAGAGTTACATTAAAAACACAGTATTATTATCTTATAGGACTACTGTCATACATGCAGTCCATCCTTGCCCAGAATGTCATTATATGGAAAATGACTGTATACTAATGATATTGTTTGGCTCTGTGTCCCTACCTAAATCTCATCTCAGATTGCAGTCCCCACATGTGGAGGGAAGGACCTGGTGGGAGATTATTGGATTATGGAGGTGGTTTCCCTATTCTATTCTCATGATGGTGAGAGAGTTCTCATGAGATCTGATGATTTAAAAGTGTACACTTCCTCTTCACTTGCTCTCCTACTGCCTTGTGAAGAAGGTACCTGCTTCTCCTTTGCCTTCCACTATGATTGTAATTTCCTAAGCCCTCTCCAGCCATGCCAAACTGTGAGTCAAGTAAACCTCTTTTGTTTACAAATTACTCTGTCTCTGTCTTTATAGCAGTGTGGTAATGGACTAATACAACCAATGACACATTAAATGTGAATAGACTGGACACCCAATCAAAAGGCATAGATAGAATGGATTAAAAAACAAGATCTTACTATTTGTAAAAGATGCACTTTAAATTCAAAGGAACAAATCGGGAAGGGTAAAAAATGAAGAAAGAGGTGCATGCATACCATAACAATAACAGAGTTGAAATGGTTATATTAATATGAGATAAAATAGACTTCAAGATGAAGAATTTTACTAGACATGATCTTGTTAATAACATTTTCTAATGATAAAAGGATCAATACATCAGAAATATATAACAATTATAAATATATAGGCTCATAACAGAGCCCCCAAAACAAATAAAGCAAAATGTGACAGAATTTAAAAAGAAATAGAAACTATAGTTGGAGATTTAGCCATTCCTGTCACATTAACTGATGATAAAACTAGAGTGAAATCCAGTAAGGATACGGAAGACTTGAACAACACTGCTAAATTATAAGACCTAATTGACATTTAAAGAGTATTCCGGCCGGGCGCAATGGCTCACACCTGTAATCCCAGCACTTTGGGAGGCTGAGGCGGGCAGATCATGAAGTCAGGAGTTCGAGACCATCCTGGCCAACGTGGTGAAACCCCGCCTGTCCTAAAAATACAAAAATTAGCAGGGCTTGGTGGCATGTGCCTGTAGTCCCAGCTACTCAGGAGGCTGAGGCAGGGGAATCACTTGAACCCGGGAGGCGGAGGTTTCAGTGAGCCGAGATTGCGCCACTGCACTCCAGCCTGCACCCTGGTGACAGGGTGAGACTCTATCTCAAAAAAAAAAAAAAAAAAAAAGAGTATTCCATATAGGAACAGCAAAATACAAATTATTTTCAAGCATACATGAAAGAATCTTCAGCATAGACTGTATGACAATCCATAAAGCAAGTCTCAAAAAATTAAAATCATTGAAATAAGTCTTTGTTATAATAATAGAATTAAATTAGAAATCCACAATGGAAAGATAATTGGAAAATCTCCAAATATTTTGCAATTAAATGACAGACGTCTAAATAACAATTAGTCAAAGAAGATATCAAAAGAGAACTTGTAAAACACTTGAAACTAAAAGAAAATAAAAACACAACATATCAAAATTTATGATATGCAGCTAAGCAATGTTTAGAGGCAAATTCATAGCATGAAATGCTTATATAATAAAGGAAGAAAAGTCTCCATCATACCTTTTACCTTGATAAGCAAGAAGGAAAAAGTAAAACCCAAAGTAGACAGAAGAAAATTCAATAAAGATCAAAGCAAAAAACAATGAAATAGGAACAGAAACACAATAGAAAAAAATGGATGGAACCCAAAGCTGTTTTTTTGTAAAGATCCACAACATTAATAAACATTAAGTACCAACCATATAAGAATTAAAAGAATTATAAGGAAATATTATGAACAATTTTCTTCCTACAAACTTAACACTTAGATGAAATTGATAAATTCTTAGAAAAACACAAATTAGAAAAACTGATTCAGAAGTAACAGAAAAATGGAATAGAGCTATCAAAATAAGTAATTTATAATTAAAAACAAGGGAAGAAAGATTTCTGTGAAAAATATTTTACTTTGTAAAATTCTATGTTATTTGAATCTTTTATTGAATATGATTGGTATGTAGTCCTGAATGATTTATGTGGTAACCAAAATGCCTATCTCTGCTATCTATAGTTGTTAGGGGTTCAGTTTAATAAACTCATAGAACACATTAGGCTTCACCCAGTATGAAGTTTCTTTAGATTTAAGAAAGTGCATAGGAAATAACCCAGCATGCACAACAGCAGCATAGGTGTGGTCTTATATCTCCCAGGACCAGATTGCAATGTTCCTGCCACGCTGCTTATAGAACATGCATGGCCATGAGAAATGAAGCTGAAAATGTGCAGACTGTCTCAACTCAGGGAAGCATCAGCTCTGGGTTTTCTTAAACTTTTGTATCCAATCAGTTACATGGCCTTCTAAGGTGAATGTGACCATCACTAATTCTCTGGGGCAGCTACATCTCACAAACTGCAGTTATTCATTGCTAAGTCTTAACAACGGGGTATGGTGGTTGTTCCTGTACACACGCCTTGATTAGATTAGATTTTAATATGGATCTACTCTAGTTAAATTCCTAAGCTTTTCTTACATTAATATTTCAAGTAGGATTAAATATGGGGGAAAAATCCTCAGGCTCTTCAGAAACTAAAGGAAAGACCAAAAAAAAAAAAGTTTTTAGCTCCTCTTAAAAGTCTGAACAGGCATTGCTCAAAGGTTAATAATAGGTATATGTCAAGATTATTGATGATCTTTTTCTTTCTTATTTAAACTTTTACTTGTTTTGTAATTTCACAATGAGTAGTAATTAATTTTATGTTCAGAAAAATAAAGCTATTTCCAAAAAAATTATAAACAAAATCAAACGTTTGCTCAATTGGAGAAATGAACTACTGATGCAGATGGCAAACATGCATCACACTTGCCAATGTTGAAATGACAAAGAATTTTATTGTCATGTCACATTCTTTAAAAATTACATTTTACCTTTAGTAACTAATTTTTAAAACATTATTTTAAAATTGCAAATACACTTTTAACTAAAATAAAGAAACATATTTTGAGGACATTGAATCTCCCGTTCTAGTTTTGTAGCCTGTTGGGTTGTCCAGGAAGGAGACGCTGAGATGGGCAGTAGCACGCAGCAGTTTGGTAAGGAGTGCTGTTGAGATTAACACTTGTGGAAGGAAGAGAAGAAAGCAGACTGAGCAGAGGGAGAAGTCAAGCTGCAGTGTAGTCTCAGCAGAAGCTTCAGGAGACCCCCTAGCTCTGAAGACAGAATGACCCATCACAGCTGTTCTTACGTTCCAAGTAGCAGTGAGGAGGAAGAGGAGAGGGAAGAAAAGCTGGGAAAGTGAATGAAGGGCCCATGTTGATGCAAGCAGCCCTGGGATGAGGGCATGTCCTTGGTAAGGTGATTCTCTTCAGCTGAGGCAATACCTGAAGGGAGCTGATAGTTTGAGGCTAGTCTTCAAGAAACCCTCCCAACAACTGGGTAATCAGCCCTTTATTCCTGAAGGGGGATTTGGGTGGTACATTACAGTGTTCATTACAATTTGAAAATAACAAATGAGGTACACTAAAATTGTCTTACAACACAGCCTGTATAGCAGATGCCATTAGTTGCCTAATTGAAATTCAACTTCTCCCTGTGGTCTCATTTGTTTGAAACAATGAATGTGCCAAACCCACATGGGGGAACATGAGCACCTAAACCAATTATGAGAAGCCCATTCACTGATTTTTTTTTTCTTCTTCTTCTTCTTTTTTTTTTTTTTTTTTGAGATGGAGTCTTACTCTGTCGTCAGGCTGAAGTGCAGTGGCCTGTCGGCTCACTGCAACCTCTGACTCCCTGGTTCAAGCTATTCTCCTGCCTCAGCCTCCCAAGTAGCTGGGATTACAGGCGTGTGCCACCACGCCCAGCTAATTTTTGTATTTTTAGTAGAGATGGGGTTTCACCATGTTGGCCAGGATGGTCTCGATCTCCTGACCTCATGATCTGCCCACCTTGGCTTCCAAAGTGCTGGGATTACAGGCATGAGCCACTGCGCCCGGCCTATTCATTGATTTTCTAGAGCTTCCCGCTGCTCTCCCATCCTTCGCAGTAGTTAGTTGTAGTAGATCATGTAGCCTAATTCTAGATAATAAGACCCAAGGAAGTGTTTGCTATAGGGATTATGAAAAATATTTTGTTTTATTTATTGTTTAAAATTTATTTATTTTTTTGAGACGGACTCTCTCTGTCACCCAGGCTGGAATGCAGTGGTGCGATTTCAGCTCACTGCAACCTCTGCCTCCCGGGTTAAAGCAATTCTCCTGCCTCAGCCTCCTGAGTAGCTGGGACTACAAGTGACCGCCACGATGCCCGGCTATTTTTTTTGTATTTTTTAGTAGAGACAGGGTTTCACCGTGTTAGCCAGAGATGGTCTTAATCTCCTGACCTTGTGATCCGCCCGCCTCAGCCTCCCAAAATACTGGGATTACAGGAGTGAGCCACCGCGCCCGGCCTTGTTTTATTGTTAAAAGGTACAAATAAAGCTGACATCCCCTGACCTCTCCTAATACACCTTCCTCTTTCTTGAACACAGCTACAGTGCTTGTAGCTGCAACAGCCATCTTGTAAACAAGAGGAGGAGGTCAGGAAAACTTCCCAGTGTGTTCTGAAGTTGCTGAGCTGCTGAAAAGCCATAAATCTATCTCTGGGTTTCTTGCTTTTTAAAGAAAAATAATCCATAATTGTTTAAGTAGCTAAAATGGATTATTCTGTTACTTGCAGCAAAGCATAATCCAAAGAGATCCTAGAGTTATAAAATGGGATGATAACTCTATTGAGGATTTTGTTAAAATATATAGTTGATATATGTGATGTGTGCTTGTGTTTACCAAATTGTGGTGTATTTTTAATAAATTTGAAAACACCAAATACTATACCCTCCTTCTGGGGTTTCATATTGCACATTAGCCTTCATGGTGTTAAAGATTAGCATTTAGATGTTCTGTCGTAAACATGCCTATTTCAAGTTTATGCTTTAGAAAAATGTGCTTCTTAAATTTCTTAAATATATTTGACCAAAAATCACCTGTTAAAACTACCTACTAATACAGAATACATTGGGATACATTATTTCGCTTGTATCCTAACTCACAGTCCACTAACTCATTCCCTATTTCTGTGATTGCTTTCTGCAGTAGTGTTCCTAGGAGCATCCAGTTTAAGTTGAATTAAGTCAAAACAGTAAAATATAGTTACATTTTTTTCTTATGCCTATGATTAGATTACTCCACCAAGCAAACTAGCTCTGATAGATTGACATGTTGAGCTGTGTTTTAGGATGTGGTCAAAGCCTGACAGAGAAATATGCGTAGCAGCACATTTGCAGCATCATTTGCTGGTCACAACTAACATCCTGTGTCTTTCTACACCAGTTATTTTATCTGCCTGCAATCAGTCCCCTTTCACTGCTCTACCATTTTGCTTACGGACAGTGCAGAAACAGAGACATAAGGTGGAAGTATGCAGCTTCCTATGCGGAAGGAGGTCTTCTATTTTGACAAAGGAAGTGATAGTTGTGGTCAGGAGATCAAGACCATCTCTGGCTAACACGGTGAAACCCTGTCTCTACTAAAAAAAAATCCTGAGTTGCATTTGATTATGTAGCTTCACGGCCTGGTATCTCTATATATTATATCATGATCTGCTGCGAGGGACTTAGGTACACTCCCTCCCAGCCATTCTTGTGTGAATGACTGGATACGAGGCTTGCTTTGCTCTTTCACCTGCTCTTTAAAAATGCTTTATTTTTATTTGTAGTAATTCATTCAGGCATTCTGAAGAGTGATACAGAATGTCTTATAGATCTTAATTTAATTAAGAAATTAAAACTCGCTGAAACCTAATTTTTTTTCTTCCTCCATCTTCCACATCTTGATAATAGCACTATCATCACCCAGAAATCTAGTTCCAGCGAGAAATCTGGAACTCATTCTTGCTACCTTGGCATACTCTTTCTGTTGCCCAGGCTGGAATGCAGTGGTGTAATCTTGGCTCACTGCAACGTCTGCCTCCCGGGTTCAAATGATTCTCGTGCCTCAGCCTCCCCAGTAGCTGAAATTACAAGTGCCCATCACCAAGTCCAGTTAATTTTCGTCTTTAATAGAGATGAGGTTTCACCCTGTTGTCCAGGCTGGTCTTGAACTCCTGACTTCAAGTGATCCTCCCGCCTTGGCCTCCCAAAGTGCTAGGATTACAGGCGTGAGCCAATGTGCCTGGCCACAAGACCTGGTAATTGATTCACACCATCCCTCTACTTTCTTCTCCAGGCCAAGCATTATCATCTCTAGCCTCCCTACCTCTTTCTACCCTTCCGAGTTTTATGACCCCTTCCCCACATAGCCTCCAGAATAATATTTTAAAAACTATTTTAGATCAAGTCACTCCCTTAATTAATGGTCATTTTCAATGGCTTTACATTGCACTGAGATTAAAACTTCAACTCCTTCTCATCCCCTAAGACCCTGCAGAGTCTGGACCTTGCCCTGTTTTCCAGTTTCAGTATTTAACACTTTCTCTTCGGCTCTTTACTTCAGAGCAAAGGTTAGGAAACTACATACAGCCCATGGGCCAAATCCACCCTATCATCTGTTTTGCAGATGAAATTTTATTGGAACATACCCACATGCATTCCTTTATGTATCATCTATGCCTGTTTTTATGCTACAATAACAGAGTTGAATAGTTGCAACAGAGAACATATTGTCTGCAAAGCCTAAAATATTACCATCAAGCCCTTTATAAAAAGTTTGCCAGCCCCTCCTTTAGAGCCTCACTGGCCTCCTTTTCTCTCCTTAATCAAGATAAACTCTTTATTACCTATGGTCTTTGCACTTGCCCAAGCCTCTGCTTGGGGAGGGTTCTGTTCTTTATAAATCTTCTTCCATCTTTTCCTCAATGACTCAGCTCAAATTCAGCTCAACTATACAGAAAGATTTCCCTTTAGAACTCAAATAAAATAGAGCACTTTTTTCCCCAGGTTACACACCACTCCATTATATCCTACTTTTTCCTGTATAGCACACAGTAAAATAGAAATATCTTGCTTAAGTTTTTGTTTGTTGTCTACCTTGCCTGCATAAGACTGTATGTAAGCTCCAGGAAGCCAGGCCCCTGTCTATCTTCTTCAGCACTCCTTCCCCAGTACCTGGAAAGTGGCTGTACATACTAAGTACTTACCAAATATTTGTTGATTTAATGTAGTAACAATTGTAACCCACTTTCCTGAATGGCATTCAATCATTTAGCTTCATCTCCAGTATAAACTTCCATAGGAAATATAATGCTCTTTCTTCAAAATAACCTAGAATGCATGAGAGGATAACAATACTCTATTATTGCAGCTCCTAGAGGTAGTCAAGTTGCTAGTTGTATTAATTCATGCGTGCATTTATTCATTCAACAAATATTTTTTGACTGCCAACTCTGGAGGGTATGGAGCAAGACATGATTTACAAGAACTATCCATTTGTCAGAAGTGTGACTAGCATCTTAATATGACTAAGATTTCTTTTTTCCAATTTTTAATTAATGCATAATAATTGTATGTATTTATGGAGTACATGTAATATTTTGATACAGGCATACAATGTGTAATGATTGAATCAGGGTAATTAGGATATCCATCACCTCAAATATTTATTATTTCTTTGTGTTGTGAACATGCCAAATCTTCTAGTTATTTTGGAATGTACATTATTGTTATAGTCATCCTACTGTGCTATTGAACACTAAAATTTATTCCTTCCAACTGTATTTCTGTACCTATTAACCAGCCTCTCTTCATCTCCCACTTTTCCCTACCTGTCCCCGTCTCCGGTAATGCCATTCTACTCTCCACCTCTATAAAATCAACTTTTTTAGCTCCCACATATAAGTTAGAACATGTAATGTATATCTTACTATGCCTGGCATATTTCACTTAACATAATGACTTCCAATTCCATCCATGTTGCTATAAGTGACAGGACTTCATTCTTTTTTATGGCTGAGTAATATTCCATTGTGTACATATATCACATTTTCTGTATCCATTCAGCTGCTGATAGACACTTAGGTTGATTTCATATATTGGCTACTGTGAATAGTGCTGCAATAAACATACGAGTGCAGATATCTCTTCAGTATACTAATTTCCTTTCTTTTGCATATACACCCAGTAGTGAGATTGATGGATCATACGGCAGTTCCATTTTTAGTGTTTTGGGAATCTTCCATACTGTTTTCTATAGTGGCTATACTAACTTATATTCCCAACAGTATACTAGCATTCCACTTTCTCCACATTCTCACCAGAATCTGTTCTATTTTTGTCTTTTTGAGAATAGCCATTCTAAATGGAATGAGATGATATTTCATTGTGATTTTTATTTGCATTTCCCTTATGATTAGTGATGTTGCTCATTTTTTAATATACCTATTGGCCATTTGTATGTCTTCTTTTGAGAAATGTCTATTCAGATCTTTGCCCATTTTTAATCGAATTGTTTTGCTATTTATGTTTGAGTTCCTTATATATTCTGTTATTAATCCCTTGTCAAATGGATAGTTTACAAATATTTCTCTCATTTCTGTTTACTCTGTTGATTTTCTTTGTTATACAGACACTTTTTAGCTTGATGTTATCCCATTTGTCTATTTTTGCTTTGGTTGTCTGTGCTTTTGAAGTCTCAGCCAAAAAATCTTTGCCCAAATCAATGTCCTGAAGAATTTCCCCAATGTTTTATTTTAGAAACATTATGGATTCAGATCTTACATTTAAGTCTTTAATTCATTTTGAGTTGATTTTTGTGTGTGGTGAGAGACAGCAGTTTAGTTTCATTCCTCTGCATATGAATATCCAGTTTGCCAGCGCAATTATTGACGGAACTGTCCTTTCCCCAATGTATGTTCTTGGTGCCTTTGTCAAAAATGATATGGCTATAAATGTGTGGATTTATTTCAAGTTTCTACATTCTGTTCCATTAGTCTATGTGTCTGTTTTTATGCCAGTACCATGCTAATATGCTATAGCTTTGTAGTATATTTCAAAGTTAGGTAGTGTGATTCCTCCAGCTTTGTTCTTTTTGCTCAGAATTGCCTTGGGTATTCTGGGTCTTTTGTGGTTTCATATAAATTTTAGAATTTTTTTTTCTATTTCTGTGAAGAATGTTATTGGTATTTTGATAAGGATTGTGTCAATCCATAGATTGCTTTGGTAGTATGGACATTTTAACAATGGTAAGTCTTCCAATCCATGAGCATGGAATATTTTCCATTTTTTGTGTCCTCTTCAATTTCTTTGGAGTTTTATCGTTTTTATTGTAGAGAGCCTTCACTCCTTTAGTTAAAATTACTCCTAAATATTCTATATTTTTTGTAGCTATTGTAAATGGAATTGCTTTATTGATTTTTTTTCAGACTGTTCACTGTTGGTGTATAGAAATGCTACTCATTTTTATATATTGATTTTGTATCCTGAAACTTTACTGAATTGATCAATTTTAACTCTTTTTTTTTTTTTTTTTTGAGACGGAGTCTCGCTCTGTCGCCCAGGCTGGAGTGCAGTGGCGCGATCTCGGCTCACGGCAAGCTCTGCCTCCTGGGTTTACGCCATTCTCCTGCCTCAGCCTCCTGAGTAGCTGGGACTACAGGCGCCCGCCACCGCGCCCGGCCAATTTTTTGCATTTTTAGTAGAGACGGGGTTTCACCGTGGTCTCGATCTCCTGACCTTGTGATCCGCCCGCCTCGGCCTCCCAAAGTGCTGGGATTACAGGCGTGAGCCACCGCGCCCGGCCAATTTTAACTCTTTAAGAGTTTTTAGGGTTTTCTAAATATAAGATCATGGCATCTGTAAATAAAAATAGTGTTTCTTCCTTTCCAATATGGGTGCCCTTTCTTTCTCTTATGTGATTGCTCTGACTAGGACTTTTAATATTAGGTTGAATCAAAGCGGTAAAAGTGGGCAGTCTTGTCTTGTTCCAGATCTTAGAGGAAAGCCTTTCAATTTTTTCTCATTCAGCACAATATTAGCTGTGTGTTCGATATATCTGGACTTTATATTTTGAGCTCTGTTCCTTCTCTACCAGTTGGTTAAGGGTTTTTATCATAAAGGGATGTTAAATTGTATTGAATGCTTTTTCAGCATCTATTGAAATGATCATATGTTTTTTGTTCTTCTGTTAATGTGATGTATCATATTTGTATGTTGAACCATCCTTGCATCCCTGGCATGAATCCCATTTGATCATGGTGAAGATCTTTTGAGTATGTTGTTGAATTCAATTTGCCAGTATTTGGTTGAGAATTCTTGCATCTATGTTTGTCAGGGATATTGGCTTACAGTTTTATCTTTTTGTGTGTCTTTGTCTGGTCTTGGTATCAGGATAATGCTTGCCTCATAGAATAAATTTGGAAGTAATCTCTCTCTTCAGTTTTTGGAATATTTTGAGTGGAATTGGTATTAGTTATTTTTAAGTGTTTGGTAGAATTTAACAGTGAAGCTGTCAGTGTCTGGGCTTGTCTTTGATGGAAGACTTTTCAGTGCTATTTCACTCATGTTACTTGTTATTCGTCTGATATGTTTTGAATCTGTGTCCCCTCCCAAAATTCATGTTGAATTGTAATCTCTAATATTGGAGGTAGGACCTGGTGAGAGGTGATTGGATCATGGAGGCGGTTTCTCATGAATGACTTAGCACCATTCAGCATCTTGGTTATGTCCATTCACCTCAGCACTTGTGGGACTAGGGAAATTCTCTGCGAATAGTGTTATGTTGGCTGGGGAAGAGAGTGACAGTCTGAAATGACCGTTTCTCTTACCAGTCACAACGTCTTTTGATTCTGTGGGTGCAAGGGGTTCTTCCACTTCTCTCTTGAGTTCTGGTGTACTCAGGGTAATATTGTTGTCTTTGAAGTTTCTAGGTAAATTTTTATGGGGAGAGGGATGCCAGGGGATCTTTTATTCTGCCATCTTGCTGACATCACTCTGACTAAGAGATTTCAAAAGATAACGGGACTTCATTCTGAGATTTTCCTCAGCCTACTACCTGCTTATCCAAAACCACTACCTCAAGGACTGAGCAAGAATGTTGTTATTAACCCCTGGACTAAAACAGTCAACACTGGTCTTACCAGGCCTAGTAGAAACTGCACTGTATAACAGCTAAGCATGTTTAGATAGGTTTAACTGAAGTATTCTACAAGAAGGGATAAAGTAGCTGGTGCTTTTTCTAGTGATTGTGACTCTGGTCAGCTATGCAAGGAGGAGCAGTGTGGGACAGAAGATGTTTTGGAGCTTGGTGATGTTGGCCTTGGATATAGCTCTACAATGGAAGGCTTTAGACAATACAATCACGGGTATTTTGTGGAGTTAAACAATATGTCATCTGAGAGCTAAGGGGAGGGTTTCATAAAATAGTGAAGAAATAGCAAAGACATGATTTTGTGTTAGTCTGTTTTCTGTTGCTATAAAGGAATACCTGAGGCTGAGTAATTTATAAAGAAAATAGGTTTATTTTGGCTCATGGTTCTGCAGGCTGTACAGGAAGAAAGAATAGCACTGGCATCTGCTCTGCATGAGGGCCCCAGGAAGCTTCCAGTCATGGCAAAAGGCAGAGTGAGAGCAGGCATCTCATGGCGAGAAAGGGAGCAAGAGAGAGGGGAGGAGGTGCCAGTCTCTTTTGAACAACCAGCTCTCGCAGTAACTCATTGCTATGGGGAGGGTGCCAAGCCATTCATAAGTTATCTGCCTTTATGACCCAAGCACCTCCCACCAGACCCCACCTCCAGCAGTGGGGATTAGATTTCAACATGAAATTTGGAGGGACTAACATTCAAATTATATCCATTTCCCTTTCTCTGGGTCAGGGGAGGGGGTAGAATCTCTCTCTGTAGCCCAGGCTGAAGTACACGCCCTCGGCTCACTGCAATCTCTGCCTCCCAGGTTCAAGCAATTCTCCCGCCTCAGCCTCTGGAGTAGCTGGACTACAGGTGTGTGCCACCATAACCAGCTAATTTTTGTATTTTTAGTAGAGACAGAGTTTAGTAGAGACAGTATGGCCAGGCTGGTCTCGAACTCCTGACCTCAGGTGATCCACCCACCTCAGCCTCCCAAAATGCTGGGATTACAGGTGTAAGCCACCCTGTCTGGCATCAATTTTCTTATTTTGCATGTAAGACAATTTTTCTCTCACTAAAAACCATTTAATCAATTCTCTTAAATCTGGACCCATAGCTTGCAGGGTCTTAGCTATTTCGCTTTGTAGCACTCAAACTGCCCAGTTCAGATGATTTCACATGGTATCGTCTTAAATATTTGTTGAACCGAATAGCATGTACAACCTGAGAGAAGGTATTTTCCTGATGATTTTATCTACAGTGAATGCAACAAAAGTGTTTGTATGATTTTACTAGAGTAATCAGGTGTTCCATGCTGCTAAACACACAGCAGGCTAATAGAATCAGTTTCTGAAACTTTTTATTCACTGTATATATATAGATCAATTTAGAATGGTAGTGTTTAGAGATGGACCTAAATGCTGTTGGTGTTACAAGATAAAGCTGCTTTATAATTGCCTTCTTATTTGGAAATGGCAAATCATAAGTTTCTAGATATTCTGCAAGCTGCAATCTCATTAACCTGCCCTTGAAGTGACACTATAAGCTGAAAAATGGTTCCTGGGGGGAACCACCACTCTAGTTCTAACCTTTTTTCCCCTACCACTGTGTCTTAACTGGCATCATTTCCAAGGAAGCCCTGCAGAGTTAGCACATTTTTAAGCATTTATATTTCTAGGAAAGAAAAGGAGAAAAAGGAATATATAAGTGTTACATACACAGTTGGTATTTATGTAGTTCTTGTTGAAGTATTTTGCATACATTGATTCCAGTGCTTTCAATTTAAATCTGTTTTCCCTAAGGAGAGAATTAATTTTTTAAAAGGACCTTTTGCCTGTTTTCATTTTCATACTTCAGTGTCTTTCTTGCTAAATTAACCTAATAAGTATTTATACATATTGCTCCTATTTGCCATTGTCCCTCTTCTATCAGTGAAGACTCTGTATTAGAAACATTGAAACAAATTGTTAGCAATCAATGATTATACAAAAAGCTCAGTATTGCTCTGTTGTTAATAAAAGCAAAACTGGGTGGAAGATTTCATAGCATTGGGATATCATTTTGCCCAGTAATCCAGGTTCTCATTTGATACCAAAAAGCTGTCACAATAAGATATTGAATACATTCCAGGCAAAAGAAAAGGCTAATAAATCACTTTGAGAATTATGGCTAAGGATAAATATTGGAATTTCACAGCTCTTTCAGGAACTGCCATGTATTTGAACACTGAATTAGTTAGTGTCCAAAAGAAAAATGTGAAACTAGTTTAGCCAGGTAAGAAAATGCAGATTTTTTTTTTTTTTAATTTTAACAAAATAGTTCTATTAGCTCAGTTGACACTGAGCTATCATGTATTTGAGAAATCAACAGTTTCTCCCTTATAAGTGAAATACACAGATTCACAGTAAACCCCACAAGGCAAAGATTCAACTTATTTACTGACTCAATTAGGATCATAAATATCTGGATTTGTAAGAAAATATAAGTGTCATAGAAATTGTATTTAGAAGCCTTTAAACTGTATTATGTAAGCTTCTTACAGCAGATGACTTCTTTTCTTCTTTTTCTTTTTTGTCCTTTTTTTTTTTTTTTTTTTTTTTTTTTTGAGACGGGTTTTCACTCTTGTTGCCCAGGCTGGATTGCAATGGAACCATCTGGGCTCAGTTCAAGCAATTCCCCTGACTCTGCCTCCCGAGTAACTGGGATTACAGGCGACTGCCACCATGGCTGGCTGATTTTTTTTTTTTTTTTGTATTTTTAGTAGAGACAGGGTTTCACCATGTTGGCCAGGCTGGTCTCGAACTCCTAACCTCAGTTGACCCACCCACCTTGGCCTCCCAAAGTGCTGGGATTATAGGCATGAGCCATCACGCCTGATCCCAGATGATTTCTTATGCATTTTTATGATTCTCCATAATGTCAGAAAGAGTTCCGTGATTGTCAGAGGTGCTCAGTGTTTATTAGTAACAGAATGGAGTTAGTGCTATGTGAAATTGGTCAACCCAGACAGTCCTAAATTACACCATTACTTATCCACATTTTACCATTAAATATTGTTAAAGACTTCGTCATGTACTTTAAAAATTTTATCTCTCAATTTACTTCCACCAGTTTCCCCTGATGCCTTTTTCTATTCCATGTTCACCTCCAGAATATCACATTGCATTTAGTAATCACATCTCTTTGGACTTCTCTTCTTTTTGGTAGTTTCTCAAGTTTCCTTGTTTTTGATAACCTTGGAGGTTTCAAAAAATACTAGTCCAACATTTTGAAAAATGTGCTTCAATTAGAATTTTTTTGATTTCTTTTTCTCGTGACTAGACTGGGGTAGTGTGTTTTGGTGAAGACCACAGAGGTAAAGAGTCATTCTCATCACATCGTATCAAAGGCTCATACCATCCATATAACTTATCAGTGTGGATGCTATTCTGGATCACCTGCCTTGGGGTAAGTTTTGTCAATTTTCTGCACTAAAAAGTTATTCTTTTTATTTCTCTTTTCCCACACTGTACTAGTTGGAAGAACGTTTTTATGCACAGTCCATCTTTTAGAAGCAGAGAGTTATGATCTGTATTCTTAAGGGCAGAATATTTACATAAATTATTTGAAATTCTTCGCGAGATAGTTTTCTTATTTATTTATTTATTATTATTATTATACTTTAAGTTCTAGGGTACATGTGCATAACGTGCAGGTTTGTTACATATGTATACTTGTGCCATGTTGGTGTGCTGCACCCATCAACTCGTCAGCACCCATCAACTCGTCATTTACATCAGGTGTAACTCCCAATGCAATCCCTCCCCCCTCCCCCTTCCCCATGATAGGCCCCGGTGTGTGATGTTCCCCTTCCTGAGTCTAAGTGATCTCATTGTTCAATTCCCACCTATGAGTGAGAACATGCGGTGTTTGGTTTTCTGTTCTTGTGATAGTTTGCTAAGAATGATGGTTTCCAGCTGCATCCATGTCCCTACAAAGGATACAAACTCATCCTTTTTTATGGCTGCATAGTATTCCATGGTGTATATGTGCCACATTTTCTTAATCCAATCTGTCACTGATGGACATTTGGGTTGATTCCAAGTCTTTGCTATTGTGAATAGTGCTGCAATAAACATATGTGTGCATGTGTCTTTATAGCAGCATGATTTATAATGCTTTGGGTATATACCCAGTAATGGGATGGCTGGGTCATATGGTACATCTAGTTCTAGATCCTTGAGGAATCGACATACTGTTTTCCATAATGGTTGAACTAGTTTACAATCCCACCAACAGTGTAAAAGTGTTCCTATTTCTCCACATCCTCTCCAGCACCTGTTGTTTCCTGACTTTTTAATGATTGCCATTCTAACTGGTGTGAGATGGTATCTCACTGTGGTTTTGATTTGCATTTCTCTGATGGCCAGTGATGATGAGCATTTTTTCGTGTGTCTGTTGGCTGTATGAATGTCTCCTTTTGAGAAATGTCTGTTCATATCCTTTGCCCACTTTTTGATGGGGTTGTTTGTTTTTTTCTTGTAAATTTGTTTGAGTTCTTTGTAGGTTCTGGATATTAGCCCTTTGTCAGATGAGTAGATTGCAAAAATTTTCTCCCATTCTGTAGGTTGCCTGTTCACTCTGATGGTAGTTTCTTTTGCTGTGCAGTAGCTCTTTAGTTTAATTAGATACCATTTGTCAATTTTGGCTTTTGCTGCCATTGCTTTTGGTGTTTTAGTCATGAAGTCCTTGCCCATGCCTATGTCCTGAATGGTACTACCTAGGTTTTCTTCTAGGGTTTTTATGGTATTAGGTCTAACATTTAAGTCTCCAATCCATCTTGAATTATTCTCTCCCATGTATTTATGTAATTTTTTTTTATCAGTATGGACTAATAGGTATTTATTTTATACTTTGGATTTTAATTGAATACTACCATATTTTGTTGCTAAAATTGTTTCAGCTTTGGCCATTTAAAGCTCTTTCAGTTGGCTCTTGTGTCTTTTTGACACACCACCATCATTGCATGTATGGTGTTTGTTTATTGTTTTGCTTTGAGAACTTTCTTATTTCCTGGTACTACAAGATGCTCCCAGTTCATCTTGTATATTTCCTGCTCCAGTCCTAGAATTAGTTATGTTTTCTAGTAAATCTGGTTCCTTTTATTGGACAATGGTATTAGAAATCAAGATCTGTGTGCCAGGTGTGCCCATTGCCACTGGACTGTTGTTGCTTCTAGGCTCTGACAACTGACAGAGCAAGGAAATATGTGTGTACACTAATCCATGTATATACTCACATCTGTAAATATTTCTATATGTGTCCATCTGTGTCCTATAGTAAGCTAAACATTAGTTCATACTCACTTCTCCAACTCTCTTCCATTATTATTGTATGGGTGGTTCTATCTTCCTCCTCCTCTGTTCATCCATAAACTCCCACTCCCACACTGAGAAACCTGCCTTCTACCTTTTTGCCATCCATTACTTGATTTTGAATTCCAGCATACCTGTATAGCAGTTTCAGAATTGTTAATCTATACCCTTGAGGGAAACAACCTTATCAACCAGAGTATAGTTCTTATCTAGTGTTTTTTCACACTTCACTTATTTCCAAAGTTACTTCAGTCAGCATCTTATTCTCTCATCCTGTTCAGTAAAATGGTTTCATACATTTGTAATGCATCTAAATTCTTTTGTCACATTCTATATTCTATATTGAGGTACTCAGATCTCATAAATAATTTTAAAAATTTGCATACATAAGGTTTATTCTTTGTACTGTGAAATTCCGACGGTTTTGACATATATTTAATATCTTGTATTCACCATAAAGTATCATACAGAAGAGTTTTAGTGTGCTAAAAAAAATCCTCTGCTCCAACTCCTCCCCAGCCTCCACTTCCAAACTCCCCAAAGCCACTGATATGTTTATCATCTCTATAGTCTTACTTTTCTAGATTGTCATCTACTTAAAATCACACAGTATGAAACTTTTCCAGACCAGCTTGTTTCATGTAGCGATATGCATTTAAGACATGTCCATGTTGCTAGGCATGGTGGTGCATGCCTGTAATCCCAGTACTTTGGGAGGCCGAAGTAGGAGGATTGCTTGAGGCCAGGAGTTTGAAACCAGCCTGAGCAACAGCAAGACTCCTGTCTATACAAAAAAATAAACAAACAAAAATTAGCCAGGAACAGTGGTGTACACGTGTCGTCCCAGTTACTTGGGTGGCTGAGATGGGAAGATCGTGTAAGCCCAGGAGTCTGAGGCTGCAGTTAGTTATGATCACACCAGTGCACTCCAGCCTGGTCAACACAGTGAGACTCTACCTCTAAATAATTTTTTTTAAAAGACTTATTGGCTGGATGCAGTGGCTAACGCCTGTAAGCCAGCACTTTAGGAGGCCAAGGTGGGCAGATCACTAGGTCAGGAGTTCAAGACCAGCTTGGCCAACATGGTGAAACCCAGTCTCTACCAAAAAAACCTAAAAAAAATTAGCCAGGCATGGTGGCAGGTGCCTGTAATCCCAGCTACTCGGGAGGTGGAGGCAGAGAATTACTTGACTCTAGAGGCAGAGGTTGCAGTGAGCCAAGATCCCGCCACTGCAGTCCAGCCTGGGTGACAGAGTGAGACTCAGTCTCAAAAAAAGAAGATAATAAAAAAAAATTTAAAAAGAGTTATTTATGTCTTCTGTGGCTTGGTAGGTCATTTCTTTTCCTTACTGAATAATATCCTATTGTATGGAGGCACCACATTTTGTTTAGCCATTTATCCAGTGAAGGATATCTTGATTGCTTCCAGTTTTTGCCAATTATGAATAAAGCTGCCATAAACACTCATGTGCAAGTTTTGTGCACAGTGTTTTCTAGTCAAATAGGCAAATACCTAGGAACATGATTGTTAGATCGTGTGATAAGAAATATTAGCTTTGTAAGAAACTGCCAAGTCATCTTCCAAAGGAGCTGTACCATTTTACACTCCTGCTAGCAGTAAATGAGAGTTCTTTTTGCTCTGCACCCTTGACAGCAAATGGTAATGTCAATATTTTGGATTTTAACTATTCTAAAAAGTGTGTCTAGTAAGTGTGCAGTGGTATCTAATTGTTGTTTTAATTCACAGTTCCCTAATGACAAATAATGTTGTACACTTTTACATATGTTATTTTTTTTTCCAAATATATTATTTGATGAGAATTCTGTTCAGATCTTTTGCCCTTTTTTTAAAAAAATTGGGATATTTGGCTCCTTGTTGTTGAGTTTAAATAGTTTTAAAAAATATTTTGGATATAATTTCTTTATCAGATATTTGTTTTGCAAATGCATTTTCCTAGTCTTTCTTTTCCTAATGGTGTCTTAACAGAAGAATTGTTTAAACCCAGGAGGCGGAGGTTGCAGTGAGCTGAGATCATGCCACTGCATTGCAGCCTGGGCAACAAGAGAGAAACTATCTCAAAAAAAAAAAAAAAGAAAAAGAAAAAAAGGCATCCTGACCTGGCGTTCGATAGATCAGTGGGGTGACTATAGTTAACTTTAGTGAATTGTAAAATTCAAAATAGCTAAAAGAGAATAATCCAGATATTCCTAGTGTAAAGAAAAGATAAATATTTAAGGTGATGAATACCTCAGTTATCCTGATTAGATTTTATGAAGGTATCAAATTATCGCAGGTACCATGAAAATATGTACATCTATCATGTATCAATAAAAAATAAAAATAAATCAATAAAAGGCAAAAAAATAAAAGTAGCATTCCCCAAAATTAAATACATAAGTGTAAGTCTACCAAATATGCATGGGATCTATATAAGAAAAACTGAAAAAGTGCCAGAAGAAATAAAAAAACTGAATAAATGCAGAGCCAAGTCTATGTTCATAGATGGCAAGAGTTAATATTATTAAGATACCAATTCTTTCCAAATTTATCTATAGGTTCAATGCAATTCTAGTAAAAAATGCTAGCAAGCCACTGTGTAGATGTTGACAAAGTGATTCTAAAGTTTATATGGAAAGGCAAAAGACTTGGGAATATCCAACATGCTACCGAAGAAGAAGAAAGTTAGAGTGTTTACATTACCCAACTTCAAGACAGTGTGGTATTGATGAAAAAATACACACGTAGATCAATGAAACAGAATACCGAGACCAGAAATAGATTCATATAAATCTAGTCAGCTGATCTTTTACAAAAGAACAAAGGAAATTCAATGGAAAAAGGATAATATTTTTAGCGAATGCTGCTAGAACAATTAAACAACTGTAGGAAAATTGAATTTAGACATAGACCTTATACTTTTCACAAAATTTGATTCAAAATGGCCCCCAGGATGCCATTTTTCATAATATTACTTTTCAAGGCCAGGTGCCACTTTTAATAATATTACTTTTCAGGGCCGGGCATGGTGGCTCACGCCTGTAATCCCAGCACTTTGGGAGGCCAAGGCAGGAGGATCATCTGAGGTCAGGAGTTTGAGATCAGCCTGGCCAACATGGTGAAACCCTGTCTCTACTAAAAATACAAAAATTAGCTGGGCATGGTGGCAAGCACCTGTATTCCCAGTTACTTGGGAGGCTGAGGCTGGAGAATCACTTGAACCCAGGAGGTGGAGGTTGCAGTGACCAGGGATCACACCATTGCATTCCAGCCTGGGTAACAAGAGCAAAACTCCATCTCTAATAATAATAATAATATTATTACTTTTTTATATTTCACATTCCAATTTTTATTGCTCTTTTGTATGTTTATAGGTGCATATAGATATGTAATGTACAAAAGCAATTGACTTTGTTTACTGATATTAGATCTTTCTTCTTTTCTAATACAGATGCTCCTCAATTTGTGATGAGATTACATCCTGATAAACCCATCATAAGTTGAAAATATCACAAGTAGAATATCCACTTAATATATCTAACCTAGCATAGCTTAGCCTAGTCGACCTTAAACATGCTCGGAATACTTACATTAGCCTACAGTTGGGCAAAATCATCTAACACAAAGTTAATTTTATAATAGTGTTGAATATATTGTGTAATTTATTGAGTACTGTGCTGAAAGTGAAAAACAGAATGGTTGTATGGGGACTCAAAGTACAATTCCTATTAAATGCATATCACTTTTGCACCATCATAAATTTAAAAAATTATAAGTTGAAACATCATAAGCCAGGAACCATCTGTATAAGTATTTAATGCTATACATTTCCCTCTAAGCACTGCTTTTGCTGCATTCCACATACATTGATAAGGTGGGTTTTCATTTTTATTTAGTTCAAGATAGTTTTTAATTTCTTTTTATACTTCTTTTACCTGTGCATTATTTAGAAGTGTGTAGTTTCATTTACAAGTGTTTGGGAGATGGTATAGCTATCTTTTTGTTATTGATTTTTAGTTTAACTCCTTTATTGACTGAGAACATATTAATACTTTCCATGATTGAAATTTGCTATGCTATATTTTGTCACTCAAAATATGTAAAAACAAGTTTTATTTTTGTCAATACAAATTCCTTTTGGTGGATTTCTGGAGGATATTTTATGTGAACTTGAGAAGAATGTATACTCTGCTGATGTTAAATGAAGAATGCTATAAATGTTAGTTAGATCAAATTTACCCATAGTGCTCTCCATTTCTACTAAATTCTTACTGATTTTCTGCCCACTCGATTTATCAATTACTGACATTAGGATGTTGAAGACTCCAACTATAATAGTAGATTTGTCTAATTATCCTTTCAGTTCCATCAGTTTTTGCCTCACATATTTGAATGCCCTATTGTTAGATGCACACATGCTTAGGATTTTTTTTCGTTTCTTAGGTAATTGACTGTTTTATTATTATGTGGTGCCCATGTTATCCATGAATTGTTTCTTTTTTTTTTCTTTTTTTATTTTTATGAGACAGAGTCTCACTCTGTTGCCCAGGCTGGAGTGCAGTGGCGCGATCTCGGCTCACTGCAATGCTTTGTCTAAAATTAGTGTAGTTACTCCAGCTTTCTTTTGGTTAGCATTAACATGCTGTATCTTTCTATCCCTTTCCTTTTAACCTATCAGTGTCTTTTTACTTAAAACATTTTCTTGTAAACAACACATAGTTGGGTATTTTTAATCCACCTTGTAGCTGTAGGCAAAAGAACTTCAAGAATCTCTAATGTCTTCATTTTTTGTCTCCCATCTTACTTTGGGCTTCCCTAGGTAATCCTCCTTAGACAAAAATCTGTGTCTCATGGGTCTTTCAGCTATAATTTACTGCTATTTTACTGAAACCCTGTTGGTATGGAGGTAAGGTGTATTGTTGTGGGGAGTGAGCATACTCTAATCTTCCACTTAAATCTCAGCTTTTCAGTGGTCCAGTGTCTGACCTGTGACTTCCACAAATGATTCTTGTTGTATAATTTTTCCTCCTCCTTTTAGATGAGGCAAGAAAACTAGATGGGGCCAGAGTGAGAGAAATGCATTTCTGCCACAGCTCTGGAACAAGTCTCTGAAAAAGTCTTTCCCCATGAGAAGTAGACCTTTGTTATAGGGAAGACTCCAGGCAGGCACTTTTCACAATACTTACTCTTCCCTTCCCTCTGCCAGAGCCATAAGGGGAATCTTTCTCAGAACTTCACACGACCTTGCTGGGTTTCCTGGAGGGAAAAGTCATAAAAGTGTTTGTGGAGTGGTCCCTAAAACTAAGGCTCCCAGGAAGTATTCTCACACAAGTCCACGGGCAGCCTTCAGAAATCCATCAAAATTGTCCTTTAAGTATTTTTGTTTAAGGCTTCAGTAGCTTCTGTTCCAGGAAAGTAAATTTTGCTGTGGCTCTTTAGACTTGCTTGCCTCTCTAGGTTTCAGGGTGGTATTTTACCCCCCAAATCAGTTTTCTGATGGGTCCAAGAAAAGGTGGGCATTGTAAGGATGGAAGTGATAACTTGCAGCTCTTTAAATGTCAGAGCTGAAACCCGCATTTAACTTTCATTGGTTGTCTTTTGCAGATGAGTTTTATACTTAAATCTCAAAAATATGTGTGCTTTTCTTCTTGACAATAATACATCAACTACCACTGATTTAAATTTTTATCGCTAGCAATAAAAAGGCCACAAAACCATTTTATGTATCACGATGCATGTTTTAAATCTATGCTGCTTTCTTTATTTTGCTGAAAATGTTTGGTTTTATATCCATCAGCCAGCCACAAATCTTGAATGTACAAATAAACATAAATTACAACAAATAGTTCTTTTAAATATATGTATGTATGGTTTCCATATGTAGCATATTTTAACCATGTTATTCTGAAATACATATTCAAAAAATATACAAAACATACATGTACAATTTAGGATATAATTATAAAATCATGATTCATGTAACCACTCACATTAAGAAATACAATATTGCCAGTTGGAGGCCTCCAATACACTGCTAAAAAGTAATGGGAATAGTTGTTATTCTTGCTTTATTGAGAAAGTTTACCTATTAAATAAAGTGGCTATTTTAAGTACCAAAGCACATGCTTTCTATCATGTTAAGGAAGTAATCCCAATTCCTATTTTATTGAGTGTTTTCATCAGAAATGGATGTTAAGGTCTTTCTCAAAGATCTCTCTGCATGTTTGGAGATACTAAAATAATTTTTCCATTAGACTATTAATATGGTTAATTAAATTCATAAATTCCTTTATATTGAATGATCCTTATATTCTGGAAATAAATTCCTCTTAGTCATGATATGCCACTTATTAACATGCTGATAAATTCAGCTTGCTAGTATTTTTCTAGTTTTGCATCAACAGTATTGGCATATAGCTTTCATTTTTGTATGTTAACTTCTTTCTTTCTTTTTTTTTTTTAAGACAGGGTCTCACCCTGTTGCCTAGGCTCGAGTGCAGACACGTGATCATAACTCACTGCAGTCTCGATTACCCGGCTCAAGCGATCCTCCCTCCTTAGCTTCCTGAGTAGCTGGGCCTACAGTCACACACCATCATGCCCAGGGTAGAGACAGGGTCTCACTATGTTGTCCAGGCTGGTCTTAAACTCCTGGGCTCAAGTGATCCTCCTACCTTGACCTCCCAAAATGCTGGGATTATAGACATGAGCCATTGCACTCAGCCTACTATTCTTTATAAAGTATAAAATATAGATATCAAAATTACACTTACTTTATAAAAGAAGTAGGGAAGTTTTTCACCTTTATTTTATGCCTAGCAAGAATTTCAACAGAACTGAGATTATCTGGTCTTTGAAAAGTTGGCACGCTTTCCTCTGTGAAACTACCTGGTCCTGATGCATATTTGTAGGTTTTTTTAAAATAATTTCTCTAGTATTTTGTCTGAGAAAGTTGTTTTGTTCAAGCTTTCTTCTTTTAGAAGAATCAATTCTGGAGAATTGTATTATCCTAGGAGTGTATCCCTCATATGTATGTTTTCAAATGTATTTACGTAGAATTCTGCAAAGCAGTATTTTTTACTTTTTAAAATTTACTCTGTTTTGATAGTAAATCCCCCACATCATTTCTTTTATTTTAAAAATGAATCTGAGGGTATGAATGTTGTTTTGTCACATGGATATATTGCATAATGGTGAAGTTTGGGCTTTTAGTGTAGACATCACCTGAATGGTGTACATTGTACACATTAAGTAATTTCTCATCCCTCTCCCTCCCACCCTTCTGAGTCACCAAAATCTATTATTCTACTCTCTATGTCAATGTGTGCACATAATTTACCTCCCACTTATAAGTAGGAACATGTGGTATTTGACTTTCTGAGTTATTTTGCTTAAGACAGCAGCCTCTAGTTCTATCCATATTGCAGCAAAACACATTATTTCATTCTTTGTTATGGTTGTGTGGTATTTCATGTGATATACATACATGCACACACACACATATATACACACACACACATATATCTCACATATTATTTATCCCATCATTCATTGCTGGACACATAGATTGATTCTGTATCTTTGCTATTATGAATAGTGCTGATAAACATATAGGTGCAGTTATCATTTTTATGTAATCATTTCTTTTCATTTTGGTATATACCAAGAAGAGGAATTGCTGGATTGAATGGTAGATCTGTTTTTAATCCTCTGAGAAATCTTCATCCTGCTTTCCATAGAGGTTTTACTAATTTGCATTCCCACCAGCAGTGTATAAATATTCCCTTTTCTCTACATTCTCTCCAATATCAGTTGTTTCTTGACTCTTTAATAATGGCCGTTCTGGCTACTGTAAGATGGTATCTCCTTGCAGTTTTAATTTCCATTTCTCTAATGATTAGTGGTATTGAGCATTTTTTCATATACTTGTTGGTCATTTGTATGTCTTCCTTTGTATTTGTATGTCTGTTCATGTGCTTTGCACACTTTTAATGGGGGTATCTCTCTCTCTCTCTCTCTATATATATATATATATTATATATATATATATTTCAGTTGTTTGAGATCCTTGTGAATTCTGGAATTAGTCCTTTGTTGGATGCATTGTTTGCAACTGTTTTTCCCAATCTGCATGTTGTTGATATGCTGTTGGATTCAGTTTGCTAGTATTTTGTTAGGGATTTTTACATCTATCTTCATTAGGGATATTGGTCTGTAGTTTTCTTTTTTTCTTGTGTCCTCATTTGGCTTGTATGAGGGTGAAGCAGTCTCATAAAACAGTTTGAAAGTATTACCTCTACTTCTATTTTTCTGAAAGAATTTAAAAAATAATTATCACCAATTATTATTTGAATATTTGATAGAATTCAGCCATGAATCTACCTGGCCCTGAGCTTTCCTTTGTTGGAAGGTTTTTTTTAATTACTACTTCAACTTTCTATTTATTCTTGTTCTGTTCAGGCTTTTCATTTCTTCTTGATTCTGTCTTGATAGGCTATATGGTTCTAGGAATGTATCCATTTCTTCTAGGTTATCTAATTTGTTTGCATTTAATTTTTTATAGTAGTCCCTTATGATCTTTTTTAATTTCTGATGTATCAATTGCGATACTCCCTTTTTATTTCTCATTTTATTTATTTGATTCATCCATAATTTTTTTCTTCATCTAGCTAAAAGTTTGTTGATTTTGTGTATTTTTTCCAAAAAAAGAAGTATTAGTAGTGTTTTGTTTTTTTTTTTTTTGAGGCAGAGTCTCGCTATATCGCCCAGGCTGGAGTGGAGTGGCCGGATCTCAGCTCACTGCAAGCTCCGCCTCCTGGGTTCATGCCATTGTCCTGCCTCAGCCTCCCGAGTAGCTGAGACTACAGGTGCCCGCCACGTCACCTGGCTAGTTTTTTGTATTTTTTTTTTTTTAGTAGAGATGAGGTTTCACCATGTTAGCCAGGATGGTCTCGATCTCCTGACCTCGTGATCCACCCATCTCAGCCTCCCAAAGTGCTGGGATTACAGGCTTGAGCCACCGCACCTGGCATTTTGTTGATTTTTTAAATAGTTTTTTCTTCTCTATTTCATTATTTCTACCGTAATATGTATTTTTTCCTTCTACAAACTTTCGGTTTAGTTTGCTCTTGTTTTTCTGATTCCTCGAGGTGTAAAATTAGGTTAAGAATGAAAAATAAAAACCACATGATCCTCGCAATAGATGCAGAAAAATCACTTGAAAAAGTTCAGCATGTATTTAAAATAATAATAAAAAACCCCTCTCAACTGAATAGGTACAGAAAGAAATTTTGTCAACACAAGAAAGGCAGTTTATGAAAAGCCCACAGCTAACATTATAGTCAGTGAGGAAAAAACTGAAAGCTTTTCCTCTAAGACCGGGTAGAAGGCAAGGATTCCTGCTGAGTACGAGGCAAGGATTCCTGCTATCATTACTTTTATTCTACATAGTTCTGAAAGTACTAGCAAGAGCAATCAAACAAGAAAAAGAAATACAAGGCATGCAAATCAGGAAAAAGTAAAATTTGGAAAAAGTAAAGTAGGAAAAAGTAAAAAGTAAAATTATCTCTGTTGGCAGATGACATGATCTTATATATAGAAGGCTCTAAAGACTCCACACACAAAACAACTATTAGAACTAATTAGCAAATTCAGTGAAGTTGCACAATACAAAGTCAACATACGAAAATTAGCTCCATTTCTTACACCAACATAGCTGAAAAGGAAATCAAGGAAAAATCCCATTTATAATAGCATCACAAAAACATAAAATATTTAGAAATACATTTAAATGAGGTAAAAGGTCTTTACACTAAAAACTTGAAAATGAAAACAGTAAATGAAATAAATTGAAGAAGACACAAATACATAAAAGGTGTCCTGTGTTCATGCTTCTAGTTTTTGCCCATTCAGTGTGATGCTGGCTGTGGGTTTGTCACAGATGGATCTTAATATTTTGAGGCATGTTCCTTCAGTGCCTAGTTTCTTGAGGGTTTTTAACATGAAGGGATGCTGGATTTTGTCAAAAGCTTGTTCTGGGTCTGTTGAGATGATCATATGGCTTTTGTTTTTAATTGTATTTATGTCGTGAATCACATTTATTGATGTGCATATATTGAACCAACCTTGCATCTCAGGAATGAAGCCTACTTGATCATGGTGAATTAACTTTTTGATGTGCAACTAGATTTGGTTTGCTAGTATTTTTTGGTGATTTTTGTGTCTGCATTCATCAGAAATATTGGCCTATAGTTTCTTTTTTCATGTGTCTTTGCCAGGTTTTGGTATCAGGGGAATGTTGGCTTCATAGAATGAATTAGGAAACGGTCCTTCCTCAGTTTTTTTTGGAATAATTTCAGTAGAATTTGTATCAGCTCTTCTTTGTACAGCTGGTAGAATTTGGCTTTGAATGCATCTAGGTGGGGCTTTTTTCGGTTGGTAAGGGTTTTTGTTTTCTATTGATTCAATTTTGGAATTCAGCGTTCATCTGTTCCATGTTTCAGTTTCTTCCTGATTTAATCTTGGGAGGTTATGAGTTTTCAGGAATTTCTCCATGTTCTCTTGATTTTCTAGTTTGTATGCATAGAGGCACTCGTAATAGCCTCTGAAGATCTTTTGTATTTCTGTGGGATCCACTGTAATATCACCTTTGTCATTTCTGATTGTGCTTATTTGGATCTTCTCTCTTTTTCTTTTTAATCTAGCTAGCAGTCTATTGAATGTATTTATCCTTTCAAAGAACGAACTTTTGGTTTCATTGATTCTGTGTATGGATTTTTGAGTCTCAATTTTGTCCAATTCTGTTCTGATTTTAGTTATTTCTTTTCTTCTGCTAACTTTGGGGTTAGTTTATTCTTCCAGGTATGATGTTACATTGTTAATTTGATATCTTTCTAACATTTTGAGGTAGGTGTTAAGTGCTATAAACTTTCCTCAGAACACTGTTTTTGCCATACTGGAGGTTTTGTTATGTTGTGTCTCTGTTTTTATTTATTTCAAATAATTTTTTTATGTTTGCTTTAATTTCCTTATTTACCCAAAAGTCATTCAGGAGCGAATTGTTGAATTTCCATGTAATTATATGGTTTGGAAGGTCTTCTTGGTATTGATTTCTATTGCAATTCCACTGTAGTCTGAAAGTATGGTTGGTATAGTTTCATTTTTTTAAAATTTATTGAGACTTGCTTTATAGCCAAGCATGTGGTTGATCGTGGAATATGTTTCATGTGCAGGTAAGAAGAATGTATTCTGTGGTTGATGGATGGAGTGTTCTGTAGATGTCTATTAGGCTCTATTGTTCAAGTATTGAATTTAAGTTCAGAATTTGTCAATTTTCTGCCTTGATGGTCTGTCTAACACTGTCAGTGGGGGTAGTGAAGTCCCCCACTATTACTGTGTGGCTATTTCTTTTTTCTTTTTTATATTTTTGAGACGGAGTCTCACTCTCTTGCCAGGCTGGAGTGCAGCAGCGCAATCTCGGCTCACTGCAACCTCCGACTACCTGGTTCAAGTGATTCTCCTGCCTCAGCCTCCTGAGTAGCTGGGATTACAGGCACGCTCCACCACGCCCAGCTAATTTTTGTGTTTTTAGTAGGGACAGGGTTTCACCATGTTGGCCAGGATAGTTTCGATCTCCTGACCTCGTGATCTGCCTCACTCGGCCTCCCAAAGTGCTGGGGTTACAGGCATGAGCCACTGCATGGCTATTTCAAAGCCTGTGTGGCTATTTCAAAGTTATAGTAATTAAAACAGTATGTTACTGGCATAAAAACAGACATGTAGACCAAATAGAACAGAATATAGAGCCTAGAAATATACCCATGCATCAATGGTCAATTGATCTTTGACAAGGGTGAAAAACTACACAATGGGGAAAGGACAATCATTTCAATAAACAGTATTGCAAAAACTAGATATCCCCATGCAAAAGAATGAAATAGAACCATTATCTTGCACTATATATAAAAATCAACTCAAAATAGATTTAAACACAGGACCTGGAACTGTAAAACTCTTAGAAGAAAACATAGGTCAAAATCTTCATGACATTGGGCTTGGCAATGATTTCTTGAATATGACACCAAAAGCACAAGCAACTAAATCAAAATTAAACAAGTGAAACTACATCAAACTAAAAAGCTTCTGCACAGCAAAGGAAACAACCAACAGAATGAAGGACAACCTACAGAATGGGAGAAAATATTTGCAAGTCATATATCTGATGATTGACTAATATCAAAAATATTATAAGAAACTCCTACAAATCAATACAAAAAAAAAAAAACCCATAATGACCTAATTAAAAATGAGCAAAGGACCTGAATAAGGACCTGAATAAGGAAAATGGTTCATCAAAAAATGAAAAATATTATTGCCACAGGATCCACCTATCTCACTTCTGAGTATACATCCGAAGGAAATAAAAACAGGATTTCAAAGAGATATCTGCATCGTCACGTTCATTGTAGCATTATTCACAATAGCCAACATGTGAAAATAATCTGAATGTCCATCAATGATGAATGGATAAACCAATTGTGGAATATGTGATGAAATCTTATTTGGCCTTAAAAAAGAAGGAAATCTTGCCATAGGTGACAAGATGGATGAATCTGGAAGACATTATGTTAAGTGAAATATCTTAGCCACAGAAGAACAAATACTGCATGATTCCACTTTCTTAAGGTATCTAAAATAGTCAAACTCGTAGAAACAGAAAGTAGAATGGTGGTTGCCAGGAGCTGGAAAAGAGAAAAACAAGGAGTTGCTTTACAACAGCTACAGAGTTTCAGTTATACAAAATAAAGAATTCTAGAGATCTGCTAACCAATATTGTATCTAAAGTTAAAAATAATACTGTATTGTGCTTAATAAAAATTCATTAAGAAGGCAGATCTCATGTTAAATGTTCTGACCCTAATAAAAAGTGAAAACATAAAAAAGAATGGACTCCCTCTTCAATGGTCCGTTGAGTGACCAATTAAATTATTAAATATAATATATGAAATCTATTATTTTTAAATATATTTAAGGTAATTAAAAAATTACCTTTTTGCTGTGAAAATCAGACGATGTGGCTCCAGGATTGAACTGGTTTATACATGACTGATTTTTAAGTGTCATCTCAGGAGTGACTGGTTAATGCAATTATTGCTCAGGGCTTTCTCACACAAGAATCACGTTTTAGTTTCCTTGAATTTCCCAGGAAGTAAATCCATGTTTTCGGATAAGAATATAGATCTCTTTTCCGCCTTTTAGATGGACTGTTTCTGCTTCACTGTTTGGGTTTGAGGGGAGACCTATCATTTACTTCATGGTCGGGTTCACCGGAGGCAACCTCAGAGACTGTGCCATGTCTGTCACAACCCTTAATGATTTCAGATTGTTCTGATTTTCTTTCATTGTGTTTATTTTCATTGGCTTCAACCTAATGTTTCAAACTTCTCTTTTTAACCACCAATCTTTGTCTAGGCTTAAAATAAAATGTGGCAGGAAGATGAATGGATTTTTAAAGGCAATGTGACCCAAACTAATAAACAGACATTGAATTGCAAGGTGAAAATCTTACTTATAAAATAAATCATTGCTTATAAAAAATTTTAAAACTGTGTTTTTTAAAATAAAGGCATAGAATCACTAAGAAATCAAATACACCAGCTTGCTCATTTTTTTCTTGGACAATTTCCAGCCACACAAACTAGCAATGTTTGCATAATTTGTACTCAAAGCTAGGGTAAACTTTTTGTATTAACTTATATTACTCTATGTCATATTCCCCTCCACACCAATAACACAAGAGTAACAAATTTTTTAAATTACTACTGCATATAATCTAGATTTTTTTTTTTCTTTTAAGACAGGGTCTTGCTCTGTCACTCAGTCTGGAGTGCTGTGGTTCAATCATGGTTCACAGTAGCGTCTACCTCCTGGTCTCAAGTGATCCTCTCACCATAGCCTCCTGAGTATCTGGGACTGTAGACATGCACCACCATGCTTAGCTAATTATTGTATTTTGTGTAGAGATAAGGATTTACCAAGTGGCCTAAGCTGGTCTCGAACTCCTGACTTTAAGCAATCCGCCCACCTGGGCCTCCCAAAGTGCTGAGACTACAGGCGTGAGCCACCACACCCGGCCTAATTTGGACTTTTCTAAGAAAGGTTGGTTAACACGCAGAAGATCCTAGTCTGATTATTTTTCTTGTGTATGTATGTGATCAAACTTTTAGAGATCCCCCAAATACTCAAATGTACCCGAGAATTCTACAGGGAAGTCATGAGTATTTTGTGGCTTGCATATAACATTTTGTGCTCCCCATGGGAGTCTGTATCTCAGTTAAAGAAGAATAGAAAATCATAAAGCCAAAGTCATCCCAAAAATGGGATTTGGGATTTGGTTGGGACCTGATTCTTCAATCCGTTTCCCTCACCAACTTCTTTCATTTTGTCTATACCAAAACATCAAATTCCTTACCATTTCATGAAGCACACCATGCTCTTTTATGCATTCTTGTACACGCTGTACTCTCTGCCTAGAAAACCTGCTATGTGACCCCCTTCCTCCTTCGGCTGGTGGTCATCTACGAGCCATCTCTGATGTTACCTTTCTGAAAAGTTTTCACAGACAACCCTAAGAAGAGTTTATCACAAGTAGGCCCTCCAAGAATATTTCTTAAATGAACCAATGATTAAAATACATTCAGTTGCTTCTCACTATCATGCTTCCCTTGTTTGTTTTTATTTTATTTTGTATCTGTTTCTTGGTAAAACTATTCATAAAAATTCCCATCTGTCACCACTATGACAAAATAAGGAGATCGAGTTAACAGAGAGTTCCTATGTTGGGAGGCAGAATTAGACATGGACCAACATAAGCAGATAAATCTTCCCTCCTACTCACAGTGACAAGTTTCCTCTCAGAAACCCTTCCAAAACCAAGGTGCTAAATGAGATTAGAAAGTCTTCAGAAGACCACTCGCCACCCACATTTTGGCTTCAGGCTGCTCTTGTGAAAGGGCAGGATATAAGCCCAACACATGCACCACCAGGCCTCTCTGCTCCATTTCCTCGGGTGCAGCAGTGCGGCTGAGCTCAGCTAGTTCTCAGTTGCCACAACACAGCTCCTGGGAAGTGGGTGTGGGTGGGCACACCTCAAACCACATTGGCATGTGAGGTAGAGGCCGGCTGAGTAGCTTGTCTGGATGCTGTGTTATAGTCAGGAAGAGGAAAATGCTCTGCTTTGTTGCTGGGCCGATAATTTATCTTTTCCTTGACAATTCCAATATTTAACTATCTTGAACCCATTACTTTCTACACTTGATTGCTTTTGATTTTTCTCTCTAATGCCATTTCCTTCTATGGGAAATAATAGAGCCCTTCAGGTAATTTGGCTGTTTTGAGAAGGAACTAAATCATCTTAATATAGATGGGCCTGCTATTGGCTCAATGGTCTAGCTACTGAGCATACTCTAGTTTTTCCAAAATAGGCCTCACCTCCATTGATGAAAGAGAGAGACCCACAGCCACCATGCAATGTGCTGAATATTGGGGATGCAAAGATGGGAAGATGACTGTTGCCCTCATGATCTACGAGAAACCAGACTAGGAAATAACCAGAGACACTAGAAAGCACAATAAAATAAGTCCAGGACACAGGGATATGTAAGATGCTGTGCTTAATCTTACTGGGGAGAAGGCATCCCTGAGAAACCAGCATTTGAAGATGGACTTAATTTATAATCCTTTGGGTATATACCCAGTAATGGGATGGCTGGGTCATATGGTACATCTAGTTCTAGATCCTTGAGGAATCGCCATACTGTTTTCCATAATGGTTGAACTAGTTTACAATCCCACCAACAGTGTAAAAGTGTTCCTATTTCTCCACATCCTCTCCAGCACCTGTTGTTTCCTGACTTTTTAATGATCGCCATTCTAACTGGTGTGAGATGGTATCTCATCGTGGTTTTGATTTGCATTTCTCTGATGGCCAGTGATGATGAGCATTTTTTCATGTGTCTGTTGGCTGTATGAATGTCTTCTTTTGAGAAATGTCTGTTCATATCCTTTGCCCACTTTTTGATGGGGTTGTTTGTTTTTTTTCTTGTAAATTTGTTTGAGTTCTTTGTAGGTTCTGGATATTAGCCCTTTGTCAGACGAGTAGATTGCAAAAATTTTTTCCCATTCTGTAGGTTGCCTGTTCACTCTGATGGTAGTTTCTTTTGCTGTGCAGAAGCTCTTTAGTTTAATGAGATCCCATTTGTCAATTTTGGCTTTTGCTGCCGTTGCTTTTGGTGTTTTAGACATGAAGTCTTTGCCCATGCCTATGTCCTGAATGGTACTACCTAGGTTTTCCTGTAGGATTTTTATGGTATTAGGTCTAACATTTGACACATGCGCACGTATGTTTATTGCAGCACTATTCACAATAGCAAAGACTTGGAATCAACCCAAATGTCCATCAGTGACAGACTGGATTAAGAAAATGTGGCACATATACACCATGGAATACTATGCAGCCATAAAAAAGGATGAGTTTGTGTCCTTTGTAGGGACATGGATGCAGCTGGAAACCATCATTCTTAGCAAACTATCACAAGAACAGAAAACCAAACACCACATGTTCTCACTCATAGGTGGGAACTGAACAATGAGATCACTTGGACTCAGGAAGGGGAACATCACACACCGGGGCCTATCATGGGGAGGGGGAAGGGGGAGGGATTGCATTGGGAGTTATACCTGATGTAAATGACGAGTTGATGGGTGCAGCACACCAACATGGCACAAGTATACATATGTAACAAACCTGCACGTTATGCACATGTACCCTACAACTTAAAGTATAATAATAATAAATAAATTGAAAAAAAAAAAAAAAAGTAGATGGACTTAAAAATAAGTAAATGGAGATGGCAGGAAAGGGCTTTCTAGACCGAGGGAACAGCATGACTTAAGCAGAGTGGCGCCAAAGAGCAAGACATCCAAATTCTATTTTTATGGCTGTTAAATCAGTTGAACTAACTGTTTTCAAAATGCCTTACATGATTTTTATTATTTTATCACTTGAAATGTCAACCTCTGACGGGAGTGTCTCCTACTGTGTGCGTATTTTTTTTTTCTATTTTTCCTTTTACTTCTATTCATTTCTTCGTTTTGTGTATTTTATGCTGTTAATCAGTATTTAAATGTTCATCCCTGTTTTATCTTCTTGAGAGATTGCTTATTTTATTAATATAAATTAGTTGTCTTTATCTGACTTAGTGTTTTTGGCTTAAAATTCCACTTTGTCTGATTTATTAAATTACTTTCATTAAATAAAGTAGTTGAGTCTATAATAATTGGACCTCAGTCAGCTGCCTGGACCTGGAGAAGAAATAAGACAATGAGGAATGAGCCCAGCCTCATTAATATAATAATACAGTGTTGAGGGTAGAGATCAATGAAGACTTAGTTTTGGTCATCATCACTTAGTTTTGGAACTAGCGAAACAGTAGAAGAGTGGAAGTGTGTAAAAGTTCATGCACCAGAGCCAATAGAGCTAACATGACATTTATTTCTTCTTGGAAAACACTTTGAAACCCGTCTTCTAGAATTTACTCTTTTACCTCTTTGAGAGTTAAGAAATGTGAGGCCCTGTAGGGTTGAGCCACTTCCTGGATGCCCAGTAAAATGCATGCTCCTCCAGGGAGAAAAACATGTTCCTACAGTGAAAACCATTTCACCCAGGACCAGAGGTAGGAAAATGGGGAGGAAAATAGCTGGTTACACTTCTCTTTGTCCATAAATAAATAAGCCTCTCTATCATTTTGACTAAATCATGTGGGTGAACTAAGAAGAGATTAAATAAACTGTGTCATTTATTAAACTAAGCCAGAAACAACTTGTTATTTTTACTCAGAAAGACTGGCTAGGAGGGCAGTGTGATACCAACAGAGTGAGTCAGTGAAGGGTGGACCTCCCAGAAACAAGAACCACAGTCAGAGGGGCTCGGTAGGAAAGGGTAAGGACTTCACAAAAGTGCCCTCAGAAAAAGGGACAGCATCAAACATCTACCAGGCCCAGGGAGTACAAAATATTCTTAGGACAAGTACTACAGGCAAACATTCTGGCCCCCTTCACCTTTCTCCCTATCCATTGTGCCACCCTCAGAGAGGTTGCTGAGGCAACACGGCAGAGGAGGAGATAAAGAACTGTCCCCAAGGAGTTGTGCTTGAGGAACCACACCCAGACCTAACCACTTGGGACTTGATCTCATGACAAGATCTGGATTTGGAACTGATAAGACTTTCAAAGTAATTACATTTTGCATGTAAGAGATATGTGAAATGTATGTCCAGACTATAACAAATTGAATTTTCCAAAGATGGATGTAAGATCAGCCTTCACACATGCTCCTCTGCAATGTATTCTTCCATTCCCCATCAGTTTCCCTCTGAATCTGGTCTGAACTTAATGACTTACTTGACTAATAGAAAGTGGTGGAAGTGATATGATGCATTTGCAGGGCTAAGTGATAGGAACCTTTGCAGCTTCCACTTGGGTCTCTTACTTGCTCTTGTGAAACTATTTGTGTAAATGCAGCCACCATGCTGAGGGAAGCCCAAGCTCATGTTGTGCTCAAATTAATAGCCCCACCTAAGCTCCCAGCCAAATGCCAGCAATGTGAGGGATCCCTCTGGAACACCCAGCCCAGCTGAGTTTTCAGATGCCAACACTTTGACTACAACTGCATGAGCAACCCCCGGTGAGCACCTTCTAGCTGAACCCACCACCATACTGAACCATGAGAGGTCATCATAAATGGCTAGCATTCTTACATAACCGTAATACTGAGTTTATGGCCCCACAGATGATGAAACTGTTACAAACTTAATCTACCTTTCCTCTTCCTTTTCTGACATTATAGGTGCCAAAAATAAAAATGTTTGTTCTTTTTCCATCCCCTCTCTTCCCACCTTCCTGTCTTAGAAACTTGAATTTTGCCATTCAGAGACTGTCTTCACTATCTGTGGCTTCTGTTCAACTTTAGATTCTTACAAAATAGCTCTGTGTTTCTAAGAACTCATTGAAGAATAATCTGTTTTGATCAATTCTTTCATTATATAGATTTGCAAAACTCGAGAATGGAGTCCCACAAACTCACTTCTCAGAAGTGCAAGTATAAAAGGAAAGCAGGTTCGGTGGAATCAAATCACATTTGTCCTCAAGTGTCATGTCCTGAATATTAGGAATTTACGCAAGTACTACATGAGAGAAAGCAAATTCTTTTACATGTAGTTACTATTGAATCTCAGCATGATTTTTACAAAAAAAAAAAACAAAAAAAAAAAACAGAGAGATGGAAGGGAGAATGGAGGATGGAGATTAAAATTTTCATTCAGCAAGTTTTTCAGAGTATTTTCCATTCTGCATTAGACTTCTGGTCAATCCACAACCAAAGATGTTTGATAAGGATTCAGTTCATTTGCATAATTTTTGGTGACATATTATGATAGACAGCACACATGCCCAGCTTGATGAGAAAATATGCTTTCCTGGAAAATGTCTTGATAAATTGAACATTTCCCTTACTTCTTAAAAAAAAATCATCCTGACAAAGTGTTCAGTCTCATTTAGTGAGTTATATGATGGATGGATTGTTTATAGTTTCTCTAAATGTAGGAGATTTAGACAACACATGGAAAAATTGTAAAATTCATCTGATTTAGGAACTATGACCAGAAATGAAGATGTAATGTCATTGGAAGTATTCTCATGAGGAAATATAGAAAAACTGGGTACCTTCAACTTTCCAGAAATTATTCTATGAATAGAAATTGGCTAAGTTGAAGTACTGCTTTCTAACCAAGTTAATAATATCTATTATTTTTGATGGAATAATGACAAACATAAAATCTAATAAACTCTAAGTAAGATGCCTTTTCATATACAATTAACTAACAAATCATTTGTTAATATAGTATACTGCAGGAGTTGCCTCACTGTTCTTATCTTACTTGAAAATCTTTTCCTTATCTTTATAACAACAAGCAGAAGATGGACAATTTGGAAAAGCTTCTTCAAAGAAAAGTTCATTGGTATTTCGGGACAGCAGTAGCAATCACATGGTTTTTGCCGCTAAAGTTACCTGGTTGAGTAGATTTCATGTGGACTTGGGTAAATCACTGTAGCTTTTGAGACTAAGTTTTTTCATTTGCAAAATGGGGATGAGGCCACATTTGCGGTGAAAAATTAATTGAAGTACATAGCGTGTTCCAACTCTTGAACCCTGGATCCTTCTCCCCTCGCTGGGTTGGGTGTCTCTGTACTTTTCCTTAGGACCCCGTAACCACCACTGTAAAGCTTACAGACATTCTCTAGTATTCTAATTGTCTGTACATGTTCCTCTTAGCTCACATGTTCCTTGAGGGTAGGGGCTGTGTCTTATTCACCATTGTATTTCCAGAGCCTACCCACATTACCTAAGCCAAATCAGGCTCTCAGTAAGTGTTTGATGAATGAATGAATGAGTCAGATGTTCAAGGTTGGCTCACTTCTCTGAATTTGTATAATATGAATTTGTATATTATGTATGGATAGTACAGATTTTATAGAACATATCCATCATCACAGAAAGTTCTGTTGGATAGAGATGCTCTATATGCAATGTTAATCAGTAATCAAACATAGTTTTGAACAACGGAAGTATTTTTACAGAAACATTGCAAGAATTCCATGCCCTATTTGTTTAAATGATAATTATCTTCTGGGAATGCTGCATCCCCACAGAAATACATTGTGCAGTATGCAAATCCTACCTGTTTTCCATAAAATGCAATACATCTCCATTTTATGGTGAGTGGTAAAGGGGCTTTTTAGGTTTATAAAGGGTAATATGACCAAGATCATCTAGAAAGGGTTGAATTGTAATGCAAATCTCCTGGTAAATGTGTGTTGAAAGAGTTCCAGCTAATTTTCTAAAACTTGTATGTAATTTTAAATCAAGGAGAGGACTGGCCTAAGTCTCTAAGGTTCTTTTTTCTTTTAGGTTTTATGTTTCAATAACAATCTGCGGGAGAACTGTGTGGTGTTCAACTAAGTGAGAGATGCAAAGATGAAAGTACGCCAGTCAAAAAGAGATACCAAAATATATTTCTGGAAGAGGCAGACATTAAACTTCATATTCAGATGTCTTGTTAGGGTTGATTCCTTTTAAGCAATCAGAAGAAGGCTGCCCCACAGCTGAAAGGATGTGAGGAGATTTGAAACGAATCTGGATTCTTCTTCAGTTCCTGAGGATACCGATTGCAGAACAGAGCTCTCTTTACCATCGGTTTGTCAGTACCTGCATTTCTGCACAAGTCCTTCCCTGGTTGAAATTTAGACTATATTATCTCTTCAGCACAAACAGGTCATTATCTTATTTTCTAAGCATTGAAATAGCAGAGAAAAGATGTTTATGTTAGCAAATAAAACATTCATTTAGTTTATTTTTCCATCCCAGGCATTGTTGCATTCCTTTTGAGATCCAAATTGTCTGTTATTTTTACTGTCCTGCTGCCTTCAAAACAAACCTTTATATACTTTTATCAAAGTGTCTCATTAAACTTTTGTCACAATTCATTGTGAAAAAAGATTCTCCATTCAAATACGCACTTTGAGTGACTTGCCTGGATGCCCTATCTGATAGACAGCAACTATTAATTTTTAACAGAAGAACATTTCCTCCAGGTTTTCTCCAAAATTATGTTATGGACTGAATTGTGCCCCCCAATTTTTTATCTGTAAAAGCCTTAACTCCCAGTACCTCAGAATGTGACTGACTCTGGACAAAGGATCTTTTAAAAATGGGGTTATTATTAGGATTTTAAAATCCTAATGCAATATGACTGGTGTACTTACAGGAAGATGAGGTGAAGGCACAAACACCACATGGAAGGAAAATTATGAGAAGGCAGAGGGAGAAAACAGCCATCTACAAGCCAAAGAGAGGGCTCTTAAAAGACATCAACCCTGCAGCACCTTGATCTGTCTTCTGGCCTTCAAAACTGTGAGATGAATTTCTGTTATTTGAGCCACCTAGTGTCTGTGATACTTTGCCATGGCAGCCCTAGGAAACTAATACTAATGGGTAGAATAGAGGTGTCAATAAATAGAAGTATGTGTCACTTCTGACTCAGAGTCAAGACCCAGAACGGAACTGAACCTGTGAGCCCAGATACAAAGTACAAACTCAAAACATGGAAGCAGTTGAGAAGGATCAGTGCTTTATCAAATGACTTTACCAACATTTTCCCTTCTCCTGTAGATGTTTGCTGTTTCTTTGTGACAATGAGAAATCTGTAAGGGTAGAACAAACTTGCCTGAGAGAAGTAGAGGTGCATAAAACTAAATAAGGAAAGTCTGGTTTTAACGGGGGGTCCTGAGGAATAAGACAAAAAGCTAATTTTTATTGTAGGACTAGTGCAGTACCAGAAAAACTGATGTAGTAATCAGCTTAATGGTTGTGGTTTCCAACACTGAATAAGGAAGTTTGTTTTTTACAAAACTAAAATAAGTAATATGGCTGGGCGTGGTGGCTCATGCCTGGAAGGCCGAGGCAGAGTGAGACTGTCTCTCCAAAATAAATAAATAAATAAATAAATAAATTAATTAATTAATAAAATAAAATAAGTAACATGCAAGCATAAAATAAAGAACTTAGAGTAAAATATCTGACTAGACTCTCCTGCTATTCATACCACATGAATGTAAAGACCAGGAACATTGCATTTTAGCAACACTTTTTGAAAAGAAAAAATGTGTATGAGGTTATTATTTGTTTCTGAGTTTGGGTGTGATTTATCAACTATCTCAGCCTTAGAGACATAATAGAATGAGATAACATTTTGAGGCTTCATCTTGCAAAGCAAACTAGCCACATTGACAAAGAGATTTGTTTCTTTATCATCAAAATATGCCATGTCAACCCAAAAGCCTGCTAAACAATGTGTGGCTTATTGATGTTTGATTTAGAAGAGGATAATAATACTGTAATTTAATTTATTAATAGATGTAATAATGATTAACATTTACTAAATGATATGCACAGGCTGCCATGATAATTGTGCACCCAGAGCCCATTTAATCCCCATCACGGTCCTTGAACTTGAATTTGCCCATTTTAAGGATGAGGAAACTGAGATCCTGAGAATATAAGTACCTCTTGTTCTATGGCTAGACAGTAGGAAACAACACCATCTTCTGAGACAGAATCGAAGGGTTTTTTTTTTTTTGAGTTTTCTAAGGACAGTGCAGCGAATGCAGGCTGTTGTTGAGGAGCGTGCCATAGGTTATCAACAAGGAGTGCCTACAGAGCACCAGGAAGGCCAGCAGAAGTTACACAGCTTTAATATTTTGTGGAAAAGTTTAACTTTATCCAAAAATCTAGAGCCAGAGAAAGGGGGAGAGGAAAGGAAAAGAGCTGAGAGGAGAGGAAAAAGTTCATTCATGAGGGGTTATAACAGGCTGGAAACTGGCAAGACAGAAAAGAGGAGTTAGGATAGGGTGACGGGGAAGAGAAAAGAAGTCAGGGAATGGAAAATCAGAAAAACGGCTTCCATTTTCACACAAAGAGGAATTGTTTGTGAATCGTGAATTTGATATGCTGGATGTGAGAAGATTTATAGCAGAGAAGAATGTGTAAAAATATCAGGTACATAAAAAGCAGGAAAAGACAGATGTGAGAGACAATGGGATATACCCATTCTGCTTCAGAATCTCCCAGCTCTTTGTGAGTCTCTGAGTTGTTGCAAGTGATGAGAAGCCTCAGAGTTATTGCAGGAAATCCTCAGGGTCAAGCTGTAGCCTGAGTAAATAGAATGCAAATATGGAAGTTTACAGTGGACTGGGCAAGGTGGCTCACGCCTGTGATCCCAGCACTTTGGGGCGCTGAGGTGTGTGGATCACCTGAGGTCAGGAGTTTGAGACCAGCCTGGCCAACATGGTGAAACCCTGTCTCTACTAAAAATACAAAAATTAGCCAGGCACAGTGACAGGTGCCTGTAGTCCCAGCTACTAGGGAGGCTGAGGCAGGAGAATCGCTTGAACCCAGAAGGCAGAGGTTGAAGTGAGCCGAGATCGCACCACTGTACTCCAGCCTGGGTGACAGAGTAAGACCCTGTCTTAAAAAAAAAAAAAAAAAAAAAAAAAAAAAAAAAAGCGTGTGCTGGCCTTGAGAATGTAAGACTGCCTCCTACAAGAAGTGTGATATACCGAGGGCCCCAGTTACTGTTCTTTGAAACCCATCTGATACGGTTTGGTTCTGTGTCCCCACCCAAATCTCATGTCAAATTGTAATCCCCGCATGTCAGAGGAGAGGCCTGATGGAAAGTGACTGAATCATGGGGACGGTGTTCCCCCTTGTTATTCTCGTGACAGTGAGTGAGTTCTCATGAGATGTGACAGTTTAAAAATGTGTGGCACTGCCCTCTTCGCATGCTCTCTCTCTCCTGCTGCCTTGTGAAGATAGTGCTTGCTTCCCCCTTGCCTTCCACCGTGATTGTAAGTCTCCTGAAGTTTCACATTCATGCTTTCTGTTAAACCTGTGGAACTGTGAGTCGATTAAACCTCTTTTCTTGACAAAATTACCCAGTGTCAGGTAGTTCTTTACAACAGGGTGAGAACGGACTAATACACCGTCTGTGCATGGAGCTGAGCACAGTGGGGGTACTAGGGCAGGCCCATTCCTGGGAGATAGGCCTCCTTTGTGGACCTTTGGTCCAAGGACCCCTCAATGCCTACCCTGCATGCTAGGATGCTGCCACCCAATCTCCCTAAACCCCTCACTACAGGTCAAACTTGCACGGGGATGTCATGGCTCTCCCAGGCTGCCCCACCCTCTCTCTATTTCCTTTCCTTGGGGGCTGTTGCCCCTAATAAAATCCTTGTGTTTAATCCCATCTTGGTAGCGACCCAAACCACCGCAAAGCATTTTAATATTTTTCAAATGTGTATGAATGCTGATATAATAAACACGAACATGTAAAAGTGTTACTGAATTCATAAGCAGTTTGTTGTTGCATATTTATATTTATATCTCGAGGGCCTGCACTCCTTTCCACTCCTTTCAATTCTCATGCTATCACTCTCCTCCAGACTTCCATCATCTTTCACCAAGATTACTGATCACTCCTCAGGGTCTCCCTTAATGTATTCTTGCTCCCTTCCAATCCGTTCTCCACATGGTAGCCAGGTAATGCCTTCTAAATGCAAATTTTTAACACAAAAAAATTCTACTAACTTACAACAAATGAGCAAGACCTGATAGTGTGAAAATATTAAGCAATTTAATTCCTTCTCCCATGGACCTTCAAACCTACATTTTTGGACTTACTCTTTTCTCCATTCCTGGATGAAATCTCAGGCATGTCCTATTGATTTTCTGAGTACTCTAGAAATTATCACGTAGGTCCTTTTGTTTGGCATGTAAAAATCCGGTTCTGTCCAACAGTTTCTTAACCAGTTCAGTTCCATCTAAGTGGAATGCATCTCTCCCACCCCAGCTTGTGCTGTTTCCATTCAGAAGCCTCACTGTGGGGAGGCATGCTTCCTTCCCTGGGCCTTTGCACTTCCCCATGCCAGGGGCTGTGGACTGAATGTTTGTGTCCCCCCCCACCACAAAACTCTTACGTTGAAACCTAAGGCCCAAGGTGATGGTGTGAAGGAGTGGGGCCTTTGAGAGGTGACTGGGTTATGAGGCCAGCCTTCATGAATGGCATTAGTGCCCTTATAAAAGAGACTTGAGGAAGCCTGTTTCCCCTTCTGCCACATAAGGACACATAGAAGGTGCTATCTATGAGACACAGGTCCTCACCAGACACTGAATCTGCAGGTGCTTTGGTCTTGAACTTCCCAGACTTCAGAACTGTGAGTTTCATTTATGAACTACACAGTCTAAGGTATTTTGTTACAGCAGACTGGATGGACTAAGATGCTGGACTAAGTTTTGCCCATCTTTAAGTCATGAAGATGTCACTTTCCACAGGGAAGACTCCCTTCTGCTTCTTCATCCTAACCCTTACCCAATGGTAATCATGTAATAATTTTGTGAACTATTGTTTAATATTTAGTGTTTTTCTCTCCCATTATACTGTAATCTCCACGAGGGCAGAGAATATATTTGTTTTGTTGGTATCCAAATGCCTGGCCCCATAATGGTCACTCAATACATATTTGATAGGATACATGAATAGGAAAAATGTTTTCTTAGTGGATACTAAAAAGTATGTCAGCTGTCATAAAAGATGATGTTAAAAAGGGAACCTTTCATTTCAAAAACTATTAGAAAAACCTGTTTTAGTTTCTTAAAATAGTGACATTAAAACCAAATGTGAGCCTTCAAATGCTATTTCTCCCCCAAGAACAAGCCTAAACATGTTATTTGAAGGAAGGATTTGGTAAGAAAAAAATTCATAACATGAATAGAGGCAACATCCAAAATGTTAGGTGGAATTGTCTGTTTCTCAAGTACTAATCTTTGATTTAAAGAGTAGTTTCTCAGGAAGAAAACACAAAGGAAAGGATAGTGTGTGTTCCTTGTACTCTATTTAGGAAAATGAAAAAGAAATGGCATATGAGTACCAAAAAATACAAACCTAGAATAAGCATTTTCCTCTGGAATGAGTTAAGTGGTTGAAGAGAAAGCTCCAGATAGGATAGTCTTCTCTTGCCTGGGCTGAGGACCTACAAGATGCAGCAAGAAGAGATGGAAATCTGGACTTGAATGTGAGATAGCCTATGGTTAAATATGGACATTTCACTTCATTTTTCTCAAAATATTATGTAGGCCAAGCTCTTTAGCCAAAATTTGCAGCTTTGTATGGTTAGACCTTCTTCCTTTGCTTCCAATCTTGTTCTGATACTCACTTTGTCCCAAGGTCTGCTCAACTCTTGACTTCTTGGATTCTGACTCCTGGTCCAAGTGCCATGCTTGTAACTTGACCTTAATGAAAAAGAGCAAGGGTTGTAGTTACACTGATTTTTCCAGCTCTTAAATTTTGCCCAGCTCTCCAATCCTGGCAGCAGATGCCCAGGCCAAACTCCACAAAGAGCAGTTGGTCCAGGTTCCATGCCAACAAAGAGTGACAGTTCCCAAAATATCCTGAGGTGTTGCCAGATTTGTGTAAGTATAACCTATGATTTCCTGGCAGAAGAGTGAGGTGAATGAGAACTCAGAGGACCGACAAAAATCAGAGGCTGTCAAGACTAAGGTAAGTTCAAATATCATGGAGCCTGTGCCAAACTTGATGGCAATGGGAAGTACTGGGGTCACAGCTCAGATGTCTTGGTTGGCATCAGGAAGCTTCAGCAAGAGCCAGTGGCTTAAATTCTTTCTTTAATTCTGTGCCAGAAATTCTTAACTCAAGCAGGAAAAGAGAGGGGCCCAACTCCTAGACTGATCTGTGAATACAGCCCCCAGGTTTCTGCATGTGGCAATAGATCATGGTCCTTCTATTTGCTAACACATCCTTGAATTCTCATGCCCTGCTCAGGGCTCTTGGCCAGGGCTCAGCATGGAAGAGACAAAATAATAATAATAGAGACTGATTGCAGATGAATATGTCAGTGAGTATGACATCCATGAGGAGTATGCTTGGGGGAGATGAACCGCAAAAACTGAATATTGAAACTAGCAGTTGTCAGAATTATTTTCCCCAAGCCCTGCATGTTCCTGTTTAGTTTTATAATAAATATCAATTACCCAGTAGGAGAAAAGAGAGTCGACATCCATCACCAGACATCTGGCTTTGAAAACAGCTTTGAACACAACCTGTGAAACTAAATCTGTGCTGCCTTCATTCTCCAGTGGTCTCAGGAAGTCTTGCATCCATAAAAAGGAATCACCTTGCTATTTCTTTTTATTTTTGCATTTATATTATTGCATCACAATTTTTGGCTGCATAGTGTACTTGACTTTATTTTTTTATGATCAATGACCCTCTGAAATGTGAAATGTACTTAAAATTAGCAAAGACAATGTATCATCTTATGTCTTAGATTTCATCTGATCTTAGAGAAGCAAGACAACATTGTACACAGTACAATGCAGTGCAGGAGAGAGACCTGGGCTCTACTCCCAGTTCTGTGTCTACAAGATTGCTCATTTTTGACCTTAGGTAATCTACAATGTCCATCTCAGTCTGGAATTGGTTGTCTTTTAAGTGATAGGGTAGAATTAGATTATCTCCAAGGGCCCTGGGAATTCTAACACTCTGATATGGAATTTAGGTTGATGCCTGAGATAGAGGCTCATGGACCTCATCTTCAAGTTTTCATTCCTATAATGATATGTGGATCACTAAAAGAAAAAGCGTTGGGAAGATTTCTTGGAAATTTCCCCATACAGACTTTAGAGGAGAGAGTTAACAGAGAACTTTGTAACATTTCTGCGTAGTATTCCTGAGGACTTTCTCAGTTCTCTGGGCAATAAACAAACGTTTTGAGAATATTTTCCAAAATAGTAGGGAGCCCTTCTCCTTTATCTCTGGAGAGCCCACTGGGGAAGAAAACTCTGAGACTTGAGAATGTTGCCAAAGACTCCCTCCCTCAGTGCCAATAGGATGCAAATTAAGGGGTAAAGTTATTCAGAATTTTCTAGAAAAGGGTGATACTTTCAGGTCATTGTCATGGAAAGGGGTGGTAACTTTTGGGTGTGCATGGCAATGGTAAACAGCCATGGCACTGGCAGGCATGTCTTAGGGAGAGGTGCTTTTGCCTCTTTTGGAGTTCAACTCTGATCTTCAGAGTTGAGTTCCACCCCCTACCTCAAATCTACCTTGACGCTTGATTTACCAAGGAGCTTAAAATTATTCCTTCAGAGGTTTAAATGGAACCTCTCTGGCTGTCATGGTGGTATAGTGTGTTTTGTAAGAAAGGCTTGTGACTAGAGGCTGCAGTGGTTCAGCAATGGGTCAGTGAATAGCTAGCAAGTATGCTTTTGTATGTATGCGGCTTTACTTCATAGAAAGATCACAACTTCCCCAGTGTATCTGCAGATGGCTTCAAAGAGACCCTTATCTGGCTCTCAGCAAAGCTCTTGCATTATTGGCATGGAGGGAGGGAGTCTTTGGCAACTCATTATTACTGTGTCTGAGGTTTCCCGGGTTGAAACTTTTTAACACAAGCTCAGAGACTGTCCCTGAAAATCTGACAAAAAGTCCTCATTTCTTATTGTGCACTTTGGCAGCATGAGAGACTCTACCTTATCCTCAAGTTAAAGCAGGGTAGGACCAAAAAGATAAAAGATTTTGAGCCAACATTCATTTATTCACTTTTTTAACCAACCAACAACTACTGGGACCTGCCATGTGCCAGGTATTGGTGGGTGCTGGAGATACAGAAAATAATTGAAAAATAATTCTTGCTCTCAGGTAACTTAAAATTTAGTAAAGCATTAGGGAAAATAAACAAACAACTAGGCAGGGAAGAGACACCTTATGGTATCTAACCATGAGGGCTATGACCCTATGATGTGCCTGCAATGATACTCCACTAATCAAACTTTAAATCATGTATGGCATTAAGTTTGTCTCGCTACTAAGAATGAACAAGTTAGAACTGTGCCTTTGTTCCAATGCATAGTTTAACAAGCACCCTGTATTACAGAACTGCCCAAGTTATATTGGCTCTCAAATCATGATCAATACCAAAGAGGATTTTAGGCTCCATCACAGGATTTGCCAGAATCAGTCTTCCATAGTGAGACTAATTCCTGGTGATGAGCCCAGGTCTCCCAGTCTAGACTCTCTCATCCTTTCTTATGTGTCCCCAGTTTGAGATCTTGGTATCCATTTGTGTTAACAGAACTCAAACAGTACCATCTCAATCCTCAGACTTTGAGGGTTAAGTATGTCAATCCTAAAAGTCTTATTCTAAACGTAAGATTCTAAAGAGTTTGAACTTCAAAGTGAATGTGTTGAAGTCTCTATCGCTTTTCTCCCAGAAATCTCTTTGACTGCTTTACAAACCCTCCTGAGTGAACAGGTCAGTGTCCAGAAATTGTAAGAGTATAGCAAATAAAAAAAGTATTCAGATAGTCCCCCAATTCCACTTTCTATTCCTGGTTACATGGGAAGATGATATATCAGTTATATCTGATTCAGTGATTACAATGAGAATAAGATAACACCTGGTATCAGAAATTACTATCAACATGGACACTTAATAAGTGACAAAATACATAGAAAACAACAACCAAAAACCTGATTAGACTCTGGAAAGTCATATTTATTAATTATGTTAACTGCTTACCACATATACCCAATTACCCTGCCAAACAACGTCATTAAAATGTATGTAAGTCAGTTTTGTTATGGAATTTCTCTCTCTCTCTCGCTCTTTCTTTCTCTCTCCCTCTCTCGCTCTTTCTTCCTCTCTCACTCTCCTTCTCTCTCTCTCTCTCTCTCTCTCTCGTACACAACACATTGCTCATGTGTTTACAGTGTAAACAAACCTACCGTGCTGCCAGCTGTATACAACATATATAATTAAGTGCAGTACATAATACTTGATGACAATAAATGACCATGTTACTGGTTTATATATTTTCTCTACTATGTTTTCATCAGTATTTGAGAGTGTACTTCTTTGACTTAATTTTCTTTAAAAAAACAGCTGTAAAGCAGCCTCAGACACATCCTTCAGGAAGTATTTCAGAAGAAGACAGTGTTATCATAGCAAATGACAGTTCAATGAATGTTACTGTCCCTGAAGACATTCCAGTTGGATGGGATGTGGAGGTGAAATACGTGATACTGACTATCTGCTCCTGTGTAGTCATAGGCCAATGTGTGTATTTGTGTCTTCATTTTTAACCAAAAAAGTTTAAAAAGTAAAAAAGAAATTAAAAATTTGAAAAATAGAAAAAGCATCTATAATGAGGATATACACAAAGAAAATATTTGTGGTCAGCTGTACAATGTGATTTTATTTTAAGCTAAGTGCTATTACAAGAGTCAAAAAGTTTAAAAGAATATAAAAGTTTATAAAGTAAAAAAGTTACAGCAGGCTAAAATTAATTTATTATTGAAGAATTTTAAACATAAATTTAGTGTAACTTAAATTTCAAGTGTTTATAAAGTCTACAGTAGTGTACAGTAATGTCCTAGGCTTTCATATTCACTTCCTATTTACTCACTAGACTCTCCTAGAACAAGTTTCAGTTTTGCAAGCTTCGTTCATGGTAAGTGCCCTATATAGGTATACCATTTTTAAATCTTTTCAACTGTATCGTTACTGTACCTTTCCTATGTTTAGATACACAGATACTTACTACTGTGTTACCATTGCCTCCAGGATTCAGTATGAGTAACATGCTATACAGGTTTGTGCCCAGGAGCAACAGGCTACATCATATAGCCCCCAGGTACCCAGTGGGCTACGCCATCTAGGTTTGGGTAAGTACACTCTATGATGTTTGCACAATGATGAAACTGCCTAACTTACATTTCTCAGAATGCATCCCCACCATGAAGCAATGAATGATTGTGATTTGCGTGTATGTGTGTATATATACATATATAATTTTTATTTATATATTTAAATAAATTTATATTTATATATAAATAAAATTTACATGTATATACTTACAAGTACAATTTATATATAATTTATATCATATATGAAATAAAATTATGTATAGGTAAATATATAAAATGTCCCTAATCAGTTCAGCTATCCTCTTAAAACATTAGAGAATTCAAGGGCACGTGGCTCCTGAACTGTCTGAGTTATGGCCCATGGAGCATTTCACTGGCAGATAAAGGAAGGCTCTTTCAAAAAGCACTGATTGGAGAGTCAAACAGTTGAGTGTCTGCTCATAAAAATATGGCAGGAGCGATACTACCAAAAGACCTTTTGATAGCCCACTACCTTTTATTCCCTCCTCTAGCAGTTTCCACGGGTCTGTACTCTTTCCTGGCTATCTCCATCTAGACCCATCCCCTTCCTCAACCAGAACCCTGGGATCCTCTGTGGCTTCTTTTTAACCTACACACAGATACCAAGTGGGGAAGAGCACACTGAGCTAGGATGACTGCCCCGGCAGGTGACCCCCAGGTGAATCTGCTAATGCAGGCATTATCTATGTTGCCCTTTAACCACTTTACTGAAACACTGCTATTTTTTTTTTTTAGACGGAGTTTTGCTCTTGTTTCCCAGGCTGTAGCTCTGTGGTGCGATCTCGGCTCACTGCAACCTCTGCCTCCAGGGTTCAAGTGATTCTTCTGCCTCAGCCTCCTGAGTAGCTGGGATTACAGGCGTGTGCCACCACACCCAGCTACTTTTTTGTATTTTTAATATATTTATATTTATATATAAATAAAATTTACATGTATATACTTACATATAAGTACAATTTATATATAAGTAGAGATGGGGTTTCATCATTTTGGCCAGGCTGGTCTTGAACTCCTGACCTCAGGTGACCCACCCACCTTGACCTCCTAAAGTGTAGAGATTACAGGTGTGAGCTACCGCACCCGGTCTGAAACACTACTCTTCAAGGAAAGTGCAAGGGCCTGTGGCTTCTCTAGCCTCCACCACACTTTTCTTTCTTTTCACCTCCTTTCACCATTCTCTCCTTCTCCCATCCCTCTTCTCTCATTATCCCTTCCCCAGTGTCCATTCTTGTAATCATTCTTCACCGAGTATCTCTCTCACGTCTGCTTTTGTGCACATCTAACAGCTGAACCAGTTAGCCAAGTATTACCAAGACTAACGTTACAATGAATACTGCCAGGAAAAACTGTTGCCTTTATTAGACATTTTCCAGCATTCTAAGAAACAATAATACTGGACACATCAATCCACTCAGCCACCCTAGGGCACTCCTTTTGCAACTGGAATGCAATCTTCTTTAAGAGACTTGTACCTGATTGAAATCTTGATGAGTAAGGATCCTTTATGGTTTCACAGCTAATTGAAAGCATCAGCTCGTCAAGTTTTACAAACCCGTTTTTTTTTTTTTTCTCTGCTTGATGATGCAGAACTCTGGGTCTTAATCAGGTTTTATACAACCCTTGCCCAGATTCCAACATCATTTCTTGGGGACATTTTATTCTATCACCAGAAGAACCTATGGCTAATCTCTATTCAGGGGTAGGTCAGCCTCCCCTCTGAATGAGAAAACAAATCTGGATTCTCAATTTTTATGTCCAATATCACTTTGACTAATTTATAATGTAGTATCTAAAGCATAGGAATCGACAAGATTCATTTCTGTGGAATATAAAAAATGATCAGCACTTCATTGCCTCATCAGAGAGTTCCTCAATTTTAGCCAAACACATTCTGGAAACTTATTTTTTGGTCTCCTTTTTTTCCCAGATACATCAAGAATTAAAAATAATTCAACTTATATTCAAATGTAGTTAATGAACTATAAACATATAATACACATTATGTTCATGATAAAACATACAAAAATAGAAAATGTTTAAGGAAAAACTAAATAAAAAGAGAAGCTTTGATATTAACTTCTAACACAATGCACCTTCAGAATTCCACATTCTATGCTGAAGCCCGCTGCTCCCATGTATGAGAAGTCATAGGACTTAGTCATAGGACATGGTCACAGCTGTGCCTTAGCTTAGCCTGAAACAGATGAGTCTGTTAGCTTCATCTCCATCTTCTCTGCCTTTACCTTTCCCAGTTGCCCATACCCAGGTTTATGGTCCCTCTTTTTATTTTCTTTTTCAGCTGGAGCACTATGCTAGTAACTTTTCAAACTCTGTGTATATAAAATTAAATGAAACACAGTATAGTCAGTGGAGAATCGAATGGGGGAAAGGAGATATGATTTAAAAGGTCATTGTTACCTTTTCTGAGACCCCTTCCCTGAACATCCTGCATTATGAACAAGTACAGTTACCTCCACAGTTAGGTCGTTGGGAGAGGAGTGCACTCTTAGGAACAAGGTAGCTCTAAGGGAGAGGAGAATGTTTAAAAGTCTCCACTGGGTTTATCTACAAATTCTGGAAGTATAAAGATGTTTCTTTCATCTCTTTGTGTAGGATTTTTCTGAATATTTTCCAGGAATGCTGAGCTTCTACCTCAGCATTCCTGAACTTATGATAAAATGACTAATCTCAGGCAATGTCCTCATACCATCAGCAGCGACTACCAAGGGTGGGGACGCTGGCTAGAAGCAGGATGCAATATCCATAGAGAATTCAAAAGCAATAATAAAGCCAATAAAAGTTAATCTGCTCTTCATTATCACCATGCATGGCAATTCTAAATCATATCAATGGTAAAATATTCATCCCCCAAAACATTGTGAATTGAAGTTCTAAACAATTGCTGTGATTACTGTTGAGTTTTAACAGTATATATGTAAGGTTCAGTTTAGCACATTTTTATTACTTATATTTTAATAAACATTGTGTTCTACGTGAAAATTAATTCAGAGAACTTCCAGTTATACAGTTGGCGCCAACGTACTTGGCCTCAGCTACACATCTTAGTTTCTAAAGTAAGATCATAACAATTCAATATCCAAGTTTGTTTCGAAAGGTTTGTCTCCAATTCCTGTGTTATTACATATTCCTGAATTTAAACAGTAGATTCTAAAGAAACAATGTAGCCCAGTGATGTAAGGACAAATTAACCCAACTTTAATTATGGAGACATTTGATCATTCTATATGATTATGTGAAGTTTAATTGTGTTTAAAATTTATATTGAAACAGTACAAACTGTGAGGTATGATATTTTTGTTTGGTAAGTGCAAATTTTAATTCGTATGTAAAATATTGTACTGAATTTAAATGATATATTTAAAGTTACAATTTATCCTTTCTGATAGTTATTTTCTTGTTTTAAAACCAGAGAATGAATCAAAAATAATAGCTCTATTACTGATCATTACATAATTATTACTGACAATGATTTTGCTATATAAAGGACAGCAGTATTAAAAAGTGATCCCCTCTGGGTGTCAAGTATGCTAAACATGCCACTGACTACAAGTGTTCCCCGGAGGTGACCACTATCCCTGCTGTCCAAGCTCATTGTAACCCAGGAGCACTCTTGAGTGTTCCTGTCCTCTTCTCTTTTGTTGCAATTCCCAACAAACTGATTAGTTGATGCAGCTTAATTCATATTTCTAAACCTATATGTTTCTCCTCATCCACTGCCCAGTCTTCTGCTTTCTTTATGTGCCTCACTCAAAACAAATATATTTCTTTTTTCCCATTGAGTATCTCTGCACATAGATCCACCTGTGTACTGGTTACTTGCAAATTTGTATCTCCAACTCCTACTGTTTCCCTGGATCCCAGATTTGTATACCTAACTCTGTATGCCACAGCTCCCCCTACATTTCTAATAGGCACATTAAATTGACTATGATCAAATATGATGTTATGTTCCCACCATATCTACTGTTCTCCCAGGGAACCCCATTTCAGTAAATAGCAGCACTCTTCAATAAGTTATTCAAAACAAAACTCTAGATCTGTACTTCTCTGTTTCTTCTACACCTTGCATCCATCAGCAAACCCTGTGGAGGCTCCGTTCTCACTCCTTCCTTGATTACTCTCCGAGACCTAGAACTCTGTAGAAGCCTGCTGCCTGCTTTCCCTGCTTACCTCTTACCTGTTTTACCTCCACGGTGTCTCTTCCACCGTGGCCATAGTAAGCTTTATAAAACATTAATCAGGGCCAGGCACAGTGGGTCACAACTGCAGTTTCACCTTTGGGAAGCAAGATGGGGGGATCACTTGAGCTCAGGCATTTAAGACTAGCCTAGGCAACATAATAAGGCCTTGTCTCTTCAAAAAAAATTTTTTTAAAACAGCTTGGTATGGTGGCACACTATTATAGTCTCAGCTACTTGGAAGGCTTAGGCACAAGGATCACTTGAGCCCAGGAGTTCAAGGCTGTAGTGCCATGATCACACCACTGCACTCCAGCTTGGGTGACAGAACTAGACCCTATCTCCAAAAAAAAAGAGAAAAATTAAGCATTAGAAAACCATAAATCATTTTATGTCACTCCCCTGAACAAAACACTACAATAATTTGCTGTCAAATTTATAATAAAACCCAAAGCCCTTACATTGGCTTACAAGTTCTCTATAATCTGGCCCTGGTCAGCTCTCTGACCTCTTTTCTGGCCTCTCCCCCCATACTTCATTCTGGCCATATTGCCATTGTTGTCATTCCTTCAACACACCAACATCTCTTTGCCGTGGGCTCTTTATACTTGTTCCATAGGCTAGAACATTTGTCCCAGGTTTTCCTATGATTCACCCCCTCACTTCTTCAGGTCATTGTTACCTTTTCTGAGACACCTTTCCTGAACATACTGCGTTATGGGCAATAGCACAGTGGCACACCTATTGCCTTGTCCTGACTTATTTTTCTTTAGAGTATTTCTCAATACTTGACCATATATATATATATATACACATACTGTATTTATCTCCTCCATTAGAATGTAGTAACAAAAGGACAAAAATCTTATCTACGTTGTCTGCCACTGAGTCACCAGAGCTAGAGCTGGTAAAGAGAAGCTCTACAAATATTCATTGAATTAACAAACAAATTAATCAACCCATCATCTATCCCAAATCCAAGTGTATGCTCTTTCTTATTCTCCAGTCGCATTTTTCTTCTCTTCAACACCTGTCTGGTAATTGAGGAAGCATCCTTGCCTTTTTGCTGGCATCCCTAGGCCTCATTTCTCAAAGTTGCCTGAGAGAGATATGTACAAGTAATAGCTGTTCATTAGAGGGCATCTCCAGGAAAGTGGGTAGAAAGGCTGGCCACAGAAGTACAGCCCAACTTTTCCAGCTCTGACTGCCTCCAGGAATAGTCACCTAACTGCCTTTTTCTGCTTCTTATTTTATTTTATTTTATTTATTTTTGAGGCAAAGTCTTGCTTTGTCACCCAGGCTGGAGTGCAATGGGACAATCTCAGCTCACTGCAACCTCGAGGCTCAAGTGATCCTCCTGCCTCAGTCTCCTACGTAGCTGGGACCACAGATGCATGTCACCACACCCAGCAATTTTTTTTTTTTTTTTTTAACAGACAGAGTCTCACTATGTTGCCCAGGCCGGTCTTTAACTCTTGTGGTCAAGAGATCCTCCTGACTCAACCTCTTAAACTATTGGAATTATGGGCATGAGCCACAACACATGGCCCCTTTCTCTGCTTCTTCATCTGCTGTTCTTTAAATTTTATTTATTCATGGTGGCCACATGCCCCATCCTAGATGAGGAATCATGGCATCCTCACTCCTCTTGGCCATATGTGAATCCTCAAAGTCCTCAATCCCTTATCCATTATTCTAAAATCTAAAAGCCTCTAAAAATGAAATTTTTCTGTCCTAAATTTGAGGTTCATTTGGCAGAAAAACTTGGCATGGCCTAGTGTGAGGCTGTTTATGGTCTTTATTTATCCTGCATTAATATTCATACATTTTGCAGCAGACTATTTTGCAGACTATTTAGACTGCAGAGTGCTGCCCCCAACCTCCTTAGTGGTATAACATAATACAGAGAATTTGCTCCTTCCATAATCTGGAACATTCTGAGTTCTGAAACACACCTGGGCCCCAGGTCTTGGATAAGGAATTGTGAAGCCCAGCTCTCTTTTTCAGCCATAGCTGACAGAAAGGGAGGTTGTGTGACCTAGAACCAAACAGTGAAATGTAAGGGGAAGTCTTCTTGAGCTTCTAGGGAAAGATCCTGCTCTCAAAATGAAAAGGTAAAGCCCCCAAAGAAAGTGGCCTTGCCCCACTCCTTCTTTCCTGCTCAGGTTCTGGGCTGAGGATGTGGCACCTTCTACCTTGTGGCTATGAAGAGACAAGATCGAAAGATTAGCTGAGAATGGTGGGGGAAAAAGGAGAACTTTACGAGCCCCTGGAAGAACTCTGGAATCATAAACCACGCTTCTAGTTAAGCAAATACTGAACTTCCTTATTTTAAATAATTAGGATTAATTAGTCTTTCTGTGACTTTCCTATGAATGAGATTAACCAGGGACAATAAAATGGTGTCTGAACAGGTGACGAGTAGGGCCCTCCCTCAGCCAACAGGGATAAGACAGAGCTTACACTTGGGTTTGGGATAGATGATGGGTGGATTAATTTGTTTGTTAACTGCAAAGTAACCTCTTCCTGATGAAGGATCAAACAAGAAGCCTGTAATACCGGCAGGCGACAGAAGGCCCAGGTGCTAGCCTTATCGGGTTGCCAAGAAGAAAGGAGAAGGAGAACAAACAGGCAGGAGGCCTCCCTCGGCAGCAATCCAGAGCAAAGGCAGCTGTTGCTTCTCATGAACACTCCAAAGTTTATCACAGTCACCTGTCACCCTAGCTGGCACAGGTCTTTGAAAATGTGCTGGGAGTGTGTTTACGTGTGTGTGTGCTTGCATATTAAAGATGCCCAGGTTAATACCAGGCATATTAAAACACCCTTGCCTGGCTAGTCCTTGCAGACCTTCTCTGAAAGTTTTGGTGAGTAAGTCTGTTCTTCAGCAACCCTACCTGCTTCTCCAAAGCGCCTAAAGAGATCCAGTACTGATGGTGCTGTTCTTCCATCTTTACTCCCTGGAAACTAACCACGTTGTCTTCTTTCCTTTACCACCACCCAGGAGCTCAGAGATCTAAGCTGCCTTCCATCTTTTCTCCCAGCCCCAGGACACTGACTCTGTACAGGATGGGGCCTTCCTCTTGCCACCTTCTCATCCTCATCCCCCTTCTCCAGCTGATCATCCCAGGGAGTACTCAGTGTTCCTTAGACTCCGTTATGGATAAGAAGATCAAGGATATTCTCAACCGTCTAGGTAACTGACTGGCGTAGGAGGAAGCGGGGGGCTGACCCTTGCTCATTTCTCCTGTTCTTAAACTCCAGCTTCGTCTCTATCCTGTCCCAAGATCCCAACCAAGCCCAACCCCTGATGAGGGCTTTCTACACTATCCTAACCCTGTTTGAACTCTTGGCTAAAAGCTAAGGTTTTCCTGATGAGGAGGAAGACGTGGAGAATGGTAGCTGTAATTTATGAACACTCATTATGAACCAGGTATAATCCGAGCTTTATGTAGATTAGTTCATTTAATTCCCACAACCATTTTATGAGGCAAGGACAACTATTACTTCCCCTTTAAAAATGAGGAAACTAAACCTTAAAAGTTGATGAGTAGCCTGATTCTGGACACAGTGTCACCTCCGAGGTAGAAGATGATTTGGAAGGGGATTATAGGGAGGATAGCTCATGGGCTATATACCCCTTCTTCGTTCCTACTCAGAGTACAGTCCCTCTCCCGTAAGCAAGAAGCTCTCGTGTACTAGTGTCAAGAGCCAAGGCAGGCTGGCCTCTTGCCCTGCTGGTGAGTAACTCCCTGAGGGTAAGTAAGATGCCCCGTGTCCTCCCCTGTCCCTCCCTGCACCTACACCATCCCCCACCTCAGGTCTGTATCACCCTGGCACCCTGCTAGAGACCCCTTACCCATTCTTGTTTCCCTGAAGGATGCTACTGGGGGATCGTGGGCTTCTGCCCCTTCCTTTCACCCTTTCACTTCATGCCCCTGTTTCTCAGCCCTTCCTCTCCTCCATTGTCCCATAATGATCACATCCTTCATTTGTCTTTCCAATCTATTCCCCTGTTTTGATGGGTAGGGGCCAACAGAGAGGTGAATTTATCACAAATCGAAGAAAATTGAAACTCCCAAGTTCCAAGTCTCTCACTTGCATAAGTCTCTTTCATGGCCCCAAATATTTGTTTTTGTGATATCTGTATTTCTTTTCTTGAAATGAGCTCTTAAAGTTGAATGAACTTGAGGCCCCACGAAACCTAGCTCTACCCCTGACTGCACAGTGCTGAAAGATGGTTGTGGGTTGCCCTTCCTCCTCTTACATTCCAAGAGCTCTGATGGCTGTGCTTCATGTGCCCATGCAGGGATGAGTGTCACTGGCTGTGCTTGTGGCTATGGCTGTGGTTCGTGGGATGTTCAGGGGGGAACCACCTGCCACTGCCAGTGCAGTGTGATGGACTGGACCACTGCCCGCTGCTGCTACCTGGCCTGAGAGGGAGGAGGCTGAGAACTCAGTTTAGTGACCGTGACAGTAATGAAACCAGGGTCTCAACCAGGAAATCTAACTCAAACATACCCCTTCATTTGTTCCAGTCCTGATTGTTGGGTAATAAAGACAAATTTTATACCTCTCTGTGTTTATGTTATCACTGTTATGGTCCCCAGCTTGGGACTCCCCTGGCCAGAAAATGCTGTCAGTGTCCCAGTGGTGACATCTCAGTTTGGGAAGTGGGATGGGAAGTTAGGAAAGATATGGGGAGAATGGGAAAAGCAAACAGACACTCCAAACCCCACTTCCCTCATTTTTTAACAAAAAGATGGCTGTGCCAGGCATATTGCTTGGTATGGGGTAAAGAGAAATAAAATAACACACCCCTACAGAGCTCACCAACTAGAAAAACAGGCTCTGCGCTATGTGTGAGAAGACTTTTCAAGGGATGGGCAAGCAGGGGTAGCTTCAAGGGAATCTAGTTCTAGATTTTCAGTATGTGTATGTACTCTTGACTAAATTCAAGTGCCTGAGATGTGCTTTGATCAAGGTGACTTCTTTCACACCATTGCCTTTCTACCACATAACAAAAGAAAACCACAGCCCTCACCTGTCACTGAATCTTATTATCTTGGAATATAAAAATCTGCAGAATGCCAAACAAGAAATGATTAAAAAGATGGGCATCCATGTTGAGTGTATGAATGATCCAGTGACGGGGTAACAAGTCCTTTCACAGCTCGGGAGGCTTCCATGGTTTGGTCTTTATAGGGTTGGAGGAGGATATAATCCAGTTGTCAATTGATGAATTACCAAAAATAATTTGTAATAGTAAGGTGGTGTGTGAGATTGTTGACAAATCATTCAAAAGGAATTTGGACAAATTGAATGGCATTACTACAATAAATACTTTTTCTTTCTATCTACTTAATTCTAAGAAGTGGATATGTCAAAACTGACAACTATGAAAAGAAATACTAAGAATGGCTGGGTGTGGTGGCTTATGCCTGTAATCCCAGCACTTTGGGAGGCTAAGGCAGGTGGATCACTTGAGGTCAGGAGTTCGAGACCAGTCTGGCCAACCTGGTGAAACCCCGTCTCCATTAAAAATACAAAAAAATTAGCCAGGCATGGTGGCTCGTGCCTGTAGTCCCAGCTACTCAGGAGCCTGAGGCAGAAAAATTGCTTGAACCTGTGAGGCAGAGGTTGCAGTGAGCTGTGATCATGCCACTGCACTCCAGCCTCCAGCCTGGGCAACAGAGCAAGACTCCATCGCAAAAAAAAAAAAAAAAAAAGAAATATAGGAATATAATGGTTCTAGACTTTATCTCACTCTAGCCAAACAAAGTTATTTGTCCATGAGTATATAAACTACTTGGGTGGGAGGAGAAGCTCTATCTTTCTCATGTTACAAAATATAATTATGAAATATTGTTTGGGTTTATTAATTACTTATAAAAATTTGTTATAACTGTTCTGTTCAAATATATACTGTTAATTATTATAATAATAGCTATACTCCTATTTATAGCAACTGCAGTGAGTCTTTTAGAATACAAAACAGATAATGCCACTTTCCTGTTCAACTCTAGTGATTTCCATTACATGAAAAAATAAAATCTCAAGGTCAACTAAATCCTGCATCCCCTGGTCACTGGCGATATCTCTAACTTCATTTCTGACCCTTGCTCACCCTGGTATATCTGCATTCTCGATATTCTCTGTCACAGCCACCCTCCCACCTTAAGGCCTTCCTATGTCCTGTCTCCCCGATAGTTACACAGTTCTCACACACAAGGTCAGTGTTCAATTATTTTTCAGAAAACCTTTGCCATCACCTCTACCTCTTGCCCTGTGTTTTAAATTTTTTTTTCATGATGCTTCTCAGTGTTGACTTCATAGTCTATTTACCAATATATTCACTATCTCTTGCACTGGAACATGTAATCCACGAAAGAGAAAACTTTACCTAACTTGCACACCACTGACTCCCCAGTGCATAGCACAGTGCCTGGCCCGTGGAGGAGTTACAATGAACAATGTGCCTACTACTGGGTCCAGCTCTGAGTCTGAGTCAGCTCCTTCTTTTGCTTTCTATTCCTCTTCCTTTACCTCAATCCTGGTCGTTGAGGAACAAATGTTATTTTAAACGGAAATCCCTGGGTTTCATTCTCAAGGTGTCAGTAGGAGAAATAGCTGTTCATCAGAGGGCACTCCGAGAAAGAAAAGCCAGAGAGTGAAGATGGAGGTCAGAGAGGTTAACAATAGCAGAAGCAAAAGTAGATTTTGTAGCTTTGTCCGATATAATTAGCTGCCCACTTGGTGGCCCATTTCCCCTTTCTCAGTGTTAACAGAATCTTAATGTCATTCCGGGTATTGATGTGTCTGGTCCTGAAGGATAAAATATTAGTTAAACCAATAATAGAACTTTTACTTCTCTTGGCCAAATCTTTCTTTTTCTAGCCACCTTTGCGTGGAGGGGGGTTGCATGGGGTGGCAGGTGACCCAAATCAGACCAAGAAGACATGGGAAAGTTCTGCTTGGGCCTCCCGAGAAAGAATTCATTTCTTGAATTAAAAACAGAGACTCAAAATTGTCCATGTCCCTTCTTGCTTGGGCTGTTGGTGTGAGGATGTGATGTCTGGAGCTGTGGCAGCTATCTTGTGTCCATGGAGTTAGTTCAATCACCCTGTGACTTTTGAGCCAAAACTGTAAGCATGGTGAAGCAGAAAGAGGAAAAAGAACCTGGGGCTGTAACCACGTTATTCTACCACTGAACAAACTCTGAAATAACTGAAACTATTTTTCTTCTTAACTAAATAAAAAGTATTCTTATTCACGCATTTAACAAACATTTATTAAATTCTGTATACAAAGGCACTGGGCTGCAGTGGTTGCTGAAATAGGAAAAGATTACTGCCTTAATGGAGCCTCCATTCTAATTCTATGTCTCCCCCAGCTGGAATTTTTTGTTATTGGTCTATGGAGAGAATTAGTCAAGGGCAATGTCATGTTATCTGAATAGATGACAATAAGGGCCCTTAGATCATACTCTCTGCACCTTTTCCCAGTGAAGGAATGAACAAAAGGCCTATAATGAGGCATATCATCCAATTGGGCGATTTCTGGCAAAGTAGCCACCGACCTTGTGGGGCTGCCAAGAAAAAAAGAGAGGAGAAAGAAAAGCAGGAAGAATTCCTTAGGCAGAGAACCAGAGCGACAGCAACTGGGACCTCTCAGGACACACACTGGAGATTGTCCCAGGCTCATTCTAAAAGTTTGACCCTCCCAGACTACCTTAGTTCCTAGGTATTGCCAGAGTGTGTGTTGGTGGAGGGGGGAGAATGCCACACCAGACACACTGCCAGATGGGAAAAGTCCCTGTCCTCCCATCATTATCAGCTCCTTCCTCAGTCTGGCAGGTGAACCTGAGCAAGGCTACCTTCCTGACATCTCTGCTTCGTAGGAGTGCTGGAAGGGGACCCAGGCCTCCCAAGCATGACAGCTGCCTCTTCCCTGCTCCCTACAGTACCTGTTCCTACCTTCCCTGCTGCTTTCCCTCCCCTCCCCTATGAACCCAGGAGCTGCTTTTCATCTTCTCTTCATTTTTACCTTCAGCTCAGGATGCTGCCTTTTTACAAAACACAGACCTCTTTCTACCTCCTTCTTCTCATCCTCCTTCTCCAACTATGCCTGCAGGGGATGCCTAGTGCTCCTTACGGTTAGTTGTGAGCAAAAATATTAGAGTTGCTCTCAGCAAACTGGGTAATTGATATGGGGATGAGGGTGGAAGTTATATCCCTGACTCTCAATCCTGTTATTAGACCACAAGCCATTTCCTAACCCATCCCCAGATTCCAATCTCTAACTGGAAGATGTGTCCTCCACTCACTGCCCTCTGTATGCTTTTTGGGACTCTTAGAATCAATGGCAATGGCATTGGTAAGGACTATGCCTAGCATTCTTGAACATTTACTATGTGTTAGGTACCTTTAGATATTCTATTATTACGTTATTAACTCCTTACTACAATCCTGTGAGATAAGCACTGTTATATTTTGCATTTCACGGAAGAGGAAACAGAGGCTTAGAAAAGTTGTGCAATTTGCTTAACAGCACTCAACTATTGATGTGACTTGATTCTGGGACACAGTGGCTTATTTGCATGAGCAGATATGGGATTGGCCAGTGAAAGCCCCTGTGCTTGCTCTTTATGTCTTCCCACAGAATGCAATCCCTCAGGCTGACCAAAACATCTCTCCTGAACCAACATCACTAATGAAAGCAACCTGCCCTCCTGCCCCTCAGGTAAGTCACTGTGTGAAGTTAAAGGGGCTTGCTTCCCCCATGCTCATTCCCACGTGCTGAGCTTAGGCTGCCAGCCCATCACTGTACAGCAGGCTGGCCCCAGCCCCAGGACTGTACTGTTGCTGGATTGAGTCACAACCCCAATGCCCATAATTTCCCTGTCCATCTTTTCATCCCAAGGGGCTACTTAGGGATCTGAGGTTTATTCTCACTCTCTCCTTTCTTCCTAAATCTCCCACATCCCAAATGTTTCTGTTCCCCATTGTCTTCCATCTCGCTTTCCCAATCTACTCCCACACTGTTTCGACCCCATTAGAAGCGAGACTACTTTACAGGACAAAAGAAAATTGCAGGAGGTCTTCTCTTAAGATCTCTGATGTTCGGCCGGGCGCAGTGGCTCATGCCTGTAATCCCAGCACTTTGGGAGCCCGAGGTGGGTGGATCATGAAGTCAGGAGATCGAGACCATCCTGGCTAACATGGTGAAACCCTGTCTCTACTAAAAATACAAAAAATTAGCCGGGGGTGGTGGCGGGTGCCTGTAGTCCCAGCTACTCTGGAGGCTGAGGCAGGAGAATGGTGTGAACCTGGGAGGTGGAGCTTGCAGTGAGCCGAGATCACACCACTACACTCCAGCCTGGGCAACAGAGCAAGACTCCATCTCAAAAAAAATAGATAAATAAATAAAGAAAAGACAAAAAGATCTCTGATGTTCTTGCCCCCTCCACCACTGTCCATGCCATGCAGGGCACATCAGCAGCAGACGTTCCTGTGGCCATGCCTGTGACTCATGGGATGCCCAGGGGAAACCATGAGTCAAGGTCATTGCAATCTGCTAGAGTCAACTGCTGCCCACTGCTGCCACCTCATCTAAGAAAAGGGGGGTGAGAGCTCAGTCTGGGGGCCATGAAGGCCACAAAACTCTGATCACAACCAGGAAATCTCCACCCCACTCATCCAAACCATAACTTTTTAACTCAGGTCTCTCTGCCTGTGGCATCTCTCAGTGTTGTGTCCTTGGTGCTAGTAGTCTCTGACCTAGGTCTTCTCTTTTCATAGGATGTTACCTCCACGTCAAGTGTTCCAACTTCTGCTTGAAGGGGAGGCCCTAGAGAGTACCAGAAGAACTGAAATCAGCTTTCCACCCTCACCACCATCATCTCAGTCTTCAACAAATATAGGGCCACAGTGTTCCAGGCTCTGTTTGTTCTCAGCACTAGAGGTACAGAGAAGTAAAACTGTACACATGCTCTGTGCATGGTCACCATCTATAGCATTCTCTAAACATCGAGGCACATATGCTTTGTCTTGGCTTGGGAGCAACCTGGATAATCTAGACATCACTTCTCTGATCACCAATCACTACTTTAAAATATAGGTTCCATGATTATTTAGGTGTGGCAAGGCCAACACATCAGGAAATTACTGCCATGGAAAAGATGATTATATTCACAGATTCCAAGAGAAGGAGGCATGCCAGGCGATGGGGAGCCACATGGAGAAGCACAATGGTGGGTCGGGAGGCAGAGGGAGAAAGGGGAAAATGTGGCAAGGCCTTTATTTTGATTTCCATGGGAAAGAACACAGGAGACAGGGTTAGAAAGTTTAGGATTGGCTAGCCTGAATAATTTCAGCAGGCTCTGAGACCTAGGGTCTGCCCCTAGTTGTCTGACACCTGGCCCTATGGCGATTAGCACAGGTAGAGAGTAGCCTAGAGAGTGAGACCCCAGTAAAGGAGGTGGGTGAAGTTATAGCCATGGTTTGGTTGTTTTGCATATAAAAGGAAGGGAAGATGAGTTGTTTGCTAACTTAGGCAGGGAATTAGCTAACTTAGGTGGGGGCAGTCCCACCAGGATCAGGGTCAGCAAGGCCTCAAGGTGTCAAGGCATCAGGGAAAAAAGGCATGGTTCATTTATGCGCTTTTTACAGGTGGTCAGTTTTCTCACCACATCCTCCACTGAAGGAGCCTGGCATGTAATTCCCCTTTAGACTACTATGATGCTCCTTCCATGGGGGAATTCCTATACAATTGCCTCAGATTCTTCCCAGTATGTAGAATCTCTATGTCACAAGTGCAAGGAGACATTCGGCATAATATGAGGAATTTTTTAGGCATAAGTTGTAGACCTCTGAGTGAAATATAAGTACCACCTGACCACAGATTCTTCTAGCAGAGCTGAGTGCTTAAGACTCACTCTTAGAGTCAGGCCGACACACTATACTTAACTGTTCAGTCCCCCTTACATGGGACTTAAGTGTTTTTTCCCCGAGAATCTGGAAGCGGATCCTCTAATGATGTCATAAGAGAGCCCCCTGAGTTTTATTCACTTATTCATCATGTTGTAAAATACTCAAGAAAGCACAGATGAGTCTTTGTCCTAAGGGCAAATGAGAGAGAAGGTGGCAGGTATCAAAGGCAGGTGGTGACTCTTCCTATAGCTTTCTGATGTCTCCAAGGCCAATCCCTGAATGCATGGCTCCTCTAGGGAATCATGACCCAGGATCCCAAACCACTGGGAGAAATCTTCACTCTGCCGCCTCTGGCATGCAGCACAAATGAACCATCACCTGCTTCAGACACTAAACATGCAATGACCACTCATTCCCCACCCTCTGTAATGGGCAATCATTTACCCCAGGCTGACTGGTTCTCCACATCTCTGGTAAGAAAAGGCATAAATCACCCACTGTTAGAGAATCACATAGCCTATCACCCACGATTCATAGACATTCTACTTCAATTCTACGCCAGAAACTTAACAATAAAGATTCCTACTTACTGGATGTATTGGCAAAAAGAGAAAGGTTAAAACACGACCAATATCCAATGCTGATATCTTCTTCCCCATGGCTCCAGCATGAAACATTCTCACAAATGTGGGTATGCTTCTCCTCCAAATGGGAATGCTTACATCAGTTAGCACACAGTGGTTCAGCTCGTGGTTCCACCAAGTAGGGTGTCATAATTTCTCTCCTTGGAAGAATCGTAAAAGTAGGATTGATTTTCAGATTCTCATCCTAACAGGAGGGTGGTAACACCAATGCAGCAACCCTGGTGGGATCAGAAATTAGATTTTATAGTGCTGTTGCCTCCTCTCCTCACCACCTCCAGCCTCACTACAACCATTACCCATTGCAGCACAGCTCTTGCTTCTCAAAACTTCATTTCTCTGAAGGTTTTTATCATATATACATATTTTAAATTAAGAGATAGAATCTTGCTCTGTTTCCCAGGCTGGAATGCAGTGGAATGATTATAGCTCAATGCAGCCTCAAACTTCTGAGCTCAAGCAATCCTCCTGCCTCAGCTTCTTAAGTAACTGGGACTACAGATGCATGCTCCCACACTTGTGTGATGGTTAATATTGAGTGTCAACTTGATTGGACTGAAGGATGCAAAGTATTGTTCCTGGGTGTGTCTGTGAGGGTGTTGCCAAAGGAGATTAACATTTGAGTCAGTGGACCGGGGAAGGCAGACCCACCCTTAATCTGGGTGGGCACCATCTAATCAGCTGCCAGCACAGCCAGAATAAAAGCAGGCAGAAGAACGTGGAAAAACTAGACTGGCTGAGTCTTCTGGTCTCCATCTTTCTCCCATTCCGGACACTTCCTGCCCTTGAACATCGGACCTCAAATTCTTCAGCTTTGAGACTTTTGGACCTTCAACCACAGCCTGACGGCTGCACTGACAGCTTCCCTACTTTTCAGGTTTTGGGACTTGGACTAGCTTCCTTGCTCCTCAGCTTGCAGACAGCCTATTGTGGGACTTCGCCTTGTAATCGTGTGAGTCAATACTCCTTTATAGACTCCCCTTAAATATACATCCATCCTGTTAGTTTTGTCCCTCTAGAGGATGCTCACTGATACATTTGGCTGTTTTTATTTTTATAGAGAAGAAGTATCACTATGTTGCTCAGGCTGGTCTCAAACTCCTGACCTCGAGCAATCCTCCCAAAAACCCAAAAGGTTTTTACTTTTTAAGATAAGTGTTGGATTGTTTATTTTGAAGACTCAAGCAAAACATAGATATCTAATGACAAATACCACAAATGTTCTTTCCCATTGACCTTATTACGTAGTGTAAAAAAGTTATATTTTAGTCATGATACTGGTTAAGTCAAAACATACTTTCATTGTTCTGAACTTTTGCCCTCGGAATATGGGGAAAAAGTCTCCAAACATAGGCAGACCACTACTTCATTTTTATTACACAAGTCCCTAAAATAACATGATCAGAAAGAGAACAAAGGAAATATTTTTTTTGTTTGTTTTTGTTTTTTTTTGAGACGGAGTCTCGCTCTGTCGCCCAGGCTGGAGTGCAGTGGTGCGATCTTGGCTCACTGCAAGCTCCGCCTCCTGGGTTCATGCTATTCTCCTGGCTCGGTCTCCGGAGTAGCTGGGACCACAGGCGCCCGCCACCATGCCTGGCTGACTTTTTTTTTTTAATTTTTGTAGAGACAGGGTTTCACCGTGTTAGCCCGGATGGTCTCTATCTCTTGACCTCGTGATCTGCCCACCTCAGCCTCCCAAAGTGCTGGGATTACAGGCGTGAGCCCCTGTGCCCGGCCTAGAACAAAGGAAAATTTTAAGAAACTTATATGCTATTTAGCAATCTTTGCTATTTTGTTATTCGTGGAAAAAGGTTGGGGAGGTTGTGCATTCAAGAAAGGAAACAGGAAAAAAATTAAAGTAAGGCCAAAATGTGTGTATGTGTATGTGTGTGTGTATTTAGTTCTCCTTAATTTGTATTCAAATGCTGAATACACCCCATATAAGCTTTGGATGCTGCCCTTTAGATACCTAAAATAGCACAGGCTATCCTCTCTTTACACTAGAACAGTGGTTCTCAACTAGAAAACTTGGAAATATCTGGAAACATTGTTGGTTGTCACACCTGGCAGAGGCAGAGTGATATTGGCATCTAGTTGGGAATGGACCACAAATGTCAAGAAACTTCATGTAATGCATAGGTAAAACCCCCACTGCCAACAAAGAATTGCCTTGCATGAAATGTCAAGAGGGCCAAGGGTTAAGAAATCCTGCACTAGAATGTGTGCTTCTATCATCAGACTTCTCACTCGAAAGGAATACTATCCTTCTAGAGACCTCCATTCTAAAGCTAACATATAAGCGTCTGCACTCCCTAATTTTCACCAAGGTTGCTTGTAACCTAAATCAAGGCACAATGGTAATGGAGAATGCCAACATTTTCCCAATAGCTGATGTTAACACTTCTTCATCACACACTAACAATCAGAAGCATATTTCTTACATGTGCTTAAATTGGCCAATGACTAAGTATCTGAAAGCTATTTTAAGGGGCAGATTTCTAATTCTGCAGAAACCATAAAACTGGCCCCAACAGGAAGAGATTTGAGCCACCAGTGAATCATGCTTTACAGGCCTATACGCCAGCTGCTTCTATTCACTTGTGTGCTCTCTGAAAGTCAGAAGCCAGCTTCTGCACGTTCGTGCAGCAGAAACATAATGGGTACCATTTGGTAAGACGTTGATAAGGTAGTAAGCCATCATTCAGCCCTTATTTTTAGCTGTCGCATACACTACTTTTGAGATATTAAGTGTTATTTTAGCTCAATAAATCTCCTCTTAGGTGAGAGGGATTTTTATTTTTCCCTCTGGCAAACCCCATAAAGAGGAAATGTTGAAGCACATGATCGATCTGGGAAGGAATATGTTAGTGCTAAGGCTTGGACCTAAGCCCTGGGTATATGGACTGGAGGTAGAAAACAAGGCCCTTGATTATGAATAAAACTCCTGTAAGGCCCTAAGTAGACTGAAAAGGCACCAGGAAGACGTTCTATAAGGTCACAGGAGCAGTACTTGCCTAAGCCATGAAGACTATTTACATGGCCCACGATGTGATTTGAGGGAATCTGAGAAAGTTCTCTTTTATAAAAATGTCCCTGTCTTTTCTGCCTCAAATACTACCGTTCGATTCATCTGTAAAGTGAAGGTGACCAGAAACCTCTGATCCTGCTAGTTAAATACACACATGCATAGAAAGGGTCTCACTCTGAGGCTTACCAGACAGTGTTGTTTGTATAATGGAAGGAACAATAGAAACTAAGGTAGAAAATCTACCAAGGCAAAGTTTACAGTATTTGCTTGGGTCAGCCCTGAAGCTCAGCCTTAAAGGAAGAAGAAGAGGATAGAGAAGGAGAGTCATTCTCTAATGGTCAAATCTACCTGGGAGAGGGCCCCACAGCTGGAGAGAAAGTGCTAGAAATGGTAGAGATGTGACTATGTGCTTGTGGGAGTCCAAGAGTGAAGGGCTGAGGGAGAGGGAAGAGGAGGCTGAGCACCACCTGAGATTGGGTGTGCGTAGGTACAAAAGGTAGGTTTCCTCCCACCACAGATTAAGAGTTGATTTTCATCAAGAAAAGTTATTATACACATGGCTTAGGGGCTTCACTAATTATGAAAAATCCTAAGAGAAGAAGTTTGTGAACTCTTATTAGCCTATGGTTGGTTGGCAGGATTAAGACAGACAAGCAGCAGGTTTCATAGGGGAGGAACTTGGTGCAACACTTAACGGCCTATTTATCTCGTGTAAGCAATGAACACCAGAGGCATTAGTAGGATAAGCACAGATGGTGAGTTGCTTCAGTGGTTAATAACCCACTGACTGTAAATCATTGTGTAAAATTGTACACTCCCAGAGAAAAATACACGTATTGGTAAACTATATTGGGTCTGGTCTCCTCTAACTAGAATTATTACACTTAAAAGAAAAATAGGGCCGGGCATGGTGGCTCACACCTGTAATCCCAGCACTTTGGGAGGCTGAGGCGGGTGAATCACAAAGTGAGGAATTCAAGACCATCCTGGCCAAGATGGTGAAACCCTGTCTCTACTAAAAATACAAAAATTAGCCAGGTGTGATGGCAGGCACCTGCAATCATAGCTATTTGGGAGGCTGAGGCAGAAAATTGCTTGAACCCAGGAGGCGGAGGTTTCAGTGAGCCAAGATAACACCACTGCACTCCAGCCTGGGTGAGAGAGCAAGACTCCATCAAAAAAAAAAAAAAAAAAAAAAAAAAAAAAAAAGAAAAAGAAAAGAAAAGAAAGAAAGAAAAAGAAAGAAACCATCAGTCTTAATAATCATTATAATAGCAGCTTAAATTGTATAAAGTATCCACATATAATTTATGAAGACATTAAAAAGACTTACTGATGTAGCAGATTTTTTGAAGTATAACCAATACATTTTTGCTCCCACTAACAGCTGCTTCCTAGTTTTCCCAGTTTCCTCACCCATTGAATCATGGAGTCATTTCTTAGATTTGATTCTGAAAGTTGACTTCTTTGAATCTCCAGATTGAAAATAGTGTTTAAAATCCAGATTTTCTGAAAGAGAAACTTTGAATTGAATTCATAAATCTTTTCTTTAATTAAAAATAATTCAACGTCTGATCTTGTAATCTTACAAAAAGGCCATGTCCCATATCTCAATTTTGCCATGGAAAAGCCAAACATATTATCCATATTGTTTGTGCCATTCTTCTTCCAGTAGTGTGATTCAGGCATCAGAGTTGCCACCTCTTAGATGAAGTTTCCACTGCTCAAGGACCTGTCTCTCTTACACTGAGAAGAACTACAGATTTCACTCTGAGGATATCATCCACAGGAGGGCTGTTATTGGGGTGGGAAATTGTATGGTGGTTCTTTGATCTGTTCTCAGACCTTTTATAGCGCTTTCCTTTCTCCCTTCTTCCACCATGTATGTGCCTGGACTTCAGTCCAATGTCAGCTCCTCACAGATTCCTTACTTCTAAAGCTGTTGTATTAGAAATAGGGATGTTACTGGTGGAAGGTATCTGAGTCACTGGCAGCGAATTCACACGGGTCTGCAGCAACATCAGTTCTTTCCTCCTCAGAAGAAAGAATTTGACTGGGGGGCATAAGGCAGAAAAAGAGATCAAGGCAAGTTTCAGAGCAGGAAGTTTATTTAAAAGGCTTTAGAACAGAAAAGAAAGGAAGGTATGCCTGGAAGAGACCCAGGCAGGCACGTGAAGGTCAAGTGTGATGTTTAACTTTGATCCCAGGACTTTACAGGCTGGCCCACTTCCTGTGATTTGCACCTCTTTCCCATAATTCGTCCCTTAGGGTGGACTGCCCACATGCTCAGTGCCCTCCTTATGCTTGGGAAGTGAGCACACGCAGTGTATTTAGGAAGCTGTACACATGTCTATCAGAGGCTTCCTTCCCTTTTCCAGTGATAATCCACCATCTTGCCTCTTAATGCTCACGCCCTTGCTTACTTGCCCAATACCTGAGATTTTATTGGAATCCCCTTTTTGCTTCTCCCTGGCACCTGCATTCAATTCACACTTTAACGTTAACAGATGTGGACCATTAGGAGATTGTCTCTCCTCGGTGCCCTTTGCCAATTTATCACTTTTAGAGAGGTAATGTGATGATAATTGCCAAGCCATCACCCAACAATCCTAGTGGGTGGGGGAGAGCCCTCTCCTGCCCCACTCATGCCTTTTTAACTACCTGTGACAGGGAATTTAGCCATCATTGGCTCATTTCCTTGAAAGACTCAGAATAGTGAGGACTGGTTGCTATTGCTTACATACTCCATGTCATTAAATGAATCAAAACTTTCTCTGCCTGGGACGTGATGACTAATGCAATTTTATCAGATTCATAGTACATTTTGGGGGCAAAATATACTCAGTTTTGGAAACAAACATTTGCCGCTTTTTTATATGAAAAAAATTATGAGAATTTTCTCTTAAACACCGTATCTCAGGTTTCAGCCCATGCTGAGGTCCGAGGGGAGTGGGTGGATGGGTGGCGGATAGCTGAAAGAACATTCAGGGGCCATAGGCAGGTGAAATACATGACTTTATTATGTTTTCTCGCTCCGTCAGCCTTTGTCTCGGCTGCCTGCTCTGGCTGCAGCCCTCTCAGCACTCACTCTGTGGCTGCTGCCCACTCCCACGCTTACAGCTGCACTCCCTGGCCTGCGAGGAGGTGACTCCCCTTACAGAGTCAGCAGCTTAACTCTTTCTTTCCCTGGGAGCAAGCTGTATGTATAACGTCAACAAGGCAGTTATACCTTTCACAGACAATAGTGGCTCAGAACCAAGTATGAGCTTACACAAACAGGCTGTATAACAAGTGGAGTTATGTGCCTGTGCTCCAAACTCACTGAGTCACGCTGGGCCAGATGTCTGCCTCAGCCTACTATTGTTTGAGAATGTAAGGAAAATGAAGTTCCTTACATTCTCAAACAAACAAACAAAAGAAAAAACACAAACAAAAAAACCTTGATAAATTAGGTGACATCTAACTTACTTTTTCTGTAAATCCCATCACTTTACTCTACACTTTAATGACTACAAACATAAGTTAAAGAACTGCAATATGAATCCACACATAATGGACTAATCTTTGCTAAAAAATCATGGAATGAAGATAAAGGAGAAAGATTAAATAAGAGAACGTAAAAGGACAATAGAATACTCTAGGAAAGGAATAAAATAAAGGTGGCATTACTGGTCTGGATAATAAGACGTAATATGTTTCACCCTGCTACATCCTACTAAGTAAATGATCAACCCTGGCAATAATGCAGGGGGCAACCAAAGGCAAATTCTGAACAGTGGAAGGGAAGGCAAACTGATTCTGGACCCTGGGTCTGGAGGAATAACGTATTGGTAATAACCCCCACCCAACAGATGAAGGTCATCCAGGTCTGGCATTTTCTGACTTCAGCCTAGCAATGGAAGGTGACGTAGGTAGGCTCACGGTTCCCCTGGAATAAATGGTTGTCTCGCTGAAATACTGGGTAAGTCCAGCAGCACTAGCAATGGGTATCATTTGGAAGCCCCACTGACAATTGACAACCAGGAGAATAACACTTTTTCCCCTGAGACCCCCCAACCCATCAAGAGACATCAGGAGGACAAGCAACACTAGCAGGAGGGATCCCGCCACAACAAGCGGTCAGCCCAGAAAGCTCTCTTCCCACATTGATAGGTACCAAATGGCCCAACCCGGGGAAGCTTTCTCTTTCCTCTTAGCAATACCAACAGCAAGCAACGCTATAGATCCACAGGGGTAGGAGTATGTGTAAATTCCTAAGACCAGGGCACAACCTCTTAGGGGCTGGGAAGGAAACTGAAGAGGAGTCATTTCTTAGGACGAGGCTCTTCTTTAAGGTCCTCAATTAAAGAAGCCACAGGAAAAACACCTGGACACTTCTGCAGGGACAGCCCTTCTCTGAACAACAAAGATCAGTCTCAGGACCAAGGTAGCATTTGACGCTGAGAAAATCCTTTCTTCAAATATTCCTTGTGTTTTCTGGCTCAAATTCTACCATTAGTTTAATTTGGATAGGTTTAGAAATTTCTGAGTGCTCTAATAAATACAAATAACTACTGTGGAGCCTTATCAAACAGTGTTGTTTGCATAATGGGAAGGGCTGTGGAAACTAAAGTGGAAAAAAATCACAAAATTGTATATGACACTATTTACTTTGGGGTTCTCATGGAGCTCAGCCCTGAAGGGGAGAAGGGAGAAAGGAGTAAGAATACGTCTACTACCAAGAGCTTCCTGAGAGAGGGAACTCTGAGGAGAAGACGATAGGAAGTGTGTGAAAGCGAAGATGCGCTTCAGGAGAAGAGGACTTGGGCAGATGGGGTGCACTTGGTGCTCTGCAGGCTGCTTGAGACAGAGTGTGCTTACATGAAAGGACCTAAGTGAAAGGGCTACGTTTCTTCCAAATACAGGCTGAGGAATTATCTGTGGGAAATGGTCTGATAAGTGAGATTTAAGCGGGGATACGGAAAGCATGGAAAATGTTTATTTAAAGAAGTCAAGGTCCCTAGGCAGCACTGGGACAGACCAGAAATAAGATTCACAGTGAGGGGAGGTATTACCAGAAAGAGGTCCTGATATGGTTGGGCTTTGTGCCTTTACCCAAATCTCATCTTGAATTGTAATCCTCATAATCCCCATGGATCAAGGGAGAGACCAGATGGAGGTAATTGAATCATGAGGGTGGTTTCCCCCATGCTGATCTCAGGATAGTGAGTGAGTTCTCGTGAGATGTGATGGTATTTTAAGGGACTCTTCCCCCTTCACTCAGCACTTCTCTTTCCTGCCACCTTGTGAAGAAGATGCCTTCTGCCATCATTGTAAGTTCCCTGAGGCCTCCCCAGCCACACTGAACTGTGAGTCAACTAAAACTTTCTCTTTTATAAATTACCCAGTCTCAGGCAGTTGTTTATAGCAGCATGAAAACGGACTAATACAGGTCCCAATCCAGGCCCCAAGACAGGATTTTTAGATCTCACACAAGAAAGAATTCGGGATGAGTCCATACAGTAAATAAAAGCAAGTTTAATAGAGGAGCAAAGAACCAAAAGAATGGCTACTCCATAGGCAGAGTGGCCCAGAGGCCTGCTGGTTGGCTATTTTATGGTTATTTCTTGATTCTATGCTAAACAAGGAGTGGATTATTCATGAGTTTTCCAGGAAAGGGGCCAGCAATTCCCGCAACTGGGGGTTCCACCCTTTCAGACCATATAGGGTAACTTCCTGATGTTGCCATGGTATTTGTAAACTGGCATGGCACAGGTGGGAGTGTCTTTTAGCATTCTAATGCCTTATAATTAGCGTAAAATGAGCAATGAGGACTAATGGAGGTCACTCTCACCACCATCTTGGTTTTAGTGGATTTTGACCAGCTTCTTCACCACATCCTTTTATCAGCAAGGTCTTTGTACCCTGTACCTTGTGCCAACCTCCTATCTCATCCTGTGACTAATAATGCTTAACATCCTGGGAATGCAGCATAATAGGTCTCAGCCTCATTTTACCCAGTCCCTATTCAAGTTGGAGTTCCTCTGTTTCGAACACCTCTGATGGAGGGACTTAAAGAAGCTAAGTTTATACTCACCTTAAGAAGACAGAGCAAAGGCTTAAAGTAAGTAATAAAAACAGGGAGGCATGAGAAAATGCAACACTACAGTGGAAAATGATCAAATACATTTTTTAACGAATCATACAAACAATGTTTGTGCGTGATAATCTGTCAGTCCAAATGTGGGGAACATGGAGCCTGGGAAAAAAGTAGTCAACTCTCAGCTTTGGGTTTCAAAACGGGCATCTTTGAATCCACAGTGAGGCAACATTCCTGAGGGCAAGAATTTCTTGAAAAAGATAAGGGATGTTCTACATTACATCAACACATTGGAGAATGATTTTGTCTCACCTACAACCCTGAGCTCCAAAGATGCAGAAGTCCTAGTATCCAAAAGAGAAATGCTTTTGATAAGGAATACAAGACATGGCTTCTGTGAATTGGAAGCTATGACTGCTGCTTGATCAATTGGAAGCTAAGACTACTTCCAAGAACTGTTGATTCTCATGCCACTGAGCCAATAAGCAAATAAGAGGGTTTCTATATTACCTAGTATATTGTACTGATTCCAGTTGTAAAGAAAAATTTGGTTGCTGCTGCAAAGTGGGGCCAAAGAAGACCACCGGGGCAACCATTGCTGCACTTCTTAGTACTTTTGCCCAGTAGTCCTGAAAACTTTGGTAGCTAAAGAAAGATAGAGCCACTAAAAAGTCAGATCTCACAGAAATGAAGAAGTAAAGCTATTTTCCCCAGTAGGTAAAGAACCCTGTTCAGCTGAAGTCTGGCAGAGAGGGTAGGGAACACAAAATATGTTGTAGAAAAGACCCCGCAACCATCACTCAAAGCCTCATGACCAGCTGCAGAAGCAGAGACATTAGAAGCTGTGTTTCATATTATTCAATGGTTTTTCTTCCTGTTTTCTCCCCATTAACTTCTATGGGAAGCACTGGGTGATGGGTAATGCTTTAGGGTTTAGTTTTCAGTGGGGAGTAGTATTTAAACCCAAGCTCCTTCTAGTCTCTGCTCGTCACTGTGTTCTTCTACCAAGGCCAGAGCTCCTTCCCCGGCTTCATTTCTCCTGCCATGGGTCTCTCTCCTGGTTCCAGGATCTACTCCTCCCCGCTGACCCTTTATTAGGTTTTCCAGCCACTCAGCTGACCAGTGTGTGCTATCTCTCTCCTGCTAAGATCCCGACACACATAGATGCCATTAACAAGGCCCCCGACATGCAACAGGCTCCTTCCTTTGTATTTCAGGGTTCTTTTATACCATTTATTACCTGTACATAGGTTACTTCAGAAACTTTGTAGAACTTATATATTCTAGACCATCATATATTTTAGACTTGCTTGCTCCCTCTGTTCAGAAAAGCTCTTATTAATGTCTTCATTTCTATCACATTGCTACAAACAAAATTTACTCCTTAGGACTTCAAAAGGAATTACACTGACTGAGCAGCCACTGTATGCCCAGCACTGTGCCAGGAGTTTAGCACACAGTTTATCATTTAAATGTCACAGGAAGGGCAAATTCCCTCTTCTTGTTGCACAGGCCAAATATTTTGGAGACACCCTTGACCCTCTTTTTTTCCTTATACCTGACACATAGGGGACACTCCATGAATGCTTTGAATGAACCAATAAACAATGCTGTGGTGTAGATGTTATTTACATGTTGCAGAAGCAGCTGAGGGCCATTGAGAAATTTGCCTGAGGTGATACAGCTGGGAGGAGCCTGAGTTGGGAGACCCTAGCCTTGCTTTGTGTGTTTCTAATGTCATGTTTTCCCTTGACCAGGATGCTCTCCAGTGTGGAGCTCCATATTAGCCTCTTGACTGCTCTTTCTGACCCTGCATTGGGTGTTGCAACCCATATGCCCATTGGTGTTAAGGTTCTCTTTCCTGAAATCTTGTCTTGACGAATCACTCTCCTACTCAAAAACTTTCATGTCCCCCACCCCTTAGTCTGCCTAACAGATTAAGCTTACCAGCCTCAGCTTTACACTGGTGCCCTCCACAATCAATTTCAATCCACCCTTCCAACCACATTTCCTAACCCTTCTCTAGAGAATCTCTACTCCATTGAAATGTGCCTTTTCCCTGGAGCCCTAATCCACTCTGTACTTCTTTTTTCCTTATGTATTTGTTCAAGCCATTTCCTCTAGCCAAAATGCCCACCTGGCCCTGCTATCCATCCCCAGTCCCTTATCCCTGCCTATAACAAACCTCCCTGTTCTTGAAGGCCAGGAGCAGACATCCCATCCCCCAGTGAAGTTCTCTCTGAATAATGTCAGTGCCAGAGACCATAACTTCTTCTTGCCTCCAGTATCTGTCTATACTCTCAGTTTGTACTTTCGGGTTGTTTCTCTCATTGTTATCTCTTTACGTGTCATGTCTCATTTCTCCTACCAGATATTAAGTTCTCTGTACAGTGGAAATGATATCACATTCATCCTCCAGAGTGCTTAGGACGGAAAGTTTTACATAGTAGAGGAGTTCAATATTTTCTTATAAATTATATCATGCTCTGAAACTTAAATGAAGTACAGCTGAGATCTGGGAGCTAATTACACCATCTTCGTATTGTGTATTTATTGCAGAGGTAAGACGTACATGCTGTGTGCAGAGCATTGGCTTTGCAATTAGACAGATGGACCTTCAAATCTCATCTCTATTCATGATCTTTCAGAAAGTTGGTTGATTCACTTAATCTTTAGAAATTTCAGTTGGCTTTTCTGTAAAATGGGGATAATATTACCTTCTTCATAGAATTTTTATAATGATTAGATGGAGTTTTTACACTAAATGCCTGACATCATGATTGTCACATAGAAAACACTCAGTAAGTGGCTACACTGGAGCCGTCAGAAGCAGGTGAGCTATTATGGAATCAGAAAATTTTAGACCCACAAGCACCCCAACAGTCATCCAGTCTCAGCCTGCCCTGCCGCTCTTCACCAACCACCAACAGCAGGCTGATAGACACCAAAGATGTCACCATGATGGTTACAAGTGCCTTCTAAATGAATTTGTGGTTTGGGTAACAACAAGAACCATGTAATCCTGACTGAAAGAGACACAGACTGCTGGAGTGTAAAGTGGATTGTCCTTAACTAGAATGAGCATGATCAGTTACCCAGTCCTAAAAACTGACAGAACTTTTCAGGGCACAGCAAGTATCTAGTGGACTATCTACTAAAGGACTTCTTCATGACCTGCACCACCATTAATCATATTCATAAGCCCTTCCATCTCAGACGAGCGGTGACTGAGATGACTGCTGGATGTCTGAGTAGAGCTGGGAAGATAACATCTTTCAGACACAGCAAAGGAAAGCCCCTGCGAATGAGTGAGCTTGAAAAGTCACCTGGGCTCAGATTATTTAAACTATGTTCTTGAGCTTGTAAATGTTTGTGTTTACTGGGTATTCATTTAATGTCTTAAGCGTCCCAACTTATCAGGAATTGGACTGGATAGGTTGCTATGAGACTTGAAAAACTGGGACAAATGTAAGAAACTACCTATTATCTGATTGGCCAAATGCTTATCTTTAAGGGTATGATAGCATTAATATAATGTTCTTTCTATGTAAGGGAGGAATGAATTCCATGGAACCTAAAAATAGTACCAACCCAGTCAATAAGGGTATTGAGGTCTCTTTCTCAACTATGAACTTCTTCATGACAGGTGAATTTTTGACTGAATTCCAGTCCAATAGCTTCAGAAGAATGGTTGGAGGAGAGGTAACTGATGAGCATCAAGTTCTGCAGTGCTCCCAAGTACTAGGGCAGCTGAAATCAACACTTGGTTATGAATCACAGTCATGTCTAGCCCTTCAAATAAAAATGGGCTCTGATATGAAAATGTGTCAGTGTGAGATACATCTCATACCTAAAAAGGTCTGTGACCAACAGGAACATTACCACCATGAAAGTGGATATTAAACCTCTTTCCCCTGGGGGACTCTGAGTTCAGTGAGCAGACGATGGTTTCGATCAGAGCAACCTTAGGGACCATAAGACAAAATTGGAACCATCTGGAAATAACAAAAAATGTCAAAGAACTAAAATCACCAGGCTTGGGTGAAACCTTTGTAAAGGGCCGTGTGGCACACTGACTTGGATATATGGCTTTTGCTTTGTGTTTTGTTGTAAATACTTATCTTTGTTATGCATGTTGTGAACGCATATTATTTAATTACTTGTGATGTCACAAGGTCTTTGGCCTCAGGCCTTATTGAAATAATTCTATTGCTATATCATAGCTGAGGTTTTCCTGCAGAATGATCAGGGGATCATTTCTCATTGGCTAATCTAAAAATATGAAAAAAAAAAAGCTAGAAATAGTTGGGAGATTACAAACAATCTTGAAAAGAAAGATATGGGAGATGACCAAAATGAACTGTAACACATATAGCATACATTATGGTCTAGGTACAGAAAATGCTCTGTACCTCATAGTTAGATGTGCCAAGTTCTTTTTTTTTTTTTTTTTTTTTTTTTTTGAGACAGAGTTTCACTTCTGTTGCCCACGGTGGTGCAACCTCCACCTCCTGAGTTCAAGCATTTCTCCTGCTTCAGTCTCCTAAGTAGCTGAGATTACAAGTGTGCACCACCATACCTAGCTAGTTTTTGTATTTTTAGTAGAGAGATGGACTGGTCTTGAACGTTTGACCTCAGGCAATCCACCCACCTCAGCCTCCCAAAGTGCTGGGATTACAGGTGTGAGTCACCACACTCTTTGGAATGTAAGTTAGAACAGGCTGAGCAGCAGCAATCCCCTAATGATTTAGGCCACACATGGATGTGATAAGTCAGGAAAAAGGAGCAAGTCAAGATAGAGGACAGTGAGCTGCCCACGGCATACAAGCACCTCACATGACATCTGGGTAATGACTATAGAAGATGAGTTTACTGCACCTGGAGCATCTGCTTATGCCTGGGCTCTTTGCAGTACATGTTAATGACCCACGCTGCAAACAGAGTATTGTGGCCAAGCTGTTCTTGCACTGAATTATAAAAGAGACTTGGGGGTTTGTGCAAGCTGTTTGGCAAGACAAGGTTGGCTTGGGGTAGGAACTTCTGGAAACATCAGAAATGAACTCAGAAGAGAAGACTAGGCTGCCTGAAGAGGTAAGTTCCACCCTGACAGAATGAGGCTCCTCCAAGAGGCCACTTCATAATACTCCATGCATTCTTTGTGGCACTTGCCTCTTGGGATACTTTTTGCAGGGACTATTGCACTGGTCAGGGAGTACAGAGGCAAAGAGTTCTCTCATTTCTTGGACTGAAATGTTTCAGCTCAGCCCCTGCCTCTCTTTAGTGAGATCTGATCAGTGACTGTGCAACTTTCCTCCTACCATCCTTTCTTCTCCAAGCTGTCTCCTGAAACCTCAGCCTCCTATAACCTGGCTAAAAGGCTTTTCAGCCCTTACTTTTCCAGAAGCATCCATCTTCCCAATTTTCTTAGTCTTTTCCTGTTCTGTCTCAGAACATTTTTTAAAAAGCTGTTTTTACTGTTATTCATTTTCACCCCCTTGAGCTGGTGGGTCCAGGGGAGGCCCAGCACATCTCAGGATCAGCTGTGGATGAGAAGATAGAAGCAACAAAGGATTCCCATAGTAAGAGACCTGGGATTCCCCACCCATGCTCAGCTCCCTGGATTTCAGCCCCTATCCAATCCATCCCCAGATCCATCCCCAAATCAATCCCAGTCCATCCTAAATCCCAGGTGCCAACAAGTATGGCAGAGTTTGTTTTTCCTCTTCATGGAATTCCTGGCCCAGATGTTGCTGGAGTAATCTCAGGTTGAAAATAGTGACTTCTTACAGGTACTTGAGTAGGTGAAGATTACAAGTGGCCGATGAAGGCCTCTGATCTATCCCTCGTTCTCTCCCACAGAGGGTGTGTGACTCTATTTTTATTTATTTTTTGAGACTGAGTCTTGCTCTGTCACTCAGACTGGAGTGTAGTGGCACAATCTCGTCTCACTGCAACCTCTGCCTCCTGGGTTCAAGCAATTCTCCTGCCTCAGCCTCCTGAGTAGCTGGGACCACAGGCACATACCACCACACCTCGCTAACTTTTGTATTTTTAGTAGAGATGGGATTTCATCCTATTGGTCAGGCTAGTCTCGAACTCCTGACCTCAGGTGATCCCCCTGCCCTGGCCTCCCAAAGTAGCTGGGATTACAGGCCTAAGCCACTGTGCCTGACCTGGGTGTATGACTCTTAAAGGACATGTTTTCTATCTTAGCATCAGAAATCCTAGCAGACTATTCCTCACTAAGTGAGGAATACATCACCTGAACACTCCCCTCTCCCTCCAACTCAGGCTACTTTCCCATTCCCATGCTCCTGCCTCTACCCACCACCTCATTGTGCCAGGCCAGTGGGTCTGAGTCACTGTCCCCAACTCTTCTTCTCTCATCCCTATTTCCCCTGGAAGGTGAAGCTGAGAGATCCCTGGTTTCTGTTCCTTTCCTTTCTTCCTATTAGTATCTCTTTTGTTCTTTCTTAAAGACATTAAATAAGTGTCATGTCACTTATTATGTTTCGTGTGTCAATCATGGTGTCAGGCATTTAGTGATTAGTCTCTCCTTCTATTCGTATCTCTTTTGTTCTTTCTTAAGGACATTTTGTTGTTTGTCTACCTTCAAGTTCATCTCTTCTGTCCTCTGACATCTCACCCCCTTCTTAAATGGCACTACTAAGGTGGAGAAAGGGTAGTGATAGGGAGAGGAGCTGTGAGCAGGGATGAGGTGGGGCAGGCAGAAGTAAGGACTCCTCTCTCCAAATCCAAGGGCTCCAGTGTCTCTGCTCCATGCCCCATGCAGGGAACCCTGTCACTGGTCGTGCTTGTGGCTACGGTTGTGGCTCCTGGGATGTCCTATGGGAATCCATCTGTCACTGCCAGTGTGTTGTTTTGGACGGGGACACTGCTTGCTCTGAGAAATGGGAGCTAAGACCATGACCTTGTGATGCCTAAAGAAACTTCAACCCCAATCAGAAAACTCTCACTAAGTAACATGAGTTATGGCTTCTCAAATCCTATCCCCTCTGCCTGTGACATCTATGCCCAGGTAATGAAGATGGTCTTTGAATTCCTCTTCCTTTGGTTCTATCATTTTCCTAAGAAATAGTGGATAAGAATTAAAATAGCACCTTCTGTTTATTCTCCCCATTTTCCCCTACCCCTCATTTCAAGCTGGTGGACATTTTTTGCCAACTCTTGCTTCAAGGACTTTGGCTGGACCAAAGTAGTGCCAAGCACATGACTCTTCCAGTGTGAGCTCACTGAAGTAGCAAAGTTTCACTGAGTGGGCAATGAATGAAAGACATTTTGTGTTAGTAAAGACAGGTGGAGAGACTTCTCTGGGCTGTCAATTGGAGAGAAGCCTGAAGGCACTCCTGGCAGCAGGTGCAGGACAGTTCTCCAGGTGGCCTTGGACCAACCCAGGTCTCTCTCCTTTCTCACTTGTGTTTCTCAAGAATAATTGTAGAACGTGCTGAGAATGCAACATTCTGAGGTAAAGTGGAACTGGACAGATCAGCTCAAGCTCTGTTCTAGTCTCTCCTAGAAAGAGGCTGTTCTTCAACACTTTAACCCATTGAATCATGCCATTCCCAGAGTATAAATTGCACGATGGTCTGCTCTTGGGGTTCCTCAGCTGCAGTGCATGTGGGGCATGCACAGACAAGATTCCATGCACCCTGGCAAGTTTTTCTGAACCTTGGGGGATCATCTTACCCTAAATCCTAGGCTTCTACTCTCCCTTGATGCCTATCTGTGAGTAATAAAGTTGTTTCACTTAACTTGTTATATGAGTGTTCTGTCTCACTGGACTTGTGCAAGTAAACAGAAATTTCAGGCCAAGATGCAGTGGGCTTATATTTGTTTGTTCTCATATTGCTATAAGGAACTACCTGAGACTGGGTAATTTATGAAGAAAATAGGTTTAATTGATTCACAGTCCCACAGGCTGTACAGTAAGCATGGCTGAGAAGGCCTCAGGAAACATAATCATGGCGGGAACTGAAAGGGAAAGAGGCACATCTTTACATGGCAAATCAGGAGAGAGAGAGAGAGAGAGAGAGAGAGAGAGAGAGAGAGAGAGAGAAGGGGGAAGTGTCATACTTCCAGAAACAACCAGATCTCGTGAGAACTCACTCACCATCAGGAGAACAGCAAGGGGGAAGTCCACCCCCGTGATTCAGTCACCTCCTACCAGGCCCCTCCTCCAACACTGGGGAAGACAATTCGACAAGAGATTTGGGTGGAGACACAGAACAAAACCATATTAGAGCTGAAGTAGTAACAAGGGCACAGTGAAACTGCTTCGCAGCAGGAGTGTCCTCACTTTCCTTCCTCACTGTACCTACATGAAGTAAAAACACCTTAGAGGGTAAGTACCCCATGTTTACCAGGGAGACTAGATTCTAGCATCCAGAGAGTTCTGTAACCTCAACTAGTGTCTCCAAAGGTGCCGTGAAGTTGGGACAACAGCAGTCTCTTGTAAATGACTGATGATAAGCAAAATTTTTTTTTTCATTCCTTGACTTTATATAAGAGATTTAATCCACCCTGAAGTGGATAGCCCCAAAATTGGTGAGTTAAATTTCCTAAAAGCCTGGAAGAATGAGGACATATAGGATGTCCCTAGCCATATCTAAACCCCAACTGTTCTCATCTCATCTCAAGGGGATTTGTGCTGTGGAAACCAAGATGAATACCTAGTAATCCCAGTCTCCTCACTATTCACAAAACTTTAATTGAACATTGTTCTGAGTACTAAGGTTTCAGAGGCATGAGGTGGAATATAAACCATCCTGTGCGTATGAGGCTTGTGAGCCTATCAGGGCCCATGGGTGGTTTTAGCACAACTCACACCCTCATATTTTTGTTTGTTTCTGGGCACATCTGCTGCTTCACCATCACCTAGGGCACATACGATAGTTCTCCTCTTAAGACAGAGACCTTGGGGCCACAGGCTGGCTCATACCCTTCACAGCAAGTCATTAACCCGTCATCGGCTCACATAGACACTGGAAAGTCCATCTTTCTCATATGGTGAGGATTTGAGAGTGCAAACAACACACAGCTAAGCAAGTCATAGCTGCCTCAGCCTTAGAGATCTTAGGATAAGAAAGTGACAGTCTAGCCCATGCCTAGAAAGAACAGAAACAATGAGGGGACACCCACAAGATAATTGGTAGAATTTTTATATCTTAGACAAAGAAAAGGTTGACCCAAAACACAGATTATTTTCTCAAATTTACTTTTTTCTTTGTGGGGAATAACTGGAGTTCAAACCAGGAAGCCCTCATGAACTGTTGCAAATGTGGTTGATTAAAAATATTTTTTTACAAATGTTTATTAAGCACCTATGGTGCACTAGACATTCTGGTAGGTGCTAGATATTTGGCAGATCTCGGTGACGAAGATATTGCACCTGCACTCAGGTGTTCATAGAATAGTCAGGGTGATATAATTTCAAAATAGTGCAGTAAGTGCTAGGTTGAGGGGTGTCCCAGGTTCAATGACACAAGTGAGCAATATCTAACTCAGGTTGAAGGCCAGGGAGGGTACCTAGAGGAGGTGACACCAGAACTTTGTCTTAAAAAGATGAAGCAGCATTAACCATAGAAGGATGAGGAAATGAGGGTACCAGACAGGAAGCTCAGGTAGCCTTGAAACATGAGTGATTGTGGGTAGAGGGGGTGATATGATTTGGCTCTGTATCCCCACCCAAATCTCATTTTGTAATCTCCCCATGTTGAGGGAGGAACCTGTAATCTCACCTGTCGAGAGAGGGAGGTGATTAGATTATGGGAGCAGTTTCCCCCATGCTGTTCTCATGATAGCGAGTGAGTTCTCATGAGATCTGATGGTTTTATAAGTGTTCGGAAGTTTATCCATCACTTCTCTCTCCTGCTGCCTTGTGAAGGGGCCTGCTTCCCCTTCTGCCATGGTTGTACATTTCCTGAGGCATCCCCAGCCATATGGAACTGTGAATCAATTAAACTTCTTTTCTTTATACATTACCCAGTCTCAGGTATTTCTCTATAGCAGCGTGAGAATGGACTAATACAAGGAGATTAGGAGAATGGCCACCGGCAGTTTTGTATTATTGGAACTTAAAGTTTGAGTGAGAAAGTGGTAAGAGTGATTATGGTAGATAGACCCGTAATTGGGTGATGGTAGAGATGGCACTAGATTTTATAACTCAGGCTTTGAATAAAAAGCTTTAAATATATCTGGGTGGTAGGCAGCCTCCAAGACAACCTCCAGTTATTCCCATATCTCAATATTCATGCCCTGGTGTAATATTATCCCCCACATGCCTGACTTTTGTGAGAAATGGACTTATCATCATTTTTAAATTTTTTAAGAGACACGTTCTCACTCCATCACCCAGGCTAGAATGTAGTGGGCTCCTGGACTCAAGTGATTCCCCTTCACCGTCTTCCATGATTGTAACTTTCCTGAGGCCTCCCTGGTCATACAGAACTGTGAGTCCATTAAACCTCTCTTGTTTATATATGTTTTGTTTATGTATGTTTTAAGAAAGCAATTCAGATTTGTCCTTTGGACAGATCTCAGAGGCAGTTGAAAGAAGATAGACATGGAGAAGCAAGATTCAAGAGGTGGAGCAGTAAGTTACTACCACATCCCAGGGTAGAAGCTGAAATGGATTCCACTTTGGAAGGAAACTCAGCAGTGTTTAGCATCAGACATCAAATGCTCCTGTGAAATGGATTCCTTGCCTGTGGCAGCTTCAGAGCATCTCTGTTTAACCCTTTCAGACCTGCTACTACATAGGCTCCATTGGCCACTTCATAAAACTTGTCTGTCTGTAGACTATGCATTTTAAAAATCTCCACTACTTACTTGTTTACCATATCATTCCTTCTTTTTCATTCCCATCACCTCAATCACAACTTAGGTTTCGTGTGTGTGTGTGTGTGTGTGTGTGTGTGTGTGTGTGTTTTGAGACAGCATCTTACTCTGTCACCCAGGCTAGAGTGCAGTGGCATGATCTTGGCTCACTGCAACCTCCACCTCCCAGGTTCAAGTGATTCTCCTGCCTCAGTCTCCCAAGTAGCTGGGATTACAAGTGCCCGTGGCTGTGCCCGGCTAATTTTTTGTATTTTTAGTAGAGATGAGGTTTCACCATCTTGGCCAGGCTGGTCTTGAACTCCTGACCTCCTGATCCGCCCGCCTTGGCCTCCCAAAGTGCTGGGATTACAGGCATGAGCCACTGCGCCCAGCCTACAGCTTTGGTTTTTATCACTGCAAGAGAGCTAACATTTTTTGAGCATCTATTATGCACTAAGCACCAGGGTCCTGAAATTAGGCTACACTAACTGTTGAGTTATCTGAGGCAAGTTATTTAACACCTTAAAGTTCAGTTTCCTTGTATGTAGAAATGGATATATAATACACTAATCAACGGAGGTATTGTAAGATTTAAATGATGTATACATATGAAGACAACAAAATGGTACCTTTCTTATTATTACTGAAGTTATGTTTCTTACCTCAGCTTTGTCAGGACATTTCCCATTTTTCAAATCAGATTAACATAATTTATAAAAGTTAAATAACATTCCTAAGGTCACTAAAAGTTCTGTTTGCAATTATTTGAATTTAGAGATTAGGATGAAAAAGGTGAAGCAATTTTTAGCCTGTGTAGGAAAATTTTATATTTCAAGGTTTTTTTGGGGTTTTTCTTGTTGTTGTTGTTTGAAGACACAGCCATGACCCTACTAACATTTGGAGACCTGCACTGGTAAGCCACAATCCAAAAGAAGGTGGTCATTGCCAGCGTGCCTACCTGATGGCACAAGGGCCGTCTCATGGTCGGTCCTCTCCAGTGAAGCCACCAGTGGGGAGCTGCTGTGCCCACTCACACTCAGCATCTAGAGAACTGTCCGGCTGCCCACTCTTCAACAAAAACAGACAGCAAATAATCTACACATAGGAAAAAGGGAGAACCAGCTAAATAAATGATCAAAAAGAGCCCTGATGAAACAGATGATTCAAGAGGTTTTATTCTAAAGTAATGAAGTGTGTATAACAAGTAAATATTTACATTAACGAAATCAACAGTAACCAAAAAGCAACAAAACATATGATGTATTCACATGTGACTGTAATCACATAAATGCATAGAAAAACATGACGGGAGGGGGTCAGATTTGGTGTGTAATCAAGTGTGATTTCCTCTCTCTGTAAGAGCTCAACTCTTTTATAAATGGTAGTGGTTAAATCCCGGCCTCTGGAAACAGGAGAGCTGACTTCCAATTCTGCTTTTGCCGCTTTTTGCGTAATCTCTCTACTATGCCTCAGTTTCCTGATCTATAGGAATACATATCTCATAGGGCTGTTGAAAGAATTAAATGAATTAATGGATTAATATATGGAAAACATCACATAAATATTAGCTTTAACTGCTGATGTAATTTGAACACATTTTACGTACCATTTTCCAAAGTACCAGCACAGGACCTAGTACCTAGTAAGTACTCTGTAGCATTATTTATCTCACTGGAGATGACATTTCAAAAACACTGCTCTGTCATTGACATTAATCTTCTCGTTCTTATCTACACCAAATCATTGCTTTTTCTACCGCAAACAGTGATGAATCTGGCAGAATAAGGTCTTCAGCAGAAGCAGAGAGACCAAGTAAGATGAGGAGCTGTGCCAGGGATCTGTCCATTTGTAATCCCAGAAAAGATAAAGAAGACATTTCTAAAGCATTAACTTATGGGCCTAGAATTCTAAATTATATCACCTATAAATCTCAGCTCCCCTTGAGTGGGCCTTACACCTGAGCGCGAACACTGAAGAAAAATGGTGTTATTTATCTCCTAAAGCCCCATGGATGGCAAAGATCCCAGAATTAACATTTATAATAAAGACTGCTGAAGAAGCACTGCCCACTCTAAATCAATTCTAGGTATTTTATCTGGTAACCATCTCTGTAGTACAATTCAGACAGAAAGTGAGCGGGCCATCCACAGGAAATTCTCTGGTCATAGTTTATTTTACTGGCTCTGGGTGGTTTAATGAAAATGGTATTTTTTCTTTCCTCCTCCCCATCAGGAAAAGCAACTGTGATTAGCACAATTTTTTTAACCCCTCATTGTGGTTTTTAGCTTTGTCTTTCCTCTTATAAGAATTTAGCATCCCATGGTGGTTTAAATGCAGGTTCTATAATATTACATGGAAATTGGAATTAAGTGTTAGTGTTGGTTATAACTGAATTTTTTTTTCCTTTTAGATTAAACTGTCAAGTTAGTGACTAAAGGAAAGAGGTGTTGTTTGTATTGTTGTTTACAATTATTTGTCTAAAGAGAAATACTACAGATTCTAATAACATTAAAAGTAAAAAAAAAAATCATCAAATGTAGCTCAGACCAAATTGAGTGCATGTCAAAACACCATGTATTAAAGAAATGCCTTAGCAGAGAGAAAAAAAATCATTTCCTTTAAAATGAAAGATAAAATAGGAGCACATAACAAATAAATTCCCAATGTTTTGATTTAAAAGAGTGCCATACAGCCAATGAGGGTACAAAAATTCTGAAGCAAGAGAACTGGAAATGTGCCTGACTTTTGATATTTTACAAAGCAACTGGCTAGGAGATTTTTGAGGAGTTTAGTCTGGAAAGGATAAGAACTGCAGCAGAGCAATTGACATAGACCTGGCCTCCCCCGAGCAAGTATTTATTGAAGGTTTGCTAGTCCTGGCAGCTTGAAGTTAGGTACTATGGATGGAAAGATCAACAGAGTAAAATTTTCTTTTCTGGAAATGCTGAAAGTCTACTTGAAGAGCTATAATCAACCTAGGGCAGTAAGTGAAAACAATCAAGAGCAAGTTCAGATATAAAGCAATCACTGAGGTTTAAATTTGAGGAAACATAGATTACAGGCAATAGCAATGGAATGACAAGAAGAGAGAAGACCTGAGTTCTAGTCTTGTCTCTCCCACTAATTAGTTTTTGGCTTTGAACAAGTTACTGAAAACTCCCTGGGCTCAGATCTCTGTTGTGGAGGGGTGCAGACTGGGAAAGGAGTGTGAGCAAAACCTAGGGAGCAAAGTAGCTCTGTGATGTGCCAGGCAAGCCCCGTCTTCTTTTGGTAAGTTGGAAGAGTTTCATAGATGACTCTGTATGCCTTAAGAGCCCGAGGAAAGTAGGACTTTCTGGAGAAGATGAACAAAGTGAAATCTCTCCTTTCTAAGATTTCACTGTCTTGTAGAGAAGAAGCACTTTCAACACTTAAGTACACAGAAGGTGAATGATAATGTTGAATTGCACGTTCTGTTGTGATTCATGCTAGTTCCCTCACAATGATTTCTGTTATCTTTGAAGCCCACACAAGGATGCTATAGCTGTGAATATAAAACGAAAAAAAATTACTGCCTTGACATTAGGCATTCAGCCTCACTGGTAATTAAGTGCAAATTAAAATGAGATAACATTTTTCATTTATCAGATTGGCAAGGATTTAAATAATAGTATTATCTAGACTTAATGTGGATATGTAAGGAAATGGGCACTCACCTACTGCTATTAAGAGTGGAATTGATACTGCTTTTTCCAGAAAGACAATCTGACAACAGAATCTTTTACATTTCTTTTAAAAAAGCATATTTTTCAAACCAGCAACCTCATTTCTGGAAATTGCTCCTGAAGAGACAATTGAATAAGAGCCCCATAGTACATGTAACATTGGTGCTGTTTAAAATAGTAAAAAATAGGCTGGGAGCGGTGGCTCACACTTATAATCCCAGTACTTTGGAAGACTGAGGTGGGCAGATCACTTGAGCTCAGGAATTTGAGACCAGCCTGGGCAACATGGTGAAACCCCGTCTCTACCCAAAACACAAAAAATTAGCAGGGCATGGTCCCAGTTCCTTGGGAGGCTGAGGTGGGAGCATCACTTGAGCCTGGGAGGCAGACATTGCATTGCAGTGAGCTGTGATTGCATCTCTGCACTCCAGCCTTGGGTAACAGAGTGAGACCCTGTCTCAAAAAAAAAAAAAAAAAAAAAAAAAAATGTAGAAAGCAATCCTAAATATCTGGTAATAGATTTGTTGGATAAACTTAAAACATACTTAAAATGAAATACCACACAGCCATTAAAAATAAATTTTGACTTTAAATTTTCTACAAACCAAGCTGGGTGTCTCTGGGTGATCAAATCTGGGATGATCATATATTTTTTCTTTATGTACTTTCTGAAATTTTCTACAATGTTGATTATGATCAATCATTGATTTAACTGTAGGCAGATTGCCCCTGGGTTCAAACGCCAGTTCTAAAGAGATACTGGGGAAAATATCTTTACCTCTCTAAGCTCCTTTCCTCATCTGTAAAATGGAACTGATTATCCCACTTCATGAATATAAGGATCAAATTTTAAAATGCTGTAGGAGGCCAGGCGCAGTGGCTCATGCCTGTAATCCCAACACTTTGGGAGGCTGAGGCAGGGGGACTGCTTGAGCCCAGGAGTTTGAGACCAGCCTGGGTAACACAGTGAAAACCTATCTCTGCAAATTTTTTTTTTGATCAGCCAGATGTGGTCTCTCAGCATGTAGGAGGCTGAGGCAGAAGGATGGCCTGAACCTGGGGGGTTGAGGCTTCACTGCACTCCAGCCTGGACGACACAGCGAAACCTTATCTCTGTAAATAAAAATAAATAAATAAACAAAAATAAGCAATAAATAAATAAAGGGGGGGGGAGAAAATGCATGTGATGACTGGCTTAAACATAGCATTATTATTACTTAGTCATCCATTTAGCTGAAAATAGTGGCAAAGGAGAGGAGTAGAAACTTGGTGTCTCATACAACTTCTGTATATTCCTAAGTGACCAGTGGTCAATATCACCAAGGTGGCTTCCAGATTGTTTGGAGCATCTCTGGAATGTGGGTGTCTCTGCCACCATCTACATAGGCCACAGGGTACCTACCCAGCCAGGCTGCAGACCACTCCACTGCCCGAAGGGCTTCCCAGCTTTCTGCTCTGCTCTGGACAACCACTGCTTCAGACTACTTTGTTCAAAAGAGGAGGGGGCTTGCCTGGCACATCACAGAGCTACTTTGCTCCCTAGGTTTTCCTCACACTCCTTTCCCAGTCTGCACCCCTCCACAACAGAGACCTGAGCCCAGGGAGTTTCAGTAACTTGTTCACAGCCAAAAACTAATTAGTGGGAGAGGCAAGACTAGAACTCAGATCTTCTCTCTTCTTGTCATTCCATCGCTATCACCTGTAATCTATGTTGCCTCAAATGTAAACCCCAATGATTGCTGTTATATCTGAACTTGGTCTTGATTATTTTCAGTTACTGCGCTTGGTTAATGTAGAAAGCAATCTTAAGTATCTGGTAATAGATTTATTGACTTTCAATTTATACAGGGTGTCTCCAATCAGACTACTACCTCCCCTCTCTGCAAAGTTTGAACTCAGTCTTTTCAATAAATACCCTGATTAGAGACACTTTTATTCCACCCCAGCCAGACACCTCAGGATAAAAGCAGCAAATATTCTTGACATCAAGAATTTCTTCCCAAAACCAGTCCTTTGAGCTATACTTTCTCTTTGCTCACTTCTGTGATGTTGGTAGATATGATTTGATCCATTATTCGATAAGGAAGTCAAGGCGCAGAGACTCAGAAATTGAGATTCCACTCTCAGAAATGCTCACACAGTCAGTGATCAGAAGACTAGTCTTCACACTCTAAACCCCACGTTCCTCACTGCTCAACAAAATATATTCTTTAAAAACTACTTGATTGCTTTCAGTTACTGCCCTCTCTTGTGCCAGCTGAAGAGAGACCCATAATCTCTCTTCCCCATTTTTGTATTGCTTTATTTTGTGGGGACTTTATTTTCTCTGACTAAATTTAGAGGTCAGATGCCCCTGGGCTTTTTTTTTTTTTCTTTTTTCTTTTTCTGTGTATCAAATGTTCACCTTTAGTTTTATATTTAGAGAAAAAGAATAGGGAAAACAGAGATATGTAATATCCAATTCAGGATAACGTTCTTGGCCCCAAACTATATAGGGTGTCCCCAATCAAATATCTGAGCCAACAAATCCCTCTCTACAAAAAGGAATATGCTCTGCTACTGTGATTATTGGAGTAAATATGTTCTTGCTTCTATACAGAGACTTGGAAAAGCAGAAGAGTCGTTTTTAAAGAATATATTTTCTTGAGCAGTGAAAAACATGTGGGGCTTAGAGTGTGAAGTCTAGTCTTCTGATCACCGGCTGTGTGAGCATTTCTGAGAGTGGAATCCCCATTTCTGAGTCTCTGCGCTTTGATTTCCTTATCTAATAATGGATCAAATCATACTGCCAACATCACAAAAGTGATGTGAGGATCACACGGTATTGGTGAAAGTGATGCACAAATGTTGAAAGCTTTGTAAAAGTTAATTGTTCTTTTTTTAAAAAAATGTTATTGCTCTTTCTATGGTATAATATCTTAATTGGCCCATGAATAAAATGTTGTGGATCTCCCTCCAACTCACTTCACAAATATTTAGGTAATAAAAATATTTCTATCAGATTTATTTTATTTCTGTGGCCAATTATTTCAAGTTTTAACAGTTACCCATGATTTGATTTCATACCAGTAGCTAAGAATGAGGAATATTTGACACTTTGATTTCATCAATTAAATATAATTTTTCTTTAATTTTTTTTAAAGCCTTTTAAGCTATACATAGCATTAGCCCTTCTGATGTCACGTCTTTACAGATTCAAGGCTGGGCACAGGAAGCAGATGGCAGGTACAATTGCTGAGAGTTGCAATCTGGTCTCAGCAAAACTGGTATCACAGGGACATAATTCACTTATGCTGACATCCAGGTGCTTTTGCGAAAACATTGTAGTGTAGCAGAAAGAGCATGGGCTTTGGAGTCACACTGACCTAGATTGAAGTCTTAGATGAGTTCTCACTTCAGTTTTCTTTCTTTAAGATGTAGATAACGCCTACCTTGCAACATGATTTGAGCACTAAATAAGGAAAATAATATTAAGTTCTATAGCAACACAGACATTAAAAGTATGTCCTTTCTTCTTCTGTCTGTGGTGCTTCCTTTAAGCACCACTTCCCCTCCTTCACCCTCAAGGCTGATGCTCCCATACCACCAGCTGAGTTTCCAGCCATCTTGCTGCAGCACCTTGAAGGTCAAGTTGGCAGCAAACTCATCTCGCATGCTGCAAGTCTTCCATTTGGGAGGGTCCTGCCCTACAAGACTACTTCCTAGACACGATGCTAATTACTTGGTACATAGAAACGTGAATTCAAATCTGTGTCTTGATGAATGTCTGCTCATTGACTATGCATCTATTTATCATAGAATGGCAATGACACCTTTTCCCAGAAGGAAATTTTTCTGATTTACATATATGTGGCTGATGCATGAAGTGGGTTTTATAAATCACTATGTCATCACCACCAAAAAATGCCCTCTAGCATTATTAAAAAGAGCCCGTGACAAGGGCCCTATCAAATTGAATGGAAAGGCCATAAAACCATCAGTTCATTTGACATAAAACTGATATATTATGTGATAATGCTTCAAGTAGAACCCGAGACCTCATTCATCACACAGGCTGCTCCACAGCTAGGTTCTGAGCTGTGTGTTAATGAAACCTTCACGCTCGACTCACACTGCAGATTGTAGTCCCCAGTCAGCACTGAGGACCCTCACACCGGAATATGTTCCCATTGAAAATATACTTCATTTACTAATGAACTTTCTTGGGAGAAAGTTACCTCAGGACAAGGGTCGCACACCCTCTTGGGGATAGTGTTCTCACATGTAAAAGCTCAGACTAGATCCACGGTTCTTCCTAAGAGAAATACAGTAGGCTTATCTGGCTGGTCTCTAAAAGAAATGCCAATGCTGGGGCCCCATCTCAGGGGAAGATCTAGAAATCCTCAGCTTTAAAAAGATCCCCAGGTGATTCTGATGCTCCCCATGGGTTAGTTTTTCCACCCAAGGTGTCATCCCAGGATCAACAGCATCAGCATCAGCTGGTAGCCTATCAGAAACGCAGAATCTCAGACTTCACCCCAGACCCACTGAAACAGAATCTGAGTTTTAACAGGATCCCCAGCGAGTCCATGCACGTTAAAATGTGAGCAGCATTAGAAGTGTTTCACAGCCTTGGCCCTATTTTAACATCTCCTGGGAAGCTTTTGAACATCCCAATGTCCAACTGTGCCATCAACTCAATTAAACCAAAATCTCTGATGGTGGAACCCAAGCATCAGGTTTTTTGGGTTGTTGTGTGGTTTTAATCTCCCCAGGTGATTCTAATGTGTAGCCAAGCGTGAGACCCATTCGCTTGGAACCTTATTTACAGTTTACATCGGAGGCTTCAGCTGGAATCCCGACAGCATGATAAGGGGAGTTTGTATAATAGGTGGCTTAAGGGGAGCACTGTGAACAACAGCACAAAGGAGACAGTCATTTCTAATGTGTCCTTCCCTCATGCCTGACCTTCTGCTTCAGTCTTTCATATGTACCTTGAAGACAACCCTGTCAGGTAGGAATTGTTAAATACTTTTAAAATGAGAAAACCGAGGCTCGGAGAGGTAGACAGACTTACCCAAGATTATGTAGCTAGCAAGTGGTGTTCATCAACTCAAAGCCACTGTTCTATTACATTACCCTCCCCTCCATGTGAATGACTGTCGCTCTCAATTTGTACCTCCCGGGAGTTAATATTATATTTTTTTCAGTAGGAGCACAGTTTTAGCAATGATAGAAATGGGGTGATTGCCACTTCTAGGGTCAATCTATGAATATCAGCAGAACAGAATGTGGCGAAAGACCCAAACTCAAGGCTTCTTTGGGGGATAGGGTCAGTAGAAAACTAGAGGGGCCCAGATCCAACCAGCTGGGTGGTAGTTCTGGATGGGAATTTGTACTAGCATCTGCTCCATTTGAGTAATACCACCTTAGGATGTAATGATCATGCTGCTATGTGAAATTCAGTGCTCGCTTTTCTTAGCAACTTGAGGTATAATCGACATACAGTAAACTGCACATATTTAAAGTGTATAATTTGATAAGTGTTGACATATGTATATACTCATGAAACCATCACAACCAAGATAATGAACATATCTGTCACCTCCTCCCCCATTTTTCTTTGTGCTTTTTCATAAGAACTCTGTCCTGTCCCTCCCTGTGCCTTCCCTGTTCCCAGGTAACCATCAGTCTGCTTTCTCTCAATATGGGTAAGTTTGCATTTTCTAGAATTTTATACAAATGGAGTAATACAGTATATACTTTTTTTGGTCTGGCCTCTTTCAATCAACACAATTATCTTGAAATTTATCCAAGTTGTTTCATGTGTCAAATATTCATTTTTTTGGATTATTTTTGCACTCACCTGGTGAGGGATATTTAGGTTATTTCCAGTTTAGGGGTCATACAAATAACGCCTTTATGAATATTCATATACAAGCCTTTTATGAATTTCGTTTCTCTGGGATGAATACCTAGGAGTGTAATGTCTGGGTCATATGCAAGGTATATGTTAAAGTTTTTAAGAAAACCCTCAATTATTTTCCAAAGTGGCATTTTCTATTTCTGAAAGCAGGATGGGAGAGTTCCTTATGCTTCACATATGCATCAACACTTGTTCTGTTCAGTCTTTTTAATTTTAGACATTCCAATAAATGTATAGTGGTATCTCACTGTGGTTTTAAGTCACATTTTCCTAATAATGTTGAGGGTCCTTTCATGTACTTATTTGGAATCTCTGGTTAAGTGTCTGTTCTAATGTCTCGTCCATTTTTCATTGAGTTGTTTTCCTATTATTACATTTTGAAAGTTCTCTGGACATACTGGATAAATGTAATTTGACTTTCAAATATTTTCTCTCAGTCTATGGTTTGTCTTTTAGTTCTCTTAACGTTGCTTTGTGAAGAGCACAAGTTCTTACTTTGGATGAAGTCGAATATGTCAATTTCTCCTTTTGTGGATTGTACTTTGGATATTGTATCTAAAAACACTTTGCCTAACCCAAGTTCACAGTAATTTCTTCTATGTTTACTTCTAAAATTATGATAGTTTTAAATTTTACATTAAGCTCTATCATCATGTGCAAGGTATAGGTCAAAGTGTATTTTCATATGGACATTCAATTGTTTCAGTAGTTGTTGGAAACACCATCGGTTCTCCACTGAATTCTCTTGAAATTTTGTCAAAAATCAGCTATTTACATATGTATAGGTTTATTTACGGACTCTCTATTCTGTTGTTATTAATGTTTTCCTATCTAGACACACTACTTCACTGGCTTGGTTACTACAGCTTTAAATTTAGTATAGAAGTCAGGTAGTGGGAGTTCTCCAGTCTTGTTATTCTTTTTTCTTTCTTTCTTTCTTTTTTTTTTGAGAGGGAGTCTCACTCTGTTGCCCAGGTTGGAGTGCAGTGGTGCGATCTCGGCTCACTGCAAGCTCCACCTCCCGGGTTCATGCCATTCTCAGTCCCTCTCCTGGGACTGAGTAGCTGGGACTACAGGCGCCCGCCACCACGCCCAGCTAATTTTTTGTATTTTTAGTAGAGATGGGGTTTTACCACGTTAGCCAGGATGGTCTCGATCTCCTGACCCTTGGCATCCCAAAGTCCTGGGATTACAAGCGTGAGCCACCGCACCTGGCCTGTTCTTCATTTTCAATTTTGTTTTGGTTAGTCTAGGTTCTTTGAATTTCCAAATGAACTTTAGAATCAGCTTGTTTAATTTCTACAAAAAGAAAGCCTGCTGAAATTTTAACTGAGATTGTGTTAAATTTAGAGATCAATTTGGGGAGAAATGATATTTTAGTAATATTGAGTGTTCCAATCCATGAACATTAGCATTTCTTTTCATATGTTTAGGTCTTTTTACTTTCTTTCCGCAATATTTGTTGTTTTTAATATAGAGGTCTTGCACATTTTTTGTTGGATTCATTCCCAAGTATTTCATATGTTTGATGTTCTTGTAAACATACTGCTTTTAAATTTTCCTTTCTAATTTTTCTTTGCTACTATATAGAAATAGGTTTTCATGTAGTGATCTTGTATCCTCAAACTTGCTAAGCACACAGTTAATTTGTAGACTATATAAGATTTCCTACAAAGAAGACAATGTCATCTGTGGATAAAGAGGATTTTACTTCTACCTTTCCAAACTGGATGCCTTTCATTTGTTTTTTCTTACCTTATTTCCCTGGTTAGACTATCCAATACAATGTTAAATAGCAGTGGTAAGTGTGGGCATCCTTGGCTTGTTCCTGATCATAGTGGGAGAATTTCAATTTTTTTGTTTGGTTTTGTTTTGTTTTTTGAGACAGAGTCTCGCACTGTCGCCCAGGCTGGAATGCAGTGGCGCGATCTTGGCTCACTGCAAGCTCTGCCTCCCAGGTTCATGACATTCTCCTGCCTCAGCCTCCCGAGTAGCTGGAACTACAGGCACCTGCCACCACACCCAGCTAATTTTTTGTATTTTTAGTAGAGATGGAGTTTTACCGTGTTAGCCAGGATGGTCTCCATCTCTTGACCTCGTAATCTGCCCGCCTTGGCCTCCCAAAGTGCTGGGATTACAGGCAAGAGCCATTGCGCCTGCCCTCAGTTTGTTACTACTAAGTATTAGGAAGGATATTCAAAACCGTCCCAAGCGATGTTAAAATGGGCCCAAGGCTGTGAAATGCTGTTCTAATGCTGCTCGAATTTTAATGTGCATCAACTCACTGGGGATCTTGTTAGAACTCCGATTCTGATTCAGTGGGTCTGGGGTGAAGTCTGAGATTTTGCATTTCTAATACTTACAGCCTTTATGAGACTGAGTAAATTCCCTTGTATTTCTAGTGTGCTGAGTGTTGTTTTTATCAGGAATTGAGTTAGGCTTTTATCAAATGCTTTTTTTGCATTTGCTAAGATGATCATATAGCTTTTCTTGTTTAGTCTGTTAATATGATGAATTGTTCTGATTGATTGATTATTTATTTATTTATTTATTTTAAGACAGAGTCGCACTCTGTCACCCAGTCTGGAGTGCGGTGGTGCAATCTTGGCTCACTGCAACTTCTGCCTTCCAGGTTCAAGTGATTCTCATACCTCAGCCTCCCAAGTAGCTGGGATTATGGGCACACATGCCACCACACTCAGATAATTTTTTTGTTGTTGTATTTTTAGTAGAGACAGGGTTTCACCATGTTGGCCAAGCTGATTTTGAACTCCTAACCTCAAGTGATCCACCTGCCTCTGCCTCCCAAAGTGCTGGGATTACAAGCATGGCCACTGTGCCTGGCCCCTTTGATTTTAAAATGCTAACTCAGCTTTGCATTTCTGGGATAACCCTGATTTGATCATGAGGCATTATCCTTTTTATACGCTGTTGCACTCAATTTGTTAAAATGTTGTTATGGTCTTTTCAACAAATGGTACTTGGAGAACTGGACATCACCTGAACAAAAAGGATTCTAGACATAGACCTTATGCCCTTCATAAAAATTAACCCAAAGGCTGGGCGCAGTAATGCACGCCTGTACTCCTAGCAGTATGGGAGGCTGAGGCGGGTGGATCACCTGAGGTCAGGAGTTCGAGACCAGCCTGGCCAACATGGTGAAACCCCATTTCTACTGAAAATACAAAAATTAGCCGAGTGTGGTGGCTGGTGCCTGCAATCCTAGCTGCTCAGGAGGCTGAGGCAGGAGAATCGCTTGAACCTGGGAGGTGGAGGTTGCATTGAGCCGAGATTGCGCCATTGCACTCCAGCCTGAGTGACAGAAGGAGACTCCGTCTCAAAAAAACAAAAACAAACAAACAAACAAACAAACAAAATTAACCGAAAATACATCACAGATCTAAATGTAAAATGCAAAAGTATAAAACTCCTAGGCGGTAACATAGGAGAAAATCTGGATGACTTTGGGTGTGGCGATGACTTTTTAGATATATCACCAAAGGCATGTTCCATTAAAGAAATAATTGATATACTGGACTTTATTGAAATTAAAAACATCTGCTCCGTGAAAATCACTGTCAAGGGAATGAGAAGACAAGGTCACGGACTGGGAAAAAATATTTGCAAACAACTGATCTGATAAAGGACTGTTATCAGAAATATACAAAGAACCCTTAAAAGTCAACAATAAAAACCCCAATTTGAAAACAGGCAAAAGACCTGAACAGACACCTGATCAAAAAAGATATACAGGACCTCAGGCTACAGTGAACTACAAGCTCCATTCACTCAAGCAGGGAGTTTAACAGGCCCTATCTAGGCTTCCTCTTCCCACACAGCACAGCTTGGAAATTATGCAGAAAGATGGGCAAATTATAGTTTACCTTATTTGTTTCTCATTTGTCAGGGATCATTGTTCTTACAGTTCAATATTGCTTACAGTTCAATATTCTAGAAATATCCTATTGTTTAATATATTTTTGTCTATTTGTTGTTTTGTTTTATTGGGCAGGAGGGTAAATTCAGCCCTGTTATTCTATCTTGGCTGGAAGCAAAATTTCACTTTAGCTAGCTATTGAGGAAGTTTTCTGTTTTTTACTAACGAGACTAGTTATCCTATATAAATTTCTTCTGTATACTCTTATTTTCTCATTAAAAAAATCTTAGCTATATAAATACTGGGTACCTGGAGATAGCTTCATAGTGAGGTCAGTATACCCAATCATAGGTCTGGCTAGTCCTATCTTTTGTCATCATCTTGACTTGCCCGTGTTGTCACAGACTAAAAGAGCTCTGAGAATTAGCCCATCACAATTCTTGCGTGCTATGCTCAGTACACAGTACTTTATATGTGAATGGTACTGTTGGAACCGAACTGTCGATTCCCTCCTGGGCAGGGGTCGCCGCGAAGGATCACCGACACGAGATTCACAGCAGAGAGTTATTTATTACTAGCGCGCTAGGGTCCCAAGCTCTAAGTTGGCCCTGGGACCCTGACTGCTTGTTACAGGCTGTTTATATAGGCAAACACAAGTTCAAACACAGCTTAGGGCGCGAAATTCAAACAAAGCTTTAGGCGCGTGGTAATTGGGTCTGTCTATGGCCTGAGCAAGGTGTCTTGTTCTAATTGGTTAGAGCAGGACCTTATGAGGTTTTTTCCTGGAGTTGTTGATTCCGGGAACTTCGAGGCAGGGTGGGACCCCCGGAATTGGCAGGGTGGGACCCCATGAGGTTGTTTCCCGGAATTGGCAGGGTGGGACCCTATTGAGGCAGGGTGGGACCCTATCCAGAGCCACCTGGTGTTAATTTTTTTAAGTTCTTTTTTTTATGAGGCCTAGTTTCTAAGTTTTATGCGGCCTAGTTTCATTCCCTCCTCTTTTTGTGTCAGAGGCTCAATCTTGAGCCTCTTCTTCAGTCCTGAGGCTCTGGTATTGTTGGGTCAGAACCATAGCATGTACTATGTTTATTTTATTTTTAATAAGGGTGAGTAAGTGGTTGAGTATGCATGGCCCGAAAGTCAGGATGAGTGTGAGCAGGATGAGGGGTCTTAAGATGGTGGAGATTAGGGTGTTAAGCCAAGGGGATTGGTTGTACTAATTTTTAAACTAACTTTGTTGAGATTTTTTCTCTTTTTTTGTCTAATCTTTCTCTTAGTTTTGCCATAGAATCTTTAACTATTTTTGAATGATCTGCATAAAAACAACATTGCTCTTTCAGGGCTGCACAGAGCCCGCCCTCTTTCAGAAAGACAATTTCTAGTCTTCGTCGGTTTTGTAATACAACTTCAGACAGAGAAGTCAAGGACTCTTCAAGTTTTGTGATAGATTGTTCTATGGCTCTAAGGTTTTCATCTATGGCTACTTTAAGTTGTTGCAGATGATGGTTACCATGCACTAGGGCTGCTGTCCCGGTTTTAACTTTAGCCGCTACCTTAATTCCTAACATGTCGGCGAGGGTGAGGGAGATTAAGGGCGGGGAAGTGCTTTGAGGAACTTTTAGTTGGGGCTTCTCCGATATGGAAACCGGGGGCTTCCTAGCTTCTAATAAAACCTGGTTTGGCCTTACTGCAACAGGGGCAGTGTCTGGATTGACTAATAGTCTGATTTGGAGGGGAATTTTAGGCGGGTTGTGCTGGTATAAATAGAGACCTTATATTAATCTTGTTGTTATCTATCTGTTATCAGATTTTGCTGCATCTTCAAACTTGATGCGAACCAGGTTGCAATTTTCCGAATATCGGGTTGTGGTACAGGGCTGGACAAAGGACATGGTTATATACTAAGGTTTTGTGGCCTATTTCTACTTTTTATTATTAGTAGTCACACAGGACCAGCTTTTGCAATACAAGTGAGTCAGATCTCTACAAGTTTTTTTTCATTTGTCCTGTCCTGAATCCGGGACAGGCATAAAACCCGTTCCGGCTGATGGACACCTTTCTAGCCTGTCCTTTCTATTCTTGTCTATCTTGAGGAGTTCCTAATAGGACTCCTGTGGGACTAGTAAACCGGCCTGTGTCTTTTATCTTTTCTGCTATATGTTTTTTTTAGGTTGAAATAGAGGTCTGGAAACCAAGTCTTTATAGGAGCATTCTCGGAGGTCTTATTTAAGACCTCTTGATTATTAAAATTAATTATCTGTCAGGTCAGGCTAAATGGCCGGTGGGGGTTAGCATCAAAAACTACACTAGAGACGGCACAGGGAAGAAGGGCAAACAATAAGCAAGGAGTTAGATACGAGAGAGTCTTATCTTGAGCGGGTCCGTGGAGCGTCGGAGTTTCCATGTCTCAAGTGGTGTTGGTCTGGACGTCTCTGGAGCAGCCTTGGCGTGGGATGCGTGGATCTAAGTGGAGATTCCGTCAACCTTTATGGCTGGAAGGGGTGACTGGTCTGTGGATGTCCTGGTTGGTACAGTTCTGCCAAGGGGGCCCAGATTTGGGCCTGTACTGCTTGGAGTCCTTTTAGCCGAGCCTGTAGGTCAGTTTTAGGATCGGAGGGGGAGAAGGAGTTAAGCAAGGTTGACAAAGGGGGAGGTCCTCCGTAGAGGATTTCATATGGAGTGAGCCTAAAACAACCGGGTTAGGTGTATTTTGGGCCTTTAACAGAGTTAAGGATAGGAGGCGTCTCCAATCTTTTAAACCAGTCTCTAAGGTCAATTTAGTAAGGGTCTCTTTTATTGTTCTATTCATTCTTTTTACCTGTCCTGAGCTCTGGGGTCTATAGGCATAATGTAATTTCCAATTAATCCCCAATATCCTGGCGAGCCCCTGACTTACCTGAGAAACGAAGGCTGGCCCGTTATCTGACTTAATTACCTTGGGAAGTCCGAATCTAGGAAAGATTTCTTCCAAAATTTTTTGGCTACTATGTGTGCCGTTTCTTGCCGGGTGGGGTAGGCTTCTACCTATCCTGAAAAGGTATCTACAAACACCAGTAAGTACTTATATCCAACATAGTGAGGTTTTACTTCTGTGAAGTCTATTTTCTAATAGACTCCTGGGCGGTTACCACGAGTTCGTTTCCTTTCTGGCACTTGGGTAGCCCCAGCGTTTACCTGCTGACAGACCTTACAGGCAGATGTCACTTGTTCTACGAGGGTACTTGCCTTTGGGATTAGAAAGTCAGTTTTTTTTTAATCAGTAATTTTAGCTTTCGATTACTCAAGTGTGTCCAGGCATGCATCTGCTGGATCATTGCCAGGGCCTCCTTGGTCAGCATTGGGGTTTCGTCAGTGCTGCCAGCAGTTATGCCCCCCGGGATTTTTTTCTTGGCCTAGCCGTGGGGGCTGAGCTTTCTCAGGGACTCCTTCTGGGGGTCCGGCAGGTGACACAGGGCGGCTGGGCTGGGGGGTGCCCCCAGGACTGGGCTCTGTGCCTTTTTGCAGGGAACCTTCCGAATGGAAACTCTGGTTGCTGTTCTCATCATTGAGATCCAGCAGGATGAGAGGGCCACCCCCTCGGGGACTGGCGCCCCTGCCCCGACATTCCCGGCCACGGGATCTCTTTGCCCTGCCACCTGCCCGCCTTCGCTCCTCCTCCTGGGGGTCCACCACTGGCACTCACTTGAAGATACGAAGGGAAGTGTCGCCCACAGTCATTCATTGCTTCTTCTATCTCCGGACCTTCTCGATGGTCGCCATTACCTTCTTGATGTCATCTTCGGCCCGGCTCCGGGTCTCGGCCCGTACGGTCCGGCCGGCCATGCTGGCGGGGCTGGGGCCGGAGCCGAGCCCGCGGCGGGGCCGCCTCCCATCCGGCGGGCTCAGGCTCGGCGCCAGGCCCGGGCGCCACGCTCTCGGCCTGCCGTCCCCCCGGGAGTTGGCCGCGCCTTCTTTCGTCCTTAACGCCTCCGCGAGTCCCCTGTTCTTTGCAGTAGGCATACTGGTCTTTTTCTACTTTTGGCCGCCTCCGCTTCTCTCCCTCTCTCCCTGGTCCTTTCTCTCTCACAACTGCCGCCAGGATTTTTGTTAAATGCTTATCCTTTACTCGGTTCTCACGATTCTCTCGCTCTATCTGTTCCTTCGCTAACCTGGCTTCCTTTTCCTCAGGGTTTTTTTTTTTTTTTTTTTTTTATCTTGGCCAAATTTGTGGGGTGTTTTCCTGCCCCTTTGAGACCTGCCAACAGAGCCTGGCGATAGATTCGGAGACTCTCCCTACCTGGTGCTGTTTCATAGTCCTAGTCTGGGCGGGTGAGGGGAAATCCCTCGTCTATTTTATTGGGAAGTTGGGTTGGGAGGCCTCCTGGTCCTGGCACATTTTTCCGGGCCTCCAAGAGGACCTGCTGCCTTTTTCAGTGGTTAAGAGGACCTGCAGGAGTTGCTGGCAATTATCCTAGGTGGGCTGATGGGTGAGGAGAATGGATTCTATTAACGAGGTTAGGGCCTGAGGGTCTTGGGAAAAGGAAGGGTTATGGGTCTTCCAGTTATAGAGGTCAGAGGCAGAGAAGGGCCAGTACTGGACCGTGACAGTACGGAGGGGAAAAAGGGAGGATTGCTAAGTGGAAGGGCCTTCTGGGTCCTCAGTCCGCCGCAAGCGGAGACGAGGAGGTGTCGGCGGCGGCGTCCGAGGGGTGAGTTTGGGCGGGGCTGGAGAAGGAAATGGGGTGGAGGGAGGGGCCGAGGGAGAAGTTGGAGAAAGGGTAGGGGCCGAGGCGGTAGAGGAAAGAGCTGGAGACAAGACAGGGGGCAAGGGTGAAGCGTAAGGTGGAGGTCCCAGAAGGGGGTTTTGAGGTGGAGGAGGCAGGGGGTCGAGAAGGAGGAGGTCCTTCTGGGGTTCATCTGGGAGGACTGGCTTATGCGGGTCCGGATTCCGATTCTTTGGGGCTTCTAAGGCAAGGAGGGTAGATTGGGATGGGGAAGGGGAATGGAGGAAGGGTTTCACCCAAGAGGGAGGATTTCGGACCAGATCCTCCCAAGTAATTATGTAGGCCACCTGGTCTGGGTGTCCGTGTGGCCCAGGATCCATCACTGTTGCTTTAACCTGTAAGATAATTGGGAGGTCAAATGTTCCCTCCCGGGGCCACCTAACATGGAGGGTAGGCCACTCGGACGAGCAGAATTTTCGCCATCGTCCTTTACGGACTTCTATGGAGAGGTTGTGGGCTTGAGCCCGAACGTCAGGGAAGTGAGTCAGGGTCAGAGACAAAGGAGTCGTCAACGTCTGTCCTATTTCGTCCACATATAACAAGGACAAAACGAAAGTAACAAAAACATAGACCAGACAAGTAAGGAGAAGCCGCGCGGCCAGAGAGTGGCGCCACAAGATCACAAAATATTCAGATGGCAGGGGCGACCTGCCTACAGATTTGAGGAGGCTGACTGAGTCATCAGCCTTCTCCCAGACTACCGCCAGGGCGTCCCCCGGGGCGTGAGTGGGAAGGTGCCGGACACGTCTGTCCCCCTTCCCCACTTAATTCAGAAGGAGTACTCCCCAGAGTTCAGAGTTAGCCGGCAAGACAGACAGAACAAAACGAAAGTACCTGGTAGGTCCGTTCAGTCAGCAGTCCGTGGCCCGGGCCAGATGGGTCTCCGCCGGATGGGTCGGGGGTCCTCGGACGACCCCAGTTCCCAGCCAACGCACCAAATGTTGGAACCGAACTGTCAATTCCCTCCTGGGCAGGGGTCGCCGCGAAGGATCACCGACACGAGATTCACAGCAGAGAGTTATTTATTACTAGCGCGCTAGGGTCCCAAGCTCTAAGTTGGCCCTGGGACCCTGACTGCTTGTTACAGGCTGTTTATATAGGCAAACACAAGTTCAAACACAGCTTAGGGCGCGAAATTCAAACAAAGCTTTAGGCGCGTGGTAATTGGGTCTGTCTATGGCCTGAGCAAGGTGTCTTGTTCTAATTGGTTAGAGCAGGACCTTATGAGGTTTTTTCCTGGAGTTGTTGATTCCGGGAACTTCGAGGCAGGGTGGGACCCCCGGAATTGGCAGGGTGGGACCCCATGAGGTTGTTTCCCGGAATTGGCAGGGTGGGACCCTATCAGGGTGGGACCCTATTGAGGCAGGGTGGGACCCTATGCAGAGCCACCTGGTGTTAATTTTTTTAAGTTCTTTTTTTTATGAGGCCTAGTTTCTAAGTTTTATGCGGCCTAGTTTCAGTACACTGGTCACAGGTGATTATCCACTCTTCATTCATGAACCCAATAACTGAATTTATCTCTTTGGGTGTGAGTAGACAACTGATGGAGAAGATGATGGAAACAATGACTCAATTAGAATACACTTAGAAGAAGGAAACATATCCTAAGAATTGGAGTATCAGGATTAAATAACTTCAAAATTTCATAATAATATAGGCTCTAAAAATCTTAATGGAAGAGGCTATTTGGTGAATTAAGAGCAAACCACTTCGATTTGGTTATCAATGAGAACAAGTAGAAGGCAGATGAGGAAGTGTCACATCTTACGAGTTTATTGACCAACTAGAGAACCAGGATGGTTAAAAGACTTGAAATCATGTCACATGGGGATAAGTGGTATGTGAAATATCTCACGATAATTATGAATTCATCTATTTCTCCTTTTAATTCTGTGACTTTTAATGACACTTTGTTATTACATGTTCCCAAATTGAAGATACATCTATCTCCTGTGTAGCTATCTCAAGCTTATTTAGGCTAGTGTTTACATATAACTTTTTCCATACTTTTAATTCCAATATTTCCCTATTTTTATATTAAAGATGTCTCTCTTCACAATAAAATTTGTTTTTGCTTGTTTGTTTTTATAATCTGAGCTGACAATTCTTATCTTTCAATTGGAAATTTTAGGCCATTGTTATTTAATTGAACTACTAATATGTAGTCATGTGCCACATAATGATGTTTCAGTCAATGATGGACTGCATATACAACAATGGTGCCATAAGATTATAATATCATATTTTTACTGTACCTTTTCTATGTTTACAAGTGTTTAAATAGACAAATAATTACTACTGTGTTATAATTGCCTACAGTATTCAGTACATAACATGCCATACAAGTTTGTAGCTTAGGAGCAATAAGCTACACTATATAGCTTAGGTATGCAGTAGGTTATACCATCTAAGTTTGACTCTATAACATTTACACAATAAAATCACCTAATCACACATTTCTCAGAATATGTTTCTCCATCATTTAGTGACATGAGTGTATTTGCATTTAAATCTACTATATTACTATGTATTTTATATTTGTCTTTTGTGTTGTTCTTTTTGTTGTTGTTCTTTCTCGACGACTTCTGGTATAACTATTTTATTATTATATTTTTCCTTCTAATAGCCTTATAGTAATATAGTCTCTTTTTATTATTTTAGGCAGTTTCCCTGAAGGTAACGTGCATACTGACTTAATGGATCTATATTGAGTTAGTACTTTTTTTTTTTGAGACGGAGTCTCACTCCGTAGCCCGGGCTGGAGTGCAGTGGCCGGATCTCGGCTCACTGCAAGCTCCGCCTCCCGGGTTTACGTCATTCTCCTGCCTCAGCCTCCCGAGTAGCTGGGACTACAGGCGCCCGCCACCTCGCCCCGCTAGTTTTTTGTATTTTTTAGTAGAGATGGGGTTTCACCGTGTTAGCCAGGATGGTCTCCATCTCCTGACCTCGTGATCCGCCCGTCTCGGCCTCCCAAAGTGCTGGGATTACAGGCTTGAGCCACCGCGCCCGGCCTGAGTTAGTACTTTTACCATGTCCTGAGAATGCAAGAATCTAGAACATTTAAATAATTTATGACCCCTATTTTTTTTTACTGTATTCACAGATTTTAATTCACGTTTATTTTAAACCTCCTTAGGTGTTTTTGTTGTTGTTGTTGCTTTAAGCATTCTATGTTAATGTAGGTTCACTTCTTTGTTTTCCCCTTCAGGTGCTCTTCATTCCTTCCTACATTCATATGCTTCCATTTGAGCACATTTTTTTTTTCCTACCTGAATAGCTCTCTAGGTGCATTTTTAATGTGGTTCTATGGGCAATAAATTTAGTTTATATGTTTGTCTAAGAGGCATTGATCCATCCTCATTTTTGAGGGATATATTTACTAGAAATAGAATTCTAAATTGGCAGTTATTATCTTTCAGCATTTAAAGACACCATTGCACTATCTTTTTTCTCATGGAAAATTAACTGTCAATTTAATTGTTGTTCCTTTAGAATCTGAAATACTTCAAGAGGTCTTCTTTTTCCAGAGGTTTATCTATGATGTTGCTGAGTATGGTGGTGGAGACAGTGGCTTCTTCCTCAAATGCTATTTGTCATTTGAATTGTTTATCCAGTCTCTGACTTGATTGTTTTCAGTCGGTTGGGAAAATTCGTAGTTAATATATCTTCAGATGAGGTTACTGACCCATTCTCTTTCCTTTTTGTCTGTTGGTACAGTTACATTTAGGTTAACACTTTCACTGTTACTCATTTTTTGCATTTTCCTTTTTTTTTTTATTCTCTAAGCTAGAGCCTGGATGTTTTCTACTGCCATATCTTCCCATTCACTAATCATCTCTTCTAATGTGTCTAATGTATTGGTAAACTCACCTCTTAAATATTATACTTTTTATTTTTTGATTTAAATTGTATTATTTTTAAAAACTTCTATCTTTTCTGTCTTCTTAAATACATTAGTCACAGTTATTTTAGAGTTTTTTTTCTCATAACTCCAATGTTTGGAATATCTCTGGGTCTTATTATCTGTTGTTTCTCTTAGTTTTCAGTTTAGTTCTTTTTCTTAACATGCTTAGTAATTTTTTGTTGTTGAATGCAAGTCATCACCTAGTAAAAAATTGAGGAAAATCTGGATTATGACTATCTTCCTCTAAAGATACTTGTTCTTCTTTAGCAAGCAGGTAGAACATGAGCAAATCACCTTGATCCAATCAAGCCTGGCCTTTCTCTGGTTTGTCCATAACCGTGAAACTTTCAGGGTCTTAATGGAATGTCTGGCATTTATGAACCTGAACTCCAGTTTTCTCTCCAGGGTGACAACGAAGCCTAAATCTCAGCTTTGACTTTTCACCTCTTAGCAACTGTTTTCTGGCTACTTGCCTGGCACAGGTACAGCTTAGGAATTGGCAAATGCTTCAAGGGGGAAACGCATGAAGAATGTCACTCTCACTTCTCTATGGTTCTTTCGTCTTTGGAACATTAGCACCTTAGGTTCTGAATATCTTATTCACCATGAACTCCATTTTTTTTTCTCCCTAATCCAATTCTTCCTCAAGTAATACGTAGTTGCTTTCTTTTCAGCATCTGTGCCCTGAGCCTTGACTATGAAAATGCATTAAGGAGAAAAAGCAACCTACAGTATAGACTTTTTTTTTTTTTTTTTTTTTTGAGATGGAGTCTCGTTCTGTCGCCCAGCCTGGACTACAGTGGCGTGACCTTGGCTCACTGCAACCTCTGCCTCAACCTCCTGAGTAGCTGGGATTACAGGCACGCACCACCATGCCTATCTAATTTTTGTATTTTTAGTAGAGATGGGGTTTCACCATGTTGGTCAGGCTGGTCTCGAACTCCTGACCTTGTGATCCGCCCACCTTGGGTTCCCAAAGTGCTGGGATTACAGGCATGAGCCACCATGCCCAGCCATTACAGTATAGACTTTATCTTAATGCACTTGCATTATCTCTGGAACTTTGTCTCCTAAAGTCATAGCTCTGTTAATTACTTTCTAATGCTTTCAATCAGCTGGCTTAAAAAAATTATCCAATTTTTATAGTTTCTCTTAGTTAATGTGTTATTGTGATCTCAGCTTCTCCATAAAAAAGAGGCAGAAAAATTTAAATATATTTTAATTTTCTTCATTAGAACTTCCTAATAAACTCTAGATTCTAAATGCTCCAAATTTTTAAAAATACTATCAGTACACTATGAATGTCAGTTGTATTTATGAAATATTTTACTCCAAAGAGAGCAATTCACTTCTCATTTTTCCTTACCTAATATATAAAGCTTTAACTTTTTTTTTTTTTTGAGATGGATTTTCACTCGTTGCCAAGGCTGGAGTGCAATGGCACAATCTCAACTCACCACAACCTCTGCCTCCTGGGTTCGAGCGATTCTCTTGCCTCAGACTCCCAAATAGCTGGGATTACAGGCATACCCCACCACACCTGGCTAATTTTGTATTTTTAGTAGAGATGGGATTTCTTCATGTTGGTCAGGCTGGTCTCGAACTCCTGATCTCAGTTGATCCGCCCACCTCGGCCTCCCAAAGTGCTGAGATTACAGGTGTGAGCCACCATGCCTCGTCAAACCTTTAACATTTTAAATGACTCTTTTTAATAAAAAGAACTTCCAGTTTATATTCTGGTATGTCAAAATATGAGTACATGATAATGCCTTAGAATTAAAGCAACAGTTTTAGGGGAAGTCAGTTTCTTTACTTTTTTTTAAATAAGAAAATGGTAACAGAAAACTTCATCAAGAACTTACTCATTTAAAAATCAAAGTAAATTAAAAAAAAACTTTGCTTACACCATACTTTATTTTAAATTTATTCTAGAAGGAAAAAGAAGGCTTGTATATGTCCAAAGGAAGCCTTGCACATGTCCAAAAGATGCCAAAGAAACTGAGATAAGAAAGAAGAAACTTCATAAGACAAAACTAAACCCAATTATATATTTAACCCAACTGATATATATATAGAGAACTGGAAAATCACCAGATACTTGTTAATGGCCTTTTATTAAAAAAAAAAAAAACTTAAAAATATGTCTACATCAAAGACTAGAATTGATAGTAATAGAATTGAAGATATAAGGAATACTCTAACTGAAGATGAAAATTATATTTTGGATAAATAGGCTTCACCCCTGGGCTTATCTATGCAGTAGCAGATAGGTTATTCTTACTATGCCAAATGATAAAAACATTAAAATCTGTACCTCAGTAGCAATTTGCATGTGAACCAAGATTAGAAAAGAATAAAGTTAAATAATAGTAGATACATTAGAGCAAGGAATTGAGAGTGATCTTTAAAATGTTTTATTACTGTTATGTTTACACACTGATATTTTGTGTGAAATTTATTTAAAATATAGACATAAGGCCAGGCGCGGTGACTCAAGCCTGTAATCCCAGCACTTCGGGAGGCTAAGGCGGGCAGATAATGAGGTCAGGAGATTGAGACCATCCTGGCTCATACTGTGAAACTCCATCTCTACTACAAATACAAAAAATTAGCCGGATGTGGTGGCGGGCACCTATAGTCCCAGCTACCTCCGGAGGCTGAGGCAGGAGAATGGCGTGAACCTGGTAGAGCTTGCAGTGAGCAGAGATCGCACCACTGTACTCCAGCCTGGGCGACAGAGCAAGACTCCCTCTCAAAACAAAAAACAAAAAAACAAAAATCATATATATATATACACACACACACATATACACACACACATATAAAAGTTGGAATACTCTAGAGGATGAAACTATGGGTGATATACTGTCTTTTCTCCTACATTTCTGTAATTTGAAATTTGCTGTAATGAGCATGTATTAATTGCTTAATGAAAAAACATATACTATTAAAACAAATGTTTTTCAAAATAGTTTTTTGTAAAATTCTGTCAAAGATGTGTTGGTGTGTAGTCTCACTGTGGTTGCTGCCTCTTATTGTAGTCAACCATAAAGTGCGCCTTTGATGAGTTTAACAATACGGAGCACTAAGTGAGAATATCCTGTCTACTTCCTGTCTCAAAGGAAGAAAAGCAGAATTCTGCTACCCCAAATGAACTAAGCCCGGGATGATCTCCTGGCATAGACCAGGCAGCATTGATGCTAACAATGCATGAAGAGCCCTCAGGTTTGTGGTTCCTTCAGTGAAACATTTTGGCAACTTTGTGGAGTCTTGTCCACTCAGGCTTGATGGCAGAGCCCTGACAGAGGAAGAGAAGACTAGCAGACACCTATCTGTCAAGCATAAGTGAGATACGCTGGCAATAGCTGAGAAGAAATCTGAGCAAACTGGTTGTCAAGATATCATTTTTAAAAAGTTTTCATCAATCTTAGTAAATTATACCTTCATTTAATTTTCCTTCTTTGTACTAATTTTTAGATTTTCTCGTTACTGAAATTTCCTTGTAGAGAAGAAAAAGCCATCTAAAGACCATGATTGAAAATAATTCTCTAGAGGAACAATCGTTTTTCAAGCCACATGGTATCTCATGTTTCACCCCAGTCCACTGGCTGTAAGCTCAGCACAACATCAGGACTTGCCTAAGAATTGTAATCCTTGTATCCAAACTGACTTTCAAGTTTGCTTAGCACTCTAGAGCACTTTAGCCCACAGTGGCAAGGCTTAGAATGGCTACTCTGGCCTAGAATGGCTACTCTGCCCTCTCGGGTATGTTCTACTTGATTAACAAGTCCCGCTTATTTAACAAATATTTATTGAATATCTACTAAATGCTAGATAATGTTTTGGGCAATGGATAGAAAATAATAAGACAGACAAAATTTCTGTCTTCATAAATTTTATATCATGAGAAAGATAATAAACAAATCACTGAACTGTAGATACTAAGAGGAAAATATTTGCTCTAGTGGGGAAGGGGATTATGTTCATTATGGTAGTTAAGGGAAGCTACTTTAAGATCACCTTTGAGTTGAAAACTGAAGAGAGAAAGTGTGAAACATGAAGTTGAAGAAAAGAATGTCCCAGGTGGAAAGTACCTAAGGTAGGATCTTGCTATGATTAAAAATAAGCAAGAGCCATTTCTATTTCCCTATTTTCCATGAGTGGTTCTGATTACTTCAGCTTGCAATGACCAAATTCTTATAATAGTACTTATCTTTGTGATTCACTTGGCATTAATGTATGTTACATAATAATACTATTATCTTTTAGAAGTTGAGATGCTTTTTCTCTACTTACACATGGCTCCTTGAGGTCAGTGACTATGGTTCTTGGTATATGCAAAACCAAAAATAGTACTCTCATGTAATAAGCATTTAATAAACATCCACTGAACATGATCATGGAAGTCTAATGTAATGATCTGTGCTCTTATCATATCTTCAATTAACATATCAACTCTTGGATAAAGAGGGAATTGGGAAGAGGATGGGAAGAGTTCCTGGCTTTTAGAGGGAAAGCACCCATTCCAACAGTTGGAACTTGAGTTTCTCAGCAAGCCTTGCCACTGTGGGCTAAAGTGCTCTAGAGTGCTAAGCAAACTTGAAAGTCAGTTTGGATACAAGGATTACAATTCTTAGGCAAGTCCTGATGTTGTGCTGAGCTTACAGCCAGTGGACTGGGGTGAAACATGAGATACCAGAAAGAGCAGGTGGGGGAGTACTTACACCCAATGTATTAGTCTGTTCTCGTGCTGCTAATAAAAACATACCCAAAACTGGGTAATTTATAAAGGAAAGTGGTTTAATTGACTCACAGTTCAGCATGGCTGGAGAGGCCTCAGGAAACTTACAATCATGGTGGAAGGCAAAGAGGAAGCAAGGCACCTTCTTCACAAGGCAGCAGGAAGAAGTGTAAGCAGGAGAAATGCCAGACACATAAAACCATCAGATCTCATAAGACTCACTCATTATCATGAGAATAGCATGGGAGGAACCAGCCCCATGATTCAATTACCTCCACCTGGTCCAGCCCTTGACACATGGGGATTATGGGGATTACAATTCAAGATGAGATTTGAGTGGGGACACAGAGCCAAACCATATCACCCACCCCTCCTCTAACCCTGGGCAGCACAGTTCACAGGAACAAACGTGACTCCTTCCTTCAGCTTGTGGAAGGGAGAGAGAAGAGTAAAAAGGACTTTGTCTTGCATCTTGAATACAAGCTTAGCCACAGTAGGATAGGACACTGGGTAGGGTCATGAATCCCATCCCAGGTCCTAGTCCCAGATAACATTTCTAGACTCACCCTGGTCCAGAAGGGAAACTACTGCCTTGAGGGGAAAAATCCCGTCTTAGAAGGATTCATTTTCTGCTGACTAAAGAGCCCTTGGGCTCTAAATAACCAACAATGATACTCAGGTAGTATGCTGTGAGCCTTGGGTAAGACTCTATGTGTTGGCTTCTGGTACCAGCTCAGCCACGGTAGGGTAGTGTGCTAAGCAGGCTCTTGGGGTCCCCAAGGCCAGGTCTAGATATTTCTGGACATACCTTGAGCCATGGGGAGCCCACTACTCTGAAGGGTGAGTCCCAGGCCTGGTAGTATTCACCATAAGCTGACACAGAGCCCTTGGGTTTTGAGTGAACATTTGCAGTGGCCTGGCAGAACCCCCCATGGGCCAGGGTGGTGGCAGCCACGGGGAGAGGCTCCTCTGCCTGTGTAAAGTGAAGGGAAGAGTGAGAAGGACTTTGTCTTGTGGTTTGAGTGCCAGCTTAGCCACAGTAGAATAGAATACCTGGTAGATGTCTAAGATTTTTGAATCCAATCCCTGGCTTCCAGATAGCATTGCTGGACCCACCTGGGGCCTGAGGGAACTAGCTGCTCTGGAGAGAAGAACACAAACCTGGCTAGCTTCACAACCTGCTTATTGTAGACCCCCTAGGGTCTTGAATGAGCATAGGTGATAGCCAGGTGGTGGTTACAGCAAGACTTGGGGGAGACCCAGTACTGTGCTGGCTTCAGGTCTGACCCTGAGCAGTCCCAGTGATGGTGGCCATAGAAGAGCTTGGATCACCCCATCCCCAGCTCCAGGCGGTTCAGGAGAGAGAGAGAGAGAGAGAGAGAGAGAGAGACTGACTTGGAAAAATATAAGGGAAGAGAACAAGAGTCCCTGCCTGGTAATCCAGGGAATTTTTCGGGATCTTACCAAGAACACAAAGGTGGTACCTCTATGACTCTGTTAAAATCACATTGTTACTGGGCTTGGGACACAAGTCTCTTCAAATACATGGTGTCCAAGCTCTTGGGAACCCACCCCTTGTATCACTGTGGCCTGGATATGAGACATGGAGTCAAAGGAGATTATTTTGGAGTTTTAAGATGTAATAACTGCCCTGCTGGGTTTCAGACTTGCATGAAGTTTATAGCTCCTTTGTTTTGGCCGATTTTTTCCCATTTGGAATGGGTGTGTTTAACCAATGGCTGTACCCCCCTTGTATCTTGTAAGTAACTAACTTGTTTTTTACTTAAGAGGCTCACGGGCAGAAGGGACTTGCCTTATGTCAGATGAGACTTTGGACTGTGGACTTTTGAGTTAGTGCTGAAATGAGTTAAGACTTCAGGGACTGTTGAGAAGGGATGATTTTGCAATGTGAGAAAATGAGATTTCACAGGGGCCGGGGATGGAATGATATGGTTTAGATCTGTGTCCCTGCCCAAGTCTCATGTCAAATTGTAATCCCCAATGTTGAAGGAGGGGCCTGGTGGGAGGTGATTGGATTATGGGGGCAGATTTCCCCCTTGTTGTTCTCCTGATAATGAGTGAGTTCTCATGAGATCCGGTTGTTTAAAAGTGTGTAGCTCCTCCCCCTTTGCCCTCTTTATCCTGCTCCAGCCATGTAGAATGTGCTGCTTCACTTTTGCCTTCCACCATGATTATAAGTTTCCTGAGGCCTCCCCAGCCATGCTTCCTGTACAGCCTGCAATTAAACCTCTTTTCCTTATAAATTACACAGTCTCAGGTAGTTCTTTACTGCAATAAGAGAATGGACTAACAGACCTGAAAAGCCTTCCTAAGAAGGACGGGCACAAACAAGCCCAAACTGCAAATACTGCAATAAATATCTAACTCTTCAATGCCCAAAGAGTAGACAATGATGAAAATCCACAAGCATCAAGACTATCCAGGAAAACATGACCTCACACACAAAATAACAAAAAACAAAACACAAAACAAAACTACAACAAAAAACCAAGGTACCAGGGACCAATCCTGGAGAAAGAGAGGTATGTGACCTTTCAGACAGAGAATTCAAAATAGCTGTTTTGAGGAAACTCAATGAAATTCAAGATGACACAGAGAATATTTCAGAATTCTATTAGATAAATTTAACAAAGAGATTGAAATAATTAAAAAGAATCAAGCAGAAATTCAGGCGTTTAAAAATGTAACTGACATACAGAAGAATGACTGAAGAAAGCACCAGTCTCTTAATAGGAGTACTGATCATGCAAAAGAATTAATGAGCTTAAAGACAGGCCATTTGAAAATACAGTCAGAGGAGACAAAAGAAAAAAAAAAAAAAAAATGAAGCATGCCTGCAAGATAGCCTAAAAAAAGCAAATCTAGGAGTTGTTGGCCTTAAAGTGGAAGGAGAGACAGAGATAGAGGTAGAAAGTTTATTCAAAGGGATAATATTAGAGAATGTCCCAAACCTAGAGAATGATATCAATATTAAAGTACAAGAAGGTTATAGAACACCAAGCATATTTAACTCAAAAAGGTTACCTTAAGTCATTTAATAAACTCCCAAAAGTCAAGGATAAAGAAAGGATCCTAAGGCAGCAGGAGAAAAGAAATATGTAACATACAATCGAACTACAATATAACTGGCAGCAGACTTTTCAGTGCAAACATTACAGGCCAGGAAAGAGGGTCACGACATATCTAAAGTGTTGAAGGGGAAAGACTTTTACCCTAGAATAGTATACCCAGTAAAAATATCTCTCAAGCATGAAGAAGCAATAAGTGCTTTCCCAGACAAACAAAAGCTGAGACCTGTCCTGTAAGAAATGCTAAACACCAGACCTGTCCTACAAGAAATGCGAATGAGAGTTCTTCAATCTGAAAGAAACAGGCATTAATGACCAATAAGAAATCATCTGAAGGTATGGAACTCACTGATAATGGTAAGCACACAGAAAACACGGAATATTATAACACTGTTGTGTGTAAACTACTCAAGTAAAAAGACTAAATGATAAACCATAAAAAAAAATAACTACAACAACTTTTCAAGACAGTCAATACAATAAGATGCAAACAGAAACAAAAATTAAAATGGGGACAAAGTATAGAGTTTTTATTAGTTTTCTCTTTGTTGTTTGTCTGTTTATGCAATCAGTGTTCAGTTGTCATCAGTTTAAAATAATGGGTTAAAAGAAATTCTTTTCAAGCCTCATGCCAACCTTGAATCTAAAAATACAATGAATACACAAAAAAATAAAAAGCAAGAAACATACCACCAGAGAAAATCACCTTCACTAAAAGGAAATACTGGAAGGAAAAAAGGAAAGGAAGAGAAAACCACAAAACAACCAGAAAACAACAAAATGGCAGGAGTAAGTCCTTATCAATAATAACATTGAATGTAAGTGGACCAAACTCTCCAATCAAAAGACATAGAGTGGCTCAAAGAACATAAAGTATAATAAAAAAGAAAAGAAAAAAGACCCAATGATCTGTTGCTTACAAGAAACACACTTCACCTATAAAGATATACACAGACTGAAAATATTGGGATGGAAAAAGATATCCCATGCCAATGGGAATTTTTTAAAAGAGAGCAGGAGTAGCTATACTTATATCAGACAACAGGTTTTAAGGCAAAAACTGTAAGAAAGTACAAAGAAGGTCATTATATAATAATAAAGGGGTCAATTTGGCAAGAGGACATAACAATTATAAATATATATGTACTCAATACTGGAACATCACATATATAGAGCTAATATTATAAGAGCTAAAGAGAGAGATAGCCTTCAATAACAATAATAGCTTGAAACTTCAACACCCCTTTCAGCATTGGACAGGTCTTCCAGACAGGAAATCAACAAAGAAACACTGGACTTAATCTGGACTATGGAACAAGTGAACCTAACAGATGTTTACAGAACATTTCATCTAAAGGCTGCGGAATACACATTCTTCTCCTCAGCACAAGAATCATTCTCAAGGATAGACCATATGTTAGGTTATAAAGCAAGTCTTAAAACATTAAAAAAATTGAAATAATATCAAATAATATCTGACCACAATGAAATAAAATAGAAATCAGTAACAAGAGAAAAATTTAGAAACTATACAAACACATGAAAATTAAACAATATGCTCCTGAATGACCAGTGGGTCAATTAAAACATTTAGAAGGAAATTAAAATGTTTCTTGAAGCAAATGAAAATGGAAACACAACATACCAAAACCTATGAGATACAGCAAAATCAGTACTAAGTGGGAAATTTATACCTGGTGCCTACATCAAAAAAGAAAAGAAAAAAAACTTCAAGTAAATAATCTAATGCTGCATCTTAAAGAACTAGCAAAGCAAGAGCAAACCAAACCCAAAATTAGTAGTAAAAAATAATAAAGATCAGAGAAGAAATAAATGAAATTGAAGAGGTCAATACAAATGATCAAAGGGAAAAGTTGGTTCTTTGAAAAGATAAACAAAACTGACAAACCTTTAGCCAGACTAAAGAAAATGAGAGAGAAGACCCAAATAAATAAAATTGAAGATGAAAACAGAGACATTACAACTGATACTACAGAAATTCAAAGGATTATTAGTGGCTACTATGAGCAATTATGTGCCAACACACTGGAAAATCTAGAGAAAATGGATAAATTCCTAGACACATAACCTCCCAAGATTAAACTATGAAGAAATCCAAAACATGAACACACTAAGTAACAGATCAAAGCTGTAATAAAAAGTCTCCCAATAAAGAAAAGCCCAGGACTTGATGGCTTCATTGCTGAATTCTACCAAACATTTAAAAAAATAACACCAACCCTACTCAAACTATTTCAAAAAAATAGAGGAGAAGGGAATACTTCCATACTCATTCAACAAGGCCAGTATTACCAGGATACCAAAACCAGACAAAGACATATTTGCCAGTATTCAACAAGGCCAGTATTGCCCTGATACCAAAACCAGATAAAGACATTTCAATAAAATCACAAGCATTCTTATACACCAGTAACAGACAAACAGAGAGCCAAATCATGAATGAAATCCTATTCACAATAGCTTCAAAGAGAATAAAATTCCTAGGAATCCAACTTACAAGGGACGTAAAGGAACTCTTCAAGGAGAACTACAAACCACTGCTCAATGAAATAAAAGAGGACACAAACAAATGGAAGAACATACCATGCTCATGGATAGAAAGAATCAATATCGTGAAAATGGCCATACTGCCCAAGGTAATTTATAGATTCAATGCCATACTCATCAAGCTACCAATGACTTTCTTCACGGAATTGGAAAAAACTGCTTTAAAGTTCATATGGAACCAAAAAAGAGCCCGCATTGCCAAGACAATCCTAAGCCAAAAGAACAAAGCTGGAGGCATCATGCTATTCAAACTATACTACAAGGCTACAGTAAGCAAAACAGCATGGTACTGGTACCAAAACAGAGATAAAGACCAATGGAACAGAGCAGAGCCCTCAGAAATAATACTACACATCTACAACCATCTCATCTTTGACAAACCTGACAAAAACAAGAAATGGGGAAAGGATTCCATATTTAATAACTGGTGCTGGGAAAACTGGCTAGCCATATATGGAAAGCTGAAACTGGATCCCTTCCTTACACCTTATACAAAAATCAATTCAAGATGGATTAAAGACTTAAATGTTAGACCTAAAACCATAAAAACCCTAGAAGAAAACCTAGGCAATACCATTCAGGACATAGGCATGGGCAAGGACTTCATGTCTAAACACCAAAAGCAATGGCAACAAAAGCCAAAATTGACAAATGGGATCTAATTAAACTAAAGAGTTTCTGCACAGCAAAAGAAACTACCATCAGAGTGAACAGGCAACCTATGGAATGGGAGAAAATTTTTACAATCTACTCATCTGACGAAGGGCTAATATCCAGAATCTACAAAGAACTCAAACAAATTTACAAGAAAAAAACAATCCATCAAAAAGTGGGCAAAGGATATGAACAGACAGTTCTCAAAAGAAGACATTTATGCAGCCAACAGACACGCGAAAAAAAATGTTCATCATCACTGGCCATCAGAGAAATGCAAATCAAAACCACAATGAGATACCCTCTCACACCAGTTAGAATGGCAATCATTAAAAAGTCAGGAATCAACAGGTGCTGGAGAGGTTGTGGAGAAATAGGAACACTTTTACACTGTTGGTAGGACTGTAAACTAGTTCAACCATTGCGGAAGACAGTGTGGCGATTCCTCAAGGATCTAGAACTAGAAGTCCCATTTGACCCAGCCATCCCATTACTGGGTATATACCCAAAGGATTATAAATCACACTGCTATAAAGACACATGCACACGTATGTTTATTGTGGCACTATTCACAATAGCAAAGACTTGGAACCAACCCACATGTCCATCAGTGACAGACTGGATTAAGAAAATGTGGCACATATACACCATGGAATACTATGCAGCCATATAAAAGGATGAGTTCGTGTCATTTGTAGGGACATGGATGAAGCTGGAAACCATCATTCTCAGCAAACTATCGCAAGGACAAAAAACCAAACACCGCATGTTCTCACTCATAGGTGGGAATTGAACAATGAGAACATTTGGACACAGGAAGGGTGACATCACACACTGGGGCCTGTCGTGGGGTAGGGGGATGGGGGAGGGATAGCATTAGGAGATATATCTAATGTAAATGATGAGTTAATGGGTGCAGCACACCAACATGGCACATGTATACATATGTAACAAACCTGCATGTTGTGCACATGTACCCTAGAACTTAAAGTATAATAAAGGGAAAAAAATTGTACTACAGAGCTACAGTAATGAAAACAATATAATACTGGCATAAAAAACAGATATATAAACCAATGGAACAGAATACAGAACCCAGAAACAAATCCATATACCTACAGTGACCTCATTTTCGATGAAGGTGCCAAGAATATACATTGGGAAAAGAACAATCTTTTCAATAAATGGTCCTGGTAAAACTGGATATCCATATGCAGAAGAATGAAAATAGACCATTATCTCTCAACTATTATCTCTCACCATATACAAAAATCAAATCAAAATGGATTAAATACTTAAATCTAAGACCTCAAACTATGAAACTACTACAAAAAAAACATTGGGGAAATTCCCCAGGAAACTGGTGTGGGCAAAGATTTCTTAAGGAATACTCCAGAGCACAGGCAGCCAAAGCAAAAATGGACAAATAGGATCACATCAAGTTAAAAAGCTTCTGTACAACAATAGACACAATCAACAAAGTGAAGAGACAACCCACAGAATGGGAGAAAATATCTGCAAACTACCCATTTGACAAGGGATTAATAATCAGAATATATAAGGAGGTCAAACAACTCTACAAGAATCTAATAATCCAATTTAAAAATGGGGAAAATGTTAGAAAAATGCAGATCAAAACTACAATGAGATGATATCTCACCCCAGTTAAAATAGCTTTTATCCAAAAGACAGGCAATAACAAATTCTGGAGAGGATGTGGAAAAAAAGGAACCCTCATACATTGTTGGTGGCAATTTAAATTAGTACAACCACTTGGAAAGCAGTTTGGGGGTTCCTCAAAAAATTAAGAATTGAGCTACCATATGATCCAGCAATCTCACTGCTGAGTATATACCACACAAAAAAAATAAATCAGTATATTAAAGAGAGATCTGCATTTCCATATTTGTTGCAGTACTGTTCACAAAAGCCAAGATTTGAAAGCAACCTAAGTGTCCATCGACAGATGAATGCATAAAGAAAATGTGGCACATACACACAATGGAGCACTGTTCAACTATAAAAAAGAATGAGTTCCTGTCATTTGCAAAAACGTGGATGGAACTGGAGGTCATTATGTTAAGTGAAATAAGCCAGGCATAGAAAAACAAACATTGCATGCTCTCACTTATTTGTGAGGGCTAAAAATTAAAACAAATGAATTCATAGAGAGAGAGAGTAGGAGGATGGTTACCAGAGGCTGGGAAGGGTAATGTGGTATCTGGTGGGGGAAAAAGGGGGGATGGTTAATGGGTCCAAAAACTAGAGAGAATGAATAAGACCTAGTATTTGATAATACAACAGGGCAACTATAGTCAATGATAACTATATTTTAATATAACTAAGAGTATATTTGGATTGTCTGTAACAGAAAGGATAAATGCTTGAGAGGATGGATATCCCATTTACCATGGATGAAATTATTATGCATTGTATGCTTAAACATAGGCTCATGTTTAGTATCCCATGTACCCCATAAATATATATACCTATTATGTATGCAAAAATTAAAAATTAAAAAAGTTTCTGGCTTTAAAAAAACATATCCAATAAATAAATATCGGTTTGAATATCTGTCTAGGTTTATTTTGTAATGATCTGATAATGTTATGAATATGTTCATAATTTATTAAAACAATCTACTTTTCTTACCTGAAATATTTCACCTTTAGTTGCTGAGGAATGGCTCTTGTCATAGGCCCTTGGACTTAGTTTTCCTTGGATTAGAATAATGCAAAACTTTACAACTGTTTCTTGTAATTAGCCCTTCCTTTTGGCACATAGTATTTTCAAGGGAGATGTCAAAGGCCCATGGTGACAGTTTCCTATACCATTGCTATTTTCTCTGAGCTGAGCTAGCACACTGACAGAGATCACTCATATTGCAGAGGTGTGTTCTTGTGATGTTAGAATCCTTATTGTGGTTGTTACATTTCACGGTTAAAAAAAATGATACAACCCTGGAGATATGCTCTAAACACATAATGTTTGAATTTGAAAAGATGAAGAATCTGGTCTTTGCCCTTTTCAAGTATTAATCAAATACTATCAACCTTGATGTAAGAATACTGTAAATTCAGCTTTATTCTGAGCTAGAACAATGTCTCCTTGTGATAAGACTATTCTATCTTATTTTGCTTCCATCTTTACCCAGAGAAATAATTTAGTGGTTTTCAAATAGTTTCATTTGTTTTTTTAAAAAGGCAATACGGTGTTACGGGGAGTACACTGATTATTTTATTTTATTTTACTTTAAGTTCTGGGATGCATGTGCAGAACATGTAGGTTTGTTATATAATATTCATGTGCCATGGTGGTTTGTTGCACCTATCAACCCGTCATCTAGGTTTTAAGCCCCACATGCATTAGGTATTTGTTCTAATGCTCTCCCTTCCCTTGCCCTCCACCCTCCAACAGGCCACAGTGTGTGATGTTCCCCTCCCTGTGTCCATGTGTTCTCACTGTTCAACTCCCATTTATGAGAAAAGGTGGTGTTTGGTTTTCTGTTCCCGTATTAGTTTGCTGAGAATGATAGTTTCCAGCTTCATCCATGTTGCTGCAAAGGACGTGAACTCATTTGTTTTTGTATAGCTGCATGGTATTCCATGATGTATATGTGCCACATTTTCTTTATGGTCTATCATTGATAGGCATTTGGGTTTGCCAAGTCTTTGCTATTGTAAATAATGCTGCAATAAATATACTGAGAGTACACTGATTTTGATGCGAGGAGTCTAGAATCACGACCTTACTACTCAAACATTGCATGACCTTGAGCAAATCACTTCTTTTTTTAAATTTATTTAATTTTTATTTTTATTATACTTTAAGTTCTAGGGTACATGTGGATAACGTGCAGGTTTGTTACATATGTATACTTGTGCCATGTTGGCGTGCTGCACCCATCAACTCGTCAGCACCCATCAACTCGTCATTTACATCAGGTATAACTCTCAATGCAATCCCTCCCCCCTCCCCCTGATAGGCCCCGGTGTGTGATGTTCCCCTTCCCGAGTCTAAGTGATCTCATTGTTCAGTTCCCACCTATGAGTGAGAACATGCGGTGTTTGGTTTTCTGTTCTTGTGATACTTTGCTGGGAATGATGGTTTCCAGCTGCATCCATGTCCCTACGAAGGACACAAACTCATCCTTTTTTATGGCTGCATAGTATTCCATGGTGTATATGTGCCACATTTTCTTAATCCAGTCTGTCACTGATGGACATGTGGGTTGGTTCCAAGTCTTTGCTATTGTGAATAGTGCCACAATAAACATACGTGTGCATGTGTCTTTATAGCAGCATGATTTATAATCCTTTGGGTATATACCCAGTAATGGGATGGCTGGGTCATATGGTACTTCTAGTTCTAGATCCTTGAGGAATCGCCATACTGTTTTCCATAATGGTTGAACTAGTTTACAATCCCACTAACAGTGTAAAAGTGTTCTATTTCTCCACATCCTCTCCAGCACCTGTTTCCTGACTTTTTAATGATTGCCATTCTAACTGGTGTGAGAGGGTATCTCATTGTGGTTTTGATTTGCATTTCTCTGATGGCCAGTGATGATAAGCATTTTTTCATGTGTCTGTTGGCTGTATGAATGTCTTCTTTTGAGAACTGTCTGTTCATATCCTTTATCCAGAACCTACAAAGAACTCAAACAAATTTACAAGAAAAAAACAAACAACCCCATCGAAAAGTGGGCAAATCACTTCTTTAATGTCCTTGCCTCTCAAATGGAGGTATCTTTCCTACGTATCTTCAAAACTTTCAGTCTCCTAGATCATTATTAGTTTGTTCAACCTTGCTAGGCAGTATTACGAATTATTAAAGTTCATGTAGTTTAAATGGATCAAGCAAATGTTATGAGGGTGTGATATTTTTATGCAATAAAACTTAACACTCAACATTTTGGGGGCCATGTGAAAATAGAAGTTGGACTACTGGTTATATTTTCCTCTCTCTGCTTTAATAAGGATAGTTGAAGATAACCTTTCATAATTTTATGATCAAGGAGTAAGTGTAAACAGATTGAATGACTAATGGAAATTTCGTTTGCTACTTTGAGAAAGAAAAATAATAAAAGTTCATTTAAAATGACAACAGTCAGGCAAGTAGCATTTTGTCCATTTTCCAGAAAAGAAACTGGTTGAGAAAAGTAATGTCTTCATGATCATACAATATACTAGATATGGAATTCAAAAATCTAAACCTAGATCTGAGTGAGAAATCTGCTTTTTACGATAGCAGTTGTTTTCAAATTTTAATGTGCATCAGAATACCTGTGGTACTTACTGCAAATGGAGATTCCCAGACAGCTTCTTGGAATATGCGTTGTTATAAATACACCATGTGTAATGTGATGGTGGTCAAGGATACAAAATTAAGAACAAGAGTCCATTAGTTCTGTTAAGTAGCATGTTCAAATCTGCAGTAGTTACTGAAAACTGCCAACTCAAGAAAATCAAACTATATATCTTTATAATAAATTAGTATTCATTTGTTGTTTTTATCTGGGTATAAACCAGAATAGTCCCACATTACTGTGATCCTAGAATTCTTATCTGAGAGGCTCACAGATAAGGTATTCCAGGAGTATTTTATAATTGCAGGTGGTTCTTGCTAACTTTGAATCTGGTAAAACATAAGCCTACCTTCCCTGAATTAATCATAAAATAAAATTTATCACAAAATTTATTTAAAAGGAAAAGACTATATTTCTCATGTGCACAAAGTCAACCCAAAGTGAGGCTGCAACTATGAAGAGAATACCAGCTAAGGGACTCCAATCAAATCTCAGAATGCCACTTTGTACCTATGACTTTGGACAGATTATTTCCCTCTTACTTGAGTCTCAGATTCATCATTTGTAAAATAAGCATAGTAACACTCACCTCAGAGTTATTCATGGATCAAATGAGGTACTAAACACATTTGAAGGTGTCCCATAGAAGCTATAAAATGTTATATACAGGGACAATAAATATGAAGGAAAATCTATGACATATCATCTAACAGCAGCTGCAGTGATATTACTGGATACTTTCAGATTGTTTTTGATGGAAATATTTCCACTTTAAGAGCTTTCTGGTCCTCACTGGATTTCTCAGCAGGATAGAGTGTTCTGGATCATCCCTCAGTAGGCACAGGCATGACAGTGATCACTCTGTGTGGTAGAATGACCCCTGCAATTGTCTTTACTGTTAAAGTATACATCAAAAACTATAATCCCATTACCTTCAGCACCTAAAGAACTAAATATAACTTTCTGGGGCACTGTCCTACTATATTCTCCCTATATACCAACTATTGCATTAAGTTCTCCGGCCCCATCCTTGGAGCTAAGCAGGGCAAGTCAATACCAATATCCCATTACAGCATGAGTTTGTGGAGAAAGCATGTGATGAGGCATCAGAACCCTCAAGTACTAAGACTGGCCTAGCTACTATCTGGCCATGTGACACTAGGTACAACATACCTGTAAAATAAAAGAATGAATTATATGTCACTAAGGGTCCAATGAACTTCGGCATTCTGTTATTCCAAAACAATCGTGGCACTTTATAAGTCTATATAACTGTCTTCTTGGATATTTTCCTTCCCATTTTCCTAACGTTTCTCAAAACACAAGAAAAAGTTTAAGCCCAATTAAGCTTAATATTTTCCTTGGATATTTTCCTTCCCATTTTCCTAACGTTTCTCAAAACACAAGAAAAAGTTTAAGCCCAATTAAGCAGAAAGATACATTTGAAGTAAAGATTTCAAGTCGTTTCAGAATATGCTTATAATGAAATACACAGATAAAATAGTTGTTCAATTAAGAAACATTTATTCTTTTATAAATGAAAGTGAAATTGCAGTTGTAAATATGAACTAAGAAACATTGGTTTTACAAGATAACTAGCTACATGACCATGACCTTAAGGTGTGATATGGTTTGGTTCTGTGTCTCCACCAAATCTCATCTTGTAGCTCCCATAATTCCATGTTGTGGGAGGGACCTGGTGGGAAATAATTTAATCAAGGGGGCAGGTTTTTCCCATGCTGTTCTTGGGATAGTAAGTCTTACCAGATCTGATGGTTTTAAAAATGGGAGTTTCCCTGCACAACTCTCTCGCCTTGTCTGCTGCCATCCATGAAAGATGTGACTTGCTCCTCTTTGCCTTCCACCATGATTGTGAGGCCTCCCCAGTCATGTGGAACTGTAAGTCCATTAAACCTCTTTCTTTTGTAAATTGCCCAGTCTCAGGTATGTCTTTATCAGCAGCATGAAAATGCACTAATACAAGGTGCTAGACAAGGTGATTAAAGGCTCTATAAATTCTAAATTGTGCAATTCTAAGACATTCTTGGCATTTTACATGCCTAGATGACTGCCATCTTTTTTTGATATTTTTCCCTCACATGTTCCAGTCTATTCTCATTACAGAAGAATACGTTTAACACAGTTACAGAAACAGAGGTTTTAAATAAAGATTTAAAAGTAACTTCAAAATATATTTGCACTGAAGTATACAGGCAAAATTGTTTCTGAGTCAGGAAACATTTATTCTTCCCCATAAATTAAATGAAAGTGAAACTGTGAATATGAAGCAAAGTTATCTCACAAGGTAACTCTGAATTCTTTTAATTCTGAAACCAGAGATATATACAACACTTACAGCATTCACACAACACTATTGTCAAAATAGGGTTTTGACCGCTAAAAATGAAAATTCTTAGTGACAAGCTTTAGATATGCAACTTAGCCCATTGGGTATTCACTTCATCACAAAAAGCAACTATAGACAAAGAGTTTTTCCCTCTCCCCGACACAAGAAAGTGAAATTACAGACTTTTAAAGCAGAAAAAATTTTCTCCAAAATGCAAATGATTAAGGTCCAAGAAACAAATGAACAGAAGATCTCAATTATTCAATTGAGCGAGTGATTTAGTCTGCATATTAACTCCTTTTCTTACTACTTCCTGGTATCTGATTCTGGCAATATTTATCCTGTATCTACTGGGCAAGACACTGGGAACACAGAGAAGTTTTACACAAGGTCCAGCAGTATGCTGGTAAAGGTTTAACAACTAGCTCTTGTGGGAAAGGTAGGTCTTCACTTACAGCATTTACCAATTTCTATGGTGTAAATGCTCCAATTGTGGCAGATTTCAAGCTAGCAACAACTTGACAACTGGCTCATAAAATCCCTCAAACTAATGATTGTCACTCATAAGCCATTATAAGCCAGCTCCAACACACCACTGTATGGTCTCCACCTTCAAGTAGCTCATAATCTCTTCATGGGTACCTATTTAAGGGGATATAAAAGAATGGGGAATATTGAGGTAAAATTTAAATCAATTATATTTTTTAGGTAGTTTTAAAAGTTAGAAGGAACACAAATTTCTGTGGGATTTTCCTACCTCTTTACTATTTCCCTTTTTCTCTTGCTTAAATTTATTTCAGGAAAATTAAAGTGTAGAATACTTGAGGGGAGAGTAAAGGATGAGTGAAATAAGAATTTAAAAAGACAAGAAAAACATACTAAGAAATATACTAACAGTTACGTTTCCATTACAAGAAAAAACCTACTAAGATAAGAGCAAATATAGTATAACTATTAAAATTCCATCTGCTTCAAGCTCTTTCAGTTCATTTCACAAGTCCTGAAGATTTGTCCTGACTTCTTTGGCTGCTGCTTTGATAAAATTAGCTGGCTTCTTTAGCACTATATTGAAGAGCACACAGCTTTACACCACTCACACAAGCAGCTCATAATAAAAGAAAACTGAGCTTCCTTTGCATAGACACCCCTGACCTTGTATCAGATCTTGGGCAACTGCCGACTGGGGTGACCGGGGTATTCTTCTGGTAGCAAAACGTGGAGTCTGCAGGTAGGACATGTCCCCTGTTGCATCAACCATGGTCTAATGCACTAAGGAGCAAAAAGATTTATGTCAGTCTCTCAGAGTTAGCCTAGCAGAGGCAGTTGTCACTCTATGCATCAGGGTTACCAACCAACATGTCTTCTGGTGGATCTTTAAAGCCTTACCCTGTGGATTGTCAAGCTAATTGCTGCAACCATGGCACCTTCCCTGTGGTTTCCTGAACAAAATAGGTGGGTACTGCACAATACCTTTTAGCTAGTTTATTCTACTAGAAATTCTTCCTTCAACCCCAATTTTCAAGTTGACTAGCAATTCTTCCTGACAAGGAAATTGGAGAAACTTGCTATATTCTTTCTTTGGTTTACTATATACTATTCTCATTTATAATTCAGAAAAAGTCATAACTAATCATACAAAAGTCACTAGTACCTGATATGAAATGCTTATGGTGTTTGCAGTTAAAATCCCTAGATCATGAATACACTTCTCAGATTGTTTTCTTCGGTGATAATGACAGTCATTTTCGGCTATGAACTATCTGTTAAGTCACTTGCTTGAATACTGACTCTCCAAAAACAAATCATTTTTACCTATATAAATAATGGAGGGCCAGGTCAGATGAGAGAGGATTAATAATAAGCACTATATATAATAGGCCTACTAACTATAGTCATAAAAAATAACCTGAATGAATTATATGCTTTCTACTCATGGGCAATGGCAAAGAGTAGCATACATTTTGTTAAACATGTATTTCCTAAATTGTCAGAACCTTATAAACTTCAAAGGGGAAAGTCAATGGCTAAGGATCTTTCCTAGAAAACTTTTGGGATTAGACATTTTGTGGATGTATCTTCATATTAGAGCAAATACAAAATATAATTCTGTACCAGGTACCACAAATCATATCTTTGAAATGATGTCTTACAAACATGGCTTGACTGAACTGGCTATTATTCACTTCCCTGAAAAGCCTTTCTTTTCTATGACTACCTTTCCTGTGTCAAATTACATCTCTGCAACAGAGGACTTGGGTCCTAAATTATATATCAATAGCAACTGTGTGGCAGTAACACCAGAATTTATATAAATGCCAAGAATCAACAAAAGACATGACAACCTCACATTTTTTTCTTTTTTTTGAGATGGAGTCTCGCTCTGTCACCCAGGCTGGAGTGCAGTGGCCCAATCTCGGCTCACTGCAAGCTCCACCTCCTGGGTTCACACCACTCTGCCACCTCAGCCTCCCGAGTAGCTGGGACTACAGGCATCTGCCGCCATGCCCGGCTAACCTTGTTTCTGTATTTTTAGTAGAGATGAGGTTTCACCGTGTTAGCCAGGATGGTCTCAATCTCCTGGCCTCGTGATCCACCCGCCTCAGCCTCCTGAAGTGCTGGGATTACAGGCGTTGGCCACCACGCCCAGCCCAACCTCACATTTTTCTAACATCAAAACTCAAGCCTGAGTATCTTTCAAAAGCAAATATAGGAGCCTGGAGAGACTGATAAATCTTATGCTTTATGAAAGGGGGCTGTCATTAATTATGGACAAAGAACACTATGTGGTATTTATAGCATGTCAATTTCAAGTGGTGCTGTTGCTAGTTCTGCCACTAGATTACCACGTCAATCGATATTTGTCCCAGTTCTGTTAGAAGGAACTGCCTCCTGTGTACGATCTGACTCTCAACATTGTCCCCTTCTTTGGTAGGGTGGATGGAGATCCACCTGACAGAGCACAATGCAATCCATGGTTATGTATGGGAAAAGCATAAATGTTTCTGTGTGGTACCCAAAAGCTCACAGTTATACCCAGTGGAACTTGTGAGATAACAATGGATAATGATGCCTGTATACAACAGTAACTAAGGCAGTATGAATCTCATTTAGCTGATTAATGGGAAAATTTAAAGTGTTACCTGAGCGTGGAATTTGTGAGCGCAAGGCAAAACTGAAAGATTTTCTGGAGACAGATTCTCATGACAGATCACACAAGGCTCTTCTTCTTCCTCTTCCTCATCCTAGGGAAAATACAGAAAATGTTAAATTTAGCTCATTGTTTTCTCCCAAATCTAAATGTGTTCAGAATCAACAATTTCAGTCTTACTGGATTATTGGCTCCTTCCCATGTGGCAGGACCTTGTGAAGTGAGGGGCCTCCATGCTGGTTTTGGGGGCTGGGCAGCATTAGGCTGTGATGGAGAATGACTAGGTGAAACACAATTAACATTTGACACTGATTTTCCTTGACTCTGAAAATAAGAATACAATGTTTATTTTTTCAGAATTGTCCTAAAACAGTAAGAGCTGACACATTAGCACAGATGGGGTATAGTAAGAACTAGCAAAAGGGTAAATAATCAGATTTGTGAGAAATCTTGAACAAAATGGTGGCAATACTTATATACTCAGAGCTAGGTAAAAACAAAAATAACTCTATACATTCTTTTAATTAAATCTTTCAAGAAAATTAGAAAATATCTCCCTCTTTAGACTCAAAGTAACTAGAGCAAATTTCAAGGTCAGTTTTATTCTAGAATGATTAGGTAATAGGCATTTCAAAAAGACTTCTGATATCATTTGTTAAGTTGAAGCTGTTATTTACTGTTAATAGATGATTTAATATGATTACAAGTTACTGATTTGCTGAACAGGTTACAGAGATAATTAAAACAGTTAACTACTAGAGTTAAGGGCAGAGAGATACAGGTTTTTTGGTTGTTTTCACATTTTACCTGAGACTTTTTGGGGTCAATAAACTGGGAAATCTTGCAAACAATTTCATCAAATGTCAGTCCAGACAAGGACTTTCCATGAGCATCCTTCAGTTTCCGTAAGAAATCTGTAAGCTCCTTTCTGGAAGAGATTAAGGAAAGGGCAGTAATGATTTTCCTTAGTACCTTTGAGGATGTGCCCACCAAAGGAGATATAAAATCCTATCATTATGATTGATATGTATTATATAGACAGGACTCTTTAGGTCTTTCATCTAAAAAAGTGATCACAGGTCCATCTGCATTTATCTTAAACCAAAATGAAAACTCCTAATTGTGTTCATTAACGATACTTAATGTTTTCATGAGTGATAAAGTTTAGTACTTATTTTCTTTCCAAAAAGAGACTTTGTTTTTGAGAGCTCACTAGGTGAAAATTAAGTTTATCCACTTATTTATGCACCGGCTTCTTTATACCATCTCTCAAGTGGTCTCTTGCTCAGGATAACATTATTTTTAACTATGTTGCTATTGGTTTCTCTCTTATCAGTGTTAATAGTTGTACTTTTGTAAAACTCAGAAAACAAAGATTAAACAGAACAGGAAAGCAAAGGTTAAAAATCACATTAATTATATAATGAAAGAACCCACAATTATTTTAATTGATATGTTCCTTTTCAACTCCCAAGATCCACTGACCCAAAGCTTGCATCTACATTTTTGATGGGACAAAGTAGAATGAAATATTTTTGTTTCCCAAATGAAGCATCATGTCATCAGCCTTATGCAGCTACCTTTGATTTATAATGTTTTTATACATATTTATAACAACTGTACTAGAGTTCTATTGTATTATCTATTCACTATTATGAAATTTATAAAATTATAATTTAACAATGAAGTATGCCAGTATATATATTAAATGTTTGTATTCAAATAAAAATACTTGTAAAAAGTAGAATTATTTCCTTAGATATGAGTTGAGATAAAAGAAACTTCATTTGTGTAGGAATATAATTAAGTATCTTTCTACTAAAGGTAGACTGTGAAAAGCACAGTAAAGTTATGATTTCTTGCATTTTTAGTGTGTTCTCCAACAAAGAAACTATAAGGACCCTCAAAAATAAGGAAATTAGGAAATTAAATCCTAAAGATGTTTGGGCTTATATAGCATACAATCAACTTAAAATTCACTTTGGAGATAGGTTAATTATGGCAGTTAGTGTCATTAAAATTGGGCAAGTTTATATCTAGTTGTACTTTCAGTAAATGAGCAAACCTAAATTTAAAGTTATTCTCTCATGATTTAAGACTAGTAACTTTTAAATGAAGAGGTTCACCACTGAACACTGTCCCTTCTTGGTAAATTTCTTTTTCCTTACCAAGGTCAAGGTAAGGAAATATCTGTACTTTTTTTGTGTTTGTTATGTTTTGCTGAAATGTTTCATTGCCACAATTATGGCTATGAAAACTGGAGAATATGATCTGTACCCACCAGTAAATAAAAACTAAAATACCTGGTTTGTTGTGGAAAGGCAGTTTTCAGCCTGTCTGTAATTCTCTCCCAATTCATCATGGAGGGATCACTCGCTAGACCTGCACTGGGAGGCACAGCGTCTCCCACAGGCGCTGGCAGCGCCCAGGCTATGCCAGTCATCTGTAAAAGGCAGAGAGTTATAGCCCATCAGGTTTAATTATGAAGAAGTTACATTCCTATACCTCAGAACATGGGTACAATGAAGAAGAGTACTGGCATACACATTCAATTTTTAGAGTTTTTCTCTTAATTAATATTTCTAATTGTTTATATCTATTTTAAACTTATTTTTAAAATAGGACAAAGAAAATGGATAGAATGAAGAATCCTGACATACACAATCCCTTTTAGGGTTTTTCTGTTAACTAATACAAACAATATTTCTAACTGTTTATAAATATTTAAAACTTATTTTTAAAATAGGACATGCTTGCTTCAGTAATTACACACATGTACAAAAACATGAAGGCTGTTTACTGCTGTTTCTTTTTTAACAGTGAAAACTGAAAAAAACCTGATGTCTATAGAGGAATGAATAAATTATGGCTCATCTAATCGAGTTTTTAAAAATAGAACTGTATGTCTGGGCATAAGAGATATGCATGAAATATTTTTTAAAAAGTCTATGGCACAGTATGATATGACTTCCTTTTATATTAAAAAATTTAAAATGCATATGTATACACGGAGAAAGGTCTGTAAATTACCATGCGTAAGTGGTGACTATTTCTTAGGGATTCAGTTGCACAGTAACTTTGTTTTCTAATGTGCTTACATTTCTATATTATTCACATTTTGTGATTAGCATACATACCTTTATAACAAGAAAGTAAAGTTACATTTTCAAACAACCAAATAAAGATGGGAATACTGCTAGAATTGCTCTGCCCAATGTCTCATCAACGTTGTAGACAAAGGTGGTACAGAAGTTGTTGTGACACTTAACCATGAAACTGTGTTTTCTCCATATTTTATGGTAGTTCCTTCTTAAGATTCTAATTAAATAATATAATAAGTGAATATTTTTGGAGTGCTCATCTGATTACTAAGATAATTATGAACATTGTATCTTTTATGTAAGGCTCTAATGGGTTACTTTCAAATATTAGGTTATTATTTGTGAAAAACTAGCAACTACTAATAGTCATTGTAATAATTTGTACAGAGCCTAGTAAGTGAGGAGAAGCAGAATATTTCCCAGAAATCTGAATTTGCTTCAATGTCAAGCTTTACCCCAGGAATCAGAAAGTAATCTTATTAGGAGGTTAAGGCATTTTAATGTTTTTAATAAAATTTTATCATAGTTTCTTATAGAATGGTGGGCAAATTGCAAGAGTTAACACTGTAATATCATGGTAATAAAAAGATGTGTTACTTATTTAGCATGTTAAGGACTATATACAGATTTGTTTACAGACAGGTAGCCTTGACAATAATGAGCAGAGTTCATCTGACCATATATTTCAAAAGGAAACTGTTAGCAATATATGGGGACCAGAAAAGAAAAGAAACAATTAATTGCACCTAAATATAGGAAAATCCAGATTAGAGAATTTTCATTAATTACATTTAACATCATTCTTTTGGAAGATTTTTCTTTAATAAAAAAAAGTTTACCTTCACCAAGATTACAACTGATAATTCTGGTAATTTCAAATTTATTTGTTCCTTCTTCCGGTTTGGACAAAGTTCATCTGGCTATTTGTAGCTGGGAAGATTTATAACTTTACAGTTTACGTTCCAAGGTGATGCTATTTTTATTGTCTGTTTATAGATACAGTTGAAACATTATCCTACTATGTGTGTGTACGTGTGTGGAAATAAAATTTATAATTTAGTTTGTTGTGACTTGGCTTCTCTGCTTTTCAATCTTCCCAACAACCATGCCAAAAAAATCTATTAAAAATATCAATTTACCCTTCATTGTTGCCTGTTTCAGAAGTAATACTATAATTTTAAGGATTCTGTAGTATAAAAACATATTTATCTTTGTATCCCAAAACTAAGCTAGTATCAGTTAAATAATATATGTAACACCCTGAGCACAGTGCTTCACAGGAAGCATTCATTCATCGCCATCACCACCATCATTATCACATCAAATAAATGAACAAAATGAAGATACTCATTCAGGAAGCCCACTAGAGTAATAAGAAAACTAACTAACATCTATTCCACCAAGAAAGCTTTTACCAGGGGGGCTCTAGGTTGGCCAGTTGCAGAGACGACTCCTGGACAAACTGCAGGCATTTGAGGAACAGTAAGTATGGGTCTAAAGAAAGATTCTTTCACAAGGGGTCTTCCTAAGAACTGCTGCATCTAAAAATAGAAAAAAAAATAAACAATAATAACAAATAAAAAACCCTGCACATATTTATATATTTATTTAGAACATCAACTAAATTCATACAGCAATTTGGGGGGGAGAGACACTCATCTGAACTCAAGATACAAAGCACATTAGAAACAATGTATGTCAGATAATGAAATATACGAATATCAGAAAAACAAAGGGCAATGAGATATACTGAAAAAAGCTTGACAAAGACAGAAAAGAAATAGATTCTAGTCATATTTCTCTCTACCTAGCTGAATAACCTTGGAAACCAATTTCCTAAACTATAAAATGAGAAGGTTGTATAAAGTAATCATTAAGGTTCCCTCCCAACTGTAATCATATAGGACTATGCAAAGGAGGTTCTCAGGAAGTGTTATCCATGTTGGTGGGCAATATTGATACTCAGAAATTTCACAGAACAACCCAAAGTTATCCATAGAAAATATTTTATATTGGAGGTAATACTTGATGAAATTCTGACTTAATGTTTAGCTCCAAAGGAGAGTTGGAGGAGGAAGTGGGATGGGCCTGGGAGATATGATATAGTGATTTGCAGATATGCTTGTGGGTATTACCATACTTCCCAGGGGGTTATGGAAATCTAGACCTTTTTAGCAGCTATCTGTGGAAAAGATACCTTGATGGCTGGAGTACAGAAGGGGGCAGATTTATTGAATATGTACTACGTGCCAGGCCTACTACTGGCATAAAGCATAAAGCAGGAGTTCAACAACAATTTGTTACTGAACTTAAAAAATGAGGAACAGCAACATAGCTCTAAGTAATGATCCTAAAACTATCATATGAAAAATTAATGGGGAACTTTACAATGGATAGATTGGATTGGCATTTGAGTCTTAACGTCTGAAAAGAACATTATGTACCTGCTAGGTAAGAAAAAGATTTTTTTAAACAACTGGGGAAATAAAAATTCCAACTGGATATTAAAAATTACAATTTTCTCAGGTAAGACAATGGTGTTATGATTATACCCAGTAAGAGTTCCTCATCTTTTAGGATATAGCCTAAAGTATAAATGGATAAATTGTATGATATCTGGGGTTTGCTTTAAAATATTCCAGTGGAGAGGAAAAAGGGAATGACATAAAACAAGGGTGACAATAAGTTGATAATGCTGAGGCTGGCTCCTGGGTTTGAAGAGGTTCATTATACTATTTTTTACGTATGTGTCAAATTTTTTACATGTAAAGTCTTAAAAAAATGAAAGAATGGTGGGTACTGAGTCAACAGTCCTGCTCTGTTTGAGAACCACTATTACTTAACACTTTATTTTTATTTTTGATGGACATGTAATTGTACATTTTTAGGGGTACAATGTGATGTTTTCATACATGTATACACTGTGTAATGATCAAAGGGTAATTGGCATATCATCACCTCATTTGTCATTTCTTTGTGGTGGTAATATTCAAAATCCTCTCTTCTAGCCATTTTGAGATATACAATACTTTACTCTTAACTATAATAATCTTACTAATAGAATGCCAGAACTTATCCTTCCTAATTATACCCATTGACCAACCAACCTCTCCCTATGCTCGCCTTCCATTTATCCTCCCTAGTCTCTGGTAACCACTGTTCTACTAATTAATTTTATGAGACCACCTCTTTTAGATTCCACATGTGTGGGATCAGGTAGTATTTGGCTTATTTAACTTAATATAATGTCCTCTGGGGTCATCCATGTTGTCACAAATAACAGGATTTCATTCTTTTTTATGACTAAATAGTATTTCATTGTGTATATATACATTTTCCTTATCCATTCAACCTTTATGGACACTTAAATAGATGCCATATCTTAGCAACTGTAAATAATGTTGTAGTGAACATGGGATTGCAGATGTCTCTTTAGGATACTTGACTTCATGTCCTTTCCCACTATACCCAGTAGGATTGTTGGATCATATGGTAGTTCTATTTTTAATTTTTTGAGGAACATCGATACTGTTTTCCATAATAGCTGTCCTAATTTACAATCCCACCAACAGTATGTAAGGGTTCCCTTTTCTCCATATCATCGCCAACATTTGATATCTTTTTTTTTTGATAATAGCTATTTTTAAAAAATTATTATACTTTAAGTTCTGGGATACATACACAGAATGTGCAGGTATGTTACATAGGTATACACATGCCATGGTGGTTTGCTGCACCCATCAACCCTTCATCTACATTAAGTATTTCTCCTAATGCTATCCCTCCCCTAGCCCCCAACCCTACAACAGGCCCCAATGTGTGATGTTCCCCTCCCTGTGTCCATGCGTTCTCGTTGTTCAACTCCCATTTGTAAGTGAGAATATGCAGTGTTTGGTTTTCTGTTCCTGTGTTAGTTTGCTGAGAATGATGGTTTCTAATTTCATCCATGTCCCTGCAAAGGACATGAACACATCCTTTTTTTATGATGGCACAGTATTCCATGGTGTATATTTGCCACATTTTCTTTATCCAGTCTATCACTGATGGGCATTTGGGTTGGTTCCAAGTCTTTGCTATTGTGAACAGTGCTGCAATAAACATACGTGTGTATGTGTCTTTATAGTAGAATTATTTATAATCATTTGGGTATATACCTAGTAATGGGATTGCTGAGTCAAATGGTATTTCTGGTTCTAGACCCTTGAGGAATCGCCATACTGTCTTCCACAATGGTTGAACTAATTTACACTCCCACCAACAGTGTAAAAGTGTTCCTATTTCTCCACATCCTCTCTAGTATCTGTTGTTTCCTGACTTTTTAATGATTGCCATTCTAACTGGCATGAGATGGTATCTCATTGTGGTTCCGATTTGCATTTCTCTAATAACCAGTGATGATGAGCTTTTTTTCATATGCTTGTTGGCCACATAAATGTCTTCTTTTGAGAAGTGTCTGTTCATATCCTTCACACACTTCTTGATGGGGTCATTTTTTTCTTGTAAATTTGTTTAAGTTCTTTGTAGATTCTGGATATTAGCCCTTTGTCAGATGGATAGATTGCAAAAATTTTCTCCTATTCTGTAGGTTGCCTGTTCATTTTGATGATAGTTTCTTTTGCTGTGCAGAAGCTCTTCAATTAGATCCCATTTGTCAGTTTTGGTTTTTGTTGCCACTGCTTTTGGTGTTTTAGTCATGAAGTTTTTGCCCATGCCTATGTCCTGAATGGTGTTGCCTAGGTTTTCTTCTAGGATTTTTAGGGTTTTAGGTCTTACATTTAAGTCTTTAATCCATTTTTAGTTGATCTTTGTATAAGGTGTAAGGAAGGGGTCCAGTTTCAGTTTTCTGCATATGGCCAGCCAGTTTTCCCAACACCTTTTATTAAATAGGGAATCTTTTCCCCATTGTTTGTTTTTGTCAGGTTTGTTAAAGATCAGATGGTTGTAGATGTGTGGCTTTATTTCTGAGGCCTCTGTTCTGTTCCATTGGTCTATATATCTGTTGGGGTACCAGTAGCTGTAATAACTAAAGTGAGGTGATATCCTGTAATTCTGATTTGCATTTCCTTGAATTCTTCTTATTCATGAATATGATGTATTTTTCCATTTCTTTATGTCCTCAATTTCTTTCATTGATGTTTTATAGTTTTCAGGGTAGTGATCTTTCTCCTCCTTGGTTAAATTTATTTCCAGGTATCTTTGTTTTCTGTAGCTATTGTAAATGGGATTTTCTTAATTTCTTTTTCAGATTGTTCACTATTAGTAAACAGAAATGCTATTGATTCTTGTATGTTGATTTTGTATCCTGAATCTTTACCAAAGTTGTTAGTTCTAGGAGTTTTTAAGTGGAGTCATTGGGATTTTTCTATATATAAGATCATTTGTCTGAAAAAAGGGACAATCTGACTCCCTTCTTTCCAATTTGGATGTCTTTTATTTCTTTCTCTTGCCTAACTGCTCTGGCTAGGACTTCTAGTACTATTTTTTATCAGAAATAAAGTGGGCATCCTTGTCTTTGTTTCAGATCTCAGAGGAAACACTTTTAACCTTTTCCCATTTAGTATAATGTTAGCTGTCAGTTTGTCATATATGGGCTTTATTGTGTTGAGGTATGTACCTCCTCTACCTAATTTTTTGAGTGTTTTAATCATAAAGTGACATTGAATTTTGTCAAATGTTTTTTCTGCGTCTATTGAAATGATATGGTTTTTGTCTTTCTTTCTGTTGATATGATGTATCATATTTACTGATTTGTGTATTTTAAATAACCGTTGCATGATCTTTTTAATGGTACTAACACTTCTTTGAGGATTAAACAGCCAAGCTACAAAAATCAAGATACAATGAAACACATAGAATTACTGGGTTAAACTGGGAACAATCCACACTTTCACAGAATTCTCTACTATGTAAGTCTGATGGCCACTCCTTAGAATACTAGTATCCCAGAAATAGATGGGACTTGAGTGATCAGATCATCCAGTACAATTTCCTAATTTATTGATGGGAAAGCAAAAGTCCAGAAGAGCTGATTTTCCCAAGATCAACATAGCTCTTCACAAAGTTAGGATATGAACCCAGACCTCATTAGTGTACTTCCATTGTATGTACCATCTGAATTTACAGCAAATAGCACTGTAACGTTTCTAGCTGCTCTTCTCTCAAACTCTCTCCTTTAATGTTCAGTGGTCACCAATGCTTGTACTTTAACACAACTGTGAGCTTAATCAAGCACAGCAATGACCCTAATTAGGAAGCACAAAAGATACAGGTGAACCCCTCAGAATGTTAGCAAAGGATGCTTATGAATTACCACACAGCCTAACTGCCAGTGGGTTTTTGTACTTAACTAAACCTGGGTAAGACACGTCAGACATAAGAAAGTCTCCAAAGGGATAAAAAGATCTGGAGGGTCTGGAGGTCAAGGTTTGACTATGTTTGTCAGATACAGAGTATCACTTGTATCCGACAGCCAAGGCTTATACTGGTCTGGTTCCAGGAAACTCCAAACAACAGCTCTGTATCTAGCTTCACAGTCTGTGGACCCATTTTATAGTTAAGAGCCATGGCAGAGTTTAACTACAATCTAAGGACAGTATTTTGAATATGTGTAGAAGGTACAGTGTTTTTAGATATCCTACAAAAAAATATGTGTTACTGCAGGGAATCTTTGGAACTTCTCTGGAACACATTCCTTACCAGAGTAGTTGGGTATGATGATGATCCAAGCCTAGAATAATAATGTTCATAATCCACTGTTCCTATAGAAACTGAATTAACCAAAAATATAAAAGGCAATACTATTATTCTAAACTAAAGCATGGTATATATCCCATAATTCTTTTAGCTATAGATCCTGCTTTTGAAACAGTATCCATACAAATGATATAATTTTTAAATTCTTTGTTATACTCAACCATGAGGAGAAATAACATTTTTAGATTTCTATTATAAGCAGGAGTGGTGATATCAAAGTCATCTGTCCCCAAATATCTTATATTTTTCCTCTCTTTCTACCACCAGATCTCTTAGAATAATACAAATTATCATCTAATGACACCTTCTTAAAAGGTCTTTTGGATAGTTGTGTGAATTTACTGAGTTAGGGTACTATGTTTCCCAGAAATACAGTACGGGGATTAGTTTATCTGATTAAGATCCACTGGTCCCTAACAACAAGCAGAGAAGAGGCAGAAGTGGAAGCTGTCCTTGCTGTTGAAGGTAAAATAGAATATAAAACTTCACAAAAAGAAAGTCTAAAGTAGAAATGCAGAGGTGAGGTCCAGCTGTGCAGGGTATTACATTGAGATGTTTCAGTCATCTCGTGCAGTGGTCCCCAATCTTTTTGGCACCAGGGACTGGTTTCATGGAAGATAATTTTTTCATGAACTGGGGAGTGGAGATGGTTTTGGGAGAATTCAAGCACATTACATTTATTGTGTACTTTATTTCTAGTATTATTACATTGTAATATATAATAAAATAATTATATAACTCACTATAATGTAGAATAAGTGGGAGCCCCAAGCTTGTTTTTCTACAACTAGATAGTCCCATCTGGGGATGATCAGAGACAGTGACAGATCATCAGGCATTAGATTCTCACAAGAAGCACACAACCTAGATCCTTCATATGCACAGTTCACAATATGGTTCACACTCCTGTGAGAATCTAGTGCTGCAGCTGATCTGACAGTATGCGGAGCTCAGGTGGTAATGCGAGCAATGGGGAGCAGCTGTACATAAAGTTTTGCTTGTTCATCAACCGCTCACCTCCTGCTGCGCACTGGTCCGTGTCCCAGGGGTTGGGGAATTCTGATCTAGTGGTAACATGAGGACACTGGGAAGTCTCAGTATTCATCATTTAGCTCCCACAAGGTAAATGAAATAGGATGAGTGAGAATATATTACTCTATGCATATCAAATGCTTCACTAAAATCCAGTGATACAACCTATTGTACAGGCCTTACCCATCTAATTATATCATCTGGTGACTCGAAGGTTTGGTCTTAATTACAACTGATACTCACAATATGTGCCTATTCCATTTTGAACACACATTAAACATACTGTATATTCAGTGTTTCACAGCCCTTACCATTTTGTCAAAATGAAAAGGGCAATTATTCAAAATGTTGTATTTCTTACCAGTATCTCAGGACTGGGTGGTGGAGGAGGAAGCTGGACTGGAGGCAAGGTACTCAAGGCAAATCCTTGCTTTACTTTGTTTATTTGTTCATTGTACTGTGTCTGGTAGAAGAAGACTAAAAATACTTTAGACAACAATCAACTTTAAAGAGACAGCATATGGGAATATCTGATGTAGTTCTGAATAATACAACGTAAAAGAGTGGTTCCCAACCTGTCAGAAATAATATAAAAACAGGTTCTGACTAAAAAAAAAATGCTATAGACCATCCCCACATGTAAACAGTTGTATTTTTAAGAGTCATTACTGGTTAATAAGAAACAGAGACACAGATAATTCACAGATCCTTGTGATAATTCCTCAGTGTTTCCAAAATTTTCAGCTCTAAAATAGGAACCACTGACATAAATAAAAAAAGAGACTAAAGATTCAAGAAGCTATAAATATTATACTGGCTAAAAAATAGGGGAAAAATGTATTTGTAACAAGCAGTTAAACTACTTGCAAATGTTCATTTTAAAAACTGAAGGAAAAATTTCAGACATTACTTATTAAATTCTACATTGTGTTTATCTCACAATCTGTAACTCTAGCTTGTTCTAGCTCCTTGTACATTTTATTCTCTTGGATTCTGACAAAAACTCCCACCTGGAAGTTTAACAACACGTTTTCAACATTTTTTGGCATTGTCCCCACTTTTGCTTACCACATTATTTTGTAAAGAACTCATAAGAACTGGGAAAAAAAGTCTTATAAAACAAAACATTTAGAAACTTCTGCATGGAGGACATGTGCTTGGAAGAAAACATGGGGCAGGTCTTTTGAGGCCAAAATTTTGAATAAACCCAACAGAAACCCTAAGCATCACTAAAGACTGAGTAAGAAAGAGTTTGGAGAGAAACAGTGAAAACCCTCAAGGGAGCTGGACAAATATCCAGTTGCTTTTGGCACTTCACAATTGAATGGCAATGCTTTTTTTTTTGCTGACAGTGTTGTGAAATCACAAAAAAATCAACATTATATATTGACCTTAGTATATAAATACAAAAAGATTCTAAAATAAAATCAATTAATAAATAGTCAGTGGATTATCTCTTTAGATTATCTGTAGCATGGTCCTACACCAGTACTTAGGAATTTACTATTTTGCATTATGGAATAATTACATAAAAAGTTAGACTGAAAACAAATACAGGCCTACTTGATTTTCCTTTTAATTCTGTAAACACATTATTACTCAGACTGCATTAAAACATTTAGCTTTTATTCCAAATTTTCTTTTAGAGACAGAGTCTCACTCTGTAGTCCAGGCTGTAGTGCAGTGGCATGATCAGAGCTCACCATAACCTTGAGCACCTGGCTCAAGTGATCCTTTCGCCTTGGCTCCCAAAATGCTGGGATTACAGGCATGAGCCACCGTGCCTGGCCAAAACATTTAGTTTTGATTGGGGCACTGTTAGATTTGAAATTCTAGGAAAGCTAGGTGTGAGGGCACAATTTTTGAGTTTATTATTTTCTTGACTAAGGATATAAAAGACTACATGTGTGAATCTAGGATGTTATCTACAACCAACCACAAGGAAGTAATCTCAAAGTGAAGGCATAAACTTTAATAACTAAAATGGAAAATATGTTCTTCCTTAATTTTTTCTTTTTTTTTTTTTTTTGTTGAGACGGAGTCTCGCTCTGTCACCCAGGCTGGAGTGCAGTGGCCGGATCTCAGCTCACTGCAAGCTCCGCCTCCCGGGTTCACGCCATTCTCCTGCCTCAGCCTCCCGAGTAGCTGGAACTACAGGCGCTCGCCACCTCGCCCGGCTAAGTTTTTGTATTTTTAGTAGAGACGGGGTTTCACTGTGTTAGCCAGGATGGTCTCGATCTCCTGACCTCGTGATCCGCCCGTCTCGGCCTCCCAAAGTGCTGGGATTACAGGCTTGAGCCACCGCGCCCGGCCAATTTTTTCTACTAATATGTTTTCTAACTTTACACCATCTATAACATTAAGCCAATTTTCTCTAAATATACTTCAGGACTTACCCTGAGGAATGCAATCTTGTTTCTAACATCTGCCACAATGGCATTCCAACTGTCTACCGCAGCCTTTAATTGAAGTGATTCTAGGTTGCTGTTGTAGAAAAGGAGACACAAAAGAAAGTTCTTTCTTTTTGTAACACTGAGGTTTCCAAACATGTCTATCATGCTTTCTAGCATATATGTCAACAAAAAATAAAATTACCCCCATCACCAACAATTACTTCAAATGGACATAAAGAGGTATGGACAGGTGTGTTACTAAAAATAACAAAAACAGTAATAAAAAAATTCATTTTTCAAGAGCAAATATAATTGATACTTCCAGAACAAGTTTTTTTTTCTATCTTGATGATATATATTTAGTACATGTTATAAAACCTTTGTAAGGAATCTTTCCAATGAAGCAGGAAAGCTTTAGTAATCTAATACAGTGGTGTTCTCTAAAATGTTGACCCATGTTGGAAGCAAGTTTTGGACTATCTTCACATTAACTCTGACATCAAAAAGCCATGGTTGGTCTATATGGCTCCTTTGTAAATTAGAAAAAGATACTGTCTCTGGGAGGATAAATTAGAAATACCCTCTCTATGAGGATAAATGAGGTTGCTGCCTTTATACAGTACATAAATTGCACAAACAATAGTTTTATCAACTCATGCCTACCAAACGACTTAACAAAAGTAGGAACAACTTTGAAGTCATTAGGGTCTATTATCTCTAGAAAAAATATTTCATATGGCCTTTTAAAAGGTTTTATCCGTTATAACATCCCACGCCAGTATCACCCAGCCCAACAATTTTATAAGAGCTGAACAAGTTATCACTAGGATAATCTCATACAAAGAAGTTCCATAATATCCTAATTGTATAGAGCACTCTTCCTCCTTCTAGCAAGCAAAAATAGATCATTTACAACAGTACTTCCCTGACTTGAGTGCACATCAGTATATCCTGATAATCTTGCGAAACATCAAAGACTCTGATTCTTTAGAATGAAAGAACAATGCTGATTATTAAAATAATAATCATTTAAAAATAATGATGCCTGGGTCCCAGAGATTCTAATTTAATTAACTCTTTAAGTTTGGTGTACCCCATGAAATTATAAATTTATGGAGAGTTTCATGCAACCTGTTCAATATTTGAAAATTACTCTATAATTACTATAAAAGCATAGCAGAAGACTACCTTTAACATACGATTTAGGTGTTAATACTGATGTTTCCCTAGGTGTTTAAAATCAGGCATTATAAAGGAAAACAATTAGAAAAAAAGTCTTCCAATTAGAATCTACCTTGTTTCATAAGTGTCTGGTGTTCATGTATGTCTCTGAGACTTTTGATCTACTTCACTACAGAGGAAGGGAAAAAATCTTTCAGCAGCTATTATTGTACATAGTACTCAGTAGACTTCTCAGTGCTTCAGCAGAAGCAGCCAAGTACAAGCATCAAAGTAACTAAATGACTTTTGAGGTTTGACAACAACAACAACAACAACAGCAACAACAGCAGCTTCTGGTAAAAGGAATTTCAGGGGGGAAAAACGAAACAAAACAAAACAAAACAAAAAAACCCACAAGAGCTTCTTTAAGAACTCTGATGTCACATATGTAAAACACATCACAGATTACATTCAACCGTGGAGACACTTGCTAACATCTCTAAAACTAATATGCATTAAGGAAGAGGGAAAGATTACCTTGCTGCCATGTGAGTCACCCTGGCAAGCTGATTGAGACATTCCTTTTCAGTCTGCTCTAGATGAAGCAAACCAAAATCCCTACGACACTGTAAGAAATACACCTACAGGTTTTTGAGAGAAAGAGAAAGAAGTTGAAGGTGTGCTTGTAAAGGAACATTCTCTTCTCAATCATCTCAAGTAAATTTAAAGCTATTTCTCAATTTCTTCCAATAGCATCTAGGTTCCTTGACCATTCAAGATACATCACAAAAGCTTTTAAATCTAATTTCTAATTTCTTTATTTAATGGTTACTAGGTTGGTAAACATTCTAGAGCATGGCTTTTCAAATGTGTACTCACACTGGAATCATCTCAGAAACTTTAAAAAATGGTGCCTTCGTCCCAGATATTCTAATTTGATTGATACTGGGTATAGCTTGGGCATTGGCATTTTTAAAAGCTCTCTGGTAATTCTAACATGCAGTAGTTTGAGAACACTCCTGTTATCTATTTTTTTGGTCATTGATGAAGAGGTAATAAGAAGATCATACAGAAAGATACAAATGGGCTTAGGAGATTACGTAGTTCAGTGTCTCTCCCGTAGCAGGAATCCTTTCCATATCACTACTTGTATTCATTTAGCTTCTGTTTTTTACTACTAAACACTCAGTATTCACTAAAATACACTGTTGGACAGCATTAAGTATTAGAAAGTTCTTTCTTTCTAAAATTAATAATAGAAGCACAAAGAAACTTACTGATTAAAAACAATAAAAAACACTGCATACAAACTTGAGCTTTTAAAGTAATCTGAACTTTTTCTTTTGTTAAAGCTAGTATCCCAACAGTATTCTTCATGGATTTTTGGTTCAGATACTACTTCTTGGTTGCTGACTTCCAGGATCCCAAGTACTCTGCTAGAGAACAGAGCTTACCCATGACAGGTGGAAGGTTGGTGGTGCTTTTAATGTCAGCGAGCTCTCCAAAAATGTGAATCTTATTGTGTATCAAGTTTTGTTATGTATATATAAAAATGACATACACACATACAATCATATTTCTTTTGAGAGACCCTAGTTGTGTGGTGGTCTAACTTAGAAAAATTTGGGTAACTTTACTGCAGTCTGAAAAGTTGGGTTTTTTATATTCAGGTGTATGACGTGTATGTATTTTTGTAAGATCTATATCGGAAGTAGCAAACGAAGATATTGTGGCAGCAATAAAACGTTATTATTAGAAGTTTGGCTTAGTGACTTGGCTTCATCAGAATTTCCCCAAGATGTCTGTATTTGCTTTACATACTGTAATAGACCAATTTCTTCAAGTCATTGGGGGGAAACAACATAAGATCATCAAAACTGTAGTATTCACACATGATATGCCAATGAGTCAAAAAAGCACAAGACTTTGAGCTGTATTTTCCTGGCTGATACTAAGATGTCTTATTTCTGTTTATACAAAAAACAATCTTTTAAAAATTCTTTAGTATGATGGTATACAAGTAGAAGTTTTCCCCTCACCCCATACCCCTGTCCCCGTTTTGTTTTGTTTTTACCTCCGCTGTTAAAGCTCTGCTAGTTTCTGCATTCAGTTTGCTTATGTATGTTTTCATTGTGCTTTCCAGATTATGTTTTTCCACTTCCCACTGAGATCTGAAATACATGATCATTAAAGACTCTGCAATATTACATCAAGCACAGCCTTTTTCATCTAATTCAGGAGGAAGAAAGATAAGTTATACAATCAGTAGGAAATTATTTCTTGGAGAAGTATATATAGCACATAGAAATAAGAGAGGATATTGTTCAATCCCTATTGTTATTCTTTACTTATCAAGAGTATAGAAGTTTTAAAGCTATCAGGGTAGAGGTTATGATTCAAAACTTGGCTCTTAAATCAAGTTGTCTGAGGATGAATCTTAGCTCCACAACTTATTAAATGTAAAACCCCTGGGCAAGTACAATAAACTGAATGTTTGGGTACCCCCAAAACTCATATGTAGAATCTTAACCCCCAAAGTGATGGTATTAGGAGGTGGTGTCTTTGGGAGATGATCAGTCATGAGGGCGGAACTATAACGAATGGAATTAATGCCCTTTTTAAAAAGGCTTGAGAGCGCTCCCTTGCCTGCCTTCTGCTATGTGAAGTTACAGTGGGAAGACGGCTGTCTATGAGGAAGTGGATCCTCACCAGATACCAAATAGGCTGCTACCTTGATCTTGGACTTCCCAGCTTCCAGAACTGTGAGAGATACAATTCTATTTTTATAAGCCACCCAATCAATGGTATTTTGATAGAACAGTTCAACCTAAGACAGCAAGCTATTTAATTTCTCTATACCTCAGTTTCCTCACATGTAAAAATCAGGAAAATGGAAAAAATGGTACTACTTAAAGAGCTGTTGTGAAAATTAATTCAGATAATATAAAGCACTTTGTGTTTGGCACATAATAAGCACCAAATAAATGTTAGCTACTATCTTGATTAATAAGTTCTACATAAAATTTCTATAAGCTTTTTTGTTATCTCAATGATAGTAACCACACAGGTTTTTATTATACCTGTCATTAAGTGAAGTCACTGCATTAAAATATATGACTGGTTCTTTCAGTGCTCACATTCAACATTTTCAGTGCTCACATTCAGTGCTTACATTCAACAATGAAAGCAAACCCTATAGTTTGAGAGGGAAGGAGGGAGATGATGGTAAAGACATTGTTTATGAAGGACATTAGGGAAATGGTTACCTATGAGGTTCCTTTTTTTTCTATCCCATCTCAGCTTCCTACACTTGAGTCCCAGAATTCTATAAACATACAAACCAAATTCTAAATTTAATGAAAACAATTAATTGAAAATACAGCATTATAATAGAGACTGTCACAAAGGCCGTCATTGATGTTTTATTATTAGAAACACTTGGATACTTGAGGACCTAACAAACATTGATGAGAAATTTGGTAACAGTATATTATAAATATCACTAAGGTTAGACTTTTTTGAGGAGAAAAAAATAAAATATTCAAGCAGATATATTAACATAAAAGGAATTATTATACCACTAAATATCATGTAAAATTTGCCTAAAAGAAAAAAATTACAAATTGGACTTCATCAAATTAAGTTTTGTGCTTTAAATGACATCAAGAAAATGAAAAGGCAACCCACAGAATGAGAGTATTTGAAAATCATGTATCTGATAAGGGACTTGTATCTGGTAAGGGACAAGAACTCTTAAAACTCAACAATAAAAAGACAATCTAATTTTTTAAATGGGCAAAGGATTTGAATAGACATTTCTCCAAGAAGATACATAACTGGTCAATAAGCACATGAAAAGATGCTCAACATAATCAGTGGGAAAATGCAAATCAAAACCACATTTATATACTGCTTCACACATAATACAATGGGTAAAATAAAGATGTAATCTAACATGTGTAAGAAATGTTGATCAGAATGTGGAGAAACTGAAACCCTCATACACTGTTTATAGGATTAAAAAATGGTGCAGCTACTTGGAAAACAGTTTGGCAATTCCTCAAAAAGTTAAACATAAAGTTTACTGATCACCAAGCAATTCTACTCCTTGGTACATACCCAAGAAATACAAAAACATGTTCACAAATCTGTATGTAAATATTGATAACAGTATTTATAATAGCCAAACAATGGAAACAAGCCAAATGTCCATCAACTGATGAAAAATAAAATAAGATATAGCCAAGGAATGGAATATTATTTATCCATAAAAAGGTATGAGTAATGATACATGCTACAACATGGGTGAATTTTGAAAATATGTTAAGTGAAAAATGTTACTCACAAGAGGCTACATATTATGTGATCCAATTTATATGAAATGTTCAGAAGAGGCAAATCCATACAGACAGAAAATAAATTAGTGGTTGCCAGAAGCTGGAGGAGGGGAGAATAGGGAATGACATCTAATGGGCTTCTTTTTTGGGGTGACAAAAATGTTCTGGAAATAGATAGTGGTGATGACTGTAAACCTCTGTGAATATTCTAAATCAATAAATTGTATATTTTAACAGAGATAATTTTATGCTATATGAAATGGATTTCAAAAAAGTGTTATTAAAAAAATTACCCACAGGCAAAATAGATGAGTAAGAATAAAACTTGGCCAGTTACATAAAGCAGTCACATCTAATAGTATTGACTGGGGTAACTCTTAAGATCTAGTCTCTGGCAGTAGTTTGTTCTAGGACTGTAACGCTGCTGATACAGATTCTTCTAGCAGTTTTCTAGAGTCAAAGCTAAAGTGACCATACCTCCCTATTTGCCTAAGATACCCCCAGTTTACACCTTTTGTCCCAGTGTATTATTAATACTGTTCAACATCAGTCTCAAAAGTATGCCAGTTTGAAAGATAAATAACATCGATATGCCAGTCAGAAAGTGTTCAGTGAAATACAGTTTCAGAGAGAGTGCACCCAAAGAAAAAGCTAAGTTTGTACCTTTTCATAGAAAGTTGCTCTTTAAGGTTCTTGATTTCATTATCTTTAGCGTGGATTTGACGCTGTAATCTAAGCAAACAAGCAAGAAAGTCAAAAGATGTTAGAAATTATTTGTTGTTAACACAGTCAGAACAGCTCTAACTACAGCTGTGGAGGAGACAAAGTATGTCCATTTGGTGCCACAAATCTTGAGCCTGAATACAACTGAACTCCTAGAACTGGCCCTTTTGAAATGTATCTTGTTTCTGATGTCTGATTTACTGACTTCCCAAAGAGAGGGGAACTAAGTTCTAATTCAGTAAATTAGAAAGCAAAAGAGAAGTGTTATCTTGCATCCTAAGTGCAGTGACTTGGAAAAATGTTTTTAGCTCTTCATGCTTCAGCTTACCTACTAGAAAACAAGAGATGGTATCTTCTGATTTTCTAAGCCTGTTGTGAGATTAAGAACTTTAAGTTCCTTAAAGTGGTATTATATCAAGTCATGCAAATTATGAAAGATTTAAGGTCTAAAGGAAATCAAACCTTAAATATTGAAGTGATGAGGCTATGTGTAAATGCAAATTAAAACTATGAATTATCACCTGGGGGTCACTCACATGATCTTATCATGGAAAGAATGGGTAAAAATTTTGTATAAATCAGAATCTATAGCCTGTGATCAGCTTCAAAATTAATATGTAAGAAACTAAGAGAAACGCAAATACTTTTGGGTTGACATATATTCACATACCGTTTCTGATGTTCCTCCCTTATGCTGCTGTATCTTTTCACAACCAAGCTTTTACATAAACCTAGTAATTAACTTCAATATGAAAAGATTTATAATAAAAACACATTTCTCTTTAAGTCTCTAATGTATTTAAACTCGGGATAAATAGAATAATTTTGGTTAATATAAATTATTGGAATAATAAGTCTTTGAAATGATGACTTTAATGTTGGATGGATTGCTCACTACTAGATTTCAGAGACTACCCATTCACCTTTACTCTAAGCTTCTTAGAAGACTTAGAGACTTATAGGTAATGCTCTGTTGGTCTGAGAATGCAGTGAAAAGAAACCAGGTCTCTTTCTGTACAAAAGAGGTCATGTTCTCAAGTGAAATATTAAGAAATATAAGCTTTGTTAGTGTAATATATAGGAATACGTTGACAGAGTTGAAAAGCAGTTAAAATTTGTAAGACTGACATCTCATTTGCCTTTGTATACTTCCATTACTTCAATATTCTACCCAACTCTAGTTTAGAGTGGGCAATAATAGTTGACATAACTAGTGGGGAATTCAGAACACCTAGACTCTTAAATAATAGAGGATAAGGTAGGCATAGTTCTTACTATCCAGCTCAGATAAGAGCCAGCTACATATGTTCAGGCAGTCCTAACTTCTCAGTCTTTTTCTCATGTTTAATATAACAGGATGAAATTACTAGATTTTCTTTCTGAAAAATCTAAAGTTCTCAAGTTAACTCTAGCTGACTATCAAGTTTTATTACAGACTGTTGACAGCAGTTTCTTGACATATGATTAACTGCTTATTGCAGTTTATCCAAAGTAAGTCACTTCCATAAAATTTTCTTTGTTAACACTTCAACTATCATCAACAAATATTTGCCAAACATTTACTGCACACATCAAATTGAATTAGGCCAAAAAAACCCACACCATTTTTGCTTTCTAATCTCCATATTCCAAGATCAAAGAAGCCAACATTTACAATTAAAGAATATTTATATTTTATCACATACTCTTGGGCAATGTTCAGATGAATTACACGAAGAAAACGTTCAAAAGCTTATCTGAGAACACAGAGTAGTCATTATGTCCATTCTGCTTTGATGCCCTGTCTTTTCTTCCATCTCATCCCACCTAACCTTCAATGCCTAGGTTCAGTACTGTGTCTTTAATAAAGTTCTTCATTGAAAGAAGTTCCTGATCACAACAATCAAAAGTATTCTCTCTACCCTACAAAACTTCCACTAAGTATACTCTTGTTTGACAGTTATTCATTGTTTTTTAAAAGTTAACTTTTTATTTTGAGATAATTGTAAGTTCACATGCAAGTACAAGAAATAATACACAAAGAACCCATGAATCCTTTCCCTGATTTCTCCCAATGGTAAAATCTTGCAAAACTACTGTATAATACCCTAACCAGAATATTGATGGTGATAGAGTCGAGATACTGAACCGTTCTATCACCACAGGGATCTTTCATTTTGCCCTTTTAAAGCCACAACCACTTCCCTTCCACTCTCATTCCCTTCTTATAACCTTGGAACCACTAATCTGTTTTCCATTTTTATAATTTTGTCATTTCAAGAATGTTCAGCAAATAGAAACATATATAAGCTTTTGGAACTGGCTTTTTTCATTCAGCATAATTCTCTGATGTCTGCAGTGTTTGTAGTATTTGCAGTGATATCACTGTTTCATTCTGGATGGTAGTAATTTATGTCTTTTCTTTTATGTTGTCAGTCTTGCTAGAGGTTTGTCAATTTTATTGACCTTTTCAAAGATACAGCTTTTTGTTTCATGGATTTTCTCTACTATTTTTCTTTTTCCAACTCATTCTTTCTTAGTTTCGTTTTTTTTTTTTTTTTGAAATGGGGCTTCGCTATGTTGCCCATGCTGAACTGTAACTCCTGGGTATTCAAGCAATCCTCCCATCTCAGCCTCTCAACTAGCTGGGACTACAGGTGTGCACCACTGCATCCTGCTTCTATTATTTCTAATCTTTGTAATTTATTTCCTCCTGCAAGCTTTGAGTCTATTTTGGTTTTCTTTTTCTGGGATCTTGGAAGTGAGAGCTTGGATTATCCACTAAAGACTTTTCTCTTTCTAATGTGTATATTTAGTGTTATAATCTTCTCAGCACTGCCTCAGCTGTGTGGCACAAATTTTGACATACTGTATTTTCATATAAATTCAATGTATTTTGTTTCTCTTGAGATCTCTTCTTTGACCCATGGATTATTTAGACATGGGTTGTGTAGTTTCCAGGTCTTTGGAGGTTTCTTGGTATCTCCCCGTTGATGTCTAATTTGACTCCATTGTGACCTGAGAACATGCTTTGCATGATTTCAACTCTTAAATTTGTTGTTGAGGTTTGTTTTATGGCCCAGAATACTGTCTATCTTGGTAGATACATCCTGTGGTCACTTGAAAGTATGTGTATTCTACTGTTATCTGGGGTGTTCTATAAATATCAATTAGGTCCTGCTGGTTGATGGTGGTTATTGAGGTCTTCTATATCCTTGTTGATTTTCTGTTTAGTAGTACTATCAATTGAGAGTGGAGTTTGAAGCGTTCAATTATAATGGTAAACTTTTTCATTTCTTCTTTCAGTTCTATCAGGTTTTACTTCATGTGTTTTGAGGCTGTTTTTCGTACATATACCTTGAGGTTCTTGTGGATTGATCCTTTTATCATTAGGTAATGTCCCTCTTTGTGTCCAACAGTCTTCTTTCTTCTGAAATCCATTTAATCTGATTTTAATATAGCCACTCTTACTTTTTTTCATAAACGTCTGCAGGATATATCCTTAGCTTTATTCTCATTTAGGTCCCTTTACCCTCCTCACTTTTTGAATATATTGTTGTGTGTCTTCTACATACATTGAATTCCACGAGATGGTGTTAAAATTTTTGCTTCAACCATCAAACATGGTTTAAGAAATTAATAAACAGTAGGAAACTTATTATTTATCTTACTCTTTACTCATTCTGATGGTCTTCTTTCCTTTCTGAAGTTTCAAGCTTCTACTATATATATATTTTTAAAGTTTAGAGACCTTCCTACAGCCATTCTTTAATGGTAGGCTATGTGAATTTGCTAGCAATAAATTCTTATAATTTTCCATCATCTGAGACTGTTTTTATTTTCTTCTATTCCTACACAATATTTTTGCTAAATACAGGATTCATGGTTCTGCTCTTTTCTTTCGTTAACTGAATAAACTGCCACTTCATTCTGGCCTTCATGGTTTCAAATGAAAAATCTGTTGTCATTCAAATTACTGTTCTCATAAGTAATGTTTTTCTCTGCCTGTTTTCAAGTCTTTTCTTTGTCTTTTGTTTTCAGAAGTTAAGTTATGATGTGTCTTAGCATGGATTTGAGTTTTTGCTATTTGGGGTTCACTTAGTTTTTGAATTTGTAAATTTATAAATTTCATCAAATTTAGGAAATTTTCAGTATTTCTTTGAATACTTTTTCAGTCTCTCATTCTGCTCTCTTTTTGAAATTCCAGTGACAAGTACTTTAGCTCTTTTGTTATTGGCTCAAAGGTCCTTTAGACTCTTTTTAATTTTTTTCCCCCAGTCTATTTTCTCTTTTTTCTTTAGATTGAGTTCATTCTACTCATCTGTCCCCAAGTTCACTGATTCAATCCTCGGTCATCTCCACTTTACTAGTGATTATATCCAGCAAGTTTTAATTTCAATCACTGTATTTTCTAGTATATAATTTCCATTCTTTATTATAACTTATTTCCTTCCTGAGATATTCTAGGTTTTCATTTGTTTCAAGATTTTGTTGAAGCATTTTTATGATGGTTGCTTTAAAATCCTTGTCAGATAATTCAAATATCTGAATAATATTAATATTGTCATTTGTTGGTCTTTTGTCTTTCTTGTCTTAATTTCCTGGTTCTTGGTATGATCTATGTTTTCTAATGTAGCCTAGATATTTTGAATATTATGAGACTCTGGGTTCTATTTAATCTTCCTATTTTTAGCAGGCAGTCTCCTGTTGAGGTATAATGTAAAAGCCAAGGAGGTGTGTATGCATGGCTTTGCACTGAGCTCTACCAAATGCACCCCAGGAAAAGTGGGCACTGACTCACACTGCCTCAATGCAGATGAGAGTGTACAAGTTCAGCTCCCCTCCCAGCCCAACTGACACGTTCCCATGAAAGTGGAGCACCAGCTCACACTGCCTTTTTGCCTCCAAGTGGAAAATAAGATCAGCTCCTTGCTGGGCCCTGCTGACATTAGGAAAGGAGAAAGCAAAGGACTGACTTGCAGTACTTTGTTGCTGCAGGGTAGAAGCAGAAGTTCAGCTCCCTGTTGTGCCCTTCTGGCACCAGCTGAGGGAAGGGGGTAAAAGGGAATGCCAACTAGCCCCATGGGTGAAGTCTTAATTCCTAGTGAGAGGGAGTAAGGATGAAGCTAGTATTGATTAGCTTTGTCTCAGACTGGCTTAAGTAACCTTGGTGCTGGGTAGCAGTAGAGGTTCAGCTTTCAGCTGGACCACACTGACACATCCTGGCAGAGGAATTAAAGCACTGTCTCCTTTTCCCCAGTGGAACTTGGAAGTCAGCTGCTTGCTTAGTACTGCCAACACTACCCCAACAGGAAAATAGGATTGCTGCTACTTACTTAGGTGGGAGAATCAGCGTGTACTGCCTACTTCCAAGGGGTGGTGTGGGGCCACTAGTGTGTGGCTGCAGTAGGGTGGGTATTGTCAAAAAGCCTTTCTATTGTTATAATTTCATTTTACTGATCCTTTGGCTAGAAGGGACAGGCTTTTCTAGAGTTTTTCTCCCCTTGTGCTTATTAGCAATTCTAGGTTGAAGGCTTCCAAAGTGTCCCGAGATATACGGAAGGCAGAGAGAAAATTTACTGCCAGCTCATTCCTCAAGTCTCAATGTCTTTAGACAGCATGCTTTCTTATTCCATCTTCTAGAGCGTCCCTATGCTTGTCTGTTTCGTTACATCCAGGGTGTTAAAGTTTCAACAAGAAACAGCTGTAAGGAATGGGACTATACATCTTGGTGGACCTGGAAGTCTCTGTTTTATGTAATTTTATCCTTACATGTTAATCTACACTCTCCATTAGATCATAATGAATGTCTCACACATCTTGGTATCTTCTACATGTGGCTTCCATAAGTTTTCTAATATAGTAGGCCCTTGATGTTTGGTGAATGCCCAACACGAAATGTTCATTTTTGTGAAGACATATGCATCACCTAAAGTGGACTGCTTATAGCCTCAAGCATATAGAGTGAGTGCATGGATCCGTGGTCAAGAGTTGTGGAGGGATATCTTCAGATGGAAGAGAGGTAGCTCATCTGCATTGATGGCATTGCTTTTCTAATCTCTGATATTATATGACATATTTCTGGATTGGTCATCCAGATGAAGTTCTGAATGCTGAAGTACAGTTTCTTTCTTTCTTTTTTTTTTTTTGTTTTTTTGTGAGTTTTGCTCTTGTTCCCCAGACTGGAGTGCAATGGCATGATCTCGGCTCACCACAACCTCTGCCTTCTGGGTTCAAGCAATTCTCCTGCCTCAGCCTCCCAAGTAGCTGGGATTACAGGCATATACCACCACACCTGGCTAATTTTGTATTTTTAGTAGAGATGGGGTTTCTCCATGTTGGTCAGGCTGGTCTTAAACTCCCAACCTCAAGTGATCCACCCGCCTCAGCCTCCCAAAGTGCTGGGATTACAGGCGTGAGCCACCGCGTCCAACCTAAAGTACAGTTTCTTAAATCATCGCAGCCAGCTTCATTTGTCTAAGTTTTCTTAAGTCCTCACAGCCTTCTGAACTTGAAGGATCTCTCTAACTTTAGTCAGGATAAGTCTGACAATGTTTGTGAGCGAAATTATGTTGTCAGAACTATGGCATCTAGTTCTTCCTGATAACCCCTTCATGTGGTAGATACAATATATGAAAGAAAAATTAAGACCTAAATCTCTGGCAAATATTTCCCCAATTTTATAAGAAATATCTTGGACTCTCCACTCAAAGACATTCAAAGCACTTGTCTATTCTCCCTATCAGCTTTCTAGAAACTGCAATGGATTTTAAACTAGACTTCTTGGATGGCTGGTGTCTTATGGTATTACTGTTTATTAAAATAATGTGCTACAAACTATGCTACTATTTAAACAAATACAGGTTGGAAGCAGTGATTAGTACAAAAAGAACAAAGCAGGTTACTAATTTTTCCCTAAGTCAGTCAGAATTTTTTATCTGAAGGCATTTAATACTTCAGGTTTAGGAGAAAAGAGATTGGGGTAAGGGGGGAAAAAGTCTCCCCCAATCAATCAAACAAACATAAAGATTTGTTTTCAATCTCGCAGGCTTAGAACAGAAATGAGAGACCAACATAAAAATACACTCAACTGATTCCTTGGTGTCTTTAAGAAATGTACTCATATACTATAAAGAAACAGCCAATCATTGGTCACATTTTTACAAATTAGAGTCATGACCTGAAAGTTAATTATTTTTCTCATGTAATTCTATTATCTTCACACTTGTTCAGCCAATACATGAAAAGTTTGATATATAGTGTGAGCAGCTGCTTATTTCTCAATCCAGTTGGCAAGACAAAATACGGTTGGTTTTTAAACAAATGCAGTCTTGTGGTTAGAATGCCTAATGTGTAGTCACAGTGCCATCTAGCGGTTACGCAGGGATTAACTATTAAAGATATGGAACAAACCCAGAATTTCCCTTTATCAAAAGACTTACACTTACTTGGAAACCTTATTGATTCCAAAAGCCACTTGTTGATTAAGAGACGCGATAATTTTGTCTTTCTTTTTCATCTGCATTTGGTTTTCTTGCCACCGAAAAGTCACTGTTCTCAACTGTCTTTTGAAATCCTGATCAATAAAAAATATTATTTCAGATAATTACGTTCAAGTCACCAGAAATTGAAAGAAAAAAGCAAACAAACTAAGTTCTTTTCAAACAGAAAGCACCAGTAAGTGTAATATTTGAAATACTTCTCACTTCCCTCAGATCTAATGGCAAAAATACTTACTTCACACTGATAGTGCAATTTATAAAGCTGCCTTTGACGAGCAAGCCTTTCCTTTTCAGTTTCTCCATAGTCTGTAGTGACTTTGCCAGCTGAGCCCTATTGAGCAAAGGAAATATGCATGTATTATTTTCCTCTAAAAAAAAATCAGTAATATTTTAGATATCCGAAAGGGATTTCAAGTTGCCATCTAACTCCTTTCATGTTTTTTGTCTCAAGTCAAACACCCAATTTAGATAAACCCACCTCCCCTCAATTACAGCATTTAATAAACAGTACCAGTTACTTCCCTGTTGCTGCTACTGCTGGATACCACTACCTGCATGCTTACCTTTTCTTTAGCATTTTCTTTGTAATGCTTTTATGTTGTAAGAACCAAATGACATAGGCAGTCATTATTTTCATTTTAGAGATGATAAAATAGTGAGTAACTTGCCCCAAATCACATAGACAGTAAGTGGAGGGGCCTGCATTCTAAGGCAGTCTTAATTGCCCACGCACTTACTTATTACACGGTATCATTTGAGTTTAATGTTCTATTTATCTACTAGATTGTAAATATTATCCATAGATTGTAGAGACTCTGTCTTAGCATAGCTCTTGACACAATATGCAGATGATAAACAGGTTTTATGAATAAACTTTTTTAAAGATATGTGACATTTTAATTCTATCTTTTGAGTTCCCATAGTCTCATGGCTATAAAATGAAAACCAGAGATCTCATATTTAAACTGTAGTGTGATATCCAGAGCTAAGAATATGTCATTTCAGTTAAAATGTACATATTCTAATTAGGAGAAAAAAAGGTATGACAACATTATATGAATGTTGTACTATCAGCCAGGGAATCATTTGCACTAACTGTACCCTTAGACAATGAGGATTCCTACATATTACATACCACTATATTTAAACAGCAGAGCAGGTTATCATTGAATTCTCATTAGTAGGTAAAAAAAATTGTTTTTAAAAAAATTATTTCATTTGCTGTTGAGCACTTAAATCGTGTTCACATGCCTCTTCACATACAGGTACATCATTCCAAGCAGTGACTACTACCAGGAATGGAGCCAGAAAAAAAATGATTATACATCAATATTTTTTGTAGATGTTTCACTGTAACAATCATATTTAATTTTTAAAAATGAAAGCAGCTTTATATTACAAAACTATTTTTCTCATGACATGTAATCTAGTAGGATTATGCTAGTCTTTTTTTTTCCCTTTGTGGTATTTGAAAAACCTTTGCAAGAAATGCATTTGTAATTAACTTTGCCCTATATTTAAAGCCAGGAAATGGTTTGAGGGCTAAAGTGAAGTTTCCAGCTCCTAGGGGTTCTTTGTTTTCTTATTCTATTTTCCTTCATATATCCCTCCTTACCTTTTATGTTTTTCTCTTTCTCCTCACAAACAGTATAAACCACTGGGCTTTTCAAAGGGTCTTGCTGTTTAAAGAGTCACAGGAAAAACTCTAGATAACAAATGAATCTAAAAGAAGGCAGGCACCCTCTCTAATCATACTTACCTGCTCTATCATGTCCAGAATATGCAATTCATCCAGGCTGTAGAACTTGTCTTCCATTGCAGAATCCTCTTGAACATCATTTGCATCATCTTTTATAGGTCTACTGACTGAGTGTGGATTTGCTTGTTCTTTCTTCAACTGCTCTTCCTTTTCTACCATATATGGGCTGTAGTGGTGACATAATCAATGTGAGCTTTTACAATTGTATAGTGATTTTCATCTAAGCTATTGCTTCCAAAGAGTATTATACTGGTTTCATAAGATGCTCAGCATTAGAAGGGTTCATGACCAAAGAAAGTTTGGATAGTATTCATACTGAGTCTTTCTTTTGAAGATTCATATGAATATTAGCATATTTAAAGTAGCACTCAATCAAGGTACCTATTTAATTCTGTTCATGCCACTGTTTTCAAGAATTATGACACTACAGAGTTCACTTTACAAATTATAACTAGTAACATCAGTTCCTTTAGAAAACAGTACTTTCAGGAATATTGGCAAGCATTTCCACATCTGCTGTATTACTTTACCATCATAACATTATTTGTTCCCCCTTAATTTTCTTGACAAGTAGGTTAGTTTAAGCAACTTCAGTGATTAGGTCCAATGTACGTTTAAATAGAGAGTTGAAAACAGCAATATAAAATAGACTGTGAAATGGAGGTTTCTTTTGTAACAGAACTTTTAACAAGAACTACAGTAATAACATGGATTTCAGTAACTACACTACTGAGACCACTTTTAAAAAATGAAAATACTATATATATATATACAATGGCAATTAACCAATTTCTACACTTTTTTTCTAAAATTTAATTGCATGCTACTGTCCTTTCACTTGGCCTACTACTTAGTAGCTCTAAATTTCCCTTCTAATCTCTTTGAATGGCAACAAGAAATAGGAGTATTTTTACTTAGAGTGTGATATGACTCAATTTAACTAGTGAATAGAAACTCTAGGGATACATTATTACTTTTTTAGAACACTTCTGAGATCTAGAAAACAATGAAATGTAATGCTTGTGGAATAATTCATAAAATACTATATAAGCAGTAATTAGGTATTACTGAGGTATTCTAGAGTGACCCAAACATTCTGAAAAGTTCGATGAAATCAATTGCTTGTGTAGACCACCGATTCTTAAACTCAATTACTTTTCTACGCTACCTGAAGAGCTTTTAAAAATTAAATGTTTCCAGGCACCCCTACAACTGTAAAAATATAAATGAATTTGTGTTTTTGAAAAGTTCACTAAGATTATTCCTAAATTTTTTAAAGTACACTCAGGCATTGCTTAACAACAAGGATACTTTCTGAGAAATGTGTTGTTAAGCGCTTTTGTCGTAACATATCATAGAGTGTTATTACACAAAACTAGATGGTATAGCCTACTACACACATATTGCTCCGAGGCTACAAACCTGTTATAACATATTATAACATATTACTGTACTGAATATGACAGGCAGTTGTAACAAGTATTTCTGTATTTAAACGTATCTAACATAGAAAAATTACAGTAAAAATACAATATAAAACATAAAATATTGTATACCTGTATAGGGCATTTACCATGAATGGAGCTTGTAGGACTGGACGGTGCTCTGGGTGAGTCAGTGAATGAGTGGTGAGTACTATATACTACTGTAGACTTTATAATAAATACCACAAACTTAGGCTACACTAAATTTATAAAAAGTAAAGTAATAGCACTACAATGTTATGATAGCTACACCACTACTAGGCAATAGGAATTTTTCAGCTTCATTATAATTTTATGGGACCAACATCATACCTGAGGTCTGTCCTTGATCAAAATGTTGTTATGCAGTACAAGACTACACAGTAACAGCATTGAGATAATATAGGAAAATGTTCATATTTTTAAGATGTAAACTGAAGAATGAAGGGGTGAAATTACAAGGATGTTTGGGATTGAAAACACTTCAATAGAGAACAAAATGTCAAAGGAAGTATGAAACAAATGTGAAAAACATAGATAACTGTTGAATCAGAGTTATAGGTATATATGTTATTATATATATACCATTCTCTTTTTGTGTATATTTGAAAATTCTCATTTAAAGACAAAGCTTTCTAGATGATCTGATCATTATCCAGATTTGGATCCACTGTGTAAGCAAGATGAGCAAAGTGATTGATGACATTGTTTTATCTTTATTAAGCTATATTTATGGCATTTAGACACAGCCTAAAAACAAAACAAAACTATTGCTCCAGTGGTTCAACTTGTTGCTAAAGAAAGTGAAAACCCATTTTAAATGATGAACTATTTTATATATTAAGTGGATCACATTAATTGAAAATATCAACAAGAAGTGATAGCTTTAAAGTTAACAAAATATGTTCTTGCTGCTGTTTTAAAGATATCTTACTTTATGTCCTCAGAATTCTCCAAAGTCACTACTATTCAATTAACAAACTTTTTGGTAGGAATAATGATCTCTTCATTAGACTGTCTCCATCCCTTCCTTCATCTACTACACTGTTATTAATCATGCACAATACATGCAAAATACAGTGATTATTTTGCCATTAAAATGTTTCCATTAAAGGTTCAAAATTCACTGTGAATAACTGGATTAAAAAAATGCACGTTAAGTCTTAAAAACAACAAAGCCAAACTTTTTGGTAAAAGGGGTTACTGGGACATAACAAAACTAGATGGTATAACTTACTACACGCCTAGGCTATATGGCATAACCTATTGCTCCTAGGCTACAAACCTAGGAGTGATGCATCCTTTAGAATTAGGTCTTAGTTGAGATTTGGTCTAGACTACAATGTCTAGACTAAAATACAGTCCAACTACAATGTAGACTATATTTTAAAACGACTCAAGTAGCCTTATAGAAAAATGGTAGGAGGTTCTATTCTTCCAAAGCAAATGATAATTAAACGTTAAATGATCATTTAACTTTTTTGTTACTTCCTATAAAAAAGCAGCAACTTATTAATTATTAAGACAAGGAACTATCCTTCTTCTCTTAGAAAACTTCTAAAAGGAAGGAAGCTTGTGTTGTATTAGGAAAGTATGTCTTAAAAATACTAAGAAAAACTTAAAAACTAAATAAACTAATACTTACACTTGGTCTTCTTTTGAGTCTTTATTCTGAAAAATAACCTAAGAATTAGTAATCTATATCAACTATATCAAAACAACATAATGTAATATAATTACATTTAGGTCAGTGTTTCTCAAAAAATTTTTGATCATAACTAAAGAAATATATATCATGATATCATATGCACTTACACATATACTTTTATACCTAAGTATAAAACTGAAATATAAGTTTCATGAAATAAAACTTACTCATATTGTATGTGATGAACTCTAGTATTTTTTTATTCCTATTTATTTTATTTCCTTTTTTTAAAATGGCAGCTGTGATCTACTAAATTTGTCTTATAATCTACTACTGAGTCTTGAAACATGACTTCAAAATCACTGATTCAGATGAGAGGTGAGTATTGGAGATGTGTTTGTACCTACTAATATATCTTTGGACACAATGTATATAATTCCAATTTATTCCTACACTAACTACAAGGGTTCTTGAAAACCTATATATAAGGAGAAATCAGACAGATACATTAAGAATCTCACAGAAAAAGAAGTGTTAAGATCACATTTGAAAAAATTCCTAAAGTCCTAAATTTCATGTTCATTAAAATAAAACTATAAAGGCAGCATACCAAATAAAGGTAGTATCAATGGCATTTAACATGCATTAAACTAAGAGTATTACGGTACTAATTTCTACCATCTCTTGCATACAAGAAACTTCAGGGTCTCCTTCTCTATAGATACAATGCTGTATGTACAAATTTGTTTAGCTTTCTTGTCTGTATACTAAGATTTTTGTGTTTCAGTGTCTGTCCTTATGCTTAATGTCCAGTAATATCCAGTACCAATTTGATTCTGTTTTAGAATTATTGACTCCTGCCTTTGCTCTAGTGTACTTGAATACCTGAGTTGAAAAGACTTTTGATTGTTCACAATAAACACATCTAGCATAATGGATTATTTCTCAAATTCCCTTTTGGCTCTTCCCACGACAACTTCATGCACATTCATTGGCATAAAGTGAGATTGGCCAAGGTCACCCGATTTGATGAGCTGGATTTATTTCCTGTCACGTTTCCTTTTTCCCAACACTTCATCACAGGTCTTCTCTTCTTTTGCCCAACTTAACCCTAAGTGGAGGATGTGAGGATCTTATTAACCCCCAAAAGAGTAATTTATAATTTGGATATATTAGAAGCCAAATACTAAATACTTAACTGAAGAAAGGGAACATATAGAGTAGCTACAAAGTTCCTATATATACTAGTTAGAAGTTATCTGTACTGCCCCTCTATTTGCTATACAAATTTTACTTTTCCTTCATATTCTTTCAGAGAGTCCCTGATAGGTATTTTTAGGATGTAAGTCAGACATATTATGTAATAAAATAAGTAAAAGAGGACACAGTTTCACTCATGGAGACTTTGTCAGCACTGTAGAACACAAGCAAATTTCTACATGCTAGAATTTTTCATGAGAACTTCTGATTAGAGAGTTTGGTTGATTTTACTTTTTTTTTTTTTTTGAGATGGAGTCAGTCTCCCTCTGGTTGACTTCACTTTTTATAACTGGTTGCTCTGCGCTATAACTAGACAATACTTGTGCCTACAATACAGTAACTGATTATTTGAATAAGACTATTCCATATGAAGTAATAATATGCATAAATTTTTAGCATTTCATAGGTCCTAGGACATTTTTTAGGTCCCACTTTAAAATTTAGGTAAAAGATATAAGATCTCTCTTTTAATGTCCAAATTTTATCTTGATAAAATTATCTTACTTTCAGAAAGTATTTCAACTTCACTTAATAATATAAATTGAAGAAAACCTTAGGATGTTAAAGAAACAAAAGTTCCTAGATACTGGCTGACATTTAATTTAAAAAATTAATATTACTAGTCACGAATTCTTGAGTGGTGTAATTATATTTATAGTAACAAATATATTATTTCTAGTTGTGTTTGTTACCTTTTTAATTTCAATTTGAAGTAGAAATGGGATTTTAACTAAAATTTGAGAACTTGAGCATTACCATATTTTAATTTTATGGCAGTAAAGGCAAGACACAGTATATGCCCTTGCAACTTAGTTTGGTGGTTTGACAGCTGTGAATTTACTTGGACAGTTTTATGTAGTATTAGACACATGACTTACCAATACTTTGGCAAAAATTAAAAATATCATCAAAATAACAGATTAGTTTGTTTTATCAGATAAGAACTGTCTAAAAGTAAGGAAAAATCTCCATACTCATGTCTTTAAAAAATAAAATTTAACTTTCATAACTTTTAAGTAAAATAAATTATAATAAATGATTGTTAAATATAACAATGATATTTTACTTATCAGATTCGAATATAAATTCTTTTCTAAATCTTGACTTCATGAGTATTTTACAAATTCATCTTCAGTGTCTTAAGTTTCATTAATGATTACAATTCGTTTACACTTTCCAATGACTAACAACATGGGCTTACCAGATTGTGGTTGGGCAAATATCCTCATTCAATTTATAATATACAGAATATATCAAGATTTTAAAAATATTTTTCAGGCTAGAAAACAATGTATTTTCACCACAAAGTTGCATAACATGGTGGTTAGCTATATGCTTGATTACAAAAAGACATGTGGCTTTCCCTTATAGTTTTCCTAGCAATTAAGAGACTCACTGCTAAAACTGTGCTAGATACTGACTTGTATCTAGCAACTGACAAATATCAAAAAAGCAGCAATGCAAGAGGTTTGTATTTGTACCTTTTTGTGCACATGATTGCATTTTTGGCATAGTCTCAGACAAAAAGAAAAAAATCAAGATTTCTTAAAAGTTTTGAAAGCTGCTTCTAAACATATCAATAAAGATACGACAAAGAGCTGTTCTTAAAACAATGAGTACTCATTTTAAAAATAAGTGGTATGTAGAAATTAATGAAATTTTCATGTGACTAATTCAGTCTATATTTATATATGCAAATATATAAATTACAATTTAGGGAAATATGAAATACAATTTCATACTTCAGAATCATTCAGGATATAACATATGCAGACTTCTCTATAATCATATATTCAGTAAGCTATTGAATCATTTGTGCTATATGTCTATTTGAACTAATTTAAGTTCTAACAATGAATTCATGTATTTAATCAAGTGTTCATAATCAGTTATTATAATGCTATTATAGTCTCTTACCTTTTTATTCTTAGTCTTTTTCTTTTTCCTTTGTTTACTCTTAACCTAGTAGATAAAAAATTATTAAATATGTAATTCAAATTGTTCAATGGGTTATTTTGCAAAATATATCTCCTCTAACCACTAAGATCTTTTGTTTTCTAATATTATAGATATTTCTTTCTAGATTCTATGGAAACAATTATTTTTGTTTTTATCATTTTTATCTTAATCCTAGTTTTCTGTCCTTAAATAATCACTGATGAATAAAGGAACGACACATCATGTCAATAAGTAGGTTACTAATAAAAGTTCACAGATGCTCACTTACACACATGGATGTGAGTAACAAAGGAGGAAGGCACTTTTTAAAAAGCAACATATTCATGCCTATAAGATGAAAGATCTAAGAAGAATTTAGTGACTATATAATAACCATTACCACTTATTTGTAAAGAAATATGGAGATTCCATTCTGGATTATTTACATTCTACCTCTGCACAAATGGTTTTGAAATATCCCACTTTTCTCTTCCTTTCTTCCCTCTCTATTTTAGACTATACTTTCTTCTACTTTCTAATACCTTCCCACATCCACTTCAATTGGGATTAAAAAAAAAATTACAATCTAGCATAATGCTTGCCACATAAGTATTTAAGAAATGATGGCAAAATAAATGGTTATGGCAGGAAAGATTATGGAAGGAAGTACTGAGGAAAGGACCATTCCAATTCAAGCTCTATATAAACACTATGAAAATATAAGCTAAAATTATCTGGGATGCTTTAAGTACAGCACATGCAACAAATTAAAGGCCCAGAATAAGTTCTTCTAACTCAAATATTAATGAGAGCTTATACTTCCTGGAGATCTTTAAGAGATTCTGTTGAAGATTCACTGGGTATTGAGGCCCCATCTTTATTAAGTTCTGCAAACTGTATTTCAGGGTTTGATTTCACATTTATATTGTACTCCATGAGAGGTGGACTTAGTTCTTCTTCCTCATTCTGTAACTCTTCTATTTCAATACCTAAACATTAAAGACAAAATTCTCAAAATCTAGATGAAAGCAATTTCAGCTTCTTATCAATATTAAAATGTTTGCCAAAAAAGCAACATTCACAAAATAGAAATAAAAGATATCTTACTCTTTTCAATTACTCGATGAAAATGTGATGTTCATTTATCAATTACCAAATAATATGTGCAAACACCAGTCTGGAACTAACCAATATGAACCTGAGTGCTATGTTACCTACTGGAATCTTAGGTAGACTCTAGATAATAGATACTGTAGAACTTAAGCAGACTCTAAATACTAACATTTTGCATGTTCTGACTTTGATCCTATTAATACTTCAACTCGTATTATTTTAGCACATACATCTGAAATATAAAGAATAAGAAGATAGAAGATCTATTTTTTCTGTTTTCTTTCTTTTTCATAAGAGGGGTGTGAGCCCCCTATTACGTGATCTTTTCTTTGAGACTTTGCTCCTTGATACTGGCCCAGAGACTCAGTCTCAAAACTTGTGGACTTTGTCTGACTGGTCTCTGAGAGTCCAGCATTTTATCCCAAACAAATCTGTGGTGGTATATTTTTAAGTATAATTTTAATTGAAGAATATTAATTACACTTAAAAAAACAACAGCACAAAAATGGAAATAAAAAAATTACAACTTATCACCTGGCAAAAAAAGTATATAGCTATAAACAGACAGACAGACTAAATGAAGTTATACGCGCTAAACACCAAACAGAGAAAGCGGGAAGGTATTTTTGCCTGCTGAAGTTTCTGTGACTAAAACGTTAGAACATAATCTTTGGGAAAATCCTGGAGCACATGCACTAAGCCAAAGGCAGAATAAAGCTCATTCTTGATTCAGCAGACCAGGGGTGATTTGATCACATGATTTTCCAATTTCTTTTTTTTTTTTTTTGGAGACTGAGTCTTGCTCTGTCACCCAAGCTGGAGTGCAGTGGCATGATCTTGGCTCACTGCAACCTCTGCCTTCTGCATTCAAGCGATTTTCCTGTCTCAGCCTCCTGAGTAGCTGGGACTACAGGCACCAGCCACCACACCTGGCTAATTTTTGTATTTTTAGTAGAGATGGGGTTTCACCATGTTGGCCAGGATGGTCTCAATCTCCTGACCTTGTGATCCACCTGCCTCAGCCTCCTAAAGTACAGGGATTATGGGCGTGAGCCATTGCGCCTGGCCCAAGTTCTTCACAATTATAGTTTATCATTTAGTTTATTTGATCAAATAAAAATTCCATAGGTATCTCGTTAAGTCATTTTACACATTTTATTTTTAAATATATTTACTTAAAATACTTAAAATATACATTTTATTTTTAAATATACTTACGCTGACTGCCCGTTATTGACTGTAGAGCAATTCCTATAATACATAAAGAAAAATTTTAGATGTACAATTGTAAATGCAACAAATGAATGTCTGGCTAGGATTAAGAAAAGGCAGAATATTTTTATATTGCACCAATTTATTCTATAAGTAACTGGAAAAATAACCAGCTTTGCTCATCAATTCAGTTTAGATAAGACACAATCTTTAGATTATCACATAAAGGTTATAAATCCATGATTAGAGAAAAAAAAAGTAAACAAAAATGTGGTATCACAGATAAAGCCTAGAACACAAGCACTTTAAACCAAGCGACAAATACTTATGTTTACAGTCTAAGGCCATGAAACAATAGTTAATTACACAGCAAACCTCCATTGAAAGTTGGGACCTTTTTAGCAATCTGATTTATCCAGATCAGCACTTGCTCTCCTTGCCCATTAATACTGAGCACTACAATGTATATCAGGCTGTGTTAAGCTCCAGAGATTGAATGGTGAAGAAAAAAAGGACAATCTTCATGGAGATTTAGTGGGATGATGGATGTTAATCAAATTATCAGATATCCAAATAAAAAGCAACTATAATAGCTGAGGAAAGAAATATAAGATGGTAAGAAAGCCTCTAGTAAAGGGACTTGACCAATAAGCTCTTCTGACTGCTTGAGTAAGAACTGCTTAAAATACCTTGAATTGAATGGGTGCTCAAAACTCTTTCTCAAATACTCTATTCTCATGTATCACTTAAAATCCTAATAGAGTAAATGTATTTTTTAAAACCCTAATTTATAAGTCAAAAATTCTTGCCTGACTTTCTTATATATCAAACTCAGTGTCCTCTTCTTTCATTCTTTGATTATGCAAGAAAACAAAGGTATTCCAGAGCCTTAGTAAATACCAAGACTGAAATTGGGCACAGCAATTATCTCTGAAGAAAACCTGGACCAGTTCACTAGAAACGTGTACAGTTGTATGTTTATATAGCATCAGTGTGGTCATCAGTTGTTCACTGGGCTGTAAATTACTTGGGACCAGGAAGTCATCCTGAATAGCACAGCAGGGTTTCAGAGATGTTGTCATGCCTTGAACTCTGCTTTCCGAACGAATAGCTGAGAAGGTATCCTGAGATGTGGGAGAGGAGGTCTGAAGTCTTTTCCATATCAACAGACAAGTTGGGGAATGGCCAATACAAACACTTGCATGAATGTTACTTGATTTTTAAAATTACCTACAGCCAACGAATAGCTGCTAAAATTGTAAACTAAACAAGGTTCTGCTAGAAAGTAGAAGAAACATATATCCACACTGTCTAAACGAACATCTTTGAAACCACACAGTACCTATATGTCATGGTTTTAGACTTTACTAATTTTGGAGAATAAAACTCCACTTAATGTGATAAAACTCTACTTAAAAGTCTTCAACGATTTCTGTCTGAACAATGCAAACTCCTCAATGTGACAAAAAAATCCTCTTGAATGTACCTTATGAACTCTCCCCTAATCTCAATAAAGCCAACCTTTTTTAGTTGCCTGCAGTATATTTTTATGTTTCTATACGTTTATTTTTGTCTCCCTCTGAAACATCCTTCTCAATCTTTTTCACCTGGCTAACTTTTGCACACCATTAATAGTTCTTTAACAATCACACTCTCCAGAAAGCTTTTTTGGACTCCTTCAGCCTAGGATTTCCCATGGTATTCTGGAAACATCTCTAGCACTATAATTTCTATTACCCTCCTGATGAGTCTATTTTCCCAAAACCATGAGCTCACTGAATCTCTTGCCCTTTTCACTGTGCCTGGCACAGAGCAGACATTCAATCAACGGAAGTTTATTGGCTGAAGTAAATAATCACTTAGTACCTTGTTGATAGCAGGATAACATCCTCTGTATGATTTCTGGTACTGGTATGCCTAGGTAGATGGATAGCTGATGGTAATCAAGGGAGATATTCTCAATGGGATTCTCCTTCACTTTGTCAATATCCTCTTGCTTCATCCCAAGGCGCAGAAGAATATCTGAAACTTTTTTCCAAATTGAACTGAACTGTGACTCAGTGAGACCATTCATCAAAATCTCACTAAGGAGGATATCTCTGTATTTGCACAGTCGCAGGATGTCTGCAGATTTACAGATGTCAGAAGATGGCGGTTCCATATTCCATCCTTTTTTGGGTGCAGGGAACACATTCAAATGTTTTATAAGAGCTAACAGGAGGCATAAGTCAAACTGTTTGGATTGTGGTAACTCCTTGTTTGGAGGATAAAGCAGATGCCATGATCCACCCAAAGGATGATTGGTCCAAAGATGATTATAGTAGGATTCCAGCACATTCTTGTGTATAAGAAGCTCTTTTTTCAAAAGAGGGGGTGGCATAGCCTCATCAAATATTTGCCGAACAATGTCAGTACCAGAAATAATAATTATATGAAGCAGATGATAGAAATAATTATAATCAAGCTTGAAGATAGGCATTTCATCTGAAAATAAATTTTGGGAAGTCAAGACATTCCACATTAATTCTCTTTTTCTATTTGGTCTCTCATATTATATCCTAAGCTCCTGCAGGATAAAAACTATTCCAAAAGAATGAAGGATTGTGCCGGGCGCGGTGGCTCACGCCTGTAATCCCAGCACTTTGGGAGGCCGAGGCGGGCGGATCACAAGGTCAGGAGATCGAGACCACGGTGAAACCCCGTCTCTACTAAAAATACAAAAAATTAGCCCGGCGCGGTTGTGGGCGCCTGTAGTCCCAGCTACTCGGGAGGCTGAGGCAGGAGAATGGCGTGAACCCGGGAGGCGGAGCTTGCAGTGAGCCGAGATCGCGCCACTGCACTCCAGCCTGGGCGACAGAGCGAGACTCCGTCTCAAAAAAAAAAAAAAAAAAAAAAAAAAAAAGAATGAAGGATTGTACAGGGCTTTGCCACAGCCAGTGCTCAATTAGCATGCTGCTTTATCTCTGTCAAAACATCTGAAAAAAAAATGTTCCCAAGCAAAAGTAATAACAAAGACTAATCACCACAGAAGTCTTTCAGTCATCCAAGGTTTTGTTCAAGTAAATGATCTTTGGCAACAAAATGACATCACAGTATTAGGTCTTTAAAAATTCTGAAATTTGCCAAGAATGCTAATTGTCAATGTTTAACTCTACTTTACATAAACAATTATACTTTATCCTAATCAGCACTGCCCAACAGAATATCGTGTGATAAAATGTTTTATATTTGCACTAATACTCATTGAGCACTGGAAATGCTGCTTGGGTGACTAAGGAACTGAATTTTCAATTTAATTTTAATTAATTTAAATTTAAGTAGGCACATACAGCTAGGGACTACTATACTAGATAGCTCAGATCTATATCAAGAAATGCCAAAAGATCTAGCTCCTTGCTACTCAAAGGGTAGCCCAGAGACCAGTAGCATCAAGCATCCACCTGAGAGCCTGTTAGAAAAGCACAGTCTCAGGCCCCACTCCAGACCTACTGAATTGAAATCTGCCTTTTAACAAAATTCCCAGATATATCAAATATATGTATAATGTTTGAGAAATTCTGATCTAATAAAACTCATCTTGTCACCCCCTCAAAAAAAGAGAGGTAGGTATTTCATCAATAACATGGAATAAGGCATGAAACTGAACTATTTGGTATTTTCCTGTTTTAATAGTGCTTTCAAAGGAGAAAAGTGGGCTGAGGTGAATTAGAAAGTACTAATAATTTGTTATATGACGGCATTTGGTGTTATATGGATATCAAAATATGTGTTTCTCACAAAATGCAGCTTTATTTTATCCTTCAAGATTCTATGTTTCAAGAGATTTATTAAATTAACATTTTTGCTTGAAATACTCGATATACACTGTGGAGGCAAAGTTAAAAAGCTAATGACACAGGGAGCTTTCTTTGGCTTACCAACCAAATACAAAGTTGGCTAGACTGCCACCAAACTATTCTTCCATGGGCCCACGGTCCCTTAATTCAGGTCTCCAGGTTCTGGGCAGGATATTTCCTAGCACACTCCTAAAAAGCTGGCAGCTAAGTTTAGAGTACTTGGCCTCAAACTCAAAATGTTCATTCCTTTCATGTAAGGGTACTCTAATGCTTGCTCTATTAAGAAGGAATGCAACAAGGGAAGGAAGGGTTGGTAGAAAACCTCTGCTGGAACACAATCCCACGGTATAGTCACAGTTATGCACCAGACCTAGCATGCCTCTCTATAGGATGCCAAGGTAATGTGAGATCCATACATCTGCTGATCTTCCTGTCTGTGATTTCCAGCCTACACCAAGTGCTCGTATAAACCCAAGCTTAGTGAATGACAAACACGGTAAAGACGTGGTTTATGGCATGAAAGTTGACAGAGAAGTCAAAAATTTTAACATACTTTTCAACAGAAGGCATATAAAAATAAAATAATACCTTTTGTATTAAATTTTAAACTGATCTTCGGTCTTATATCAGTATCAGTTATTTTCAGAGATATCAACTTTTTATAACTGCAAATGGAAAAAAATTAAGTTATAGCGGAAATAAAACAATGTGAAAGTCAGTCAAGATTTCTAGTATGAGCATGGCTAAGTAAGTATTTTCATCTTCTACTCCTAGAAATAATTCAAGAAGGAGAAAAAATAATGAACAAATAGAGCTCACCAACAATGAAAACCCTACACTGTCACTTTCATTGGAATTATCAAGTAAGCAGTATTGCCAGATTTCATACTAAAATTATCATATTACAAACTTCCTTGCAAAAAGGATGTGTGGTAGCAGAAAAAAAGGAAAGAAAGCTTTGCACTGTAAGACCAAAAAAAAAAAAAAAAAAAAAAGCAAGCAAGCAAACAGAAAAATAGCAAACCTAGAAGTCCTCCCTGGACCTCTCTTCCCCATATAATATTTTTGGCAATAACTATTCCAAGAAAACCCAACTCATTTAACACCTATTGATTAAAAACAATACAGATGCTAGCAGAACATCAATACAAATAATTAGAAAAATAAAAAATAAAGTAGCAAAATGTATTAACTAGAATAAGCACTAGGTAAATGCTGCCATTAAACAGATGGCTTGGCTTTGAAATGAACCACGGAAAACAAAACAAAAAAATACTGGACAACAACGCTACAATGTAAGCTTAATGAGGAAAGGGATTTTGGTGGTGGTTGTTTGTTATTGTTAACTGATTTTTATCTCCAGTACCACTATAACACTATTAGTTGCACATTACATTGAAAAAATGTAAAACTCTGACAATATGAAGTCATTGGCAAAGATACCGAGTAAAAGGTATTTCCCATATTGTTGGTGGGGAGTGTACATTTGTAAAACCACGCTGGAAAACAATTTGGCAAAAGCTAGTAAAGTTATAGATATATACACGTGGCCTAGCAATTCTACTTTTAGGTATATATTCTGGAAAATTTTCTGCTCATAATGACCTAGCGACATGTACAAGAGTGTTCACTACAAAACTACTGTTATAGCCAGGACCTAGAAATAAACATCTGTTAATGGCAGAATGATTAAATTAGTGAAGCAATAAAAATGAAAACTCTAAAACTATAATAGTAAGAATGGAATCACACTAAACATGATTTTAAAATGTATAAAATGAATGTTTCCACATATAATGTTCAAAACAGAAAAAATTAAACTACACTTATAAGTAACAATATATTATGTAATTTATAAAGTAAGTAGAAGTAAAACATATTAAGACAATAGCACAAAAGAGGGAAGAAATGAAAATCTATTATTGTAAGGTTTATCTTACACTACACATGCTGTGGTATAATACTATTTTAAAATAAACTTTGGTAAGTTAAAAATATGTATTGTAAGTCCTCAAGCAACCACTAAAAAAGGGTAAAACTAATAAACCAAACCAGAAAATAAACAATAAAGACAGATAGGGAAAACTGAAAACAACAAGGCAGACAGTAGATTTCCAACCATATAAATTAGTAAAGAAAATACAAATGGAATAAAAAAAACAATTTAAAGGCAGAGATTGTCATATTGTATATATAAAACAAGAAAGACCTATGCCACCTATATACATAGGTTGAAGTAAAGGGATGCAAAAGGATATACCATGCAAACACTAATCAAAAGAAAGCTGCAGTAGCTATATTAATAACAGACAAAAAACACTTCAGGCAAGAATACTATCAGGGTTAAAAAGAGCTATTAAAGCCGGGCATGGTGGCTCATGCCTGTAATCCCAGCACTTTGGGAGGCCGAAGCGGGTGGATCATGAGGTCAGGAGACAGAGACCATCCTAGTCAACGTGGTGAAACCCCATCTCTACTAAAAATAACAAAAACTAGCTGGGCATGGCGGTGTGCGCCTGTAGTCTCAGCTATTCAGGAGGCTGAGGCAGGAGAATCGCTTGAACCTGGAAGGCGGAGGTTGCAGTGAGCCGACAGCGCGCCACAGATTTCCAACCTGGGTGACAGGGCGAGACTCCGTCTCACAAAAAAAAAAAAAAAAAAAAAAAAAAAAATGTTAAATAAGAATAAAGGGGTCAAATTGTCAAGAAAAAAAGGTAACAATCCTAGATGTGTGTGTAGCATTTAATAAGAGTTTCTAGATATACAATTAGACAGTAGACAAAAAAAAATGAATTGTATACGTCAACATTCCCTGAGTAACTGGTGGAAAAAGTAAATAATCAAAAATGATATAGAATGATGAAACAGAGCTGTAAACTAATTTTATCTAATGTATAGACTATTTCATTCAAGATCAGAAGACAGATTCTTTACAAATGCAAGTGGAACATTCACCAAGATATACAGTAATACGATCATAAAATAAATTACTGAAGAGAATTAAACTAAAAGTCAATATCTGGAAAGACAGCTGAAATATTACCAAATATTTGGCAATTTAACAAATCCCAAAGAGCCCATGGTTAAAACATACACACACACACACAAAACTAGAAAATATTTAAAATAAAATGAAAATAGTAATAATAAATTTCTACACATCAAAATATACGGGACACAGTTAAAGCAATGCTTAATGTAAAATCAATTTATAAAGAAGAAAGGTCTTGAATCAATGATCAAAACTTTCACCTTAAAAAAATCAAAGCTGGCCGGGCGCGGTGGCTCAAGCCTGTAATCCCAGCACTTTGGGAGGCCGAGACAGGCGGATCACGAGGTCAGGAGATCAAGACCATCCTGGCTAACACGGTGAAACCCCGTCTCTACTAAAAAATACAAAAAACTAGCCGGGCGAGGTGGCGGGCGCCTGTAGTCCCAGCTACTCGGGAGGCTGAGGCAGGAGAATGGCGTGAACCCGGGAGGCGGAGCTTGCAGTGAGCTGAGATCTGGCCACTGCACTCCAGCCTGGGTGACAGAGCAAGACTCCGTCCCAAAAAAAAAAAAAAAAAGAAAAAAAAAAAATCAAAGCTAATTAAACCCAAAGCAAACAAAAGAAATGAAATTACAAAGAGCATATATGAAATTTAAAACAAAAACATTACAGAAAAATCAGTAAAATTAAAAGCTGATTCTTTGAAAAGATCAACAAAATTGATAAACTTCTATCCAGAATGATCAAGAAAAAAAAAAAAGACACAAATTGCTAACATTAGGAATGAGAAAGGTGACATCACTACAGAGAAAAGGTCTCTTTGGCTGAAGAAACCAGAAAACTGAAATGGAACCATGACTACTAAGAGAATGGGGGAATCCTAGAAGGGAAAGTAATCAGAAAAGAGATCCCCAAATTCTTTCCCACAATGTCTCTGACTGAACACTGAACCACATGTGTGGAACAGACTAAAAGCAGCTCAACTAAGACCAAAAGATCTGGACTGAGACTGGATCCGAAAGTGTTCAAAGTTCACATCTAGCCAAATTAGTGGCCTGTCAAAATAAAAGTAACATTATCCATTAGGGAATAATGGAATCCAGAATCTCTACTTTGTATTTATTGTGGCCTAGCTATGTGCCAGATATTATGCTATGTGCCGGGAACATACCAGAAAACAAGATAAAGTTCTTGCCCTGGTGGAGGTTACATTCAAATGGAGAAGAAAATGTAATAAACGTTAGTAAATGTTTTGATAGAAATAGAGGAAATACATGATAGAACATCTACTGTAATCTAAGTAAGTCTTTTCGAAAGTTTTAACTAGGCAAAGCAGAGTATTCCAAGCAAAGCTTGGAGGTCAAACAGTAAACTAGATACACTTCAATGCAATAACTTGGGAAGTTTCTTGAGATGGCACACTGAAGAAACCAAAAGAAGCTCTGTATAGTTGGTACATATATGGTTAAGAGTAAAGTGACAAGAGATGGCACGAATGAGTTCAGCTGTGTACAAGGTTAAGTGAAGAGCTAAGTTAAAGAATCTGAACTTAATTTTAAGAGCAATGAGAAGCTTCTGAAAGATCTTCATGCACAGAAGTGATATATTCCAATTTTTATGTTAGAAAAGTTCTATTGATGGTTATGAAAACCACAGACTGGAAAAAGGAGAGGCTAAAGACAGTTTTAAGAAGCTGTTTGAGAATTTCAAATGAGAAATAATGATAACCTCATTTAGTTTAGTGAAGTGGTAGAGATAGGGCAGAAATAGGAAGAAATTTATATTTTAAAAACTAAATTGGCCAGGCGCAGTGGCTCACGCCCCACTTTGGGAAGTCAAGGCAGGCGTATCATGAGGTCAGAAGATCGAGACCATCCTGGCTAACACAGTGAAACCCTGTCTCTACTAAAAATACAAAAAAAATTAGCCAGGCGTGATGACGGGCACCTGTAGTCCCAGCTACAAGGGAGGCTGAAGCAGGAGAATGGCATGAACCCGGGAGGCAGAGCTTGCAGTGAGCCAAGATCAAGCCACCACACTCCAGCCTGGGCGACAAAGTGAGACTCTGTCTCAAAAAAAAAAAAAAAAAAAAAAAACAAACTAAATTGATAGGACTTTTAAAAAAGTTACAAAGCAGTGTTAGAAAGAAAGATCATGAGTCCAGTTATGGCCATGCTGAATTATAAACATTTTTGAAAAATAAAAATGGAGATATTTAGTATGCAGGTAACTATACAGGTCAAGCTTTTAGGAGAGAGATCTGTGGATATAAAGATTTGGGCTTCTTTAACTAATAAGGGAAAACTGATGCTTTAGATGTCAATGCAATGTCCCTACTAGATTGAAAAATGGCATTTACACATTAAAAAGAAGAAAAAGAGAATCAATGGATTAGGAGAACGTTTATACTGAAACTTCTAACTTCAGTAGCAACACTCTGTAATATCTCTATTAATTCTAGGCTTATCAAATATATTACTCTGCAATACAGTTTTCTCATCTAAGAAACAGGAAGATTCTAATTGTAAGACAAGCTTAGTGGTTTGGATAAGTTTTGAAATATAGAAAAGTCTGTATTTCATAACAAACTAACTTTAAGAAAAATATCTTAAAGGATTATTTTCACACTTAATGGGAAAGTATTCACATAATTTCTCCATCTCTGCTTTAGAATGTAAAATGTCTACAATAAATGGTGATAGAGAGGGAAACAAATGGCAATTAAATACGATTTTTTTCACAAACCTTAATACTACCTTAAAATTTAATGCAGCTCCATTACGTGACAGAAACACAGAAGAATTAAGCAACCAAAAAATATATGCATATTCCAAAAAAGGTAACAGAATATTTTCTTTTAAGCTTACCTTGCTCCTAAATTTTCAATGGTTATATATTCATCCTTTCTCACAACTTCAAACTGCAAGTAATGGGGGAAAAAATAGCCCTAAAGTAGTTCAATTTTCAAAATTTGTAATGTTATTTCTTAGCTTAACATTTGAAACATACAATGAGAGTTAAGTCACAGTGAATATAAAACAAACAAAACATAAATAACAAGGTAAGTAATAAATAATCCTGATCAAAAAAACAAACTAGAGTTGACCTTAAAAAAGCAGTTCTACTTTACATCACTATAGGATTTAAATGCCAAATCTGAAATACAAAAATAGCATATTTTAAAATAAAGAAATAAGATACATTTCTAGTCATAATTTGGTCTATTTAGTTATAAACTAAAAATTCAACAAGATAGTTCATTAATTAAACCATAAAATGGATATCATCTGAGTGCATTTTATGTAACAGGTACTATATGTGATGTTCTATAGATACTTTCATAGGGGGTTATTCACAGACTAAAAGAGGTTCAGAAAGCCTAAAATTATTTTTAACCTTAGGTTAGAAAGTCAAAAGATTAGATACATTATCCTTAGTTCACAATACTTTTTATTGGTATACTTATGGCATATTTTGTCTTTGTTTCTCTTTTTGTGTCTTTCTCTTTATTCTTAAATTTTTACTGTTCTTAAAGACCACTTAAATACTACTTTGCATAAATCACAGCAATAAAAAGGTCCAAGAGCTCAGTCACCATCAAAGGCAACATGGCTGGAATCCAATTACGATGATCCCAGGTCTCTTTCAAGTCAAAAATATTTTTCCAAGGAAGGAAAGCAAGGAAAAAAAAAAAAAAAAAAAAAAAAGGACAAAACAAGATACTCACCAAAATTTTAACAATTCCAGGTACATCACACTGCAGCATCCTTACCATGTCACCTGTACATCCTTCCTTCAAGCATTTTTTCCCACTAAAACTCTAAAGTTATTAATAGAAAAAAATAAAAATAGAAAAAATCACTGATGTGCAAATCTGATTATATTTAAATAAATTTAGTTAGAAGCAAATGTTGCTAGACAGTAAACTGGAAGATGGGAATATTTGACAGGTAGCTGTTAAAAGATGGTCCATTTCATAAATCAATGGATATCCTACTTAAAATGTATGATTTCACTCTACTTCAAAATCTTCAAGTAGCTGTATTACAGACTGAGATGCATTTGCTACTCCAGAGAAAGCAACTTCAAGTAAAATGTACTCATTAAACATGTGTAAAGAGGATTACTGAATTTCTATCAGATACATGAAGATTCTAGGGAAAAGGAAAGAATAAAAATGTTACATCCTTTCTCTAGTTCTGGCCTGATATTTCTTTTGGCTAAGTTATTCATTTTTCTTTTACTTCTCTTTCTAAAATTCAGTAATATTAATTGCCCTAACAATCAAGGAAATTGTAAAGTATATACCACTTAAAAATAAATAAGTAAATCTTCATACAATTGTTTTTACAGTTTACAATGTGAGTTCATCTGTTTTATCTGTTAATTCTTACAAAAACCCTATGAAATAGGTTTATCTTATTATTAATTTACAGCTTAAAAAAATTAGTCTTTGAGCAATTAAGTTACCAGTCTAATATAATAAAACTAGTAAGTGGCTCAGTCTGGACTGGAACCCAGATCTCCCAACTCCATATTCAATGCACGTTCTACTACACCACAATTACTTTAAATGGGTTTTCTGTTGTTCGTAGAATGTAAACACTATAGAATCAAACATTATAGACCCAACTTACGGTCATCAGCTCACTAAGGAGTAATTAATTCAGAGCTGGGCTTTGTATTTCCACTTTAATATTAGTTGCAAACAACTCTATTGTATGTTATATAATAGTTAATAATTATAACAATTATATATTATATATTAGTTATAATTATAACTTATAAAATTATAGTTATATAATTATATGTTATATATAGTTATATACAATTATAACATATAATTATAGTCATAATTATAACTATTACATATTATAACCATGTTATATAATTACATATTATCTATAACTATATATGATATGTAACCATTATAACTAAATATAAATATTAAAGATTCTAAATATATTTTTGAAGACTATGAAATCTGTCCTTGTTCATCACCTCTAAAATGGAAATCCTTAAAATTGTATAATTATCCTTTCTGTGTGTTTACTAAGAAATTCTATTCTATGATCCTATGTGCATATATGCAACAATATTTCTATTCTTAAGAGTATACATTTCTAAAAGGAAGGGAACAAATTGATAGAAACCACTAAGCAAATCAACTGGTAGCGTGTCATCTACAAAGAGCCATTCAATAAATGATGATAATGAATGAAAAGTGGTAGGGAGATAAGCATCAGAGAGAATTGGGAAAGAACAAAGAAGGAAGTAAAAGAAAACGAAAAAAAGGAGGAAGTAAAAAGAAGGAGGGAAGTTATGAACAGGAAGAAACGATGATGAAGAGAACAAAAGAGGAAAGGGTAGAGAAAGAAATGCTGTTGTAGTTTTAAGAACGAATATAATACCTGATCATTTTCACCTGGATACTTTAAATTCTTGAACTTTTTCCAGCAAATTTTATGGAAATAAACACAGCAACTTTTACTGCACATTAACTGAAAAAATCCCTGGAAAAAAATAAAAGTAAGTTATCAGTAAGGACATGGTGATTCTTACATAGATAAAAAAAATTATATTAAGTCACTTTAAAAATTATTCTATAATTAAATTTTACACGGCATTCAAAATTTATCAACAGAAATCAGAGATCACCAAATAACTTTACAAGTCACTAAAGACAGGAAAATTAGGACGGAAAAAAATGGTCAATAACTTGAAAAGTTAATATATTTTCCACATTCTACGTACAACACAATATTAGAAACCCAGTGAGTGATGTCTATAGAGGAACATGTTCATCTCCATTTTTACATGTCTCTTTTCCTCCATCCCAGCTCCATACCATTACTGCCTGAATCCCCTGTTACCAATCATGAGAACTCAGATTTGCTGCCTTGCTGACAGCTCCTGAGCTACTGGTTTTTCTGAGCATACAGATTGCCTGTCCTTCCAACTGTACCCTGCCTGGAAACTACAGCCTTGCTTTTTAAAATTTTTGCTTTGATGACAAAAATTAAATTGTGTGCCCAGGTATTTCTGCTGCTACATGCTGTTGTTCATTTGATTAGAACCCTAAAGCATTCTTGAGAAACCTTAGGACCATATCGCCATGTCACCTAAACCAATACTGAACAAGCTTGACCCTGAGCACTGCATGTCACCAGGCTCACTTTTCAACTTCTATTGAGTAGATCTTGGTCTTCTCCTTCTCCCCAGCTATCGGATTGGCTGTACACATCATGCCTCGCAATTAAGATTTCAGTTATTTTTTTTAGAAGTATTGTCTGATTTGCACATCGTCTCATCCCATCTTGTGATTTCACAAAGTCTTATTCTGATAGATCCAGAGAGATAGATCTATCAGAAGTATTCTGACAGCTAAATTTCTTCAAATCAAGGCTGGTTACTTTTTCCCCCTGCCAAGGCCCATAGAAGAGAAAATGATCACTTATTTAGTAGCATCATTCCTGAGGAGTGACAAACTTTCTCCTTAGTAAAATGCTACCATTCTTAACCTCTAACAATTCTAACTATAAAGTAAAGCATTTTTTAGATCATTTTCACTGTATGATTGACTGCAGGAATAATACTTATAACTTCAGATGCACGTGAATGTTACAAAACCTTAGCAAAACCAATTTATTCTTTTATTGACTCACAGAATATAAATAATTCCTGATCACTCTGAATCTAAGTTCTCAGAGACAGTCAAATAACTTTTCAGCTGCTTCACCACTGTAATTAAACTAAATGCTCTTTTAAAATATTTTATACATAATATAATTTTTTATAATTTTATATATATACTTTTTCAATTGCTTTTTAAAAATACTGAAATATTGTTAATTGACAATTACAGTACCTTGTAACTGGTGTTCTTCAAAATGTCAGCTTCACAAGATCGTTCACAATCTAGGTAACTACAAATCGTCTGCTTCATTATATTACTTTCAGTTGTCTTGATAAAATTATTAAGATGATCCTAGATTTTAAAAACAAAGAATTATGAATTATTAATAATAAAGTAAGACTACCCATGTTTTACCTTGGTAATATGTCCATATCATACCCCTTTTTGAAGTGCTTGTATATAGGTATTTTTTTAATAGTAATGAAACATTTCCCTAATTCAAAGTAAACAACATATAGGAAGGTCCTAAATTAGAAGGACTGGATTTCTTAATGAATGATAAAATCATGGAGAATGGAGAGAAGTTTATGTTTGAAGCCATACTTCTCTTTATCACCTAACTCATAACACCTGGCATGTTCCTATCAAGAATTATTTGCTCTAATATGTACACACAGAGAGATAATAAATCACTGGTGTCCAAGAGAATCTTGGCTGGAACCAATCCCTAGGTCACTACATTGGCAGTGAAACCACTGTGGTACTACAATATGCCATTCCTGCTATAACGGGCAAAAGTACAGTAGAGAAATATGTTTTCAATGTCTTTGGTTACAAATCAGAATATAATTTCTCATTTTAAAATGCTGATTAAATGGCCAGAAGTGGTGGCTCATGCCTGTAATCGTGGTGCTTTGGGAGGTCAATGCAGGAAGACTGCTTGAGACCAGGAGCTCAAAGCTGCAGTGAACTATGGTAGCAACATTCCACTGCAGTCTGGGTGACAGAATGAGACCCTCTCTCTAAGAAAAAAAATAGAATAAAACACATAACAAATAAATGAAATGCTGATTAAATACAGGTGAATCATGTTATCAGGTCTAAGTTAAATGATTAGATAAGGTCCTTCATACTTATCCTTTAGAGGGATAGAGTTACAAAATTTCAAATAGTATTACTGGTAATATATTGAAGGTATATACAATAAATAAGCCTCTAGAAATTATTTCACAAATATTAGCTCAATGCAGGAGGATAAAGTTGAGAAAATTTCCCAGAGAGTAGAAAAAAATATTTTCAGAAATAAGAAAATTAGAGACTCAGTCTAGTCTGCAAGGCATCTGAATAATAAGTATTTCACAAAGAAAAAGAGAAAGTTAAGAAAATATTATCAAACATATAAAACAAGAAAATGTCCCAGAAGCAAAAAATACAAGTTCAGAACACTGGGGATACAGAAAATATCCTTAACAATTCCCAGAAAGAAGACAATAAAACAGGTCAAATACAAAAGTTTAAAAATCAGAATGAAATCAAGTTTCTTAAAAGTAATATTAGAAGTTAAAAGATAACAGAAAAATGCTTTTAAAAAATTAGAGGCCAAGGTGGGAGGATCACCTGAGCCCAGGAGTTTGAGACCAGCCTGGGCAACATACTGAGATTGTCTTTACTAAAAAAAAAAAAAAAAAAAAAATTAGCCAAGTGCAGTGGCATGTGCCTGTAGTCCCAGCTACTTGGGAGGCTGAAGGAAAAAAATTGCTTCAGCACAGGAGGTTGAGGCTGCAGTGAACTATGATCATGCCACTGCACTCCACCCTGGGTGACAGAGCAAGAACCTGTTTCCGAAAAGAAAAATTATTCTACCCTCAAGCAAGATATGAATAGAGCATACAAAGGATAAATTATTTTGACACTTGAAAGGTCTCAAAAAATTTACCTCCCATGCAAGGCCTCTTTTACGGGAAGCTGCTAGAGGCTAGAGGAGTTGCACCACCAAAACAAGGAAGCAACCCTAGGAAGGAAAACTTGAGTTCTGAGAAACAGAGGATTCCACATAGAAGAAAGGTGAGGAAAATTCCCAGGATGAGAGTGAAGGGAAACCCTGAGGCCAGCTTAATAAAAACGTGTAACTACCAGTAGGATAGGAGAAAGAGAGAGAGAGAGAGAGAGAGAGAGAGAAAGACAGAGAGAGAGAGAGAGAAGAGAGAGAGAGAGAGAGAGAGAGAGAGAGTGTGTGTGTGTGTGTGTGTGTGTGTGTGTGTATAGGGGATGTATAAGCAAGCTAAACTCTCATTTTTCACAGTGAAAAGTCAATAGAGAAAACCTGGTGATATGTTTTAAATAGCAGTATTTTTTTGGAAAATAGGTAAACATCAAAGAAAAATGCTTAGAAAGTTGGAAGAAGCAGAATTTCAGATAGAGATGACAAAACAGAAACTCTTATTTTAAGTCTTTAAAGATTATTTGACAAACTGAATATATATATTACTGTGCATTAAATAAATATTCACTTAAAAAGTTAGATAATAAAGAAAGCAAAATATTTTAAAAAGAGGAAACAAAAGAGTAAAACAACCAGGATCAAGTAAGGGACTGCTTTGTAAAGTAGGGGTGAAAATTTAGTATTTTAAAAATGCATAAAATTATTACTTTAGCAAGTCAAAATTAAAAGTCATATGATTACCTAGACAATGCCAAAAGCTGTCTGCATGTTCTATTCATTACTGAGAGAAGTATATTAAAATATTCTATTGTGATTGGGGATTTAAAAATATTTCTCCTTTCAATTCTGTCAATTTTTGGCCCATATATTTTGAAGCTATACTACTAGGTATATACAAATTTGAGTTATTATATCTTCCTGGATAACTGAATTTTATGTTTTAATAAAATGTCTCTCTTTATTTTGAGTAATGTTTTTGGCCTTAAAGTCAGGTAAAACATAAAGATCAAGAAAGATCTAAAGTTTTGAAAAAGATATGTCATTCAAACATTAACCAAGAGAAACCTGCTGTAGCTATGTTCATATTAAACAAATTTAAAAGACCCAAATGGCTATCAGATGGGTTAAAAATTACCCAAAAGGTAAAGTACACCCAGAAGGTGTGGGAAAATGAAAAGTCTCACACTATTTAAAGAATACAAAGTGGTACAATGTCCTGAGATAAAATATGGAGACGTGTAACAACTTTACATTGTGTGAACACTTGCTCCACAATTCCACCTTTAGCAATTTATTCTAATGAAATGACATGACGAATATGCAAACATCACTTTATATAAGAAGGAAAAACTGGAAATATTTAGAATAAACTTAGCGGGGAACTAGTTGAGTAAATTAAAGCAAAGCTATATGATACATTACACCAAAATTGCATTGTATAATAGTCTAATGACTGAGAAATAAAAAATACTATATATTTCCAGAGTACAAATAAGTGTGCACAACATCACACTTAAAATCACAAAATAAAGGCTATTGTTTATGTGTGTGTGTGTGTGTGTCTGGAAAGATATAAATAAAAATGCTAACAATGGTTTATCCATTTGAAGAAGAAATATAGATGAATTTCACCTTTGGGCATTTTTATATTTTCCATGTTTTCTGAACTAAGCATTTACTACTTTGTAATATAAATCAACAGCAAAATAATGGTAAAGATAATTAGGAAAAAAAGTTAACTGCTACATTTGACTCTAACCATGCAGAGTACTGGCCTAGTATTGCTATTAATCTTCTTGTTATTTGAAAATGTTAACACTGCCACCTCACTTCTCCCTCCTTTTTGAATCATACATTCTGCACTAGGTAATACAATAAAGGTTGTTTCTTATATAAAAAGTTATGTGCCAATAAAAGAACATGCATGCTGTAAGAATATGACATAGTTGGTTCACACATTATGATTCTCATTAGTTACAAATAAAATGTTACTCTTAAATAATTTCTTACTTTAAAAGTTGTAGGTAAATCTTCATCTTCTGTAGGATCTATGTCAAACCAATGGTCATTTTTATCTCCAATTTCTTGTAAGCTTTTATGAAATTCTAGCAGTCCTCCATTATATCTGAAAGGAATTTTAAAATAAGGTTAGTTTGAATGGGACTGTGCAGATGCATGGTTTACCAAAGATACAAGTAACCCAGTTTTTGTGATAAATAGGGTGGTGATAACCTCTGGCATGCCATAGAAATACAAATACTAGGACTCTCACCTGCGGCAGATTGGGATGAAATACAGGTAGAAGGGGAGGCACTAGATTATGTAGTAGCTCAAGCTTGAACAGTATGGGGGCCATGGTAATTAAAGGGACTGTAGAGTTGGTTGGCTTTTGTTAACTGTCTTGGAGGCCTTGAAGAAAGAGAATGACAGGCACAGGTCAGCCAACTATTAACTCAGGATACACTGTGAAATCCAGGCCTCTATGGGGGCAATTTAATGAGACTCTCATCCCCTATGGCCATGATCCGTGCTGAAAATAAGGCCCAAATTTAATCATAAAGTGAAACAAACTGATATTGAATGCACAGCCTCAACAAGACTAATATCATCAACTCAGGACACTGAAAACTAGAAGGCCTCTATGGCAACATCTAAAGAACCTCCTCTAGACATAAGGCAGACTATGATGAAAATGAAGCTCAAGATTTAACCATAAGGGTAGAACAGCTGCAAAGGAGACCCAAAACACAGCCTCAACAGAACTACACAAAAATTAGGGATTTGATATGCTATGAGTAGACCCTGAGATGTAAAACTGGGATATTTAGGTGAATGTGCTTAGAAACACTGAATCCTTAAATTCCCCCCATGAACGCTCTTGACTGGCAAAGACCTATTCCTTGCCACAGGAGAGTAGCCTATCTTTATTTAAAGACCATGCAAAAATACCAGCTGAGATGCATGTCTCAAAAAGATGATGTCCTTCCTTCTTAAGATCTTCCCCTACCTCACTGCCTTCAGATAATAAATCTAAGGTCAGGTGGAGAGCCCAAGTGAGAAAACAGAGCCTCTGCCCAGGAAGAAAAAGCTTGTTAATTGTAAGAATTGCAGAGCCCAACTAGAACGTACTGGCAGGAACATGAGTGGAAGTGGATCTTTAAAGTGCTGAACCAAGAGTAAACACAAGGCTGGATGGGGAAGTGTACACTGATATGGAAAAATTCTTCCATAATTCAAGATTTACCTTCCTAGAAAGGACATCTGAATCCAGTCCTAATATGGTGCTGAGAAGGCTCCTTGAAACTTGGACACAACAATGGTTTATAGTAAATTAAGTAGAAATGCTGAAAATTTCTTGGAGGCATATTAAAGGAGTCAGGAGGCTCAAGGAAGTGAGAATGTTAGAATTGACTTACTACATAAAAACACAGAACCCATTAAGTGATCCTAGAAAGGCTCAGAGGACATCCCATTCATTAATACAATAAGAAATACAGAGTAAGAAGGGCACCAGTGTTTTTGAGCTCAGTGGTGGTTGTCCTCCACAGGTCAGGGATGAAAGTAATGATGCTGCCATACAACTGGACTTCCAGTGTCAATGATCTGGAGAATGAATTCTCTCCAATGCTCATCAGTAAAGAGAATAAAAAACAGTTTTCACATCTGAGAAGGGCAGCAGGACATATTCTTTGTTCTTGTCTCAGGCTATGTTAATTCTCTTACTTTGTCACAGTATAAACTGAAGTGATTTGGATCATCTTGACATTCTGCAAAGCATCATACTAGCCCCACTATATTGATGGCACATGCTGCTCAGACCCAGTGAACAAGAAGTGAGATGTCTTGCAGATACCCTAGTAAAAATACAGGCAACCCAGAGAATAGGAGATCAACCTTACAAAGAGTCAGGGAACTACCACATAGGTGACACTTTTAGGGATCCAATGGTTTGGCCCAGCAGTAATCCTTCATAAAAGTATGCCCAAGTAAACTTTTCCAAATTCATCCGTCAGATCTTAGCCAAACATTGTTTCCTCAGGGAGACTTCTGATTCCCAGAACCAGTCTCCAGGAAAGACTTTATTCACTCTAGTTTCCTTCATAGTTCTTTATTCTATTTCATAAATATTTTATGACTGATTATTTGATTAAGATCTGTACCTTTCACTGTACTTTCAGTTACATGAAGACAGGAACTGTATTTTGTAAACCACTGTAACCTCAACACCTAACAGTTTCTGGAATATAATGGATACTTAGTAAATAAAATGAATGAACGATGCTACAAATGGTTATGGATCTCCATAGAGGAAGTAAACAGATAATCTATATAGTTTCCTCCATACAATTTCACTTTCTTAAAATAAGCAGTAGCCAATACTCCAAAAACTCAGCATTTGGACCCTTTTCAACTCTTTATAAGCTCATTTTATACTTTTCAAAACTATTTCAAGTTAGTGGTGATAATACTAATAACTCCAACCATAATTTATTTATTAAGTATAGCATTTTTGTGTCCTAGGCACTATGTTAATCACCTGCAACATCCTCATGAAGTGAACCCCACACTATTATTAGTTCTATTTTAGAGATAAGAAAAAAATATAAGGTTTAACAACATTAAGTTTCTTAGTGTAAGTGATAAAAAATGTAGCTGAACCCAGGTCTATCAGACTCTAAAGCCTATGCTCCTAATGTTAATGCTAGACTGTCTTTTATTGCTATGGTCAAACTTAACACGCCAGTTAAGTTTGCTATTTAATATTCTCAACTACATTAAAGAAATTATCTATACAAATAGCCAAAGAAGAAAAGGATAAACCAGTAGAGCACAAATGTCACGATGCCTGGTATACTGAGCACACTTACTTCCATTTCACAATGCTGAGACTTCACAGGCAACATCTACCCGTTAATTAAAATCCTTACCTCTTTTGAGCACATCGTAGTAAACCACGTCCAAAATAAACCAAACACATAAAGTTTTCACAAATTTCATTTTCTTGGATCAACATCTTCATCACCAGAAATTTATTCTCAGCTTCTGTATAATCCTGTAGTAACATAAAACTAGGTTTGGCTGATGTAAAAGTCATTTTTTTTCTTTTACAATAAACAATTATTTCTCAAACTGGAGAAATTAGGGCAGCTTTAAAAATAATCCAACCATCTTGTCATTTATCCACATTCTGAATCCTGGCATCTCTGTATGTGACTACAAAGATCATGTAGTCAGTGTTTAAAATATTTATTTATAAATAAACTTAAGACCTTCTTTAACCAATATTTCAAAGTGAATATTAAGATGGTAATAACAATTTGTGTATCTCAAACTGGCAATTAGGCATTGTGGTGCACACCGATAGTGCCAACTCCTTATGAGGCTGAAGCAGGAGGACTGCTTGAGCCCAGGAGTTAAGTCCAGCTTGGGCAACATAGTGAGACCCCATCTTTTAAAAACATACATACACATACATAACTGGCAAGTACTACTGGCCAAAATAAGGGCTTTTCTGAAAACTGTTAGAGCACAATTCTTTATCATTCTTCCTAATGGGAGCACAATTCTTCACAGTATTTCAAATAGAAAGTAAGTGACTTCTTGCCCATAGATATAGAATCTTTTGGGGAATCACCACCTTAATTATAAACAATATAGGTCTGGAAGTAAATATCGGGATCTATTATAATAGATGCTTCAGTAAAACTGAGGCATAATGACCTCAGTCTCTCTAGAAAAAAAAAGCTGGAAAAATGCTGCATGGCCTTACTTTTAAAATATTCTCTAGTACTTCACGCTAAATAATTAGTACTACATGAAATTATTTAAAATAGAAATGTTTTCAGTTTGACTGCTTATCAATTCTACTTTACCTAATTAACAAGTCATATTTATATAGTTAATTTCTGAAGTCAAAAATACAGATTTGGGAAGAAAAAATAACAGAAATATCAAAGCTATGAAGAAAATATGAGAAATCATTAAAAATCAGAAAAAGAAATGTTAAATTCAACAGAACCCTTAGAAATTATCTAGTTAATTCCCAGATTTGTACTTATTTGCACTTAAGTTTGACAAAGAACTTGAGGTAAAATTCATATTTTACAAAAGGGATAAGATTAAAACCAGAGGGATTAAGCTATACTAGAAAATGGATTAAAGTGTATTATGCAAGTGAAAGAAGCTAAATAATTTTTTATTTTACATGAATGGTAAGCATTTAAAAGATAAATAAAAGAAATGAAGTTATAAGCTAATTCCTTTTTTAATATTTTTAGTTTCATATTATAATCTTTGGCCTGATTATTCTAAGATGTAAAAAGATTTATAAAGGGCAAATAACATGTTACCTCTTTCTTTCCTCTTTCAGTGAGTGCTACTCCATACAAAAACAGTAATGTCAAATAATAACCAATATTAATCTGGTGTGCCTAAAAAGAAAAAAAAGTATGTTAATTCATTATTTAGACTAAGCTGCTTTTCAGTACAACAAGCTTAATTAAATATCCTAAGCTTAATTAACAACTATTAAAACAAGTAAAAATTATCATAACATTATCAGTCATCTAATAATAACTATAATATATCTTAGATATATTTGATAATTTGACCCAGGAAGAAGAAACAGGATAGTCAATAATCTCAAAATAAAACATTAAAATTTAATCAAAGGAAAGGATATGGAACAAAGATGGCCAAATAGAAGTTCCAACAATCGTCCCCAACACAGGAGCACCACACTGAACAACTACCCCACAGAAAAGCCCCTTCGTAGAAAAAAAAATCAGGTGAGTGATCACATTACCTGGTTTGAACATCATATTAAGGGAAGAGGCACTGAAGAGGGTAGGAAAGACAGTCTTAAGTTGCCTACACCATCCCTTCCTCCATCCCCTGACTACAGCTATGTGGCACGGAAAGAGAATCTGCGCTTGGGGGAAGGAAAGCACAGTGACTGTGGGACTTTGCATTGGAACTCAGTGCTGCCCTGTCACATCAGAAAGCCACACGGAGCAGAACTCAGTCAGCGATCATGGAGGTAGCATTTAGACAAGTGTTAGCCATAGGCAAATCGCCCATCCCAGCAGTCAGAGCCTGAGTTCCAGCAAGCCTTGCCAGTGTGGGCCAAAGTGCTCTGGGGTCCTAAATAAAAGGCAGTCTAGGCCACAAGGACTGCAGTTCCTGGCCATGTCCTGGTGCTGTGCTGGGCTTGGAGCCAGTGGATTTGTGGTGTACGCAACCTAGTAAGATACCAGATGGGGTAGGTAAGGGAGTGCTTATGTCACCCCTCCAACTCAAGGGAAAACAACCCACATGTCTGGGAGAGACACCTTCCCTCTGCTTGAGCAGAGGAGAGAGAACAGTATAAGATGATTCTGCCTTGCCACTTGAATATCGGTTCAGCCACAGTAGAATCGTGAGGCTCTAGCTCCAAGACAATATTTCTAGACACACCCTGGGGCAGAAAAGAATCCACTGCCTTGAAGGTAAGAACCCAATACTGGCAGGGTTCATTACCCGTTGACTAAAGAGCCCTTGGGCCCTGAATAATCAGCAGCAGTAGCAGTACACGCCATGGGCCTTGGGTGAGACTCAGAGCTATGCTGGCTTCAGGTGTGACCCAACACATTCCCAGCTGTGGTGGCTATGGTGAGAGACGCCTTTCCGCTGGAGAAAAGCAGAGGGAAAAGTAAAGGGGACTTTGTCTTGCAGCTTGGGTATCAGCTCAGCCACAGTGGGGAAGAGCACCAAGTGGGCTTCTGGGGTTCCCACTTCCAGACTTTGAGTCCTGTCTGACACTTGTGCACTTGCCTTGGGCCAGAGAGAAACGCACTGCTCAGAAAGGAGAGACTCAATATAGGTAGTAGCAAGGCAGTGGTCACCACAGGGTTTGAGCAAGAACCAGTACTGTGCTGGTTTTGGAGTCTCAGTGGTTGTGGCCACAAGAATGCTTGTGTCACCCCTCCCCCAGCTCCAGGCAGCTCAGCACAGAGAGAGTGCTGTTTGTTTGGGGTAAAGGAAGAGAAGAGAAGGAGAGTCTCTGCCTAGTAATCCAAGGAGTTCTTCCAGATCTTACCCAAGACTACCAAGATGGTACCTCTGCGAATCTGCAAGAGCCACAGCGTTACTGGGCTTAGAGTGTCCCCTAATGTAGATATGGCAGCAGTAACCAAAGACTTAGATCACAATACACAAGTCCCTTTGCATACCTGGAAAGACTTCCCAAGAAGGACAGGTACAAAACAAGGCTGTACAGCGAAGACTATAATGAATACCTAACTCTCCAAGGCCCAGACATCGACGGACATCCATTAGCATAAAGACCATCCAGGAAAACATGACTCTACCAAACTAAAAAAGGCAACAGTTGCCAATACCAGAGAGACAAGCATGTGACCTTTCAGACACAGAATTCAAAACAGCTGTTTTGAGGAAGTTCAATGAAATTCAAGATAACAGAGAGAAGGAATTCAGAATCCTATCAGATAAATTTAACAAAGAGATTGAAAATAATTTTTAAAAATCAAGTAGAAATTCTGGAGCTTATAAAAGCAATTGACATGCTAAATAATTCACCACAGTCTCTCCAACCCCCTCCTACCCTTCCCAGTGTCTGGTAACCATCATTCTACTGTCTATTTTTCTTCTCCTATTTTTATGAGTTCACTTGTTTTCATTTTTAGCTCCCACAAATGAGTGAGAACATGCAAAGTTTGTCTTTATCTGGTTTATTTCACTTCACACAATGACCTCCAGTTCCATTCATGTTGTTTCAAGTGACAGGATCTCATTCTTTTAATTTTTTTTTTTTTTGTAGAGATGGGGTCTCACACAATACATTGCCCAGGCTGGTCTTAAACTCCCAGGTTCAAGTGCTCCTCCCACCTCAAGTCTCTCAAAGTGCTGGGGGGCATCTTGTTCTTTTTTATGGCTGAATAGTACTCCCCTGTGTATACGTACCATATTTTTGTTATTTATTCATCTGGATGGACACTTATGTTGCTTTCAAATCTTGGCTACTGTGAACAGTGCTGCAAGAAACATGAGAATGCAAATACTTCTTTGATACACTGATTTTCTTTCCTTTGGGTATATCCCAGCAGTGGGATTGCTGGATCCTATGGTAGGTCTATTTTTAGTTTTTTGAGGAACCTCCAAACCGCTTGCCATAATGGTTTTACTAATTTACATTCCCACCAACAGTGTAAGAGGGTTCTCTCTTCTCTACATCCTCACCAGCATTTATTGCCTATATTTTGTACATAAGCCATTTTAACCTAAGTGGGCAATAGTGTGAGATACTATCTCTACAAAAATACCAACCCTACTTTTTCAGCATCAATTGAAATGATTATACAGTCAACAATAATTCGTTGTACATTTTAAAATAAGAAAAATAGTATAAATGGATTGTTGTAACACAAAGGATAAATGCTTGAGGTGATGGAGAGCCCATTTACCCTGATGTGATTATTACATATTGTATGCCTGCATCAAAGTATGTCACGTACCCCATAAAATGTACACCTATGTACCCACAAAAATTGAAAATAAAAATTTTAAAAAACTGGTAAAAAAAAAAAGTATAAAAATTTGTTACATTAAACCTTTCAAAAACTCTCATTCACTCTCTCTTTTAATATGTAATATTTTAGGTATCAAGAGCACATTAAATAATAATATAATGAACACTGAAGTATCTACCATCCACCTTTAAAAATACAATGATCTGGCCAGGCGCGGTGGATCATGCCTGTAATCCCAGCACTTTGGGAGGCTGAGGCGGGCAGATTACAAGGTCAGGACATCGAGACCATCCTGGCCAACACGGTGAAACCCTGTCTCTACTAAAAATACAAAAAATTAGCCAGGTGTGGTGGTAAGTGCTGTAGTCCCAGCTACTCGGGAGGCTGAGGCAGGAGAATCACTTGAACCCAGGAGGCGAAGGCTGCAGTGAGCTGAGATCGTGCCACTGCATTCCAGCCTGGGTGACAGAGTGAGACTCCATCTCAAAACAAAAACAAAACAAAACAAGAAAACAATGATCTTTTAAATCAAAATTCTTTACTCTCCCACATGAATTCTGCAAAATAGTATGGACATAAGGCTTATCACTTCTTCATTGAAAAATCAAACCATGTGGATATTTCCTTCATAAAAAATGGTCTATGCAAAATTACTGAGATGAGATAGATTAGGGATCAGTGAATTGTAGAGGGAGAGAGGTGGGTGTGACCATAAAAGTCATAAGAGAGATTTTGGTGGTGGTGGAATAGTTCTTTTATCTTGATTGCAGTAGTAGTTACACAAATGTACACATTTGATAACATGGCACAGAACTATATAAGTCTGGGCATTAAAAAGCTAACAGAGCTGGCCTGAGGCTGTTATCCTTATTAAGGCCTGCTTGCAAAGTTGATCTTTGCTGATGTCTGGGAACTTTGTTCCCTAACTGATAAAGGTGCCTTGCTACTTCTAGACTATTTGTGCAAACAATGTGATTTATGCTGAGCACCTGGGAGTTTCTTCTGGAAGTCTGGAATTTTGATACATGCCAGGCAGCAGGTACCTAGATGACCAATGCCCAATAAAAATATTGCTCACTGAGTCTCCTATGGGCTTCCCTGGGCAGAAACATTGTGGATGTTGCCATATTTGCATTGCTGGAGGTGGTCGTATATGCTGTGTGGCTTCTCATTGAAGGGAGAAAATATGGAGGAACCTGTAGATGGCTTTCCTCAGACTTCACCTGTGTCTTTTCCCCATATGATCTACTATATATCCTTATCACATCACCGTAATAAATCTTAGATATTAGTATAACCATATGCTGAGTCCAGTCCTTCTAGCAAATCTCTGAATAGGAGGGTGGTCTTGGAGACTCCAGACACAAAGTCCCATGAACCAACATCAATTTCCTGGTTTTTTAAAAATATGTTCTGGAGTAATGTAATTATGTAACTATTGAGGGAAACTGTGTGAGGGGTACACCAAGACCTCTCTGTCTGTTGTATTTGTGATGGTTAAGTTCATGTGTCAACTTGACTGGCCACAGGATGCCCAGATTAAATATTGTTTCTGGGTGTGTCTCTGAGGGTGTTTCCAGATGAAAACTGCCTTTGAAATGGTAGACTGGGTATAACAGGTTGCCCTCTCCAATGCAGGTGGACACCATCCAATCCATTAAGGCCTGCATAGAACAAAAAGTAGAGGAAGGAAGAATTCATCCCTTTTTGCTCCCTGCCTACTTGCTGGAGCTGGGACATCTCATCTCAACTTCTGCCTTCATCCTTGGATTTATACCTAGTTCTCTGCCTTCAGAACTGGGACGAGTTATACCACAAGCGTTCCTGGGTCTCTAGATTACAGAAGCAGATCATGGGACTTGCTGAGACTCTATAATCACATGAGCCAATTCCTCATAATAAATCACATATATATTCCTTATAATCATGTATATGTATATGTGTATATAAGTATTTGTGTGTATGTTTTATATATATAAAACAGAACACACACACAGACACATAGACACATAGACACACAGACACACACACACACACACACACACACACACACAGCAAAAACCAGTCTGGTTTCTCTGGAGAACCCTGGACTCCTCTGCTCTTAAGCTCTATATTGACTGAAGATTATAACCCTATCTTTTGTCACATTACCCTTTTTCATCAAGATTTCCCCATACCATAAACAAGATTTTTCTAGGTACATAGAATAAAAAATATCCACAGGATATAAGCTTTCTGTTTTGTTTGTTTGTTTGTTTTTTGAGATGGAGTCTCACTCTGTCACCTAGGCTGGAGAGCAATGGTGCAATCTTGACTCTCTGTAACTTCTGCCTTCTGGGTTCAAGCAATTCTCCTGCCTCAGCCTCCTGAGCAGATGGGATTACAGGCACATGCTACCACGCCCGGCTAATTTTTGTATTTTTAGTAGAGACGGGGTTTCACCACGTTGGTCAGGCCGGTCTCAAACTCCTGACCTCATGATCCGCCCGCCTCGGCCTCCCAAAGTGCTGGGATTACAGGCATGAGCCACCGCGCCTGGCCAATAAGCTTTCTGTTTATACTGATGTAACTGTATACTCTCACCTTGCATGCTTCTAATGATCAACAGTATTCGATGAGGAGATAACTGAATGGGATTAGAAATTTGGCTTCAAACTGATCTCAGTGGAGATAGACATGTGTGTTTGTTCTTGATGGACTAAGTGAGTCTATTAACATAAACTCCCCATAACATCTAAGTGGTTCCCACCTTAAAATCCCCATCCTTGAAGAGGCAGTAAAATGTTGTAGTTCAGACCACAGAATCTAGAGCCAAGGACTGCATCCTGACTCCACTACTTACTACCTGGTCAAGTTAGCGTTATTTAACCTCTGTGCCCTAAGATGGGGTACTCATGAACAGTAAAAGGGCTAATTTTTACAAAGCGCTTAGAACAGTGGCTGTCGTACAGCAAACACTAAATAAATGTGAGCGATTATTTTGTAATTAAAAGAAAACAGCTTCATGAATAACACAACAGAGACTGGCTAATATAATTCTGAATAAAACATTTCTAAGAACAAGATAAGATACAGAATTGTGGTAATGCTATAATTAGAGGAGGAAAATATCTGGAATTTATAGATGCAAATTGTACATTTTTAACCTAAAGCCCCTGTCCTTTTCTCCTACCTTCTCCCCATTAGCAAAGATTATTCCAAGAACTAGAACAAAATTAATATAGAGATGCAATTGGCAACTGCACCCCCAAAATACATAATCCACTCTTGCCTCCTACAAGGTTGTCTTATCCCTTTTTGGTGGCCTTGAAGGACAGATAATTTGGATACAGCAATGGACTGCTTTGATCATGACAATGCCACTTCTGCTCACAAGTACTACCAAGAGCTACGAAGGAGAAACTCTTCATTTCCTAGTCTAAGACTCATCTTTGAAGTAATGTCTAAGTAAAGAAGGCTAAGCAATGGGTACCTGTTAGGGTTGATTTCACATTGATTTGTTTCACTGACTGGCAATCTGGTCAGTGGGAGAAACAGCAGGTCTGCCATATCCCCAAAGTTCAGGATTACAAAATGCAAACCCCCCATTTTCTTTGTTTCCTCATTGGAGTCCAACTAGAATCTCCTTCTGAATGGTGTAACTCACCCTGTAAGAACCCTAATCTCCAGAGTCCTAAATAAGAATTATTTTTCCATCTCTTTGTACATCATTATAATATGGGAGTTAATGTCTTAGGCTCCTTTTTTTGGTGTCTGGGTAGTCCTGTTTTGAAGATAACCCTATTTATTTCTAAAGTATCATTTGATCTCAAACACATAAATACATTTTGTTAATTTTACCTCTAATAGAAATTCCAACTTTTACAAATATAGAAATCTCAGAAGAAAGAGAAACTGATTAATTATGGTTAAAAAAGACAGAATTTTTTTTCTTTTTAAATTGATAAATAAAAATTGTATATATTTATCATACACATGACATTATAAAATATGTACACATTGTGAAATGACTAACTCAAGTTAATTAACATATGTATAACCTCACAAATTTACCATTTTTGTGGTGAAAATACTTAAAATCTACTCTAAGCAATTTTCAGGATTATAATACATTATAGTTATTAACTATAGTCACTGTTGTACAACAGATCTCTTGAACTTATTCTTCACATCTAACTGAAATTTTGTATCTTTTGACCAACATCTCTTCAATCTGTACTTCTGACCCCTTACTCCTAGCCACCATTGTACTATCTGCTTCTGTGAGTTCAACGCCTAGATTCCACATTCAAATGACATCATGCAGTATTTGTCCTTCTATACTTGGCTTGTTTTTTTAACTTTATGATTCTCCATTTCTAATTGGGAAAGCCCATTTCTATTAGTTCAAGTTTCTCTTAAGATGAACAACTTTGTGGTAGGGAAGGAGACTAGAATAGGTTTATTACAGAGCCAGTCACATAAGAAAATACATATAAGTTATCCAAAAGTCATATAAGAAAGTACAAGACACAGGAAGGAATCAATTTATACATACCCTTTTCTAGAGGTAAAAGAGAAAATTAAAAATTGGCCCACATCTTAAAATAAGCATGCATTGGCTGTTTTCTCACTGAGAAACGTTGATCAAGTCCATTATATCAAATTTTCAAAAAGAAAACACTTACAGTATAATTGGCAGCTTGAATTTTCCTAAGTGCTGCTTCTAGTTGCATAATCAAGAAACGTAAAGTCAAAGCAGGAACAATTTCCTCACCATTCTGGCTGTTAGCTGCAACTTCTCTCTGTGGAAAATTATTCAGTTAAAAATGTCTATAAGTCTGAACAAACATCTACATATGTTTACATGATACAAATAATTCATGCTCATTGGAGAAAATTTTAAAAAGAGATGAAGATGGTTTAAAAAAAAAAAAGAAATCCATACCAACCAGATACAATGTTCTCATGTTTGTTTTTAAGTAGTCTGATGAATGTCATTTGTAACTATTTCCTTAAAACAATTTTAAATTTTATTTATGTATTTATGTATGTATTTATTTATTTTTGAGACGGAGTCTCGCTCTGTCGCCCAGGCTGGAGTGCACTGGCACAATCTCAGCTCACTGCAAACTCTGCCTCCCGCATTCACACCATTCTCCTGCCTCAGCCTCCTGAGTAGCTGGGACTATGGGCGGCCACCACCACGACCGGCTAATTTTTTGTATTTTTAGTAGAGACGAGGTTTCACCATGTTAGCCAGGATGGTCTTGGTCTCCTGACCTCGTGATCTGCCTGCCTCGGCCTCCCAAAGTGCTGGGATTACATGCGTGAGCCACTGCGCCCAGCCTCTTTAAAACATTTTTTTAAAAAGGTATTCCTATACCTGCCAAGGGGTTGGCAACATTCACACCTACTTCAGAGGAAAGGGGTAATCCCACTTCACTCTCATACCTTCTATTGTGTGACATAGCTAAAATCTTCCAGCCCTGAACCTGTGGTCAACAGGAATGCTGGCATTAATACCAATACAAGGGTAAACCATTTTATGCTACAATCTGATTGCAACTGAGCTAATGCAAGCTTTATTATGTACTATAGTTTATTTACATTGTTGAAATGGAAGGCAGGACTATGTCTTTGTGTCCATTCCCCAATGTTTTCTACCCACAAGTGCTTGGTTTAAATTATGTAATCTGTTTAATAATGTATAATCTGCAAGGAAAATTTAATCTACACTTCCATAACTTGGTTTCCATATATAATATTTTCCTGTTTTTTTTCCTAGCTGACTAGATACTTTATTTCAGTCTCCCTAGCAATCAATTTAATGCGCCTCTTCTCTATCAATACATGTTTTCTAGGTAAAGTAACCCTCTATCACAATTTTAAATAGTGTCTACACCCTGACAGTTTCCAAATTTACATTTCTAGCCAAGAATTTCACCTACATTCCAAGCTCAAACAATATCTCTTGAATTTGAATAGAAATATAAAACATAATACTGAAGTTCCACCTCTGTCAAACAGCCTAGGTGGTTTCAGATCAGTCTCCCCAATGAAAATAACTAAAACACCCAGACAGCATATAAAAACTAATTATCTGAAAGCAATGGAAAACTACTAAGACAATGAAAATAAAAACCTCTGAAAGGCAATCTCTGGAGACCTGACTTTTAAGCTACTTTTCTCATTAAAGTAACTGCCATATTCAGTTGTGGCACAGCCTTTAGCAGATTTGCAAGGCTTGGTGGAATATTGAAGCACATGGTCTATAAGGAGGAGCAGCCCCAGTAAACAGCCCATTCTTTTGATTGAGGCCCTGTTTTGGTTCCGACGGAAGCAGACCGTAATTCAAGGATTTCAATGGAAATAGTTTATTTGGGAGGTACAGAGACAATGGTAGGAAAGTAGAGAAGTAATAAAGTGAAGAAAAGTAGGTTTTAATTAAAAGATGTGTTATTATGCTAGTTACCCATGGTGGGCCACTGCAGTTATTACAACTAGGAAATTTTAGAAAACTCAAAAATAAAAACCTCAGTATTAACCAACTCAAGGGAAGAGGCAACTGGGATATTTATATGATAACTCCCAAGACCTACTGATTGAGTGCTTTCTGTCGTGATGGGGGAATATTAATTCCTTGGGTCTTCTAAACAGGAGAAGTAGCTTTCTCCTGTTCTAGAAAAAAAGGCCCTGAGGCATACAGATATAGATATGGAAAACTAGAACTGTCCAGAGCATACTAAAAATACAGGTAGGGTCCAATTGGTATGGGAAGGGCACCGACAGAATCTGCTACAAAAGATAGAGAAACTGACCCTTCCTCAAAGAACTAAGTAAAGGTTGGAATCATCTCTATCCCAGGTTGAATTAAATAATTTACTAGAAAAGCAAAAATAAGAATTACTAGAAAAAAATTTGTCCAGTTTTCCCAGTTCTTCACAGAGGAAGGTTGCTATGAGACAAACCAGGTAGCTACTCCAAGTAGTAGAATTATCTCTATTATCTTCAATGACTACAGTATTTGTATTTATGTTTTCATGTTCATTCATGATTTTGGATATTTTTGCTTTCTTTTTTGGACATACTTATTATGCACTTGTCAATTTTATTGGTCTTTCCATAAAAGCAAGTTTGGGATTTATTGATCCTTTCTATTTTATGCTTAAATAGATTTCATTCATTTTAACTATCCTTATTACTTCCTTTTCAAGTGCTTTTAATTTGCTGTTCTTCCATTAACTTCTTGAATGTCACACTTAGATAACTGATATTCAATCTTGCTTTTTCTAATATTTACATCTCAAGCTACAAATTCTCCTTGAAGCTCAGCTTTATCTAATAACACAGGATTTGATATATATTTTTATTCAGTTCAAAAATGTATTTAACTTCTATTGTGATTTCTTCTTTGACCAATTGGTTACCTAGATTAGAGGTATATATCTTACCTTATGAACATCCAGTTTTCTAGATTATCTCTTTTATTGATTTCTAGAATAACTGAACAGCAGTTAGAGAACATACTCTGTATGTTTTGATACTTTGAAATCTGATGGGGCTTGCTTTGTGACCTAGTATATGGTCAATTTTTGTAAATGTTCTGTGTGCACTTAAAAAGAATGCATACTCTGCCACTATCTGGTGCAATGTTTATACATGTATGTCTCAATTAGAGCAAGTCTGCTATAGGTCTACTAATTTTGTGTCCATGTTATATCAGTTATTAAGAGAAGTATGTTAAAATATCCCACTGAGACTGACTTGTCTTTTTCCTTTAGTATTGTCTATTTTTATCATCTTATCATTCATAAAGGTTCTGTACATATTTGATCCTACTTCTGGAACTTATCTTCTATTTTCTAGGTATGTCTGAGGTATAAAGAACAAGTAACACAATCTTTTAGTTATTAGAGCTTCATAATAACTTTTAATGTTTTAAATGGGCAAATTCCCAGCCTTATTCCTTTACACTTTTCTTAAATAATTTTCTTGGCTATTTTTCCTCTTATTTCTCATGTGAACTTTAGACTTAGCATTTAGTGACACTAACCAAAAAAATCCTATTATTTTAGTGGAATCCTGCAATATTTATGGATTTTAATTTATAGAAAATTGACAGCTTTAACATACTGTGTCTTCCTACATGTACTATTCCATTCAGGTCCTCATTTCTTACCCTTAATAGAGTTTTAGAGAGTTTTACTTGTTGTTTTAATATGGAGTATTGATTTCTAAATTTAATGTGAGTACAATCAGTGCTTGAGTACTTACTAAAATGCAAATTCGAAGATCTATCCCCAGAGATTTTGATTCTTTAGGACTGGTACAGGGGTCAGATATTCTCATGTAAGTGGTTTAGAACAAGCTTAAAAAAATACTAGTTTATCTTGTACATTTCTTAAGTATTTTACTTTTGTTATCATTATAAATAAGTACAATTCGCCCTCCATATCCACAGTTTTGCTTCCATGCATTCAACCCACCATGGACTGAAAATATTTGATAAATAAATAGCAAGAATACAATAATTTAAAAAAATTGAAAAGACAATACAGTATAACAACTATTTACATAGCATTTACACTGTATTAGGTATGCAATACCTAGATGTAATCTAGAGATGATGTAACGTATACAGGAGAATGTGTACAGGCTGTATGCAAATACTATGTCATTTTATATAAGAGACTTGGGCATCCTTGGATTTTTGTACTGGGGGTGTCCTGGAACTAACCTCCCACAGATACCAAAAGATGACTGTACTATTCTTCTATTTTTACCTTCTAGTTGCTATTTTTTGCATATCTGATGGCTACTGATTTCCATCTTACTGTTCGTAAGTGATTTCCAAAAGATAAGAGGGAAATGGTGACATTATTCTATCAATTTCTAGCCAGAATTCACTTATACTATGGTAAATTATCTCGGTTAAGATTATAATTGTGCATAAAGTCTTATGAATAGCTTCAGTTTGTTTGAATTTTTAATCATAATAGTATTAATGTGTTTCATAGAAATAACCATATATTCCTTCATAGAAAGACAAATGTAGCCTTCTCAAGACAACTACGGTGCTTTATCCTTCTCTTCCCTAGTTAATTGCCACAAAGAAAAGAGTATATAATTTTCTTTAACTTCAGAAAACTCCATTAATTTAAGAAATGGTATCCTTCTTATATTGAAAGTTACCACAAATTATACAGAAAAAAGACTTTCAAGATGGAAATCTACAATATAGCTTCCAGAATATTTATTATACAAATAATTCCAAAACTTTCCATATGATTTTTTAAAAATGCATTGTTTACAAATGTGTTAACTTTTTTTTTTTTTTTTTTTTGAGACAGAGTCTTGCTCTGTCTCCCAGGCAGGAGTGCAATGGCATGATCTCGGCTCACTGTACCTCCACTTCCTGAGTTCAAGCGATTCTCCTGCTTCAGCCTCCCAAGTAGCTGGGACCACAGGCATGTGCCACCATGCCCGGCTGATTTTTGCATTTTTAGTAGAGAACAAGTTTCACCATGTTGGCCAGGCTGGTCTCAAACTCCTGACCTCAGTGATCCACCCACCTCGGTCTCCCAAAGTGCTGGGATTAGAGACGTGAGCCACTGTGTCTGGCCAAATGTGTTAACATTTTATGAGTTAGGAGACCAAAAGCAGTCCTCTGTCCCAGAGTGGCATGTTACAGGTTAATAGTAGGACTGGAATATCAACACCAGACCTTGTAGTCAACAGTTTCCAAGCTACCAACCCACATTCCTACCATTATTTTTAAAAGGCCAGCACCAAATAACTCTATTTGTTCAATTTTTTAAAAGTCTATAGTCAAGGTTGACAACAAAGTCCTTTACAAGAAGTAAGATAAGAGATTTTTTTCAAGACCTTGGTTACGCTGTGGTTTAAAAATAATTTCAATTAAAAAATTATTTTCAGAAGCTGCACTTCTGTCCCAAATAACAACTTACGATGTTACCTGCATAGTTTGGAAGGAAAAATCTTCTTGTAAGAACTTCTTAATTTGAGGAACCACACCTTTTGGTAGAGTATTAACTGCATTTAATAACTTCTTCACTTCTAATAGTAGGTTAACAGGAACAAGATCAGTAGCTATGTCCTTTTCCTGTTTGTCCTAGAAGACATTATTGATTAAAATTTACACAATTATGCATATTCTCATTCATTCTAATTCTAAAATCAGCCAAAGCATTAAAAAAGGAACAAAGCTCATTTTCCCTTGTTCTCCTAGCTTCTATGACAGAACTACAAAAACATCTAAGGAAGAATAATATATGTTCTTTGTTTTCTAGGAACTTAAAATATTACATATATTATTCTCTGTAACATGAAAATATATCTAAATGTGCTTGTTACATTATATGACTGATACTTCACACACAGCAATTTGAAAATGAATAGCTGTAACAGTTTAAACTGTAAACAAAGTAGTAAAGTAGAATGACTCAACATCTCAATTTAGTCAGAGCTGTGTAAATAGTAATAATCTTCAGGAATTTATTCTTACAGATTAAGGCATTAGTAATTGTTAATTGATAACTACACAATCAAGTCCTGCTGGAATATCTATTAACATTAGTTGTGAAGAACTAGTGGACAAGAGAGATGGATAAATGGCCTAGAACAGATGGATGATGGCCTTCCTTTAAACCTTAACAAGAAACCAGAGTTCTTACACTCTGTGGAAACTCTAGGAATATAAATCATATTGCTGTTGATCTCCGAAAATAAGAACTTCTTATTGCAGACGCCCCATAGAGCTTGAGATGCTGAAAATGCCCTTGTATGGGCTAACTCACTTTCAGTTCTCTAACAGACCTGGAGCCACATAGGAAAGTAACTAGAAACCAATAAAGTCCACTGCAGGACTATCTGCCTAATCTCAATGATGGTGTTTTGCCTTTCTTTTCCCTAGTTAATTGCCACAAGGAAAAGAGTTTGCAGAGATTATCCAGTAACTTAGAGGGGAAAATATATAAACATAAAATAACCATGGTATTCGGTATTCACCTGTATGAGGTTATTGTTGTAAAAAATGGGTTTGAGTGCTAAATTAAGATTCCTCCATCCCTATCTATATTCAATATATATACTTTAGATTTCACAGCATTTCTTAAGATTATGTATGTAGAAAAATGTTGACAGTTTACTAACTCTCTATGAAGGATATCCACTGTACTACTACTCATTTTATTATTCTTGCAACTTTTCTACAGGTTTGAAATTTTTCAAAAAGTTAAAAAAAATTCTACCAAGTAACTAGAAAAACCCCTTATAAAGAATGACCAATATCAATCGTGCATATAATTCCAACTAAAGGTCAATTCTAGTCAAAAGTACCTGTAGAATCACCTGATATTAATTAACAAATTTATACACAGGTAAGATTATAGTATGAATAAAAATTTTTCAACAGGAAATATTATAAATGTCATGCCTACAGGGTCTTGCTTTGTCACCTAGGCTGGAGTACAGTGGTACGAACACAGCTCACTGCAGCCTTGACCTCCCAAGCACAAGTGATCCTCCCACCTTAGCCCCTCAAGTAGCTGGAAATACAGGCATGCACCATCATACCTGGCTAACTTTGGTATCTTTAGCAGAGACAATGTTTTGCCATATTATTAAGGCTGGTCTCAAACTCTTGAGCTTATGCAATAAATCCACCCACATTAGCCTCCCAAAGTGCTGGGATTACAGGCATGAGCCACCATGCGTGGTCCACATTTTTAATTTAAGTTAGTTGTCAAAATATTTGATGCTTAATCCATCTTGGCAAAATTGATTAAATATCTCAACAAAATTCAGGTCAAAGTGTCCACCTTCCTTGCTTTTTGTATTCCTGATTCTGTATCTAGAAATGTCTTTTCTGGATCTAGTCCCGATTCTTGCCTTTGCTCAACTGTACAACCCTACATACACGTGCATATAGTGTACTTCCTCTGCAGCATTTTTTAAAGTGATAACCTCATGCAGGTGAATACCATGGTTATTTTATGTTTATATATTTTCCTCTCCTAAGTTACAGGATAACCTCTGCAAACTTTCCTACCCACGTTCCTGCAAACATGTTCCTACCCAAGTCTCATGTTGAATTGTAATTCTTAGTAGTAGAGGAGGGACCTGGTAGGAGATGACTGGATCATGGGGGTGGTTTCTAATAGTTTAGCATCATCTCCCTGGTGCTGTCGCATGATAGAGTTCCCACAAGATATGGTTGTTTAAAAGTGTGTGGCACCTTCCCCTTTGGTCTCTTTCTCTCCTGCCGCCATGTGAAGGCATGCTTGCTTCCCCTTTGCCTTCTCCCATGACTGTAAGTTTCTTGAGGACTACCCAGCCATGCTACCTCCTGTCCAGCCTAAGAAACTGTGATTCAATTAAACCCCTTTTCTTCATAAATTACTCAGTCTCAGGTAGTTCTTTATAGCAGTATGAGAACAGACTAATACACTTATTAACAAGTGGACATCAATCATTATATAAAACTATGTAGACGGTAAAATTATACTAACGAGAACCTAACAAACAAATATCTCTTCACCAGTCTTTCACAAAATATATGAACATATGATGTTCATACAACTAGTTTTAACTACCATAAAAGCATATCACTGGTAATAAAAGCCTTTTATGTATAATTCAGAATTATTCTCTTTCATTTAGACCTAGAAGTTCTAACCATAAACATAATAAAAATAAAGAATAAACTTAACTTCAGAAATGACTCAAACTTCTTACCAAATGAAATTCTGTATGTGTGTATGTGTGTTTTCTTTATATGTGTATAGGTTTTGTTTTGCTTTAATTTTCCCTTCAAAAAACAAATGAGGGATTTCTTAAAATTGATTGTTGGGCTATTTCTGGATGATTCCATTCAATTTTTTAATTAACTTTTAGTTATGGTGAGGAATGGTACTTAGAATGACAACCTTGAGATAAGTATCAATCATCAAAGCAAGATTTAACTGTGACCATTTTACTTATGAAGGTAGGAAAGTAGACTCACTCAAAAAATTTTAACATGTAATTAAAGTGACTACATGTATCACTGCATTTGTATATATAATTAGTTATTATCAATTAACTAAAAGTTAATGAAAATTAAACTTTCTCTTACCAGTTGACCAGATGATTTTTCTTGCTTATTCTCAGTTTCTTCCTTCCTCTGATCCTCCACAGCAGGATGCCTATTTTAAATGAAAATAAGGTATATTAAGAGCATTTTCTCACAAAGAACACAAATTGTAGTAGTAAAGAATCTTAAAAATTGAATTATTGTCTGAAAGTGTAACCAAAGTGCATCAAAGACTGGTAATGGTGGTAGGTGCCATATCTCTTTAGAGACTCAAGTTAAAGAAGACAAATTGGCCATGCCCTTACTGGATGGTGGTAGAGAAAACAACAAGCCTATTATGAAAAACACTGCATCCTTAATAGATATGCAGTAGACCAAAATAATGGGGAAAAAACCTTATAGCACTGTTCCAAGGTAAAGGAAAAAAAGGTCTTAAAAAGGTTGATGTTTTGTGTGTTTATGAAGATATTACAGGTTAGGGAGAGATCTATCTTAAATAGATCATTTTATTTTTTGTTTAGGGTTCCTAAACTTACAATTGTCCAGTTTTCCAAAATATTTTTAACTGAGGAAAAGTATCATATTTAGAAACTATCAACTATTTGGGTAATAAGGGATCACTTGACAGGTTTTGCTTTTAACCTTAGCTCAAAATGTGAACATACTGCAGTATTATACACTGAACTGAAAATTTTATTTGTAGTATTGCTTTTGCCTGCATACAGAACCATTGTATAGGAACCATAATAAAGGAACCATAATATAGGGTCATATATGATTTATTCTATGTTAATTCTGAACACCAGCAGAGAGAACACTGAGAAATTTATATTGACTGATTTATTCAGAACTGTACTTTATATTCTCTTATTTGACTTTACATTTATGTATTCATTTAACAGACAACCATTTATCATCTACTATATGCTAATTGATTTTGTTGGGGTAAACTGGGATGGATAAATAAAATGGTATTATCCGTTTTCAAACTTCTAGTGAAAGTTTCTACAAAAGGAGATACACACATGCAAACATTTCACAATATGATTCTCAGTGCTCTTTAAGGTGCCATGGTAAAAAGAAACCTATTAACTGTCTTTTCCTCCAAGTCCCACTTGCCCTACAAAAAATAAAGCAAAACACAAGTTATATCTTTGTGTTATCAAGGAATGAAAAATACTGCAGCAGTATTCTGAAGTCTTTCAAGGTTTGAGAAAGAGTATAAAATGTTCTAAAGTGTATACTCTACCAGCAAACTCCATTTCATGATCATTCCCTCCTTAACCCAATACTTCTCAATCCCAGACGCATATTAAAATCAACTGTGAAGCTTCTGAAACATCCAGATGCCCAAAACCTACTTCATGTCTTCTAAATCAACAGTGTCATGTGGGCTGCTATATTCTCTATGGGCTCCATTACAAATTTTGATGTGTAACTCCAACTTACCCTCACCTCCTCCTCTGTACAAATAAAGCTAAAACCTCTTAGCAACATAGTCAAAATACACCCCAAGAATTTTTCTTAAGTACTTTTTCTTGCTATTTCCTCACCTCAGCCAAATGACCTTTTGTCCTTCCTTGCTTGTAAACCCATCACAATGCTTCTCATTTTTTAAAGATCAGTTCAAATGTTACTTTGTGCAAACTCAATCACTAGTCAATAATTATTTTTTCTTCCTATAGACAGCCACAGAATCTCTAATAGTTATATAATTTGCCTAAAGATATAATTACTTTTTATATATCTTGCCACTATATTATAAGCTATCTCTAGGTACACAAATATTGTCTTAGTCTTTATTCCCTAAGCACCAAGGAATCAGTAAATGCTTTTGTAAAATAAATTAACAGGTCACACTGCTTATTATATGAGATAGTTCAAGCCTGGAGGAAGATCTCCAATATGACCTTGTTTAGTATTATATAAAGTAGAGGTGGGCTGAACTTGTCCCGCTTGGAGAAAAGAGAACATCATTACGGAGTTGGCCCACTGAATCATTCAGTAGGGTCTTCTGCATCATGCTTAAATTACTCTTTAGAAAATGGGGATAATAAAAGCATTCACTTCATAGAGTCGTTATAAGGTTTATGAGTAAAACATAATGTAAAAGCATTAAAAACAATGCTGACATAGTAAGTCTATGTAAGCACTTGTTAAATGATACCACATTTTGTGAGAATGACTGAACAGTAAGGTATGGCATATTTTTCAATTCTTAGCTCTTCAGTGAGAATGTAATCCCTAGTGAACTTTTGTAAAATTAGATTTCACCCAGTCTACATCACCCACTAACCAAACTTGCTGAAATGTCTTGAAGCATAAGGGTTTCCCATTCATACTATCTCCCCAAGGTTACGTGGAAAAAACAAACATTATGTCTTTTGGAATACAACAAATGCAGGTGGTTTCTGCCAACCTATCCTTTACCTCTGGGGTCCCCAGCCCCTAGGCCACAGACAAGTACAGGTATATGGTCTGTTAAGAGCGGCTGCACAGCAAGGAGGAAGTGAGCAATGGGTAAGCATTATCACCTGAGCTCCACCTTCTGTCAGATCAGCAGCAGCATTAGATTCTCAAAGGAATGTAAACTCTATTGTGAACTGCCCATGTGAAGGATCTAAGCTGCCCACTCCTTACGAGAATCTAATGCCTGATGATCTGAAGTGGAACAGTTTCATCCCAAAACCATTCCCCGCACCCCTACCATCCGTGGAAAAACTGTTTTCCACGAAACCAGTCCCTGGTGCCAAAAACGTTGGGGACTGTTGCCTTACCTCACAAAAAATTCGTCTGGTAGAGAATCCATGCTGCACAAGGTTTCTTCACAAAAATCTTATTCCACTGCTTGCAAACTGACTTTAAATACTACCCTTTAATGCTGTAAGGAAAATAATATTTTTATGAAGGTAGGAAAGTGACACTCTTTCTGCACACTATGAAAACAGAACAAGATCATTTGAAAAAAATCTGAAACTGCTATAAAAGAAAATGAATCATAGTTTCGCCACCCAAACACAATCACTACCCATCCTTTAATATGCTAATTTTTGCCAAGCATAGGTATATTTTACCAATTTGTAATCATATTAAATAAAAGATGTTCTACCCCACCTTTTTCACCACTGAAAGTTATATCAAAAGAATCTTTCATGTTGTTTTATCCTCCTAGTAAACATTTTTAATGGCTATACAATAGCTGGTTGATTGGGATTTCCTTGGCCATTTCCTTAGAGTTGGTCATTTAATTTCCCATTTTTTCTATTATAAATAGTTCCATGATAAACTCCATTATCCATAAAACTTTTCCCATATTTATTATTTCTTTACAATACATTCTCAAAAGTAAAATTAATAGATCAAAAGACACAAACATTTCATTGTTCAATGGCTTCCCAAAAGATTTATATTAATTTATTTCCCATAGAGGTAAATATGAGTTACTGCTTAACACAATCTTGACAGCGCTGTTTTGTTTTCTTTTAGTCTACAAATAATATGTAGCTACTTTTTCCCCAAGTCATGATTCTACATCTCCATAAAACAGGAGACACAGGATGTAAAGAACACTTGCACAATCTCGGGTTCCAACATCAACGGATGTTGTGGATATTTCCTGAAAGAAAAATAACACTGAGGCAATACAAATGAAAACAAAGAGACTAGAGTATCATAAGTATATATATTTATTTACATAGCTATTTATTCCAAGAACAACTCTTCTAAAACTAGTCCCATTTAATCTTCTTACTGAAAGTTCAAGCCTCTAGACTACAGTGCTTTGTGCTAGGCTGGCTTCCTTTTCTGATCCTACCCTAAGCCCAGAAAGTGTTAAATCATATGTAAAACTATTGTTATATGCTTTGGGGCAAAAAGAGAAATAGAAGAAATAGAAAAGAAAGTGGCAGCAATTGCATAAATAAAACGGACGTAGGCTGTCTTGCTGCCAAGCACAAGACTGTATGAAGTTTCTCATTTGTTGTTTCTGACCTGCTTATTTATCTCAGTAATTGGATAGCCATTTCTGTAACAGCGTATTTAATACAATTCCATAATTTAGATTGGTACAGCCTTTCTAGCTAGGCCCAATACTAAAAGGTAATTCAGCACAGGGTAATTCCCATATCAATAAAATATATTCCACAAGGTCAACTATAAATCACCTATTAAGAATTCAGATTGTGTTTACTCAAATAAACACTATTTTAATGATATCCTGCCCCTCCCCCCACCAAAAAAAAAAAAACCAAAAACAATTTACCACAGACATGAAGAAGTAACTGCAGAACCTGAACCCATCTAATAAACCCTGAGGTCTGTGTATCTTTTCAGTAAGCTTAGATAAGGGAAGGGGCAACTCAGCCTGGTATAAGGGCTAAAATAAGTCCTGTAGAGATCATCTGCAAAACAAGTATTCCTAATTATGATACCACATACCAATATTCTACATTTGACTCACACCAACTCTAAGTAACACAGAAAATCTTAAGAGACAAGAATAATTCTGCAACAATTTGCTACTGGTATCTTAAAACACAAAATTACACATATATACACACAGACAGATTTCCTTCTAAATTTCATTTAAAAGAGCTTTCTTCTAGTATCTCTTAATTCCTTGCTCATCCCCAACAAATACACTCCATTGCTATATTACAACTCGCCTACATAGAATGAATAGTTCTCCTAGATAATTGTTATTTTATAGTTTTACTCTTATTTCAAAAATTCAGTAAGCAAAGTCGCATTTTAATTTGTACTCTCTGTTCAAATACTGAAGAAAGATACAAACTACAGCTAATAACGAAGCAGAGAGGTTGGATAAACCTTGTCATTCACACTAGATCAGATCTGCTTCATCTCTTTAATAAAGCTCTATAGAAAAAGACATAACTGTGAGGATTTTAGGACTGTGATCAAACTACTTTTATGGTTTCTATAAATCTCTCTGTTATTTTAATAAAAAGTAACAACAGTTAAGGCATTATTTCATAGCTAGAGAATACAAATATACGTCTTTTCCAGACAAAACAATCCCCTCATTTCCAGAATTTATCAAAGCTCAGACTTGGAGACCTCCCCCTCTGCTAAGCTCTTCTTTGACCAGTAGCTGTTTGCATAGATCACAGCAAAGATGAAAAGAAGGGAGGAAAATCCTCTGGTGACAAGATAGAGGCAAACCTGTTCAGTGGTCAGCTTGAAAAAGAAATGGGTGGAAAATTAATCAACAAATCAAAAAGATATTTGGATCCCAAATTAACAGTTAAGCAGGCTTTTTCAGCTTGCTCAAAATACAACCTGAGATGAATCTCTGTGATGAAAGGTTTTCCAGGAGAAAGAATCATCAATGTCATCATTTCACCAGGAGCTAAACAGGTATGTGTGGCAAACACTATCGGCAACAGCAACAGCAGTGGCACTTTACAGCCTCTGTTGCGAGAAAGGCGAACTGCCTAGCAACCAAAAGGAAGTAGCCAGCCTGAAATGTCACCACTGAGCTGCTAAAATAATCCAAAGGTTTTTACCATTCTAGAAGAGGCTGGAGAAAACCTTTTAAGTCAGGGTTAACATGAGGGAGAAAAAAAAAGGTAAATCTAGAATCTAGTTTCCCCTAGTGTATTCATTTCAATAGACTTTCCCTGTCGGCAGTAAACAAAATTTACTCTGACTTCCTGGGATTAAGAGACTGCTCTTCTTCAGGAATCTATTTAGGTCCTTGTTGGTCGATCTGAGGGCAAGCTAAAGTTCAATGTCAATTTACAGCACACTTTTATCCGCTAATCAAGATGATCTTATCTGTAGGCTGTGTTTTACTGGTTGAAAAATAAGGTAATACCATCCATATCTTAATAAACAGTAACATGGCTTTCTTACTGTTCCTTCTACCTGAACTCTCGGCTCCTACTTTCCCTCTTACTGAAATTTTAACAATTTTTTTTAGTTGTAAAGGTATTTTGTTTCCATTTTTAAAGCTGTTTATTCACGTCAAAGCAGGCACAGCTCTTATGTATAATTTTTTAAATAATCCACTTAAACATTTAACTTGTGTTACTGTAACTTTCCTAAACTGTATATAGGCACATTTTTATAAAAATCCACTCAAATGTTCATCTTGACTAAAATGTTACCAAAATACCAAGGATTCAGTCTAGGTCCCACTGCTGGCCGCCCGGAAAGCTAATCATTGAAACAACAAGTTTTGCCTAGGAAGAAGGCTTTAATTGGGTGCTACAGCTGGGGAGATGAAGCTCAATCTCAAATCTATCTCCCTGACTGACTAAAACTAGGGTTTTATATAGCAGGGAAGAAATGTAATAATTTGCAAAAAAGCAATAACTAGGGATGGGCAAGGAGGCATCTGGTGAAGTGATCTGCTAATTTTCAGTTCTTGGATACCTTTTTTGAGAGGCCTGAAGGTCCTTTCCTAAGGAAGAAACTCAAATAAACACAAGTTTCAAGCTTTAACACCAGAAGGGTCAATTTCTATGTTTATCCAAAAACAACTGTCTATGGCTCTACTGGGTTGATTTAAAAAATATCTGACCAAGATAGAGACTCTAATACAACAAGTTTACATTTCAAAGTGTGGGTGGATGTCCCATGAATTTCCCTCCCTTGTCAACTCTAGCACTTACAGATTATACAACGCCCGTAGAAAAAAGTGAGTGTCAGTGTGGAAAACAATAAAAATAAAGCTCACAGTTTTCTCCACATTACTAGCTTAAAACAAAGTAATATATTTTGTCTTTTTCAGGAAAGGAATTCAGTTATTATGAACTTTTCCTATGTCCAGTAAATCAGGGTCTCAATTTTTGGAACTACTGACATTCCAGGCTGGATAATCCTGTTATGGCAAGTTGTCCTATGCATTTTTAAGATGTTTCACAGCATCCCTAGCCTCTGTCCACCAGATGCCAGAGGCAGCTCCTCACCAACACACACCCACACCCACACATCCACACACCTCAACCCCATTGTGGCAATCAATGATATCTTGAGATATTGCCAAATACCCCTTGGGGCATAAAATTACTCTCCAAACGAATGAGTTAAGATTAAGAAGCTTAATTAAGTGGACATAGAGACTGATCTGAGGAAGAAAAATAAGACCATCCTGATATTACACAACATGTACAGACACAAACAAACTTATGTCTACAAGAAAGCAAAACGAAATAAAGTATCTAGATTTCCATTAATGTCAAAATTGAGAGGCTGTATAGTAGTTTAAGAGCACTGTAATCACTCTGGAAGGGTATGCTTTGACACACACTAGCTAGCTGTGTGATTTTATGTGAGATTAATAAACATTCTCTGTGCTTCAGCTTCCTTATCTAAAACATAGGGATGACAGTACCCCTTTCACAGAGTTACGAAGATTAATGCTTAAAACACATAATAGAATAGCACCTGGCGCGTAGTAAGCACTATATAAGTGTTCCTATCACCACCATTTTCATAATCAAAATAATTATCATTTAACTGTTTAAGTTTGCAGCAAAATTAATTAACTTTTCTTCTAATCCCCTACTGTGAAGGAGAAATGCTATTGTATGGAAAGGAATGTTAATGAGATTTAAGAAATGGGATAAAATATTATTTTTTAAATATATCACACATGACACAAAAGACAACATAATGTGTGCACACTGTTCAGCACCTTGCATTTTTCACACCAGCATATACACATCTACTTTAGTCTTTAAACTGTATGATATGCCAATGTATGCATGTATCATTTTACCAGACCATTGATTAAAAACTTCAGATGTCTCTAGGTTTGACTTTAAAAAAAAAATTGTTATTACAAACAATGCTGCAATACCACCACCTTGAACATGCAACTTGGTTAAAATTTTGATAGCTATTTTGAAAAGCTGGATTTCCTAACTCAACACTGAATTAAATGTACTCCAGAAGACCATGGGTCTGTTAACAAGCAGACTCTGACACTGCTAGTTCTCATTTCTGCTAAATTTTACCAAAAGAATTCCAAAAAACTCCTCAAAGTTGAGACGTAAGATGCTATGGTCACTTCAACCCTTAAAAACACTGAAGAAAACACTTTCAAAGAACGTGGCAGGACATTTTGTGATAGGCGTTCCTTGGAATCAGAATTTTAACTATTGTTGATTTGAGTATGTCTGCTAGATTAGCAGCAATAACCAGCCATTCTTGGTGGCTTTTGAAATGACTGTCTTAGTCATTGGGGCTGCTATAGTAAAGTACTATAGAAACAACAGAAATTGATTTCTCACAGTTCTGGAGGCCAGAAGTCTGAGATCGATGTGTCAGCAAAGTTGGTTCTGATAAGGGTGCTTTTCTGGGCCGCAGACTTCTAACTTCTGGTTGTATCCTCATATGGTAGAAAGAGGGTGAGAGAGCTCGCTGGGGTCCCTTTTACAATCCCACTCATGAAGGCTCTACCTTCATGACCTATTTTATCTCCCAAAGGCCGCACCTCCTAATACTATCACATTGGGGGTTAGGGTTTCAACACTGAATGAGGGGGGACACAAACATTCGGTCTACTGTGCAGTTGTTATGTGGTTACAGCATTCTTTATTTCTCATATGTTAGTGAGCTGAGCTCTGTGTAGACAAAAATGGCTGAGGCCATTAGGTTAGACTCAAAGAATAACAAGTTAACAAGTTGCACCATTATTTTGTATTAGCAATTATCAGTATGAACAAAATATACTGATTACTTGGTTTTATAATTTACTGTTAATTTCTCCATTTTTGAATTTGTTTAACTTCCTGGAAAAGCTACAAAGTAAATACACCTAGACACCAGTAGCTAAAATATTATTTTTCCCCAAAGAATAAATATACGGTCTGCTTAGTCAAACTCCAAAACCGATGGATGCTGGTGGAAAAATATTTGCAAAAGTTATCAGAAACTGTAAGATATTTTCTATCCCAAAAGATCACTGTTTATATTAGCTCTTGCCACTTTGCAAAGATCATTGTTAGCAATATGTCTGCTTAAACCAGGAAATAAGAGCCTTATAATGTATACTCACCACCCCCTGTTATAAATCTGCCAACATAGGAAACATCCTTTCCTAAAGCAAAATTAACATCTTGTCTTAAGCAGGTTTTAAATTCTATTCAGATCTATTCAATTAGTTACTTTTGGACTTACACAGGTAAACCTTTAGTATATATTTATTTGTTTTGAATAGTTGGAATGTGCCTACAATGAATATACACAGGTTAGGATTTACCTGAAAAACCATCCAGATACTAAACAAACCATCAGTTTCAAATCTTTACAGTAGCACTGCTAAAAGCACACTCTTCAGAAACGTAGCTAGAAACCACAGGAAGAAGCATATGCTACCCCTAAGCACATACTCCAAAGGTGGAATATTTTCAGCAATTTAAAAATATTATGTTGTCATTACAGTTGTTAGATAATAGAGACATAACACACGTAGACATGGTAATCAACCAGGGAATGAGGAATACTTCTTTCATGTACTTGCCTCTACCACCACCAATGAAAGCTTGCCCTATTCACTTCCAGCTTGCTCCACCCATGTAAGAAAATTGGCAGCTCATTGTTATCTCAGAAAGGCATACATTTGTAACAAGGGTGTAGGTAAGAAGGCAGAGCAAGCTTTTGGTTATGAAGAGTTTCTTTTCATATGATATTAACTGAGTGTATTACCTTGGGTTGCATTGAAAATAAGCTTAATTTTCATCAGCTTCTATGTGCCACGCTCTAAGCTATGCACCCTGAATAAACATCTGATCTTTACACAACTATGGAAGATAAACATTACTGTAATAAGTTTTAAAAATTAAGAAACTGAGGCTTATAGAGTTCTCATAGTTAATAAATCAGTAAGAGCAGAAATTCATGCCCCACATTTTACCAACTGCAATTCCATTTTCTTCCATGTCCCATTACTTCTAGTGCCATATTTAATTTTATATAAGCTTAATGTATAATTATGAGCTGGACTAGATAATATGCACATATGCATACTCAGAAACAAAACTATTCACACATTCTTATTGCTCAGTAATACTGTAAAAGTTATTAATCATGCCAGCCTAATATTTCATATCATTAGTCATATTAGTTTTGCTAAGAGTTTTTCTATTCAACAAAACAATTCAGATACTATACATGGTACTGAAATAAACAATGAAATGGACAATACTTCATGCCTGGTTGAATGATCTCTCAAAGCTAAAGATTTTTTAAAATAGAATCTCCAAACTTTTTTGATCACATATCCCTAAAACAGTAAAAGATCTGAGAATATGCTGAAAATATAAAAATATCAATTCACTTATAAATTAAATGCAGGCATAACTATTATAACACAAAAAAGAATAAGATAAAAGCAAGTAAAAAAAGCTTTAATATTTGTTCCCACACCTCAATAGACAGTTTCACATATCCCCTGAAGTGTGCAAACTGTACTTTGGACACTACTGTCTTAGAAAACAGCTTCATATTTTAATTCAGGAAATAGATATCCAGCCGTTTCATAAGCCTGAGAGTATTTATTTTCTGAAAGACCAGAAATTTAAAAGTGAGATAAGCAAAGACCCATGCTCTGCACCTATCTTGAAGATAGGTCTTCAAGCAATAGTAGTTACCAGGATTACTATTCCTTAACTTAAAAGTATATTACCTTCATCTTTACTTATACTCATCTTACACTCAACACTGGATTCAGAAACAATGGATAGTACTTGCATTTAAAAAAAAAAAGGCAAGGCAACATTCTTATTCTGGGATACATGTGATTAGATTTGAGATGTGGGATAAGATATGAAAATGGGGGAATATATATCCAAAATATTCAAACCTTGTACTCTTAACCTAAAGTTGAATACTGTGAAATGTATAAAAAGAAAAAGCAGAAACTATTTCAAAAGTGAAAGTTAACTTTATGGTTGGGCAAATCATTTAGAGTTTAGCTGAACTGTAATACTTGATACTTGTGAAAGAAAATAGGAAAAATAATTGTAAAAGGAGAATTAATAGTTTTTAGATTTTCTGGCTTTGTGAAAAAGGTAACATTTCTGAAAAATCGGAGTTGACACTAATCATACACTTAGTTTCCTGACTCTGCATAAGGGGTAGAATCAGATTAATATTAATATTTGAACTGTTTTAGCAACATGGGGCACAAGATTATCTAAAAGACCCCATGCCTAGACCTCTGCCAATCTTCTACTACAGGATTTCTGACTTCATGCTGTGGAAACTGGGCCAATGAAACTTTTGTTCTACCAGCTGTTTATGTCTACTGAATAATCCCTCAGTTTTAGATTTGGCTTCATGTCCCCACTAGAATGTAAGCCCCATCAAGTTAGGAAAACTTTGTTTTCATTCCTTAGTGCCTAGAATAGAACCTGGCACACGTTAAGCATTCAATATTCCTTTAAAAAATGAACTCACCCACCCTTCTGCACACCTCAAGGCCTCTGAAGGCAGATGTAAACAGGGAGCCTTTGTGTAGATTTTAACAGCCTTCTTGGCCAACCTACAATTCTCCCTTAGAAGTCAAGAAGCAGCTCATATGCCACAAGTAAAAATGGTACCTGTAGACAACCATGGGGTCAAGACAGAACCTGCATCTTCTTGCAGTTAACTTCTGTCTTCTTTGCCGGTTCCTCCACATTTCCCCACCTCTAAATACTTAACTATCTTGGAGTTCAGTCCTAAAATGTCTTTTCTATCTAGACTTGGTCCTATATCTTTTAATCTCAAGGCTTTCAATTTCTATCTCCAACCCTGACCACTCCTTTAACTACCAATAATTTGATAGCCTACTTAACCTCTCCTGGATGTCTAACATTGCAACATAACCTAAATAGAAATCCAGGTATCTGCCCCTCCCCACAAGAAGGCTGAAACAGAGCCACCCAGTCAAATCAGGCCTGGATCTGACAAATTGCAATCAACCACAAATCTGTGGGCAAGAAATAAATGCTCATGGTCTCAACCACTGTATTTTGAGGTGATTTGTTATTTGGCATACATCAATTAGCACTCCACCCTATTTAAAATTGTAACACCTTGTCCTGACTTTGATACTTCCTATTCCTCCTCCCTTTTTTCACTCCCTAACACTTACTACTATCATTCATGTAATTTTACTTATATACCTTATTGTCTATATCCCCCATTATAAGAAAAAAACTTGGGCAGAAATTTTTGTCTATTTGATTCACTGCTATATCCCCAGAACATAGAAATGGACCTAGCATCAAGGGTTCATTAAATATTCAGGAGATGAATTAATAAACAATTAGCCCCGTGTTCTCACCCCTGGTATAATTCCCATATTACAAGACTTAGTATGCTGCAAACTCTGCAGTTCTGTCAAAACTATAATTCAAGTCTTTAGTCTAATTCATCTACTATTACTTAAACCCTGGTTACTAGAGATTATACATTCAGGATAGAAGACAGTATGTTCTTTCTAGATTTTTCCAGAAGAAATAAAGGAGTTAGACAGCCCTACATTTGAGTTACAACATGCCGAGCATGTGTTACTTACTTCCATCAAGTGTGTTTCTGAAACTATAAATTACGGAAAATATCTATGCAAAATCTAAAGTACAGACAGTAATAAAAATTTACAGGTGGGTGTGGTGGCTCATGTCTGTAATCCCAGCACTTTGGAAGGCTGAGGCAGGATTGCTTGAGGCCCAGCAGATTGAGCCCAGCCTGGGCAACATAGCGAGACCCTGTCTCTACAAAAAATTTAAAAATTAGGCAGGTGTGGCGGTGCTTGCCTGTAGTCCCAGATACTCAGAGGCTAAAGTGGGAGGATTGCTTGAGCCCAGGAGCTGAAGGCTGCAGTAAGCTATTTTCTTTTTTTTTTTTTTTGAGACGGAGTCTCGCTCTGTCACCCAGGCTGGAGTGCAGTGGCCGGATCTCAGCTCACTGCAAGCTCCGCCTCCCAGGTTTACGCCATTCTCCTGCCTCAGCCTCCCAAGTAGCTGGGACTACAGGTGCCCGCCACCTCGCCTGGCTAGTTTTTTTGTATTTTTTTTAGTAGAGACGGGGTTTCACCGTGTTAGCCAGGATGGTCTCGATCTCCTGACCTCGTGATCCGCCCATCTCGGCCTCCCAAAGTGCTGAGATTACAGGCTTGAGCCACCGTGCCCGGCCGCTGCAGTAAGCTATTAATCATGCCACTACACTCCAGTCTGGGCAACCAAGTGAGATGCTGTCTCCCCTAAAACAAAAAAACAAAAAAACAAAAAACAAACAACAACAACAACAAAAATTCACGAAGAGAAATTTTATGCCAATCTTTGAAGAATGGAGAAATTGGATACTTAATATTTTACCCTAAAAAAATACTGTGTGTTCCCACAGTATTCTATTTATCTTAATAGTACTTACTCTGGTTTGTCTATTTCACCAACAAAGTCTAATCTCTGAAAAAGAACTGGCATTCAATAAACATTTGATGAATAAATGACTATCAGCATTTAAAAATGTATTTACCTGACTGGTTAAAATTATTATACATTTTTAAGTGAAATGGAGATGTTTACTTTACCTACTTTTTTTTAAAGTTTTTGGTCTATTAGCCTTCACCTTCTGCTGTGAAGAAAAAAAAAAAAACCAAAATATAAAATACATGGCATAAAATAAATGACTTTAATGCAAAAATATAGTAAGGAATGCAGCCATAAAAAAGAACAAGATCATGTCCTTGTCAGGAAAATGCATGCATGGAACTGAAGGCCATTATCCTTAGTGAATTAATGCAAGAAAACCAAATACCGCATGTTCTCACTCATAAATGGGAGCTAAATGATAAGAACACATGGATACAAACAGGGGAACAACACACACCGGGCACTATCGGAGGGCAGAGGGTGGGAGAAGGAAGAGGATTAGGAAAAATAACTAATGGGTCTTAGGCTTAAAACCTGGGTGATGAAGTATCTGTACAACAAACTCCCATGAGACAAGTTTACCTATGTAACGAACCTGCACAAGTGCCCCAAACTTAAAAGTGTGTGTGTGTGTGTGTGTGTGTGTGTGTGTGTGTGTGTGTGTGTGTGTATATATATATAGAGAGAGAGAGAGAGAGGGGAAATGTACTAAGACTTCAAGTTTTAAAAACCTAGAAAAATAAGAAAGTAAATAAAAGATGAATGTATGAATGTATATGGATGAAATGAATAAAGACAACAGTAATTAGTGATTCTAAAATCAAAGAAAAATGAGAATAAAATGAAAGTGGTTCTTGAAAAGCTGAATAAAATGGCTAAACCCTTGGAAAGCCCAACTAAGAAAAAAATATAGATAACATTAGAATGAAAATGGAAATTAAAACTACTATGAGATTAAGAGAATTACTGGAATAGTGAATACAACTTTTTATCAGTAAATGTTTAATATAGAGAAACAATTATTATGCTAAAAAAATCTCTATATCTAAAATTACAGAAAGGCAGAATAAATGATCAGATCTATAACTATATTAGAAATTCAAGGTCAGGCATGGTAGCTCACACCTATAATTCCAGGATTTTAGGAGGCTGAGGTGGGCGGATCACTTGAGACCAGGAGTTTGAGACCAGCCTGGGCAACATGATGAAACTCCATCTCTACAAAAAATAGAAAAATTAGCCAGGCATAGTGGGGCATGCCTGTGGTCCCAGGGAGGATGAGGTGAGAGGATAAACTGAGCCCGGGGAGGTCAAGGCTGCAATGTGCTGTGATCACGCCACTGCACTCCAGCCTGGGGAAGAGAGTGAAACCATATCTAAAAACAAAACAAAACAAGAAATTCAAATGTTTGCTAATTTTCTACCATCTACCACTAAATAGGCTATCAAGCTTAGTTATTTTACAGACCAGCTGTGTACAGCCTATAAGGATCAGATAATTTCTATGATTCTTATTATCCCATAGCATAAAAAAGATGAAGCACTTCTAATATCTTTTTCAAAGGCAACATATAACTCAAATTTGATGTGAGAATAAAGAAAAATATTACTGAAAATGCTCACTTATAAACAGGTATGTAATAAAATCCTGAATAAAATACCAGCAAATCAAAACCTGAAGCATAGAAAACAGGATTGTTACTACTGTCTGCGTGACCTTAGGCAAATTACTTCCCTTTCCTCTGTCTTAGTTTTTTCATCTGTAGCATGATCATTACAGTACCTACAGCATGGGGTTGTTATAAAGATTAGATAGGTAAGTAGAAACTCCTTAAAATAGTGCTTGGCGCATGGCAAATGATCAATAAGTGTAAACTATTATTACCCCAAGAACAAAAAGGCAACATAATCCACTGTTATAATTTTAAAGTGAGAAATAAAATATATAAATGTGAAAACTAAGTAATTTTTGGCAGACATTTTTTAGAATGAAACAGATATAAAAACCAATCTCTCAAACATGAGAAAAGCCACAAATTATACTAAGTGTTAAAACACTGTTCATTCTCATTAAATTAAGTAATATAACAAAAATGTTCAAAGTTAACATGATTTTCCGTATTTTGGAGCTTACACTAATGCAATAATGTAAGACAGCAAATACTGGAAGAGGTGAGGTAATTATTTGCAGATGATATATAGGTAGAAAGTCTAAGTAAACCAATCTCTATTAGGATAAATGTAGTGAGAAATAAACATAGTAAGAATCGAACAAGACAGTATGACAAACTATATAACATTTCATTGAATATAAAATATACCCTGAATACTTTTCTTTGTTATTGTTGCCCACATTGCCCAGGCTGGAGTGCAGTGGGGCAAACATGGTTCACTGTAGCCTTGACTTCCCAGGTTCAGGCGTTCCTCAAACAATTGCCTCCTGAGTAGCTGGGACTACAGGAATGCACCACCCATACCCAGTTAATTTTTTGTTATTTTTAGTAGAGATGGGGTTTCACCATATTGCCCAAGCTGGTCTTGAACTCCTGGGCTCAAGATATCCTCCTGCCTCACCCTCCCAAAGAGCTGGGATAAAAGGCATGAGCCACCACGTGTGGCATACCCTTAATACTATCTATTAACTAACTCAGCGGTATCTGTATCTTCTCATTCATCCTACCTAAAAACTTAGTATCTGCTAGACTCATCCCTCTCTTCACTCCTCACATCCAGTATCAGTCACCAAATCCTACCTATTTTACCTCATATATATTTCTCAAATTTGTCACCTCTTTTCTATCTCCACCTCAATTATCCTGGTTATCCTTTAGAAAGCTCCAGAAAATTAGTGTCCCTCTTTCCAGTCTTATCCCCAAAATCATATTTCATTTAGCTGCCAGAGTAATCAACCTAAAAACAAACCTGACTAGACAAGGTGCCAGTTTAAAATCAGAGATTGCCATGGACTACAGGATGGAGTCCAAGTTTAAGGATACTAAGGCCTTTGGTCATCGGGACCTAGACTCATCTGTTTTTTTTGTTTTGTTTTGTTTGACAGGATCTCACTCTGCCACCCAGGCTACAGTGCAGTGGCACAATCACAGCTCACTGCAGCCTCAAGTGATCCCCCAACCTCAGCCTCCAGAGTAGCCAGGACTACAATTGAGCACAACCATGCCCAGCTAATTTTTTCATTTTTTGTAGAGATGGGGTTTCACTATGTTGCCTAGGCTAGTCTCCAATTCCTGGGCTCAAGGTCTTTCTGCCTCAACCTCCCAAAAAGCTGGAAATTAAAGGCATGAGGCACTGCTCCTGGCCTCCTCTTCCTTTTCTTCCCTTTTTGAGGCCTAAAAGTATGGATCAGTGTTTTTCAAATTAGGATATGCAAGTATCTCTGATTAAAAATGTCAAGACTTATCACAGCTAGAAACGGTACATCTTACTAAACTTACAACATCAATTTTGGTGAAGATTTTTTGAGAAAGACATTTGATATTAAATACAGAAGAGAATGCAAAATTTGTATGACTGCTTAAGTCAAAATTCAACAAAGGTGGCACTGATAGCAGGCAACTTTGAGCATTACACTGGAGTTCTGAATGGGGATGGTGCTGACACTCTTGTCAGTACAGATGAAAAGTCTAACACTATCAAACTCTGATCATTTGCCAATGAGCCACTGACTGTAACACTGAGAACTTAATTATGCCAGATGACAGCTGACACTTAATATTAATTCATTTTTTAACCATCTCCAAGACTGTATAGGACCTCATCTCTACTCCTCTCCTCCTCGTTCTTTCTACACTAGCCACATGGCATCCTTGTTGTTCCTGGCACACAGTGACCCACTCTAGGTTCTTCCTCTGCCATTTCCTGTCTAAAAACGTTTTCCCATAGAATACGGCTCCCTTTCTCAACTCCTTGAAGCACTTCCCCAGATGTTGCTTTCTTAATAAGGTCTATCCTGACCTCCCCATTTCCCTTATCAATTACCAACATTATTCTAGAGTAATAACGTCTATTTTCCTCTTTATATCATTTTCCTTATTTATTGTGCTTATTATTTGGTTCCCTACCAGAATGTAAGTTGCATGCCAGTAGTATTTTTGTCTTATTCACTGAATCTATTGTGTCTAGAAAAGTGCTTAGCACATTGTAGATTCTCAATGAATGCACAGTCCTACGAAACAGGTATTTCTCTTGGCCAGATTTTACCTAAAGAAGATTCTGAAGCAGTGAGAGCTTGCCTACAGTCACAGCGTCAAAGGCGGAGCTAGAATCTGTAAGCAACCTGGCTCTCTACTCTTCACCATTGCTGCATGTTACTGCGTGGTGCCTCTCATTTATGTGGTGAATTTCAAAAATACTTTTTTCTATGTTTCCCTTACTAAACAGTTCCCTCGCAGCAGGGGGATACTATCTTCATCTCTGTGCCCTGACTGGCAGTTTCTAACCCATGTTACACGCTCTATAATTGTCTACGGAATGAATGAAAGCATGAATGAACACATAAGCTGCCCAAAGATTTTTACATGAAAGTCCCAACTGGTTAAATCATTTTTACCTTTCAGATTTCGTTTTAAACTTTTTTATAAAAAACAAAACTAAAACACCAAACCTGTCTTCAAAAATCTAGTAATTCAAAAAATGCTTTTTGAAGTGAAAAAACATGATTTCTAAAAAACGATTTAATTAAATGGAAATGTACCCTATTCTAAAAATTTCTACATTCCGGTTTTTAAAGCTTTATTCGACGTCAGGAAATATCAAGCAAAAACCTCCAAAACCAGTAACTGACTCGCTTCATTATATACACATGCAATAATATTATTTCCGATCAAAAAAACGCAAATAATAGTGCCATTTTCGTAGACATTGAGAATTATAAAACAATCAATCATGCCAGAGAGAAACAAACACCTTCACTTACAAAAACTGACGCTAACGAAAACACCCTCCGGAGCAATACCTGGCCCAGGGTCAGCAGGAGGTAGCCTTCTCGAATAAATGTGACAAATACTATGGTCAGGGCATGACTAATTTGCCACATAATGCCAACGTCCATAGGTTGACTCTGAGAAACTACCATCCCCGGGCAGAAGGGGCGGGTGGAGGAGAGATTTAAAAACGAGGCCCCTCCCAGGCCGCCTCAAAATCTAGGGCCCAAAGATTCTTCTCCTCAGAGCTCCTCACCGTGTCTAGACTAGGGGCAAGCGACCATTTCTCAGGTAGAGGATGACGCACAAAGGAAAAACTGGCCATCCAGCATGAAGGACGAGGAAGCGCACGAAAACAGAGCGCACAGCTGAACGAGGAATCCCCTTCGCCTAACCGATTCCTCTCCCGAGAAATCGCGAGATTTCTCGCCTTCACGGGATCTCAAGGCGAAACCTCGCGGCCTCTCAGACGAGGGTGGGTTAGCAGGGGCAGCTCCCAACCCCCGTCCCGGACCCACACAACACCTCGATCCCTGGCCCACCCCGGCAGTCACCGAGAACGGTCCCCCAGAGTGCCTAGGTTCTTCCGGAGCCCGACCGGATCCGGAAGCTTCTGGGAGCGAGGGGGTGGGACCGAAAAAACTCAAAAAAAGCGCGGCGAAAGCTAAAGGCCGGCGCAGGCTGAGAGGTGGTGGTCCGCAAGCCGGGCCGCGGGCGGTGCGATGGACTCTACTGCCTGCTTGAAGTCCTTGCTCCTGACTATCAGTCAGTACAAAGCCGTGAAGTCAGAGGCGAACGCCACTCAGCTTTTGCGGCACTTGGAGGTGAGAGGCTCTGGGGTGGAGGACAGATGGGGCTTCCCTAGTAATTCTTAGTTCACAGTGAGGCCAAGGAGTGGCGGCCTCAGCCTGGGAAAGAAAGGACGGTCCTTCGATCCGTCTGTTGTCTTTTCGTACTGGTAAAGGCGAGTGAGTGTCGGGGTTCCGCCGGCCGCAGCGAGAGGCAAGAGCGCCCACTGAAGGCTCTAGGAAAAGTGGGAGTGGGGCAAAAGGTTGGGAAGTTTAGGCTGTGTTTCGAGTAGGTAACGGAAAAAGCTCGGAGCTTTATCTTTTCCTTTGTTTCTAGTTTTGGTTTTTCTACGAAACCAAGCCCTCAATACACAGCTATTCTCAGTGACGGAAAGTCATGATTAAAACTTGGTTTTGCTCTTCGGTAATCTATAATTGAATTTGTTGCTTCCTGCTCTTATTTGAACTCGGGTTGAACTCAAACTTGAAAAACATTACTTCAACCTTAAGAAGCAGTTCCCCTTCCTAGTAAGCGTAATCCTTTTTCTTTACCAAAATACATTGCTCACAGTTTTTTAATCCTAGAATGCTGAATTGCCTTTTTTTCTGTTAGTTCTAGTGATATGTGTTCAGACGATACCATTTGTTTTAGGATCTTAATCTTCTGCTGTCATTTGTTTTGCATTTACGGAATTCAGACTAACATTGACCTCAGTTTAATTTTTTTAAAGCTGAGTTAAGGCTTATTTTAACTCTCTGTGTCACAGCTTTCTTCTGTTAAGACAGAATTGAACATAATTTTAAAATATATTGTATTTGTTATATTAATCCTATGACAAAAGACTAATGTGACAAAGATTTGTAAAATATTACAGAAAAAAAAATGATTTCAAGTAGTAGAGCAACAGCAGGTGTTAGTGAATCTGCTGTGGTATTAAATGTGTCTGTCTTTGTTGAGCTTCACTGGTGCTCCTCTTCTCCCTACTTCACGTGCCCATCTCCTAAGTACATTTGTTTTCTCTTTTTCATTCATTACTTAGGAAGTATCTGCAAACCTAATAATTAAGATGTTAGCTATTAAATGCTTAAGGCTTTGCTTCTGAATTAGCATAGACTCCAGAAGCCGCAGAATAAGCAGGGCCGTCAGTTTATTTTAAAAATTGGGAGTTAAGCATTTTGTATGCCGTTCTGAAACATTACCTTTCTTTGAATAAACAGGTAGGTTGTGCATTGAAAGAGATTTAAGGCCAGGCACAGTGGCTCACACCTGAAATCCCAACACTTTGGGAGGCCGAGGCGGGCGGAACACCTGAGGTTGGGAGTTCGAGACCAGCCTGGCCAACATGGCGAAACCCCATCTCTATTAAAATACAAAAATTATATGGGCGTGGCGTCTCTCTGTTGTCCCTGCTACTCAGGAGGCTAAGGCAGGAGAATCGCTTGAACTCAGGAGGCTGAGGTTGCAGTGAGTCAACCTCGCATCACTGCACTCCAACACTCCAACATGGGTGACAGAGCGTGACTCCGTCTCAAAAAAACAAAAAAAAGAGAGAGACTTAAACAAAATATGGGATGGGGCCTTTACTGTATTCCTAAACATTCAAGGGGTTTACAGAAAACTCTTCTACCATTGTTGCAAAGGTATGAAGAGCACTGGCTTCAGGTTACTACTACAAAGGACTTTTTGTAGTTAAGAGATAACACATACAGAGCATAAAGTGCATTAATCTTAAGTGAAGAGTTTGATAGTTTTTAATATATAGGTACTGTAGCTACCATATTGGTAACTAACATATAGGTAGAGTAGTAGCTACCACCTGTATCATGATATAGAATATTTCTAGCCCCATAGGGTTTCTTCATTGCCCCTTCACATAAAGTTCAGGTAAGTAGACTCATACAGTATGTACTCTTGTGTCTGGCCTTTTCCACTCAATATAATCTGTGAAATTCATGTTGCACAGGTACCACTACTTCATTTTTTTTTTATTATTATTGCATGTAGAGTTCTATTGTATAAGTGTACCACAGTTTACATATACTTGCCTGTTGATAGGCATTTGGGTTGTTTACATTTCTGGGTGGAATTATGAATAAAGCTGTTGAGACATTTCATACATTTTTGTGGATATATGCACACATTTATATACTTACGAGTAGAATTGTTAAGAGCATTGAGAAGGCCTGTGTTCTGTTTTAGTTGAAACTGTCAAACAATTTTCTGAAATAGGCCATTTTACCTTCCCACTAGCAATATGTGAAATTTGCCATCACTCATCCACACCAAACCTTGATGTTTTCATATTTCTTAACTTTAACCATTTTGGTTGACAGTATTTGTATTTTTAATGGTGAATGTCTTTGTGCAGACTTCATGAGTGCGAGATCTGAGTATGCAGAGAGAGATAGGTATCATGTGAAAGGAGATTATTCATTCTTCTGTACTTCTCCCACCCTTTTTTATAGCCCCATGCAGAGTGTAGGCTTTGAATGTTTGATGACTGGCAAAGCGGAGCTAATCTGATTTTTAATGATGGTATTTCATAGCACTAATTTTGTGTAGTGATTAAAAGCATGAATTCAGGGACCAAGCTGCCTGGGTATGAATTCCAGTTGTGCTTCTTTACTATCAGTGTGTGCCTCAGTTTACTCATCTGCAAAACAAAATAGTGGTACCTACCTTACAGAGTTATTATGAAGATGAAAAGAGTTCACATATGTAAAGTGCCTAGATCGATGCCTAGGCCAGAATAAGCGCTATATAAGTATTAGTTATTATTAAAATAAATTATCTTTGTATTAAGACATTCAGTGTATATGAGTAAAGGGAAAAACTTGTAAAGCAATTTTTATTTTACCTAGTACATATAATTATTACGTGTTAGACAATTTATGTCATTGAGATACAGGACCAATCCTGTAGAGAATCATTTCTAAAACAGAAAATGTCTTCCTCTGGAGAGCTAGATTTATAAATAAGCAACAGGGTAATGCCCAGAGTATTTCCTACCCCAGAATATCTGTTACTGGTGTCTGTACTTTCATATTTGGACTTATTTTTTCTCTTATAGACTTTAGTAATGTTAAAACACTCCCTGGGAACAGATAATGTGAAACTTTTATCAGCAAAGCTTTAGAAGAAAAACTGATGTGGGTGAGAGAACAAAGGGAGGTTACAGAAAGGAAAGTTTAGAGGGATGCTAAAGCAGCCTGCTTAGGCTTGATCTTATTAAAATAAGTATTCAGGACAGATTTAGTCTTATTCTAAGGTAACTAATGGTTTTTCTATCTTTGTAGAAAAGATATGCTTTATAATAAATACATCTCTAAAGTGTGTTGAAAATTCATGCTTTGTGACAACTACTTTTGGCCTTCAGTTCCAGCTTTACCTCCTCTCTTCTCTCTCACTGTGTGTGTGTGTGTGTGTGTGTGTGTGTCTGTGCATGCATGTATGTGACTTATAGATTACAAGAAAGTAAAAGAAAATGGAATAATCAGAAATAAAATTTTTCAATGCTTTGCCTGCTACTTCAAAAAAGATTCACTTTTCACTTCCTTCTTTGTACTCCCTTAACTTCTGAGCTCACCTATTGTCTTTGGGAAGGAGCAGAAGGAATAATCCCATAGCTACCCTCTGGGCTTCATTTTTCATTTTTCTCCCTCAAAGTGAGTAGAATGTACTAGAATTTATTTGCAAAGTAAATATATTGGTAGTAAAGTGCAGATTTGTAGGCTATGCCTTCATTGCATGTTCAATGTAGTGTGAAGGAGAAATATTGCCAGGAACTCAAAAGTTTGCTAACTTAGGAAATAGAAATATAATGTACTGTAGGGTAGTATAATAGGCAGACCTAACCGAGATAGTGTAAGAAGCTAAGAAAAGCTTCCTGGTGGAAATTATTTTAAACTGAGATCCAAATGATTATTTTAGCTAGTGAGGGAGGGATTAGGGAATTGATAGGTAAACTAGGCAGGGGTGAATTTTTCACAACATGTGTGAAATTTTTAAATTGGGAAGGTAGCAGTGGCACTTTGAAGGAACTGAGTTTATTTGAAATGGAGAAGAGATAAAAATTGCCATCTCTTAACCAACACATTTTGATTACTATTTTATAGGTAATTTCTGGACAGAAACTCACACGACTATTTACATCAAATCAGATATTAACAAGTGAATGCTTGAGTTGCCTTGTAGAGCTACTTGAAGACCCCAACATAAGTGCTTCACTGATCTTAAGTATTATTGGTTTGCTGTCTCAACTAGGTAATGCATTTAATTTCTCTTTTTTAGTTTTTGGAAGATGTATGAACAATATTTTAAAGTCTAGGCTTAGTTATAGAATCTCTTAAAGAATGATTCGCCTTCAAAGACTTCTCAATCTAATGCTCATTGTGAATCTTTTGAAAGAGGGAAATATTTTATGCAGCATTTCTAAAAATATTGGACCAAGGAATCTGAAGCGTGTGAAAGGTTCAGTGTTCTACAGAGAAGAATGCACTTTGGGAAATACTGGACTACTTTCGAATTAAAAAACAAAACCCCACACGTAATGTCAGTATTAAATACACCACTAGAAAGTCATAGCTACTGATCAAAGAATCATCTTTTGTAATAGATTACACTGAATTTAGAACTAAAGGTAAAAGTACTGATGTTAGTTTTTCTATCTTTTCACCATATCTTTAGTTTTTTTTTTTTTAAGACAGAGTCTCGCTCTGTTGCCCAGGCTAGAGTGCAGTGGTGCAATCTCTGCTCACTGCAAGCCCCGCCTCCCAGGTTCACGTCATTCTCCTGCCTTAGCCTCCCAAGTAGCTGGGACTACAGGCGCCCACCACCACACCTGGCTAATTTTTTGTGTTTTTAGTAGAGACGGGGTTTCACTGTGTTTGCCAGGATGGTCTCGATCTCCTGACCTTGTGTTCCACCTTGGCCTCCCAAAGTGCTGGGATTACAGGCGTGAACCACCGCGCCCGGCCTGGTTTTTGAATGTTCATTTAGTGGTCACTTTACCCCAATTTGGGGCAAAGCAGTAGGGATATTTCTTTGTATGATTATAATAATAATATATGCATAGTTTAAAAAATTCTAGTGATCCAGAAGTATTAACACAGAGCAGCATTGTCCAATAGAATTTTCTTCAGTGACAGAATGGTTTTAAAACTGTGTTATCCAATATAGCAGCCACTAGCCACATGGAGCTATTAAGCATTTGAAATGTGGGTAATAGACTAAGGAACTGAATCTTTAATTTTAATTAATCTCAATTTAAATAGCCACATTAAGGCTAGTGGCTGCCAAATTAGACAGCCCAGGCACAGAGTAAAATGGGATTAGCCTGTACCCATTACCACCAGCCCTCATCTTTTCAGCTTTGGGGATATAATCTCATTTCATGGCTTGATATGTCTCTTTGCAGATATTTTTCTATGCTGTAACAAAACCATAATTTTGGATCTTTAATTGGTTGTTTTTAGCACAAATGGTGTTGTGGAACACCAGATGTTTCTTTCCATATCGGTGTCTGTAATAGCTGCCTAGTGCCATAATTACAGGGTACTGTAATTTATTCAACTATTCCCCTAATAGTGGATACTCAAAGTTCTTTAAGTTTTGGTATTGGAATCAATAGTGCAGTGAACATTCTATGTAATTTTGCTCAAATATTAGTGTGTTTCTAGTAAATTCCTTTAGAATTTCTAGATCATTCTAAAATTTGATAACCATTACTAAATTGCTTTCCAAAAAGATTCTTCCACTTCTAACATCCACCAACAGTTTGAATGAATATGCCAGTCACTTCCAACATTTATACTTTAGAAGCATTTGGAGTTTACAAAAAAATTGAAATGATAATCTTTTTAAATTTTTTCACAGATACATAATATTTATACAAACTTATGGGGTACATATGATATTTTGTTACCTGCATAGAGTATGTGATGATCAATTCAGGGTATTTAGGATATCCATCACAAACAAAGATTTATCATTTCTATGTATTTAGAACATTTCAAGTCTTCACTTGTAACTATTTTGAAATATACAATACATTGTTAACTATAGTCACCTTACTCTCCTATCAAACATTAGAACTTATTCCATCTGATTGTGTGTTTATATCCATTAACCAATCTGTCTTCATCTCACCCACTAACGGCTCCCCCTCCTCACCCTTCCCATCACCACATACTCACCCATATTCTTCCCAGCCTCTGGTAACTGTCATTTTCCACTTCCATGAGATCAACTTTTTTAGCTCCTACACATGAATGAATACATGCAATATTTTTCTTTCTGTGTCTGGCTTATTTCACTTAACATAATGGCCTTCAGTTCCACCCATGTTGCTGCAAATGACATGCATTCTTTTATATAGCCAAATAGTATTCCATTGTGTAAATATACCATAAAGTGACAATCTTTTAATATTCAAAGTAAGAGATTTTAATTTGATACTAAAATAAATTAGTATCAAAGAAAAAGCTTGCTACAAATGTGTAAAGTTTTTTCTTTGATACTAGTTTATTTTACATAGAGAAATCGTTTGAATTTCTGAATTAGAGGATTATGGAAAAGAAAATAGCCATATCATACTTTTTAAATGATAAAGTCATATGAAATAAATTCTGTATGAATTATCTGTGAAAACCTTATAAGAAAATGATATATTTTGTGCTATTTTATTTTAACTTACAGCTGTAGACAATGAAACCAGAGATTGTCTTCAGAATACATATAATCTGAATAGTGTGCTGGCAGGAGTGGTTTGTCGGAGCAGCCACACTGATTCGGTGTTTTTGCAGGTATACACACCCACACAGTATATTCCCCTTTCCTTATTGTCAGATCAAAATTGATAGTTTCTGTCATAAACTGCTGACTTACAGTGTATATGTGCTATGTAATAAATACTACGTAATTAGGCACAGTTCATCTGATTAAAAGCTGGTTGCACACATACTACAATTTAAATATTTCTAGAGAAGAGGAGCTTATCCATTTCTAGCACCATTATTGAAGAAAAACAAATCTGCATTGTAACTGCTTTGACTTATAAACACAGATGTCTGTGTTTTGAGACATAAGCTATTTATATTAAAATTGTAATGTGAGTTGGCATCTAGTCTCAGTCTGTGGAGGAAACGTTCTACAAAAATTAAAGCTATAGATATAGTTTATTTAATATAGATTCAAAGCTCTTCATATTTCATTGACTCTAAAATGTCATCAGTTGTAAGAAAGAAAAACATCACAAATTGACATGCAGTTTTAGAGATGATAAAATGTGAAGAAGGGTATCTTCTAATTGATGGACTACATGTGTTTCAACCTGCATTCAAGTTTAAGATGACTAAGTGAACAAGGTTGATAACTATGTTCTGAGACAGAATACATAGAAATGTGTGAATTGAGAGAAGAGCCCTAAAGTTCTTGCATTACTTTATATGTGTTTTTTTAAAAAATTGTTTTAGGTAATGGAAAAGGACATGCTCAGAATGTGTCTGATAGTCCATTATTTTAAGCAGGCGATGTTTTTATATGTTTATATTTATAACTATTTTCTTATTCTCAGTGCATTCAACTTCTACAGAAGTTAACATATAATGTCAAAATTTTCTATTCTGGTGCCAATATAGATGAATTAATTACGTTCCTGATAGATCACATGTGAGTATGCAATCAAACATAAAACCAAATAGTCTATTTGTTTATTTTTAAACTATAACCATGTGGTAGATCAATTTTCTTAGATAATATTTTCTAACTATGTAAATTGAGTGAGACTCCGATTCTTATTTGTTCTGCCCAGATGATTTTAAGGATCAAAAGTTGTAAAAGTATGTGACCTCATTCATTGGTGAAAAAATGTAAAAAGGAAAAAAATTGTAAAGCAGCTTTAATTTTCATAAGAAAAATGTATGGACTGAATTGATTTGGCCAGAAAAAAATTGCTGAAACTGAAAATTGTGTAGTTATTCTTGTAGGAAAATATACTGATGAAACAGCACGTGGTCCCCGCTGACAGTTATTTCCAGGTTTTCATGATGGAATTGAATAGGGTAATTTGGTTTTAAAACAAGAGATAAATGATCAATACTGTTTAGAGTTTCCCTGGCTTCTCATGTTAATTAGATTTTTTTTTTTTTTTTGGCCTGTAAAAAGGAAAAGTATAAACTTAACTATATCATTTTGACTTAGAATGACGTTAATGCTTTTTTTCTTTTACTATTTTTTCTTTAAACAAAACACTAATGTAAAACAACAGTCAATCTTCTGAAGATGAGTTAAAAATGCCTTGTCTAGGATTATTGGCAAATCTTTGTCGGCACAATCTTTCTGTTCAAACACACATAAAGACATTGGTAAGAAGTTTCTTTCTTTTTGATTTTGTTGTTTTATGGTAGATTCTCTGCTTAAAGAAAATTGTATTTATCTTTTTCTTTAAAACAAATTTGAACAAGGATTCTGTGTCTTACCGGCTGACCCATCAAAATTAAGAGTCAGATTGACATATAAATAACTTGAAGCACTTCAGCCTTCCTGTATGTTGTATTGAAGGCTGTGTGTTAATGGTTAATGCAAATACTTAAGTTTTCCTTAGCATGGCATCCCAAAATACACTGAGTAGTACAAGAATTACTAAATTATTTTGTGCTCTTAGAAGGGAGGCACATCACTGGCAGTCCCATTTACCTCAGTCTTGTGTTTCCACAAAATCAATGGCAACTCCAACAGAAAGATTCATGAGTTTAGTGCTCAGTATGAACCAACAGTACTTGTGATAAGTGAAGACACACAAATGAATTTAACTGAATCACTTTTAGAAGTATATTAAATTGGCCAGGCACGGTGGCTCACGCCTGTAATCCCAGCACTTTGGGAGGCCGAGGTGGGCGGATCACAAGGTCAGGAGATCGAGACCATCTTGGCCAACATCATGAACCCCGTCTCTACCAAAATAAAAAAAATTAGCCAGGCGTGGTGGCACACACCTGTAGTCCCAGCTACTCGGTAAGCTGAGGCAGTAGAATCGCTTGAACCCGGGAGGTGGAGGTTGCAGTGAGCCGAGATCACGCCACTGCACTCCAGCCTGGCGACAGAGTAAGACTACATCCTAAAAAAAAAAAAGTATATTAAATCAAGCAAGTTAGTGATTCTTTAAGGTGCTTTGTGAACAATTTCCCTGCTGTGCTATTCAGCATTACCTGTTTGATTTTAAATTTAATATCTCACTTGTTCAAGTGCTACATTTTTCTACCCTGGTCCTACTTTGTAGGTGGAGTTACTGTGTGTGTGTGTGTGTGTGTGTGTGTGTGTGTGTGCGCGCGCGCGCACGCGCGCGCGCGCATGTATGTATAGTGTGTGTGTTTCAATTTCTGAATTGAAAAAAAAGTTCATATTTAGGAAACACTTAAATATAAGGAAGAATAAACATTTGCTCATAGTTCCATGTGTAGAAACTTCTTCACCAAGATTGTGTCTATCTATACGACTGTCAGCAGTATAGAAAGTACCCATCTCGCTCACACCTGCAATCTCTTAAATCTAAATGATAATCAGCAGCAAATATGGCAAAGTTAATTGCTGCTCCACGGTGTGTAATGTAAAACAAATTCTTAAATTTGCTGAATATTTTTTTGCTTTCACCACAATTATGAGTTCCTCATTACAGTTCTTTTGTTAACACAAATGCTCAACAACTTTTCCTGCAGTATTTAAGGTAGCTCTTTTGTTTCCACTCTGCATGTATCCCTTTATTAGAATTGACACCCTGATTTACCATCATTGAATTATTTATTCTAAGGTGACAAAACTATGGAAATATTTATCTCCCACTCATTTGCACACATTTACCAAATTATTTTTTTCTCTGGGTACTCTGTATATAACAATTTTTGAATTTAAATTTATCTCTGATCTAAATGTCTTCTGTAAAACATTTATCTTTTAAATGCAAGAATCATTTAATAGAGTTGATAATGATGTTTAAAAGAGTTTGCCCACTCTGTGCAGGATATACTTTTTAAACCAAAATATAAAATTTATAATTCTAATTTATTTTTTAACTTTTTTTTCCTCAGAGTAATGTGAAATCTTTTTATCGAACTCTTATCACCTTGTTGGCCCATAGCAGTTTAACTGTGGTTGTGTTTGCGCTTTCAATATTATCCAGTTTGACATTAAATGAAGAGGTGGGGGAAAAGGTAAATACGATTTTTCAAATTTATTCTGAAGTTTCTAGTCTTATATTTTAAAAGTCACTGAGACTTTTTTATTTTTACCTTTTAGGATGGTGTCAACTTAATTTTTTATGTAATATGCTTTTCTAATTTGTCCTTAAGCTATTCCATGCTCGAAATATTCATCAGACTTTTCAACTAATATTTAATATTCTCATAAACGGTGATGGCACTCTAACTAGAAAGTATTCAGTTGACCTACTGATGGATCTCCTTAAGAATCCTAAAATTGCTGATTATCTCACCAGGTATGATTCACTTCAGTCAATTTTAGAACTTTTTTTTTTTTTAATCAAGATGTGTTGGTTATAAACGAAATTGTCTTCTTAAAATATAGTAAACTTGAAGTCTACTGACTTGGAGTCTACCGGACGAAAATGTTTTGATGTGCTTTACTCGCACTCTTTTTTCTTTCCTATACTGAAATGGAAAGTATAACAAAGTCATTGTCTATGTGTGTATTTCAGTCTTTGCTTTAGATCAATAGGGTTGTGCCATTCTCCAAAATATAGACATCTTGGCTAACTTATTTTAAAACCAGTTTTAAAACTTAAGCAGCATTATGATTATTTGAAAGAATATTTTTATTATAGGGACAATAAAAATATTTCTACATAAATTATAAATAAATGAAACATAGTGTTGAAACATTGATGTCATTATGTTTGTGTCTTTATTTTTTGTATAAAAATGGATAATGTTTCCTTTGGTGTGTGCCTCTTTTCATAGGTAAAATAGGAACACATGTTCATATGTCCTTTCTATCTCAGTATATTTCATATGATCATTTATGTTTTAAGATCAGGTAGTAATTGTGTTCCAACGAGCTTGTGGCCTTTTTGCATTCTAAGTTAAATTTTGCTGGGGCCTATGCCGCTTTGTCATACTAAATTAGGAAATAATTGAAATTGTTTCAAAGAGTTTGACATACAAGAAAACATTTACTGAGCTCCACCTATGATCAGGCACTTAGCAGCAACAGGCTGTGAAGACACAGTCCGTGATGTTTAAGAAACATAGAATCTAACAGTTTTATTTTAATAAAAGCTAAGCACTAGGGCAAACTCGACCACTGTTCATATGGCTCAGCAGATTTTTGCAAAACCAAGAAGCATTCACTTTAGCATTTCACTTTTTCTTTTCTTAGGAACCTCTAGATAGGTGAACTATTTCTTCCAGAGTGCCTTCCCATGACCTGCCTTCCCTTCATCTGTTGTGAGACTTTCCCAATATCCATGTATATCTATTCTAGCCACCAGAGAGTGCTTATTCAGCATCTTCATAGTAAACAGAAAAATTCTTTTGAATAAACCTCTTCTGGAAGACTAAAAGATAATCCAGTTTAGCATAAATAAGAGGTTGCGTAATCATTTCTTCTGTAAATCTCTCAGTTCTGTTACCTATTTTATACTCTATCCATCATAGAACCCCAGAATTACCTCTGGCAACTCCTCTTGTTTATCTGGTATGCCATTGAACAATAACTCTGTCCTGAATCTCTTCCAAAGTCAAACTTACTGCATAGTTACTAATTAGAGCTTGAGAAAATCCCACAACTTTACCTGGGCCAGACCTCTCATATTTACTTGTCAGCTTTCTCATTTCCTCCAATGGGTCTTCAAATTTATTTATTTAGAGACAGAGTCTCACTCTATTGCCCAGGCTGGAATGCAGTGGTGTGATCCTGGCTCACTGCAACCTCCGCCTCCTGGGTTCAAGTGATTCTCTTGCCTTGGCCTCCCACATAGCCGGGATTACAGGCACACATCACCATGCCCACCTAATTTTTGTATTTTTATTAGAGAAGGGATTTCACCATGTTGGCCAGGCTGGGCTTGAACTCCTGACCTCAAGCAATCCACCTGCTTCAGCCTCCCAAAGTGCTGGGATTACAGGCGTGAGCTGCTGGCCCGACTGGTCTTTGAAATTTTTTATTTTTCTCTTGCTGCCTTTTATGCAGAAGATGACCTTATCTTTGTTTCACAGAAAAAAAAAATATCTAAATCAAGCCCCATTTGATTGGAGCTCCCCCAAATCCTTGCCACTTAACAAACTTACCTATGTTTATACCAAATTCTTAGTTTCATCCTGTTTCACTCATAAATACGTACTGTTACTCTATGGATTGTCTCATTTTGTCTTTTCTGAAGCTGTTGCTCCTCTCTTTTCAGGGCCTCCTATTCAGTTGATCCTTCCCCTTTATAAATATGCTCAAAACTTTTTCTTCAACCAGATGTCCCTTTTAAAATCTTTGACCTACCATTGCATTCAAGGTGAATATCCAAATTTTCAGTATAGCCCTTCAAAATCTGTTTCCTAACAACCTCTCAACCTTATTTCTTCATACATTTTGTTTTTTTGTCTAATCATATCAGACAATAAATAGAACTTCCAGCTTACTAGAAATGCCCTTTCATGTATCCATGTGCTATTTCCTCTAGAGTATTTCCTCTGGAAGACTAGAATGCTTTCTCCTTTATATATTTTTTTTAAGACTCAAGTCTGGGCTTAATACTGAGACAATATTCTTTGTTCCATAGTGTCCCATACATTCCTCCATGATATCACTGTGTTTTATATTACCTTGTATTATCTCTTTCTGTCCTTCTCCTTCATCTTCAGACTGTGATCTCCCTGTCAGGGCACCATCTCCCAAATCTAGGATACATCAGTCACATAGAGTATAATGCTAGGGGTACCTCAGTACTTCTTGGAGTTGTGTAACATGAGTTGCTGCCCCTTACTTCTTTATTTGCAGAGACTAATTTAATGCCTGGCAATTTTAGGTGCTTTATAAAAAGTAGCTGTATAATTTATTAGGATATTCTTCTGTCCTTTGAGTTTTTACATAAAGTGAACACAGTCTTAAAAAAATACAGCAATTGAGGCACTGAAAATTTTAATGATTTATTTATTGCCACATGAATCACTGTTTTAATAAATGACAGAGCCAATTTATGTATATCATAATTGTAAGATATATTACAAGTTTTAAGTATAAACTTTACAAGAGTGTGTTCTATATTAGAAGCCCAAATAAATAGATGAACGAAAATACACATAAATTTTATGTTTATCTTGTAGATAAATCCCTTTTGATGTATCAATTTTATAATTATCATTTGATGTATATTTTTATTTTAAACCTAGATATGAGCACTTTTCTTCATGTCTTAATCAAGTATTAGGTCTTCTTAATGGAAAGGATCCTGATTCCTCTTCAAAGGTATGTAAAAACATGACTTTTCATTTAAACTTTTAAAAAACTGTAAAATGCAGAAAAATCCAAATGCACAGGCTCTCTATATTTTTACAATATGGACATAATTATGTCGCCAGTGTCTAGATCAGGATGTAGAATGTTACCAGTATTTGTGGTCCCTTTTAGTCAGTACCTACCCCTTCCTATTCCTTACTTTACCAAGGGTAACTGCTCTAACCACTACACTGACTTCTAACAGCATACATATATGTGTATATGTATGTATATATACATATATGTGTGTATATGTATGTATATATACATATATATTTTGGAACTTTATATAAATAAAAGCATATAATACATATATTTTCTGTCTAGACTTTCTTTGGTTCAATATAATATGATGAGATTCACTCGTTTCATATAGTTGTAGATTGCTAGATTGGTTCTTTTTTTGGACAGGGAGTATGATTTATTGGTGAGCATGAGTAAGGGGACATTACAGTGAACGCCCTCTTGGATGTAGTGCTCACCACTTGTCAGGGGGCCACATTTTAGGATGTATTTGACCTCACAGCCATCTGGGATGAGTCACTGCTCAGCCTCCATGTCTTCAAATTTATCCACATTAAATTTAGTAAAGCCCCACTTTGAGATGTGGATCTTTGGGCAGCCAGGGACCTTGAACTTGGCCTTGCATGGGGCCTTAGTTGCATGCTCCTTATCTTGCAGATTTGTGTGGATGGACATGATGACTTGGCCACTGTGAACCCTGGCCACTGTGCCCTGGGGGCTTTCCAAAGACACCTTGCATAATGCCTCTCCGAGGCCTAGATGGGGGACAGCAGGAGATCAGAGACATGAATGTACATTGGAAAGGGCTGTCTCTAAGGTTTCTTAGGCCAGCCCATACAAGCAACAGGCTGTGTACACTACCAATGAGGCAGCTGTTTGCAGCCATTGCACACTGGGCCCCCAGAAGGAAAGGAGCACAATTGGTGTTCTTTTGTTTATAAACATCAGCTGTTACGAAGAAACCTGCATTTACCGTTTTCTGCATGTCTTTTGGTGAGCTTATGGACATGCTTGTCTTAGCTTTATATCTAGGAGTGGAATCACTATGTCATAGGATATGTATATGTTCAGTAGGCACTATGAAACAGTTTTCAAAAAAAGTCAGTTGGACCAGTGTATGAATATTTGGTCAGTCTGCATTCTTGCCAGCAGTTGATATTTTTCACTTTTTCATTTTAGCAATTCTAATGGCTATACAGTAGTATTGCATTATAATTTAAATTAATATTTTATTAGTAAAAATATCATTTTACATATTCATTTGTCATTTGTATATTCTTTGACGTGCCTGTTTATGTCTCCTGCTCATTTGTTTAATGCATTGTCTTTTACTTATAAGTAGGAAGAGTTATTTTGGAGTCTTTTGAAGGGTATATAACATGCAAATATTTTCTTCCATTCTGTGAGTTGCCTTTTTACTCACCTAATGGTGCCTTGATTTTAACATAGATCAATTTAGTGTTTATTGTGTTCCATTTAGGAACTCTTGGCCTATTCCAAAGTCACAAAGATGGACTCCATTGTTTTCCTCTAAAAGCTTCCTAGTTTTTTTTTAACTTTCACATGTAGATCTGTAATCCTCCTACAAGTGACTTTTGTGTCTGTTGTGAAGCAGGACTTTTCCAGGTCAGCCTTTACCTTACAGGTTTTTACAGAAGAAAAAAATTAGAATGACTGAGCTAATCATTTGCAACAATGATCTAAAAGATGGTAGAAAGGTTGAAACAGTACAAAATTTGTTACTTAACAATATTTTCTTTTTATTTTGATCCCTAGAATTTCTAAATTCCTTTCTCATATGCAATATGAGAACTATTTCTAATTAGTATCTAAATGGATCTTAATGAAGTGACTCTCATGCAATATGAGAACTATTTCTAGTTAGTGTCTAAATGGATCTTAATAAAGTGGCTAGGAATCTGTAATATAAGTGCTAAATAAGGATTATTGGAATAGAAACACAGCAAGGGAAAAATCTAATAATCGAACCTAAAGGTATTAAACAATCTCAGGGAATTTAGGAGGTCAAGTAGCACAGGGGAGTAGAAGCATTCTATGGGTATCAAAATCGGAAAGAGAATGGAAAAGTAAAAAATAAAAATAAATAAAAACTTAAAACTTAATTTTTTAAAGTAAAAAATAATTCACGTTATGATAGAAGTGGGGAGCAGTGAAAGCAAAATACATCTTTGTGGGGAAGATACAGTTGAGTGTCTTTTTAAATATAAAATAGTATATAGTGTCTTTGATTATAAGGCCAGTATAACCTTGATAGCAAAACCTGACAAGGATACTACAACAAATGAAAATTATAGCTCAATATCTTTCATGAACATATTGCAAAAATTCTAAACAAAACATTAGCAAATCAAAATCAGTGACACATAAAAAGGATCATGTCTTATTACCAAATGAGGTTTATTCCAGGAATGCACAGATGGTTTAACATTTAGAAATTAATATAATTTCCCACATTAACAAAAAGGCAGATAAATTATATTATCTCATTAAAGGTGGAATAGCATTTGATAAAATTTAACACCTATTCATGATAAAGATTAGCACACTAGGAATAAACCGTAACTTCCTTTCCCTGATAGAGTAATTACCTAAAATCTACTGCATCATCTTTTTAAGTGGCAAATTATTGAAGGCTTTCCTCAAGATAAGGAATAAGAAAAGAATGTCCATTATCACCAGTGATGTTCAGCTTAGTATTGGTGGTCCCAACCAGCCTAATAAGGCAAGATAAAGTAAAAAGTTTCAGAGATTGGAAAGGAAGAAATAAAACTCACTATTCAGATGACATGAGAGTATAGAAAATCTAAAATCTGTGGAAATCATTATAAAACTTAAGTGAATCTATTTAACAAATTGGCTGGATACGAGATCAGTAAATATATGTTTTATTTATATTTTCGTGACAAATAGAACATGAAGTTTTTAAATGATGCTATTTACTGATTTTTTAAAAATGTCAGGTGCTTAGGGGATTAAAGACAGTGCAATATTTTGTCATAATGATAGCCCAGTGGGACAGAATGGAGCAGAACCAAACTCACAGCATATGGTCTCCTGATTGACAACAGTAGACTCTTGAAAGTATGGTCATTTCAATAAATGACACTGAGTCAATTGAATATACATATGGGGAAAAACTGAATCTTGACCCCCTACCTCATACCAAATGCAAAAATCAGTATAAGACAGGTTGTAGATTTAATTGTGAAAAGTAAAAATAATGAAGGTTTTAGAAGAGTCACCTAACAGAGTATCTTCATGGCCTTGGGGTAGACAATGATTTTCTTAAACGAGAAACAAAAGCACTAGCTATGCAGTAGAAAAGTCTGTAAGTTGGGCTACATTAAAATTAAGTTTCTATTCATGAAGAAACCACTAATAAAAGAATGAAAAGCCAAAGAATGGGAATAGATAACTACAATGCATATATGTAACAAAGGACTCTTATCCAAAATGTATTATTTTTCTATGCTGTATGTATATATCAGAAAAAACACAGAGCCCAACAGATACTTGAGCAAAAAAGTTGAATTGGTCAATAAACATGAAGTGATTGTACCACTTTATCAATCTTCAGGGAAATGCAGATTTAAACGGTAGTATGATACCATCTGACACCCACCAGTTGATTAAAATGAAAAATAAGGAAAATAGCAAACATACCATAACTCTCATTTAGTACTCATGGTACAACCAATTATGAAAACTGGTATCTGTTAATACTGGGCATATGTATAAACTATGACCCAGAAATCTCACTTACAGGTATTTATCACAAAGAATTGTATACATGTGTGCAAAATGTAGTACTGCTCCTAATAGGTAACAATGATAATCCAAATGCCATCAACAGGGGAATATGTTCATTTTGGGAAAGTCATCTAACTCTGCACTAGTAATTAGTTTTTTTACTTTTATATGTGTACATTAAAAGAAAACTAGTGTATATGGAAAGCTATCTGCTTGTATGTTTATAACAGACATCTGGTAAGATACACAAACAATTGGTAACATTACTTGCCTACAGGGTTTATCTTTTGAACCAGGTGAATGTATTGCCTATTCAAAAATAAATATACATTATGTAATGACGTTTAAGTCAATGACAGACAAAGACTTCTTATTGTCTATGACATTATGGGCATTCTAACATGGTGGTGCAATGCATTACATGTGTTTGTGGTGATGCTGGTGTAAACCTACTGAACTGCCAGCTGTATAAAAGTATAGCACATATTAAGATTGTGTACAGTACATAGTATTTTGATAAGGGTGTTACCACTTATTCTTTGTTATTTTAGAGTGTGCTTCTACTTATAAAAAGTTAACTGTAAAACAGCCAGGCAGGTCTTTCAGGACCTATTCTCAAAGAAGGTATTGTTGTTATTAGAGATGACAACTCCCTGTGTGTTATTGCCCCTGAAGACCTTCCAGTGGGACAATATGTGGAGGTGGAAGTGGTATTGATTACCCTGGGCCTGTGTAGACCTGGGCTGATGTATGTGTTTGTGTCTTTGTTTTTAACAAAAAAAGTTTTAAAAGAAAAAACCAACATTTTAAAAATAGAAAAACAACTGGTAGAATACAGATGTAAATAAAGTATTTTTATATAGCCGCACAGTGTGTTTCTCTTACTACAAAAGAGTCAAAAACTTTATAAATGGACACGCTTATAAAGTTAAAAAGTTATGGTAAGCTAAGGTTAATTTATTAGAGAAATTTTAAAAAATAGTGTGACTTAAGCATACAGTCTTTATGAAGTCTACAGCAATATACAGTAATGTGCTGCCTTTACATTCACTCACTACTCAGTCATTAACTCACCCAGAGCAACTTTCAGTCCTGCAAGTGTCCTATATGGGTGTACCGTTTTTAATCTTTTATACTGTATTTTTCTATGTTTAGATACACAAGTACTTACAATTGTGTTATAGTTGCCTGCAGTATTTAGTACAGTAATATTCTGTACAGGTTTGTAGCCCCTGGGCAATAAAGGGACGTAGTAGACTCTACCATCTAGGTTTGTGTACGTACACTCATGTTCACACAACAAAATTAATGATGCATTAAGCAACATATGCATCACTAAGTGACACATGACTGTACTATAGTTTATATTTATTAAAGATTATCATTTGTTACAGTAAATGCTAATGGACTGGATTCTCTTAAATTCAGATATTATCAAGTTGATTAAAACACAAATCCCAATTATATATCATTTGTAAGAAACAGACTTTTAAAAAGTTGGAAATAAGTAGAGAGGCAAGGAGATCTTAAGAAAAAAATTTTTTTTTTAGTGATAGGTTGGTAGTATGTGAAATGAGGTGTAATTTATCTTAACATCTAATAAACAGGTTGATGGTGGATGTTATGGTATAAGGCCTAGTTTATAAAGTAGAGGAAAAATGGGGTACAGTAGGAGAGCTAAGGATCGTAATGCCAACAGCATGCAGTGTGGAAATAACCATCCTGAAGGTTTTATATTCTATGCTACAGTATCCTTTATAGCAGTTATTGAATTTTAGGGTTATAACAAGTATTTTTAATTCTAATTTTATTTTTTAGGGTTTTTTTGGTCATGTATAAGCAAAACAGGTTTGTGTTTAAAAATAATTTAAGTACTATGGAAGGAGTGGGAGGAGTTTAACATTAGTTGAAGTTGACCTTTCCTCTGAGGTTCTCACAGTCCTGCTTATCAGGAGTAAGCACCATTAATAAGTTTATTTTGTAACCTTCTGGAATCTATTCACACATTTGAAAAATAATATTGAAAGAAAAAACTTTTAAGTTTTGTTTTAGAGTATTTTCTTTAAAATATGTAGCATTTTCAGCTTCATCATACACTTGCTTTGTATATTAAAGTCCAATGAAATTGATGTTTAATGAAGACTTTATATTGCACAGGTTTTAGAATTACTTCTTGCCTTCTGTTCAGTGACTCAGCTGCGCCATGTGCTCACTCAGATGATGTTTGAACAGTCTCCACCTGGCAGCGCCACTCTGGGAAGCCATACTAAATGTTTAGAACCTACTGTGGCTTTACTGCGCTGGTTAAGCCAGCCTTTGGACGGATCGGAAAACTGTTCTGTTTTAGCACTGGAGTTGTTCAAGGAAATATTTGAGGTAATAGGATGACTGACAGATTGACTTTTCTACTTTTGTGACTCTCAATTAACAATTTGTCTTCAAAAACATTCTTAGTAAACTTCCAGTTCATACACTTGAGGAAAACATCTCAATTACTAACAGTCATACTAGACATGCTAAGTTTTTTTCTACCAGTCATATATATTCGTGTTTTCTTTTTTTTCGCTGAATAGTTTATGTATATATAGTGCTCATTTCAGTGTAATAAGTAAAGATATTAAAAAGATTTATATAATTTGTTGCGTGACTACTTTGAATAGTTGCATTGTCTCTCCATTGCAATAGATGCCATTGCATGGATTATTATTATTATTATTATTATTATTTATTAGGCCATTGAATGGATAATAGAGGCATATTGGATTCAGTCAGTGAAATGGAGTAGAGCATGCCAGATAATGTGCTAGGCACTTAAGATACAGACAAAACTCCACATTCTGGTAGATCTTACTATCTGGGCAATTTAGTATTCTCTACTATTCTCCGTGTTTATAGGTCCATTCTATCTAACCCAATATCTCCTGAAAGTATTTCCCTTCGCATAACTGGATCTTATATACAAATATGTGTATGAAGTGATTAAATATGTTCATTAAGAGTTATGCACAAAATTTTCTATTTTATCTTGGTCTTGATTATTTAACAATCAGTTTTAACATTTAAAAAGCCCTTTGAGGATCTTGATGGAAATTATTTGTGGTTATAAACTATTAAGACCAGTGTCTATTATGTAATTATTATAATTTTAGCAGATTCGGGATATTTGTTTTCAGTAAATACTTTTAGTTTAGAATAATTTTTAAATCACAAAGTCTGTTTAAGAAGGTCTTATTTGTAAAACCTTACTAATTTGAGAAAAAAGCCATAGCCCTCAAAACTGAATAAAAGTATAAATTTTAAATAAAAATTTATTCACAAGAGACTTAAGTCAATGGCATATTGAAGGAAATATAAAAAATTTAAAGAGAGTGTTAGAGTTCAATGATGACTATTTCTGTATTGTATATTCCATTTTTGTTTTTAATCATTTGTGATGGATAATTCTCCAGGATGTCATAGATGCTGCTAACTGTTCCTCGGCTGATCGTTTTGTCACCCTTCTGCTGCCTACAATCCTTGATCAACTTCAGTTCACAGAACAAAATCTGGATGAGGCTTTAATAAGAAAAAAATGTGAAAGGATTGCCAAGGCCATTGAAGTTTTGTTAAATATCCTTTACTGTCATCAACATGAAAACTATATAACTAACCATTCTTTTCTTTCTAGTATTGCATTCACTGCGTTTTGTCTTTATTTGTCACTTTATTTGTCACTGTAATTTGTCACTTTATGCTATTTATCTAGAATTATTGAACTAAAATTTGAACTGTAGAAAAAATTCTCAATGAGTCTGAAAAAGATCCATGATTTTTTTTCCTTATTTTTCTGTGTGAAACTTTTAAGCTAAGGTATATTTTTAAAAATGCTGTTGAAGCTTTATTTTAACATTTATATCACAATTTGACATTTGGTGGTAAATTTAAAAATAACTATTCTGTTACTCCTTGTTACTGTTTTCTGCCTAATGCTAATTATTTCCCCTGGACGATTAGTAGTGCCATTTTTTTAGTGATGTGTATTCGTGGATAAAGAAATACTGATAGAGTTGTCATGATTTTAGCTCAGTTGTTTTACCTTATGTTTTCAAAATAAAGCCTTCATGATTGCCTTAATAATGGTTATAAGAAAAGACAAGTATGTCAACACAAATTCATTCATTTAAAAAGAAACCTTGAACAATTAGTTTCACTACTTCTATATACTGATTTTCTAGGTCTTCCTTGTGTTTACTTTTTCATAGACCAACTAATTCTGAGTTGCTAAGAAGTCCAAGTCCCAATTTAAAAATATTTCATTAATACTTTTTTACTATGAGTAAAGAGCCACTGTATCTCAACCAGATCCCTTAAATGTATCTAGTCAGGTTTCCTTGTATCTCAGCGCAACAAGAATATGTTCTACTCTGTCCTAGAGCAAACTCAACCTTGTTTAATATCCTCTTCTAAGGTACTGCTCCTTAATTTTCTTCCTTTAAAGCCGTGATTCTCAACCCTGATTTCCTATGTAAAATCACCTGGAGAACATGCTAAAAAAAAAAATCGATGCAGAACCTTACTTCAAGAGATCCTGATTTAAGTGGAGTGATGTGAAACCCTGAAATCATTAGGTGGTATGTGTTTGCGTGTTGGCTTTTTTGTTGGTGATTGTTTAAACTACCCAGGTGATTCTAACATGCAGCCAAAGTTGAAAACCACTGCAGTAGGGATACATGATTGCTTGACCTTAGAGATATTTATAATTATTAAAGTGGGGCCTTCTTATTGAATTAGACCACAGCTTGGCCCTTTTTAAATAGCTGCTATTTACATTAATTTATAATATACAAATATGACAAAACAACTTCCCCTTATTCAATAAATATTTATTGAACCATTGAGATTCTTGCTAACAAAAAACAGACATCCAATGGAGAGATATCCTCACTGTTTTAACCATTGAGTCAGAAACTTTTGGTGCCAGTCCATCTCTTAACACTTACTACTCATTTAAATTGTGTGAGTTTCAATTTCCTTGTCTGTCATTGAGCTAATTTAACAGTAATTATACTGGACAACAGTAATGATATAATTTGTGTGAAATCATCCTGAATGTTACCTTTTACACATAAAGTGAGAATTTTTTTGTTGTATGTCTTAACAAAACTTACCTCTCTGTGGAGATGATACACTAAAAATGCACATTGCAAAAATCCTGACAACTGTCAAGTGTACCACTCTTATAGAACAACAGTTTACATATGGCAAGATTGACCTGGGGTTTGGAACAAAGGTTGCAGATTCGGAATTATGGTGAGTATATGAACTCTAATGACAAAATGGCAAGGCAGTAAAAAATCAAAAGATGTGGTGATTCTCATCCTTTTGGAGGACCATCCTTTGGTTATAACTTAAGGTATAACAGATTAACAAACATATTTTCATAATGAATTTTTTGTAAATTCATTCAATTTGTAGATTGTGTGCTTTTTGAAGAAATGTTAAATTTGTTGTTTTTTATTGTTTAGGTTTGTTTTATTTTACTGTAATTATCTAAGGGTTCTGAACATTTCTGGAGCTCCTTTTTGACATTGCCTCAGTAATTAGCTATAATTTTACTTTTTTAAATGAAAAGCATGAAAAAACAGAAGGGTCTTTTTATTACAAGGAGATCAGTCACTGCTGAAGGTTTTTTAATAACAGACAATTCTCCTTAGCAAGTCAGGAATTATGGTTAATGATGGATTTTCACTGATGGTAATAAGATATTATTTTATACCCCCCCATGAATTAAGTCCATCTAATAAATCTTTATTGAGGACCTACTAAGTGCTAGACACTATGATTTGTTTGTTTGCACAAATGTCACAATTGTCACTAATTGTGCACCTTTAGAGTAAGAATTATCTTTTTTTATATTTGTATACTCCTTTCAGGTACAAAACTCAGAACATGACCTAGTATAATTCATTCATTACATATTAGATATTCTATATTGCCTAAGGTTACCATCTATTGTTGATATTCTAGTAACAAAGCTAAGAATTAAATGGACTGTATTTCAAAACTACTACTTACTTGAAACAGAAAGTTGAAGCATGTTGGTAGTAAAAGAAACACTGTCTAAACTAAGGCTATTAGTGCCAGTTTGCTCTCTTTGGGTCTTGAGTTATAAGAATGTTGATTGCTTTGAGTTTTTTACTTCTCAATAGATACAAGACTTTATCATCTTGAATTTTAAAAACAAAAGTGTTGGATTTTTCATTTTCTTTAGAATTTTGGACAGAAACAAGCTTTAAGAAATTTTTCAATTATCTAATTTAAATGTGACTTATCTTTAAAGCAAACTTGCTGCTGATGTAATTTTGAAAACTCTTGATTTGATTAACAAACTTAAACCTTTGGTTCCTGGTATGGAAGTAAGCTTCTACAAAATCCTTCAGGTGAGTTTAAACTCTTCAAACATTGAAGTTTATTCATACAAAAATGGTCCTAATATAAATTTCTGTTTTAATGTTCTTAATCTTTAGAAGATAACTCTCTGAATTGACGTTGAGAAGAATGTTTAAAGTTGTTGTTTTAAGCAGTTATAATAGTCTCATTGCATAGTTATTTTATATACTTTCACAGGAATTGAACATACGTGCTCATGACACTAATGTAGAGAATGTTCACAATAGTGCTGCTTCCTCAGCCTTTTCCTTTCTTGTGTTGTACATTTCTTCATTTGTTTCTGTTGGCGTTGGAGGAAGAGTGGTATTTGTTTTAGGGTTTTTGTTTTTGGTTAGGGTTGATGTAGGGTATTAAGGGGATAGGGAGACAGCTGGAAGAAAAGGACTTGATTGTGATAATTAGAAGGGCTGTGCAGAAAATAGCTAAGTCACGAATTTCAATGATGATAGTAGCTGAATAAGATCTCTAGATGTTATCAAAAGACAAAGTACAACAAATTTAGTTCAAAGTTCTAACTGACTTTTATTTGTGATTCTAGAATTTGGCAGCCTCATTCTATAAAATAGAATGAATCATTCCCCTGGGCTAAGCAGAGAAAGTTGACTTTATAGACCCGAAAAAGGCTGAAGAAAGCACAAATAGGGAACTGAAAGCAGATTGGTCATTTCAAAGTTACTTTTCTTATAGAGTTATAATAAAGGGGAGTTCCTTATTACACTGACTCAGGTTGACTGAAGTCTCCTGGTTTTGGGGAAAACTGGCCCATTTCAAAGTGCAATTTGATTACATGGCACTCATCCAAGTGACTCCTTTCTGGTTTGGTCTGGTCTGCTAAAGCATAGTGTAGGAGACTAGTCCAAAACATTGGCCTCTTAAAAACTTTGTGTAATAATATCTACCTTGATATCTACAGCACCTACCTTTTCAACAGATGTTTAATAAAAATGTGTGAATTAAGTTACTATAGTAGCTTAACAGAGATGGCTCTAGTGACTATGTAGACAGTGTAGAAGCCAAAACTGAAACCTTAGGCAGGGACCACTGGTATGTTTTGAGAACATGTTTAAGGGACTGAGTTCAAATGTTGACTCTACTAGTTCTTAGTACAGACTTGAGTAAGTTATTTCACCTCTCTCAACTTCAATTTCCTCGACTATGAACTGGAAATAATGAGGCTTACCACTGAGGGTTTTGGAGATAAAGCTCTGTTCTTATCACAGTTCTATGACATTAGATTATGCTCAAGTACCTACAAGGTACTCAACATTTTAGTTATAAGGGATTTATATTTTAATATTTTCTTCACCAATATCTCAATGTATTTTTTAAAGGAGTCAAACTGATGTTTTGTCCATTATTTAACATATGTTTTTCATAATACAGGTTGAGCATCCCTAATTTGAAAATCTGAAATGCTCCAAAAAACAAAATGTTTTAAGTACCAAAATGAGGCTCAAAGGTGATACTCAAAGGAAATGCTCACTGAAGCATTTTGGATTTTTGAATTAGGGATGCCCAACCAGTAAGTATATATAAATATTCTAAAATCTGAAAAAAATCAGAAATTTGAAACACTTCTGGTCGCAGACATTTTAGATATATGTTGATGACTTGGGACTTACAATACTAATGTAAAATATTTACTGACATGAATGATTGAAGTGAGTATTTTTTTGTTCTTTAAATTTAAATGTTCTAATTTAATTTGAATTTTACTTTTTATTTTATGGCCTTAATTTGGAAGTGATTGGCCATTTTTTTCTTTTAAATGATAGCTTGGAAAAAACATTAATTCTACACATCAGTCAGTTGTGGGTTTTTTAATCCATGAAAATATATAAGTTATAATTTTTATAGGCACATTTGAAAGCATTCAAAACCTTTGCCAGGTTTTTTTTTAAACTAGTGTTCGTATCGATTACATGGCAGTGTAAACAGCTTTAACAAGGTATAATATATTCAAACTATATTATAATATAGACTGTAATATGTTCAAACATTAGAAACATTTTAGAATTTGCCTAGAATTAAGATTTAGATATATTTACTCACCTCATATCTAAAAGAGTTGACATCGTTTATTCTTTCTGCTGCTGCTTTTTTGGTGTCTGATTTATTTAGGACCCACGTTTGATTACTCCTTTGGCTTTTGCTTTAACGTCAGATAATAGAGAACAAGTACAGTCTGGACTGAGAATATTATTGGAAGCTGCTCCACTGCCAGATTTTCCTGCTTTAGTGTGAGTTGTAATCATTTGCGTTGTTATCTCTTGTGGTGTTGGAATACCCTGCTATGTTTCTTTAGTCCTCAGTATAGATAGACAAGCAAATTAGTGAATTGAAGACTTCATTGTAATAGTAATTTTTCAAATGATTTCTAAAAATGTTTGATTCTTAGAAATGAGAAGTTCAGATGTATTCTCAGGGAAAAGCTAGATCCAGGCAGTTAAATGTTTTTCAGGTACCATCCCTCTATGTCTCTAGCCACTTCTTTTTAATGATAACTTCTGGACACTAAGCTTACATCCTCCCAGTTTAGTTCCTCCATAGAAAGAGCTTTTCCTTCCCGACCGTTTAAGGAAAAGATCTAAGCATTAGTCATTGACCAGTCCTGGGTCATCAGTGAGAACGATGTGGACTAAAAGTTACTTGGGATAGGAGAATAGGAGAGTTCCTAAAGAAAAAAATCTGAGCGTTTATCAGAAAGTTGAAAAATGACTACCAGGAAAATTTTCTACTAGTTAATTTCAAGCAATAAGAGTATTTGCAATTATGTTGGAAAAAAATTCAGGTTTCAGGTCTCTCTGAACTAAATGTCTATTAGGAATCTGGTTTAAAAACTTTTTTAAAGTCATTTATACATACAAATTTGTAAAAATGGTTTGAATAATTTGAAGCAGTTGATAAACAGGTAAGATATTCCCTATATACCAGGGTCAGCAAACTGGCCAGTGGGCAGGCACCTGTTTTTGTAAATAGTTTTATTAGAATATGGCCACACTCGGCCGGGCGCGGTGGCTCAAGCCTGTAATCCCAGCACTTTGGGAGGCCGAGACGGGCGGATCACGAGGTCAGGAGATCGAGACCATCCTGGCTAACACGGTGAAATCCCGTCTCTACTAAAAAAAAATACAAAAAACTAGCCGGGCGAGGTGGTGGGCGCCTGTAGTCCCAGCTACTTGGGAGGCTGAGGCAGGAGAATGGTGTAAACCCGGGAGGCGGAGCTTGCAGTGAGCTGAGATCCGGCCACTGCACTCCAGCCTGGGCGACAGAGGAAGACTCCGTCTCAAAAAAAAAAAAAAAAAAAAAAAAAAGAATATGGCCACACTCACTCATTTTTATACTCTATGTTGCTTTCACTCTATAAAAGCAGAATTGAGTAATTGTAACAGAGACCAAGTAGGCTCTTGAGTCTAAAATACTTACTGTTGACCTATAAGAAAAAGTGTGCTGGTCCGTGCTATATGCTATTCACTGATTTAGCAATTCCACTTTTTAGAATTAGCAATTTAGCTCATCATACCTTAAGAGTTAAAGTATGGGATGTAAGACCTAGAGAACATGTAACCAAAATTCCCTTAATTTTATAATAAATTTTTTTAACAGCAACAACAAAAATAACATAGGAAGCTTTTCAAGTTACAAGTTAAAAGTGGTCTATAAAGCTGCTCTATTTTGTGATGGCCTACTTGCATAAACTGGTAATCTGACATGAAACAAAACTTCAAAAGCTTCAAAGGGGAAATTTGCAGCCTCACTGAACATGGGAGTCTTATCCTCTGCCTCTGTATGTGAGGCCTTCCCACCATTTTCACTGTGTCTTGGCATTCCCTATCCTATTTGTGTTGTATATAACTTTCTCTTTGAGCATTATCTCAGGTGTCCATTTTATGCTTGCTATTTAGTGCCCTTATTTGACATTATCTTGGGCAGTTTAATAAGCTGAATGAATGTATATTATGGATGCATTGGTAGGTATGATTTTTTTGTGTGTGTATTTACTTGTTTGTTTTCGAGACAGGGTCTCACTCTATCACCCAGCCTGGGGTGCAGTGGTGTGATCATGACTTACTGCAGCTTCGACCTCTGGGACTCAAGTGACACTCCCTACTTAACCCCCTGAGTAGCTGGGAGCACAGGCGTGTGCCATCACACCTGCCTAATGTATTTATTTTTTGTAGAGGTAGGGTCTCACCATGTTGCCCAGGCTTGTCTCGAACTCTTGGACTCAAGTGATCCTCCCAAAGTGCGGGGGTTATAGGTGTGAGCCACCATGCCCAGCCTATGGTAAATTAGACAGAGTGCCTGCCATCATGCAGTTTGTACTTTAGTTAAGAGATAAGTGAAAAAAATATTTTTTTCACTTCACTATGGAGAGGATGGGTGGTTAATAATAGTATTATATAGGGCATTAATGAATGCCTCTCTGAAGAGGTGAATTTGAACTAAGACCTGATGATAAGAAGGAGCCAGACCTGTGGAGATGTGGTAGAAAGCATGTTCCAGGTAAAGGAACAGCTCATATGAAGGCTTGGGGTAGGAGAAAGAGAGGATTTTAAAGGGCTAGAATGGAAGTCAGGTTGGTGAAAAGTATGTACTGAGTGAGAAAGGTAAAGGACTAAGGATGTAAAGGCCAGGTGATATCCCCCATGAATAAGAACATTATTCTGACCAGTACCAATAACTTTGTACTTATTACAGATAATCCACACTCATAAACTAGTCTTACCATGCCTCCAAACCAGAAGTGAAACTGTCATTATAAAGGGTTAGAAACAGAAAAGTAGATGCTCTGGAAAATTTGGAATATTTCCGAAGACTTCATTTCATCATGGTCTCCAAGATTATTTGAAGACATCTATTCAAAAAAAGGACCCATTCTTAAAGATTCCCTAATTCTACACTAAGTCTGCCTTTTTTTTCTATTTTCATATATATTTTTTTCCTTTCTTTGACTCCCATTCAGACTTGGAGAAAGTATAGCAGCAAATAATGCCTATAGACAACAGGAAACAGAACATATACCTAGAAAAATGCCCTGGCAATCATCAAATCACAGTTTTCCTACATCAGTAAAGTGTTTAACTCCTCCTCATTTGAAAGATGGTGTTCCTGGATTGAATATTGAAGAATTAATAGAGAAACTTCAGTCTGGAATGGTGGTGAGTGAAAAATAGCAATTATAACCTGGTACATATTAGCTACATGTCAGCCCCTATTATAACGTGTATCTAAACACTGTTAGGTACAGATTTCACTATTGAAAACTTATTTTTTAATATAAAAAATAACAATATTCTGGAAAATTTGGAAATGAAGAAAAATCAGTCAAAATTTCAACATTTTGCTGGGTGTGGTGGCTTATACCTGTAATCCCAGCATTTTGGGAGGCCGAGGCGGGCAGATCGCCTGAGCTGAGGAGTTCAAGACCAGCCTGGGCAATATGGCGAAACCCCATCTCTATTAAAAATACAAAACATTAGCCGGGCGTGGTGGCGCATGCCTGTTGTCTCAGCTACTCGGCAGGCTAAGGCAGGAGAATCACTTGAACCCGGGAGGCAGAGGTTGCAGTGAGCCACGATCACACCACTTCACTCCAACCTGGGTGACAGAGTGAGACCCATCTCAAAAAAGAAAAGAGAAATATTTGTGACCTTTCTGATGTAGCATTTGTTTTTATTTTGTTACTCATCATTAAGTTTTAATGATTTAGTTTTGAAGTAGGCACTTATTTTGTCATTGTGTCAAAATATTTTATTAAAATTTTCAGATTTTTTTTTTTACTTTCTTAAAATGTAGGTAAAGGATCAGATTTGTGATGTGAGAATATCTGACATAATGGATGTATATGAAATGAAACTATCCACATTAGCTGTGAGTATAAGCTTATTTTAATGATGTATAATATGCTTTAATAGATGTGTTCCTAAAATGAAAATTAATGATATGTTTTCTTGTAGTCCAAAGAAAGCAGGCTACAAGATCTTTTGGAAACAAAAGCTCTAGCCCTTGCACAAGCTGATAGACTGATTGCTCAGCATCGCTGTCAAAGAACTCAAGCTGAAACAGAGGTGTGTAGAATATAAAGACACATCTGATTTCTAGAAAAATTTTAAAAATGAAGTAAAACATGCAAAATATTAGTTGTGTATTTGTTGCTCTAATTGAATTAAATTCTCCTTAGCATTTGACATGCCTACTTCCTTCTTCCTGAAATTCTGTCCTCTAATTTTGATTACATCATTATCTGATTTTTTTTCCTATCTAGTATTATTTTCCTGTATTATTTATGTTGTACCTTTAAGTGTTGGGAACTCTGAAGATTTTGCTCTAAACCTTTATCCTTCAGTTTTGTGTTCTGTGGTTTCAGTGGTTACCAAAATAGTAATGTTCCTAATTTTATATGTCAAGCACAGATCATTTTCCTGAGCACCAAGTGCCTATGTTGCTCCATTTAAATATACAGCAAATACCACAAACTCAACATAACCAATAATGAACTAATCGCCCTCTCCTTTTTAGAATTATTCTTGTGTATTCCCTCTGCTGTTTTTAGTGTTCTACAAATAACCCTGGAAATCACACAGTTTTTACCTCCTGTAATTATTCACCAAGTCCAGTTAATTTTACCTTCTAAATATTACTCTTTTCTGCCGTATCTCTGTTTCTACCACTATTTGTTATAGGCTGAATCCTTTTCATTTTTTTGTATGAATCATAGCAGAGCAGTTAGTCTTCCTACCTGTAGTCTTCTACCCTCTTCTCAGCTACTCTATAGCCAGTCATCTTTCCTTGGTTCTACCCCTTCACCTAGCCCCTCCCCCAGGGATCTCTAAGGCAGTAAAATGATCCTGTCCCTCTTGTGCTGAGTATCTTTCACAGTAGCTGCTGTTGCTTTCCGAATATCATTAAAATTCTTTAGTTTGGCGTATAAGGAATCTAACTACATAGTCCTCAATCCACATCTTTCATTTCTGCGCGTTCTTTGCAGTCAACCATGTTAGGCTACTGTGTTTTTTTTGGAACTTGACATATTCTGGTATTTCCTCGACTTTCCTTGACTTAGCATGTCTGGAACACCTTTTCCTCTCTTCTGCCTAACTCATAATTCTTCAGATTTCAGTTAAAATACCCCCATTACCCAGAAGCCTACTCTGGTCTCCTTCCCACACATATGTTTGACGATCCTTCCTCTGTGTATCAAACCTATGCTTATCAATAACATTTTTCAAACCATGTGGAAATTCTTTTTTCCCACCACTCATGGTATCAAAGACTGCTTCTATAGCTCCAGGCCCTAGCATAACACTCGGCACGTTATAGATGCTCAGTAAATTTGGCATTCTACTATGTACATATATAATGTATACCTTGAGTGAACTTACTTCAGCAATATGAAACTACCAGCAGATACAAATGGAATCTATACAACTTGATATTATTTATAATAAATGAATTATAATAAAGTGTTCCTGGCTTTTGATAGATGCATCAAAATGAGTGACTAGTAAAATGCCTCTTAAGTATTTTCAGAATAATGATATTCTTTTTTTTTTCCCCCGTATTTATTTCTTTTTTTCTTATTTTAACATGGTTTCATTTGTCTTAACTGGTATGTTGAATTTGTCACAAATTACAAGAAAGAACATTAGTGATATTAAAGTAATTTTTCCTTCTCTTCTCATAGCACATTCTTACATTATCTGTCTGTTGGACATGTCTTGTATTTTATTAGAGAGTTTAGTATTTTATCCATGTTACTGGAAAAGTTTCTTATAAAAATAGTACTAAATAACTGGATATAGCTTCTTTACAAAATCATAAAAACAAAGAAGGGCTTAGGGTTTTGTTTAGCATTCTAAAATAAAGTCCAAAGGGCTCGAGGGAACCGAGTTTTTTTATTCTAGTGACTTTTCTGCTTTTTTAGTGTTTCATATCACATAATAAATACATGCAGGTTATGGTATAGGTTACATTCCTTGATTATACTAGCTTAATTTTAAGTGTTTGATTAAGCATCTGTGATGTCGTTAAGATTTTGTTCTTAATTCTCACCTGAAATGAGAATGCTGATGGTGTGCACACTTAGCAGTTTAGTGTTAATGGCTACCTCTGAGGACCATACCTTTTTAATTGAATACTGTATGTAGCGCTACCTTCATGTTGCTGCAGTTGTATCCATTTCCATTAATTTGATCATAGTGAGATTGTTTTTATCAGATAATATATTAAATAAAAAATCGTAACAGTATCCAACTTATTAGAAGTAAAGATTTAAGTATATATGACTAATACAGCTTTGCATGACCCAATAGATACCAGCTTATTAGTTACTTAGTAAACTTTTAAATTCTAGGTATGTGTTGAGCATATGATATAGATGATGGAAAAGTATTTTTTTTTTTTTTTTTTTTTTTTTTAAGGCACGGACACTTGCTAGTATGTTGAGAGAAGTTGAGAAAAAAAATGAAGAGCTTAGTGTGTTGCTGAAGGCGCAGCAAGTTGAATCAGAAAGAGCCCAGAGTGATATTGAGCATCTCTTTCAACATAATAGGAAGTTAGAGTCTGTGGCTGAAGAGCATGAAATACTGACAAAATCCTACATGGAACTTCTTCAGAGGTAAATAAAGTAAAATCTCCTGTGTAAGGTTAGAATCTAGAATGAACAAACAGCATTTTTTTTTCTGAGACCCGAAAATCCTTTTGTAAGCATTTCATGTATTCTGATAACACATAAGGTAAGTAATTAGCAAGAAACTTAAGTCGTCATGAAATGAAGTGTTGCTTCCTCAAATTCAGTATCAATGTTGTAAACAAAATACAGGTCTTTCCAGTTGACTTTTATGTATTCATACAGTCAGCAGTCATTTGGGAGATAAGCTCCACAAGGACAAGTTTGTCTGTTTTGATCACTGACAGATCCCTAGGGCCTGCAGGAGTGCTTGCTGCATAGTTAGGCACTTCATTAATAATTTCTAAATAAACTTGGTTGTCAAATTAGTATTAGGTTGAATGGTCATTTCTGCAGATCAAAAGTAGTTGAATATTGGCAATTTCATATCATTCAGCCTAACAGAATGGAAATCTAGGTGTGTTTAACTCATCTCTTAATGTCATTGATTATAGTTTACTTACATGTGTGATTATATCTGTAGAATAAGTTTGCATAGGTGAATTGCTAAGTTAAAGGGTATGTATATTTAATATTTTGATAGATATTTTTAAATTTTCCTCCAAAATGTGATAGATTGAGTATCCTTTTTGAACACAATGGTAGCACTCAAAAAGTTTAATATTTTAGAGTACTTTTGATTTTAGACTGATTTTGGATTTTCAAATTAGTGTTGCTCAGCCTGTACCAATTTGTGTGCCTACTAACAAAGTGTGATTGGTTTTCCCTCCCTTATGAACTCTTACCTTTTTACGCCAATTGTAAAACTTCTGAATTACAGGGAAGACCAGGAACAATTATGTATTTTCTACCAACCAATAAAAGTAAAAGCACTCTGGGGGAACTTGTTTATTACTTTATATTTTAAGGTCGTTCTATGCTGTTAATACAGAGATACAGAAATTTTTAGCTTGGCATGGTACATATGCTTATTTGCCTATCAGTAATAATGAAGGGTGAGAAATGAATAGTATGTAGAAAATGATGACAAAGTAATTTTTTAGCAGGATATTTTCCCTAGCAACTTTTTACAAAGTCTGATTGTTTGAGGCACCACTGATAAAGTGTGGTATTAGCAATAAGCCAGGTTGAGAACTTCAGCAGTGAAGAAAATATGTTATAGAACTGAAATGGGGTCCGTTTGCTCAATACAGTAAAACCAAGTGTCTGCACCAAGGTTTGCAGTGATAGAACAAAAGGCTTTTATTGCAGGGTGCCAAGCAAGGAGGACCAGGCAGCCAAATGCTCAAATCTTGACCATCCCCCAGTAGCTTGCAGGCAAGGATTTTTAAAGGCAGGAGTAAATTTCAGGAAAGTGGAAGTTACAGGCAAAAATCATAAATCAATAAAGGTTACACATTGGTTTCAGTTTAAAGGAGAAGATATTGTGGAGCAGGGACTTACACGTGATGGGTAGACCCAAAGATTTTTCAATTTGCAGTTGGTTAAGGAAGAGCAGCCTTGTTTAAAAATTTAGGGTCAGTAGAAAAATGTGAACTAGCTAGGGAGGGTGACTTTGTTCAAGACCGTGAGAAAGAAACTTAGAACAAAGAACAGTTGTTAAAATTCAGCCTTAATTTCCCCCTTATCTGAGGTCTACTTGTCAATGGATCTGGTCAGTGGGGTTCCTCAGTGAGGGCCGGGTCTCTGAAATACAACTCAGGGACATGTGTTAAGTTGTTTTCTTCAAGTTCTATAAAGAATCAAGTCTCTCTGGTACTCTTAAGATTGTTAACTATTGATTTATGCTACTATTACCTTCCTGTTTAACAAGTTACTTATTTACTTCTAGGACTAGCTAGGTCCCTGGAATTTCCCTTGAATGAACTCAGGATTTTCCTTTATTTTCCAGCTTGAGGTCCTCAGACCTCCTAAAAAGGGGGTCCCTGCTATGTCTCACATAGAGAACCTAACAGATAGGCAGGGTCCAAGAAAAATATGTGGTTTCTAAGACCTGCTTATGTTCCAGCTAGTGATTTAGGGGCCAGAAGGTGAAATTCCTTGAATGGACAAATGGATAACATGTAAATGAAGCTGGCTGGGGAAAAGGTCATTTGTAATGGTCAGGACTGTCTAAAGGTACTCAAACTCAGATTGTTGAAATTTCTATATGGATTAGATACAAAAACTGCTAGCCAAATTTGGCTACTGGTTTTCTTTTGTTTGTTTTGGTTTGGTTTTTGGGTTGCTTTTTTAAAATCTTTGTACTTAGTGAAATAAAAAGGACATTTTATGCTTATGGTAGTTGAGTATCAAAGTATCACTTTAGAAAGGATTTTTTTCTGTGTTTACTTTGCAGATAAAATAAATAGGACTATTAGATGCAGAGTTTTAAAGAGACAAATGTAGAACCCTAAACTTATTTATAGCAAATTATGTAATGCAATATCATCTGTAAAATAAGGCTTTATATCCATAAATATGAGATTAATGCCCCACACATTTCTATCTCATAGTAATTTTTACTACATCTGTCAACCAAAACATGTATTTACTGCCTTTTAGAGTTGATCAAATTCTGTTTATGTCCTGCTTGTTCATAACATTCCTTCTCTTCTAGCATATGCAATTTGGTTAGAAGAGATAGTAAAGAAAACACTATTGAGTTTCTTTTCTCCTTCATGTTTTCCTCCATAATGATGCCAACTCATTTTCTTGTCTTTTCAGAAATGAAAGTACTGAAAAGAAGAATAAAGATTTACAGATCACATGTGATTCTCTGAATAAACACATTGAGACAGTGAAAAAGTTGAATGAGTCACTCAGGGAACAAAATGAAAAGTAAAATCTCTAGTTCTATATTCTGAATACGTGGGATTTTTCAAAACCAAAATGATTCTCTTTATATAGAACATTGTTTTTTATTGATAAAATTAATAGAATTGTCACTTATTTTAGATATAAGATATATATTTGGTGGAATTCACAGGCAATTGCTGTTCTTAGAAATTTTGTTTTAAATGCCGAGCGTGATGGCTCACGCCTGTAGTCCTAGCACTTTGGGAGGCTGAGGTGGGTGAAGCACATGAGGTCAGGAGTTTGAGACCAGCCTGGCCAACATGGTGAAACTGTCTCTACTGAAAATACAAAAATTAGCTGGGTGTTGTGGTGGGTGCCTGTAATCTCAGCTACCCAGGAGGCTGAGGCAGGAGAATAACTTGAACCTGGGAGGCAGAGGTTGCAATGAGCACAAGATCTTGCCATTGCACTCCAGCCTGGGTGACAGAGCGAGACTTTCCTTTTTTTTTTTTTTTTTTTTTTTTTTTTGTATTTTTAGTAGAGATGGGTTTTCACCGTGTTAGCCAGGTTGGTCTCGATCTCCTGACCTTGTGATCTGCCCACCTTGGCCTCCCAAAGTGCTTGTTAGGGGAAAAAAGTTACAAATGGCATATGGTTCATTAATGTTTTCTTCCATTTTTTTATAACTTCAGAAGTATTGCCCAGTTAATAGAGAAAGAAGAACAGAGAAAAGAAGTACAGAATCAGCTAGTAGACAGAGAACATAAGCTAGCAAGTAAGTGGCTTCTTATTTAATACATTGTCTATTTTTAATGTGTTTTGGAAGCATGAGTAGTTTTGTTTGCTTTTTTATTTTCTACTTCCCTTATTGTTTTAAACCTTAAATCACATTTGAAATGGCTTCCCTTTTCTTGACGTAATGTTTCACAAAAGCAGTTCAGTTTGATCAAGCTGAAAAAGTACATTTTTTAAATTTAGGAACTATAAGAAATTGGCCAGGCACAGTGTCTCACTTCTGTAATCCCAGCACTTTGGAAGACGGAGATGGGTAGATTTCTTGAGCTCAGGAGTTTGAGACCAGCCTGAGCAACATGGTGAAACCCCATCTCTACAAAAAATACAAAAATCTAGCCAGGTGTGGTAGTGTGCACCTGTAGTTCCAGCTACTCATGAGGCTAAAGTGGGTTGGAGAATCACTTGAACCTGGGATATCAAGGCTGCAGTGAGCTATGTTCATGCCACTGCACTCCAACCTGGGTGATAAAGCAGGACTGTCTCAAAGAAAAAGAGGAAAGAGATGATTGCCCATTTAATTTAATTTAGTTTTTTTATAATTTCAACTTTTAGAATCAAGGGACATGTGTGCAGGTCTGTTACATTGGGTATCTTGCATGACATGGAGGTTTAGGGTATGGATCTCATCACCCAGGTAGTGAGCATAGTACCAAATAGGTAGCAATAGGTAATTTTCAACCCCCTGCTAACTCTAGTCTGCAGTATATATTAGTTCCATCTTTATGTCTATGTGTACTCAATGTTTAGTTCCCACTTAGAAGTGAAAACTTGGAGTATTTGGTTTTCTGTTCCTTCGTTAAATAATTTAGGATTATGGATTGCCCTTTTAAAAATGAAAAAAAGTTTAAGGAACATAACAGCAGGTGGCAGTATTAGGTAACTTTTAGTTACTAGCTTCTTAATGGTATATTTGAAATGATCCAGAAAAACATTTTTGTTCTCACTTGCCTTAGAGCGCAGGCACCTAACTATATAATTTTTCATAGTTGTAGCTCTCCCTTTTCTAACCCTTACACTCTGAGGATTGTCCTTCACCTATATAGCATGTTATATTTGGAACAGAGGATGGAAGAAAGACATAGAGATTTGGTATTTTCTATAGAATACTGTCATAAAAAAGAAGTTTCTCTTCATTGTTCTAGTTATTTTTCTTTTGCTCTTATAGTAGCTACTAAACCATTTCAGAGTAGTCAGTGTAAGACCTCTGAGTATATACTTGACTTTTTTTTTTTTTAAGATTTGCATCAGAAAACAAAAGTGCAAGAAGAAAAGATTAAAACCTTACAAAAGGAAAGGGAAGATAAGGAAGAAACCATTGATATTCTTAGAAAAGAATTAAGCAGAACAGAACAGATAAGAAAAGAGCTGAGCATTAAGGTAAGAATCTGTTCCATTTCTCGTTTGCAGTAAAATGAAAAAGTCTGTTGTGAAAAGGATAAATATGGATAAATAAATGTACTGTTTCTTCAGCAAATTTTTAAGAAGATATTAGGATCTCAAAGCAGCTTGAGTATCATTTGTTATGAGGTTTTCATAATGTATTTTCTAAAATAGTTAAGCAGTTATTAAACAGATACTTTGTGTCAGCACTTACTATTTTCAAGTGTGCAAAGAATACAGAAAGGGGTTACCAGTACTTGATGTCATACATAGGTAGCTGTATAATTTTCACTTTAACAAATATTATATAATATGTTAATATTAATAAATATTTTCAACTTAGAACTGAAGAAACTGAGTCTGAGGTTACTTACTAAAGTCACACAGCTAATATGTGAATCAGCAGGTATATATTCTGAATCTGAGTCCAGGGTTCTTTCTATATTACCGTGGTTGTATAGATTGAGTGGTAGCTATGAATTGTACTTTCTGGCCTGTTTACTACCAGAAAGATGAGAACAGACTAGGATTGAAAGACTGATCTACTACTACTACTGAGTAACGGAAGAGGCATAAAATTTAGTATCACATTTACAGTTTTTCTGGTTCTGCTTTAATGTAATTATCTTATTAGTAATTTTAATATGTAGTGTGTAGTATTTTTTGCAAAATTTCAGCTGCTGGCATTAACTTAAGTTGAAAGTGTTCTCAATTTGTATTATATTTAATGATTTTTCGTTTTAAACTACCATATAATTGAATTAACTGAAGTATAATATAGTATTTCTTGAAATGGTTGTTGTACAAATAAAAAAATAAAAGCATCTTAAAGTATATGTATAGAGAAAATATTAAAGTTATTTTTCTTCTCAATTATTCCTCCTCCCCCAACCCCAATTCCTTAGGCTTCCTCCCTAGAGGTTCAAAAGGCACAATTAGAAGGTCGTTTGGAAGAGAAAGAGTCCTTGGTGAAACTTCAGCAAGAGGAATTGAACAAACACTCCCACATGATAGCAATGATCCACAGTTTAAGTGGTGGAAAAATAAATCCAGAAACTGTGAATCTCAGTATATAGACATTATGGCATTTTGGAATTTGTAATCTAATGATATTTTTGATGTATTTATCTATTGGAGGGGGTGGGTAGGGGAGTTAATTTGTGACTTCACAACAATAAGTTATCTAATTTAGTAAAGACCCTGATCTGATGCATGTTTTTTATTTGATAGTTTGAATAGAAATTTAAATGTTTAAGTTTTACTTTTTGTTTCTGGCTTTTATTGCTTAAGGCTTTCTTTGGTTCTTACATTAGAAAATCATTTTTAACCTTCATTATCATTTTTCTAAGGTTCTTTCCTTTTTCTTAGTTGCTTTCTATTCTGTGTTGCCTGTCTTATTTATTGTCATTTGTGATTATTTAGATCTTAAGACCAAACTTTCTTGATATAACAATCCTAAAGATTACAAAATAAAAATATAGAGGGAGTAAAAATAAAAAGTAAAGTTAAAAGGGAGAAGGTATGATAATGCTAGAGAAGTTTTTCTCTGAAGAAGCAGAGAAGAGAATATTAGTGAATTTAAAATAATTTTTATTACTGCATTTAAAATGCAGTAACATGTGGCATAATTTCTAAATTTGAAAAAAATGCAATGGTAATAAAATGTATAAAAATTAGAAAACTGTTATTGTGTTAAACTATTACATTTAAATGATTACATTTAACACAATAGCTGTCTCATAAAAAATCTAATAACTTGTAGAAGTTTTTTGTAAGGTATATTTAGTGTTTTTTTTTCTCTTTTTTCAAATGTTGCATAGTGGTCCAGATCATCTATAATTGATTTACGTAAGGATCATTTGGATTCTACTCTTGCTGCATATTCAGAAAAATATTATTTACTGTTAATTCTGATATGAATTGTATTTAATGTGTTGTCTTAAATAGTTTTTAATTGGTTCATTTAATTTTAAAGCATAGGTTAAATACCTTTATGGTTTTTTTAAATACAAGGGTCCTTCTGTACTTTTCATTTGAATCATATGCTCTAACTACTGTGTAAGAAAAGTTTTTACATCAATATTTTGATTGATTTTATTGCTATACCATTACAGTCATTAATTTTAGTTGGTGTTTTCTTCACCATATCTCTCTTTGATTTAAGTGAATTTAGATTTGTGCAGTTCTGGAAATTTTTTAAAAGGTATTACGCAGAGTAAAACATTTTAAATTACTATTTGTTCTATAGAGGAGGTACATTCTGTTTCTCTTTTGAAGTTGCATGCATTTTCAATCAAATACGAAAAAGTTTAAGTGGATAGATAAGACTGAAGAATAAAAGGTTCTATAAAAGGGACAAAACGTTAAAGAAATAAATGAATGAATGAACCAAAAACTCTAGGGAAAATCAGTCTATCTTTACAATTCAGACATCTTGAGACAGCCTAGCCTAGTGCTGCCCTATACAATTTTCTGTGATGGCAATGTTCTGTGATGTCTGATACCATAGCCAGTGGCTACAAGTGGCCATTGAGCGCTTGAAATGTGGCCTGTGCAACTGAAAAAGCTAAATTTTTAATTTTATTAAATGTAATTTTGATAACCATCCTATTAGATAATACAGATCTATCCCATTCTCACAAGTATGTGTTTAAAGAACTCAGTTTGCCTTTTCTTAAAGATCTATATAATTACCCCATATATATATTGTAGCCGTTTTTTAATGTAATTTTAACCTGTTTATTTCTAATCTTCTCTCCCTAAAGAGGAAAGTCCATACTGCAGCTTTGAAAGTGAGTACTAATCATCACCCTTTATCTCTTTCTGTCTCTTGTAACACCTTTCATATTGTTTCTATTGTTTTTCTGAGTGCCTTTATTATATCACTTACTTTTGTTTTCTTGTTGGACCTTGTACCTCATTTAAAAAGCAAAAGTGTGTGTAAATATTTTTTTCTAAAAAATTTAATCAAATTTGAACCACCACCATAGTCAGGGTTTTGTATGTGTGTATGCATGTCCACTTCCTGATGGAAAAAACAAAACTTAGGAAGTGCATCATTATATTAGGATTACTCACATCCTCTTAAAATTTTGCTGGGGAGAGTTTGTCTCCAAAGTATACATTAACACAGTTTCTTTTACTATTTACACTTGCCACTTGAACAAATAGACACGTCTCATAAAATTTGGTTGGTTGAAGTTTATATTAAATTGTTCATTAATTTAATGTCAGGAGAAAAGGAAAATAATGAAACTGTGTGCTGTGTCTTAGGAAATTATCAGGTCAGTATCCCTTTGGGTCTATTTACTTAAAAGGACTAGTTATTTAAGAATAAAGAGAGATTCTATCATGAGTTAGGACTGTCACTTAAATGAAAATATGTTTAAATTTCTACTTCTACGTGTGGTCATTCATTCATACGTTATAGGTACTTATCAAGTTATATTCCCTAAAACTCAGTCTTACTATAATTTGATTCTTTTCCTCCTTTCAAATAGTTATGAACTATATTTACAACTTTGCTTTTGGCATGTATACCATTGTACTAGCCATGTGTTCTGTTTGTGACTTAATCCTTTGCAAGAGTTAGCAAACATTTTCTGTAAAGGGGCAGATAGTAAATATTTTAGGCTTTATAGGACATAGTTTCTGTCACAACAACTCAACTCTGCTATTGCAGCACAAAAGCAGCCACAGACAATACATAAATTAATAGTCATGACTGTGTTCCAGTCAAACTTTAGTAACAAAACTAGTCAAAATTTTGCTATTAGATGTTACATTTACTTATTAAGAAATGTCTTTTTATGTTTGGTAATCTTTATCTTGAGGTCTATTTTATTTGATAATAACATAGCCACTTAGTTCTTATTGTGTTTTCTGTTGGCCTGATACATCTTTTTCTATCAGTTTACTTTTAACCTGTATGTTTATATGTAAAATTCATGACTTGTAAACAAATAGAGTTAGGTCTTCCTTTTTTATCAATTTTAACAAAGTAAGTCCTTTAACAATCCACTTAGAGTTAATATTGTACTGCTTAACGTAAAATGTAGAAACCTTGCAACTATATAGGTCCTTCTGTCCTCTTCTCATCCTTCATGCTATAGTTGACATGTGCATTACCTCTACTTATGTAGCTAACCCTCAAAACCATGTGATAATTTTTGCTTTAAGCAATTATATGGAAAGACTCTGGCTGTCAACATCAGTATGTTCACCTCTTTGCATGCACCAATGTAAAGTAGTTTCTTCAGGGTTTTTCCGTTTGGAAATAGTAAGTAGTTTGTGGGCAGATACTGCATATATGCTGTTTCTCTTCCAACTTGCATCTGCTAGTTTTAGTATTGTTGGTAATTCTTACTTGAATCAGTTATTAATTTGATGGTTGGTTGCCAAGTGAATATTTTCCTACTTTTTAAAGGTAGAAAATTGGACATTTTGGTAATGTTATAATGTATTGAAAATAGCAGTCTACATGACATCACTCATATCATTCACAAAATTAAAATATAGTACTTAGAGTTTTTCAGTTAATACAGCATGTACTTTTTGTGCATATTCTTACAAGCAAAGCATGTGAGATTTGCTTTCTATAGTTTAAGAAAATAAATAGGCATGTTAAGCATATTGATTTTTTTTAACTACAAGACCTTTTGATATTTTTCTACCCAAACCTCCTAATTTGAGAATTACTTATTTAAATCATGACATTAGATTCATTTGGCTCATCCCTTTACCCCTTTACCTTGGCTCTCAGTGATTACCAATAAATATTAAATGAGTATTACCCATAATAAAGTATTTTGGATTAAGAAAATAATTGTACATTTCCAGCTTTCACTGAGTTTATGTTCTAGATAATTAACTTTTAAAAATTAAAACTTGGTCACTGCTCATGCCTGTAGTCCCATAATTTTGAAAGCCTAGGCAGGCAGATCATTTGAGGCAGGGGTTCCAGACCAGCCTGGGCAACAAAGTGACGCTCATGTCTCCACAAAAGATAAAAAAAGAATTAGCTAGGTGTGGTGACATGTCCCAGTGTAGTGAGCTGTGATTGCACCACTACACCCTAGACTTTTTATATATATGTGTGTGTGTGTGTGTGTGTGTGTGTGTGTGTGTGTGTGTGTGTATGTATATATATATATATATAGCCTATTTAATGCAGATGTTTCATTGATTTTTTTATAATGTGAATAATGAGCCTGATAAGTCCTTGAAATTATATGCCTCTGTACTCCAGAAATTGAGAGGGAACATTGTGAACTCAAAAAATCATGGTTTATTTTCAACATGCAAATCACTTTGAAACCTTATACAGTCTCACTCAGTTAAGCATTTTGCAGCGAATTGCCTTTCTTCCTGTCATCAGAGACCTCTGTGAGTTTTGTTTCGTTTATGCTTGTGTTCATTTAAACATTTCAGAACTACCCCAGAAAAAACTTAATTATCACATAACCAGGAATAAGAGGTATAACTCTTAAAACCCAGTTTTTTTTGCACATTGAGCTACAAGTATCCCTTCATAAATGCAAGAAGGAGTAAGTCTTTTCCTTCCAACTAAATATAACATTTTAGTTGTCTACTTCCTAAGGACCCAGTATCTATATTCTCTCGATATCTCAAAATATGATGGATAATCCCAGGATACATGCAAAGGACTTTTTACATGCTGTCCACTACTACATTAGAGAGTGACATTTTCAAAGTCAACAGAGTGGATTGGCTTTCACTTTCATTATGTTATTAAAAACTAATTTTCCAGTAAGTAGCTGAGCATTTGGCAGGGATTTAGTAATGAACATGATTTTGCCTCTCCATTACATTATCTTCACTGTTATTCTAAGTATTATATTTCATCTCACTTATCTCAAAGAGCCAAAAGATATAATGTATTAGAGTAGCTGTATGCTTTTCTCAAACCTCAAATAAAAAGGCTTATTATTAACCCTAGCAAAAGACAACACAACTGTTCATCTTCGATTAGGCGGGGTTTTCATTGTAACTGAAAGTAAAGGCTATCAACTACTACATACTAATTTGTGTAATACCCACAGTTAATAATCAGCATTTTAGAGCTGAAAGAATTCTGAAAGAACAGTGAGCCCAAGCCCTTGTGTGTAAAAAAGATGTGAAAAAGATGCATTCTCAGAAAAGAGGTCCCATGATTCAAACACAAACTGATATGACTTTTAAATTAGTATATGTTGTTATGGAACACACAGAAGCTTCACTTCTAGCAATTTATCTGAAAAAAAAATAACGTTATGCACTAAGATTTATGTACAGTAATATGGCACAAAATTGGAAACAATTTATACCGTAATAGATTGGTTAATCAGTATAAGGTACAGTCATGTAGTAAAATAATAAGCATCCTTTTTGAAAAGTTACTGAAATATATAATAAGTATTGGGAAGAGATTGTTGGTGTGTTAAGTGAAAAAAAGTAAGCCAAACTATTTGTAAACAGTGATTCAGATACCTGAGTATTTTTAAGATTTGTGTGTGTGTGTGTGTGTATATATATATGTATATTAGAAACAGTGAACAGTGGTAACCTCTGCATAATGAAATTATAATTGACTTTTTTGGTTTCTAAAAGTACAATGTTACTTTAACTTTTTAAAACCATATTTTAAAACATTGGTTTGGTGACCACATCTAGATTTGACTTCTGGCTCTACCTAAGGAAAGTTTTTATTTAATGCTTTATTCTTCCGTAAAATGAGAATAATACATACTTACTAGAAAAAATATGTTAAAAAAATACAAATAAAGCTCATGGCTTTTAGTAGATTTTCAATAATGGTTTATCTCCCTTTTGGAGAAGGAATGAAGTAAAAACTGTTATGTTCTTTGTCCTTGGTTTCCTCTTTCTCTTCATCAGACATTTGGCCAATTGAGAAAGTAAAATGAATGGTAAAGATTCTCTGTTATTTTCAAGAGTAGTAGAGGATGGAGAGATTAGGAGTTAAATCTTTAAATTATTGTCTACACCAAGAGTAACAGTTTTATTGAGTAGACTAGTCTGGGTTGCTCAGACTAATTTATTTATATTATAAGTATCAATTATAAGCAGTGTTAAATTAACATCTCTTTTTGAAAGAAGCATTTTTCATACTTAGCCTTCTCTGGGATATCGTAGTATTTTCTAATTAATGACTGTACCTACAAAATTCATTGTGAGGTTGTACATTGTTACTTCTTTAATTTCCTGGAGGGAGATTATGAGGAAAAGATGTAGTTGAGAAAAGTTTGCCAAATTTTAGTAGTAAAACAGTATGTCTAGGACTTGGATCCCATTATGTTCCCAGCTCTTTTGACAGATTTAAAAGTTTTCCTAATCTATGTTAGTATTTCTATTTAGAAATACCATTTTTGTAGTAGCCTCTTTTTTTTAAAGTCCAAAGACATTTAGTGTTATCTACCTCAAAGTGAAGATGTATAGGTTGTGTTTACAGAGATAATGAAAATACAAACCTTTAATTGTAATAACAAGGAAGGGTTAAAAGGATGTTGGGAATTTGTACTGAATCCAGAGGAGAGAGAACTCGATAATAAATGTTTGAGGCTGACTGTGTAAAAACACTTTGAGAGAAAAATAAGCAAGGTCACCCTGAACCATTTAGTCTGAATGACATTTCATGCAAATACCGTTCAGATTAGACTGACTGAAGCCATGACTTGAATTGCTGCTATCCTTGAGCTACTGAATAAGAGACTTGGATTATTGATGTTGTAGGTTGATCCAAGGAGCATGTTTTGTTTGCCATGTTTCCTGGGTGGATATGATCCACCCAACTTATGATCATACTGCTAATATTTTCAGAGGCTATGTTTCTTTGTAAGGTTAGTTCTGTGGTCATTACATACTAATCAAATTTATTTCTTTATGCCTCTTTTAAATCTTTCCCATTCTACAAACAATAGTATCACCATAATTTTACCAACTATAAGTGTGATTCTCTATTTAGGAAAGTGGGGGGCCAGAGGAGAGTAAGAGATAGAATATGAGCACGTGGTACAAAATTCAAAAATTAAAAGATCCATGGACTTTGTTTAACATGCAAAGAACTTGTCTCCCACTCTCTCAAGAAAAAAACTACACAAACTGAAAAATCAGTGGCTTCTTTTAGATCCACCAGAGAATTGAGGTCACAGGACAAATCATCATTCTGGAAACAGTAGAGAATACAGTTGAGTATGGATCAACTTATCTGAAGCCCTGGTAGGAACACTTAAACTGTAATTGTGTTGAATTACTAGAGGCCATGTGAACTAGCTTGGGAATATAAAACTCTTGAGAGCCTTTCCAGCCAACCGTTCTCCTTTGGATATGCAGCTATGGCACCCTGCCAGAATGGCATGATCCTGATGCCTCACTTCCACAAGGAGTAGCAGTAGCTGTTCGGTTCAACCAGCTGATCCAAAAGATCCACAGATGCAAGGCCCAACAAGCAAAAGCACACCACCATTGCCTATCACCCTGCATCTGGACCCATCTAACCCATAGTAAGATGTCCCACAGGGAGGTATCACACCAAACTATGAGCTAGCAGAAGCTTCAGCTTAGAAGAGTTAGGGTGGCCAGCATCCACATGGTGACCCAGACCTTTGGTATCTGTGGATCCAAGGAGACATTAGAACAAGTCCAGTGAGTCCCCAAAAGCCAGCAGCTCCAGTTGAAGGAGTGCTACTACAAGCTCATCCTCTTCCCAAGGAAGCCCTTGGACCCCATGAAGGAAGACAGCTCTGCTGAACTCAAATTGGCCACACAGCTAACAGGACCAGTAATGTGCATGTCAATGTCTTCAAGGAGAAAAAGTCATCACCAACGAGAAGAACTTAAAGGCGTTTGTTAGTCTTGCACGGCCTGTGCCAGTGCCCAGCTTCTGGGCATCCAAGCAAAAAGGGCCAAGGATGCTTCAGAACAGGGTGTTGAAAAGAAAAATAATAAAACACTTTTGGGGACTTGTAATAAATCAGCAGTACAAATAAGATTCGTGGCCCCTCCTACCACACACACATTTTCATGCTTTCTCAGGCTTTACTGCTGGGAGCCCCACTAGATTCTCACAGTTGAAGATCAGAGATATCTCCCCTCATGTTTGACCAAGGGGAGGAGGAAATTTTGAAAATCACCCACAGCATTCTTCTACCCAACAAGGGGAGAAACTTTACTGTTATCGGTATTGTGGGGGAAGGAAATGTTCTGAACCAATCCATTCTAGTCTTTAAGGCTCATCTAAGGGACAAAAAAAAAAAAATGCTGAGAAGCACTTGTAAAGGTTAGAACTCAGGGGTGGAGCATAGGCCTGCTAAATGAGATTGACCATCAGTACTTATCCTGGTAATATTAAAAGGACAAAAAAGGAATATTCTGAACAACTCTGTGCCCACATATTTGATAATGTAAGTGTAATGGACCAATTTCTTGAAAGACCACAAAAGTTCATACAAGGAGAAATAGATAAGCTGAATAGGCCCGTATCTGTTAGAGAAATTGATTCAGCAATAACCTTACTTTTATTTTTATTTTTATTTATTCATTCATTTATTTTTTTGAGATAGAGCCTCACTCTGTTGCCCAGGCTGGAATGCAGTGGCGCCATCTTGGCTCACTGCAAGCTCCGCCTCCCAGGTTCATGCCATTCTCCTGCCCCAGCCTCCCAAGTAGCTGGGACTACAGGTGCCCGCCACCACGCCTGGCTGATTTTTTGTAGTTTTAGGAGAGACGGGGTTTCACCATGTTAGCCAGGATGGTCTCGATCTTCTGACCTCGTGATTCACCTGCCTCAACCTCCCAAAGTGCTGGGATTACAGGTGTGAGGCATGGCTCCCAGCCTGATTCAGTAATCACCTTTCAAAACAGCACCAGGCTCAGATAATTTCACCAGTGGGTTCTGCGACACACTTTTTAAAGAGAAATGATGCAAATTCTACAATCTTGTCTAGATAGTAAAAACTGGTTTTGTATAGATACAGAACACCTAAACAAAATATTAGCAGATTAATTGCAAAAGGGTATAAGAAATTATACGCCACAACCAATTGTGATTTAATGGATAAACTTACATCCACACAATAGAATATTATTCAGTGCTGGGATTGCTGAGTCAAATTGGTATTTCTGCCTCTAGGTCTTTGAGGAATCACCACACTGTCTTCCACAATGGTGAACTAATTCACACTCCCAGCAACAGTGTAAAAGCATTCCCTTTTTTTTGTGCAACCTTGCCAGCATCTGTGTTTCTGGACTTTTAAATTATCACCATTTTGACTGGTGTGAGACAGTATCTCATTGTGGTTTTGATTTGCTTTTCTCTGATTAATGATGTTAAGCTTGTTTTCATATGTTTGTTGACCTCATGAATGTTTTCTTTTGAGAACTGTTTGTTCATGTCGTTTGCCTACTTTTTATTGGGGTTGTTTTTTCTTGTAAATTTAAGTTCCTTGTAGACTCTGGATATTAGACCTTTGTCAGATGGACAGATTGCAAAAATGTCCTCCCATTCTGTAGGTTGTCTGTTCACTCTGATGGTAGTTTATTTTGCTGTGCAGAAACTCTTTAGTATATACCAAAGGAATATAAATCATTCTATTATAAAAAATACATGCACATGTATGTTCATTGCAGTACTATTCACGGTAGCAAAGACATGGAATCAACTCAAATGTTCATCAATAACAGACTGGATAAACAAAATGTGGTACATAGACACCATGGAATACTATTCAGCCATAAAAAGGAATGAGATCGACCCAGTGCGGTGGCTCACTCCTGTAATCCCAGCACTTTGGGAGGCCAAGGCGGGCGGATCACAAGGTCAGGATATCGAGACCATCCTGGCCAACATGGTGAAACCTCGTCTCTACTAAAAATACAAAAATTAGCTGGGCATGATGGCGTTTGCCTGTAGTCCCAGCTACTCAGGAGGCTGAGGCAGAAGAATCGCTTGAATCCAGAAGGCAGAGGTTACAGTGAGCTGAGGTCATGCCACTGCACTCCAGCCTGGGGGACAGAGCAAGACTCCATCTCAAAAAAAAAAAAAAAAAAAAAAAAGGACCAAGATCATGTCATTTGCAGGGACATGGATAGAGTTAGAAGCCATTATTCTCAGCAAACTAACAGGACTAGAAAACCAAACACCACATGTTCTCAGTTATAAGTGGGAGCTGAATAACACATGGACATGTGGGGAGCAACACACACTGGAGCCTGTTGTGGGGAGGAGTGGGGGACAAGAAAGCATCAGGAAGAATAGCTCATAGTTGCTGAGCCTAATACCAATGTGATGGGTTCATCTGTGCAGCACACCACCATGGGACGCATTTACCTTTGTAAGAAACCTGCACATTCTACACATGTATCCCGAACTTAAAAGTTGGAGAAAAAAATATTCAGTGCTAAAAACAAATGAGCTATGAAGACATGGAGGAAACGTAAATGCATATTGCTAAATGAAAAGCCAGTCTGAAAAGGCTGCACACATTATTACAACTATATGACATTCTGGAAAAGTCAAAACTCTAGCAACACTTGAAAGAATAAACAAATAGCTTGGAGCAATAAGTAAATGGAGCATAGGGGATTTTTAGGGCAGTGAAACTATTCTGTATAATACTATAATGGTGGGTACATGACATTCCTTTTGTCAAAATTCATATAGAACTGTGTAATACAAAATGAACTTGACACTGTAGACTATGGTTAATGTATTAATACTGGTTCATTGATTATAATAAATGTATCAGTAATCCAAGATGTAAATAATTGGAGTGCCAGGGGACTCAATGGACATACGGAACTATCTGCCCGATTCTCAAAATCTAAAACTTTACTAAAATGTGTAAGTCTTAATTTTTAATACAGAAAAAGGATGATACATGACAGTTATTTCCCTTTCATCCCTCTCAGCAATCTAGTTACCCTCCACAGAATCATTGATTTTTTTGACCAGATTTTTTATATATTAAAGAGATAACACAATACATAAACGTGTATACCTATATATATATAGGTGGGTTACAGAAATGCAAGTATATTACACATATTGTTTTGTACCTTTTTCACTACGTGGTATTTAGGAAATCGTTTCATGATATCAGTACATGTTGGGCTTCTTGATCATTTTTGACAGTTTCATAATATTTCATTAAAATCAATATAGTTTAAGTCATATTAATGAACACAAATTGTTTTTCATCTTTGGCTATAATGAAGACATTGCAATTATCCTTATACAGATGTCATTCAAAATATTACTTGGTTGAAGTGTATGTACATTTACAAATAACCCACTAGCAATGTTTGTTTCCCCACATCCTCATTCCATTGTAACCCAAGTTTTTCAACCATTATGGTGTTAACAGACTTTTTCGTGGCTACCATATATGTAAAAACTATTTGTTTCCTTTTCTGTAAAGTGTTTAATCCCTTTCCAATTTCTTCTATGGGTTATTCATCTTTTTTTATTCATCTTTTTTTTTAAACTGGGTTCCTGATGATCTTTAGTAAGTACATTTTTCATTTGTCCATGATAAAAATTGCAACTTTTTTTTTCAGTTAGCTGACTTTCATTTGACTTTGTTTATGGTTTAGCTTTTCTGTGAAGAATTTTTTATTTGTAATTTTTTTCTTCATTTTTATTATTGCAACTTGATAATCTTTTAATATTTTATAGGACCGATCACTCATTTTTATTTGAGAATTTTCCTGTACACTTGTGCATTTATTTTTCTATGTTATTTATTTTAGACTCATCTTGTTAAAAGTGTTGACACTTTTATTTGAATAATGTTAGGTTTATAGGTTTTTAGATTAGGAGGAATTGACATCTCTTTGATGTTAAATTATCTCTTCTGAAGCATAGTATATCTTTTCATGTGTTCATGATCTTCAATAATGCTTCCTTTATGACCTTCAATAATACATTATTTGAATATAGTTTTTGTACCTTGTTAAGTTTTAGCTTTTTGTCATTGTTCATTATATGTTCATTGTATTCATAAAATATATGAATATACATATGTTGTACCCAAACCAATAGTGAATTTACCTGAAGAATCCAAGAGAATCACTAAAGTACTATAAATAATAAACCCATTCTGTCATCTGTAAAAAAATTTACATTTTCGTATCTAAGTTTTGAATAACCTATTTCTCTTATCCAGATCATTTTTTAAAATATGAAAAAAGAATTTGCTCTTGGTGTTAATGGAAACGATTTTGGTGTTTTCCCATTAAGAAGCATGATGCTCACTTTTGGGTTAAGATATACATGTTTTTAACATGTTAAGTATTCATCTATTTCTATTTTACTAAAAATTTTTATTAAGACTGGGAAGGGATTGTACCAAAATGGAAATGGAATTTTATCAGATCTTTTTGATATCTATAAAAATAATGTGACTTTTTTCTCTTTTTATTAGTATCATATCAGTTGTTATAGGCTAGTTTGTGCTTCAGTAACTAATAACCTCAAAATCTCAGTGGCTTTAAACAACATGGTTTATTTCTGGCTCATACTCCATGTCAGTGGGATTCCATACTTTCCTTCCTCCCAGAGCCAGGCTCATAGAGCAGCCATCATCTGGCATTTTGAGAGATGCTGTCTGTGGTGGAGAGAAAGAGAACCCGGTAGGTCAGCCACTGACTTTTCAACTTTCCACTTGGAAATAATACATTTGACTTTAGCTAACATTTTTATTCACCTGTGCAAATCACATGGCCACGTGGAACTGAAGAAGAGGTCAAATAATTCTAACATGTAACCTGGAAAAAAAGTGGAAATGTTTGCTCAATATGTGATTAAATATATTAATATATTTCTTGATTTGAATGAATCTTAAATTTCTGAAATGAATGTATCATGGATTTTTTTTAGTGTGCTTATAGGTTCTGTTTGGTAATATTTAGGAATTTCACATGGATATAAGTGAGATACATTTTATTTTGTGTGTGCTCATGTGGGCAGTCTTTGTCAGGGCTTGGTATTATTCTAGCTATAAAAAGAATTAAGAGTATTTAACTTACTTTTTATGCTCCTGGATACAATATAGGCAGAGTTGGAGGCTTATGTTCTTTAAAGGTTTAGTAGAACTGACCTGTGAAACAACCTAGGTATGGGCTTTCTGGGGCTAGAAGAGGGTACAGCCAGGAAACTGTCTATATTTCTTCTGTGCTAATTGGTTTGTTCAGATAATATTCTCTCTACTCTAAATTGTATTCATTTATATTTTTAGAATTGTATTTAATTCCAGGTATTTGTTTTGCATATATTTGAACAAATAAGTATACTGATAAGCTTTTACTGTCCTTGGTTCTGTAGTTACCCATAAATTATATTTTCCTATTTTATATAATTGACTTTTTCAATTTTTATTTTGCTTTAAATCAGCCAGAAGTTTATCTATTTATTTATTTTAAATAATCAGGTATTAGATCTATTACTTTATTGTTTTTCTGTCTGCTAATACATAATTGCTTGCTTTATTTGTTTAAAATATTGTGAAGAAAATACACATGTAGAAAAGTGCACAACACGTTTTCCCGTATATATAACATTGAACAGCTACCCAAGTCAAAAGTCCACCTCATGTCCCTACTCAATCTCTATCATTCCCTCCTCCTCAAACTTAAGTATGGTAGTGTTAACACTACAGTATTGTTTCACCTGCTTTTGAGCTTTATATATATGGACTCATTAGTATGTATTTGTGTCTTCTTTCACTCAATTGTATGAGAGCTGTTTTAAATTTTTATTTTCTAAATTTACAAAATTGAAACACAGTTGAGGGGCGGAGCAAGATGGCCGAATAGGAACAGCTCCAGTCTCCAGCTCCCAGCACAAGCAACACAGAAGACAGGTGATTTCTGCATTATCAACTGAGGTACTGGGTTCATCTCACTGGGGAGTGCCAGACAATTGGTGCTGGTCAGCTGTTGCAGCCCGACCAGCGAGAGCTGAAGCAGGGCAAGGCATCGCCTCACCTGGGAAGCGCAAGGGGGAAGGGAATCCCTTTTCCTAGCCAGGGGAACTGAGACACACAACACCTGGAAAATCGGGTAACTCCCACCATAATACTGCACTTTAAGCAAACGGGCACACCAGGAGATTATATCCCACACCTGGCCGGGAGGGTCCCACGCCCACGGAGCCTTCCTCATTGCTAGCACAGCAGTCTGCTATCTAACCACAAGGCAGCAGCGAGGCTGGGGGAGGGGTGCCCGCCATTGCTGAGGCTTAAGTAGGTAAACAAAGCCCTGGGAAGATCGAACTGGGTGGAGCTCACAGCAGTTCAAGGAGGCCTGCCAGTCTCTGTACATTCCACCTCTGGGTACAGGGCACAGCTAAACAACAACAACAACAAAAAGCAGCAGAAACCTCTGCAGATGCAAGCGACTCTGACAGCTTTGAAGAGAGCGACGGATCTCCCAACATGGAGCTTGAGATCTGAGAATGGACAGACTGCCTGCTCAGGTGGGTCCCTGACCCCTGAGTAGCCTAACTGGGAGACATCCTCCACTAGGGGCAGACTGACACCCCACACCTCGCATGGTGGAGTACACCCCTGAGAGGAAGCTTCCAAAGCAAGAATCAGACAGGTATACTCACTATTCAGCAGTATTCTCTCTTCTGCAGCCTCTGCTGCTGACACCCAGGCAAACAGGGTCTGGAGTGGACCTCAAGCAATCTCCATCAGACCTACAGCTAAGGGTCTTGACTGTTAGAAGGAAAACTAACAAACAGGAAGGACACCCACACCAAAACCCCATCAGTACGTCACCATCATCAAAGACCAGAGGCAGATAAAACCACAAAGATGGGGAAAAAGCACAGCAGAAAAGCTGGAAATTCAAAAAATAAGAGTGCATCTCCCCCTCCAAAGGAATGCAGCTCATCGACAGCAACGGATCAAAGCTGGACAGAGAATGACTTTGAAGAGATGAGAGAAGAAGGCTTCAGTCCATCAAACTTCTCAGAGCTAAAGGAGGAATTACGTACCCAGCGCAAAGAAACTAAAAATCTTGAAAAAAAAAGTGGAAGAATTGATAACCAGAATAATTAATGCAGAGAAGGCCATAAACAAACGGACAGAGATGAAAACCATGACACGAGAAATACGTGACAAATGCACAAGCTTCAGTAACCAACTAAATCAACTGGAAGAAAGAGTATCAGCGATTGAGGATCAAACGAATGAAAAGAAGTGAGAAGAGAAATCTAAAGAAAAAAGAAGAAAAAGAAATGAACAAAGTCTGCAAGAAGTATAGGATTATGTAAAAAGACCAAATCTACGTCTGATTGGGGTGCCTGAAAGTGAGGGGGAAAATGGAACCAAGTTGGAAAACACTCTTCAGGATATCATCCAGGAGAACTTCCCCAACCTAGTAGGGCAGGCCAACATTCAAATTCAGGAAATACAGAGAACGCCACAAAGATACTCCTCGAGAAGAGCAACTCCAAGACACATAATTGCCAGATTCACCAAAGTTGAAATGAAGGAAAAAATCTTAAGGGCAGCCAGAGAGAAAGGTCAGGTTACCCACAAAGGGAAGCCCATCAGACTAACAGCAGATCTCTTGGCAGAAACTGTACAAGCCAGAAGAGAGTGGGGGCCAATATTCAACATTCTTAAAGAAAAGAATTTTCAACCCAGAATTTCATATCCAGCCAAACGAAGTTTCATAAGTGAAGGAGAAATAAAATCCTTTACAGACAAGCAAATGCTTAGAGATTTTGTCACCACCAGGCCTGCCTTACAAGAGACCCTGAAGGAAGCACTAAACATGGAAAGGAACAACCGGTACCAGCCATTGCAAAAACATGCCAAAATGTAAAGACCATCAAGGCTAGGAAGAAACTGCATCAACTAACGAGCAAAATAACCACTGAATATCATAATGGCAGGATCAAGTTCACACATAACAATATTAACCTTAAATGTAAATGGACTAAATGCTCCAATTAAAAGACAGACTGGCAAACTGGATAGAGTCAAGACCCATCAGTCTGCTGTATTCAGGAGACCCATCTCACATGCAGAGACATACATAGGCTCAAAATAAAGGGATGGAGGAAGATCTACCAAGCAAATGGAGAACAAAAAAAAGCAGGGGTTGCAATACTAGTCTCTGATAAAACAGACTTTAAACCATCAAAGATCAAAAGAGACAAGGCCATTACAAAATGGTAAAGGGATCAATTCAACAGGAAGAGCTAACTATCCTAAATATATATGCACCCAATACAGGAGCACCCAGATTCATCAAGCAAGTCCTTAGAGACTTACAAAGAGACTTAGACTCCCATACAATAATAATGGGAGACTTCAACACCCCACTGTCAACATTAGACAGATCAATGAGACAGAAAGTTAACATGGATATCCAGGAATTGAACTCATCTCTGCAGCAAGCAGACCTAATAGGCATCTACAGAACTCTCCACCCCAAATCAACAGAATATACATTCTTCTCAGCACCACATCGCACTTATTCCAAAATTGACCACATAATTGGAAGTAAAGCACTCCTCAGCAAATGTACAAGAACAGAAATTATAAGAAACTGTCTCTCAGACCACAGTGCAATCAAACTAGAACTCAGGACTAAGAAACTCAATCAAAACTGCTCAACTACATGGAAACTGAATAACCTGCTCCTGAATGACTACTGAGTACACAACGAAATGAAGGCAGAAATAAAGATGTTCTTTGAAACCAATGACAACAAAGATACAACATACCAGAATCTCTGGGACACATTTAAAGCAGTGTGTAGAGGGAAATTTATATCACTAAATGCCCACAAGAGAAAGCTGGAAAGATCTAAAATTGACACCCTAACATCACAATTAAAAGAACTAGAGAAGCAAGAGCAAACACATTCGAAAGCTAGCAGAAGGCAAGAAATAACTAAGATCAGAGCAGAACTGAAGGAGATAGAAACACAAAAAACCCTCCAAAAAATCAATGAATCCAGGAGCTGGTTTTTTGAAAAGATCAACAAAATTGATAGAGCGCTACCAAGACTAATAAAGAAGAAAAGAGAGAAGAATCAAATAGACGCAATAAAAAATGATAAAGGGGATATCACTACCGACCCCACAGAAATACAAACTGCCATCAGAGAATACTATAAACACCTCTACACAAATAAACTAGAAAATCTAGAAGAAATGGATAATTTCCTGGACACTTACACTCTCCCATGACTAAACCAGGAAGAAGCTGAATCCCTGAATAGACCAATAGCAGGCTCTGAAATTGAGGCAATAATTAATAGCCTACCAACCAAAAAAAGTCCAGGACCAGATGGATTCATAGCTGAATTCTACCAGAGGTACAAGGAGGAGCTGGTACCATTCCTTATGAAACTATTCCAATCAATAGAAAAAGAGGGAATCCTCCCTAACTCATTTTATGAGGCCAACATCATCCTGATACCAAAGCCTGGCAGAGACACAATAAAAAAAGAGAATTTTAGACCAATATCCCTGATAAACATCGATGCAAAAATCCTCAATAAAATACTGGCAAACCAGATTCAGGAGCACATCAAAAAGCTTATCCACCATGATCAAGTGGGCTTCATCCCTGGGATGCAAGGCTGGTTCAACATACGCAAATCAATAAACGTAATCCAGCATATAAACAGAACCAAAGACAAAAACCACATGATTATCTCAATAGATGCAGAAAAGGCCTTTGACAAAATTCAACAGCCCTTCATGCTAAAAACGCTCAATAAATTCGGTATTGATGGAACATATATCAAAATCATAAGAGCTATTTATGACAAACCCACAGCCAATATCATACTGAATGGGCAAAAACTGGAAAAATTCCCTTTGAAAACTGGCACAAGACAGGGATGCCCTCTCTCACCACTCCTGTTCAACATAGAGTTGGAAGTTCTGGCTAGGGCAATCAGGCAAGAGAAAGAAATCGAGGGTATTCAGTTAGGAAAAGAAGAAGTCATATTGTCCCTGTTTGCAGATGACATGATTGTATATTTAGAAAACCCCATTGTCTCAGCCCAGAATCTCCTTAAGCTGATAAGCAACTTCAGCAAAGTCTCAGGATACAAAATTAATGTGCAAAAATCACAAGCATTCTTATACACCAGTAACAGACCAACAGAGAGCCAAATCATGAATGAATTCCCATTCACAATAGCTTCAAAGAGAATAAAATACCTAGGAATCCAACTTACAAGGGATGCAAAGGACCTCTTCAAGGAGAACTACAAACCACCACTCAGTGAAATAAAAGAGGACATAAACAAATGGAAGAACATACCTTGCTCATGGATAGGAAGAATCAATATCGTGAAAATGGCCATACTGCCCAAGGTAATTTATAGATTCAATGCCATCCCTATCAAGCTACCAATGAGTTTCTTCACAGAATTGGAAAAAACTGTTTTAAAGTTCATATGGAACCAAAAAAGAGCCCGCATCTCCAAGACAATCCTAAGTCAAAAGAACAAAGCTGGAGGCATCACGCTACCTGACTTCAAACTATATTACAAGGCTACAGTAACCAAAACAGCATGGTACTGGTACCAAAACAGAGATATAGACCAATGGAACAGAACAGAGTCCTCAGAAATAATACCACACATCTACAGCCATCTGATCTTTGACAAACCTGAGAGAAACAAGAAATGGGGAAAGGATTCCCTATTTAATAAATGGTGCTGGGAAAATTGGCTAGGCATAATTAGAAAGCTGAAACTGGATCCTTTCCTTACTCCTTATATGAAAATTAATTCAAGATGGATTAGAGACTTAAATGTTAGACCTAATACCATAAAAACCCTAGAAGAAAATCTAGGTAATACCATTCAGGACATAGGCATGGGCAAGGACTTCATGTCTAAAACACCAAAAGCAATGGCAACAAAAGCCAAAATTGACAAATGGGATCTAATTAAACTAAAGAGCTTCTGCACAGCAAAAGAAACTACCACCAGAGTGAACAGGCAACCTACAGAATGGGAGAAAATTTTTGCAATCTACTCATCTGACAAAGGGCTAATATCCAGAACCTACAAAGAACTCAAACAAATTTACAAGAAAAAAACAACCCCATCAAAAAGTGGGCAAAGGATATGAACAGACATTTCTCAAAAGAGGACATTCATACAGCCAACAGACCCATGAAAAAATGCTCATCATCACTGGCCATCAGAGAAATGCAAATCAAAGCCACAATGAGATACCATCTCACACCAGTTAGAATGGCAATCATTAAAAAGTCAGGAAACAACAGGTGCTGGAGAGGATGTGGAGAAATAGGAACACTTTTACACTGTTGGTGGGATTGTAAACTAGTTCAACCATTATGGAAAACAGTACGGCGATTCCTCAAGGATCTAGAACTAGAAGTACCATATGACCCAGCCATCCCATTGCTGGGTGTATACCCAAAGGATTATAAATCATGCTGCTATAAAGAGACATGCACACGTATGTTTATTGCGGCACTATTCACAATAGCAAAGACTTGGAATCAACCCAAATGTCCATCAGTGACAGACTGGATTAAGAAAATGTGGCACATATACACCACGGAATACTACACAGCCATAAAAAAAGGATGAGTTTGTGTCCTTTGTAGGGACATGGATGCAGCTGGAAACCATCATTCTCAGCAAACTATCACAAGAACAGAAAACCAAACACCGCATGTTCTCACTCATAGGTGGGAACTGAACAATGAAATCACTTGGACTCGGAAAGGGGAACATCACACACCAGGGCCTATCACGGGGAGGGGGGAGGGGGGAGGGATTGCATTGGGAGTTATACCTGATGTAAATGTCGAGTTGATGGGTGCTGACGAGTTGATGGGTGCAGCACACCAACATGGCACAAGTATACAAATGTAACAAACCTGCACGTTATGCACATGTACCCTAGAACTTAAAGTATAATAAAAATAATAATAATTAAAAAAAAAAGAAAAAGAAACACAGTTGACTTTTGTATATTAACTTTGTGTTATAGTTTGAATATTTCCCCAAAGTTCATGTGTAGTAAACTTACTACACAATGCAACAGTGTTCGGATATGGGGCCTAATAAGAGGTGACTAGGACATAAGGGCTCTGCCTTCATGAATGGATTACTGTTACCAAGAAAATGGGCTTGCAAGTATTGCAAGAGTGGGCTTGTTACAAAAGTGAGAACAGTTCCCGCTTGCCTTCTTTCTCTCACCTTCCATTGCCCTTCCACTCTCTTCCATGGGGTGATAGGCACCAAGAAGACCCAGATGTGGTTTCCTTGACCTTGGATTTCCTAGTCTCTAGAATTGTAAGAAATGTCTTTTTATAAATTATCCACCCAGTCCCTGGTATTCTGTTATAGCAACACAAAATGGACTAAGACACCTCATCCAGCCAACTTGATAAACTCAATCTCATAAATTATGAAATTAAAAGGAACTTTTATATACACATCTCATTGTCCACAAAACAGTGGTAGTTTTATTTCTTTATTTCAAATTTCTATGATTTTCATTTCTCTTTGTCACTTCATTACAGCAACTAGGACCTGCAATAAAATTTTGCTTTGAATAGACATTTTTTATCTTCTTCCCAATCTTGACGTGTAGATGTTAGCATTTCACGATTAGGTATAATTGATGTAAGTTTTTCTTATAAATGCTTTATGAAATTGAAGAAGTTTACTTCTTAGTTTGAAAGAATTTAAAATATTTATCAAATGCTTTATCTGGAAGGAGGATGAGCTCCTCTAGTCTCATTGGTCAGGCAGAATTTCAGCTTCCTGTTCTTGACATTAGGCTCTGCTGGATTAGAATTTCCACTTACCGAAGTCAGAAATTCTTTTGCCATGAGATACAATAAAGATTTCCTTAAACTGGAAGCTGAGTCTGGCATCTAACAACTTGGAGCTTCTGATATTGAACCATCAGGAAAGGAGGAGTTTGTCAACCAACTAGGATGAATTATCCCACATGATACACAATGGAAGCAGTAAGAAGAATGCCTGAAACACAGGAGAACCTCTGGAGCACCTCTTAGTATTCCTAGGTCTGGGATAAAAATCAATGAAAAACTACATTAACTGCTAATGGACCCAGGCCTTTCAGAAATGACAGTTTGGATCATCCCACCCAGGAACAAACTGACCAACTGAAGTCTTTGCCAAGGGGAAAGGGACAGAGTGAAAAGCCAAGAAGACAGAAATATCATCAGTGATCACATGTGCACTTTCGTCAACAAGACTGTAGTAATTATGTGTATTTTATCCCAACTTTGAAGTGGGCTATGTATTATTTTCTTCCCCTTTTAATTATTTTTCTTTGTTTTTTTCCTGTCTCCCATTTATCTGCTATCTAAGGTAAGATATATATATATATATATATATATATATATATATATATATATATATATATATTTTTTTTTTTTTTTTTTTTTTGAGATGGAGTCTCGCTCTGCCGCCCAGGCTGGAGTGCAGTGGCCGGATCTCAGCTCACTGCAAGCTCCGCCTCCCGGGTTCACGCCATTCTCCTGCCTCAGCCTCCCAAGTAGCTGGGACTACAGGCGCCCGCCACCGCGCCCGGCTAGTTTTTTGTATTTTTTTAGTAGAGACGGGGTTTCACCGTGTTAGCCAGGATGGTCTCGATCTCCTGACCTCGTGATCCGCCCGTCTCGGCCTCCCAAAGTGCTGGGATTACAGGCTTGAGCCACCGCGCCCGGCCAGGTAAGATATATTAACAGTGGTTAACTTTGTAACCCAGTATTTAGGTTACAGGATATCTTAGTCCATGTGTGCTGCTATAGCAAAACAGACTAGGTAATTTGTAAACCATATTCTGGAGTCTAGGAAGTCCATGATCAAAGTGCCAACAGGTTCAGTGTCTGATGAGCGCCGTTCTCTTCTAAGATGCTGCCTTGTTGCTGTGTCCTCACATGGCAGAAAGTGGAAGGGCAAAAGACCTAGCTAGTTCCCTATAGCCTCTTTTATATGGATAAAATATTTCATGTATCCCGTTTGTGAGGACTTTGCTCTCGTGTCTTAATCATCACCCTAAAGGCCCTACCTTTAATGCTATTATATACATTGGCAATTAAATTTCAGCCTATGAATTTTGGGGGACATATTTAGACCATAGCACAAGATTTTCGAGGGGTAGAATGATTCAGCCTAGAGAGGAATAGACATCACCTATGAATGAGATGACATATGGGACTGTGTGTCCTCTCTGGAGAGTGTGTGGCTATTTTGGTTGTACAGACCCCCCTATGACTTTACTCTTTCTTTGTTAGAGATTTAGAGGAATTATCAGACATGCTCCCATCTCTGTAAGTTGTAATCAATTAAAAACAAAAACACAAAAGAGTAGTCAAAATATAGATTTAGCTTTATAATAGAAAGGGTGGATTTCTCAAATTGGCAAGCCTGCCTCTCTCCTAACTCAGTTTGAATTTCCCCATCCAATTGCAGGGAGAGAGCACTAAATACATTCCTGCTCTGAAGAGAACTATCCAGTGTATTTACCACATGGGAGAAGTAGCTGAGGAAGGAGAATGTTTCACTTAGAAATAGCTTCAAAAGAAAGAAAGAGAGATCTGCACTATCTGTTTTCAAACAGTAACCCTGTCACCAGGTTGCTGTGTTCCTTGATAGGAGGGTCTCCCAAGTTTTGCCAGGCCAATAAGTTATTACTTCCAGGAGGGGCAAGTGATAAATGCTGAGGAATCCCATAAGTGTACATTCTAATATGGTTCTTTGAAGGTGTATGGGAAGGCCCCTTATTGGAAACTTGGCTTAGATTCTACTTGACACACCCCACTTTTGTCACTGAAGCTCAAAGATGCTGCTTGTGTACTTACTTTCATTATGGCCACCTTGGCCATTCCCCCTCGGTAGAACCCTGAGTGGCATCCCCTGTTTGTAATTCTATAGATTGACCCATTGTCAATGTTAGCACCTTTCTCCCCTCCATACCTATATGAGTTCTTTCTTAAAGAACTATAAACTTTACAGTGTGAGAAATAATATTCTGCATTTGCTTTTCCAACATCCCTTGATGCTAGGTATTGTCCCAAGACACGGTTTGGGCCAATGAGCTGTAGAAATCTGCTGAGTGATATTCTTGAACAACTATTTTTCAAATAAAATAAAATAGATACAAATGTCATCAACCCCCTTTTCCTCCTCATCTCTGTCTTAAACATGCAATTGTTTTTATTTATTTTTATTTTTTTATTTATTTATTTTTGAGACAGAATCTCACTGTGTCGCCTAGGCTGGAGTTCAGTAGCACAATCTTGGCTCTCTGCAACCTCCGCCTCCCAGGTTCAAGTGATTCTCCTGCCTCAGCCTCACAAATAGCTGGGATTACAGGTATGTGCTACCACACCCTGCTAGTTTTTGCATTTTTAGTAGAAATGGGGTTTTGCCACGTTGGCCAGGCTTGTCTCAAACTCCTGACCTGAGAAGATCTGCCCACCTCAGCCTCCCAAAGTGCTGAGATTACAAGACATGAGCCACCTCGCCTGGCCTAAACATGCAATTGTTTTTCTAATGCAATTTGTTCAGCAACAAAAACAACAAAGGGAATGTCAATATGCATATAAATAACCCTTACCAACTGTTCTGAATTGCAAGTTAGGGGATATCTTGGTTAGTGAATACTCACGTCAGAGTTGGATGTGTGTGTGGTTTTTGTTTGTTTTGTTTTTTGGGGGTGGCCTGTTTTATTAACTATAAGAAGATCAAATAATAAGTTGAAAAGTTAATATTATTTCTCAATACACTTCGTGTACAAACCCCCCAAAAAACTCTCTATAGCTTTTACTAGGCTCTCACATTGTTAGAATCTCCTTAGCAGTTCTCAAATTTGGGTGTATATTAAAATCTTGGAGGTCTTGTTAAACTACAGATTACTGGGACCCACTAGACACACTGCTATAGACGGAATGTTTGCATTCCCACAAGATTCATATGCTGAATCCTGACTCCCAATATGATGATACTTGGATGTGGGGCCTTTGGGAAGTAACTAGGTCATGAGATTGGAGCCCTCATAAATGAGATTAGTGCCCTTTTAAAAGAGGCTCAAGAGAGACCTATGCCCCCACTACCACATGAGGACATAGAAGATGCCATCTATGGAGCAGAAAGCAGGCCCTCATCAGACAACAAATCTGCTGGTGTCTTGATCTTGGACTTGTCAGCATCCAAAACTGTGAGAAATAAGTTTCTGCTGTTTATGAGCCACCCAGTCCATAGTATTTTGCTATAGCAGCCCAGATGGAACTAAGACACCCATCCTCAGAGTTTCTAATTTAGTAGGTCTGGGACAGCTCAAGAATTTGCATTTCTAACAAGTTCTCAGGCAATGTTAATGGCACTGATCTTAGAACCATGTTTTGAAATTTGCTGTCCTACAATACCAGTGCTGTACTGTCTTCTTCCACACCTATTTTGAGATAATAGACTCCAGTTGGTGTCGGATGTTATGAGGAGCTGTGTGTTATGTTAAATTTCCACCAAGTGGGAATACAGAAGAACTGAAACACCAAGCACATCATCAAAAGTTGCCTTCTCAAAAAGCAACAGTGAAGTTTTATTTTCGTCTTGGTTTAATGATTTTTTTAAGAGACAATATTTCACTCTCACCCTAGTTAGAGTGCAATGGTGTGATCATGGCTCACTGCAGCCTCAACCTCCTGGGCTCAACTGATCCTCCTGCCTCAACCTTGTAAGTAGCTAGGACTACAGGTGCATCCCACCATGCCCAGCTAATTAAATTAATTTTTTTTTTTTTTTTGTAGAGATGTGATCCCACTATGTTACCCAGACTGGTCTTGAACTCCTGGCCTCAGGTGCTCCTCTTGCCTTGATCTCCCAAAGTGCTGAGATTACAGGCAAGAACCACTGAATCTGACCTAATGATTTCTTGCATCATTTTTCTTAAACTTCAGAAACAACTTGTAAAGAAGACAAGTATGAGACTATTTTTACCATATGACTTTATGATAAAAATTAAGACAAATTTAAACCAGTTTCTGGTTTAATAATAATTCAATACTTCACTTTTTTCAACTTATGAAAGACCAAATAGTTTTAATTTAGCTTTAAATGTCATTGATTTGATAGAGTATTCGTGAGACATCCTTCTAGGGATAAAAATATTAGAAGAAAATATACTATCAAATAGACTGGTCTAATTTTCTGTTTTCAAGATAAATGAATTATGGCTGACACTGTGTTTTATTATAATATACAATTGGAGTTTTCTGATGTGAGCCTTAGTGATTACTATCATTCAGCTTTCTTTAAAAACCTAGGCATCTCATTAGAATTCTGATCATTAGAATTCTGCAGCTGGAGAAGGATCATGTATTTCACAGGACTCCTTAGATTAATGACAAGAAATGTCTGGTAGTGACCCGTGAATGGAAAGCAGGAATCTTTCAAAAAAGTTCTTCAAATATATAAGCCAATCTTTTTTAGAGTATGTTTTTTAGAGTATTTTTTAAAATCCTTATGGTAAAGATCTACTTGGTTATACATTGTTTCCCTTCATCTATAGATTCAGCCTCACTCAATATTCTGAGTTCAGTCCTGGCTTTTATCTGGAGGTATTTAAACCCCCTGAAGGAGAAGGCAGGGTGGCAGTTTCACCTTGCTGAATTTGCTGACTAACTAGTTGTAGTTGTATGTCCAAATTCCATTACCTAGGCTTTCGTCTTTTAATCAAATCCTAAATTAAAACCAAGTCCTAATAAATGGATTCCTGACCTACCACGTGTTATCTGGTTGCCTTTACAGAACCCCAGTTCCTCCATGTTTAGGGCCTTATGTGATCCCCAAGTCTTTCAAGAAATATAGTCCCAATTCCTTCCTCACAGTCTGGCATCTTACCCTGTACTTTGAAACCTTTTGCTTGCCCATTGGAGATTCCAGTGTATCTCTCCCTGGTTGATCATCATAATCAATATTTGTATAGGACTTTACCTTTAACAAACCACCTTAATCTTTTTATACATTCTCTTATTTGATCATCAAAAATTATCAGGTGAGCATGGTGGTCACATTTTAATTTAATTCAATAATTTAATTACAGAAAATCTAAGACTCAGAAGGATTAAGTAAACTGCCCAGGATCCCAGAGCTAGTACATAATTGATAATTAGGGGAGATCAGGTCTTCTGAGCATTAATTTGGTGTTTTTCTTGCCCCACTTTTGTGCCAGAGTTCCCTGTAATTCCGGCATGCTCTTCTACCTGAACTTCTTTCTACTGCATTCTGTTGGGACCTTCTTGAGGACAGTCTGCTCTTCAAAGCAAACTTGGTCTCACCCATTTTGCCTATCCTCCTGCTCAATATTCTTGGGAAAAAAAAAAAAAAAAGCTTTTATTGTTTTTAAAAATATATCTGAATCAAATGAAAGTACAGTCACAAAAGATACATAATTTGAGACTAGGAACAACAAGTTTATCTCATAATTAAGGACCCTGGCCCATGGAAATCCTTATTTTATTTAATTCTGTCATCATAATCACTGTCATCATGTTTCAACCCTGAATACATTAGTTAGCAGTTGAAACATTGGTAAAGTGGAACTACAGGCTCAGTAGCCAATACGTTGGTTTGGCAGTATACTTATTCTTGATGAGTTCATCATCCAGATAGGCATGGCCTTGGTGTTATTGCCTGGTACACCTCTGACCTTTAATTTTAGTGCCTTCTCTTCAACAACAAGGGGTATGCAACCCCTTGTTGTAAGATCTTATCTTAAAGAACTATAGTACTTCCTAAATCAATAGTAGGAAAGTCCTTCTAAGATGACATATTTGTCAAGGTTCTGCAGAGAAACAGAACCAATCGGGTGTGTTGTATATGTGTACAGAGAGAGCAAGAGGGAGAGATTTCTCATAAGAAATTGGTTCACATGATTATGAAGGCTGAGAAGTCCCAATATCTTCAGTTGGTAAGATGGAAATACAAGAGGGCCAATGTATAGTTTCAGTGTGAGAACCAGTAGATCTGACAGTGTAAGTTCCAGTTTGAAAGCTGGAAGAACAGAGACTCAAGAAGAGCCAATGTTTTAGTCAGAGTCCAAAGACCAGAAAAGACTGATATCCCAGCTCTAAGGAGTCAGGCAGGAGGAGTTCCTTCTTATTCTCAGGACGTCAGCCTTTTTGTCCTATTCAGATTTTTTGATTGGATAAGGTTTACCCATATTAGCGAAACCAATCTGCTTTACTCAGTTTACCAATTTGAATGTTAATATTGTACAGAAACACCCTCACGCACACACCGAGAATAATGTTTGACCTAATATTTGAGCATTCTGTGGCCCACTCAAGTCAAGACAAAAATTTAACTATCGCAGATGATAACATTTAGGATCTTTATATAGGGAAAATGTTCTATTTTACTTTCGATCTCCTTTCTTTTTTACCTTTCTTGAGAAAAGCTCAACTGCGTTCTCCCCATGCTCTCCTCCCTTCCAGTGCTTCCCTAAAAATTAGTTATTCTAAGATGAGAGTGGACCTCTCCTACAAATCTGACAGTTGTTTTTCAGTTTTTACCTCTTTCGGTTTCTACTGTAATATTGTACCCTTGGGATAATTATTTAACCCCTCTAAGTGTCAAGTTTTAATTTTTCAAATGGCAAGACCTGTTGCTAATAGGTGTTCTTAGTAACAAAGTATTTTATTTATTTATTTATTTATTTATTTATTTATTTATTTAGAGACGGAGTCTTGCTCTGTCACCCAGGCTGGAGTGCAGTGGCACGATCTCGGCTCACTGCAAGCTCCGCCTCCCAGGTTCACGCCATTCCCCTGCCTCAGCCTCCTAAGTATCTGGGACTACAGGTGCCCGCCACCACGCTTGGCTAATTTTTTTGTATTTTTTTAGTAGAGACGGGGTTTCACCGTGTTAGCTAGGATGATCTCAATCTCCTGACCTCGTGATTCACCTTTATTTTAATAATATTTTAGAAATAGTCTCCCTTACCTACATTATTCCAGCATATCAGAGGTTATTTACCTTGGAGACCTGCTGCAAATATGGGTATGGCCCAGCATGAGATTTACACCCTCTCCCACAGGTTTCAAGAGCCAGTGAGAACTCACCAGATGCCACAGGAACCACGACACCTTCCAATGCACAGGTCACTCTCTTGGGACGCAGCCATTCAAGCACACCCTATCCTTCACAAAGGAAAGAGAACTCTTTCTGGGGTCCCACCGGCTTCTCTAGTATCTGTCATGTTAGGTCAAAACTTCTCATTTCTCTGTTGTATTGTGGTTACCACCTGCCTGAAATTTTTGGTCTCATTCTCCCTCATTCATGAATTCTGTCCTGCATCCTACTACCCATTCAATCTTTGTAAAATACCACTAGTTTTAAGCCAAATTTTGCTGAAAAGCCTTCAATAGTTCCCAATAACTTACAGCAATAATTCTCAAATTTTGCTTCACTGAACCCCATGATAGTGCTCATCTTGAGGTCAACACTTCTTGAACCAGAACAGCTGTTCCATGCTCTACTTACCGTATTCAATTTTTCCTATGGTTTCTTGAATACATTAAATACAGTTATAATAACTATCGTAATGTTTTTATCTACTCATTCCATCATCTGTATCATTTCTAGGTCCATTTTGATTGGATTTTTCTTCTCATTTAAGCTGTATTTTTCTGCTTCTTTGAATGGGTGGTAATTTTTAAAGTATTTTTTAGAGCAATTTTAGGTTCACAGCAAAATTGAGAGGAAAGTACAGAGATTTTCCATATACCTCCTGCCCCCACACATGCATAGCCTCACCCATTATCAACATCCCCACCAGATTATGCTTGTTATAATTGATGAACCTACGTTGACATATTATTATTACTCAAAGTCCATAATTCATATTAGGGTTCACTCTTGGTATTGAACATCCTATGGGTCTAGACAAATCTATTCACCACTATAGTGTCACTCAGAAAATTTCACTGCCCTAAAAAATCCCCTGTGCTTCACCTATTTATCTCTCCCTCTTCACAACTGCCTGGAATCACTGATATTTTCACTGTCTCCATGTTTTGCCTTTTCAAGAATGTCATACTGTTGTCAAACAGTATATAGCCTTTTCTGCCTGATAATTTTTAATTAGATGCCAGACATTGTGAATTCTAGCTTGCTAGGTCGTAGATATATTTGTATTCCTATAAATATCTTTGAGCTTTGTTCTAAGTTGCAGTTAAGTTACTTGGAAACTGATTCTTTCCATTTGGATTTTTAAGCTTTGCTAGAAAGGACAAGAGCAGTGTTTATTCTATGGCTAATCTCCACTATTGACATGAAACCCTTGTGAATACACTTCCTGATTCCCCGTGAAGTATGACGTTTTCCACTCTGGCTTGTAAGAACAAAAACTATTTCTAAAGGGCTCCGAGGACTTTTCTTCTAATTTATTTGGGTGGTCCTTTCCTCATACACATGCACAGATCACTACTGATGACTTGATAAGGATCCTCTGCAGTTCCCCAGAGCTCTCTCTGAGCAGCTCTCTCCTTTCCAGTACTCTGCTCTATAAACTCTAGCCATCTTGGCCACTACAGACTGCTAGCTTCATCTCCTTAACTCAAAGAGGTTGCTGGTCATGGTCTGAAAACTCCCTGTGTTATGTCCTGGAAACTCTCCAAGCTGAGGCAGTCATCCGGCTCGCCTTGTTTGCTCCCCTCTTTCAGGCATCATTGTCCTTTTTGTTTGTTAATCAATTACTGAAACCCATTGTATCATATGTTCTGTGCTTTTTTTTTTTTTAAGTTGTTTTAGGTAGGAGGATAAATCTACTCCGTTTTCCCACCTTGTTGGAAGCAAATGTCTCCGTCAAGAGACCTATATTGGAGTTTGTTTGAAAAATGTGTTTTGCCTTAAAAGAATGTTTTGAAATATAGAATAAAATCTAAACTCCTTAGTGAGACAGCCAAAGCCTTCCACTGCTCTCAGTCTGAATTTTGAAATTATTTTCCTGTTCCAAGCACAGTGACTAAATGTATCTTGCATGTTTCCACTTCTTAATTCACAGATTTCCCATGCTGTCAACATAATGTTGCCTTCCTGGCTGTTGTTCTCTCATCTGATCCTCGGTTTAGGTCATTCTTACTTCATATGATCATTTTAATTGTATTTACCTCATCTTACCAAAAAGATCATATGCTCTTTTAGGATAAGAACTATGTCTAATACCTTTATTTTTTTCCTGAAAGGCTTAGCACAAATACTGGGCAGTGAGTGGACTCCCAACATATGTTTGTAATTTGTCTAACAGAATGCTGAATAGCCTGACAGTAGGAGCCTAGAATTTTATTCTTGCTGGTCTTAATCAGCAGCACACCAATTACTATATGATAGTATAAAAATAGGCTATGATGTAATTTCTGAGTGATCATTATAATGACATAAATGTAGCCAGCCTGCTTTTTAAAAATCCAGATGGTAAAACACTTCATGTGATTTCATTCTGTGTGCTCTTGTGTCCAGTTCACAACATACAACTTCTCACTTCCCTTTTCTCAGACACCAAGGGTCATGGTGCTGAAATTTTCCACCAAATTTCCTCTCTGTACTTAGTGGGATGGAGTATGACATGTCACCTTCTCAATTTTTGCTGATACCAAAGTTGCCTGAATTCTAATTATTTACTGAGAGTAGTTTTCTCTGGGACCAACTCCGAGGCAAAAACTCAGAATAGTTAAGAGCACAGTCTATAGTGTCAGACTGTATAAGTCTGAGTACTGGTTCTGCTGAGTATTAATTAGCACTGTGACCTTGTGCAGTCATCTCTCTTTTCCAAGCCTTGATTCCTCATCTACAAACAGAAGACAATAATAGTACCCAGCACATAGAGTCCTGTGTAAACACAAGAACTTAGATCATCTTTCTGCACACTCAGTGGGAGTTTACTGCTTTTGGATTGAATTGAGATACATGCTCATACACCTAGATGAGGTCATTGCTTTTAAAGACAAAATTCCTTATCAAACTATTTAAAACCCATGGCAGAGTGCAAAAAAACCCAACCATCATCCAGATTTTAGTGTGTCTGTAATCTCAACTATTTTACCAAGAAGAATATTCCAAGAAGTTTAAGATCCAAAGAAACTCATCATACCTTATGCCTACCTATTAGTTTCCCATGATATGGCCATTCTTTATTATTATTAGAAACTGAATCAAATTCTACTTATATATACTTATATATACCTCCAATATAATTATAATTACAATTACAATTATTATTTTGCAATAATTTTTTTTATCTGTTCTGGGTACTCTAGCCATCTTGGCCACTACACACTGCTAGCTTCATCTCCTTAACTCAAAGAGGTTGCTTATCTGTTCTGGGTACTCTTCTTACAGATATTATTGTATTTAAAATGAAAACCTTATGAGGTAGACTGCTATGGTTTGAATATGTGTCCCCTTCAAAACTCATGTTGAAATTTAATTGCCATTGTTACAGTATTAAGAGGTAATTAGGTCATGAGGGCTTCACCCTCATTAATGGATTAATACTGTTATAAGGAAGTGGGTTCTTATAAAAAGTTGAGTTCCCCCTCCACCTTTTTCTCAGTCCCCCAACAATGGATAATTATGCAAGAAGGCCCTCACCAGATACAGACTCCTCAACCTTGAACTTCCCAGTTTCCAAAACTGTAAGGAATAAATTTCTGTTTTTTGTAAATTATTCAGTCTGTGGTGTTTTGATATAGCAGCACAAAACAGACTAAGATGAAGGCATAGTATGGATGAGAAAACTATAGCCCAGAGAGAATAAAGAATTGCTCAGCATCACCTAGTTAGACAAGAACAGAGTTATGATTCACACTCAGGCAGCCTTACTTCAGAGCCCACTCTTAACCTCTAAGCTCCTTGATAAGCCATAAGATTTTGTCTCTGGTGACATATTTTTCAAACCTAAAATTGATCTGACTAGTGTAGATACTGAGAAATTCAGAGACATGGTCAACACAAAATAGGAGTCATGGAAATGCATTGCAAATAACTTCTTAGGGGTGAGATAGGAGATGATTTTTTTAAAAAATAATTAAACTCTATTAGAATAACATAAATTATCTCATAAAACATATAACTGTCTACAGCTGAGAGTCCTTTACAATGAGAGGTGGTGAAGGATGTTTTCAGGCAGACCTGAAAAGTGCATGGGAGGAGCAAGATTTGCCTCTCCTGGACTGTGGAGAAGGGCTGGGGAAGGCCAGTGTCTGGGTCACCAGAGAAAGGTTAATTGAGGCTGCTCTGTAGGGCTGGCTGGGTAGGCATCTCATGAGAATTCAGTAATCCCTGGTGGCTAAACAGAATCCTCCTGCTTGCTTACTGTGGTGGAAAATTCCTCCAGTCTAGCACAGTAGTTCTCAAAATGAGATCCCCCAGACAAGTAGCATCAACAGGGAACTTGTTCACACACAACTTCTCAGGCTCCATCCCAGATCTACTGAATCAGAAACTCTGAGAGTGGCCCGTGGCAATCTGCTTTTTAACAAACCCTCTAAATAATTCTGATGCATACTACATTTTAAGAACAACTGGAAGCAGAAAACTTTTTGAGCTCTACAAGTAGAAATAAGAATATTAAAATGTAAGAACGTAGTTGAGAGCTCTTCAAAGTGGATTAGATACAGATAAATGTAAATTAATTTTAACTCACTGTGTTCGATCTGTTTTCCAATCTTTTTGATGGAAATAAGTCAACCCAAACCTCAGTCCTCACCCTTTTCCTCAGCCACGTACAGGACTCATGTTCATTAAAGTCAAGGCTTAACAAGGCTTGCAACATCGATCAGATGGCCTGCAGTTTATGACCAAGTGTCAGCCAGACCCTTCCACTGGAGAAAATATGTGAATGATGGCAAGTAGTAAGTGTTAATGGATGGATATTTTAAAATCTATTCTAGTTTATACTTTTTAAAATGAAAATCACTGGAAAACATCAGAATGCATTTATTATTGGCCTGTTTCAAGTAACTGTCAGGCATCTTAACACAGGTCTGACTTCTGCTCTAGAGCACAAGCTCCCTGAGGGCAGGGACCTTCCTTATTCACGAGTGCTCACTCTGTGACAGGCTTAATAAACAGATCATGAGCTGAACAGACTGGAAACCTATGAATAGATCAGAGAGCATTACCCTCACAAGTGAGAGAACAGAAATAGAAAAAGGAAGCAAACAGGAAAACTGGGAACAGGGAAAATAAATTTCAGAGTTGACAACTTTATCTTCTTCAGTTTAGTGAAGACTAATAGAAACTCTATGTGGAAGTATATGCCTCACAGCTGGAAAATTAGGTAGCTCTAATTTGCATAAGTTGTCATTTTAATGTACTTGTTGGTGGCATGAATTGATTAATAAAGTGCTGCATGGTGAGTTTGTTTATCGAAGCATCACTGTATAAGAGTCTAGCTTTATTGGCCCATTTGGCACATTTGAGTTCAGTTTCAATCATGAGGGAAGAAGTCATCCTTCTGAATGACAGACCCGGGAGTTTTCACAGATATTGGGATTGTAAATGAGAAGCTCAGAACAGGATATTTCTTCCTTTTTCTTTTTTTTCCATATCACTACTAGATATGACCAAAACATAAAATCAAAGATGTTTGTTTGCCTACTGTATGCCCTTAATTCTAATTCCAGACCATTTATTTAATAATACAGATAATGTATTTCAAAATTAGAGATCTGATTTGCTCAAAAAGTCTGCATTATTTTTAAAATATAGCACACATCAGTGAAATATATTTTGAAATTTATTGCTCGGGTCCAAACAGCAGATAGATAACAACCCATGTTATAAGTCATGGTATCTGCTTTGTCTCCACCATTACCTGTTAAAGATAAAATGTATTACATTTTTTTCAATGTGTAATCTTATTAAAAATAGGCGAGGCATGAGAGCATCTAAACAGAAGTTACTCCTTTGAATACAGCCACTCATTAAAAAACACCCAGTAGCATTAATCCTTCTAGCTGGAAAGTGTTTTTGGCCCAGTTGATTCTTTCATTTATCATTTTACCAGGTTCACGAGAGAAGTTCCTAGATTGCTAAGACCATCACACGTGTCAGATAAGCAATTAATGAAACTGAGCAATGCAGTGTGCTGGGTCATTCTGGCTGACAGAAATTTTCCAAATAAGTAGGCATTATCTGCTAAAACATCTGTACCCATGTAGCTACAGAAGATTATTACTGGAGAGTGATTGTGTTGGAAAAGAGAAGTTAAGGTAAATAAATGAGCTCTAGAAAAATATTGAAAGTGAGTTCATTCATTTATTCATCACTATTTATCTATCTGTTTTATTTAGAGTAGTATAACATCTTCACAAAATCATTTTACCCCAAATAGCTAGTTTTAAAATGTGTCAGCTAATTACTATTTTGAAGTAATTGCAGTGACCAATATCCATTTTCCCCATCTTCTAAAGATTGGAACCCCCAATCTTTAGCTGAAATTAGCACAGTTTAATAGACTTTCTACAGTAGTGGCCAGGGAAACATAAGCATCCTTTGCAACTGTGTGTAACTATGTAATTCAGTTCTTGATAGTGTGATATGAATGGAAGGGCAGACAATTTCTGGGAAGAATCCTTAAAGGACATGGCTCTTTTTTTCTTCTTCTTCTTTCTTCCCAAGTGTAAATGAACAATATGGCTGAGTCTCTAGCAGAATATTGAATCATGCCTTGACCTGGGGAATGAAAGCCATGAACAGTAGATCATCAAGACAGAAGAAACCTGATCCCTTACACTGGGATATACATAGGAGCCCTGGATTAACTCCTTCCAGACTTCATGAGAGAAATAAACTTCTGCTGTATTTAAGTCATTGTTATTTTGAGGTTTTTCTGTTTCTAACCACTCTACTTGCAAAGGGCAATTTTGTTATTGTTTTTGTTACCCTTGGCAACTAATACCAGGACTACCAAGAAATACTGACTAAATATAACTGTTTATAATCCTCCAAAGCTGGACCAAAAAAATGTTGTTATAAAAAGAAAGGATAGGCATATTTAATTGTATAAAAATATAAGACAAAAGTTACCATAAGTGAATTCAAAAGAAAAATGATAAATTTGGTAAATTAAATTAATAATAAAAGACATAGGATTAGCACACAAAATGTACAAAGAACAATTGCAAATTGAAAAGAAAAAGCAAATACTCCCATAGAAAAGCAGACAAAATAAACAAAATAAAAAGTAGACAGAACAAACAACTCAGACAAGAACTAATCCAAATGAGTATTTGAAAAGATGTTCAAATTCTTTAACAGAGAAATGAAATTAAACTAACAATGAAATATTACATTATACCTATTGGATTGTCAAAAAGTTATAAAGAATGAAAAGGCCTATTACTCTCAGTAATGCAGGAAAAAGTGCTTTCATATATGACTGGTGAAACTGTTAATTGTTACTGCCTTTTTGGAAAACAATCTGGCAATATCTATTAGAATTTTAAATGTGTATTTTCTTTGACTTAACATTCCCACTCCTAGGACATTTTCTCAAATAAATAAAATCATGAGTAATGACACACGTACAAGGATGCTGATTACATTTTTTATAATGGCAAAAAAAACCTCTGGAAATGTCAATAGGGGAATTGCTGAATAAATCATGATACATTTGGCATGATATGAAATATCATAGAATCATTAAAACAATGCATTTGAGTTGTAGCAGTTGATTTGGCAGATTTTCAATGAGGTATTATTGAGTGAGAAGAATTAGGACATGGAGGCCTATATATAATTGATCTTATTTTGTTAAATGACCCACAACACTATGCCATGTGTCTGTATGTTTGTTTACCTGAGCACATAAGCATGGAGAAAAATATTAAAGAGCACATCCTAAATTGTTAATCTGGATTACGTGTGGGGTGAGTAAAAGCAAGAAGGATAATGTGAGTGGAAGGGTAAGAGAATGCAAGATCTAATATGGGCTGTAGCAAGAGGACAAAAGGCAAGCAAAAAAACCCCAAGCTTTATGACATGTTTAACTTCTTGATATCTAAAATTATATGTTATTTATATATGTGCAGGAGTTTATTATATATGTTTGTATACAAAAACATATACATAATTATTTGATGTTTTTGGAAGTTTGATTTTTTTATTTGACAAATAATAATTGTATACATTTACAGGGCATACTGTAATGTTTCAGTATGATATACACCTAATTCTGACCTTAATTTATACGCAGAAATACTGACCATCACTTTATTTTATTTTAAGATAATATTTATTGCACAAAATGATATTTCCATTATAGAAAGAGAGGAGTAGAAAATACAGAGTTGCAAAATAATTTTTAAAAGAATCCATAATCCCACCATCCATAGAGAGCCAATTTGGAACTTTTATTATGCATAAATCTTAAATATACTGTAAATACTGTTTTATAATTCATTCTCATTTAAATATCACAAACATCTTTAATAATGAATTCTCCTTCTCAGAAGCATATGATCTTACATTCTAACAAATATGAAACTATCACTTTATATCCACACATCAAGTCCTTTTGGAAATGTTCTCATTCTCAAATCACACCAACAAAATGGGGAAAGGAAGAAGATGGGCGCGTTGGAAGTGAGGGGATTTTTTCCTTCCTTTGTAAATCTGTAGCAAATATGCGTGGAAGATGCCCTCTTTTCCTCTGTCCATCACCTAATACATTCTAACATCTTTTATGATATCAACCCTTCTATTTAGATTAGGAACAGGAAGGAATAACGGATGTTTTAAATTGTGTCTCAAAACACCATCATATGAATTATTTGGCTCTCAAATAGTTCTGTAACATCTGTGTAGTAAATGCTACGAAACATTTCCTCTTTAGCAATTATTAATCAATTAGTAAGATTTCAGATTTGACTTTTGGTTCTTTGAATTACAGTACTAGATCAACTACATGTGAAGCAGAACAAGTTGTGGTCGTCAATATGCAAGAAATCTTCAAAGGGGCTTCTGTGCTGGGAATAGTTACTTTAATTTTGTAGTCAAGTCAATTATCCATAGATTCTATGGGATTCAATCGTTTGAATATAGCAACTATTGACAGAGCTTATTCTCACTTGATTGTTTTAAAATACACCACTTACTTTACATTAAGACCCTTGTTTTGATCCCTATTCTCTGTTCAACCCAGAGAAGAAGTAACACTGTTTCACATTCCTGGGGTTATATTTATGATGCCCTAGGCAAAATTTGAATCTCCAGGGTCACCACACCTATCTACCCTTTAGATTTGTCAACTATCAAATAGCCACTAAGCCACATCAGAATCTCCCTGATCATGCCTCATGCCCTTTCTTGGATTTTTTTTTTTTTTTTTTTTTTTTTTTTTTTTGTAGACAGAACCACAATTTCCTTCCGTCTTTCTACCATCTTCACTACATACATCTCCTCTTGCTCCCCACCACCTGCCCTCAGAGTCTACAGGTGCATGTCTCTCCCAGCCTTTCAAAAATGGAAACAGGCTTATTACTTTTAACAGTTGTCTCTCATTTATTTCAAACTAAACCCCTCTTAAAACCAGTCTTGTTAGTTTCTTCCACAACTGAACATCTTGAATCCTCAGAGCTCCTTGAAATGCAAGTTAAACTGTTTTGTCTGCTTTATCTGAACTGAATCTTGTACAAATGTCTGAACGCACCACCACACCCTTTTACTCAGGCCCCAAGCACACCTGAAAATGGCTTGCAGTCTCCCCAAGTCCAAGTAGGGTGCTTTAATGTTCGTTTCCTGCGAACAAAAAGCCAACCAGGGTGCTATATCTATTGCTTCATCTCATATTGCCTGGGATTTCTGTGAGGTTACTGGTGACTTCAGTTTACCCATTTACAATCACTGGAGATTCTAATTAAATCGCATTCCTGTAAGAAGCAACAAAGATCATCTCAATTAGGCTGCCATATTGATTCATTTTGATAAAATTGATTGGGTATAATTATACAGTACTTGCTTCAGCATTTATTATTAGTTTACCTCTGCCCTCAATGCTGTTGTAATAGGCTTCAGCAGAGGTGTCTCTCTATTATCTTTTATTCCTTAGTGGGAAATGGTTAATAAATTGGTTCTGGGAAAGAGTTATGCAGAACTGACCCATGAGTGGTGAGAACTGATTGCATGAACTGTTTCCTATAACTCAAAGAGTTTCCTTTTTTTTTTTTTTTTTTTACATAATTTCCCAAAAGTCATTTTAAAAATAGTTCAGAAACTCTTTGCTCCAGAGAGACATTTTCAGGTTTTGTAAAAAGCTTATAAGTCCTAAGAAAGTAATGCAAAGTCAAGAGCTGACTGGCTAATCTCCCGTTTTGTAGCAATCAGTTAGCTGTTTGCTTCACCTAGACACTCAGTAAAAGAAAATTTTCTCAATGTTGAAAGAGGCAAATAGAAACACATTTCCTTGGATAGACAAGACACTTTTAAAAATTACACTTTTGTGGCGGTGGGGAGGGGAAGAAATTAAAGAACCATATGAGATGCATGAGATAAAAATTGTATATTATAATTATTACAAGAATAGATTTTGAAGCTCAACATCTAGGCTCAAATCTTGTCTCCCAAAATGACTAGCTATGACCTCTCCCTTTGTTTCCACATCTGTAAAATGGGAATAATAAAACCTATCTTATAAGGTTGTTAGGAGGCTTATATGAATTCATATATGCAAATTGATTGGAACAATCCCTTGGAACATAATACACCCTTAATAAATACTCTTTCCTAGTGTTCTTAGAATAGCCTAAATAAATAGTAGATATCTATGGTTAACATTTTCTTGGCAATATGGAGCATGTTGAGACCCTTCACTTAATTGCTCCAAATCCCTGGAGAGAGAGCACTGAGCCCAAGGCTCCAAAACTGATGCCACCAGAGAGAGTGTTGCTGCTTCTCTTATTAATATTGTCTAATCCTATTATGTAGCAAGCATTTGGGGAATGAGTTAAATTAGTCTGCAGATTTTGGTTATAGAAATGGAATCGTTTTCTGGCATCTCATACCCTTGCCTCAGAGACATTTGGGGTGCCAAATCCAGATCCAAGGGTTCAGCTTCTTAAAAACCAGTAGATAAATTTAGAAACAATGCAAAATTGACTGAAGTTGTCACCCTTGACCTTGACAAGAGCGTATAAAGTCTTGACTCAGCACTGGTCTGCCCATTTCTTTTGATCTTTCCAAGGTAGGTTTCTATCTCTTGCTTTTCCACCAATATATTGAATGGTGGGTATTAAAAACAATTTGCTATTTTTACTGATAGTTTTCGCATGGGGGTTGTTATATGAAACAAAATATTTTAAGAAAAAGATGATGTGTTCATAGAATAGAATAGTTGCTCTGAGGTGAGAATTTTAACAGCAATTTGTTTTACTTTTGGTAAAATCTTTTGGAGAATGTATGTCTATTATTTTACTTACCATACTGAAAAGTGTATTGACAAATCTTGGTCCCTGCTATACTTGAATCTTGAAACAGAAGTCGCATCTTAATTATTCTAGTATCCCAAGAATTTTGACAATTCCTGGCGTTTACTGAATGTTCAAAAAATTGTTATATTTAATTGAACTGGAATACATAATATTCTCGTTTTATTTTAGACAAGTGTATCTGACTATTATGCGAAGATGTTGACTACAATTGTACTAGGTTAAAACTCATAATTATTCTGAGTTAAGAACATTCAGAAAATATGAAACCCATAAATCAATGAAAATAATGCAATTAATACCTTGAATGTATATATCATCTTTTAGAATCACTAAATATATTTAATGCATGTCTTTTGTGCTGAATAACAGCACCTGCAATTCTAAAGTAAATGTTACTCTATTATGCAGTTCATGGGTCACTGACCCTAAGGAATATTATCAGGACAGTGTTCCATTTGAGCTAATCTTTATTCCGTGACTGTGGTATTAACTAGTATTTTATGGGAGGGTATATTTGCCTTCAATTCTGAAGCACAAAAATATAGCCCTCGATATTAGTTTCCTTCAGTTCGTCTTCATAGATCTATTGTCAGTATTTTTCTCTCAACTCTGCTCAAAACTATCCATACTTTCAGTCTGCTCCGTTGTTATTGGTTGGTGAATGTGAGCCAATCATGTATTTTGCTGGTCCCTGCATACTCACCTGTAAAATATGAAGCAGTGAGCCAGCTGATATTAAAGAACTTTTAGTTCTAAGACCCCATGGTTTCAAAAATCTTGGGGCAATACAATTCAGATGTATTGACTTAAATACTTTATTTAAAAAATAAACTACTTATTTAAATCTTTCCTTACCACTCCGGTTTTCTTGATATGGTATACCAGTTGATTTTTATCCTTAGCATACTTCTTTTGAACCATAAATCTAAATTTTTCTCATCCAACTTAGAAATGAAGTGGTGATGCTTTTTAAACCAAGGACATGTTGCCTGTATGGACGTGTTGCATTTTGGTTAGATGCTTTTCTAATCAAGAACATCAGCCTCCTGGCTGGCTGGAGCTCAGCCAGGAGGAAGTATAGCATCATGCTTAAGAGCAAGGACTCAGGAGTCAGACTGATGGGTCTGCTCTATTTGTTGGTTCACTCCCTAAGTGTTTATTAAGGCTCTACCCAAAGAACTAGAGTCTTCTCTGAGTGCTTCAGACCTAGTCCTGCCCTCAGATTACTTATGTTTCATTAAGAAGATGGGCAATTAAACAAATAATAATAAAATAGTATGAACATTATCATAATGCAAGTAGCAAAGAAATCTAAGAACACATCTAGCTGACAGAACGAACCAAGAGAATACCTTCTTGTAGAAATGTTGCTTACTGAAGACTCAAAGGATGATTAAGAATTAGCCAGAGGAGGAGGAACAGGGCTGAATGTTCCCAGCAGGGGTCACATAACGTGTGAACATCCAGAGGTCAGAGAGTGCTGTTGGCATCTACTAGTAGTGCCCCAGCCAGGTCAGGCCTGAGGATGAGACAGCAAGAGAGATGAGGTGGGGGTGTCAGCCAAGCAAGAGGATAGAGAGCCCTATAGGATCTGTTAACATGTTGGACTTTTATCATAGGATGCAGTATGATTTTAAATAAGATAGTACGGTAACTGCATTTCTCTACTTGGGGGCCTCGTTCTGGATTGGCTTCTGTCAAGAGACTAAGTAAGAGAATACAGCAATAAACCCCCAGAAAAATGATGATGGCCTTGATCCAGATGTTGGCAGGGGTGATGGAAAGATGTAGATGGTTTTGAGTGATATTTAGAAAGAGTCAGCAGAGCTTGGCAATTGATTGGGTGTAAAGGTGAACAAACTAGGAAACAGGAATGACTTTCATGTATCTGGATTTAAAACTAGAAATAACACTTGCTGGTTCTCTAAGACTCAGTGTTTTCATATAATAAAGGTTATTACATACATCCTTCATAGAGCTACTGTAAAGTTAAAAGAGTTATTATGTATAAAACACTTAACCTAGTTCCTAGTGTGTGATACACACTCAGAACTCAGATTTGCTTTTATTAAATAGTATATTGGCACTGTCTCCAAAGGTATTATTTCAGGGATGTTTGAGATTCCTTCCTTTAGGTTGTAAAATGTTATTCTTAAAAATACACATACAGCATTATGCCTCCTTGACCTGTATGACCCTGCACATTGCTCTAGCCTAGCACCTAGCATTTATCATATTGAATTATAGTCACTGATTTATATCTCTGTTGTCCATGTCCATTAGAGTGGAAACTTCTTGAGGTCTTATTACTCTTTTAATCCATAGATCCTAAGAGGACATACTTTAAAATGAATGCATGACAGAATTTAATCAGAAGGTGGCTGGGCGTAGTGGCTCACACCTGTAATCCCAGCACTTTGGGAGGTCGAGGTGGGTGGATCACTTGAGGTCAGTTCGAGACCAGCCTGGCCAACATTGTGAAACCTCATTTCTACTAAAAATACAAAAATTAGCCATGCATGGTGGTGGGCATCTGTAATCCCAGCTACTCGAGAGGCTGAGGCAGGAGAATCACTTGAACCCGGGAGGCAGAGGTTGCAGTGAGCTGAGATTGCACCATTGTACTCCAGCTGGGTCAACAAGAGCAAAATTCCATCTCAAAAAAAAAAAAAAAGAATTTAATCAGAAGTTCTTCTCTGGATCAATAGCGAATAGATCAGTGCAAAGACCCAGCATTTTGATCAGAGATTGGGAGGTAGGAAAGTGTAGGAGAAGGCAGTTCTGGAAAGGATTAAAGAGCCAGCAAAAGCTGGGAGAGGGGAACTAGTGAAACGAGGGAGCAAAAGAGAAATGTCATTGATATTCACAATTTTTATTGTGGATGGACCTTTGATTAGTAAATGAACAACTGGGAAAGAGAATAAAAAGAAGAAGGGACCCCAGAAACCAGGGAATGTCAAATGCTGCAGAGAGGGTGAGTAGGATTAGAGACTGAAAAGCACCCAATTAAGATTTGTCTTTAGGAGATCATTAGAAGGAACAGTTTCTGTGGAGGTATGGGAAGAAAAGCCACTTCCCAGTGGGAGGGGAGTGGGGAACACAATCTAGGAGTGTAAACTGCATTGCCTGGAGACCTGTAGCTGTAATAATAATTACCCTTTGAAGTAAATGCTTTAAATAATCGATAATTTGTGCAATACTCTTGGTTTGTAATTCAACCTTTTAACATTCCTCTTTGAAGAAGATAAACCTGCCTAAAGCCCCTGCTTTTTTAGAGAAATAAGCTGCATATAAATAAATAAATTGCAGGTAGTATAGCTGGTTAAGGGGTGGTAGATTTGTGCCTAAAGACTAACCACGTAAGATTTTCTATGGAGGAAACCTTGCTGAGTTAAGGCACATAACATGATTATTCCAGCAGCATGAATACTAGGAAGCATCAGCATCATTTTTCTACCCAGTAGTGTCCCTAATTAGGAGCATCTTGCAGCATTTCCCCAGATTTGTGGCATTCACTGGGCCTTGTAACTCAAATGTGTCTCATTTATTGCCTTAAGACATATGTTTCAGCTTGTTTGGGATCATTTACGTGCTTGATAATTCTTCCCTTCAGCTGTTGACATCTGGATAAATCCATTCTCATTTTCAGGCATTGTCTCCAATTTTAATAATGGAAGAGGCTATGTCAAAAGATGCTTAGTATTTGTTTACCCAAAGGAATATTAATATTTGTTCTTATTACTTGCATCATGGCTTCCCAGCAGTAGAAGGCTTTGAAAGTAAACATGATAACCCTTGATAAAGAACTCAAGCAAATCTAATCAATTATGATGAAACCAACTTAAAAATGTGTCAGGACTGCTAACATGAAAAGAGTTTAACTCTTTTAACAATTTACTTCATAGACATCATTTGAGTTTCTGCTTATAGTTAAGGCACTGAAATGCCAAGGTGATATGGATTTCTGCACCCCCTCATCCCCACATTTATTGTCTAGCTCTGTTTGAACGAGATGAGTGCTGAGTGATAGATTTACTGTGGGCAGCAGTAAGAGGACTAGAAAGTGTGACCTTTCAGGAGTGATCACCATCCAAATAAACAATTCCCTTATCTCACCTCCATCTACTCAGCTAGTAGCTGCCACTATGTGAATTACCTCTTTACTTCCCTATGGTACCATCCTTCATTATGGTTTTGCACATCCCAAATTCACTAAGCAATTTGGAAAGCAAAGTTACTCTCTTACATATTTAGCACAGTGTTCAAAGACTGCATAAATGCTTGTTGAATAGTAAAAAGAACAGTTAACATTGATTAAGGTTTTACTATGCACCAGACAATGTGCTGAGTTTTATACACAATCTTCACATCATCTTAGGAGAGAAACGAGGAAACTGTGTTAGGGCAAAGACTGAGACATAATGCATTAGTTAAGGATATTTTGATGGCATATAACAAATTCACTTGACATTATTTAAAGTTGGGAAAGAAATTAGAATGTACTGGAAGGTCATTTAGAGAGCTTATGGAAATCAAAGGCAGAAATTAAATGTCGGTCTCAGGAGGTACTGTTACCAGGAAAGGTCTTTGGGATATAAGAAAGTGATCTCTCTCTTCCTTTGGTCCCTTATTGCTGCTTCTCCTCATCCTTGTGACTCCCTCTCTGCTGATGCTTTTGCTGACTAGTGTGCATGTGGCACCACATGACCACACCACAATGCCAACCTCAGCCCTCAAGTTTGCATCACTCCATTCAAGCAAAGAGCCCAGATGGAGAGTGGCATCTAAATCCCAAATCTGTAGTCCAGCAGGATACCCTGATTGTCTCTGATTGTCCCAGGATCAGATACTGAAGCCTGGTTTATAAGTTGGGCCAGGATACCAGTGTCACTTTACAGACATGGCTACTTTTGGCTTATTCCTGTGGATGAGAGCAGGCACTTCTAATAGGAGTGTGGGCTCAACAGGCACTCCAAACTGTGTCAACTAGAAGTGGGTAAGAACTGGTAATTATAAAATCAATAAAAGTTGATAATGAATTGAATGTGGCATGAGATAGAAGGAGCAATTTGAGATGACTCCAAGGGTTCTATCATAGGGGATTGGGAGGATCCAGGATGAGTCACTTCCATTGGAATGGTGGGCAGAGAATGAGACAGTGGAAGAGCCTGTGAAACAATAATGTGAGGAATATGTTTTCTCATCTTAAGAAAACATAACTCTGCCTATGGTTTCCACTCAGACTAGTGAGTTGGGAGTTGTAGCTGTACAAGCTCACCTCTTCCCTTCGCTTCTACAGTCCCCCTCTGGGCTTCTTTTCTGACCTTTGCCATATAACCAGCTCCACCCCCCACCCCAAAGTGTGAAAATTTCTCTCTACAGATTTGTCTAATGCATAATAATTCAAGACAGAAGAAACTTCTACCCCTACTGAAATCTATTACTGTAAGAGGGCACAGTATTTATTCTGTGCATTATTGTACCCCTGGGCCTAACATGGGCAATTATAGATGGGCAGTACATTTATATTGCATGAATATATTCAAATTTATATTTGAAAAGGACATTTTCAAAAAGAGGTTTGCAAAATACCTGAGCAGGGAGAGGGGGACAGCTGCAGAAATACAACCAGTATAAAAATAGCTGACTTCCAAAATAGTGATTGAATTTCTAAAAGAACTACAGGCACTACACTTAAAAGTAGGTTGACCAACTTGTTCTAGTTTTCCTGGGACTTTTCTGGTTTTCACACTGAAAGTCTCAAGCCCTGGGAAATACCTCAGTTCCGGGAAGACAGGAATGGTTGGTCATCCAGGCTCGTATCTTATCTCAGCTACTGTGAAAGGCAGCTAGGTGAGACCAACATGATTCTTTCTTGGCCAAGAGGAAAAGCTTACATCTCAGCTCTCCCTTCCCTGTAAGGGCTTCCCATTCTTTGTGTTTACTTTGTTAACTGGTAACTAATATACACCTGGAAATTGTGCTCTATCATTGTAAACAGGATACTGATGGCTTATATGGTGCTCAGTCCCTGTAAAGGTGAACTCTAGAACAGAACAAGATGCATTATTTTGCTGTGTTACAAACTGAATTATGTCATGGACATGATGATCTAATGTCTTTCTCTGAATCCAACCTTCTGATAGTGATGATATTGTCTATGTGCCCTGTGGATCATGCAGACAAGTAACCTGGACTTAGCAGTTATGCAAAAGGTGTACACTCATTGTCAGTTTAGAAATTACCATTTCAAGTCATCAATTCTCTTATTAGTGGAGTGTCAATATGTCCCCATTCGCTTGGGTCAGTCTTAGATTAAGTTTGTTGTCCTGATTTAAATATTAATGGCATCCCCTCTTAAAAATCCCGGTAAAAAAAATAGGTCCAGGTTTGGGTGATGAATTATATGCACACTTCTGAGCATAGTTATGTGATTCCCAGAACCTAATCGCTCCAGTATGTATCGATAAATCAAGCTCCTGAACGTTCAAAGGCAGAGCTAGGTCCTAGGAGTGAGGTACTCCCAGCAATGTGCATGCAGCCCGTCTGCTCTATCCTTTCCTATTCTCCTCCCAGGATTCCAGTGCTACCCCCTGCTCTCTTCTATCTTGTAAATATATGCAGTATCAGATACAAGTGTTTATGACAGGCGTCAGAATCCTCCGATAAACATGCACGAGCATACCAGTCTCAAATATAATTTCCTTTCAACATGTAGATGAATTTTTCCTTCTAAGAGAATTACCTTGAGTTCTATACTCATCTATGTTTCTCTGTCATTCACAAAATAGAGCTTCCTGATTCTTTTGCTGGGAAGGTTAATTTGTTTACTTCTTTTGGGCATTTGGGCTCTTTCATTTTCTATTTTAAGATGTTGCTAGGACTGGGCTGTGACAAGTGTGTTATTGTATAAAATTGTAAAGCCATATGTGCAACTGGAACCTAAAGGGACCCAGAGGTCAGTAGGACATTAAGGGGTTAATGGATGCTGGAGGGGGCCAAGGAGAAAGAAGGATTTCGATCCCTTTTTTGCTCAGGTGAATCATTCTCTTGGCTTCAGTTACCTATCTCCAAATGATGGCCAGGCCTGCTCCACTCCTGGCACCTACTGTTTCCTACTTTCTAGTGCCTGCACCTGCATATTCTGTTCCTTGTATTCTTTTAAATATGTTAAATGCTCCAGACTTAGAGGGAGAGTTACACAGCTGTGTGCTCTATGTCTTGCTGTAATCTTTTCATCTCTGATGTTATAATAGGAACTACTTGTAAAAAATCTGTTAATTATGAAATATAAGCACATGGCACACATTGACTGACCAGAATGGAATGAAATGAAAGGTAGTTCTCTCCTTCTCCCACCCATCTCCTGCTCTCACTACTCAGATATCCATTTCTTAGGTATCTTTTCAGGAAGTTTGTACACACGTGTATTAATGGATATCTTTTATATTCCCAATATACTTCCTGAGCTCTACTGTCTACTGAGTGCAAGCCACTAGGAAGTCACACATACAGAGAGGAGGAGGATATAGTGCATTCTTTCACAAATCCAGACTCACAACTTGTCTCCCTGACTACGGCTTTTCCTCATCCCCATCTACCCAGAATATGCTGCCAGAGCCATTTTCCCAAAATACTGCTTTCCTCATGCTCCTGCCCACAGAGTTGATGATGTTTCCTATCATCTATTTCTAAATTTCTCTGCCTTACTTTCAGAGCTTTCCTTTATCTTGAGTTCTTCTATATTCAAATGTCTAACAATGTTATTACTGTTATAATGATTACAAAACCTGAATCTGAATGCTTATCCGAAGAAAAATCAGTTTTGTCTTTTTCCCTGAGAAATGCCACCTTCAGTCCTAACTCTGGAGGGCCATGATGTATGTTGTTTCTCTTTAGTATCTTTTCTTCTCTCCACTTCAGGAAATGTTCCTGTACATTAAGGCTAGTCCTTGCATTACACAGGCGAGGAAACTGCACCTACTGTGGCTAAGTGATTTCCCACAAGTCACATGCCTCTTTTCTGGCAGAAATAAAACTAAGTCTTAGCCTAGACCACTAGTCTTTGCTTTAAACCATACTCCTTTAAACTAGATCCTAAAAGTGGCCTCACTACACCTATCCAAGCCACCACAAAGAAGAAAAGCAGATTAAGGGCAGTAAAATACATTAGTTTATTGGATTTGTTCATTGCAAGAGAGTAAGTGATTGCAGTTCATTCTGAAGTGGGTGCTGATCTGTCCTCAAAGGCAGCACCTGAGCTAAGCAAACTTGGCAAATCCTTCTCTACCTTCTCACCTATAAATGGGACGAGTAACACTTGCCTTGCACGCTTGAGTGAAGAGGAAGACTTTTTTTGTCCAAAGAGAGAGAATAATAGCTTATCATTTAAGATCATGAAGGCCCAGTTTCCATTTCTTCTCCTCCCTATTATCAAATGTAAAGTGAGAAAATTAAAGATAAACTATGTCCAGTGTTTGGTATACAGTGGGTGCTCAATGACTTCAGCTTTGATAATTTGCCCAGCAACTCAGTCCCTCTAAGACTGATACTTGCCTGACTTGAGCCAATGAACTTCTTTATTTACTCCAGCCTCACTCACATCACCCTGTAACCTGCTTGTCACCTTCAGCCTGGGCTTCTTCATTACTGCTCTTGGCCAGGTCTCCCAAATGCCCATCTGTGCTTGTATTTTTGTAAATCATCTGCTCCCAGACACTTATCTCTGCCAAGATACTTATCTTTTTATCCCTTTACTGTCTACTACTGAACATTTATCTGAACCACTTCTCTTTGTAACCATACTCTGTCTATGACGGTCTGTCTACTTGGGGGTAATTAGATACCTCGAAACACCTCTCCACTGCTATGAAAGGGCCTAGTGTCTGCAACTTGATGTTTCTCTATCTGGACCATCCTACCACCTGTCAGAACTCCATGGCCCAGGGTGGCATTATGACTTTCACTGACTATAGGCACTTCTGTCTTTAAGGACCATTTCTCCACAAAAAATATTAAAAATCAGATTTCATAACTGTGTTGGCCTAAAGATGAATATAATCCAGGCTCTGTTCATTAATATGTATCATTCATATTACACTTATATTTTTCTTCTGATTTAAAAATAAATTAGGGGGCGGAGCAAGATGGCCGAATAGGAACAGCTCCAGTCTCCAACTCCCAGCGCGAGTGACACAGAAGACCGGTGATTTCTGCATTTTCAACTGAGGTACTGGGTTCATCTCACTGGGGAGTGCCGGACGATCGGTGCTGGTCAGCTGCTGCAGCCCGACCAGCGAGAGCTGAAGCAGGGCGAGGCATTGCCTCACCTGGGAAGCGCAAGGGGGAAGGGAATCCCTTTTCCTAGCCAGGGGAACTGAGACACACAACACCTGGAAAATCGGGTAACTCCCACCCCAATACTGCGCTTTAAGCAAACAGGCACACCAGGAGATCATATCCCACACCTGGCCGGGAGGGTCCCACACCCACGGAACCTCCCTCATTGCTAGCACAGCAGTCTGTGATCTACCGGCAAGGCAGCAGCGAGGCTGGGGGAGGGGCGCCCGCCATTGCTGAGGCTTAAGTAGGTAAACAAAGCCGCAGGGAAGCTCGAACTGGGTGGAGCTCACAGCAGCTCAAGGAAACCTGCCTGTCTCTGTAGACTCCACCTCTGGGGACAGGGCACAGTAAACAATAACAAACACAGCAGAAAACTCTGCAGACGCAAACGACTCTGTCTGACAGCTTTGAAGAGAGCAGTGGATCTCCCAACACGGAGGCTGAGATCTGAGAAGGGACAGACTCCCTGCTCAAGTGGGTCCCTGACCCCTGAGCAGCCTAACTGGGAGACATCCTCCACTAGGGGCAGTCTGACACCCCACACCTCACAGGGTGGAATACACCCCTGAGAGGAAGCTTCCAAAGCAAGAATCAGACAGGTACACTCGCTGTTCAGAAATATTCTATCTTCTGCAGCCTCTGCTGCTGATACCCAGGCAAACAGGGTCTGGAGTGGACCTCAAGAAATCTCCAACAGACCTACAGCTGAGGGCCCTGACTGTTAGAAGGAAAACTATCAAACAGGAAGGACACCTACACCAAAACCCCATCAGTACATCACCATCATCAAAGACCAGAGGCAGATAAAACCACAAAGATGGGGAAAAAGCAGGGCAGAAAAGCTGGAAATTCAAAAAATAAGAGCGCATCTCCCCTGGCAAAGGAGCGCAGCTCATCGCCAGCAACGGATCAAAGCTGGACGGAGAATGACTTTGAGGAGATGAGAGAAGAAGGCTTCAGTCCATCAAATTTCTCAGAGCTAAAGGAGGAATTACGTACCCAGCGCAAAGAAACTAAAAATCTTGAACAAAAAGTGGAAGAATTGATGGCTAGAGTAATTAATGCAGAGAAGGTCATAAACGAAATGAAAGAGATGAAAACCATGACACGAGAAATACGTGACAAATGCACAAGCTTCAGTAACCGACTCGATCAACTGGAAGAAAGAGTATCAGCGATTGAGGATCAAATGAATGAAATGAAGCGAGAAGAGAAACCAAAAGAACAAGGAAGAAAAAGAAATGAACAAAGCCTGCAAGAAGTATGGGATTATGTAAAAAGACCAAATCTACGTCTGATTGGGGTGCCTGAAAGTGAGGGGGAAAATGGAACCAAGTTGGAAAACACTCTTCAGGATATCATCCAGGAGAACTTCCCCAACCTAGTAGGGCAGGCCAACATTCAAATCCAGGAAATACAGAGAACGCCACAAAGATACTCCTCGAGAAGAGCAACTCCAAGACACATAATTGCCAGATTCACCAAAGTTGAAATGAAGGAAAAAATCTTAAGGGCAGCCAGAGAGAAAGGTCGGGTTACCCACAAAGGGAAGCCCATCAGACTAACAGCAGATCTCTCGGCAGAAACTCTACAAGCCAGAAGAAAGTGGGGGCCAATATTCAACATTCTTAAAGAAAAGAATTTTCAACCCAGAATTTCATATCCAGCCAAACTAAGTTTCATAAGTGAAGGAGAAATAAAATCCTTTACAGATAAGCAAATGCTTAGAGATTTTGTCACCACTAGGCCTGCCTTACAAGAGACCCTGAAGGAAGCACTAAACATGGAAAGGAACAACCGGTACCAGCCATTGCAAAAACATGCCAAAATGTAAAGACCATCGAGGCAAGGAAGAAACTGCATCAACTAACGAGCAAAATAACCAGTTAATATCATAATGGCAGGATCAAGTTCACACATAACAATCTTAACCTTAAATGTAAATGGACTAAATGCTCCAATTAAAAGACACAGACTGGCAAACTGGATAAAGAGTCAAGACCCATCAGTCTGCTGTATTCAGGAGACCCATCTCACACGCAGAGACATACATAGGCTCAAAATAAAGGGATGGAGGAAGATTTACCAAGCAAATGGAGAACAAAAAAAAGTGGGGGTTGCAATACTAGTCTCTGATAAAACAGACTTTAAACCATCAAAGATCAAAAGAGACAAAGAAGGCCATTACATAATGGTAAAGGGATCAATTCAACAGGAAGAGCTAACTATCCTAAATATATATGCACCCAATACAGGAGCACCCAGATTCATCAAGCAAGTCCTTAGAGACTTACAAAGAGACTTAGACTCCCATACAATAATAATGGGAGACTTCAACACTCCACTGTCAACATTAGACAGATCAACGAGACAGAAAGTTAACAAGGATATCCAGGAATTGAACTCATCTCTGCAGCAAGCAGACCTAATAGACATCTATAGAACTCTCCACCCCAAATCAACAGAATATACATTCTTCTCAGCACCACATCGTACTTACTCCAAAATCGACCACGTAATTGGAAGTAAAGCACTCCTCAGCAAATGTACAAGAACAGAAATTATAACAAACTGTCTCTCAGACCACAGTGCAATCAAACTAGAACTCAGGACTAAGAAACTCAATCAAAACTGCTCAACTACATGGAAACTGAACAACCTGCTCCTGAATGACTACTGGGTACATAACGAAATGAAGGCAGAAATAAAGATGTTCTTTGAAACCAATGAGAACAAAGATACAACATACCAGAATCTCTGGGACACATTTAAAGCAGTGTGTAGAGGGAAATTTATATCACTAAATGCCCACAAGAGAAAGCAGGAAAGATCTAAAATTGACACTCTAACATCGCAATTAAAAGAACTAGAGAAGCAAGAGCAAACACATTCGAAAGCTAGCAGAAGGCAAGAAATAACTAAGATCAGAGCAGAACTGAAGGAGATAGAAACACAAAAAAAACCCTCCAAAAAATCAATGAATCCAGGAGTTGGTTTTTTGAAAAGATCAACAAAATTGACAGACCACTAGCAAGACTAATAAAGAAGAAAAGAGAGAAGAATCAAATAGACGCAATTAAAAATGATAAAGGGGATATCACCACCGACCCCACAGAAATACAAACTACCATCAGAGAATACTATAAACACCTCTACGCAAATAAACTGGAAAATCTAGAAGAAATGGATAATTTCCTAGACACTTACACTCTTCCAAGACTAAACCAGGAAGAAGTTGAATCCCTGAATAGACCAATAGCAGGCTCTGAAATTGAGGCAATAATTAATAGCCTACCAACCAAAAAAAGTCCAGGACCAGACGGATTCACAGCTGAATTCTACCAGAGGTACAAGGAGGAGTTGGTACCATTCCTTCTGAAACTATTCCAATCAATAGAAAAAGAGGGAATCCTACCTGACTCATTTTATGAGGCCAACATCATCCTGATACCAAAGCCTGCCAGAGACACAACAAAAAAAGAGAATTTTAGACCAATATCCCTGATGAACATCGATGCAAAAATCCTCAATAAAGTACTGGCAAACCGGATTCAGCAACACATCAAAAAGCTTATCCACCATGATCAAGTGGGCTTCATCCCTGGGATGCAAGGCTGGTTCAACATACGCAAATCAATAAACACAATCCAGCATATAAACAGAACCAAAGACAAAAACCACATGATTATCTCAATAGATGCAGAAAAGGCTTTTGACAAAATTCAACAGCCCTTCATGCTAAAAACGCTCAATAAATTCGGTATTGATGGAACGTACCTCAAAATAATAAGAGCTATCTATGACAAACCCACAGCCAATATCATACTGAATGGGCAAAAACTGGAAAAATTCCCTTTGAAAACTGGCACAAGACAGGGATGCCCTCTCTCACCACTCCTATTCAACATAGTGTTGGAAGTTCTGGCTAGGGCAATTAGGCAAGAGAAAGAAATCAAGGGTATTCAGTTAGGAAAAGAAGAAGTCAAATTGTCCCTGTTTGCAGATGACATGATTGTATATTTAGAAAACCCCATTGTCTCAGCCCAAAATCTCCTTAAGCTGATAAGCAACTTCAGCAAAGTCTCAGGATACAAAATTAATGTGCAAAAATCACAAGCATTCTTATACACCAGTAACAGACAAACAGAGAGCCAAATCAGGAATGAACTTCCATTCACAATTGCTTCAAAGAGAATAAAATACCTAGGAATCCAACTGACAAGGGATGTAAAGGACCCCTTCAAGGAGAACTACAAACCACTGCTCAGTGAAATAAAAGAGGGCACAAACAAATGGAAGAACATACCATGCTCATGGATAGGAAGAATCAATATTGTGAAAATGGCCATACTGCCCAAGGTAATTTATAGATTCAATGCCATCCCCATCAAGCTACCAATGAGTTTCTTCACAGAATTGGAAAAAACTGCTTTAAAGTTCATATGGAACCAAAAAAGAGCCCGCATCTCCAAGACAATCCTAAGTCAAAAGAACAAAGCTGGAGGCATCACGCTACCTGACTTCAAACTATATTACAAGGCTACAGTAACCAAAACAGCATGGTACTGGTACCAAAACAGAGATATAGACCAATGGAACAGAACAGAGTCCTCAGAAATAATACCACACATCTACAGCCATCTGATCTTTGATAAACCTGAGAGAAACAAGAAATGGGGAAAGGATTCCCTATTTAATAAATGGTGCTGGGAAAATTGGCTAGCCGTAAGTAGAAAGCGGAAACTGGATCCTTTCCTTACTCCTTATACGAAAATTAATTCAAGATGGATTAGAGACTTAAATGTTAGACCTAATACCATAAAAATCCTAGAGGAAAACCTAGGTAGTACCATTCAGGACATAGGCATGGGCAAAGACTTCATGTCTAAAACACCAAAAGCAACAGCAGCAAAAGCCAAAATTGACAAATGGGATCTAATTAAACTAAAGAGCTTCTGCACAGCAAAAGAAACTACCATCAGAGTGAACAGGCAACCTACAGAATGGGAGAAAATTTTTGCAATCTACTCATCTGACAAAGGGCTAATATCCAGAACCTACAAGGAACTCAAACAAATTTACAAGAAAAAAAACAAACAACCCCATCAAAAAGTGGGCAAAGGATATGAACAGACATTTCTCAAAAGAAGACATTCATACAGCCAACAGACACATGAAAAAATGCTCATCATCACTGGCCATCAGAGAAATGCAAATCAAAACCACAATGAGATACCATCTCACACCAGTTAGAATGGCGATCATTAAAAAGTCAGGAAACAACAGGTGCTGGAGAGGACGTGGAGAAATAGGAACACTTTTACACTGTTGGTGGGATTGTAAACTAGTTCAACCATTATGGAAAACAGTATGGCGATTCCTCAAGGATCTAGAACTAGATGTACCATATGACCCAGCCATCCCATTACTGGGTATATACCCAAAGGATTATAAATTATGCTGCTATAAAGACACATGCACACGTATGTTTATTGTGGCACTATTCACAATAGCAAAGACTTGGAATCAACCCAAATGTCCATCAGTGACAGATTGGATTAAGAAAATGTGGCACATATACACCATGGAATACTATGCAGCCATAAAAAAGGATGAGTTTGTGTCCTTTGTAGGGACATGGATGCAGCTGGAAACCATCATTCTTAGCAAACTATCACAAGAACAGAAAACCAAACACCGCATGTTCTCACTCATAGGTGGGAACTGAACAATGAGATCACTTGGACTCAGGAAGGGGAACATCACACGCCAGGGCCTATCATGGGGAGGGGGGAGGGGGGAGGGGGGAGGGATTGCATTGGGAGTTATACCTGATGTCAATGACGAGTTGATGGGTGCAGCACACCAACAAGGCACAAGTATACATATGTAACAAACCTGCACGTTATGCACATGTACCCTACAACTTAAAGTATAATAATAATAAATAAATTTTAAAAAAATAATAAAAAATAAAAAATAAAAATAAATTAAACATTTTCATGGGCCCCTAAGAGCACCATGGGCCTCAGGCACTGTACCTTCTATGTCTAGTGGGTAAGTCAGCCCTGCTAGAGTCAGATATTCTTGAGTCCAATTTTGTATAAATTTGAGACACAGCAAAGAGAAAGAAGAGGCACAGGTAGTAATAGGAAAACTTAACACTCTTTGGTCTATGTATATGAATGATTGCTCATTTAGAGCTTGATTTCCACTTTTTTCTTCTCTGTACCAATTTTTTTTTTTTTTTTTCCCAGAGTGAATCTTTTCTACTCACGTTTAGGCCTAGCCTTGTTTTGGTGGATTGCTTTAATAAGGATGGATCTGTCAGAGCTTGGAGAAGCCGCAGCCTTCCTCAGAAGAAGCGAAGCTGAGCTGCTTCTACTACAGGCCACAGCCTTGGACGGTGAGACATGTGGTGGCTGCTGGCTTCACTTTATTTTGCTCCTTCAAGGTGGTGACTAAGATATTTGATTGATAGAGAGGAGCCATCAGTTCTAGAGCCTAACTTATTTGCTTGGGGTGTGAGCAGCCTCTAGGAAACTGAGCAATTGAAGGCCTCTGAGTATTCAGGGTAGGAATGGTGGCTGGGAGGCAGCCTAGGCCCGGGCCCTACACACTTGGTCCTAAGACAGGTTTTCTCTTCAAGGAGCCCCTGTTGTAACACAGACACCTGCAGGAATGGCCACAGACAAAGCCTTTCCTAGAAACCTCTTAGTTATCAGTGAATGCCACAGTAGAGCGAGGGGCCTGTGACTTAGACTGGTAGGTGATGTTTGTACATTGTGGGGAAGAAGAAAGGGAAAGACTCTGGTAAGGCTGCAGACTTTGAAGTTGTCTCTGGCTCTCCAGAATTTTCTGATGTTGGAGCTTTGCCTCTGGCGGTCTTCTAGGTCAGCAGGGTCACTCAGCCAACACTAAGCAAAAGATAATTAGGAGACTTGCTCACCCTGATTCATAATTCCTTGGTAGTTACAGGCAAGGACAAAGGTTAATGAGGATTTAGCCTTTAAAAAAAAAAAAAGGCTAAGTTCTACATTGAAATCTCTAAAATGTTATTCTTTTTCCTGCTACCTTTACATGTCTGTGTTGAATTTCAGCTAATTGGAGATGTAGAAATCAGATTCACAGTGTGATATAGCATCAAGCTACCTACATGTCTTAATCCAAAATTATTCAGTAGGTGCAACAGAAGGACTTGCTGAATGTTGTTCTAGTATTCAGAATTAGTCAACATTAGACTTCAATATGACCAATTATAATTCAAGCCAGTTATGGAGGATATTATATTTCCATCACAGACCAGTCCTGGATCAGTTCCCAGTTTCCAGTCATTGGATTCATGACTGTGATTAGATTTTAGGCTAATTATAATCCATCAAATCAAAAACAATAACCGAACTATCCCTGAGGTCAGAACTGGTCATGCAGAGGCTTATCGCAGGTAGTTAGATAATGGAGGACAAGATAATAGTGGTGCCAGGAAGAAAAAAAAAAATTGGGCCTAAGCATTAGAGATAATTGGATGATGCATTTATTAAAGTCAGCACCGTAAATAATTACTTAAAACATAGCAATGTAAATAATTTTCTATTAATTTTTTGGACCAAACAATCCTTCCTCATAGAAATGCACTGGCAGCAAAGAGACAAGTGTTAGCAAAAGTTGTTCGTCTTCCCAGGCTGGTAGACAATGGAGTTTGCTCTTTTGAACTCGGGTCAAATGGAAGCAGTGTGATGACAAGTATTTAGCAGGTAGTCTTGGGTTCAAATTCCCTGTCCTTGACCATCTCTGGCTGGGTAATTAGAGCAAATCACCTCACTTTATTGAGCTCTGGTTTCCTCATTTGTCAAAGGAGATAATACTTGTCCTGTCTACCTTCCTCCATTGCTGTGAGGACCAAATGAGACTATAAATGTGACAAAAATAAGTATAATGTATTATTATGATACCTGAGAAGGAAAACTAGAATTCCTGGGTGTCAGTGAAGAAGCCCAAGTGGTTTTAGAGCTAAGACAGAACACCAGTCCAAAGCCAAATGTAAATAATTCTTATATTAGAACATGTAAGCAATCTATTTAAAATAACTCTAAAACTGAATATAGTATTACCCCCGATTTAATCGATATCCTAGAAAAACAAGTCAAAAGAAATACTTCAAATACGTAACAGTGGCTATCTCTGAGTTGTTTGATTATGGGTGATTAAAAACATTCTTTTCTTCATACATTACTCTTCAAGTTTTCTTCAATAAGCACATATTAGCTTTATATTGGAAAAGATATTTAATTGTCTAAAGCTATGAAATCATATAGGAAAAGGCCTACTTTACAGATGAGAATATGAACGGCCAAAAGAGATGAAGACATGTGGCTTTATATCTTGTTACAAGCAAAGCCAGTGTTAAAATTCTGGCTGTCTCACTCAAATCCATTGCTATCTGCATTTCCAGCTCTGCATTATTCATGAACACCAGGAATTAAAATTGACGGAGTTCATTTACTTCATTTTTTAAAATGCCCCTGTCAGGGTTTGGGCCTCAGATGAGAAAGGATTTCTGATAATTTTTATCCCCTACTAAGTTTTTCCAGGGGTGGTAAAAGAGAGACTTCATCATGAGGCAGGCGATGAGCCTACTCCTGAAGAGAAGAATTGGAGGAGAAAAAGCTAAGCATGTGTTAGAGGAGGCAGGCTGTAATGGAGAAGCACTGATTCAGGAGGTGGATGATCTCATTTCTAGAGACATTATTACAGTGACTGCCACTAATTAGCTATGTGACTATGGGCAACTCTCTTCATCTCTCTCCCAAGGTTCTTTTTCTAAAAAGAGAGAGAGATACAGAGGGAGAGAGTCTGTGCCAGGTGACCTTCAAGTTTCTTCCAAGTGATAACATTTGGTTTAAAATGCACAGCATTTTACCTTAAACATACACAAAAAATGTATGCTAACTGGGTGCTTTTCAAAAACAAGCATATTTTCATAGACATAACACAAAGCAAAATCAGTTTTTGCAAAAAGGGACCAAAATAATGAATACAATGCAAAGCCAGTATTTAAAACACAAACGATAAGTAGAAAGCAAATGCACAATCAGCTAGATGGGAACATAAACTCCTCTTGCCAAGCAGTTTTAGTGGTGAATTGTTTGTAATCAGGGAAACGAAGAAGGCAGCGCTGATAGCAAGAAAGTCATGAGCAACCAAATTCTTTGCAGAAACAAGCATGGTGGAAGAAGGGGCGAATGGTGCCCAACTTCAGCTCTTTTGTACACACTCCTTCCCCAGTCTTACTGCCTTCCTCTGGGAAATAAGGACCATCTGTCCTGCTGCAGTGAGCCCTCTCTAGCTTTTGTGACTCGTATATTAGAGGTGATGGTTGTGACTGAGTTCACATTACCTGTTAGTGCTGTGGTTATAGTGGGGTTTTTACCTGTGTCTTCCCTAGCCATTCATTGGCTAGCATTTTCCCCTTTTCAGCCAAAGGCTTTCCCCATCTACCTGAGTAGCTGTGACCTGGGGACTTCTGTGAGCTTCTATTAAGGCTCATTTTCATATATATATATATATATATATAAAATATTCACTTTCCTTCAAAAGGAAAGTGTGATATATTACATATACATATATATACACACATATATATACTTTAAAAGGAAAATGAGCCAACTCCTGGGTTCAAGTGAACTTCCTCATTCAGTCTCCTGAGTAGCTAAGACTACAGTCATGCATCGTCACACCTGCCTAATTTTTATTTTTTTATTTTTTATTTTTGAGACAGAGTCTCACTCTGTCACCCAGGCTGGAGTGCAGTAGTGGGATCTCTGCTCACTGCAACCTCCGACTCCCTGGTTCAAGTGATTCTCTTGCCTCAGCCTCCTGAGTAGCTGGGATTACAGGCACATGTCACCATGCCCAGCTAATTTTTGTATTTTTAGTAGAAATGGGATTTCACCATGTTGGCCAGGATGGTCTCGATCTCCTGACCTCATGATCCGCCCGCCACAGCCTCCCAAAGTGCTGGGATTACAGGCGTGAGCCACCGCATCTGGCCTTATTTGTTTTTTTGTAGAGACAGGACTGGGGGAGTAAAGGGTCTTGCTATATTGCCCAGGCTACTCTTGAACTCCTGGGGTCAGGATATCCTCTCACCTTGACCTCCCGAAGTGCTAGAATTATGAATGTGAGCCACTGCACCCAGGCCCTTAAAATCATAGTTTTTATTCATCATCACTATCTGCTTCAAGTGGGAGAGAAAGAGAAGCTGCCTCAGGTGTTCATAAGAGTTCTGGCTCATTTCACCCCAGACCTCTTGTTGGTTAATCAGTTTATGGAGGGCTACTTTGCTTAGGGATAGGGTATGGGAGTGAGAAAGGTGAAGAGAGAAAAAGAACATATGGGGGGCAAATAATATGAGCTGGTTATGTTGTGTGACATAAACAACCCATATTCTCTCTTCTCAACCTGCCCCCCTGCCAATTCAACCATGTAATTTCACTTAGCTGACTTTCACTCCAAGATTAGACATGAGGTCTAAAGAAACACTGAAGAACGTAACCATTAATCTAAATTTTCACTTAGTTGTTCCCAGACCTTTCTGAATGAGTTTTTTTGGGGAGGGTATCTGGAAGGGGTGCAAGCACCAGGGCGGTTAGGTGGTTACCTAAATCCTGGGGTGTGAGTGGAGGAAAGTGTTGGGGTTGGAAGGGGTGTTGGGAGGTAACTGTCTTGTAGCAAAATGATCTATGGCGCCCCCAAGCTGCCGCTTGCTGAGATGTTTCTTGTTCCTGTAGAGCCATTATGTGAGTGAGTGTGTCTTCAGGATGAGCTTTCATGATTTTATCTAACTTTGCAAGTTCCTGTAGTCAACAAGCCGATTTAGCAGAAATGAGATTAGATCTATCAGTATGAAAGTGTCCAGTGTATATTTCTGTAAGTACTATAGCTATAATCCATTTTTTTTTCTCTACAGGGAAGAAGAAATGCTGGATTCCTGATGGTGAGAACGCTTATATCGAGGCTGAGGTAAAAGGGAGTGAAGATGATGGAACAGTAATTGTTGAGACAACAGATGGAAAGGTAAAGAAATTTTTATTTCATTGTGTTGATGACTATGTTCTCTATCAAATAACTAAATATATTATTTCTATAATATTTTAATTAAAGACCTGGAGTAGGAGATACCACTGACTCACTGTGAAGTCATTCATTTTAAGAAGCTCCTCCTTAAGTCAATGGGCACAATGGCTCATGCCTGTAATCTCAGCACTTTGGGAGGCCGAGGCGGACAGATTGCTTGAGCCCAGGAGTTTGAGACCAGCCTGGGTGACATGGCAAAATCCTGTCTCTACAAAAAATACAAAAATAAGCCAGGTGTGGTGGTATGTGCTTGTAGTCCCAGCTACTTGGGAGGCTGAGGTGGGAGGATCACCTGAATCTGGGGAGGTCGAGGTTGCAGTGAGCAGGGATCCCACTCTGGTTGCACCCCAGCCTGAGCAACCAGAGTGAGATCCTGTCACCAAAAACAAATAAACAAACAGAAAAATACTCCTCTTACCATCAAAGATTTAATGAAGAACAGTGAATAAATCAGAGTAACACAATTGCCAGTGGCAAAGATTATTGACCAGAACTCACAGCCATTTCCACTTTTTCATCAATGTTTCAAGTTAGTATTTTTTTAAAAAGGTATCCTGTGGGATGAATAATGACTTAAGGAATCATGAAGAAAGTTGTGTTTGTAGGATCAAGAATGAGATGTATAATTTGAGTAAAAATGGCATAGTGTCACAGAGACCAAGTGATGCGTGAATGGTCAGTAATGACAAATGCTACAGAAGGAGATTAAGAGTTGGAGAAAGTCTTGGATTTCAGAATTAGGAGGTCACCTATGACCTTTGAAAGAAAAGGTTATGCCAAGTGTTGGGGTACAAGCTGGACTGTTTCACAGAGGAAATGTGTAGTGAAGCCATAATACCCCCAGCCCCTTCTCCCTGCCACCAAGGCATTCAGAGAGGCAGGGTAACATTGAGAAGACAGCTCACTCTCAGAACCTTTGCCTATATTGCTGACTTCACATTACCTGCCACCCCATGGTATAAGCTGGGCCCCATTTTTATCCTACTTCAATGAACGCTTCCTTATAGATTTTACAGATGATTCCCTGCCAATATTCACTTCTCTAAACTCCTTTAAATTCTGTCTCTTCCCAAATCCATAACAAGCCACATCCTATAACAAGCAGATATTGTTGATATCAAGAAAGTTTGTCTTTTTAATGCTCTATTTGTTTTTAGGCAATTTACCATCTAACGTGTTGCCATCTGATTTTTAAAATTCTGGAAGCCACTCATAAACTACCACACAGAATGCTTTCATATGTCTTCCTGACAGTCAATATTTGTTATGTAAAAAAATCTCAAATTAGGTAGATGTTATTTGACTCTTCATGAAATTAAGAAAAGAACTTGGTCCTTTTCAACTGGAACATAAATAGGTGGACAAGGGAAAATTCAGCAAGAAATTTTCCTTAGTCCTAAATCAGTAAACGAAGAAATAGAGACTCAGTCAGGGTCATTTAGCCTTGGGACAGTATTTTATTAGAAAAGATCCCCCAAAGAAATCTTGTGCCTATTAGCAGTCATTCCCCCTTCTTTCCTCCTGCACCAGCTCCAGGCAATCACTGATCTACTTTCTATCTCTATAGATTTGCCTATTCTAGCAAGTTCAGATAAACACGAGCATAGAATCAGTGGCCTTTTGTTTCTGGCTTCTTTCACTTAGCATAATGTTTTTGAGGTTCATTCACATTGTCACATGAATAAATATTTATTTCATTCCCTTTTATGGATAAATAGTATTCCATTTTACGGATATACCATGTTGTTCATCCATTCATCAGTTGATTATTACTGGGTTGTTTGTATGTTCTGTCTATTATGAATAATGTTTCTATGAACATGCATGTGCAAGTTTTTGTGGGGACACATGTTTTCATTTCTCTTGGGAGTGCATTTGCTGGATCATATGGTAACTCTGTATTAAGCATTTTGAGAAATTTCCAAACTGCTTTCCAAAGTGGCTACCATTTTACATTTCCATCAGCAACATATAAGAATGAAACTTTCTCCATATTCTTACAAGCACATTTTATTTTCTTTTTGATTACAGTCATTCTGTTGGGCATAAAGTGGTATTTGAATGTGATTTTTATTTGCATTTCCCTAGTGACTAATGACGTTGAGCATCTTTTCATGTACATATTGGCCATTTGTTTATCTCCTTCAGGGAAATGTCTATTCAAACTCTTTGCCCATTTTTTTAATTGGGCTATTGCCTCTCCATTATTCAGTTGTAAGAGTTCTTTTTACTTTCTGGATGCAAATCCCTTATCACATGTATTATTTGTACATATTTTCTCTCAGTCTATGTATTGTCTTCTCATTTTCTTAATGATGACCAACTCAATTTTATTAGGCCTCCAGATGTGAGGCTTGCTCTTCTGAGCACATTCTCTAAAACAAACTACTTTGCCTTCAACAGCACTTAAGGTGATTTATGACTATGATGTGGTTACAACCATACAAAGAAGAGCATGAAAGCCATTAATGCAGGTAGAAAGAAGAGTCTGAAGGTGGTTTATTTTGTCCTGCTTGTCCTTCCTTCATGTTATGAAGGTCCCATTCCCCTAGCTTTACTCTTTGTCTCCCTGGCTCCAGGATTCCTCTTCCTCATGTTAGAAGTGACTACACTTCCAATCACCTTTGGTCTTTGTAACATTAACAAAGGCAATAAATCCAGTGGGTGTAAAGTACTACTTATCGATGAAAGTTGGTAATGAAAAAAATACAATAATAGAATTAGGGAAAAGGGGAGGTTTTTGAAGATGTATGAGATAGGATTACGTTCTGCATGGGTTTGAGGGGAGATGAGGAGTCCTTGAAATACAGAAAGTGAAGGGACTCAAAAGAAGAGGGATTACTGTTAGAACAATGTCGAAGAAGACAGATGGATAGAAATTGAATCAAGAATGTAAAGAGTGTGAGAGCCTTGGGAAGAAGCCATCACCAACTAGGATTAAATGGGGCAATCAATTGACACAAATATGTATTAATCATGGAAAAGGGGTATAGAAAGGGTGTTAGGAAACCTGTGAGAAGAATCTCAAGAAAGTATTTGATACTAGAAATGCATCCATATTCATCAAGATATTAATATTTATTATTTACCATATCCCAAGCATTGTGATTATAGTTACTAAGCATTTAATAATTATAGTTATTAAGACAACAACATCAAAAATGAACATGCATGTCCAAGTTTTTGAATGTCATTAAAGAAGACAACATCAAAAATCCTTCTTAAGGTATTTATAGTCTAGCCAGAAAATAGTCTAACATAGTCAATTATTAAAACATACACAAGAGTATTAATGTAAAGATAGTACAAGTGGTAAGACTTAACAAAAGAGGACAAACTAATAAGCTGGAGTAGTTGGGAAGGTTTGAGGGAGGAGACAGGTTTTGAACTAGGTCTGGAAGGAAAAGGTCTGCCTCCTTAATCCTCCACTCCAAGCTGCTGCTTCTAAATTTCCAAGGTATGTTGGGACATCAAGGGCTGGAAGTTGGGGGTTAGATCATGCATAATGTGATCTATGTACTCTTAGAGTCAATCAGGGCTAGCCAGAAGCCACAAGATTAGGGTAGTGCATGACAGAAAATCTTGATATAACAAAAATACTATGTTTACTTCATCTTTAGGGAAGGAGAGGACTTTTTCAGGGAGCACCTGTTTTTTTCCATGAAGTTTGGCTTAATTTCTTCTGGCCCCATCCCCTAATGAGGCATCATTTTTTTCTTTTTGAGTCTGAATATTCTTTCTGATGCATGGGAAAATGAATAAGCATAGGAGACAGGGGAATATATCATGTATTTTTCTTCTCTCTGCAGAGTCTGAGCATAAAAGAGGACAAAATCCAGCAGATGAATCCTCCAGAGTTTGAAATGATTGAAGATATGGCAATGCTGACTCACCTCAATGAGGCATCCGTGCTGCATGCCCTGAAGCGGCGCTATGGCCAGTGGATGATCTATGTGTGTAATATGCTTTCCTGCTGAACTGTCATGCTGGCACTCAGATTGCACGTCCCAGTCTCTCCTGGGTGCTCTCTCACATTGAGTCTAAGCATGCTCACACGGGGATAGTCCCTGAGGAATGTCTACTGGGAAGGGACCTTATCTTAGCATTTCCCCAATTTCATTTTGTCAACATTCATGTGCCTTCCCACAGATCACCCTTAGTTAAAAGCATGAGGCTTGGAGCCTGACAGACTAGCCATCAGCACTGTCACTTGCTTGTTAAGTTTCCTAACTTCTTGAAGTTGCCTTATCTATAAAGTGGGATAACAATGTCTGCCTCTCCATGGGAGCCTGGGGTATTAAATAAAAGAAGGTAGGTAAAGCACCTAGTTCAATGCATGTCACCTAGTTAGTGATTAATGAGTGAGATGATTTCTTCATCATCATTAAATTGATGATGGTTGGTTGCTCAGGTTCTTTGACTTGCTCAAAACCTATGCAGCAGAAGCAGTGCTGAGTAGATTAAGCTAAGATGTAGCATCTGGGACCCGTGGCCATAGGAACCATGGCATGCAACCAGCTTGCTCCTCAGCTCTCTGATTTACCACGTAACTGTGTTAGTTTCCCTGGGGTGCTATAACAAAATTACCACAAGCTGGGTGGCTTAAAACAACAGAAATTATTCTCTTACAGTGCTGGAGGCCAGAAGTCCAAAATCAAATCCAATCAGCAGGGCTGCACTCCCTCTGGAGGCCTTTGGGGGAGAATCTTTCCTTGTCTCTTCCAGCTTCTAGCGGCTCTAGCATTCCTTTTGGTTGTATCACTCCATCTCTGCCTCCATTGTCACATCACCTTCTCCTGTGTGTGTCTTTTATAAAAACACAAGTTATTGTATTTAAGACCCACCTGGATGTCATCATCTTGAGACCCTTAACCCTTAATTACATTTGTAAAGGCTCTATTTTTTCCAAATAAGATCACATTCACAGGCTCTGGAGAATAGGACATAAACATATCTATTTAGGGGCCATAATTCAACCCCTTCAGTGACTGAGTGACCCACATGAGCTATTCCTTCTCAGTGCCCTAAAAATCAAACCCCTAATCTTGCTGAGGCAGAGAATCCCCTCTGGCCTCAAATGCCTGATGGCTGGTTACTGAAATCTCTGCAGTCCTACCATTAGGGTCCTCTCTGTCTTCAGAAGCTCCATGTGTCAGACTTGTTAGTAATTAGCAGGTCTCTCAGGAGAGAGGTAATCCCAGGTCCTGATGTTACTCTAACCTGGTTCTGTCTCTTCTTGTTAGAAGTCCCTTCTCTACATGATTCCAAAAACTCTCCTCTGAGTTCCTTTATAAGTAACATTTGAGCAAATGTTACTTGACAGTGGAAGAGCTGACAAACCTGGAAGTATTTCTAATCTAGTTTCTGAAATCTTTTCTGATCTTCCCTCAGACATATTCAGGTCTCTTCTGTGTGACCATAAACCCTTACAAATGGCTTCCCGTGTATAAGAAAGAAGTCGTGGCGGCCTACAAAGGGAAGAGGCGATCAGAGGCTCCCCCTCACATCTTTGCTGTTGCCAATAATGCCTTTCAGGACATGCTTCACAGTGAGTAGCTGCCCTACAAAATGAAAAGTAAAAATATCTGATCTACTTTTTTTCTACGTGCCTAAGAGGCACTTAGGCATTGTGAGTGGAGCATGGCCTTTACAGTTAGCTAATCACTTGAAGCCTCTGTTTCCTTCTAGATAAAATGTGGGCGAAATAGTACCTACCTCCTAGGGTTATTGGGCCGATTAGTTTGTACATCAAAGTGAGATAATGCATTTAAAGTGCTTGGCCCAGTGGCTGGCCCAGAGTAAGCCCCCTGTAGATGTTAGCCTTTATTATATAAAGCATCTGCTCTAGTGTCTGGCACAAAGAAGTTATTCTATAGATATTATTACACAATGATTCTTAAAAGGCTTAAAGTGTCAAGAATCTCAATCATTAGTTGGTTACCATTTGTATGTAGAGCAAAGAAATAGGCCTTTAATTTATATGTTCTTATGACTGGCATACACAGGGGCAAGAAAAAATCGATTTTACTCTGTACCATTTGAGTGCTATGTTTTTCTAACTATAAATGATGCTAATCCTTTCCCTTGTGTCTGATTTCAAATTGTAGCTAGGGAAATTTTGAATAAGTTCATACTAATACATAATCCTCGAATATTCTGGCATTTTTCTTTCTTTTGTAGATCGAGAAAATCAGTCTATACTCTTTACGTAAGTGTTTGCCTTGTTTTTCTTTTTTGGCCTGAAGTAAGTTTCAGTGGAAATAGATACCTCCATTTCACTGGGAATAAAACTTTGATTCACCATCTTTGAATTAATTGCCCTTTAGGTGCAATACCTTTGAGGTAAGAAAAAGATACTCAGGAAATTGTCATTGTGCTTTAGTCAGTGATGACTCCAAATATGGTGTCAGCTAGTCTGCCTCCCTCATTTTCAGAGATCCTTTAGAAATAGTGCATGAGCTGATCTTAATTACTTTCTTGATGATTAAGAGAGCTACACTGTCCCAAATGGTCACCTTCAAAAGCCTCTGGACTGGCTAAGCAGAGGGGCTGAATGTCCAGTAGGTATGCCCATGGAACATTTAAGAAGCAGTTGTGGGAAGCCAGATTGGGGCAGGCCAAAGTACATGAAGCAGTGAAAACTAAAAGATGGTGACATTTAGAGAAATAAGAAAGGGAGTGAAAAGGATAGAAGGAAGGGTCACAGTGGTATCTTATTGTATGTGAGTTTTGATGAAAAGAGTACTGGCCGGCCAGGTAAAGTGTCAGCATGGTGACTGAGACTCAAGGGGCTGTGAAGTGCTAAAGTCCTTTACCTTCCCATGCAATGATGATGATACCATCTTGTACATTGGGCTCTCCATTGGCTTCAGTTATCCCAGGAGAAATCATAAGGTCTCAGAATTTTAGAGCTAGATGAACAGTTGGAGTTCAGACTTTCATAGAGATGATAAACTATTTTCTGGAGTTTTGTATAGATAAAGGCAGGAAGGCCTTGATTCAATGATGCTTATGTTGAAGAGGCTACAGATTTACCACTGTGCTCTTCCCACATTACAAAGTTAGCTGGTTGTCAAAGGTAAGGGAAAGCCTAAAGCCCAACTGCCCGGTGAAGTAATTGGTAGCCTTTTTCTGAGAAGAGGGTTGGACTTGGCTGTATGGTAGCCTTCATATGTGAAAATCTCTTGAACAGCTGGTCATGAGGAGCCTTGTCTAGTTAGAAGAGGCGCTTTCCTACTCTTTGTTATTAGGACCATAAGGAACAGGCTTCCTAATATTTACAAAATTTGTGATCTTTCTAACTCCAGATTTTTGCCCATGCTGTTTTTCCAGCCTGAAATGTCCTTGCCTTTCTCCCAACCAATTAAATGTCAATATGTCCTCAAGTTCCATCAGAAGCTCTACTTTTATGTAAAAGCTTCCCTGCTTGCCATAGCCTATATAATCAAAATTACCTTTCTTTCATTGCATTGATAATCAGAACTAGTTAACTGTGTCACTGAATTTCAAATCACAGAGGAGAATCTGGTGCTGGAAAGACTGTGAACAGCAAACATATTATCCAGTATTTTGCCACCATAGCAGCCATGAGTGAACCCAGGAAAAAGCCGGTAAGTGTTTATATAGCTTGGCAGAAAAGATGAGGTGGCCCTATCCACTGGATCATGGAGGCTCTGTCCTGACCACTTTTGGGAAGTAAGGAGGCAACAAGTGCCACAGGACAATTTGCAAATCATAGAAAAGTATTTTTTTTTTTTAAATCTTTCCTTTGCTCCTTGAGAGGATCATCAAGTGCTCCAAACAATAACATGAAAACATTAATTACATAATCAATTTCACATCTGCTTAAAGGGGCATTTTCTGGCCTGGTCTTTGTTTGTTGGATCTGTAAGTTAAGTCCTCAAGATTCAAACCATCTTACCTAAAGTCTAGGGTCATCGGTGGCTTGGATATTTCTGAATCCCTTTAGCTACTGTGAGATATCAAATTCCCATAAATATGCACCAATAAAAGTTTTCTTCATTCATACCTAACTCCTGGATCAAGTTCTAAATGCCTAATGGACATATCCCTCAATGTTAATCACATACCATGTTCAGAAAAACCTTTGCCTTCCCTATTTAAAAAAAACAAAAAAAACAAAAAAAAAACTTGTTCATTTTAGTTTAGCTCCATTAACATGTTAATGGACATCATAATAACTAGAGGATAACTAAGACCATACACGTTGGTATGCAAAATAAAATTAGGTAATGCTGAATGGAACTCAAAATCAATGAGTTATTGAGCTGTTAGACCTCTCATTTTTCTATGTCTGGCATGATTATTTTGCTTTTTCAATTAGATACTGGATGTTTGCTGTTTTTGCAAAGTAAGAAATATATTAAAATAGTCATCTGGCTCAATTTTTAAACTATAGAAGTTTCTTTTCTAACGACCACATTCCTGAGTTTGATTACTGATTTCTTTGGATATCATTGAACTCTTTTATTTATAGATAGTTATATCTATAACTTTGTTTTTACAAGCATTTTAGATTTTTTTTTTTTTGGTGTGCATTAAATGGTTTGGTTTAGCCATTGAGTTTTATGATATAATACAATACATAATATATAACACTTCTATGGAAATCTTTGCTCATATATATATAATGTTCTCTAACTTATTTGAAGGACAGTAAACCCATATTACTGAGAAGGGATATAATACTTATAAATCCATAAATTATTGAGTACGATGTACTATATACGTTCCCCCATAAAATGGGGAGTATTATATAGTAGAAGGGATATAAGAAGGGATATAATATTTATAAATCCATAAATTATTAAATACCATATACTATATAGTTACCCCCATAAAATGGGTCTTTGAGGCTGACTGGAAAACAACAAAGCCATGTAGATATGGTAGATAGGTCGATGATATGTTTTGGCCCATCAGCCTGAGCACACGTGATTCAAATTCAAGATCAATACTATTAAAAGTCACTACTCGGTGGGAACCTCTAGATTACTTAGGAAAAGAAGCAAGCAAAAGTGTAGTTTAATAACACCAAGAGTCTGTTGTATTATGCTAGGATAAATTTCCAGGTACAAAGATCAGATGGGAAGAGAGGAAGATTAATGATGGGGGAAATACATGATATGATATTTGTCTGTAAATAAGCTGGTATGTTTTTCTTTTTTATTTGGTGACGATTTTTTTTTTCCCACTCAGGCCAATGCCAACCAAAAAAGAAGCATTGCAAATAAATGAGCTCCCACGTATTCATAGGGGTATTGTATATTTTTAGCCTCTGTCATCCAACTGTTTTTCTGATTTCTCATTCCAAGATAATATAACCAAATTTGGAAGCAGGTTTTGGCCATTGGTTATCAAAGCAAGAATGGGGTTTGACCTGGAGATGGAGGGCTTGCCACATTACAGAATTCTACTAATAGCTTAATCAACTGTACTTCTCTTTCATGTGTCTCAGGGGGCGTTAGAAGAGCAAATCATGCAAGCGAATATTATCTTGGAAGCATTTGGAAATGCTAAAACCCTGAGAAATGACAACTCCTCTCGTTTTGTAAGTAACATGATTTAGCATAATATCAAAGTATAATTTGTATGCAATGGTAAAACTCATATGTAAGCACATAGGTATGAAAAAAATCCTAGAACACCAAAGAAGCTCTTTGATTAAAGTTTGTAATGTTAGATTTCTCACAAACATTTACCATCTATATCATTAAGACAATTAAATTTTTATAAATAAATATACATCTGAAGAGTTTCTATTTGGTCAATTTCAAGAAAAAAGCATTTATCTTAATAGTTTCAAATTCCACTCCCAGTAGAGAAGCTCACCCAAAAAATTATAATCATGCCTTATATTTTATTACGTTGTACATATTTGAAATATTTTCTCCTTCGTAATTTCCTAAACCAGTAGGCACTTCCTAATTCACTTACTACAATTACTGTTTGTACTCTTGCCTATGGCCTCCTTACCCCTGAATATTTTTCACTGAAGACTTTTTTGGGGGTCTGATGAGAAAGTATTTTTAAGTAGCTTTTGATAACTAGAACTCCCACGGAAGAGGAAGAATTTGGATTTCTAAACCTAGTTTAACAAATTCATATTATGCCAAGAATGAGTGGCAGGGAGCCACTGTATAATTCACAAGAAAATTTGCAGAAGGCTTCCTGTTTGAGTCTCCCGGCATAATTAAATAATAACCACATGCTGATTTGGCTAGTTTCCATCCAAAGCCTTAGAGCTGCTCTGTTCACATTTAGATGTGCTTACAGTGTCTGGCTGGTCATAGCAGGCACTAATACTGGTTCATAAAACAACTGGTAGATTTGGGATTTGTTAGAATGCTAAAGGACTTTCTGCTGAAACATGAAAGATAGAAAGCTGGGGAAAAAAAGCAAGGGAAGAAAAAGGAAGGAATAGAGGGATGGAAAAAGAACATTTTTAAAAAGGAAAGAGGAAAGATAAGGAAAAAAATAAAAGGAAGAAAGGGAAAAACATCAGGTAAAAAGAAAGATAGCCAAGTGTGGTGGCTCATGCCTGTAACCCTAACATTTTGGGAGGCTGAAGTGGGCAGATCACTTGAGCCCAGGAGTTCGAGATCAGCCTGGGTAACACAGTGAGACTTTGTCTCTGCTAAAAACACAAATATTAGCCTGGAGTGGTCGTGTGCACCTGTAGTCCCAGTTACTCAAGTGGCTGAGGCAGGAGGATGACTTGAACCCAGGTGTTTGAGGCTGCAATGAGCTATGATGATACCACTACACTCCGGCTGGGTGACAGAGCAGGAACTTGCCTTAAAAAACGATGAAGAAGAGAACAGAAAGGAGAGAAAAGTTGGAAAGACAGAAGGAAAGAAGTAGAGGAGAAAAATAAGCATGAAGATGGATCAATGGAAGGAAAGAAAGAAGAGAGAAGAAAAAAAAAAGGAGTTCAAAATAATCAAGAAATCTGGGTTAAAATTTTCAATTAATACTAAATAGATATGTATACATATACCTCTGTATATGTGTATGTGCACACATATATATGTACCTGCGCGTTTGTATGTATGGGTATATATACATGTGTGTTTGTGTGTGTGACTCCCACTGTCCTACATATTTTAATATACCTGTTCGATCCCCCTGTACAGAGCTACTCACCTCTTCTTGCCAGGCTGCTGTCCTGCCCTGGTGCCTTCCTGGCATGGGCCAACCTCCACCAGGCTGACTTCCTCCCTGTTCCAGCATCCTCATCCCACAGGCTCTAGCTGCAACCAGATGGTGCCACCTCCTTAGCTGCATCTGGCATTCTGACATGGGTGCTGGCACCTCTGGACAGCATTTCTGCCCCTCTAGATCCTGCCTTATGGCTTTTCACTGATAAGGAAGAAAGAGTATCTGTCTATTCTTTAGGCCAAGGTGTGCTTTGAAACAAATTAGATCACATCACTCCTCTGCTTAAAACCTTACAATGTCTCCCAAGCACACAAAAAATAAAACCCTACCCTTTCCCATGTTCTACATGGCTTACATGATATGGAGTTTGTCTACCTCTTCAACTCCATTTTATGCCCCCTCTTTCTCTGACTTTCTAAGTTCTAGGATACTGGCTTTTCTTGTGATTTTATGTCAGAGCTGTTGCAGTAACTGCTTACCCACTAGCCTATAAGGTTTGTGAGGGTAGGGACCATGTCTATTTTTCTTATGTGGTATCTCTAGTGCCTAGAAGGTTACCTGGATCTTAGTAGATGCTCAATGAATGTTGGTGAATGAACAAACAAATATGATGAGGAAATATTTTTATTATCTTTAGATAAGAACAGTGAGGCCCAGAGAGATTTCACAGTGCCCGCAAGAATACACAGGTAGCAATCAGCAGATTTGGGGCTACAAGCCAGAACCACTGCTAGTCCTGACAATCATTCTGGCTTCCTCCAGATATTAGCTGGTGCTATCTCATCTCAAACCCACATTGCATTTTTCTGTTCTTTTTTTTTTTTTTTTTTTTTTTTTCTGGTTTGTTTGTTTCTTACTTTTGAGGAAGTAGTCGTTTTGAGAGTTACATATAGTGAAGCCATTGCAAGTGCTTGGAAAATTTGAATAGGAAACTGTGTTCTGTGTCTGAGTGTGTTCTGTGTCCACACTAGGGCAAATTCATCAGGATGCACTTTGGTGCCAGAGGCATGCTGTCATCTGTGGACATTGATATCTGTAAGTAGTCATTGCACTATCTGATTACTTTTTTTCCTTCTTCCTTCTTTTCTTTTCTTTTCTTTTCTTTCTTTTCTTTCCTTTCCTTTCCTTTTCTCTCTCTCTCTTTCTCTTTCTCCCTTCCTTCTTTCTTTCTTTTCTTTTCTTTCTTGACAGGGTCTCACTCTGTTGTTCAGGCTGGAGTGCCATGGCACGATCATGGCTCACTGCAGCCTCAAACTCCTGGGATCAAGCAATCCTCTACCTCAGCCTCTCAAGTAGCTGCAGCTACAGGCATGTGCCACCATGCCCAGCTAATTTTTAAAATTTTTCTTTGTGGAAACGGGGTCTCACTATGTTGCACAGGCTGGTTTCAAACTCCTGGCCTCAAGTGCTCCTCCCACCTCGGCCTCCCAAAATGCTGGGATTACAGTTGTGAGCCACTGCACTCAGCCTGATTACTTTTGTTCTACATTTTGCAAGAATGCCTAAGTATGAATCTTTATTCATTTCTCATCATCCAGATTTTCTTGAAAAGTCCAGGGTGATTTTCCAGCAGCCTGGAGAGAGGAACTACCACATATTCTATCAAATTCTATCTGGACAAAAAGAGCTTCATGGTAAGTGTAGGATTCTGGAGCTTAGGGTTATTCCAAAACAAGAAAAATAAGCCATATTTGGGGGATGAAAAAGTGTTATTCAGTAAGTTTCTTAGCCTATTTAGACTTCAGTATATTCATCCTTAAAACTTAGGGAGTTGAACCAATTATAGAACTAGTGTTGTATAATTTTATATGGACAGACAGTAAATGGCAACACTTCTTTTTCAATTTGGTAGCAAAAGGAAGAAGAGTGTTTGAAAGTGGGTAGGATACCCAGCAGAGGTGAGTGGGTGAGTGTGTGTGTGTGTGTGTGTGTGTGTGTGTGTATAAAAGCATTAATTTAAGGCCTTAATTAGAACTACATGAGTGGTAAAGATAAGAGACCCGGGGAGGGAGATAGCATCATAGTGTGTGGTGGTCAATGGGAGTTTCCTCTCTTTTTTCTTTTTTAGTAGAGATGGGGTTTCACCATGTTGGCCAGGCTGGTCTCAAACTCCTGGCCTCAAGAAATCCTCCCACCTTGGCCTCCCAAAGTGCTGGGATTACAGGTGTGAACCACCGTGTCTGGCTCAGGAGTTTTATAAAGAAGGGGAATTTAGGTTGGGAAACGAAGAATGGGAAGGGGATTCAGTCGACAAAGTGAAGAGTGGAGGCTACTTCTGGTAGGAGGAAGAGTGTACACAATGTTGGGAAAGGGCAAAGCAGGAGCAGGGAACAGAGAGACCAGTTTGACTAAAGGAAAAGATTTGCATAGAGGAATAGTGGAGATTTTATTCTGATGGTTTCTGAACTCAGGGAGTTAGCAGAGCAAGTGTGTGAGTGTGTTGTGGGGAGTGAGGCAATAGGAGGTCATGATTTATTGAGGGCAGTATTTGGGACGATTAAGCTGGTAATGGGCAGGATGGTGTGGAGGCAGAGATTTGGATGGAAGGGATTGCAAATGTCCCAGTATGAGATGACAAGACAGTGATCTAAAAGAGTGTCTGGGAATGGAAGGGTGGGGGAAAAGGGATAGATGCATGGAAGAATAAACAGGTCTTGGTAGTGACTGAATGTAGGAGTGAGGAAGAGTGATGAGTCAAAAATATCCCCAAGTTTTGTGATTTGATTAGGAGAATGATAGTGCCATAAACATAAAATAAGAAAAAATCCCTGTGGAATAAGGGAATGAATTTCATGTATTTATTCAACAAATATTTATTCTGGAGCTTCCATGTGTACATCAGGCACTGCTTTTTAATCATGGGGGGTACAGTGGTGATACAAGATAGACAGGCCTCTGCCCTTCTGAGCTTATAGTCTAGTGTGGAAGACAGGCAACAAACAAGTACAGAATATATGATCTAGGCTGGGCATAGTGACTCATGCCTGTAATCCCAACACTTTGGGAGACTGAGGCAGGTGGATTGCTTGAGGTCAGGAGTTTGAGACCAGCCTGGCTAACATGATAAAACCCAGTGTCTAGTAAAAATATGAAACTTAGCCAGGCATGGTGGCAGGTGCTAGTAATTGTGGCTACTTGGGAGGCTGAGGCAGGAGAATCACTTGAACCTGGGAGGCAGAGGTTGCAGTGAGCCAAGAATGTGCCACTGCACTCTAGCCTGGGAGACAGAGTGAGACTCTGTCTCAAAAAAGAAAAAAACAAATGCTCTAATTTCTTTGTAGCTTATATGGCAGGTGAATAAAGAAAAATAAAGTGCAGTGAGGGGACAGAAAGAAATGGGGTTTGGTAGGGTTGTGGATAGTTCTATTTTAGATGAAGTTGTCAGGGAATTTCTCTGAAAAGACAATATTTTTACAGACACCTCAATAAGTAAGGGAGCAAGTAGGCAAAGATTTCCAGGAATAACATTCCAGGAGGAGGGAACAGTGAGTGCAAAGGTCCTGAGGAAGGAATGCATTTGATTTACTATTGGAATAGCAAAATGGCCACTGTGGGTGGTAGAGAGGGTAACATAGGGTAAAGTAGGCAGGGGTTAGACCATGCAGCACATTGTAGACCATGGTAGAGAGTTTAAAGTGGCATAGGGATTCACTGGAAGGAGAGAATGACATGCTGATTTGATTTCCAAGGTATTGTATTTGAGGTAAGCTTTTGAGGACAACAATGCTCCCACAGAAGTGGACGTAGGATAAGATTACAGATCCAGGCTAGTGAACTGATGGGAACAATTTTCCCAGTCCATTATGCTTAGATTAAGTATGGTATAAATCTAGCAGTGTTTTGACTACTTGGTCTTTAAAGTACCCTTACCAAATGGGGAAAGCTCTGCGAACGAGACAATTATTTTTGCCATAGATGTAATTGGTGTTATGTAAGCAGTACATTCTCTTCCCCACCTTCTCTTCACCTCAACCTGGAACAGGATGTTTTTTTGGTCTTCCATTGATTAACCCTATCAAATCTAACACTCTTGACATGTGTTTCTGGATGGTATAGGGCGACTGACACATAAGATCTGATGAAGGTACCAGCAGAGACTGCAAGATTACTTTCAGAGCATCTCTGTTTACTAATAGAAGCATCTGATGCCTTTGGGCTGCTATGGAAAATTCATGCTTATCTTGAATTCATTTATCTCCTTCAGTCTTTGGGGGTTGCTGAGATTGATTACTGTGCAAAGCCTGACATCTGGTGGTCCAAACTGGGTATTGTCAGTCTACCTGTTTTAGCACCCATTGTCCTTTTGGGGGACATTTTAAAAGATGATCTGGAACTCTTACCATCCATGTTTGCCAAAGAAGAGCTTCAGAGTATCCTGAGGCTTAATACAAGAGGGCATATCTTAACAATATGAGGATGATGTCCACATATCCTGAAATATGAGGATTTGTCCACACTACAAAAGAATTGGGTATGGAAATCACAGCAGAGAGGCTGGCCAACCACTGAAGGAGTCAAGGAAATGAGGTGACATGTTACCTCAGAGCCAGTCCCTATTTGACCTCTACATGGCCATGAGTACCCCTTCACCCCTTTGCTCTCAATTATATCTGACCCTTGTTCCAGGCATAGCTAAGACTCATTTCTTCAGTTCTTTTGGACAGGGCTCATTCAAAATCCTTAGTTCTCACTGCCATCTGCATAGCTTGGTCCTACGTATATTTTCCCTTTTCTTTTCTTTTTCTTTTGACTTTTTTTGTTTCTATTTATTTATTGTACCTATTCTTGCTATTCAACTAGTGTATAGATTCCAGGAGTGATGATAAGTGACCAAGAGGTCCTTCCATATTGGAATCCTTGACATTTGGCCTCATACCCTGAGTGTTCGCTTCATAAACTATACAACAATCATGCATCATCATGAGAGAATCTACTGAATGAATGGGAAAAAATACTTGCAAACTGTATATCAATAAGGGGTTAATATCTAAAGTATATAAAGAACTCAACTCAATAGCAAGAAAACAACCAGATTAAAAAATGGATAAAGGACCTGACAGACGTTTCTCCAAAGAAGACATGCAAATGACCAACAGGTCTGTGAGAAAAGACTCAACATCAATAATCATCACAGAAATGCAAAGCAAAAACCACAATGAGATATTGTCTTGCTATCAGAAGACAAGAGATAATAAATGTCGGCAAGGATGTGAAGAAAAGGGAACTCTTGTTCACTGTTGAGTCAACTATAAATTAGCACAGTTATTATGAAAAATGGTATGAAAGTTAATCAAAAAATTACAAATAGAACTACCTTATGATCCAGTTATCTCACTACTGGGAATACATCCAAGGGAAATGAACTCAGTATCCTGAAGAAATACCTGTACCTCCATGTTCACTGCAGCATTGTTCACAATTGCCGAGATAGAGAAACAACCTAAGTGTCCATGAAGGATGAATGGATAAGAAAATGTGGTCTATATACACAATAGGATACTATTATGCCTTAAAGAAAAAGAAGGAAATCTTGGCTGGGTATGGTAGCTCATGACTGTAATCCCAACACTTTGGGAGGCCCAGGAGGGAGGATTGCTTGAGCCCAGGAGTTCAAGGTCAGCCTGAGTAACATAGCAAGACCCTGTTTCTATAAAAAATTAAAAAATTAGTTGATCATGGTGGCATGCACCTGTGGTCTCAGCTACTAGGGAGGCTGAAGTGGGAGGATCACTTGAGCCTGGGAGATTGAGGCTTCAGTGAGCTGTGATCGTGCCACCGCACCTTAGCCTGGGTGACAGAGTGAGACCCTGTCTCAAGAAAAGAAAAGAAAAGAAAAGAACATCTTGTTATTTTTGTCAAGTATGGCAACGTGGATGAACCTGAAGGATATTATGCTAAGTGAAATAAGGCAGGGACAGAAAGACAAATACCACATTATCTCACCCATGTGGAATCTAAAAAAGTTGAATAAGTTCAGAAGATCTATTGTACAACGCAGTGATTATAGTTAATAACCATGTATTATATGCTTGAAATGGTTAACAGAGTAGATTTTAAATATTCTCACCACACAAAAAAATAAGTATGTGAAATGATGATACATTACTTAGCTGGAATAAGCCATTCCGCAATGTATACATGTATCAAAACATCATGTTGTACACCATAAATATATACAATTTTAAATTGTCAATTTAAAAAATAAAAATCATTTAAAAAACAAGTACTGTAAAAAATTTTACAGGTCATTTTTATTAAAATACATATATTAACCTTCTGCTTGATTTAAGCTAGGCCAATTTTGTTTTATTTTTAAAGTTTTATAAAACAAATTTATTGAAGTACTTTTCAACTAAAGTACACGGCATGTGTTTTAAGTATATAACAGGTAAGTGTTAACATATATATGTGTGTGTATGAAACTGTCACCACAATCAACATAATGCATGTATACTTTCAAAAGTGTGCTTGGATCTTCAGAAGGTCCTTGGACCTCCCTCCTGTCCCTTCTCACTCATTGGAGCCCTCCTCTTCCAGCCCCAGTCCCTAAGCAACCACTAATATGCTTTCTGTCACCATAGATTAGTTTGTATTTTCTAGAATGTTTAAAGACAAAACAAAAAAAATAGAGTGTATATTCTTCTTGTCAGGCTTATTTCACCCAGCATAATTATTTTGAAATTCTTCCATGTTCTAGCACGTATTTATAGTTCATTCCTTTGTTTGCTGAATAATAATCCACTGTATGGATGTACAACAGTTTGTTAGCCCATTCAACTGCAGATGGTCATTTGACTTGTTTTCTAACAAAGCTGCTGTGAACGTTTATGTAGCCCAATTTCTTTGTTTCTGAGATTTGGGGTTCAAGATAACCGACTTTCACTTCATTGAGTAATAAATAGAAAAATAAGATCAGCTCAAGAAAACTTCATTGGGATCAAGTGTTGGGCAGTGAGAGGTTAACGTGATTCTGCCAAGTCAGTTGATGCGTGGCTGACAGCCTGCCTCTGCTTCGGCCTGGATTATGTTTCCTGACTAAGTGAATCATGTCAGGACTCTTAGACATATCAGGGTGCAGCATTGAACACAGCAGCTGACTTATGGATCCCTTGAAAGACAGACTCAGCTCCCTAATAGGGAGGATGTGATGTGACAGGGTTGCCCTGCTAATGTTCCCTGGGCGCTGACCCCAGGGTCTGACTGCTTCCTAGCTTTTGAAACTCAGATCTGTTCTACTTATAATTTTACAAAATACCGTTGTCCTCCAGCCCTCAGTCATAAATCTAGGCCAAATTCCTGTTTTCAAAGTTTTACCAGCACACATTGTCTGTGTTTTGTTGTTGTTGTTATTCGTTTGTTTTTGTTTTTTTGCACCAATTGAAACTGCTGCAATTGAATCTGCTTTTGGAATTTGCCAGCCTGTCTTCTCTTGGGAGGCATTAACACATTACTGACAAGTTAATAGAGGGCAAACATTGATTGTAGAAGCTTGGGTCTAAAATATGGATTTTATTTTAACTTGTTTACAAGTATGATTTAAACCGTAAACTGTGAATATTGACCCATTATTTTCTAAGGCCTTGCGGATTTCTTTAAGCTGTTTAACGAATGGTTTTCCCACTCTAGACATGCTCCTGGTGTCTGCAAATCCCTCAGACTTCCACTTTTGCTCCTGTGGAGCAGTTACTGTGGAGAGCTTGGATGATGCTGAAGAATTGCTGGCCACAGAAGTAAGGCTTGTTAGTTGTCAAAGCGAAATCTGGTAATGGCAATGAGAAATGAAAGACAGCATCTTAGAGTTCTGTTCTTCAGGGACCCAGAGAAGTGGTCTTGCTTCCATAGGGGTGTAGGGCTGCTTCTGTCCAAAGTTTACTGACTTACGAGAAAACTGCACATTGTCAATATAGTAACTTTGGAAGCTATGAAAAAGTAGAAAGATATTTCAACTCAGTGGCAAACATCTCTTTTATTTGGTGTATATCTTTACAGTCTTTATTCTGTTTTTATCTATTTGCAGCTGCTTTTGTATGGTCATGTTAGTGTTTTTTGTTTTTTACCAAAAGACTGTAATTATGCTGCATATACATTTGGCATATAGAATTTGCTTTCTCAGTTTAATCGTTTAAGCATTTCAAGTATCTTTAGGAACTCTTCATAAACATTTAAGTGGGTACTTAAGATTTTATCAGGCATTTGTGCTGTTGTTTATTGAGCTATTCTCCTAGTGTTAGACTCAAGATTTTTTTTCACTCCCACTGAGGTGAATATCTCTGTAGCTTAACACTTTTTCTGTATATCAGATTCACCTTATGCTAGGTTCCTAGAAGTGAAAATACGAAGGATTATGAATTTTTTATAGTCTCTTGGTACATATTCTAAATTAACCACTAGAAAGATTGGACCAATTTTTTCCCTCTTGGGGTGTATGAGAATGCACATCTTGTGCAGTGGATACTTAGGATGCAATTTTATGGTGAGGTGGCTTTTCTTAAACATTTCTTTTCACCAGTCTTTGAAATGTGTCTGCTCTAGAATAAAGTCAGGAGAACACATGGGATCACAGAAACAAGCAACTCAGCAGATATGGTGCTTTCTGCCATAACCATGAAAGGCAAAATAATTGACCTGATACAGCCAGTTAGTGATCTGTTGCTGGAAGGAACCAGAGAGAGGCAGGGCATTGAAGGAAAGTTCTAAAACTACTGGGGAATAAACAAGCCTAGTCTTGTGCCTTCCTAATTCTCTTTTAAAGGGATGAGCAGACTGCGGGTGACCAAGTGCCAACAGGGCTGATTTGCATTGCTTTGAACAGAGCTGTCTATCTCATTCCCTTCAGCCCACAGCCCCGAGGTGTAACAGCGGGGGTGAGGTGCTCACTGCAGCCATTAGGCAAATGAAGACAGGGCCATCTGTTTCTGTTTTTACAGCAAGCCATGGACATCTTGGGCTTTCTTCCTGATGAGAAGTATGGATGCTATAAACTCACTGGAGCCATCATGCACTTTGGAAACATGAAATTTAAACAGAAACCTAGAGAAGAGCAACTGGAAGCAGATGGCACAGAAAGTAAGAATTACTTTGAAGGATACGGTATATACTTCAAATCCCTGGGCCCAAGCCTGCCCCCTTTTCCTTGCAGTTAACCTCACCTCTTACTTAAAATTAATCAATAGTGTCTCCCTTGGTTGCTGTTCTTCAAAAATGGTTCTGTCAACTACCATTCTAATGTAGAATCCTCCTATCACAGAATAAGAAGCACTCCTCAATAATTATTGATGATCCAGTCAATTTGCTAAACTTGGGTGAAAGAGAATGCCTTTAGCACATAGATTATTGAGAACAATGAGAGAAAGGAACGAATCATGGCCGGACACGATGGCTCACACTTGTGATCCCAGCACTTTGGGAGGCTGAGGCAGGTGGATCACTTGAGGCCAGGAGTTCAAGACCAGCCTGGCCAATATAGAGAAACCATGTCTCTACTGAAAATACAAAAAATTGGCCGAGAGTGGTGGCGCACACCTATAATCCCAGCTACATGGGAGGCTGAGGCATGAGAATTGCTGGAACCCAGGAGGCAGAGGTTGCAGTGAGCTAAGATGGCACCATGGGCGACAGAGCAAGACTCAGTCTCAAAAAAATAAATAAATAAAATAAAATAAAAATAATAAGGAGCAAATTATGATAAAATGTATTAAATGACATAATGGAGATGTGAACTAAGGCCCTTGGAATTCCCGCGGGATGTAACTAACTCATAGGGGTGAGACCAGGAGGCTTTATTTCCCCTTGTTTTTTTTTCACATTTAAAAAAAGCTATACTCTTTTCTGCTTACCAGAAAGATTTATGGCACCTTACAATGAATGATCTGTCTAGAATGATCATTAAAATAAATCCCCACAATTATGAAAAGAAGAAAGCATAGTTATTCCATTTAATATTAAAATTCCTTACAACTGAAATGAAAAGAGAAAACCCATTCATTCAACTCTTTCAACAACTAATTTTTTAAATTTTATATTTTTAATGCATGAAATATACATAACATACAATTTACAATTTTAGCCACGTTTAAGTGTACAGTTCAGTGGCATGAAGAACACTCACATTGTTATATAATTAGCAATGTAATCCACTGCTAGAAGTTTTTCATCATTTCAACCTCAATAAACTATGTACTTATTAAACCCAAACTCCCTATTATCCCCTTCCGGTACTCCTGGTAACCACTGTTTTACTTTCTGACTCTAGGCACCTTATGTAAGCGTAATCATATGATATTTGACCTTTTGTAACTGGCTTATTTCACTTAGCATAATGTCTTCAAGGTTCATCCATGTCGTAGCATGTATCAAAATTTCATTCCTTTCTAAGGCTAAATAATATTCCAGTGTGTGCATATAACACATTTATCTTTTCATCAGTCTATGGACACTTGGTTGCTTCCACTTTTTGGCTATTATGAGTAATGCTGCTATGAATGTTGGTATATAAATATCTGTTTGAGTCTCTGCCTTCAATTCATTTGTGTATATACCTACAAGTGGAATTGCTAGAATAAATGGTAAATCTGTTATTTTTTTAGGAACCATCATATTGTTTTCCACAGTGGCCATACCTCTTTACATTTTCACCAGGAATGCACGAAGGTTCCAGTTTCTTCACATCCATGCCAACATTTGTTGTTTTCTGTTTTTTGGTTTTGTTTTTTATAGTAGCCATCTTTATGGGTATAAAGTAGTATCTTATTGTGGTTTTGATTTGCATTTCCTTCCTGGTTGGTGATGTTGAACATCTTTTTATGTGCTTATTGGCCATTCGTATATCTTTTGAGAAATGTCTATTTAAGTCCTTTGCCTATTTTTAAAATTAGGTTATTTGTTTTTTTGTTGTTTGACAAATAAGTTTTCTGGTTTTTTTTTTTTTTTTTTTTTTTTGAGACAGAGTCTTGCTCTGTGGCTCAGGCTGGAGTACAGGGGGGCAATCTTGGCTCCCTGCACCTTCTGCTTCCCAGGTTCAAGCAATTCTTGTGCCTCAGCCTTCCGAGTAGCTGGGATTACAAGTGCACCACTATGCTGGGCTAATTTTTATATTTTTAGTATAGGTGGGGTTTCCCCGTGTTGGCCAGGCTGGTCTCCTGTCCTTAAGTGATTCACCCACCTTGGCCTCCTAAAGTGCTGGGATTACAGGCCTGAAACACCACACCTGGCCTGTTGTGCAGCAGATAATTTTAGAGGCCAGGCTGTGCCAGGGTCTATTCTTGATGCTAGGGATAGATCTGTGAACAAAATATTGTCCCTGTCCTGTCTAGTGTGGGAGTTAGAAAATAAATACATAAATATGTAACAAGTTCCATACAAAAAGGAAGTAAAGCAGAGTTTAAAAAATAAAGAATGATAGGATACAGGGGTTGTTGTAGATAGGGTGGTCAGGAAGTCCCTCAGAGAAGAGGACTCAGCACAGATGTGAATGAAGTGAGGCAATGTAATATGAAGATTTTGTAAACATCTTACACATTAACATATTCACATATGCTTTTATGGCATCTTATTTTATTTTTGCCATCCCGTTTGCTTTTTCCATGCTTTAAAACAAAGGTTTTTCTTGAAGAATGGTTTTTATTACAAAAAACAAGGCATACTTATTAATAAATCAGAAAACACAGATGAGCAAATGAAATGTGTAATCTCATCCGCTCTCCCTTTTGGCTTCTTCTCAGGTTCTTTGCTGGAGCTTCCTTGTCTTCCCTACTGCTAATTGCTCTAGGCCTGCTCAGGGCTCAACCCTTGAATCTTTCCTCTTCCCTCTCTATACTCATTTCTTTGGTGCCCATCTCAAACTGAACATGAATAGAACTGAACTCTTCATCCCACCCTGCCTTTACTACCAACTCTTCATTTCTAGTCTTCTTCAAAAATGCCAGCTAGGTTCTCCCAGTCACCCTGACTCAAATCTCAGAATCATCCAGACTCCTCTCTTTTTCTTTGTCTCTACCTTTGAAATCCAAAAGCTCACAACTTATCACCATGGCCATGTCTACTGCCACCACCTAGCCCAAGCCACCATTTCTTACCAGATTATTGCCACAGCCTCCTTCCTTGTCTCCCTGCCTGAACCCTTGCCTATGATGGATAGGTGGACAGCTCTGCACCCAGAAGCTACTGTCAGTCCTTTCATAGTGTCAGTCAGCCCTTGTTCCACCATGTCCTGCTTCTGCTCTAAACTCAACAATGGCTCCCACCTTACTCCAAATGAAACCCCACATCCCTGTCACAGCTTCCTTAACCTCTATATTAGGTTGGTGCAAATGTAGTTGTGGTTTTTATCATTACTTTTAATAGCAAAAACCGCAATTATGTTTGCGCCAACCAATACTTCTCTTCTCTCTCTAATCCCTACCGTTAGTAGCAAAATCTACCATTTTCTCTTCTCTCGTTCCCCTCCACTCAGATGTTCTGGCCTCTTGGTTGTTTTTGGAGCCTGTAAGCACTCCTATTGAAGGACTATTTTCACTAACTCCTCTTTCTGCCTGGAACTTTTCTCCTGTCCTCATATCTTACTCCCTCACTTATTAAAGTAACTTCTTGAATCTTACCTTATTAGAAAAGCCTTCTCTAGCTACCTCCACCACTATCCCCCTAATCTAAATATTTTCCTTCATGTCATTCATACAGCTAGTTTTTACTGACTGTCCTAGCCTTCACCCCTCAGTCTTTACCAGATGTAAGCTTTGTAAGAGCAGGGACCTCATTTGGTGTGTTCACTGCTATATTTCCAGGTTTTAAAATGTGCCTGGCACATAGTAATGGATAATTATTTGTTATGTGAATCCTACCTACTCAGGGACAATCACTGTGAATGCCAAAGGACATATTTTTTAATGTAGCTTTCTAGTTGAATATGCACATACAACTTTTTAAAATAAAAATTTGTGATCATATGCATGCTAGTATTTTTTTTTACTAAATTATATTTGAATATCTTTTGTCTTTTCGGCAATATCTTTTTAGATGGCTACAAAATATTCCATTGTGTGAATGTGCCATAATTAACTTAAGCATCTTACTGGATACTGAGTTTTTTTCAGTATGCTTCTACCTTTAGCTCATTTTAAAAACAGAGGTGTTGAATTTTTCTTTAATTCTAAGGGTTCTTAATGTATTAAGCTTTGGTAAATTTTTCCCAGTTAATTATTTGGGAAGGAATTGAAGGAGCTTGACAGATGAAGAGGGAAAGGGGAAGGGCACCCAAATCCAAAGGGGCATCCTAGCCTTTGCCTCTTTCTTGAGTTCCAACTCCATATTTCCAACTCTCAGCTGCATATTTTCTAGTATCCTAAACTCTGCATGGCTAAAAGTCCATCATCTTCTCCCCTAAGTGATGTCTTCCTACTGGCATTTCTATTCATATTTACGGTACTGGTCTTCTCTCTACTTCTCAGACTGGAAACCTCCTAGTCATATTTCTCAGTCTCTCTCTTCCTTTCTCATTACTAATTTGGAGCTTCAGCATCTGACACTTGGGCATTCTGCAATGGGTTCACTCTGTAGTTTAAAACTCTTCCTACTCTGGTCTGTCTTGCACATTTCCAAAATTAAGCATTCTAAAGCCTGACTCTAATTATGTCATTTCTCTGCTTATAGCTCCTTTAACATTTCCCCATTCTTTAATTAATACGTTATAGCAGCATTAGATGTCTTCTGCAACCAGAAATCACCCACTTTTCTCAGTTTCTCACTCTCCCTGGCACTGTAGTCCAATCCATCTGGGTTATAACCTCTTCTTGGACCATACATTGTACTCTTCAATGCCTGTGGCTTCAAGTAGTGCTGTTCATTTTTACAGAAACTCTTGTTCTCCCATATTTGCCTCCAAAAACTCTTGTCATCCTTCAAGGCTCAGATGGAATGTTGTTTCTTTTTTAATCCTTCCCCAGTCATGCAGCCCAGAAGGGCTCTTGCTCTGCTTCACACTTTCGTGATACTCGATATCTGTGTCTCTTATGCAGTTGTTTTACTGACATATTATTTTTTTCTCCGTGTTTTACTTACTCTCATAGATTATAATTTATTGATGCCAGGGATTTTTGCCTTTTTTATTTATTTTCTTATTACGTTATCTAGCATCAGGGCTTACATATAGCAAATGCTCAGTAAACTTTGTTTAATAAATTAATGAAATATGAACAACTCAAAAATTGTATTATAACCTTCCATAAAAGAGATTAATATCGTTATCATAACCCCTGTAGACTGACAAAACTGGATTTTGTTTCATTCTTTTATATCTGGTTATTTGCAGATGGGACTGAACTGGGATAGAATTGTAAATTTGGAAAAGATTGCTTTTGAATTTCTCTACCTTTTTACCTGTTTTCAGATGAAGTCATACTTTGTTCTTTCCATCTTCCTGATTTCAAAATAAGCTTACCAAACCTGGTTACTCTTCGCTAGACAGTAGTTTGCAAACTTGGCTGCTCACCAGAATCACTGGGGAACTTTTAAAATCCTGAAGCTCAGGCATTACCCAAGCCAGACAAACCAGATTTCTGTGGGTGAATTTCAGGCATCAGTATTTGTTTTTACAACTTGCCAGGGACCCCAATGTGCCGTCAAAGTTGAGGACTACCGCAATAACAACTTTGTTCTTAAACTTGTATGTGTATCAGAATCACCTGGGTAACGTGATAAAACTAGAGCAGCCCAGCCCCTAACCTGCTTCAGGGAGCCTGTTGTTTAATATTTGATTAGCTCTCCAGCTATGCCAATGCACACTGATGCTTGAGAACCACCACTGTAGCTAAATGTGACCTCCCCCAGGTAAGATCATGCAGCCTAATTAAAGTCCATAGGTTCATTCACAAGGTCCTGAAGGCACTGATGCTTATGGGTGGGAATTTCATAAAGCCTATTTGGGAATACGATTAAAATATGTTTACACACATTGCTATCTTTACAATAGTAGTTCCTGAATGTCAGATGGGCATTTATTCATAGATTTACGCTATTTTCATCTTGGTTGTAAACTGTAAACATTTAGTGCAAATTAAGTAATTTACTTTTTGGAAGATGATGACTTCTATTGCTTCCTCCGCCCCCCAAAACAGAGAACATATGTGATGCATAATGTAAATCTCTGGAGTAAATCCAGGGCACACTAGTCCTGTCTGTAGATACTCAACTGTCTCTGGAGTAAGTGAGAAATAATCCTGTAATGTTACATGCTATTTCTGTTAAGCTTAAGGTGGGGTACTCCTGAGAGAATTTGAGTTTCTTTTGTTCATGGATAAAAATAGACTCACAGGACTGTGCTTAACACTGGAAAAAGGATATATGAAGACTCTCGGCGTGGGAAACTATTCCTTGAGACTATTATTACCTGTATCATGCCTCTGCATGCTTCCAAAGCTTAGAAAAAACAAGTGTTTCCTCTTTTTTTTTAAACCCAGACAGATACCAGAAAATTGTTTTTCACATTGTTGGTTACTGTTCATCTCCACTCAGATTGACCAGACACATTTTATTTCTTCCCATCTTTTACATATTTTCACACTGGATTAGATACTCTGTAAAGTCTCTCCCAGTTCAAAAAGTCTATGATCTGACATACCGGATTCTTAACTTGAAATTGTCAAGCTTTTGCCTCCAAACCTGGCACTGTTAGCAGACTCATCTCAGCACAGGGTGGGCATATCTGCTCTACTTTTGATTTTCATTTATTTTTCCAGATAAGCTTTGTGTTTTGAAAGGTTTCGTAGCAACCAAGTACCCAGGCTATTATCACTGCAAATAAACTAACATAAAGTAGGTATGTAGCTTGTAGCAATGTATGTATAATATATATTGATTTTAGTTTATAAGCCAATCAAACATTTCAAACATTTTAAGCCTTGTAGACACTTAAAAGGCTGTGAAAAGGAAATTGATATTGCTAATACAGATGAGATAGACCTCTCTAATTGCGTTTTGTTTTTACTTTATTTTCTGTTTGTGATTATTGCTCAGGAAAATTTGCAGGTTTTTTTTTCTTTAGTGAATTAAAGAAACGCTGCACTACCTTCTATTATGAGACATTATTCAACAGAATGACTATGCCAGACATACTAGCATATCTCCAAATTCATTTAAAATAGAAAGCAGAGAGAGGTTTTGGATGAGCGGAATATTTATTTTGTTTGGTAACTGAAATAATCCACAATTTGAAATATGTTTATAACTTTTTGCCTGTGTCGTTATTTTATGTCATTTTTTTCATACCTAAAGTGATGCATGCCTATTTACTTTTCCTTCTGATAATACTTATTCTCCACTACTTTAGGAAATGGAAGTTTTCTTTCATAAAACAATTTTGTGGGGTGTAAGTATTATTGTTGGACAGCAGAGGGCACTACGGAGTAAACAGAGACTTTGCAGGGAAAGGATGGGCGTTTTACAGATAACTGGCAAGTGTCCTGGCTTCTGTTGATTGGTGCTTGTCTATAATTATCAGATTACATGGCCCAAGTCCGTGTTTTGTTGAAAGAGTCCACAAGTACATGCATAGAAAGAGAAAACAAATAATAAAGATGGCATTTTCCATGTCCTTCAGACAAATTATATCTCAATTTTTAAGAGTCTATTTCTTGATACTAGTCCTCTTTTAGAAGATTCATATGCCATAATATTCACCCTTTTAAACTGTATGGTTATTGGGTTTTAGTATATTCTCAAGGCTGTGCAACCACCACTATCTAATTCCAGAATATTTTATTATCACAAAAATAAACTCCTAGTAGCAACTATTAGTAGTTACTTTGATTTTTGCTTCTCCTCAGCCTGTGGCAACCAACATCGACTTTCTGTCCTCATGGATTTGCCTGTTCTGAACAGTTCATAGAAATGAAATCCTGCAATATGTGGCCTTTTGTGTCTGACTTCCTTTCACTTAGCATAATGTTTTCAAGTTTCAGCCATGTCATAGCACACATCAATGCTTCATTTTTGTAAAATGACTAGCAATATCCTATTATATGAGTATACCACATATTTTTATCCATTCCTCAGTGATGGATATTTCACTTTTCCCTACCTTTTGACTATTGTGAATAATGCTGCTAGAAACATTTGTGTACAATTTTTTGTGTGAACATATGTTTTCATTTCTCTTGGGTGTGTACCTGAAAGTGAAATTGCTGGGTTCTATAGTAACTCTATGCTTAACTTCAGAGTAACTGTCAAACTGTTTCTTACAGAAAATGCACACCATTTTGCATTCCCGCTCACAATGTATGAGGGTTCCATTTTTTCTACATCCTTGCCAACACTTGTTATTGTCTGCCTTTTTGATTACAGTCATTCTAGTGGGTGTGAGTGGCATTATATTTTCTTTTTCATTAATGCCAACGAACTGATGAAGTGAGATTTCAATGTGGCTTTGACTTGCATTTCCAAGAAATAGATTCCTTTAAACTTTTAGGATTCAGGCATTTATTTGAAAACTACAATCTACCTTGCTACATTGATCTAAACACACTATATTTCTGTCCTTTGGATAGTTAGTTTGGCTATAATGGAATGAATTTTAACAGTGTTTTCCTCTCTCCTTCCTTCTCTTCTATCTCTGATGACCAGATGCTGACAAAGCTGCTTTCCTCATGGGCATTAACTCCTCTGAGTTGGTAAAGGACTTGATCCATCCTAGAATCAAAGTTGGTAATGAGTATGTTACCAGAGGTCAAACTATAGAACAGGTAAGGTGATATTTCAAGAGCATTATTATTCTATGATCTTCCAATAATTATTTATATATTGTACTTGTATATTTTTCAACTACTAAGGATGTTTGCAATAATAAAAGCTTCTATAAATGAGCAAAAAAGAGCTCTTGGGATGACTATTCCAAATGTTTTTACTTGTGATGCACACCACAGTAAATGCTCTTGTCTGAAACATACATTTTGAAAGTTTTCCCTTAGGTAGCAAGTATCTTTGCAGATGCAGACAAACCCTCCACTTGTTGTGATCAACATCTTTGTCATCCAGCAAGGAAGCTTTCAAAGTTGTTCGTTCCTAACATGGATAAAATTGGCAAATTGGCATGCCTCACATATTTGGCATATTGGCTCCTTTGACATAAAAGACACATGGTGACATGTTAGTTGAGAAACAGTTTTAGGACATATGCTAAAAACCAATATTTGAAAGGAGGTGGCTATTGAGAACAGAAATGAGAGATGGAATGTCGTGTAGACTTTGTTTAGCATCCATAAGAATGTTGTAGTGGAGAATAACAAATTCTCTGAGGTTTTGCCTTAATGCAGTAAATATTCCCAGGGCCACTGGGTAATGAGACCATCTAAACATGCTAGTAAGTTTCAAAAATAATAATTTATAGCTGTAATGTGTAAGGGAAAATATGAGATAAGCTGGGCTGCAGTAATGCATACACACTAAAATCTCAGTGACAACAAAATATTTCTTACATGAAGTCCAATACAGAGTATATAGCCTTCTCTGTTTTGTAGTTCTATGTTGTTCTTTGTAGTTCTGTGTCATCTGGGACACATGGCCTCCAAAGTGACTGCACAAGGAGAAAAGATCATTTGTAGAGAAAGTACAACCACCTTTAACTGCTTGGGCTAGAAGTAATATCACTTTCACTAACAGTTCATTGATAAGAATTAGTAAAATAATACCTTTAGCTACAGAAAGGGGCTGAGAAATGTAGCCTTTCTGGAAAGAGGAAGTAGTGTCACACATAGTATGGATAAAGCATTCACAGGTATTATTGCCTTCTATTCTTACAATAATACTCAGAGCTAAGTAGGACAGAAATGCATAATTTATGATTTTTCTAGTTGAGCAAACTGAGTCAAAGGGAACGTTAAGTAACATTCTTACCCAGTCTTACTCAGTATACACCCTAACTCTGAAAGAAAAATAGACAAACGTACAAATTTGTAATATAAGACAGTCATCTTCTATATGATGACTAGAATAGATGTGTTTCCCTTGGTGTATTAAGGTAACTGATGTGTCTGTGTTATTTAAAACATTTAAATGACTAATCAAAATCAATTTATTAATTTAGCTTACTCTATAAATGGATAATTCTACCTCTACTATAATACTAACTTTACTATATTGAAATAATTTGCTTACATTTTTGTCTTCTAACCTCTTTGAGGCATGGACTATGTCTAATTCATCTTAGTGCCCCAAGCATCTGAAACAATTCCCTGTAAGCCGTAAGTGCTCCACACATGTTAAAATAGACTACATTGAGCTAAACTTGAATCACGATCAACAGGACACATAATTGAGCTATTTCTTGGCAGTGGGGTTAGAGTTGTTCAGCAGTTGCGTGCCTTCTTAGACATTCACCACAACATGCATGACATGCTATGATTATAGAACAGGGGTTTTCTCTGTATAAAACTAATGAGCCCAAATAGCAAGAAGAGCAGATTTTGAATGTTTCTAACATAAAGAAATGATCGATGTTTGAGGTATAGATGTGCTGATAACCCTGATTTGATCATTACCACATTGTATACATGTATGAAAATATCATACTGTACCTCATAAATATATACAATTATTTTTAAATTAAAATGATAATAAAAGCAAAAAAATAAAAATAAAACTAATGAGCCTATAGGAGGCCTGAGATCAAGCCTTCAGTTCTCTCATATTGTGTTCTGAGGAACTAAAAACATAATATTATAGTAGGGACTCCAGCCTTTACTATAACAGGACCAGTGAAACAAGCTAATATATTATTATTCAACATTAAAATAAAAAAACCTCCTCCTTTCTCTGTCTCTCACTCTCTCTCTCCTGGAGACATAGTAAGAAAGCACACTCTAAGCCTTTTTTTTCCCCTTAGGAATTTTACTGATTTTATAGAGACAATTGTCACTGCTAAAAATAGAGACATGTATGCTCTGTTGATGACAATTGCAAAAGATGGGAAAAAATTTTGCAGCGTTAACATTCTATACAAAATTTAGTTCTAGCTATAATGCTAACTAACTCTGATACCTTGGTTAATTGTCTTCATCTCTCTGAGCACCGCAGTGAAGTGGCTGAACAACTTTGTATTTCCCAATGTAATTGGCATTTAAGATGGGACAGTTCTTTATGGATGAGAGTGTCCTGCACATTGTAGATGTTTGGGATTCCTGGCCCCCAGGTAACTAAATGCCAGTAGCATTCTTAGTCACTGTGACAACCAGAAAATGCCACTTGCATTTCCAAATGCATTCCTCCTTTGAGGAGATACCATCCCAAGGTGAAAACCACTATATATGCCTATCGAGAACTAAGGATCTTCAGGTCTAGTATTTCATGATTCCATGATATTTCTAACTATGTCACCTAGAAATAAGTTCCTTTATGATTAATAATAAAATAATAATAATGTCCACTGAGTACTAACTATAGGTGATGTGCTAAGTGCTTTGCATGGATTATCTCATTTAATCTAATAAAAAGCCTACAAAGTAGATATTGTTATTGCCATTTTACAGCTGCAGACAGTGACCCTTAGAAAGATTAACCACTCAAGGCGACACAACTAGTAAGTAAATACTGGGGTGAGGATGAGGAAGTGATAAAAGCAGAAAAGGGGTGGAAAAGGGAGGATTAACATTTATTGGATACTAAGTGTCAAATGTGCTGTCAGTTTGCATCCCCTGTCTCATTGGATATCTCACAACAACCCTGAGCTACGCATATTTCATTATTATTATTTTACAGATGAGAAAGGCAGGGATCAACATAGTTAAAAATTTTGGCTGGGCACGGTGGCTCACTCCTGTAATCCCAGCACTTTGGGAGGCCAAGAGGGGAGGATCACCTGAGGTCAGGAGTTCGAGATCAGCCTGTCCAACATGGTGAAAACTCGTCTCTACTAAAAATACAAAAAAATTAGCCAGGTGTGGTGGTGTGTGCCTGTAATCCCAGCCACTTGGGAGGCTGAGGCAAGAGAATCGTTTGAACCTTGGAGGTGGAGGTTGCAGTGAGCCAAGATCGTGCCATTGCACTCCAGCCTGGGCAACAGAGCAACACTGTATCTCAAAAAAAAAAAAAAAAAAAAAAAAAAAAAATTAACTATTTGACTTCATTATTTTTTTTCTATTGTTTTCTATCATGCACTATTGCCCCCAGTAACCAAAGTCTTCTGTGAGGTTGTTTTAAAAAGAGCTAAGAAATGGGTGCACTTAACCCCTGAAAAGTGGAAGTATAGATTTAGCCACCTCATTTCCTCTTCATTGGACAAAAAATGATGAAAATGATTAATTAGTGAGCAACATATTGATCTGTTTCATGAATTCATCAGCAGATGTTTACCATCCATTTCTCCTACTGCCTACATCTCCAGGCTTTTTTCCTATGTTTCTCTACCACTTGTCCCACCTGACCTAACAGTGTCTCTCCCACTCCCACTTCTCAAGTATTTAGGGAATTAAAGGGGGGTAAGCAAGTTAGTCATGTTCTTTTAAAAGTTTCAAAGTGACTGCTATAGACAGAGTGATTTCTTCGGTGTTACAGAGGATGAAAATCATTCTTGATGCTTTATTTGTACGTGTGTGCTCTTGATGCTGATAATAAAAAACTGTGATGCCATCCGGCTGATGGATTACTGTGGAAATGACTCAAGATAACTGATCAGGGAGTGGGTGACTCATAACTAAATCACCACCAGAAACCAACTGGCTCCTGCTGCGTGCTGTCTCCTGGGCAGAAGGATGGATGTGATAGGCCTATTTTAAATGTTAAGTGGTTGGAGCACGTTCTGTTGCCAGGCTTGGAGAATGGCCAACTAAAATTCTCTCCTCCTTGGAGTATGTCAGAAACTTGCTACTACAGCAGTGCTATTGAGTTATGGAAGCAGGATATGCATGTGTAGAGCATCATCCAGGCACAAAGGTTGGCGCTGTCCCCAGTGGGTTACTTTAGAACCTTTGCCACACCCCTCCAGGGAAGGAAAAGGCAGCCTCAGTTTTACAGCAGGAGAATCTGAGTCAGAATGATGCACCAAATGGCTATTCTCTGTCCAGGTTGTTGAGAGCAACACTGGGAACTAATATAATAAAGAGTTGGAAGCTAAGGCTAGGAAGATCCTTTAAGAGTGTTTTTCAGATGAAGATGCTGCTTTCCAGAAAGGTTAGATCACTTGCCAAAGGTTACACAATTCATTGGCATCTACAGCAGTGGCAGAACAAGGATTAGGGATTATAAATTTCTAATGTACTATATCACTATGTTCAAACTATTACTCATGGTATTACAAATATTCTGAATCTTATTAAAATGGTAAGGAAGACTTCATTAAGGACTGCAATAGATATATTGCAACAGGGTAGAGATACTGGGCTCAACTGCAAGTACAACAAGGTTAAGTGGGGATTTATAGCCCAAGACCAGAGGGAGGGGATCAGTGGGTGGAAAATTACTAACAGTGGGTAGGAGGATTTTTTTTAAACTGACCTAACAGGATTCTTGCTAAAGGCAGGCCAATAACATGTACATCAAAGGTGGGGGATAGGGGAACTTAATCAGAGATCAAGGGTGAGTGACTTAGCAGACTTCTTCCTGTAGCTGGGCTAGACAGGCTGAAGACAGGACAGGTAAGGTGGAGGTGAGGGGTCAGAGGATCCTCATTAAAGTTTGGTCAAGGAGAGAGTCTTTGTCAATAGTAATCAGCTGGGGATTGTGTTAGCTTACAGATTCTGATTCAGTAGGTCTGGGACTGGGCCTGAGAGTTTGCATTTTTAACACACTCTTAGGTGGTGTTGCTGCTGCTTGTCTTAGGATCACACTTTGAATAGCAAGGCTTTGGGACACATTACCACACCATAACCCGGGATAGTTAGTCCTTTAATAATAGGAACGTGATTCCTCTCATCTGTGTTTCCATAAGGAGGCACCAGGCTAGCTTACTCCTTTCTCCTACCCATCTCCTTTCCTCCTTTTTCCTCCCTTCCTCTCTCTCTCCTTTTCCTTCTCCCTCCCTCCTTTTCTTCCTTCCTTCCCTTCCTTCCTCCCTCCCTCCCTCCATCCCTCCCTTTCTTCCTCCCTCCCTTCCCCTCTTTCTCCCTTTCTCTCTTTCTCTCTCTTTTCCTTCCTTCCTTCCTTCCTTCCTTCCTTCCTTCCTTCCTTCCTTCCTTCCTTCCTTCCTTCCTTCCTTCCTTCCCTTCCTTCCTTCCTTCCCTTCCTCCCTCCCTCTCTCCTTCCTTTTCTTTCTTTCTTTCTTTCTTTCTTTCTTTCTTTCTTTCTTTCTTTCTTTCTTTCTTTCTTTCTTTCTTTCTTTCTTTCTTTCTTTTCTTTCTTTCTCTCTCTTTCTTTCTCTCTCTCTCTTTCTTTCTTTCTCTCTCTCTCTTTCTTTCTTTCTTCCTGTCTGTCTCTCTCTCTCTCTCTGTCTCTCTCTTTCTTTTCTTCCTTTTCTCACTGTATTCATCAGAATGTTGGAACCACAGAAGGTCAATAAACACATCCTGATTTGACTAGAAGGTGGTTGCTGATAGAGAATGCCCAGGATTAAAACGAACACTTCAGTCAGATGAAGGAGTGTTTTCAATGTAATTTCTAGGTAACCTGTGCTGTTGGCGCCCTGTCCAAGTCAATGTATGAAAGGATGTTTAAGTGGCTGGTGGCACGGATCAACAGGGCCCTGGATGCCAAGCTGTCAAGGCAGTTCTTCACTGGCATTCTTGACATCACTGGTTTTGAAATCCTTGAGGTAAGTGTATCTGGTAAGAAGGAAGTCAATGCACATTTATAAGAAGATTAGAAAATGTTACTTGAAGATGGGAAAATATGGTCAAAGCATGAGGATCATTCTGTGCATACCTTAAGGGCTACCTTGATTGGAGAAGAGCTATAATTAATAGTAATTATTGTTGTACTTAATGGTATTAAGTATTTATTGATTTCTTAATTCTGTCTTACATAAAGGTAAATAGAGGTAAAGGAATTAATTGTGATTTTAAATTTTAATACCATTAAGTTCTGTGTTATTGTAATAATCTTTAGAAAATTGCACTTAATGATATTACAATTCAAAATTACAATTAATTGAGTTAATTGAGCATTTGTTTCTTGTTGGGTCTATTTCCGATCATATAATAATGGTTATGGTTTTTTCTTTACCTGACGTTCTTGAAAGTGGACCTCAATTTTATTTTTATCTCTTCTTCTTACCTATTCATATCCTTGAAGTATAATAGCCTTGAGCAACTTTGCATTAATTTTACCAATGAAAAGTTACAACAGTTCTTCAATCGGCACATGTTTGTTCTGGAGCAAGAGGAATATAAGAAAGAAAGCATTGAATGGGTGTCTATTGGCTTTGGTCTGGATTTGCAAGCTTGCATAGATCTCATTGAGAAGGTAATATATATTTTTCTCCTTGTCCATTTTCATTTCGGGAGAATTGTCCCTGCCTGTTACGTTGATCCATGTCAGGACTTAGGCTCTATCAGAGGATGGGAAATGGGGGCGGAAAGTCCTGCACATTTTGTCTTAATGGTGTTTGTGTGCATCACCCATGGCATCCGAACGAAACTCTCTTGTCAGTTGCCCCCTCCATCATCTCTAACGCAGGCTTTCACTGCACATTTGCTGCTAATGCATGGCCTCCACTGTTAATGTGAGAGGAAACTTGTCGAGATTAAAAAATTGTTGTGCTCTTGACTGGAAAAACACAGAGCTGAAAATATGAGCACTGTAGGGCCTGACTGATTAACATAAGGTGAATGAGTAGACCCAGAGCAGCTTAACGAAATTTGGCAAATTAGCATGCAAACAAACAACTGCCATCAATCCTCAAGGCCACTACCTTGCAGGATGTAGTTTGTTCATTTAATTGGACAAGTACCAGTTAAAGTAATTTATGACAGTACGTCATGGTTTATTAGTAAATTAGCTGCAGTGTACAGTTTCTGAATTTGGTGATATCCCAATACTCTGAAATCTTTCTGCATGTTCTGGGAAAGATGAGCGGGGTTTGCTGGGGAATTATGTATGTCCTTTCTGTGGCTTTCTCCAAGGGAGCAAGCATGGCGGCATGTTAGCAGTTACATGCCTCTTGGGCTTCGCCATAATCGTGGATTGCGGTGAATCTTGAAGATGGATCTGGGCAGTCTGAAGCCTTTAATTTCCTGAAAACTCTAGCTATGCTGTCACAGTTGATTCTCAACAATCCTGCTAGGAAGGAGCTAGATCAACTGACCTTTCCCTGTCCTTTGCAAGCCTCAGGTTTTATCAATCTGTGTCCTATCAATTTCATTTATTAGGCTTTAGATCTTTTCGAAAATAACTATTATTTCCAACGGGAGTAGATATCCCATTGATTTTATTTATTTTATAACAAGTTAACTTTCTGGGGGAAAGACAGGCTGATAAAAAAATAATAATAATGAATCAACCATGAGCTGATTAAAAATAGTAATAAGCATGAACCAACCATGATCTGGTAAATGTATTCTGGCCTTATAAAAGCTGTAGTTGTCTGATTAGAAATGAAACAAAAGAACTGGAGGTCCTCAGAGGGACAGATTTAGCTCCTGGCAATTGTCACCTATCATATATACACACTTTGATTATCACAAGATACTGTTTCCAGGCAGGAACGTTGACATAGACGTTCAGATCCTGACAAGTTCTGTGAATGTTACTGATTTTTAGTTGATCTGAAGTCTGTTGCCTCATTTGTGCCAGTCTTGGTTATTCCAATTAACACACTAGCGTCATGGATGTAATTTCCTGTTGTATTTTCTACTGATATAATAAAATGAGAAAAAATTACTGACCAGATGATGAAAGGAAAAGATAAGTCTTTGGTTTTCGACAAACAATTTCAACAGGATCCAGGTCAGGCAAATGAAAATACCAAAGACTTCCTTGAAAAGATTCTAAATTTTGAAAAGACCCATTATGTTGGTTGGGGCTATCTGAAGAAGATTTGTAGCAGATATTAATGATCAAACTCAGTCCTTGAAATAAAATGCATCATGGGATGTTTTTAAAATTCGAAAGAACTAAAACATATCAATGTGTATAAAATGTCGTATAGCATGCATCTCTGTATACATATAAGGAAAAAGGATTTTCATTACATGAAAGTTTCATATTTGTACAAAAAAGTGCTTGTAGTAGTCCCAGCTACTAGGGAAGCTAAGGCAGGAGAATAGCTAGAACCTGGGAGGTGGAGGTTGTAGTGAACCGAGATCACACTGCTGCACTCCAGCCTGGGCAACAGAGTGAGATTCTGTCTCAAAAAAAAAAAAAAAGGTTATATCAAACTAAAATAAAAAATGTATTCTAACACAAACTTTAATTGTTAATTTGGTCTTCAAGTTTATAGTGACCTCCTTTCACATTTATGCTGTGAACAAATCTATTATAGGATTTGCTCATGTTTTATTACTTGAAATATTCTAGTTTGTTTAGAACTTGTGCATTAATAATTTACATACTAAAGTATTAATATATAATGACATATTTATGGTTATACATAAGGCATTGGTAAAGAGATCTTCCCTATTATTTCTTAATAAATACTCTCCAAATTATACATTTAAAAACTTACTATTTGGTGTAAACACCCTAGAAGGCAACATACTTCTTCCAATAATTTAGCTCTTTGGAAAATTTCTCACGATATCGGGATTAGGATAGATTTTAGAATTTTACCAGCCTCAAGAGAAAATTTGCTTCAATACTTTTCATTCACTGGTTTTTGAGTCCAAACTACACTGCCTAGTTTGATTACATTATTTACTTTATTGGCCTGACTTGACCTGAATAATATATAATGATATTCCATCAGACAATAGGAATTTTTGATGTCAGTAGTTAATAGTATCAGCTATCCCAAAGAAAGTTCTAAAATATTTTAACTACTGGCAGCATCTTGGCATTATATGTTATCACCTCCCAAGGGAAACTTTTCAGATGTGTTCATTCTTGGTGTTTTTAATATAAAATGAAATCATATTAATATCTAATTGTTTCTTGTATGCACATGAGTATTTTCTTTAAACACATACCTCCATGCTTTTTTTGATTGGCAACTCTTACATTTTGTTTGATAATTGATCACAGCAAAGCAGTCAAGTTCCCAGAACTTAGACCTGTATGTCTCAGGGTTCACCTGTCAATTAATTACTTAGCAGAAATGTGCTGAGGGCCTACACTTTAGTTACCTTGGAACCTACTATGATAAGGGTTATGATGTGCAAACCCCAGAAGGCATCATCCTGGCATTCCAGGAACTTCTAGTATTATTGGAAATAAGCCTTAAAACAAAGGCTTTTACTTTTTTTTAAAACCAACAAGTAAGTCTACTTTGCAACTATTTGTTTTGATTGCTTCCTCTTCACCCCTTTGCTGAAGGAGGGAATCCTGCCCTAGGTTTATGGGAAAGGCTGAACATGTGACATTCAACACTAGACAGATGAGACCAGCATTTTAGTAGCCACATATGCTCACAGCCTACACGGGGTACACCTTGAACCATGCAGGGCCACAGGAGGGCTGTGCTGAGAAAAGAGTGAAAAAGCAGGGGCTGTGGGAGGCAGACTTTGTAGTAATTATAGGTGACGTGACAGTAGAATTCTACAAGAGGGTGTGATAGGCTTGTTTGAATAATTTCATGGGCTGATAGAGAAATGAAACCCATTACTCAGGGATAAGCAGGCACTATGCATGGTCCCTGCCATAAGGAGAGTGTTTGGCTAAGGGACATAACACATGGGAGCACAACAGAAAGGGAACTTTTGAGCCCCTCCTGGTTTTTCCCAGATGCCAAGGCACACATAATGTTGGGCCTCAATTTTAGGCCTTTTACCACACTACTGTATATAAGACTCTGTATAAAATGCTGTAGAGAAATATAAGCATTTTTTATAAATAGCTTTGCCTTCAGGAAATTTGCAGTCAAGTAAAGGATTTGTAAGTCTAATAAATGTAAAAAATGCATTTAAAAAATTATGTGCTATATGATGCAATAAAATTTTCCTACACACCACATTCTCTCCATCAGCAAGTTGGCACTCAGCTCTAAATTCAATGCATATCTTATTTTTAATGACTTCTCATAAGCTCCAACACTACCACTACTCTAGATCAGGGATCAGCAAACTGACTTTGTGGACCCAGTCTAGCCTGCAGCCTGTTTAGGTAAATCAAGTTTGATGGGAGCATGGCCACACTCATTTTGTTTACAGGTTGTTGCATGCTGCTTTCAGTGCTTCAATGACTAAGTGGATAGCAAAGGTCTGAGAGAGACTCTATGGTCCTCTAGAGAAAAAGTGTGCTAATGGAGTTCATGAGATTTGCAGTAACATTTTTTGTTTGTTTGTTTGTTTGGTTTTTTGAGACAAGAGTCTTTCTCTGTTGCCCAGGCTGGAGTGCAGTGGCCCAATCTGGCTCTGCAACCTCTGCCTCCCGGGTTCAAGTGATTTTCCTGTCTCAGCCTCCCGGGTAGCTGGGATTACAGGCACACACCACCATTCCGGGCTAATTTTTGTATTTTTAGTAGAGACAGGATTTTACCATATTGGCCAGGCTGGTCTCGAACTCCTGACCTCAGGTGATCTGCCCGCCTCAGCCTCCCAAAGTGCTGGGATTACAGGTGTGAGCCACCTCACTCAACCTGTTTGTTTTTTTAAAACGCTTTAAAAATGTAAAAGCCATTCTTAGCTCACCGGCTTTCCAGTACAGAGTGCAGGCAGGACTGAGCCCACGAGCCCTACTTTCTAAATCAATGATCCTCTTTAAGCATAAATGAAATCACAGTACTTCATTTAAAAAGTCTCCAAAGGCTTCCTATTACATTTAAAATGAAAGCCACATGTCTTACTACGGCCTATAAGGCCTTTGAGATCCAGCTACTACTTACTTACCTCTTTGACATTCTCTCTTAACATGTACTCCGTTAAGCTAGCTTTTCTCTGCCCACACTGGCGTCTGGCAGGACCTCAGACTTGCCAAGTGGGCTCTGGCCTCGGGGCCTTTGCATTCTTCATTTTTCTGCCTGGAATACTTGTGCACAGATCTTCTCAGCTTGTTGTTTTCATTTAGGAGAAGTGTCTTACCCAATGACTCTATCTAAAACCTCTTTACCCCCTGTCATTCTCTATTTCATTACTTTGAATGTTTTCTTCAGAGCATTTATATGAAACTAAGTCATTTGTTTTTTGGAGTTATTTCTTTGTTTACTTGCCTATTGTCTGCCACTCCACTAGAACATATGCACCCTGAGGACAGGCACTTTGTGTATGTGGCTCACAGCTGCATCAATCACCGGCAGTTACTGGTAAGGGTATTAAGTAGCAGATATTTAATTAATATATGTTGAATGGATGATTGCTGAGACCAGCTTGGTCAGGGAGACCCTAACCTAGCGGCGCTAGAGGAATTAAAGACACACACACAGAAATATAGAAGTTTGAAGTGGGAAATCAGGGGTCTCACAGCCTTCAGAGCTGAGAGCCCCAAGCAGAGATTTACCCACATATTTATTAACAGCAAGCCAGTCATTAGCATTGTTTTTGTAGATATTAGATTATCTAAAAGTATCCTTTATGGGAAACGAAGGTATGGGCCAAAACAAAGGGGTGGGTCTAGCTAGTTATCTGCGGTAGGAGCATGTCCTTAAGGCACAGATCGCTGTGCTATTGTTTGTGGTTTAAGAACGCCTTTAAGCGGTTTTCCACCCTGGGTGGCCCAGGTGTTCCTTGCCCTCATTCTTGTAAACCCACAACCTCCCAGCATGGGTGTTATGGCCATCATGAACATGTCACAATGTTGCAGAGATTTTGTTTATGGCCAGTTTTGGGGCCAGTTTATGGCCAGATTTTGGAGGACCTGTTCCCAACAGATGATTGCTAGTTTTATGCAGTGAATATTCTTCCCTTTGTCAATTGATTGGGTTCCTGGGAAATAATTTATACTGACCCCCTACTGAAAGTGCAGGTGGTTTTAAAAAAAATCTGCTGCTCTTATGTCTCTTCAACAGCCAATGGGCATCTTTTCCATCCTTGAAGAAGAGTGTATGTTTCCTAAGGCTACAGACCTGACTTTCAAGACCAAACTCTTTGACAACCATTTTGGAAAGTCGGTTCATCTCCAGAAGCCCAAGCCTGATAAGAAGAAATTTGAAGCTCATTTCGAACTTGTCCATTATGCAGGAGTGGTGAGTTACCTCTGGACCCCCGGTCTTGAATTTTCCTGATTTTGTTTCAAATATGCTCAGCCAAAGCCCTTAGATGATATTTAAGTAATGTTTAGATTAAATGAAGAGAAGAACAAAATATATCTCAGTTCCACAAAAAAGGTAGTGTAACCATTTAGCACTCAGGAAATGAAATGGCCATACTACAATAGCATTCCATGTGCACAGAGGTCAAAAATCTCCAAATGGACTCTGTCAACCTCAACTCAAAGCAAGGCAGCTTCAGAAAGGCATGGAGACCATCAAAGTCATAGTTTCTCCCCATTTGTCCTTCCTTTTAACTTAACGTTGTGTGAATGAGTGATTTCAATTGATCTTTTTATTGAAGATTTTTTTATTCTCCCATAAAGAAATAGTCAACGTGAAGTAATGGTCTCCAAACTATGGCCAAAAAAGGTTTCTGATGACTCTTGCTACCTCTCCTCATTTCCTCACCGGCGTATATGCCCCTTTTTCTGCACTTCTACTTCTGGATGGTGATTCTGGGTGGAACAAAAAGAGAACTGATAAAGGATAAAATAATACTTTGACCTGAAAATGGCCTGCCAGCTGTACACAGATATGTTTATAGTTCTCTTCTTTGATATCCTGGCATATTAATTATAATGATATATACAGTAAAATACCATTGTAATTGCTAGGTTTTTTTGAGTGTTCACTGTGTGTCAGAGACAGTTGGATTATTTTATCATTCTTGCCTTTAAAGGACTGATGGGGTGAAATACCATTCAATCCTTCCTTCCTCTCTGTTGCTCTCTCTCCCCATTCTTATCTCTCCTCTCTTCTACTTCTTCCCCTATCTCTCTCACTTCTTCCCATCCTGTCTGTTCCTTTCTTTTGACAATGTTAATGATAAGAATCTTGAGAATCTTTTTGGGATGCCCAGTGGACTTTTGGAGTGTTATTCAGTACTATTACCTTAAACTGATTTAAAGGTAAAGGACCCACATAATTTGTGATTTATTAAAAGTAATGCACAGGCTGGGCATGGTGGCTCCCTGTAATCCCAGCACTTTGGGAAGCTGAGATGGGTGGATTGCTTGAGCCGTAGGAGTCTGAGACCAAACTGAGCAACATGTGGAAACTCTATCTCCACACACGCACAATAAATAAAAATGCAAAAAAAAAAATAGCCAACCATGGCAGCATGTGCCTATAGTCCCAGCTACTCTGGAGGCTGAGGGGGAAGGATTGATTAAGACCAGGAGGTCGAGGCTACAGCAAACTGTGACTATACCACTGCATTCCAGCCTGGATAACAGAATGAGACCCTGTCTCAAAAAAGAAGAAGAAAAAAAAGGTAATGCACAGCCTTCTATGTTAACTTATGCAATCTTTTTTCTTTTTATTACCTGAAATGCATGCCTTTCCAAAGGTACCTTATAATATCAGTGGTTGGCTGGAAAAGAACAAAGACCTCCTTAATGAAACAGTGGTAGCTGTATTTCAGAAGTCTTCCAACAGACTCCTGGCGAGCCTTTTTGAAAATTACATGAGTACTGACAGTGGTGAGTCATACAATCTTCCTTGATTTTTCAGCCTCAGAATGGAACCCATGGCTGCCTCAGCTTTTACAAAAATTCTTGCTTCTTTCCTGTGATATATTTCTGCTCCCTGTGGTCTGAGTCGTCCTCTCTTATTAGTCTTTCTGTCTTCAGGCTGGGGATTCTTCAGGGAGATGTTACTAGTGCTCTAAGATAGACTCAAGAAGTCTGTTCCTGGCCTGCTTTTGTCTTCCACTTCACCTAGCTACAAAGGGAAAACAAAAAACATGTTTTGATGAATGATTTTGGGGCAATAACTTATTGCCCCAAATATCTAAATAACTATATAACTATATACATACATATATACACATATATATAGTTACATATATATACATATATATATAGTTATTGCCCCAAATATCTTGAAATATTCTCTTTCACAGCACTCTGTGCACTTAGGGTTATTAAAAGCTTTGTGAAGGCAGGTGTTATGTCTGACTTGCTCAACTGTAGCCTCTAGCATGCAGCAAATACCTGTTTAGCAGGCATTCTATTCTGACAACTAATCTTGTTTAGTAGTTTGTAATTTACAAAGTACTGTTAGATACATTATCTTACTTATTTCTTACCATGACACTTTAAGATATGTACAATGTTCCTATCTTTCTACCTAAGCTTTGCCATATAGTAGATTTGTAAAATCAGGGATGCTACTTAAGAGAAGTTAATGCATATCACTGCATTTAGGATGCAGTGAAAACTTCTGCACCATCATATGATGGATTTGAAGAAAATGAGCCAAAGTTGCTAACACCAGCCTCACTGAAGTAAATGCTAACCTACTCACAGAGGGAAGCTCTCCACGATTTACAGCAAAAGTCACAGATCGACAGCCTCTGAGCAGAAACTGGCCTTCAAACACGTTTTGTTTGGTCCACACAAATTTAAAAAATCAGATTTCACATACACATTTGAGTTTCCGTTTTCTTTTGAAAAATGGAAATTCTGGGGAAATAGATAATCTAGCCAGCCTGGGTTCTGATTTCCCCATGGCAACAGTACACCAACTGTTCTTTAAATGGGGTGCGTACTCTCACTTTCAAACATACCCTGCTGTTATCTTACACCCAGCTGCATGTTAACTCCCAGCCCCTATCAGGCTGATTGGTTCTCCTGACTGACATAGGGAATGGAGAGAAAATTTAGCACTTTCTGGCTTTATCAGCACATGATGACATAATTCTGGAACATGCCTGAAATCCTCTGGGCCTGCCTCAAGAAAGCTATTGTGTCCGGACCCGGCTAATGTTCAGGCAGTACATTTGCCTGATTCTAATAGCTGCTAAAGTACCTCTGAGAAGTCTGTTTGATAGTAGCCACATACGCTTATGACTCCCAGTTGAGTAATTCTCTGATCATAAGAGATCAGAGAATGGTTTGGGCAGAGAATTAGAGGAGAAATCATCTTCTAACTCTTCAGGGTGTGTACTGTGTTCTTAGGAACTAAAAGACAAGAATTGTTCAGAATGGCCTTTTTTTTTTTTTTTTTTAAATTCTAAAACACCCTCTGAAAATGCTTGCCTCCAAGTTTCTGATGGATTCAAACTTTAAATTGCTAGTAATAACCATACTTTCTCCCGGGGAATCCAAATAATTTAAACCAGGGTTATAATTCTTTTTTAAAAATTAATGAAATATTCCCTTTTCATGGATGGAAAAACTGAAGTACAAAGAAGTCAAGAGTTTCACTGAGAGACCTGGGGTGTTTCAAAAGAACATTAGTGATTAAGCTTCATGACATCTGCCACGGCACAGTTGCTACTCAGGCACAGAGAATATTTTATTAGTTTTCCATATTGACAGCTACCCTATTCTGTCCAACTTGCCTATGGATTTTGTTGTTGCTGGGTTGCACATCTTAGTGACTTAGCATTATTCAAATGTTTATAAAGCTGGTTGGCCTAGCACAGGTTCTTTTGCTTCAAGAAAATGGAAATAGACTTATTATTTTTTATAAATCATGAATATAAATACATGAATGTAGCTAAAAACACAGACAATATAGAAAAACTGAAAAAAGAACATAAAAATTACCTGTAACCTCATATAGATTAACCAACTATTTACATTTTGGTATTTACACCCCTCAACATTTTTCATGTTTATAGTCACCCATAACACAGCTGCACTTAAAAACATGTGTACATACTCAAGGTCATCATATATAAAATTTAGGCTTTGCAAACAAACTTTTTCTCTAAAAATATCCTAGAAATCTTTCCATATAAGTTATATGGATCCACGTCATCATTTTAAAAGCTTACAGTGTTTCACTGTATGCATATTCTCTCATAAATTAATCTCCTATGGTGTGCATTTGTGGATTAACTTTGTTTTTGCTTAATTTTTTTGCAGTGACTAAATAATGCTTCAGTGAGTATTGTTGCACAGTTGCCTGATTATACCCTTAAGGAAAAGCACTAAAAATATACATTTTGTGATAAAAGACATACATATTTTGAAGCTTTTGGTAGATATTGCCATATTGTTCTAGAACTCTGATGAATTTATGCTTCCATCAGCGAGGTAGGATAATGTGACAAAAATGAGCTTTTTACATGTTTTCATCTTTTTTTTTTTTTTGCTAGCTATACCATTTGGGGAAAAGAAACGAAAGAAAGGAACTTCATTCCAAACAGCTGCATCTCTGCATAAAGTAATTTTTAATTGCATCTATTCATATATTAATTGCCTCACAATCTGCATGTGTTATTATTTATTTGACATTTCACATCCTCAAATAAGGATAAAGTATCAGGAATTAGCAAGTTGGAAAAGTTGAAGTTTATGCTATTATAATTAAGGGCTTTATTTTTTGTTGGTTCCCACCTACAACTCCTTTATCATCCCTGCACCCATCTTCCAGCTGATGTGCATATTGGCTCATAACAACTCTGAGTTGTCAGAATTGCACTTAGTGAAAGGGGAAACTAAGCTGCCTCTCTGCCCTCCTCTCCAGACTTTAGCCTCTCCCTTGCCTCAAGGGGGACCACCTATGGTGCAACTGGTGCATTTGTGTTTACAGCTCTTGCTTGCAAGGATCAGACTAAAGCTGAGTCTTGAGTCATTGCTTTTCTCTTCCCCTACTGTTCCCAGCTTTCTTCACTCCCTAAAAATCTCTCAAACCAGAATTCCCATCTCAGGTTTGGCTTCTAGAGAATCTAACCTAAGATAGAGGTTTTCCACAGAGAGAGAACTTGAGAAACAATTTCTTTTTTCAAGCCATTTTATTGCCCAGCCATAACTTTGATACTGCTATCAAATTCAAAATAGGTAGAGATGATTCACAATTGAACTATGTCTGTCAAATAAATATTGACTTGCCATAGGAAAGAAATAACGTGCATTGGGTAAGCAGGAAAGAATGTTGAATTCATTATTTTACTGTTAGAATACATCTTGGCTGTGAGAGTGAGTTGATAGATTTGGAGACATTTGTGAGGTGGATTGGTGTTTTTAGTGATTTGCAAAGTGATTTTATGTTTATTATGGTCTCCATTTTAGGAAAACCTGAATAAATTGATGACTAATCTGAAATCAACAGCACCTCATTTTGTGAGATGCATAAATCCCAATGTGAATAAAATGCCGGGTAAGAACTAGATTTCTTTGTAATTCACTCTAGGAAATAGATTTGATATTAGCTATATTGAATATCTTTTAAAGAAATATTTATTGGTGCCTTTTATATAAGGATAGAATTTTGTATAGAAAAATGAAAATATGTTAAAAATGAGGTCTTTGGAACCTCCTCAATATTGCCATTGAAATGGACATACAGAAGGATTTCACAGAGCAGTCTCAATTGGGCAACATTAGAATGTTTGATATTACTATTTAAATTCCTCCTTGAATTTTATGCTGAACATGGATGAGCTCCCATGCCATTGTCTACAAGGGCAAACTATAATAAAAAGGGAATTGAATAATCAATTAGGGGATTAAGGTAGATATTTCAGCATAAAGGAAGTTATTTGGTCTGAGTTATCTAAATTGACCATAAAGACAGTTCCTAAATCCATTTCTAATTGTTGACAACACCCTCTAGTCCTCCTTGCCAATGCCAACATCTTCTTCCCCTTTCTAATAGCATTTTTTTTTTATAGTTATGTAATTCTGGGCAGTGGATATATTTTTGTCAGAGAATAGTTGTAGGGGGATGATGTGATAGGTGGATGTTGGTGATTTTTTTTTTTTTTTATGTTTTCAATTCCCCAAACAAGGGTTTTACCAAAAATAACTACATGGATTGCTTTCCTTACTTCATGAACTTGACGATTCCCAGCCATCTCTTTGGAGTTACAGGCCCCTCTGGAGCTTGGTTTGGAGGCTGTCGGCCTCCAAGGAGTGTATATGACAAGCCCTAAGTCTTTAGAGCACTAACCACCCTTATAATATGTAGCCAGATGTTGCTGGTTCTGATTTCTGAGGTTCCTTAGTATCTTGCATTTTTACTAACCTTCTGTAATTAAGACCCCAATCCTGACACACTATGGCCTATTTTGGGAAAGTGTGATACAAAACAATGATGTTGCCGTTAGAGTTTCTGCAATACAAACACTTCATGTTCATTCACGGCTGTATGTTTTTGCCTCATTGTTTCCTATCAGCTGGATTTCTGGATGTGTCTAGGGACACTGCTTCCATCTAGCAAGGAATCTAATTAGCTGTGTTCTATTCTGGAGCAATTCTGTTACCTATTAGAGTTGCTTCCCATGGAGTCAACTTGGATTTCAGCAGGTTTGGTTTTTTTCTTAAAGTCATAAGACAAAGTCGTAAGAAAAGCTTCATGATCTAATCAAAACAGTTATTTATATGTACTTAAAGAGAATGAGTGAGTCTGAGGTTAAGGTGTCATAGGATTCTACTCCCTGTATCTCCCCTTTTTTAAAAAAAGTAACAATTTGAGACAGAATCTTGCTCTGTCCCTGAGGCTAGAGTGTAGTGACTAGAGTGTAGCTGTACGATCTCGGCTTACCACAACCTCTGCCTCCTGGGTTCAAGCAATTCTTGTGCCTCAGCCTCCTGTGTAGCTGGGACTACAGGCGTGTACTACCATGCCTGGCTAATTTTTGCATTTTTAGTAGAGACGGGGTTTCGCCAAGTTGGTCAGGCTAGTCTTGATCTCCTGGCCCTAAGTGACCTGCCCGCCTCAGCCTCCGAAAGTGCTGTGATTACAGGCATGAGCCGCTGTGCTGGCCTACTTTTGCCTTCTTATAGATTATCTGTTTCTGTCTGTGAAAGGGATTGGAGTGTAGAAATATGGGTATATGATTTAAGTTTATTTCTGTGACCTTGGGCACGGAGTCCTTTTTTGTTTTCATTTTTCATGTAATACCATAGTAGAAATTTGTGATAGGAGATGTGGTCCTTGGCTTGTTTCAGAAGACTCTCTGAGGGCAGGGACAGTGGCTTCTTGGATGGTTTTTCAAAGGCTTCTATTGGAGATTGCAGCTGACAGCTACAGTAGAGCTTCTTTTGATGAATGAGAAGGTGACAGAAGGATGCTTATACTACAGAATAGGACTTAGGCACTCTCATGAAAATAAGGGGAGAATGAAGTCTGGCATGTGGACAAGTCCTTCCTAAGCACAACTGTAAACAGAATGTTGTGCTTGTGTCCGTCTTCCCCTTTCCTTTTATTCCTCCTCCTTATCCCTTCCCCATCCTGCGCAGAGAAGGCAGTTCTCTTTTGTGTTCTTATCACCCTTTCTGGCTGGTTTTTGGTTGGCAAATGAACGTGAGACCAGCCATTTACATTCTAGCAAAAATTGTAATCTTTTTGCCTTCCAAGAATATTTGCTTAGAAACATCTCATCTAACTGTGAATTAAGGGGCATGTTCCATTTTAAAGGAATTTCAGGGAAATCATATTTGGAGATGCCTACATAATAGGATGATTACTGTGAGTACTATCAGGCCATAAGTGAGTGAACTCCTATGACCTATCATGTGGAAACTATCCAATTCAGACTTTCTTTTAACCCAAGATGCAGCAATTGGTACAAAATCTGGGCCAATAATTTTTTTTCAGGCACAGATCCACCGTGACTCTTTTTTTTTTCCAGGTATATTGGACCCTTACTTGGTTCTACAGCAGTTACGCTGTAATGGTGTCTTGGAAGGGATTAGGATATGCCGTGAAGGTTTTCCAAACCGACTGCAGTATGCTGATTTTAAACAAAGGTAAACATACCTTCCAGGATCCAAGAAGCCTGAGGCAGTTCATTCTGTTTTCCTCCCTTTCCGAGTGTTTAGGCATGCATTGTTTGTTTGGTTAATATCCTCCAGACTACAGATCGATGTGTTTTGGTGGTGGGAAGATATATGATGACAGAGTTCCATTATTATTTCCCCTTAAATCCAACATCCATGTAACTGTAATATCCTTAAATCTCTATTAACAGATAATAGACCCACATATAGAAGAAATAAATACAGAAGAAACATATGGAGGCTGAATTGAGTCTCTGAAATGTTGTGTATACTTAATCGTAGCTGCCATCCAAGCACGCTGTGGCTTTACTAGCAAGCCCCTGAAAGGAAGGAAGCCAGCAGGGTATATGGCAGGAGGCAGGAGTGGCATCTTTTCTATTTCCTGGATTCTAGAAGTTTAAATTATAGGTCATCAAGTCAATTTGAGCAAAGTCTGGTAGAGTAAAAAGGGGCATATTTCTTGCTTTAGAATTAAGAGGCATATTTCTTGTTTTCCACCAACTCACCAACAGGGTGAAGGAATCCTGGAAAAGACATTTAATGTCTCTGCTTTTCAGTTTCCTTATCCATACAGTAGAGATACTTATGCTTTCCTCCCTCCCTCTCTTTCCTCTTCCAATCCCACCCCTGCCTAATTGAGCAATCAATCAAATGAGGTTGCTTCTAAAGCAATATGAAAAGTACAAACTATTATACCAAGGCAAGGGATTATTGCTTGTACCCTCATTATTGTTACTAAGAATTTTGTGAAAATTGAACGTATTAATAACAGAGATAAAAATCTATATCTCCTTTCACCTCATTTGTCTAGATTAGTCTTTATTTGAATAATATGATTTCCCAACCCCAGGATTTTTTCTTTATTTTAAATTAGGTACTGCATTCTGAATCCAAGGACCTTTCCAAAGAGCAAGTTTGTGAGCAGCAGAAAAGCAGCTGAAGAATTACTTGGCTCCTTGAAGATAGACCATACCCAGTACCGATTTGGAATCACTAAGGTAACCAGAAAACTGCAAAGAATGCATTTGGAGACGAATTGGGGGAAGAGTGTGTATCTTAAAATACCTGTGAATGCTCAATTATAAGGCATTCTTCAGCTGTCATGACCATAAATAACACAAATAGATCTTAGTTGAAGGTGAAAACTTCAGTGCTGTTTGAGAAAAATATTCAATGTTTTTTAAACCTCAGTTTTGACTACATTTACATTTTTATAATTAGTCATCTAAGCAAATTTGTGCCAAGATATAAAATACTGAATCAACCTGGTGTTGTGAGAAAATGTGTATATATCAGAGCTGGAAAAAGGTGAATCGACTTCCTAGAGCAATGGCTTATCTATGTGTGAACTGATTCATCCGCAATATTCTTTTAGGGACTAATTTCTCTGAGTAATTTAAAACTTCAAAGGTAACCCACTATTAAAAAAATTAATCCAAAACCAATTTCCTTAAATGTGATTCCCTAAATTCTACTTCATCTTAGATGAACTTGGGATTCACATATTTTGGGAAACTTATAACTAATCAATAGATTTGGTCTTATCTGGCAGTCAACATCAGTTTGTTCGTAATGACATCCATATAAGGAACAAATTATTTGAAGGAGAGTTGGAAAATTCAGGATAAAGACCTCATAGAATTAGAATTCTGTAGTATATGGTTATAAAACGTTGGCTCCCACATTTTGAGTACTTAGGAATCAGTTTCTGCTGTTTATTGTTTCTGCTGATTTTCACTGATGATGCCTTCCTTCCTTGTGCGTTTAGTTATTTTTGCTGTATATTACTCCTCTGGGCCAAGACTGACATGAGGCAAGTGAAGCTCCTAAGGCACAAATTTCAAAGAGGCTTTCATTCTCAGGGTTGAGCAAGTGAGGTTGAGAGGCACACACTCTCAGGGCACTCTCACACTTAGTGCCTCCATAAAATGTGTGCCTTAGGCACCTCACTATTTCACCTTGTTTGTTAGTAATTATTCTTGAAAAAATATTTTTGTGGATTATTTGATGCCTTAGACAAAAGTGCCTTACTCTAGAACAGACGTCAGCAAACTACGGCCCAAGAGCCTGGTCCTATTTTTAATATATTGTCCACTAGCTAAAAATGGTTTTAGATGGTCCATGAATTGTTTAAAAAACAAGAATATCCTAAAGAGATTGTATGTAGTCCATAAAGCCTAAAAATATTTACTATCTGATTCTTTACAGAAAATGTTTGCAGAACGCTACCTGGTACTTTGGAGCACTGCATGCCTGAACCCATCTTCAAACTTAAACCAGCTTCCCTGAACAATTGACACATTATTAATAGATAAGGGGAAGAATAGTTTACATTCTTAAGCAAACAATAGAACCACATGATTTAATAACATGTTTTTTTTTTTCACATTTTAGATTTATAAAATCAAACTTTCTAGGGTGTAGATTTTACACATTAAATAAAACTTACAAGAAATGGAATTGATATATTTATCCCTAGGAACACAACAGTTGCTCACAGGATCATTCAATAAACATTTGCTGAATACCCATTATGAGTGGAGCTAACATCTGACTTTTCTTTTAGGTGTTTTTTAAAGCTGGGTTTCTGGGTCAACTGGAAGCAATGAGAGATGAGAGACTATCTAAAGTCTTCACATTGTTCCAAGCCAGAGCACAGGGCAAACTGATGCGAATCAAATTCCAGAAGATTCTGGAAGAAAGGTATTGTATGCCCACCCTGCACCCCCACTGCTAGGGTAACAGTGTGCCTTAACCAGTGCAACTAATCTCATTGTCTTATAGTAGGTCAAGAGCTGCCTTCTCTGGTTAGGCTGTGTCTTAAACATTTTTAAATCATAATATAACAAAAAGACAGAATGCAAAGGGCTTTTATTGCTCTATTCAACCAAGTATAGGCATAATTCAGATATTTCTTGCCATGCTTTCAGGCTTCCCTTTGAGAGAGATTTTTATATTCTGAGAAGTCTGGATCTCCGAGAGTGGTGCGACTCACAATTTATATCAGAAGCAGACCTGGAAAGGTTTGCATATATCCCACAGCCACCTCTGTGGGGAAGTATGCTTCAAAGGCCGAGGTGTTCTGACCCCTTTGTTACGTCCCGTGGGTCAGAAACTGTGGCTCTTGTTGACATGTAATCATAACTTTCTTACTTTATTTCAGACAGGTTCACTAGGGACATTTATCACCATGCTTGTACATTCTTAGGCATTGGTTTTGTCTGTTGTTTAATAGAATCACGGAAAGCAAGCTAGCAAAATCTCCAAACAAAGGGACTGTGAGCAAGGGATGCTGAAGTTGTATTTATTTTTCCCTTAGCATATATTGTCTTCTGAAGAGAGGTCTACAGATCTTGGTGTAACTTGTTTAATTGACAATTTGTTAATTCTATTTTTTCCCAAGAGAAAATGGTTATTACATGGTGATGTCAAAGATAATAGAGAGATGACTCTTAAGGGTCTTCTGTGACTCTCATATAGTGGTCAGTGTGGTATGGGAGTTTGGGGGTCAGGAAACATGGCTTCTAGGACCAGTTGTGTAAACTTGGGTAAGATTCTTAATTTCTCTATAGTTTACTTTCTTAATGTCTGAAGTGAAACCTCTATGATCCATTCTCTCTAAATTGTGACTTAAAAATTACTTTGAAAGATCTCAAGCAAATAAAAAATACTGTAATACATACTCATGGAGTCATCATGAAGGCATTTCAATTCTTAACATTATTAATTTTTTATTTTTGTAGAAACAGGGTCTCCCTATGTTGCCCAGGCTGGTCTCGAACTCCTGGGTTCAACAATCCTCTTGCCTCAGCCTCCCAAAGTGCTGAGATTACAGGCATGGGCCATGGCACCCAGCCAACTCTTAACATTTTTTTTCTGTAATTGCTAACAACATTTTAAAAAATTAACATACATAGTTGAAGCCCCCATATAGTTCTGCTGTAATCCAAGTCTTACCTTTTCCTTTTCAGACCCTGAGTTTGTGTCTCTCATTCCATGTTTTATATATGTCATATAAAAGTATGTTTTCATACCTTTGCTTATTCGATATGCAGATATCCTTAAAATGTGACATGATTTTACATGTGCTTAGTCTTCATGTAAATAATATTTTGTATATATTGTCCTGAAGTTTGTCTTTTATATTCAGTATTATTCTTTGAAATATATCGATGTTAATGAATCTAGGGCTAGCTTATTGATTTTAACTGCTGTATAGTATTCCATTATATGAATATATCATAATTTATTTATCCATTTTCCAGCTAATATAAATTTGTTATTTCCTTTTTTTTTTTTTGGCCAGTAACTTCTGCAGTGACATTTTTGTAAATGTCTCCCCATTCGTATATATAAGAGTTTCTTGAGGGCATCATTACTCAAAATACTCCATTTTCTGATAACAGTTTGTGGATAGCAGCTGGTCTGAGGCACACACTTTGAGTGTCGCTTCTCTAGGGCATGAATTAATAATAGGTTTTAGGTCACACACAACTTCAACTTTGCAAGATGTTGCCAAATTGCTTTCTAATATGCCATATTCTCCACCAGCAATGTATGAGAGTCCCGTTGTCCCATGTTCTCACTCACTTGTGGTATATCAGCCTTTAGAAACTTTTGCCAAATGTCTTCATATTTCTGACTTTGGGGAAAGCTATCATTTCCCTTTAAAGAATGATGTTCAGTGTAGTTTTTTTTGTTTTGTTTTGTTTTTGTAGAAATGACTTATTGTACGAAGGACATTCCTTCTATTTTATTTTGTTAAGCATTTTTATCAGGAAATTATTTAATCATTTATCTGCATCTATTGAAACAATCACATGGTTTTTCTGAATTAATCTATAAATGTGTGGAAATATATTAACAGATTTTTTAAAAAGTTAAACTTACTTTGGTTAAGAAATATTTTCATACATTGATGGGTTTGATTGTAATATCATCATGAGATTTTTCATCAATATGCATGAATAAGATTGGCCTATAATTTTCATCTGCTGTGTTATCTGAATTTGAATCAAGGTTATCCTAACCTCATAAACAGTTGAAGAATGTTTTCTCTCTTCAAAACATGAACCAGTTTATAACTGGTCTTTGACTCTTTGGTAGGCATTGCCAATAAAATAATCTGGATCTGGTGGTTCTTTTGTGATAGGTCTTATAATTTTGATTCAATTTATTTATTGGTTACATGTCTAATGAGATATTTTCTTCTTGAATTAGTGCAGGGAAGCTTTCTTTTATTGAAAAAGAAATTTTACATTTCTTTTGAATTTTTCAATTTGATCGATTTATTTTATTTTATTTTATTTTTTATTTTATTTATTTTATTTTTTGAGACAGACTCTCTCTCTATCACCCAGGCTGGAGGGCAGTGGCATGATATTAGGTCACTGCAACCTCCGCCTCCCTGGTTCAAGTGATTCTTGTGCCTCAGCCTCTTGAGTAGCTGGGATTAAAGGCTGTGTCTTCACACCTGGCTAAATGTTGTATTTTTAGTAGAGATAAGGTTTCACCATTTTGACCAGGCTGGTCTCAAACTCTTGGCTTCAAGTTAACTGCCTGCCTTGGCCACCCAAAGTGTTGGGATTACAGGCATGAGCCACTGTACCTGGCCTTATTATTTTTAAATCTCTACTGTATCTATATTATATTCCTAGAGCATAATCCTAAATTATTTATATTTCTAGAGTATTATCATTCCTAGTATTGTTTTCTTGTGCCTTCTTTCCTTTTTCTTGACCATTCATGCCACATCTTTATTTAGTCTATTTAATAAACCACTTAAACTTTTTTTCTAGATCATTAATTTCTGATCTTACCTTTATTCTTTTTTTTCTTCTACTTTGTGTTTATTCTTTTTCCTTTTTCCAACTTTATTCAGTTACCATTGACAAAAATTGGATATATGGTATATAATCTGATGTTTTGATATATGTAGGTATTATGAAATGATTACCACAATCAAACTGATTAATCCTCACCTTATGAAGTTATCTTTTGTGTGTGGTGAGAGCATTTAAGGTCTACTCTCTTAGCAAATTTCCAGTATACAACACAGAATTAGTAACTATGGTTACCATACTGTATATTAGATCTTCAGAACTTACTCATCCTGCGTAACTGAAACGTTGTGTCCTTTGAGCAACATCTCCTCATTTTCCCTATGGCCTGGCTGCTGGTAACCACCATTCCACCCTCTACTTCCGTGAGTTTGACTTTTTTAATATCCCACATATAAGTGAGATCATACCATATTTGTCTTTGTGTGCCTGGCTTATTATACTTAGCCATCTAATGTCCTCTAGATTAACCCATGTTGTCAAAAATGACAATGTTTTCCTTTTTAAGGTTGAATAATATTTCATTATATATTTATGCCACACTTTATTTGTCAATGAACACTTAGGTTGATTCCATATCTTGGCTATTGTGAATAATAGTACAATGAACATGATAGTGCAGATATGTCTTCAAAATTCAAATTTCATTAGTATTTTAAGATTGATAGATCCTATGGTAGTTCCATTTTTAATTTTTTGAGGAGCCTTCGTACTGTTTTTCTTAATGGCTGTACCAATTTACATTCCCATCAACAGTGTACAAGGGTTCCCTTTCCCCACATACTTGCCAACCCTTATCTTTTGTCTTTATTAATAGCCATTCTAACAGGTGTGAGGTGAGATCTCATTGTGGTTTTGATTTGTATTTCCCTGATAATTAGTGATGTTGAATATTTTTGCATATACTGTTGGCCATTTGTAGTCTTTTGAGAAATGTCTATCAGGTCATTGCTGATTTTTAATGGGGTTGTTTTCATGCTATACAGTTGAATTCCTCATATATTTTGAATATTACCCCTTTATTGCATGTATAGTTTGCAGATATTTTCCCCCATTCCATAGGTTGTCTTCTCCTTTTTGATAGTTTCTTTTGCTGTGCAAAAGCTTTTTAGTTTGATGTAATCCCATTTATTTTTGCTTGTGTTGCCTTTGATTTTGGGGTCACATTAAAAAGAATCGTTGGCAATTTATTGACCAATGTCAATAAACTTTTTCTCCAAGTGTTCTTCTGGTAATTTTACAGTTTCAGATCTTAAATTTAAGTCTTTAGTTCCTTTTGAGTTCATATTTGTATATGGTGTGAAATGAGGATCCACTTATTCTTCTGCATGTGGATATCTAATTTACTAACACCATTTATTGAAAAGACTGTCCTTTCCATACTGTGTGTTTTTGGCAACTTTATTGAAGAACAATTAACCATAAATGCATAGATTGATTTATGGGTTCTCCGATCTGTTCCATTGGACTATATGTTTGTTTTTATGCCAATACTTTGCTGTTTTCTTTGCTATAGTTTGTAGCGTATTTTGAAATTAGGTAATGTGATTCTTCCAGCTTTGTTTCTATTGTTTTGGCTATTTGAGGTCTTTTGTGGTTCCATATAAATTTTAGGAATTTTTTCCTAGTTCTGTAAAAAACACCATTGGAATTTTGAAAGGGTTTACATTGAATCTGTAGATAACTTTGGGGACTATGGACTTTTAACCAAAAATATCCTGTGTTCTTCCAATTCATAAACACAAGATATTTTTGCATTTGTTTGTGTCTTCAATTTCTTTTTTCAATGTTTTATAGTTTTCAACGTGCAGATCTTTTACCTCCTTGGTAAGTTTTATTCCTATCTATTTTATTTTATTTTATTTTATTTTTTGATGCTATTATGAATTGACTTCTTTTTTGGATAGTCCATTGTTAGTATATAGAAATGTTACTAATTTTTTGTGTTTTTTTAATCCTGCAAATTTACAAATGTATTAATTCTATTTTTTGGTGGTTTTTAGTGTTTTCTATATGAGATAGTTTAATTTCTTTGTTTCTAATTTGAATGGCTTTTGTTTCCTCTTTTTGCTGATTACTCTGGTTAGGACTTTCAGTACTATATCGAAAAAAACTATTGAGAGTGAGCATTCTTGTCCTGTTCCTGACCTTAGAGGAAAAGCTTTCAGTTTTCAGTTTTTCACCATTAAGTATGATGTTAGCTGTGGGCTTGTCATATATGGCCTTTATTATGTTGAGGTACCTTCCTTCTATAGCTACATTGTTGAGAATTTTTATGATGGATGAATGAATGGATGTTAAATCTTGTCAAATATAAAGATATTTATATCATCTTGATGAATTGACCCATTTATCATTATGTAATAACTTTCTTTATCTCTTGTTACAGTTTTTGACTTATATATATTTTATCTGATGTAACTATAGCTGCTCCTGCTCTTTTTCAATTTCCATTTGCGTGGAATATCTTTTTCCATTTCTCACTTTCAACCTGTGTATGTTCTCAAAGCTAAAGTGTGTCTCTTGTTGGCAGCATATAGTTGGGTTTGGTTTTTCTATTCATTTGGCCACTCTGTCTTTTGATTGGCGAACTTATTTCATTTATATTTAAAGTAATTGTTAATAGATACAGACTTACTACTGCCATTTTCTTAATTGTTTTATGACTTTTTTAAAAATTGTTTGTTTCTTTCTGTCTTCCTTTGTGATGTGATAATATTTTGTAATGCTAGGTATTTATTCCTTTCTCTTTATCTTCTGTATGTTTACTAGAAGTTTTTTCTTTGTGGTTACCATGGGGCTTACATAAAACATCTTGTAGTTACATGTTTATCTTAAGCTGACAAACCTCTTATTTTTAAGCTGGCAATAGTTTAACTTCAACTACATATAAAAACTCTTCATTTTAACTTATCTTGTCCCCACATTTTATGTTACTTATGTCACAATTTAATATTTTTTAATATTGTATATCTATTAATCCATTATTGTAGCTACAGTTATTTTAAATAATTTTGTACATTAACTAATATTAGAGTAAAAGGTGATTTATGCACCATTATTACAGTATTATTCTGAATGTGACTATGTTCTTGTCTTTTCAGTGAGTTTCACACTTTTATATATATTTGTGTGGTTAGTTAGCATCCTTTTGTTTCAACTTGAAGAACACCCTTTAGCATTTCTTGTAAGGCAAGTAGTGATGATAAACTCCCACAGTTTTTATTTGTGTGGCAGTCTTTATCTCTCCATTTCTGAAAGGCAGCCTTGCTGGATACAGTATTTCTGGTTGGTGGTTTTTAGTTTTTGTTTTCTTTCAGCACTTTGATTCTATCATACCACTGTCTTCTGGTCTGCAAGGTTTTGCTGAGAAATCTGCTCATAGTCTCAGGAGTGTTTCATTATATGTGACAAGTTACTTTTGTTTTGCTGCATTCGAAACTCTTTGACTTTTGAGAATTTCATTATAATGTGCATCGGTGAAGATCTCTTTGTATTTGATCTACTTGAGGTTCTTTGGGCTTAATGAATCTAGTTGTTCGTTTTCCTCTCCAGATTTAAAAGCTTTCTGTCATTGTTTCTTTAAATAAGCTTTCTGTTTCTTTCTCTTTCTGTGCTCCTTCTGTGACTCCCATAATGTATATATTGGTAAGCTAGATGATATCCTATAAGTGCTGTAGTCATTCTCCATTCTTTTCATTTGTTTTTCCTTTTTGTTCCTCTAAATGAGTAATTTCAAACGACCTGTCTTTGAGCTTACTGATTCTTCCCCTTGATTGCATTTATACTTTCCATGGAATTTTTCAGTCCAGTCATTGTGTTTTTCAATTCCAGAATTTCTATGTGGTTCTTTTTTATGGTTTTTATTTCCTTGTTGAAATTCTCCTTTTGTTCATGTATTATTTTTCTCACTTTGTTTAGTTGTTCTCTTGTAGCTCACTAAACTTTTTTTTAAGATCATTGTTTTGAATTCTTTGTCAGCAATTCATAGATCTCCATTTAGGGTGGGTTTCTAGGTGGTTTGTTTCATTCTTTTTATTCTGTTGTGTGTTCCTGATTCTTCATGATTATTATAGCTTTGCATAAATGTCTGTACATTTGAAGAAACAGTAGTCCCCCTCCTCCATATTTATGTACTGGCTTTGACTGGGCAAGATCTTCACCAGACATCTTGGCTAGAGATTTTAGGCCTTTGTCCCTCACTGCTCCAGCTGTTCAGTTTGTTTGTGTATTTGTTTCAGAAACCTGTAATTTCTTGCTTTCTCCAGTGTCTGATTTTGTTACTTTGTAGATCTCCATTTCTTTAGGGGTGGTTATTGGTGTTTTGTTTTGTTCCTTTGGTGGTGTCATATTTTTTTGATTATTCATGATCCTTGTGGCCTTACATTAGTGTTTGTGCATTTGAAGTAGTACATCTTTTAGTCTTTATAGGCTGGTTTCAACAGGAAAACCTCTTCAGCAGTAAGCTTGGTCAGAGATTCTGGGCAGCCCAGCTGGCAGTGTCCACTGGCAGGATTGCTGCTGGAGTCTTGGGGCATGATGGCTTGGTGGCAGTTTCAGTGCACATTCAGGCCCAATTCCTGGGTCCATGAAGATTAGCTTGGAGGCTGTATACACTAGATCTTGGATCCACATGGGCAAGCCTTGGTGTCTAAGTCCATGGTAGTGGACTTAGTGAGGGTATGTCTGGATCCTGGGGCCATGAAAGACAGTCTGTGGTTAGGATCTACTGGAACACCCTTATTGACTGGGTCCATGGGGATAGTTCTGGGGCCTGGGTCTGTGGGGACTAGACTGATTATCGGGATGGTCCTGGAGTCTGGGTCATTGGGGGTAGGCTTGCAGTCTGGGGCTACATGTCTGGACTGGCACTGGGGCAAGCCTGGAACCTGAGGTTATAGGGCCATCCTGGAGTCTGGAGCTGTGGGGGTTTGTTCTTTTCTCAATTCACTAGTTTTTTTCCCCCAGTGTTTCTAATAACCTGCTTAATTTTTCCACTGAGTATTTGATTTCAACTGCTATATTTTTTAGTTTTAGACATTTTATTTGGTCTTATTTCAAATCTGTATGTCCTTTTATCAGAGTGGTTCATTGTTTCTAAAGTTCTTTCCTTTTTACCTTTGACAATAATTTTTTTTTTTTTTTTGAGACGGAGTCTTGCTCTGACGCACAGGCTGGAGTATAGTGCTATGATCTCGGCTCGCTGCAAGCTCTGCCTCCCAGGTTCATACCATTCTCCTGCCTCAGCCTCTCTGAGTAGCTGGGACTACAGGTGCCTGTCACCACGCCTGGCTAATTTTTTATAATTTTAGTAGAGATGGGGTTTCACCGTGGTCTCATTCTCCTGACCTTGTGATCCACCCGCCTCGGCCTCCCAAAGTGCTGCGATTACAAGTGTGAGCCACTGAGCCTGGTCAATAATTTTTAACATAATTATTTGATAGTCTCCATCAGATAGTACAATTATCTGAAAATCTTGGGGGTTTCATCAAACTTTTTATTATATGTGCTCAACTTAATTTTCCTATATGTGTTTTGTAACTTTGGATTTTAACCCCTTCAGGGTGCCTTATGTAGGAGAACTTCTGGTGTTTGGGTTTAAGGTGTTTTTTTTTTCAATGTAATTTTGCATTTTCCTACTCCAAGGGTTGAAAAGGTATTTATTATCAGAGTAAAAAAATCATTGTGCTAATTTCTTGGATATTTCTGTACCATTCAGGTAGTATAATTTAAACCTTAAATAATTCAGTGGTACTGGATCATTAAAAAAAATCTGAAGTAGAATTTGTCTTCACTCACACCAAATCAGATGTACTTTAATTTGATATCTCTCTTTGCTGGTAGGTGAATTTTTCAGTCCTCCTTTTTATTAAGGGTAAGATTCTTTGGAGGTTTGTGCCTTGCCTTTTTATCCATGTGAATATGAAAATACAGACTCTTACAATACCAAGACTTGTTTCCTCCTTCCGTAAAGATGGCCAAGCTATGCATGCATTCACTTATTGCTCAAGTTTTTGGTGCCTTCTATATGTCTTACTCTCTTTAGGTTCAGCTCTCATTCAAAGGATGTTTGTGATGGGAACATTTTTAGGATATCTAGTCCATAATACTGCTAACCCCAGATACCCCTTGGAGAGTTTTTGCCAGAATCAAGTGAAAGTCCAGATATAAAAGTGCTTTGAAGACTAATAAGAATTTTTTATGACTCCTAAAAAGATGTGTTTATTGAGGATTTTAATTTGGGAACTAATTTTCCTTTAGTCGGGGCTAACTTGCTTTTCTTTTTTCTCTCTTGATTTAGGGATGCACTCATTTTGATACAATGGAACATAAGAGCTTTCATGGCTGTGAAGAACTGGGCCTGGATGAGGCTCTTCTTCAAGATCAAGCCTCTTGTTAAATCTTCAGAAAGAGGAGAAGAAATAGCTGGACTGAAGGAAGAGTGTGCACAATTACAGAAAGCCTTGGAGAAATCAGAGTTTCAGAGGGAGGAACTGAAAGCAAAGCAAGTATCCCTCACTCAGGAAAAAAATGACCTGATTCTTCAGCTTCAGGCTGTGAGTAGCCACACCATTTGTTCTTTAAATCAAGTTTTTAATTAGACTTCCTTGTTAATCAGGCAGTGTTGACACGGAAGAAAAAAAAATAGATGCATGTGCTTTTCAGATACCAAAGGATTTTATAAAACCAAAGACAATGAAAACAAGGAGATACCCTGTTTCATAGTGAAGTGATTTCATTGGCAAGATGTCTTTTAAAAAGGGACAAATTATCAGATGGATTTTTACTGTATAATAGCACATCATGGAGGCCAGGAAGCTCTGGATCTTAATTTAAAGTTTGTATGTAGCCCATGACCCATTAGCAAATCAGCAGACAGGATTTTAGTAGGTCCCAAGAAAAGCTTGACTGAGATCTTCAGGAATGTTGCAGTGTGCTTCTAGTCAGATATCCTGATTTTGGTCTCCCTACTTCCCCTTCCTGGGTCCAAATCAACATTACTAATGAGTTGAGTTTTTAAAACAGTTCTTAACCTTGACTTTGTATCAAAGTCATTTGTGAAACATTAAAAAAATAAAATAAAGATGCCTAGACTCCACTCTCAGATATTTTGATTAAGCAGACTCTGTGTAGGTCCAAATAATCTCTATGGGTGACACTGATATCCAGTCCAGATTAAGAACCATTGTCTTTAAAAAAGCATCATGTCGCTTCCCGGGTGAGCAACCCTCAGATCATATAATATGTACATTTTTAGACTCCAAACCCCTGGTTTTGGTATTCAAGCCTCTGTCTACAGTATGATGCTAATGTGTCATTACTCACTGTCTTTCATGTTACTCCTCCCTAGCCACCTGGACTACTGTGATCCCAAAACAGCCCAAAGGGCCAGGATGAAATTTTAACCACCTTTATAATACTTTCCTCTCTACTTAGCACAGCGTTAAGTTGAAAAATTCTGTGTTCAAATATAATTTTTCTTGCTTTTTAAATAAGAAACAACAGTTTTTCTTATTTTTAAACTTTACCAAAAACAGAGAAAATTTAGTACTTTCAGACTGACACAAGTTATTCTTTTATTGTTATTACTCTTTAATATTTTGAAGCTGTATTATCTACCAGCATGCCAAGAGGCTGTATTTTATGTAAGACTTTACACCCAAACCCGCATTTCTGATACATATTTAACATAGCAGTGATTCTACAACTTCAGTGTATACCAGTCTTACCTGGTGTGCTTGTTAAAAATACAAATTCCTGGGCCCCATTTCAAAGCTACTGTAAGAACTGTAAGAATCAGAATTTGTAAAATATTTTGGCTTAGGGAAGAGGTAACTTTGGTTGATACCGGGCCTCCCAGTTTCTATCATTCTTCCTACTGATGGAAAGTAGCCAGTGCTACCTGGGTTGATGCAGGAGATAGAAATGGACCCAGCTTGTGTAGGGCATGGTAGACAAAAGCTACCATGTCAAAGTAGCAAAGTAGCTACCATGACAAAGGTGCATGTCAAAGATCATCATGGGGAGCATGGGAAACACATGGAAGCAAACTCCAGAGCAAACCCAAGAAGGCTGAGATGAGTTCAGATTGTAACTGTGATAAAGAAGTTGACAGAGCTATCATTATATATTATTATATATAATATCTATTTTAAGATTATTTGTTTTAAGGGAGAAAGCTAAACACAAAATAATCCAAAAAAAAAAAAAAGAAGTATTTTGAAATCCTTCTTTGCTTAGTCAAAATTCCACTAGAACTGAGTGACCTCGTTCCAATTAACATTGTGAGTACGTCAGAAAGCTGCCACTGGGGAAGGAATCTTCCTACTGCTAAACTGCCACACCATTGCTCAGTCAGCCCCCAAATCCTGCTGTCATGTTTAATGAAGAGATCAATGATGGTCGATTGGACTGTCCTCTTTGTTCAGTGGTGGTGACAGGTCTTGTATACAGGCTGAATGGAATGCAGCAAAAACTGTTCTGCTTGTCAATCTGGGGTGAACTAAGATAAAGTGTCCCCATTATTTCCCATACGTTGGAAGCTTCTCCGATTTGCATTCACCATTCCTAAATGTCCTGATACTCCTTTTTAATTTAGCCCCTGTTTTGGGATTTTCAGTGAAGTTGTACATTTATTATTCCATACCTCTCTCCATCTGTGCCTCTTTGAGCCCCGTTTGCTGGGTAGGCAGCCATTCTCCAGCCAGGAGCTACTCAGAGGCCAATAGCCTGGATTTTTATCTCCCCCCAGTCTCCCACTCTTGATCTGATTAGCAGACACAAGCTAAGTGAGGCAAATGGATCATTAATACATTGCCCAAACTGGCATGTTGTGAAGGATGGATGAGGTCTAGAGATGGAAGATGAAAATGTATGTAAAGTTATATTACAGCAAGACCAACAACAATAAAGAGCTTGCTTATGAAGAAGAGGTTTTATTCAGCCTCTAAAGAAGACAAGTTAGAGGGGTTTAAAGTTATGAAAGGTGCTCTGTAGTAAAAACCCCCTTTACTTTTTACTTGACCCATAACACACTTTTTACTTGACCCATAACACAGGAACAATGGGTCACCCAGTAAGAGCTGGAGGCAGTGCCTGTGCAAGGATAAAGGAAAGAGTACTATATGCTCTTTGTGTAACTTTGTACTATCAGAATCATTGAGGCAAAAATTTTAGTTCGAAATAACAGTGAAATCTAGTTAGTGACTTGCAACTTATGAATTCTAAATTTAGCCTATGAATTTAAAAAACATATAACTCAGCTCAATTTATTAGAAGAGATGTATATTAAACACGTACATCCGTGCACTTGTAATAGTTATAGTGCAATATTCTGAGGGAACTCTGCTTTCTTAAAAGATGATTTTTTGAGCAGTTATCTACCTCAAACTCTGTGCCCGCATGGATGTTTCCAGAAGCTGTGGTTTAAGCAGCACACCACTGATTTTTGGAGGCACGCTAGCTCCTTTAGGCCACCAGGATTCTATTAAGTGCTTTAGAAGAGGTAATCTAATCTACTGAATTGGCCTGAGAGATCGAAAGCACCTCCAAACACAAGCAACTTCTCCACTTCTCAGTGATCTGATCAGGGACCTGGGAATATTATTGCAGCTGTTTAGGAAAGGTAGGTGAAAGTGCTGGGCAGAGGGCAGGCAATTATCTCTTTGCTATGTGTTAAGCAGCATTTTCGCCTAGCTGATAAATTACTTCCAGCTGTTGGCAACAATTTTCTCCTCATCATGGCAGGAGCAAGAGACACTGGCAAATGTTGAAGAGCAGTGCGAGTGGCTGATTAAATCCAAGATCCAGCTGGAGGCCAGAGTAAAAGAGCTGTCGGAGAGGGTGGAGGAAGAAGAGGAGATAAATTCTGAGCTGACTGCCAGGGGGCGGAAACTCGAAGATGAATGTTCGGAGTTGAAGAAAGAAATCGATGACTTGGAAACAATGTTGGTGAAGTCAGAGAAGGAGAAACGTACTACAGAGCACAAGGTACTTTTTCCATAATGTTAGTTTAGAAGGCCTAGCAGCCAGAATTCCACTCTCAAATCAGGTTTTGGTATCTGACTTGCTCTATTTAAGTTAATTAACACAGTGGCCTGCAACTTTGCAGCATTGAGAGTCAGAACTGGCACAAAATATAGGGTCTGATAAACTATGCTCTCCCAATTCAGATTTCCAGTTTGAACTTATGGAACCTTATTTAACTTCCCAAATGAAACATTTTCATTTGTTCCAATCCTATTGCATCTGAACTCTATAATAGAGTAAAATGGTTTCATGGGGCCTGTAAGAACCCTTTTTTTTTTTTTTTGGAAGGAGAATGAGCATGATATGGTTTGCTAAAAGATAATTTGGGATGTGCCTGAGTCCCCAGCTGTGTCATTGATTTGGACTTTGACCTTGAAGATGTCACTTTAATTCTAGTTAAGGACTTTCGTGTTTTGTTTGTTTTGGCTGAGAGTTTGTTTGAGGGTTTTAACTTGCGCATCTGTGTGTAGATTGAGGACAGTGAGGAGTCTGCATCAAGCCTCTGATACAGTCTCCAAAGTGACACCGTAATTTTGTCAGGCTATTAAATAGCACTCTTATTTTTATTGATTCCCTTTCGTAAAAAGCACATGGGCCTGATACAGTCAACTTCCACGTTTGCATGTTTTATCAGCTGGAACCCTTCTTTAACTGCCACTTTCTTGGGATACTGAGGCACAACACGATCGGTACATGCCATGACTCCTCAAAAGAAATCGCAATTGCTTTTAGTGTTGTTACTGTTATATAATAATGTGAATTAAATTGGCCATCCAATTTAGTTCATATTAATAATGTTAAATAATTATGAATAATGTTAATTATTTACTCATATTAATGTTTAAACAGAATACTCCATTTCCTGACCATGACAGATAACAGATCATTTTTGTGGCAGAAAAACTAAATTTAGCTTTAGAAAGTGTATCAGGAACTTGGCTAAATACAGCTCTTTATGACACTGGATACCTCATGCGTTGTTCTGGACGACAAAAGGAGATGACCCTCAGTGTTATGCCCAACTTTCCAGCAGTGGCTTTAATGAAGCTGTCATCTTCTTCCCACAGGTCAAGAACCTGACTGAGGAAGTAGAGTTTCTAAATGAGGATATCAGCAAACTTAACAGAGCAGCCAAAGTTGTGCAGGAGGCCCATCAGCAGACCCTAGATGACCTGCACATGGAGGAGGAGAAGCTCAGCAGCCTGAGCAAAGCAAATCTGAAGCTGGAACAGCAAGTTGTTGGGGTCAGTAACAGTGTATCTGGTTAGTTAGCTATCTGTCTACATATATACATATCTCCAGTTTTTAATTCATTAATTTATCTTGACAGTTTCAAGAAAACCTAGTAGCATAGTTTTCCTGATTATTCAGAATAAAAGGGTTATTTTTTTATACACAAAACCACGACAGTATAAGAGAGGTCTCTGCATATAATCTATCAGTTTTTAAATGCAAATTTCATTCAACCCTGGACGATAGTAAAAGAGCATTAAGATGCATGGTAAAGGGTTATCACTCTAGGTGACTGGCTTTCCCCATATCTCCCACGGAACCTGGTGTTTTGTGCTACAGATATGCTGGTACTTTATTTGACACTGGTGTTGAAGGATTCGTTTTAAAGGCCGTGTGTGTTTCCAGTGGTGTGCTGAGATTTATTTATGGTTGAAAGATACGTGAGGCACAAGCTGTGTTCTACCTACACTATTGGAAATTACTTTTAAGATTCTAGAGATGATGCCCTTGTTTTGCTTCTAAATGCCCTGTGAAATAAAACTGTTTCACACCGCACACCGGTTTCAATGTGTGGGTTCATAATTCTTCCTTTTTCCCACCCCAGCTGACATAGTGTATGCTATGCATTTATGCTCACAGTAGTCCCCACTTTTATAAAGTGTAGCCTTTATAAAATTGTTGACAAGGGTGGTTAGGTTTTTTTTTTTCCTTGTCTGCTGCTCTTTCTTCCTGCCTCTATATAAGTTTCTTCTATTACTTATTCGTTGTGTTACATTTCTTCCTATTTCCACTAATTACATATCTCACAAAGCCTCAGCATAAGGATTTTTGGGTGTTTATATATGTGCATGTATATGCACATCACACACACCTGCCCACACCCACACACCCACACATTTATTCTCTCCTGGTGTCTTAGTCCATTCAGGCTGCTATAATAAAATACCATAAACTGGGTGGCAAATAAATAGCAGTTTATTTCCTACAGTTCTGGAGACTGGGAAGTCTGCAATCAAAGTACCAGCAGACTTGGTGTCTAGTGAGAACACATTTCCTAGTTTATGGAGGGTGACTTCTCCTTGTGTCCTCACATGGCAGAAGGAACAAGGAAGCTCTCCAGGTTCTCTTTTATAAGGACTAATTCCATTCTTGGAGGCTCCACCTTCATGCCCTCATCACTTCCTAAAGGGCCCACCTCCCAACACCATTGCACTGGGGATTAGGATTTCAACGTATGAATTTGGCGGGGACATAGACTTTCAGTCCACAGAACTCAGTGTTCATCTACTTTCTGATTTTCACATATATCCTTTCCAGAATTTCTCCCTCCCTCCCAATTTGAATTTCATCTCTTTGGCTGGTTACAGAGCATATCTTCCATTGTTTTAAAGTAAACGTATCAATAAATAAAAAGCCATATTGTGACTGTTATCTAGCTTCCTGGAAAATTAACCTCTATATAATTCCTGGCAATACTAATCCATACAAAACTGGAATGTTCTGATGGAGGACATTTAGTGAGGAACCAGAATATGACATGATGTTATGAACTAGAAGAGGGTAGCAAGGTGGTGACAGGGCTTAAAAATCATGCCATGTGAGAATGTGTTTGAATGGGCCAGTGACGCCTAGGGTTATTCCAAATTATTAAGGATGATCATGCGGAAACTGATTTGCTTGGTGTTGCTCCAGGGAGCAGAGCTGGTGCTTGTGGAGAGAATTTACAGGAAATATTTTGGCTTCTTATGAAGAAGCACTCCCAAGTAAATGGACTTATCCACCCGTGAAATGAGCTGCCATGTGAAGAAGTGAGCTTCCTATCATTGGAAAGAGATCAATCAAGGGCTCACTGGCCATTTCTTGTTGGTTCCTTCCCTAAGACAGAACTCCTATTCTGTAATTTCTAAAGTTTTCTTCCATCCCTGTGATTTCTGGATTCTTTTGTTAACCTATTGACATATGCAATATTTATTTGGAAATATCTGTGTTACTGGGCATCATTTATAGAATTTGTGCTTGTGTCTTTCTTTTTCCAGAAGGTAAGTGGTTAATGAACACATCTAGTGAAGTATAAACTCTACCTATTTATTTGACTAAATAATGTCTCCTTTTGTCAGCTTGAGGGTGCCCTTGAGCAGGAGAGAAAAGCGAGAATTAACTGTGAAAGGGAACTGCACAAACTGGAGGGCGATTTAAAGCTGAATCAGGAAAGTATGGAGAACCTGGAAAGCAGCCAGCGACACCTGGCAGAAGAGCTGAGGAAGTAAGCCACCTTTCTGTTGACATGAGATTCTTGGAGACCTTATGTTAGAAGGAACAGCTTTCTTGTTTCATTTATCCTTAGGACTCCAGGGCCAGATAGCTCAAGACCCAAGGCAAGGATAACAAACCTAGGAAATGATTTTTTTTTTTCTTTTCTGGACTTTATTTTATAGTTGTAAAGAGACTAAATGCATAATCTGGAAGGACGTAAAGAAGAAAGTATCTGACTAGCAAATGAGAAAGAATGGTGTAAGATATATGAGATGTAAACTATTGGGAACTTGCAGCTGTAAGTCAAAAAAATAAAAATGATTCTTTTTTACTCATGAGACCAATGGCATAAAATGTAAAAAAAAAAAAAAAAAAAAAAAAATCCTCTTGTGAAGACTTACATACTCTCTGATTACTTAAATAATATGTTTGTCAGACATAACTTAATATTTATATAGGAATTTTGGTGAAATAATTTACTATATAAATATTAAACCTTAAAATCTAAAACAAGCCATGACAATGATCAAAATTAGGGAAACTTTCAACTTATTTGGATTCCTTACACCCCAAGGAACTCAGAGCAAGACGGCTTTCTCAGTTTAGTTCTACTAGTCAGTGACATGGGTTTTCTCACCTTCTCCCTTTTGTCATCTTCCTCTGTTTAACTAGACTTTTTTTTTCTTTTAACCATTAGGGTTAAATTTATTTAGATTATACCAAATAAGAGAGGAAAACAGTGAGGATGAAGAGTAAGATAGGTCAGGTTGCTGAGGTGGGTAGATCATGAGGTCAAGAGATTGAGACCATCCTGGGCAACATGGTGAAACACCATCTCTACTAAAAATACAAAAATTAGCTGGGCGTGGTGGCATGCGCCTGTAGTCCCAGCTACTTGGGAGGCTGAGGCAGGAGAATCGCTTGAACCCAGGAGGCAGAGGTTGCAGTGAGCCGAGATCGTGGCACTGCACTCCAACCTGGCGACAGAGCAAGACTCTGTCTCAAAAAAGGCCACATTAAAGATGGTAGTAGATCAATGGTTGAGGCCCACAGTGAAAGAGGAAAGAGAGTCCATTGACCAGCTGTGAGCGTCTGGCTTTCTTGTTGGTATATACATATATGCTATTATACATGCTCTTGGTGAGACTTGACTCATATTCTGCTAATAAGTTACTGGGCTTAATAGGTGTCTAGAATGATGAAACAAGCGACCTTATGAATGGAATGGAATAATTAAAACAAAATGATGATAGAGTTCCCTTAGCATTCAGTTGTGAAGATTGTGTTTCAGTACAAATGATAACCAGCAAAGTGTAAATGATACTCTATGTCATGTAGGCCACAGGTCAAGAGTTTTAGCATTTTATAAATCCATATTTTTAAAAAGTTGTAACTTTATTAAAAAACTTTTCCCCTAAATAGACCTATGTATATTTGAAACAATAAGTGATAAAGGTGGCATTTCAAATTAACAATGACAAGAGATATAGTAAATGGTATTGGAATTATTGGCTATTAATTTCCTGAGGTGAGAGAAATTGCTACCTCATACAATTTATACACACAAACTTCAGTTGCACTAATGAACTCAATATCAAAACAAAGCCATAAAACCATTAGAAGATGACAGATTATTCACAATAGCCAATATGTAGAAACAGCCTAAATATTCACCGATGTATGAATGTATAAAGAAAATGTGGGGTGTGTGTGTGTGTGTGTGTGTGTGTATGTGTATATATATACATACATACATACATATACACAAAAACCTATTGAAATAAAAAATAAAATTTTAAAAATGAAAAAACCCCCAAACACACACACACACATATTCATACATACATCTGTATACATATATATACACATATAAAATATACATACACAATGGACTATTATTGAGCCTTGAAACCCCTGCCATGTGCAACAACATGGATGAATTTGGAGGACATTATACTAAGGGAAATAAGCCAGTCACAAAAAGGAAAAAGACTGCATGATTCCACCGATAGAGGTATCTAAAATAATCAAATTCATAGAAACAAATTCATAGAAAAGTGCTTGCCAAGGGCTGGGAGGAGGGAGAAATCATGGAGAGCTGCTGTTCAATGAGTATAAAGTTGGTTATATAAGATGATTAAGTTCTAGAGATCTGCTTTACAACATTTTGCCTGTAGTTAACAATACTACATTTTGTACTTAAAAATTTAAGAGTAGAGCTCATGTTAAGTGTTCTTACCACAATTTTTTAAAAATTCGAATAAAAGATAGTCAATAAGTCTTAGGAAATTGACAGGCTACGTCTTCTTGAGCAAGTCACAAAAAGCCAAAGACAAAAGGGAGATATTGATATATTTGACATCAAAATTTTAAACATGTGGCAAATGCCAATACAAATAAAATGGAGACAGGTTATACAGTGAGAGAAAAATTTGTAACACATATAAAAAATGTCAAGAATCCAAGGAAAATCTATAACTAAATAATTAGATGAACACACCTAATAGAAAAATGGGCAAATAACACAAACAGGCGGTCCATTTGGTTTATTGACCATTTAAATATACTAATAGTTGACAAGATGCAGTCATTACTAGTAAATGAGGGCATTGCAGATAAAACAAGGAAATAGTAATCTATTTTCTAAGAAAATTTCAGAAGTATGATATTAAGAATAAATGTAGAGAAGCAATGATCTCACACTGTTAGTGGAGAGCAAGGGACAGGGCTATCTGATTTTTCAGCACTTACCTATACATTACCCAGCAATTTCCTGCTCAGTATCCACTCTAGAGAAACACTCTCATGTATACAAGGGGCATGGTTATTAATAGTGTGATTTGTAAAAGCAAAATATTAAGGAAAACCTAAGTGCTTATTGTGAAATTCACAAACTAAGGAATGTCTAAATTGTGAAATACTATGTCATAGTTAATTTTTAAATGGAGTACTCTGTGTAGGCTTGTGTAGAAAAATATATTATTGAATTAATAATAATAATTATCTTAAAATATAATAGCTTAAGATTTTTAAGCTTAATATATTGATAAAAATAAATTCTCAGGCTGGGTGTGGTGGCTCATGCTTGTAATCTCAGCACATTGGGAGGCGGAGGCGGGCAGATCACCTGAGGTCAGGAGTTCAAGACCAGCCTGGCCAACATGGAGAAACCCTATCTCTATTAAAAATACAAAATTAGTCAGACATGGTGGCACGTGCCTGTAATCCCAGCTGCTTGAAGGCTGAGGCAGGAGAATTGCTTGAACCTAAGAGGCAGAGGTTGCATTGAGCCAAGATTGTACCATTGCACTCCAGCCTGGGCAACAAGAGTGAAACTCAAAAAAAATAATAACATTCTCAATTCAATAATATATTTAAAATATTAAATATAACAATATAACTTCTGTGTGCTTGTAGGCTCCACACCAGGTGGAAGTTGCCAAGGCTTGGGGCTTGCACCCTCTGAAGCCATGACTCAAGCTCTATGTTGGCCCCTTTCAGCCATGACTGGAGCAGCTGGGACGCAGGGCACCAACTCCCTAGGCTGCACACAGCATGGGGATCCTGGGCCCAGCCCATGAAACCAACTTTTCCTCCTAGGCCTCTAGGCCTGTGATGGGAGGGTCTGTAGCGAAGACCACTGACATGGCCTGGAGACATTTTCCCAGTTGTCTTGGGGATTAACATTTGGTTCCTTGTTACTTATGCAAATTTCTGCAGCTGGCTTGAATTTTTTCTCAGAAAATGGGATTTTTTTTTTTCTATCACATTGTCAGGCTTCACATTTTCCAAACTTTTATGTTCTGCTTTCCTTATAAAACTGAATGCAGGCGGGGTGCGGTGGCTCACGCCTATAATCCTAGCACTCTGGGAGGCTGAGGCGGGCAGATTCTGAGCTCAGGAGTTAGAGAACAGCCTGGGCAACACAGTGAAACCCTTCATCTACTAAAAGACAAAAAATTAGCTGGGCATGGTGGCATGAGCCTGTAGTCCCAGCTACTCGGGAGGCTGAGGCAGGAGAATTGCTTAAACCTGGGAGGTGGAGGTTGCAGTGAGCCAAGATTGTGCCACTGCAATCCAGCCTGGGTGACAGAACGAGACTCAGTCTCAAAAACAAACAAACAAACAAAACACCAAAAAAACCAAAACTGAATGCATTTAACAGCACCCAAGTCACCTCTTGAATGCTTTGCTGCTTAGAAATTCCTTCTGTCAGATACCCTAAATCATCTCTCTCAAATTTAAAGTTACACAAATCTCTAGGGCAGAGGCAAAATGCCACCAGTCTCTTTGCTAAAACATAACAAGAACCACTTTTGCTCTGGTTCTCAGCAAGTTCCTCATCTCCATCTGAGACTGCCTCAGCTACGATTTCATTGTCCATTTCATTATCAGCATTTTGGTTGAAGCTATTCAACAAATCTCTAGGGAGTTCCAAACTTTCCCCCATTTTTCTTTCTTCTTCTGAGCCCTCCAAACTGTTCCAACCTCTGCCTGTTACCCAGTTCCAAAGTCGCTTCCACATTTTCGGGTATCTTTTCATCAGTGCCCCACCTACTGGTACCAATTTACTATATTAGTCCATTTTCACACTGCTGATACAGAGTTACCTGAGACTGGGTGATTTATACAGGAAAAAGGGTTTAACAGACTTACAGTTCCACATGGCTGGGGAGGTCTCACAATCATGGTGGAAGGCAAGGAGGAGCAAGGCACATCTAAAATGGATGGTGCAGGCAAAAAGAGAGAACTTGTACAGGAGAACTCCTCTTTATAACACCATTAGATCTTGTGAGACTTATTCACTACCACAAGAACAGCACGGGAATGATTTGCCCCCATGATTCAGTTACCTCCCACTGGATCCCCCCTACAATATGTGGAAATTCAAGATGAGATTCAGGTGTGGACATAGACAAACCATATCAGGTATCATAGCCAAGAAAACTTCAGATGTAGGCATAATCATTGAAGTTTTAAAATGAGAATGAATTATTGTATTATATCTATAATTTAAAAAATATTTAAACAAAATGGTATTTTTACTTTTGGTTAAAGCCTGGCTGTGTTTTTTATTGATTTATAATAATTGTACATGTTTTTGGAGTGCATGTGCTATTTTGATACCTGTATACAATGTACAATGAGTAAATCAGGGTAATTGGGATATCTATCACCTCAAACATCTATCTTTTCTTTGTGTTAGGAATATTACAATTCTAACTACTTTAAACAAAATGTTATTAATCTGAACAATTGTATTTGATATCTTCTTCTAAACAGAAAAGAATTAGAAAACAGTCAGATGAATTCAAAAGTGGAGAATGAGAAAGGCCTGGTAGCTCAGCTTCAGAAGATGGTTAAAGAGCTTCAGGTAATCAATTATCAAATATGCCTGTGTACTTACATTTAGATCCATGGGTGATGACTCATGGGTCAATGACAAATTCTCTGCCAAGGTATTCATATCCTTAGCCAATCACAGGCAGAGGCAGAAAAGAACAGTGGTTAAGAAGGGAAATTGTGGCATTCCACAGATGGATTTAAGCTTAAATTTCCTTGTAAGAATAATAAAAATGAATAGCTAATTTGTTGAATCCTTGCTGTGAACCAGGCATTGTGCTAAAATCCAAAACTTGTTTTTTTTTCACTCATGAATCCTTCTGGCAACCATTGAGCTCATATTATTAAATGCAACAATATATTTAAGTAGTAAGCACAGTGCCTGACCCATGGTATGCATTCACTGTTAGCAATTTAATTTTTATGATGATTATTCTTTGTGATTAGAAGGTGATTGAAAATCAATAAGTTATATAGGTACTTGTGGCCTCAAAACATTATTTGATAATGGATAGCTATTTATAAGTTTTAGACCATGTGAGTTTTATAGCATATGACCATGTTATAAAGTAATTTTACACACAGATGCACACACACACATTTAGATGGATAATTTCCCTTTGGAGCTAAATAAATATCTTAGTAATATAACCATGACTCAAATAATTTTGGAACCTCTTTCTGATATTTATCTTCTGAGATATTTTGAGCCAAATAAGAAAACCAATCTCAATGTTTTGTAAACATATTTTAGTTTCAGACATGCTATTAATCTCCAAGTGGTTATCATATTCATCAGGCTTGTCTTCAAATGACTCTTGACTTTATCCAAAATAAAAATAAACATTTAAAAAACCCACAAACTTTTCAATATATCCAAAAGACAAATTTCCTTACCTTGATGACTCAAAAAGTTCTCTAAATATTATTTCTGACAAAACATTTCAGAAATATTTGGTTCAATGGTGGTATTATTTGGGATAAATATTTTCTTGGATCCCATGATAACCAGTTGGAAGAGGATCATGGTTACTTGAATGTGGAAATCATACTTTTTTTTTAAGCACCTTTTCTGTCATACCTCATCTATAGAGCTGATAGACTACTTATTTGATACAATCTAGAAATTAGTTTTTTCTAAGCTACAGTAGTCTTATTTAATGGAAAGGAAAACATATTCTAAAACAGTTTCTATCTTGTTTTCTCCCCATCCTAATCTATGCCTGATTACTTAAGGTGATGATAGTAACATCAATGGCTTCATTGTACTGTAATACAGTGATGTTATCATTATTTGTAGACCTATTTGACCTCTACTAAAAGGGCTTGGGGCTCTGAGAGTTGTTATCACTTCTTTTTCCAATAATCCTGCTTCTGATGATACCGTGTCTCTACTCACTTTAGTAGTCCACATTCCTTCACCAACTCTCCTTTGTTATTTCAAATCTCTTCCTTGAAATCTCCTGTAGACTAGAAAACCAAGTAACCAAGTTTTTTAGAATTGTGTGTAAAAATTAAATTGAGGCTGTTTCTTACAAGTAAATTGCTTGAACTTGAAGATGTTCATTTTATTGATCAGATTTTTGCCCAAGTCCTAGATAGGTGAGATCAGATAAACGAATTTCAGATGAGGAAGATTTTTGTGTATAAAATTTACCATTCCAATTTTTATGAATGCTCTTAAACACTTTTTTGTCACATGAAAGATATTTTCCTGTTTCTTTGGGAAGTGCTCTTTACTAAGCTTTCCCCTTCATGTATATAATTTAATGAGCTTGCCCATCATCAGGGGCTGAGCAATTTGGCAGAACTGCAAATTCTAATTCTGGTCTTGGTATTGAATTGGGGCAAATCACTTAACTTCTGTGTATTCTGTTTTCTTTAGTTATAAATTAGGAACCAAAAGGTTCATGTTAGCTTTGTGATAAAAAAAAAAATAGAGTAAAGCTCTTGCTACAAGTGCTTAGTAAAAATCAAAATTATTTCTTGCTACAGACTCAAATAAAGGATTTGAAAGAGAAACTAGAAGCTGAAAGGACCACTCGAGCCAAGATGGAAAAGGAGAGAGCTGACCTCACCCAAGACCTGGCTGACTTGAATGAGAGACTGGAGGAGGTAGGAGGAGCCAGTTTGGCTCAGCTGGAAATAACTAAGAAACAGGAAACCAAATTCCAGAAGCTGCGCCGAGACATGGAAGAGGCCACGCTGCACTTTGAGGCAACTTCTGCATCTTTGAAGAAGAGACATGCAGACAGCCTGGCTGAGCTCGAGGGCCAGGTAGAAAATCTACAGCAGGTCAAGCAGAAACTGGAAAAAGACAAGAGTGACTTGCAGCTAGAAGTAGATGACCTCCTGACCCGTATTGAGCAGATGACAAGGGCTAAGGTAAATACTCCCATCCATTCTCGTGGGCTTTTGAACATGGAAGTAGGGAGAGGAAGAAATGGGAGGGGAGGGAAAAGAAAAATAAGCCAGCTTAGTGGCTCAGTGTATTTTCTAATGAAGAATATAGTTCTTCAGTTGGAATAGATCAGGCCTGACCTTAGTGGTCATTGTTAAGGTCACACAGCCATCACCTGAATGTGACCTGACAGTGGCTTCTGGTTTTACCAGAATTCCAATCCATGTTCCTTATGGACTTTTTTAGTGATGGCACAAGTAAGTGAGCTGGAAATCTGAGGCCATTATCTATGTCTCTCTTGAAAAATGGCTTTTGTTATGAGTGCTCCTCAGTGATGGCCTGGATACTCCTAGAGCCTATCTGAATGAATGGTGTACACAAACAGCTTTGCTGAGAGGAGGGATCTTTTTCTCCCTCATGTCCTCTGGCATCTTTTTAATCAGCCAGTACTATAAGAAAGGTTCATCACATGTTCTTTCTTTACTGAGCCCATTAGCCTATATGCTGCAAGCTGTCATGTCAAATGTTACTATGAGATCATGGCTATCAGCGACCCTGTCTTCTGGTAGTTGAGAGGAGCTTTACCTTAGATTAAGCAGAGCAAATGACTAGTTGCTGCAACCTTCTCTCCTTGTAAACAGATTTTATAAAGTCTGGGAAAGACATGGCCTGACAATAAAGCTTGATCTCCATGGACTATGGCCAGAAAAATGTAGAATATCTTCAATGATATGGAGTGGTTTCTGAAATGTTTAATATTAATTCCTTTTAAATACCATACTGAGTAGAAAGAAACAGTCTCTCTCTCTCTCTCTCTCTCTCTCTCTCTCTCTCTTCCTCTCTCCCTCTCTCTCTCTCTGTGTGTGTGTATGTGTGTGTGTGTCTTAGTCCATTCCTGCTGCTATAACAAAATACCACAGACTGGGCAATTTATAAATAATAGAAATTTATTTTTCACAGTTCTGGAGGCTGGAAAGTCCAGGATCAAGGTAGCAGCAGGTTTATTGTCTGGTGAGGTCGCTCTGCTTCTAAGATGGTGCCTCTTGCTACATCCTCACATTGCAGAAGAGCAAAAAGGGGAAAGGGACAGATGCTCCCTTGTACCAGTCCCATTGATGAAGGCTCCCATCCTCATAACTTCATCACCTCCTACAGGCCCCACCTAACACTATCACACTGGCGATTGTTTCAACATGTGAATTTTAGGGGACGTATTCAGTACATAGCATTCTACCTCTGGCCCCCCAAATTTATGTCCTTCACATAAGCAAAATACATTGATTCTACCTCAGTAGGTTCCAAAGAGTTAAGTCATTTCAGCGTCAACTCAAAAGTCTAAAGTCTCATCTAAATCATATAGGAGTGAAACTCAAGGCATGATTCATCTTGAGGCAAATTCCTCCTCCAGCTGTGAGCTTGTGAAATCAAACAAGTTATGTGTTTCCACAATAAAATAGTGGAACAGGCATAGCATAGACATTCCCATTCCTAAAAAAGAGAAATCAGAAAGAAAAAAGAGGTAACAAAGGGAAAAGCCCAACATAAAACAAAGCAAACAACATTAAATCTTGAAAGTTGGGAATAATCTTTTTTGACTCCATGTCTGACCTTCTGGACATACTGGGGTGGAGTTTGGGTCCCCAGGGACCCACATAGCAGTGCCCCCCTGACAGGAGCTGTCAGGAATTGAAGTTGGGTGCTTGTGACTACTCCTAGGTTAGTGTTGCATGCTGGTGGCTCTATAAGTCTGGGGTGTTTGGGGCAGCTCTGCCCTCACAGTTCTACTACTGCCATAGTGGGAGCTCTCTGTGGTGGCCCTGCTTCCATGGCAATTCTCTGTCTGAACCCCAAGCCTCTCCAAAATATCCTTTGAAATCTAAGTGGAGGAGCTATGCTTCCATATCTCCTGCAGAGTTAGCACTGTATGGATGCTGCTATGGTTTACAGCATGTGCCTTCCAGAGTGGTAACCTGAGCTGAACCTGGGCCTGCCTGAGTGGCAGAGGCGCACTGCACTGGCATGTGGGGAGCAAAGACTTGAGGCAGCCCAGGGCAGCAAGCTCTGAGGTCTCACGGGAATCCTCTCTTGAAATCATGTTTCCATCAAGGCCCTGGCCTTCTGGGCCTATGTGGGTGGGACAGCCACAAAGGTCTCAGAAATGCCTTCAGGATCATTCTTCCATCGTCCTGATGAATAGCACCCATCTTCTTTCAACCCCCACTAATTTCCATATCAAATGTTTGGTTGTCTACATCCTTAGTGTTTCGTTTTGTTTTTTTTCTGAAAATACTTTTTTATTTTTCACAATCTGACCAGGCTGAGAATTTTCTAAATCTTTAAATTCTGCTTCTCTTTGATTATACATTTCATCTTTATTTCTCTCTCTTCATATTTTGTTTTAAGCAATCAAGAGAAGCCAGGAAGCCCTGAACACTTTCTTTAAGGATTTCTTCCACCAAATATCCTAGTTTATCACTCTTAAATTCTGCCTTCCACAGGGGACTAGGGCATAGTTCAGCCAAGTTCTTTGGAACTTTGTAATAAGGATGGTCTGTCTTCCAGTTTCCAATAGGATATTCCCCATTTCCATTTAAGACCTCAGCAGAATTGCCTTTACTGGCCGTATTACTATCAGCATTGTAATCACAGCCGTCCAACTAATCTCTAAGAAGATTAATTCTCTCTCTACAGCTCTCCTCTTCTTGTGACCCCTCATCAGAAGGATTCTTAATGTTCCATGCATGGGAATATAGGCTTTTTCTAGCAGTAGGTGTGTATCTCACTACCTCCTTACTCCTTTAATCCCTGCCATCTGTCTTTATTTCTCCTGAAGCTGGCACTTCCTCTGAACATCTCTGTCACTGGCACCTGGTTTCTTTTTATAACTCAGGTTCTAAGCCTCAACCACTTCTTTCCTCCCTATTTGCTTTTCAGTCAATTATTGCAGCAGGTCAGTCTTTACCACCTCATAGTTTTCCATTCCCATTCTCATATAGGTCTCTCTACCTTTTAAGTATATTACTGCAGTGGTTTCCTAAATTATCATTTTTGCTTCTAGTCTTTCTTTTTTCAAATCATCCTATATTTATATGCCTAATTTAATATTTATAAAGTACTCAGAATATTTATAAAGCATGGATTTATTGAATTATGTCCCTGCTTAAAAATGAACTCCCAACTTCTGCTTTCAAGGTACACTGTAACTTGTGATCAGAGTCAACTTGTCTTGCAAGTTATAGATCCCATTGCTTTGTTTCATGGACCTTCCATTTCAGCTTGCCTTTCACCAAATATTTATCTTTACACTGATGTGCCTTTTCCAAACTAATTATTCTCTTTGGAATGCTCAAGTTCAACCTCCTGCATTACAGACTTACCTGTTTTTGAGTTCCTATAGCACTTTTGGGGTCCCTCTTTATACTCATGCATTATCTAGTCTTTTAACTTTGCTGACACTGAAAGCAGAAAGTAGGTCTCACTTCCATGTTTACTACAGTGCTTTGTAGAGTCTGTGCACTCAATTACTAGCATCGACTTTTACATGTGCCTCTTGGAGCTCATAGATTCAGTGACTTGTCCAAGGTCACACAATTCTATGGAAGAGATGAATTTCAATTCCAAATCCTGTGTATGTCTGTTGGTGAGCATGTCCTATTGCTGCTTTAAATATTTGTTGGCATGAGAAATTGTTTCTGTTAACACTCATAGGCATATACATTAGGCTAAACTGTTCCTTGAATTGTTTACTTTATCATTTTCTGAATTATAATGGCGAGAATGTCAATGCTCAGTGGTACAGTGGGGACTGAAGCATTTTCAAAAGCATATTATGCTGACAGAGAGGCTCAGGGCGATTTAGAAGTTATAGGAAATCTCACAATTATCTTGATTATTTTGAATTCCCATTGGTCCCTGCATTTCTGGGAGGCAGCATTTTTATGCATCATTTTAAGAATCAGCTATAAGATAAATGTGCCTTATTCTATTAACCTTCTCATCCCTGGTATCAAAACATACCGCTTATCCTTATGCTTAAATTAAAAATTCTTTTGAGGGTACAACTCTTTTGCATGCTGTATCCCCGTATAGGCCACTTTTAGATAAACAATCTAATTGTCTTTTTGCAGATCCTGTTTATGAAAATATTTTATACATGGAAACACTATACCATTGGTTAGCAGTGCCTATGTGGATACCTACCATGTGAAGCTATGCCTAAGGGCAAGTGCCTTTTCTATCTGTCCAAGTGGGCTGCCCACTCTACAGATACACACAGCCCAGCTGGCCTTCACCACATGGAGACCTCTCTTGAAAAACTGGGAAGTCTTTGGCTCCTTTTCTTACCATTTCCACACACCACTGACTAAGTTGTCTTGCAGACATCTGTGCGTTTTCACCCCAAGCAAACAGGTGCATAGCACAGCATATACAGGGCCATAAACAGATGCCATTTCTCACACCTGGATATGTTCCTCCTGGCTCAGTTAACAGGTCATTTACTATTGGAGACATCATAAGATAAAAATGGTTTTCGTAATCATCCCATTTTTATCCATTTTCCTCTGGAACCCAGGATTCATGACAAATTGGGCCACCTAGGACATCAATTAATCCTTAATATTTCCTTTATCACTACTTCATACAACAGATGCTTAGAAATCTAATATTTGACATTTTCTGTGTGTGTGTGTGCATCTGCACAGGCAGTTTCAGTTCGAATTCCAATTCTGACATTTAATAGCTGTGTGAATTTGGGCTAGTTATTTAGCCTCTCTGGTGCTCAGTTTTCTCATTTATAAAAAGAGGCAATGTGAACTTTTGAGAGATATCATGAGGAAAAAAATGAGCATGTCAACTTTGACTGTCAAAGTCATTTTCAGAAGTGAGAGCAAACAAATTCAACATATAATTAGAAACTATGCAGACAACCTAAAAACTGTCACATTGATCACTACTATAGCTTTCTTCTAGTTAGGAGTGGAGAGTGGGGACAATTGAGCTTGCCTGGCATTTAACATTAATGCTCTAACCTATGTGAGGCTGATGGCATCGTTCGAGAAACTGGCCATTGAATCTCTGTTAAGTCTGTTTACACCAAGCCTGGGTGTGCTGTAGGACATCTGTGAACTGGAACTACATAACACCGCATTGGAGATATAAGAAGACATAATTCAGTAGTCTTTCAGAGAATAGCCATTAGTAATTGAGACAGCCAGGTGGGAGGGGGTCCCTGGAGAAACTCCAACTAGCCTGCCCACTGGAGTGGAGCCTCGGAAAGTTCACGCCATTTGCTGTGGGTTGGAGCCTGGCCCCTCCTCTTCCTGTGTGGAACCTGGGATTCAAGCTGTGAGTGGCAAGCGCTCAAGCAGGGACTCTGGCCTCGGGAAAGTCCCTACTTCCCCCTTTTCTTCCTTTTCACCCCAAAAAACCCTGTCTTACTCACCATTCAAATTGTCTATGAATCTGAATTTTTGTGGCCGGGGACAAAGAACCCCGTCTTTAGCTGAACTAAGGAAAAGTCCTGCAACATAGCATGAAGGAAACAATCTTCAATGGAGCATAGGCTCCAGCTAGAGATGACCAAGGTTTTGGCTGGTACAGAAGTTTTCCTGAGGACTAAACCAGGCATCACCTTTGAAACATTCCTGGTCCTTTGCCCATTGCTCTATCATAACAATTAGTTTAACATTGAAACTATTAGGCTCACCATCAGCTTTCACCATCTCACCAGACCTCACTGTTTTCTCAAAATTTCATTGTTATAATCTCTTCTTTGTCTCCCAATTCTTCCATTTCCATAGCATACAAAGGCCTCATGGGCTGCTGTATTAATTGAGATTTAAAACATAGAGCTCAGAAGAGAGCTGGGTATGTAACAAGCACCCAATAAATGTTAACTGCTCCTGCTATTGTCATTAATAGTGTCATCATCATCGCCAACAATGGGGCAGATGGAAGGCATTTGAAGATTGCCTATAATCCCAGCACTTTGGGAAGCTGAGGTGGGCGGATAACAAGGTCAGGAGTTCCAGACCAGCCTGGCCAAAATGGTGAAACCCCATCTCTACTAAAAATACAAAAATTAGCCAGGCACGGTGGCATGCGCCTGTAATCCCACCTACTCAGGGGGCTGAGGCAGGAGAATCACTTGAACCCAGGAGGTGGAGGTTACAGTGAGCTGAGATTGTGCCATTGCACTCCAGCGTGGGTGACAGAGTGAGACTCTGTCTCAAAAAAAAAAAAATTATAAAAAGATAACTTATACATGAGTTTCATTAAAACAGCTATGTAAAATCTGTAGAACCATGGAAGTCCACCACCAATGTAATTTTACTGTTTCTGACCATATAAATAATAAGAATGCAAACTACAGTTAATTTGTATGTAAAGGGGATACCTCATCTTGCATTTGGCAGCTCTTAGTCCTGTTTGAGGATCTTGGGTCTCAAAACCGCTAGCATGAGTTCTCAGAGTGTGGCAAGAGTCTGGCGATTAGATTGGTTACTTAAATCGGGTGAAAGTGCAAAGGCCAATGTCATATCTTTTTCTCCAGGCACGAAAAGCCAATTCTGAGAAGTTGGGTTTGGGGATTGAAGTGTTAACCCTGTTAGGGTTTGGGGATTGAAGATGACCCTGTTAGGGTCATCTTGAGATTGTAGCCATAGTGATCAGGAGGGTACAGTTGCTTTGGCAGCTCACATTTGGTTATTAGGCTGTTGTGGCTCAGATCCTCCACTTTCTTCTATCCTGCTTGGGCAGCCTTCTAGATTTTCTTCCTCCTCCTTCCCTCTCTTATCTCTCTTCCTTCCCCTTCCTCTGCCCCTCCGCCCTTGCATATTGCTCTCATATGTGCCAGGCACTATTCTAGACAACAGGGTGTATATCTTTAAACTGGATCTCTACCCTCATGAAAGTTATATTCTAGTGGAAAAGACACTTAAATATATACTGTCAGAAAAGGATCATGTACCTCATTAGTGTTTGACATGTTTCCTTCTCCAGAAAAGTAAATAATTCTAGAAAGAATCCTAATACCCAGGAAGTTGGGTGTCTCCCGTGACACCTGTACTCTGCAAAGTTTAGGCTTCTTGGGGTCCAGACCCTAGAGTTGGTTGTACTTGCCGAAATCAGAAGACGTGATCTCCCAATGCTGGCTGAGCTTTTTACTACAGAAGAGAGTGTGCGGATCCCCGGAGCCACTCTTCCCCTCCTCCTCTGTGCAGCTGATTCAGAGTATCCTCTGTGAGCCCTGACCAGCCCTTCTTTCTCAACTCACAGGCAAATGCTGAGAAACTCTGTACTCTATATGAAGAGCGCTTGAATGAAGCAAATGCAAAGCTAGATAAGGTGACTCAGTTGGCAAATGACCTGGCAGCACAAAAGACAGAGCTGTGGAGTGAGAGTGGTAAGTAAGTATGTTGCTTGACTCACAGGCAATTCTCAATCCCAGCAGACTCATGGAGGTGCAACTGAGATAATGAACTACCCACTGAGGTTGGGTGGGCATCTGAAGATCCTAGGGGAGGAATGCAGCCTCTGAGACAGCTTTGCCACACACATGCCTCTTGTCTAGGAAGTGTTACCTCTGTGCCACTTGGGAACCCCTGCCTAGTTCCCTTCCAAGAAGTAGAAAGTCATAATAATATGCCATCAGCAGAAGCAACTCTCCAGATCAAAGGATGGGAGGGGCAAACCACAGTCTACTAGTCATGACATTTTTACAATTTCTAACTCATTGAATATTTAAATTAAAAAAAAATTTTAATGTTTGGATAATGAAATTTTAAATGTTTGGATAATGAATTTTAAATGTTTGGATAACTGTTTTTACTGAGTGTAAAGACACATCTGGGCCTGCATGATTGGACCTCGTTCTCTCTGACCTCTTTTCCTACTTGCCCCTTCTCTCATTCTGCATTGGCCACATCCATCTCTATACTGTGCTTTGTACACCCCAGGCATACTCCACCTTGGAGTCTTGCCCTAGCTGTTTCCTCTGCCTGGAACACCTTATTAATTCTGGAAAGACTCGGGGATAAGGGTTAATCAAGTAGAGATCTGGAGCAAGTCAGGATACAGGCTCTGTTGAGAAGGTGACATTTGAATACTGTCGACTCATTTCCTCAAGTGCTTCTCTTTTCGTAGTATTTATTAAGTTCAAACAAACTACATATTTGACACAATAAATATCTTTGTCTCCATCTGTCAGAATATAAGCTCCATGAGGTCAAGGGTCTTTGTTCATTGATGTATGTCAATCATCTAGAACACTGCCTGGCACTTATTGATCCTCCATAAACATTTAATAAATAAAAGTAAAAAAAAAGTCCCATACTTTATTCATTACTATCAACCACTATGGATATTTTTTTTCTGTTTTTCCAGTCTATTACATTGTAACAATCTATTGGGGGTTTTTCTTTTTCAATTTATCATAAGCTTTTGTATTTTGCATACTCAAAATACAAAAGCTGCTTCTAGTTCATTGAGATTGACTATACCTAACCTTGCCTGCAACTTGACTTGCCTCTCTGCTATGAACAGCATGTGGCTAGATGTTTATCTATAACTAAAATCAGTTTTAGTAATATATTCTGAGAGATGGAATTCCTAGGTCAATGAAAATAAACAATGTATTCTTGATGCTCAAGCGGCATACACTTTTAAAAAGAGAATGAACACATTTGGGCTATATATAACACAGTTCCTCCAGTAGACACCTCTATTTCCAGATGCCAAATCTAGGGTCAGGGCTAAATTAAAATTAGTTGATAAAACTAAAAACCTGGAAATCTAGAAGAAGAAAGTATTTTTGGTTCTATTAAGGACACTGAATAGGACTCTTCTTATACTGACCACAGGGTATGTGAAACCTGGCCTTGCTACCAAGCCCCCAGTTTGATCTGTGCTATGTAGGATTTAGTTGGTATGCAGACTCCACAGTCCAGACACAAAACTGGAGAATACCTGGTTGTCTGGCCCTAAAGGAAGTGCTGTGTAAAATCTGTTTTGATAGACATTGGCTGTCTCCCCCTAGTTATTGGCATTAATTTTCTACTCACTTTTTTGACGAGGAAATGAGTGGGTAGTGAGTAAAATGAAAGTGGGTCTGAGATGATAATTCTGCTTAGGCTGCAGGAGTTTTTTCTTCCTTTTTTTAACTTTACTTTTTGGTTGGCTTTTGTGTAAGTTAAATTCAAAGTACAAATTTATCCAAGCTTATCCTCCCCTCACTGGGTCCATGCTCCAGATTGTTTGTTTTTGTTTTTTGTTCTTTTGTTGTTTTTGTTGGTGGTTACCTCCAAAGTTTCTTTCTCATGCCCTGTCCTGTCAGCTTTCTCTGCTTTCAGAGGAAACCAATAGTAAATGTGATCAATTAAGCCACAGTAACTGGCTACTGGCTCTGTAATATACATGATATATTAGTCTCAACCAGCTAGTGCATTTATATTTCTTCAGAATCTTTTTAAATAAGATGTTTTTGGACCAGCATAGTGGCTCATGCCTAGAATCCCAGAATTTTGGGAGGCCTAGGTAGGCGGATCACTTGAGGCACAGAGTTTGAGACCAGCTTGGCCAACATGGCAAAACTCTGTCTCTACCAAAAAAATACAAAAATTAGCTAGGCGTGGTGGTGGGCACCTGTAGTCCCAGCTATTTGGGAGGCTGAGGCAGGAGAATCACTTGAACCCGGGAGGCAGAGGCTGTAGGTAACCATTGTACTCCAGCCTGGGCAACAGAGTGAGACTCTGTCTCAAAAAACAAAACACCAACAGCAACAACAACAACAACACGGGAGGCTGAGGCAGGAGAATCACTTGAACCTGGGAAGTGGAGGTTGAGGTGAGCCGAGATTGCACGAGTACACTCCAGCCTGGGCAACAAGAGTAAAACTCTGTCAAAAAAAAAAAAAAAAAAAAAAAGCCACAGACATTTTCATCCAAATACTCTTAAAGTTTGTTTCACTCCCAAGTGATTCTCAAGAGCCTGTAGGGGGTCTATGAGGTTGAAGCTATTTTAGTATAATACTAAGATACTATTTGCGACTTAAATTCTTTTGCCATTTGTACTGATGGTGCAAAAGCAACAATGATTAAAATTGCTGGAGCCTGATCACAAGTTAAGGTAGTAGCACTAAAACATACTAGTAAAAATTGTATTCCCTAATATGTACTCACAGGTTTTTTAAAAGTCAGTTTCACTTAAGGACGTCCTTAAAGAAGGAGAAGAAATGAATTTTTTACATCTCAACTCTTGAGTATATATCTTTTTACTATTCTGTGTGACAAAACAAGAAGTATGCATGAAGAACTCCTGTTTCATACTGGAGTAAGATGTGTGATTAAGCTTTGAGCTGAGCTAGCAGTTTTTTCAGGGAGTATCACTTTTACTTGAAAGAATGACTGACAAGCAAACTAGGCTTATTTAGACTCACATGTTTAGCACATGATTTCTCAAAAATGAACAAAGGAAACCTGTCACTGCAGGGAAAGCAACTGACAACGTTTCTTGCCAATAACAAAATAGAAGCTTTTAGGTAAAAATTATATTTTAGAAAACGTATATGCCATCATTAGGCTGATGGCTGTCAATTCTTGGACTTTTCTGATGAGCTCAGCAGTGATGTTAACAAATATGATTTTAAAAATATTGTATGTGATATTGTGATTTATAATAAGATATATACATGTACATATAGGTGTGTATATATGTGTGTGTATGTGCATATTTATATGTATGTGTATATATATATACACATATATACTTGTACGTGTGTGTGTGTATCTGACACTGTCTCTAGGAAGATAGTGTCAGAATTGAGTTAAATTGTAGAGGACCTTTGTAGGTTGAATCCACAAATAGAACTTACAGATATGGAAGGCCCGACTATAATTAATAGGATAAGTTAAGCAGGAACGATAGACTAGAGTATGATACAATTTCTCCCTCTCGTGGTCACATTTCCTACCATTTAGTGACTACTGCTAATATTTATTTAGCAGTTCAGTCTATAAAACTGAACTAATTTAGTTCACACTAATTTAGTTTTCATTAAGAACCTTTTATTGTTATCTTCATTTTACAAATGAGGTAATAAAAGTTATAATTATCTAAAAATTATATAGACAGAAGTGTACAAAGTCACATATAATAAACAAGGGAGTATGGTATAGAAGAATGTGGTCTTCAAGAATTTCATTTGAATCTACCTTCACTAATTACGAACTGTGTATGTTTCTGTTTCAGTCATATTTAAGTTGCTCTGTTTCCTCCTCTGCAAAATGGTTAGTATAATACCTACATTATCAAGGAGTTATGAAAATTAAACTAGATAACATACGTTAAGTAGAGCATAGAAGTTTCTCAATAAATAGTAACTAATATCATCTGTTATTGATTCATACTTATTAGTAAAAATCAGTTCATTTTTAGAACTCTCTTCTGAGTCCTGAAAAGGATAATTGTCATGGTTTTGCTGAATAATAGGACTCTCAGACCCTTCCTAAATATCAAAAATATGTGGGTAGGAGTCATTCTGGCTGCCCTTAAAGTCAGTAAGTCAAGTGGAGGAGGCAATAGATAGGAAGACTGTAATTATGTACTTTTGTGAAATCTTTCTGTAGGCGAGTTCCTACGGAGGCTTGAAGAGAAGGAAGCTCTGATAAACCAACTTTCCAGTGAAAAGAGCAACTTCACTCGGCAAATTGAAGAACTGAGAGGGCAGTTGGAGAAGGAGACCAAAGTAATGTATCTATTATTTCTCACTTGTTACTTGACTGTGTGTTTTTTTAAAAAAATAGTGCTTGATGAATCAGCCTGCAGATGTTTTGTAAAAGAAGGGAAAATGCCCTACAAGTTATGGGGGAAAAACCATGCCAGGAAGAACCTGATGACTGAAGGATCTTCCTTGGTGATTCAAATCGCTTCTTTGCAGATTTAGAGCAAGCAAAGTGTGTTTCCATCTTGTGTGAGTACTTGAACAGAAGGGCAGCAAGGCGCTTTCTGGATTTTGATTCTGAAACTGCTCATGAAAAAGTGAAATTAAATAAAAGCCTAGAATAAAATAAGTGGGACTGGGATAGCTCAATATTACTTTTAAATTGTCAATAAATTATAGAAATTAGTCATTTCTTCCTATGAGTATATAATGTTGCTAGAAGGTGACTCCAGTGAAAGTGATTCTGGAAGATGAAAGCATAGTGACCAACATGAGATATGAATTCTTTGAGCCCTGATATTTAAATGAATTCTTAGTTCATATTCAAGGCATCTTATTACTAAGACCCCAAAGTATCTTACTTGTACATGACCATACTATGAAGGCATATACTCTGAAAACGCAGGTAGTTGAGTCTGTTTTAAAATATTGTACCATTTTATTCCCTTGACTCTCCATATTTTCTATATTATACACAAATTTAAAAATTTATCATTGTTTGTGCATCAGACATTCTACTAGACACTTCTGTCATGTTATCTCAATCTTCATATCAGTCAAATGAAGCAGATAGAATTGCATCCTTATATATGAAAAAACCAAGGCTCTGAGAAGAAAAATAACATGTCCAAGGTCATACACCTAGTGATATACTGTGAAGGAACTTAAGCACTAGTGAAATGAGTTATATTTTAGAAGATCTCTCTGGCTGCCTTCCCAGTGACTTCCAGTTGGCCTACAAGCCCCCCTGATCTGGCTCCAGCATCCTTCTGTGACCTACTTCCTACATCTGCTTCCCTCATTTACTCCCCCCAGCTGCCCTGGCTTCCCTTCTGCCTCTTAAACCAGGCACCATCATTCCTGCCTTAGGACTTTTATAACTGTCCTTCCTGTTGCTTAAAGGCCCTTCCCCAAGGTCTTAGGGGGATGATGAGAAGGAGCCAAACATTCTAGATCATGCTTATCTGCTGTATTTGTTTTACTGCTATTAGAAATTTTATTTATTAGTTTATTTGCATGTGTATTTTGTGTATCCCCTTATTTCTTTTGGGCTCTTTAGGGCAGGGATTTTGTCTGTCTCGTTTACTTCCATAATTAAATATATGCCATGTAAATGCCACATAAAGGTTTTAAAAGTTTTTCCTTTAAAGGAAAATAAAATTAAACAAGAGGAGAGGTCACAGTTTGAACTCAGGTTCATCTGATTCCAAGGCCTGCATCCTTTTCAGTGTCATTGTGTATTGTGGCTCCTCATTTACCACCCAGAGGGGTCTGGCTGAGGCTGCCATTAACTAAACCTTGTGCCCTCAGAGCTGTATCTTCCTGAAAATGTGCTTTTTTTTTCTAATTTGCATAAAGGACCCATGAGGACCCGTCAGGACCCTGGTTCTTTCCACACTAGATTGTCTCGGGGGAATGATGCTGCTAGGTTAGCCAGATCACCATTTAAATGACAAAAATGTTTATTAAACCCAGCAGGGCTGTCCAATACATATAGAAGCCTCTACTACACTACAGGTAGCTATTTAAATTTATATTAAAGTTAAATAAAATTATGAATTCAGTTTTAATCACACATTGTACTAGGCATATTTTGAATGTTCAGTAGCCACATGTGGCTAGGTGTTTACCATATTGGACAGTGTACATAGAGAACATTTTCATCATTACAGAAGTTCTATTGGGCTGTAGTACTATTTTGAAGTATTAGGAGCTGAGGTTTTTAGAGATTTCAGTGTGAAATAAAAGATTTTATTTTCTTCATCAGTGGAATGAAAAGGCTAAATTTCAGTGGTTCTTTCTGGTTTGAACAAGCTCTGAGTCTAATATATTGCTAAATATAAATCTTATTGCCTAAATGATGGTGAATGTTGTCTTTGCTATCCTTGCATTCTCCACTATTTCTAGAATTCCAGGCCTAAGTCCACAGAGTCAAGCTGGCATTTCTCTAAATAGAATTCCCTTCCCTGTTTTAATGGCAGCAATTAGATACTCTATCTATCCTTTCTCTTGTCTCAAATTCTCTCCCTAGTATTATCTTACTAGGTTCAGGTTCAGCTTGAATTTGTGGCAGGTTAATCTTACCTAAAAAAATATTATCTTACTTTCAAGACTTGTGTTGTTTGTGGTGGTCATGCCTTTTTTGTTAATGTGTGTTCCCTACAGTCCCAGAGTGCCCTGGCCCATGCCCTGCAGAAGGCCCAGCGTGACTGTGACCTTCTACGAGAGCAGTATGAGGAAGAACAAGAGGTCAAGGCTGAGCTGCACCGGACCTTATCCAAAGTCAATGCTGAAATGGTGCAATGGAGAATGAAGTATGAAAACAATGTCATCCAGAAAACAGAAGACTTGGAGGATGCCAAGTGAGTAGGGCAAGGCTATGCTTAATCTGGAGTTAGTCACATGGAGGAGTCACTCATAATGACTCCGTCTCCAAGGCCTCGTGGTATGCATTTAACAAATCCTTGCCACATGCAGGAACAAGCCCCAAACCAAAGCTGAAACATTCACTGCTGGTAAGAAGCACACTCTGTAGAGGGACTAAAAATATAAAAAGTGTAATACAAAGTGACAGAGACTATAAAGAGGTCCTGGGGAGAGAAAGGAGGCTCTTTCTAGGGACACAAGGGAAGTTTTCATAAAAGATGTGACTTTGAGCCACGGTGTGAAAATAGGCTATCGCTTAAAACCCTATATTTCATTCGTAATGCCAAAATAATTGAGTCCACGTGTGTACGTGTCCCCATCAAAGTCGTCGTGTCCCTGGTCTACAACTTGTAGACTACAAAGTAGTCTGTGAAGATGGACAGGGAAGCTGGAAAAAATGTTAGGATCTGTCGTCATATCTTCTAGGACAAAGGTTGCTTTGAAAAGAAACCATCCCCAGGCCATCCCTAAGGTTAGAATATCAATTTTATAGCCATTTCTATGTAAAGGTTTTAAAAGTTCTTAGTAGTTACAGAAGTTTGGGGCACAGCTGAATTGTGACTCAGTATCAGGGTATAGAACTGAAGCATTTTGCTTAGAGACCAAGAAACTCTATTTTTAAGAGAAATTGTCAAACCCCAGCTTATAATCATTAAAGGTTTACTCAGAAGAATGTGTCCCTGGCTTGGTAGCTTGGCAAAAATCCAGGGAAGATCAATACATTTCTCTTTAGCTTCAACCAGAAATAATGTTTTCCAGTTCTTCACCTAAATCTTTGAGAGGCATTGCTGTGCAATTGCTGAACAGCTGCTGTGTTTTGTCCCAGAAGGGGCAAGTGATCCATCTCTGTACCCACAGTAACTTAAAAAGGGCTTTAGAATGACAGATACTAAAAATACATGCAGTAGGTGTTTTATCAAAACTCTGGACCACAGAAAGTTTTGGCATTGAACTGAGATGCCCTCTTATATCCAAATATGGTATTTACTTCTGAAGTAAGATTTCCCCCCCTTCTAATGATTGAAGAATTCAGGTGAAATTGCCTATCTATCATTCTGTTTGATGGTTTCTTTGGGGGTTGGATAGGAAAGAGCAAAAGAATATAGACTACTTTATGACCACATGGGTTTGTTGGAACTAGTTCTGTAGTATGTAATAACTAAAGAAAATAATGGGCAAACATGGTACTCTCTGAAGACACTTTTTTACTTTCAAATTGGTGGGACATTGAATAAATAAAACTTTGTCTGTATTATTATCTTTTCCTCTAAATCACCTCAGGGAGGTAGGCAGCTACAAAACAATCTAGGGTCCTGGTTTCTTTTTTATTATTGAAGTTAAAGATTTGCCTGCTTTGATTTCCATGCTGGGGTTCAAATGATGAGTTAGTTTAGCAGACTCAAGCTCACCTAAGACTCAGTGTACTGCTTCTGAATTCTAAGTTCCCAAGGACAAGGATTTAGTTTCTTTTTTTTTTTTTTTTTTTTTTTTGAGACGGAGTCTCGCTCTGTCGCCCAGGCTGGAGTGCAGTGGCCGGATCTCAGCTCACTGCAAGCTCCGCCTCCCGGGTTTACGCCATTCTCCTGCCTCAGCCTCCCGAGTAGCTGAGACTACAGGCGCCCACCACCTCGCCCGGCTAGTTTTTTGTATTTTTTAGTAGAGACGGGGTTTCACCGGGTTAGCCAGGATGGTCTCGATCTCCCGACCTTGTGATCCGTCCGTCTCAGCTTCCCAAAGTGCTGGGATTACAGGCTTGAGCCACCGCGCCCGGCAGGATTTAGTTTCTTAATTTCCAATATCCCCTTACATATTCGAGATCCTCCTTACATATTCGAGATAACTAAGTAGGTGCTTATGGTTGGCAAGTTAAAGAGCAAAATAGTAGTTGATATTAAACATAGAACCAAGTTATTGGTAAAACGAGGTTAACCAGTTTGTCCAGTTTACCCTGGAGGTTTCCTGTTTTAGCTTTGAAAATCTCATGTCCTGGTGTATTAGTCCGTTCTCACACTGCTAATAAAGGCATACCCAAGACTGGGTAATTTATAATGGAAAGAGATTTAATTGACTCACCATTCAGCATGGCTGGGGTGACCTCAGGAAACTTACAATCCTGGTGGAAGGGGAAGCAAACACGTACTTCTTCACATGGTGGCAGGAAGAGAAGTGAGTGAGTAAGAAGGGGAAAGCCCCTTATAAAACCATCAGATCTCATGAGAACTTACTGTCATGAGAACAGCATGAGGGTTACCACCTTGATGGTTAAATTACCTCCCACCAGTCCCTCCCACAACATGTGGGGATTAGGGGAACTACAAGATGAGATTTTGATGGGGACACAGCCAAACCATATCACCTGGTGAAACCCCTCAGTCCCAGGCAATCCAGTATGATTCGTCACCCAAAGTGAAACTCCTATTTTCTTTGATCAACAAGCATTTCTAAAGTAGTTAAAATATATGTAATTATTTCACTCGACTGCCTGTAATTATTTCATTGCTACTGCCTTAAGTCAGGTAAAGCATCAGAATCTCCTCTTCACACTTAAGAAACGTGAAGCAAAGAAGTGAAGTGACTATGGTTAGAAAGCCGGGGGCAGGATGTTGTTAGAGCCTAGATGCTTCCTGGATCTCAAGCACATAGGGGTTTTTGCAGGATTCCACCCAAAGGGGGCTTTATTACCACATTGCTCTGTTGGCCTAGTTATGCAGTCCTGTTAATTCCGGAGAACATTTTTTCTGTTTAATAGCAGTAGATGAGCTTTGGTACATATAGTACTTTTCATCTAAGAAGTATAATAAGTGAGTAAGAATGGGACTGCCAACAACCCTGCAGGAGATGTAAGCAACAGAACACATTTCATCCGTTAGAATTCCTAATAGTAGCATATTATGGGGGTGGTGGAGAAAGAAGCATTGTAATAAACCACTCCATCTCAGAGATGCCCAAGGAACAGCAGATGGGGGCTAAAGTACCCCATAAGAACAGCAGGACCTGTTGAGTGAGCATAATGAGATGGGTTTGGGAATATAAATCTGGAGAGAGGAGCTGAGGTGGAGAACACACTCGGAGAGAAGAAATAATTGTGTCATGTTTAGGAGCCACATGATGTGAGAGAATAAGCAGGAAAAAGCAAGAGAGTGTTCTTTAGAAGCAACACAGCCAAGAAGCTCTTTAGTGACTACACATGGCTACAGATTTGAAAGGTGCTTACTGTTGGTAGGGTGTTCAGTACAATCTTCCTTTTTCCCCTCTTCTTAGGAAATAATCAAGTCAGTATTGCTTATTAGAGATTTAGGATAAGCAAATACTTGTAGGAATTCAAAGAGATCCAGAGTTCCAAGTGCAGCTTGCAAAGGGGGAAAATAAAGACCCCATGCACACAGGAGGCAGAAGATGGTGGTCACAGACAGTGAGGTCACTTTCAGATAGGAGCTGCTGTTGCTTTGTACCACTAAGTCCACTGCAGAGGTGCCATCTTACTTTGCACCCAAGCTCTATCTTTAATCCAGGGCAGACTTGATGAGCTCTCTGAGAGTTGTTGCCTCACTCACTCTTTGGGTATCCTCCTTTCTCAGGAAGGAACTGGCAATTAGGTTGCAGGAGGCAGCGGAAGCCATGGGGGTGGCCAATGCCAGAAATGCCTCCTTGGAGAGAGCCAGACACCGGCTGCAGCTGGAGCTCGGGGACGCCCTGTCTGACCTCGGGAAGGTCCGCTCTGCAGCAGCCAGGCTGGACCAGAAGCAGCTGCAGTCTGGCAAGGCCCTTGCGGACTGGAAGCAGAAGCATGAGGAGTCGCAGACGTTGCTGGATGCCTCTCGGAAGGAAATCCAGGCTCTCAGTACAGAGCTCCTCAAGCTCAAGCACGCCTACAAGGAGAGCATCGTGGGCCAGGAGACACTCAGGAGGGAGAACAAGAACCTCCAAGGTACACCAAGCTGGGCTCGGAGCCAAAGCCGGAGTGGGTAGCTCAGGGAGAGCCCTGGCTACAGGCAAAGCTGTCTTCAGCATTTTCACGTTCCCATCATGTTTTAACTTTTCAATTTTTATACTTCTGTTTGACCGTTTTTTTTTTTTTAAATTTTAGATGCTATTTGTATGAAATTAATTCTAAAAGTAAGACTAGTTTCCTGCCTTTAACTTCAGTTCTCCTCTGTAAAGGAAGCCACTGATGAGAATTTCTTGATATCCACAACCTTACCAAGATTTTCCATGTGTGCTATACTCAAGGGTGTATTTTTTACCCGAACTACATTTTGTTCTACACGTTTTATTTTTTCATATATGAATACATTTCCCGATTTAATGAATATTTCTATAGCCCATACTACGTACCAGGCACTGTTTAACTATTTATTGTTAAATTTTCAGAATAGTCTAATGTTAAGTTTTCTCATACGTAAAATGAAGGTTATATAGGTCATAAGTTGAGTAACTTGTCCAAATTCACATTTGATAAGTCACAGATCTGGGATTTGAGCCCAGCCATGGCTCCAGCATATACGCACTTAACTACTGAGCTGTGCAACCTTCCCACGTACCTTGTGGCTCTTTGCATGCCTGTACATGGAGACCTACCACAAGCCTGTTAATAGCTACATAGTGTTTTGTAATAAAGATGGCTATCATTTAACTATACTTTATTCATTTTAGATCCAATTATTCACAAATATGAATAATCCTACATTATACATCCCTATACATGTATTTATGCACATGTAAAAATATTTCAGTAGAATGGATCCCTGGAAAAGAAATTGCTGGGTTAATGAAATGAATTTTTAAATTTTGATTTACTGCCAAACAGCCCTTCAAAGAGGCTGCCAACTTATCCCAGCACCAACAGCAATGTGCATGAAAACCCTGAGATGCCCTGGAAGCAAGTTCATTACTGTTGGAGGCGTAAATGAAGCTTACTTTCTGTTGACCTACATAGTCTATGATCAAGGCACTAGCTGGGGACATGAGGGGTGCTAAAACAGTGGTTAGAAAACTTTAGCTACATCCAAACCAGCTGGAGGGTTTGTTAAAGCACAGATGGCTGGGGCCCACCCCCAGAGTTTCTGACTCAGTAGGTCTGAAGGATTTGTATTTCTGACAGTTTTCCAGGTGAGGCCAGTGCTGCTGATCTGGGCACCACCTTTGGACTGGGGGGGTGGGGTTTGAATATTGAGTGAGCTTTTTCCAAAGCTCTCCAGGTGATTCTAAGGTGCAGTCAGAGTTGGGAACCTCTTCCCTGATTTTCTTCTTGATAACCCATCTTTAAGAGAGAGCTTATCAGAGAAGAATTTATTATGCAATGAAAATTTCCGTCTAACATATTTGTCTTTGTAACTTCTAAAAATTCTCATCATATCACATCACAGCCCAGATCTCAGAACCAGAGGAGCAGGTGACTTATTGAGCTCCTTCCACCACCTCTGAACTGGGTAATTCTCTGAGCTACTTGGCCCTATACCACACCTCTTAGGTACTAGAGGCAGAACTGACCATAACAATATCAGGTGGAAGAGGTTTTTGACTTCTGGATGTCCTATTCTGTTTGTCAAAGGCTAATGTTCATGAAAGGCTAGGAAACAACACTCAAGTGCTTGAGCTAAAGCCACTTGGGCCCCTTCTGATTCTCTGGCCTATCTGGAGCCACGCCTTGGATGCTGGCAGATAGTGATCCAGCTTCTACTTTAAGTTCCTGTCTCAGTGTTGAGTGGTGACCGAAACAATGGCAGCCACTAGTGTTGATAGCTAAGCACTTACACTGGAAGGGTAGGGACTCCAGGTCTGTGTTCCTCCAGGTAGAACCTGGAATGGCTCTAATGAGCAGGACTGCCATGCAAAGTTGCAAAGGTTGTCTAGTGTACAATATTCTGAAGCACCATCCTCACCATTTGTTGTAGACAATTTTCAGATGGCAAAAGACTATATGAAAAAATGAATGCCTTTAAAATTTCTAGGTCCCATATGGGCTAGGTCATCAAGTTACCAAGGGTGGCATGAGGCCACTGTTCCAGTGGGCTGGAACAGTCTGTTGTGCCTGGTATCATTGGTTTGAGACTGAGCCCTTTCACTAACTTTGTTTTTCTTACCTCTCTCTCCAGAAGAGATTTCTAATCTGACAAACCAGGTTAGAGAAGGGACCAAGAACTTAACTGAAATGGAAAAGGTCAAGAAACTAATTGAACAGGAGAAGACAGAAGTCCAGGTGACTCTGGAAGAAACAGAGGTATTATCACCAGGGAGAAAAGAAAGTTTTCACTGTGACAAGGCAGAAGATTTGCATTCTAGCAATAACAACAGCACCAACAAAAGGACATGTATTCAAATGTTTATTTACTATATGCTAGGCACTCTGCCAAATGCATAATTTTAATATAATCACTGTAGCAAACTACTGTCCCCATTTTATAAAAGAGGAAATTGAGACTCAGAGAGCAGGATACAAACAGTGAATGCAAATCTCCTGATTGTAGTAAAAACAGGAACTATGTCTATCTCGTTCGCCAGTTATCCCCAGTGCCCAGACCCTCACTACTCAACATGTGGCCCATGGACATCACTTGGAAGGCTGTTAAAAATTCAGAATCTCAGCCCTCTGCCCATCTCTGTTGAATCAGGATTCTGCATTTTAACAAGATCCCTTGGTGGTTCATATGCACATTAATATTTGAGAAGCACTGGCCTAGAACATTGCCTGGCGTGTAGTAGAGGCTCAGTAAATATTTGTCAAATGTTGAATGAATAAATATTCTCATAGCTGTCCCCTCTTTAAAGAGTCAGTCACAAAAACTTTTCAATTTTTTTTCCCCAAAAACTTTTGGTAGTTTTGGAAATAAGATTCAAAGCAATGCTGTCAAACAGTGGTTTCTGAAAGCTCATCTTTGTGCAGATTGACAGGAAGGTTTTCAGTGTTATGGGTTCACAGTTCAGGAAAAGTCTCTGACTTTATCTCTGAGTGTGCATTAGCAATTGAAAGGACCTCTAAGAAGATGTTTTGCCAAAGAAGGTAAACTAACGAGGAGGAAGTCACCCTATCATGATTATTAGGTGGTTAAGAAGCCCTGTGTAGCCTCTTCTCAGAGCTGAACTTCGTCTTCCTGACTCAACCTTTGAGCAAGTACTCAGACACATTAAAATACAGCCCTACCCTCCCACCAGTAGAAAATGAAAAAAGATTTTTGAAAGATGTGGCAGTCAGTGTTAGGTAGGGGCCTTTTGGAAGGTATGGTGATGGAAAACAAGACCCCAAAGGACCGCTCTGTGCCAAGCATTGTCTGTTACATTTACCTCACCATTATGATTCCAGAAGAAACTTGCCAAGCAAATGTTTCCATATTACCCTCCGTATAGAGTTGTCAGGCAGCAGCTCTTGCCCTGTTATGCATACACGTTTCCTGAGGCTATCTAACTTTATACAGACTCCTTTTGGTTGGCAGTGTGGTGCCCTCTAGCACAGCTGGTCCTTATACAGCTGGTGAACTTTGTTTTGTTTACTTGTTCCCTTTGGTTCTCTGGCCATCCTGGCAAGGGACTTTTTGAAGCCACCACCTTAACTAAAAGAAGTAAATTTTATGATAGAAATTTCAAGCACTATGACAAGTCAATGAAAAATACAACTGGCACTGGCAATTTTTGTCCTGTATAACATAGAGGCATCTTTGTATATTCAGTTGATCAGCACATGGGTCAAGGGTGAGAATGACAGGAAGGCCAGAGTGCTCAAACCATTTAGTACCACTAGATGGCAATGCGTTCTATTTGCATTTTCTCAACTGTCATCAGCCACCTCCATAAATACTTCATCAACTTGGACATGTATTTGTAGCATTGCATTATTTATTTTCCTGGGTGAGCCTTTATGAGAAACTGTATCAGATTGTTTTAAAGCCATGAAACTCAAATTATCCCAGGTCGTCTTCCCTAAAGATTCACTTTCTCAGTGCATTTTAGAGGGTTAGAGGTGACAGTCTCCTCTTGAAGGAACTACACTATTCCCTCTGAGGAAACTATTATCCAAGCATTTGTTTTTGAGTGTGCGTTAGCAATTTTATTTTCTTTTATATTGAAGGTAGTATCAAGAGAACATCAAGGGAGGTCTTATTAAAATTCCCATCATCTTTTTATTTTTATTTTAAAATTGCAACTCAGTTTTACTTTTTTACTTTTGGTCGTATCTGCTAAGCACTCCTCAAAAGAGGCTATAAAAAAATTACTTCTGCCTTTAGGATTGCCTGTAGCTAACTGACCACAAAATTGCATCACCCCTTATGCCCTTATATCATTGGTATTCTGCAAGTGCTTTTTGGGTTTCTTCTTTTATATACATTTTTAGCTTCAGGACAGGCTTTAAAGATTTAGCCAAACCTATGCTTTTAGAATTGAATTGCCTTTATAACATCCCTGCAAATAATTGCCTTAACTATATTTGAATACACAAAGGGGCAGGGAATCTTCCTGCCTATCAAAGCAATTCATTTGCAGTAGTGGTACCAATTATGGTGTTAATGGCTCACGCTGAGTGTTACGTGTCAGATACATCCTAAATTCCTTTATTTGCTCTTCACATGACAATATTTGGACACTACCATGTTGTTTGTTCTCTGAATGCATCCAACTTTTCCTCTATTCCCTCGTGATGTCCAGAATTTAATAGAAGATTCCAGGTAGGAGTTATCACCTTCCTTGTTCTAGCTCTGATACTTTTTAAAATTTATCCCATAGTTGGAATATGTTAGAAAAAGTCAAGAGTAATACATTAAAAAGCTTAAATATAGCCACAGACAAGACTCAAATTTTCTATTTTAAAATAGGCTTTAAAATTCTAGTTCTGGAGCTACAGCTGAAAGACCTAAGAATGTCAAATCTATAAGTGAAATGACAAATGAAAGCAGTTGCTTGTCTCACTGTGTTGCAGTCTCTAGGGACCTGACTTGAACCTATATCTTTCCCAATAACTCTAAGAGAGCTACATTAGCGACATATGTTTTGGGAAAAAAATAAAATTTTTGTCTAAAAGTGGACTTCATTTAATGCTTTTTATCTATGTATTCCAGGGAGCCTTGGAACGTAATGAAAGCAAGATTCTTCGTTTCCAGCTTGAACTCTTGAAAGCTAAAGCAGAACTTGAAAGAAAGCTTTCAGAGAAAGATGAAGAATTAGAAAATTTTAGGTATTTAAGATGATTTTGATATGTAACAATTATGTATTTCTGAATCCTTGACTAAACAGAGCTCATTATGTCCAGTTGCTTTTATGGCCCCTGTTGGAGTATTACCAAAGAAACTTAGTGTAACTGTATATTAGTATCTTTTATATACAATATTTATAATCATGTATAGATATTCCTTTATACACAATTAGATATCCCTTTATACACAATTGTATATAGATATTCCTTTATATCAATAGTGGTGAGAGCTCACCGCTATTGATATAAAGGAATATCTATATATAATTATTGCTGGATTTTATAATTTTCTTATATTTGAGGAGCTTCTGCTGTCATATGAGACTCAAGATAACACCAAATAAATGATTATATGTATAAGGACTCTGCATACTGTCTGCATGTCCCTATAATGCCACTTTCTTGGGCATTGAGAAATTGACTGAAAATGCTGAGCCATGGAGAAAAAAATTAAAAATTCAATGCTGTACTTTCAGACCAGAGTGAAGTTTTCCCATACCCCCTGCTTGTACCTGTAGCCATTTGTTTGAAGAGGAGCAGAAGCCAAGAGCTAAGCTGCTTATTGAATCTTTGTTAAAGCAGCTAAGTCTTAATAGTCAGGAAACTGAATTAGACAGGACTCATGGGTTGCAGAATTTTTTCTTAGCTTTGTCATAACAAGCTGATGACTTTAGACATTCCACTTCTTAGCTTCTCAGTGAAGTGAGGGGATAAAAGCAGCCCCTACATGTCACAGAAGGTGGTGAGGAAGATCAGTAGTCTGATGTTGGCAAAGCACTTCACACGCTGTAGATCAAAGGCACAATTATAAACACATGGAATTAACGATGATTATATTATCTAATCTGTTCCCTTAAGTCAATGCCATATGTTAGCAAGAAAAATCATTTGAGCCTGAGATTCAATTGGCAACTTACTTTCAATGTATTTGTTAAACCATTTTTTTTTAAGAAAAAGAAAAAAAAAACCCCTGTTAACATGTTCAATTGAACTGACCTCTTTCCTGTAGCCCATTTTTAGACAAAACTCTCAAGGGGGTCAATTTTTTAATGAGGATGTCAAGCCAAATTTGGCCCTCTATGTGCTTTGAGTTATCTTTGCTCTCACTCACTGGCACTTTCTTCTATAGGACTGACTGTGGCGCGGAATTCTGATCTACTTAAGAGGTTCTGAGTCAGTGTCTAAAAGAATTTTTTTGATGAAGGGCAAAAACCTTGGGCCTTGATATTTGCCCTACTTCTTTCCACCAGGAATAAAAATGAATGTCTCCTTGTGCAGATTTTAAAAAAGCAACGAATAACACTGATTTAAGCAACAAATAACACTGATTTCAAGTAATATCAGACCTGTGCCTATAAATAAACCCAGCTGAGGAGAAATGAATCCTCAGAGAGCCTGTGTCTCGTCAGGTACATCTGAATGTTGTAGAGCAGTTCACCAATTGTAAGAATCTTAGTGTGAAAAAAAGCCAGAGATCCAAAGAGCTAGGGCTGGAAGAAGAAAGAACTGAAGAATAGGCATAAGCCATGAGGAGCTGAGAAAAGAAGGGGTGGGCTGGAAGCAGGGGGACGAGCTATTCATAAATTTTAGTTAATGATTCATAATAACTATAATAGGAATATCCAGAAAGAAAAGATGAGCTTATTTTACAAAATATCACAAATACCAGCCCAGACCCTTTCTACTTGGAGCATAGATTGTACCAAAATGCCTTGGTTTAATCCGATAGTTTGACTTTGGGGCTAGCAGGGCATCTTAAGGAAACTGAATAGAATGCCAGGAAAAACAAAATAAGCCAAGTACAAGATTCCAAGCAATCAAGGATAAGCCAGGGAAGTTATAGAACAAGGAAAATATTGCCTGAGGGCAAGATCAGGTTCCAGGTCATATGCCCATATAACCCATCATTAACTCCACAGAAACAGAAGGTTCCCAGGAAGACAGGACCTGGTGAGTAAGTTAAAGGGACCAAAAAGCAAGAGAAAGTGACCCACAGGCAAAGAAAAACCTTCATAGTGCAGCAAACTGGGTAACTCATTCAACTCATGCTCTGCTGCCAAGCCATGTCTTCCACTCTGGTGAGGCCTGATTCTGAATGAGCCCAGCCTGGATGCCTGTTGATGGTGAAAAGTACAAACAGCTGGTATGTGTGTGATATGTTTCACTTGTTCAACAGATATTGGAGTGCTTAATGTTCACCAGACACTGCCTCATATTCTAGTCAGGCCTTCATAGACACTTTTGGATGATAGGGTATTCTATTTATTTCTATAATAAATAAATAATGTTATAGTTGGCATAGGCTGAGGTAGGGAGGTGATGGTGCAGTCACTGATGGAAGGAGAAGAAGAGCTGGTAGCTGGCTTTGATCTTCCCATCTTATTAGACAGAGGAAACGAGGCCAGCTTGAAGGCCTACTGCATGGCCCAAGACTGAGCTGACAACAGGTTGGTCAGGTGCATCCTGCATCTTCAGGTAATTCTCTGATTGGAGGAAATGTTGAAACATGAGAGTCATCATACTGGTCCACAGCCATGGTCTTTCTGAGCTGTATTCTGTTCTCCCAGACACACCCAGAGAGGTGTTTTTGGGAATGAGGCACTGAAATCCTTATTCTATCATACTGCATTTGTTTGTTTTGGTTAATCACTGATTGAAAGGCTAAGCAAGCTTTTTCTCTAAAGGGTCAGATGTTAAATATTTTCTGCTTTGCTAGCTACATGTTTCGTTTGCCACAGAGATGTGGCAGTTACTTAACACTGTAGTTGTAGGTTGAAAACAGCCATAGACAATAGGAAATAAATGGGCATGGTGGGATTTTGGCCCACAGCCCATAGTTTTCCCACCCCTAGTCTAGAGCCCCAGGTACATAGTAATGTTCCTTCTGTAAAGTCCACTCCTCTGATCTCAGTCATGTCAAACTTTGCCACGTGGTCTTAATTTATATATACATCTGACTTGGTTTCTTTTATTGTCTGAGTGAATCTCTGCCAGAATATGCTCAAATCTTTTCCCACTTCTAAGTAAAATATTTTCGAATGTCTTTGAAAATTAGAATCTCAAACTCAGACATGGTAGCAAAATAACTTGTTAATTATTTTAAAGCTGGCTCATATGTATTTGGATTAAGAAAAAAATCCCTTATTTCTCTGACATAGATTAGAAATATCTTAAGGGAAATAAATGACCTATTGCATTGTCAATGATTTAAATGCTGAACTAATGATTTAAAATCATTAGCTCTTCAAAGTTCTATCATCTTGATTTTTCTTTGCATTTGGTTTTTTAAATTGTGTTTCACATTTTAGGAAAAAGAAGGTACTTCTTCCTATATTGCCCTTGGTCTTGGATGCATCGTTTTTCTTAAAGAATGTACTTGAGGGAGTTTTCATTTTAAAGATTTCTTGACTCTGTATGAAATGTGTTGATTGTTTAGCAGCCATTCTCCAGGACTGTATTATACCCATGTCTCTTAAAGCATCTCACTTTTTACTTGTCTGCAGGCACTCATGAAGTTTCATAAACAACTGTGGGAAAAGTGTAGTTTAAAACATGCAGTTTGCATGCTTAAGTAGAATGTATTTCTGTACAGAGGATTTTGACACCAGGCTAGGGATGCTTCAGTGTTCCTGTGTAAGGAGTGTCAACTGTGGCAAAAATGAGAGTTTCCCAGTGTAGGACAGATAAGTGTTTGACAGCTTTTGGTGATGTGGAGTGTGAGCATCCCTGTCCTGGTTTACTACAGGTGTCAACACAAAATGCACAGATGGGTGGCTTCAGCAGCAGAAATGTATTTCCTTACCGCTCTGGAGACTAAAGGTTCAAGATCAAAGTGTTGGCAGGTTTGGTTTCTCCCAATGCCCCTCCTTGGCTTGCAGATGGTCACATTTTCACTGCATCCTCATCTGTTCTTTCCTCTGTGCACATGCATCCCTGTGTCTCTTCTTCTTCTTATAAGGACACTAACTAGTCCCATCCTAACAGCCTCATTTAATCTTAATTACATCTTTAAAGGCCCTATCTCCAAATATAGTCATATTCTGAAGTCTTGGGGGTAAAGCAAGAACATATGAATTTTGTGGGGGACATAATGCAGTCCCTAAAAGTCCATATTAACTTTACCTACTGAGATCCCTATAGGATTCTGATCTGGAAGCTGAACAAAAGCCCAGAGCCTAAGGACAGGCAGAGGACAGGTGCTCACATTGGACTCTGGAGTCAGACAGAGTTATTTTCTATACATTTCCATAATTGCTTCTAAGGCCTCCCTCACCAATGGGCAGAATGGAGGTCATGAAAAGCAGCACCTCCACCTGTCAACCAATTTCAAGCTCTGACCCGTCTCTTCCCCCTGTAGGTCGTATGCCGTTTTTTCTTTTTTTGAGACAAGAGTCTTGCTTTGTTGCCCAGGCTGGAGTGCAGCGGTGTGAACTTGACTCACTGCAACCTCTGTCTTCTGGGTTCAAGTGATTCTCCTGCCTCATCTGGGACTACAGATGCATTCTGCCACGCCCAGCTAATGTTTGTATTTTTAGTAGAGATGGGATTTCACCATGTTGGCCAGGCTGGTCTCGAATTCCTGACCTCAGGTGATCTGCCCACCTCAGCCTCGCAAAGTGCTGGGATTACAGGTATGAGCCACTGCGCCCGGCCTGTATGCTTTCTTGATCGACCTCACAGAGGTTAGGACACTGACTTGATGACAATTCAACATGGAATCGAATTCTGATCTAATCTAATTTGTGTAGATAGGTTCTATGAGAAAGAAGAATAGAAAGGCTTTTGCCTTCTCTGTTCTCTATTATCTGTCCAGCACCAGGTCCCTGTTTTCTGAATTGAGCTTAACAGGGCATATGTCTATTATAGTAGTTAAACTGTCCTAACAATCACCAAATCTTGGTGACTTAAAACAAATAGAAGTTTATTTTTGCCTATGTTTGAGGCCATTGTGAGGTAGGATGAAGAGTGGGTCAATAACATTCAAAGTCATTGAAAGACCCAAGTTCTTTCCATCTTGTGATTCCATGATCTTCTGTATGTGGCCATCAAGTTTGGCAGAAAGGGGGAAGGGAGAGTGCAGGAACTCACAAGTGAACATTTCTATGGGCCAGCCCTGGAATGGTAAACTTCATTACTGCCCACAGTGCATTTACCAGAATCTAGTCACATGGTCCCAAACTAACTACAAACAGTTTGGGAAATAAAAATTCCCATGGATTCTCTCAATTTTTTATTTTTTTATGGCCTTCCTAAACACATAGCTATTGTTTTCTGTCACTTTGCAAATACGTTTTTAGTTCTAGTTTTTGTTCTTAGGAGGGAATTTAAAGTGTTAAAGTAATTCAGTATCACACAATTGGTTTTGTCAGCCAATCCTTGGGTGTATTCTCAAACTCCTAGAGAAAGATAACCATTTTATTCTAGGAGAGTTGTGTCTCCAGGCTACTGTAGCAGTATTGCTGCATCTCAGGAATTGTTCCAACCTGAGTGGCTTTTTCCTGCCTTGTTCAGATATTTTTCACCATTGAAAGTAGTTGAAATATTATGGCTGTCTGAAAGAGCATCCTTCCTTCATCCTTAGCCACCACAGGAAACCCAGGTGCTTGCCCTAGATCATCCTTTATGGGATATCAGATGAGACTAAAGCTGCCTCACAGGAACCTTGAAAAGCTTCTTGTATTTTCTTGGATTCTTCAGGGAAGTTGGTCTGGAAACCTTACTTAGTCCATTATGGTGGATATATACTCACTAACCTAACTTCTCATTCTCTCTGTTTTTAAAATAAAAGCCCTTAGACTCATTTTGTTAGTTACTTAATATTTTTCTTGGATTTTAGTTTATTTTTTCTATTTCTTGTACTGTTTTAAACATAGCAGGTGAATTTGATTAATTTGGATGTATCATTTCCCCCACTCCAACTTTTATTTCAAATTAGGAGGAAACAGCAGTGTACCATTGACTCCATGCAGTCTAGTCTGGATTCTGAAGCTAAGAGCAGAATTGAGGCTACCCGGCTGAAGAAGAAGATGGAAGAGGACCTCAATGAGATGGAACTCCAGCTTAGCTGTGCCAACCGGCAGGTGTCAGAGGCAACCAAATCCCTGGGCCAGCTTCAGATTCAAATCAAGGTATTTTAAAACTGTAAGATGGGGTAGGGAGGGGTGGAAAATGTTTCTGCTTATGGAAGTAAACTAAGCAACAGATTGTTGTGTTCAGCAATAAAGATGAGGACAACAAATACAATCTTTCCAGAGTGAAGGAGCATGCTTATGTCTAAATACGTAGAACTATGGTCAGAGCATGCATACATAGGTGCATAGTCTATGTTGAACTCAGAGGGATCTGTACTCCAGGCCCATCTTTTCTCTCACAGGACCTTCAGATGCAGCTGGATGACAGCACACAACTGAACAGTGATCTGAAGGAGCAGGTGGCTGTGGCTGAGCGGCGCAACTCTCTTCTTCAGTCTGAACTAGAGGATCTAAGGTCCTTGCAAGAGCAGACAGAGCGTGGCCGCAGGCTGTCAGAAGAAGAGCTCCTGGAAGCAACAGAAAGAATCAATCTTTTCTATACCCAGGTGGGGCCCATATACTCTCCGTATTAGCTGGGCCAGTTGGTTGAAGGCAGTGGTTCCCACACTTGGACCATGCAGTTGCAGCCTTGGACCATGCACAATCGCCCTGTTAAGTCTTGGATATGCCTGTGAAGCACAGGGACAGGCTGTGCAGCAGAGCCACAGTCATACTCTTCATTTATTCCCAAGTATGTTATTTCCTTCAGGCTGCCATAACAAAGTACCACAAACAGGGTGGCGTAAAGCAATGGAAGTTTATTTTCTCGCATTCCTGGAGGTTGAAAACCTGCAATCAAAGTGTCAGCTGGGCCATGCTCCCTCTGAAACCTGTAGGGAAATGCTTCCTTGCCCCTTCCTAGCTTCTGGTGGCTTACTGGCAATCTTTGCCATTCCTTGGCTTATGGATGCATCACTCCAACCTTCTGCCTTCACATAGTGTTCTCCCTGTGTCTTCACAGCATCTTCCCCCTGTGAGGGTCTGTTGCTGTCCAAATTGCTACTTTTTATAGGGGTACCAGTCATATTTGATTAAGTTCTACCCTAATGACCTCATTTTAACTTGTTTACCCCGCTGCTTCCCTTTTTTCTAGTTTCCTTTTAAACAAAATAAGACCGTATTTCCAAATAAGGTCACGTTCTGATAAATTGGGGGTTAGGACTTCAACATATCTTTGTGTGTGTGTGTGTGTGTGTGTGTGTGTGTGTGTGTGTGTGTGTGTGTGTGTGTGAGACAAAATTCAACCCATAACAATAAGCCTTATGCCAGAAGAATGGATTGTCAGGGCATCCACAGCCAGGATGCTGGGGAGGGAGGGATGAGCATCCCCTAATGTTCCAGAACCACTCCTGCTCCTGGTTCTCCTGCTCTCTCTAAGCCATGTGCTTCCCCAGCATCCCAGAATAAAAACAGTGCTCCGCCTTGGAGCCAGGAAAGCCGTGACAGTTCTGAGTGGCTGCTGACAGATATGATACGCTGTCCAGACTCTGGCTTCTAATGGAAGGTTATGTAAGTGACATGAAGCAAGAATTCTTAAATCCTTCTCCTTCTCCTAGAATCAGAAGAAGCCATAGTTTCCAGGACAAGCATCTACAGTAAATGGGTTGTGTGATAAGTGTTTATAGGGCACCCCCCCCCCCATAACCTGGACTGGTATGGGTGATGTAGACACAGAATGTCTCCACTGTCCTAAAAAAATGAAGATTGAACTAAGCAATTGTAGTACACTGCTAAGAGTATAATGATAGAGCAAGCACACCCCTACAGAAGGCCTTCCTTGACAATCCGAGAGTTAGGTAGATGCACAGTATGCTTCGTCTGAGTCATGAAGGACATTTAAGAAGCCAGCCAGGTAGAGAGAAAAGTTAAGGGCAGAGGCATGGGGTGTGGGGGGAAGGAGTTTATGAGTCTAAGGGAAATTCACATGCTAGAGTATTGGGTGGATAGCCAGAAGGAGCAGAAATCATGCTGAGATAGGCAGGGCCAGGTCACCAGGGACCCTGAGCCTGAGACTGATGGAATTTGAATTTTGTCTTGCAGCTCATGGAGATCCACTGAAGAATTTTGAGTAGCTAAGAGTGAACTTATCAGATTTGCATTTTGGAAGTTTTACTCTGGTGATTATTGTGAAGGACAGTTTAAAGCACCTAAGGGCAGAACTGCTACACTCTGGGGCATTCAGAACTATCTGTGGGATCATTTTGGTTGCCACAGTGACTGGGCAATACCACTGGCATTTAGTGAGTAGGGTCAGAGACATCAAAACTCCTTCAAGGTGATAGCCCAAGGAACTGCGCCTTCCAGAATGCCAGTTGTCCCCTACTGAAAAATACTGGATAAAAGAAAGTATAAACCAGTAATGCGCCTGTTGAAAGATTTTGCAATTAGTTTGTGCCTACAGTTTGACCTTTTTTTCCCTGTCTATGACACAATCCCATCTGGGTACCACGTGGTATAGAACAAATAGTCTGTAGGTTATAGATAATTCCCAACAAACTAACTCAAACATTTTTTTTTCTTCTTCAAGAAAGTTTAAATACAATGAGTTGGATTCTTATAAAATGGACTGTAGACTTTTAAAAAAGTAACTCATCCACTGTCTAGAGCAAGGCTTCCCAGCCCCTGGGCCACAGACCAGTACAGGTCTGGGGCCTGTTAAGAACTGGGCTGCAATGGCAGGAGGTGAGCTGCAGGGGAGTGAGCTTTGCCTCCTGTCAGGTCAGCAGCAGCGCTAGATTCTCATAGGAGCGCAAACGCTCGTGTGAACTGCTCATGTGAGAGATGTAGGCTGCATGCTCCTTATGAGAATCTAATGCCTTATAATCTGAGGTGGAACAGTTTTATCCCCAAACCATCCCCCAACCCAACCCCCCTACCTGATCTGTGGAAAAATTTTCTGCCATGAAACCAAAAGGGTTGGGGACCACTGGTCTATAGTACTTAATTGCTATTGGTAACAAATCATTTGCCATGCATATCATACATAATAATGCACCAGTGGGATCCAATATGATGCAAAATCACTAGCCTAGAGAGAGATGAGGATCAGTTAGAGAAAAAGCATGCATAGAGAGGAGAGGATTTGGGGAAGAAGAAAATTAGGCAGGGGAGACCTGATCTCTAGGGCAGAGTTTCTGAAACTTGATGTGTACATATAAGAATCCCTAACACAAAAAAATGTAAATTCTCAGATCTCACCCCAGATCCACTAAATCAGAAGCTCTGCGTTGGGACCTAGAAAGTGAACACGTTCTCAGGTGCTACTGCTCATAGAAAGAGTACCTTTTGACCAGCACTGGTCTAGGTGATATTATATCATTCACAAGGACCTCTCCTCAACCTAAACCATGCTGGGGCACCTTGCAGTTACTAGAACATTACCGAGCAAAACATATTGAACCTTTTAGGGAGCCTTCTTAGCTACCTGCTGCATTTCCAGATCTCTAGCCTAGGACTAACATATGAGGCTAAACTTATCTTTGACTGATTACAAGTGCCTTTTTCAAACCTGAGCTGTGACAATCTAGATTACCTTTCTGCAAAATACCCCCTAACTCCCTTTCTCCTAAAAAAAATAAAAATAACAAATTAGAGAGTAATTAAGTTTGCAAAGATTTAAGCCCTTGTCTCCCTAGCAAATTTTAAATGATTCTATGTACAAACAAATTAGTATTTATACTTGTACCTTCCTCTACAAAGAAATAGTTTCTATAGGGTCTGTGCTGTGAGCATCCAAAAAACACTTCAGGAAAATACAACTTATTTCCACCCCATCTCTCAGGCCATGGCAGTGGAAATCTTGGAGGTATCCAGGGCCTGGCTCTCCACAAGGACAAAAGATGGCAGTCTCGATAAAGATGCTTCATGTCATAGAGAAAGTGGGGTAGATAGAACCAGTGATGCTGGAATATCATTCTATTTTTTTTTTTTTCTTTTTTGAGACGGAGTCTCACTCTGTCACTCAGGTTGGAGTGCAATGGTGTAATCTCAGCTCACTGCAACCTCCGCTTCCCAGGCTCAAGCAATCCTCTCACGTCAGCCTCCCGAGTAACTGGGACCATGGGTGTATGCCACCACACCCAGCTATTGTTGGTAAAAGTTTTGGTAGAGATGGGATTTCGCCATGTTGCCCAGGCTGGTCTCAAACTCCTGAGCTCAGAAGATTCACCCCCCTCAGCCTCCCAAAGTGCTGGGATTACAGGTCTGAGCCACCGCACCTGGCCTGGCATATCTTTCTATTTCCAAGTCTTCATCGTGCTACTGAGAAAGGCACTAGCCAGAGGCAAGTGAATGTGAAACGGATAAAGTGAAAGGAGAAATAAAAAAATAGAAAGCCTATGCCTTTTATATACACTGAGTTTTCACACCCTCAGAAAAGCTGGGCTTCAAACACAGACCAAATAGCAGCAAAAGGATATTTGACCTCTAGTGTCACAACTCAGGAAGGAAAGAATTAGGGCAGCACCAACCATAGAACACAAAGAATCCTCCGTGGTAATGAGGGTACCTAAGGGCTGGAGGAGGAGGCTTATTCTGAACTACTTTCCCCACCTCCTCACTGTAAAGTAAGATAGGAAGGGAAGTAGAAAAAGAAGAGGAATGATTTTTTTTGTTTCTGGAGCAGCATACTGGGAGTTACAATTTTTATTCCCCAACCTCTGCCCCTCAGATGTCTGCAGTTGACCCCAACTTCTGCTCTAGAACACTTGTTTCTACCACATCCAAAAGCAAATGGCAGAGAAACATTTCCTCAACCCATTGAAAACCAAACGCATGTTTGAGGCTTGTAGGTTATCTAGATACCATTCCTCCCTTCTGATTCAGGCTGCAATCTCTTTAGTCCTGAACTTTTAATGGGTGAAATCCCTTCCATTCAAGTTTGATGGCAAAAGCCTTTTGGGGTTGGGAGCATAGCTTAAGGGAATATGGCTCACTATAATAAAATTTGCTTCTGGCCAGAGCTGACTCCCATTGCATGTCCTGAACAGACCAGCTTGCATTTACATTGCTGGCTTTTACTTGCCTAATAGGAATGCTGCTTTTCTTTAGAACACAAGCCTCCTCAGCCAGAAGAAGAAACTGGAGGCTGATGTTGCCCAGATGCAGAAAGAAGCTGAAGAGGTGGTGCAGGAGTGTCAAAATGCAGAAGAGAAGGCCAAGAAGGCAGCCACTGAGGTGGGTCCATTGACCACCTACTCAATCCTGTCTCCCAGAGTTCAGTGGCGCAGTGGCCAAGGGGCAGGGGCACATCTGCAGCCAAAAAGTATTCCATTGATTTCCCATACAGCCAAGAGGAGGTTAGTCTGACCTCTCTGCCTCCTTGTTCTCATCTTGAAAAATTAGGCCAATTAGCTCCTCCCACTAACATACCCTGGTGATGAAAAGGAGCAGTTGAATTGCTATAAGCAAAACCTTATATATAAACAAAAGAAGCAGGAGTCTTCTTTTGTTTCGGTTAAGCCACTTTTCATTTGTGAATCAATATATCTAGTGTCTAGAAACAATTCTTTCTGTGTTTCCTTACAAAAAGCTATTTTTCCTAGGGTCTATAACAGTTTTATGATGATGATTTGGAAAGAATGCTTAATTCACTTTTTTTTTTTTTTTTTTAACAACCTGTACTACTGCTTGAAGAGCAAAATCAGGTTGGTAAAAAAGGGTTTCAGGGCTGCTATACTTTCTTTATTTTCCAGTTGTTGATGGCAGTGATTTTCCTAAATGATGCTGAACTCAGAGTTGGCTGCCAACCTTGGTGAACCTTTGTAGGGACTGAAAAAAGGCCACCCTCTGGGTACCTCCTGTAGGCAGATGCAGCACTTCTCTCAGAGGGCATGGTTAGCGGAATGTACCACTGGGAGAAATATATTAGTGGAGGGGGAGGTTTGTGTGTGGCAGATTCAGCTTTGAAGGTCCCATTGCAGAGTGGGGCTCCGGCTTGGTTTCTGTCTCTGCTCACCCCTTCTCCATCAAGAGCTTTTGTGCAGCCCATCAAATGCACAACCACATGCAACAGCCCTGATCCTCCCACATGAAGGGAAGCAGATCCCCCCTGCTAAACTAGGAGACAGGACATTTGATTATATTTTATGTTAGTCATTTTAAAATTCAAAGGAGGTAAAGAGCTTGTGTCTGTATTTGCTCAAGTTATTTAACACTTGCGGAACTAAACAAAACCATTGTACCAAATCCCAACCACCTAATCATTGTAGAACCCAGCCCCCTCTAAGAATGGGCAACCATGCCTATCACTCCTCCGTTTTGTGTCAAGGCAGGTATTCTGATCTCTGATGAAAACGAGGTATGTGAAACCTTGAAGATGTTTGATGGCCAAGGGAACAAATATGTGTAACATTTATGAAAATCCACATAGGTAGAAAGGAATAAAAATGGTGCTCCTGTTTGATAAATTTATGCAATCGTACATTATGAAGATGCTGTCTGCTTAATCTTGCCTTGATAAGATTTTCTTGACACTGTGTTGAAAAGTGAACTCATCTCTGACCCCACCCTCCAAACCTCCTACAGTTTAACTCTGAGTCCCAACCCCACATCACGGAACGTAATTCATTCTTTGCCCTCACCATCTGCATGAAAGTCTCACACTTAAATTCTGCAGATGGTTGGTAACCTGATAGAAAAGCTTTGGCTGTGAGGGCCATGTTCTTACATTAAATGCACCTAGAGATTCTCAAAACAGTTCTTAATGATTGCATCGAGACACCAAGCCCTCGTACACATAGCCAAAGCCAAGAGCAGGCTTCACAATTAACCTTTTTCATGCCAGATTATTGGCAGTGAGAGCATCTGTTACTGCCAAATTCCTGGAGCCAAACTTGTTTGTGTAGTGAGTCACAGAATTATAGAAGTGAGATGTGAATAGATTTTTGTAGGCACTTCTCCATATCTTTCCTGGTTCATTAATGTGACACAAGTTACTTTATTCAATAATCAATCATCCCAGTACTTTATTCAATTAGAAGCCATTGCTTCAGTTGGTCATCTTTCTTTTAATACAGGTGTTGTATAATAGTGTTCATATGGTTCTTCATCTTTGGTCTGTTTCCACCACTCCTTACCCTGTTCTTTCCTGTAGCTACTGCTGTCTCTATTGCATTACTGTTAACAAACTCGAGGGTGGTAGTGGTTAGGGAGATTATCATGGGAAGAGATCACATATACAGAGGCAAGGTGCGGCAGCCAGTCAGACCAGGAACTGAAGATCATGGGTAAAAAAGTTAAGATCAATTTACCGCTGCACTAGCTCAGTCCCTTTTTCACTCTCTCCCCCACCCCAGGCAGCAAACTTGTCAGAAGAACTGAAGAAGAAGCAAGATACCATTGCCCACTTGGAAAAGACGAGAGAAAATATGGAGCAGACAATTACAGACTTACAGAAAAGGCTGGCTGAAGCTGAACAGACGGCCCTGATGGGGAGTAGAAAACAAATCCAGAAACTAGAATCCAGGGTAGGAGTCTGGGTAATCATGAGGGCTTGACAGTCCCCAATTCAAGACCTCTTTGTCCTGGAATGTGACACCAGATCTGCCCCTCAACACACACACCCTTTATCACTTTTGATTTTAGCACTTTCAGATCTTTAAGAGTGTCAGATCTCAATATATGCATTCATTCTTTGCTTGACTTTGGGTGAGCACATAGGACTTTCCTTGGCCTGGATGAAATCTGACTTCCCTCCTGCTAACTAACAACACAGCCCTTCCTGCTCACCTCACCAGCTCCAGGCTCTCACTCCAGGGCTACCTGGTGTTTCCAAACACACCCTGGCAGTCTTGCTTCTGTGCCTTTGCTCCTGTTATTTCCTCTGCAGAGAATGCCCATTTTCTGACAGCCAGAGAAAGGAGAGGGAAAACAACTAAATCAATGATCAAGAAAGACTCAGAGAAGATACAGTAAGGACTGACAGAAATGATGTAGTATCTGCCTTCAGGGAGCTTAAAAACAAGTAGTAACTCATCTTGAAAATAAGATTTGTAAAATTATGGAATCCATTTTAATGACTACAGACAAGGCATATGATAAATGCTACAAGAATGGAAAGAATATTCAACTAGGATTCGATTGTTCAAAAGGGCCTCTGAAAAATAGGGTATCACCTTTGCACATCTATGGTATATCCATACCATGGAATACCAATGTACATTTCGGGGACCTCCATACAGTCATACAGTGAGGGCAATGTGGAAAGCATATATCCTTTTGTTCAAGAAAGTGGGGGAAGATGAGGGTGTACACATTTGCTTGTATTTTCAAAATGAAATGGTAACAGGATAAATCAGAAAAATAAAAATGGCTATCTATAAGAGGATAACACAGAGATGACAGTCGGTCCTTCATAATGTATCTTGTTTAACTGTTTTGATTGGAAAAATCATATAAATCATTTGCATACTTTATAATTAAAAAAACAAGTTTAAGTCAAAGAAAAAAACTCAGCAGTCCCTAAAATTTTAACACCAGTGGAAGCAAATGAAGTTAATGACATATTAAATTGGGGGCATTAAACATACACAAGTAGGAATTATTCTCAGTGACCTTTAAACATAGTGTTTTGTCCATCCCTCAATATAAGGACAAAATAACAAGAGAATGGCTAAAACCATGCATTTATAACTTCAAAATACCAACATTTAATTGCTATTAGCAGTAAGACTGTTGTTTATCCAATGACATATATAAGAACCAAGATTTTTGGTATAAGAGAAATGGCATATAGGTATAACATTTAAAAGTATGCGTTTTCCCCCTAAAAAATACACGAAACTGTTTTTTCCAACTCAATTCTAAGATTTCCAGATTTTATTTTCAATTGCTGTTTGTTCACTATTATGGCCTAGAACCAGTGATAACTCAGTAGTAATGACCAGCAATGAACTCCTTAATATCAGATAATACTAAGGAATGATGGTTAATATTCTTAAAGACACAACCATGGTGCCATCATTACCTGTTAGAATGATATCCAATAGTATTTACTGGTGGAATTACATGATGTCTAGGATTTGCTTTAGTAGAGCAGTTTTTCCCCAAGGTGTTTTAATCACTTTAATTCCCCCCAAAATTTTTAACAAGTGCTTAAAAAAAAGTAGAAGGGCCTGTGAGAGCTCACATCCTGACAGACAGAACTGTGTGTCAGGTTCCTATATGACAGGTGTCAGAAGATTGCTTTAAATGGGCTTCATCCACAAGGAAGTTGCACACTTGCTCCCCTCCCTTCACATTGCACCTCTCTGAGGAGGTACAGGAGGGAAGAATGGCTCCAGTGGGGAGTAAGAGGTGGGGTCAGATGCGCTAGGCACAGGGCACTGGCCTTCCCGTCCTCAGGAAGGCTTCTTGGAGAAGGTGGCATTGGCGTCAAGGAGAAAGCAGGAAAAGAGGATACCTGGGCAAGAGCCCCCCAGCCAGGGGGAGCAGCGAACATCAACTCCCTACTCCCTCTCCTGCCTTATTTCTCTCTGTGGCACTTGTCCCCATCAAACATAGCCTACATTTTACTTTGTTTTGTCTGTCTGCTTCCCCTCATTAGAATGTATGCTAATTCCGGGGAGAGATTTTTGTCTGTTTTGTTCACTGCTGTATCCTAGCACTGGGGTGTGGTATGTAGTAGGCACCTGCGTTGAATGAATGTTAAGCTCGTTTGTGTAATTCTATAAGGCTGCAGGCAGTTGTCTGTGTGATAGCTCTCCCACAAAGCGGGACTGTAGGGTTGTGGGTGACATACATGTGACATAAACTCAGTGTCCGATATCTTTAGAGAGTCAGAGCTGGATGTAGAGAAAGCAGCTGAAGATTAGGTAGTATGTTGACAAAATCCTCAAGTGGGCTACACATTGCTTACTCTCTATACTTACATATACATTCATGCATACACTTTGGGTGTGATTTTGTAATTCAAGAAAAAAGCTTCTCATATCTGTGTGAATTAGCCTTTCACATATTTCAGTCTAAACAGTTCTTTTATGAATCCATAAAAGATCTTACTTTTGGTGAGAGAGTTTTCCCGAGACACTGTCCTGTCTAAGTACTACCAGAAATGGTGTGTGCATGTTCCCTTGACACTTTGCTGTCTTTCCAATGATTGTGCCAATTGGCAAATAGAAGGCCAGCCTTGCTGGCAGCATGTGGTCTGAGGTCACGTTTTGGTTGCAGGTTCGTGAACTGGAAGGTGAACTGGAGGGTGAAATCCGTCGCAGTGCAGAGGCCCAGAGGGGAGCCCGCAGACTTGAGCGATGCATCAAAGAGCTGACCTATCAGGTACTCCGGGAAACCATTCCCTGTTTGGCTGGTTGGGCGCTACCCTGCAGAAAAGTGCTCCTTCAAGCCTGAAATGGCCTTCTGGGACTCCTGCAGTTCTCTCTTCATCTTTGTTCTCCTTCAGCAGTAGACACTGACTCACCCTCCCAGAGCTCCTGTGCTATTAGTGGTTTGGATCAGTCTTTTCAGAGCTCTCAGGAAACAAAATGTGAGCGGCAAGTTGCAATTAGAAGTGAAAAGCTATTTATACCATCTGGATTTTTTCACACATAGTGTTTGCAGTGCTTTCATAAAGATGCCTTCCTGTGAGTGGCTGAGTGAGAACAATGTGTAAATGAAGTTAATGGCAGAGGCTCGGGTGGCTACCCAGCTGGCAGGTTACATGGGATGCTGACTCAATTGGAGCGGGGTGCATTTCCACTCCTATTTTCTGGTTGCACAAACACTCAAGGCCACTGAGGACACTGTTGCTAGTGCCAGGTGGAAACAAAACACTAAAGAGAGACCTCTGAAGCTTTCTGAATCTCACCTGTTGACTAACATTGGTCTCAAGCAATAATTGAAAAGAGGTGGGCAGACTTCTTACAAGTAACTAATGCATTTCTAAAGTAAAAATATCATCATTTACATTTTCACTTTCAATCATTGCTTCCTTTTTCTTTCTAATGCAGTCAACATAGATTCTCTGATGGCAGAGGCACTATATTGTTCTCCCCTCTAGGGTCTGGCATCCCCCTGTCACACAGTAGATGTGTGATTTCCATTGTTGAACACAGATGCTATAAGTCACTTTCCAGCCCTCTCACACTGCACATGATAGCTTATCCCAGCTCTCTCACACTGCACATGATAGCTTATTCCAATACAAAGACAAATTCATTTTAGGCACCCATTTTTACAGCTTCTTTGACAAAGCCAATGCAAGATCTGCTCAGTACTGATTCTGGTTCCTGAGGCTGAGTTGTTAAAGATGTCAAAGTCTTCTTCTCTTGCAGCAGGAAGGATAGATAAGAAAGCACAGCACTTCAGAAGCATCATCTTGGGCTAATTAAGATGAAATGAGCTACTTGCACAGCTCTTTTATTATTAAGTGGTTCCTTTTGTAAGATGAGTTAGTCTGACACTTCTTTAGACCACGCTAGGTATATCAAAGCCACTGAGAAGTGGGCCCATGGTGTGTATGGCTAAGTAGGTAAACACCTTGGGAACTTAAAAGTTTGCTATTCTACTCTTCTTTTGAGGAGGGTGGAGAAGCCACCCGTGTTGATGGTGTGAAATGCTGCTTTAATGTCTGGATTTTTCTTTTCATTTTCCTATTGATTATTCTTATTGTTTTATTCTGTAAACAACTTCATTATAAAACAAAAAACCAAAGTTACATATTTTTTTTTTGGTTTTCATTGTCCCAAGGAATGCATTCTTGTTCTGTTGTGCCTTACCCTTGTTTCTTCATTGTAATAATCCTAGTGTTTCTCATGTGCTAGAATGAGGTGCATTTATTAATTTCTTCCAAGTGTCTGCAGAATGCTTAGATAGGCCTATTTTCTGCCATCAGATCGGCTAATATCTATTAGGCTAGACCCTGTAAGTTTAAAAAGATATTAGAGGACACTCCACATTTCCTGGTACTTGGTTTTGAAATGTTCAAGGTTAATGCTGAGTCATTTCGATCATCAAAATAACCACCAGGACAAGGAGGCAGGGTGTTTGGTGATAGCCCATTCCTAGGTGCAATTAAAAGTGTCATTTTGAAAGGGGCACAAATATCATTTTCTTAGGAGAAGTCCTCTGGGAAGATTCTGCTACTGGAAAGGAGTCAAGTGTGGTCCCGCTCCATGGCAGTTCTATGACTGGTCCCCATGCCGCATTTATCCTCTCCTTTATATCCCCCTAGCATTTGGAAACTTGTCCTATTTTCTCTCTCCAGCACCTAGAAAAATGTGCTATAAAGCAGAACATAAGATTAGGTACTTGTAGTTGCTATAGAAGGTCAAGATAGTTCCTCTGCCCCTCACTCTCCACCCACCTACTCAGTTCTACCATCAACTGCCTCCTACATCCAAGAATCTGTGTAGATATTATTTAATCTTTACACATCTAGTCAAGAATGTAGTATCATTTTTAGGGATAAGGAAATACAATCTGGTTAAGTTGCTGTGTTGAGAGGGTTCTTTAGGAACCAAATGCCAGGATAGAGTTAGATGTACAAGGGATCTATTAGAAGTGACATCTATGAAAGATGAAGATGCAAGCAAGCAGGATGGGGCAGAGACGTGAAAGGAGAGGCTGAGGGAGGAAGAGGGGATGGGAAGAGTGTCAGATGGTAGTGCAGCTCTGGGCAAGCATCCAGCACGAAGATAGCCCAGAAAGGACTCCCATGTTGGGCAGAAATGGCCAGACTCTGGTGACTTCACTGTGCCCAGCCATTGCCTGCGGGCTGCCTAGGAAGTGTGTGGCCTCAATGCTAATGCTGTGGCAGGTCCCAAAGGCACTACAGTTGGAGATTATCAGGTAACGGCACTTCTCACAGCTGAATGGCAAGTTCTTTTCTTGTTGGGCAATCTAGGACGTGCATAGCCATGGCCACCAGTTACTAAATGCCCCACAGCTTAAGATGGGAACCTAGGCCTAACATCAGTGGCTTTGCCTTCCCATATGGGAGGGACATCAGGAACATCAGCAACCACTTCTAGCTTTTTTCAGTTTTCTTCTGTGTGGCCTCCTTTACCAACAATTTACTCTCCTCTCAGTAAACTGATTGTTAGCAATTAAACTTGTGTTGATTTTATAATTTACTGTAAGCACATAATGCTACAAATTTTTTGAATTTTATAAACCTGAGAAGTCGAGGGATAGGCAGATAAAAACAAAGAAGGGATTTTATTTGAACCAGACTTGTCTCAGTTCCCCAACTAGGTTCTTTCATATATATATTCATCCCTGTCTCCTGATGCTTAAAATTAGTAATTAATATCCACTTTTATATGGTACTTTAAGGTGGTGGTGTGTGTGTGTGGGGGTGCATTCCAGATGATGAGAACAGCTTGGCTAAACCTAAGGAGGACAAAGTAAGCAGGGGAGCTCTGCAGAAACAGGAGAATGTGACCTGGTTGGAGTGGGTTCGTGGTGGTGGGGGGAATGGAAGGTAAGTAGGGTGAACGTTAAAGCTGCCAAAAAAGTTCATACTTGATGGAATAGGTCAAATGGAGCCAGAAAAAAATTTTAAGCAGCAGTAGATCTTTCTTGATTAAATCAGCTTCTCCACCCTGAGCAAATTGAGGTATTTTCTGCCTTTGAAAAGTTCAATAGCTCCAGTGTGGAAATACTCCAGTTAAAGGGACATGAGGAAAGAGGGGGCAGGCAGAGCCTTATCTACCTGCCTGCCTCTAGCCTCCTCTCTCCCTGGAATACCAAAGGCTCTGTGGAGCACAGTTGAGAAACATTATCCCACCAGATTTCCTTTCTCCAGCCCGAGGCTGGATTGTAATTGAGGCAATGAGAATAGGCACACCATGGTTCCCACAGCTTGTAGAATCTTCGTTGCTATCTCTGCTGATGTCTGCATCAGAATTCCAGAAAATTTATCTTTTCTATAGTTCTATTACTCAAAACCAAGAGTCAATTAGAAAGTTCAAAGGAATAGTTGTTTTGATTGGGGAGCAATTGGTTTTCATTTTTGCATATGTGGCTTTTATAATAATGCACTTCATTCCTGCTAAAGATATAGCTTTTTATTTAGCTCGTCATCTGGAATGCACCCCCACCACCACCACCTTAAAGTAAAATATAACAGTAGATAATTCACTACTAATTTTAAGTATACAGATATAGCTTCAGGCAGATATAGCTTGGTTGAGCTGGAAAGACATTCAGACCCAAACTGAACCTAATGGGTTTAACTCCCATTTCAGCAAAGGTTGGTGGATCAGGACAAATGACCATTAGTGCTGACAGTTCTGTTTATCAATTTCTTGGAACTTGGGTGAGTTAAACCCATTGTTAAAAATCACAACTGTGAGATGATGTTTAATAAAGTTCCCTAACCCTTATTTCCCCACATGAGACTACCCCATTGTAGACTGCTGGATCCTCTGAATCACCTTCCCCATACGTGCCTATGTATTGCAGGCAGAGGAAGACAAGAAGAATCTGAGCAGGATGCAAACTCAGATGGATAAACTTCAGCTAAAAGTGCACAATTACAAGCAGCAAGTCGAGGTGGCGGTGAGTGCCTTGGGAAGTTGCAGCCTCCTGGATTTCCCAGTGTTGTTTTGATTAAGGGAGATCTGTGGCCCTGAGCTCAGCCAGCAGCTTGTCAGAGAGGGCCAGCTCAGCTTAGAGTCTGCTCATTCTCAGTTTTTTTCTCAAGTTAGAATTCTCACCCATGGCAAAAATGTGTGTGGCTTTTCCCTCCAGGAAGCCAGAGCTCTCTCCTTTACCTTTGTGGTTTCACCCAAACAGGTGCACAACAAGAAATGAGCTAGGTAAAAGCAGAGTGTCATGTAGGGAAGGCCGGTTTTGGGCAAGGTAGTCACCCTGGGGCCTCCCTCATCCCCAAACCTAGGGTAAACATAAACATGGTTCACAGTATTTGTTCTTGATGATCCTGGATATGGTTGTGGACAAAACCACCATAAATTGAAATGTACTTGCCATCCCTGGGTCAGTATGTATAACTACAGGGAATGTAATTGGTAAGTGCCATATATATTGATTTATCCCTAATATTAACTCTTGAGGGGTTTTGATCATTTCAATGATTTGGCCTAAAATACTACCTGTTCTAGCTCAAGGTCTAATAATTACCTGTTGACCCATATAATTTTAAAGACAAGCCCCCTCTACTCAGGGGTAGAATAGGATGTTAAACTCAGGACAAAACAGACAACTGTGGTTATTCCAGCACATTTTCAGTCTGCGAGAGCTCTACTGCATCCAGTTGATGAAAAGTGCCAACTAGGTTCTGAATTTCCAGGGAACAAAAGTTATAAAAAAATGGATCTTATACCTGCTAGAAAGTCTGAATCCTAATATATACCAAAATACGATATCCCATTCAATACTCAGAAGTTTAGATTCTTTTCACATTATTCAACTTTTTCATGTCAGAGCAGAAAAAAAAAAAAACCTGACTATATAGGCATGGAGATTTCTTTTTTTATTATTTTTATAGGAAGCACAAGCCAATCAATACCTTTCCAAGTATAAGAAGCAGCAACATGAGTTGAATGAAGTGAAGGAAAGGGCAGAGGTGGCAGAATCTCAAGTCAATAAACTCAAGATTAAAGCAAGAGAGTTTGGGAAAAAGGTACGGCAGGTATTCAACTCTGTTCTAACTCTTCAATCATGTTTGTTTAGGGCTGATGTCATTGCATGGACCAGTATAACAAGAAATTTGTTTTTCTCTTTAAAAGCTTTTAAAAGATAAGAACAAAGGGTTCCAATAAAGTCTTCCCATGTTTACTAAATTATACTTGTCCAGGTAGATGAAATGCTAAGCATTTGAGTGGCATGCACATTGTATTTATACTTTTCAAATGCTTCCATGTTAACTTGCAGGATCTGAGATTGAGGGCCTGGATTCATTTGTGTAAAGTAGTCAGGAGTCCATGGAAAGAAGAGGATTTTAAAAAGCACAGATGGATCGGCTCAAAATTCGGAGTGAACTCTTTCCGTAGTAGACACATACGTGACTTTGTACAATGTCAACATGGAGTCGAAGAGGGAAGATGTTTAAGATTGAGGCAGTGAAGGAAAACAAATGCAAGAGTCTTGCTTTGTAGTTCTCTGCTTTATATTCCTGATTCTGCCTGAAAACACAGAGAAAGGATCTTTTTATATCTCTTTGGTCCATGAAATGATTCTTCTGATCTAATGGTAGAGGCCATTGCCCTGATTTTACTGGTAGAGTGACAAAGAACAATGTACTGAATGTTTGGTAGGGTCAGGTAGTCTCGGCTTCCTTATTAAAATTTTTCCAGGAACACACAGTTTTTAAATGAGGTCTGGCTTTAGGAGAAAGGAATCAGAGGAGATTGGATCATGCGATATTAGCTAATAGATTGCCTGAAATCACTGAGCATAGCTTCTGGCATACATAGGCACCATCATTTCATTTTCTTTTTAAACGTGGTGCATCACTAGCCCAATTTCTCTGTGTTTTTGGGCAGAATCAGGAATATAAAGCAGAGAAATACAAAGCAAGACTCTTTCATTTGTTTTCCTTCACTACCTCAATCTTAAACATCTTCCCTCTTCAACTCCATATTGACATGGTACAAAGTCATGTATGTGTCTACTATGGAAAGAGTGCACTCCAAATTTTGAGCTGATCCATCTGTGCTTTTTAAAATCATCTTATTCCATGGACTCCTGATTATTTTATACAAATTTTTCCAGGCCCAAGCTGAATTACTAGTAACCCTGCAAGGTAAGTTGATAGGGTTGCCAATAATATGCATAAATACAACCTTAAGGGAGGTCAAAATCATCTCTTTTGGAGGAGAGCCTAAGAGTTGGTTATATTGAAGATACTTAGATATAAATATAAGACATATGACTCATTGAGAGACTCCAGAAATTTTTTACTGATGTCTGAATAGCTGCCTCAAGGATAAGTCCTATGTGAGAGGGCCAATTAAGAGGTTTGAACTCTGGCCCCAATTTGAGAAGTGTTGTGGCACTGGATTTAGGGTCTTCTCTGCAGAGCCCGCCAGCAACCCCATGTAATGACTTGTTTAGGGAGGTGCTTCCCATGTGCTGCAATTGCATTCAGCTGCAGGAGGTCGAAGGGCCTCCAAAACAGATGCCATGCGTTCGACTTTGTCACAGTTCTTTTCAACAAAGAACACAGTGAGTAAAGCAGAAATTGCTTTTGAGAGGCTAGAGAGGAATAGGAAAACCTTCCTTGGCAGTGCAATGACCAATTGTTTCCCCTTCACAGAAGAAAAGCCAAAAAAATCCCTCAACTGTCATACACACAAGGAAAAGGTTTGCTGAAAGAATTCTGTGTCAGGGCTGGGGAGCAAATTGGTGGTGTGGCTGCAGAATCTTTCTCCTCATGGGGTTGGCTAAAGAGGGCGCTGCCTTCACTGGCAAGACAAGGCAGGCAGAAAATTGAGAGTGACCGAGCATGCCCTTGGGGTGAATTACCGGGGTCTGCTTTCTATAATGCAGATAATTGTCTCAATTCCCTGCCTCCCTTTGAAGTTAATGAAGAGTTGGCTAAGGCCTGCTTACCTCTGGAAAGGACTCAGCTTGGTTCTGGGCATGTGTTCCACTGGTGAAAATCACAGGAAATTCACAGAACACACTGACATTCTGTTTTTCAGGTTCAAAAAGAATAGTATCCCCTGCTTTGAAAGGACAACAGCTGGAGAAGTACAAGGAAGGTGCTGTTTCATGGCCAAAAATTTAGCTTGCGTTGGAAACATTTTTTAAAAACATGTTTAAATTGCTTTTCACACCATATAAACAAGGCAATTAGAAAAATAATTAAAGGGAATATCATTGCTTCCACAGTTAATGGGGATTTTTTGATCCTCAAATGCAAGTAAACTACCTTGTAATGTTTCACATGACAAATTAAATAAATGGAAGAACTTTTTCGATTCTGATGTTTAAAAAATGAATAAATACTTAATCCTTTGTCCATATTTCCTCTTAATGGGTAGGACTCATAGATGTCCTTAGACCAATCACGCTCCATGGGGACTAGGGCATGTTGGTGAATGGTTTTTACTGAAGTTAGGCAACTTTGGCTTGATTCACCCCTACGTCTATGAATGTATATTGTGAGCTGGCAGTGGTGGAATGAAAGTCATAAAATCTCCTCAGCATTGTGATATAAATATAGCCATAGTTAGGCAATTTGAACATGTAGGCAAAACTCTCCTAATCAACACACATGTAGGCTATATGCTGGTACACACTTTAAACATGGAGGTAACCCCACACAAGACATTCAGTGACAGGTGATGTGCTGGATTTCTGCAGTGCCAATTTAGCTCAGCCGGAGGAACGTGTCCCGGAATTCCTCTCTCTCGTGGTTCTGGATTGGAGTAGGTCATAAAGAATTTTGCATTAATCTGATAAGCAAAAATCAGCTATTTTACGCTCATAAGGTCAGTGTACAGACCCAAGCATTGTGACAGCTTGAAAATATGACTCCTGGCCAAAAAGGGGCACTAGAAAGGACCAGAGACAGCTCCCTGGACCCAGAGCTCTTCCAGCTCCTGCCAGCCACCTCCTCCAGCTTTGCAGAGTCCTGGCCAGGTGTGTGTGCAGCTCCATGGCAACCAGCACCAGCTTTTCCTGAGATCATCCACAGCATTGCAGTGGAGGCCGTGAGGCAGACATGGGTTCTGTTTGTTCTTATGGACTTCCCTTCATCCTCGCTGCATGCACAGCCGACCTACCGTGACTTCAGGCCCAGGACCAGATGCAGAGGGAGCAGCCTGGCATAGACTTCTCCACCAGCACCCACAATTGTGTAAGGTTGAAGCTCTATAATAAATCTTTATTCTGTCATTCTCCGGTTCTGCCTCCCTGATCCAACCCTGACTCATATGGGTAGCTTGAAGATTAATTCAGAGACTCAGTGGTATCAGAGGATCCAGGTTCATTCTTGTCTGAATCTCTTGTCATTGTAAGAGGACTTCAGCAGTCCTGAGCATTTCCTCCCCATACAATAACCTCTTTTTAAAATGGAGAAACACCTTCCCAGAAACAGACCTCTGGAATACTTTTCCTCATATCCTACGGAACAGATTTCTTTACCTTCTTATGCTGAACCAGTCTAGTGGCAAGAGGACTGCAATTGCCAGGGTTGGCTCAGACAGATCAAAGTGAATCCTTGAAACATTAGGGTACCATTTTGAGCAAGGCAAACCAAATTTGAGTTTTGTGGTTGGTGGAGGGGGATGCACAGCCACAGAGTGGACTAGCAGGGATGTGTGTCAGGCTGTATCCAAAGCAGTCGCTCCTTCTTATCATCGGTCTCAACCCAGTGAGAAAACACAAAACATTTAACTTGGAACTTTTCTAGGTTTTGTTTTCCTGAAATGGTAATTTTTAAAAACTTCAGTAAAAAATAAGTTTGGAATTATCCTTTAATAAGCCAGTGTTTATATTCAGGAAACATCTCTATATCCCAAACCTTTTCTTAGAAATTTGCTGTTATCATATTACCAATCCTGAAGTCAGGATGCTATTGTTTCTGCACATCCCAGGCACATACTCAGTAAAGTCAAACTTCAGCTTGGGGATACATCCAGTTTTAAGTATCATATTCTTTCACTAGGACATAATTTTTAAAAGGAACCAAGGTTAGGGGGAAGCAGAGATGGCAGACACTTAAATATTATCTCAATTGAATTTTTCTTCACAATGGAATTTTTTAAAGATATGTAAGTTACTTTTTTAAAAAAACAATTTAAGTTTTGGGATACATGTGCAGAATGTGCAGGTTTATTATATAAGTATACATGTGCCATGGTGGTTTGCTGCACCTATTGACCCGTCCTCTAGGTTCCCTCCCCTCACCCCCCAGACCCCAACAGGCCCTGGTGTGTGATGTTCCCTTCTCTGTGTCCATGTGTTCTCATTGTTCAGCTCCCACTTATGAGAACACATGGTTTGGTTTTCTGTTCCTCTGTTAATTTGTTGATGATGGCTTCCAGCTTCATCCATGTCCTTGCAAAGGACACGATCTCATTCCTTTTTATGGCTACATAATATTCCATGGTGTTTATACCATATTTTCTTTATCCAGTCTATCACTGATGGGCATTTGGGTTGGTTCCAGATCTTTGCTATTGTGCATAGTGCTGCAATAAACATATGTGTGCATGTGTCTTTATAGTAGAATGATTTATAATCCTTTGGGTATATACCCAATAATGGGATTGCTGGGTCAAATGGTGTTTCTGGTTCTAGATCCTTGAGGAATTGCCCACACAGTCTTCCACAATGGTTGAACTAATTTATACTACCACCAACAGTGTAAAGGCATTCCTATTTCTCCACAGCCTTGCCAGCATCTGTTGTTTCTTGACTTTTTAATAATCATCATTCTGACTGGAATTCTTAATACTTTGCTATTTGTGATAACCCATCACAACATTGTAGCAAAAACAGAGTTAACTACATACAAGGTATAGGATTGTGAAACTGAGGTCATATGATAAAATTGGACCAGGTGGAAGTTACACCACAATTCAGAATTTGCTTTCTCTTATAGAGTCAAAACCTTGATCGACTAAGTCACACAAAAGCCTGGTTATAGTGACAAGTTCACAAGCATTAAGAGTAGACTGTTTCTTTTATGTAAGTTGATGATTAAAATTAAGGGAAACAGATTAGATTAGCTGAGCTCTCGCTTCTCTTCTTGCTTAAAAATTTATATGAAAATCTAAATTTATTAGAAGACTGATTAGTAATATGCCAGTTGAGCCAGAAGAGTTCAAATTATCTTCATGGCTAGTCAATCAACTATGCAAGCCTCGTGTGGTCAGGTGTAACCTAACTTCAGAGATTCTTATGTTGATAGGGCCCTTTTTCCTAGCAATCTTAAAGATACTGACAGTCTTATTCTTTGGTCTCCCTAAGATTCATCCCAAATTGAGTTGGTTACCTGATATAACCATTCATATAAAACTAGACAAAAATACCTTGTCAAATCAATCATCTTGGTTTCCAGGCTCTGGTTTTTAACCTTTCCACTAAGGTGACTTCTGCTCTTATCTGCTCTCTCACCCATTATCAGTTGATCAGATTGGGAACCAACTCCTAGTGATGCATTTCTTCCAGATTCTTAGCAGAGAGCTCACTGTAACCTCCTGGGCTGACTGGAACAGGAATGTAAATGAATGAGACAGTTCTTTTCAAAGTTAAATTGAAATCCTTAACATCCGGGCATTTATACTCAATGCAGGTAGTGGGTCAGTGAATGATCCTTATGTCTTGAAAAGTAAAATGTGATATTAGAAAATGGTTACAAGTCTTTGCAGTGGTAGAACTGTCTGGTCTGACAGGCCATTGCCTAGAATTGCAGTGCAGAAAGGGGATATGAAGTCACTGGATATTAAGGATGCTTGTCATGAGTTGTCAAGGTCTTCTCTCATTTCCTGTACTCTTCCTGAAAGACGCTAGAACCGAGAAAAATAGACTCTAAATGTCTGTTGTTCAAGTCAGAATAACCATTTATATCTTAAATATTTAATGATAGTAGTGTTTTGGGGTGGGCGGTAAGAAGCTTTAGTCTATTGCTGGCATCTGTAATTAAAAATCCATGAGACCATTACAAAATAAGTCTGAGTCTTATCAGTTAATTTTAATCTCCCTACTAGCTATTTCAGGGTTTTTAACAGTGGGAAAAACAAGTTTATCACACTCCTAGCCCTTATTTATATTCTGATTAATGGAACACGTAAATAATAAAAGGAATGCAGTAAAAAGGAAGTATACAATCAAACTATAATTTGCAAGTGAATTATAGTTGTGTTTCTTTCCACTTGTATACAATCCCATGTTTCATGCTTCTATCATAAGTACATTGGCTCACCCTCATATGCACAATGCCATTGGAGATCTTCTCTACAAACAACAATAGGAGACAAGAAGAACAACCATGTATTTAAGCAAGTAGAGCCTGTTTAATTATAGACATTGGGAAAAGTCTAATTATATTTTTCGTGCTATATTATCCTGCAACCCCTCCTTGCTGTTTTTTTTTCTATATAAAAGTCTTGCGTGATGATATGTGAATCAGTCAGAACTTCGATTACCCTTTTAAAGAAGCATTTTTATACTGTATATTGTTTGATAAAGGAAATAATGCCTTACCATGTTTTCTTCGGCATTATCAGAGGCATTATCATCGTGAGTGCTCTCAGTAGAGACACGACGTCTTTCTACAGGAAAAAAAGAGAACTTAAAAATAATTTCTTTGCAAACACCAAAATTCTCCCTTAGTCCTATCTCAATATAATTATGTTAATAGAATCATCTGAGTTACTCTCCCTTCATATCTTTAACAAACAACATGAAAAATGCATTCAATGTAAAAACACATCATCAGAAGCAGCAGTAAATGTGTATGGTTGATCCAGGTGCTCCAAAGCAGGGGAGTAAAGGCAGTTCAGTCAGCTCAGCAATTCCTGGCTTCTTGTGATCCTTGGCCTGGTTCCTACCAACTGCTAACAATGGAAATGTCATAGCCAAAGAGGGGATGAGAGTGATGGTTAAAGAAAAAGGGATATGTCATTTCTCAAAGAAGGCCTCCTTATGGACTTTCATAAAATATGGCCCTTTAATACATATCTTAGACAAAGTACATTTTAAAACAGTAATAGAAAAGGGAATTTAAAAATAAAACATATGAACCACAGTCATGAAACTGCAACCAGGGAGCTGGAGCTAGGAAAGGTTTTGTGGCTTTTCATATAACAGCTTCAAATATATTTTCAGCCCATCTCACTGCAGAAGTATGGAATATATCTATTTTTTAAAGTGGCCAATACTGTGACAAAGTTTTTGCCCATATCTTTTGACTACTCCTCCAGAACCAGAATCCATTCTTCTCTCAGCCATGGGAGGCTGACCTCGTTGGGCTCCATCAGCAGGGTATCTGCTCCTCCTGGCTTCTATTTGGGCTGGAGATCAGAGACAGGGAAGAGTGAAATTAGGTATTCACTCTCCCAGCTTTTTCCCTGTACGGTCACCTTGGTCTGGCTCTGTCTTTCAACTGAAAGTCACTCTCTGATTTTTTGAAGGGTTTTTCGTGTCTCTATCTCCTTCAGTTCTGCTGTTAGTTATTTTTTGTCTTCTGCTAGCTTTTGAATTTGTTCACTCTTGCTTCTCTAGTTCTTTTAATTGTGATGTTAGGGTGTCGATTTTAGGTCTTTCCTGCTTTCTGATGTGGGCATTTGGTGCTATAAATTTCCCTCTTAACACTGCTTTAGCTGTGTCCCAGAGATTCTGGTATGTTGTGTCTTCGTTCTCATTGCTTTCAAATAACTTATTTATTTCTTCCTTAATTTCGTTATTTAGCTGGTAGTCATTCAGGAGCAGGTTGTTCAGTTTCCTTGTAGCTGTGTGGTTCTGAGTGAGTTTCTTAATCCTGAGTTCTAATTTGATTGCACTATGGCCTGAGAGACTGTTATGATTTCCATTCTTTTGCATTTGCTAAGGAGTGTCTTACTTCCAATTATGTGGTCGATTTTAGAATAAGTGCTATGTGGTGCTGAGAAGAATGTATATTCTGTTGATTTGGGGTGGAGAGTTCTGTAGATGTCTATTAGGTCTGCTTGGTCCAGAGCCGAGTTCAAGTTTTGAATATCCTTGTTAATTTTCTGTCTCATTGATCTGTCTAATATTGACGGTGGGGTGTTAAAGTCTCCCACTATTATTGTGTGGGAGTCTAAGTCTCTTTGTAGGTCTCTAAGAACTTGCTTTATGAATCTGGGTGCTCTTGTATTGGGTGCATATATATTTAGGATAGTTAGCTCTCTTTGCATTGATCCCTTTACCATTATGTAATGCCCTTCTTTGTCTTTTTTGATCTTCGTTGGTTTAGTCTGTTTTATCAGAGACTAGAATTGCAACCCCTGCTTTTTTTATGCTTTCCGTTTGCTTGGTAAATATTCCTCCATACCTTTATTTTGAGCCTATGTGTGTCTTTGCACATGAGATGGGTCTCCTGAATACAACACACTGATGGGTCTTGACTCTTTATCCAATTTGCCAGTCTGTATCTTGTAACTGGGGCATTTAGCCCATTTACGTTTAAGGTTAATATTGTTATATGTGAATTTGATCCTGTCATCATGATGCTGGCTGGTTATTTTGCACATTAGTTGATGCAGTTTCTTCATAGTGTCGTTGGTCTTCATATTATGGTGTTTTTTTGCAGTGGCTGGTACCGATTTTTCCTTTCTGTATTTAGTGCTTCCTGCAGGATCTCTTGTAAGGCAGGTCTAGTGGTGACAGAATCCCTCAGCATTTGCTTGTCTGTAAAGGATTTCATTTCTTCTTCACTTATGAAGCTTAATTTGGCTGGTTATGAAATTCTGGGTTGAAAATTATTTTCTTTAAGAATGTTAAATATTGGCCCCCACCCTCTTCTGGCTTGTAGGGCTTCTGCAGAGATATCCATTGTTAGTCTGATGGACTTCCCTTTGTAGGTAACCTGACCTTTATCTCTGGCTGCCCTTAACATTTTTTTCCTTTGTTTCAACCTTGGAGAATCTGATGATTATGTGTTTTGGAGTTGCTCTTCGTAAGGAGTATCTTAGTGGTGTTCTCTGTATGTCCTGAATTTGAATATTGGCTTGTCTTGCTAGGTTGGAGAAGTTCTCCTGGATAATATCCTGAAGTGTGTTTTCCAACTTGGTTCCATTCTCCCCATTACTTTCAGGGACCCCAACCAATCACGGATTTAGTCTTTTCACATAGTCCCATATTTCTTGGATGCTTTGTTCATTCCTTTTCACTCTTTTTTCTCTAATCTTGTCTTCACGCCTTATTTCAGTAAGTTGATCTTCAGTCTCTGCTATCCTTTCTTCTGCTTGATTGATTCAGCTATTGATACTTGTGTATGCTTCATGAAGTTCTCGTGCTGTGTTTTTCAGCTCCATCAGATCATTTATATTCTCTCTGAACTGATTATTCTAGTTAGTAGTTCCTGTAACCTTTTATCAAGGTTCTTACTTTCCTTACATTGGGTTAGAATATGCTCTGTTAGCTCAGACGAGTTTGTTATTACCCACCTTCTGAAGCCTACTTCTGTTAATTTGTCAAACTCTTTCTCCGTCCAGTTTTGTGCTCTTGCTGGAGAAGAGCTGCAATCATTTGGAGGAGAAGCAGCATTCTGGTCTTTTAAATTTTCAGCATTTTTGTGCTGGTTTTTCCTCATCTTCATGTATTTATCTACCTTTGATCTTTGAGTCTGATGATGTTTGAATGTGGTTTTGTATGGGGGTCCTTTGTGTTGATGTTGATGTTACTGCTTTCTGTTTGGTAGTTTTTCTTCTAACAGTCAGGCCCCTCCTTCTGCAGGTCTGTTGCAGTTTTCTGGAGGTTCACTCCAGATCCTATTTGCCTGGGTATCACCAGCAGAGGCTGCAGAACAGCAAAGATTGCTGACTGCTCCTTCCTCTGGAAGCTTTGTCCCAGAGGGGCAACAGCCTGATGCCAGCTGGAGATCTCCTGTATGAGGTGTCTGTCAACCCTGGAGCTGGTATTTTGAAAAGATTAACAACATAGATAGGCTGCTAGCGAGACTAATAAAGAAGAAAAGAAAGAAGAATTAAATAGATACAATAAAAAATGATAAAGGGGATATCACCACTGATCCCACAGAAATACAAGCTACCATTAGAGAATACTATAAATACCTCTAAGCAAATAAACTAGAAAATCTAGAAGAAATAGATAAATTCCTGGACACCCTCCTAAGACTAAACCAGGAAGAAGTCGAATCCCTGAATAAACCAATAACAAGTTCTGAAATTGAAGCAGTAATTAATAGCCCACCGGCCAAAAAAAGCCCAGGACCAGACAGATTCACAGCCGAATTCTACCAGAGGTACAAAGAGGAGCTGGTACCATTCCTTCTGATACTATTCCAAACAATAGATAAAGAGGGACTCCTCCCTAACCAATTTATAAGACCAGCATCATCCTGATTCCAAAACCTGGCAGAGACACAACAAAAAATGAAAATTTCAGGCCAATATCCCTGATGAACATCAATGCAAAAATCCTCAATAAAATACTGGCAAACCGACTCCACAGCCCATCAAAAAGCTTATGCACCATGATCACGTTGGCTTCATCCTTGGGATGCAAGACTGGTTCAACATATGCAAATCAATAAATGTAATCTATCATGTAAACAGAACCAATGACAAAAACCACGTAATTATTTCAATAGATGCAGAAAAGGCCTTCGATAAACTTCAACACCCTTTCATGCTAAAAACTCTCAACAAACTGGGCATTGATGGAACATATCTCAAAATAATAAGAGCGATTTATGGCAAACCTTTAGCCAATGTCGTACTGAATGGGCAAAAGCTGGAAGCATTCCCCTTGAAAACCAGCACAAGACAAGGATGACCTTTATCACCATAGTTCAACATCATATTGGACGTTTTGACTAGGGCAATCAGGCAAGAGAAATAAATGAAAATATTCAAATAGGAACAGAAGAAGTCAAATTGTCTCTGTTTGCAGATGACATGATTGTATATTTAGAAAACCCCATTGTCTCAGCCCAAAATCTCCTTAAGCTGATAAGCAACTTCAGCAAAGTCTCAGGATATAAAATCAATGTGCGAAAATCACAAGCGTTCCTATACACCAATAACAGACAAATAGAGAGCCAAATCATGAATGAACTCCCATTCACAATTGCTACAAAGAAAATAAAATATCTAGGAATACAACTTACAAGGGATGTAAAGGACATCTTCAAGGAGAACTATAAACCACTGCTCAAGGAAATGAGAGAGGACACAACCAAATGGAAAAAAAATTCATACTTATGAATAGGAAGAATCAATAGTGTGAAAATGGCCATACTGCCCAAAGTAATTTATAGATTCAATGCTCTTCTCATCAAGCTACCATTGACTTTCTTCACAGAACTAGAAAAAACTACTTTAAATTTCATATGTAACCAAAAAACAGCCCATATAGCCAAGACAATCCTAAGCAAAAGAACATAGCTGGAGGCATCAAGCTGCCTGACTTCAGATTATACTACAAGGTTACAATAACCAAACAGCATGGCACTGGTACCAAAACAGATACATGGAATAGAACAGGGGCCTCAGAAATAGCACCACACATCTACAACCATTTGATCTTTGACAAACCTGACAAAAACAAGCAATGAGGAAAGGATTCCCTGTTTAATAAATGGTACTGGGCAAACTGGCTAGCCATATGCACAAAATAGAAGCTAGGCCCCTTCCTTACACCTTACAAACTGGGATCTAATTAAACTAAAGAGCTTCTGCTCAGCCAAAGAAATGATCATCAGAGTGAGCAGGCAACCTACAGAATGGGAGAGAATTTTTGCAGTCTATCCATCTGACAAAAGTCTAATATCCAGAATCTACAAGGAACTTAAACAAATTTACAAGAAAAAACCAAACAGCCCCATCAACAGTGGGTGAAGGGTATGAACAGACACTTCTCAAAAGAAGACATTTATGCAGCCAACAAACATGAAAAAGAGCACCTCATCACTGGTCATTAGAGAAATGCAAATCAAAACCACAATGAGATACCATCTCACACCAGTAAGAATGGCAATCATTAAAACGTCAGGAAACAACAGATGCCGGAGAGGCTGTGGAGAAATAGGAACACTTTTACACTTTTGGTGGGAGAGTAAATTAGTTCAACCATTGTGGAAGACAGTGTGGCGATTCCTCAAGGATCTGGAACCAGAAATGCCATTTGACCCAGCAATCCCATTACTGGGTATATACCCAAAGGATTATAAATCATTCTACTATAAAGACACATGCACATATATGTTTACTGCAGCACTATGCACAATAGCAAAGACCTGGAATCAACCCAAATGTCCATCCATGATAGACTGGATAAAGAAAATGTGGCACAGATACACCATGGAATACTATGCAGTCATAAAAAAGAATGAGTTCATGTGCTTTGCAGGGACATGGATGAAGCTGGAAACCATCATTCTCAGCAAACTATCACAAGGACAGAAAAGCAAACACCGCATGTTCTCACTCATAGGTGGGAATTGAACAATGAGAACACTTGGACACAGGGTGGGGAACATCACACACCAGGGACTGTCAGAGGATGAGGGTAAAGGAGAGGGAGGCATTAGGACACATAGCTAATGCATGCGGTGCTTAAAACCTAGATGATAGGTTGATAGGTGCAGCAAACCACCATGGCACATGTATACCTATGTAACAAACCTGCATGTTCAGCACATATATCCCAGAACTTAAATAAAAAGAAAGAAAGAAAAAAAGAAGTAAGTCACTGTCCTTACAAGGCAACTAATCTTATGTGACTCTCTCCTTTCAAGTTTTGGGAACTGCTCTCTGTCCTTGTCCCTTAAAGTTTAAGTTTGCTAGTGAATTGGGTGCTCCCAGCTGTGAATATACTGTCTCGTAAGTTCTTTATCCAGTTTTGAGTGTGCCATGTGTTTACAGTTGAGAACTGACTTATGCAGACTTCCACTAAAGAAACTAAACTATCATTCTTGAGTAGGATGTAGCACCACCTCTCCCATAATTTGAACCTAATCCAATCACAGATATCAGTATATTAGGTCAATGGTTGATCTTGGTAGACAAGCTAGACTGCCTGTGGTCTCTTACTACTTCTGGCCAGCCAAGGGACAGGAACTAGCCTACCTATTAGTACGACTGATCACAGGGCTAGAATTGGTGAGATGCTTGCTCTCCATTGCCCCTAAAACTATATCTTCAATAATAGTTTCTGCTATAACCCAAATCTCCTAACTTCAGCGGGGCAATAGCCAAATATCAACCAGAAAGACGGATAAAAGACACAGGATCTAGCTCAAGTTCCCAGGACACCCAAAGCCTCCTCAGGGGGATAGTGGAGAAAGGGAGGGCTTCTGGGGGCCTGAACCTGCCTCTGCCACTAGCTGGCTTGGTGCTATTAAATGATCCACGTAAATCTGTTTCACATGCCTACTTAGCACTTGAGCTAACTGCCCGGATTCCTGTTTCCTGATCTGTAAAATGTGGAGATCAACCAGATCTAAGTTTTGCCCAGATGCTCTCTAGCTCAAAATTCTGTTACTAAAAGCAAAGTACTCTAAGAAAGTACTCCCTAAAAGTACTTCCCATGATCATGGCATCTTAAGATAGTTTAAATTACTAGTAAGGTTTTTTGCCTAAAATTTAGAAAAAAATTAATTGAACAACAATTAAAATGAAATGACCCATAAGAAAAGAACAATGCAGTTTCAATCAGAGCACCAACCTTGACTCAGCTCAGAGCAAGGGAGAACAAGCAGAGCCCAGGGACTTAAGGGGGTATCTGGCTTCCTTCTGAGGTGTGAGGGTAAGAAAGAACTCATGGTCCCATCACTCCAAAGGCAACTTCTTAAAGCTTTGGCTTTTTTCTTTCCAGTTACCTTTTAATGCAGGATGATTAAGTCATCCTGGTTATCATTTCAATACTAGATTAAAATTTTAAAAAGTATGATCATCTAATTTAATTAATTTCTCAATTATTTATTGACAATAGTAGGAAATCTAAAGCAATAGCAGTGTGCTGCAGTGAATATGCTTGTATATAGTTTGGTGTACCTCTGCTCATTTAATGTGAGATAAATTCCTAGAAGTGGAACGGTTAGGTGGAAATGTAGGAGCATTTTAAAAGATTTTGGGTGAATTTTGTGAATGACATTCCAGAAAATTCAGATCAATTTACATGCCCAGTAGCTGTTTGGGCATGTATTTCCATGTTATCTTTAATATACATGATGTGGAACATGTGGGGCAGAGCCCAAATTCTTCCTGAGATATTACCTGTGCAACATTTTACTTTCCAAATCAGCCAAATCAGACAGAGCACCAAAATCAGACTGGCCACCAAAATCCATAAGCCTTTGTTATCGGAAGCTGTTTCTTGGCTTGGTTCTAAATAAAACAGAGAAACAAAGTCTGTGAACTGGAAGAAAAGGTACCAAATAAGAAATTTGTGGGTGGGTGAGGGTGGAGTATGTTTACTATTTTTAAAACTAGTTATTTCTGCATTACAGGTAGGAGGCTGAATTAATATGAAAACACTTTGCATAATAAAAAGGTCCTTTAGGATAAAGCCAAGAACCCAGACTGGACAGGAGAGTTTGTCTTGAGCATGAATATCTCCTAGTCTCAGTGTATCTATTGTGGGAAACCTACAGATACCATAATATTATTAGAGATTGGTGGGGGTTGGGAGAGCTGGGAGAAAAGTCTGAAAACCGGAGAGGCAATATGTCTATTATGCCTTTTCAGTTTCTATTGCTTTATACTGTAATAAGAAATAACACATTTTTATAAAGGAATAATTATGTCCATAAATTAGCCTCAGCCCAGTGTTCACCTTGGAGGATGAAGTAAGAGTGCAGTCTGCCATTGGCCTAGAGAAGACAGGGTCCTAAGGGAACAGTGGTAAGTTCAGAGGTGATAAAAGGAGCTAAGTAGAAGCCATGGTCTTGAGTTAGAGGTGGCAGGTGACCACAGAGATAATAGGCACAGTAGTCCCCCCTTATCCCTGGGGGATACATTCCAAGACCCCTGAGTGGATGCCTGAAACCTTAGTACCAAACCTTATGCATAGTATGCACTAATTTCTTTTTCCATCTTCACAGTTTTATAGATAGAAGATTCATTCTTACTGTAGATCTTAGCAATCTCAACATATGCTTTTTTCTCCCTTCAGTTGAGAGCTTTCCCTTAAAGGAAGCACTTCATGACTTCTCTTCGGTGTATCCGAATTGCCAGCATCACTATTCTTGTGCTTTGAGGCCTTTCTTAAATAAAATAAGGCTTACTTGATCACAAGCACTGCAATAGCATGACAGTAGATCTGATTATCCGGAGGGCTAAATGACTAACAGGCGGGCAGCATCCACAGTGTGACATGCTAGACAAAGGGAGGATTCACCTTCAAGGCAGGATGGAGCGGGATGACATGCAATTTCATCATGCTGCTCAGAATGGCACACAATTTAAAACATTATTTCTGGAATTTTCCTTTTAAAAATTTCAGACTGCGGTTGACTTTGGGTAACAAACTGCAGAAAAGGAGGACCTGCTGATAGTGTTTAGAGCTCCTCAGAAATAACTGGAGGAGCCTAAACTTTCTCCATTCTCCAACATCTTGGTCAGGACTAGAATTGTTGAAAGTAGTATTAATGGAAGTGGGGACTCCAGAGACCCTGGGTTACCAAAGTCAGAACCCTGCTAACCTTATGGTCTATGTTCTGGTAAAATATGGGCAGCAAGCGATAGAGCACAAAGGTCAATTCAGGAGGAAAATATTTGTGGTTATCCTTTAGAATGAATACCTCTGTTTACATAACAAATGTAATTTTCTATGAACATACGATAGTGTTTTACAACTAATAAAATATTAATCTCTTCACCTATTTGTGTCATTCTGAAATTCCATACAGGAGTTCCCTTTATCCATGGTTTAACTTTCTGAGGTTTTAGTTACCCATGGTCAACTGTAGTCCAAACATAACCAAATGGAAAATTCCAAGAATAAACAATTCTTAAGTTTTAAATTGCATGCCATTCTGAGGATGTCACACCCCACCTGGGATGTGACTGCACCCTTTGTCCAGCATATTCATGTTGTACACACTACCACCATGAATCATTTACTAGCCGTCTCAGTTATCAGATTGACTGTCATGGTATAACAATGCTTGTGTTCAAGTAACCCTTATTTTCTTTAAGAATGGCCCCAAAGCACAAGAGTAGTGATGCTGGCAATTTGGATGTACCAAAAAGAAGCCATAAAGTGCTTCCTTGAACTAAAACAATTAAAGCTCTTGACATATGAAAAATCATATATTGAGGTTGCTGAGAGCTATGGTGAAAATGAATCTTCTATCTGTAAAATTGTGAAGAAAGAAAGAAGAAAATTTGTGTTGTCTCAACCTACAACAGTTATGGCCACACTGTGTTGTATATGCTAAGATGGAAATGGCGTTAAATGTGAGGGTGGAAGACATGAACAGAAATGTGTTCTGCTTGATGATATGTTACACTGGAAGGCTTTGGGCTTTTATGAAGACTTCAGCAAGAGATCCCTTGAAACAGGCCATTTACTGCAAGTAGAGGATGGCTACACAGATTTAGAAATCAGCTTGGATTGAAAAATATAAAGATTACTGGAGAGGCTGTGTCTGCTGATGATGAAGCTACAGCCACATTTCCATCCAAAGCAAGTCTTTAATTGCAAAGAAAACAAGCTCTGCTGGAAGAAGATGCCCAGTAGAACCTGTAATCATAAGAAGTGTGAATGAGGCACCAGGGCATAAACATGGAAGGACAGATTAATCCTGGTACCATGTGGGAATGCATATATAGGGTTTGGTACTGTCCATGGTTTCAGGCATCCACTGGGGGTCTTGGAACATATCCCCCATGGAAAGGGGGGACTAATGTACCTACATAAAGGAGATATTAAGTAGGAACATTAGGTTGACTTTCTACAGTGTTTTCATTTGCATTTGCATTTGCATTTTTCTTCCTCCTAAAGGAAATCCTACAAGGAAATCTACAAGTCTACTTCTCACTGTACTCGTGACCCTCAGGTTCCCCCATCTCTAAAGATATTTGCCCAAGGTCACGTATTGATTCAGCAGCAAAACTTAGCAAGGGTTATTTAATTCCATTCAGCTTGGTGCAACCTTAATTGACCAGATCTAGATTCGAGGAATCATAAGACCCCTATCTTGTTGTAGCACCTCCTGGGAAAGACAACAAATGGAAAAGTCACAATTCAGAATAGGAAACAAGTTCCTTGAAAGGATGATATTTAAGGTACCAAGACTGTTTGCCCTGTTTCCTGCCCTGCTAGGGTGGCTCCTGCCAAGTCCTCTTCCTGGTGGGGAAGGGTGAGCACACCCTCCCCCAGCCCCACCTGCCAACATTTATTTGAGAATGAGAGGTTCCGAAAATACTCTTTTGTCAGAGATGGAATGGTCCTGATGTTTCACTTTGTGTGAACTGAAAATTAGATCTCTGGGTGGGAAGACGGGCCATATGTGGTCTTTAGGACATTTCTTCTTGACTATTTTTTTTTACACTCCAAAATGAATCCAACATGAGGCAACATTTTTAAAAATAGATTGCAGGCTTAACTGTATTTTACATAAAACTGACACTTTTATTTTTGGAGAAAAATAGGAGCTTCAAATGTAGCCCCAGTTTTTCATTCTCTACTCTCAAAGTGGCAGCTCTACAAAGGGAGTGTTATTACTCAATGTCCAGAAGCTTCCAAGTATTTGAAGATCACATAACCTAAAGGACAACCCTCTGCTCTTGTCTCCAAATCTCACCACACAGAATCACCAAAACTTCAAATGTTATACCTCCTAGTTTTCACAATTGAAATGATAGAAACACTTCTAAAACATAAGTTCCACTGGTTCAAATATCTTTATTGAAGGACAGAAAGAGCTACCATGGTCTGCCATGATGTGAAGTTGATAGTTTAAGGGTGGGACCATCTAGCTCACCTAGAAGGTCAGCTTCATGAGTATATATTCCATGACTCGATGGTTAGTTGACTAGAAATATTTTAGATAATGGTTTTTGGCAGTGAACTATCAACAGAGGTAAAAATGAACTGAACCAGGAATATATACTTGGTGCTTCAAATATTGTGCGGTGATTATTTCCAAGTTCATAGACACTGCCATGTTTTCCCAGCATTCTTCAGGACCCCAATTGTAACTTCCTAATGTGTCCCTAGCCTTGACTCCCCAAACATTAGGGCTAAGGTATATATTAGGCATAGCAGTGAGCAGAAATGGAAGATGCTCAGCCCATGGAGTCATCAAAATGTATGTTTACTCCTCATTTCTGAAGCCCCAAAATCCTGAAAGGAAATCTGTGGGAGTAATTTTTTTTTTCAAAACAGGACTTTTATGTGGTTGAAGGAGGGAAGATAATCGACATCCTGACCAGAAATACCCCTGTAGATTATATTTTGAGAGGGTATCAATGTATTCTTGAAAAGTCAACCTAATTTTCTGTCTGATATTCACAAATCTCTAATGCTATAGCCAAAACCCATTATCCAAACCTACTTGCAGCTTACCTACGTGCACCGTGTGTATGGTGAGTAAAGTATATTCATCCGAAGAAATATTGCACAAATATTCCCCACTGTCTGAAAGACTAAGATCCGTCAAATTCATAGAGAAGTCACTCTGGTTTTTCAGCTCTTTGTTCCATGAGAATCGGGATTCATAGAAAGTTGTATTTTGTGAGGAGCTCAGATAGTAAGCCAGGATAGAGGAAATCCCACTTTCCATTCTGGACCAAGTAACTTTGAAGTCTTGGTTTGGTGAAAAATAATCATTTACAAGTTCACATGAGAGTGAAACATGTTCACTTTGCATTTTATGAAGGCCATCTAACAACACAATAGAAAAGAAAACATCAATGAAGATAAACATTTCAAAAGAATTCTCTAAGTTACACTTAGAAAGCAGAGAACAAAGGCACTAATATTGATATATTTAGAAATAACTTTTTGGAAAGTAATTATATTTGTGCTGTGGTTTCTTACAAGACAAGTTTTACTACCACTATTTTAAAGTTTCCCACCAAGGTTAGTTTAAACCTTCAAGGAGGGCAAAGCCAGGGCCAGCTAGAGGGGTGATGTACTTGTTTTAACTCTTAGAACCTGACAGTAAGCACTCAGGAATGTTGCTACCAGTTGCTAGCCTATTAAACTCAATGTTTGGCCTCTCTAATGCTGGTGTTCCCCAGAACACCCCTTTTGTTACCCTACCTACTCCCTAGTGGTCTCTAACTTTTATGGCCTCACTACTTCTTAATCCCTTTATCTAGACAAAAATCTCATTTTCTGCATGTAAGAATATTTCCAGCTGTAGTGCAGGCAACCCCCACTGGACTAAGCCCTTTTAGGAGAGACTCTGCTGAATTTTCTTGCCTTGCCCCTCCAGACCCAGCTCTGTCTTGTCCTTCCTGTTCTGTAGTGCCGTAGGCTGACCTCTATGGACTGCCATGGACTGTTCTCCCTGATTCTAGACTCAGCTGGCTTCCAGTCTACCTGCAGGAGAGTGATGCCAAAGCAAGCCTTCCAAAAGGCAAATCCAGGGGCTCTCTGATGTTTCAAATCCCTCTTCTGATCCATCCTATCTCCAACACTCAACAAGCTCCTTAGCAATGTGTAAAAGGTCTTTCATCTGGTTTTTTTTTTTTTTTTTTTTTGCCTCCCTCTCCAGGTTCATCTCTTGATCTGTAGATTCCACAAATCCAGGCAATTTTACTTTTCTGTGCTTTTTTCTGGAATATTCTTGTTCTCCTGGAATGTCCTACTACTCTTCTAAAATTCTGCCCTTATGCAACTTTCTTAAGCACATATTCTGTAACAACCCCATTTGTGCCCCACCACAGAGAGTAGAATTAATCACTCCCTTTGTAAGCTATGTTCCTAGTTTAATTTTTACATCTGTACTAGATGCTGTGGATCCAGAAATCAGTAGAGACCATGTTCTTAAGTTCACAGTCTGTGAGCAACAAAACTTGGCACGTAATAGCTTTTCAATGAGACCAAACAGTACTGAGCCTAAAGAACTGTTCATGCTTCAAGACACTCAATTCTAAATGAACATGAGAAATTAGGATTTTCCAAAGACGATGTTTATAATATTAACATTTGCAACCCTTTCCCATGTTTCCATTGCTGCCTGACTGATGGAGAATGAACATTGGGTACTCATTCCTTTAACACTGGACTCATGTAAATGTGGTGAATCACCCACAATTTCAGTATATTTTTGGTGAGCATTTTGAGAATATGAGATGCTAGGAAAGAGAAGGCTGAAAAAAACAGCTACCCTCCATTTTCCCCATATAAGGGAGATTGACAGAAAATTTTTGCTTTATTAAGAATAAAATGAAAAACAGGCTGGGCACAGTGGCTCATGCCTGTAATCCCAGCACTTCGGGAGGCTGATGTGGGCAAATCATAATGTCAGGAGTTCGAGACTCGCCTGACCAACATGGTGAAACACCATCTCTACTTAAAAAACACAGAAATTAGCCACACGTGGTGGCACATGCCTGTAATCCCAGCTACTCAGGAGGCTGAGGCAGGAGAATCACTTGAACCTGGGAGGCGGAGGTGGCAGTGAACCGAGATCACGCTACTGCGCTCCAGCCTGGGCAACAAAGCGAGACTCCATCTCAAAAGGAAAACAAATTTGCTTGGAATTGAATATGGAGATAGCAAATTAATTTTTATTAAACAGGTTTTGGATATAGAGATTGATCAGAGTTTGGATCTGTTGAAATAAATGAGAAGAAAGAGTACTAAAAACTGACCATGTTGTGATAGAGGTAGTGGATAAAGATCGATGGGCTAATACTATGTAAAGAAACTAAAAAGAAGCAATTATACTAATTAATATTTTGTTTAATTGAAAGACGAAGTTGTGATCTGCTGAAAGACACGTATTCTTTCTCTTTTGATTTTTTAAAGAGCAATGCTGATAGAAAATCCTGTTTGAAGGATGAGCCACTGAGAAATACACTAATATTCAAGAATAGATTTGCTTCTTTCCACTTCATAAATGTTTTCAATCAACTCATAAATACCTAGCAAGGTAAGAATTACTTCTATTTTATCAAAGAGGTATGGTACTAATGCTCAAAAGTAAGAATGATTGCTTAATGTAATACAGTCAGAAGAACCAGCCCTAGGGCTCCGGTCTTGGTCTTCTAACTGCTGCGGATGGATTTGCTTTCTTTTCTTTCATCTTCCTTTCTTTCCTTGAAAATCAGTCCCCATTACCCCCTAACCTCGAAATAGCATACACAGAAAGTCCTGTGGAGCCTACCTTTCATTGTCCAGCGCCCTGTCCATGTTTGCTTCAGCAGTGAATTTTCAATTGTACATTCATAAGATGAATTTGATCCTGTAATATTCAGCGTGCTGTTAATCGAAAAAGGACCCAAAGACCCTGTTTCTTGCATATTGTTTTCAGAGATAGGTGTGTTGTCCATTTTCCACGTGATAATTGGACGAGGATAAACACTTAACACGTTGCATATTAAGAAGCTGTTTGTGTTCCTCTTTTCATACTTCATCATGGGTGTGAGAAAAACTACATAGGAGAAAAAAGGGCACATGAAAAACTGCCATCATTGGCTTTTTTTATAGGCCATCTGTGCAGAATACTGTTTAATACCCATGAAATGAAAAGCTAAGTTTTATGAAAAAAATCTGGCAGTTACTGAAAGGGGGGAAAAAAACCACCTCTGTAGAACCTTAAGATATAGTGTAGTTATCTAGAAGAAATAAAAAAAGAGCAGGCATGGGTATGTGGCAACTAGCAATCTCAATTCTCTAGAAACATAGCTGGAAAAGAAATCTAATGGCCTCATTGAGAAACCAAAATGAGGGTGTCTAAGTCTATAAAATAGAGTTCATGTGGCACTCTACACTTCTCAAATACTGACTCAGAGCACCTATTTGACTCTGTTTACACATAATTTTGTGATTTCTGAATCAAGGTCTGAAGCAGCTAAAAGGGACAGAAGAAAAAGAAACAAGTGCTGGGAAAAACAATCCATAAGAAAATACTGCATATATATGTGTATATATCTATATGTAAAATTGTACTATATATTATACTACATACTAACTATATTACATATAAATGATCAGCAGCCTGATCATTAACAGAGCACATCATCAGGAACTCTTGGTAATCTAGTAATAAGGAGCCATGAAGCTCTTTGAGTTTCTTCAAAGAGCTTCTAATCTAATCTAATACCTGTTTGGTTCAATATAACTATGAGAATTAGCAACAGTTAATATAGTAATACAGTTAATATATAGTTATATATAACAACCATGAAGCTGTGTTTGAGTGATATTAACTGTACATAACTGCATATATTAACTATATTAATGACTTATAGTTATATAGGTATAGTGTTATATATAGCTAATACAGAGAAGGAAAGGATATAATATAAAAATTAACCTCATTTATAATATAGAAAAATGCAATTTAAATCAACAATTCAATATTTTTTCAGTCATGATATTGGCAGTTATTTGGTACTGATAAGACTAAGGAGAAAGTGGATAGTCTTATGCTGTTAGTGTCAGTAACCTTTTTAAATCTTACTTCTGGTACTTTGCTTTCAGATTATTTCCTGGTATTAAGTACAGCTATAAGGGTGTTCATCACAACCAGGTAATGTAGACCACTGGAAATGCCTGAATACCCACCAACAGGGGAACAGTTGTACCATTTATAACATTAGTATACTACAAGATACTGTGCATTAAAAATAAGGAGATTTCCATGTATTGACTTGGAAGGAAGCTCATGGCATATTAGGACAAATATGCTTACTAATAACACAGAATGATGTCATTGCTATGTTTCATGAAAATTTACATGCACACTTACCTCCCACCTTTAGCACCACTTTGTTTGTAATCGCTTGAATTGCTGTTCCTACATAGCAGGTATAAATTCCTTCATCCAGAAGGCTTAATCTTCTGAAAAATAGAGACGCATTCCCATTTTGAATCTCATTATAGAAAAGGGATGTCCTGTTTGCATATCTGGTATCTTGGCTTTCCAAACGGCCACTGCCTTTGTAGTAACTGTGAACATTGTAGCTATTGTAGCTATCTTGATACTTCCAGTGTATTACAACTTCGGATCCCCTCTCAAATGAAGAAGGGAGAATTATATCTTCACCAAGTCTTCCAATGATGATTTGTTCATTCATAGGAACATAAGTGAAGAAAGCTGAAAGGAATATGCCTACAGTCAAGAGCAGAGAAGTTATAAAGAGAATTAATGATGTGTGCTTAGTCAGGATTATACCAGAACTACCCAGAAGAACCTTCCTAGGTTAGCAGCCTGATTATTAATAGACCACATCATCAAAAACACTTGTTGTCTGATTATTAGAAACAAACCATGAAGCTCTGTGTCTGAGTTTTAATTTTAATTGAATATCCGTTTTATTCAATGTAACTGGGAGAACTGGTAACAGCCCAAGGCGTAGAAACACTGGTTTGCTGCCCACTTGATCAATAATCTCATCTCCCAATCCTGGCCTGGAAATCATGTATGTTGAAAGACTCCTTTTGATTTCATTCCCAGAACATATTCACATTTAACTCCTACTATAGCAATAATAAATTAGTTTATCCAGCTAGCAACAGCCAGCGGGCCGTAAAAGAATGGAATAAACTCAGCTTGATTGGGTAAGAAAATATTTGGAGCACGTAGAAGACAATGCTGGGTTCAGGAATCTGATAGGAATATCTGTAGACTAGATCTAAATAGGGCAGGACATGAGCAGGAGAAGTCCAAAAGGAAAATGGAGTCATTCATTTGCTTTGACTTTAAGACTGCTCTCAGGATATCCTGAGTTGGTCAAAATGTAGGTAAGGAATATCTGGAGATAAATGTGGAAGCCTAATCCCCAATTATCTTGATTTACTTATTTTGTTTTGTTTTCTTTTCATTGTCAACTTCACAAGTTGATTTCAAAAAGCAAATGAAATCAGCAGAATAAGAGATTTTTGCAAAGAAAATATACGCAGACACTTCCTATCATTGAAGGCAGTAATCTAACTGCTTTGATTTACAAAATATTTTAAGTAGATCTTGTGCCCTGTCTGTGGATTCTAAGATATTAGCACTGGAAAGGTCCTTACTTTTTGGACAATGGAGTAACTCCTTTGGCTCATGGCCCAGGCCACCCAAGATGGAAGAACTGGGTGCCCAAGTGGCTCTGTCACAGTCTTTATCCTCCGCCTTTCCCTCTGGGGCTCTTTCTACCCTACCATGTCCTGCCTCTCTTCCTCAGAGAGACTTAGTTTTTCTTCAGAGAGCTAGGGGGATGTGGCATTATGCCGAAAGACACGGAAAGATGGGCAAGGAAAAGAGTGATTGTCGATCTCCCTAATTGCTCTGCTAAACCCCTCTAATGTTTCACTGGATAATTAAGAATGCCTGTCATAGGACCTAGCAAAGCTGATAATGCCTTCTGTCAAGTGGTAAGTACCAAGCTTACACTTAAAAAAAAAAAATCAATCAATCAAACTTGTTTTTCCAGTGAACTTATTTCTGGTAGCAGATAACAGATTAGAAAGAGTCTTAATCAGAGTGGACACAAAATATATATATAATTTTTAGTCTTCATGCAGACTTCTAGCCTGTTCCTTGCTTCTGATTAACTGATGATTTAGGAAAGTTCACAATGCTATGGCTATGGAAGAAATAGCCACCTTGCATTGTGTGCTCATGTTTCTATCTGATAATGCAAATAACTAACACTTGTATTACAAAGGAAATTACCTTGAGATCCACTCAGAGATGATATGAGAATGAGGAAGAAAGACGTCTGTGCCTTCATGTCTCGTGCAGGACATATTAGTCATGCTATCAAAGAGAAGTAAAGTGCACATGTTATGGATTTAAAATGCAAAAGGGAATTGGAAAAGAGTGGTATATTCACACGAATAATTCTTTTGTAGCCATTAAACATGATATTATAAAGGATGGTTCAATGGCATGGAAGGAATTTCTTAATGGGTTATCGGAGAAAAATTAGATTACAATACAATTTCTAAATAGCATGGTTCCTTTTATAAAAGCATACACATTTCTGCTCATAGGATACTGACAAGATATATGACTAAATATATGAGGATATTAACTATGAAGAGCAGGTTTCATATGTGAAGCAGTGACTGCTATTAACAGGTGTTGAAACATGGCTCTTGAATGGATAAAGATTTGGTATATATGCAGCAGTGGTTCTCTGGATAATAGTTTGCTATTTTTAAGTCTTTCTACATGGACATATTGCTTTTATGATAGAAAATGCTAAAATCAATTTAAATACAATATTAAGTGCCAGTGGTATTAACTATGATGTTTTTTATAATCACAAATAAAGAACAACTAAAACCTGAAAATATATTTTTACATATCCGATACTAGTGCAAGTCATTAAATTCATGGTTTACAAAGAATGTTTCAAAAACTCAAAAAAGTGAGAAAATACAGATGGCAAAACATGTACACACATTACAGTTTCAAGCAAGTACAATATAACTGATTTTCCCAGAGGATAGGATTAAAGATAATTTTTACACTTTACATAGCTTGTTTAAAGAATAGCATACAGTTGGTTTTAAAAATCTCTAAAAGAAAATTTTAAAGGTATCATTTGGTGGCTAGGCATGGTGGTTCACACCTGTAATCCCAGCACTTTGGGAGGCCAAGGCAAGAGGATCGCTCGAGGTCAGGAGTTCAAGACCAGCCTGGCCAACATGGCAAAACCTTGTCTCTACTAAAAATACAAAAATTAGCCGGGTGTGGTGGCATGTGCCTGTAGTCCCAGCTACTCAAGAGGCTGACACAGGCAAATTGCTTGAACCACGGAGGCGCAGGTTGCAGTGAGCCGAGACTACACCACCGCACTCCAGCCTGGGCAAGACAGTGAGACTCTGTCTCAAAAAAATAATAATAAAATAAATAAAAAGATATCATTTAGGAGCTCTACTATTACAAGAATATGTTCTATATTTGTTGTGAGATAATGTGATTTAAGAATGACTTAAAACTATTTTAAGAAGTGAAATTAACCATGCAATATATCCATGTAATAAGCCTGCACATGTATCTCCTGAATTTAAAATAACAATTTTTTCTTAAAAAAAAGTAAAATTAGATTCCTTAATCACATCTTATCAAAATAAAACCTGGTAGGTTAATAATTTAGAGTTTCATTTTTACATTTTAAAGACCATAAGAAAGTTATTGAAAACACAACCTTAGGAAGAAGACCTTGTAACATTAACTGTACATTTTCTACTACAGATATATCTCTATAAAAATGGAAAAAGCAACAAAATATAGAAATACTTTTGCAATATGACAAATTTATCACTCCATTTGTTTTTATTTCTCTTAGAGCAATAACTAAGATAGTTGGTAAAGTCAAAACTGTTCTAAAATAGTATTGGTATCAAGATTAAGACCTTTATATTTCTTCCTATGAAAGTATTTGTATGTATAATATATAAAAGGATATCACAATGATTATCTCTGAATAGTAAGATTACAAGTAATCGTTAAACTCATTTTTCTACTATGAAAATATGTAAACATGTAATAATACCTTTTGCCTCTATATGCCATTAAAAAAAACCCTTAAAATTTAATTACAGTCTCTTTCCAAGCAAAAATTAACTCAAATTCACCTTGTTTAATGTAACCCTGAAACGTTCCATGTCCATTGTCCTACTAGAGGTTCATCTTCCCACTGCCTAGAATGACTCCAATATTTGCTACCTTCTCTTGAAACTGACATTCCCTTTTCTCACCTCCTTTCCAGCTGATGCTCTTACTTCATTAATTGCTGTGACTGATTATGGCTACTCCCTCATCCTCCTATCAGTAACTCAACCAACCCATTAACATCTAGGTGCACTCTTTTTGTCTCTCCTTCTGCTCTTATCCAAAGCCAAACCTTTCCCTGTACTCTGCATCTCATGCCTTTCTGCATTCAAGAAATTTGTCCCATAAAATGAGTTAGGGAGGATTCCCTCTTTTTCTATTGTTTGGAATAGTTTCAGAAGGAATGGTACCAGCTCCTCTTTCCACCTCTGGTAGAATTTGGCTGTGAATCTGTCTGGTCCTGGACTTTTTTTGGTTGGTAGGCTATTAATTACTGCCTCAATTTCAGAACTTATTATTGGTCTATTCAGGGATTTGACTTCTTCCTGGCTTAGACCTGGAAGGGTATATGTGTCCAGGAATCTATCCATTTCTTCTAGATTTTCTAGTTTATTTGTGTAGAGGTGTGTATAGTATTCTCTGATGGTAGTTTTTATTTCTGTGGGATCAGTGGTGATATCCCCTACATCATTTTTTATTGCATCTATTTGATTCTTCTCTCTTTTCTTCTTTATTAGTCTGCCTAGTGGTCTATTTTGTTGATTAAAAAAAAAACAAAACAGCTCCTGGATTCATTGATTTTTTGAAGGGTTTTTCGTTCCTCTATCTGCTTCAGTTCTTCTCTGATCTTGGTTATTTCATGTCTTCTGCTAGCTTTTGAATTTGTTTGCTGTTGCTTCTCTAGTTCTTTTTAATTTTGACTTGGAACCAACCCAAATGTCCATCATTTATCCACCATAGACTGGATAAAGAAAATGTGGCACATATACACATGGAATACTATGCAGCCATAAAAAAGGATGAGTTCATGTCCTTTGCAGGGACACAGATGAAGCTGGAAACCATCATTCTCAGCGAACTATCACAAGATCAGAAAGCCAAACACTGCATGTTCTCACTCATAAGTGGGAGTGGAACAATGAGAATACATGGACACAGGGAAGGGAACATCATACACTGCGGCCTGTCAGGGGGTAGGGGGCTAGGGGAGGGATAACATTAGGATAAATACCTAATGTAGGTGACGGGTTGATGGGTGCAGCAAACCACCAGGGCACCTTTATACCTATGGAACAAAACTGTGTGTTCTGCACATGTAACCCGGAACTTAAAGTATAATTTAAAAAAACAAAACAAAAACAAAATTTGTCCCTGCAATCATATTTCCTTTCTACCACATCATCAGGATCGATCTCTCTCTCTCCTGAATCAATTCTATAGGCATAAATGCTCCAATCACCCATCTTAGAAACATGAGGAAAAAAACAAAAATTCTCCCCTTACTCTTGATTATCTATTTCTCAGCTCCATTAATTTCTTGAAGTAATTGTCTAAGTAGCTGTCTTCATTTCCCACTTTACAATCTCCTATCAACTCTCGGCTCTTTTCTGCATGACATGTCATAAACTGCCCTTGTCAATATTACCAAGAACACCAAAAACAGTAATGTTATTTGTCCTCATCTAACTCAACCTCACAGCAGCATTTAATGTAATTGACTGTTACCTTCCTTTGTTAAGAGTCTTCTCTTGGTTTCTGGAACATCATACTCTCCTATTTTTCCTTCCTCACTGCTGTCCCTTCTTAGTCCTTTACTGGTTCTCTTCTACTTGCCCTATTTATGTGGAAATATGGAATATTACCAGGTTTTCTCCTTTCTGTCTACTCTCTCCTTAGGTGAGTTGGTCTCATGACTCTGAATATAATCTGTACATCAAGGATTCTCAAACTTATCTACTGGGTCAAGGTCATACGTTCAACTATTCTTCTGAACTATTCATTTAGATTCCCAAAGTTAACATGAACCATTTCAACCTCATTCCCTTTTCCATTGCTCTATGACCCACCCCAAACACAACAAAACATCAAAAACTATCCTGTTCTTTCTCCAGTCTTCATCTCAACTAGTACCAAATTCTTCCAGTTGTTTGGGCCAGAAACTTAGAAATCAGTCTTGACTCTTCCGTTCTCTCATGCCCCATATCTAGTCTATTAACCAGTCTTTTTGTTGTTAATGAATTAGATAAACTCCATTATTTGTCTACTTCTCTCCAACTATATTTCAATCCTGCTCGAAAGCCACTATCCCTTCATACCTGGATATCTACAAATAGGCATTTGGCTGGTTACCCTTTTCCTACTATTGTCTCCTTCCAATCCACTGTCAATACAGCAGTCAGGAGTCATATTTTTAACAAAGAAGTCATTCTGTAATATTCTTCTAATTAAATCCCTCTAGTGGCTTCCCACCACACCGAGAGTAAGATCCAAATTCTTAACCCTAGCATCCCAAGCCTTGAATACTCTGCTCCTGGTCCTGTCTGTCCCCCCATCCTTTCCCACAGCAGCCCACAAAATACATTCCTGGAGGCCTGTGAACACAAGTGCTCCAAGTCAAGGGTCAGCATGAGCATAAGCCAAAAATTGAGTCTCTGAGGACTATTTAACTCATGTTTTGAATAAAGTTAGAAATTACAGTAACCCATTTAACATCTAAGATAAAGTACTATGGATAAAAAAAATACCCAACCTCTTCTACACAAAGGCTTGATTTAGTGCTGTTGAAATAATTTCAGCGTTCAGCTAAGTGAGGCAGTTAATGAGTATTTGGCCCTATTTTTATGCCTAGGTTTTATTTTTAGACATTTATTTTTTCCCCAAAAGCAGCAGAAAGCTTCCACCTTAGATTATACTGAAGTTACCCAAGTTGCAATCAGCACCCTTACAAAAGGGCTCAAATGTGAGAAGCATCTTGTTCTGGTGCTTTTGGCTGGATTCCAGATGTGAGGGAGAAAAGCAGAGAGAGGCAGCCTCTGCAATAGAATATGGCAAAAAAGAAATCCATATGCTAAGACTAATCAGACAGAAGAGAAAATTGAGGCCATTTCTACAAGCATAAAATAGCGAAAACAGAACAACTCCCCCATACCCATCTTAATAGCTCCAGACTAAATTGACCACAGCCATCAGTACTAATTGTGACAATGATGATGCAAACATCACTTGCGGTTGGGACAGATTCTCTAGCCTGCACATTAGTAACGCTCAAAACCATTTCACAATGTATATGTACTTCACAACATCATGTTGTACACGATAAAAATATATAATGTTATCTGCCAATATTGTTTTAAAAGACTAGTCCTGGCCTCATAATTGCTGGTCTCAATCTGACCAGAGCCATAGAACAAGTCAATTGTCTTTTCTGAAAAAGAAGAATGTTTTGCATCACTCTCATCATTACGCCAGTTCATGAATGTTCTTCATTCCTTCGAGGAAAAGCAGCTTCTAGGATGCTACATTCTCCTCTGCCTTGTTTTTACTTTCCGTGCTTCACCACAGTGCTCATGACACCGAGCTAGTTTGTAAAAGACATCTTAACAAAGGAAAACCTTTGTAGCATCCTGGGGATGCTCCTTAGCATCCACTTAGATTTTAATAGGAGTGACTGTTTAGACAGAAAAAGAACAAAAGAACAATTTCAGGATTACCCTCTCTTTACTCAAAATATCTCTCCTGATGTTTTACAGTGAAATCCCACCATTTAGGGGATTTATACATGTACTGAAACTTTGATCTCTAGGGGTGCTGTCTTTGCCTGTGGTTCTGTTTTGGTGGGTTTTTTTGTTGTTGTTGTTGTTGATTTTAGAAATCAGGCTAAGATTATGTGCTAACACGTTTTGGGGGAGGTGAGAAGGTGCAATTGCAGGGCAGGAAGAGTGAGAGAAAAGGGGAAGTGAAACAAGGAACAATGAAAAGCACATACTAGGTGGTGCTTGCTTTGCCAGCCACAGATTCAAAATGGAAAATAGAGCCACTTGCTCAGTCACGAGGGACAATCTCTAGACATGCTCTACGGAAGCACAGCAGCTCAAAACAATCCATCAGAGGAAGAGAGCAAAAAGGAATTTATCTATAAGTTGCCCCCATTGGTTAAAGTTTCCCCCATGGGCATTAACTCCTATCCTCTTCCTGGTTGTGGCTATGGCCCCTTGGGACAACCACTACAAAAGCCAAATGCCATGCCTTACTGTATGGCATTTTAACTGTATGACGCTTCGTGTTTGAGTCTGGAAACAGAGGAAAGGTGAAACCGCAGTCTGTGTGTTTCCTTGGGTCATGTCTGGACTCTGCAGCTGCTGCATTTCCCATGGTGGAAGGCATAATGGAAGACATGTTGAAACTGGCTTTCCCAGAGGAGACGGGTCAGCTGGTGACATTTGGAAACTGGGCCTGGTCTCTTTCTGTCTAACCAGTTGAGGGCCCAAGAGACAGGAGAAACCCAGAAAATTTAGGGAGGCTCATAAATTGGGTCCAATAAAAGTAGCTATTTAAAAACTACCACACATTTACTATGTGATATTCTGTGAATTTGCAGTTAATCACCTACACAGATCCCCTTTTACTGCTTTTATCAATTTAGTTTTCATGCACGTGTTGCTTAGCTGCTGCTACCTGCTCACATAACTTCAACCTTCTTTGGAGGATTGTACTTGGACGATGGAAGCTGCAGTTCTCAGGTGACGTTGCTTTGCAACTCCCTGCCCCAGTGGTGGCTTCAAGGCAAGAAACATCCTATAGCCCAGAGCTCCCTTGGATTCAGGCTGAGCCTTCACCTGAAGCCACATTCTTTCTTAGTGTCTTTCTCTGTGTCATCCTGCTTCTCACTCTTCCTTACAGGTTTCATACAGTTAATGAGAACACTCCCTCTCTTTACTTGCCCTCAAATCCCCATCTCAGGAGGGGTTGGTTCCCTGGAAGGAGAGCCCAAGATGATGCACTTGTACAGGAATCCACATTACACAAGGGGGTCCAGGGAACTACTCGTGCTTCCAGGGACCATTTTCCAGCTCAGCCTTCAATCATGAATTGTTTCTTCTTGTCAAAAGGGTAGATAATATAATCCTCCTTAATAGCTCTCTATATCAGAATATAGCTTGACAGAGTGGGGTTTTGTTGTTGTTGTTGTTGTTTAGCAAGAATGCTGCAAAGCCAAGAAAACAGACAAAAGAAATTGCCAGGGTTAACATGGCAGACAGCAGGCATTTTGTCGAGTACACCAAGGTAGTGAGCAATTGAACAGAACTCCATTAAATAAAGTTGGTGCTGAACATGTGCACATGTAAGGCCAAGGACTTCTTGAACATAGTCACCTTTTTCTCTGTAAAACATATTGCTAGATGCCCATGGCACACCAAGTGCTTCTGGAAAGCCAGTGTGCTCTTTCTGTGCACCTCCACCCCCTGCAGTTCCATAGGTTATCATCAAATACTTTAACAAAATGTTATGTTCATTGATTAAATGGGAGGACAAGACCAAACGTGATATATCTTCAATGACTAATTGAATAAGATGAATGCTTTGGAAAAGCTAAATAAAAGCAAATCACAAAAAAGATGAAAAAAAAAATCAGTTAAATTGTATTAGGTGTGGGAGAGACAATGGCAAAAGATTCAAAGTCAATTGTAAGAGTAAGGAACTGGACTTTTTTGTACATATTTGAATGCAAAGGTTTCTGGCCATTTTTAAGAAACAAAAACTGGAAATACTGAATGCATTATTGATTTAGCTTGTTCTATGGATACAGAAAAAAATAATCAAACAGTGGCACCATACTCAGGAGAAGGCTTTGACTCTGTTTTCCCCAAAAGACTAGAAAATGAGTGGACTTTTATGTTTAGGTTTAAAAATTTCAAAATGTATAATCTGAATAACTTTTTCTTAGCTAGACTAACTAGTTTTTTAATTAGACACATCTGATTATGTCAGATGTAAGGACTTCCAGTGAAATAATGAAAGTTCTACAATGATACGGTGAACTCTCAACACAGATAATGTGAGACCAAATTTCTGTAACATTGAGGAGGATCAACAGTATGTGGGGTCAAAACATCTGGACTACACTGAATTAGAAGCTGGAAACTACTTTTCCAATGTTGATTTAAGTTTATCACCTATGCCTGATATCAGAATTCCATCCTATGCTGGTTATAGCTGTTACATTTAAATACATCTATTGTGTGGTAAGTGATACATCCAGCAATCATCATTCCCCAGTATGAGATTAATCATTCCCACTCAATCCCTTTGTCATCGTTTCAAATCTAGAAGTAAAGAACACCTACTTGTATCTACATAGGAAGGTGCTGGGGCGGGCGACCTGTAACTGAATATCGGAATCAAGGAATTGGTGTGGAGAATAGGCAAACCTAATTTTTATAAGACTTACTCCTACCTGCATAGACTACTTAGAGCTTTTATTAAGTGATACTTTATAATAGACTGCTTTCTATCAAGTATTTGTGCCTATGTACATCTGAATTAGTGGCTATCAGTCTGCAGAATTTAAAGTGGTTGCTACCCTGACTAGCTGGTATACAAGAAAAGAAAATCTCCTGGCCTAGTTCTGTGTATGCAATTCAGTGAGTCATTTCCTAAGTACAGTGGTTATCATGTTGGCTTTGTACCAGTGAGTTTTGGTACTCAGAGTCAATTCTTCCAAATAACTTTGGTTTGCAAAGCTTCATTGCTTCAGCAGCCTTGTCTTCTACTCACAATCCATACCTAAGTTAGAGCCAGGAAAGGTTCAAGTTCTGAGAAACAAGAGAAAATAAAATGCCCTCCAACTTATCTTGACCTCCTAGGAAACAGGGCTAGGTCATTCTTTGTATGGTACCTCACACTGTCATCCGGAAAGTTTTAACATCCTTTCTGCCATTAAAAATATATGATTTCAGCATCACCTATGGGTCACAAACTATACAGGGATGAGTCAGTCCCTTATCTCAGAAAGCTCCATCTGGCACCAAAAGATAGGTGAATTACATAAACAAATAAATCATAATACAGAGATGCAGGCAGAAAGAAGGACTCTCACCAGGTGCTGTGGAAGGACACAGGAAAGACGCTTGAGCTTGGAAGGGGCAGGATGTTAAGGAAGACCTCTCAAAGCATTAGGTTTGAGGGACAAAGAGACACTGGCCTATAAGGAAGACTAGAAGGTTATTCCGGACGGACAATAGAACAAAGATGCAGCAGCAAGAGAGAACCTAAATCCTATATGATGATAATAATGCCCAGCAGGCCACATGGAAGAGAAAATGCTGGAAAGATGTACCAGGAGTAGATCATGACCATTATTTTAAGCCACACTAGAAAGCTAATGATGAAGTCAGGTTGTGTTTTAGAAAGATCACACCAGTGGGATTACAGTGGTTGAGTAAAAGGAGCCAGGCTGGGTGCAGTGGCTCACGCCTGTAATCCCAGCACTTTGGGAGGCAGAGGTGGGTGGATCATCTCAGGTTAGGAGCTCGAGGCCAGCCTGGCAAACATGGTGAAACCCCATCTCTACTAAAAATACAAAAAAATAAGCCAAACATTGTGGTGGGTGCCTGTAATCCCAGCTACTCAGGAGGCTGAGGCAGGAGAATCACTTGAACCTGGGAGTTGGAGGTTGCAGTAAGCTGAGAGCATGCCATTGCACTCCAGCCTGGGTGACAAGAGTAAAGATCCATCTCATGGAAATAAAAAAAAAAGGGAGCCAGCCGAGAAGCATCAACTAGCTAAATGTAATAGAATACCATTAAAAGAAGACTTTAGTAGGAGATGATTACATTTGGAAGGACACTGTGACAGACACCAGTACCATTTCTCTGCTTCCTTGCTAACGACTCCTCTGTCAAGCTGTGTTTCAGGACGCGACTGCCTATATTGAAAAGAACTGACAAAGTGTCCAGAAATGTAAATGAGATGAGCATGTCTGACTTGGGATGGAAGTGAGAGCCTCTAAATTGGATGCAAGAGCAGAACATGATGGCAAACCCCTTCCCTCTACTTTCAGAGCATTGATTTGATGTCTGGAGCTAGAGCTGCCATCTTACAGTTGTGAGGAAACAAGTAGGAGGATTAAGAAGTCACAGTGACAAGGATGACAGAGCAGATGGATGGAAAGAAGCTGGGTCTGTGATGACACTGTTCAGTCTGCTCCTGTCTGTGCTGAGCCTCTACCTCTAGTCTTCCTGTTAATTAAGTAATACATTTAAACTACTGTGAGTTGGATTTTCAAATGTCTCCAGACATTCCAAAGTAACACAAAATGAAGATAATTAATTAAGAAAACTAAGGGATGAAGAGCTACTGACACAAGAACTGGGCTCTGTTTTTTTGTTTGTTTAAATAAATACATCAATGAACACCAAATGTCTCCTTTCACAACAAAACGTTGAAAGAAGATGTGTTATATTTTAACAGAGTAATGTAAAATGTAAGAGACACACATTTACTTAGTAATGGTAGCAAAAACACTTTTAATCTTGAAGCTAAAACAAACGTTAGTTGTGAGCCATTGGAAGTTTGTAGTAAGTTTAATGTGCCTTATGGTTTTTATAGGAGTTTTCTGACAGAAAAACCATGTTAACTTAAAAATTCCTATTTATTTTTAGTGTCAACATTAAAAAGAAAACACTGACTATTAACTGAAGCATTATCTTGCAAATGTGGGAATTTTCTTTTATACAAGAAAAGAGTTGGAGGCTGGGCATGGTGGCTCATCCCTGTAATCCCAGCAGTTTGGGAGGCTGAGGCGGGTGGATCACCTGAGGTCAGCAGTTGGAGACCAGCCTAGCCAATGTGGTGAAACCCCTTCTCTACTGAAAATACAAAAATTAGCCAGGCGTGGTGGCGAGCACCTGTGATCCCAGCTACTCAGGAGTCTGAGGCATGAGAATTGCTTAAACCTGGGAGGCGGAGGTTGCAGTGAGCCAAGATTGCACCACTGCACTCCAGCCTGGGCAACAGAACAAGATTCCATCTAAAAAAAAAAAAAAAAAAAGAAGAAAAAAGAAAAAGAAAGGAAGGAAAGAGAGAAAGAAAGGAAAAAGAAAAGAGTTTGGAAAAGAGTTTGGCTAGCTATTTTACTTTCCAGGACCCCTGTTTCTTTATTTCCTTCAAAGAAAAAAAAAAAAAAGAATAAATCCTTGTTTTCAAGAGACCTTTAAAAATAAGGCTATAAGGGAATAAAATAACTTGAGAGTAGATAGCTGGGACTTCAATATTTGTAGGAAAAGTGAATTTGACATCTTATGACATAACTATATGTATTTCAATGCCTTAACTTTATAAATTCAACACTAAAGGTAAGACTAAAGAAGGGACAATATAAAAGCTTTAATTTGGTATATAGACTTTCAAATACAGAGAACTTGAGTTTGATGCATTTGAACAGATGAGTATGTTGGTCTGTTCATATAAATCAAGCTGCCCAGATATACCATGTAGGTCACCCTTTGTTCAGTTCTATTTGTTTCTATAACTAGAAATTCTCCAAGGAAGTTTTCTGAGTTTAGTAAAGACTGGCAAATTTAGGCAAGAGAGGGGCATGTGTAACCAATGCTGAGCGATTTATAGGGTAAGAAGATTTCTTTAAGTGGGGCATCTTTACCCATGCCCCCATCTGCTCAGGCAGTGAGATCCAGGCCCAGCATGAGTCACTATAGAACGAATCTCCTTTGGCTTCCAATCTCTTACTGTCCAAAGATCAGCTACCACCTTCTTTGAGAAACAGAAATTCTGTCATCTACTCTCCTCCCTATTTAACCCATCTCTGGTAATTCCTCCTTGCCTCAATTTTCTCTCTTCCTATCTTTCCCTAAACCTTAGCCCTCCTCCTAATCTGCCTGGCCCTTCACAGAGGGGCTCTTTCCTCAGGCTCCCACACACTGAGTAACACTCCTTGACCCTGATGTCCCCTCTAGTTATGATCCTAATTCCCATCTACCTTTACCTTCCAAGTTTTATTTGGGGCCACATCTGTTGCCACGGCTCACTCTATGCTCACTATTTAAAGTCCTTTGAACCAGATTTTTCTTTCTTACCAATTCTAAAGCTATTTTTGAAGGGCACCAAGTGACACCACTGACAAACCAAAGACATCCTTAACCCAAATGAGAGAGGTCTGGCCACTCCTCCCTGGCCAACAAATGGGGTGTTCTTTTGTACTTGTGGTAAGTGTCAGATCAGAGAAGCAGATCACGTAAGTAAAAAAAGATGGAAGAAAGAATCAATGAACAGTGTTTAATAGGAGATTTTACCTGCTAAAAGAAAATCAATAATTTTCTCCTGCATCTTATTAACCCTTTTGGTAGTATTAATGCTAACCTTTCAGTATTACTAAACATATACTAATATAAGCATTACATATATATTATGTACTATATACTAATATAGCAGATAGCAATACACCATAATTCTAGGCACAATCACATAAAGTATTATAATTTCCATTTTATAGATGAAGACATTGAGGTTCAGAGAGGTTAAGAACTTACTCAAGCTTACAATTGACAAATGGCAAAGTCAAGACTAAATTAAGTTGGGCTTATGACTTTGAGGCCTTCTATTAACCACTCTACTGTGAAATCTCACAGATCACATCAGTGATTCACCACCCCAAGGCAATTCCGCTGAGAACCAACTATGGAGAAGCTGATAGTTTATTTCAGTGTAGATTTAATCTTTTTGTGAATCTTGACCTTTTTGTGAGTCTTATCCCTGGTTCCAAAAAGTTATTTTCTCCCAGTCAGTGGTTGACAGTGATTGTAAAACTATGTATGGTTTTATAGTCATAACTACTGTTAGATCTGTATCACATCAGAAGTTAGTGCAACAACTCCAAAATCGTCTGTCTGCTTTCAGTTGCTCAGCTTTCCTGTGGCAAGCAGGCATTCCATTAATTATGAATAGTAGCCTCTTTTACTTTCAAAAGTGTCCCCGTATGAATGATAAATTATATGATCAAGCTACTTATGTACCATTGCCATCTTAGTCTCCTGAAAACATTGATTTGAATATGTGATCCATCTGCCCAAAAGGCAAGAGCTCTTGCTAAGTGTGTAGAGGACATTTAGGCATGCCCAGAAATCCTGCCTCCAGGACAACTCTCCCTCCCTGTTTTATCTCATTCTGGAGGGACTATTAACCACATTGATCACAATGGTCTGCTCTACCACTCCATCTAAGGATAGGCTAAATAATCCAGGTGTGAATAATCATGGCAACCTGTCCAAGGTGGGAGGGGGAAATGTGATCCAAGAAGGGCCAGAGTACTACTGCAAATTAAACAAGGGCTCTTTCTGCTAAGCTTGTAGACAGAAAGCATATATTTGGAACTACTGGCAGCAGTAATTCCTGCCACACAAAGAGAACTTCAACAGAAAGAAACCAATCGATGAGAAGTGAACAGGAAGGCTGAGGGTGAGTGCTTGAAGGTGAGCAGTCAAGTGCACCGGAGCACACATGAGTGCCCCCAACAAGCATGTCCTCATGACTTGGTTCCCATGCCTCTTACTTCAATTCTATAAACTACCCCAGTAACCTCCCCTTCTATGTAATGCTAATAAAATCCCTCTGCTTAAGCGCATTGGAAATTTGTTTCTATAACTTGCACATACAAGTGTACTGACACCTCATATCCCTAAAATTTCACCTTCAATAATGTTCAAATATATGAAATATTTTAAAGTCCCAATGTCCAAACTGGCAGAATGTCATATACGTATATATATTTGATATATAGATATCAAATCTAGATATCTATGATATAGGGATATATATGTCTATATATAGACAGATATCTCTACATATATACATATGTGTATGTGTGTGTTTGTACATACACTTATATACATTTTATATTCAGTTCTGAGAAACATACCTGGAGACAGTGGCTTATATTATTGGTGAGGCCACACACTGATAATTAAGTCCCTGGAAAGCAACTTGGTGATATTTTTCAAATGCCTTTAAAATTGCAACACCTTTTGTATCATTTCAGGTGAGTTTAGTGACAAGCAACAAACAGGTTTAGGACATAAGCAAGAAGGAAATTAGAAGGATACTGGTAACTCCAGAACTCAAGGAAGAACAATCAAGCACCAAAAAGAGCAAAGGCCCAGACAATTCCAAGAAAGCTGTGGGTAACTTTGGTCACTTGCCACTGTGAAGACGAGCGAGCTTGCCATTGTTCATAGAGTATTTAGGTGGTGTTAGGTGGAGGTATCTTTGTCTATGTGGAATCTGCATGTTTGTACAGTCAAAGTTGAATGAATAGAAATATACCAATGAGTTAACTGAGCAGCTTATATCTTGGGAGTTACAATATATTTCACAAGGCCACTGCTCATTAAGATCAGTGTTTCTCAAACTATCTGTAGCAAAGCAGCAGTAAACTTTTGTTTCTAATCTGTCATGGACAAATTCATTGGGAAAATGAAATAAAAATGAATTGCTAGAAAAATGAAATTAAAGAACTTCAAATGCAAGCCTCAATTTACATACAATAGGCATAGAAATTTTAATGCCACCTTGACAGCATAATTTTAAATACTCTAGTTCTGCACTTCTCTTATCATGAACCAGTAATAAACAGTTCACACACCAGCATCAGTCTGCAGACCCCTCACTTTGAATAGTACTACTCTTGGTAATGCCATTTCCCCTCAAATCTGCTTCAACCTCTGGTCCAAAAGGCATACTTTACCGTCACCAGCACACTGTAAAATATGGAGAGAAAACATTTTGCGCTAAGTCATGACACATCAAGCAAGGAAACAGATCTTTCTTTCTGCCATTTACCCCCAAGCCAGAACCAGTATTAGGTATTCTCTTTGCTATTATCCATAATGTAATCTCCTTACCTTTGGCCAGCCCCTCAGCTTTTTTTTTTTAATGGAATAACCTGAACCTTGGTTCTTGAGTTGTTCCAGTTCCTAGTGGTCTTGTGCATAGAAGGGCAATCATCTTTGATTCATCTTTCCCACTGAGCACATGAGGAAAAGTAAGGATCCACAGAGTTCCTTTCACATTCCTCCTAGATCTATTTGTACAGCAGTATTTCATCTTCCCTTACTAGGCAAGGTCAGTCACCTTAGCTAACACAGTATCCCACTTTCTGCCATTTGTTGTCCCCTAGCAGGAAGAGCCCAAATTACCAGTTTTAGCTTCCAATTTAGAGCAATCACAGTATATATTACATGATGAAAGCATTCCTTAAGTACTAACAAGAGATGGGTCACCCTAAGAGGGACAGCAAGTAAAAATTTTGGGAATAGATTAATTAGTTATCATTGTTAGATACATCAGTCCCTCCTCTCTCCTTGGTTCCTAGATCCATGTCTTTTAATTGTGGGGAAAGTGTTTCTTATTTCAAACACTAGTTCAGAGCCTAACCAGTGTTCTGCAAAGTAGCTATGTCATCAGATGGAAGAAGATCCCCTGTGAGATTGCAGCACTGTCTGTAGTGACCATTGCACCATCTCATAAGGCTAACTACTTCATAAATAGGGAACATAAAACAGTGAATTACATTTTAATTAGTCCATTGCCTTCATTCTTTGTTTTTGATCAAATAACTCCTTTCATAGCCAATTTGGGTGGGATAACAAGATAGTGTATGAAGCATTTGGAAAGTTTGCAATTGGTAGTACTGGCAGGGGCACAACAGGGAGGAAGTAGGAAAAGAAATGCTGTTCCCTTCCATAATGAGAGCAATGAGATATAATACAACAAGGAGTTCACTGTGTTTACTAGTTATGATGTCATATCAGAGATGTGGGCTGGTCTCTAAGGTTGACAATGGATCACTCAGCTATCGTATTAGCATGGTCTGCTTTGATGAGGGAAAGGCTGTGTTGTGGAGTCTGTACAAAGGCCCTATCGCTACTTTTGTGGCTGCCTCAGTCATGTTCTATCTGGATGCTCATCAGAAAGACCGAAGCAGCAGCTCTCAATGGCATGAATAGGCATTCATACCATCAGGTCAGTTCAGCCTCCTTTTCATGCTTGCTCAATGTACTCCTTAACTGTCTCATGTTCTGGATCCATTCGAATGTTCCATGATCACATCCTTTTTCTGAATCCTATAGTCAGTCTTCCTCTATGTTCTTGACCAACATGCCCAAGAACTTGTTACAGAGCCTGACTTTAGGCCTCATCTTCATTCAGATAAAGTTACAATGAGATGTATTACCCAATATTCTACCTAATGGGAGGCTTTCCCTTCTCCATTGTCTTTTAGGATTAGCCCTGTCAAAGGCTCTAAAGCTGCAAAATCTACTTATAGTCAGTGGTAGTTGTTATCCTGAAAAGTCATCCTTTGTACTCAATAGCTTGTTAAAGGGACTCCCCATGAGACCACAAGCACAGGTTGCAGATGAAACAGTGGTATGGTGGGCTCAGTGGGCATGTAAACAATCCGCTCATGCAACTCATTTGTTCTTTAGGGGTTTGATGGAATATGGCCAGGCACATTCAACTTTGTCCCTGGCTTTGTTGTGGATCCTGGATCCCCAATCATAGAATCTAAAACTCAAACATCTTCATGTACTGTGTACTATCTGATTCACTCCGATACATTTTCTGAAAAGAATAATTACTTGCTAAAGGGAACAAAGCCTTTCTCCAAGATCTAGAAACTTTTATTGCAATTATATTAGGATTTGCCACAGGAATCATTCAGTATTCAGATCTGCCTTAGTCACTGCATTAATTTGCTCCAATGAGGAGACAACATGTGGAACAGCAGTTGCAGTGAGAATCACCACCTGATTAAGTAATAACATGCTGGACAGCTTTTCTGGCACCAGCACCACCTTTTCCATGACTGAAGCTCCTGATGGGCAGATCTGCCATTCCAGCTTCCATAAAGTGAGTTCACCCCTGGGATCCCATAGCATCCTTCCAGCATGAAAGTGACACCCTACTGTTACCTGCACTCCTCACCATATTTGATTTCATTTCCCAGTTCCCTGAATTAAATCCCCTCTGTTGTAAATACTTGGTGGATGCTATTTTCCTGGATAGACTCTACCTGTGGGTCAGTTAAAGTTACAAATAATAGGCCCTGTGGAATATAATTAAAACGTTTGTCTCTGAGTCCATAATAGGGATGTCTATCCTTGGCAACTTCCTGAATCTACAAATTAGCTCCCCATCCTTTTTCAAAAAGGCTATTTCAGTAGGAGAGCCAAGTGGCTGTAATTTGTTTGCCTCATACATTTAAAATAGTTGATCAGAAGCAACACCACATCCTAGGCTATTTTCAAAAGACTGAACGATATATATGCAGATACTTGTACCTTATTCCCATCTAGTTTCTCAGCATTGATACAACACTGATGACACTTGGGGAATGAAAGTTTTGGGTTTTGTTTTATATCAAAAAGTAAAAATAAAACACAGACCTTAAAGGCTGGCTCATCAGTTTGGTTCCCAAAGATTTCATGTTTAATCTAAGCCAGAGACTTCTGCTTCTCTGACCATTTCCTGGGCCCTGATTATTGCATTGCCTTTGAATCTGTGACTACACCCCCTTGGAGTCTTCAGTTGCCTGTTTTCAGCATGACTCCTCCTAACTCTGCTCGTTTAGAAATCCCATTTTCATTGCACCCTCCCAGCTGCAGTCTTGGCCTATGAAGAACAGTAATGTGCATTTTAAAGGATTCTGTGGCCTGCCTTCACAATTTACTTCCCATGGGAAGAAAAGATTCTTCTGGGCCCTGAAGCAGAACAGAATGAGAGATAGGTGGGTCAGAGACACACACATACATGTATCCAAACCAATACTAGCTCTTACAGTCTTTTGAGTCAAAAAGACTCTGGCATAATGAAGGGGAAGGAATTCAATGTCATCTGGCGTAGGACAGCATTCAACAATGGTTTGCATTCACCAGGCCATCAAACTTGAAATTAAAGCTGGCTGCCTAGGCTAGCTCATTGAATACAGACTACCTGGTGAGTACTATAGCAATGATTTCGGCGAGATCTGAATTTCTGAAATTTCCTCTTAAAATTTTTTTTTCCTCTCTATCCTCTGAGGCATGTATGTGCTGAATTTAAATTAATTTTTTTTTTTTTGGTTACTGAGAGAGCAGCACTGAAAAGACATATAGGGTTTTACCACATAGGATTGCAAGATAAAGTCCAGAATGTCCAGTTGAATTTGAATTCAGATAAACTAATAATTTTTTTAGTACAAGTATGTCCCAGGCAATACCTCAGACATACTTATACTGAAATTCAAATTTAACTGGGAATCTTGTATTTTTAATTGCTAAATCTGACAATTCTATGGGTAGGAGCCATTGGCATTCACTTCTTTTCATATAAAGGAGACTTTGCTGCTTTTTGCAAGAGAATAAAAATAAGTGGTTGAAAACTAAGGTTATGACATGAGATTGTGTGGGTTTGAATCACGTCACCTCTACTTAATGACTATGTGACTCTGGACCAGAATTAGCCACATAATTTATGAAGTTGGGGTGCTTCATCAGCCTCCATTCTCTTCATTTTGGCATCAGCTATCCAGACACCCAAAGTTTCACTTCCAAAGAGATGCCCAGTTGCCTCAGGGTGACAAATGGACTAGCTATTTGGCCACCACTTACCATGAGCTCTTAAATTTCTGCACTAGAACACAGAATGGAGCCTTACTGCCTTTTGCCCCAATAAAGTCCAATGGCTAACTCCAAATATTACTTTTCTATAGGTGTCTATCATATAAAATCTGCCATCAATATTATTTGGGGTTTCTTTTTTGTTGGCAACAGAAAGGAACCCAGAATAACAAGGAAACCATGGATTTTAAGGGAAGGAGTCTAAGGTTGCTCACACAACCTAAGGAAGGGCTGCAGAAACCAGCTTCAGGAAGGACAGGAACAGCAGAAGCAACATCAAAACCCAGCTTAGAAGCCTGGCATCTTTGCACCAGGTCCTCACCTGAGAGTACCCTGTTTGTATGTCAGGTTTCCAGGTTTCTTTTCACCCAACTTGAATCCAGATGTTCTATTACTGGCTCAGAATGGTTAGGGTTAAGACTGAGAATGATGGCACTATCAGAGCCTGCAAGTGAATCTGCATGAGTTGGGCACACATCCCAATTTGAGTCTATTGTAAGCTTTGTCTCAGCAACTCTACTGTTAGGACTCTGTTATAATAATCAGAGATGTAATAATTGTATGAACAAGGCTTCTTATTGCAGTGAAGATTTGGAAGCAACTCACATGTCCAATGACAGGGGAGAAAGAAAACTATGATATGCAAATGTACATTAATGAAATGATTTTTAATGCTGGATTTTTACTGTTATGGAAAAGTCTCACATGAAATTTATAATGCAAGTCAGAATTTTACAAAAATGTCTTTTTACAAAAGAGTTACATAAAATACACTAAAATATTGGAAATCACAAGTTCCACCGCCTGGAGGTAACTGTGCTCAGTTAAGTAGCCTCCATTTTTCTGAGTCCAGAAATTATTTTTAACATTTTTTCTGAGTCCAGAAATTATTTTAAAAATTAAAATTTTGATTGTTTTTGAACCAAATTCCTCAGTTGACTCCAGCTTACCTTTTAAAGTGAATGTCCTTTGTTTCCTAGTTAGTCAAGAGAAACTAACTTGGTCTACAATTTTAAGATCTACAGAAATGCCACGTCTTTTATGAAACCTCAGTCAACTTTTAGTGATCTCGCTTGCCACAAGATTCCTCTCCATCTTGCTTGTACCAGTCATTAAGCACTTACACAACTTTATGTGGTTAGTTTCAAAAGCATGGGAGTGTTTTAAAATTTCACAATTGTTTTCATCAAGGTAGAATGGGGAGGGGGAGGCAGGCAGCAGAGGAAGAAAGAATAGGGAAAAAATGGACGATTCTAGCTCAGAGATGCTAAAGAGTAAAGAAAACTTTGATAGCCAGATGTAATACAGTCCTTGATTAGATATTCAATCAAAAACTTGCTACGGGGCTTCTCAAATGGGTGCGCTTGTCACTCACTGGGTTCTTATTAAAATATGATGGTGCAACGCTACTAGTCCAAGGATCAAAATTTGAGAAACAATACTCCAAAGGGCATTTTAAGGCGTATGGGAAAAATTTCACTGTATTTTATCTAATACCTCAATGTTTCATTTCTACAGTGTGAGAAGGGCATGTGATTATATGAGGTAGTTTTTATTTGTAGGCTATATTACTAAAGTGTTTAGGGGTGAAATGTCATGATTACTGTAACTTACTTTCAAATGGTTCTGCAACAAAATTATATACATAAATATGTATATGAGGAGAAAATGGGATAAAATATTAACAATGGATGAACCTCAGTGAAAGGCAAACAAATGCTCACACTTCTGTTTCCTTCAACTTTTTTTGATTTTGAAAAATCTTCAAAATATAAAAACTATGAAAGGATAAATAAAATACAAATCCCCATAGAGACTGAGTCAATACATCTGGAGTGAGACCTAGGAGCCTACATTTTAACAAACACTCCAGAGAGTTCCATCACCGGTTGAACACAGACCATATTTTGAGAACAATATTCTAGACAGCAGTGGAGAGCACTGTTGGCTTGACGACATATTCTCGAACCGGCTGAAGTGCCCAGGTTTGAAACACCCTAATAAACTGTGGCAGCTGTAGACTGTTTGCCTAGCAGCCTTTGCATCCCCCTTGTCCCTCTAACAGCACTTTCTTTCCTTGGGGACCTCACCTCAATTCACAATTTGAGGAAAGATGGACAGAGAAGACCTTCACTTAAACCCTTATCTTTCACAAGCAGGCATTGTACATGTTTCTGTGCTGAATAACGAAATGCCCTAAGTTTAGCAGGTAAATAACATACACTTATTATCTTACCATCTCTGTGGGTCAGGCATCTTGGCACAGCTCAGCTTGGTCCTCCACTCAGGGTTTTTACCAGGCTGCCGTCGAACTGTCAGCCAGGATTCCAATCTCATCTGAGGCTTGGGATCCCCTTCCAAGCTCACTTGCTGTTGGCAGAATTCTGTTCCTTGCAGAGGTAGCACGGAGGCCCTCAGACCCTAGAGATACCCACCATTTCACAGCATCGCAGTTTTCTTCTTCAAGGCCATCAGGGGGCCACTGCTTTAAGTCTTTGAGTCTCTGCTAAAGGACTCATTGGAATTGGTCAGGGCTACCCAAATAATCTCTTTTGTGGTTAACTCAAAAATCTATTGCTATTGCTAATTATATCTGCAAAATTCCTTTACCTTTGTTATGAAAGGTAACCGTATCAAAGCAGTAACTATTCAATCATATTCACAGGTGCAGCCCACATTAAAAGGGAGAGAATTACGCAGTGTGTACACTGAGGGCGAGAATCTTGGGGGCCACCTTAGAGTTCTGCCTTCACAGCACCTGCAGTGGTCCTACCACAGCCCCTGATGATCACTTCCTGGTCCAGACTCTTGTACAGTCCTTTCCCATCCTGTACCAGGGCTGGTCCATATAACTAATAGAATACCGCAAAACTTATGATATGTCACTTCCGATACGAGGTTATGAGAGACACTTTTTGGTCTTCCATTTCGGTTTCTTTCACTCTCTGATCACTCACTGTTGAAGAGGTCAGCTGCTATGCTGTATGAATAGCCCCACAGAGAGCCCAAATGGCAAGGAACTGAATCCTCTCCACCAACAGCCACGTGAATGAATTTGGAAGCATTTCCTCCAGCTCCTTCAGATGATGGAAGCCCTGGCCAATAGCTTAACTGCAACCCCATTAAAAACCCTGAGCCAGAATGACCCAGCTAAGCTGCTCCCAGATTCCTGTCCCTCAGAAACTGAGATGATAAATGTTTGTCTTAAGCTGCTAATTTTTAGAGTAATATGTTACGCAGTAGTAGATTGTTCATCAACACCTGACCCAGGCTGACTAATCTAGGAAGAGTGAAAGATGCCTGTGTCCCTCTTCCATAGCAATATGGGAGAAGCACAGGTGCAGCGGAAGTTAACACACCCACAAAGAGAGGGGCAGACACCAAAAGTGGGTGATGAGGCAAGAGCAGCAGTGGTAATTTTTCAGCCTCTGGACCGGACCCAGTCAGTTGTGAATTAGTGCCATGCCTGTTGTTCCCAGTATCATGAGCCAATACATTCCTCCACTCCCCTTTAAGTTCAGAATCTTTAAAGTATATGTAGACCTGCTGAAAACATTTTGGGTCTCTCTTTCCAACTCCAGCAAGCACAAATTTATACCGACATGCAACGTAGTCAAGCCAAAGACAGTAATTTGTGCTGGCCACCCCTCCCCCACTTTATGCCTCTGATTAGGCTTGAATCTGATTTCTGTTCACTTGCAACCAAGGGTTTTGACTCATAAAACCCTCTATAGGATCAGTTTCAGGACTCACTCAGGATGTTTCCTTTTTTAGGACCTCTTTTCCTCCAAGGTCATGTTGGCTGATCCTGAATCACGTTAGGTCATGCTTTTCAGGTTTCCTGGAAAGTAAGTTCTGTTTACTTGTACTTCTATGAAAGCTCCTGTGGCATTTTCTCCCAGGGATGTCTTAACATGCTGAGAATATAGCAATTTGACTAAATGATCTACATTTATTCCAGGGTAAATTTCCTCTATAGTGTGTGACTTTTTGCATCCTAACTTAGCTAATCAAACACTCTCTGGGTACTGAGCCAACTGTTCATGCTGAAGCAGCCTGAGCAGTCATTGTAGAAAGAAACACAATCAACAAATCCCACGCATGAATCCAGCACAAACTCTGATTCTAAGATGTAATTTCTTCATACTGCTGCTCTCAGTGCAAAAGAGTCTTTAGAGACCCCACACTTAATCCACAATTCCGCCTCCTCCCAATTCTGAACTGCAGCAATGACTGAACACAAATTGAGATCTTTCCTGGTGTGTCCCCTTCCCTATATAACAACTACTATTGCAATTTTCTCCTAAACACCCCAGTACCACTATCAAAGTGGCACATAGATAATGCAGTTCGAAATTTATAATTATCAAAATAAAAAATGCCACTCCTAACTGCCCTCCCCCATAATTCCAAAATTTACCATTTCTCAGAATAATATAGTGTGCAAAGTCTAAATTCACCTCAACAGCATCATGTCTTACTACTTGGATTCAAAGCCCAGGTCTATTTAAAGCTGTGTACTGTTGTCCAAGTTACCTAACTCCTTTTTGCCTCAGTTTCACATCTAGTAACAGGGATAATAATATTCACCTCCAAATCACTGTTATAAGAATGACGTTAATAATATTTGCAAAGCAATTGAAATGTTTCCTGGTCATATAGTAATTTTCAAATAAATAGCTGCACAGAAAATACTGAAACCTCATTGTGTATCTCCCTACTTACCAGAAGAGGTGCTTTCTAGGCTTTAGTATATTCTACATCACCATCACAATCTGTGCAGGGTTAGTATTCTCCTACATGCTGTGTGGATAAAATTAGATTAAGGTAATCCCAGAGTATCAATGCTCCAGATGACTAGCAAAATAAAAACAAATTCCCTTTGGAAGAAAATATTATACCAAGCTGAAAATTACTTCTACAACTTTTTTTTTTTTTTCTTTGAGACAGAGTCTCATTCTGTTGCCCAGGCTAGAGTGTAGTGGCATGATCTCAGCTCACTGCAGCCTCTGCCTCTCGGGTTCAAGTGATTCTCCCGCCTCAGTCTCCCAGGCAGCTGGGACTACAGGCACCTGCCACCAATGCCCTGCAATTTTTGTATTTTTAGTAGAGACAGGGTTTCACCATGTTGGCCAGGCTGGTCTCGAACCCCTGACTTCAGGTGATCCACCTACCTCAGCCTCCCAAAGTGCTGAGATTACAGCATGAGCCACCGTGCCAGCCTCTACAACATTTTTGCAAATACAATGTCTGACACACAGTAAAAAATAGCCAGGCACTTGGAGACAAGAAAACAATCAGATAACTGAAAATAAAACTCACATGCACTTCAGATGTTAGTTTTTAGATATAGACTTTAACCATACTTTTTTTGTTCAAAGAGACAAGACAAGATAGACAATTTTGGCGGAGAGCTGAAAACCATGATAAAGAACCAAACAGAAACTACAAGAACTGGGAAATAACTGAAATTAGCAACAGAAGATTGATTTAACAGCCTACTAGACAGTTAAAGAGAACAAGTACCCTGGATATTGATCTGTAAGAAAGTATTCAGAATGAAGCAAAGAGAAACAAAAGGATGGAAACATTAGAAAGAAAGATGAGAAACAGAGGACACAGTGAGAAGGCATAAGTGAAATCCTAAGAAAAAGAAAAGAGAATGTGTAGGAATTATTTGAAGAAATAATGAAGGACAATTTTCCAAAACTGAAAGACATTTATTCACAGATTCAAGAAGCCCTATAAACCTCAAACAAGATAAACAACCAGGTACCTCACTGAAAATGTTAAAAACCAAAGAGAAAGAAACTTTTAAAGCAGTCAGAAGGCACAACAAAAAAGGCAGGTTGCCATCAACAGAGCAACAATTAGGCAAATACTTGCCTTTTAAACAGACGGAATAGAAGCCAAAGATGAGAGAAAAATTTCTTCAAAGTGATCAAAGAAAATGACTTCCAACCCAAAATTGCAACCCCCAAATTATAACTTCCAACCCAAAATTGTAGCAAAAAGATTTCAAGAATAAAGTGAAATAATTCTTAGACACACAAAACATAATTTGAAACCAGCAGAACTGCACTAAGTGAAATGCTACAGGCGTGTTTTTCAGGTAGAAGGAAAATGATACCGGGGGAAGCTCAAATTCAGGAAGGGATGAAGAGCTATGAATATAGGGCAGGGGAAGCTCAAATTCAGGAAGGGATAAAGAGCTATGAATATAGGGCAAATTTAAATAAGTAGACTAGCTTTCTCCCCAGGGATGTTGCTGCAGAAGCATCATTGAAGTCTCTCTTTCCATAGCAGCCATGTCTAAGTCAGAGTCTCCTAAAAAGCCTGAACAGCTGCAGAAACTTTTCCTCACACGGTTGATCTTTGAAATAACTGATGAGCATTTCTAGAGCCATTCTGAGCAATGGGAACTCTCACGGACTGTGTAGCAATGAGAGACTCAAACACCAAGCACTCCAGGGGTTTTGGGTTGTCCCATATGTCACCATGGAGTTGGATATAGCCATGAATGCAAAGTCATCTTACATGATTTGGCTGTACCCCCACCCAAATCTTATCTTGAATTGTAGCTCCCATAATTCCCACATGTTATGGAAGGGACTCAGTGGGAGATAACTGATTCATGGGGGCAGTTTTCCCCATACTGTTCTCGTGGTAGTGCATAAGTCTCACGAGATCTCATGGTTTGTAAAGGGAAACTCCTTTTGCTTGGTTCTCGTTTGTTCTTTGCTTGCTGCCATGTAAGATGTGCCTTTCATCTTCTGCCATGATTGTGAGGCCTCCCCAGCCATGTCGAACTGTAAGTTCATTAAACCTCTTTTTCTTTATAAATTACCCAGTCTTGAGTATGTCTTTATCAGCAGCATGAAAATGGATGAATACACCATACAAGGTGGATGGAAGAGTTGTGGAACCAAACAGAGCTGTCTCAAATGAAGATCTTCAGAGACCCGGTAACCACTTAACTGTGAAAGAGATTGTAGTGGCATTAAAAAAAGACACTGAAGACCATCACCTAAGAAATTATTTTGAGCACTATGGGAAATTAAAGTGATTGAACTCATGACTGACTGAGGCAGCGGTGAGAGGCTTTGCTTTCATAACTTTTGATGACTGTGACTCCCTGAATAATATTGTCATTCAGAAATACCATCCTGTGAATGGCCACAATTGTGAAACAAGGAAAGCCTTATTGAAGCAAGATATGGCTAGTGCTTCATCCGGCCAAAGAGGTCAAAGTAGTTCTAGAGATATAAGTGGTGGTCGTGGAGGTAGTTTTGGTAGGAATGCCAACTTTGGTAGTAGCAGAAACTTCAGTGGTTGTGGTGGTTTTGGTGGCAGCCACGGTGGTGGTAGATATGGCGGCTGTGGGCATGGCTATTGTAGATTCGGTAGATAGAAACAGTTTTGAAGGTAGAGAAAGCTATAATGGTTTTTGGCAATTGTAATAATCAATCTTCAAATTTTGGGCCTATGAAGGTAGGGAACCAGGCAGAAACTCTGGTTCCTATGGTGGGGGAGGCCAATACTTTGCCAAACTACAAAACCAAGATGGCTATGATGGTCCCAGTAGCAATTGTAGCAGAAGGTTTTAATTATTGCCAGGAAGCAAAGCTTAACAGGAGAGGAGAGCCAGAGAAGTGACAGGTGAGGTACAGGTTACCATAGATTTGTGAATTCAGCCAAGCACAGTGGTGACAGGGCCTAGCTGCTGCAAAGAAGACACATTTAAGACAATACTCACGTGTATCAGCAAAACACTGAAGAACTGTATTTGTGACTAATTGCATAAGAGGTTATTTTAGTTTCTGTTTGTGGAAAGTTGAAAGCATTCCAACATAGGGTTTATGTAGTTTTTTGTTTTTTGCACCCATGCTGTATATTTCTAAATCTAATAGTCTGAGCATGACACTGAATAAATGTCTTTCTAAAAAAATAAATGAGATTAATGACAATAAGGTTTTAAATATAAGAATTTTAAACATAAATAAAACACACTGACATTCATATTTTAAAGACAGAATTAAAGTACCCAATAATGGCTTAAGGCTTTAGAAGGGGCTAAAAAAAAGTGAGCTGTCTAAAAGGAATATAGAATCTTTTCATTGCCCATGAAAAGTATAAAGTACCAATTAATGTAAGATTTTAAGAACCAATGAGGTATATCATAATTTTATGGTTCATAAGTAAAAGAATTATAGAATGTATAATTTCTAAAGAGGTAGGGGGAAAAACAGAATTACAAATTTGCAGCAAGGCCCAGAAGGAAGGAAAATTTTGGAGCATATAAAAGCCCTAGAATAGATGAGATGAATAGAAAGCACTGAGTAAGTCAGACACAAAATAACTCATACTGTATGATTTGAATTACTTGACATTCTGAAAACAGGCAGAACTTAACTGAACTGTTTAAGGATGCATACTGAGGTATAATACTAAAGAAAAGCAAGGACAGGATTACCATAGAAGCTAGAAAGTGTTTTCCTTTGACAGAGAGAGAGAAGGTAGTGGCTTGGAGGGGACATGAGGGAGCCTCGTGAAAGCCTAGGTGTGCTTGATTGCCTGGCAAACCAGGTGGTTATCTCATGGGCTTTTGTTTTGTGTTGATTCATTTAGCTATATTTTGTGCACTTCTCTGTATTTATTCTATTTTCACAAAAATATTAAAAGTATAAGGAAGATCTAAATGTGCTGATATAGTAAAATCTTCAGAAATGTATAGTTAATAAAACAAAGCACGGAACAGAAAAAATGGTATGCTCTTGTTATATGAAAAAAGCTCACATACTCATATACATGCTTGTACTCACATAAATCATTTCTCAAAACATATGTAATAATAAATTTAATCTAGCCCACTGCCTCTGAGAGGGGAGACTAGGACTCTGGTATTTATGAGAGGCAGGGGCTAATTTTTCTCTGTATGCTTTTACTGTGAAAATAACCTTTGAATTACATTTAATAATATAAAGATTCACCAACCTGTGAATTAACTAGTAAGACAAAGCAGAGTTACCATTTGATGAAATCATTGTTTTCTAACAAAGGATTGCATTTTGAAATCTTAAGTCTGGCATTTTTAACCAAAAATTGTAAATCACTGCTAAATTTGTTCCAAAGATGGGTTGAATTTTCACAACCAATAAGAAAAGAAAAGTGGCTTTTATTTTAAATGGATACCCATGAAGTGATTATCTTTCAATTTCCCTCACATAAGTGGAGTGGAGATAGGTATAGATAATTCATTTTCATTTCAGCTCCCTTTTAGAACACTGTGATGTTTTCCATCTGCATTACAATAGAGCACTACTAAAAAATGGAAGCAAATTTAGGGCAAACCAAATGGCTAAATTTAAGAATCTGCCACAAATCATGAAATTGTCCTTTAGACTTTTAGTCATATGAACAAGTAGTTTAGACCAGAATCGAATAATATGGATAATCTGAGTTGTCAAAGCGATTAGAACATAGTACGGATTTCAGGGAAATCCATTTACTAAATAAATGGGAAAGCACCCATTGTTGACAAGGTGTGAAGAAATGAGCCCACTCAGGATTTCTGGGTTAAGACAGCAGCTTAAATACATGCCTCTAATTTTGTTTCTTATCTCCTTAACTCAATAAAAATTTAGGGAAGGGATTTTTGTTTTCAATTTTTAAAAAATTTTGTGGGTACACAGTAGGTGTATATATTTATGGGGTACATAAGATGTTTGGATACAGGGCTGCAATGTGAAATAATCACATCATGAAGAATGGTATATCCATCCCCTCGAGCATTTATCCTTTGAGTTACAAACAATCCAATTATACTCTTTTAGTTACTTAAAATCGTACAATTAAGTTATTGACTATAGCCACCCTGTTGGGTTATCAAATAGTGGGTCTTATTCATTCTTTCTATTCCATTAACCATCCCCACCTCACTGTCCCCCAACCACAGACCCCCCACTATGGGAAGGATTTTTTTTTTTTTTTTAAAGAAATGGATAAAGCAGAAAAAGAGGAGAGGCCAAAAAAAAAAAAAAAATCAGCAAAACTTTCGAAACTAGAGAAAAATGGGCAAGTGGTAACTGACTTAGTAGACCCAAGAAAACGAGTCTCTAGTTCATGGGAAAATGTGAAAGTCCACCAACTCGTACCAGGTAGTACTCAAAAGACATAGGAACTGCTTTGGAACTGGTAGTGAAAAAGAAAAAAAGACCAAGATAAGAAAACCTCATAGGAAAGCTATTTCTTATAGCCATCTAACACAGGTGGGATGGCCCCCTCCCAATTAATAGGTGAGATGTCCTGGCTGATGACGCCATGCACACACCAAGAGGTGAGAACACATTGTATTACATCATGGAACTTTCTAAACATAGTAGGACAACACCCAGGCTCGTCTGGAATGGGCTTGAGAATGTCTTGAAAGTGAAAATGAGAATAAGCAGCTTGGTTTTTATCATAGGTAGGGGGTGGGATGAGGGAAAATCCACTCTCCCACATAGGTTGTACTTTCTGCTGTGTCCAGGGTGCAGCACCAGCTTTCTTACCAGCTTGCTGAAATATGGGGCAGAAGAGGAAGGAAGAGGTGGGCATGAAAGCTCTCAGCAGTCAAAGATAAAAAATGGAGTCAGACTCTATTAAACTATTTAAGAAGTTAAACCCCCGAGATTCTGTCCTGCACTCCACTTTACTGAACATTGTCCCTTTCTTTGGAGAAATCTGGAGGTTTGTTCCATGGAGAAACAAAGCATAATAATGTGTGAATTGATGGTCCAGGCACAGATTAGAGTTAAGGTAGAGGTTAAGACTAGTTTATCAAACAGATATCTAATGCTGAATCCAGAGACCCAGCCCATCCCCCAGCCTACATCACCCTACAGTGACTTCCACCTGAGAGGCACGGCCCACAGTCCAAGCTCTGAGAGCCTCCAACAAGCTTCCTTCATTCTTAATGTTAAGCAGACATTGAGGGATTACCAGATACCCTGAGGAAAGCTGCACAGAAGACAGAAATAAACAAAACCAACCTCCCTTACAAAAAGATATCCTGGAGTAAATAAAAATATGTAAGCAAGCGAGGGTGAAAATCAACAAAACCAAATGAAATAAAACTATAACTAACATCTTCAGAGAGATAAGAAAATGTTACATTCATAAAAAGGCAACAGAATGGCATAAGAAATTAACACAAAAGACATCTTGGAATTGAGAACATAAGAGCAGAAGTCATTAACAGGGTTAGAAAATAAAGTAGAGAATGTCTTCTAGACAGTAAATAGACACAGAGGCAGAAAATAAACAAAAAATATTTTTAAAATCAGATGACAACTCGAAAAAATCTATAAAAAAAGAGAAAACAGGAAACAGGGTAGAAAACAAAAGTATTTAAGAAAATTTTCCAGAACAATAAATGAATTGCTATTACTGAAAAAAAGCTTACTGAATAAAAGTGGTGGATGAAAGCATTCCCACAAAGATACTCCATTTTGAAATTTCAGAAAACTAGGGAAAAAGAAGAGTCCATTAACTTCCAGGAGACAAAAGCTAATAGAAAGGGCCAGGAATCATACTGGCTTCAGACTTTGCAACAGCATGACTTGCAAGCAAAAAGAAAATGCAACCACATCCAGAATTCTAAAGAAAAATTACTTGTAACCTGCTAGTATGGTCAAACTCCCAAACTTGGGAGGACAGAATGACATTTTCAGACATGCACTATCTCAAAAACAAAATAAATGTATTACCCATCCTCTCTTTTCAAGAAGCTATGGGAAAATGTGCTCCACCAAAATAAAAGTACAAATCAAGAAAGATGATGACGTGACACAGGAAATTAGTTCAAAAGAGAAGAGGAGTAAAGGGATTCCTAGGAGGATGGTGAACAGACATTCCAAAATGCTAGCTGGAATCTGGACCAGACTGGAGAAGAGTGAATCTAAAAGGACATGCCTCTCCCTGTTAGGACCATGATCCCCACTGCTTTGGCACAGTCTTTTTTTTTTTTTTTTAAACACCTGGAGAAATGTTCTGGAGAGACTGGTCCAGATACAAATCTAGTGATCTTAACAATTTGCTAATAAATTCCTTATTCTTTCTTCCAGGTCCTGCTGCCTAAATCAGCTGTGGACATTTATTCATTTTACCAAAGTGTTCTGTTTTCACTGACTTCTGTGAGCTAGAACAAGCTTAGCAGCAAGAAACCCAGGGTAATTCATGCCACTCCCACTGATCACGTGGTTAGTACCTGCTTTGCATTACAGTCCTTGCAAATGTATGGACTGTGGTGAGCCTCATGGTCTCTCCTTCTGAATACACCAGAAAGCCCCCTTATAAAGTCCCAGGATGCAGAAGACTGTCAGATTCATCTTTTCCTAGACACCTTTACCTAACAGTGGTGATCACGCTCTCCTCACACAACTAGCTTTGTATTTGCCGCCCACATTTTAAAAATCTATGTAATATTTAGGGCTACATATAGTTATATATACACACACACTCTATCATTAAACTATCAAAACTCTGAAGAAAACCAAGGGAATGCATAACCCTAAATTCTAGATGATTTACCTTTGAAGAGGGGAGCCACGAAGAAGTATGACAAGAATCAGCAAACGCAGGAGGATTCTATTAGGTTGGTGCAAAAGTAATCATGGTCTTTGCCACTAAAAGTCATGAAAAAAACTGCAATTGCTTTTGCACCAACTTAGTAAATTCTATTTCATAACCTTGGTGGAGGATTCAAGGGTTAGGTTTTTTTTCTGTTGTTCTTTGGACTCTACATTTTACAGATAATTTCACATGCAGAAAATAAAAGGAAAAGAAATAAGCCTACTCATATAGAAATTGTTGAAGTGTAAATTGGAACAAACTTCCTGGCTGACTTCTTGGCAACAAATATCAAAAACCTTAAAATTGGCCATGCTTTTTAAGCCAATAATTCTTCTAGGAAATAGTCTGTGAAAAGTTGGACACTGTGCAAAGTATACAGATTTGCTAAATCAGAAACAGTGAAAACTTAGGAGCCCAAAATACCCTATCTTGCAGAATTTATTAAAATAAGTGGGATATTCATGCAATTGACCATTATGCAGTCATGACATGCTGCTGTTTACTGACATGGGTAAAGTCGACATTATACTGAAATTTACTTCAAATATGCATAGGCCATGTGATATGTACATGCATGCACGGGTTGAATCTGCTCCCCAGGGATGGTTAGTTGATATTTGAAGAATCTTGTTCAGAGCAAGCACTCCACAAATCTGTGCTTTAGAAGCAGCTACTACAAGTACTTCAAGGAGAACTATTTCCATTAGTATCAGGTTTGCTAACTAGCAAAAGAGATACTCAAAATATTTTATTGTTGGTAAAATGTACAGACACATCTGCTCTTGCATTAATAGGAGTATGATAGAAATCACAAGAGCAGTTAGCAAGAATATTTTAGTGTCTGCCTCTAGTAAACTTGTCATGAAAGGACCTTCAAGTACCTAAAAGAAACGAGCTTGGTACATCACCAAGTTTTGCAAGAACGGATTTTATGACTCTTTATGGTCACTTGCTAAATGTGTGTGTATTATTTTGGGTTCTTCAGAGAAGCAGATGCCAAGACAGAATTATTGCAGAAAATTTATTGGTAGAATATCCAAGAAGGACAAGGAGAGGGAGCTGAAGAAGGCAAGAAGAAGCTTAAGACCATAATAAAGTTCTAACACTTGTAAAAGAGTCGAGGAAGGAAGAGCAAGTGGGAAGAGTCTCAGATTAGAGTGGGGTTCCAAGAAAGCTTCAGCCTGACCAGTGGAGAAGTTGTATGCCAAGGTCATAAAAGAAAGGAGTCAATACTTACCATAAGGGACCTGCATTAATAACCCCAAGTGTGCTCAGTGATTGGCTGGGAGCAGCCATGGGAAGCATGACCTGAGTGTAAATGAAGCAGTAGATTCAGCGGTTCAACAGCTTGCACTGCCCGTCAGTTATGCTCCCAGAGCAGGAGGCTGAGTATTTTCACAATTGCTATAGTGACTGGCAGAACTCAGACTGAACCGAAGCACTTAGTAGAGACTATGAGTGCCCTTACAGATAATCTAATCAATGGAAACAACATAACTAACAAAAAGAACCTGATGACTGTAAAATGGCCAAATTAGCTTAAATCTATTTTCAACAATATAGCTAAGGTAGGTGAGGGTTTCAGTGTGAATATGGCATGACTATTATCCTCTGTAGCTATCACTACAATTTCTTTTAGGGTCTTTGCCTCTTTCCCATCCAGGCCCTCATATTCTGAACTACCTCATCAAGGCATGTTCCTGAGGTACCATAAATAAGAAATAAACAGGAATTTCGGATGTGGGAAGGTAAGAAGAGAAGAGAGAAGGAACAGAGAAAGAGCATAGGAACCAGGTAGTCAGTGGTCAAAGAACTTAGGGCTGCCTTGTGAGTGATGTTGTATGTGTTTGGGAGAATGGAGCTATTTGCAAAGTGGAGATAAGGAAATAGCTACAAAATGAAAGAAATGAGATGTCATAACCAATGCTGACAAAGAGACAAAGATAAATATATATCTCTGAGGAATTCCAGGAATCTTGGAGAATGCACTTCCATATGGTGTAGGATGGAAGTAAAGCTGATCTAAAGTAGGTTGTAAGAAGCAAGATCAACACAACTTATATCTTAGTTAAAGACAGACACAGACAAAATACATGTGGGTAGGAAAATATTTGACAGCATGAATAAGATGTTAGTGTTGTTTCTTTACACGATAGAGTTGTGGATGATTTTTTTTCTTCTCTATTTTCTAATTTTTCCTCAATGAACATGAATTAGTATAATATGAAGAAAAAGATGTTGGGGGAAAAGGAAAATAATTTGGGTGACTGCGTATTTCCAGGAATTAGACTGAGCATTAGCTAAGTGCAGCCATTGTTTTCAGCACAGTTTCCAACATAATTGGTGAATTATAAGAGGACTCCATGGAGAAGGTCAGTTTACCCTGTAACCCATGGATGGATGGATGCACTTTGCAGCTAACGCGTCCTGGTAGACATATTTAGGAGACCATGTTTGTCAAAGTAGAATTTTTAGTTAGGATTTTATCCATGGCCATTGATGATGACTGGCTATACCCTCCATGAAAAGCTATCGTCTAGAACCATTCTACTCTGCTTTGTAATGAGGTCTGAAGAAAAATATTGTTCCATAAGGACCAAATTCAAAATCGGCTATAGTCAAAGCTAATACTAATTTTTTTTTCTTTTCTTTTTTTTTTTTTGAGACAGAGTCTCGCTCTGTCACCCAGGCTGGAGTGCAGTGGCATGATCTCAGCTCACTGCAACCTCGGCCTCCTTGGTTCAAGTGATTCTCTGCCTCAGCCTCCCGAGTAGCTGGGATTACAGGCATATGCCACCACACCCGACTAACTGTGTATTTTTAGTACAGATGGGGTTTCTCCATGTTGGTCAGGCTGGTCTCGAATTCCCGACCTCAGGTGATCCACCCGCCTCAGTCTCCCAAGGTGTTGGGATTACAGGTGTGAGCCACCACGCCCGACAGTATTTTCTTTAATAAGTAATCTCCCGGGCCAGGCACAGTGGCTCACGCCTGTAATTCCAGCACTTTGGGAGGCTGAGGTGGGCAGATCACAAGGTCAGGAGTTCGAGGTCAGCCTGACCAACACGGTGAAACCTTGTCACTACTAAAAATACAAAAATTAGCCAGCCATGGTGGCGTGCACCTGTAATCCCAGCTACTCAGGGGACTAAGGCAGGAGAATCACTTGAACCTAGGAGGCGGAGGTTGCGGTGAGCTGAGACTGCACCACTGCACTCCAACCTGGGTGACATAGTGAGACTTCATCTCAAAAAGAAAAAAAAAAAAAAAAAGAAGTAATCTCCCTACTATCCTAGGCCACCTCACCCTCTTACAGATTTGATTAATCAGGATTCTATTAGTAAACTTACATCCTGCCTATGTAAAATAATAAAGCACCAACCTCAAGGGCTGGGACATCTAGATGTTCCCTTCTTCCCTCACTGCTGTTCACTCCTCCACTTGCCTGCCTAATTTATAAAGCCTGTATATCCATCATTAATCAGCAACAGCTGGGACTTTAGACCGCACTGCTAGAGGATGATGAAGAATATGTGTATACTTTTAAAAATCCTGGTTGGAAATGTCACAGAGATCCTAGTTGCACACCGTATATCCACTTCCACAGACTCGTTAAGCTCTATCCTTGGATTAAGCTGGATCACAGGAAGAATATGTGCTGTCACTGGCCACAGTGTCTTCCTATAAAGACAAAAGGCTCCCCTTCTTCCATGTAGACCCTGCCTCCTACCATGGTACATGATTTGGTGAGAAGAACCAGGACTGGATTGCAATTTCTATTTACCCCATGAGCCTAGTACACTGTTCAATCTTGATAACTGTCCATGACAGCCATGATTTTTGTGCTCAGAAGACATTAACTTAGTCCCCTGAAGAAATCCTGTCACTAAGTCATGCTTCACCTCTAAACTTTTTCTGTCCTCCTATCTCTCCAGCCATATTTGTTGAGGGTCTTAGTGGACCAATGTTCACAGCTTTTTGGATTTCATGGACCAGTTAAATTCCTAAAGAAAATGGTTTTCGGGAACTGACATAGGGTTGCCAAGTTTTATTTGGAAAAAAAAAAAAAAAATAGGGCCTAAAGTGTGCAGTTTAATAAGCATAGTAATATCAAAATAAAAGCCAATATTTCTGGAGAAATAAAAGCTGTTTACCTAAATCCATATTTTTCCTTTCATAAAGTAAAGCTTAATCAGTGCATTGGGATGTGGTTGACCTAGCTGTCACTTTCTGCCTTTCTAGCATCCTCTGGGCCACACTCTTCCTAGGTACACCAGTTGTCTGCAGGTTCTCCAGCCGACGCCATCACTTCTCTTAGTCTCTGAACCTGGGTGATGCCTTTTAATCTTTCAGGTCTCTGACTGGGGAGTCAAGGAATGATTCTAAGTCAGAGACATTTAAGCAAATTTAGGAACTGTTACTTTTCCATAAATGATACAAAAGCAAAGCATAATTAGTTATATATCAATAGATTTAATATTTATCTTGCCTACTAGACTGTGAGCTTCATGGGAACAGCATTCATGCCTATGTAGTTTTGCCTCTGGCACCTGACCCAGTATCTGGCCACCTTAGTACTTGTTTTTAACCAGAGGAACTTTTTCCCTTCTTTCTGAATATTAAAGATTTTATAATTTGTTTCTCACCTTGCCCTGTTTCCAAGAATCTTAGACACAGGATTATACTTCATCACAGCAACTATGTTGACTTTTCTGGCTGGAATATTTACTCTTTCCTCTTTCATCTTTTTTTTTCTTCATTTTTTTTTTTTTTTTTACTGTTTGTCATAAGCTGTTTCAAATTTCAGAAAGATGTAGGGTGTAAATAAATAAATAAAAGCCTTATAATGCAATAGCTCACCTGTTCCTGAAATAAAATGCTGACATTTCAAATGTTCCTTATTGTAAAGGTTAGATGACTAAATATATTCCTCTTCTGCTACCTTAGATTACCCAAATAAACATCCAACACATATAAACTACACAAATAGATCAGGCTTGTGAAGGAGGTAGACGTTTGAAAAATCAAGATAAAAGAAAATGCAAGGCATAGCATTCTAGCTTAAAAACAAACAACCATAAGAAAACCACCACATATACTTCTATTTATGCTTATTATATGCCCTTTTAAAATACCAAGAAAAGCCAGCTGCCAGCTGGGGTGCTTTCCAAAGATTTTGAACAAGCATCATGACTCTATTCTCCCATGAGGCTTCTATAGGTCTGCTCTTAACATCCTAAATGGATTAGAGTAGCTATCTCTAGTTTGGTAAATAATACTTAAAACTGGGCCAAGCATGAATCAAGCTTCAAATTCTGATTATTTTCTAATAAAGAGGACTTAGCACAAAATATACAGAAGGCAATATATCCTAATTGGCTTAATGACTCCTTTAAGACATATATCACCTGCAGTGATAGGGTAATTGCTCTGAGAAAGTACACTGACATGGACCCTGGACACACATTAGGCTATAAGAGACTGTATTCCCCATTCTATGGAATGGGAACCATCTTGGTCATATCTGAGGATTCTCCAGTAGCTGAAGTTCTTGTCTGCAAAGCTGCAGGGCTCAATCAGCAGGTACAGCACTTTTATGGAGCACCCAGGGCTCAGCTCTGAACTCAAGGCTCTTCTAAGGGCAGAGAGGCAAGAGGATGCACCCCCGGCACACACTTGCTGAGCCCCCTTGAATTTAATTTCACAGGGTGAGAACCTCTGATAAAATGTTTAACGTGGGTACAAAAGCACCATTTGCCACCCATCTGGGAAAATAAGGGTGTTTGTTCTTCCGAAGAGCTGAAAAGAAGTTTTGGCCCAGAGCTTGATATCTTGCTTAGTAGGCACAGCAAACTTTCTAGTCAGATAAGTAGCGGAAAAAATCCCAATTCAGAGTGGCAGGCTTCTTCCACAGTGGTGACACCTGAGCCTCGGGGTCAACTCAGTGGGTGTTTTAGCAGGAAGCAGCGAGAGCGTGGGCTCTGGAGCCAGGCTTGGCTTTGACTTACGGCTCCAAAATTTACAAATGAGATGACTCATAATACGATCATCTTTCAACTGTTTCCTCCCTGGCGAAATGGAGGTTCAAGGTGGCAGTGGATAAAAATAATGTATTTCATCCTCATATCAACCGATGAAGTAAAATGTCTGGCTCTATAATAGGTACACAAATATTTGTTCACATCTTACCACCGTCTCCTCACCCTCCCCTGTCTTTTCAGCTGTCCTTTTGACTGGGGAGGTTGCAGGTGACATGGAGAGAAGAGCCGTGGTGTGGCCAGGCCCATCCCTGAGGCATCTGGGGTCAGGAAAACCCCTCCCCATCCCTGCCAACCTTCCTCACTGCCCAACAATATTCTTATCCTATTTAAAAATTGGGAAGCAATTAATTTCGATAACTTCAAGAACAGATTCAAAAGGGGAAGGAATCCACAAAATGGAAAAAAAGGTCAGCCTAAGGATGTAGGAGTGGGAAAAGTTTTTTTTTTTTTAAGAGAGAGTATAGGATCATGGATTTGCCTTGCTCCTCCTGACAAGAGTAGGTGCTCACAAGAATATGGAATGCAGTGCTACAGTTGTTCCCCCAATCTCCTCCATCTCTTTCTCCTTTGACCTCTTTCTCTGTATCAAGTATTCATAGGCACAACTCTTAGTACGGCAGATTGCCAGTTTGCTAGTGTTCGTGTGCACAAAGATAAAAAAAAATCAATCTGAACTCCACATAGCAGAAGTAAAGCTATATACAATTATGCAGCATCACGGTGTGTACTAGAGTTAATGCTAGGAATGATGGAACTCAGAAGAGAAAGTCATACCTCCTCTCTGAATTGACTGTAGTCCCCAAAGATAATTAAATTGTGCATTTTAAATGAAGAAGGATTTAGTTGGGGTCTGGAGATAAAAAGGAGGGGCTCTGATGAAGTCATCATAACCCTGAAAGACATATGCTCAGAGTTCAATTCCTGAACACTCTTGGCTTCGATTTCCACACTAGTAAGTTAGGACTGACTTGCCCAAGGTCACAGAGGTTAATGTCTATGTGGCAAAGAGTCAGACCTTACTCCAGATCCAGACTTTTCACTACCCCATGGGTATAACTACAGGTAGGGTCCATACGGGACACCCGTTGTGAAGTAGGACTTCAACCTACTTGGTCCACCTCTTACTCCAGCCACATGGTAGCAGTCAGTTCTGTGAAGGTTTTAACCAGGCAGCTACAGGGGCAGTCAGTGGCACTTTGCCTTGATGCTGCACCACTGCCCAAAGAGCTCTGAAGCGGAGATTGAGAGCACCACAGGAATCCTCTCAGCACCCCCACAACACATGCACACACAACCCAGAAACAGAGGAGGTAACATCCGTGGGGGCCCTGGAGAGGGTGAATAAATGCTTCCACTCCTTGCCCTTGTTGAATGGTTCTGAAACATATTTCCTAACGTTCTCCAGAAAACCCCCCAGGATTGAGCATAGTTCCCAATGGTCGGGATCCAATCAATAACACATCTGTGTTGACCTTCCCTCATTGCTGGTTTCACTCCCCCTGAATCACAGTAGTCCTGCCCATGGGTATCACAAGACTGCCCACACCAGCCTTTTTCCAAAATAAAGCATTGTGCATGACTCAAGCCTGAGAAAAACTGTCTTTATATAATTATCTCACAGAATGTATATTTCTAGTCTTAGAACAGACTTGCATTTCTAACTACCCCACAGGTATCGATACTCTTGAAAACTCTTGGAATGCCACATTACACTGGTCAGAAGTACAGCATTGTCCTTTTGCCAGGAAAACTAGCCTCTCCAGACCTTAATTTGGGTAAGGCACCACTTTTCGCCTTAATTTCAAAACGTTGAGTCCTCCCACAACTGTTCGTTCCTCAAGAATGTTCAGCTGTTACGTTTTTTTAGTTTCGTCATCACTATATTGAAGCTGTGTTCACAACCTCCATTTCCCCATCTTACCAGATTAAACAGATTTTCTCCATTCCCTCTGTAAAATATACGCTTAGTTCAGGTTCCCTTGAGGCAGAGCCAGAAATGGTGAATATCATGCAGTGGAATTACTGAGGGTGAGCTTTCAGGAGAAAACTGTAAGGAATCAAGGAAGTAGGACAGAGAAAGGGAAGATGCCAAGCAAAAAACGAGTTTGGCTGAGATCTGGTCTCTATCTCATAGCATGAGGAGCACTGGAACCTGAGTGACACCACAGACTTGCTCACCCTTGCCGCAAGGGGCCAGCTTGTCCTCAAATCAGTCTGTCGTTGGGCATGGGCTGCCCCCGGGGAAACATCATAGCTTCCCAGGCATCTCTGGGCAAAGGTAAGTCTCTGGAAAAGAGTGCATACAAAAGTCATTAGCAGCCAGCACTCACAGCAGCTGGAGTTTGAGTGCACCTGCCTAGAAAAGGGGATCTGGGCAGGACATCAACAGGACCTACTGTTCATACTGATCCCCGTCCCTTGACATAGCTAGTAGTCTACAAGGTCCAGCCAGGGAGTAGAAACACCACAGGTTTTTGATAAAGAAGAAATTTATTATCTTACAGAAACTTGGCCATGTGGGTGATAGCTGGGAAGCAATAGCGGTGAGTGAAGCAATCCAGAAATTAGCAGTAACAAAGAAGCTGCTACAACCCACAAGGCTGGAGGGACAACAGAAGAAGGTATTGTTGGCAGTCAGGATTGTCTGGGGGGATTTAGAGCCACTAAGAGGATGCAGAAGAGAGGCAGCCTCTGCCAGGACACCTCAGGAAGTGAGAATGGTGAGTAGGGGGAACGTGGCGTCTTCCCTCCCCTCTCCTCCAGCCCTCCCGTTTTCTGCCTGTGCCTGCCATTGGCCGAACATACACAGAAGCCAGAGGGAAAGGCAGTCTGGGAAATGTGGTTTCTTATAATGTGGCAGAAAAGAGAACAAGAACTGTTAAGCAGGCACTGACACACCGCTACAGTACATCTGCACACTTCCGTTCATACCAAGTGAGTGATATGCTTACCAAAACATCTGTGTTTTGTCCATTTTCTCTGCTATTATGTAGAGTAGACTAGTTTGGGGACATAGACATCTCTTTAGATTAAAATAGAAGTAATCAAATCTATGTCAGGCCCTAGTTACTGCAATCAAATGTGTATATACCATGTGTGGTTTCTCCAGCTCAGTTTCTAGTTCTCAACTATGGAAAAGACCAATCTTGAAAGCTACACTCTTTCTCGTGCCCAATACCCAACCTTAAATCTAGGAAAAGGGATAAGCTTTTTCTAGAGCTTCGCTCTAGAAAAGTTGGAGGATTTTTGAAGGTAGTATCAAGAATCCAGCTCATTTCATCCGTAATTTTGGCACAGGCTGATTTACCAGGATGCTCTTCTCACTTGAATCTCTATGTTCTCCTTCTTATATCTGGGTAAATAATACCTAATGCTTGATATTACACGATGTTTTCAAAATGTTAGCCATCACTTTAAATATTTCACTGTGCACTAAATAAGTAAGCATTAAACATAGGTCCAAATTTAGTTGGCATATTTACATGTGTCTTTAATTATTATTTGTCAAGTTGTGCCAGTACTTGGGATTACTCAAGAGGCAGGTTAGACAAAGGCCATCCCAAGGGGCTTAACAAAATGATTACAGGCTTATTAGAAAACACAGAAAGACAAGCTTCCCAGGCGTTGTTCTCTACAACTTGCAAATCACACTGCTGAAAAAAGACCATAAGTTTGTTATGAGTAGAACAATTTCTAATACCTAAGTACCTATGCTACATACAGACACATACCCCTATTTACACTTGGTAAAGTGAGAAACAACAGATTTCTGTAAATGTTCTTAATTCTGTATTTCTTTAAAACAACATGGAGGGTCTATAAGTTATAACCCTCTACTAGATTTATAGTGCATTTTGGTGAAGGGTAAAAGCTTATGCAAAAAATAGTATTTTTGTGTAGGAATATCTGCATACATTTGCCAAAACTTCATTTGTGCTAAAGATGATGACTGAATATGTCTTTTAAATGTTGCATTAAAAATTTTCTGTTCAAGGAATTTATACACATAGAGTAAAATATAGTATAGCAAGTACTCACATCTTCCCCAAATCCAATTCTCAATGGTCTCTCAAGCTTTCAAATCAGCCTTGAGATGCACCAGAAGGGCATCCAGTTCTATAAGTGCTGAGATGAGAAATCAAATCCATAATCATAACAAACAAGCAAATTTATTCTCACTGCCAATGTGGATGTGGGATGCAGTTCAGTTTCAGTGATTAATGACTTGTGAGAATCAGAATTCAGATCATTATACTATGAACATTTCTCTTGATAATCCAAATGAATTACTCTGACTTGCCAAGAAATTTCAAAAAAATTAACAATTAAACCAGCTGACTTTTTCCAATAAGAGGGGAACAATATGTCATTAACCTCTACAGAATATGATGGATGAAAATAACACAAACATATTAACAGATATTTTTGATGAATTTTGAATTCTTTGGGTATTTTTCCCCTGAAGGTAATATGTAAAATGTATAATTGCTTTTTATTCATGTAAGACTTATTTTTCCTATAAATATCAAAACTGGGACTAACATAACATCTTTTATTAATTTAGCCTAAAATTTCTCTCTGGAAAAATATTTTTTCTCTGATCTAGATAAATATAAACGGTATAAGAATACAAATTTGAGGAGTCATGAGGAGGAGAAAGAAAGAAAGTGCTAATTTTTAAAAAGTAGGGCTATGTCAAAAGGACACAGGCATCAACTTCAAACAGCCCGTAATGACCAAAGCTAGAAATTTTAAGCAGCAAAATAAATTATAATATTGGATTATAACCCAAAGAATAAAAAAATCCATGTAATATAAATAATCCACTAATGTGCATAAATGGTTGAATGCATACCTTTTTTTCCATACCAAATAATTTCAAATAATATATATACACATACTACCTGCCTCCAAGAGGTGGGGCAGCTTAATTCCCCTCCCCTTGAGTGTGGGCTGGATTTAGTCATTTAGTTCTAACAACCAGAGAATGGGGGAAAAAATAGTAATTTTATAATGGAAAACCCTGACAGACATTACTTTAACCATGTGATTGATATTAACATTATCAGTAAGTCATGTTGTTATTATGTATCCCTACACATGATAATGGCACTACACCTGTGTAGTACTCTGCCACAAAACCCACAACCGCAGTCTAATAATGAGAAAAAGATAAGACAAAGCCAAATTGAAGACAGTCTGCAAATTACCTGACCATTATACCTCAAAACTGTTAAAGTCACAAAAAAAAAAAACGAAAAAGGAGAAACTTGCAGTTTGGAGAAGACTAAGAAGACCTAACTGGTACCAAAGCTATCTTAAGGAAAAAGAACAAAACTGGTGGAATCACATTACCTGATTTGAAATTATGCTACAGAGCTATAATAGTCAAAACAGTGTGGTACTTGCATAAAAACAGACACATAGACCAGTGTAACACAATAGAAAACCCAGAAACAAATCTACACATGTACAATAAATTCATTTTCAACAAAGGTACCAAGAACAGTCACTGGGGAAAAGATAGTCTCTTCAATATATGGGGCTTGCAAAACTGGATATCCATATGCAGAAGACTGAAAGTAGAACCCTATCTCTTGCCATATACAATAATCAAATAAAAGTGGATTAAAGACTTAAATCTAAGACCTCAAACCATGAAATGACTACAAGAAACACTGGGGAAAATCTCCAGGACATTGGTCTGGGGAAAAATTTCTTGAGTAATACCCCACAAGCACAGGCAACCAAAGCAAAAATGGACAAATGGGATCACATCAAGTTAAAAAGCTTCTGCATAGCAAAGGAAACAATCAACAAAGTGAAGAGACAACCCACAGAATGGGAGAAAATATTTACAAACTACCACTCTGACAAGGGATTCATCACCAGACTATATAAGGAGCTCAAACAACTCTATAGGAAAAAAATCTAATAATCCAATTTTTAAAAATGGGCAAAAGATTTGAATAGACCTATCTCAGAAGATGTACAAATGGCAAACAGGCATATGAAAAGGTGCTCAACATCACTGATCAGAGAAATGCAAATCAAAACTATAATGAGATATCATCTCACCCCCGTTAAAATGGCTTCTATCCAAAAGACAGGCAATAACAAATGCTGGCAAGGTTGTGAAGAAAAGGGAACTCTCATACCTTGTTGGTGGGAATCTAAATTAGTACACCACTATGAAGAAAAGTTTGGAGGTTCCTAAAAAAAATAAAAATTGAACTACTGTATGATCCAGCAATCCCACTGCTGGGTATATACCCAAGAGAAAGGAAATCAGTATATCAAAGAGATATTTGCACTCCTATGTTTGTTACAGCACTGTTTATAATAGCTAAGATTTGGAAGCAACATAAGTGTCCATCAACAGATAAATGGATAAAAGAAAATGTGGTACATATACACAGTGGAGTACTATTCAGCCATAAAAAAGAATGAGATCCAATTAGTTGCAACGACACGGATGGAGCTGGAGATTCTTATGTTAAGTGAAATAAGGCAGGCACAGAAAGACAAACATCATATGTTCTCACTCATTTGTGGGATCTAAAAATCAAAACCATTAAACTCATGGGTCTAGAGAGTAGAAGGGTTGTTATCAGAGGCTGGGAAGGGTAGTGGTGGTTGTGGGGAAGGTGGGGATGGTTAATGGGTACAAAAAATAGTTAGAAAGAATAAATAAGACCTATTATGTGATAGCACAACAGAGTGACTATAGTCAATAACATTAATTGTAAATTTTAAAATTATTTAGAGAGTGTAATTGAATTATTTGTAATTCAAAGGACAAATGCTTAATAGGATGGATACCCCATTCTCCGTGATGTGCTTATTTTACACTGCATGCATGTATTAAAACATTTCATGTATCTCATACATATATATATATATACCTGTTATGCACCCACAAAAATTAAAATTGAAAATAAAAAAATAAAAGACCTAACTACTAAATGCATTGTGGTATTCTGGATTGGATCCTGAAATAGAAAAAGGAAGTTACTGGAAAAACTGGTGACCTTCAAATAGAATCTGTAGTTTAGCTAGTAGTATTGTACCATGCTAATTTCTTAAGTTTTGACAAATGAACCATGTATATAAGATGTTAACATAGGGGAAGCTGGGCAAAAGTTAACAAGAACTCTTTTTTTGTTTTTGAGACAGTTTTGCTCGTATTGCCCAGGCTGAAGTGCAGTGCCACGATCTTGGCTGACTGCAACCTCCACCTTCTGGTTTCAAGTGATTCTCCTGCCTCAGCCTCCTGAGTAGCTGGGATTACAGGTGCCTGCCACCATGCCTGGCTAATTTTTGTATTTTTAGTAGAGATGGGGTTTCACCATGTTGGTCAGGCTGGTCTTGAACTCCTGACCTCATGATCCACCTGCCTCGGCCTCCCAAAGTACTAGGATTACAGGTGGGAGCCACCACGCGCAGCCAACAAGAACTCTTATAATACCTTCACAACTTTTCTGTAACTCTAAAATTATTCTAAAATAAAAATGGTTTATTACTCAGAACCAAATGAAAAAGCACAATGTATGCAAAGAGGTAGAATACAATAAAAGCAGTCTTAAGGAGAATTTAGTCAAGCATTTGTATTAAAAAGGAATAAAGGTAAGCATATATTAAATAAGTATAAAATCTAAGTTAGAAAAATTTTTTTAAAAAGGGTCGGGCAGATCACCTGAGGTCAGGAGTTCAAGACCAGCCTGGCCAATGTGGTGAAACCCTGTCTTTACTAAAAACACAAAAGTTAGCAAGGCATGGTGGTAGGTGCCTATAATCCCAGATACTTGGGAGGCTGAGGCAGGAGAATTGCTTGAACCTGGGAGGTGGAGGTTATAGTGAGCCGAGATCATGCCATTGCACTCTCGCCGGGGTGACAGAGGAAGACTCTGTCAAAAAAAAAAAAAAAGAAAAAATTCAAAAAAGTAGCAGGAAAATATAATAGTGGAAATAAAATAGAAAAAATATATGTATATACAATGGAAAACGTTAAAGTCAAAAATTGATTAACAAGACTACAAATTGACAATAGACAAACTTCTGGTAAAATTAAGTGAGAAAATGTAGTATGATAAAAAAGTTGGCATAACTACAGATAAAGCAGAAATGTGAAAAGATAATATTATCAGCAACATTCTGCCAGTGGATTTAAAAACAGTTTTCTAAGAATCTTTCCTTAACTGAGATAAACACAAAATAGAAATCTTAAAGAGTCCTATAATTATTAAAGAAATTGGACAGCGGTTTAAAACCCTCACACACACACACACAGGGGGAGAGAAGGAGAGCTCGAGCAGGTCCAGATGGTTTTCCAGACACATTCTACCAAACTTCAAGGACAGTATTATTTAAACCCAGACAAAGACTGTATGAGGACAGAAGATAATCTATTTCACTCAGGAAAAGAGATATGAAAATCTGGACAAAATGTCGTAAACTACATCTAACCATATTAAAACAGATAATGTATTATGACTGCTAATCATGTCCTCCAAGAAGCAGACACCAAGATGGGACACGATGTTCAAGGGATAGTAGTGAGGAAAATTCCTGTGAAGGATAAAGGGGGAAAGCAGAACTTTCCAACTGAGATGTTAAAGGAGAGAGGAAGGGCGGAAATGGAGTGAAAGGAACATCAGGCTTGCCGCAGTTCTAAGAAGGTTTTGTCAGATGACTGGCGAGCCCTGGCACCAAAGCCATCCGTTAGAGAAGTCCCTTGTTAGCCTTGCCACTGTGCTCAATCACTGAGGGAATAATTGGTGGAGCATCGGCTGAGACAGTCATGGCCATGACACAAAGGTGGCGATGACCAGAGAGCAGCACCTAGAGCTGCAATGGCCCACACTGCCCGCAGCAGGAGATGTGAGCCCACATTTTCAGGGCTGCCACAGTGACCAAGTTGGATTTTCTCCAGGAATCCAAAGAATATTTAGCATTAGAAGATTTATAAATGTGATTTATCACATGTATCAGACCGAAGTCTTGTGTGCCTCAGATTCCCTTGGCTCAAATGTGTCACTGACCTTAACTGTCACTGTGAGGCTCTGTTGAGTCATTTGCCCTGAGAGTACCAAGCCTTCTTCCTTGGCCACCACCCAGAGCTGAGCCAACCAGGCACATACCTGGAGTGTCTGGTCCCTCCTGATACTTCTGGAATGGAATGGAACTCTATACAGCAGGGCATGGGACTTGGCACCCTGAGCTGCTATTAAAGGGACTAGATGATGACATTGGGATATATGGAGCTGTTTATTTCCTGTGAGGTAAATTTTAACCAGCAGGAGGGACTAGATCTGGGCAGATGAATCCCCCATCTTCTTTCCTCCCGTGGAGGACTTTGAGGCACAGTTTTCTATATTCTCATTCAGAAAAGTCCTTCACACTGATGAATGCTAGCTATGACCAAGAGAATTGCTGGGTGTCTGTCTGACTACTCGTGAAGCAGTAGCCAGCATGGTAATCTGTCCCTTTACAAAGCTGCCCATCTTCCCTTGCCTTACTTCTGTTTTCCTTCTCTCTCACAGCCCTGAGTTTTTACCTCTCAAATAAAGCATAAGCATTTTAATCCTTGCTTCAGGCTCTGTTTTCTAGAAAACCCACGCTAAAAGCATATAAAGCAGATTAGAGTTGAAAAACCAATCTTCTGAATACATGCAGAAAAAAATAGATAATGTACAAAGTTATTGTAAATTCCTCATTTTGGAAATTTACTCATCATCATTGATGAGTAAAAGGCTTTAATGTGACAAAGAATATGTCTGAAAACGCTATAAAAACAGAATCTTCACTGGGGAAACATTAGAAATAGTCCCTTTAAAATCAATTATAAGGCAAGGATGCAAAATCAACCAGTAATCCTACTCAGGCAGCAAATATGACAACATATTGTAGCAATCATGAATAGTTTACTAATGTGACTATTTATACAGCTGTAGGCAGGGTTAAGTGAAACTAACAAGAATGATGCTGTACCCTCAAGACTAGCAACATGGACAAGTACCCTATCATCCTGGGCTGAAGGAACAATTTACCAAATCTAGAGAGATCAGGGATCTGCAGAACAGGCCGTTAGTAGGGAGGTGAGGCCCACTCTCAGACACAGTAAATCTGTGGTGTGTTGCTGAAGCCCTGAAAGCTCTAATATATTTGTAACAGATTGACTAGTTGTTCTTCAAAATTTCATATCCACCTAGAACCTCAGAATGGGAGATTATTTGAAAATAGGCTCTTTGTAGATGTAATTAAGGTAAAGACTGAGATGAAATCATACTGGGTTAGGCTGTGTTCTAAGTCTTATGAGAGGTAGGAAAAGACACATAGATGGCGGCAGAGACTGAAATTATATTGATACAAGGCAAGGAACACCAGGAGTCGCCAGAAGCTGGCAGAGGCAAGGAAGGATTCTCCCCTAGAATCTTCAGAAGTGTGGGTCTGCCAACACCTTGATTTTGGACTTCTAGCCTTCAGAACTATGGGAGGATGTGTTTTTCTTAATTTAAGCCACCATATTTGTGGTAGTTTGTTAAAGGAGCCTGAGGAAACTAATACAATGCCTAAATTTGGAGAGAAATCTTTCTTCTTTCTTTCTTGATTGGGGAGTAGTAGGAAACAAATGGGAACATCAACAATGGCATTGATCATGACAATGGGAGCATAGCTTATACAATGATACATTGAACAGGGAGAAGTCACTCAAAACCCCAGTGCATTCCCCTTTAGAACACTACACACGTGTATACACACCCCCAACTAAATGCTGCAAACACTGGAATGTGATATTCAGTAGGTCCAAAAATGAAAGTCAGTTCGATTATCTAACAAAAAGTTTATTTCCACCTCTGCCAATAACTCAGCCTAAGCAAATGAGAGAACAAAACATACCCAGCCATCAGAGTCACCTGCTGTGAGGTGGTGGCAATGGTGGTTGCAATAATGGATTATAGGTCTCACACAAAATGAGAAAAAAAAATCAAGAGCCCATCGCACACCTACTGTGTCAGAACTGGTTTGATTACCTAGCTACTGACTGAGCAAAATAAAAAAACGACGTGCTACATAATATACACTATAGTCCAAAAGAGGTGGGGTACAGGAATGGCATGCAAATGACCAAAAAATAAAATAAAGCCCAACCTGGAATAAAACAGTTCAAAGAGCAGAAAGAAAACCTTCACTTATATTAGGTCTATACCCTCTAGAAAACATATACACAATAATTATATGTTTTATATTAGAAATTAATGCCCAGGATATGTACACAACAAAACAAGTACTCAAAAACAAGCTAAACAAAATAATAGGATGAGAAGAGGATTGTAGACATGAGGAAACAAAATACGGACTAAAATTTCTAGAGATAACTAATAAGAACGTAGAGCTAGCAAAGTACAGAAGTGATATCACTGAAAGCCAAAGTAGAGGAAGATTTGTGATATCTTGATGAATTCAGCTTAAAGAGATGAATGCACTAGATGAAGTTGAGCTATAGAACATAAATTGAATGCAATTAGATGAGGTTACATTATAGCACATCAATGACACAGTATTAGGATAATTGATATTGGTCCCTGAAGTCAAGAACTTATCAAATCAAGGAGTTGATACACAAATAAAATATAAGAAAACTTTTCTAAAATGAAGACAGGATTGAATCTGTTGATCTAAAGTTTCCATAGTCTAGGAAAAGTTGATACAGAAAACTCAGAACCAAGACATAACTGAATTAAGCAGTTGAATGCCAAATAAGGGGAAGAAATATTTTACTTTTTTGCCTAAACAAGCAACAAAGAGGTGGGACATGGGTGGAGAAGAAAAAGAAGATGCTTTGACTTCCCCACAAAAGACAGCAGAGCATACTGATTCCAGGATTTTTTTTATTTGCTGTTAGTGTGTGCTGTTTTCAAGGAGAGAGCCAGCCCAGAACAGAAAAGGCAGCACCAGGAGGCTTTTCTAGTAAATGCCCTCAAGGGACTTCTTTTCTCCTCTCCCTTCCTACCTCTTCCCCCTTGACTTCAGAACTGTATTGCATAATCTCTCCCGTGAGTTAGGCCTCCAACAATAAAACTAGGAAAAGGCTCACTGCAACCTCCACCTCCCGGGTTCAAGCAATTCCCCTGCCTCAGCCTCCTGAGTAGCTGGAAGGAGAGTAAAGTAGCGTTTGCTAAAGCCCATGTAGCAAGGAAATACTAAGGAAGTGTTTCCAACTTGAATTGGGGAAAACAAAATGAAACTGAAAACTAATTCAAAAAAGTCAATTACTTGACTTGAAGACAGCTGAATGTCTTGGATTGTCAGAATCAAGGAATCCCCACATGGAATTTGAACCAATCAAAGTGCAATTAGCAAGGGAAAATGTTGAGAGAGATGTTAGTCAATAAAATATCTGTCTCAGCATATTGTCAGGAGAATAAGGGGTAGGAGGTTGAACCCTGGATGGTAAAATATTCACAGGTTCCAGTAATTATGGTTTCCAGGTATTATGCTATTTCAGACCTGTTATCGAATGACTAACCCTCCTACTACAACAAAACAGAAAATGAAATCAGATATTTTCTCTTTCAAACTCATTTATATACCATGTTAAAGTCAGACTGTTTAATCTTCATGTTAATATTTATTTCCCTACTACAAAAATCAGATCTATGTAACTCACAAGTGTAACTTCTTGTATGAATTAGATGGTGAATATAAATAGCAACACAGAAATCAAATCTAGATTGTTACTTGTCTTATTTCCTAAACTATAGCACATCTCAACTTTCTTATAAAATGAGAATACCAACCCAATACCTCAGCTCAGTTATGTGGATTACCTTTTATATTGTACAGGCAGCACACAAACCACTGAGCTCATAGGCAATAGTTGGTAAATGCAAGTCACTCAGATGAAACCAACTTAGAAGCAGGAGAGAAACAATAGAAGAGTCAAGGTAGCGAGCAGGAAGAAGTGAAAACTAAAATGTGCTGCTTGGTTCCGAGAAGAAAGGAGGAGGCAAGATAACCTTGAGGCTGCTTGAGTTGAGGGAGAAAGGAGTAGAATCCTTATGAGAAAAGATTACAAGAATATGCCAAACAGATTGAAACTACCGTGGGCCACCCTCAAATTCCAAAAGGGAAAGAGAAACAAGGTAGTCTCTCAAATTAGCCTAGGGAAGAAAACAGGAATATAAGAGACAAGGACAATTGAAATAATTCGGGGCAGGGGAGGAAAATTGTGGTGGTGAAAAAAATAAGGGGTAAGAATTGAATAGGAGTTACCTTAACAAAAAAGACTGCAAGAAGGTAATTCTAGAAGAAAGCAAATGCCTCAAAAACAACAAATGTGTTTGGAATCCTCAGAAAAGTAAATAAAAGCGGGAAAATAGAACCTATACATACTTAGTATTCAGTCATCTGTTTCTGCAGTCATGTCTCTGGAATTCACAGGGAAGACAAAAGAACAGTAAAAAGAAGAGGTAAAAAGCTTTTCAAAGACAGCTTGCAGAACTACGTCAGAGCATGCAACACTAAAAGCACAAGAATGAACAAGAATTAGAAATGTAATCTACAAAGCACACTTAGGATATAATGTTGTTTTGCATATAAAATAAAAAGCTAAATTCAATGGGGAAAATTGGTTTGGAGGGCCTCGGTCTCCTCACACTCAAATTTTAAGGAGACTAACTCCAAGATCAGAAGACATAAATTAGAAGAGATATTTGTGCATGTATAATTCCTTCCTTTCCAGTGTGAAAGGAAATTCTCTCATTTCATTGTACTGCTATGAAATATTTCAGCTGTGTTAGAAGCTAAACGTAAATATTTGATGTCATTAGTCATTTTTGATTACTCTCAATTCCAAGATTAAAGCACATTTAGATAAATATGACAGCATTATTAAAATAAAGTGTTTGGGAATTTAGATTTCTGTTACAAGCAATAAGAGCAATATCCTGGAACAAAGGAAATCTTCTGAGAAATATAACTGAGGCTTCTGGGAGCCTCTGGCCAGGTCTACCCAGGACATACATCACCAGGCCTCACGTCTCTGCTTTGCCTCCTGCGGGTTTACCTTATACACAACCTCGCTTCCCTCGTGGTAACGAAGTGGCTGTAGATGTTTCAGGCCTGACATCACACACCACTAAACTCAGATGAAAAGAACTGGAGCTTCACCAGCACTTCTCGTTAAGGAGAGAAGCTTATTTCCTGGAAGCCCCAGCAAACCATGTTTTTCCTATTATTGACTCACCTGGTTTATATTCCTAACCTACCCATCACTCTGGCTTTCCCTACCACTAATTGGTTTCTTCTAAGAGCACTATTTTAATAAATCACTTACACCTGAGTCTTTGACGCATCAACTCCTTGTGGTGAAATCCTTTCTATGAAACAAAGGTATGCAGTGAAACACCGTGGCAGGTTGTCCTTGAATTCCCTGGGCTGTTTCTTCCCACCCTGCCTCCTGTCTCTGCAAAAGCTGGTACTTCATGCTGTTAACAGGACGCTTGCTTACACATCTTCTCACGCTTGCTTACTCATCTTCTCACACACTGTCTCTCCCAGGTTCTGTGATGCTTCCCCTCGACCCACCCAGCCTTCCCCTTCTATTGGTCCTTTCAAACCTCTTCCCTGTGGACTCTGAAAACGTCATTACCCAATAAACTGCCCGTTACCCACAGCCTGCTCAGATTCCTGCTGCTTTCCCGCCGCAGTGGGAATTCAATTCCCCCAAAGAACCATTTCCCCATCTCCTTTTTCTTAAGAAGAGTTGCTCATTTTACCATCTTCTCGCCACACTGGAATCTGAAAATAAAGCTGGCAATCTCTTCATCCAACTGTGCTCTTTCCAAGCCATTGCTTCTGTATCTTTAGGGATTCTGTATCTCACTGTGAGAATCGAAGTTTATTCTAAAGTGACCCTTGCTCCTACACGAAAGGGTACCTAGGGAGTGTCAACGGTATTTAAGCTGGATGGGGCATATATGGTTGGGTTAGAATATTATTTGTACCTTTATGGGTCTGAAATATTTAAGAAATGCTTATCACTTGGGTCATCTGAGCTTTTCTATGCCCCTTCCTCCTCTCTTATCTACTAAATTCTTACCAGCAAATCTAAAACTCTAGGAAGAAAAAGTCAAGAACTCCAAAACTAGTTACTTCTACTCCACTCAGTCTAGCATTTCCATGGATTCCTGCACTTATCACCCAGAACTTTCTGTTCCACCGCTGAACTTGCAAACTCAGAACATACTATCCCGATGGAATTCTTCATAATCTGACTACTCCTCTCCTTTCTCTCCTCCCACCACACTAACAAGATTTCTAAGCTCTGACTCCACCAATTTCACCCTTTTCACTTATTATCTATAGTAAATATGTAGTATATTTATATAACATATTTATATATTTATGCATTATAATAGTTATATGATTTTTTATATATATATATTTTTTTCTGGGTCTTTTACAAAAGTGACTTAACTTTTTGAGCCTTTTTAAAAAAATTAAGTTTATTTTCCTTGTTGCCAAGTTGATATAACTACAGAGCTACTAGCTTTGCATGAATGTAATTAGATTAGGAATATAATTTATCAATTTGTAAATAGATATATTATCAAAGTCAGTCATAGTAACATTAATTTTGTGTAACTGACAGGACATTCTAGTGATTGCAGTTAAGGAATATAGAGTATGGGACAGAAAGAAAAGGCAAAAGCTTTTTACCTTCAGAAGGTGTTCTCAGTGATGCCTCTAATCTAGGTTAAATTAGATAGAAAGGATCTCATTTTTCAAAGGTGGTGTCTAGGACAGACCTGGATAGCCCTGGAGAAGACATCCCACCTGAAACAGAAGTATTAAAGCAAGGAAGCTACAAATGTACATTTGCCTGTCTCTGATTTGTATCTTAATCTCTTATCACTTGGGAATTAGTGGTTTGAACTCTAAATGGTAAGGAGCAATGTGCAATGTCAGAGTGTAATATTCCAAGATCAAGGACTAAGGAAAAACAAGCCCCCATTCCTTACTCAATTTTAAAATGAGCCTCTAAGGGGACATTTAACAGTTTTTACAGAGAGAAAAAAATTCTGAATCTGCAGTTATAAGAAGCTGCACCTGCTAACTGCATTTTAGTCTCCAACAGAAAAAGATGCAATACAGTACATTATCTCCGAGACCTGCTGGAAATGAATATCCAGAGAAAAGCGAGCTTCTAAGGGTGAAGCCTATGCTGAAGAAAGAGAAATATGCATTTTACTGAAGATGATGCAGTAAAAGAGGCCTGCAAATACATACTGGGAACTTTAGTTGGGGATAAATTAGAAGGATCTTGAACACATAAACACCACAACTGAATATCAAGGAAAGGTGTGTACATTTTATAAAGATAGTATTGTGTTAGAAAGGAGAACCTAAAGTTATAGTAAGCCAGAATAGCAGGATTTTTCTGGTGGCATATGTTTATAGCCCCAATTAAATGGAATGAACTTGGATCCTCATTTTCTTTTCTATGAGAGTCAGGTCAGAGTCCTAGGGAGGGAATACCTAGTAGCTAGTCTCATCTGACAGAAGAATAAGGAGGAAGGAATTTGTCTTGAGTAGGCAATTGCTCTTCCCAGAAATTAAGTCAGGAAGCAACTGGCTCTCAGAGAGTTCCTGGGTGGCTGCTATGTAGACGCTTGGAAAAGGGGTATTCATTCCTACTAGGCAGGGGAAAAGTTTGCGTGCCTGCAGTCAGAAGTCAGTTAGACATTCAAAGCCTCAAAGAGGATGCTGGTTATGTAACTCAGAACAAACTCTCTACTCCTAGGCAAGCCTCTGGGAATTTAGAGTTGACATGACAACCTCAGGAGGAAAAACACCTTGTTTAGTGCCTTACTACGTGACCTACACCGGTTACTGACCAGAGCAAGAAGGAGCCACCCAGGATCACTGGTTAATGATCAAAATATTCAGGTATGGTCTATCTTAAGCACCTGGAGGAAAACTCAACACAGGAATTGATTTCTTTCTCAGCTCAGGCCAACTGATAGAACATGCTGGTGGGCCACACACCAAAAGTAGGCAAAGCCTTCATTCACAGATTTATTTAAGAGCCACCAAACTTTCAGGCTACTCAATATGATTATATAGGAAATTATTTGACTTTTACATCTATATTCTGAAATAATATTTATTAAACACTTTCTACATACCAGGCACTTTGCTAAAGACTTTGATAAATTTCATTTAATCTTCACAGCAATCCTAGTCTACCCCCATTTTACAGATTAGGAAACTGGCTCTGAGAAAAATATACAACTGGTTAAAATGATGAAGCAGGTAAACGCACCAAGGATTACTTGACTCTAGAGACTATGATCTTGACCACTACACGTTATTACATCTTTTGATTAAAATATGCTTATAAATGGGATACGACACCACTTTACCATTCTGGACAGAAATTATTTCCTCCAAGTTTCTAGGAAATAGGGAAGTTCAAGTTTGTTTTGTCAGGTACCAGTAACGCAAAAAACCCTAAATTACCTGTTCATACTTTTTTCTATTGTCCAAAGTCCCAAACAATAGCAACCCAGTGAGAATTGAATCTTAACTTTTTGACTCTTGTTTTAGGCATTGAAAATGACATAAACTTAATGATTCTCCCTTGAGACAGTGGAAATAACTAAGAGACTTCTAAGTTTCTTGTATTAGAATTCAAAGATCACAATTCTTCTGCTAGATAACCACTACTACGGTCCTTTTGTTTCCACCACAGAATGGAAAGCAGTGCATCTTGGAGCAGCTAATAAGCCTCTGTAGTGTAATTAGATGAACAATTACAAGTAAGAATATACCCTCAGAGATTTGTTTAAAGTTCTCAGATAATTTTCTAAACAAACATTGCTCATGCCTCCTTCACTGTCTTACCAGAATGTTAGGCATTTTCCTCATTTTTGTTAAGTTCTTTTATTTGAAATATATCAATATGTCCCTTCAAGACAACCTTTTACTAAGTATTTGTTTGTTCATATGCACAATACATAGTATATGCACTAAGTCAATTTAAAAGATCAGTCACTAATTTTTTCCTAACAGGAAAATAAAAACCACCCATATTTGATTTATTCATGCCCACTTTTAAGTTCTAGGTAAAAACAACTTAGAAAGAAATCCTTACCTTACTTAGAAATTCACACCGTCTAGTCAAATGCTAAGTAGTCCATAAGAACAAACATTGAATTCAACTATGAATTTCTCAGAGAGTAAAGTCTAAGGTACGTTTGATTAGTTACCTATAACAGACCAAGGAAATCACGTCATCACCAAGGACTCCCTCCTTCAAACTAAGCCCCACCCAGATCTGAGTCAGTACAGATGTGAAAAGTCCAGGAATTAAAAGATGCAGTTTCAGATACTATATTGAAACAGCTAAGCATCGAGCTGTAGGAGCAGTGGACTCCGGTTTCCATGCTATGGTGTCAGCTTCACCATCAACATGATGCAGGCAACCTCCTGAGTTGGGACTGCCTGTGACCTGTCTAGCTTGCTGCAGAGTTGTAAAGAAAGTTGTGTAACTGGTTGCAGTGGGTGCCGATAGTTCTGTGAGAAAGAACCACAACCCTACACAAAGTTCATCTGCACCTACAATTCCCATTACAGTTCTGGTTGCTGGAACACCCAAGCTTAAACTCAGCTTCAGAGAAATAAAGACCTCTCTGAATTCCACATGGAAGCTTAGGTGGTGCCCAGCCTCTATGCTGTCATATCACTTAATCTTGCTCTCCCTCAGTGTCACATGCATGTCACATGGCATGCATGCACATACAACAGATGCTAGGAGTCATGTTTTACTCACTGTTGTATCCCAAACAACTACCACTTACTTACTAGCACATAGTAGCTGGTCAGTATCTGTTGAGTGCATGGCAGCAAAAGTTACAAAGTGAACAAAAAAGTACCTTAGGAGCACAATGAACAGGACCCTTCTGTCTGGAACAAAGGATGCCATCCAAGCCTTGGCATAGCACACAAATCCCCTGATCATATAATCATAGAGCCCTGTCTAGCTTTAGAGCCTTTGGGCATTACTCACCACATCAACGTTAACCTCCTGCCACACATGGACACTCAGGGGAGAGGGCAAGGTACATTTGGGGAACTCTTTCCCTCCTGTTTCCTTCATCTTCCCCATCTCTTCCTTGACTTCTTCCTTCTCCACTCAGAGTCATCCATAGTGAGCCTTCAGCTGCCCACTGGAAACTGGATTGAAAGCCCCAGGGCTCTTCCTAGAATTCCCAAAGTCACCCATGCCAACTTTTATCATTAATAAGATCTCTTATGAAATGAAATCAAAATCAAACTGGGACTTAAAAGATGCAGGCAATCCCTGCTTTCACCTCTGAATCTCCACGGTCATGTAGTTAATGGTACATCACACCACTGTAATATTAGTTTAGGGAAATAGCAGAGCTCCTAAAGCGTACACATAGGGAGAGCAGACTCTCCTGGAATTTGAAAATAGAAGAATTACATATTTTTTGAAGATTTTTGAAGTTTTAGGAAGAAATGCCGTGTGCCTGCAAAGATGCTTGTTATGCAGAGATTGTTCAAATTGAAGGCAAAAATAGAATCATGGTTTTAAATAATATCAATGGCTGAGAAAGGAAAGAACAACTTCTCTGCAATTTATGTCACAGAGAAAGTGACTATAACGTGTATGCCATCGTTGAAGACTAGATCAACAGTTTTAGGTTACAAAGCCTTTCCCTTGCAACATATTCGTCATTTCAGGAAGGAGTACCTGAAAGGAAGTAGGATTCACCATTAGGACCCTATATTAGGGGAACCTGTAGGGCCACTGCTTGCATTACTCACCACATCAACGTTAACCTCCTGCCACACATGGACACTCAGGGGAGAGGGCAAGGTACATTTGGGGAACTCTTCCCCTCCTCTTCCCCATCTCTTCCTTGACTTCCTTCTTCTCTACTCAGAGTCATCCATAGTGAGCCTTCTGCTGCCCACTGGAAACTGGGTTGAAAGCCCCAGGGCTCTCAGCTCAGCTGTTAGGCTTTGAGATGTGTTACCATTTCAAGACCACTTTTGGTTCTCCTCTGCAAAGTGCTTCCATGATGTCTTCAAGTGACTGGGAGAAGAAATGGCATATGGAATATTGTTAACGCTGATTATATCTATGCACATGTACCTGCACTAAGGCTCAGGGGAGAATTTAATATTGGGATTGAACATTTATTAAATTGGCAAATGTTCTGAGGAAATAAAAAGTATAACTGTCTTGTAACTTGAGGATGTGAGAGTAGCTACCGGTTGCATCCTCAGATCAAATAGGGCTGAAATTAGTAATCCAACTGGAGTCTTTCAACTGTCTAAATACTGCGGAAGAAAGTGAATTTAAACTTTAAAGCTGAGAGGTGGACAGACGTGGCTAAAATGTAGATCTTAAGTTAGTCTGACAGGGAGATTAGGAATTACGGTCCTCATGTATTAGGCATTTACTGAATCAGTTCAATCAATATTTATTTCCAGCAAAAAAGTCTAATATTTCAGCTGTTAAAAAACTTCAGGCGTTAAACTCACATATTCATTTTCCAAGATTCTAAGTGTGGTGCCTGTCATCATTTGTGCATGTCATGCCTTCCTGGTCCATTGTTGTTGTGAAAGGAAATAAAGTAATTTAGGCCTAGGCATTAAAGTAGAATTGGAAGATCAAGAGAGGACTGCACTCATACCTGCTAAATGTTAAGCCACAGAAGGTACCAACTGACCTTAAGTCAGAATCCACTAGCCTTCAACATCCCTCAGCTGGGAGTACCCTAATTAACTACCAATTCAGAACAGCTCTGCAATGTAGGATTTCTGTCCAGCCAATAAATTGCCCCCCAAAACAACTTTTTGAAGAAATCTCCTATTAAAAACCTGAGCTTACCTTAAAGGACACTATTTAGTGTTGCCCTAATTCAGTGTACCTGAATTGCAATTCTTTTTTTCGCAAATAAACTCTACTTTCTTTGGCATCTGTGTTGATTTTTTTTCCTAGTTAATATAACTACAGAATTGCCATATCAGTGCAGGGGCTTCCTGAGGCCTTCTAGATGCTCTCTGTGACCTGTTCTTAGTTCTCTGTTTTCCTGGTATTGCTTCATGTCCCAGGTCTACAATAGCATCAACCACTCTCAGTTTTGCAGTGAGTTAGCTTTTAAATTGCTTCAAAGTGCTTTTACAACTCTCTTAATGATCATTCTGGGAAACAGCCAGGGTAAGTGATCCTCCTGCCTCATTTAGGATGAGGAAACAGGTGCTAAGAGTGAACAAATGATACACCTAATGAATAAGTGTCAAAGTTGGGCATTACATTAAACACCTGCCATACCCCTCTCACATCCCTCAGCTCACCTTTTTGTCCTGGACATTGTTGAGGCAACAGGCTTTACACAGGTGCCTTTACCAGCACTTCATCCCAGCTGTACTATGCATCTGTCTTGCTTGTTATCCCAGGGATTCTCTGCTTTCTAGTGAGACTCCTAAAACAGAGAAAATACAAACCCTCCAGTGTTAATTTTAGCCTGTGGAGGTCAGGCTGCTCCCCTGTTTTTCTCTGGCTGACAATCCTGAAGGGTCTTCTATGTGGTTCCTTAAAGCATCCCCACCAAGACTAAGCTCCAGTTACCCATAGGCATAGCTAACTGAACAGCACACTCTTGTATTAGCTCTCCCTCCTTCCTGTTTTACTCTTCTCAAGTGCCCCTCCCCTGTTCCCTGGATTCACTTCCCAAAAAAAAGTACCTGCTTTTCTCTTGCAAATTTAAGTTCATTATAGATGGTGGATATTACACCTTTGTGAGATTCATAGTTAGAAAATGTTTTCTCCTATTCTGCAGGTTGTTTACTCTGTTGATAATCTCTTTTGCTGTACAGAAGCTCTTAAGTTTAATTAGATCCTGCTTGTCAATTTTTGCTTTTGTTGCAATTGTTTCTGGTGTGTTTGTCATGAAACCTTGCCCACTCCTATGGCAGGATGGCATTGCCTAGGTTGTCTTCCAAGGTTTTTATAGTTTTGGGTTTTACATTTAAGTCTTTAATCCATCTTGAGTTGATTTTTGTATATAGTGTAAGGAAGGGGCCCAGTTTCAAGCTTCTGCATATGACTAGCCAGTTATCCTAGCACAATTTATTGAATGGGGAGTGTTTTCCCCATTGCTTCTTTTTGTCAGCTTTTTGAAGATCATAGATGTGTGGCCTTATTTCTGGGCTTTCTATTCTGCTCCACCTGTCTATGTTTTTGTACCAGTACCATGTTGTTTTGGTTACTGTAGCCTTGTAGTATAGTTTGAAGTCAGTAATGTGATGCCTTCAGCTTTGTTCTTTACGCATAGGATTGCCTTGGGTATACAGGCTCTTTTGTGGTTCCATATGAATTTTAAAATAGTTTTTTCTAGTTCTCTGAAGAATGTCACTGGTAGTTTGATAGAAGTAGCACTGAATCTGTAAATTGTTTTGGGAAGTATGACCATTTTAATGATATTGATTCTTTCTATCCATGAGCATGAGATGTTTTTCCGTTTGTGTCTTTGATGTCTTTGAGCAGTGTTTTGTAAGTCTCATCGTAGAGATCTTTCACTTCCCTGATTGGCTGTATTCTGGGATATTTTATTCTTTTTGTGGCAATTGCGAATGGGATTGCCTTCCTGATTTGGCTCTCAGCTTGGCTGTTGTTGGTGTATAGGAATGCTAATGACTTTTGTACATTGATTTTGTATCTTGAAACTTTGCTGAAGTTGTTTATCAGCTGAAGGAGGTTTTGGACTGAGACAATGGGGCTTTCTAGATATAGAATAATGTCATCTGCAAACAGATAGTTTGACTTCCTCTTCTCCTATTTGGATGCCCTTTGTTTCTCTCTCTTGCCTAATTGCTCTGGCTAGGACTTCCAATACTATGTTGAATAGGGGCGGTGAGAGAGGGCATACTTGTCTGGTGCCAGTTTTTAAGAGGAATGCTTCCAGCCTTTGCCCATGCAGTATAATGTGGCTGTGGGTTTGTCATAAATGGCTCTTATTATTTTGAGATATTTTCCTTCAACACCTAGTTTACTGTGAGTTTTTAACATGAAGGGATGTGGGATGTTTAATTTTACGGAAAGCCTTTTATACATCTGTTGAGATAATCATGTGTTTTTTTTTTCTTTAGTTCTGTTTATGTGATAAGTCACATTAACTGATTTTTGTATGTTGAGCCAACCTTGCATCCTGGGGATGAAACCTCCTTGATCATGGTGGATTAACTTTTTGATGTGCTGCTGGATTTGGTTTGTAAGTACTTTGTGGAGGATTTTTGCATCAATGTTCATCAAGGATATTCGCCTGAAGTTTCCTTTTTGTTGTTGTTGTGTCTCTGCCTGGTTTTAGTATCAGGATAATGCTGGCCTCATAGAATGAGTTGGGGAGGAGTCCTCAAAGAGCCACAAACAGAACTACCATTTGACCCAGCAATCCCATTACTGGATACATACAGAGGAATATAACTCATTCTACCATAAAGACACAGGCACACAAATATACATTGCAGTACTATTCATAATAGCAAAGACTTGGAATCAACCCAAATGCCTATCAATGACAGCTTAGATAAAGAAAACGTGGTACATATACATCATGGAATACTATGCAGCTATTGAAAAGGAACGAGATAATGTCTTTTATAGGAACATGGATGGAGTTGGAGGCTATTATCCTTAGCAAATTAACTTAGGAACAGAAAACCAAATACCACATGTTCTCACTTACAAGTGAGAGCTAAATGATGAGAACTCATGAACACAAAGAAGGGAACAACAGACACTGGGGTCTACTTGAGAGTGGAGGGTGGAGGAGGGAGAGGAACAGAAAAAACAACTATGGGGTGCTAGGCTTAATACCTGGGTGATGAGATAATCTGTACAACAAACCCCCATGACACGAGTTTACCAATAAAACAATCCTGCACATGTACTCCTGAATCTAAAATAAAAGTTAAAAATGAAGGAAACAATTTGAAAGCGTTATATTAAAGGACATTTTCTCTGAATTAAAAAAAAGTACTTGCATGAAAGACTTATTTCAGGCTCTGCTTGGGAAAACTCAGTTAAAACAGGCTGCATACACATTCTTTTGATTTTTCTGGTTCCTTCTTCTCATTACTCTGTTAATCACCAGACCTAAAATTCAATACTCATTTTTTTTTCATTTCCAATCACAGACAAAGGCTATAAGATTTAATATTTGAAAACCAAGTATAATCATCTCTTTATGCTCTGTTTCACTTGCATACATTAGGTGTTTAATAACAAGAATTGTGATGATCTTTAAGGTAGCAATTGTTTAAGCAGAAGGATGCATGTGTACATATAAAGAAAAACACGTAAGTTGCTATTCAACAGATGGTTTGAGAGAGCTGGAAATAACTATCTTAACTCAATGACATTTCTAGGGTCGGTCTATAAAGCTTTCTGCCTGGCTTCTTTTCATACTATGTTTTCTAATAAGATGTAAGATTTTATTCTCATGGCTTATTTTAGATATATTGATGGCTTATTTCAAACAGCCTCACTGAGGAAGAAAAAACAGAATGATGTCTTTATAGCTTTGAGTTCTAAAATAGCAATAATACCAGTGTTTGTCAGGTGTAATTATATATGCATATATGTATTAAGGGAGGTTTGTCCTTCAACAATTTTGTAAGAATGAAACATGGCCATTTATATTTATTTCTGGTACAATAAGGATATTGAGTAAAAAATAAATGAAGACTCTTAGATGAAGTACTAGGAGCTACCAGCATACGAGCACGAGATCAAGAAAAATCAACTGCTGAATATCAAACAATTCTTGATTTGGAAAGGACAGATCTAGACCTAAATAGTAGTCCAAAGGGAGCAATTCTATTCAGTGTATGCAGACTATCAGATCAGTTGGCAACACTGCTTCTAATACAAGAGCCAACAAGTATCACTTTATAATATTTGACAGATACCAGGAATCAGCAGCCTGGGTAAACATTGCTGTGCTTGCTTGTCACTAAAGATTGAAAGGCAATGTGTTAAGTTATAAATATGAAGAAAGGAAACTAAGACCCAGTTTCTGGATCTTAGATTTAGTAACTAAAATATTTAACACTGTGGAGCAACTGATTGAGTTTATTCCATGACTTGCCTGAAGAACACATTAACATAAATTAGTCAAGTAATCCATTTCCCTGAAAGCGTAGAAATACCTATGTCAGTTACTATTCTATAATCTGAACACCAGAATTATCCACATGATTAATAACTTGATAAAATTATTAAATAACATTTTAATTATAGTTTGTTGGAACAGATTACTTCAGTTGAAAAAATTATAAAGTGAAAGCTGTTTACATAATTGCTTTTAATCCTTTAGGAAAATATGTTTTTATTTAAATAAGCATATATATAAATATATATATAATTATGTATAAATACATTTTTAAAATATTTTTAAAAATATATTTAAATATATTTATGTTTGTTTCTATAATCCCATCCCTTGACTAAATATATTTAATCATACACACACACGCACACACACATTTCATTTTTAAAAATTCCTCTTGAAGCTCTGTGCAATTTACTCTGGTCAGAAAGTGAAAACCTTGGTTTCTATAAGCCCATCCCCTGACTTCACATTTTACTAGAATGTAAGTTCTCATAGGTATATTATCATGGCTTTTCCTAGTATCCAACTGTATGAAAATTTGATAGATGTTTACATAGCCATCTCGGTAAAGTTAATGTTATGAAAGTGCTCTAATCAATTTGCTTGACATTCTATATGCTGACTTGGCAATAATCACTAGCAGTATACATATTCAGAAAAGAGCCAAGAGTGCTGGGCATGGTGGCTCACGCCTGTAATCCCAGCACTTTGGAAGGCCAAAGAGGGTGGAGCATGAGGTCAGGAGTTTGAGATCTGCCTGGCCAGCATGGTGAAACGCCATTTCTACTAAAAATACAAAAAGTAGCTGGGCATGGTGGCGTGCACCTGTAGTCCCAGCTACTTGGGAGGCTGAGGCAGGATAATCACTTGAACCTAGGAGGCGAAGGTTGCAGTGAGCCAAGATCGTGCCACTGCACTCCAGCTTGGGTGACAGAGCGAGACTCCATCTCAAAAAAATAAAAATAAAAAATAAAAAATAAAAATAAATAAATAAATAAATAAAAAAGGAAAAGAAAAAGAAAAGAGTCAGGAGTTCATAACAAAGAGAACAACAATGACTGAAAATAGTAGGTGCTATAAATGGCCGTGGCTGGTGGTCACATTTTAGTGGTGGAGACAACCAACAGGATTCAACAAGATCCAACAGGACCAACAGCAGAAACATTCTTTCAATCCCATGATAAGGCTCAGGTATCAACTAGTGGCAGACAGGGTGGACTTTATTGGACATGCATTATGAGGTCTTCATTTTGTAGGAAATTACATACTTGCTCTGGAAACAGGGCAATTATGTGAAATGTTAATGAATACTTTCAAACAAAGGAAATGTCAAAATAGCAAAGTGGGATTGAATTTTATGAGGAGGTTAATTTCTAAAGTCAGCATATGAAACAAAACATTCACAAAGTCAAAATTATCCCTGAAAATGCCTTATGAAAATCCCTTACCACATAAGGAACAGAAAGAAGCTTCTTGAGTCTGACAGGAGATTTTTATTTTATTTTTAAAGCATAGAAACAATTACTATTTCTTTAGTTCTGATTACTACTTTTTCAATTGCAGACCCAATGTAGGTGGCTTACATTTAGGGGAAATTTGGTGCCAATGACATCTTAAAAAAGGCAATGTGTTCCTAATGACTACAAAATGGTTGCGCTCCAAATTATGTAGTATGACTTTTGGAAAGTCACAGAACACCATGTGGCATCAATTACCTTTAAGATTGCTGAGGCCTTTTCACTTACAGATGAAAGCAACAGCACTGAGGTCACTTCTTACGCAAAGCTCTGGGTCTGTGAGACAGGGTCATTTCTCTGTGGAAGAAGGCAGTCCAGAAGTAATCAACCACAAGAAAGAAAATCAGAAAACCCCATAGAATGTTACATTTTGACCCATCACTACTAAGACTCTATGTCAAACTCTTGAGTCTGAATTCATAGTTTGGATTACTGATAGCCTCACAATTAGATGCTCTGACACAGGACCAAGTCAAAAGTTTGGGCCAGTTTGATCATAAACTTTAGCAACAGACAGGCCTGCATTTGAACCTCAGAATAACTTCACAAAAATACTTCTTATTTTGAAATAATTGTAGATTTATGTTCAGTTTTAAGAACTAATATAAAGAGATACCGTGTGTGCTTTACTCAGTTTCCCTGGAAGATAACGTCTTGCAAAATGATAGTACGATATTATAACTAGTGTATTAGTTTGCTAGCGCTGCCATGACGAAGTACCACAAGCCGGGTGGCTTACACAATGGAAACTGATTTCCTCACAATTCTGGAGGATGTAAGTACAAGACCAACATGTCAGCAGGGTTGTTTCCTCTGAGGCATCTCTCCTTGGCTTGTAAATGGCTGTCTTCTCCGTGTGTCTTCGCAAGGTCTTCCTTTTCTATGTGTCTGTGTCCTCATCACCCCTTCTGACAAGGAAACCAGAAATATTGGATTAGGGCCCATCCTAATGACTTCAAGATAACTTAATTGCCTCTTTAAAGACCCTATCTCCAAATATAGTCACTTTCTGAGGTGCTGAGAGTTAGGGCTTCAATGGACAGATTTTGAGGGGACACAATTTGGCCCATAAAAACCAGGATGTTGATATTGATGCAGTCAGGAAACAGACTATTTCTACCACCACAAAGATCTCTCATATTGACCTTTCATTGCCACAGCCCACTTAAACCCTAGCAATCACTAAACTACTCTCCATTTTTATAATTTTATCATTTCAAAAATGTCTCATAAATGGTATTATACAGTATATAATTTTTGAGACTGGCTTTTTAAACTCAGCATAATTCTCTGGAGGTTCATCCAGATGGTTGTGCAGTTCATTCCTTTTTATTGCTGAGTAGTATTCCATGGTATGGTTGTACTACAGTTTAACCATTCATCCATTGAAGAATATCAGAATTGTCTTCAGTTTTTGGCTATTACAAACAAAGCTGCCATAAATATCCATGTGCAGAATTTTCAGTAAACACGAGTTTTCATTTCTATGGGAGAAATACCCAGGAGTGCAATTGCTGGAATGTTTAGATTTTTTAAGAAACTGCCGAACTGTTTCCCAGAAGGTCTATGTTATTTATATTTCCACTAGCAATATAAGTGGTCCAAGTTTTCTCAATCCTTATCAGCATTTGGTGTTCTCAGTATTTTTTATTCTAGTCATTCTCATAGGTGTAAAGTAATATTTCATTGTAATTTTAAATTGCACTTTGATGTCTACTAATGTTGAACATCTTTTCAACATTGTATACACTCTTCCTAACGACTGTCATTTACCAATTGTATATATTCTTGGGTGAAATGTCTCTTCATATCCTTCACCCATTTTCAAATTGGATTCTCTTTTGACTATTGAATTTTGAGAGTATTTGATATATTCCAGATACCAGTCCTTTGTCAAATAGATGGTTTGCAAATAATTTATCTCAGTTTGTAGCTTATTTTTTCATCCTCTTAACAGACACTTTTGCAGTGTGAAAGTTTTCATTTATGAGACTTTATATCTTATTTTTACATGGTGTTTTAGCTGTTTTTTTTTCTGACACAGCTTCAGCAGGGGAAAAGGGGAGTGCCATTTCATTACTCCAGAGTGGAGGTGGAAGTCCAGGTATTCCACACAGTCTTCACTGACACCCTGGGGAGGGCAGGGTCCTTGATACTGCCTAAGAGGATGAAAGTCCACATTCCTAACTCACACTCCTTATACCACCTTATAGCCTCCAGAAAGTGAAACCCTAAGTTCTCCACCAGTTTTTCTGTGATATTTGGCTGAAGTAAAGAAGTTGTTACCTAAAAGTTTTCTGCCTTGCTAGATTTCCCCCTTTCCTGATTGTTTTAGTACAGAAAGAAAGATTTTGTTTGGATATTTTTGGTCTATGCCCACTGGCATTTCCAGTTTGCTAGCCATTTCAGTTCCAACTCTGAGATATATGAGGCTAAAAGAAAGCCTTGGGAATACCCCATCTGTTGATCTTGTATCTTAGGGTTCCTAGCTTGTGGGCCTTTTCTCTATGTTTTAGGGTCGTGTGTGTGTGTGTTTTAATATAATGTCCAGGTTTTTTATTGTACTAAGTGGAAGGAGAATGGACAAGTACTTCAACTCAATCTTCCTGGAAGTCTTTCATTGTTATTTTACTGATTGTGGTGAGTTACTTAATCTCTTTATATCACAGGTTTTTAGTCTGCAAGGGGGGAAAACATCTACCTCACAGGGTGGTCAGAAGAATCTATATAAAGTATTTGACTTATACTGAAATACTGAATTGCTCCTCTTTGAAATGAAACTATGCTACCGTTCTTCTGATCTTTCAAATATGTATCACAAAAGACTTCTGAATTTTCTAGTTCCAAGGAGACTTAATATCTGCCAGACCCTCATAACTTCTCAACACTATTGGAACTACCCCTGACTTTCCCACTTGGGATTGGTGATCTTGCTATGTATAGGAAAATGTGATTTCCCTAGCAAAGCCCTAGCACATAGTAGACACTCAAATGCCTAATCATTTGCAAGTTCCTCCTATACTATTATGATTTTACAACGAGTCTTTAGGCCAATCCTCAGCAACAGGGCTATTTCCTCAGTAACAAAATGGGAATGACATCTGACATCTATTTCATAGGAACAAAGTGGCTACACATATAAACACTCTCTTCTGAATAATATCTTCACCTTTTACCAAAAAAAAGCACATAGCTACAATAACATCCTGCTATTTCACGTGTCTTGCCCTATCCTTATTCCCAGTTTCCCAGTGTTTCACAGCAGGATTATAGTGAAGCCAGTAGGACAAAGGTAGACACAGTTGCCAGTAGTCAAGGACTACCTTGTAAAGGAGTTACAGCCACCACAAGGGAAAACTCAGGACTTCATTCTAGTAATCACAGATCAGGCTTTCCTTTACTATAAAACAGCACTATAGGTACATTGCTAGTGTAATGTATAGATAGAGCCTTGTTTCTCCTATGTCAAATTATTGAATGAGAGCTCTGCATAGCAAGTCTAAACTGAACATTTAAAAAATGTATCATTTATTGGGTGAAGAATACTAAACGTTAATTAATTTTATACCTCTATAACAATGGAGTATACAATGATATGTTCTTTAAGTTATTGAATAGTTATTAGTTACTAATGATTCTTAACTAGTTTAGGTTTAGTGCTAGAGAAAATTGCAAGGTATGAAAATCATAATCTCAAGGTTAATAGGTTCAGCTTCTGCATTCTGTCAAGTCAAGGTAATTTTAAGGTGAAGATTCTCTCAGGTGTTTTGAGGAACCTCAGATATAGTAATCAGATTGCCATACCAATAGTCTATTTAAAATTTTTTATTTACCATAAACACAATAAATTATTCCATCTAACTTTCACATACCCATTTTTCTTTATTTTTCTGGAAGAAGCAAATTTTCCAGAATCTCCTTCCCTACTTTGGAAGGGAATTGAAAGATAAGATTCCTTAAGACCAGTCTATCTTATGTGACTATCAGGTGTCTTCCTCTGTGGAAATATATTTTGTTTGTGCATGTTGTAGAAGGAACTCTTATGCTCAAAAATATAGGCTTGTAATCTTCAGATAGTCAAATACACATTCATCTGTTCTTTTCTCCTAGTTCTCTGTAGAAGCCAAGTTTGTCCAGATTTTGGATTACATTTCTCTGGTTACCAAGGGATGTGAAGAATGTCTCAAGTCACATGGAAACTATTTACTTTTTTATGTAACTTATTTAAAAGGTCTCCTTGAAGACAGGGGTCATATTTATTCTCCTTGTCACCCCAGCACCTAGCTCATTGCCTAGAAACTAGTAAGCATTAGTTGAATGAAATTAATGTGAAAAGATTTTTTTAAAAAAACACACAATCAAAAGGAGTTCACTCAAACATTTATCTAAAGTGTTGCAACATATTGAGTGTTCAAGTTGAGTGTTCTGCAGGGAATAAGACACTCAAGATTGAGGCCACAGTTTAGCAGACAATGGTGTGGCAACCGGGTTTAGTGAGAAGAAGAGGGGAACAGTTGGGAATAGGGTCTTTCAAGGGTCACTGAAAATGTATGTGTCTACTTTCCAATGGATTTAATGCTGCTTTAACTTGAGAACATTCAAAACAGAGCCTGAAAATTTGGACTCCAGTGGGGATGGAAAGGAACAGATGAGCCATCAAAAGAAAGAAACATGGAGGTTCTAGAAATTGAGTACGAGTAAACCAGAAAGAGATGGAAATTTTGTTGATATCAAGATAGTATTAGATAATATAGAAAACATCAAGTTTACTTTGGGAAAAAAAATCCTTTGGTGACAAACAGGTTCTTCATCTGTCTTGGACTATATGAACTTCTTTTTCTTTTCTTCTTAACAGGGGGCTTTTCTCACAGAAATATTTTTGGATAAGTTAGATTTTTACTGAAAGTTGGTTTTATTTAAAGTACTCAGTTGCCAGAATATGCAATCTTATTTCCCAGTAAGAAACATTTGGGGAAAAATTGGGACTCCATCAAAAATACAACAGATAAAGAATTATCAGTATTTATATTTCCACGAGTATAGTAGATTAGATATCCTAAGAAAAACCCCACCCAATGAATCTAAGAGAATGAATAGAAATATAAAAAAATCTTTTAGAAAGTGTCAACAGGCTGATAAAAAATTAAAGAATATGAAAAATTCCTCAAATTATTTAAAACTAGGAGTGCTGGGTGATACTCAGGTACCACCAAATCAGCCTGTTGACCTGTCAGTTTCTGCTGAACTCTGGAGATTTTTGAGCTGCTTCTTTGTGAGCTAATATGAAGAACTAAATCCTGTGGTGTATCTAGTTGGGGAACATAGGGGGAGATCCTGCATGAAATTTTGACTTTTTCAGGATATAAGGAAAAAAAAGTTGCCAAAAAGATAAAATCAAGGAAACTTTCCTTCTCAAACTTTGTTGTAGGTAAAGGGAAAAGAAAATAAATTCTTCCCTGAGAACACATAATCATATATTAGTTCTCAGGTTTGCTGTCTAAATTCAAATAACCTGTATGGTTCAAGGAAATCTCAAGCATAGAATTTAATTTGAATTCCTGGATTTGTCATACCAGCAAGCTACTGAGAAAAGAAAATATCAATCCTCGCTGAGTAATTTAACAGGTCCTGTGGAATTCCACAGTTAAATCTCCAGAAAATTAAGCTTATCTACACACACATATCAAAATACAGATCACAAAATAATAATGAAAACATACTATGAGTAAGAACCAGCAGAAGTAAACCACAAAGGTTTCAGATATCAGAATTATCAATCAGAATAAAAAGCATATATGTGTAAAGAAATGAGATCCTTAAAAATGAACTTGGAACAAGAGAGTTTTAAAGAACAAGGACTAAGAGATTTTAAATACAATCAAATAGAATATGTAGAAAAAGAAGACTACAGCACATAAAATGTGAAATTTAGAGCATGAATTAAGCTATACATTTTATTTTTGCTGTGTCTAAACTGGAAGTCTAACGTGAAGAGACTTCCAAAACACACCCAGAAGGATTGATATATAAATATAAAAGAGAAAGCAAGAAATATGGAGAATAGAATGAAAAGTAACACAGTTCTAACTGGAGCTCCAAAAGGATGTGAAAGCCTAAGGGAGAGATAGATAGTGCTGGTAACTTTTTACAATTACTAATAAGCCAAGATTTAGAAGTCCAAGGCAGTAAAAATAAAAATAAAATCACATTAACACATCATAAATGTTGCAGAAAGATAGATTGTGAAAGTAGTCAGAAAGAAATGAAAGATAATCTACAAAATAAAGGTAATTAGAATCGTGACTGAACCATCAGAGTAGCATGGAAGGCAGAAGACAGTTGATTTATTTAAAGTAGGGAAAAGAGAAAACTTGGACTCTATACCTAGAGACATTCTCAAGAAAACAAGACGTTAAAAACTTTACTTTTTACAACCCAGAACTTCTCTAGTAAATTCAGATGAATGTTATTCAAACAGATGGGAAATAATTCTACATGAAGGGGATGAAATGTAAAAAAAGTAATGCCTAGCCTGTAGCTAATACCTAATTTGGCAGCATAATAGTTCAAAAGTGCATTGCTCATATCTCCTTTTAAGAGAGAACCTGTAATGAGGAGTGTAGTCTATTGATAGCCTCTAGCTGCAGCACCTTTGGGATCTATTGCTGTGTTTGAGCCAAGGACAACTTTTCCTAGACAGCTCCCAGCCAATGACTTAGAACATCAGGGATCCCAAAGTGCAGCTATTTATGGCCAATGCAAATCTCCTGTGATAGGCAGTCTGCTCTGGAACTCTCTATCAAGTTGGCCAAGACTCTCAAAGCTGTACTTCGGTCTCATGCTGCTTCTATCCAATCCCCTTTCCTTCCCTGCCTTCTTTCATAGGTGTCAGACCTGCATCTCAGTCTGAAGGCTTTCCCTATTCTTGTTTACTTTCCCCTTATGTTTCATAGGCATTGCCAACAATAAAACTCAAGCATTCTTATCTCTGTCTTTGTGACTGCTTCCTGGAAGACAAATCTCACACAATTGGTATACCTGGATGGTCTAAGAAAGCAGGTAGTAAGATACAGTTTGGGGACTTGTCACTCACCAACTGGGTAGTAAGAAGTACCTCATATTAAGTGATATATGGGGAAAGGCTACTCCCTGCCACAGGTAGAGGCCCAGTTGATAAAAATTTCACTGGTGGTTAGGACAAGATAAATATCCTGATGGAGGTATACCTTTGCTAGTGGGACAACTCAGGCATTTAAAATATAATAAGAGTAACAAGATATACAAGGAAAGTAGAATTAGCTGGTTATTAATAAGTTGCATTAACTAACTACAGAGGGGTTATGAGACACTAAAGGCAGTAAAAAAGTTGAAAACTAAGTATGAGAACTAGAGGGCCTGTTTAGTCACTTACAAAGAAGCCCTTATGTTTTTCAGAACAGGAGAGCAGACCCAACTGATGAACAAACTCCAAATTTCATAATTAAAACTGAGAAGGTTCAAAGACAATTGAAAGCAAGAATTATCATTATCTTGCTTTCAAGATAATGCTCAGCTAACGTTCGTTATACTAAAGACAAGGCTTTGTTTGGGGGAACATGGTAAAAAGTGTCTGGATAGGTGTCCTTGTGAACTGTGGCTCTGTGGACGCCCTGAACCAGAACCTATAAAAGTGGCTCAGCCCTACCTATTAAAGGCCAACTTTGACCTCATGCAGGAAGATTCCTCAAAGGGTTCTTCCTCATAAGGCATCAGGCACCCATTTCAGGAAATGCCCCCATTTTGTCTCCTAGATCTTAGGCTGATAACTAGGGTTAAGTCACAGCACAAGCCAGCTGAGGGTGTGCCAGTTTTCTTAAGGGAGGAGAGAAATTAAGTCCCAAATGAACTGCAAGAATTCATTTAGTGATATGGTTTGGCTGTGTCCTCACCCAAATCTCATCTTGAATTGTAGCTCCCATAATTCCCACATGACGTGGGAGAGAACTAGTGGGAGATAATTGAATCATGTGGGAGTTTCCTCCCTGCTGTTCTTATGGTAGTGAATAAGTCTTATGAGATCTGATGGTTTTATAAAGGGAAACACCTTTTGTCTGGTTCTCATTCTCTCTTGCCTGCCACCATGTAAGACATGACTTTCGCCTTCTGCCATGATTGTGAGGCCTCCCCAGCCACGTGGAACCGTGAGTCCATTAAACTTCATTTTTTAAATAAATTACCCAGTCTCAGGTATGTTTTTCTTAGCAGTGTGAGAACAGACAAATACAGTAAATTGGTACCAGGAGTGGGGTGTTACTGTAAAGATACCTGAAAATGTGGAAGTGACTTAGGAAGTGGGTAACAGGCAGATGTTGGAACAGTTTGAAGGGCTCAGAAGAAGACAGGAAAATGTGGGAAAGTTTGGAACTTCCTAGAGACTTGTTGAATAGCTTTGACCAAAATGCTGATGATATAGAAAATAAAATCCAGGCTGAGGTGGTCTCAGATGGAGATGAGAAACTTGTTGGGAACTGGAGTAAAGGTGACTGTTGCTATGTTTTAGCAAAGAGACTGGCAGTATTTTGCCCCTGCCCTAGAGATTTGTGGAAATTTGAACTTGAGAGAGATGATTTAGAGTATCTGGCAGAAGAAATTTCTAAGCAGCAAAGCATTCAAGAGGTGAGTTAGGTGCTGTTAAATGCATTCAGTTTTAAAAGAAAAACCAGAGCATACAATTTGAAAAATAAAATAAAATAAAAAATAGAAGCCTGAAAATGTGATAGAAAAGAAAAACCCATTTTCTGAGGAGAAATTCAAGCTGGTTGCAGAAATCTGCATAAATAACAGGGATTCAGGTGTTAATCACCAAAACAATGGGGAAAATGTTTCCAGGGCATGTCAGAGACCTTTGAGGCAGTCCTTCCCATCACAGGCCCAGAGGCCTAGGAAAATAAAAATGGTTTCATGGGCCAGACCCAGGGCCCACCTGCTATGTGCAGCCTAGGGACTTGATGCCCTGCATTCCAGCCATTCTAGCCATGGCTAAAAGAGGCCAAAGTACAGTTCTGGCCTTGGCTTCAGAGTGTGAAAGCCCCAAGCCTTGGTAGCCTCCACATGGTGTTGAGCCTTCAGGTGCACAGAAGTCAAGAATTGAGGTTTGGGAGTCTCCACCTAGATTTCAGAGGATGTATGAAAACCTCTGGATGTCCAGGCTGAAGTTTGTTGCAGGGGCAGGGCCCTCATAAAGAACCTCTTCTAGGGAAGTGTGGGAGGGAAATGTGGAGTTGAAGCCCTCACACAGAGTCCCTACTTGGGCACTGCCTAGTGGAGCTGTGAGAAGAGGGCCACTGTCCTCCAGACCCCAGAAGTGGGTGTGCTGTGACTTTGCACCATGAGCCTGGAAAAGCTGTAGACACTCAACACCAGCCCATGAAAGCAGCCAGGAGGGAAGCTGTGCTCTGCAAAGCCATAGGGTGGAGCTGCCCAAGACCATGGGAACCCACTTCTTGCATCGGCACACTTTAGATGTGAGACATGGAGTCAAAGGATATCATTTTGGAGTTTTAAGATTTGATTGCCCCATGGGATTTCAGACTTTCATGGGGCATTCAGCTCCTTCATTTTGGCCCATTTCTACCATTTGGAATTGGTGTATTTACTTAATACCTTAGTATCCCCATTGTATCCAGGAAGTAACTAACTTGCTTTTGATTTTACAGGTTCATAGGCAGAAGAGACTTGCCTTGTCTTGTATGAAACTTTGGACTGTGGACTTTTGAGTTAATGCTGAAATAAGACTTTGGGGACTATTGGGAAGGCTTGATTGGTTTTGAAATGTGGGGACATGAGATTTGGGAGGGACCAGGGTCACAATGATACAGTTTGGCTGTGTCCCCACCCAAATCTCATCTTGAATTTTAGCTCCCATAATTCCCACATGTTGTGGGAGGGACCCAGTGGGAGATAATTAAATCATGGGGGTAGTTTCCCCCATACTGTTCTCATGGTAGTGAATAAGTCTCACAAGATCTGATGGCTTTATAAGGGGAAACCCCTTTCACTTGGTTCTCATTCTCTCTTGCCTGCCGCCATGTAAGACATGCCTTTTGCCTTCTGCCATGATTGTGAGGCCTCCCCACCCATGTGGAACTGTGAGTCCATTAAACCTCTTTTTCTTTATAAATTACCCAGTCTCAGGTATGTCATTAACAGCAGCATGAAAATGAACTAATACAATGATACATTGTAATGATTCCACCAGTCATTTCCCAACAAGATCTATAGCCATTTACTTGAACATAAGGAAAAGGGGAATACTCAGACATTTCAAGGACTTTTAGTTATAGGTTCTTAGTTGACACTGATACCCAAGGAACAAAATCAAGTCTCTGCTGTTAGAGTTGGCATACAAATACCAGATAATAGATTCTGGCTTACAGTATATCTACTTGGTCTAAGTTGGCTCATTAATAGCATTGGAGCTAGTGAGGGACAATGTTGTGGTACTTACATGCCAGAAACTAGGGGGTCAAAATTACGTATCAACCAGCAGGGACAGAGACACAGCCTAGGGGGCTTAGCCTGCAGGGAGTTGCAGTGTCTCTAGAAACAAAATAAATTAGCAGTTAATGAGGGTGCAGTTATCACTCTCATTATTGCTAGTTAATGAGACTAGCAGTTATTTCACTAGTCTTCAAGTGTATAACTAGGGCTGACAAACTTGGAAGTTGGCATAACTCTCAAATTGGGTCTTGGTTCTATTGGTAGGAACCATTATAGTAGGGAAGACAATTATAGTAAGGAAGTCTCCGAAATACCCCACACTCAATAGACAATAAAAAATGAGGCCAGGGACAGTGGCTTACACCTATAATTCCAGCACTTCGGGACGCCGAGGCGGGTGGATTGCTTGAGCTCAGGAGTTTGCGACCAGCCTGGGCAAAATGGTGAAACCTCGTCTCCACCAAAATACAAAAAATTAGCCCGGCATGGTGGCGTGTGCCTGTAGTCCCAGCTACTCGGGAGGCTGAGGCAGGAGAATTGCTTGAACCTGAGATCACACCACTGCACTCCAGCCTGGGTAACAGAGCGAGACACTGTCTCAAAACAACAACAACAACCACAACAACAAAACCCCCACATTTCAGAAAAAGTGGCAGAGAAGAGTACTATCCCTAAAGATCTAAAGGATACAAGCATGGTGGTCCCTATCACATCACCACTTAGTTTATTACTCTGACTGTAAAGAAATGGAGTGAATCCTGGAGAATAACTGCAGACTACTGCAAGTGAGAGGAGGGGCCAGCTGGGCTTCCTGGGTCGAAACTCACTCATTTCCTGCATCAGGACTTCCTGCGGTCCTGGATGGGTAATATTGAAGATATATGCTTAAAATATTCCTAATACTAGGATTTGTGCATGTGTTTTCTTCCCCAAGACAGCTACAAACAGCGAAAATTTTGCTGTAAGTTTCCTTGTGTCCTTCTCTCCCTCTCTCTTCCCCTAAAAGGAATGTTAACTGCCTGTTTTTCTGTGACCAGTGGACTTTATCTATCCTCCCAATTCCAATTCCTTGTGAACATACTTTGTAAAGTCCTGTAAGATCCTGTTTCTTTTGCCATGCTGCTGCAAGGTCATAAAGTAGACAAAACCTAAGTTGCAATTCCGGTTTTCCTCAAGATCTAAGACATGTCACAAATGGTTAATTGCCTTTTGATTCTCACTCTGGTAACATTTTCTCACCGCACCTATTTCCCACATTAGTGTTTAAAAGGCAATCACACAATCTAACTCTGGCTACCTGTCCGGGACCCCTTCCATGCTGTGGAAGCTTTGTACTTTCACTCTGCTCAATAAAGCCTACAGCTTTTTCTCTCTCTCAGTCCGTGTCTCTATCATGTGCTGCGGTCAGCCACCACACCAATTCTTCAGCGTGGCTAGGCAAGAACCTTAGGCGTTACACAAGCTCAACCAAAGAGTAGCCCCTATCATAGCCACTATGCTGGTTGTGATAGCATTGCTAGAGAAGATTAATAAGGCCTCAGGTATATGGTATGCAACCATGAATTTAATAAATGTTTTCTAGCCTCATCAAGAATGAGAAACAGAAATTCTTGCACTCACATAGAACAAAGAAAATGTCTTTATAGTTTTGCCTTGGGGATATCGGTTCTCTGGTCCTTTCTCATAGTCCAAAGAGATCTGGACTGCCAACTAGTACTCATCAGTGATAGAAAAGAAATGGAATCATCAGGTTTCAAAATTCATGAAGAGAAGGTCTGTCAAATCCAGGAAGGATGCTTGGTGTCAGCAGATAACTTCAAATGGACTTTGCTAAAATCTTCCATGGTACAATTTATTACCACTGAGACAAATTGGCTCTGATACTCAACATTGATGTGGAAACTTCTCTAGAATTAGAGAAGATATGTCCTTTCGTGTCTCATCTGTAACTAACATAATGTTGAAAAAAACTGTAAAAGTGATAGAGACCGAAACCATGAACGACAGAATTGGTTGAGCATCTTCAAATAAATTTTATAAAATTGTCCACTATGAGTGAAAATGTAGTAGTAATAGCATGTTTACTTTCTGGATAGGTTGAAGCCACAGCAATTAGAGTGGCATAATTTTTAAAAAGAGAAAGAGAGACTTTAGTCTTCGTGGTTTCTATCTAGGCCATCCTAACACATTTATCCTCTTCATTGCTAGGGAAAGACATTTTACAGGGGCAATTATTCATGATTTATGAAAAGACTTTGTCTTTTATTCAGAAACTTCACTGTCTTTATTAACCCCAAATCCTTTGGGAAAGTAGAAAGATTCTTAACAGACTTGGAAAGTTACAACCATTAGAGACTTTAATGGTTATAACTTTCAACCATTGGAAGCATTCTTCAGAGAATTTGCAGGTCAACTGCTGACTCAAGATCCTGCTGAGGTCAATTGACCTACAAGTCAAATGCTAACTTCAAGCAGATCACTAAAGGCGTGAAGTTCACTCATGCCCAAAATTTAAACATGTCCAGAACCATGCATTGTTATACTCTCTATTGCTCAAGGATTGGTCAGACAAGGAGTAACTGGATAGACTAGGGACCCACCAGGACAGAATTGTTCCCAGAGGCACACACTGCATGCCCTTCCAAGAATTTCTGCTTATCTCATAGAGATTGTGTTAAAACAGTAACTCGTCTCTGAAAAATGGCTGGCTCAAATTTTTCTGAAGATGCCTGTCATCTCGAGTATATAATCTTACTGTATATAAGATCAAGAGATAAAATGCAAGTGTTATTTTTATTATTTTTTTTTAATTTTAGAGATAGGGTCTTACCCTGTCTCCCAGGCTAGAGGGCAGTCATAGAATTATAGTTCACTGCAACCTCAAACTCTTGGGTTCAAGCGACCCCCCTACCTCAGCTTCCTGAGTAGCTAGGACTACAAAAATGCACTACCATGCCCAGCTTTTTTTTTTTTTTTTTTTTTTTTTTTGAGACAGAGTCTCACTATGTCGCCCAGGCTAGAGTGCAGTGGTGCTGTCTCGGCTCACTGCAAGCTCTGTGTCCCAGGTTCATGCCATTCTCCTGCCTCAGTCTCCCGAATAGGTAGGACTACAGGTGCCTGTCACCACGCCTGGATAATTTTTTGTATTTTTAGGAGAGACAGGGTTTCACTGTGTTAGCCAGGATTGTCTCGACCTCCTGACCTCATGATCTGCCCACCTCAGCCTCCCAAAGTGCTGGCACTACAGGTGTGAGCCACTGCACCTGGCTGCTTTTTTTTTTTTTTTTTTTTTTTTTAAAGATGGGGTTTTACTATTTTGCTCAGACTGGTCTTAAACTCCTGACCTCACATGATCCTCCTATTTCAGCCTTCCAAAGTGGCAAGTGCTCTTTAAATCCAAATTTTACAGTACTGAAAAGTCAGGATAGAAATTGGCAGGGGGACTTGGGCTGCCTCTGAATTAAAGACAGCAAAGACCATCATGAAGCTGGTGTGTATACACTTTTGACAGCCATACTCCAGCATTGGAATTCCTGTTTGCCTTGGCCCTGGGGATTCCACAAGGCCCAATCTGGTTTATACCATATGTACCAACCTAACTCAAACCCTGTGCAACTCTTCCCTGACATGTGTCTGCAGGTAGAATGCAAAGGTAAAAACCAGGGAAAAACCCCAGTAAGACTTTCAAAACAAGAGGAATGAAAATTGAAGGCACATGGACTAGGATTCCTCAAAATCATGAAAGACATTTTCCCAGTATTACTGTTCAAAAGTTGTAATTAAAAGAGTTTAACTGCCCCAAAAGTGAGCATGATTGTTCTTACTTCTTAAGCTAAAAAACCCACAAGGCATTAAAGGAGTCAAAAAACCCTTCGTAGATATTAGCTCAAGATTTGAGGACATCTTTGATCTACAGATCTTTGTATTGAGAATAGCAAACTACAAGTATAGCAGTTATTTTGAAGTTTGTTTTTATAATTGAGCTTCTGATGTTTTAAAAACTTGAATGTTTCCAGTAATCAGAATTAATTTTTCTGATATTTTCTTATAGCCTAGATAGTGTTAATGTTTTTCCTAATCAGGTAAGTTTTGAGAGTATCTTTCCTTGGGTTTGGTATTGTTTTAGGATTGGTTTGAAAGTACCCAATTTTCACAGTCTAGAAAAAGTTACCTAAATAAAATAAAGGATTTATGAAATAGATCTTACCTCACTTGTACAAAGTGATTAAAAATAATTGTGGATTCTGAGATACATTTATCTCTTATCAGAGGTTTAAATGTACATAAGGCAAAATGAGTACAAAAGCTGTATCCACAGAGTAAAAGTGGTATTGAATGGGCAGTGTGCAAGCTTGGCACTCAAAGTGACCATGGCAGAGAGATGTATGTTGGTTGCCCCTAATATTCACTGACGGTTATTCAAAAATCTTTGTAAAAACAGTATAGATATGAAAGTCAAATTGGAAAGCATGTAACAGAAACTCTTCTTCTATAATCAATTTCTTCTTAGCTCTGGAGCCTCACTCCCATTCAGCACTAGAAAAAGTGGTCTAAAACAATACTTCTTTCCAGCCAAGTTCAAAATATTTAATTGCATTCATGTTTAAAGGTGCATTTTGAAGCTTTCTCTTCATCCACTCTCTGGGTTTCTGAGAAGTGATGTCCACTAAGCTGTGGGAAGAAAGGGGATAGCCATATATTTCTAGGTTCTTTTGCATAGCTGCTGGTGCCTAGAGATTTGGTCTTAGAGCACAGACATTGGCCAATAAGGACTCCATCATATGGCATGAGTTTTTCCTGTAGATGCTCCTTGCTTCCTTGGTGGCTTCCAAATATACATGATCCTTTGAAGATTATATATAACCTATACCAGGGACTATACCAGGGACTGGCAAGCTATGCCCATGGTCAAATGTGGCCTACAGCCTGATTTTGTATGACCTAGGAACTATGAAGGTATTTACATTTTTAAAGGACTGTAAAGAAGAAGGAGGAGAGAAAGAGCCCATATATGGCTTGCAAAGCCTTAAGTATTACAATCTGGCCCATTAGAGGAAAAAATTGCCAACCTCTGCTCTACATATGGATCCCTTGAACTGGCCCACATTTCTCTTCAATGTTGTCACTTCTCTCCATTTGCCAGTTCTGTGGTGTTTGTGCTCTTATACTCAATGATCAAGTGTTAACCACCTGGGTTCGTGAGGAGCTTGAGTCTTCTTCATGTTAAGCTCATAGCTGTGGTTAATTAGGGGTTGCTTTGGCCTTCTCTAGCCTATTCAGACTTCTTTACTTTCTCCAACCACCTCTGGTGTCCTAGCATTGTCGTGTGGGTCTGGTCCTATTTCTACTCTAAACATGAAGCTGGTTCCAGCCCCACTCAAGCCTTATGAAAGAGTCTGTTGTCCACCCCAACCCCCAGGGTAGAGGAGCATCATTCATTTCTGTTATTTCTCAAAATATGTACTACAATACATTAATGTCTAAAGTTACTCAAGGGTCCATTAAAAGGACAAATCCATGAAGCTGGACCCAGAGTAACCTCAATGTAATTCCCTGAAAATTTCTGATTACACAAACAAATTTTGACAAAAGACAGGTATTACTAAGTTATCCATTTATTCTTTATACCAATATTAAAATGTGTGGTAAGAAGGCAAATCATATGAGGAATTTTCTCAACATCACTACATTTGTAGCAAGGGGGAAAAGAGATATTAGCTCTATTAATTGTAGATACCGATGATTTAGATTTTGATATTCATTCAGTATTGTTTCAATGTTATATTTGGGCAACTAGTTTAGAAATATTAGGCCTTAAGATAAATGTATTAGTCCGTTTTGATGCTGCTGATAAAGACATACCCGAGACTGGGCAATTTACAAAAGAAAGAGGTTTAACTGGACTCACAATTCCACGTGGCTGGGGAGGCCTCACAATCATGGTGGAAGACAAGGAGGAGCAAGTCATATCTTACATGGATGGCAGCAGGCAAGGAGAGAGCGTTTTAAAACCTCTCCTTTTTAAAACTCCCCTTTTTAAAACCACCAGATCTCATAAGACTTATTCACTATCACAAGAACAGCATGGGAAAGACCTGCCCCCATGATTCAGTTACCTCCTACTGGGTCCCACAATATGTGGGAATTCAAGATGAGATTTGGGTGGGGATACAGCCAAACCATACCAAGAAAATAAAACAATTAATTGTCTTCTTCTTCTCAGTGACACAGGGGAAGATAGTCCAGTAAACAGCATGACCTCACAGTTACCTGCTACATTAGTCATCCATGTTGGAGGGAAGAACACCTGGATCACGCTACAAATAACTATATAGAAATGGGGCGTTACTATAACTAAAATCCCAAATTGTTTGGCACTGACCTAGGGGTTAGGTGGCAAGAAGGTTAGAGGCTGGAAGGTTAACAATCCATATTAAAGAGTGGTAAAACATTTGATAAAAATGTCACTTGTGACACAGTGGTAGGCAGATCACGTATATGCTTGCTAAACTTGTATTTGTGAGACAAGAGGTTGGAAAAGAGAAGTTTAGTTACCATTGGCTGTATTTGTCAACAAACAAGAAATTAATTAACTCAGGAAATAATTGGCTGGTTTACAAGCAAGAAGAAAAAGGAACAGAGAAGGTCTGGAAGGTTTGAAACTTGCTCTATTGGGAAAGGCACTGCCTCTCATCTCCAGCTGGCAAAAGAGAAAAATGAGAAGGCTTCTGAGTAGCAAAGATTTATTAGAAATTAGTTTTACAGCAAGAACCACATCAAAGGCATGGCCAAAGCTTAAAACTTCTGAATGATCAATTATCATAGAGCACAGGCCCCGTTAAGGTTATAGCATCCTTTCAAGAGGACAATAAGGCTGAGTGAAAAGAGACAATGGCTATGATTTTCCCACTACAACCTTCTAAGCTCAAGCTGGGCACTTAATTAAAAGTAGCACAGTCTTGAAAATAATTGTGAACTTGTCTATTGGCACATGCTGCTGCTTGGAATCCAACAGATAAGAACCCAATTACATTTACAGTTGAGTCTAAAGAAGCATAAAACTAGACCACAATTTGATGACTATTTGAAACTTAAAATCACACTTGGGCCCTAAAGCATAGACTGAGAAAGCTTCTCAACCACTAAGAAGGATACATTCTCTCATGCTCTCCTCAAAGAGGGCCTAGGAAGATAATGAAGAAGCAAGAAACTCCCCAAGGGTGAAGCCATAGGCACTGGGGAACAAGGAAGTAGGAAGTTTCTCCCAGGAAGTAGAATTGAGCCCTAACTAGAAACCTCCCAGCCTCAGCATAAAGGGCCCTGGGCCTCCACATATGTTCAGGGTGATTTCAGAATTGCTATATTCCATTGATCCCAAGTGTCCCATTTTTTTCCCACCTGAATAAGACTGTTTATTGTTGTTATCCATTTGTTATTCTGGCAAAATACATTGAATGTGTGAGAAACTAATAACTTGTCATCTTATAAAGACATATATTTATCTCTCATTGAGTTGAGATGTTGGGATTTGAGTTGTATGTGCTGACTGAAGGTGGCTTTGGGGCGGTCTCTCTCAAGAAAGGATGTTTTGTCTGCAGTGGGGGAAAAAAAGAAGTGACCTGCCTATTTGGTGGCCAGAAAAGCAAATTAGTGTATTTTGTTGACTATTTGTATCACTCTGCTTTCTTAGAAAATGGCAGGATTTTATTTCCTTGTTCTTTTGGAAATGCATAAGGCCTCATGACTACTCCTGGCCAGTGGCTTGTGGGCAATATGTGTCACATCCAGGCAAATTATTTAGTGGTTGGTGCTAGACCCTCCAGAATTCTGTCTTCCCTTTGTCTTAGCAGCCGGCAATGCTTAACATGATAGCTGATACATCAGTCCCTGAGCAACTATGACAAGAAAAAACTCTCTGTTGATCTGTACTTGACAGTTCATTTCTCACTCAGGCTTGCAGCCTGTTTTAAGCCACAAAGATCTGGGGGATGTTTGCTAGTGCAACATAATCTAATCAATCCTGACTGATAAAAGAACCAATGGGGAAGATGAAGGAAAAGGTAATAGGGACCATTTTCTTTTTTTACACAATCCCTAAAAAGTATAAAATTATGGGCTTCTAATTTTAAGGACTAGATATTAATGGTACTTAAATTTGTTCTTCCAAATATATTTGCAAGATATGAAATTGATGAGAGATTAATATTTAAAATGAAATGTATAATAAGAGACAGAAATTCCATGGCAAAAAAAAAAAAAACTGCAAAGTATATATCTATCAGCTATTTATGGAAAAGAAAACCCAAAAGGCTAGCAAGAATATAACAAGATGCTCAAACTCTTAAGTAATCAGAAAGGTAAATTTGTAAAAGATATCACTTTATACCTATTAGCCTGGAAATAGTAAGCTAGATAATTGTTAACTGTTGGCAAGAATGTCGAGATATGGAAGTCCTCAAGAATGGCTGATGGGAAGTGGACTAGTGCAGTCTTTTAACAGGGCAATTGGTCACTAACATAGTCAAGTGAAGAATACTTAAAACTAGTTCTGGGTGTAAAAGGTATTAAATAGAATAAAATAGAATGAGACAAACTATTTCTATAAGTTCATAGATTTATGCAGAACAGTACACATTTTACAAGAACATATATAAAAGAGGATTGACATTAAATTGATTAGAATGTTCACCAATGACACCAGAGGGCAATGGGAGTAAAGAATGAAGATAAATGGAAATGATAAAAGCCTTAATGATAATGAGCCTTGTTGATTAGCACTACCATCTGCACTAGAGATCTACCCCCAAATAAGTAACTTTGTTATTTTCCTCATTCCAACTGGTTATGGCCAGAAAGCAAATATTTTTTTCAGTAATTGTCATATGATGAAAGACATTAAGCCCTATAAAGAAACCCTGAGAAATCCAAGATCCTTTGAGTGTAAGCAAAGGCCAGTAACCATAGGAGAATGATTTTATAACAGTGGTATACAGACAAATGTTTAACAACCGGCTCTGGGTAGGAAGAGTAGAGACTTGATTTGTAGGGCTTGCTGATTTCTGTGATGTAAATATTCCCATCATGGGCTGAGTTTAACTAACACATGGCAAAATTCTTAAGAATTTAACAATTGACCTTCACAAGCTGGTAGGAGCATGCTCCAGCACACTGCCTTTGAAACTCCAGAAATAAAGCATAAGATCCAGTAATCTAAATGCAGAGCTTGCCAAGGGTGGCACATAAAACACTTAGAGGTTTTCTGTCCATAATCTCTCAGAAAGTAATTCATTTCACCTGCATTGACTCTTTAAACTGAGCTAAGGGAAACCTTGTTCATTGTTCAGATTGAAATGTTTATTGTACAAACTTAGACCCCATTGCTTAACAAGGGTCTAGCTAGACCTGAATCAAAAAGTCTAAACATTGGGTGGTCTATTTTGCTACCACCCACAAGGAACAAAGTACAACAGTTGCATATTGTTACAACTTGGACAAAAGATCATAGATCAAGTTAAAAAGTACAGAGTGTCTGGACCTACCAGTTTACAAATGCTTTCCATTTCCCTCAGAACATATTGATGTGGCTCACCCGATGAGCCTGCTTGCCTGTTCAACAGAATGGGTAATTTCCAATATGCTCCAACATTCAGTTTTCTCCTTGTTCCTCTTTTTAGCAGATTATGTTTTACAACAGAGGTATAATTTCTCAGAAAACTATTTTTCTCCACTATTAAGTGACGACAGTACAATTTCCTGAAAGAGCTTTTATGAAATTAGATTTGGAGGTGTCAGTAGAGCCTTGGGACATGGTATATGCTTACATAAGTTTCTTTTTCTTTTTAGTTTCCTCATCCTAACCTACCTTTGTAAACTAAAACAATAAGAACAAGAACAAAATAAGAGCAAATTAGTTTCTAATCTAAGTTTTCCCAGTATCTTCTTTGCTAATAGCTGGTTTACTCCTTAAGAACATTTTCTGTACCCCCCTTTAAAAAATATGACACTTATTTAACCTCAGCTGTAACACTCCCATTTCATCAAACATATATATTATGTCTTCTTCTGACACAAGGAAATCATTACAAAACCCATTTGTCCAAACTTCTTTTTATAAAATCAAACAGCTGAAACTTATTATACTCATCATGCAAGTATAGAATCCATAGATTTAGGCTGAGTGATTCTTAACAAGTCAGGTACTGTAGGTTACAGGCCATCTTGGAAACATAGGAGCATTTTTGGTTGTCTGATGACTGGGGACAGAGACATGGAAGCTCAGGCATTTAGTATGTAGGAACAAGGATGCTAGATATTCTAAAACACACAGGACAATCCAATGCAGGAAATACTGTCTTGCACAATGTTTTAATGTCCCATGATGCCAAACCCACTACAAGTATAAATCAATGATACTTTTTACTAGATGAAATACTGAAAAAATTTACATGTTTATGCAATAAGTCAATGTAATTAAAGTGAAGAATGTTACAGAGAGAAAAGCTTAAATGGGATAAAGACATTATTTTGAAACAGTTGAATAATTTACTTACTCTTTGCTTTCCATCTACTCAATGTAGTATAACTTTCCAATTGCATATTAGTTAAAAAGGGTTTTAGTGCAGAAGTGAAATTACTGCAAAAATGACAAGGCAGATTGCAAATACATAATAGATGTGGGACTTCTTTTAAGTGACTTGATGCCAAATATTATTAAATTATCAGAACACATGGGGATCTCACTACATTTCACTATAAATTTTTTTTTTAATTTCACATGATTACATTTAACATTATTTTTGTAGTACAAGGATAAAAACTTACGTTGTGAAAATAGCATTAAGATTACTTTGGGGTTGTCTGTTTTCAGTTCTTACTCCACAGCTATCCCTGATGGTTCACCACACAATTTCTGTATAGCCTCTTACTTTACTATTTCTTTCTAATCCACTCTATAATCCCTATTGCCTACTGAAGAATATAGCCTCCCATGCCTTTTTAGCCGAGACTGAACATATGTTCTAATATGTAATGGGATTTCAAAATAGGCGGAGGTGTGATACTTCATCACTATTATATCCTATATCATAATATAGGAAATTTTAACCCCATACTTGTAATTCTGAACTTGTTTGCAATAACCATATATCCTCATTGTTTCCACTTCAAGTCTATAATATATTTATACTTTGACTGGGGAACACCCTCTCATTATATACAAATAAGCCCTCTTTTTCTCATACACAAGAATAATACTAGATTTTATTCCAGTGTCCGCCCATACCACTTGCAACAGACTAAATGTCTGTGTCTCCATCATGAATGGGATTAGTACCCTTATGCAAGAGACCCCAGGGATCTCTCTAGCTCTCTTTCAGTCATGTGAAGATACAATGGAAAGTCAGCAATCTGCAATGGGGAAGAACATCCTTACCAGAACCCAACCACACTGGCACCCTGATCTGGGACTCCCAGCCTCCAGAACTATGAGAAAGAAATGTTTGTTTAAGCCACCCACTATGATATTTTTGTTATAGCAGCCCAAATGGACTAAGCTATCACTGCTTCAATTTCTGTCTTATATAGAATAACTTTTGCTCTTCTTACCTACCTATTCAAGAAGGCACTGATGTCTCACTACTTCATTGCCTTTTAATGTGATTAAGACCAAACATTTACATATTGGGACATAGAATTTCTTAATTTTTAAAAATTTCTCTTTTTATTACATTGATTTTTTAAAAACTATATAGTTAGCTTATATTAGTGATAACTTTCATTTTGGCATAGCAAACAGGGCATTACAAACATTTGTTGTAAGGGAACATTGAGTCTGATAGGGTTAGATTTAAGGGAATGTTACAAACATAAGCTCTCCCAGGCTTTAAAGCAAATTCCTTAGCAGTGAGGCCAATCCTCATTTTGTAAGATGGAGGCCAAGTCAGTGATTCTCAGTGTTTGAACAGTATCTTTGCCTAAAATTCTCCTGCATCGCCAAAAAATAAACAAAAAAAATGCTGTCCTTTGGTAGTTTTTAAGAATAAAAATATAACTGACTACTACACATCAATTAAAATGTCTAAAATTTAAAACACACACACACGCACACACACATATGCACACACACACACGCACAACCAATTGCTGGTGAGGATCTGGAGCAATAGGAACCCTCACTCATTGCTGGTGGAAATGCAAAAAGGTACAGTCATCTTGGAATACAGCTTGGCAGTTTCTTACAAAGTTAATAGTCTTACCATACATCTAGCAATAATGCTTATAGATATTTACCCAGCTGATTTGAACATTTATGTCCACACAAAAATCTGCACAGGAATGTCTATAGTAGCTTTATGCATCATCACACAAAAAAACTGAAGGCAACCAAGATGTCCCTCAATTGGTGTTGGACAAACTATGGTGCATCCATATGCACCATATTGGATAATATGAATATTAATTTTATAAATATTAATCAGTGATTTAAAAAAAGAAATGAGATCTTAAACCACACAAAGACATGGATGGATCCTAAACACACATTACACCATGAAAGAAGCCAGTCTGAAAAGGCTACATACTATATTATTCCAATTACATGACACTCTGGAAGAGATAAAACTATACAGACCATAAAGAGAACAGTGGTTGCCAGGCAGAAAGGAGAAGGCTGAATAGGTGAAGTGCAGGAGATTTTTTAGGGCATATGTTCTTTATGATAATGTAATTGTGAATACCTGATATTGCACATTTATCAAAACCCATAGAACTTTATAGCACAAAGAGTAAACCTTAATGTATCCAAATTTTAAAAAAGCATTTAGAAGGTCAGGAAATCCCAGGACAGAATGCAGATGGTGAAAAAACAATCCAATTGTATTACAAATGTATGGAACAATCTCACTGAAGAGGGTGAGGAAATAGGTGTTGACCTAAGTAACTTTGGAAATGAGTGGAGTCTCCAACATTAAAGCAAAAGTTACTGTACATGTGCACTGTACTCTAGTTAGTAAAGTTATTTCCCACTGAGGTACAGCCTAACAATTCTGATACTACTACACATGGATACTAGAATGAATAATTAAGTAAATAGATGGTAGATAACAGGAGTCAATTTTCTCAGTATTGGGAATTTACAAGTAAGCAAAGAAAGGAAGATAGAACAATCCATGTGGCAACAGAGTAGAGTGGAAGACATCAGTATCAGTATAAACTCATGTTTAGCTTAATATAAATATAGATGTTTACATATAAAATATTTATAGAAACATATATGAAAACTTTAGTATGTGGGTTAGTGTATTTTCTTCCTTTGTGGACTGATAGAACCTAAAAGCAATGACAGCTCAATAACAATGAGCATGCCTAGCACCCAGATCTTGGTTTCTAATACCATCCTCCAATAAAAGAAACAGGGGCTCCCTGGAGAAATTGCTGATTCTAGCACTAGGATAGGAAGTGTCCAAGATAAGCCTGGCCTTAAATGTAAAACTTAAAACTGTAAAACTTCTTAGGAAAAAAAAATATGATAAAATTTTCAGGAGCTAAAGCCAGGCAAAAAGTTCTTGGACTTGACACTAAACACAAGATTCCATTAAAAAGTTTCTAATTGGGTTTCATCAAAATGTAAAACTTTCATGCTGTGAAAAACTCCATTAAGAGAGACCAGGCACGGTGGTTCACTCCTGTAATCCCAACACTTTGGGAGGCCAAAGCAGGAGGATCGCATGAGGCCAGGAGTTTGAGACTAGCCTGGGTAACATAGTGAGATCCCATCTCTACAAAAATTTTAAAATTATTAATAGCTGGCCATGGTGGCTCATGTCTGTAGTCCCAGCTACTCAGGAGGCTGAGGTAGGAGGATCCCTTGAGCCCAGAAGGTCAAGGCTGAATTGAGCCATGATCATGCCACTGCACTCCAGCTTAGGCAACAGAGTGACAGCCTGTCTTTAAAAAAAGAGAAAGAACAAAAAACCAATCTACAGGCTGAGAGAAAATATTTATAAAGCACATTTCTGGTAAAGGACTAGCATCTTGAATAAATGCAATAATAGTGAAAAAGCAAAGACTACAATGAGATAATAAGCAAAATACATAAAAAGACGTTGCATCTAAGAGGATATACAGATATCAAATAAGACCATGAAAAGATGTTTAACATTATTGGACATCAAGGAAACACAAATCAAAACCACTATATCACTACACATCTTTCAGAATGGCTAAAATAAAAAATGATGACAACAGCAAACACTGACCAGGATGTAGAGAAACTGGATCATTCATACGCTGCTGACGAATATGTAAAGTGATATAGCAACTCTCGAAAACAGTTTGGCAGTTTCATTGAAAACACAACATGCAGCTACCAAATAGCTCAGCAATTGTGCCCCCGAGCATTTATCACAGATAAATAATAACTTATAGTCACACAGAAATGTATACAGTAGTGTTCCTAGCAATGTTATGTATAATAGCCAAAAATTGGAAATAACCCAGATATCCTGCAATGGGTGAATGGCTACATAAACTGCGGCACTTCCACGCCATAAAATACTACGCAGCAATAAAAAGGAATCAACTATTGCTATCTACAGCAACCTGGATGAATCTCCAGAGAATTAGGTTAAGTTTAAAAAGTCAATCCCCAAAGGTTGCGTACTGTGTGAGTCTATTCACTTAACATTTTTTAAATGATAGATTATACAAATAGAGAACAGCTTGGTAGTTGCCAGAGGTTAAGTGGTATGGGCAGGAAGGTGGATGTGGCTACAAAAGGTCAGCATGGGGGATCCTTGTGGTGATGGAAATGTTTGTAGTTTGACTGTATCAATGTCAATAACATAGTGACAATATTGTACTACAATAGTTTTGCAAGATGTTACCATTGGGGTATACTGGGTAAAGGGTATATCTGATCTCTTTGTATTGTTCTTACAACTGCATGTGAATCTAAAATTGCCTCACATTTCAGTTTAATTCAATAAAAGAATTTCACTGAAAGGCTGGGGAATGGAGATTTATTTGTATAATTATTTGTCTAATTTGTATAATTATTACATAAATAATTCTGTTAGGGGTTGCTATATTAGCCAAGTACTGTGGTATGGAAGAAGTACGGTAATGTTCACTTTGTAGTAGAAAGATTATGGCTTTGTCATTAGAGACTTTGTGTCAAATACATCCCACCACATATCAGCTGTGTGACCTTGGGCAATCTGAGCTTCAGTGTCCTCATCTACAAAGCACAAGATTTCTGTTAAGGCGTAAGCAAGGCAATATCTAAATTAGATATATAAAACACTGTATTTTGAACCTTGGCACTATGCCTCACACATAGTAAGTTCTTAAATGCTAGTTGTCATGAAGGAGAGAGAATCAAAACAATTACTTAGCGCGCAACTGTTTCCTGTGTTCTCTATGTTATACCTGAGAAGTGATTATTAAACAGATTCTAGGACAAGGTGTAAAAATGAGAAACTCAACTAGGCATAGTACCCACACAATGAGGAGTTTCGGTCGCTTAGCGGGCATCAGGGGATTTTATTGCTTGTAACAAGTAAGGAGAACACTGGGCATTAGTTCCCAAAGCAGTGTTTCTCCAAGCTGGGGGCTAGATCAGGTTTTATAAGCATAGGTAATGAGCTGTGACCTGACTGGATCCTGTAATGAGGTGATGCCAGGAGGTATGATCTGACTGGATCCTCCTGGAGGTATGATCTGACTGCATCCTGCCATGGGGTGATGCAAAAGCTTCATCTGTTTGGATCCTGGATCTGCTTATTAATTTAGTTCCTACTCCTTGGTCCAAGTACTTAGAGGTTCCTCCTGTGGTTACATACTTGGTTCATCTGGGCAAGTTCGGGTTGATTGACCTAAGGGTCCATGGCAACTGAAAAACAACTTACAACATTGTTACATAAAAGTTGAACCAGACTGGTTTGGTGCAGCTACCCATCCCCCCCTTTTTATAGCCATTCCTCAATCTTGAGGGAACATGAGCTATGACTACTTTAGCCACTTCCTGCTGATGAGGGGTATAGACCTCGGTCAGAGGAACGTAATTGTTTAGTGCCCTGGTATCAGAGTTACATTTCAGATGTTGTTTTGATCTGGTTGTAGGTAAAGGCATAAAGGGCTAACAACATTACCAGTTCCAGAGAACAAAGAGAACCCTAAGTCTTACAGCAAAAGTTTCCACCCAGGTTCCAAATCAAGACTGTCTATGCAAATGTAGGGTTGAAACTTGAAACTAACTTAGTTCTGATTGGTCAATACAGCTGAGCCCTGATTAGCTAACTCGGTGAGCTTTAATTGACTGGTTTGTGTGAATCCTGAAAGCCTCAAAGTTAAATGCTGCAGGCTTTCCAGGAACTCAGAGCATGTATGTCACCCCTACTCAGCAAATGGCTGCTTTGCTCTATTTTAAATGGAGGCCCAGTTAGCCACTCAAGATCCATCTTGAAGAATTGGCTTAAACCTGTTGGTGGACCACATTGCATTCTATGACAGTGCAGAAGTAGTTGGCTACTTGTTTCAGGTCCATCTGGTCCCTGTCAGGGATCCTAGAGGCAGGGCAGTGGCCAACTGAGCAACTAGACCCACTTACTTATGAGAGGCACTAAGGTACCTATTAAATTTGAACCAAAGTCTCTTGAGTTGTTCTGATTTCCAGCTGGAGTGAATTTAAAGTCTCAAAGATTGCATGAGCAAGATCCTGGTGGGGGTCTCTTACAGACATCTGTTGAAATAGGCTAGAATAATTTTAAAGAGGAGCTAAGTGCTTAGCTCAAATATAAGGGGAATCATTAAGACATGTAGGGTGAAACACAGAAGAAATCCTATACTGGGAGAAATCCTCTGAAAACATCTCAACACTGGAAATTGTACCCACCAGGTTCAACTAGGAGGCTCCCTGAAAGGTGTCCCTTTCAGAGATTTGGCTCGCTGTAGGCCTTAGATGTTCCCAATTAAACCTGACTGGAAATATTTACCCAGGTACAGCAGCAAGTGTTAGCAGCAGCACAAACACCACCCTGTGCAGTGAGGTGATAGTCGATAGCAATGTGGTTGTCTAGCGAACTCTGCTGTGTCCTGAGGGCTTGGGTGGTGAAGTGGGCAACCTTATTAACAGTGCAGGAAAGCTTTCTGACCATATATCCATTGCAAACACAACCCAGTACAAACCAGGACCCCAGAAGCCTTCCTATTCTAGCCCTTCACTAGAGTTAACCCCTCTGGGTAAATCGCATCCTTGAAAGTGGCCCCAATTATAATGTGCAGGGTTATCATTGGTGTTGGATTTTGCCCCCAAACTCTCACGTAGCTCTTGGAGAGCAGGGTGGGTAGCATTGGTGAGGTCAACTGAATAGATAGGAACTTGGGTAAGAGCTATTTCTATGGCCAAATCTCCTGGTGAGGATAACTTAAGTATTATTTCTCCCTTTTTGGGAGAAGAAAATGTGGGCCTAGCGGGTTTCCAAGAATGTTTGCATGGGTTAAGGAAAACTAAAGAAAGGGTCTCCTTCTTTTAGCCATGGCATGCTGAATGCTGCACAGATATTCACCAATAGGGCTTTATTATTCCATTGGTCCATTGGTCTATTTCTCTAGTCCAGAGGACTGGGGGTGGTAAGCACAATGGAGATGTTGATAAATAGGCCAAAATTTGAAACATTTGAATAATTTTTCCTGTAAAATAAGTGTATTAGTCACTAGGAAGCTCTCAAGAATTATACCAGGTTGGTATAATTTTTCCAATAGGGTCTTAGCTACTGCCATGGATGTGGCCTGTTGATATTGGCCTTTAACTTTTGGCTAAAAGACATGCCCTGGTAAGAGCATGCAGTTCTGCTTGTTGGGCAGAGTGGGCATGAGGAAAGTTAAATAAAGTGGTAAGATTAAGCAAGTTACATTGGATGCTGGTAAGGCGAAGTGAGGATAGAAAGAGATCCACATAGTTTGCTTGACAGCTTGTGATGTAAATTGAGGAGTGCCTCGACAGAGCATGGAATGTAGACAGTCAGGGGTGGCCCCATAAATATCTTCTCTGTGGCTTTTACAAAAGAAGGGACAGCATCAACTGCTTTGAGACAAGGAGACCCTAGTATCCTGAGTCTAGCTTGTCGCCAATTCTGAAATCTAATTCTTCTAGTTGGTCAGGTTTAAGAAGGAGAAATCCCCTGAATGTCCTTAGAGCATTCCTAGCCTGGACTGAGGGAAGAGGGCTGGGGGAGTTCATCAGGAATTAGTTAAAACCAAATATTAGGGGAACTGAGGAGAATTCAGGATCTAGTCCAGTCTACAGGCAGATAACAAGGACTTGAACACAATGCACAAGGTTACAATCTAGTAACAAATGTACTTTTGCTTTCCTTAGAAACATAACTGTTTCTCTCCACATTGATCATATAGGAAATCTCAGATTTAGGACCTCTTGCAACTAGAAATCCAAACCAAGGTAAGCTTTAGATTTTACTTACTGTCTTAAGGTTCTTGGGCTTGCTAGGAAGTGACAGTTTTCATTCACTCACTGTAAAGCTGGGAACTCTTGAAACCAGGCATTTCATGTACATTTTAAAATGTGACATTTCAGTCCAAACTTTAGTAATATAACCAATGTTTCCAATTGTATCCTACTTACAAAGAGAGAATTTTTTTTTTACTAGACTTACTAAATAAAAGTAAGAATACTCACAAAAAGTTTCTGAATTTTGCAGGAGTCAAGAAATCAAATAGAGAAAAAAAATGCTTCCACCATTATTCACAAAGGATACTTTATCCGATTATTGCAAACTATAGAAAGCTTATGACAAAAAATTTCCTTGAATCTGGAAAATAAAACATTTAAGTCATAAAACATTATCCTTATCAATTACTTAATTTCATGTCATTAATTTTGTTTTGCTCAATCTTATTTGGCAATTTTGAACTACAGCCAATTGCAAATGCTTCCAGAAAAGAATTTAAAATAATAAACTGTTCATAACAAAAACCTAGAACAGACATATTCAGAGATCTGATGAGAATTTAAAATTGACAAGGAAATTTATGTATTTCTTTGGCATGCAACCATTCAAAACCATAATCATAATTATGACATGTATCTTGGCATATCACTATTTTAGGAATCTCATACAATTTCACACCTCTTAATAACACACATACATAAATATAACTTGAAGTTAAGCATCATTCCTTATTTGACAACACTTCTCATATTATTTACCAAATAAGTCTAATCATTTAAAACCTCCACAAGGTGAGAAATATACTCTTTGAGGCTCTCCAGGGGGCCCACCCGGAAATATCTCAAAGTTAATTTTAGGCTAAGAGGCTTGAATTCAGATTTGGATCCTGTAAAATCTGCCAAAGATGTAAAAAAAAAAAAAAATCAAAGTACTTCCTTCAACAGAATCATAGGTTGCTCCTAAATAATAGTTACTCATTGAACCAGAGTGACAATCAAAAGACTTCTATAGCAATACAGGTAATTACATGGATGTAAAAACCTTAACCCTTTTAAAGCTCAGTTTTCCTAAACAATCTTTGCTTGTTAGGCAGTAACCTTGAGCAGGGGAATACATTTAGCAACAGCATAGAAGTTCTTGTTACAGGAAACAATTCAGACACATTAAGAAAACACTAATACAAAATCAAGTTATACTGGAGTAAAACATTGCTTTTCTAAAACCTTCAAGATAAATCTGAAACCAGGGAAACTAGACAGTTCTTAGGAAGGAATGTGACAGAAATAGAAACTAATTCATAATTCAGAGAAAGGCTGTTAAAGAAACAAATTTCAGAACTAAAAATCAAAACCTCTCCCAAACTAATATTTTAAGAAACTCCTGTTTTAATATAGGGGGACCAAAATTTTAAGTTATGTATCAGTGTGTTTTAACATCAAAGTTCATTCTTTAGAAAGAATGTTATAAATAATTGTTTTACTTACAGTCAATTTAATCAAACCTCAAATTTCTTTCAGAAACTTCCTTTTTATAAACCTTATCACTACTTACTCACATGGTCAACAACATGCTTGGACTTTCTGCCTTGCCTTATACTTTATCTTTCTTCAATAATGAGTCATTTCACACTAGGACAAAGATTTACTACACATGATTCTTCCTCATACAAACCATACATCTTCACATTTATAACTTTCTTCACATCTCTCTCTCTCTCCTATATGCTGGCTCCCTTCTATCTTGTTTCTAATTTCTTCCTAAATCCATATTTTAGACCTTCCTTTAAATAACTTCCAAATAAGACAAAATTACTCTTTTTCTCAATAAAGAACACATTTTATGTCTTTCTCATATTTTTTCTTATTAATAACACATCTTACTTTTGGCATACCTCATATATAGAATCATAAATTAGTTAGAATTTTTTTAAACTCTCAGTACTCCTAAATTTTATTAAAAACACAGTAAGCACAAAAACTTCAATTGTCTCTAAGATATTAGTATTTCACACACAAAAAACATTTTATGATTTTTAGAAAAACATGTTTTCCTTTAATGTAATTTTTATGCATATTTATAGACCCAAACATATTTAGTCTTTGTATTAGTTTGTTCTCATTCTGCTAAGAAAGACATACTTGAGACTGGGTAATTTATAAAGGAAAGAGGTTTAATTGACTCAAGTTCAGCATGTCTGGAAAGGCCTGAGGAAACTTACAAGCATGGCAGAAGGGGAAGCAAATGCATCCTATTCACATGGTGGCAGCAGGAGAAATGCTGCACAAAAGTTGGGGAAGCCTCTTATAAAACCATCAGATCTCATGAGAACTCACTCACTATTAAGAGAATAGCATGAAGGTAACCAACCCCATGGTTCAATTGCCTCCCACCAGGTCCCTCCCACAACACATGAGGATTATGGGAACTACAATTCAATATGAGATTTGGGTGAGGACACAGCCAAACCATATCATTCTGCCCCTGCCCCCTCCCAAATCTCATGATCATGCCCTTCCAACAGTACCCCAAAGTCTTAATTCATTTTACCATTAACCCAAGAGTCTAAGTCCAAAGTCTCATCTGAGACAACACAAGTCCCTTCTGCCTATGAGCCTGTAAAATCAAAAGCAAGTTAGTTACCTCCTAGATACAATGGGGGTACAGGCATTGGGTAAATACACCCATTCCAATGGGAGAAATTGGCTGAAACAAAGAGGCTACAGGCTCTAGGCAAGTCCACAATCCAGCTGGGCAGTCATTAAACCTTAAAGTTCCAAAATGATCTCCTTTGATAGCATTACATCCAGGGTACACTGATATAAGAGGTGGGCTCCCACAGCCTTGGGCAGTTCCACCCTGTAGCTTTGCATGGGGTAGCCCCCACTCCCAGCTGCTTTCACAGGCTGGTGTTGAGCGTCTGCAGCTTTTCCAGGCATACAGTGCAAGCTGTCGGTGGATCTACCATTCCGGGGTCTGGAGGACAGTCACCCTCTTCTCATAACTCCACTAGGCAGTACCCCATTGAGGACTCTGTATGGGGGCTCCAACCCCACTTTTCCCTTCTGCACTGCCCTAGAAAAGGGTCTGTGTGAGGGCCCCGCCCCTGCAGCAAACTTCTGCCAGGACATCCAGGCATTTCCATACATCCTCTGAAATCTAGGCAGAGGTTCCCAAACTTCAATTTTTGACTTCTGTGCACTTGCAGGCTCAACACCACATGGAAGCTGCCAAGGCTTGGGGCTTGCACCCTTTGAAGCTACAGCCTGAACTCTACCTTGGCCCCTTATAGCCATGGGTGGAGCAGCTGGGATGCAGGGCACCAAGTCTCTGGGCTGCATGCAGCAGGGGGCCCTGGGTCTGGCCCAGGAAACCATTTTTTCCCACTAGGTTTCTGGGCCTGTGGTGGGAGGGACTGCATCAAAGGCCTCTGACATGTCCTAGAGACATTTTCCCCATTGCCTTGGTGATTAACATTCAGCTCCTTGTTAGTTATGCAAATTTCCACAGCAGGCTTGAATTTCTCCCCTGAAAATGGGGTTTTCTTTTCTATTGCATCATCAGGCTGCAAATTTTCCAAACTTCTATGCTCTGCTTCCTCTTGAATGCTTTGCTGCTTAGAAATTTCTTCCACCAGGTACTCTAAATCATCTCTCTCAAGTTCAAAGTTCCAAAAATCTCTAGGGCAGGGGTAAAATGCCGCCAGTCTCTTTGCTAAAACATAGCAAGAGTCACCTTTATTCCAGTTCCCAACAAGTTCCTCATCTCCATCTAAGACCACCTCAGGCTGGATTTCATTGTTTGGTCAAAGCTATTCAACAAGTCTCTAGGAAGTTCCAAGCTTCTACACATCTTCCTGTCTTTTGAGCTCTTCAAGTCTATAGGAAGTTTCAAACTTTCCCACATTTTCCTATATTCTTCTGAGCCCTCCAAACTGTTTTAATCTCTGCCTATTATCCAGTTCCAAAATCACTTCCACATTTTCGGGTATCTTTACAGCAGCACCCTACTCTACCAGTACCAATTTACTGTATTAGTCTATTTTCATGCTGCTAATAAAGACATACCTGAGACTGGATAATTTATAAAGGAAAGAGATTTAATTGACTTACAGTTCAGCATGGCTAGGGAGGCCTCAGGAAACTTACAATCATGGCAGAATGGGAAGAAAACACATCCTTCTTCACACGGCAGCAGCAAGGAGAAGTGCCAAACAAAAGCAGGGAAAGCCCCTTATAAAACCATCAGATCTCATAAGAACTCACTCACTAACACAAGAACAATATGAGGGTAACTGCCCCCATGATTCAATCACCTCACACTGGGTCCTTCCATGACATGTGGGGATTATTGGAACTACTTAAGATAAGATTTGGGTGGGGACACAGTCAAATCACATCAGTCTTTCTATCAAATATAAGAAGCCAATCAGCAATTTTTTCCAGTTTTTGTCTAATTTGAAACTGAGCCACAGATTCAATGAGTATCCATTATTTAATTTAGGATTTCAAATTACATAAAAAATTTATTTATAGATATTTATCCCATTTACCTTTACCTAACTTGTTTTTAGCAGTTTACCTAGATTACTTATGAGAACTGACACATTAGACAAAGCTAGTCATCATTGCAAATTATCTGTTAATTACTTTATATAACTGCATATCAGGTAAGTGTCATGAAAGTAAGAACCTTAAAGTTAAATTTCAAAAGACAAACATCCCCATCAAACCAACAGTTTTATTAAGACTTAAGACTGGTTTTATTCTCTAAATGATTACTCAGGCACGTGAACTTGAAAAGCATTGACTTTTATTTGCTTAGTTTAGAAGTACTTATTTTTTTATATGCCAATTTGGTACCATAGACAAATATAGTTAGACCTGTATGTACCACCAGATGTAAATAATGATCTTGTAGCATTAATTTTTTAAAACTTTAACCATGGGTTAGGTACAACTCACTACTTAAAAGGACAGTTAGATTCAAACTGTGCCTCTGTCAGACTAGCAATTTTAGCTGAAATTCATCTATCCCACATGGCTGAAGCCCTTCATCAAATTTTAGAGAGAACGGGGTAGCAAAGAGGCAGAGCAGCAGGAAGGGGAGGCTAATGGGAGAAGTTTAGCTCTAGTGTCAGAAAGCCCATGAGTCTCTTTCCCATAGCAATTGTTACCCAGGGTTCCTAGATTGTAGAGGAGCCCCCTACCCTTAGGGTCTCATTATTTCTCCTTCTTCTATCCCCCAGAGACTGTTAGAACACTCCTGTTTCTAATTGCCCTCTAGTTTACAATATGCACATTGTTGTGGCCTCAAGGGTGGGTAGCCCTTTTGGCTAGGCAGTGAGGACCTTAGGGGTTCTTACACATGGCTCTTTGTCTTGTGTGTTGGCTGGATGCAATTAAGAACTGAGGTAAGTAGCATAGCTTGTTGTCTCATCTCAAGTTGTTCTTGCCCTTCTTGGACTTGGTCACAGCTGTTAAATGCCTTAAAAGCAATCTTGACCAATTGAGATACCAGCATTCCCAATCACCCTTCTACTTTTTGTAGTTTACTTGTATGACTTGTGCTGCTAGAGTCCTGCTACAATGTTCCCCATTTCCTAGGATCCCTATTCAGGGTCTAGTGCAAGCCACCAGAGGCTTAGAGGCAGGATTGGTGGTGACACAGATCCCACAACTCTTGGTCCACTCTGGGTTCAACTTTTTTTTTTTTTTTTTAAACAGAGTCTTGCTCTGTCACCTAGGCTGGAGTGCAATGGCACCATCTTGGCTCACTGTAACCTCCACCTCCCGGGTTTAAGCAATTCTCCTGCCTCAGCCTCCCTAGTAGCTGAGATTACAGGCACCCACTACCACGCCCAGCGAATTTTTGTATTTTAAGTAGAGACGGGGTTTCGCCATGTTGGCCAGGCTGGTCTTGAACTTCTGACCTCAGGTGATCCATCCAACTCAGCCTCCCAAAGTGCTAGGATTACAGGCATGAGCCACCACACCTGGCCTTTCTTTTTTTTTCTTTTTCTTTTTTGCATCAAATGCCAAAGCTCCAGCTTCTGGTAGATGATCCAGATTATGGCAAATAGGGGGCTCAGGGAGACCAAGCCCTTCCACCTCCTATGAAAACCTGTCTCTCAACAAAACTAATTCCTAAAACTAGTCCCACAGTCAGCTATCTAGCTCCAGATTGCCCTTATCAGGACAGGGATGTCTCTCAATCCCCCAGATTACAAAGCAGCCAGGGACAGAAACACAATCAGAGGTGTGCTGTGCTTGGTCCAGAGATCTCGCTGCTACATGCAGAGAATTACCCTTCTAGTCAGCCCACAGGGCAAAGTTCACTTTCTTCCCCAAAGGAATGTCAAACAAAATGTCCCAGCGATCCATCAGGGTAGGTCCTAGTGACAATCCAGTGGGCAGGACACCAAGCTGGAGGCCCATGAGAATGGCACCCAACCCCTCTCAGGCAGCGTAAGTCGGTTAGTCCAGGCAAGCTGCCTCTGCCTACTGTTTCATTCGTAAGGAGCCTTTGAGGAATTTGGGGTCAGGACCTGAGTCCCAGTTCCATCTGGGTCACCAGAATTTTGTTAACTACATAGTGGGTGGGTTTGGACACTTAGCAGGTATCAACCCAATGACCACAATGATGGAAGATTTAGCAAGGGGATTTTATGACTTGTAATAAGTAAGGAGAACACTGGTGATAATTTTCAAAGCAATGTTCCCCCAAGCTGGGGGCTGGGTCTAGTTTTATAAGCATAGGATAATGAGCTGTGACCTGATTGGGTCTTGCAATGAGGTGATGCCAAGAGTCATGATCTGACTGGATCCTGCCATGGAATGATGCCAGAGCTCTATCTGATTGGATCCTAGATCTTGTTATGCAATGTCAGCTTCTTAATTCAGTTCCCACTCTTTAGGCACTTAGGTTTCCCCTGTGGTTGCACACTTGGTTCATCTGGGCATACAACCTAAGGTTATGTGACCTAAGAGTTCATGGCAACCGAAAAACAATTTACAACTTTGTTACATAAAAGTTGAAGCAGATTGGTCTGGTGCAACTACAGGTAGATATTCATTGACAGAATGTGTATGTGATAAAAATGATCTAATAAATTTTCCTTATTTTTACAATAGTATATGACAATAGAAACTTCAGAAAATTAAAGAAGAAAAACATAATGCAATAATCATAATAAAATAACTTTTTAAAAGTTTGATTTTTGTATGCATGTATTTTTAGAACATGTTGTTTACACAATTTTCAGATCTACTTTTGTGTTACATAAGTATTTTTCCATGTCATATCTCAAAACACCTTTTTCAATGTTGCCTAAATTAGCACCCATATATACTGTTAAATATTGACTATGGACCACTGGACACATTAGATGATTCCAATATTTTTTCTATTATAAAAACTAATTAAAAATTCTATTTACATAAAACCTTGTCTGAGTTGACTATTGATATAGAAATGTTTGTATAGAGGGTCTATTGAAAAAAGAGAATATACTCTAAAATTCTTGATTTGCCTGGCAAATCCTTTAGAAAAGGACGAAGCAAGATTTTTAAGAAGCTGCTTTTTTGGGAGAAAGCATTTGTTCCCCTTGAATTAATTCCACTCTGACCAACATAAATTAATGCTTTTTGAAGTAGAAGTAATAGAAACTTTGGGAGAAAGTGAAAACACCTCACAATCTATTATAACCAAAGAAAAGAATGTCAAGCACATTATGAAAAATGTGCCAGGTATAAGAAAGGTTTATTTCAAAACATTCAGAACACTGAAATGCCAGATAGTCTATTATTGTGAAAGATAGTTCTGTCCTGATGGGAGGCTCAAACTAAACTCTGGCACCTGAATCACTTAGCAGGTAACAGAGGAAAGAAAAAAGAGAAACATGTAAACAAATTCAACTCTTCAGATTATAGTTTCAGGGAGCAGGATATAACAAAAAACAATAAAGATTTGCCTCAGGAAGTTGAAACTAGCTTTGCAGAAAAAGACAGCAATAAAGACAGAATAGACTTTACTACTTGAAAAATATTTTTAAAAAGTCATCAAGTGAAAGAAGGTAGAACTGCTTAATTTTGATTTTATTTTCTCTTCATAAACGAGAAAAATCTTTACCGTAAGGTAGAACGGTATGAATAGGAAGTCGAAGCCCAGGATGAATGGAATGAAGTGAAAACTATGGGAGCAAAATTCACATTGCAAAATGTCACAGGGAAGTGTAGTTAATCTGACAAGCAGTAGCTTGTGAAATAGAAATAAGGTGGCTCTGAATTCTTATCCATAGCAACAAGATGCAAGCTACAAGCAGTGACTTTCCTTAGAGGATAACTCCTAGCTGCATTTCAGAGTCAATGGCGGAAATTTAAAACATACAAACGTACAGCCTCCATCCAAACACCTAAGTCAGAAGGCCATTGTTGGTGGAGGATGGACATCTGTGTAGCAGCACAACTGCTATATGATGAACCGGTTTTCAATGGACCGGGATCACTTACACAATGTGTTTGAGAAGACTTCCATCAAATGTTAAATTTGGTCCCTAAAAGGGTTAATTCTCAATTAATGGCATGGGCTTCACAGCTAGAAACTACCAAGGATAAATAGGTATCACAAAATACATGTATTTCTGAATATACATTGAATTATTGTGTTCTCTAAGACGGGCAAATTCAGTAAGTTTCTCAAACAACAAAAAGAAACTCTTTATTTTTGCAGCCTTAATTGATGTCAGACATAGTTGCCCTGCTTCCCCTCTCTCCATAATTCTTAGAATTGACCCCTAGTTGGTATATAGCTACCCAACCAGATGCTTTCTGGAGTCATAATACTTTTCAATATTATTTTAAGCTTTCAACCCACTAGAATTTATGCTAAAGCAACGTAAAAAAGCTATTATCTCCCATCTCCACATATATATTCTCTCTTTGATTAGGCCTGCCAGAAGTGAGATAGGAAGATAATAGAGATAGCAAGCCACTTGGCTCTGTTCTAGTCTGACTACAAAAACAAGGGGAACACAAGGAAGATAAAGGTGTAATCCCACCAATCTTCAAGAATTACAGGACTAAATCCAATAATTAGATTCTGCGCAATTGAAGGCCAACCTATTGCTTTATTAAATCAATTATGAAAAGCATGGATTGGTAGAAAATCTGTTTTTCTAATTTTAATACATCCTTGTTTTGTCTTTAAAATTGTGTAAATTTCTGAAATTATTGAATTATGCAAACTGTCACAGCAAAATCAACTTGATAAATAAATGATATCTATTGCTGCAAAGGACTAAAATGAGAATTTTGTATTTACTGATAGGTCAAAGCTAAGTCTCCAATAAGGATTTCATTGTGATATAGCTTTGTCCTGAGTTTTAACTAGTCCCTGAGCCAATTTATTTTAAATGGTGGATTTTCTTATCTTCCCAACTCATTTTAGTTTGGAAAAACTGGTTTCATTCTGATACCTCTGAGTTCTCCAAACAATATCACAAATTAGCTAGCTCTTCATGTATAAATCATATGGAGATTAAACAAACTCAAGGGTAATTTGATACACAGCCATAAGATGTATTTTGCTTTAGTTTCATTCATTTCCCTTTGCTTCTTTTGTTACTTTGCATTTTAACCATTGTGCAGACAGAAATTAAATAATCTATTTTATAATTCAATATTCATTTACATTTTGGTAAGATTTTTAGAGAGAGATATGACTAGTAAAAGGCGAAATAATTTTTCTGAACATCCTTCAGGACAAAGTGTTGTCATTCTGCCCAACTCTCCTACAGTTCTCTTACCATGCTAAACACATGGCTCTTGATTGCACTGAGAACACCCTTACGAAGTCATAACTTACCTATTCAAGGCTATTTAATCGCTTTTAGGTGAGAATTCAGTTCCCTAATTCCCAGTTCAGAAAGGCCATTTCTGGAGGCAAGTTTAGGTTTTGTTATTTTGGAATTATATGTCAGATTGTTGTTAAAATGTTTATCAACCACTTCAGAAAAAGAAAGAATCCTGAAACAGCTCCCTATAATTTGTTATTTCGATAATTCCTGGATTTCATTAACCTGGATTTAATTTATAATAGATGAGAGATCCAAGAAAACCTAGCTCTGTTGATATGATTTGGGCCACATGAACTTTAGATTTTATTTTTCTACCTTATACACTATTATATATGTTAATTTTGTGTCCAAAGTAGATTTAAGAGAAGAACAGTCAATTGAGTGCTTATTAAGCACCTGTGTACCAGGCGCAGGGAAAGAAGGAAGACTGAAACAGAAGTAAATAGGCAATACAATACAATAATATTGTATCTTCAATACAAGTTGAAGATGGTTATGATGAGTATAAATCCAGGAAGCTAGCAATGGAACGAGAGCTGAGAAGCAACCAATCAAGCTGCAGGTTTTCTAAACCTTCCTTACAGGAAGCCTGTTGGCTGGTTGTGCTAGCTTAGGAAAAAAACGGTCACGAAATTATTTGGTATTCCTTCCATCGAAAGGGGAGTAGGGAGTGGCCAAGATGGTCAGCTAGAAGCAGCTAATGTGTGTGCCTCTCACGGAGAGAAATGGAAGGGGCAAGAAAATACAACACCTTCAACTGAAACATTCAGGTACTTTCTAATCAAGAAAACAATCTGACCTATGGAAAATAGAGAAAAGCAAGACAGGACCTGGGAGCAACATGGAGCCAGGGGAACCGCCTCTGCCCAGGGAGGTGTTGAGTAAATGTGCAACCCCGGGAAACCACACTTCTCCCATGGATCCTTGCAACCCTTGGATTAGGAGATCTCTTTGTGAGCCCACCTCACCAGGGCCTTCAGTCTGACACACAAAGCTATGTGTAATCTTGGAGCAGTCGCTCAGGCATGTGTGGAGACCCTGGAGCCTTAAATACTCAGACTTTCTGGCAAAAGTAGCTCCAGCTCTGGCAAAATGGGAGGGTAGACCCCTGTACATACAGGGGGAAAGGCTGAATCCAGAGGGCTGAGCAGTAACAGCCTGCAGGCTGTACTTCCATCACACCTCAGAAAATCAGACCCACTGTCTTGGAATTTCAGCCACCCACCAGTAGCTGTATTGCACCTCCCTGAGAAGGAGCTCCTCCGGGAAGAAGTGGGCCTCCATCACTGCTGTTTGGGTGCCTTAGCCATTCCAGCCTTCAGGCTTTGAAGAGCCTGAATCGACTGGGGGTGGAAGTGACCCCCCAGCAAAGCACAGCTGCTCCACCAAAATGTGACCAGATGACTGCTTTAAGTGGGTGTCTGATCCTGTTCCTCCTCACAGGGTGGGACCTCCCAACTGGGGCCTCCAGCCACCCCCACTGGTGTTCTCCAGCCAACAGAATGTTGAATTCTCCTTGGGACAGTGCTCCCAAAGGGAAGGGTGGGCTGCTGTCTTTGCTGTTTGGGAGACTTAGCTGTTTCCGCTTTTGGGCATTGCAGTGTCTGAGCAGACCAGGGGCCGAAGGGATCCCCCAGCATGGCCAGACTGCTTCTTTAAGCGAGTCCCTAATCCCATTCCTCCTCACTGTGTGGGCCCTCCCAACCAGGGCCTCTAGCCACCCCTGTTGGTGTTCTCCGGCTGAAAGAGATTTGTAACCTCCCTGGGATGGAGCTCCCAGAGGGAGGAGCAGGCCACCGTCTTTGCTGTTTGGACAACTTAGCCATTCCAGCCTTCAGGCTTTGAAGTGTCTAAGGCGACAGGGGGCTGAAGCAGAAATGCAAATCAAAACCGCAATGAGATACCATCTCACACCAGTCAGAATGGCTATTATTAAAAACTCAAAAAGTAACAGATGCTGGTGAGTTAGTGGAGCAAAGGGAACACATCTACCATAAAAACACATGCACACAAATATTCATTGCAGCACTATTTGCAATAGCGAAGACATGGGATCAACCTAAATGTCCTCCTTCAAGGACAAATTAGATGAGAAAATGTGGTACATATACACCATGAAAAACTATGCAGCCATAAAAAAGAACAAGATCATGTCTTTTGCGGGAATATGGATGGAGCTGGAGGCCATCATCTTTAGCAAACTAACACAGGAACAGAAAACCAAATACTGCATGCTCTCACTTATAAGTGGGAGCTAAATTATAAGAACTTATGAACACAAAGAAGGAAACAACAGGCACTGGGGTCTACTTGAGGGTGGATGGTGGGAGGAGGGAGAGAAGCATAAATGATAACTATTGCGTTATCACAATAATACTTGGGTGATGAAATAAAATGTACATCAAACTCCCATGACGTGTGTTTACCTATGTAACAAACCTTCACGTTTTTTAAAAAAGGTATTTTTGTTCCCTCCTCCTGAGGCTGAGTAGGCTTATGAGCAATACAACACAGTAGAAGCTATCATAAATGATGTTCCTTTCTCACTGTAATGCTTAAACCTGAAGCCCTAAGAAGTCTCACTACCCTGAAGCAGGCAGAGATATTTTAATACTCAGCTAAGGCAAGTCAATTTTGTAAGCATCAGTTCCCTGATGGAGAAAACCTGGAACTCTGAGAAAAGAGACTGAATGTTCTGAAGAGGGTGACTCTGCAACCTTCCAGATCCTGTAGGCGTGCAGAGGTAGCCCACCCTTCCTTAGTAAGAACTAGTACTTCTGGAGCATCTCCCAGCACAGCTGGAGTCTTGCCCATACAAGGCAACAGATGATGCCCTGGAAGGCTACCTCTACTACCTCTCCTTAGCTCCAGGCCAATAACTAGGGTTAAATCCCAGTGTTACCTACCTGGGGCTGTGCTGTGCCTTATAAAGAAGGAACGAGACTTTATACCTGAAGAATTGTGTGAATGAGCTGGCATATATGAGCAGGAATCAGTGAATTCCTCTCGAAAGTGGATTTTGGAAGTGCTTGATCAAAGAGGCCAGAAAGTACAACTGCATAAAAAGAATTCATTGACTTGGGAGCACTTTCTCAAGATCCAGGATTTAACACCCTAGCAAGGACCTCAAGGGATGGGTAAACTCACAGCTGGTGTGGCTCCTCGAAGCCTAGCCAATTCTCAATAAAGTGGGAATGTTCAAGGTGCCCTAGAAGTAGGTAGATGAAGGAGTTGAGGCTGAGGAAAGCAGACATGTGGAATGGATATACGCCATAAGGCCAGAAAACCCACCAGAAGATTATGTTCCTCAGAAGGGCCTAGAGAACACACCATTCCCCAAGGCCATCGGGAATATATTGGTGATAGGAACACCAACACCACTAAGGAACTCTGTGATGTTTCCCTCTGGAGGCAAGGGATGATGATACTAGAGGCAGTCACATAGCTGGTCTGATTAATATCATTAAGATGATGGGACCTTGACGTAATAGAGGCCAGATGGCAGCACTTATCATCAGAAGGCAGGAGGCTGTAATTACCACAATGACTGGCAAGAACAGGGGGCAGCCAAGGCTGCTTGACCCACAAGGAATTGTGGAGATGGTTAATAGAGCATCGTAGTTCTAGGGGCAAAACAGATGGGCAGTTTACAAGGGTGCTGCTTAACACTACAATGAAATAAAGACAAGAATGGAGGAGCAGGATGCTGGGTGGCTGCCCAACAATGTCACAATTGCTTGCTTGGTCAGTTCCCAGATCACAACAAACGTTCACATCTATAACCTATAGGCTAAAGAAGGGGTTGGGGCCTTAGGAGAACACTCCCTCATCACAGCAACTATGTTTCATGACAACAGAGTCCTTGAATGCATGAATAAAACCAATACATTTGGCAAGTAAAGTAATCCCCACACTAGGTTTCTAGCCTGTGGAGTAAGAGCTATTACAGTGAGAACAGCCAAATGGAAACGTCTGAAACTGCCATCCCAAAGCAGTAAACGAATAACAATATAGTATCACCTGGAGACGCAAGGCAAATATGTGTGACAGCATTAAAGATCTGAAGGATGCAGGAATTGTGGTTCCTATCATATCTCTATTCAATTTGCTACTTTGGCTCCTTCAAAAACCAGATGGCTCCCAGAGAATGACTGTAGACTATCACAGAGTCAACCACGAAGTATCCTAGTTTGTAGCTATTGTGCCCAGCGTGGTATCCTTGATAGAACAAATATGTCCTCAGATACACATTATGCAGGCGCTGATCTAGTGAATGCATTCTATTTAAGCCCAATCAGGAAAAAGGATCAGAAACAGTTTGCATTCACAGGAATAGACAACAATATCTATTTGAAGTTTTCCTCAGAGCTATGTTACCTGTCCTGTCCTCTGTCATAACAGAGTTCAAAGAGATTTGGACCTCCAGGACATTCCATAGAACATGACACTGGCCCCTTATATCTGTGACATGATGCTGATTGAGTGGGAGCAAGAGGTGATTAGTATGCTGGAGGTCTTGGTAAGATGCATGCACTCTAGAGGATGAGAAATTAACCCAACAAAGAGTCAGGTGCAGTCACTTCAGTTAAGTTTTGGGGATTCAGCGATTGGGGGCCTGCTGAGACAACCTCTCCAAAATAAAAGACAAACTTGTATCTTGCATCTCCTGCACAAGGAAGGAAGCACAGCATTTTGAAAGCCTTTTTGGTTTCTGGAGGTAACAGATTCCAAATCTAAGAATATTGATCTAGCCCATATATAGGCGGCCCTTAGACTGCATGGCAGCACAGAGCGAGCACTTTCACCCAACCTTGCTTCCCTTTACTCTTCACTTGTGAACAGTCTCATATCAAGATCTGACTGTGGTCCCTTCCCATGTTCTATTCCAGGCAAACAGCCTAATACAATTTTTACATCTCTAATCCCATTTTGGCCTCTGCTTCTTGGAGGACCCAACCTAACATAAATACTTTGAGAAAGGTCACAAAAGATAAAAGAAAAGGAATCCCAAAAAGAGGCTATAGAAGAAAAAAAAGGGAGGACTAAAATTTACAATATGAAGAGAGGATGATTATATGGGGTAGGCCAAAATGACAACAGAATATGTGTAGCATTCCTATCATTAAATCTTCTCCAGTTTCAACTGGGGAAGACCCCTTGTCTGGCATGAGGAGTTAATCATAGTGCCATTAGCATGATTTTAGTGGTATTGACTGCAGAGCCAGACAAAGGTGTAAAAGATACAGAATCTAATCAGCCACCATTAAAATATCGTTAAGAATTGTGACTCAGCCAGACAGGAAGATTGCTAAATAAATGTTTCAACCAGATAATAAAGGATTAATACAGGAAGTTAGTTGCTGCCTGGGTAGAGGGTTGCAATCTCAAATCACATGAAAGTAATTTAACTAATTTTATTTAATTAGGTGATTTAAGGGCCAAACTTGAACCTATATGAAAACAATTTAGTCTTAAAACTATGAGCATAATATTCTCCTTTTAATGGTGACTATAATAAAGGGTCAGCAAGTCTGTTTCTTGATAGGAAGCACCATCCTGGCTATACGCAGCCACCTTAACTCTTGAATTCTAGTTAGAGATCTCTGGGCTATAATCAATGTCAGCTTGTTGGATAGTTACTTTATCTTGGTTATTATGTATTTATTTAAGACAGAGTTGGTTGGTCTTAACTGGTTGTTACCCAGGCTGGTCTTGAACTCCTTAGCTCAAGAAATCCTCCTGCCTCAGCCTCCCAAAATGCTGGGATTACAGGTGTGAGGTACCATGCCCAGCCTATCCTGGTCATTATTTATTGATCTGGTAACCTCACCTAATTTCAGATGGTAAACAATTCCCCAGTAGAGGCAGATGTACCAAGAGAGTAGTGCAGTTTATGTTCCAGGGAGCTTTACTTGCATGCTCCCTTCCAAAGTACAGTAGCTGATTTCAAATTCAAAATTTTGTATTTCTTCTTATTAAAAATATTGCCTCCCCCACCCCCACCCCCACCAACTGTATAAGCTTCAAGCCCCACAAAGCCAGACTCTGTCCCTGGCGTTTACACAGCAAGCTAAGAAAACTGAATATTGTCCTGAATAGGGGAACCATGTGAGAATGTCGGGTAGTACAGAGGCATGTCCATATTTGCATTTTAGGAAGATTACTTTGGGAACAATGTAGACAAAAGACTGAAAGAGGGTTAGATCTGGGGGGAAAACCATAAGGAAGCCGTCATTGTATTCCAAGCAAGAATAAAAATCTTTTGCTTTTTATTTTATAAAAAGAGTCGGTGTTTCCTTTGAAAGAGCAAGATCCTCTGAGGCATTTCTAATTTTACTTTTAAAAGCTCCCTCTTCCCATTTCAGAAGTATTATTCTTCCACCAAGAAGCCGAGGAGATTAAAATCTTTCACAGTGTAATAGTTTGTTCTTGCCTTCAGAAAGTAAAATATGAAATTTTCATACTCAACAGTGCTAACTTACTAGCATAAGGAAAATAGCAAGTATTTGTTTTAAAATAAAATGTCAGTGCAATAATAAGAAAAATGAGAGTTCTTCTGTGACCTTTTTAGCCCAATAAGAGACTCAAATAGTACACACTGTATCCCTGGATGATATGCTCAATACTATTTTTTAAAAGTATATTTAGAGTATATATTTCAACATTAAATACATTTATAGTTGATCTTAAAAAAATAAATGTATAGTAATCAAGAAGACTGAAAGGAAAAGGTGGGTTGTCCTACCAAAGAGCAAATCTTACTCTAAAGCCACAAAAACAGTTTTAGCAGGCATAAAAATAAGCAAAAATATCTACTGAAGTCAGTTTGAAGTTTGAAGTCTAGAAATGGACCATGTAAGCTGTCTTAGTTCATTTTGTGCTGCTCTAAAAGAATACTTGAGACTGAGTAATTTATAATAAACAGAAATTTATTAGCTCAGAGTTCTGGAGGTTAGGAAATCCAATATCAAGGTGCTGGCATCTGACAAGGACCTTCTTGCTGTGTCCTCACATAGTGAAAAATGAGATGGAGAGATAGAGCAAGAGGGGGCTGAACTCATCCTTTTATAGCAACACCAATCCCACCCATGAAGATGAAGCCTTGCAGCCTAATCACCTCTTAAAGGTCTTACCTCTTAATATCATTACAGGCCGGGCGCGGTGGCTCAAGCCTGTAATCCCAGCACTTTGGGAGGCCGAGACGGGCGGATCACGAGGTCAGGAGATCGAGACCATCCTGGCTAACACGGTGAAACCCCGTCTCTACTAAAAAAAAATACAAAAAACTAGCCGGGCGAGGTGGCGGGCGCCTGGAGTCCCAGCTACTCGAGAGGCTGAGGCAGGAGAATGGCGTGAACCCAGGAGGCGGAGCTTGCAGTGAGCTGAGATCCGGCCACTGCACTCCAGCCTGGGCGACAGAGGGAGACTCCGTCTCAAAAAAAAAAAAAAAAAAAAATATCATTACAATGGCAATTAAATTTCAAAATGACTTTTGGAGGGGACAAATATTAACACCATAGCATACGCGTAAACATTTCACATTAATAGAGAAAGAATGAGCTGGTAGATGGTCAGCCATTTTTGCACAACTCTATGAGGTAAAAGGAAAATCATTATTGACTTCTACTTTATGGGTAAACTATGGGGAGGATCTCCCCTTCTTTCTTGGGGCTTAGACAACCATAAATCCTACATTCAATTGTCTACTCTTCCTCAGAAAGTTGCTATTATAAATCCACGCACTGCCTTGTGGTACTGGGTAGAAGGGAGAAAAGTCTTTTACAGAGCTTATAGTATTCCTCTGAAGTCCATAGTTACAATTAAAAGAAAAAGTATACACTGGGCACATATCTAGTGAAAATTATAAGTTGTTAGAAAGTCATTAAAAATATTTTAGTTTATGCCTTTGATTTAGGACTTTTTTGGGGTGAGCTCTTTGGAATGAAATTAAACACATTCCAATTAGAATTCTTAGTGGATAGACATGTGCTTCTAGATCCTGGAAATATATGACTATATCTGGCAGACCCCTTACTGAAGTTCTTAGCCAAAGAGAGTCAACTTATACCCCTGTATACCTAGGCAAAATGGTAAGCAGCACCAGCCTCCACATTAGACACAAAAGAAAGGAACCATCACCTTTGCTCTGAAGTTTGCCTCTCAAGGCAGGATACTTACTTCAAATATATTGCTTCTTCTACTAATTTCTCTTGCCTAATTCTTCCTGATCCTTCCATGCAGAGGAGAAAAATGAGACTCCAGAGAGAGGAAGTACCATAGGCTATGGGGGTACAAAGGGGAAGAAATCAATTCTGTTTTTAGTAGGGGTTAAATAAATGTCTGGAAAGCTTTCATCCCAAACACTCTCTACTTCTCTATCATACTACCTTTCAGTTGCCAAGTACATGTGTCTTTGCATTAAAGCACGAGCTATTTGGGCATAGACACCAGGCCCATGAGTCTTTGCATTACCATCCAAAACCCAGTGCCTAACATACTATGTGTGCTAAAGTGTTGGTTGTACCAAAATAAATAAATAAATACATAAATCTTAGAAAATACTTTCTCCCTCTCTCTGTGGTTGCCAAAAAGCCAAAATCTGATCCCTGGATCTATTAGTTTGGTTTTTCACACTCTCACCTTCAGAAAGAAAAGAATCTCTCATTAAAATCTTACTAGATGCAAATGCAAAATGGATTACTTTTTCTCTTCAGAAGCAAAATGTACAGGTGTGGAGTAGGAATTCATCTCCACAAATAGGAAGGAGCTACGAATAAAAATAAGGCATTTGGACTTAACATTTTATTACCATGTAATGGTTTGGGCAACCGTTTCCAAAACCTCAAGATAAGGTGCCAATAACTATTTGTGAAACAGGCCATCAGAAAGTCTGGCATACTGTGCATTGAAATTCAGAGTTGTACCATGAAAGTATGATAATTCCACAGGAGGTAGCATCTAGCCGATTCTGCTTTTGTTAGGCTCTAGGGAGCCCTATTAAGAGAGCTTTCTCCTGTGACATTTATTTTTAACACTACTCTCTGTTTTCAATCTAATTTTTCCTTAAGGGAAGAATGTTGTCCCAGACTGTAAAATAAATTGAATCTTTTAAATCTAGCCCTTGAAGAATAAACCAATTTCTATTTAACCTTCAAAACTCTGACAGATCAGATCAATCCTTCTTGTTAGTACCCAAAATGTATCAAATCAAAGTGTTACTAATATACATGATGCAATAGAACTCTTATCAGGAAACTAGGCTGAATGTTTCAGTATTTGCAGTTACTTATATGTTATTTTTCCTATCTGACAGTTTGTATGGTTTGTACCTTTAGCAACCTTTCTTTTTTTAATCTAAGTTTCACTACTTCAGTACATATTCCACATAAAGAAATTCAGAAGAACTGTATTTTAATGTTAACTACTGTAGCAAAAGCTGCTGGTGTCTGCCCAGATTCCTCTTTCATCAGGCTGATGTACTCACTCTCCAGCTGCTACGAGTATTGGCTGTTCAGCATTCACAGCTGCATCTTTTTCCAGAAAATTACCCTTGGCCAATAAGAGCCACCCCAACCACAGACGTCTGGGGAAGCTCAGAGTTTCCAGTGATACAAGGGTAAAAAGGCTACCTTTCTTGCCCCAAAGTGGGCCAACTTCATAGTGCCTTTCATGCCTTAGAGAATATCTCATGGTGTCGGTTACTAAGTTCTGTTGAATCTGCTTCCTAAAGTCTGTTAACTATCATATTTTCACTATTCTAATTGCCACTCATCCCAGTTTAGGACAATCTCTCATCGAACTATTCAAATCACCTTCTGAATCAATTTTCACCCTTCTATAGTCCCTTCTCTACATTATTGCCAGAACTCTAAGATGCAAATTTGAATGTCATCTACCCCAGCCCCCACCAGCACATATCTACTTAAAATCCTTCAATAATCATCCTCATCACCTACCCAGGGATAGTAAACTGAAGTCACTTCACACATACATTTTGTTTCTCCCTGAAAAAAATGGCACCATGGAGCGAAACAAAGCCTTGTAATATGTACAATATAATTGGATGGCATTTCTCTACCTTGAGAGCAAAAGTCAGCTGAAGCAGTTAACTATTAGGTCAGTGCAAAAGTAGTTGCAGTTTAGACAAGAATTCCTTCTATGCTTGGCTCAGGAATCTTGCGGTATTCATTGTATGGGGACACTTCTTAGTCTTAGATTGGGATAATTCTTTCCTAGGCTGAATATATTTTAATCCTGGAATGTTTTGACATGAAGTACAGCAATGATGAAAGTAAACCCATAGCAGTGATAATTCTGTTGAAGAACAATTTGTGCATATTTGATATTTAAGTATCTAAAGGTTGAAATTTTGGCCTATTAAAGAAACAGACTGACTTGTGACTCCAGTTTATAACATGTAATTGAATAACTTTGACTTTTGGTTTTACATTGAAAGCTATGTTTACAAACAGTATTGGAATACTTACTAGAGCTTATCCACTGCACTGCTCGCCCCTGCCCCCCCACTGCCATCCCCCCCACCCCCACCCCGGCCCTGCCCCACCACCTTTTTCTTTTACTTTTAGATTTAGGGAATTTATCAGTATCTGGAATGGTTTGTCAGCCATTAAAGAGCATATAATGAATTTATAAACAAGTAAAACCTCTACAGAAATTTAAATTGTAACCCCCCCCTTAAATAGCTGTAACAAATTTACTACATTTATAAATTGAATAAGATTTGAATGTCAAACTAAAAAGTTCAGAACAAGGCTTCTAAATTTTGAAATTTAATGCATTAATAAATATCTTTAACTAAAGCGGCCTGTGAAATATTTTCTGTGCAAAAAGGTCACCCTCAAGAGCATTAGGATCTCACACTGACATACAAATCTAGCTTCAGATCCTTGCAAAATCAGAACACATGGCAAAGTTGGGCTGCATTCTTGCCTGACAAAAATGTCCCCTCCTCGAGACGGTGCAGGAATTTTCAGGGTCCCCATAGGTCTCTCACACATGTCACTCATTTACCTTTACATGCCTCATCCTTATAAAGGTATTTGCAATTTCCACTCATGAATTTAGAGCAGTGGTTCTCAATCAGGGTGATTTGCCCTCCCACCCCCACCCCACGCCACCCACCCCCACCCCCGACCAGGGGCCATTTGGCAACGTCCAGAGACACTTTTAGTTAGACATTTTAGACATTAGGGGTGGTGATACTGGCAACTAGTAGGTAGAGGCCAAGGATGTTGTTAATCATCCTGCAATGCACACAGCAGTCCTCCAACAATGATCCAGCCTGAAATCACAATAGAGCTTAGAATGAGAAACCCCAACCTAGACTAACACACCTACAATCCTCTAGAATGGCAGAGCCTTTGCAGTGATCTATTTGTGTATCCTGGAAATTAATCCATTGATATTATATGGCTCACAAGTATCTTCTTTATTCACTGTTTATAGAGGCCTATTTTGTATCTGGGTTCTTAAATTTTTATAAGTTTCTCTTTTTAAATCTTTTACGAACTCCTTCTCTACATCGAGATTAAAGATACTGCTTTCTTCTACACATTACAAATGTTTTACATTTGTCTTCAATCCATCTGAAATTTATGTGATGGAAGTCATAGATATAATTTTATTTCCATATGGATAGCCCATGGTTTTAATAGCATTTTGTGAATAGCTGATTTTTTTCCACTAGGAGGTAACACTGATTCTGCTGCACACTAAGTTTCCATATGAATGCTCATCTGCTTTCAGGCTATTTTGTATATATTCTGATAATATCATTAATTTATACTTGTACTAGGAATCTTGCTGATATATTGTAATTCTTTCCTCATACTTCTATAAAATTTATGCTTACATATGAATTTCAGAATAGCCCTCCTAGAATTGTAGTTGAAATTATACTAAATTTATAGATTGGGCAAATATGCTGATTTTTCTCATTATAAACATTGTATTCCTATTTGAATTTTTCCAAAACTTTCGGTAAAGTTTAACAATTTCTATATAAAGATAATGATAGGTTTGTTCCTGGGTGCTATGTGTTGCTTATTGTGAGGTTTCTTTTTCTAACTATCATCTCCAGTAACTTTTTGGGGTTTTAAGTGCTTTTAATTCCAAATAGTCAATAGAATACTATGCATCCAATAACTCTTTTTAGTTTGGATCTCATATATGGCAAACTTGCTGAGCTGTCTTAAAACTTGTCTGTAGATTCTCTTGGATATTTTAATTAATCACAGCAACTGCAATAGTTACTCCTATTTTGTTGTCTGAGTGCACTGGTTCTGATCTATAGGACAGTTTTGAAGAGGTAATGTCTTCACATTGCTTTACAAGGCATCGCTTTTAAAGATTTACATATAAATACGATTTTTTTCCTTCTAGATTTTTGGCAGATACTTTTGATGAGGTTGAATGGGGCTTAGAACATGCCACCCCAAAATATGCTGCTGTTGCATATTGATTATTGTGATCTGAAGGCACCTGCGATACAGCAGATATATGAAGGGCTCTCTGACCTTCCCCTTTCTACTTAAAAGCAAGTCATAAAATTTCCTATGAGAAAGAAGCCATCCCTGTACCAGGAGAAGAATAACATTTTTATGATGGGAGACTGGAAATTAATGCTAAAATGGGTCTGCAGAAACAAACCTCTTAAAATATTCCTTATCTTCTGCTAATTTTACCCATATTTTTCCTAGTCACTTTTCTACAGTTTGTCAAGCTTAAATCCCTTTTCCTTTGTCTTGTCACTTCCCTACAAATGTATCATTCTTTGTTTTCTTAAAAAAAAAAAAAAAGGCGTGTAAACTGTTGGCCCTATCAACTTCATTTTTCCTTTGCTCCCATGTGCATGTAAAAATGTTAAATAAAATTTGTGTGCTTTCTTCCTGTTTACCTGTCTCATGTTCATTTAACTCACAGGCACAGCTACTTCCAAAGAGGGCAGAAAAAGTTTTTCCTTTTCTATAGTTTCAAGGAAGATTTATTCAGTTAGCGATTTTCTAAGTTTTTAACAACTCAAATGGGTGGTACTAAGCCATTTATAACACAGCGCAGCTTTGTTCTTTAAGCCTAAAGTTTGCCTGAAGGACTTGCTCTTCTATTTGAAGATGCGGCTGGACAGCCTTCCTCCAGTCTACAATCTGCCTCCTTTTCACCTCCAGCCTTGTTAAGCACCTTTCAGGGAAATCCACTGAGCTTAAATTGGCTTTGACTGGGATGCTTTTTTTTTTTTTTTCTTTAAGACAGAGTCTCGTTCTATCACCCAGGTTGGAGAGCAGTGGCACCATCTCTGCTCACTACAACCTCTGCCGCCTCGGTTCAAGCAATTCTCCTGCCTCAGTCTCCTGAGTAACTGGGATTACAGGCGCCCACCACCACGCCCGGCTAATTTTTGTATTTTTAGCAGAGACGGGAGTTTCACCATGTTGGCCAGGATGGTTTCGAACTCCTGACCTCAAATGATCCGCCTGCCTCGGCCTCCCAAAGTTCTGGGATTACAGGCATGAGCCACTATGCCCGGCCTGGAATGCTATTTAGTTTTCAGAGTTTCACAGAAAGATCCAAGAGTTTTAAAAAGCTGGGGCCGGGGAATTGCTTGAACCCAGGAGGCGGAAGTTGCAGTGAGCCAAGATTGCGCCACTGCACTCCAGCCTGGTGACAGGGCAAAACTCTGTCTCAAAAAAAAAAAAAAAAAAAAAAAATTCCTTCAGTTACCTCACAGATAGTTTGTAAGAAATAAAAGTCAAAGTCAGAAGACCAGTCATTAATAGTGGTCAATAAAATAAAACCAGGGATGAAATTGATATTTTACAGGAAGAATGAACATGGTTCATTCTCTTCAAGCTCTAACTCCTTAGTCAACAAATAAGCTAGTCCTGCAAAAACAAAACAACAAAAACCTAATATAAATGTATTCCCCAAAGCTTCCAAGTGGCTGAAACAGCTACAAGAGGATTTGAGTGCATTTTCACACACTTGAAGAAAACTATCAAGGAAAAGACCTTTTGATGTGTTACAAACTATTACAGGTAAACAAGGAATCAGCAAAAATCCCTGAAATGAACAATGAAATTTCAGTGTTCTTTCAAAAATTTTTTATTGGGGAAACATGCAGTGTTGAACAGTTAGCTTTTTTGTTCTCTTTGTGCCACGATTACTGGAAATACTTTATATTTTCAGGTTTTTTTCTTCTTCACAGTTAAGCGGGGGAAATTATTCTTTGATACTACTTTCAAGCCAGGCTGAGTTAGTATTGTACCTGGGAAGGAAATGGCTAAGACTCTGGGAGTCGTTTTATTTCCCCCAAGTTAAAATACATATGTTGTTGGAGGATTTATCAGCTAAAAAGCAACGTTTGACTATTTCATACAGTGTTACGTAACTTCCTGAAAATGTCAGAATATCTTAAGTAGGCAGCATGCCTGGCAAGAACATCTCCCTCCCTGAGTGTAATAAATTTACTTCCCAAGTCTGAGAGCTTTTTCAGAGTCATGTAAAAAGCCACAGTTTGCTTGTTAGTTAACTTAGGACCCCAAAACATATATGTAAGCTTTCATTCTTCAGTCTTACAAAGCCATACATCTATCTTACACTACTGTGACTGTTATACAAACATATAACACCCCCAGGCTGCACACGTGCTGGTGGTTGGGGTATGGACGTATGGGGAGAATCACTGTTCCAAAAAGGCAAAGACCCGGAAAGATCAATTTGGTAGTGGGGTAACATCAAACCCAATTTTCTCACTCAACTTTATTAAAAGCAGCTGGCTCATGACTTGTGCTAGGCAAGCAATGTTATTTATTTAAAAAGCAATTCTCAGTGGGCTCCGCTTCAGGTTATTCTCTACACAAGTCTGTAATTTTAAGTACTTCCTTTCTTTAATGAATACTTTAATGAATGTAATTTTAGGTACTTCCTTTCTTTAATGAATACTTTAATGAATGTAATTTTAAATACTTCCTTTCTTTAATGAATAGGGCAAATGGTATTTGCCCTACTGACTTTTCACTTTGATAACCTTATTAGTATCAGAAACAAGTTAGCTGTAGACGGATTAAAATGAAAAGTGTGTTCTCATTTTTCTAACAAAAACAGGATATTGTAGATACATTTCAAATTTCAGTTATCCAAAAATGTGGCCCTTCTATACTTTGTAGTGGCAGACACAAGAAAGAGATCAGTGAGCCCTTGAAAGTCACGTTATAAACACGAACATATATGTTCAATCTCTTGTATTAAGTTTTCTTCCAAAAAACTGCCAGGCATCCACCACTTACCTCATTTTTTGCAACTGTTAAGAAAATTGCCCGATACACAATCCTTTTGAAAACTGTAAAGCTGGGCCATTTCTGTGGTCAGTTATGTACCTTTTCTTGAATTTTCTAGGTCAATAACTGCAGAATACAGTAGTAACACCCTATCTTTAGCCACACTTAGAGCTTTAGGGCAGGGAAATTCCTTTTAAGACCATCTCTATTCTGCTGGATTTAACGAAGTACCCAAAAACTTTATACTACATGTTATGGGTTTGAAACAGATTAAGCAGCAGGCTGGAAGCTTAGTATTCTTGTTTTTGAAGTAAAACAAAGCCTCCCAAATGCCTCCTTTTGTTCGTTGTCTTCTTCCTCATCCTTCCAACCACTTTCCTAGCACTGGAGTAATAGCCAGGCAATGCAATACAGTACTTCAAGATTTACAGTATACTGTTATGTGCAGCATTGCCTAGTGAGAGAAAGATAAAATTAAAAAAAGAAAGAACGAGAGAAACCTCTTGTTGGAAAGTTCCTGCAGTAAAAGTGAAACCTATGGTATTGACTATCTTTACAACTATGAACAGCTTCTCAATTCTGAGAAAATAAAGGTATCACTGGGCCAGTGCAGCCTTCAATACTGCACGTCTTCACCTCCCTTTAATCTTTTTAACAGCTACTAGCTGACCCAGATGCCCGCTTAGCTGCCTTTAGCAACCACCAGGTCCAACACACCTCAAGCCAGCTCAGAGTCACTAGCCGCCTCTCCTCAGTCTTCCAGAAGCCGAGGGAGGAGAGGCAGCGGGGGGTGGGGCGCGAACGCCACGCCTCCATGAGGGGCGGTGCTGCTTCCCGACCACCATTTCCGCGGAGGCAGGGCAAGAGGCGGGCCACGGGCGACGTCATTCAGGAAAGCCGCCCTGATTGGAGGGAAGGAGGCGGAGTCTAGTTTCCCTGGTGACGGGTTGTCCGGTGGTCGCCTGGTAACCGGTCGTGGCTGTACTGGCGGCTGCAGGGCTGGCGGCTTAGGCCGCAGAGGTCTGTGGGCCTGAGCCCACGCTGCACTCTGTCCGTCCTGCGATGACTGCTGCCCTGGCCGTCGTCACGACGTCGGGTTTGGAAGATGGGGTGCCTAGGTCCCGTGGCGAAGGGACCGGGGAAGTGGTCGTGGAGCGGGGGCCCGGCGCGGCCTACCACATGTTCGTGGTGATGGAGGACTTGGTGGAGAAGCTGAAGCTGCTCCGCTACGAGGAGGAGTTCCTCCGGAAGAGCAACCTGAAGGCCCCGTCCAGGTGGGTGCCGGTGTCCCCAAGCGCCTGGGTGCCTGCTAGCCTCCAGGGAGATGCCCTCCTTGGTCCTGCTGGGAACCAATTCCGTGAGAGCGGGTTAGCAATTCCTTGCCTCCGTCTGCCTAGCCAGAGAAGGGCACTTCACTCCAAACTCCGGGGAGGTCCGTGGAGCTCACGCAGCCCTGACTTGCTGTTTTTGTAGAGAGAATAAATAAGTTTTGGAACGGCAGAAAGGATTGGAAGACAGCTTGCCTGTTTTGTTGTTGTTGTTGTTGTTGTTTTTTAACACACACGCATTACCACAAAACACAAACTGTATTTTATGATTGTAAAGATAAAACAAATACTCATTGTAGAAAACTCAGAAAAACACAAGAAAATGTCTAGAAAAATTATAAAACCGCCCAAAATCTCGTCTCCAGAGAGGAATGCCATTATCACTTAAGGCTTTTTTTCTAGTTTGGGGTTTTTTTGTTGTTGTTGTTTAAGACCCTGTTTATACAACTGGGGACCGTGGGTACTTACGACCCTGTTAAGGAGCGCTTTAAATGCGGCTAGTAAACTTGTTAACTACTTGCTATGGTTTAAAAGACTTCTGCCTTTGCAATAACCATACTCTCAGAAACTGAAAAGTGGAAAAGACGAATGACAACTATTGAATTGTCTCCTATCATAGAACCTAAAGTTCTACCCTTGTTCCGGTGGGGGAGAAGTCCAACATATCCTGAACGCAGTGCCATTACTTGCTGAGGGTAGTGGTCGGCTAGGACCTTCTCCTCAAATCACTGTAGCTTAGCAGTAGCCAGGTAAATCAGTTTTATAGCTTTTCTTTCACTTTAATACTTACGTTTATTTTATTCTATAAAAGGCAATCAATATTAAGAATCTATAGTACTTAATGTCTACAGCCAGGCTCAAATAATTTCCCTTGATAGTTTTAATCTCATTCCACTGCTCTCTTCCAATAAATTGAATTGAAAGATATGTAGGCTTTATGTAAACTGTTCATATTAAATTAGTCCATAGTCGGAGAAAAGATAAAGGAAAAAAGTAGTGTTGCTTGATCCATGTTAGAAAAGGTAGTCCTGGGATTATTAAAGTGAATCGATCAGGATAGTATAGACAACCAACATTTCCTGTATTAATAAAAATGCATTTTTTTCCAAGTGTATTTTTCAAATGAAAAGAAAATGACCTTAAGGTTCTGTTGATGTCATCTCTGTGTCTTCAGGGGTTCAGCAGGACACTTTGAATCATGGATTTGTGTGGGAATATCCTAGTCTAATGGTTCTCAAAGTGTGATCACCAGACCAACAGCATCAGCATCACCTGGGCACTTACTAGAACTGAAATGCCTCAGGCCCTTTCCCAGGTCTATCTACCTTTTCAGTAATTATAAGGATGGGGACTAGTGGTCTGTTTCAGTAAGTCTTCCAGATGATTCTGATGGACACTAATATTTGAGAACCACTGTCCTAGGTTTACAGTATCTATTGGTGTTCATTCCTGTGCCCTAGAGGAGTTATCTGCCAATAACGAAAAGATGACTTTTTGGTGGGTGGATGCTTTGAAAGGATAGTTAGCATATACCTGGAAGGACTTCATGGCCTTTTTTCTTCCCAGCTTTCTGTTATCTTCCAGAACGTTTACACTTATCCTGCAGGATAAAGTTTGGGAAACATGAAGGAGTACACGACTGATTTTTATGACAATGATTATAATTGTTGTAAATACATTGCAAACATAATAATGATAGCTACACATGAACAAGAAAAATAAGATCTTTGATTAAACTGACTTGAATGTTGTTGCTAGTGAGTTTATTCCTATAATGTTTAGGTATAAATCATACTGATCCTCATAGAACTGTGTTTAGCAGACCAGGGGATTAAGCAAGAGCCCACAGATGTTTTTTAGATTGGTGATGTGACATTCACAGTTTCTTAATCCTGACTACACCTTATAAACATGTAGAAAGCTTTTGAAATATACCCCATACTGGGCCTACACTCACTGAAGTTCTGATTTAATTCATTCATGAGGGAAGAAGCAATGTTTGGCCAAGTACCAGTATTTTTATTAGCTCCTCAGGTGATTCAATATGCAGCCAAGATAAAAACAAATGTTTACCATAGGTGATAGGTTAGAAAGAGTAAAAATGCATAATGAGTAATCTTTTGAGATCTCTTTTAAACTCTGAGGTTCTTCCAGATTACCATTTTCATTAATAAGGTACTAACATATTATTACTGACACTTAAATCATTTTGACAAAAACTCTACATGCTCTGTGCTCTAACAGGCACTACATTTCCCGGGTGTAAGGTCTTTGATCTCATATTTTGGGTACAGTAGTAATTGCGCTAATCCTGATGATTTAAAAATTTAATGTGAGTGCTGTGGATTACTGGAAACTTGAAAGGGTGAATTATCGAGGCCTTTTGATTTGATGGCCATTGGGGGGAAGAAAGATTGTTGGACAGTTGTGAATTCGGCCCTATTAGTTATTATAGACTTATTTGCATTATTTCACATACACCCCCATTCCTCCTTGTTTCGAAACAGACACTATTTTGCACTGCCTACCAACCCTGGTGAACAGTTCTACATGTTTTGTACTCTTGCTGCTTGGTTGATTAATAAAGCAGGACGTCCCTTTGAGCAGCCTCAAGAATATGATGACCCTAATGCCACGATATCTAACATACTATCCGAGCTTCGGTCGTTTGTAAGTGTAAACAACCCTTCTTTCTCCATGTTCTCAAGTTATGAATTTTAACACTGATAATTTAATAACAAATGCTAGCCATTTAGATGACTCCTCTGTAAATATAATTATGAATTTATTTTCAGGTAAAACCTCCTTAAAATAGTTTGTATTATAACATTAATGTCACTTCTGAAAATGTTCAGTATATACTCTTTATTAGCCCAAAGTAATATATACATATATATATATTAAGTCTTGATATATTTGAGAGGTAAATTTTGGAATGGTTAATTCTTGATGTAAAAAATGATAATTAAAAAATATACCCTACAAAGTCAAAACACTTTATATTCTGAAAGGGAACTTGTACTTAAGACCATGATAGCAGTTGTGCTTTTTCATTTCTGACTTTTCCTGGGCAGGCAGTAAGATATTTTTTGGTACAAATGTTATTAATTTTTGACAAGTGAATCATTCTGTCCTTAACATAGTTATTTAAATAGTTTTACTGGTTTCTTTTCACTCTAATAAGATCAATAATTTGTTCTGCTATAATGTTACTGCCTTTTAATTTGATACATTTAACAATAAAAATCTTTATTTTCAGTATTTTTATGTATCAATAGGTTACAAAGACTTGAAATGGATTTCTATGAAGCAATGTAATTACAGTTATTGTAAATCATTTGAAAGAAAAGTGATACATCCATTCAGCAGTTCTTTGCTTAAATTTTGACATTTGGAGTATAACTGACAAATAATACCCTGTTTTTTCTTTTGTTTTTCAGGGGAGAACTGCAGATTTTCCTCCTTCAAAATTAAAGTCAGGTTATGGAGAACATGTATGCTATGTTCTTGATTGCTTAGCTGAAGAAGCATTGAAATATATTGGTTTCACCTGGAAAAGGTAAAAAATTACCCAACCTGATAATAGTAATTTTATGTGCATAGCATTTTCCTCTGAGGGTGCAGAGCTGTTTAATTGAACATAAAAGAATTATTTCCTTTTGACTATTCTAAATTGAAAATGCCACAGATAATTAAGAAAAGCCAGTATAGACAAAATTAGAATGTCTGATGTCTTCAAAACTAATTCTGAAGTAATGTGTTACATATTATTGTGCCCCTTCTCTGTTCAAATATGTAATTATTGAAGGTTTAACTGTGACTATGTATCTTTGTAAATTCTGACATTTTTTTAAAAGTCTCTTGTACATGTGTTTACACACATAAGTGTAATATATACACAGAGGGAACTGATAGCTACAGATTTAAGGAAAAAAATTGAAATTAATATAGTACTTTAAGTGGGATTTTCTCCTTTGCTAGTAGTTACTGGGCAAGAATAATACTGAAGAAACTACCTGACACTCTCCTAGACGTTGTTCATTGCTTTTGTGTCCAACCTGACAGTGCTTTGTTTATTTCTATTATTATATTTATTATTATATTTATCCTATGGTATAAAATTGTTCTTTACTATTCTGATGTTCTTGCTAGAAATCATGAAATCTTCACAAGTACTCTGTTAGCATAATGCTTGGTCTATCTTAGATGTTTTAATAGATATTGAGCATATAGATGAAATAGAACATTTGGAAACTCAATTTATAGAGATTATAATTAGAAAACATAAATTTTATGCTCTGCAGTTTGGGATTTTTAATAGGTTAGAATGTAGAAGGCACTATTCAGGTAAATATGAGTAAGCAGTGTTTTTTTTTTTTTTTTAGAACTAACTTCTGTAGAAAGATGTGTGTGTATATATATACATATGTATAAAATTCCCTGTTAACATTTTAATGTATATTCAATTATATTCTTTTAGGTATAATCTCCCTATTAAGTTTAATAACTTCCTTGAATTAGGTTACCATTGGGATGAGCCATATGAAATTACTCGTATTCATCTATTTTTAAACTAAAAAAATGGCAATTTCATATGCTTCAATCCAAACATTATTATTTAGTACAATATAAAGAATGACTACATGGTGCATAATACTTTATTAAATTTCAAGAGAAAATAAGTTATGAGATGTGCTGCTGTATTTAGCATTTTAAAAAACTACTAAATTCATAGCCTAACATATTCTAAATTCACCAGAAGCTGTGGTGTAATATCTCAAACACTATTCTATTTTGCACTTCCTTTGTTTCTCAGCACTTCTTATTCCTGGCCTATGTATTGTAATTTGGATAATTTATTTTTTAGTTTTGTTTTTAATTGATACATAACTGTGCAAATTTTGGAGTACAATGTGATGTTTTGATACATGTGTACAATATACAATGATCAAGTTAGTGAAATTAACATATTCATCATTTCAAATGTTTATCATTTTATTGTGGTGAGAACATTCCAAATCTCTTTGAGCTATTTTCAAATATATATTATTAATTAATATATAATATTGTTAACTGTAGTCACCCTACTGTGCATTGGAGCACTAGAACTTATTCCTTCTAACTGTAACTTTGTACTCACCCACTTTGACCAACTTCTCCCCATCCTCCCTTCCCCCTACCCTTCCCATCCTATGGTAACCACTATTATACTCTCTACTTCTATATTTATCTTTCTGTGCCTGGCTTATTTCACTTGACATAATGTCCTCCATGCTTATACAGATTGCTACAAATGACAGAATTTCATTCTCTTTTATGATTGAATAGTATTACACTGTGAAAATATGCCACATTTTCTTTTTCTATTCAACCTTTTATGGATACTTAGATTGGATTCCATATCTTGAGTATTGTGAATAGTGCTGCAATAAACATGGGAGTGCAGATATCTCTAACATACCGATTACATTTATTTTAGATATATAATCAGTAGTGGGATTGTTGGATAATTGAGTAGTGCTATTTTTAGTTTTTTTGAGGCACCTCCATAGTGTTTGCCATAGTGTCTGTACTAATAATTTACATACCCACCAATAGTGTTCAAGGGTACCCCCTTCTCCATATCCTCATCAGGCTTTGTTATTTTGAGGGGTGAGGGATTGGGTAATCCCCATTCTAACTGGGTTGAGATGATATCTCATTGTGGTTTTGATTTGCATTTCCCTGATGATTAGTGATGTCGAGCATTTTTGCATATATCTGTTGGCTATTTCTATAGTACTTTTTGAGAAATGTCTATTAAGATCTTTTGCCCATTTTAAAAATTGGACTAGTTTTTGTTGTTGTTTTGCTATTGAGTTGCTTGAGTTTCTTATACATACTGGATGTTAACTTCTTCTCAGATGGGTGGTTTGCAAATATTTTCTCCCATTCTGTGGGCTGTCTCTTCATTCTTTTGATTGTTTCCTTAAGTTTGATGTAATCGTGTTTGTCTATTTTTGCTTTTATTGCCTGTGGTTTTGAGGTCTTATTCAAAAAATTCTTGCCCAGACCAAAGTCATGAAGTGTTTTCTCCCACATTTCCTATTAGTTTCAGTTTCAGATTGTATATTTAAGTCTTTAATCCATTTTGAGTTGGTTTTTATAAGTGGTTAGAGGTAGGGGTCTAGTTTCATTCGTTTGCGTGTAGATATCCAGTTTTCCCATTACTATTTATTTTTCTTTTTTTGTTTTTTAGCACCATTTATTGAAGAGACTGTGACTTGGATAACGTATAAGGACTATGTTTAAATGAGGAATAAAAGGAGGGAGCTGAAAAGTAGTCAACATTAGAGAATATATCAGCTATGTAACATGTAAATGAGATAGACATTACATATAGATGAATTTTTTATATCTCTAAATGTCAAAATGAATCCTGGAAGAACATGGCCTTTGAGATATTTTCTAATTAATGAAAAATTAGGAAATTTATTATTTAAGATGATTGATTTAGTTCACAGTATTTTGCATAATAGTAAATGTTGATTTTTGTATTCTGTTAACATGATTGAGGCGTGGGTTTTCGTGTTTTACGACAGGGTTTCACTCTGTCGCCCAGGCTGGGGTGAACCTCTGCCTGCTGGGCTCAAGCAATCCTCCCACCTCAGCCTCCCGCATAGCTGGGACTACAGGTGCACACCACCACTCCCAGCTAATTTTTAATTTTTTTTGTCAAGACGGGGTTTCGCCATGTTGCCCAGGCTGGTCTCAAACTCCTGGTCTCAGGCAGTCCACCCGCCTTGGCCTCCCAAAGTGCTGAGATTATAGATGTGAGCCATCACACCCAGCCAGGTAGAAGTTTTTAATACAAGTTTTCTCTCTAGCTTTGTTATTGGATAAAAAAAGGAAAAAAAAATAAATTTTCATAAATAAACCCAAATACATTTGAGTACTTTTAATATAGGATATGTGTCATTAATCTTGATGAATACATGATTTTTCAAAGTTTAATGTTAGGACCACTAATTTTACATTTTGGAAATAAGAAGAAAGCTGGAATCCTTCTTATTACCTATGTTAAAATAAACTTCAGATTGATCAAAGGTGTGAATGTGAAAAGTAAAACTATAGAAGTATTAAAAGACCAGAGGAGTATAGGGGTTGTAGTATGACAGAAAGCCTCAAATATATGATGTTAAAGCTAGGGTCTGTGCAAGAAAAGGTTACCAACTCTATCTGATAAGAACTGTAACAATCTTGAATAGCCAAGATTATAAGTAATATACTAGGGGAATAATTTTTGAGAGGTTAGGCAAAACATTAATTTTCTTAATATACAAAAAGCCAAAAAGTAAAGAGTATAAATAGACATTTCACCATAAAAGAAGTGCAAATAACCAATGAAAATATGAAAAGATGTTCAATCATTTTCATGCCAAAGAAATGCAGTTAAAACAAGAATGAGATTTTTTTCACGTGGTTGATGTGCTAAAATTAAACTTTGTATTATTTATCATATTGGTGAATATATGGAAATAGAGTCACTCTCCTTCAGTATTGTTTGGAGTCTAAATTAGGGTAACATTTTGGACCCAATTTTGGCAGTATATAGCAAAACAATAACATGTACAAAGTTGTTTATCCAGCTATTTCACTTGAACAAATTTATTCTGAGCGGTATGTGTAATGATAAATGTACAAAGATGATCTTTGCAATATTATCTAGCAAAATAATTAGAAGCCTCCACGTTCAGTCATAGGCTACCAGTTACATTAATTATGGTATTCATTGTTCAATGAAATACAGTACAGGTATGTAAAAAATAATGAGAAATACATATGTATTTAAATATGGTGTATTGGTGAGAAGCATTAAATTGGGTAACACCATTCGTAGTATCATCTCATTTTTTTATAAATTTGAAGATAACCACTTTTGCTTTTCACATAGAAAGTTTTAGGAAAAATACATGAAACATTTAACAGTAATTATGGAAGTGGAGTGAAAAAGGACAAAACCTGGCATAGAAGAGATAATATTTGCATTATGATTTTTCGTCTTACTAAATATTAAACTTACCATCTCATGTTTAACCTTATTATTTTAGGCCAATATACCCAGTAGAAGAATTAGAAGAAGAAACTGTTGCAGAAGATGATGCAGAATTAACATTAAATAAAGTGGATGAAGAATTTGTGGTATGTGTGTAGCTGAACTTTCTGTTCATTTTCACCTTTCGGCCACTTTCCATTCTCTTAATTTCCCCCAGACTTCCATTATCTGGAATATATTTTATTTCATTGTTTCTAAAGAAGAAAAGCTTTTAAATACAGTGCCGAGTATCATCATTTAGACTTTTGATTAAGTTAATGTTTGTATTCGCTAATGATTGAGGTCTGAATTTTAGCAGAGGTTCTTAAACTGTTCAGGTAAATATATACCACTAGTTATATGAGTAAATACTTTAATAACAACCCTTCATGATGTTAGATAGACTGTGACTAATAAATAATTTAAAACAGAACAAAAGAATTTGGGATTAATAAATTCTGCTTTATATGCATACCATTCATTTCTAAGGAATTCCTTTATTCATCTACAATTAGGATGAATAGGAATTTTTTTTAGTGCTTTTAAATAATCAACATTATTTAAGTTGTTTGGCAGAATCTGTGCCTTTTTACATGTTTTACATGCCATCCATAGTGTGCAGCTAAAGATGACAGAGACAAAAGAACTTTTTCGCAAGATAATTCTCAGAACTTGAATTAGATTGATGCTGGTACTTTAGGGAGTATACATGTGATTTCAAGCAGAAATGGTGGGGAAAAAAACAACTTTATAGTATACAGCTGACCCTTGAGCAATGTGGGGGTTATGGGCATCAGCCCCCACACAGCTGAAAATCCACATATAACTTTGGACTCCCAAAAACTTTACTAATAGCCTACTGTTGACTTGAAGCCTTACCAATAACATAAACAGTTAACACATATTTTGTATATGTATTATATATTGTATTCTTACACTAAAAGTAAGCTAGAGAAAAGAAAATGTTACTAAGTAAGCCATAAGGGAGAGAAAACATATATACTATTAAGTGGAAGTGGATAATCATAAAAGTATCTTCCCTGTCTTCATATTGAGTAGCCTAAGGAAGAAGAGCAAGAGGAAGGGTTGGTCTTGCTGTCTCAGGGGTGGCAGAAATGAAAGAAAATTTGTGTTTAAGGGTACCCATGCAGTTCAAACCCATGTTGTTCAAGGGTCAACTATATTTTGCTGTCATAAATCAATTAAAATTTTTGGGTAATTTTTAAAATCAATAGATAATTAGTTTAACATAAGTAATTGAAATTTGGCATTGAGGTTAGTATAGTATTTAAGTTAGTATATGCTATGGAGGTTTTAATCACTGCAAAATTTTAATAGCAAATGCTGAAAAATAACCATTAAATAGATTAGATGCTATCTGAATAGAATATTATAAAGCCATTTGTATTAGTCCATTTTGTGTTGCTATGAAGGAATACTTGAGATGCTGGGTAAGTTATAAAGAAAAGAAGTTTATTTTGGCTCACAGTTTTGCAGACCATACCAGAAGTGTAGCACCAGCATCTGCTTCTGGTGAGGGCCTCAGGAAGCTTACAACCATGGTAAGACAAAGTGGGAGCAGCCATCTCACATGGCCAGAGAAGGAGCAGAGGAGGGGAGAAGGACCAGAGACAAAGGAGGAGACATATATATCCAAACTATATCACCATTAAAAATTGTTGGGTGGGCATGCTGGCTCATACCTGTAATCCTAGCACTTCAGGAAGCAGTGGGAGGATTGCTTCAGGCCAGGAGTTTGAGACCAACCTGGGCAATGTAGTGAGTCCTCATCTCTACCAAAAAGAAAAAAGAAAAAAATGCTAGGCATGGTGATGCATGCCTGTAGTTCTAACTACTCAGGAGGCTGAGGTGGGAAGATCACTTGAGCCCAGGAGTTTGAAAGTGCAGTAAGCCATGATCATGCCACTCCACTACAGCCTGAGTGACAGAGCAAGACCCTGTCTCTACAAAAAAAATGTTTACAAAGTTTACAAAGAAAAATACAAAGTTATTGACATGGGAATGTAACTTATACTATATGCTATAAAATTAACTGAGAGGATTCCAAATTTTATGTTATAACATTACGTAAAATATGGTAAAAATAAATATATTAGCGTTCATTATATATGGGTAGGAGAATTATGAATGATTGTTTTCTATGCTTTGCATTTTTAACGTTTTAACATGTATTTTTAATAGCAATGTAAATAAACCTTATTTAAACAATATATGTAAAAAAAGATGACTGTTATTTACAGAAGGAAAAAGACCATTGTAAAACTTGTCAATATGAAAGATACTTTTTAATGTGATGAATTTTGAAAGTCAAGACAAAGATACATTCATTCATTCTGCATATACTTATTGAGCACTTGTTATGTAGCAGGCAGTGGGCAAGGCCCTGGCTGTGTAGCATGTGCCAAAGCTTTGAAGGCAGGAGGAAGCTTAGCATCATCAAGGAACTAAGAGAAAACTACTATGGCCAGAGTTCCTATGTGAGGGGGTGGGTAGCATAAGATTAACTTGGAAGATAGACCGAGTTCAGATTGTTTTGGGCATGAAAAGTAGTTTAGACTTTATTCTTTGTGTAACAGATCTTTCCATTCAAGCTCAGAAATTAAGTACTCATATATCCCCAGTTGTTCACCTTATTTATTCCCTTATCTTCTTAATAACTATTTAATAGTTATGAATAATTTATGAACAGATACCTGGTTCTAGTACATTAATATTTAACTTCAAAGGCATATAGCTAAAAACTGCTAGTCTGGGGAATAAAGAAAAACCCACTAGTCAGAAGAAAAATATCTGCAAGGGCAGAAACTATGTGTAATTTTTCTTATTGTTGTGTGTCCAGCTTATTGTGCAGGGCCTGGTGCATAATACATACTCATTAAATATTTGACCATAAAATCAAACTGTCAGCACATCGTTGTGTAACATTTAGAAACTATAGCTCATTTTAAATTGGGAACCCTTTAAAGTTCAAGGCACCATTATTTGGGGTGTGAATTTAGAGAAATATACTGGAAAGCAGTCTCTTCACACATTTCTTCCCAGCCATGAGGTGAAGACCTTCTACTATCATAAGAGCAAACTGAAGGCCTTCCTCAAAGGGGTTGGCCCTGAGGCTCTTCATTCCCTTGCATCATGTCTCTTTAATTTCTTTTCTTCTTTATTGTCATCATATTATTCTAAGGAGCCCTCTGTTACTTCTACTCTTCTCTTTAAGGAGGACTGGGTCACCACCAGGAAGCCTTTTGATGATGGGATATTACATGATTCTGTTGTCTGAGTTTGTGGCGTTGCTCAAGGATGGTAAAGGTTGGCCAGGTGCGGTGGCTCACATCTGTAATTCCAGTACTTTGGGAGGCTGGGGTGGGCAGATCACTTGAGGGTAGGAGTTTGAGATTAGCCTGGCTAACATGGTGAAACCCCATCTCTACAAAAATACAAAAATTAGCCAGGCGTGGTGGTATGTGCCTGTAGTCCCAGCTACTTGGGAGGCTGAGGCAAGAGAATTGCTTGAACCGGGAGTTGGAGGTTGCAGTTAACCAAGATTGCACCACTGTACTCTGGCCTGGGCAACAGAGTAAGACTCGTCTCAAAAAAAAAAAAAGATTATTTCTCACAGTCAAAGTTCTCCTATAATCATCTAGAAACTAGAAACCTTTAATTTTGGATTGCCCATATCAAGCTAGGACACATTAATAATTATTTTTATAAATATGTTGGGGTCAATAACACAAAATATTCCCACCTATTGTACATAATCATATCCATAGTAATTGGCAGTCAGAATTAAGAAGGCATATTAGACTAATAGGAAATTTTTGACTGCCTTCTGACTTACTGAAATTAGAATCCTCATGTATTCTAATAGCTTACAAAACAATTTTCTAAGCCTGTTTACATTTGAATTCCTCTTAAATGCTCTCTTAATAATACTTAGTAACTTAATCCTTTTTCTATGAATTAGTTTGGATTTTTCAGAGGAATAGAACCAATAGGATGTACACACACACACACGTATAGAAAAAGACTTAAGGAATTGGCTCACATGGTTATGGAGGCTGAGAAGGCCCCAAGATCCACAGTTATCAAGCTGGAGACCCAGAAGAGCTGATGGTAGTTCCAGTTTGAGTCTGAAGGCCTGAAGACCAGGAGAGCTGAGCTGATAGTTTGTTTCAGTCTGAGTCAGAAGGCAAGAGAAGACTAATGTCTTCAGTGACAATGAGGCAAAAATGATAAATTCTCTTTCTCAGCTTTTTTGTTCTATTCAGCCCTTCAGTGGATTGAATAAAGCCCATGCGCATTGGTGATGACAATCTGCTTTACTCAGTCTACTGATTCAGTTATTTATTGCATTCAGAAACACCCTCACAGACACACTCTGAATAATGTTTAACCAACACCAAGGCACCTTGTGGCTCAGTCAAATTGACACATAAAATTAACCATCAAAAGTCGACCCCTTGTCACCTTACCACCCATATACATCTTCTTAAACCATAATCTTCAAATAAAGACCATACATAGCATGGTTATAATTTCATCTAATAGAATGTAACTGCTCTGCATACAACAGATATTGCTCTAATTCCTTCTCCAGAAGAGGAGATAAAGTCCATAAGTGATATCTACTCTTCTCCCTGATATCACTTAAATATTACAAAAGTAACAATACTTAAATACTATGATATAAAGTCAGTACATCTGTGTTACATGATAAGGGAATAAGAGTAAAGAAAACAAAAACACATACAGATATATTCATAGCAACTAGGAAATATTCATGACAATCACAATTCTCATTTCTGTAACTGGTCACATGCTTGTAGTTGTGTTTATAACTACCATTTTTCACTACCTATTCTGTATTCCCCTTGCCTTCAGTAAGCACCTCAGCTGGTTATAGTTCTTTACCTGGTGGGGTGACTCAGATCTTTATTACTGAAGTGTCTGAGCCAGTAAGTAGACCTGCCTGGATTTGGTTGTTGTAGTTTTCTGTTGATTTTTAATCACAGGGTATGATAATACCATGCCTTAAAAGATCTCCTGTATTTTAGAATACTCTTCCTTCGATTTTGGAGTAGCCCAGTGTCCTGTTAATAGGATCAGTCATGCCAGCCAATACAGTAATTGCCTTCTTTGCCATGTCGATTCAGAGGTATGAGGAACCCAAAGTGGCCAGGTGGCAGTCTTAATTTCTGTTCAATCAAATCGTTGTTGTATCTTCTGGTTGAAGAATTCCTCCTTTTGGAACTAAGACCTCTAAGCCAGCAAAGCATAAGATCATGGGAACAGGAAGCAAGAATTTTGCCAGTGGGCTACTAGGGGTAATAGCAAGTGATTCCACTCCATTTCCACCCCTTGATTCCTGGACCTGTAAATCCTGGCTGTGGGAGAAACAGCACCATATATTGGTTGCTGATTCATTCTAGTACCTACTATTAAAGCTTTTTACCTATTAGTGTTCAGTCCAGTATAGTTCAACAAGTATCTATTGATTGCCTATGTAAACAGTACTGATCAGATTATTGTAAAAGCATTATAAACTTGTCTCTTCTCCCATGGGCATTAAGTCATTGACATTTCACTCATTTACTCTGGTTGTTAAGTAGACTCTTATTAGTGCAAACACAGACTAGACTAAGCCATTTGTCAAAAGTGTATACCTCTGCTTCAGTTTTAAGATATAAAGTGATCACTTTTGTCTGCATTTCTGTTCTACTGCCCCACTCTAAAAAAAGTAAACGTCACTGGAGTGTATAGAATCTACATTTATGTTGTTTCTTATTTTACTAAAATGTTTCTGGTTCTCCAAGGTTTAGCATAGTTCTCATACCTTACCTTCGTTGTTCCAACCCCCATAGTTTCTGAGGAGATATGGGATAGAGCCTTAGAATTTGCATTCTAAGGAATACCTAAGTGATGCTCTTACTGCTGCTCTCAGAACCACACTTGGAGAACCAGTATCTTATATATTTATAAATGGTTGAAGATAAGGATTATCTTTGAAATCTACTACAGCTTTGTACAGTTCTACATATGGAAGTGTTCACCAACTGACATTCTCTTTTTTCTTTATCAAATAATGACTTGAGGGCCCAGTTCCATTGTCTTTATTGTGTCCTTGAGGTTGAAATATCCTTGTTAAATTTTTGTTACTTACTATGTCACTTGTCACCACAAAGACATATGAAAAAAGAGGAGCTCATGTTTTGTCTTACATGCTCATAGAACCTGCTCAGACTCCATATTTACTGCATACTGGGGAGGGAGTTGGTTCTCAAAGGGTCACTTTCTACCCCTGCCCTCTACATCCAGTTGGTCTACAGATTAGGATTAGCTTGGCACCCACCTAAACTATCCTTTGTAATAGATTTAAGTACCATGGACCAACCAGTACTGGTAACCATTATTTTATCAAGCTTGAACATACCAGAGATGAGATGTCAAAAATATGTATCAGTGTGATTGGTCGGAGCAAATGAGAGTATTCTCTGTCAGCCTCTCATTTTTGTCCATTTCAGTCTTATTGCTCAAAAATATCCATTAACTCCTTCTATTTATATCAAATTTGCCAGCCACTTGGGTTTGTTTCTTGCTCTGTTTTTATATTTATCTGTAGTTCTATAGCAATGGCTCCCTTCCTTTCCCTCCCCCCGTTTTTTCCTTTCTTTATTGACTGCAAAAATGGTGCTATTTAAGTAGTAATACCATCAAAACCTCAGAAAACAGATGAACTGTTAATAATATTGTGCCCTACTTTATGCACACGTTCACTAGGCTTTTAAATACCCTTTCCTACACTAGTCTTTATATCAAGTTTAATATAGCCTAGTATAGCATGTAGGTGAAAACTGGAAATATATTTTTTAATTATAGTTTTTAATAATTTTTTTAAAATTTGTTTATTTTCTAAGGAAGAAGAGACAGATAATGAAGAAAACTTTATTGATCTCAACGTTTTAAAGGCCCAGACATATCACTTGGTAAGTTTCATCAGCTACATGCAGGACCAACAAGCAATCAATGTACATGTTCTGCTGGAAATTTCAATGAGGCCATTGTTTTGTATGCCGCTTGAAAAGTAGCTCTCAAAATTGCTTTCCTATATATAAAATGTTATAATTACAGCAAATATAAAAACCCAGAGGAGTGAGTGAGGCAGCCTCCTGTCTGTATCATGGAAAATTGACACAGTGCTACTCATGCAGACTGAAAATAATTTGCCTGGTGGCATTTTTTATTATGAAAAGACATCAAGTATTCTATTTCAAGTTATTTTCCATTTTAATAGGCCAAGATTTAATGATCTTGATTATAGGAAAATATTTAAATTGTAGCTCTTTAAATAAAATGGATTAAGACTGGTAGGTATATGGATAAGTAATCAGACATTGCTTTAAGTCTGTTTTAATTATGAAATAACTCTAGTCTATAAAAGTACATATCCAATGAGATATTTCAGATATATATTGTATTTTTACATTCTCCATATATAATATATTAATATATATTATATATTATAAATAATTTTTTAATATATTCATAATATATAAATATAGAATTATGTAATATATGTTATATATTATAAATAATATATTAATATATAACATAAATATATAATATATAAATATATGTTAAATTAATTAAATAATATATAAATATAATTTATATGTTATAGTATATTTTATTTATTATGTAATGTTATATAATTTATATATTATATAATATGTTATATATTAATCAAGGATATATACCTATTGTACCCTCAAAAAGTACATATGGAAAGTGATACTCTATTAGTCCTTTATTTAATTTTTCTTATCTGAATCCTCAAAACAAGTTTGGATCTAGTTTTGGTTTCATATCATGAAGATTTCCTTGACTACCCCTCCCCAGGGTGATCTTTGTATTTATCATACTAATGAGGATCAATAATACTAAGGCAGTATTGATATAGTATTGATGCATCAATACTGCCTTAGTATTATTAATCCTCATTGATGCCTTAGTATTATTAATCCTCATTAGTTATTATTAATGATGCATATATGTGTGTGTGTTTTCTGCCGAACTTGAGATGTAATATAACATTGTGGTCAACTTGCCTGAGTGTGTGACTTAACTCTAATAGTTACTAGGATTCCAGACTTGGGCAAGTTTCCAAACTTCTTGTGCCTCATCTTCTTAAACTGCAAATGAGATAAAAATATTACCTTTACCTTTGTCGTAGGTTTCTGAAAATTAAAAGAGTTACTACATGTAAAACACTGTAATAATATCTGTCACATAGAAAGTACTCAGTACTGGCAAAAACCAAAACCACATCTTTCCTCCATATTTCCCCTTCTGAAATCTGATTTGTAAGCTCCTTGATAACATAGATAGCTATCCTTTTTAATATTCCCCATAGTGTAACACAGAAGGTAGTGAATAAAGACCTCTTAAATGAAGGTATTTTTTATTGATCAATTGAAAATTATATCAGAATAATATGTTAAAATTTAAATCTAAACTCCAGTGATATCAATACCTTACATTTGCAGATCGTTTTGTAGTTTTCAAGTACTTTAAAACACATTTCTTTACTGACCTTGTAAAGTATTTGGGTGGATGTTATCTCCATTTTACAAATATAAACACTGAAATTTATAACCTTGGGACAGTTTAATCTTTTAAGAAGCTAATAAATCACAGTACCTGAATTTAAACTGCTTCTCCAAACTCCAAGTCTATTGCTTTTTCTGCTTTACCTCATAACAAGAGTTGAACAAGGTGTAGATATGTTATGATTCTTGCCTTTAGCAAGTTGTAATTAGTAATGTTGGTGTTTACCTAATGTATGTGTTGAAGATGATGATGACAAAGTGCTTGTCGAGTGTGAGAAGAAAAAAGTAGAGATGCACACAGTTATTCTTGGAAAGAAACTGTTGTTTGTGTTATTCATTCTTATATTGATGGTGTAAACAGAGAACTGTGAAGGCCACCTGGGATTCCTTCTGGACAAAGTAGTTTGAGTACTGAGAAGGAGCAAAGTAATTTAGTGTGCTTCTTCCACTACACCATTTCCTTATTGGTCCTGATTTCAATTTTTCATCTCAAACTACATGAGGAAGGGTTTTTCCAAATGGTGTTTTTGTAGATTATCTAAGTATTAGATTCTTTGGGCAAAAATTATATAACAAATCCTTTAGAGCTAAGACTATGTATAGTGATATTTCCACAAGAGGAAGAAGCGTGAACGCCAGGTGTTTGTGGATGGTCAACCATGGAGTACTAATGAGGCAGAAAACCCTTTCATATTTTAAAAAACCTGGCAAGCTCATGATATTGCCCACTAAAGCCATCTGCCTGAGACAGCTGTGTCTGACTACAGCTTATGATGGTTCGGGCTGCTCTTTCCCCAAGACAACATTGCTATATAGGTTAGTATCATAGATTTAAGATTTTATGTCTCATGCAGCAGGTGGACTCACAATGCAGAGGAAATATTATTTTAGGAAAGTTGAGCATGATGAATTCTTCACTGGAACAAAAACGATACATACTGTCAAGGAAAGTGACTTTCTAAATGTATATGTGACTGTGCAAGCCCAGCCGTGTGTGGATTGCAGCATTTCCTCGCTGTCTATAGTTTTAAGACAATAAGATGCTTCTTCAATCATTTTCTATCCTCTCACCTACCCTACTTTATTTTTCCTCACAGACCCTGGTATTGTGTTACGTTTATTAATTACTGATTTATTTTTTCTGTCGCAACCACTAGAATGCAAACTCCTCTAGAGCAGGAGCTTTTTCACTGCTTTTTTCACCTGTGCCTTGTGTGTAGAAGTTGCTCAATAATCAATAATACTGTAGGAATACATGCCTGAATGTGTGCTATTTTTGCATTTATGGTTTTATAGGCAATTTTCATAGAGAAAAGAACTTATTGACAATAATTATATCCTCTTCTGTGTACCATGCGGGATAATGCAGGGAGAAATCTACCTATATTCTTTTCTTTCATTAAATAAAGTGAAGTCTAGACGCTGAAAAGCATGCTCTTTAAGTATCATGATCATTCCAAGAGTTGGACCTACACAAGCATATTCCTGAGATTTGCAGTAAAATGAAGTGAGAATGCAAATGAAAAAGACATGTCATAAGCAGGTTGTGTTCTCTGGATGCAAATACAGACAGTTTGGAGTGCAAGATGTTTATTAGAAATAGACACATGTGAAAGGAGGGGAGAGGAAAGTAGGATTGGGCAGAGGGAGAAGTCATGCTGCGATACAGGCCTGACAAAGATTGGCCAACCTGGTAGAGCCAAGTGTTGCCTGCTTAGCTCACCTGCTGAAGGCCAGTTGCCCTGGGAAGGGCATACTCCCAGGTGAAATGGCTCTCTGCAGGAGCTGACAGCAGGAGGCTGTCTGCTAGCCACATTCTCTGAAGCTCAGCAGCAAGATCTTCCTTGAAAGAGGTCCTGGTGACCCATCTTCCTAACTACCACAGCATAGTTGAAGCCTGTAACTGCTAACTTGAAGAATTTGTAAAGAGATACCATCTGCCCATTGACTAAACTTTAAACATCTGCCTAAGTCGATCATGACACAGCAGTAGTTTCATGAACACTGAAAAAGATATATTCCTCCTACTGATGATGAATGCTTATAACAATGACATTGGTTTGTTTTGGAAGCAGTTGCTTTTGAGAACATTTATTTAAGGTTTAAAAAATACATTTAAAGTCATTCTGTGTGATTTTCCTTTCTAATTCCCTTACCCCATTTATGATTTTGCCGACAACTGTAATTAGTGACGCATTGCTTCATCTTCCACAATTTCATTTGTAATTTAATTACTTGAATTTTGAGATAACTTTTCTTAGAAGGAAAGCATTACGAACAGATATTAGGCTTCAAGGCTAGTCCACAGAATTCCATGTTCTTTATGTCCCTCTGATTCCTGAGTGTTTTTGAAGTCTGAAATTTAGCCAAAGTTACCCTAAGAGTGGCCATGAGAAAGGACACTGGTGCTGAATTAAAGTTCTGACAGTTGGACTGGGCCTGTGATGTTTAGAGTATAGTAGACTATTCAGAGCTTTAGGGAGTGGGAGCAGGAAAGGAAGACTCTAGTGATGAGGTGGTACCAAGGTGTGCTAGTCATTTCCATTTCTAATTTGCATATGTCAATTGGGCACTGCTTGCGTGTTCACAGTGGCTATGCTGTAATTATGAGTAGTCTTGGTATCTCCATTCACCCTTGTGAAACTCAACAGAATCATGGCAACAGACTTCTGGCAGCATAATGCAGATGTGTCATTCTCCTCCCCCAGTGAAAAAAAGAGGAGAGGGAGCCACGCACTCTCTATTTTTAAATGCCCATCACCTCATTTCAAAACATTTTTTTAAACATGCCATAGATACTATTCTTTCTTGAGATGCTAAATTTGAGGTTTTGGAAACCAAATCCTGAGTTACACAGTGTAAAACCAAGTATCTCAAAAGGTTTAAACACAATTGGTTTTTAATTACTTAGCAAGAAATTCATGATACCAAGTAAGAATGAGAGACTTTTTAGCTTGAAACACAAAAGGTGAAAGGAAGTAAAAATATGAGCTTAGAGTAAAAATGTCATTTCAGGTTTAGAGTTTCATCTAGGCAAAACTGCAGTATTGTAATCAAAGAGAGGAAGAAGATGGATCTTTTTTGGTTAATATCTTAAATACTTTAATTTTTTAAATTTTACATATGTTTTATGTTTTTATTTTAGACAAAATATCCTTACTAAGTAATCTAGGAGAAAAAACTGTTCTATGTACAGCTTGCCCTATCAGTTGCCATTAATTTTTGATTCCTGCTTAAGGAGAATGTTTTTTCTTCTGCTTTCCTAAAACAGTTGAGTGTTAGACCTCCTATCTGTGTTATGAGAGAAGTCTATGGTTGATATTTCACAGGAGAAATTAAAATGCCACATGTTTCAGTGTGATGGGACACATTATGACTGAGTAAATGCTTTTATTTCTCTGGTAACTAACCCTTACCACCCCCATCAGTTTTACATCTGGAGGTGAATAGGAAATGTGGGCTAGAGAAAAAAGTTCTGCTTCTCACTGCTCAGTGGAGGCTCAAATGGCAGTTCCTGCTGGGTGTAAAAGACACCCAGTTCGAATTTTGCTTGATCTACAATGTAGCTTTTCCACCCACTTTTGAAGTAAGAGAGATCCTTGTTTTCTTCTTGCTTTCATTGTAGGCCTAGAAAAAGTAGGAAGCAAGGACTTTTCAAGGTCCCTTCCCAGATCTGAGTCCATACCTTCAAGGTAGATTCTATGGCAGAAATAGCAGCCTTAGATGAATTCCTGACTGTGTGTCACTCGCCACATGACCATAGCAAGTTAACTAACTTCTGTGACTCTGCTTTCTTATCTGGCAATGGGACACAAATAATTCTAACCAGTCTTGTTTTGAGATTATTAAAACCTAACCTGTGGGCAGTACCTGACATTGTGCGGGCATAGAGTATGCGCTTCATGCATTTCTTATGTTTTATAATTTTTTACCTTTCCTAGAAACTGGAATTAGTTCTCAACATTCTTATGTGCCATAGAAGACTAGAAAAAGCCCCAATCCCTCAATACAAATGAGTCCCTAGATTGCCATGAGTATTTTTGAGTAAGATACTTACATAGGATATAAGTTATCAAGAAGCTTGCATTTCTATGTAAATTGGGAAGCCCTGGTGATGTCATGGCTTTATTTTCATAATCTGTCACATGGATTATTATTGAAGGCCCACTAGACTAAATTTGCTGTCACACAAGATCTCTCCTACAGAAATGACTCAGGGAGATCTGATGAAAAGTAATAAAATAATGATTTTTTAAGATATTATTTGAGAGCTGTCATTCTATAAATAGGTAGGTTATAGTTCCTTCCATCAACACTAGTAGCAGATATTTATTATGTAATTCAATATATTAAATGGGTACCAGACTATATACATTTTTTTCAGTCTTCTACAAGTTTGTATTTTTTAAAACCACCCATCTCTCAAATCCTGATCGCCACTTACCACTTACCCCTGGCAATGTTAGTGCTTTGAATATATGTCTGATTCATCTTTACCCAGGCTATCTATGTAGTCATTAAGACCCGTGGATGCTGCCTTTGAAACATTTCCTATATCCATCCCTTCAGCTGTCTTGCAAGGCCATGTTCTTTTCATTGCCTGTCTGGACTATATAACAGTAATGCTCTAAATAGTCTTTGGTCTTCCTCTTTCAATCCCACCCCCACCCTTTGTCAAAATATTTTTCACCCTGCTTCTCTGTCTGACTTACTGAAACATGACTATTACAGGTCATTTTGAATTCAATAACGTTTGATGGCTTTCATTGCCTACAGGTCCATTTATATAGAGTATAGAGGAATAAAATTTTGATCTGACTTTCAAGGCCCTTAGCAATTTGATTATTGTCTACACAGCTAACCTCATTTTCTTCTACAAACCCTTTATTCCGGTTAAATGGGTGCTCTCATAGGCTTTCAAATACCTTGTGAGCATATCTGCTCCCATCCAATGCTTCTGTTTCCTATTATCTCTTTTCTAAAATACCTTCCCACTGTCTCTCTACCTGACTCAAATGTTCAAGGTTCAGCTGAAATGCTATCTCTTCTATCTCCTCAATGACACTTCCCTTATCACTTTGCCCCATTTAGTCCCATAGCCAACCCCAAAATCTACAAAAACCCATACATCTTTATAAAACATAGCTAACATGTTTTATTCGTGAGGATTGTTGTTGTAGTCACTATTCCTGGACTATAGCAGTATGTGGAACATAGTGGGCACTAAATAAATAGTTGTTGGATAAGTATTAATAAATACAGTAATTGTACCTTGCCTATAACTTCTTGGCTTCTTTTCTGGCTGGAGGACAAAATTCATATTCCTTACCCTAGATTTGAAGGTCTTTCACAATGTACTTAACTCTCTTTTCCTCTCCAGTATTCACTTTTTTTTTTTTTTTTTTGAGACGGAGTCTCGCTCTGTCCCCCCAGGCTGGAGTCCAGTGGCGCGATCTCGGCTCACTGCCAGCTCCGCCTCCTGGTTTCATGCCATTCTCCTGCCTCAGCCTCCCGAGTAGCTGGGACTTACAGGCGCCCGCCACCACGCCCGGCTAATTTTTTGTATTTTTTTAGTAGAGATGGGGTTTCACCGTGTTAGCTAGGATGGTCTCGATCTCCTGACCTTGTGATCCGCCCACCTCGGCCTCCCAAAGTGCTGGGATTACAGGCATGAGCCACCGCACCCAGCCAGTATTCACCTTTTTAAGCCCCTAGACTCTTTTCTCATTTTGATCCTCACAAGTTATATTCATTCCTATTTCAGTTTTTTGGCTTATGCCGTTTTCCTCACTGAAAACACTTGGCTTGTCTCTTTTCTGCCTGTCTATATCCCATACATTCCTGCAAGGCTAAACTTAAAACTCACTATTGCATTAAAACATACTTGTCTTTCTCATTCAGACTCCTACAGCATACCACCTGTACCTGCTGGTTTTTGGAAGTTAATCAAATTTTATTTTTACCTGCTTATTGAAAAAACTTTATTCTTTTTTAAAGTAAAATATGTTCCTTGTGTTTTCTAAAAAATGAAAGAACAAAAGAGTGTAAAGAAAAATGTGAAAAGTTTCCCAAATCTCAGCATCCAGATAGAAACATTGTACCCTTTTATTCGTAATTAGCCCAAAGTTATGTAAGATGAGAACATTTGGAAGTGGTATCTGAATGAAGGGTATATGGAAATTTTTTGTGTAATATTGATACAATTTTTTATAAGTCTGAAAATATATACAGAATTTAACAAAGTAGTATAGAATCTATAAAATAATACAAATATGTGGTCATGTTAGTATATGAAGCAATGCAAATCAGTGAGGAAAACTGAACTATTCAATTAAATGGTGAAGAGATAATAGGCTAATCCATTTATAGAAAAAGCTGGATTCCTCCCTCATACATTACACCCAAATTAACTCCACACGGATCACAATAACAAATAATAAGGCACAAAAATAAAACAAAAACATGAGGCCAAGTGCAGTGACTCATGCCTCTAGTCCCAGCACTTTGAGGGCCATGGTAGGTGGATCACTTGAGGCCAGAATTTCAAGACTACCTTGGCCAACATGGTGAAACCCCATCTCTACTAAAAATACAAAAATCAGCCTAGCATGGTGGTGCATTCCTGTAGTCCTAGCTACTTGGGAGGTTGAGGCAGGAGAATCACTTAAACCCTGGAGGCAGAGGCTGCAGTGAGCCGAGATCATGCCACTGCACTCCAACCTGGGTGACAGAGCGAGATCCTGTCTCGACAAAACAAAACAAAACACACACACTCACACACCAAACATGAGGAGTGACAAGTGTTACAGTTTGAAGTAGGCATAATTAAGCATGACAAGAAAATCCAAAACATAAAATACAAATCTGAATGTATAAAAATTAAAACTTTATATTATGGGAAAGCAGAGTGGGGAACACCATAAAGTTAAAATACAAGTGACAAACTGGAGAAAAATAATTATAGCCTAGGTGACAAAGGGTTGATAGACATATGGTAAGGTGTTTTAGAGCTTGTGCTCTAGAGTAATGCTGCCTGACCTACCAATCACTGGATGTGACATTGAAAAAGTCACCTACCTATTCTGTGCCTCAGTTTCCTCACTTTAAAAGATGGTAATAAGACTCCGTGTTTCATGGTGTTATTGTTGGGCATTTAACCCATATGTAAAAGCATCTAATACCATGTTTGACATGTAATAATAATGATAATAACTGCTAAAATATACCAGGGGTTAATATGTATTATACACTGTGCAAGCCTTTTAAATACATTGTCTCATTTAATGCTCACAGCACCCCTTCCAATGAGGAAGGTGCTGTTATTCTCATTTTACAGATGGGTACTCTGAGATTTAGAGAGGTCACGTGACTTGACCAACAGCTAGTAAGTCATGAAGGTGGGATTTGAGCAGATGTGATTCCAGACCCATCCCTCTTAACATTTACACCATGCTGTTGTGACTCTTAAGACAACTTAGTTCCCTTTTCCTTGAGTCTTGGGAGTATTTAATCTTGAGAGTTAATTTGACTTTTAACACCCTCTCAGTAGGTATATGATTTGAGTTCTTCAAATGAATCTGGACACTAGTATATCCATGAGGTTGCCATCTCATGTTTATTTTTACAGAACATAGCCTTTCTTTGATGCTTGACCAGAGAATTACTGGAACAGGATTCTGAGTAGATTTTTAATACTGTATGTTTGATTCTTGAACTGACTTCGATGGTGTGCCCCACTGTTTGAGCCCAAGGTTACTTTATGGGATAGTGCAGACTGTTATTTTCAATTCTTCCTTTGGCAGTCAGGATCAGTTCCCATCTCATCAGTTTCTCCTTTTACCTAGGACCAATTATTACTCCCATTAACTGGCCTCAGGCTCTTCCTAGTAGTCTGCAAATTTTGCAGGCAGCAATTAAATCCTTTTAGCTTTCTACACCAAGCACAGTGCCTGAATTCTTACCTTGAATGTTGTAGGAGTTTAACAAATGGATTATTAGTTTAATTAATTAATTATAAATGAGACTTCTAGATAACTTGTGCCTTATGAGCTTCTAATTGTTTCTTCTGCAGCAGTAACTGGAAAATGAAACTTCCCAAAAGCAATGTTTTATCTTAGTTAACATGTTAGAGAGGGACTTTGTCATGATGGTATAAAATTTTGATTAAAAGAAACAGCAGTTTATTTCTCTTTTTCAAGTAACCCACATAAAGTACCATTTGTTAAATGGAAAAACAATTGGGAAGAAAAGTTTTCTCAAAGTGTATAGTTTTAAAATGATTTATACTTTATTTATAGGGCTTGCTCAGTTAATGTATCCAGTTATTAGGCATTAAGAAATGTTGAGTGAGGAGTGAGGTTATGAAATAGATATGCAAACATGGATGTAGAAAGAAACCGTATAGTTTGAATAAGTTAATGCTGCTCTGCCAAATCTAATGTTCTCTTTTTGCCCTTTATTCATTTAGTAACTGGGCCATTTCCCCTCATATATTAATTATGGCCTACGAGTGAGTGAAAATTTTTGAGCTCCTACGTTAAATCATTTTAGGACATTGGGAGTGGGAGTTAGCAAATTGTTGCTTACGGGAACCAAATAATAAGCTAGTAAGGGTAAATGCAACTTACTAAAGGGTCCAACATAAAAACAAATAGCTTATGCACTGGCATACCTTAATGCAGCATTTGATCTTTATGTACCCTACTGCCTCAGATTCTAGGTCTGGTTCAAACGGCCACTGCAAACCCATCTGTCTTTATGAAAAAGGCCCTTCCTTCAGTAAAACATTTTGAGTATGTTATTCACAACTTGAACAATCCCGCATCCAGGCCTGAAGAAAGTGGGAGTATGGATGGGTGTGACCCCTTGTCTTGTTTGGTGATTCTGAACTTCAATCTTGTAAGGAGAGAAAGAAAGAGGGGGTAGAAATGAGGGTTGGAAATGAGGGTGGAAATGAGGGTTGGAGAGCCCTGGCTTTGGGATTTAATCAACAGCATCTAGCTTCAGTTCACCCCAATGGTACTCCATAAATCAAACTTATTTTTATTTATTTTTAAATTTTTTTATCTTTAGTTATTATGAATACATAGTGCATATTTATGGGTTGTATGTGATATTTTGATACAAGGCATACAATACGTAATGATCAGATCAGGGTAGTTGGGATATCAATCACCTCAAGCATTTATCATTTCTTTGTGTTAAGAACATTCCCATTCCACATTTTTAGGTATTTTGAAATATATAATACATTATTGTTAATTATAGTTGCCCTATTGTGCTACCAAACACTAGGTCTTATTTTTTCTATATAACTAATGCAGTTTTAAATAACTATATTTTCATATCCACTGACCATTCCCTTTTTATCCTTCCTCCCCGCTACCATTCTCAATCTCTGGTAACCATCATTCTACTCTCTACCTCCATGAAATCTACATTTTTTTTAGCTCCCACATATGAGTGAGAACATGTGATATTTGTCTTACTGTTCCTGGCATATTTCATTTAACATAATGACCTCCAGTTCCATCCATGTTGCTACAAATGACAGGATTTCATTCTTTTTATGGCTAAATAATATCCCATTGTGTATATATACCATATTTTCTTTATCCATTCATCCCTTGATCAACACTTAGGTTGATTCCCTATCTGGGGTATTGTGAATAGTGCTGCAGTAAACATGGGAATGCAGATTTCTCTTCAACATACTGATTTCCTTTCTTTTGGGTATATGCTCCACAGCAGCATTGCTAGATTATATGATAGATTTTTAGATTTTTTTGAGGAACCTCCAAAGTGTTCTCCATAGTGGCTATATTAATTTACTTTCCCACCAACAGTATACAAGTGTTCCCCTTTCTCCATATCTTTGCCAGCATTTGTTATTGCCTGTCTTTGTGATAAAAACCATTTTAATGAGGTAAGATGGTATCTTGTGGTTTTGGTTCTCATTTCTCTGGTGATTAGTAATGATTAGAGATCATTTTTTCATATAATTGTTGGCCATTTGTATGCCTTGTTTTGAGAAATGTCTCTTTTGATCTTTTGCCTATTTTTTAATTAGATCATTTGGGTTTTTTTCCTACTGAGTTGTTTGAGCTCCTTATATATTCTGATTGTTAATCCCCTTTCAGATGGGTAGTTTGCAGGTATTTTCTCCCATTCTGTGGGTTGTCTCTTCATTATGTTGATGGCTTCCTTTTCTGTGCAGAAGCTTTTTAGCTTGACATGATCCCATTTGTCCATTTTTGCTTTGTTTACCTGTGCTTTTGAGGTCTTACTTAAGAAATCTTTGCCCAGACCAATGTTCTGGAGCATTTCCCCAGTGTTTTCTTTTAGTAGTTTTATAGTTTCATGTCATAGATTTAAGTGTTTAATCCATATTGATTTGATTTTTGTGTATGGTAAGAGATAGGCATCTAGTTTCATTCTTCTACATATGAATATCCAGTTTTTCCAGCACTATGTATTGAAGAGACTGTCCTTTCCACAATGTATACTCTTGGTGTTTTTATCAGAAATGAGTTGGCTGTAAATGCATGGATTTAAATCTGGATTCTCTGTTCTTTTCCATTGGTCTTTGTGTCTGTTTTTATGCCAGAACCATGCTGTTTTAGTTATGGTAGCTTTGTAGTATAATTTGAAGTCAGGTAATGCAATGATTCCAGCTTTGTTCTTTTTGCTCAGGATTACTTTGACTATTCTGGGTCTTTTGTAGTTCCTTATAAATTTTAGATTTTTTTTTTTTATTTCTGTGAAGAATGTCATTAGTATTTTTATAGGGATTGCATCTGTAGATTGCTTTGGGTAGTATGGACAGTTTAATAATATTTATTTTTCCAGTCCATGAACTTGGAATATCTTTCCCTTTTCTGTGTCCTCTTCAATTCTTTCATCAGTGTTTTTGTAGTTTCATTCTAAAGATTTTTTCACTCCTTTGATTAAGTTTATTCCTAGGTATTTTATTTTAGCTGTCGTGAATGGGATTACTTTCTTGGTTTCTACTTCAAATTGTTTACTGTTGGCATATATAAATGATACCGATTTTTATATATTGATTTTGTTCCCTGTAACGTTACTGAATTTATCATTTGATGCAGTATCTACATTCTATTAAGAATCACTCAAAACTGCTGCTGAGAAGGCATGCTGTCTTGTTGCAGCCTGATTTTGCAGGGTTGGGATGTGGGGGCCCATAACCTTGGCAGGAGTAACCCTCTGTGTATACCCACACACATGCCCTGAGGTCAGGGCTCATATACCACTAGCAAGGCATATGTCCTCCCTACCCCAGCCCCCACTAGTTTATCCTGTGTGGTATATAAAATGAGAAATTGGGTCTCGTGGAGTCTAAGACAGGTACTCAGATGTGCCAGTGAATGTTCATATGCCTAGTTCTTCCAAACATATGCATCTTATTGATGCCAGTGTGAATTTACATGGCAGAGAACCTTCCCTATTGCTTTAGGTTTCGACACAGAGACCCATTATCTCTTTTCCTGCCGTCATACACAGTCTCATGTAACTTCACACGTATCTACTTTGTGAATGAAGCACCTCCTTCGCCAGCTATGATACTCTTGTGCTACCCTAGATCCAATTTATATAGAAGTATACAGCATTAAGTACTCTAAATAATACAATGTTTCCATATTTAAAGTAGAATCTTGAGCTTTTTTTTTTTTCACATTTTACTTAATGTTTTGGTTTTTTATACTTCTGGTTTTCTAAATGGAATACATTCAGACCACGTATTATAAAGTGTAAAAACATGTATTAGTTATCCATTCTCAAATGGTGAAGTTAAAAATATATAGTCCCTTGAATCTGAACAAAAAGCAGTATAGGCTTTAAGGCTCTGAGTCTAAACAGGACTTGCTGTTATGAGCTAGGAGGTAGGAGAGGCTTTCTTATGTTAGCACTGTTCCAGAGTCTTAGTTGGGAGTGAGTTCAAAGCCTCTAAAGACCTCAGGCTCCCACAGAAATGCAAACCCTAATGTAAGATTAATCTTCTGGTTAGTGTTACATCTGATTGGAAAGACTAATCCAATGAGCTTTCATTTAAGAAATGTGATTTTAGTGACATAAATATATATTGGGAATGTAATTTCATCATGAGGTTGTTCACCTAGTTTTTATTTTTAAATTTTGTATTATGGAATGTTTCAAATGTATACAAAATTAGAATAAGATAATGAACATGCCACATTATCCAGTTTCAGCAGTTGTTAACATTTTGTCAATCATGTTTTATTTAAAGCTGCCTCCCTTTTTTTCTTTGCCTCATAGTATTTCAAAGTAAAATTCAGACATCTTGTCAATTCATCAGTAAATATTTTAGCATTTATTTCTAACTTATAAGGCCTTTTTAAACAAAACCATGTCATGTCATACCTATAAAATTAGTAATTTCTTAATATCATCCAGTATTCTCCCATATTAAAACTTCACTGATTGTCTCAAAAATATCTTTTATAGATTATTAAAATTAGAATTCATATAAGATTCATACATTTTATGTCTGTTTATATCTCTTTAGTCTCTTTTTCTCTATATAAACATTGATATTTTAATTTTTTCTTTAGATTTATAATTAAGAGAGTTAAAGGGAAGAATTGGTACCAAAATTACTGCCTTAGATTTTATCTTTAAATCATTAATCTACATTATTTATATTTTCAGATCCATACATAATGCTGAAATGTGAAGGGGTGGGAAAAAAGAAAAGAGTGGGCCTTTTTTTGTTGTAATTCAAAAACAATTATGATGGATTTTTGTTATTCCAATGCAGAAACCAAATGCAGAAATTTGGCCCCCTCCCTATTTGAGTTCAAGTATGTCTATATTAAATTACACTTTAAGCTATATTATAATTTGACCTAATAAATTTTCACTTCAATTATGAATACAAATTTTGTAAATAGCAATTCTTTCCTTCTGGAATTTTTTTATATTTTGTCTTTCAGATTTGGGGTTTGTATTTCAGTATAATAAATTTAAGTGTTTCTTCCTTTTTTTTTTTTTTTTTTTTTTTTTTCGAGACAGAGTCTTGCTCTGTCACCCAGGTTGGAGTAGTGCAGTGGCATAATTTTGGCTCACTGCAAGCTCCGCCTCCCGGGTTTACGCCATTCTCCTGCCTCAGCCTCCCAAGTAGCTGGGACTACAGGCACCCGCCACCATGCCTTCTTACCAAACATGAGTGAGTTTTCTTACCAAACATCTTTTCTACTGTTACCAATTAACATACCTAAATGGCTTGTTGGTCCATTTGATGGTATTCCTGTTGAGTTCAATCTGATGTCTTAGAAACATTTTTCCTTGTAAAAATAGTTGAATCATATATTTGCTTCTTTTTTAATATGTATTTTGCTATTCTACCAGGTTGGTGCATTATTTTCTTTCAACATTGTAGGAAGACAGAAAAGAATTTCTTCTTCCACTATAATTTTAACACTACCAATTCTTGATTTAAATTGTGCAGTACTGCTAAAATGCCTCAAATTTTTACCATTTCTTTTTATAAACTCTCAATCTTGTGATATCTTTCCTTTCTTAGGATATGAACGAGACTGCCAAACAAGAAGATATTTTGGAATCCACAACAGATGCTGCGGAATGGAGCCTAGAAGTGGAACGTGTACTACCGCAACTGAAAGTCACGATTAGGACTGACAATAAGGTATCAAAGAGGGAACACATTATCTTAAAAAAAATGTTATAAGGAAACTTCAGGGTTAGGGGTACTCCCAATTATAAAAATTATTAAAGAAGGGCAGTAGGATTCAGTTTTCAGCATTTTTGTCTTAATAAGGATTTAACAAATTGTTGTTGAATAACTGAATAATGTAATCTGGTCCAAAAAGCGAAGCAAAGATCTTTAAAAGAGTGATTTAGAAGACATCATATTTGCCTGGTGTTGAGGGGTATTTTCTCAGAAGATTTTCTGGGAAGTCATATTATGTTTAGATGAATAGGAATTCCATGACCATACCAACGGATTAGAGTTATAAGATAGGTCAGAGCTCTGCTGCATGGCAAAACAGAAAGCAGTCTGGAAGTGCTCTTAGATAATCTATTCAATACATGTGATTAAAAATAAAATGCTGGCCCCAACACTTTGGGAGGCCGAGGTGGGCAAATCATGAGGTCAGGAGTTCAAGACCAGCCTGGCCAACACACCGAAACCCCATCTCTACTAAAAGTTCAAAAATTAGCTGGGCATGGTAGCACACGCTTGTAATCCCAGCTACTCAGGAGGCTGAGGCAGGAGAATCGCTTGAACCCGGGAGGCAGAGGTTGCAGTGAGCCAAGATTGCACCACTGCACTCCAGCCTGGATGACACAGCGAAACTCCATCTCTAAATAAATAAATAAAATGTTAAAATAATCAAGAAGTCATATTTAATAAGATTTAGGGATTAGACCAGATTAATTCACCCATTGTATCAAGTTTCTACTTCCTTTCTAGTTACAATTTGATAAATACTGTTGTATTAGTTCGTTTTCATACTGCTATAAAGAACTGCCCAAGACTGGGTAATTTATAAAGGAGAGGTATAACTGACTCATAGTTCAGCATGGCTGTGGAGGCCTTAGGAAACTTACAATCATGGCAGACGGCCAAGGGGAAGCAAGGCATCTTCTTTACAAGGCCATAGGAAGGAGAAGAAGTGAGCAGGGGAAATGCCAGACAGTTATAAAACCATCAGATCTCGTGATAACTCACTCGCTTTCACAAGAACCCCGTGGGGAAACCATACCCATAATCCAATCACTTCCCACCAGGTTCCTCCCTTAACACTTGGGGATTACAATTCAAGATGAGATTTGGGTGGGGACACAAAGCTAAACCATATGATTCTGCCCCTGGCTCATGTCCTTAACATTTCAAAACACAATCATGCCTTCCCGACAGTCCCCCAAAGTCTTAACTCATTCCAGCATTAACCCCAAAAGTCCAAGTCCAAAGACAAGGTTAATCTGAGACAAGGCAAGTCCCTTCTGCCTAGTAGCCTGTAAAATCAGGATTTGAACTGCACAGGTCCACTTATAGGCAGACTTCCCAATAAACGTTATACCCAGTATGCCTGCTATTCTGCATCCTCTTCCACCTCCTCTTCCCCTTCTGCCTCTGCCACCTCTGAGACAGCAAGACCAACCACTCCTCTTACTCCACATGAAGACAATGAGGATAAAAATCTTTTTAGTGATCCACTTCCACTTAATGAATAGTAAATATGTATTTTCTTTCTTATGATTTTCTTAATAACACTTTCTTTTCTCTAGTTTACTTTGTTGTGAGAATGCAGTATATAATACATATAACATAAGGAATACATGTTGTTTATATTATCAGTATCATTTCTAGTCAAAAGTAAGCTGTTAGTAGTTAAATTTTTAAGGAGTCAAAACTTATACATGGGCAGCCCTAATCATAAACCCAACTATATTTGCATAAAACAGTAGAATTAGCTTATCCCTTCCTGCTTTAAATCTTAGTGCTGGCAGGAGAATCGCTTGAACCCGGGAGGGGGAGGTTGCGCTGAGATTGCGCCATTGCACTCCAGCCTGGGCAACAAGAGCGAAACTCCGTCTCAAAAAAAAAAAAAAAAAAAAAAAAAAAAAAATCCTAGTGCTCACATCTCTTTCTTACTAATACATGTCTTTGTGGCACTTATTTTTTTCATAACAGGACACTTTAGTCTGCATTAAAAACCTGTTTAGGCAGATATCTTTTCTCCACAGTGATATTCTTAATGGCACCTAGGAACTCATCTTCTGCCATTTAGTCATCAGAAGCTGAGTCTCCTGTTACCTTGACACTTCTTAAAGCCAAACCTCTTTCAAACATTATCAAACCATCCTTTGCTGGCATCAAATTCTCCAGCTTTAGATCCTTCACCCTCCTTTTGCTTTAAATTGTCATATAATAATAACTTCATTTTTTCTTGAATCATAATGGAGGCTGTAAGTATGTCTTTCTTACACCCACATAAAAGCTGCATTTTCAGTAAAAGAGAAAAAGTATTTTGCAAAAAGTAAAAGGTTTTTGTGCCTGCTGTCGTAGCTGCAGTGATGGCTTCATAAATTTTCTTTTTTTTACAATGGTTCTTTTTTTTTTTTTTTTTTTTGAGACGGAGTCTCGCTCTGTCGCCCGGGCTGGAGTGCAGTGGCGCGATCTCGGCTCACTGCAAGCTCCGCCTCCCGGGTTCACGCCATTCTCCTGCCTCAGCCTCCCGAGTAGCTGGGACTACAGGCGCCCACAACTGCGCCCGGCTAATTTTTTGTATTTTTAGTAGAGACGGGGTTTCACCGTGGTCTCGATCTCCTGACCTTGTGATCCGCCCGCCTCGGCCTCCCAAAGTGCTGGGATTACAGGCGTGAGCCACCGCGCCCGGCCTACAATGGTTCTTATGCTGGATTCATTTATCTTGAAATGACAGGCATCCTCAGCTGCAGACCTCAATCTACAGTACATATCAAGGAATTCATCTCTTTATTGTAATGTCAGGACTTTTCTCTGCTTCTTGGGAGCACTTCCAGCATTGCAGGTGACATTTGTATGGGTCCCATGGTGTTATTCAGGGTTTACGCTAAACATGAAAAATACTTGAAGATATTGCACTAAACATGAAAAGTACATGAAAACCTCAAGAAATAACTTTTTACTGTGATACACGATTTATTATAGAGACTAACTGCTCACTTGGACGTGATTAACCTCACACATTTTAAGCAATATTTGCAACACTTGAGCTCATCACAATAACAAAAGGTGGCTACAAAATTATTATAGTAGTACAGATTATACTACAGTTAATTTTATACACTTATGATTTAATACTGCATATCTACCTTCGTTTACATTTCTGTCAACTGCAAATGGTGCCACCATGTACAGTCTGTGTCTGTGTGCATAAATTTTGGTAAACTTTAACTTTTCGTAATAGTTTTTTTGTATATTTATGGTAGTAAATAACATAGACTAGTATCTATGTATATTTTATGTGTTTATAACATATCTAGCTTTTTCTTAATTTTTTCGATATTTTAGCCTATGTGGTTCATCTGCAACTTTTTTCAAATTGTTGCAAATCTCTAGAAATTTTTTGTATGTATTTATTGAAAAAATCTGCATATAAGTGGACCTATGGAGTTCAAACTAGTGTTGTTCAAGGGCCAACTGCACTTCTAGGGTGGTTATATATCCAGAGAACAATTCAGATCTGCCCCAAGTTGGAATAATGTGGCTAAAGATGCAGCCAGAAGTTCTGCTAAGAGAGTAAAAATCAGCCAAATCCTAGCTCATGCCACTTCAGTAATGCCTCAGTTATGACCTAATGAGTACAGCTCAGGAGTCAATTTCTTAGAAACTGACTGTCTGAGGATACCTAAACTAGAGTAGTGCTTTAGGACAATTATTGAAGGATAATATTTTCCTACATAATTGAAAATTTTTAAATTCCTTATAGTAACATGCAAACTTTTTAAATTTTTAAATGAATCAATTGAAAGTTGCTGAGTTGAATATAACAAAAGTTGAAGCTGAGCTGCCAATGAATTCTCCATGTTCCATATTTCTGGAGAAATAGAAAAGGTCAATGCATATTCATATAAATTTTCACTTTCTGTAATTTTGATTAATTTTAAATTGCTAAAGAAATATTTAATACTGTTTCTTGAGGAAGAATATTCTATCTTTTTGAGTTTTCTTTTTACTATACAAAGCAAACCTTTGACTTTGTTAAAATAAATGGAGACCACCCAAGTGAGACCAAGCAAAGGCTATTTATTCAGAGCTTACTGTATAGCAAGGGAGTCAGCCACCGTCATCTCTGTTTGGCAAAGACTCAAAAGCAGGTAGGGAAATTTAAATGATTTTTAGTGGAAAAAAGGGAAGATTTACTATATGTTCAGATATGGCTGGTAATCTTCAGGTGGGCTAAACTAGAAGCAGGATATAATATGTGACTGGCTGGTTAAGGGAGGGGAGGATATTTGGCTTTGTCTGGTTGGTCCTACACTGGAAGTGGGTGGCACGCAAAAGTGGAAAAGCCAGCAGTCATTGATTAAACCCTGTTTGGGGCTGATTGATACAGAGGCTGTGGTTTTGCTTCCTGGTCTGGCTGCTGCAGATGGTGGGTCACAGTTATATATTTGTATATGAGCTGGCTGTTGTCTGTTGTTTACTTGTACAATTAGTGTCTCAACTTCATGTATTGACCCAAAGGAAAGTGGCTTCTAAAATCATCAATCCTATTAGTCTTTATCAAGAGCATGATTTTTTTTCAAGGCAAGTTTTTTTTAATCACAATGGAAACCAAATAATCATTAATAATATTTATTCCTGTTCTCTAGAAATAAGGAAGAGCAGAAAGTGTGAAATCAGTTTTCAACTAAACCCTACTTAGGCCCTTTTCTTCAATTATGCAGTACTTATTACTAAACGATTGTGCATTATAGTGATTTAATATTAGGTATTTAATGCAATGAAAAAATGTTCTAACATGCTTTAATGCCCTGTGGATATTGTAATTAGAATTTTGATTAATGACTTAAGTAAATTTTTTCCAAATTATAATTAAATGTTTCCTACTTTGTTGTTTTAAAAGATAGTTGGGTAGGTATCCCCTTCATTCCACCAAAATGTCTCTAGTATTAATAATTATGTAAATCTTCAGATTCATTACAAGGAATTTAGATAAAGAGATTATTTTTAAAAGGCCTTGGAAGTATTACAGCATGTGTTTCTAATTATCTCAAACCTTTGATTTACTGCACTGCTTTTTAATACTTACCTATTCCTTTAGTGTCTGACTTAGAGTGCAGTTGTGAAAAAAACCTTAAACTTTAAATTTCAACTCCAAGCCATTGGATTTTGTTTTAACATAAATAAACTGTATAAGCGTTGCCTTGAGTGATTCACAGCAGGAAACATTTCTGGAAGAGTCATTGTGCTAAGGATGGAATCATTGCAATAGTATTGAGCCCCTGGGCCTCTCTAGTCACAGTGAGAGCCAAAACCTGAGAGAGAGAAGAGAGGCCTCCTTTAATCAGCAGGTAGAATTCCATTTGAATGAACCTGGAGGGACCACAGAATTGCTATATTAAATCTAAGTCTCTTAGAATTGGAAGCCAAATCCTGCAGAAAGTTACAATGGTAGACTTTCTCATATTATAGACAAATCTGTATCCTCTAGAAACAATAGAGGATTTTTCCCTCTCATTCCAAAGCAGTGGAGAGGGTAACTTGATTTGACCTTCTGCCATGGATGCAGTATAAGTGGGTATTAATAAAATTTAGCTTTTCTAAATATTTTTGACCTGCAGGGATTTATAAATTGTTATGATTTAGGAATAAAGAGTCTTTGTTAAGACTTATACTCTGGTTGTTAGGATATGTTGGTAGGTTTCTTGCATCCATGAGCAAATATATATATAATCTATATATACAATATATAATAATATATATATTATATATAATCTGTGGCCTAGAATATGGGAATACGTTTTATGTATATAATCTTTATTAAAATGGGACTCTGCCTGTTATTTGAATAATGGAGAAACTACAGTTATAATTCTTAAAGATTTTCTGGTAGACCTTCTGTTGAGAAATATCCACGTAATTTAAAGAAAAACAAGGTGCCAAACAAAAAAAAAATAGCTTTTACAATTACCAGTAACAAATGTAAATACAGGTGGCAATAAGTCGGTCTCCATGTGGCTCGATGCAGGAATAATAGCTCCAATTACTGTCACAAATGTTTGTAATCGTATCTATTGCTGCCAGACAATAAATGCTTTTTAATATAGTAAGGCCATAAATGTACATGCTGCTGTTGTTTAAACAAAATACAATTTTCAGCGAATGTATTCTTAAAACACCTGCTATAATCAGAAAGAGGTGAATGCTATCAAAATAAACAGCCTAAATTAACTAGACACACATACATTTTTAGAGCAGCTTGTATGATTACTCGACTGCCATGACGTCCCAGAGAATGAGGGGAACTATTCACTGATGGACTTTCACAGACAAGCTTTCTTTAAGAGACTACACAAAACAGAATGTTGTTTTGGGCTGTTGTATTTGTAAACAAGTGTTATTTTGTGGACTTAAAGTTGTATTGCAAGGTCAGCTGTTTGTTTGTTTCATGTGGATCCTGGACAGAGATCAAAGTTGTGGGAATATTGTGCTTAAAATTATACATGTAAAAATACAGTAAAGGGTTGGAGAAAAACCCAGCTATTCTTAAGCAACTAAAAAAGATTTGTAGTTGCTTCTGTCATAGTCTTGTTGAACATTCAGGATATTCTGTGTTTAAAGATAGTTGATGATTCCTTCCTTCCTGTTTACCCTGAGTGTGATAAATGTTTCAACTGGATCAGAGAAAGTTTCCATTTATCACAAGTTGAAATAAGAGAATGACTGTTTTTGCTTTAGAGATTACCATCAGTTGTAACTAAAGAGCATCAACAGTGGTAGCAGTTTTAAGGAAATAACCAATAGACTCCATGTTATATAAATACTGCAGAGGGAAGTTGCTGGTGCCTCACTGCTGATATACCTCAACTAGACATTTGTGATTGAAAGCAGTGAATTAATACACATTGATTATAATTAAAATTTCTAGACTACCTAAATATTTTATTATTGCAAAGAATGATTTTTAAAAATTACTTAATATGAACTATGAATTGAAGCATAAAGCCTTTGTCATATGGACCTTCCTACAAAATGTACTTTTTGTTGGCTTGACTCATTTTTCTAATCAATTATATTAAAGTGGTTCTATCACTGAGTTTTATTAAAAATTTCTTAATATTCTAACAAATTTTACCTCTATGGTTTTTATCCCATTAATTTGATTTTGTTTCCTTCTACCAAGTAACAATTTATGTTTCTTGGTTTCTCAAATATGCAGGAGAAACCTCTATTGTTTTTAGGGTTTTTTGAGCTGGGAGGAAGTGGGGAGTTTTATCAGTATGAGATCCAAGTTTTGGTTCGTACATTCCTGAAGTTGGGAGTACTATTGGGGTCACCTGTTCTGGTGTTCCACTGTAGTTACTCAGCATCTTATAAAATAATTAAATTCTCATTTGGCCTCTGGGTGTTCCCACATTCTCACAGAGGCCTGATTCACTCCCTGTCTGACTTGCCAAATCTCTTCTCTTTGCTTGTAACTCCTTCTAAAGCCTGGAAATTCTCACTCAGAAGATCAATGTGGCCATATGAAAGGGGGTGTTAATAGAGTAAGCATGAATAATAGGTCTGAGTCAACATATGAAAACTCTTTAGTTTCAGTAAAGATAGTCTTTGAGCATGTTAGAAATATAATTTTTTCACTAAAAGGTATTATATTTAGAGATTATAGATCTCCAGTTTCAATTATGTGATAGGTAGGTGTGAGAATACCAGTGATTATCATCGCCTTCCTTACCGATGATGTACAATGTTTTATTTTTCTCTACGAGAGGAATTTCTAGAAAGCAGGAACATCCCTGAGGAAACACATATTTCCAGTGATCATGATTATTCCCACATTGCCTGCAACAAATACAGTGTAGCAGGACGGGCAGCAGACAAAACTCCTCAGACACCAAGTTACAGAAGGAAGGGGTTTATTCGGCCAGGGGCATTGGTAAGACTTCAGTCTCAAGAGCCGAGCTCCCCGAGTGAGCAATTCCTGTCCCTTTTAAGGGCTCACAACTCTAAGGGGGTGCGTGTGAGAGGGTCATGATTGAGCAAGCAGGGGGTACGTGACTGGGGGCTGCATGCACCGGTAATTGGATCGGAACAAAATAAGATAGGGATTTTCACAGTGTATTCCTATACAATGTCTGTAATCTATAGATAACAGAACCAGTTAGGTCAGGGGTCGATCTTTAACTACCAGGCCCAGGGTGTGGCACCGGGCTGTCTGCTTGTGGATTTCATTTCTGCCTTTTAGTTTTTACTTCTTCTTCCCTTGGAGGCAGAAATTGGGCATAAGACAGTATGAGGGGTGGTCTCCTCCCTTATTCCCCCCTTTGAGACTGTCACTCATTTTATTAGTGGGAGTTCTCACTTTCATTTTCACTATCCATGTCTTCTTGCAAGACAGATCGATAGTGATTTATATAGTATATTTGTGCTGAGGCATTTTGGTGAACTAAGGTAGCAATGAAGCTATCATTCGAAGAAGTACAGGTAGCAAACAAGGGAGTGGTAAGTAGGTTCCTATTACTATTATAACTCTTATTATAAGCGTTTTAAATCCTCCTAGCGCTGGGAGTCATTTTCTAAACATGGCCCCAGGATCAAATCTATGCCATACTTGCACGGGCACATGTGCCAGTTTTGTCATATCTCTAACCATGTTTTCAACTACTTGCCCTTGATTATCTATGTGTAGGCAGCAACTAGTAAGGTTAAATTTCCTACAGACCTCTCCTTCAGCTGCTAATAAGTAGTCGAGAGCCAGTCTATTTTGATAGATAGCATTTCTCATCTGAGTTTCTTGCCGGGCCAGAATAGTCAAGGCTCTGCCGGTTTTATAGTGATTATTTTTAAGACAGCTTGTAACCGTGTGATTCAGTTGATCATGTAAATGGGGGTCCAGTATCCCCATGAGCCGTCTTGTGCCCAAGTAGCAGGTCTATAATATTGTATGATTCTCTCAGAGGGCCATTTATCATTTTTTCAATTTCTTATAGCTGTTCTTCTCTTTTTGTGGGAAGCATAGACAGGGAAGCCCAGGAGTTCACCTGTTTTTATGGGCAGTAGGAAGAAAGGTGGTTTAATAGTGCCAATAACACAACTACCTGCCCACTGGTCAGGTAATTTGGTGTAAGCTCTATGCCCACGTATCCAATACAGTCTAGTGGGGGCTGTCCAGTCCTGGTGGAACTCCAGGTGGGTTCGCACAGTTTGCAACTTTGGGAATTTGCTAAATGGATTTTTCTCTGTATGATTTGAACTCCACCAAGTGACTGTTTTTGTGGTACTATTGTACAGTTTCTGTCTCAGACAACTAAGTCATCTTACTGGGTGAGTGAATTCTTTTCCTTCTCTAGCTGTGCAATGTTGTCCAATAATTGAGGCTTTTAGGACCCAGAAATTATCAGGGTGATTCTTTTGAGCCGAGAATTCATCAGGAACTGGGTCTGTAGGTACTAATTCTCGGGCTTCCTATGGCCATTGATCTCTCATTACAGTTCCTCCACATACATAACATGAAGTGACATTGAGAGACTGTGCTACATGCTCGGCTAATTGCAAAAACAAATTTCTTGTTTTTCCTAGAATTTCTGGTACTGGCACATTTAGTTTACTATAGAAGATTTGATACTGGCTCAGGACAGCATTTATAAACTTCTTTTCAAACCATGATATTTACTTGAAGATCCAGTCTAGCTCCATCAATTTTTAGGGTTACACATTCCCCTTTTGTTTCCAGCGAGGATCAAGGGGATTGGTTATTACTAACTCTAAGGGGTTACATTGTCCCTTAGTACAGGAAGGGCAATTTTTTCCTTTCTGAAGGTGGACTGGATCCTCTTCATCATTTTTTTTTCTTTTATTCAAGTGGCCTAAATGACACAAGACCAGTATTTACATTTATTTTCACACAGTCCTAATTTATGACAGATGTACTTATTTTCTGCCATTTAGCCTCTTTTCTAACTAAAAGAACCACACTTTATTCCTAACTTATTACTATTAATGACAGCACAGGCATCAAATTTTAAGGTGACTTGTTTGGGCAACCTTTTTGTTTTGTTTTGTTTTGGCTAACACTTTACCCATATCATTTATGAGCTCCCACCAGTCCTTAGTCCTTAATCTTATTTTAAGAACTGTGGTCATGGGAGGCTCAGATGGGTCATAACACACATCAGGTTGGTCATTTCCTGGGCTACGTACCTTGTATAGAATAATATTATACAAACAAGTTTTTTTTTAGAGTTCCAGTACGCTTATAATAACCATAAAATAATAGGACCGTAGCAACCTTTTGTCCTACCTCAGTGACTTAATGTATACACTGGGAACAGCCCTCAGTCTGAGGAAGGTCAGTTGAAGTCCTTACTGTACAAGTCCAAATTTTAAGGAAAATGAGTCCCGCGATGAGTTTCCTCATGCTTCGGCCGTGCGTGGACCAGTCAGCTTCCGGGTGTGACTGGAGCAGGGCTTATCGTCGTCTTCAGAGTCACTTTTCAGGGGTTGGTGAAGCTGCTCCCATCCACGTACCACTTACAGTCTACTGATGTTTAAGGATGGTCTCGGAGGTTGGGCCTGCTAGAATAAACTGAGTCCAACACCTCTACACAGTTATGTTCAACTGTGCTCTCTGATACCGGGAACAAGGTGGTGGGGTTTAGGGTGTTTCAAACTTCAGTGGTTATGTGGGGATTTTCACATAGCAAGCTTTGGTACTTGGTTAATCTAGCATTTATTAACCAATGATATCCTTTGGTATTTATTAAAGTTACCACAGCATGGGGAGGCTTTATATTCAGGTTTGCCTAAGGGTTAGTTTATCTGCTTCTTGTGCTAACAGGGCCTTTGCTGCTAGGGCCCTTAGACCTGGGGGCCAGCCTTTGGAAACTCTGTCTAGTTGTTTTGAGAGACAGGCCACTGGCCTTGGCCAGGCCCCACAGTCTGGGTTAAAACTCCAACTGCCATTTTTTTTTCTCTTTCTGACACATAGAGTGTAAAGAGTTTTGTCAGGTCAGGTAGCCTCAGGGCTGGGGCCGACATGAGTTTTTCTTTTAACTCATGAAAAGCTTGTTGCTATTGGTTGTAATAGATGTAGTTTAATCCACATTTTTATTAACTGTCACCTACTAAAATATTGACTCAAATCATGCAACTATTTGATTTCAAGCTTTAAATTGATCTGGTATTCCTCAAGGGACTCTAATTGTGTCTAAATAGACATGAGAGTCGAAAGACCCCTAAGGGGCTTCTCTCGCTTTATGATGTCTTATTATTATTATTATTTTTCCTTCTGGTTGATGAAATGCCAGGGTGAAAGGGATAGCCAATTGGACTAAAGTACAAGTGCCACTCCAGTTATTCGGCAGAGTGCCTAGTAAAGGTCCACCACAATACCACCACACATCCACTCAGGGATGAACAAGGGCTGACTGATTGATAAGCTCTTGAAAATTCTTAAGCTCACTGCATCCTTTCAAGTCTCCAAGGAATGCTAAATTTCCTCCGTGCCGTGAGAGACACGAAGTGAACTTAGTGTTGGGAGACAGAAGCTGGATGGCCCTCGGGGGCTGACCCGCAGGGACTTTGGGATATAGCAGAGAGAGCCTGGCATGACTTATTACTCCAGGCTGTAGAATCCTGGAAAAGAACTATCATGCATCCTATGCCTGGTGGACTGGAGGACCACCTTAGTGGAAGGGGGACAGTCTGGGCCTCTGGCCTGTCATGTGCACAAGCATAACAATTGCTTTTTTTTAATGTGCAGATGGAATATTTGATCCATTTTAACCAAGCATTTGCATCTTGGTATCCTGTCTTAATTGCTAAAGTTTGTTTTAAGTCTTTAACTTCTATGATCCTCTAGTAAAATGAATGTATGGTTTTAGGGAAATTACAGAAACCAATTGGGGCAGTCCATCCTTGCTCTTTAGTGGTCCACAGAACGTTGGACCAACTATGGCATGAAAGCTGTACATCGGGGGGCAACACTCCTGGTTGGCACTGGGGTCTTTATCGAAATCTCCCCGGATTAAATGGTCCTAGTTTACTAATGTCTAGTCTGAGGAGAGTCAGGAGGGACAGAAGTACTTTTCTGAAGTAGAAAGCTGTCTTTGACTTGGCAAGTCCTCACAGGGTGTAATAAAGCAAGCATCAAATGCAATAGTTTGAGGCGAAATTGACTTGGTTATATTAATAACTAGATGGTCTGCAAATAGAATGAGGAAAGAAGAAAGAGTAATAGAATAGATTAAAAGAGTTAAATTTTTCTTAGCTTTACTTTAGTAGAGTTTTTGTCAGGCCTCTGAGTCCAAGCCAAGCCATCGCATCCCCAGTGCTCCCCTGTGACTTGCAGGTATACGCCCAGATGGCCTGAAGTAACTGAAGAATCACAAAAGAAGTGAAAATGGCCGGTCCCTGTCTTAAGTGATGACATTATCTTGTGAAATTCCTTCTCCTGGCTCATCCTGACTCAAAAAGCTACCCCACTGAGCACCTTGTGACTCCCACTCCTGCCCGCCAGAGAACAACCTCCCTTTGACTGCAATTTCCTTTTACCTACCCAAATCCTATAAAATGGCCCCACCCCATCTCCCTTCCCTGACTCTCTTTTCGGACTCAGCCCGCCTACACCCAGGTGAAATAAACAGCTTATTGCTCACACAAAGCCTGTTTGGTGGTCTCTTCACACGGACGCGCTTGACAGTTTTCCCCTGGGACTATGGCCCATGACTCTGGAGGGGTTGGCGCTTTCTTGACTTGGGTGTGATGAGTCCATCTTTTTTTTTTTTTTTTCTTGCTGTACGAACAGCAGTCTTGGTGGTTAGCAGCACAAGGTAGGGTCCTTCCCAGGCTGGCTCGAGTTTTTCTTTTTTCTACCTTTTGATGAGAATGTGATCTTCAGGCTGGTGTTGGCTTACTGGAAATTCTAGGGGTGGTACATGTGCTAAAAGACTTCATGTTGTTGTTTTTTTTTTTTTTTTTTCTTTTGCGGGAAAGGAAAGTGGAAGATAAACCAAGTATATAATTTTTAAGAAATTGACCTTTTGTTTTAAATGTGGGGACCTTGGCAGTGGACTTTATAGTCCTTAGTGCCTTTTTACTGAGAAATTTCCTTTAGCAGCTATTTTTATTAGTTTTTAAACCAAAGAAAGCCAAATACCATTTTACATTTAACAATGCTTCTCATATGATTTTTATACCAGATAAGCTAAATTTTATCTTTATATTAGTGTGTTATTAATGTTAAACCTAATTTTAATAAAACCTTGTGGACATATTTATTTAATTTTTAATGTTTGATCATAAGGTAAGATTTTATAGACTCTTTTTAATCTTTTACAATTTTTGCTAAAGAGCAGGTTGGTGCTTTAAGAGAAACCTGTTAGGCTTTTACTTTAATGTCCAGTTCACAGAAAAACTGGATGATACTTCTTTAACTTTAGCTAATATGCTTACACACAGAATGTTCTTTACAATTAACATTTTAAACCTTGCTTAAACCTTCAAAACAGTAATTTTTAACTTTTTAATGTAGGTAAAAATGTACATTCTTATGCCTTCTTATAATCCTTTTACCAAAGGTGTATTTTGCTTTTCTCATATACCTTGCACATAAACTGTTTTCTGTTTTTTTGTTTTTTCTATAGTTTTACATTCAGGAGGCCTAGTTACTTTTAAATTATACAACATTTTTTGCATATATTCTTTTTTTTTTAAACACTTTTTTTATAACCTTTTTTTCTTTCACGACTTTTACAGGCAATTTTTTTTGACATGCCTTAACTTTCTGGCTTTTACAAACATTTATTTCTTTAAACAACCAGTTAATTTATTTCAGGACAAGAATTTACCATATAACACTCTTTTTATATAAATTCCGCACCCCCTTTTTTTTTCTTGGAAAATTTTGAACATAGTTCCTAGTGGGGTGGGTTTACTTTGTGCCTCACCCATGTTTCCTCTAGACAAAACACCACGCTCACACCACACACACACCACAACACAATGAGTAAAAAGGGCACACATACACTTTTGTAGTTTACACCAAACCAAAATCAAAACCAAAATCAGAGTATCCGAAATCCAAGCCAGGTCAAAACCAAAACCAAAGAATCAGGCAATCCAACTCAAGTCAAAAACAAAAACCAAAGTGCCGGTACAGGCACACCGTGGGTGATCAGGCCACGCTTCCACTCAAATGGAGTAGGCAAGTTCCCAAGACCAGTCCTGTCAAGCAATTCAAACCAAGTCAAAACCAAAACCAAAGTGCCGATAAAGGCACGCCGTGGGTGATCAGGCCACATCGTGGGTGATCAGGCCATGCTTCCACTCAAACGGAGTGGGCAAGTTCCCAAGACCGGTCCTGTCAAGCAATTCAAACCAAATCAAAACCAAAACCAAAGTGCCAATAAAGGCACACTGTGGGTGATCAGTCCATGCTTCCACTCAAACAGAGTGGGCAAGTTTTGAAGACTAGTCTTACCAAGTTTTAGATGTCCAGACTCCAAGTGCCCGTTCCTTCCCGGTGTTCAGCCACTGCATTGATCCTCCACAGGGGCCTGCCACACACTGCTCTGGCGAGGCGCCCCACCAGGGCAAATGCCTACCCGGGAGCGCTCTCAGGATGCACGTGGCTTGGGCTGGTCGGAGTCCCCAGCAGGGATGTTCCACAGGGCAGGCTTAAGCCGCCTAAGGAGATGCCTCCTCCATCCACCATTCACCTCGCTTCCCGGTCAGGGAACCAGGAAATGTAGCAGGACGAGCGGCAGACAAAACTCCTCAGACACCAAGTTACAGAAGGAAGGGGTTTATTCGGCCAGGGGCTTTGGCAAGACTTCAGTCTCAAGAGCCAAGCTCCCTGAGTGAGCAATTCCTGTCCCTTTTAAGGGCTCACAACTCTAAGGGGGTGCGTGTGATCGTGATTGAGCAAGCAGGGGGTACGTGACTGGGGGCTGCATGCACCGGTAATTGGATCGGAACAAAACAAGATAGGGATTTTCACAGTGTATTCCTATACAATGTCTGTAATCTATAGATAACAGAACCAGTTAGGTCAGGGGTCGATCTTTAACTACCAGGCCCAGGGTGTGGCACCGGGCTGTCTGCTTGTGGATTTCATTTCTGCCTTTTAGTTTTTACTTCTTCCCTTGGAGGCAGAAATTGGGCATAAGACAATATGAGGGGTGGTCTCCTCCCTTATTAGCACAATATATACCACACATAGCTACTTAACTCTTTTTAAGTCATATGTGTAGTTCTTTAACACATAAAAATAAAAATTATGCTTTTACACCACAAGAGTGTACCATAGAAAACTTTAAGCTGCTGACAATGGAAGAAAATGTCAGATTTAAAAATTCAGGAAAACCACATTCTATAATTATCCTGTAACCTAATGGGCGTTTTTCATTAGAAAAATTCAGTCTCATTTTTTAAAAGTTATTTAATTGAATAGACAGTCTCACTCTCTTTTTTTCTCTTTCTCTCACACATACATTCACATACACAAATAAATACACAAATGGGTGCAGTAATGAAACGGATAACTCTGAGAATGAGAACAAGAAGAGATTGCAAATCTGCTTGTGCCAAGTGGCAAAAAGAGAATACAGATAATGTTCTTTTATTAGGGAAGGGAGGATTTTCTGTGGATGAAAGAAATATGCTGCTCACATCCTTGCAGAAAGCATGATAATTTATAGATTTTTGTCTGAGAAGTATTTCCTAGAGTAAACTTAGATATGTGCACCTCCTTCTATCACAGTATTTTCCTTGCCCCTTTTACTTAATCAGATTTTCTGCCATTCAGATTTGCAAAGAATTGTTGACCCTAGATGAGTTTTTAGACATGTCATAGGAAATCGCAAGACTTGTCACTTTTGGAATATAACTCCCACTTGGCCCTACCTTTCTACCACTGCAACTAAAATTTAAAAATTTAATAACTGAGTCTCTCCCTGTGGTTGAAATAGGGATTTGTTATCCAGATCCCCAGGGCCTTGCTGCCCAGCCACAGAAAGTATGGTCAGCAGACAGTCTCTAGCTCTCCACTCTTTCAGTGGCAGATTTGCGTAACTCAAGGTCTCGTCCTTCCTGCATCTGAGTATATGTGAGTTATTTCCAGTTTGGGACTATTATACATAATGCTGCTATGAAAATTGTTCTATATGTGTTTTAGCATATAGAAGAATTTTCATAGCATTATGTACATTTCTACTGGAATTTCTGCTAGGAGTGGAATTGCTAGGTCATGGTGTAGGTATGTGATCAGCTGTAGTAGACTCTGCCAAATAAATTTTGAAAGTGTTTAAAAAAATTATATTCCTGCCAGCACTGTATGAACTTCCAGTTACTTCACATCTTTGTCAACATTCAGTAGTGTTTTAGTCTTTTTTAGTTTAATCATCGTGGTAGGTATGTTATGATATCTCATTGTCATTTTAATTTGCATTTCCTGGTTGACTTACGAGGTTGAGCCACTTTTTCATATGCTTATTTAGCTTTTGGATATCTTCTTTTACGTTTAGCCATCGGGCCATCTCCTTTTCTTTTTGATTTATAGAAGTTCTTTATATGTTCAGGATATGAATCCCTTGTCAGATACGTGTACTGCAAATATCTACTCTAGCTCTCCTTTTCCTTTGTGTATTATGATAAACAGTGACTTAATGTTAATATACTCAAAATGATTTTTTTGGAGGGAGTAAGTATGGCTAATACATATGTTTTAAGAAGTCTTTGCTAACCCCAATATTATGAAGATATTCTCATACTGTTTTCTTTTTTAAGCTTTATTGTTTTGCCCTTCAGAAGATTTGCAGTCCATCTAAGTTTGATTCTTGTGTATGGTTGTGAGGTGGAACTCAAGACTTACTTGGTTTTCATATGTATATGCAACTGACCCAGACAGTTTACTGAAAAGGTTATTCTTTCACCAGTACACTGCTTTGTCATAAATCAAGTGAGCGTGTATGTGCGGGTCTGTATCTGGACTCTGTATCTTATCACTTTAGTCTATTTGTTGTTATTTGATACTATTGAAAATGGTATCTTTTAAGTATATTTTATGTTTATTTGTTGCTGGTATATAGAAATACAATTTTTTATGTATATCTGTATCTAGCTGTGTGTGTGTTTGTGTGTGTGTGTGTGTGTGTGTGTGTGACTTGCTAAATTAACTTAACAGTAGGCCTGTAAATTATTTTGCCTTTTCTGATTTATAATTATGTCATTCGCAAATAACATCAGTCGCCTTTCTTTGTGAGCCTTTTGTCTTTTTACTTTATCTTGCCTGCTATACTGGTTAAGAACTGTAGTCTTATTTTGGCTGTAAGCAGTGTTATCAGGGAGAATGCTTTCAGTATTTCAGTTTCACCATGAAGGATGATATTATCTTTATGTCTTTTAGAAATATCCTGTAGTAAATTAGGGAAGTTCTCTTTTGTTCCTTGTTTGCAAGAGGTTTTGTCATGAAAGGACATTAAATTTTGTTTCAAATAACTTTTTTCTTCATCGATTGAAATGATTTATACAATTTCCTGTCTCCTCTCCACCCCCGCCCCCCGCTTTGTGTTGAATTATATCGATTGATTTTTTTTTGGTGTTAAACTAACCTTGCATTTTGGAATAAATGCAACTTGATTATGATATATTATCCTCCTTACATATCACTGGGCTTGATTTGCTAATATTTTAAGACTTTTATTTCTACAATTACAAAAAGTATTGATCTGTAATTTTTGTTTGTTTTTAGGGATCTTTGTCAGGTTTGGGTATAATGTTATGCAGGTCTCATAAAACAAGTTGGCAATTGCTCTCCGTGTTTTTCTGTTGTATGGTAGAGTTTGTATAAGGTTGTTAATTATTTCTTAAATGTTTGGGAAGATAATGAAGCCATCTGGGGGCTGGATATTTTTTCTGATAACACCGATAATTACATATGTTTATCCTAAGAATGTTTTCAATTCATTTTTATTGCACTATTAATATATGAATAACCTTCTTGTAAGAACTCAGATATTACAAGCAAACTGAAGTCTCCCCTAACCATTATCCACTTAAAATTTTTAGGTATACTTTACTGCATTTTATCAAGGAAAATGATGTTATGATATAGTGGTCATTGCAACTTTGGGCTCTACCAATGGATTGACCTGTGTGAGTTTACAGTCTACTTAAAAATAGCTAAGTCTCAATTTCCTCATCTTAGTAGACTTTTTAAGAGAATTGTATGTGTTGATGTACCAGTAGTGCTTAGCATAGTGCCTGACACATACTAAGCATTCCATGAATGTTAACATTATAATTATCATTATTAGATTTAAAAAGATCCCTGGAGGGATGTGACTGTTGAGGTACTACTCCATACCCAAGGAAGGAGAGATTAAAAATTTCTAAGTAACTAAAGTAGATACCACAAAAGAAACTGTACTGAAGCTTTATGCCTTTTGTTTGCAGGAGAGTCCTATAAATCCTTCTTTGGGACTTATTTATCCTAGTTTTAGTGATGATTATAGCAAGGTTATTTTATCTGGATTGTCTGTCTGCAGAAGATTAGAAGCAGCAAGCATCCCTAGTGTTCATGCTTTAGCAAAACAACCAGGATAATAAACATTCATTTAATTGCAGACTTTGAATTGAGAGTTATAAGAACTTCTTGTGCTTCTTATTGAAATTGGGTAACAAAGAAAGGAAATGAAGGAGGCTGCTTGATATAATAGAAAACCTATAAGAGAGAGAAAGGATACTTGGTTTCTTGTTCATTTTGTGATTGGTGGTGTTAAAACATCACACAACCTCAATTTGTTACCCGATCTGTGAAATGGAGGTATAGGATTTCTTTCCCATACATTAGAGTGATCTTGAAAATCTCTAGAGAAAGTGAATTCTGTGTTGAAACAATGGCCTGAGAAAAATGCAGTTAGATGTCTTAAATGGAGCCTATAATCCCCCTTGTAAATAGTTTTATATTCACTAAAAGTGCAAAACAGAACATTGAATTAAGGTTTCACCGGTAATTATAATGGAATCGTAATTACCTTTATAATTGTGGGCAGTGAAAATAGGGAAGGGTAGAGTCAATGTCAGAATATAAGTAACGTTTTTGTGATGGGAAATGATTCAACACACATCAGAGCCTTGGAGCTCTGCTCTTGCTTTTTTGCAGGGAGAAGCAAAAAGTGCGAATAGACCTCCATGAACTGCTATGGTCAGTTGGTGGTCTGGCGTGGGTTTTTTCTGAGCATAGAAAAAGCATCACAGCACACAGGAAGGTGACTTCTTTGGCTTTTTTCTATCAATAATTCTTTAGCACTATGCCTCTCCACTCATAAAGTCAACTTTTTTTGAAAAAAAAGAGGATTTGGTATTTTACAAGTTGTAAATTAATGAAACCTATACACAGATGTAAGTTCCATTTACCATCTCTAGCTGTAGCTCATGATTTAGTTTCTCTTTCTCCTGCAGTTTCAGAGAGAAGCTTTAAACATTGAGTTGGAAATCTAGACAAAGAAAATGTCTCTGCATATGCAAAGGAAATCTTTCAGGTGTCGTTGTGTTGAAGTAAAACCCAGAGATCCTTGTAGTCCTGCGAGTCACCTTAACAGCTGCAACTAGATCTCATACTTTTTGATTTTATGGAGTACTATGAATCACCATCTCCAGATACTTCATCACAGTTTTTCAGTTTCTGAAGAAGGGAGATAGATAATGTTATAATTCAGTGCTAAAGAATTTGGAGTGGGAAGGGGATCTATGGTTACGTTGATACCTTTGCTATTTACCTAATAAGTGTTAGCATTATACATGTGATTTCATATGAGAGGATTTTTGAAAAATAGAAATTCTAAAGAAATGATATACTGTAGTATTAGTGTTCTCAATTCCATTGAGAGAGAAAATATGCAAAATTTTGTGAAATATTCATCTTCAGTCGAGAGGAGAAATGATGCCAAATGAACATGTTAGAGCACTTTAGAATAGGTGACCAGTAGACCCCAGCAAGAACTTGATAAATAGCAAAAAGAATTCTTGGTTTACCTTATAAATTCTTTGGTACTTTATTTTATCCCCCAAAAAAGCATTATGTAATATGTGGAAAACACAGTTTTGAGATCGCACTCCATTTTTCGGACATAAAACTTTGCCAAAGTCAATTAGCCTATCTGATTCTTAGTTTTTCTCACTATAAGATACATATATGTAGTTAATTTTTCTGCATAACAACCCCCAAATCACAGTGGCTTACAATAACACATTTATTTTCATGTACAATACGTATCTGCTGATACCTGCTTCGGCTGCAGCTCTGCGCCAGCTGGGTTCTATGTTTCTTACTCTCAGACCCAGGCTGAAAGGATAGTCCCTATGTGGGGCATGCTTATTATTATCATGTCTGAAACAGCAAGAGAGCAGGGAAATGGATGCTTCTGACAGCTTCTGCACAATCCTGGCATAGACCATGTCCACCATCATTCCACAGACTAAAGAGAACCACATAGTCAAGAGCAGCATCCATGAAGCAAGAAAGTGAACTCGTCCCACAACCAGCCAGCAAATCTCATAACCCTCTTTAAGGGAAGGTAGAAGTATAAGAAGAGATGACCATATCTACTTAATCTCTCCAAACCTTTGTGAGTCTCAAATAAAGGAAGTCATATAAAAGTGCATTGTAATCTAATGGATTCTCTGCTAATGTAAGAATTAATCTTATCGTTTAACAGTTCCTTTTAATGTTATTTCTTTCAGGGATCCAGATAGATTTCAAGTCCTTACATATCATTAAAACCCATTTCTTCTTCATTTTGACACAAACCTTTGTAAAGCTTTTGACTATCTAAGTTGTATTAATAGTTTTTCAAAAGATATATATTTTGCCTTTTTATATTCATGTTTTTAAAATGCCACGGTTATAATCATTTATATTTATTTCCACTATAACTATATTAAACCCCTTTCAAGAACTTCTTGGGCATCTAGAAGGTTTTTGTCTTTTTTTTCCTGATTATATACACACATACACACACACATACACACACACACAGTCCCTGACTTACCATGGTTCAACTTAACAATTTTTCGACTTTACAGTGGTGCAAAAGTGATATTCATTCAGTAGAAATTGTACTTTGAGCACCCAGAACTCCATTCTGGTTTTCAATTTCTGTACAATATTTAATAAATTACATGAGATATTCACTGTTTTATTATAAAGTAGGGTTTGTGTTAGATGGTTTTGCCCAACTGAGGCTAATGTAAGCCTTTCAAGCACATTGAAGGTAAGCTAGACTAAGCTATGATGTTCGGAAAGTTAGGTGTATTACATGCAGTTTTGACTGGATATTTTTAGTTTATGATGGGTATATCAGGTTGTACCCCATCTTAAGTTGAGAAGCAATTTTAATTATGAAGCCCAATAATAAACCAACCCCCAACTTGAGAACTAGACCATTACCACTTGAAGTTAGCTGTGTGCTCCTCTGCTGCTGCCTCTTCCCACCCACAATAATCACTATCCTCAAGTTTGTGTACAGTGTCTTTTTTGTGTGTGTGTTCGCATATGTTTGTATCTCCAAACAGAGTATCACTGAGTTTTACTTGGTTTCCAGATTTATAGAAACAGTATCATACTGCATTATTTTTAGTAGTGGAATGAATATTACAAAATTAGTTTAAACTGTCCTCTGCTGTTAGATATTTAGTTTTCTGCTGTTTTACTTTTATCAAGAACTTATACATTAATCTTTGTGTATTTCCAATTATTTCTGCGAGAACAATTTCTAAAAGTTAAGGTAAGAATACCTTTTGACTTCTTTTAACTTTATATCAGGAATGTGTCCATGTAGAAGATTTTAATAAAACAAATATTAAGATTTGCCTCGCAGGTAATTACAAATCAATGCTGGCCCATCAACACTTTAATGGGCTTTATAAATACAAGAATGTCCCAGTAGCTTATCAAACTTAAGTGCAAACACAAATTGCTAGTATTTTTGACTTCCCTAAAATCTGTGCTGTTCTTGTCACACTGTAGTATTAATATCCCCACAGTTCCTCAGGCTGGAAACCTTAAAGACACATTCTCTCTACTACTCCATCTTCAGTCACCCCATGTGCATACTTCCCTTTAGTCAGTCTTCAAGTTTTGCTATTTCTGCTTCTACAATGTCCCTTGAATGCATCCCTTCCTTTCTATTCTCACAAGCACTGCTCTAATTCAGACCTGGCTAATCTATGTCATGTGAACTATTAGCCTCCTAACTGGGTTCCTACCTGCCTTCAGTCTCTTCCTTTTCTAATCAGTCCTTTACGCTGTTACTTTCTCAAAACACACACTTATCTTTAAAACTGAAACCAAAAATATCTGATAGGTCCCCATTATCTACATAATAAAATCTGTACTCTTTAGTTGTTGTAAGAAAAGCCCTTGATCTAATTGAACCTCCCTCTCCAGCTTTATTTTCTTGTGATCCATCCTCCCGAGCCCACCCCAAGAACTTTGTGTTTTCCATGCTAGCCAGCCTTAGGCTGCTTGGTCTCCATGTATTTTCCTTGTTCATGTTACTCCCTCAGCCAAGAACATGCTTCCTCCCCACATCTTTACAGCCTGTTGAAATGCTACTCATGCTTCAAGGTTCCACAGAAATACCAACCCCTCCATGGAGTTTTACATCAGTGTACACTGTCATAGTTATACCTAGATGAGTCAGGCATGGTTGCTTCTCTCAAAATGTTTTAAATGTCAATACATGCAAAAATATATTTATAAATAATGCTGGGTAGAAATGGCAGAACACAAACTATTTTAACATATCCATTATAATAAAGCTATATATAAAAATATATATTTGTCTATGTATGTATGTATACATTTTTCTAAATACATATATAAGGAGAGAAACAGGCAAAGAGAAACAGAGACTGTTAGGAAGAGGGAAACAATGTAAATACTTGAGCTTGGTGTTTATTAAGGCCTCTGAAATTCTTTTTGGAACCAGGCAGAATGAGTTCTTTTTCAAAAAAATTAATGATAATATAATGATGCATGTTAGGTTCACTTTCTTTCATAAAGATGCTAACCTGGGCTTCAGTAGGTTTCCATTTTGAGGCTTAGCCATTTTTGGACCAGGTGCAGGAGGCCAGCCAGTTGTCCCTTCTCTCTATTTCAGTGTTGATTAGCTGACTTGGAGGGGCCTTGTTCCGTTGCCAACTCTGTGTAGTCATAGTCACGGGTGGTGAATAGTCACCTCAACTATAAAATGAAAACGTTACACTAGATGATTGTTAAGTAGATGAATAGATCTCTAAGGTTCTTTTCAGCTCTCCAATTCTGAGATACTTTTTGCTCATGAAACAGAAAAATGTTTAAGGATAAAGGAAAGTGCTGATTGGTTTTCTACTCTAGCACCTTCACTATCAGGTAGCCAGTTGCCCCTTTTCTTTACGTCAAACTGCCAGTATGTGTTGTGTGGAAATGACTACATTTGGCTTCTGTGCAGGTGCAACAATAGCTATGTGGCCTTGGGTGTTCCCCTTGCTGTCACCAGGCCTCTGTTTGCTTATCTGTGAAATGACAAGATTGAGACTGGATGCTTTTTGAGGTTCTTTGCAGCTTTAATATATTATAATTTTATAATTGTTACATTTGAAGTACCCAAGTAGTTTTTTACCCTGCAGTCACTAGGCCATTTCAAAGTCAAGTCATAGTAGAATGGGACTATTCACAAAATATCCTTTTACTCACAAAATAGTGTAGATAGCAAAGTGGAGCATCAGGGTATGCAAACATATATGTGCAATGAAGAAATCGCCTAGTTGCATCACTTACTTTAACTTACTATATTTTTCTTTTACAATGGGTATTTCTCAATTTCTCTTTTAAAATTATTACTTTGTATTAAATAGGGAATCCTTTTCCCATTGTTTGTTTTTGTCAGGTTTGTTGAAGATCAGATGGTCGTACATGTGTGGTGTTATTTCTGAGGTCTCTATTCTGTTAACATTGGTCTATATATCTGTTTTGGTACCAGTACCACGCTGTTTTGATTACTGTAGCCTTGTGTAGTTTGAAGTCAAAATAGTGTGATGCCTCCAGCTTTGTTGTTTTTGCTTAGGATTTTTTTGGCTGTATGGATTTTTGTTTGTTTGTTTTGGCTTCATATGAAATTTAAAGTAGTTTTTTCTAATCTGGGAAGAAAGTCAATGGTAGTTTGATGGGAATAGCTTTGAATCTACAAATTACTTTGGGCAGTATGGCCATTTTCATGATATTGATTGGTCCTATCCATGAACATGGAATGTTTTTCCATTTGTTTGTGTCCTTTCTTATTTCCTTGAGCAGTGGTTTTTAGTTCTTCTTGAAGAAGTCTTCCACATCCCTTGTCAGTTGTATTCCTAGATATTTTATTTTATTTGTAGCAATTGTGAATAGAAGTTCACTCATGATTTGGCTCTCTACTTGTATATTATTGGCATATAGGAATGCTTGTGAGTTTTGCACATTGATTTTGTATCCTGAGGCTTTGCTGAAATTGCTTATTAGCTTAAGGAGTTTTGGAACTGAGACATAAGGGTTTCTAAATATACAATCATGTTATCTGCAAACAGAGACAATTTAACTTCCTCAGTTCCTACTTGAATACCCTTTATTTCTTTCTGTTGCCTGATTGCCTGGGCTAGAACTTCCAATACTATGTTGAATAGGAGTGAGGAGAGAGGGCATCCTTGTCTTTTGCCGGTTTTCAAAGGGAATGCTTCTAGCTTTTGCCCATTTAGTATGATATTGGCAATGGGTTTGTCATAAGTAGCTCTTATTATTTTGAGATATGTTCCATCAATACCGAGTTTATTGAGAGTTTTTAGCATGAAAGAGTGTTGAATTTTATCAAAGGCCTTTTCTGCATCTATTGAGATAATCATGTGGTTTTTGTCATTGGTTCTGTTTATATGATGGATTACATTTGTTGATTTGTGTATGTTGAACCAGTCTTGCATCCTGGGACTGAAACCGACTTGATTGTGGTGGATAAGCTTTTTGATGTGCTGCTGGATTTGGTTTGCCAGTATTTTATTGAGGATTTTCACATTGATGTTGATCAGGGATAAAACTGGCTACCCATATACAGAAAACAGAAACTGTACCCCTTCCTTACACCTTATACAAAAATTAGCTCAAGATGGTCTAAAGACTTAAATGTAAAACCTAAAACCACAAAAACCCAAGAAGAAAACCTAGGCCATACCATTCAGGACATAGGCATGGGCAAAGACCTCATGACTAAAACACCAAAAGAAATGTTAACAAAAGCCAAAATTGACAAATAGCCTCTAATTAAACTGAAGAGCTTCTGCATACCAAAAGAAACTATCATCCGAGTGAACAGGCAGCCTAGAGAATGGGAGAAAATTTTTGCAATCTATCCATCTGACAAAAGTCTAGTATCCAGAATCTACAAGGAGCTTAGACAAATTTCAAGAAAAAAAACATCAAAAAGTGTGCAAAGGATATGAACCGACACTTCTCTAAAGAAGACATGTATGTGGCCAAAAAACATGAAAAAAAGCTCATCACCACTGTTCATTAGAGCAATGCAAATCAAAACCACAATGAGATACCATCACATGCCAGTTAGAGTGGTAATCAAAAAAGCCTGGAAACAACACATGCTGGAGAGGATGTGGAGAATAGGAACACTTTTACACTGTTGGTGGGAGTGTAAATTTGTTCAACCATTGTGGAAGACAGTGTGGCAATTCCTCAAGGATCTAGAACCAGAAATACCATTTGACCCAGCAATCCCATTACTGGGTATATACCCAAAGGACTATAAGTCATTTTACTATAAAGACACATGCACATATATGTTTATTGCAGCACTATTTACAATAGCAAAGACTTGGAACCAACCCAAATCTGCATCAGTGATAGACTGGATAAAGAAAATATACACCGTGGAATACCATGCAGTCATAAAAAAGAATGAATTCCTGTCCTTTGCAGGGACATGGATGAAGCTGGGAGCCATCATTCTCAGCAAACTAACACAGGAACAGAAAACCAAACACCGCATGTTCTCACTCATAAGTGGGAGTTGAACAATGAGAACACATGGACACAGGGAGGGGAACATCACACACCGAGACCTGTTGGGAGATGGGGGACAGGGAGGGAGAGCAGTAGGACAAATACCTAATGCATGCAGGGCTTAAAACCTAGGTGACAGGTTGATGGGTGCAGCGAACCACCATGGCACATGTATAGCTGTGTAACAAACCTGCACATTCAGCACATGTATCCCAGAACTTAAAGTAGAATAAAATAAAATAAAAAATTATTACTTTGTAGTAAACTGAAATATTTTAAATATATTTTGTAGGAAATTAAAATGTTGATGTAGATTTCAGATTTGCACACTAATTCAGATCAGTCTAATAGTAATAGATGATATTTTAAAATACATGAACTCCAGTAATTATTATAAACTTCCTTTATTAAGAAAGAGACTCAAAAGGCTTCATGAAGATGAGGGCCCCATTTTCATTTCCAAGGGACAAACTAATCTTTGATATATGATATTTGAGTTCAGAATTGCTTTTGGCAAACGGAATTGTAACTGCTTAAACAAGTAGTTCTTTTCTAGTAATTAGAATTTTTTTTTTCATTTTGATGGGTAGTCATAAATATTAACTACCAGCAGTGCAGGAATAATTTATATTTAAATTGTCAGACATCACTCTGTGAACATGTAAAATAATTTACCTTTATTTAGAACCTTTTATCCTAAAGTGCTCTACACATATTTCTTTATAATCTGATTGGAAGCTATAAATAGGACTGTCCCACCTGAAATAGGGCAGGAACCAAAGTAATTAAAGGTTACAACTTCACAAGAAGTAGGGGAAAGAAGGAAATGTAATATTTTTTACATTAGTTCTGTGTTCTCTATGCCTGTAGGATTGGAGAATCCATGTTGACCAAATGCACCAGCACAAAAGTGGAATTGAATCTGCTCTAAAGGAGACCAAGGTATATGAATTACTTTAGGTGAATCAATGTACATTTACTCATCTGTGGAACACCTGTTATAAGAGAACATGAAAGAAGAAAAAGACACAATTTTTGCCTTTAAGAAACTTACTAATTGAATGTACCGTATTACATTTCAACTGACCTTACATTTAAGCCAACTAAAGAAAGCTAACTTACATGTTAATAAAAGCTATATATGTATATACATAAGATATATATGTATAATATATAGATAATACATATATTAGAAACATTTCATCATTCTTTCCTCTCTGAATCTTAAGGGAGGAGAGAACACCAGGCCAGCAATGTCTAGAACTTACAGCCTCCGCAGGCTTGTTGCCCTGCCAGAAATAGGGACTTTGGAGAATGTCACAAAGAAGCAAAGCTAGACTGAGAAGTTATGTGTCCCAGGCTAGAGCTATAGGCTTAGGGGTCTATTTCCATCTGGAATATTTCAGTCCCCCTTGAATTGTGCTATAGGAAACTCATGTTATTCCCTTACCTACTTTGATTGTGAACATTATATAATGCTAATTATAGTCACATAAATTTTATAGTATGTATAATGACAAATGAATTGACTAACACTGCCAGGTGCATTTTTATTCTAAAATTCCTCTAAGTGTGATTAAAATATTTTCTCATCACAGACATTTTATGCTATTGAAAATTTCAAGGTGTCTTCTTTTGCACATGTAGTTGATTATTTGTAGAATAGATTGAGATTTAACCCATTTTTAACTATTTTTGAAAAAATATGTTTGTGAGTTCTTCTGTCTGCAAATTCCATGAAATTTCTAGGGATTTTTGGACAAACTCCATAATGAAATTACTAGGACTTTGGAAAAGATCGGCAGCCGAGAAAAGTACATAAACAATCAGCTTGAGAATTTGGTTCAAGAATATCGTGCAGCTCAAGCCCAGCTGAGTGAGGTAATTTAAGAATTATTTCCAGGGATTTATTCAAGTTAACAACCCTAAACCCTAAACTTGACACAATACTGTTCATTTGAGAATCATGAAATGCTTTTCATAAACAGCAAAACATCAATTTTCTGCCCACTTTAGGAAGCCAAGAGAGCCAAGTGAACTTACTTCCATTTTACATGTAATAGAAGTTGTTTTCTCCTAGAAGCCTTTAAATGCACGTCTTCATTTGATTTAAGTAAATGAAGGCATATGCTGTTGGGGGAACATAGCTTAAAACTGAAAACTAGGAACAGAGTATCAGGACACCTGGTTTTGTTTCTAAGTCTGTTGTTAATTTACCATTGGCATAGGAGGAAGAATAGTATGCATTTACATGTGTCAAAGGAAGAAGACAGTCCTTGCCATTCTGGCTTACAACCACATAATAAGGAATGTGAAAGCAAGACACATTCAGAGACAAGCAGTTTAATTAATAAAATAAGACAAATTTTTCATTCTTTCAAAGTTTTAGAATTTTAACCAAAAAATAAAATCACTAGACTTTGAAAGCACCAGTTCTTTGTCCCAGCAGTAGGGATCTAAAAGCTTTCCTTTGGGATTTATGCCCTCTATTTTCTGATGTTAAAGAAGACTAGTAAGGACACTTGTAAACATCAGTTGAAGGCATATTTTTTGTCTTTAGCAGACAAAGTTGAGAAAGAGAAAAAAGTAGAAATAAATTTGAGATACCTCTATACTTTCAGAAGTTCTCAAAGACCAAATAGAAATCTATACTTTTCGATTATATTATTTGTTTAAGGTATTCCCTCATATACACAATTACTTATGAATATTTTAACTATCGAAATAATGTAAAACTCTCTGAAGCCACCATGTATTTGTCTAATATTAATATTGTATAATTGTTTGTTTCTAACATACTCCAATTGATTGTACTGTCTTACTGAATGTTAATCCTTATTAATTGCTGAGCTTCGTGCTCTACTTTGATTGATTTTTTGTTTTAGACTGATTTTCTCTGCATAGCATGCAAATTAGATTGACCAAGAGCCGCTCTCCTAAACTGTTTAGGAATGACCAAGGACAGTTTTTATTGTGAACCATGCCCATGCGAGGTACACAGTCAGTTTATGAAGGTTAAGGTAGTTCATCATTTTGTAGTGCTTTAGTTAAATACATGGTGCCTATTAGGGACATAAAACAGCTACAGTTAAATGTCACTTTCACAAATGTATTCACAAACAAGGAGGGGGTTGTCATAAAATGACATGCAGAAATTGCAGACACAAAGAGGTCAGTCATATTTAATCTTCTGCTGCTTTGTATTTGCCATTAAACAAAATGTTTTTCCTTTCAGGCAAAGGAGCGATACCAACAGGGAAACGGAGGAGTAACGGAAAGAACCAGACTCCTCTCTGAGGTACACACCAATGCTTTTGCCCTGCTTCTCACCTGTCAGCTGGGCCCCAGCCATTGAGAACCTACAGATGGTTTAACACTGCTAATTTCAGTTGCTTTCTGTGCCTTTAAATCATTTTCTTTAGGAGATAATCCCTAATTTTCCTATCACTGAATCAATAATTGATACATTTCTTGTTTCCACAAGATGCCTGAAGTTTCTGTATTAAATTCAACAAAAAACCTGCTCATAATATTAGCACACTTATAATTTTCCTCAATATTTTTACATAATAATTATTATTAACATGGAGATGAATAGGTAAAGCACTGACTTAAGGAATCTATAACAAATTTTAACGTTAGTCTGCAAGATATAAGGTTTATTTTTAGTGACTGTTATTGATAACTTGTGTGTGATCCTGAGTATATTTCTCTGTCCACAATTGGGAGTGGCTTATAACCTCCTCCTTTAGGATATTTGCATAAAAATAAATAGTTGCATTTATTTTTATGATCTTGCAAGAGAGGCAGGACCTGATATATTTTCCCATTTTTCAATGAAGAGCCAAAGGAGGAAAAAACCTTGGAAAAAGGTCAGTAGTTTATTTGGGACTAAAATCCAAGATGATCTTTGGTTACAATCCAGTATAATTGGAACAAACTTTACTGTTTTGACAGGAAAGAATTAAGCCTTTTTTATAGAAATTATTTGAGGAATAAAGTTATTTTAAAACACTAAAAATATTACATTAGAAATATTTAGACTCTAATCCTGTGGTGCTTCTAAGCAAATAAAACGGTATGTAGAAGTAAAGTATTCACTTATGTTAGGTAAATTAACACTTGAAGGGAGTCCAGGGAACCATTTACTTCTTTTGGAGTAGATAGTTATCCCCAGTTGTAACGTTTCAGGTGCCTGAAAAAATTAATTTGCTTTACTTGGATGAGCACTTTATTCCCAGGGAAAGTTTTACTCACCAGTATGATAAAAATAAAGCCTACTAAGTCACAATAATTATAGCTTAGTTGTAGATCATGTAAAATGTTTCAATTTCTTAAAGATGGTATTTTCTACTTATATTAATGCTGGTTTGGAATTTTGCTAATAATAGAGGCTATGGTAGTGTAATCGCCAAATAGAGTGCAGATAGGAACAAGTGTGACAGCAAAGTATGCCTCCTGGAGTTTGGAGTTCATGATTTGGATAAAGCAATAAGAATATTCTTATACATAGCCATATGATATAAACATTTATTTTTTTATTTTTTTTGAGGTGGAGTCTCGCTCTGTCACCCAGGCTGGAGTGCAGTGGCGCGATCTCGGCTCACTGCAAGCTCCGCCTCCCGGGTTCCCGCCATTTTCTTGCCTCAGCCTCCCCAGTAGCTGGGACTACAGGCGCCCGCCACCGCGCCGGCCTAATTTTTTGTATTTTTAGTAGAGACGGAGTTTCACCGCGTTAGTCAGGATGTTCTTGATTTCCTGACCTTGTGATCCGCCCGCCTCGGCCTCCCATAGTGCTGGGATTACAGGCGTGAGCCACCGCGCCCGGCCGATATAAACATTTTTAGTGTCCTATAGAGGAAAAAGTGACATAATGTCTTATAGAACTATAATATTAAGAAAGATATCCAGAAAACCTTTAGAAATCTAAAATCTCTTTAGGATGTTTATACTATTTTAATTAATAACCAATTGTTAGAGAATTTCAAAGTATATGCGATGAGATAATTGCGAGGTTTGAGTGTCTAGTGACTAAAACAACTTTGATTGTGTTTAGTATATTGCAACATGAGAAAACGGACGTGGCGGCCATTTGGTGAAGTTTATCATTAGGAGCATTCTGAAAAACTGAAAAGCTTTGTATATCTGCATATTTTATCTTATTTGAATTATGTCCAAAATATTCCTAATGTCTGTATTTTTCTATATGTGTGGCTAATATCTAAATTACATTTTCTTAATACGTAATCAAAAATTTTGAAAGTTTATTAAAATGTAATGCTTATGAAAACTTGTTTTCATGAAAGGTTATGGAAGAATTAGAAAAGGTAAAACAAGAAATGGAAGAAAAGGGCAGCAGCATGACTGATGGTGGTAAGTACATGCTCATTTTAGGGAAAAAACTGAGCAAGAGAAAAATAGCTCTTCAAGACACCTACTTAACAAAATAGTATTAATATATAAAACAAATTATTTGTTGCTTGTTTGAAGAGAGATTCGTTGTGCAAAAATGTCTGATAATCAGCGTACTGTTTGTCTTACAAATCAGCTGAGAAGGGTAGGCTTTTTTACTATAATTTAGAGGTTTTAAAAATTCAAACTATTGATTCAAAGAGTGGGAAGTATTTAAATATGTACTTTGTTATGCCAATTTAAAAAATAATATTGTGTTCTGTTTTCATCAAATGAGCTTCACTTTTTCTATTTTATGTACAAAAGGGCACTAAGTATATGCCCAAATGACACTAAGGCAGTGATGTGATAACCCTTAATTTATTTTCCCTCCTCCCCAGTAGAACTGACTGGGCAGGGGTCAAATAGAGAAGAATTAATCATCCTCTGGTAATCATCCTCCATTGTGAGCAGGTTACTTTGATATGGGCTAGTAGTGATTGCTGAAGGCTTTTCTATGCCCTAGAAAAATTTTCTAGAGTTCTATTGATATATACCGAATGATCTTGCAAAAGGGAATGTTTAGGAATTTTTTTTTTTTTTTTTTTTGCAATATGTTTTAAGTGGGCCCATTATCTACATCTCAAAGATAATTCTCTCTTCCCCTTTTCCCCCTTTGTATTTCCTTTTCCTACAGACAAATATACTAGCTCATAAAATCATCTTGAACACATCCTTAAACACCTGTTTAGCAGCTCTTCCCCTAGAAAAGGAAGAAAGTTTAGTCTCAGTACATCAAATACTACATCATTTTTCATCCTAAAAAATCTCAGGTGCTTAAAATGCCACAGCAAAACTGTGTGAATGTCAGTAAGTTTTTGGCTATGTTTTTAACCCTATTTTTGGCTTAAGACAAAGTGAGGAAAATGTCATACAATTCTGTAATACACTGATACTCCAAATGAACATTTTCATTTCATGTTATTTTCATTCTGCAGCTCCTTTGGTGAAGATTAAACAGAGCTTAACAAAACTGAAACAAGAAACTGTAGAGATGGACATTAGAATTGGCATTGTGGAACACACACTACTCCAATCAAAGCTGAAGGAGAAGTCCAACATGACTAGGAACATGCATGCCACAGTTATTCCAGAACCAGCAACAGGCTTTTATTAAAACGTACTGGTTCTCATGTTTCTGATTAGTTGGGTTTTTTATATCAGACTATATTTCATGTTGCATAGATTTCAAAACATAATTTTATGTTCAATAGGTTTTTTTTTACATGTACATACTCACGTATTATATCATGGTGATTATGATGGTTAAAGCCTTTACACTGAATGTAATGTTTAATAAAGTAATTACAAATTCTCACTTTCTAAGGAGCTTTTACTAATCATTCCTATGTTAAAGCTCCCACCTGGTGGCTCATTTTTCTTAGCATTCCTTGTGTAAGCCAAGGTATATGACCTATGTTTTCTGTAGATGCTGCTGCTGTCACAACATGGACTGCTGACACAGTCCTTTGCATCGCTCCACCTCTACAGTGATCATAAGTGCTTTGTGCCCAGAGGCCACTAAAGATGGGTAGGCAGGATTCTTTCCAAGAACCCAAACTACCTTTGCCTCAGCTTTATGGCTACCTAAAATTGCCACTTTTTTTAGGTTAAAAAAAACTTCAGTATCCTCATTAACATTTGAAGTTTATTTCTTATGAATATTTCATGGCTAAAATGATTTTATAGGGAATCTATCTTCTAGGATCTAAGGCCACTAAATAAAAGGATAAATGAATGATGATAAGTCAGTCGTGTTTGATTCTGGTCTTAGAATGAAGAGAAGGTGCATATGCATGTCTCAATTTCTACCTTTTTCTGTGGTATCAGCTATACTAGGGAACCATTTTGTAGAAGAAGGAACAACGACAGGTCGCATGAAGATCAGCCTCTAGTACTGATGATCTTTACTTATGCATCTTCCTGAGCAACTTTCTAGGCTAGGATTTCTAAATTGGTGAAAAAAGCAGCATTAGAGTGCCAGACAGCACTGGGGAAAACTGGCCAGGGGAATACAAAGCAGGAGACAGCCTGCATTATTTTTTTTAAATAATTTTCAAAAGCAGTGGTAGTAAAATTTGATAAGAATGCTTTATGTTTAGGACAACAAAAATAATTTTAAAAAGTTATTTTTTACCCTAATACTTTTCTCCACTGAATATTATTATTTTTTTCTTAGCTTTTACTTTCTAGATGTATCCTGCCACATGCTCACATACATAAATCTTTCCCTTTCCTTACTAGACCTCTCTTTAGTTTAAGATAAGTTTAGATAGGAGAAAGTTAGTGTATATAAACTACGCAAGAGGATGACCATCAATACAATGACAAATAAGCCAGTGTATTTAATTTGTTAAGAAAAAAAAAAAAAAAGAAGGCAGAAAACCCACCATGGGAAAATAAGCATTTTTAAAAATCTGAAGTTGCTTTTTTCCTGTATGGTCTTTGGGAGGAGTCTAGTACAAAAACTGAAACATAACTTTTGGTCCTGGGAATTTATTTGCATGACTGTTGTCATGGCTGAACAGTTTTTTTGATGAATTCAATCAACGCAGAGAACACTTTTAGATAATCAGAACTTTCCTTAAAATGCATTTCTATCAGAAGCAAAGTACACCCTTTATTTATGCAAACATGTAAAAATCTAAAAATTCTTCCAATGAGTAGTATAAGCCTCCTATTTTTACCTCCTTCTCTGAAATGTTTCAGTTAACTCAGGTTGGCCTCTATGCTCCTCCTCTCTTCCTATAGAACACTGTGCATACCTTGAATAAAGAGCTTATTATACTATATTGTTATTTTCTTCTGTCCTACCTAATAAATTGAGCTACTTTAGGATAGTACAAAATCTTTTATTTCCATATTCCTTGCCAGGTGCCCAGCACATAGAAAGTGTCTAGTAAATGTATTAAGTTAGTAAATGGATGAGTACATGACTGGCACTATGTGGATCCAAGATACCTTCTAGCTCTTATTCTATAGCATGAAGAGTTTAATGACATTAAGCCTGCATGCTTGGTATAGTTTCAAGAGAGTGATTAAAAACAATGAGTTCTTTTCCTATGGTATTGGATTAGAATTAGAAGCATCAGTATGAATTCATGGGTTTTTTAAAGTATGTATAGATTAATAGAAATACAGAAATATTTAAAATGTAGAAATACAGGCACACACACACACACACACATATTTCCTAGTTCTGTCCTCTGAGGGAGCCTAGTAGCAGTGACAGCCCAACTACAACTGTGGACACTCAGATCTTGATATCTAAATTCTCTTCTTTAAAAAAAAAAAAAAAAGGAAGTCTTAGATTTCTGATTCCTGGGTTGCAACAGGAAAAGCACAAGGTGAGTCTAAAATACTTTCTCTGCCAGAAAGGAAGTACTCAAATAATGATGGGAAATATCTAAAGGACACAGCAGATTGAGGGTTTACCATCGGCCAATCTGGGACAATTTGAGCATCAAAGTCAATCGTCATAGTAATGAATAGTAACACATGGAATAAGAAACCACGAGTCCACACAGATATAAATGAATGAATGAATAAATGGAGAGGTGAGAAAGGTCTTCCTGGTCATATAAAAGGAATGCTGGATTTAGAAAATAACCACATGGCATCTACCATGGTAGTAATTGTTTAGGGCAAGACTCATCAATGGATGCTAAAATTAGTAGGTGAAAGTTTGATAGAAACAGGATATTTACATAGTCTTGAATTATGTAAGACACTTTACAAGGAAAAAGTTGTTTATAGTATAGAAACCTGGTAGATACCACTTTAGGTGATAATAGTTAACATCACTAGTAATGGGACAAATAGAGACCAAAGGCCTGCTGAGAAGAGCACACACTTACATGGTTCCTGCTGAAAATGCATAACTTGAATCTACTCATGAAACATCAGATGAATCCAAACTGAGGGATTTGTACAAAATAGCCTATATTCCTCAAAAAATGTCATGAAAAACAAATACTAAGGAACAGTTCAGGAGCAAAGGAGACTAAAGAGATAAGACAGCTAGATGCAAGAGGAGATTCCAGATTGGACCCTGGGCCAGGAAAGGAAAAAATATATACATATGAATATTTTTAATGTGTCTGTGTATATGTGTATATATAATATATAGCATATATATGTGCATGCACACACATATATATTATACATATATAATAAAGCAGTCGTCCCCAACTTTTTTGGCACCAGGGACCCCTTTTGTGCAAGACCGTTTTTCCACTGACCAGGGGCAAGGGGACGGGGATGATTCCGGGATGAAACTGTTCCACCTTAGATCGTCAGGCATTAGTCAGATTCTCATAAGGAGCACACAAGCTGGATTCCTCGCGTGTGCAGTTCACAATACGGTTCCCAGTCCTATGAGAATCTAATCATCTAATACTGCTGATCTGACAGGAGGAAGAGCTCAGGTGGCATTGCTGGCTGGCCCGCTGCTCACCACCTGCTGTGAGGTCCAGTTCCTAACAGGCCAGGAACTGGGACTGGGACTGGTGCATGGCCTCAGGAGTTGGGGACCCCTGGTATAAAGGAAATTATTGGTGCAACAGGAAAATTTTGAAGACAGCCTGTGTATTGGATAATAGCATTAATGTTAGTTTCTTGATATTTATGCTGTACATAAGAGAATATACTTTTACCAATACACACATCTATTTGATTCTAAAGAGGCACCCTGTCACCAACTTACTCTCAAATGGTTCAGGAAAAAAAAAGTATGTGTGTTTGTATATTCATACATATACAGAGAGAAGGATAGTGAAAAAATGTGGGAAATTGCTAACATTTTGGGAATGTGGGAGCAGGAAATACTGAACTGTACTTTTAAAAACTTTTCTATAAATCTGAAATTATTTCAAAATAATAGTTTAAAAAATGATAGTTCTTAAAGATTATGTGCTCTATATGGAAGTCAGTCTGTCCCTGAATCAAATAGCTAATCAACTTATTGAAATAGGATTTCACTCTCAATAAAATTCTGTGGTACATTGAACACAACTTTAATAATTTTATAGTCATTGGTTTGCTGGCCAAGTAGAACAATTTTTTGACAATTCTAAGGAAGTATTTTTCTACTGCCCTCTAATTTATCTAGGTCAGCACTTCCCATGAGTTTTACGCAAAAACAAAAGTTTGTGTAATCAAGGAAATTTGAGAATTGTTTCATTTTCTTCACAATTTCCTATCTACGCTGTGAATCTGCAATCAGCAAATGTCCCATTATTTTTTACAAATATATACAGTCGCCTCTCAGTGTCCTTGGAAGATTGGTTCCAGGACCCCCGGAGGATACTGAAATGCATATATGCTCAAGTCCCTCATATACAATTTCTCAGCTCCCTTCCCCTCAATTTTTATTTCATCGGCTTGGGTAGAAATGAGGGGGATGGGGTCAGAAATTTTAAAAAGTTTCTCATGTGCCTTTGATGCAGCTTACTTAAGAACCACTTTAGGGAGCCACCAATCTAGAATTTTCCCCTGGCTCTGTGTAAACAAAGCATCTTAGCTTAGAAGGGGTCTTTAAAGAGGATCTGAACTAGGGATTCTCAGTGTGGCCTGTGGATTGCCTTAACATTAGCCCTGCCTTGGCAGATTTTTAATAAATACCCTAGATGACTTAATACACACTGGACTTTAGGACATACTGATATTAAAAACCATCACTTAAATCAGAAAACCAAAGAGCAGGGTAACCAATTGCATGGTTTCCTAAATGGTTTTCAGTGTCATTTGGAGCAGCCCTGTGAGAACTTCATGACCACAGCTCCTGTCACCCACCTTGTCCCATCCATATTTCAAGTCAAGATTATACAGTCATGTTTTCATTCATGTCCAGTGACTTTTATCCTCCCTATGTGAAGATTTGTGTATAGAATACACTGGGAATCCAGACACCTTGATTCCAATCCCAAATTTGCTAGTAAACAGAAAAAAAAAAAAAAAAAAAAAAAGACACCTTTTTTTCGTACTCACAGCACTTCTGACGCCAGATGTGTGAGGTTTTTTTTCACACCAACAACTAATTCTCCAGCTCTTTGAATACCAACTGAGCGTCCAACAATTCATTTCTGATACTAAACATCCAGTGTTAGCACAGACCCGACTGTGCTCAATCCCACAAGACACTTTAGATGCCAATCACAAGTCAAGGGCTCCTACACTTCTGAACAACTGGCTGTAAGCTGGGGATTCCCATGACCACCTCCTCAGGTTTGAGCATTTTCTGTAACAGCTGATAGAACTCAGGAAAACGCTTTACCTATGTTTGACAGTTTATATGATACAAATGAACAGCCAGATGAGAGGGACATGGGGGAAGGTATTAGAAGGAATATGAAGTTTCCATGCCACTGTCCCAGCACCTCCATGTGTTCACCATCCTGAAAGCTCTCTGAAATCCTTTAGTTTTTATGGAGGATCCATGACATAGGGATGACTGATTAAATTATTGGCCTTTGATGATTGAACTCAATCTCCAGGCCCTCTCCTCTCCCCAGAGGTCAGAGGGTGGTGTAGAAGTTCCTACTGTCTAATCACATGGTTCTTCAACCCACTATCCTCCAAGAGCTACCTCATCAGCCTAAACTCAAGTATGCTTGAAAGAGGCTTATTATGAATAACAACTGATGCTCCTTTAATCCCTATCACTCAGGAAATTACAAGGGTTTTAGGAGTTTTGTACCAGAAACTTGGAACAAAGACCAAATATCTATTTCTCATATCACAAGCTAACTTACTGCATGACTTTTAGGATGTCACTGTTCTTCAATTTAATCTTTTTTTCCTACAAAGGTAGGGGTAGGTCTAGAATATTCTGAATGCTTTTAGTCCTAAACTTTTGGGATTTTAAATTGTTAGCAGACTATCTTATTTACAATAGCTTTCGGTGGTGTGCTGGAGGCCACTCTTAACCATCTCCAAAAAGCAAACTGTCACATATTCAGAAACTTCGAAAGCTAGATGTTAAACTGTTGGTATCTTAAAACCAGCCCCTTATGAGAGTACTGTATTTATACCATGGAAGTAGGAAAACACTAGAAATCAGGGTTTTAAAAAGCAAAACAAAACATAGAGCCAGTTTACCAGCATGCCACTGATAACAAGTGTCATAATGTTCCACAGACCAGAACCAAATGCAGTAAATACATAACAGAATACCCCACCATATTTTAAGGTAGATTATTATAGTACTAATTGAATTAGAGCAGATTTGTAAATTATTCTCAAAAATCATTAAGTCTACATAAAGCTATTCAGTGTGTCAAATGTGCATCCCCTGCACAATTTTATTGATATTACTTTACTGCCTTCCTATCACCAGTTCCTTTTACTGCTCCTCAAATCAATATGCTAAAGCAGCCCAAGCATCGTCCTGTAAGATAGATTCAAATATCATGTTTGTACAACTGAAATAATGTAGAATGCACAAGTAGTCCCATTATATGACCATAAAAAAACTAATTCAGCTCACTGCATCATTGATCCATTTAATTGTATAGCAGCTTCCTATTGATAAGAGGAAATGTCCCTGACCCGACCATGCTGAAAATGAAACTGGCCAGTTTTCCACAACCATAAATTTCAATAAGGATTCTACATAATACCCAGGGACTAGATATCATAGCCAGAGTTTACAGTTTTTTCTTTGTTTTGCTGGCCTATTTACCTTACATGTGACCCAATTTCTCTTATGCTTCCTGAACTTCATTAGTCATTAAGTGTTAGCCTATACTTATGTTTGTGACTATTTATTTATTTATTTTGAGACGGAGTGTTGCTCTTGTCGCCCAGGCTGGAGTGCAATGGCATGATCTTGGCTCACTGCAACCTCCGCCTCCTGGGTTCAAGCAATTCTCCTGCCTCAGCCTCCCGAGTAGCTGGGATTACAGGCGCACACCACCACACCTGGCTAATTTTTTTGTATTTTTCATAGAGATGGGTTTTCAACACGTTGCCAGCAGATCTCAAACTCCTGACCTCAGGTAATCAGCCTGCCTCAGTCTCCCAAAGTACTGGGATTATAGGTTTGTGCCACTGCACCCAGCTGTGACTAGATATTTTATTTCAGACAGATTATGATACATTTTAGACCTTTTCATTTGGAACTTGGAAAACATTCAGTGGCCTACAAGCATTACAGAGAGGGCTGTGGACCCAGAAGCATCACTTTTAATCACATTTCTGGCCTCTTGGTTTAGGCAGATGTAACATAGTACATCTATGTCATGCAAATACAACAAACATTTGATGGCTACCCATTATATTTTGAACACAGTAATGGGTACTGAGGGAAACAAAAATGAACAAGGCACAATCCCTCCCTCTGCACACTCACAGTCTAATGGGAAATGTTTGTGTACATAATTAAAATGTTAAAGTGGTGAGTTTAATAATAGAGATATAAACACACTATTATTGAAATGGGGGTGAAGAAGGAATTCTAACATGGAGGAAAGTAAGAATTAATAGAGTTGGTCCTTGAAGGATGAATAAGATCCTGGTAGCAAAGAAAAATGGGAAGGGCCATTCTGGGCAGAGAAAAAGACACAAAGTCCTGAGGTCTGGAAGGGCATCAAGGGATCAGGTGGTGGAGGGGAAGAATTAGAAGAACACTGAGAGAAAGAAGGATAAAGTGGAGGGTTTTGAATGCTAGGCTAAGGAGTCAAGCAGAAAAAGTGGGCAATGCAAATAGGCATAAAACAATAAAATATGATAACAAAACTATGCACAGTGGAGCACAGTTGAGAAAATATGTTGAGCCAGGTCTTTTAGAATTTTTCAAAATGGAAAAGAGGAGAAGCAGCAGGAGGAAGAACTAACATGAGCAAAGGCACTGAGATAGTATCGATGACCATTATTATCACTCTGTGTGTCAGGCCCTGTGCTGAGCATCCTGTCTATATGATCACCTTTTATTCTGCAGTTGAGGGAGGTATTATTTCCATTCTACTGATATAAAACTGAGATCCAGAGAAGATAAGTAACATGCCCAAGGCCACATAATAGTGGACTTTATATGAATCCATTATGCCATAAAACCTTCAATCTGAGAAATGTAATGGTACATGATACATGAGGACAATAGTAAGTCAAGCTGGCTATGTAAAATTTTTAAAATTGTAAATACCCTTTATTGAGCAGCTACTATTTTGCAAGGAACTTTGTATGTGTATTAAATCAATAGCTTGAAGAAAAAAAATTGACCAAAGTCACCTAGTCAGTAGCAAAGCTAGAAATTTCTCCCATATGAAAAGGGCAGAGGGATCTGGTGAAGGGTGGGAGAGAGGACTCCAGTCATGACTTTTCAGAGCAGTATCAGTGGAAAAAGAGCAAAGAAGTTTCGGAAGCTATGGGTGACTACTACACTATTCTGTGCCTACTGCCATTGACCCTTCCTACATAATGCAAACAGAAAAAGTTTCTGATTCGGGGTCAAGAGGGAGACCCTACTAGATTTGAATTTTGTTGAATTTGAAGCATATTGGAGATGTCCATGTGGATATGCTCAATGAGTCAGTTGCAAATAGCATCAGAGAGCATTTGGTAGGGGAATATCTTATAATAAGCAATGGTGGGGCAACCGGACCAGACACTATAATGAAATATGAAGCAATAGGCCAAGCTTCCATTCCTTCAGAGAAGGCCAGTAGGGCAAAGACCAAGTCTGTCCAAGGATGCCATGATTTCGTCCAGTTAGGAATGAGGAAGTGGCAGTCCTAGAGTTTCAATCTGGGGCAAGCAAGCCAGGGATCAGGGCAGAAGAGTTGGTATTGGTATAATACCAAATACTAAACTTTGAGTAATGCCAGGTCCTAGAGAATGAGAGAAAGATACGGTCTTTCTAGCGCCTGAGGCTGGTAGGGAACTAGCAAGTAGGTAAGGATACTGAGTGAGATTCCCCTACTTTTGGAAGGGATCCAAGAAGTCTGAGACACCAGAAAACTCTATGTGGCTCTCAGAAACCATTCAGCAGCCCACGAGCTTTCCAGAAGGCGAGCTGATCCAGAGGCGCCCCCTTCAGTCATATTCATGACATTTTGGTTTCAGCAGATGCTATTTAGTCTTAAACTTCCTGGGATTCTGGAGAGGCCAGAGGGGCTTGCCTGACACACACTGGTTGGCCATGAGCAGTTGAGCCCTCTCATTTATGTGTTCAGGCAGCCTTCCAGGAGGGGGCCAGGCTGGCATGGTTCTGGCGCTTGGGGTAGAATCAGAGCTAGAAATGGAAATCATCGACCTGGAAGCTATGCTTCAATCCCAGAGTGGGTAAGATGGGTCAGCAATAGAGGCTGAGAAAAGGACCAAGACTTGGAAATGCTTCCCCTTCAGGACTGATCAGAGGAAGCAAACTAAGGAAGATTCATCAGAGAAGTTAAAGGCAATGGAGAAGAATGTAGTTTCCAACATTTCCTCTCTCTTCTTCCCTCATTTCCCGTGTATCTCATTTATTTTTAGTTTTGATTTGTAATTGGAACAAACCTTCAAAAAGAAAACTGCCCTCTCTGGAAAAAGAAGGTAATGATGCCTCCCTCGTGGGGAAGTTGTGAGAATTCAATGGGCTAATGTAGGTAACTGCACCTATTTGGTGTTCAAATGTGTATTAATTCTCACCACCCCAGCATCACTGCCCACTCTCCCCTTCCCGGGGGTTATATGCCTTCATTTATTAGTCCTTTGATCTTATCATCAAAACAGAAACAAGTCTGATTAAACTGGGTGCAATTGATTTCTACATACAGGCTTAACAGTGAGAGGAAAAAAAAAAGAATCAAGCCTTTGGTTTTCAAATCAGCTTTCACAGTGTACTGAAAAGGTGCTCTTTGGCTATACCCTTTTATGGGTGAGAAAATTGAAATAATCAGCTGAGCAGAAGTGCCGTCTCCAAATTCATAGTTGTAGTCTGTGCCCTGGCCAACACTTTCCTGCCCATTGCTTACCATTTGGGACATTCCAGGAAGTGGAAAGAAGCAAGATAATGAATCATTTAATGCTGCTTATCCTTCCAATTCTGGAGCAAGCCAGTTCCCCAGAATCATGTGGAAGATGTCTGCTGCTTAGCTATTATACCCCAGCAGTGCATTTTACAAGTGCAAAGGTGGGAATCACTGGCCTGTTACCCTCCCCCTTATTAGAAATAGCTGGTGTTTATGATTACTGGAGTCACCATTAGTTCCGCTTCATGGACCCACCTTTCCTGTAATACAGCTCATACAGTTTATCTTAGAAACTCACATGGCATCCAAAGCATAATTCCATTATCCACATGTTAACTCCCTACGGCCAAGAGGACCCGTGATATTGGACACACCAAATGGGAAACCTAAAACAGTTCTAAAGCAGCGTTTCTCAGCTGCCAGTCCCTAGGAAGGTGACACATTCTTACCTCTTGGCCCAGAAGCCTCTCTGTGGGCTGCTGAATGGTTTCTGAGAGCCACATAGAGTTTTCTGATGTCTCAGACTTCTTGGATCCCTTCCAAAAGTAGGGGAATCTCACTCAGTATCCTTACCTACTTGCTAGTTCCCTACCAGCCTCAGGCGCTAGAAAAACCGTATCTTTCTCTCATTCTCTGGAGGTTGGGCTGAGCTCCAGGAGAGAAGGGGAAGTGGGAACTCAGGATCATGTTGCTGCAGTGCTAAGCTAAAATTGTATCTTCCACTCCTGGCCTGGTACCACCCTCTCCCCTCCACCACCAGAGGACCCAAGGGTCCCCGAGGAGACCACTCCAGCTTGCCTCATGTCATGATCTGTGGTTGTAAAGGTATGGGCATGTGTATACACACACCAACATTCATAAAAGAGACTTTCACATAAAAATCCAGATTGTGGATATCCTAAGAAACAAAAGATGCCACAATGCAAAGCCTGCATTCCCACCTGTGAAAATCAGATCAAGCAGACCACTGTTCTCCATTGTACCTCAGTCCTCACCACTCCCTATTGTCTTCCTGAAATGAGACCATCAGTAGCAATTCTGAATACTAAATATAATGACCCTGGGTTATAAGAATCCTTATCTCACCTGCTTTACTCTTCTGCATTATCAACTTTGCCCAGATGGCGTTTAAGTGGAATCTAGAGAATTCTCACTGCCCACTGGACTCTAATCATCACCATAGCTACCAGCATCACCAGCTTCCATGTTGCCATCCACTTTCAGTGGGAAAAATAAAAGATCAACAGGTGGTTTTCCTCTCTTCGAGTCCCTAGAGCTCTCATAATAAAACTCTGTACTAGGCTCCCAAGACCATCCAAAGGCCATGGGACTACCCCTAAGGATGCAATGCATGCCGGCAGGGCCCTGGGTTTGACACTGGGCCCCTTTGACACATCCTAACTCTTCCAGGGCACAGAAAGCCAGTCCCCGCAGAGGCCAGTTCCGTGTGCACTGGCTGAAAAGATTTTTTTTGTTGTTATTACTGAACTATTATCCCTATATTTTGTACCCATATGTGCGTATTTTACATATATCTTTTACACATGTTTTATGCATATATATTAGGCCTACATGATTTTGCTATGTCACAGTAGAAAATTTAGATTTGTTACTGGTCTGTGGTTCAGTTGATAGGAAGCCTTTACCTAGAGTATACCGGCCTGTTTCCCAACATCTCAGTTTTCTTTTCAACTTGAAAAGTAACCTGTGTAGACGTTCATAGTAATATTAATTTTTAATGGACCTTATTCTACTGAGCAACCTTGTACATCCATTCTCATTGAAATTTTCCATTCATCCACAAAGAGCAGAAGTTCTGATTACCCTGATGTACTGAAAAGGAAACTGAGGCTCAGCTAAAGTGCTCAAGGCCATTCAGATGGTTGAGGTGGAGCCAGAGAAAAGCAGACTGCCCTGCTGGCAGCCCAAGGCTCTCTCTGAGACCAACGACTCCATCAGAATTAGGTGAACATTTAAAACATATCTGCTAAATGGATAAACTACCCACTGTCTTTGGCAGTTAGTACATAAGAAGATAAAGCAGAGTATTACAAATACATTTGCACTGTAGTGAAAGTTCCTAGGTATTGTATTGGAGTTAAAGGCTTAAAGTAGTTGTCAAGGTAGTCTTTAATGAAAAATGGTCATGGTTTGAATGTGCTCCTTTATATCACTAATTCTATAACCCAATTTTTATCAAGGACCTCAGGCCTGAAGGCTCAAACTGCATTTTGAAGCTTATCTCATTAATATTCCCCACCACAACCTCAAAGGGTGTGGGGCATGTATCATTATCTTCGCGTTTCAGATGGAAATAGGCAGTGAGAAGAAGCAGAGCCCTGTGTGTCTGGGTTCAGGAATCAGAGACTGTTTGCTTTTAGCACCATCGCCCATGTCTGATTCAGCTTTGCCCTCCCCCACAAGGAACAACGCTGAGATAAACCACGTGGGGTGCTGTCATTTCAGCCTGATGTCCCCAGTATCAGAGTCTGACCAAAAGTAATAAGATCAAAGCCCTAAGGCTATGATGAAAATGAAAGGCCATGATAAAGGGAGATGGGCAAAGAAGCCATTATGCATAGGCCTGGGTACTCAAATGTTCTTAGAAAAATATCTAAAACACAGATATGTATTAGTATACTATGGCAATTAAAACCTAAACCTCACAGTTAAAACAGCCAGCTTAGAGATCCGAGCCATGGCCACACAAGAACTGGGATTTTAGATTTGATTCTGCTCTGATCATTCAGCATCACCGTGAGCATACATGTGTCAATTTCACTGCTTCCATCGCTTGTCACTATTTCTCATTCTGCAAAATCTCTCTGCATTTTTTAAAAAGCAGGCCAAAAACACCTGGCATTAGCAATCCCAATAACCACTGAAAGAACATAGGCAGTGTCATGCCTATGTTGTGGTCCATTTATTTGATCAAGAATTCTGTCACCATCATCTGAGACATTTGTGGGATAGCATGACTTCCTAAAAACTAGTGTTGCACTTCTGAAAACTTTATCCTACAGATACAAAAATCATACAAGAAAATTCATTGCAGTGATATTTGTAATAACAAAAAAAAAAACACCTGGGAATGGACTAAGCAGCCCTGAATAAGGGATTGGTTGAATACGTTGTGGTATATATACAATGGACTATAACTCAGCTTTAAAAAAAAAAAAAGAATAAATAAAATTATGTATCAATAAAGAACAATCTCAAGGATATAATGGTAAGTAAATAAAGCAAGATGCACACACTCAAGTGTGTATAGGATGCTGTACTAGTCTATTCTAACATTGCTACAAAGAAATACCTGAGGCCGGGCGCGGTGGCTCACGCCTGTAATCCCAGCACTTTGGGAGGCCGAGGCGGGCAGATCACGAGGTCAGGAGATGGAGACCATCCTGGCGAACACGGTGAAACCCCGTCTCTACTGAAAATACAAAAACTTAGCCGGGCGTGGTGGCGGGCGCCTGTAGTCCCAGCTTCTAGGGAGGCTGAGGCAGAAGAATGGCGTTAACCCGGGAGGTGGCAGAGCTTGCAATGAGCAGAGATCGCGCCACTGCACTCCAGCCTGGGCGACAGAGCGAGACGCCGTCTCGGAAAAAAAAAAAAAAAAAAAGAAATACCTGAGACTGGGTAATTTATAAAGAAAAGAGGCTCATGGTTCTGCAGGCTGTACAGGAAGCATAGCGGCATCTGCTTCTGAGGAGACCTAAGAAAACTTCCAATTATGGCAGAAGGCAAAAGGAGAGCAGGTGCATCACACAACAAAAGCAGGAGCAAGGGGGCAGAGGGACAGAGGGGTGATACACAGTTTTAAATGACTAGATCTCACTCTCAGGAGGACAGTACCAAGGAGGATGGTGCTAAACCATTCATTAGAGATCCACCCCCATGATCCAATCACCTCCCACCTTCTCTACCTCCAACATTAGGGGTTACATTTGAATATGAGATTCAGGCAGGGACACACATCCAAACTATATCAGATGATACTAATTGTTTAAAATTGTGGGGTTAAATATTTTTAACCATTTGACATGTATTTACTGAATATCTTCTGTGTCTCAGGAACCATTCTAACTACCGGGGATATCACAGTGGAGAAAATAGACCTAACGTCCTGCCTTCAAAAAGGTTATTCTATTTGCTTTTAGATACATGCTTAAAAATCTTTGAAACAATACAGAAGAAACCCATATGAGTAATTTCTATTTGGGGAGGCAGGGGCCGTGCAGATATGGGACAAATGCGAGACAGCAAGTTGCCACTGCCTAGACTTTTATGTTTCTTAAATATTTAAACTAAATAAAATACAAATGAAAAAATTAACAGGTAAATTTTTTAATTTTTTAAGTATATTTTAAGTTCTGGGATACATGTGCAGAACGTGCAGGTTCGTTACACAGGTATACCTGTGCCATGGTGGTTTGCTGCACTCATCAACCTGTCATCTACATTAGGTATTTCTCCTAATGCTATCCCTCCCCTAGCTCCCCCACCCACCACAGGCCCCGGTGTGGGATGTTCCCCTCCCTGTGTCCATGTGTTCTCATTAACAGGTAAAGATTAAGCACCTTTCTTTGTTAATCTGGTACTGATCTGCACTCATTAATTTATCCAAACCTGTCTTGAACCTGTTTAAGACAGGTTAGGCCTTAAGTGTTAGGCCTTGTTAGCATAGCCTTTTCCATATATTTACTTGTGGAATTTAAATAAAATGGTATTCCTTTTGATTCTCTTGTACAAATTTCTTTCTTAATTTCAAAACACCCCTTTCATCTAATATTCTGAGGTTAAATGAACAAATTTGTGTTTGTTGTCCTTGAACCATCTATTAACCTATTGTGATGGTTAATACTGAGTGTCAATTTGATTGGATTGAGGGACACAAAGTATTAATCCTAGGTGTGTCTGTGAGGATGTTGACCAAAAGAGGTTAACATTTGAGTCACTGGGCTGGGGAAGACAGATACACCCTTAATTGGGTGGGCACCGTCTAATCAGCCACCAGCAAATATAAAGCAGGCAGGAAAACATGAAGAGGTTAGACTGGCCTAGACTCTCAGCCCACATCTTTCTCCTGTGCTGGGTGCTTCCTGCCCTCGAACGTCTTCAGTTTTGGGACTCAGACTGGCTCTCCTTGCTCCTCAGCTTTCAGACAGCCTATTGCAGGACCTTGTGATTGTGTAAGGTGTAAGTTAATACTTAATAAACTCCCCTATACATACATATATATAAGGTGCTGTGCCAGGGATACAAAATATATATAGTATATGTTATATATATAATAGGATATATATATATATATATATATCCTATTAGTTCTGTCCCTTTAAGAGAACCCTGACTAATACACCTATAAACCTTAATGAAATCTCCCGGTTACCTTTATCTTCTCTCACAGAAGAGTTCTGATTCCTGCTAACAAATTCTTAATTTCCATCCTGTTGGTTACATAAACCTTAATGCAAATGAAACCATCTCTGTTTGTAATTGGGGTGACTAGGCCTCCATTTCTTCCTTCTACAAAGCCACCAGCCTCACTACCCCAGGACTACCTTTTACTTGCATTTTTATCCATGAACTCCTTTCTCTCAGAAAACATCCGAAAATGATACTTTTGAAGCACAGAAAATTGTTTCAAAATCCTAACAATAAACTCACCTCTTCCTGTCCCCCATCCTTCCTCTAGCCCCAGTTTTTAGCCTAGCTCTGGTTCCCTTTATATCCTCGTCTGAGGATGATGCTGTGTCCATGTGACCATTGTTTGAGCTTCCTATTCCAGCCCAGCTCCTAGTAGCACCAATGTGCCTCTTTTCTCATCCATGCCTCTAATTGCCAAACTAAAAGACATTTTCCCATAAGATGATCCTTAGCTCTGCTGCAGTGTTTGACACGGTGTGAAACTGCTTATCCCTGTCATAGATCACAGGCTCTTATCATTAAAAGAGTTCTTGCCTGCTTGTTAACCTCCCACATCCTTGGCCTCTTACAGACCCGCCTCTAGAGGATCCTGTGGTCCCCACTTACTCTAGTTTGGAGATATTCATGCATTGGCTGTAGAAGATATTATCAGGCTCTGCCTGTGACCCCTGGGATCCATTTCTAGAGTGGCCAGCTGTTCAGTTTGCTCAGGACTGAGGGAATTTCCAGGATGCAGAACTTTCCGTTTTAAACATGGACAGTCCTAGGGAAACCAGAATAAATTGGTCACCCAAGCTTACCGTTGTCACACAGACTGCCTCTGGGTGTGCCTTCACTCCCAAAGACTGACACCTGTGTCTCCTTGTTGGAAGACTTCCTTTAGGCTGCCAAATGCCCCTGTGTCTACTCCCCCAGTGAGTGGGCCATGGGGACTGTTCCCCAGGGATACACTTCTCTAAAGTGACTGCAAGTTTTTGTATCCTGGACACAGCCCTTAACCAATGACTGACAGTTAAAGGAGCTTAGGTACTCTAGTGCCTTTGACCCTGATTGGGTAGTGCTGAGTTATGACTTACACTGTCTCCAAAACTCCCTGCAGGATTAAATCAAACTTACCCTCCCTAGAACTTTGCTTGATAACACACTTACTTGGTTTGCTTCACTTTATTGTCCCGATACTCCACGATGCTTCTGGTTTTCCCTGAGGACAGGTCCTAACAAATCACTTCCTTATCTCAGAGCCTGCTTCTGGAGAGCTCAAATGCCTTGGTGATCTGTTGCTGTGTGATACACAACTGTGAAATATAGTGATCAAAACAACTTTTTAATTATTTCTCACAATATTTGTCATCACAATTGGTGGGTTGGCTGGACTCAGTGGGGTGGTTCTTCTATTTCACGTGTTGACAGCTGTGACTGTAATCATCTGGGGGCTCTCCGGGCTGGAATGTCTAAGATGTCTCATGCCAGCACACTCATGTGTCTGAGGCCCCCTTAAAAGTTCTGCATACTGGAATTCCCTCAGTCCTTGAGAGTTCAGTTTGTCTCTATGAGGTCTCACATATGGTTGTAGTCAGACAGCAGCTGGCACTAGAGTCACCTGAAAGGTTAACCAGAATGCTGGGATAGCAAGTCTTCATCCCTTCTTCTCTTGGATTAGTTTCCTAGGGTTGCCATAGCAAAATGCCATAGACTGGGTGACTTAAAACAACAGACATTTGTTCTCTCACCGTTCTGGGGGCTAGGAGTCTAAAGCCAAGGTATCAGAAGGGTCATGCTACTTCTGAAGGTTCTAGGGAAGAATCCCCACTTGCCTCTTTTTAGGTGGTTGTTGACAATCCTTGATGCCGCTGGCTTGCAGCTATATTACTCCAATCTCTGGTGTGTCATCACGTGGCCTTCTCTCTGTGTGTCTGAGTCTTCAGATAGCCTGCTCATAAGGACACCAGCCACTAGGTTTAGGTTTTATCTAAACTGGTATGATTTCATTTTAACTTGATTATATCAGTAAAGACCTTGTTTTCAAATAAGGTCACATTCACAGGTTCTGGGTGAGCATGAATTTTGGAGGGATACTATTCAGCTCAGTGCACCTCTCCATGTGGTCATTACATGGACTCTCCATCAGAGAGAGAACTTACAAGCAGTTCAAGTTTCTCAGAACCACAAAAGTGGAAGCTGCACAGGCCTTCTTAACACTTACCAAGCACTAAAAGTGTGCATAGCACTATTTTAAATGCAGTGGTGAACCAGATAGGCAAGGTGTCTGTTGTTATACAACTTCCATCGTAGTAGAGAGAATATCATTGATAATTTCCCTTACCTAGTGCTCTTTGAGTTAATGTGTTGTGGTACTGTGGAAAGACTAATGAAGCACATCTGACACCTGGACTCCAGTCCTGCTTTGGGTTCCAAACAGAATAAAAGATAATGTTGCCTATCTCCTGGCTCAGTCACGTAATATCCCTGGGCCTTCATTTCCTCATCATATAATGGAGAGCTTGAACCAGATTATCTGAGGTCCTTCCAACTCTGATGTGTCTCCATCATTTATGCAACTGCTTTCCTTTGTTCAAACAACTTTCTTATTTTCATCTCCTTCAGAAAGTCTTTGGGAGGAGCTAAAGCTTTGTGGATAAGTAGAGCAGGGGATGAAAACTTATGGAGGGAAAGGAAGAAAATTAATTTCCTGAACTGTTGAAAATTGCCTTTCCCATTTCTTCCATATTCTTATACTGTAATATTGTGATGCTTCTCTTAATTATTAATATACATCTGCTCAAATTGTGGTCTCTATCTCAGCTGACCCACTTGGCAGGAGAGACAGGCTGCAGATGATAATGTAGGCTAACATCATATGATTCTTTTACCATTGCTAGCTCTAGCATACACCTGTTACAGAAAACACCAGGTGTTAGTCTACAGGTGTTCCTGAGACTCACAAAGAAAAGCAGGTAATTGCTCCTGCATGCTTCTTAGCACAAAAATACAATGACACCCATTACTGTACTATAATGATACTGTAATGGAAGGGACCTGTGGATCAGCCCATATGATGGCATCTGTGTATGTTGTTCCAAGCAAGTCATTAGAAATGAGAATATAGTAGGGCTTTTTTGTTTTAAGAATAAGGGTTAATGTTGTTTTGAATAAAAGATATCTCTCTCTCTCTTTTTTTTTTTTTTTTTTTCTTTTTTTGAGACAAGGTCTCAGTCCAGTCTGTCATCCAGGCTGGAGTGCTGTGGCGAGTAGCTGGGACTACAGGTGCACACCACCATACCTGGCTAAATTTTTTGTATTTCTCATACAGACAGGGTTTCACCATGTTGCCCAGGCTGGTCTCAAACTCCTGGGCTCAAGCGATCCACCTGCCTCAGCATCCCAGAATGCTGGGATTATCAGGGTAAGCCACCATGCCCAGCCAAAGGTATCTCTATGCCAGTAATTTTTCAAACTGCAATATAGGGACCAAATGCCTCAGAATTACTTAGGCTGCAGATTAAGATGCAGATTTCTGGGCTAGTCTCAGAGGATGAGAGTTGGTAGACCTGCCACTTAATCATTTCTCCCAAAACACACTGAAAATTGTGGTTCCTACCAGCATCTCATTCTTCCATGCAATCCCAAACTCCCTGTCCCTTCTTCCAGACAGTTTGGATTTCAGGTCAGATCTTCACAAATTCTCCTACTGCCAGGACCCAGGAATTAGCCCAGCCATCGGTATTACCACCACCATCCCTTTACCCCCACCAACCCCCAATTCCCGACTTCTGCTGAACCTATAGGAACATAAAATTTTAAAACAAAACAAAACAACAACAACAACACAAAAAAAAAAAAAAAAAAAAAAAACAGAAAGAAGAGTTTGAGGAGTTGCCCGAAGCAAGCAGTTCTGACATCAAGGCAGGAAGCTGGGAACACCAGAAGGAGGAGATGCAGGGAAGTGTCCTGGGTGTGATGGAAAGCAGGCAGCCAGCCAATGTCCTGGAGCAGCCCGCTCTCCCTCCACAGATCAGAGTGGGGACAAGTCTCAGGACCCAGGGATGGAAAAGACCAGATCATGTCCTTCTGTCACATGCCACTGAGAAAATTAAAAGGATTATACAATGAGATATTCAGAGTATGTTAAGTAGTTCACAATAGAATGGAGAAACACTTTAACTGACTTAAAATTTAATATATGATCTATCATTCACCATAGATTTAGTGTTTACCCTTTAATCTCTTATATTTAAAATTAACTGTCAGGCTCAGTGACTCGCTCCTGTAATCCCACCACTTTGGGAGGTTGAGGCAGGAAGATCGCTTGAGGCCAGGAGTTTGAGTCCAGCCTGAGCAACATAGTGAGACACTGTAGCTACAAAAAACTAATTTTTAAAAAATTAGCCAGGCATGGCAGGGCATGCCTGTAGTCCCAGCTATTTGGCAGGTGGGGGTGGAAGGATTGCTTGAGCCCAGGAGTTTGAGGTTGCAGTGAGCTATGATCATGCCACTGCACTTGAGTGCGGGTGATAGAGTGACACCCTGTCTCAAAAAAATTAAATTAAATTAACTTTGTTGTGTTTTTAAAGTAATTCACTCAACGAATATTTATCCAATGCCTACAGGGTATATAATGCTTAGCTGACATTGACCTGGTCCCTGCCCATATGGGGTTTATATTCCATTGAAGAAGACAGCCATTGTATAATCACATAAATAAAAGCATAATTATAAACTGTACTAAGTTTTATGACAGTGAGGTTCATGGTGTTGTGAGGGTATATGACGGGACAACCTAACCCGGTCTGCGAGGGGGCCAGGAAAGATGTCCATAAAGAATTGATAGATGATCTAAAAACTGAAGAATGAGTGAAAGTTAACCCGACTCAGGGTTAGAGAGCCTTTCAAACAGTGGGGGCAATAGCATGTGCAAAGGTTCTGCAGTGGTTTGAAGAGGTCCAAATGACAGAAGGCAACTGTGCCTGAGCGCAGAGCAAGGGAGAACAGATTTGGACGGTTTTGGAGCTCCAGGCAGAGGCCAAACTTTGCAAGGTCTCATGCTAAGCAGATTCTCTAAGAACAATGAGAACCATTGAAGAGTTGAAGCAGGAGTTGATATAGTCAGATTTGCATCTTGAAAAGATCACTTAGACTAAGTGTAAAGAGCAAATGAAGAGGAACAAGGCAGTATAGGAGGAGACCAGCCTGGGATTGCGATGGTTAATTTTATGTGTCACTTTGTCTCAGCGAAAAGCTGTCCAGATAGCTGGGAAAACATTATTTCTTGGTGTATCTTTGAGGGCATTTCCAAAAGAAAAGATCATTTAAGTGGGTAGACTGAGTAAATAAGATCACCTCACCAACATAGGTGGGCATCATCTAATTTTTTGAGATCCCCTTTAGAAAAAACAAATTCACTGTCTCTGCTTGAGTTGTAACATCCATCTTTTCCTGCCCTCATAAATTGGTGCTCCCAATTATTGGGCCTTCAGATTCAGGCTGAGACTTAAACCATTGGCCTGGTTCTCAGGTCTTTCAGCCACTGGTTGACTTGGGCCTCCAGCTTGCAGATTTCAGAATGTGGGACTTAGCCTCCACAATCACATGAGCCAATCCCTCATAAATCTCTTGTTATACATCTATATAGAGAGAGGCTCCTCAGCTTATGATGAGGTCATGTTCTGATAAACCTTTGTAAATTGAAAATATTATAAGTTGAAAATGCATTTAATACACATAGCCTCTCAAACATCATAGCTTAGCCCGGGCTACCTTAAACATGCTCAGAACATTTACATTAGCCTACAGTTGAGGCTGTAGACTACATCAAACAGAAAGCTTGTTTTACAATAAGGTGTTGAATATCTCATGTCATTTATTGAATACCGTACTGCATTATGTCAAAACTGAGACAGGTTCTCGCCATTGTAAGGTCAAAAAATCTTAACTTGAACCACCCAAAGTCAAGGACTGTCTATATAGCCTATTGTTTCTGTTTCTCTGAAAAACCCTAACTAGCACAGCATTATCCACTAGATTGGATGAAAGATAATGTGGCTTGGACAAAGGTGGTTGCTGTGAAGACAGAGAGAAGAGGACTGCTTTGAAATGTATTTCAGAGGTGTTAATCACTGGACTTAATAATGGATTGGGTACAGAATTGAAGGAGAGTGATGAGCCAGTGATGATACCGAGGTATCTGGCTCATACTACTAATGTAAGATGATTTCCTTCACTGAGGAAGGAAACACATAAGAAGATCGGGTTTGAAGGGGTTGGGGTACCTGAGTTCCCTTTTCAATGTGGTTAGTTTGAAGTGTTTTTGAGACATTCCAATGGAGATGTTGAGTAGGCAACTGAAGTTTGGGAGTCATCAATGCTTTGATGGCAACTGCACTCAAAAGTGTGGATGAGATAACTTAAAGATTTCCATAGAAACCAATGCCAATATAAGGCAGTGGTTCAGAGCAGGAGTCCTGGAATGAAGCCACCTCAGTTTGCAGCCCAGCTCTGCTACTTCCTAGCTGTGCAACCATGAAGAAATTACTCAAATACTCCAAATTTCCCATATATTTAAAACAGAGAATATACTATTCTCTACCTTATAACGCTGTTGGGAGTATTAAAATGGCTTGTTGCATTTAAAACTTTTAGCATAGTTCTCAGTATTTAGTAACCACTCAATTAACTACTCAATAAATGTGGATTTTTCTTCTTTCAGAGAGCATACAGAGTTAGTAAGTAGGCTTCCCTAGCACTATGCCTTGAAGAAATCCAACGCTTAATAGGTAAAAAAGGATGAGGAACAACCACGTTATGGTCTGAATCCCTGCTGTCCCAAATCCACCCACAAGAGAAACTAGGACAGCAGCTGCATCTAGAGCCTGCTAGGGTGCTTATCTCTCCTAACAATGTGTATGTGTAGCCAAGAGGGAAGGAGCCAAGCATTCTTGAAGGAATCCCAAAGTCAAAGGCCTGGTTCAAGGAATAAAGGGGGACATAAAGTAGGAGACTATAAATCCAAGTCAGGAACAAGTTGGAAACAGGTCAGTAGCAGGTCAGAAACCAGAGACACAGGGGCTGGGAAATCACATTTGACCCTGGAACAATGTGGAGATTAGGGGCACCAGCCCCTCATGCAGCTGAAAATCCAAGTATAACTTTTGATCCTCAAGAACTTAACTACGAATACCCCACTGATGGCCCAAAGCCTTGCCAATAACATTAACAGTCAGTTAGCACATATTCTGCATATAATATGTATTATATATTGAGTTATTACAATGAAGTAAGCTCGAAAAAGAGAACGTTATTAAGAAAATTACAACCAAGAGAAAATATGGTTATTATTCATTAAGTGGAGTGGATCAATCATCAAGGTCTTCATTCTCATCATCTTCATGTTGAAGAGGCAGAAGAGGAAGAGGAAGGAGTTGTTTTTGTAGGAATAACAGAGGCAAAAGAAAACCCATGTATAAGTGGACCAGGGCAGTTGAAACCCATGTTGTTCAAGGGTCAACGGCACTGTAACACATGAGATGCCCAGGACATCCTAATGAAGGTAGGTGGACAGGATTGGAGAAACCAGAAGATTCCATAATATTCTTAAATACATAGATGCCTACTGCTCAGAACGACCAACCCTAGATTTAGAGTTTTTCTGCATATAAAGAATGAAATAGACCAGGTGAAGTCAGTCATGCCTGAAATCCCAGCACTTCAGGAGTCCAAGGCGGGCAGATCACTTGAGGTCGGGAGTTCGATACCAGCCTGGCCAACATGGCAAAACCCTGTCTTGACTAAAAGTACAAAAATTAGCTGGGCTTGGTGGCACGCACCTGTAATCCCAGCTACTCAGGAGGCTGTAGCACAAGTATTGCTTGAACCCGGAATACAGAGGTTGCAGTGAGCTGAGATTGCACCACTGTACTCCAGCCTGGGTGACAGAGCAAGACTCTGTCTCAAAAAAAAAAAAAAAAGAATGAAATATGAGAGTTTTATAGCCCCTCTATCTAGTTCAATGGTTTAAAAGTGTTCTGTGGCTGAGCATGGTGCCTCACACCTGTAATCCTAGCACTTTGGGAGGCCGATGTGGGCAGATTGCCTGAGGTCAGGAGTTCGAGCCCAGTCTGGCCAACATGGTGAAGATTGTGCCACTGGTCACTGCACTCCAGCCTGGGTGACAGAGGGAGAATCTGTCTCAAAACAACAACAACAACAAAACAAAACAACAACAAAACAACAACAACAAAGTGTTCTTTATATCAGTCATGCTACAGTATGAAATTTTGATATTTATACATTATGACAATATGTTACTTTGAAAAGTATATCTTCTTCCGTAGTTTCAGTTACTGTTATTGTTTTGGAATATAATATATCAGACAAGAAGTATTTACTTTAACCAAAACCCAGCTGACAATTTCAAAATGTTCTAAAAATGTTTATTGATATGTTGATAATGATACCAGTAATAGTGATTGATATCATCAATGTTATCACCAACATTGTTCAGTAACAATAGGATATGGTAAAATGTGATATCTGTGTTATGAAAAGCTATATAGGCATACTTTTAGAGATATTGTGAGTTCAGTTCCAGACCAAAGTAATAAAGCAAATATTGCAATAAAGTAAGTCACTTTTTTTTAGTTTCCCATGGCATATAAAAATTATACTTACACTATATTTTAGTCAAGTGTGCAATAGCATTATGTCTAAAAAACAATGTACATACCTTCATTAAAAATATTTTATTGCTAAAAAATGCTGTCACAGAGACAGGAAGTGAGCATATGCTCTTGGAAAAATGATGCCAATAGACTCGTTTGATGCAAAGTTGCCACAAATCTTCAATTTGCAAAAAACACATTCTCTGAGAAGTGCAATAAAATGAAACACAATAAAACAAGTGTGGTGTGTGTGTGTGTGTGGTGTGTGTTCAGAGAGATAGGAGTGTGCAATGGCAAGAAAACTCAATTTAAAGCAAATTTGGATTGAGACCAAATATATAGTAATAGAATTTGCGTTATTAAATAAAGTATTGACATTGGCTCATTCTCCTAGAAGTCTATTCTCATTATTATGATAGCTACTCTTTCTTCCATTAGATTGATGAACTGCTGAAGGAAGAAAAAGTAAATTCATCTCAGTAAGTGAAAATCATTTCATCGAGCATGAATTTTTGGGGTCCAGCCCCACACTAAAATAGTCACAGGTTGAATACCAAATGGTCTCTAGCCTAGGCCATTCTCAGTCAAAGGCAAACATACAATGCTTGTTCAAAAGAAGAAATACTATTACCTGAAATTTAACAAAGATCTTGGAAAATATTTAAATAGGCTAAAGAGACTTCTAAATTTTTTTCCCTGGAGTACACATGTTGTTCTGAAAGGTCTTCGGGCTGACATTGTCTGTTTACTTATTGATTGCATCTTTTTCACTGTGCCAACAGCATTCTAGCCTCAGGGATCATTTTCCAATGTAGCTTTTTAAATGTTTTTAATTAGGACATTGTAATGTATTAAAGGCAGGCAGAAACTGAAAAGTGGCTATCTTTCTACACACACCTTAGGCAAATACACACTTCAAAGACATTCCGTTCTGGTGCCCCAGTTTCAGTCTCCCTCTTGCTGCCCTGCCCCTCTTCAGGAACCGTTGGTTTCTGTTGGAGTTTGGGGGCAGGGTGAAAAATCAATAATCCAGCCCTCAACTTCCAATTCCAGGCAGTTAAGAACTTGGCAAAACGAGCAAGCAGAGGATCAAAGGGTAGTTCAACTTTAGCAGTGGTAAAGCTGGATTGGATAACACTGCACGTTCCAAGCACAATATCAGCTTTAGGTAATGGGACGGAGAGCATAGGGTTCTTTATTAAACTTCAGGAAATACAACCGGAGCTACTTCCCTTCTGCTCTATGTCTGCACTGGGGACTCACTGGACCAGGACTTACTAGCCATCTTGAAGTGGAGAGACAAGAACGAGAGACCCGGCAGGACCCACCCCTAATGAGCTGATCATATGGGGACACAAGAGAGGCATGTACAGCTCCTAGGAGCACTTGTGAGGCAGGAGGGTCTGGAGGCAGGGAATCTAAGGCTGATTCATGCTGACTTCCTAGAACTAAATCAAAAGGAAAACCCCAACTTCCCACACCCAAGTGCTCAAGTAACAAAAGGACCAGAGGCTACTCCCTTTGCAACGCCTCTCCCCTGCCACCCTTTTTTTGCATCACAGGTGAAAAAATGAAAGTACCTCTGATCGGTCCCCTCTCACAGGTTGGTTGTGGAAAAAGTCTTTATTTGCATAGGAGTATTAATTGGTCACTCTCCACAACCAATCAGATGTTTGCATTCTGATTGATCCCTTCCAACCTATCAGACTGATCACAGGCCACTACTTCCTATACATAGGGTGTACACCAAGTAACCAATGGAAACTTCTAAAGGGTATTTAAACCCCAGAAATTTCTGTAACTGGGCCCTTGACCTGCTTGCTTGCCCACTGCCACCCTGTGGAGTGTGTTCTCATTTTCAATAAATCTCTGCTTTTGTTGCGTCATTCTTTTCTTGCTTTGTTTGTGAGTTTTGTCCAGTTCTTTGTTCAAAGCACCAAGAACCTGGACACCCCTTCACTGGTAACACTTGGGTCTGAGAGAGCTAGAGAAAAAGAGAAATGACTCATCAACACTTAACTGTGTGAGATAAAGAAATTTGGGAGAGTGAGTATCAAATTTTCTCCAGTCTCACCAATCAGAAAAACTGTCTTTCTCCCAAGAAAAGAGATGAGTGAGCAGGGAAGGGACAGACTGTGGTACTTTTCTCAAGAAGGCCGTAATTCTAAATACACATGGAGAAACAATTATATTTCATTTATCCACTAAAGATAATACATAAATTTTATTTTTCCCCCTTTCATATCAAGCACTGATTCGAGATGACCCAGAAATCCAAAGATGGAAACAATTTACTGAGGTAAAGTTTATTTATGTACATCAGTTTGATGATTATTAACCCTTTTTTCAATCGGAAGCAAAGGGTTTTTAGATGGGCTAATTCAGTCTCTCTGAGGAGCCGATACAGTTTGTTGTAAACGTGTTTTGCTTCACAGACAATAGTGCTGTGGTCGAATGGTTGGTCCATGAGTCTGTGAATAAATGAATAAATCACACACCTGTTAAATTGTGTGCTGCACATAATGAAGGGGTTGTGATGTTGTTGTTGTTGTTTTTAAGCAAAAATGTTGCTTCTCTCCATTTACTGCTCCTAAACAGTTTCTAAATGTAATGTCTTATATTCTCCCCATTTAGTGAAGTTCAAAGTACTTTGTGGTGCTCACACATGTGAATTCTAAATCTGTTTATTGCCCCCATCAATTCTCAGAGTTGCAAATATAAGCACTGTGATTTGGCATAGGAGCAAATTAAAATATACCAACATTCTAATCCTGTTACATTGTAAGTCACGGTTGGAGAAGTATTAGTGATAGAATCTGAAAGGATACCATGAAGCGTGCCACTCACCTGGGCAGGCACCCTGTGGGAGTGTATAAGGAGTGTAGGATTCTGGAGGAACCCACAAAAATCCTGGAGCCTTAAGCTCCAATTCAAGAACACCTGCCGTGAATGACATCTCCATGCCAGGAACGTGACCACTGTGTCCACTGGCCAGGCCAAAGGAAGAAGGAAGCCATGAAGCTGCTGGGTTTTAAAACTTATGCATGGATAGCTTCCAAGCTCTCAGTTGTATCTTGTAGTTTTAAAAAATGTCCTCTTTCTGAGCGGGGAGCCGCAATCCATTATGAATGAAGACACTGCTTTGTTATCTAAGTACACAATAATGACAATATTGATTTTTATGTACTTTGTACGCCAATTATCTCCCAAGATATTCAGAGAAAAGGGTACCGACTCTGATGCTTCAAATTCATCCTCCATGTTCTAGTCGTTTGTCATTGGTCAAATGACTGAGCCTACCTGAATTTGTTTACTAATCCAAAAGCAGGGGAGGCATAAAATGTTTACAGAGTAGAGGTGTTGAGGGAATTAAATGAGTGCAGTGTGTGTGTATGTGTAAAACATGTAGAAGTTATAGGCTTTTACTGGTTTTGGTCACTTTGTGTACTACCTAGTTTCTTGGTCTACGTGGTTCATATATATTTGTCTATGGCAGCATATAAAGAGATTCTTTAACTTGAAGTATGATAGAAAGAGAGAAAATGAGAAGGAAAAAGGGAAAACGAAAGAAAAGCAGAATTGAAAATGACCAAGTGTGCTATCACTGAGAACTACATCCAGTTGGTCGCACCGTTGTCTTACCCACAGTGCATTGCTAAACTCTGTGTTGTGTTACAATGCAGATCTAATATAAACCTACAACTCCCCCTCACTAATAACTGAAGAAGACTCCCATCAGAAAGGTTAACAGAGTGATCTATAGTCTGGGGTAATTCCTAGTATTAATTCAGCTGAGCCTTCACTGCATCCTCTGAGAGGATGCGTTTTTCTCAGCCCACCCTTGTTTTCAGTGTTTCCTCGTTCACTTGCTCCAAGTTCACTTTACTTTGAGGAGAGCCCTTATCACTGTGTTGCTACTACAGTGAGCCAAAACTCTAGTCACTATTTACTTGGAATGCCATTGAAATACTTTCTTATTGTTGTTTTCCCAAAGCCTTCTTTCTCTTTCTTATCTGAACATTCTATGTCATCACTGTGGAGCTGAGGAGATTTTGTCGTTTTTGTTTTCATTCTCTGCTCCTTTTGATGGAAGGAGTAATTTCCACATTGGTTTCAATTTGAGCAGTGGATTTTCTCACTGGGTAAAACAAGAAAGCCGTGACACTTTCAGTGTAATTTCTGTATGTTAAACGTACCTATGGCAGTAGCAGATCAAGGCTACCCTCCTTAACTATTTACATCCAATGCTGAGTGTGATTCTAAAGCACTTAAAGCGATACTGAAAACTATTACTTTTAAGTGTTATTTTCAGAGGTTTGTCAGTTATAAAATAACCAAGTAGGAAGAATCAGTGAAAGCCATCTGGCCTTCAAATACTGCTTTTCTCTCCCTCACTCTATTATCTTTCTAGAGTTCCTGACACCCTTAGCATTGTTCATTCTTCAATCGACAGTATTTATTAATGTCCTGCAAGTGTTCCATCAGGGAGCCGGGTGGTGGGAATTAATATAACAGTACATGTATATGAATATACATGGGGCTGAACCCACAGAGCTTATTAAACAAGTGTTGTCAATGACGAGTGCCAAGTACCATGACAGGAGAAGCACGCTTTACTTAGGAGCCTTCCCAGGAACTTCTAATCCACGAGGCTAGAGGGAGGCAGAAGCTTCCTGGAGGAAGTAATATTTTTAACAATCCTATCCTGTTATTCTTTTGAACCAAGGCATTTACTTATCCTTGCTGAAATGCAAACCACTTACCACTTACCCAGGAGAATAACACTTTTAGATCATAAGAACTCTGGGTATGTTGGCACACATTAGCTTGTCCACAAGCTGAGGCCCTGAGGAAATGAATACTAGAATTGTTAAATGTTAGATGGCAGCAAAAGGAAGATTAAGCCCAGGGCTCTGTTTAAAGATCACGAGGCCACTTCTATGGGGAACTTTTTGTCTGCAGAACTTTGGGGTTCTGGGGATTAAGACAGGACTTAGGCTCAAGACACTAAAAGAGGATTCAGGTTACATGAATGACTTCACCTACATTATCGTTTTGCCTAAGCCTATTCTACTCTTGAGCTAGTCCTTACAACTCCCACTCACCAGGGAAAATGCCTCCACTTGGCTTCTCGATAGTGAAAGTGAAGTGTGAAATGTAAGAGGAAAAGTATCTTTATAAAATCTGATATGCCCAAGATAGTTATGCAGCAAGACAAGTTTAGCTGGAAAAAAATTCATCTTTCTGTTTTCCTACAGGTTATCTCTATGATCTCTCCTTATATGTAAATTATTTAGGAGAGTGTGATTCTAAAACTCAAGGTAAAAATTTGTCGCTCGCTTTTTGTTTACATGAATACGTGCCAGCACCTACACTTCCTCATTCTTATAGCATTACAAAAATGCCAATACATGAGTCTCCTGTTTATTATCTGGAAAAGCTTTCAACTGAAAATCCCCACTGTGTAATTTATACAGGCACTTCGAGATGTAATAAAAATCCCTAACCCTAATCTCAACCTCTGTCCTTTTAAAATCCAATTTAGAACACTTGTCAAGTGACTGACTAGAAAGGTGCCTTCCATTAAGCAAATGCCAGGAGGTGTTTTCTTGTGAAAATGAAGAGAGTTAGCAAGTGATCAGCAACTAGGAATTTTGTCTATACTATCCTTCCTGCTGTGTCCCTGTCTCCAGCTCTTAGGAGTTTGTGTGCCTATGCCTGTGTGTGTGTGTGTGTGTGTGTGTGTGTGTGTGCGCGTGCGCGCGCATGCGCGCGTGCATGGTGATGTTTGGAGTGAGGAGGAAATTCAACTCTGAGTTTCCACTTTTCCTGAGGACAAAGATCTGTTCCTTGTGTCCCCACATGGCACTGTGGAAATGGGGCACGAGTCACAGAAAGGATAACATTTTATAGGCTACAGTGCACTAGAGCACTTTAACTTTTATCCCAACAAAACTGCAGAAAAAAGTAGGTTAGTTACAGATATTCTTCTGCTTGCCAGCTTTCAACCTGTGGATAGCCACAGGTAAAATCCCAAGCTCTCCTGTGAGAACCTACTATATGGTACCAGCAGATGATATGGAATGTATATGTTGCCTTTTGAACTAAAAAACTGTGCTGTTCACCATCAATGCATTTTGCTGTGTTTGTGAGAGTCTTTTTTTGAGAAGTTTTCCCAAGCATTATTAACCACATCAGGTTCAAAAAATCCAAGAAAATGGAGAGTGTTCAAAGTCCTTGTTGATATATACAATTACCATGGAAACAGAAGAGATTTTTAAAAACTAGAAGGGATGAGAGACACAGGAACTCTTCACAGCAATATAAGATGAATTATTCAATAGTAGAAATGATTATAAAGGGCAAAGAGCAAATCGTGCAACATACAGAAGTGCTATGCCTGTGCCCGTGGACAATATCAGCAAGAGAATGGAAGACGAAGACAAAGGATGACTTTTCTTGAGTCAACACCTCGACACTAGATGGGCAGAGGAGCCTCCTGTTCATTCCGGGGAGGGCTAGCGTGGGAGAAGTTTAACAGCTGCCAGAAGAGACTCTGCTCTTGAAACTGTTGCATGAAGGCAAAGGGAACGCCTCTTCCAGTCTGGTTCACATCCACATGAGGGGTGAGGCGACAAGAATGCAGGCTGTGGCTCCTAAGGACCTCCTCAGGACACTTGGGAGATCCCCAAGGAGAACAGTTATCTGCCCCCACAGACTTCCAGCAGAGACAAATGACAAATGACAATAATTTGGGGGAAAATGTCCTTCACTCACTCAGAAGCTATATTTTTTAGTGTCTTCTGTGTACCAAGCATTATTTTATCACCTAGGCAGACATGGCATTGAACATGTATAAACAAGCACACCAGCTTTTATTAAAAGCTTTGAGAAACTGATTCATGCTCCTGTTCCTGGAAGTGCATTTGTGACGGCAAGCTTAGTCACTTTGGAATTTCCAACAAATAGATTCAATTACAAACATACTGTAAGTAGAATAGTTTCTGTGTTAGTAGTTGCCAGTCTAATAATGAGGAAACTGGGCTATGCAGGGCTTAAGAGACTTGTCCTGAGTAGTCATAGGTGGAATGGAAATTCAAATCCAGCTGTTGATTTCAAACTAGTGCTCTCATCTATGCATCACAATTCTTTACAATGTGATCCAACACACTGTCTTATAGATGAACCAGAAACTGACTTTAAAATCTCCTTTCTCCTATTCTTGGAAGCCAATGACATGCAATGTCTTCAATTTTATTTTTTGCATATGATGAAGAGCTACTTTCTAGTAACTTACTAAGTATTTACTAAGGATTACTACATTATGGCATAATGATCTAAAATTAACACATTATTACAGTTTGCCAAGGACTTAATTCTGTACTCTGCTAAGAAGATTGCAGAGCACCAAAGAACTGTTAATTCTGGCACGTGACTCACTTAGAGACATGGAGATAGTTTGGAACTTCTGTAATTTTTAGTAAATATGCTATACATTTTGAGTGTTATCCTGAGTGGGCTGGAGATTTCCGTTTCTACCATTCTTACCTTTCTTTATAACTCATTGTTAATTTAATTTTTAAATTCCCATTTAAATTGTGGTGGGTTGTCAGGTTAATCCTACAGTGAATAGTAATGTATCAACAGCATTTCAGCTTAAAGCTATCCAATGACTAGATTTTAAGACATAAGTCTATTGAAACTCAAAGTAGGAATTATTTTGCTAAAGCACAAACATGTAGAATCCATGCTCATCCAGCAAATATACAGACATGCTCATTACATTTATCAAATTCTTTTTTATTAGAAAGTGGACGTGAGTAGTAGAGGAGTGAACGTAGGATATTTCTGCTCATGCCCGAAAACATCGAGTATTATTTTAACCTCTAGAAAACTAGTACTGCTATTTTTAGGTCTAAGTACCATTCACTATTGGCAAACTATCTAAAAGCTATGTCTAACCCCTTCTCCCTTGCTACCTCCCAGCACAGAGGCTGGAAAATAAGATATGTGGTTTGCCCATCGTTCTTGAAGCTACGGACAGTCATGTTATCCTGTCTGGCACATGAAATGTACATGGAATTCTTCTGGGGGAGACTACTTACAGAGTTTTAAATTTCCTGATGAATAGGGGCACCCTACCTCCAAATAATATTGAAGACAATGCCTGAAACAACAGCCATTCTGTAACTACGAGGAAAGTAGCAACAGAATCACAAAGATCTGTTGCTAAAAGCCTGAATGTATGCTGATAGTTGCCTACCTACGGATTTCGTTTTATGGGAGAAAGAATAAACCCCTATTTGTTAAGGTCAATGAGCACTGAGTTTATTGTTAGGATCCAAAAGCAAATTCACTAATAGTTATATATACATAGGTAGAGATTTAGATGCTGACTTTTGTATATAATCCTTATTTGTAATATTGCCTCTGGGTAAAAGGTATTCTGGGTTCAAACAGATTTATTAATTAAAACATTAAAACCTACCTTCTAATTGATAAACAACTTCAAGTGTTTATTTTCATTACATCTCCCTCAATCTCACACTCTCATTAGCACCCTTACAAGCATTTGGGCACACACACCTGCTCCAAGACCAGTGTTTTCCCCCCATTACCTAGTGATGGGATGATAAATTGGTTTCATCTTAGGTGCCAATGGTGATAGATTGGGAATGGCTGTCTGGATCACAATGTTGAAAATAATTTTGAGGCAGACAACACAACTCATAAGGAAGAGTGCTGTGATCAATCGGCCAAGTCCGCCACGGATGTGAAAAATGGAGTGGCAGCACCTGTATTTTTGTAACAGTTGACTTGATCCAGTGTATCAAATTTTAATTGCTCAATCTAGCATAATCCCTTCTCTTCTCTTAACCCTGTAGGTAGGAATTTAGTATTTTCAAACTGGGACATTTGGTCTCTATGTTGGCTATGGTTCACTAACTAGAAAGTCAGGGTATAGTAAAGAAAACAACAGCCAGCTAAAGCATTTAAGTAGGAATTGTATTAAAATGTCATGTCTTTAAAACTGTAAACATATATAGTCATGAGGTGCACCACTTGCTTCTCCCTTCAAGGAAGAACTTGCTGTCCGGTTGCAAGATGTGCAGTTAGCCGACAGCATCCAGCTACACTGCCTGTAGAATGCACCTTAAATTTCAAGCCAAGGTCATGCACATCCTAGGCAGACCCAGACATTGCCTGAGCATGGAGATTCACGGCCAGGCCAGGCCATTTCTATCCAGTGTGAGGCTCTTTTGCAGGCAGTCCTTGCTATGGGACTTCCATTGTATTGGCGAAGACTTCATCAGATCTACATCATGGACTGAGGCACTCCCAGCTCCATCTTGCTTCCTTCTGCCTCTCCTTTCATAAGTGGCACATCAGCATCCCTGTCTGATATGGCTGAGCTTTGTGTCCCTACCCAAATCCCATCTTGCGTTGTAATCCCCAGGTGTTAAGGTAGGAGCCTAGTGGGAAGTGATTGGATAACGGGGAAGGTTTCCCTCAAACTGTTCTCGTGGTAGTAAGGAAGTTCTCATGAGATCTGATAATTTTAAAAGTGTGGCACTTCCTCACTCACTGGCTCTTCTCTCTCTTGCCACTATGTGAAGAAGGTCCCTGGTTTCTCTTTGTCTGCTGCCGTGATTCTAAGTATGGATCTCCCCCAGCAATGTGGAAATGTGAATCAATTACACCTCTTTCCTTTATAAATTGCCCAGGCTCAGGTATTTTTTTAGAGCAGTGTGAAAATGGACTAATACATTGCCCCACCCTGATCAATCTCCCTTTATCTTTCCCAGGTGTGACCCCCTCCTCCTCATACACTCCTAATGTCATCGGGGTGTCTGCTTCCGGGAGAATCCAAACTGATACCCATACCTACTATGGATATGCCTACTTAAATATACAAAGCATTCGTCATGAGTGGGCATACACAACATGCCCAAAGAGGCAAAGTCTATGTTGGCTTTTGCATCAGAGAATATTGTTTAAAATCCCAGGCACAATCATAGAGTGGCTTTGAACTAGTGTCTTAATCTTAAGGTGCAGATGATCATGGTGATACCTGATGGGACTGTGTGAGGATTAAATGAGATAACCATGAAGTTGATTTCTATACTATTATGCACTGTATTACTTTTAGTTATCACTATTATTTATCATTTCAAGCAATTTTACATATCAATTACCAGCTGATTCATTAACATTCCTTTATAGATATTTATTAAGCCTTCACCATGTAACTGGTACTGATCTAGGAACTGAGGAAGGCACAGTTCCTGCTCTAGTGAATCTCAGATTTTCTAAATTAATCAAGTAAATATGAGTTTCATTTAAAATAAACTAAGCAACAGGTCGCTATCATGGGTGGTCATATCTTTGCTTGGTTCAATCCTAACAGCAGTTTGGATTTGTCCCAGGATTTGTCCTTGTTGATCTTTCCTGCTGAACTGCCTTTTCTTTCTTTCGGTTTCACCATCCTTGATGCTGTGAAACCTGCAGGGAGCTAACGGGCTGGTGCCATAGCTTCTTACTACACCTGCGGCTCAGCGAGTCCCGCCACTTGCTTTATACACTTGCGATTTTCTCTTTGCTTCTCTCTCCTATCTGACCCCCCTTTTCCTGAACACTTGTTACAGCTCCCCTCTCTGTCCCCTATTTCTCTTTTCTTCACTTTTGCTTGACTTCTTTTGCTGCCCCATTCTGTGGGAGACCCTCTCTCTGTTTCTTCGGGTGGCCTTGTGAGTGTGAAAGAACAAACTTCCGGGCAGGCATACACCAGCGGTACACAGGAAGACACCCCTCCCACGAAACAATACCCCTGCCTCTGACACTTCCAGGAGCCTTGTAGCCGCAGGAATCAACACATGTCTCTGCAACACTTCCAATTAACTCAGGCCTCAACAAGGCAGAGAGGGCTGTAGCCATACAGGCATGGTCAGGACCAGCTTATCACCATTCCCTGGGAGATTGGCTGGAATGTGGCTATGCTGAGTGAAAAGTCAAATGTCTGCCTAATAGCAGAGCCCTCCAATCCAAAACACAAATGGCCCACTACATTCCTCACTCAAATTAAAAAAAAAAAATTTTTTTTTAATCTTTTACCCTAATGTCCAGTAGGCTATTGAACTGTGGCTATCAAATTTTTGCCCCATGCTCTACAGTTAGAAATAAATGGCCAGGCAGGGTGGCTCATGCCTGTAATCCCAGCACTTTGGGAGGCTGAGGTGGGTAGATCACGAGGTCAGGATATCAAAGCCATCCTGGCCAACATGGTGAAAACTCATCTCTACTAAAAATACAAAAATTAGTAAAAATTTTTTTTAGTAATTGTTTAGTAATTTTTTAGTAATTTTTAGTAAATTTTTATTTTTAGTAATTGTACTAAAAATACAAAAATACAAAAATTGGGCATGGTGGTGCACGCCTATAGTTCCAGCTACTCAGGAGGCTGAGGCAGGAGAATCGCTTGAACCTGGGAGACAGAGGTTGCAGTGAGCTGAGATCATGCCACTGCACTCTAGCCTGGGTGACAGAACAAGACTCCATCACAAAATAAATAAATAAATATGTGTGTGCATAAATATGTATACACACATATACATATGTATATTTTACATACACAAGTATTTGTATATCTAAAACAAAAGTTTCACAAAACAATACCCTCATTACATGCATAGCTCAAATTTTTAAATTTCTTTATAATCTATTTATCTTAACAACTTTTTAAAATGCTGGTTTTGACCTAGAGATTTTTAATCTTGTGTGTGTGTGTGTGTGTGTGTGTGTGTGTGTATGTGTTTGTGTGTGTGTATCTGTGTGTGTGTATGCGCTTGTGTGTGTGTGTGTGTGCGTGCCATTTCTACCCCATGTGATGAGGTCTATGGATCCTTTCTTGGAGTGTTTTTAAAGGCATAAAGCAAAACTCGTAGGCTTACAAAGGAAATCAATGATATTGAAATACAATTCTATCCTTGGGCCTCTTGTGGGGAGAGGGCAGTGTCCACAGACCCCAGGTTAAGAACCTCTGCATGGGTAAATTGATTTCCCAGCTGACTGCTGAGCCACAACCCACAGTTTGGAAAATATGGCTGTACAAAGCCTCAGAACATTTTGTTGTAGTTAAGTATTTCAGATGCTTATTATCCTGTCATGGTTTTAACCCTCTCTTTTCCCTTCCTTTCCCCATGCTCCCCCTATCTAGTCACCCATACCCCCCACATGCACATGCATGCATACTCACATGCACACACATATATGTATCCACACGTCCACATACACATAGGCACACACCACACACATGCACAGGCACATACCACACACATGCACAGGCACACACATGCAGGTCTTAGGTCACATATCTGGAATGAGATGACCCACTAGACCACTGGGTCCAGTCTCTCCCATCACCCCAGTCCCACTCCCTGACTGCCTCTGAATCGCAGCTCCTCTGGCTCCTGCCTCAGAACTACTCCAGTGGCTCATTATCTCTGTAGGGCAGTGCTCACCATCATGACTTTCTTGTTTTCTTTCACAGCATTGTGAGCCAATAGGTGTATTCTGCCCCAGAATAGTGGTGGAGACTGGTGGCGGCACAGCCCAGAGCCGTTGACCTTTATTTTCTTGGGCTTCAGTGAACCTTCCGTGGCAGGTGTTTCCGTTTGATAGGCGGCAGTTCCTCCCTGGGTCACTCCAGCCTGCAGCTGAAGCCCTCACTCAGCTCACGGTGGCTGTACTGAACACCCTGCCTCTCAACATGGAGCAGCCTAGCCAGGGGGTGCAGGGAAGAAAGGTGGTTGCTGCCACAACTGAATGACTCAGCAACCTTCTCCAATGGTTTGGTATTGACATTTCCTCCTGCCATAGCAAAAATGACCAGGTGAACTGTTTTCTCCTTTGCATGTAGGAAGATGATGGTTGTCTGAACCGATTCCAGGTAATGGACAATGATAAGCAGCTCCCTTCTCTTGTAGTATGTTATGCATTAAAGTGTGTCTCCCCCCAAAAAGATATTACTGGAGTCCCAACCCCGAGTGTTTCAGAATGTGACCTTATTTGGAGACAGTGTGTTTACCAAGGTAATCAAATTTAAATGAGGTCATTAGAGTCTCTAATCCAATAAGACTAGTGTCTTATAACAAGGTGAAGTTTGGACACAGAAACAGACACGTGTAGAGGGAAGACAATGCAAAGAGACACATGGAGAAGATGGCTGTATTTCCATTCTCATGCTGCTATAAGGACATACTCAAGACTGGGTAATTTATAAAGGCAAGAGGTGTAATTGACTCATAGTTCAGCATGGCTGGGGAGGCCTCAGGAAACTTACAGAAGGGGAAGCAAACATGTCCTTCTTCAAGTGGTGGCAGGAAGAGAACTGAGTGAGTAAAACGGGGAAAGTCCCCTTATCAGATCTCCTGAGAACTCACTCACTTTCACGAGAACAGCATGAAGGTAACTGCCCCCATGATTAAATTACCTCTCCCCAGGTCCCTTCCATGACACGTGGGGACTATGGGAACTACAATTCAAGATGGGATTTGGGTGGGGACACAGCCAAACCATATCAACAGCCATCTGTAAGCCAAGGAGAGAGGCCGGGAACAGATACTTCCCTCACAGCTCCTAGAAGGAGCCAACCCTGCCGACACCTTGATTTCAGACTTCTGGCCTCCAGATTGTGAGACAAGAACAGCAACTCGGCCTGTGTGCTCTGCCCTTGAGGTTGAAACAGAGAGCAGAAGGTTTTTTACCCCCTCTGTGTTGCAGCATGGAGTTCTGAATGACAGATGAAGGGCTGATCACCCCCCACGCCCATGCTAAGCCTTATGGCTTCGTGGGGTTCAGGCTTCCTGTGTTCAGTCTTCTGTGTTGCCAGAAAAATTTGCACACTCCCATGAACAAAGAAAGCAGCAGAGGAGAAAGCAGAGCTTGCCTTCACTTCCTCTTTGGAGTGAGAGCAAGTCTGAATACTCTAGAGTTGATTCTATTAGAAAAACTCTCTGACCCCAAATATGAATATTTTCACCACACCCAATACTCACAATTTTAAAAATAGATTTTTTGAGTTTCATCCTGACTAGTAACCTAAAGACCACTGACTTTCTATTTTTTTTTAATCGTGCTATACTGTTAGAAATGCAAACATATAGACTAGAGAGGGCCACAGAGGTGTTCAATCCCATCACTTCATGTAGGTAAGAAGATATTGAAGCCCTGAGAGGGGTCGAACTTGTCCAAGATCATCAGCAGGCAGAGTACGTCAGGGCCTCAAACCCATATCTTCTGCCTGCTCCTCCCAAGGTCTCCATCACTAACACCCTGTTACGGTCCATCCTGCTAAGGAAGTCTCTACTATAAAATCCCATACCTTGAAAATTCATTTTTTTTCCACTCACACCTTACCACCCTCCCCTCCTACAAACACTGGGAAGTTGAGAGTTCGCACAGCCTTCATGAAATTAACCAGAAGAATTGAAAGGAAACTGATGACAAAAGTACTTCAAAATCTGTTTTTCATGAAGACAGCTTTTTTCCCCCTCCTCAGATCAAACTGATTTTTTCTTTTTATTTTTCCAGTATTCTTCTAATTGTGCCTTTTTAAATGTGTTTGAAATAGTTCTTTCTTTCTGTAGGTTAATCACGTTTCAATGCTCTCCTTTTTAAAAAAACTGTCTTTTTAAACTTTTAAATAAAATTTTCATTTGTTAACTCTCAGTCCTCCCTTATCATAATTCACTTTTCCTATCATGTTCAATGACTTATACAATTAATTACTTTTTCAGCTTGCAAATGGTTTGCTATTGTATATGTCATGTTTTCTTTTGGATGAGAAAACACTTATTTCACACAATAGTGCCATTGCTTTTATTATTCTTCCTGTCACTGACAGGGGGGAAAGACCAAGAACCAAACAATAAGACTTTTATTTACAGCTACTGGAAAGCTGTCCTGAAGGTCACTACAAGCCTCTGTCATTGTGTGCTTCCATCTTGGACATGCCATCCGAGATGCCTAGAATGGCAGGGGTCTTCAGAGCATGGAGTCTTATCTCATTTCACAGTTGAAGAAACTGAGGCACTAGGTCCTCCCAGGGCCACGCAGCTACCTAGTGCCAGACCTAGAACTAAACTTCAGGTTCCTGACTCCCAACCCACTGTCTTTTCCACTGCCCAGAAAATCCCAGGAATTCTTTCCAAGCTCCCTGAATTCATCCCAAGCTAGTGTTGCAATCCATTTGCTTTTGTCTCAGCCGTGTTGGAAGAGAGGGACTATCATGAATCCTGGCTCAATAATAGGAGTTTACATAATAATTTGCATAATCTGGTTGATTAGTTTCATGTTGCTCCAGTTCCAACCTTCAAGTCATCTTCACAAGTTCTTTCGTGTATCAGAATCCAAAAGCTGTCAGGAGGAGTCTGCACGTGGCCTTGTGGGGGTAAGAGGATGGGATCTGGCGTCAGACCTGGGCAAGTTATCATCCTCCCTCTGCCTCCATTTTCCCTGATATAAAATAAGGATACAGAGAGCATCTGTGTCATGTTGTCTTTTTTCAGGATTACATGAAAAAAAAGTGGGCTTAATATTCATAACAACTCAATAAATATTTATTATTCTTGCTACCAATGAGGACATACTACTCGACAGTGGTTTAATAAAAGTTTATTAGGAAATATAAAACTGTAATTATTGCAACTGCAACAGTTGTGGTGTGGTGCAGTAGAAATTATTCTGGGCTATGAATTGGGATATCTGAGCCCCAGTTTCAACTTCACCATGAATGAGCTATGTGGCCAGCAAGGAGCTGGGTCACCTCTCTGGGTCAATTTCCTCACAAACAAATCTAATCCTAATCTCTACATGGGAGAGAGGAACTCCCTGAAAAGTACAATTTAATTGACTCACAATCTGTCAAAGCTACCCAATCTCACACCAGAAGAAGGTGAACCCCTGCCAAGAATTATTGTCCCTTGCTCAGTGAGGAAGGTGATTCCTTGGTCCGCCTCCATGAGGAAGATAAGTGTTGGGCCATCACTCTGAAGCATCCTGGCCCCAAAGCAGGAATAATTCCACCCTTGCCTTCATGGGAGCCACCTGCCCGAGCTCAAGCCGGAGAAAGGAGCAGATGAACAACGAATGTCACAGCAATTAGTTTTGGCAATTAGGCAGGCAATTAGTTCTGCAGCGTGTAGAATGGGAGGAGAAAGTAAATCAGCACTGAGAGGTGACAGGGAAATATGATTAGGACATCAGGTGCCAGTAACACCCAGGTGGAAAGTCATGCATTAGGGTCCCAGCCTGCCCTTCCCCACCACTGCCACGACAAAGGAGGGAGCCTTCCAGAGACTCTGGAAAACAGCCGCTTTAATAGAAGAGGTGTTCCACCCTCTGTTCTAGCCTCTTTCTCTAGGACATCTCATGCCTCCAGTGTTCACTCCAGGCTATGATCTTGCTGATTTCTCATCAAAAATTCTGCCCAGTATCAAATAAATGAAGCAGTAGTTTCCTGGAGATTGTCTTCTCTTAGTTGTGAATACATTTGTTTTCTTTTGTTTTTATAACTTTGGTAGCTCTTATCTAAAGACAAATTAATTTCACATTTTTCTTGGGGGTAGGTAGGAGGCAGATACTAAATCAGTGTATGATATTGTGGGCCATGGGGTGGTGCTTTGAAATCAAGGACCTGGGCTTAAATTCCAGCTCCACTACTTACCTAGGCTCCAACCTTTAGTTTCCTCAGCTCCAAAAATGGGCATAGTAACAGGATTTCCAGGTAAAATACATGACATTTACATATCTCTTGTCCAAGGACAAATTAATTTCACACTTTTGAGAGTGTACGTTTTTTAAAAATCATTTGTTTTGATCTGAAATTCAGATATAACTGGACATCCTCTATTTTTATTTGCTACATCTGGGACCCCTAGAATAAAATAATAATACTTACATCAGAAAGTTAATGAGAAGATTAAATCAAGCACCGTATTAAAAATCCCTAACGGCATGCCTAATTGGGAAGTTGAAGAACAACTAAAATTTCTTCTCGCTTTCCTCTGCCATTCTCATCTGAAAGGTTAGACACCTTTTATAGAGCGTGGAAGTACAGAGCAATGCCAGTAGCAGTGGACTGGTTTTGACTCAAGACAAGGAAAGACCTTTCTAATAGGTTGACTGAGGCAAGAGGTCCAAGCCCAGGCCCAGATGCCTCCTGAAGAGAAGACCCAAGCATCAGAAGAGTGACTGGACATGACCTTTAAGATCTCTTTCTACCTGAGTTTCTGAACTAGTATTTGGAGCTGCTTTTCTTATGATTAAGCACTGGGAACAGCTTCAGAGGACCCAGAAGTACAATGAGGAAGTGTGATGACACAGGGAGCACCCGGCGCAGCAGCAGTTTGTCCAGCGCATTCACAGTGATTCTTAGGAAAAGTCAGGGATGGAATCCAATGCTAGATTTCACACTTCAAGGTGCTCAGCTGGTGTTCTGATGATCCACCTCACCAAAGGCACCTTCAGGTTTTGTGAGGCATGAGGCTTATACAATTATGGGAGCCCTCTTTAAGAAGAAGAATGCAAAATTGCAAATACAAAATTAGGCATGAAAGCGAATATTTACTTAGAATGAGAAATTATATCATGACAAATTACAGGAGTGCTGGAGAATTAGTTCCTTTTCTTCTGAGATCGCTTTAAGCAATTTACCCGAAATGCTGACATAGAAATGTTTCCTGATTGTAACCCGGCTTCCTCTCTCCACCTGGAACTCTATCACTCTTAGCAACCCAGGCTCTCACAGGGGCCCTGCATGGGAAAGGACCTGTAACTCAGGTCCTTTGTTTATTAAACTTTATTTGTTTTATGATAGATCTTCTCTTGTAACCAAGTACTTTTTTGAAATACAATTTTAATATTTTATTTTTAATCAATACATAATAATTGTACATATATATGGGGTACATGTGATATTTCCATACCTGTATATGATGTTTAATGATCAAATAAGTATATTTAGCATATCCGTCATCTCAAACATTTATCATTTCTTTGTGTTGAGAACATTCAAATTCCTCTCTTCTAGCTGCTTTGAAATACACAATAAATTTTTATTAACTATAGTCACCCTACTGTGCAATGGAACACTAGAACTTACCTAACTGTAACTATTCTTATTTTTTATTTTCATTTTTTTGAGATGGGGTTTCAAAAATGTTTAAGCCTATCATCCAGGCTGGAGTGCAGTGTGTGATCACGGCTAACCACAGCCTGGACCTTCCCAGGCTCGGGTGATCCTCCCAGCTCAGTCACCTGAGTAGCTGGGACCACAGGCACGTGCCACCATGCTTGGCTAATTTTTTTTTAATTTTTGTAGAGATGGGATTTTGCTATGTTGCCCAGGCTGGTCTCAGACTCCTGGGCTCAGGCCATCTGCCCACCTCAGCCACCTGAAGTTCTAGGATTATAGGTGTGAGCCACCACCCCCAGACTGTAACTGCTATGTCACTCCTATCTAACTTCCTCCTGCCTTACTGTAACTTTGTACCCTTTCACCAACTTCTCCCCACTCCCCACCCCACTCTTCCCAGCCTCTGGTAACCACTAGTCTACTCTACTTCCAGCAACTTCCAGTTGCTGTGGGTGGACTCGTATCACTCAAGTCCCCCTGACAAGCCCATGGCTACACCTCCTTACCTTTTACTTTTTGGATTCCACATATGAGTGAGATAATGTGGTATTTGTCTTTCTGTGCCTGGTTTATTTCACTTAACAGAATGGCCCCCAGGCTCATTCATGTTACTGCAAATGACAGGTTTCATTCTTTTTTATGGCTGAATAATATTCCATTGTATATATATACCACATGTTCTTTATCCATTCATCTGTTGATGGACACTTAAGTAGATTGCATATCTCGGCTATTGTTAATCACCCAGCTGAATAATTTTAATACCATGTTTATTACACAGGCAATGTTGTAAGAGTGTTAGTGGAAAACAAAAGAATAAAAAGGTGGAGAGGGAACTCTCATAATCCCATAATTTCAACCAACCATCTGTTTCTTTTTTCCATATTTCTTTTTCAGCTCATGTTTCTATATGCACAATTTAAGTACTTGAAAGCTTGGTAAAGATATAATTTCATATTCTTTTCCACTTAACATGCCATCATTTTCCTATGGCTCTCCACTGTCTTAATCAGTGTGATATTTCAAGGCTGTATGATAATCCACTATCTTGCCGTTGTGATAAATTCGTATTACACAAACAAGAATTATAAAGATGGGATCTGAATTTTAGCCTGACTACAGACGTTCTACACACATGCACACACACAAATGTAAAGGAAAGAAAGACCATAGCAACACTGTAATTCACAGAGGTGTAAATAATCTGTCAATTTAAATAGAAGAATCAGTCAAACCCATTATGAGGTGTGGACAGATAAAGAAACTATCAGCAGGTTGGATTTCCACTTTTCAACTAATTTCTTCAGTTAAGAAATTGAAAATCCAGTGAGGATGACCCTTCTCATGGGGTTATGAAGAGGAATAAATAGAGATTGTCGTGTGATTGGCTACTACAGTTGATGGACATTTTTTCCCCTCTAAAAAGTATTTATTTCTTAATGGAAAGTATTTCTACTGGAGCCATACCATGCAAATTCTATGGCAATAATTCAATTATGCCGATTAGAATGCAAATTATTCCATAAAACACTATGAAGACCCTCCTTCTGAGAAACTTCTGAACAAAACATTTCAATAGTGCTCAGTAGCTTTCCCTTCCTGGGTGGAAATTACAAGTCGAGTACAATATGATTCATACCTTCATGGAACAGTTGTTGTGGGTGGACTCGTGTCACTCACGTCCCCCTGACAAGCCCATGGCTACGCCCCCTTACCTTTTACTTTCTCAACTTCTCAGTGGGATGCAGCAACCAAACAACCCTGTCGGGTTTTGACTTTTTAAAACTCCAGTGTAAAAGACAGGCAGTAAAGACGTGGCAACAGCATCCAAAACTCCTATTCTAAATTCTCTGCGTGTCATATCAGGCAGGAAGCTCAGAGTTTGAAATGTCTTTTCCGTGGTTTGCAACTGTTTCCACGGTCTATCCAATTTATAAGCAAAGGTGATTACAGCTTATCACAACTCACTTACAGCATTATACCAAGATGGACAGAAGCTATTAAAACTACAGCTAAGTCATTTTTAGGACGAAGGTGCACACTAACGGGCATGACTCACCTTATTTTGGGATTCCTAAAATGACAAAGGTTGTTGCAAAGTTCCCTCTTGGGTTTTTAAATCTGCAACTCTCATGTTCTCCTATTAAGGGCCAGATCCTGAGAGCACTGGAGTAGAGACCGGGTGCTGGGCCAGTTCTGAAAGCACAGTCTCCTTTTCAGCCGGAGGTATCTCGGATCCTATGTTGTGACGACGTCAAGGTTTAGACACTCCCTAATCCTCAACCTGTAACATCCCCTCAGACTTTATGGCTTCGATTCCTTGCAATGAAAAACAGAAATTGGTGAGCAACTACAAAGAACTGATTCCACATGGTCTCCTCATGTATCGATCTTCCTTCTGCATCAGGGACTCACCTGGCATCACAGGGATGGCGGTGATCAAAGGGCTTCTCCCCGGCAAAGTTAAAAATGTGTACAATTATTTTTTTCTTCTAATTTTATAAAAGACAACGTGTATGTGAATCAAAACCAGGGAATGACATTCTGACCAGCCAATTTTCTCACTGAAGCTTTTGTAAAATGAAATTTTCTTTGCTTCCTATTTTTATGCTGTCTTCTAGTGTGGCTGGCACGGGTAACAATCATACTTGGCACTTCTGTCGCGCTTTTCATCCAAAGATTTCAAAGTGCTCCACACAGGATTTCATCCTCACGGCGGGGCTGGGAGGAAGGTCAGTTCTGTTATGCCTAGTGAGCAGATAGGATGCGGAGCGGGGACATGACTCATACGTGGGCCCTGCAAAGCTTCAGTGACAGAAGCAGGTTAGAGCCCAAGCTTCCTAATTCCTAACTCTGTCTGCTGTTCACTTGTCACAGCTGATACGGCCTTTTCTTCTAAGGGCTGAACATTAGGCCCAGCATGGCATATTATGAACAGCTTGTTAAGTGTCTGACCCCAAGGAGAAACGAGAAGCCCACATAAAAGAGGTTTGATTTGTTTCTGAGAACTCCTTTTCAGTCTTTAAGAACTTGTACCAATAAGCCTTAAAAGTGAGGGCAATTCTACTGGGTGAAAAATGGCTACCAGATTTCAATACTTGAAAATATCAAAGTATTGGCAAGAAAGTCAAGCAACAGGAATCTTATATTCTACAGTTGGGAATGTAATTAGTACAGCCATTCAGGAAAACAATTTAGCAATGGCTTGTAAAATTGAACATGCACTTCGACTTCAACCCAGCAATTCCACTCCCACATAGTATATGTAATAAGAATATAATATAATATAATATTTCTCTAGGAGAAATTATTGTACATATGCACCATGAATACTTACATACATATAGATGAGAAATGAAATGAAATATTATCCAGTGCTGAAAATGAATGAACTACATCTTCTCATAAAATATGGATAAACATACACAGTACTTACTGAAAAAAGCAAGACTGAGATGAAGAGATAAAAGAAGAATCTAGTTTTGTAAAGCTCAAAAATATTAAAACTAAACATATGCTTAGAGGCACAAACATATATATAATAAAACTAGTTTTTTAAAAGCAATCAAATAACAAAGGCAAAAGCAGGATGACAATTCCATCTTGGGAAAATTAGGGATCTGAGATTGGGGAGGAACACAGGGTATATGTTCTAGTGTGTGAACTAGGTATGTTCCACTCCTTAAGTTGGGTGGTGGACTCATGTAATTTTGTTTTACCTCTTATCTTTATGATTACATATGCATTACACATATTCTTTTCAAATATTACCAAATAGTTTTAAATCAGCAGAGATGGGCTAAAAGTGAAAAAAAATCAGAGACTTTTAAAGGAAAGCATAAACCTCCACCAAGTGCGTATGTATATGAGTGCAGGGCTTAAAATACTGCTTAAAGAGCATAAACATTTAAACGGTTTTAGGGTATTTTAAGACATCTGTCAAACAGTGAGTCAAAAATGTATTTGAAACAATTATGACCTAAAAAGACTTATTGTAGTTAGTCTGTAAAGAGTTCATATAAATTGAGAAGACATGACAACTCAATAAATTATCTGGAAAAATATATGCACAAACAATTTCCCAGGAAAATTCAAATGAGAAAGATATGAAAGAGGTTTGGACTTCATTAGTAAACAAAGAAATGAAGATTGTCTAGTATAACTTTAAAAAAAAAAATCTATAAGTGAGTGAAGATTGAAAAAACTCTCAGTGTTGGCAGGAGTTCAGTGGAGTGGGCATTAACACTGCTGACTTACTGCCTTTTCCAGAAGCATTTTAGAAACAGGATTCAGTAGCTTTAACTAAGCCCATAACTTTTCATCCAGTAAAGTGCTAGAAACCACTCCAAAAGAAACCATTAGAAACCCAAAGATCTTCACAGCAAAATTATCGTTAACAGCAAAAATTAGTTTAAATGCTGAACAATAAGAGAATGATTAAATAAAATGTAGTACATCCTCAGTGGAAATTATGCAATCAATAGCAATGGTGTTTTCAAAAAATACTTACTGATAGGGGAAAATGCTTAGACTAAGTGAAAATCAGCGTACAGAATTGTTCTTACTGCACAATTTTAGATGTATAAAAGATATGTGTACACACACACGCAAAGAAAAACACAGAAGATGTTGAAAGGTTTAAACATTGACTTCTGCATAATGAGCTACTGAATGGTTTTTGGTTTTCTCTTTGTTTATCCCCATAGTTTCTATAGGGAATTTCCTAGGCCAATAAAAAAAAAAATCAGTATTTTTTTGAAATAATACAAAGTAGTTACCGTAGAGGGGCAGATATTTCTGTAACATAGCAATGCTAGGCCTTAAAGTGTTCATTGTAGGGTGACTGATTGTCACAGTTTACCTGTGACTCTCCCAGTTTCAGAGAGGAAAGTGCCATGTCCTGGGAAACCTATCAGCCCCAGGGAAAACTGGGACAACTGATGACCCTTCCAACACCTGAGAAGCTCATCGGAGTGGAAAGATTTCCCCACCCTAAATTGCAACCGGAGTCTTGATCATTCCTCAGTCTCCCTATACAAATGGCTATTGTGACCTTGCCGTTATTTTTTTAGAAGATTTTTTAAAGTCACATCTTAAAGAGCTTGTGGAAAACAGAGCAGATTGCATAAATGCTAAGTAGGCTAGTTTAGCTGCGTTATACAAGCTCTGAATGTGCAGTCAAATAGGTCAGGAAACAAGAACTAGCTCTTGTCTTAGGGAAGAGGAGAGTATTTATCTCCCATTTCGGTATTTGTGCTGTACATAGTCTTTCCTTTTGCAGAATGGGAGTGGCAGGTGTATCACGTTGCCAGAGGAAAGCTGAGTGCTGGGGAATGCAACTTACAGGGTGAAGTTAGTTCTCCAGGTTGGAGCTAAAGCCCTGCGGATGAATAGATTGAGGTTGGAACTGCCTTCACACAATCAGGGCACATCTCCTCCTACGCTAAATCTCCAGGAAGTTTTTCTACATTTCTGCTTAGGAAAGCATCTGGGAAATATAATAGGACTACGATACTGGGTATGCTAACAGCAATCTCTATGTCACAGAGAAGAGCAGTGAGTGGCAGATAAGGGGGCGGCAGGGAGTCACCATGTCTATGTTTGAGGCAAGCCTTTGCTACCTCCCAGGAGCATGCATTCCTCTGGGCAGCCACTTAGCCAGTCTCTGTTCCTTAGTTTCCTCATGCATAAAATGAAGATGCTAACAGCACCCACCTCAGCGTTGTGAGGATTACATACGTGTTAACAGGGTAATAAGAGCTTGGAGCAATGCTTGCAGATGGGCACGCAGGCGGTTTATTAGGGGGTGCACGTAAAATCAGCCCCACGGGCAGCGAAGGGAAGGAAACAGGATTGAGCAGAGCAGAGCAAAGCAAAAGGTCGAGCTGCGATGAAATCTTGACAGAGCCTCAGTGGGGACCACCACATCTTCCCTGACTTGGGGCTAGAGATGGGTCCTTGATATCCCTGCAATCAATCACCCAGCCACCCCTCGAAAGGGGCTGGGCCTTGACTTGGCAACCCTGAGAGTCACCTCAGGTTTCCTCCCACAGCCCTCCGGACTGAGATCTGAAATCCATGGCTGCATTGCACCGCGCAGGCCGCGCCTTGCCCTGGATGCTCCCAGCCGATAACAGAGCCAGCGGGGATACTGAGGCAGGCCCCTTGCTGGGAGCAGGCGACTGATGTGATAGCTGATTTTTATCTGGGGAAATCCCCGATGACCTTGCTGAATGTTTCCGAGCCTTCATAGCGGTCGAGTATTCTTCCGCCCAGCCTCCCTTCCCTCTCTTCCGTACTTTGGATCAGCCTTCTCTGGCTTCCCTAAAATTGATGATGAACATGGTAATGTGCCACCCCAGTTCCCCTTTAGGAAAAAATTTTAAAATTTGCTATTTTTAATCCTCTTTAATTTTATTTTGAACGTATAAAACTTCACATGGCTCAAAAGCCAAAACTCAACTAAACAGAGAAAACCAAGAAGTATAATCGGAGAATTCAGGCATCCATTCTGAAAGGCAGAAAGCAGTGCAGAGAAATTGTTCTAGACTAAAGGAGATTAAATAACATGGCAGCCAACTGGTTCATGAGGCGGGGAAGGGAAAATCTAGCTAGCTATATATCTTGCTAGATATAAAAAAACAAATATAGCCGGGCGCGGTGGCTCAAGCCTGTAATCCCAGCACTTTGGGAGGCCGAGACGGGCGGATCACGAGGTCAGGAAATTAAGACCATCCTGGCTAACATGGTGAAACCCCGTCTCTACTAAAAAATACAAAAAACTAGCCGGGCGAGGTGGCGGGCGCCTGTAGTCCCAGCTACTCCGGAGGCTGAGGCAGGAGAATGGCCTGAACCCGGGAGGCGGAGCTTGCAGTGAGCTGAGATCCGGCCACTGCACTCCAGCCTGGGCGACAGAGCGAGACTCCGACTCAAAAAAAAAAAAAAAAAAAAAAAAAAAAAAAAAAAAAAAAAAACCAAATATAGCAAAATGCTAACAATTGTTGCTCTAGATTAAGAATATTGTGCCGGGCGCGGTGGCTCAAGCCTGTAATCCCAGCACTTTGGGAGGCCGAGGCGGGCGGATCACAAGGTCAGGAGATCGAGACCACGGTGAAACCCCGTCTCTACTAAAAATACAAAAAATTAGCCGGGCGCGGTGGCGGGCGCCTGTAGTCCCAGCTACTCAGGAGGCTGAGGCAGGAGAATGGCGTGAACCCGGGAGGCGGAGCTTGAAGTGAGCCGAGATCGCGCCACTGCACTCCAGCCTGGGCGACAGCGTGAGACTCTGTCTCAAAAAAAAAAAAAAAAAAAAAAAGAACATTGTAATATTCTTTGAGTCTTTCTGCAGATTTTGAAAGTTTTTGTAAATATGAATTCTAGGAAAAAGTAAGACATTTCTTTTTGCCGAAGCGTCCAGTACTTGAGTTCTTATTTATCTGCAAACATATTAAGACATAAAGGACAACTAACATGGCCTAAAGCATAGCAAATAAGTAAAACACTACACCTATGCCCTAATTTCTTAAAAGTAAAGCAAGAATTCATAACGGGAGATTTCCAGGTTTAAATATAACACACTTTTAATTTCCAATGAAATTGTAGACAGAAGAGTTAAATACATGATTTGTGAGCACTTAGAAAGGAAAGCAATGATCACTAAGAGAAAACATATGTTCATTAAGAAAAGGTCATGCAAAATACATCTCTTTTTTTCCCTCGGTGGGAAACATCAAAGACATAATATAATTCAATTACAACAAAACATTTGAAAAATCTGATCATATTGACTTTGTGACTAAAACGAAGAAATGTAGCTGAATTATTAGTTGAGCACTGCTTCCACCCTTCATTCTTTCTTTTGTTCAGTCATTCATTCAGTATTAATCATGGGTCCAACACTGTACTAAAAAAAAAGCACCCTATTAAAATTAATGAACATGTTAATGTCAATTTAGACCAAAAGGAAAATTTTGAAGATATCTCTAAAGGTGTAGTCCAGGACAAAAAGCATCAGAATCAAATGTGGTGCTAGTTAAAAATGTGCATTCCTGGAACCACATCCCAGACTTATTAAATCAAAATTTCTGGAAATGGGACTTGGGGATCTGCAAGTTTAGCAAATGTCCTGGGTAATTATTTTGCACACTAAAATTTTAGAACCACTACTAAAAGTGATTCTTTGTCTTCTTTTCTGAAATTCTAAACATTTTAATCAGTGAATTGGGTGAATTTCAATAAAAACTTTGCCTATCAAGTTTGTAGATGGCTGAAAGTTGGAGGTAAAGCTGATAGACAATATTAAAGAATCAAATTTGAAAAAGACCTTGGAAAAGGAGAAGGATGGAATGAAATTAACAATATACAATTTAATAGGGTTAAATGTTAAGTTCTGCGTCTAAGTTCAAAGAATCAACTACTTAAATATAAGGTAGGAAAGCTCTGAATTGACAGCAGTTCACTTGAAAAAAATTTAAAGTTCAATGAGAGTCAAAAATGTGATATTATTTCCAAAAAAACTGATAAAAATTTTGGGATGCATTAATAAAAACCAAAACTAGAGATGGGAGGGGCAAGGTTGTACCCACCATGTTCTTCAATGGCAGACCATATCTATTTTTAAATGTATATATATATTTAAAAAAGACATTATCAAGTTAGAGTGTGTCCAAGGGAAAGTGACTAGGTAGTAAAGTGCCTTAAACCCACATCATATGAAGAATTGATGAAACAACACACTATGTTTCACATAGAAAGGTGAAGACTCAGGTATGTTAATAGCCAACCTTGTAGGGTTGAAAGGCTATTGTGTTGGGGGAAGAAATAGACATTTTCTATATGGTTCTACAAGAAAGAACTGAGGACATTAGGGCAAAGTTAAGGGAAAGTTATTTTTGGTTTAATGTATGAAAGAATTAACTGAGAATTAGCAAGTTCAATATATGAAATAAGCTGTTGCCCTTATGAGATAGTAAGTTCCAGCAGTAGGTTAAAATCCCTGTCAGAGATTGTGAAAAGGATTCCAATCAACCAACCAATCAACAGAGGTGCTAGGGCTTCAATGTTTTTGTCCGCCCAATGCAACAGTATTAAGAAGTGTGGCCTCTAAGATGTAGTTAAGTCACGAGGGCTTCATCTTAAAAAACAGTATTAGCATTAGGCCCTTTAGACCTCAAGGTTGGAGGAAGCACCCTTTTGCCCTCCCATCCCTTCCACCATGTGAGGACACTGCATTACCCCGCTCCAGAGGATAAAGCAACAGGCACCATCTTGGAAACAGAGACCAGGTTCTTACCAGACACCAAACCTGCTGGCATCTCTATTCTGTACTCCCAGCCTCCAGAACTGAGAGAAATAAAATTATGTTCTTTATAAATTACCTAGCCACTGACATTTTGTTACAGTAGCACTAAAGGACTAAGGAGGTGATGAACCAGTAGTAATGGTGGAATAGGAACTAAGAAGTATGATTAACTGAAACCACTGTGGCTGAAATACAAAACTTAAAAAAATGGAAAGGAAAATAAATAAAAAAGGATACCTGCATTATATAGACATCTATCCAAACAGAGATTCCGTTCTTTAAATTTCTGTGCAACTACTTACAAATTGGGGTTCATTGCAAAGCCTTCAAAGCCTTATCTGGTGATACCATTTGTTTATCCTACCAAAGGAATCAGTTTCTGACACCTGTTAGCGGGGCTATTTTGAAGAGGGCAAGAGTCAGAATGCCCATGACACACTTCCATGGTCTTCTGCGGAGGAAACCTGACCACGGCGAATCCTTAAGTTGACATATCTCAATTCTTAGCCTGTGTTACCTTGCTACAGAACAACAGCCAGCCTTGCCAAAAGTGGGAAGTGAACTCAAAGGCAAACAACATGTAGACTGGCCGGTGCGCTACGGGCAGCATGGCACAAAATCTTTGTCAAAATGGGGATGATGGTGATTAATTGAAGGAATGATATGCTTCTTTGGGTGATTTTTTTTTTTTTTAACATTTAATGCACAAATTGGTTTGAGCATTTGGAAGATGGAGTGGAAGCAGAAGATACCCAGAGAGAAAGTCAGCTGTAGATATTGTGAAAAGCCATTGGGTATACTGAAATTAGAAGTCGGCAACAGCTATAAGAAAGCTGTAACCAAAAGATAAACAAAGGGCAGGAAGGGTAGTTGGTTGGTGGAAATAAGGACTGTTGAAGCAGATTATATGTATACCTTTGCCAGAGTTACCTAACAGCACTCTACTGCTGAGGTGATGTCAAGATAATTCAGTTGCTACGGGTCGTCTTGCATGTTTGGGGGAATTCTGTTCTTTGAGTAGTATTCCAGTCTCCAGTATCAACTCTTGTGCAGCTCTTGTTATTGTCCTTATTTCTACGTGAATCTTATGCAACACTTTTCTGACTTTTCTACTAAACAAAAGAAAAGAAAAGAAAAGGAGATGCTAGTACTACTAGCTGTCTGGGGCACAGCCCAAGAGGCTTATCACGAGCTTAGCATTTCTTTGCCGTCTCATGTTGTTTTCATCTTCAAAATTCCATTTACATTTTCCTCCTTGAGAGATTGGTATTATTTTTTATTAAAAATGTTGCATTCATTTAAAATGGATAATTTAGAGAGACATGACGTATTTTTTTGTTTCAGTTACTTCCCATAATTTTTGGCTAATACCATGTAATCCCTTGAGACATGGCTACCTCAGTTTGAGACATATGATCTTACAATAAACTTATATTACTTTATGTTATCTGGGTGACTGTTCCCTTAAGATCCTAACTAATGTAGTGGTTTTAGGGAGATATAAGAGTGTATGTGTGTGTGTGTGTGTGTGTGTATGTCCCATTCCAGAATGTTATCTGAATTACAAAAGTCAGAAAACAGCATTTTACATGTTTTTTAAAGTACTTGATAATTTATGACAAAATTAAACACATGCTACAGAATAATGCAGCATGCGAATGATGAAGTTTAATGTTCAAACCCAAATCCGCTAATTTGTAGACATTTTATATCTTCTTGTATATAAACATAAATGATATTTTGTTTTTCTTAAGTCAGTGTCACTTCACTTTATTGTAGGCCTGAAGGAAGTCCATCTTCTTTCACATAAAACCCACTCAAGAAATAATAGGAAAAGAGAGAGAGAAAGCAACAGACATGAGCAACACAAAGAGAACCAAGGATAAGACTTAGAATTCAAACTTGGTCAAGGTATAGACTTCCGTGTGGAGTAATTGTTTCCATTAGAGTCTATTTAAAAATTAATAATGTTAAGAATTAAGCATTCTTGTATGCTGAAGTGTCATTGGTAGTTATTAAATGTTATTTATTAAAATCCTAATAAGAATTAGACTTTAAATTAACTATTGACTCCCACTAAATTAATTTAAATAATTAAGCCTAATGTTACTGGTGAGGGATGATGACAGGAGGGAGGAGGAAGAGAGTCCATTGTGAAACCGATTTTTTATAGAAAGTTGTGTATGTAAATAATGTGTTAAAAGATTATGATTTTCCAAGCCACTTTTTTTGTCCATTGCTAATATCTGCTTTCTTTAGAAACTGGCTTATACTTTCCAGGCATTATTACAATCCATGAAATTTACAGAGAACCCTCTAATGACTATGCACACTAGTTCACTTCAAAAGTCTTTACGGGAACAGACACAACGATGGAAGAGGACTAAGACACGGTCCCTGCCCTTTAGGAGCCCACAGCCTTGAGAGAGAAAGGGACTTGTAAACACACAGTTACAGTGCAGCATGAAACGTGCAAGACAGGAAATATGCACTGGGCATCAAATCAGAAGGCTTAGAAGAGTCTTCACAGATGTGGTGATCACTGGGTAGGATTTTGACAGATTACTAGGTAGGACTTTGACAGTTAAATATCAGACAGGAGGATTCCAAGCAGAAATACTCTGAGGTGCAGAGATGTGAACCAGCATGCTGTGTTTGAGAGACAGTTTTACTTCGGTAGGACTGGGAGAGGTTAGAGGAAATGAATTGTAGCCTTAGTGAGAAAAGAAATGGGATCAGGCTAGATTCACCTTTTCTTCTCTCTGTGTGACCTGAGGCAAATTATCTGGTCTCCATAAGCTTCCATTTACTTATTTATAAAATTTCTTCCTAGAGCTATGTTGTTTATGATTATGGACAAAGACCTGGCCCCTAGCACTCACTGAAGACTAGCAGCACGGTCTTGGTGGAGTTTGACATGGTTAAGTACACGAAATGGGGACACCAGGCCTGTCGTCTCATAGGACCACCTCAAACTCACCACCCTGCAAACATCTGTGAACCAGTGGTATAGTAAAGACAGTAGTGTAGGTGGGGTGTGTGTTGTGTGAGTGAGACAGACAAAAAGACAGAGATAGAAAGACCAACCCTGGGAAGCAGGATTCCAACTGTGTTTCCTACTTTCTGACACCATGCTGATTAGATACTTTACATATTTTTCTTTCTTTCTTTCTTTCATTTTTTTTTTTTTTTTTTTTTTTTTTTTTGAGACAGAGTCTCGCTCTGTTGCCCAGGTTGGAGTGCAGTGGTGCAATCTCGGCTAGCTGCAGCCTGTGCCTTCCGGGTTCAAGCAATTCTCCTGCCTCAGCCATCCAAGTAGCTGGGATTACAGGCATGCACCATCACACCCAGCTAATTTTTGTATTTTTAGTAGACACGGGGTTTCACCATGTTGACCATACTAGTCTGGAATTCCTGATCTCAGGTGATCCTCTCGCCTCAGCTTCCCCAAGTGAATACTTAATGTACGGAAAAGTTAGTACTGCCCCTTTTCTTCTCACCCTAATGTCTGTGCTGGTCAGCCATGGAGCTTGTGGTGATTGTACATGCTCCCCCTCCACTCTCAGAAATCCACAGAAGCCTGGCAAATGAACACACCTATATGAGTGATGCCTGTTATGATGAAACTCAATACACTTTTAATAAAAGTCTTAACATCAAAGTTCAAACAGATATCTTTCTGGTTTTTGATAAGACAGCATCTCAAATTCACATGTCTGAAAGCTAGTCCCCCCGAACTTTGTCTCCCAAGCTTGCATCTCCTTCTGTGCTCCCTGTGCTGGCCAATGGCATCATCATACACCCAGAGCACAAGTCAGGATCTTACAAGTCATCCTCGACCTCCCTCCTCTTCACAGTTCACACTCAATCAATCACCAAGGCTCAGGAAATCTAACTCTAAAAAAACGAGCTTGTCTTCTTCCTTCCTTTCTTACTGTGGCTTCTTCAGTTCAGGTCCTTATTACTTCTTGGCAACATAATTGGAAAAGCATCTTCACTGGACTCTCTGTGTCCAGCAGAGCCATTCCACGTGGTGGCAGGGAGATCTAAATTATAGAACTCTGCTTATAATCATTTCAGGATCCTCCATTGCCTACAAAATGAAGCCCAAACACAGGAATCAGGTCCTGCGTGCTCTGACCCTGCTTGCCTTGACTGTCTCATCAACCATCATGTAATGCTCTGCATTTTGTGCTCTGATTATACCAAGTCACTGATTGTTTCCCAGAAAAACTCTTCCAAACCTTCAAACCTTAGCACCTTCAATCCCCTCTGTCTAGAACTTTGCTACTGAAAATGTGACCCATGGGCCAGCAGCATCAGCGTCATCTGGGGGCTTGTTGGAAATGCAGACTCTCAGGCCTCACCCCAGAACCACTGAAGCAGTAGCCACATTGGAACAAGATCCCCTGGTGATTCATGTGCACGTTAAGGTTTTAAAGTGCTGCCTAAAATGTTCTTCCTTCCTACTTTGCCCATCTCACTGGTTCTTGTCCTTAGAGATCCATTGCTCCCCTTGGCATATATTAAATGACATTAACCTGCCCTTTACAATCTTGGAATAAATGTTATGGATATCATATATGATCTATACTCATAATTTAAAAAATTCAATATAATGCTTTCACTATAATGTTGAAAAAGACAAGTAATATGAAATAAAATATCTATTTCTCTATTATTTTTAATTATACTTTAAGTTCTGGGATACATGTGCAGAACATGCAGGTTTGTTACATAGGTATATATGTGCCATGGTGGTTTACTGCACCCATCAACCCATCATCTAGGTTTTAAGCCCCGCATGCATTGGGTATTTGTCCTAATGCTATCCCTCCCTATTTCTCTATTTAAATGTGTTGGTATGACTATACTCAAAGACATAAAAAAGTAATGAGATGTTTGCTTAGGATCACTGGGGATTGACAGATACAAGACTGATTCAGGTGTATTACATTGGACATACAAATACCATGAGCGATGAGATAGTCGGTGATGTGGTTTTCCAAGACGGTGAACTGCTTTTGGCAAAGTTCCAAAGATAGCAAAACAAAATATTCCTTTGATTCATAAGGGATTCATATTTCTGCAAAATGCAGCTTTCATTAAAATTGTGTAAAGTATGCTTTGTGTACATGTGACATGAGTTAGGTTTTAGGTTCAGATAATTATAACCACATTTTCACCTACATGGATATCTTGTGAGACTTTCAAACATCATGCTGGATACAGGATGAATCTTTGTCGTGTAAGATTAAACCATAGCACAGCAGGACATCTAGCATATCTGGCCTTCATCCACCATATGCCAGAGCTGTCCTGCCATCAGTGACCACCAGTAATGACTCCTAAAATTTCCAAACTCCCCGAGAGGCCAATGCCTTTCCTACTGAGAATATTGGTCTGCCTGTACATAGTTTGGATACTCGACCCTCTAAACCTCATGTTGAAATTTGATCCCCAATTTTGGAGGTGGGGCCTACTGGTAATTATTTTGGTCATGGGGGCTCATTCCTGATGAATAGATGAATGGCCTTCCTAGGGGAGGAGGGGTAAGTGAGCTCTTGGTATTAGTTCCTGAGAGATCTGGTTGTTACAAAGAGCCTGGTATCCCCCTCCCCTCTCTCTTGCATCCTCCCTCTTGCTTCCTCCCTTTTGCCACGTGATCTCTGCACACATCAGCTCCCTTTTGCCTTCCACCATGAGTGCAAGTGGCTTGAAGCCTTCACCAGAAGCGGATGCTGGCACCATGCTTCTTATGCAGCCTGCAGAACCATGAACCAAATAAAATTCCTTTCTTTATAATTTACCCAGCCTTGGGTATTCCTTTATAGCAACACAAATGAACTAAGACAACCTGACACACTCTAAAGCTTCCTTCAAGCCTCAGTGGAAGGAAGGAAGTCAATTGAGAGTGACACAGTTTCTCTCTCCGTCTCTGGTGATTTCCTGGTTCTTTCCTTCCATGGCGCTCTCCCAGCTCCCCGAAATGTAGTTCTAACCCAGTCCTTTTTAGTGTACTCAGCTGTTAGCAAGAGTTTCCCTCTCTCTGGTTTGAAAAGAGAGAAATTTGTTGTCTCGCAGTTGTGGAGGCCAGAAGACCGAAATCAAGGTACTGGCAGGGCCACGTTCCCTCTGAAGGCTCTAGGGAAGAAGCTGATGTTCTATGCCTCTCTCTTAGCTTTTGGTGATCTCAGGTATTCCTTGGCTTGTAGATGCATCACTCTATTCCTCTATCTTCACATGACATTTTTTCCTCATCTCTGTCTGTCCTCTTCTTATAAGGACACCCGTCATACTGGACACCCATCATACTGGCCAACCCCACTTCAATATGACCTTCTCTTCTTAACTTTACTAACTACATGCTTTTTAATTACCTTTGTACCCCCCAGGACATCACAATCTGAAACTGAGTAAATGTGTAACAAAAATTGTGGAATAAATGACTTTTAAAAAAAGTAAAAAGAAAAACTGTGAGAGTATGTAAATATGATATTGGCATCCATTAAAGTGGAATGTTTTCTAATATATCTATTTTACCCTGAAGATAGTATGATAAAAATGGACATTTGGTAATCTTTCATTTTTCCCTCATTATAACGGAAACAATTTCTGCAATCTCTGCTCCTTTATTCAACATACTCGAGTGTCAATTGTGTGCCAAGCACTGAGCGACAGATTCTTTTGGCAAATTCACAATGCATCATGAGAAACAGCTACATACATAACTTGGTAACGTTAAATGTGACTTTATGCCTCCCTGATGGCACCAAGGGAAGGAGTGATTAATTTTGACCAGGGGATTTGGGGAGAGCTTTTCAAAAGACAGTTCTACACAGTTCCAAAGATCCACACCTTCCATATTTTGAAAAGATTCATATTTTGAAACTCTCATATAAAGGCAATATGAAGAAATACGTGATTTATTCACTAATGGCACTTTTCAAAGTCTCTCAAAAAGAACTGAAGGCAAGCATTTCCCCAAAGGTTCCTTGTCATGGGTATAATGTATAAGCCCTCTGTTGGGTGACTTCGGGCCTTTTCCTTGGGGCCCAAATCCTACTGGCTCTACCTTCAAAATACAGCCAGTATCTGACCCCTTCTTGCTTCCACTACTACTACAATTCTGATCCAAAACACCTTCATCTGCAGACCTGACATCAGCTGTTAAAACTGACCTTTCCAAGTGGATGTCACCATCATGGTACTCTTCTCAAACTGGTGATTTGAAATTAATATTGTTGCCCTATTCCCACTAATGCATTGAGTTTGTTACTTGTACCCTGAGGAAATTTACAACTGAAACATATACTTCTTTTAGTTCAAATAGTAGAAGAGGCTGTGAATATATTTTTATTTTTAGGGGTGGGTTAGGAGACAGTGATAAAAAATTAAAATTAAAATACTTTCAACATGTTTAATCTTTAATAATTACAACATATCTCTCTGCCTTGCTGTTCTCTGCCCCAGAGTATTCCATAGATTCTGCCATGTCCGAGCCATGTAACAAACATTTTTCCAATGAATTAATGCACGCATGCATAAATGAAATGGGCTATATTTCCATTTGTTCTGAGCTTCAGGATTTTTGTTCTATTTACTAGGCTTTAAGGAAGTAAAAAATATTAAAGAGAGCAACCGGGAAGGTTTTTGTTTTTTCCAGTCGTAGAGTGAATGCTGTCTTTGAGGCACCGAGGACTCAAGGTCAGGGAACGCTGTGACCTTCCGAACCTAGCACAAAGGTGGCCTTTTTTTCCCCTCCTTCTCTTCACTGGTTTCATGAGCTGGTGCCAGCTGAGTCTAGATGGTGTGCCTTTACACTTGAATGAAACACTCCCTGCCCTCAGTTCTGGGAGCTCCACTCTGCTGCCTCCATCTGCTGCTTCTGATAAATGCTCATATTTTAAATATATTGCTATCAGCTCACTCCCAAAGTGGTTTGCCGGCTCTCCATATAGCAAACAATCCCACTGGCACACAGCCACTTTTTGGGTGGAAAGAATTTGGGCAGACAGAAGACATATCTCCCAGTGACGAGAGATGAGAGAGAAGACAGACGAAATTGCCTGGGAAGCTAGTGACAAAGACCACGGCTGTGTCCTGCAGGCGTATAGAGGCCATCGGAATCCACATAGGGCTCCAGGGCATCTCTACAGAGGGTGAGCACAACTGAAGTCTGGCCATTTTGACCATGGAGTAAATGTGAAGTTTAAGAAGTTGCATTGCTCTTTTCTGAAAACATGTTAAAAATTAGCCTGCTCCACTGACAACACTCCATTACTAGTAACCCCCCAGAAACTAAGATACACAGGAACTTGCCTCCAGCCCTCAAAGCCTCCTCCGGCACATATACTGTTTATGACACTCTTCCAAGTCCCCCTGCTAGTTTCAGCTGGAAGTTGCCTCCCTTTCAGCATTTCTTCCTTCCAGCAACTTATCTCTAGCCAACATAATCACCAATTGCATTTGGGAAGGATGGAGTAATGCAGTGTGGAAGGTCTCCCTGAAGAACACGATCACAGCAGAAGCCACTGGGGTAGACGTCATTCTCTCACAGTTGTAGAGTCATAGAATATTAGAGCTAGAAGGGGAGTTACAGAACATTGAATCCAATTCTTTTATCCTAAAGGAATCTCAAATGTTCATGTCCCAGATGGATTCCTTATACCTCTCCTCCTACCCACCTCCCCTTTTGGTTTTCCCCATTTCAACAGTGTGACTCTAGTTGCTCAGACCACAAACCTTGGAGTATTTGGTCTGACAGCAAATCCTGCTGGCTCTACCTTGAAAATACAGCCAGTATCTGACCCCTTCTTGCTTCTACTACTATTACAATTCTGATCCAAAACACCTTCATCTCTCCTCCAGATTATTGCAATAGCCTAAGGGTCAACATGGGCAAAATCTGTCCTATGAACTGCTTTGGTAAATAAAGTTGTATTGGAACACAGCCCTACTCATTAGTTTACCTTGTCTGTGGTTCTTTCATGCTATAATGGCAGAGTCAGTGAGTTGCAAGAGATCTCACGGCCTGAAAAAATATTTACCATCTCTTCCCTTTTACGGAAAAAGTTTGCTAACCCCTGTGATAGCCTATTTAAATTGTAAGTTGAATAATATTATTGTCCTGCTCAAAACTCCCTCATTCAGCGTTAAAGTCTTCTAAGGCCCTGTATGATCTGAACTTCCCCATCCCCACCTCCCTTCCCGTCCCTGCACCATGATCTCTCTGATCTCATCTGCTGCTGTTTTCCTTTCTCACTTGGGGCTGGCCAAACTGACCACTCCCGGAGCCCCTGATCTTCCTCTATAAGCCAGGCATGCTCCTGTTGCAGGGCCTTGCATGGACCTTCCCCTCTGTCTGAAACGATCTCTACATTGACATCTGCCTGGCTTGCTCACCCTTTACTCACTTTATACTCAAATGCTATCTCCTAGTGAGCTTTCTCTGACCACCTTATTTAAAACAGCACCCCCTCACTGCTTTACTTTTCTCCATAGCATCTAACACCATTTAACACCACATTTTCCTTATTCATTGTGTCTGTTGTCTCTCCCCATCTCACCACTAAAATGCAAGCTCCATGAGGGCAGAGGATTTTGCCTGTTTTGTTTTCCTGATACGCCCACGGTGTATAGGCATGCTCCAGGTGTTTAATAAATGAATAAATTCTTTGAAGCAATAACGCTACAGCAGAGGTAAAATGTATCAGTGTCTCAGCAAGGGTTTCCACAAACAGTTGTGCTTAGGACAGTCACTAGGAGCCATAGGCAGAAATGACCTGTGGACTTATGAAGGCATTTTATCTTCCACTTTCCCACTTCCCTTTTTTCATTTCATGTCTTACCAATCACTAGTGTCCTCATACTACTCCTTAAGTCTGTGGCTTTAGTTTCTACAACGTTTCAGAACTTACTCTTTCCTCTTTGAACTGTCATTATTAAAACACCTCTCTTTGACTTGCATGACCAAATGAGGACCCTGGCACATTCTCTTCTAAGTTGATAGATTCATTAAAGCCCAAATATTAATGAATAATAATGTCTCTACCTTGTGGAAAGTAATTTGCATTTAAACAACTTTCAATGCCTAAGTCCAACTTTCAAAGATTGTGGGAATTTCCAACAGGCACTTGGCCTGGACCAGCTGGGGTAGTCATCAAGAGGTCCCTGAAGCAAAATCCAATCACAGCCCGTGGACAACTGTCCACTCGGGCTCTGTAGGGTGGGTTCAGCCATGTATGACCCCCTCAGAGTGTGCATGCCCACAGATATGCAGGTGCCAATTAGGGACACTGAGACCATCTTAACTTCCATGGAAAAAAGCTGTCACTTGTGATATGCATGCTCACTTACATATACTATTTCCCTTAGCCCTTTGATACCTTTTTGCCTAGCTTACAGTCCCATTAACACAAAGCATTTCTTGGAAGGAAAATGAAGGCAGATAGGCATAAGGCTCAGACTCTGATACGGTTTGGCTATGTCCCATCCAGATTTCATCTTTTAATCCCCATAATCCCCACATGTCTAGGGAGAGACCTGGTGGGAGGTGATTGGATCACGGGAGTGGTTTCTCCATGATGTTCTCATGATAATGACTTAGTTCTCACAAGATTTGATGGTTTTATAAGAGGCTCTTCGCTCTTCACTACTCACTTTTGTCCCTCTTGCCTGCCGCCACGTCAGATGTGTCTCTTCCCTTTCTGTCTTGATTGTAAGTTTCCTGAGGCCTCCCCAGTCATGCAGAACTGTGAGTTAATTAAACCTCTTTTCTTTATAAATTACCCAGTCTCGGGTATGTCTTTACAGCAGTGTGAAAATGGACTAATAGACCCCAAAAAGGCAGGCAGGATACAGATTATTAGAGCACAAATCACAGGATTCTATTGGCCTCCTGGGGCCATACTTACCACACTCCAAAACACAGTGAGAGCTCTGAAGGTGGAGAGGAGGACAAGATTAAGAAGTACAACTTTTTCACATAAAAAGGACAAAAAAAAATCCTGATTCACAGACTGCGCTGTGCAAGAAACCAGTGAGTTTTCTCAGGCAATTCAGTACTATCAGACAAAATTAAGAGAATTATCCAAACTACTGAAGAAGCGGAGTTCATCGGTTAGGTCTGACTGATTTGTCTGCCAGGAGCCCAGTGCAGCACTGATGCAAGTCCTGTGTAGAGAACGCTGCTTTCGAGGACAGGGCAGGTTAGGATGAGCTCTTTACCTTAGTGCGCCAGAAACAGCTCCAGGTGGTCTAGCCCAGATGGCTGTCAAAAATGAACGTATCATTTTCTTTTGAATTATAGAGTATGACTCATTTCTCCCCTACTCCACACACTGCCTCATGGGACCCACTGAATTTGCCACCTGGTGAAATGGGTTATTGATCTGTCATTCCTCCAGGGGATCCCCCAGTTTCGTTTCCTTCATTCTCCAGACAAAGAGATACAATTGCATAACCGTATGGACACTTCCTGCATTTTATCAAAATGGCATCTTGTAAATGGAAACTCACAAGAGATTAGCAAAGATTTCAGATACAAAGTACTTTGATAGACACACAAAAAGGGCATTTTGTAAACTACAGTGAAACCAGTTTCTTAAAGTATTTCTAAACTCACCAAATATAGAACTAAAGAGATCCTCAAGCCACTTTGAAGTACACATTGGTTTCTATCAGAACAAAGGTAGAACATGTGCTGCTTTAACAGATGTTAGAGACCCTGCTGTCCACATGAGAGGCTTCACTTGTAGCTGACTTGTTCCTGTCTCCTGGGTGCTACACAACCCCGACTAGCACTTGTGACCTGAAGCTAATACAAAACACCCAGGAGGCCAGGATACAACTTGGGTTCACAGGGATTCTCCACTCTACTACAGGTGGATCCCTCCTGACCAAGCAAAGGGGACAGAGGAACTGGTGATACTTTTACCAAGATAAATCATGGAACAGGCAGGCTGCTTGTCTTCTGAGGTCGGACACTAAGCCAGTGGCTCACAAACTTTAGCATGCCCCAGAATCACCTGGAAAACTTGATAAAACACAGATTGCTCGGCCACACTCCAGTGTGTCTCCTTTAGTAGGTTTAGGGCTGGGCCCAAGAATTTGCATTTCCAAGTTTCCCGGTGCTGCAGATGCTGTAAATCCAAGTAGCACCCTTTCAGAACCACCCCTCTAAGCTCAGTGTTGGTATAACATCTTTCTTTCTTGCTACCGTTTGTGGTTCCCAGGGCTTGTGGTTGGTGAAGAGATGAGGGAAGTTGCAGCTTCTGCAGCAGCAGTTAGTATGTGGGAGCAGTCAAACTCAGAGGCTGTTCAAGACGGATTAGTGAGGTGGGCGGGGCCTGGAATCAGGCAACCTTTCTCATGATTCCAGACATGTCTGTCTGTCTCGTCTGTTCAAACCCAGTTTATCCATTTCACTTTTAAGGCCCCCTAAAGATAGTTCGAGTCCATTGGCCCACACCCATAGCAATGAGGTCAGTATTAGAGAAAAGAAGATTGGCAGATGGAACTCAGAGAGCTCATGTAGTAGCATCAATAAGCAAACTTCATGAGGCACAGTTTCTCCAGCGGGTTTGCACAAGTGGTCATAGCAGGGCAGAGAAGGGTGCATGCACCTAGAGAGCCCTGTGTAGGCAGAAAACAGTTTTCTCAACAGACATTCCTGGCTGCTTCTGGTGGAGGATTCATTTGAAATTGTCAGTCTGCAACGCAGACAGCTACTCTGCAGCTCATTTCAGAGAACACCCATGTACTCTAGCCTTCATTTTCTTTTCCTACAAAACTTCTCCCTCTAAGGATACAAAAGGCAGTCCTTGGAGATCTATTTCTTTCTATGCCTTGGCCCCAAAGAGGAATTCCAGTGCAGGAAAATGTTGCCAATGGGGTTGGGATTAAAAGAAACAATGAGTCTATAGAATGGTTTCGGTCAATTCAAGGGTGTTTGTGTGAAAGGAAGGAAGTAGGGAGTTACCGTGGCTGCCGGCAGTATCTCTGAAGGGATGGGCTGTGGTCATTAACTACCGTACATAAGTGGCATACTTCAGGAGAGATGACACATTTATCTCTATTTATGTTATGTTTCCTTTGTAGGTCACCCAGGGCTCTGCTCTGCCTCATCCTCACTCTAGGACCCAGGCTGAGCGGGCAGCTGCTGTCTGAGCATTGCTGATTGCCATGGCAGAGGGAAAGAAAAAAGAAAAAAATTGCAAGCTAGGCCTAAAAACTTTGGTCCAGATGTACATGGTTATTGTAAGTTGAATTTTATTTATTTATTTATTCATTCATTCATTCTGTTTTTTTGTTTTTTGTTTTTTTTTTTAGACAGAGTCTTTCGCTCTATTGCCAGGCTAGAGTGCAGTGGTGCCATCTCGGCTCAGTGCAACCTCTGCCTCCTGGGTTCAAGCGATTCTCGTGCCTCAGCTTCCTGAGTAGCTGGGACTACAGGTGTGCACCACTACACCCAGCTAATTTTTGTATTTTTAGTAGAGACAGGGCTTCATCATGTTGGCCAGGATGGTCTCAATCTCTTGACCTCATGATCCGCCTGCCTCGGCCTCCCAAAGTGCTGTGATTACAGGTGTGAGCCACAGTGCCCGGCCTTGTGAGTTGAATATTATCCACCCCACCTCCCTCCACAAATTCATGTTCACCCCAAACTTTAGAATGTGATCTTTATTTAGAAATAGGGTCTTTGCAGGTATATTTAGTTAAGGATCTCAAGATGATCCCTAAATCTAATGATGGTCCCTAAATCTAATGATGGATGTCCTTATACGAACAGGAGAGCACAGAGAGACAGAGAAGACCCCGCGAAGACAGCAGCAGAGCCTGGAGTGATGCAGCTCAAGTTAAGGAATGCCAAAGGCTGCCAGGCTAGGAAGGCAGCAGTCTTCTCAGGAGCCTTTGGAGAGGGCGTGGCCCTCAGAATAGTGAGAGAATAAACTTCTCTTGTTTTAAGCCTTCTGTTTATGGTAATTTGCTATGGTCATCCTAGGAAACTAACATACCGGCCTGAGTGAGTCCCACTGCCATACCCGATTTCAACGGCACAGGGAAGGACAGTCTCACAGTGCTGGATAGTCTCTCTCAGATCCACCCTCTACCTTTCTATACTCTGCTCTGAGCCTGGAAAGTTAAAATTCAAGAACTGCATAAACAGACTCCCCTTTCCTCTGGCTCCTGGTTAAGATTTGCCAATAGTGGGAGTTCAGAGGGAGTGAGGAGAGTGAAGTCATCTAGTTTGCCACCTACTTCCCTGCCAGGCTGGTTGTAGCGGTGTTCCACTATGGAAGGCCACAGCTCCAGCCAGGCAGCTCCTCCTTCAGTTTCTCCTTTCTCTCGGGGTTCTAGTAACTTGTTTCTTCCCCATGCTCCTCTAGGCGCGGGGTGCAACAGCTGTTGTTAGCCAACGTGCTCTGTCATTCCTGGTTGGTTTCCCATTGCCCCACTCACAGCCTTGTAAACAGTCCTTTTATTAATCTCTTCTCAATAACTTCATTTGAGCATGCCATCTGTTTTCTGCTGAGACCCAGCAGACACACATACCATGCACCCAGGAGGAGCCTTAGAAATCTTTGGTGGACACAGTGACGACCTTGCTAAATTGAGAAGCAGCTCTAGTGAAAGAATCGTGGGAAATGCAATGAGAGTGGCAGGTCAAACGATGGCTTTGCTTCCACCCCTCCCTCTCTGACAGAGGAAGAAGTGTGAGCTCTGAAGCAAGATTCAAACTCTGGCTTCCCCGTTTATCAGCTGTAATAGGAACCTCTCTGAACCTCAGCTACTATACGTGTATCGTGGGTATAACAATGCTTCCTTTACAAGGCTGTTATGTGGATTATGGGAGAAAAATATGAAAAGAACCTAGCTATGATAGGCAGAATAATGTCCCCCAAAGATTTCCAAGCCCTAATCTCTGGGAACTTGTGAATACGTTACTTTACATGGCAAGAGAGACAATGTGGATATGATTGAGATTACAGACCTTAAAATAGGAAGATTATCGTGGATTATCAAGGGGGCCCCATCTAATCACTTGAGCACTTAAAAGCAGAAGTGGAAGGCAGAAGAGTTTGTCATAGAGACGCAGCACAAGAAGCAGAGACAGAAGAAATCCAGGGTGAGAAGAATTTAATATGCCATTCCTAGCTCTGGGTGTGCAGAGACTACCTACAATGACTCAAAAGAGGCCTCTAAATACCAAGGGAGATGCCCAGATGGCAACCAGCAAGGAAACAGACCTCAATCCTACAGACAGTGATTTTTGCCCACTACCTGGATTAACCTGGAAATGGACTCTCCCCTAGAGCCTCCGGAAGGGAAAGCGGCTCAGCGAATGCCTTGATGTCAGTCTTGTGAGACTTGAAACAGAGAAACCATCTGAGCCTACTGGACTTCTGACCTACAGAACTGTGAGATAATAAATGGGTGCTGTTTTAAGCCCCTAAATTGGTAGTAATTTGTTATACTAGCAATCGAAAGTAAATCCACTAGCACAGCGCAGTCTTGGTGCATGCTCTATGCCCACTGCACGTATGTTACAGGCTCTCAAAGAGGAAAGGTAGGCAAGATACAAAGGGGTCTTCTCAGGACTCAAAACAGTACGTGCTCTCAAAGAAATAAGCCTGCTGCGATTTTACAATGTAACATAGAAGCTGGCTTTCTCTGGTGCTTTCCAGCTGTCATGAATATGGGTGCCCTACATGAGTGGCCTCCAGCAGCAACCGCAGAGGGAGGAGTAGAGAATGTTGTGCATCTTGTGGCAAAAGCAAATGAATCCTTGTTATTCATTTGACATGCAGAGAAAAACACATACCAGATCACGTTATCATCTCTGTAGCAGGATATCCCTTACCTAAAACCCTCAGTCCTATTATCTCCTACCTTGAGGCAGTTCCTGCTTCTAATATTTGCCCCTAACTGAAACACAGGCTAGCAAGAAAATGATTTCCTGCTGCTGGAGGCTTCCTTCCGTTCTCCTAAGCCAAATCCATCTCTCCAACCCCACAATCCCATACCAATATCTTCCAGCTCCCTAACCATCCAAATCTAACCCTTGACCAGACAGCACAGACCTTCGTTGCTCTGCTGCTTTATTTGATGACTGGGGCTCCTATGCTTTTATAGCTGGGTCAAGTTGAAATAGCATCCTAGGAGACTGGGCTCTGAGCCAGGTATCAGAGACATGGGTCCCTCAGCATTGAATCGCCAAGAAATGTGAAGAAAAAGCAAATTAAGGGCTACCCACTAGGCATAGACATGCGCATCTAGCTTCAATGAAAATTGTTGACACTTTTCCAACTCAAAGTGCTCCTTCAATGCTCCTGAGCAGCAATTGGTGATTCTTTTGATAATATTTTCACTGCCCTTCTTGGAGACCAATCTCACGACATAAGATGATTATTAAAATAAGGGCTAATATTTATTGTGTGCCTACTGTGCCTCGGGCACTGCTCTACATAACTGTAAAGGTGTTAACTCATTAAATTCTCAAGCCATGTTCAAAAGTTAATTTATATTATTTTTATCATCCTTGCTTTACAAATGAGAAAACAAGGGTTCAGAAAGGTTAAATAATGTGTCCAAGGTTAACAGGTAGTAAGTGGCTTGAGCTATAACTCAGACCTAGGTTAAAGTAACTCTGTATACTACACACCACACTGTGAGTTTTCTTGATTGATTCGACACATGTAGGTCTCCAACCAGGCACTATGTTTGACTTTGGAGATTGTGATGGTTAATTTTAGGTATTAACTTGACTGGATTAAGAGATAGGTGTTAAACCATTATTTCTGGGTGTGTCTATGAGGTTATTTCCAGAGGATATTGGCATGTGAGTTAGTGGACTGAGTTGGGGAGATCCTCCTTCCACGTGGGTGGGCACCATCTAATCAGCTGGGGGTGTGGATAGAGTAAAAAGCGGAGGAAAGGCTCTCTTGCTCTTTCTACTGGAGCTGAGACACTCTTCTTATCCTGTCGTTGGCCATCGGAACTCTAGGTTCTCCAACCTTTGAACTCTGAGACTTGCACCAGTGGCCTCCTGGCTTCTTAGGTCTTCAGCCTCAGAATGAGAGGTGCACCAAGGGCTTCCTCTGGTTCTGAGGCCCTCCAGTTTGGACAACCATGCTACTGGCATTCCTGGGTCTCCAGGCTTACAGATGGTCTATCGATGAATGTCTCAGCCTCTTTAATCACATGAGCCAATCCACCTATCTCTCTATCCTATTAGTTCTGTCCCTCTAGAGAACCCTAATACAGACATGCAAATATACTCAGGACAAATTTCATTTTCTCCAAGCTAACGTGATAGAAGAGGAAACTATTACATAGAAACAAATATCTACTGACACATTTTGTTAGTGTATGAACAAAGCATCATGGGAGAGATAACTAGAACTATGAAATGATAGAGAATCATGGCAAAGAAAAAAGTAGGGTTGAGAAAGGCTTCTTTGAGGAAGTGATATTTGATCTTGGCCTTGAAGAATGAGTTGGAATTCTTTGAGTTGAGGAGCAGAAAAGAAAACATGAGGGAGAATTATGAGAAGCAGAGCAAACAGTGTAATTGAAGCACAAAAGCCTGAAAGTTGCATAGTCCAGGCATGGAATAATCCAGTGTTGCTAGTGTTGCCTGGCCATGCAACAGATGTTAGTTTGCATTCCATTGGCCAGAATTATTACCAAGTGAAGAATCTTAATTACAAAAGAAAGCACATATTCAGAGACACTAAGAAGAAAGAGGTAATACTCAGAAACTACAACTAGCTGATGACTGATAAGTCAAAAATAGGAACTTAATGACGCTAAGAACCTCTAATATGTCAGGTCAGCTCCAAGGTTAGTTCAATAGTTTCATTCACATATGTTTACACAACACCCTTTAATGCTGGGTGCTTTGTCAGACACTGATGGAAGATACGGTTCCTGACCCTGAGAGCTTTATTTACTCATTCAGTCATTCATTTCTTCATTCTATTTATTCTTTTAACAACCATTTGTTGAGTACATACTATGTGCCAGGCTACTGAACAGGAAGACAACTATATAAACAGATAATTTCAATAAAAGATGGTAACTGATATGCACCAAAGTGAGACTAAAACACAGAGAAGAGCAGTTAACTTATACTGGCATTATCTTGGACCCTGATTTACTGTGGGATCCTTTGCTGTTATGTTCCCTTATGTTGAAAGATGCATCTGGCCCTACACAAAACACAGAATATGAGTAGGTAGGCACATACAGTTCTAAGCTAACCCCTGGGGGTACCAGGAGACAGCACTGTCTCATGTCGTTGCATGACACACCAGTATGGGGCAAAACATTTGCTGAATGAAAAGTTACAATAAGGATACAATTGTATCTACGTAAACGTTTAAAGATACTATCATATCCGTACCTACTATGTGGTAGGATCTTGATGTTGTGTGGGGAGGAAGATAAAAGTAGATGTATCCTTTTTTTTTTTTTTTGAGACGGAGTCTTGCTTTGTCACCCGGGCTAGAGTGCAGTGGCCTGATCTCAGCTCACTGCAAGCTCCGCCTCCCGGGTTTGCGCCATTCTCCTGCCTCAGCCTCCCGAGTAGCTGGGACTACAGGCACCCGCCACCTCGCCCGGCAGTTTTTTGTATTTTTTTTTTTAGTAGAGACGGGGTTTCACCGGGTTAGCCAGGATGGTCTCGATCTCCTGACGTCGTGATCCGCCCGTCTCGGCCTCCCAAAGTGCTGGGATTACAGGCTTGAGCCACCGCGCCCGGCCTGATGTATCCTTGAGACAGAAATGAGGGAAAGGGAAATTTTTATGCATTGAGAGAGGAAGTTTGTGAATTTTTTCGCTGGCCGTGAAGTCAGGGAGACTTCAGTCCACCCTAAGCTTGTGACCAAGCCTCACTTTCCTTATCTATAAAGATGACAAGAGTGATTTTTGTAAGTTTATTTATCTGTAAAGGGGAAACTGCAACAACTTTGATATTACAGGGTCAAAAGAAAAAAGGATGAACATGAGAACAAGGGAGAGAGACGAGAGAGAGAGCAGTGTCACGTATAACTGTGGGCAAAGCGCTCACCATGCCTCTTTCCCTTTGTTTCCTCATCTCAAAAAGGGATATCATAACATTTATGCTTTCTGAGGTTGTTATGAAGATTAACTTAGGTGATATAGCTAATGTGTACTTCCTGTGTTCAAAACATTCTAATATGTATTATTCCCTCCCTCTCCACCCAAGAAACTCCTTACATACAGATGAGCTCAACATCCAAATTAAAATGCTTCGAAAAGTTAAAAGGGAAACCTTTAAAATGATTAAATACTGAAAAGAGCTTAAGGTTATCTCAGGGAGAGGATAATCAAACCTAGGCAGGCTGCTTTGGACTGTCTCTCCTGAGAGAGGCCTGCTCTTCCCTCACCACCAAAACATACCCCAGCTAGATTCCCAAGAGCAGCAGTGGTCACCCAGGTGGCCTCTCATCCGGTTTTCTGCACAAAAAGACATTAAACATATAGCTCAGTAGCTCCCAGTGTAAAACAGAACATCACCCGATCTCTACCTCTGAAGGTTGGGGACAGTCCTTTCTAGCCACTCTTCAGCTTTAGGGGGGTTGGTTGATATCAGGGACAGCTGACAGCCTTATTTAGCCAACCAGCTGCTCTGTGATACACAATGTCCCTAATGCTCAAAGTCTGGTGGATGATTCTTTTGTATCCACATAAGCAGCAGTTGGAGGAGAATCGATGAGTCCCTTTGGTTGCCTCGGGGTGTCAAGGCTGCCATTCAAATCATTACCACCATAATTATTAACCATTGTTTTAGTGAGATGTCTGCCAGACAATTGTTTTTCTTTATTTTTTAATCATTAAAAAAGCAATCAAATTTCACTAGAGCAAAGCTTGCCTCAAGTTGCATCAACACATTTATTAAACCCCTTCTGTTTGCCGAGCTCAATGGAAAGTCTTGGAGGAGGGAATACTTTAAATGCTCTCGGATTTAAAAGAATTGATAATGCTGTGGGGAAGAGGTTCACACAAAAAAACAATTACAGGAAGAAGCTCGATAGTACACAATACACTGGCACAGAGTGTCATAGACAGTGCCACTTTCATATGCTGGGTTTTATTTCTGTGGCAATGGGGTGCTTGGGAGGAGCCGCACTGTGTAGAGGATTTGGAGAAGTGGGGTATTGTGGTGGGAAATTGCTTTCTTTCCCAGCAGGTAGGAGAAAAACAATCAAGGAGGTGGACAGGATGGGCACCCCATTACAGCAGCCACCAGAGCCTGACTTTTTGATGAGAGTACATCAGTTAGAACAACTGTTAAAAGTATCTTCAAAAGTAAAAATACTGTTAAAAGTATTTTTGCTTCAGGATGAATGATGTGGCCTGTGTGATTCAGCGATAAATTCGGAAGCCTTGTCCCTATTGTGGCTTGCGGCCACATTTCGAACCCATTTTTCAAGCATGTTAAACCCAAGCGCAGCGCAGAGGGCTGCACACGGGGCAGTCACAAACCAAGCTGAATAACCTTGCTGGTGGGGATGTGTTGGATACGCTGCTAATGCCTGTTTGCGACAATACTCGCTAGTCCCGGTGGTGGCGGTGTTCGCAGGTAACAATGTTTACCACCGTGAATGGAATTTGTTTGATTAACCCTGATCAGAGGATGAAAACACTAAAGAACCAAGTGAGAAAGAGGGAAGAGAACCGCATAGGAAACAGCAGAGGGAGTGGACGAGCGGAACGCAGAGCCCGCCAGGAGCGAGTGGAAGCTCCCTGCGGGCAAGCACCGGGCCGCCGCCCTGCCGTGGGCGTGGCGGCCTCGGGCTCAGGGACGCGCTGGAAGCAGCGAGACACCCCCACGCCGAGTGCGCTTCGGGACCAGACGGCCGCGTTCGGTGGAAGTAGGTGCTGGTGAAAGCCTAGCAGGCGTCCGGGTCCACGCGCGCAGCCGGACGTCGGGTCCAGGGAGAGACTAGGGCTGCGGCGGGGCGGGCGGGGCCGGACCCCTGAAGCGCGAGGGTGGGAGTGAAAGCAAAGAGGGAAAAAGTAGAGAGAGAGGACAGTGGGGCCCAGCGCAGCGCGAAAGGCAGGAACAGACCCGCGGAGAGGGACGGGTGCAAGGAGGTCCACGGCGAGCGTGGGAACACAGGGTTCAGCCTCCTGCGGCGGGAGAGCACGCGGACCCCAGGGGCGGGCGGGTGCGACAGGACGTGACCCGGAAGCGCGGCGCGTGCCACCGCCCTAGAGCAGGCATCTGGTCTTCCTGGAGCGGGCAGGCGGGCCCCGGGTCTGGAGCCTGCGACTGGGGAGGGCGCCGCGTCAACAGCCGCGGTTGCGGGGCGGGGCCGAGTGCGCGTGCGCGGCTCTCGCGGGCGGGGAGCAGGCGGGGGAGCGGGCGGGAAGCGGTGGGAGCGCGCGTGCGCGCGGCCGGGCAGCCTGGGCAGTGGGTCCTGCCTGTGACGGGCGGCGGCGGTCGGTCCTGCCTGTAACGGCGGCGGCGGCTGCTGTTCCAGACACCTGCGGCGGCGGCGGCGGCGACCCCGCGGCGGGCGCAGAGATGTGGCCCCTGGTAGCGGCGCTGTTGCTGGGCTCGGCGTGCTGCGGTGAGTGGCTCCTCGCTCCCAGCCCTGCGGCTGCTGTCGCTTCGCCCCCGCGGGTGTGTGGGCTGCGCCCCAGCCAGCCCGGCGGCGCCCTGAAAAGAGGGTGGCCGGGTCGCAGAACGCTCGGGCCCCGAGCGACCGAAGTGCAGACGTGGGAGGGCCCCGCGGGGAATCGGGCGCCCCCTTTCTTCCTCCCTTCCTTTCCTTGGTCGTCGTATTCCCCCTGGGTGAGAGCGGGGCTCATCTCCTCCACCCGGTTCTCCATCTCCAAATGCACACGCAGAGGAAGACTCTAAACCGCGCACCTCGCGCAAAAATTAACTAGAAAGAAAGGGCGCGATCGGAGGCGAGGGGCTGCAGCTGCCAGGGATCCCCTTCTTTCGCACCCCTCTCCCTTCTCAGTGCTTAGACGCATTTGGGGTTGAGGGAGGGAGTGGGAGGGCCCGGGCCTCTTGCGATGGAAGTGCGCATTTTGGCGAAGTCGGTGAGAAGGGGTTTCTGCCGTTTGCCTCCCACATGAACATAGGAGCGAAGAGGACGTAAAGGACACAATTAAGTTTCATTTTCAACTCAGCGTTCAATCAGAAGAATCTTCCGGCCGTGTAATTTTTGCTGTAGTTTTTAATCCTAAAAATAAGCTTGCTGGAAACTCTTTCTTTCTCGTGACCCCCACGCCCCATCAGCCACTTGCATACATTCTAAATTGTACGTTGAAGTTTTTCCCACTTTATTTGGGGGAACCGTTTTAAAAGTAATCTGGATTTCGCCTGAAATAGGAAGACAGTAACCTCCAGTCAAAACATGTGCAACAGAATGGGATTTGGTGTCTTTCGACGCCAAAGAACCTCCCCCCCGCCACCCCCCACCCCGAGCTTTTGGAATCCATTTCGCTTTTGTAAAACGTGTGCTTCGTCTGTAAAAACTGAGCGAGGAATAGAAACATTCGTAGCTCTACAGTGAGTGCCTGTCACACTTCACATCTATAGAGCCTTTTGTGAACTTTTGTAAGATTCAGAATTCAGCTTGAGTACCAGTAACAGCAATTGTTACATTTATCCTAGAATGCTAAATTAATTCAATTTTAAACTGATTACTAGCCTCAGTGTGCCATTCCTAAAGGCTTGTGACTTTAGCTATTTCCAAGATGCCCTTAAGTCTCTGCTGACCACTTGAATCAACATCTCCGTTATCTAAATGGTTGATGTTAGTGTTTCCTGCCATCACGTTTAGTATGCTTGTTGCCTTTACTATCATTATTGCCAAAACTGCTTTCAGAGATGTGTTGTATAATCGCATAATAATTTCAGAACGCTTTCATTTTGATCCAGATATGAAGTGATACAGTATCACTTATTCAAATTGCCTAAATAGTAAAAAGTATAAACCGTATACTATTTTTAAAACAGGTAGGTTAGATTTAAATCAAGTAGATTAGAACTGTTGGAATGGTACTTTGAGTGATAGGATTTATGTTAGGCCTTCTTTAGTAATAGTTAATATCATGTAATTAGCATTCGTTTACACACAATTTTAATGTGTTCGAATCCCTAGAGTCATAGAATTCAGAATTTATAGTATTTTATTGTACTTAGTTAATATTAACCTGAAAAAAACCTGCAAAATACAGGCATTATGCAATTGATTTAAGTGTGGACTGTAAAACAGGAAGTGATAGTATTTGTTATAAAATATGTTTTTGTATGTGTTTAATATATAGCTTCGAAAGGGACATGTATGAAGAAAGATGTCTCAGCAAACCAAGGGTTTGAGAGACTGACTTTAGAATCTAGAATGAGTAAGAAAGTCGTGGATCTGTACATTCATTTCTATTGAAGTTTGATTTTGTTTTCAGTTTCATTAATTAAGCCCCAGGAATCAGGGACCTTTCCTGGCACCCTCTACAGTGTTAGTGGCCTTTGTGGTGAAAGAAGTTATCTCAGATACTCATTTCATGCAATTACAGGCAAACTGCAAGGCACCTTAATGGTTTGCGAGATGTGGAATGAATTACTATGTTGCGTTCCACTCTGCCCCTACTCATGTCCAATTATACTTTGTTTAAAAGTGCATAGTTTCAGTGGTATTTATTAGCTAGCAAATAAAACCTTAAATAAATAATGATGGTGTTGTGAACTGTCTTTTTAGTGGTTGAATGATTTCTCTTTGTACAAAATGAGTTGTGTTTTTTTTGTTTTGTTTTAAATCAGGGCACATATGATTAAATAAAATTTTTTTCCATTGTCTAAGTCTAGTAGTAATTCGGCTTGTTTAAATAAAAATGTTTTCTCTTAAAGAATATATTATTTTTAAATACAAGTTGCCATTTTAAGGAAGTAAACGCCTATTTAAAAGTACGTACTTATGGGGCCGCCCCAGCAGTCTAGAGGCAGTGTTTTTTAAAGCATTACACTAAATGCCTACCATTAGGACACTTGCTCATGCTGTCATCTGTGTTTTGGCAGATGTTTTATCTTTGGCACTGAGTTGTTCATGGAGATTTGAAAGGCCAGGTTCTAAAGATGAGAGATAGATGACTTTCCCCCAAATTGTTGCATATTCTAAATCCAAAATAATCACGCATGTTAGCAAAACTAGATTTACATTTCATAATACGAATTCAGCTATAGCTAGTATATAGGCATTGTTTTTAATATAGTAATGTTCTTTTTGTGACATAATTTTCAATCACTTTCCCTGTCTTTTAGGTTTCTGCCTACCTTTCTATACAAGATAAACATTTCTATTTTCATATCTTATATCTCAGTCTGATTTTAATAATATTGTCTTGGGTTATCATGAAGTTACTTTCACTTTGTATACTGGTGTAGATAATTCTTCTGTGATAAAAAGAGCAACAATAATAGTGTAGGATCAGTTTTGTTAAACTCATTGTAGTACTGAAGTAGAAAATACAGAGCACCCAGGAAATTTGATTCTGTTATATCTAGACTAAGACAATAGAATCTGGGGTTTTCTTCTTCATGATTATACAGTGTTGAAACAGAAATCAAGCTATACCCACCTCTGAATATTTCATTCCAAATCCATGGAGCAGTTGCATAAGAGTCAGAATCTGGTCAGTCTTATGGTTTGAGATTCAGATTAGGAGAATTAATGTGCATATTTGAATATATATCACACCTGTAGGTTAAAAGGTAAAGCAAGGGGTTTGGCAAGTTCAAGGTCTGTCAAAACCACTTTTTCCATTTCAAGCAAGTATGGGCCTATGCTATGCACCAAGCAGTTTGCAAAGCCCTGTTTGGCATATAGACAAATTTCAGACAGTATGTCTCTTAATGACTTAAGATGTAGTATATAGACCATAGGGATATCTGTTTTTATCCCCTGATGGTACTTAGGTGCTTGGTAAGGCCATAATTCTGGATGTTATTGACTTTAAACTGCCCTGCTCCTTGTAATTCTAAGTTGGCCTCTTCCATTCTTATAAGGCCACCTTTTTTTTTTTTTTTTGAGACAGAGTCTCGCTCTGTCGCCCAGGCTGGAGTGCAGTGGCTCAATCTTGGCTCACTGCAAGCTCCGCCTCCCAGGTTCACGCCGTTCTCTTGACTCAGCCTCCCCCAAGTAGCTGGGACTACAGGTGCCCGCCACCATGCCCGGCTAATTTTTTGTATTTTTAGTAGAGACGGGGTTTCGCCGTGGTCTCGATCTCCTGACCTCGTGATCCTCCCGCCTGGGCCTCCCAAAGTGCTGGGATTACAGGCGTGAGCCACCGCACCCAGCCAAGGCTACTTTTAAATTCGTTAGGGGGATTGCTTTGGGTCAGAACTAAGTACAACTTGTGGACACTCCACTCTACCCCCAGACCTTTATTTTAGCATTCATTGAGGAGAGAGCTGCCTTCATCCTTTCTGTACATAACCCAATTTAGTTAGAGACTCCAGTTATTCAAGCCAGACGCTAGTTCTAAGGGCAAAAGTAGGTAGAATTCCTTTCTGGCATGTATCTTTACTGGTGATCTTTGCTTCTTTGCCTTAGAGGCTGCTGAGACTTCTTACCCTATTCCTGAACATCCATTCCCAGCAGATAATTAACTTCCTACTCTACCGCAAAAAATAGTGGTGTGTGGTTTGGACTCCCTCAGCTTCCCTCCCACCATTACTAAACTGATCTATAACGTCTTAGATAACCTTCATCTCATTCTCTTCCCTCATCCAGCTTCAGAAGAAAACCTGCTCACCTTTCCAAGGAAAGGACAACCTGTCTACCATCTTTTCACTTATACCATCTTGGAGACCTGCTCAGTCAGCTTAATTCTTCAGTCTTGCATCTTAGATCCATCCCTCTCCATTGACTCCTTCCCCTTAGCTTGCACACGTGATCAAATTTACCCCATATTTAAAAATAAAACAAAAAACCTCAAGAACCAAAATGTCCTTGCCCTTGTCCCTGCTTCCATATTGTCAGTTGTTGCCTTCTCTACTTTCTTACACTGCCAAATTTATTGTAAAAGAATCACTGCCACTTAATATATTTTAAGTGCTTGATAAAGCCATCTTCTTTCTCTTTCACTTCTCAAACATAGTGTACATCAGATCTCAGTAGTCCGTTAACAGATGGAAAGATATTCCCCACAAATATTTAAGCCTCTTTTCTCTACAATTAACCTACCATTCAACTAGCTATGCATACCATTTTGGTTAACAATTTCAATTTTCCCCTCTTTATCTCACCTGCTTTCCACAACTAACTTCTGTTGATTACTGTAAGTTTTAGGTCTTCTCTCCAGTTGTTCTTTACCTGGACTATTGCAATAGTCTCTTAATGGATCTCCCTTTCTCTTTTCCCTTGCTGCCCTCAGTCCTTCCTTTACACTGCTGTCAATGTTATTTTTTTTTTAATGAAATTAAATCTGAGTGGTTTACGATTGTTTATGTTATCAAGTCTAAACTCAGCATGACATTCAAGGAAGCCCTTTAGAATTTTTCTTAATCATCTTTTCCAACCTCATTTCCTAGAGCTCACCTAAATAATTCTCTGCTTTCAGTTCTTCACTTTCTGGCTGTACACGTTACTCTGCCTAGAAAGCCCCTTCTTTCCCATAACATTGTTATTCATCCTTTAAGACCCAGTTTAAACATTACCCTCTAGGAAGATCATTCACCCTCTAGGAAGACACATTCTTGTGATTTTTAAGGAACTTTTCTATCCAACCATACAAGTGACTTGAGATTTTCCATGAAAATATGCAGCTTCATGATTTCATAATCAAGTCTATACAAGTGAGAAGCAGTGGCAGGTTCTCTTGAAATATGGAAGAAAAGTGTATCTTCTCCCACATGATTTTTAGATTTTTCTTCTATGGAATTTGTACTTTAAACTGTTTACATTCACAAGGAATGTACTGAATCCTACTTTCTGGACCCTGTGTTAGATTCTTGGGATACCAAATGAAGACAATGTCTTACTTTCTGAGCCTGGAGAGATCAGTTAAGTAAAATAGTAATTATACAGTAGTAGGTACAGTGACAACATTTGAACACAAGGCAGTGGGAGCAATAAGGAGGGGAAGAATACATTTGAGTAATGGTAGGGAAGGGAAACGACTGAACAACTCAACTGCGCCTTTGTAAGAAGAGCAAAAGTTAGCAACTGTAGCTGCCATTTATAATACTTGCTGTATATGTGAAAGGTGGTACAAGAACATGTTCATTATCTTATTAAATCTTAACAATATCTCTATGAGGTATATACCACCAGTATTCACATTTTATAGATGAGGAAACCGAGAGGCAGAGGTAAGTAACTTACCCAAGGTTATACAGCTAAGAAGTGCATGAGCTGAGCCTTAAACTAGGGTCTGACCCCTAAATGTGTGCTCTTAACTATTATACACCCTATGTACTCAGTGGGGTAATAGTGTATAATAGTTAAGAGGCTATTTAGGTTTGAGGAACAGTATGTGCTAAGGCATGGGGGTGAGAGTGCATTTGCATAGTCATGGAATTGCAGTAAGGTCATTATGATTGGAGCTTAGTGTGGAAATGAGGGAGTACAGGAGGTGGGGCTGGAAAGGATCTTGAAGGACCTCGTTTGTATTCCATGCTAATGTACTTAGAATTTAGCCTGAAAAGGGTTGAGGGTGTTGTTAAAGTATCTTAGGCAAAGGAGTGCACATTTGCATTTAGAACAGTTATTTTGGGAACTGTAGAAAATACGTCAGGGCCAGGATGGAGAAACCTTGAGGATGGAGGCAGGGAGCTGGTTAGGAGGGTATGGCAGTAGTTCGAGGGAGAGGATAAGTGTCTAATTCATTCATTCAACAGACATTGGATTTAGGAATTATTAATTAGGTTGAACCTACTAAGAATTCTCCATGGCTAAGGAGAGGGAGGAATCTAACGTGATTCTTAGGTCCAGGTCTGGTTCACTGGTAGATGATAGAAAATGCTTTAGCAAAGGGATTTAGGCTGAGGGGGTACATAAGTTTTTGGACATACTGACTTTGACGTAACTGTATTATATCCAAGTGGAAGTGCGCAGCAGGCAGTTGGCTGTCCAACATCTGCAGTTTAGAAGAAAGGCAGTGCATGATTAAGTTTTTTATTTAAAAGTTTGCAGGTGAAGAAAACCATGGGAGTCAGGGAAAATACTGGGGGGCAGAGGGTGCTGAATCGGAAGCCCTTAGGGACACTAACATTTAGTGTGAGTCAAGGAATAGATTTCAACAAAGAAAGCAAACTAGCATGGGATGGACCAAGCAGGAGGAAATTCATAATCAGGAGATACCATGGAGGCCAAGAGAGAAGAGCAAGAAAGAAACCACCCACTGGCTCAAGAACTGTGGAAAAGACAAGACAGAAAGTGAACCATGCATATTTGATTTTTCACAAGGGATTGATGGTGACTTTGGCAAGAGCTGTAGTAGTAAAGAAATAGGGGTGAATGGGTGGAGGCCGGTAACAGATTTAAGGATTGAATTGGAAGTGAGGAAATGCTTTAGATTGTTAATTTGGGATGCTAGGGAAGAGAGAGACAAGTATGAGGGATTTTTTTTTTTTTAAGTTGGCGAATATTCAAGCAATTTTTAAAGACACACACAAAACACCTTGTAAATGGAATGGGGGATGTGGGAGGCTGATAATCAACTAAGGGAAGTCCTTGAGGAGACTGATGCAGAAATGGAAACTAGCTCTCAGGTGATGGGATTCATTTCTGAAAAGGAAGCAAAAAAAAAAAAAACAAAAACAAAAAACAGTGTGGATAGTTGGGGTTGCAGGTAAGTTTATAGGGAAGGAGTATTGGAAGCTTCAGGATTCTCCTCTGAAGGATTCAGTTTGTATTAAGAAATAGGGAGACAGGACTGTTGGAGAGTGTGGGATAAAAGGCAAAAGGGAGTAATTTAAGAGTTGTTAAAAAGAAGAGAACATTTACGTGAAACATGTAAAAGGATAAAGATTGAAGGCCTGGAGGAGCAGGGACTATGACATTCTTCTGTTTTTGCCTAGTAGCAACACAAATTTTCTTAGAAATCTGTAAGACCGATTACTCTTCTGCCCATCCATAAGGACGTTATCCATACAGAGAAGATAACACTTGTAACCTTGTATTACATAAAGTACTTATCATCGCCCATATGAGAATTGTAAGCTCGTAAAAGATAATAACTATATTTTTTCATTGCTGTATCCCCACATCCTGTCACAATATTTCATCACAGGTAATTCTCGACAAATGTTGGTTGCATTTTTAAAATTTCTAACCTGAACTTGTGTGCTGTGACCACCATGGATTGAGTCTTCTCTGCCACTAAAAAGCTGTTTTCTAGACTGTGATCTGAGATGGTTTGGGCTGATAGTCTATATTCACCAGTACTTGTACAGTTCCAGTGAAGGTTTCAAGTCTAATACTTTTGGCATTTGATATAAAATTATTTTCCCATTTTATTTGCTAATTTATCTATAACTCTGGCATTACTCTTGGTTACATTTGTCTACTTCTATCTGATTTAGACTGCTATAAGCATTATTTTGTTTATTCAGAGTTTTCTTATTCATGTTAATTATCTGTGTTTCTTTATTTGCTCTCTACATTTTAAATAGTTTCTTCACTTTGCTGTTTTATGAGAAGGCAGTAGGCAAAAGGAAGAAACCCCAAATCAGACAATTTTACTGCTTAATAGTTTTTTAATGCATCTTAGTATAGAGATTGAAGTTGTAGTTAACAGCTAGAGTGATATTTTTGGCCTGCCCTTATTTATTAATTACGAGTGCAAAGGTTATTCAAATTATGGTTTATCCAGGTCAATTTTACTGTTATTTTTACTAATAGCATTTATTCTACTTAAATTGCTTCAGCTATAAAATGTTTTTATTATAACATAATGCAGTGCAATTATTGCTTTCTGTATTCCTTTGAAAATTCATTCTCTAAACATTTATGAAATTGTGGATTGTTCACCAACTACTTCTTACTTACTTAATTAAAGCCTTTGCAAAAAGTTTCATAGGATGACTGAGTTCATTTGTACCTCTTTTTTTTTAAGAATAATCTCTAAAAAGTCAAACCATGATTCATGCAAATATAAAATGAAAATATGTCAAAGATTTTATTTTACTCATTAATTAACAAGCAAACCGGCAAGAAGGCAAAACCCTTTTAAAAGAAAATTGGAAAAACAGACACTTTTATAGGCAATCAAGAATGCCTAAGTGAATTTGCTAATAAATGCAAAATTGGTCAATATCCTCAGGGCAGTAAAATGTAATCTTTTGGAGTCCTCTCTTCCACCAGGTGGAAATCAATTGCAGAACACGATTTATTTTTATCTCTAGGGACACCAATCCATTTGAATTACCTTCAGTTTTCTACAACTTATGAAACTGTAAAACAGCTCAGTCAAAGTCAGTGAAAGACGCAGGCTTCTATAGAGTCAGGTAATTCCACAGGGTCTGTTAGACATTGCCTAGCACTTCGCTGAAAGAATACCCAGTAATCTTTGTATCCCTTTCAAAATCTTGACCATATTTTCTGATACTTGCCTTCCTTTGTAATTTGAACATCTTCACCCCCTTTTTCTTCTCTTGTATACTACGTTCTCTCTCCCTCAGTGTTTCTCTCTCAGGGGAAAGAATTCACAATTCCAAAGTTTTAAAGAATGCAACAGAAGTCCAGGTTTTGCCTTGGGCTTCCTCATACTTGGGCAGCTAGAAATGTAGAAAACTGGGAAGAGGTGAACTGTGGATGCCCACAGTATAGGTTCAGACTGCAGTTTCCCAGAAATATAACCATTTGGACTAGTCAAAGAAGGTCCATATCATTACATTAAAATGCCAGATTATCTAGTTTTTATAGTATCGCCCTATGTTTTTACAGCATAGTATTGTTTAGAGAGTACTTGCTGCTGTATTTTCCATGTTAATGCTCAACACAGTTCTGTGAAGTAGCCCAGTGTTTGTTTTTGATCCTCCTATTTAAGAGATCCGCCTATTTTAGAGAGTAAATCAAGGCATAGAAAAGTGAGTTGCTTAAGGCAGCATATTAAAAAGAGGTAGAAATAGAATTTTTACTCAGGTGTTTTGAACATTATCCAGTACATATTCCACTATGCATCCTTGCATTCAATTCATGGGGTATTTATTGAATAAACATTGTGTTCTTACAATAGAAACATTCTATGCCTCTGATTTTTATTCCAGTTTATGTAGAAGGAAATCCTAATTGTGAACTATTAACAAAGTTGATGTTTTATTTATATTTGTTAGTAATTTGTGTTTTGTTTTTGTTTATATTTTGAGGGGAAGGCCAAGTAGCTACTTAGATAAAAGAATTGCTGAGTGGCTGACGAATATGGAAGATAACTATAATTCCTACACATTCTTGTACGTTTTAGTTGAACAATGAGTGATTACATTTATTTTCCCAGTCCCTCTTCTATAAGGCAACAACTGGTAGTTTATCCTATTGAGAAGTGTTGAAAGGATGCTTGTTAGCAGTAACTGCTCTTGGTTTCAGCTTGTATCTTACTTAGCTTTTTCACTGTTTTGTGGTTTCTTGGAGGAAGAATACCTGTAATACACATTTGGAGATTGTTGTTCTGTAGTGTCAATGAAATGTAGGGGTGGAAAAATGTCATTCAAGACTCCCATACAAAATGTCTATTGCTGCCTATATTTTGCAATGGGAAAGTAGCCACAGATATTGGGTTTTTTCCCTCATTAGTATTTTAGGATTTTCCATCCTAGTGGAAAGATATGATTTGATTCATCCTATTTACTTTGTATATTAAAGTACAGTAGAACCTGCCACTTTTTTTGGAAATGCAGCATAAGGGTAAAGATAAATTTCGTATCAGTTCAGCAAGTTCTGTTTAGCAGTGTATTGAAGTTGAAACTGAATAAAATATTTGGTTTGATTTTCTGTTCAAAATTTTACCTTGATAAGTACAATGTTTTTCTACATATATCACTAGGCAGTAATGATTACTTCAAAGCTTTGCAAGCCAGATACTACACCTGCATGTTCTAACATAGTTGCTGAATTTATTCCCAAGATGCATGTAATGTATACTTTATATTATTGAGAATGAATAAAGAAAAGTCATAATGATGCCTTCCAGCTGTGCAAGTTAATATTAAAATATAATTTGTTTCCGTGTTTCACCTAATAGGTCTTCTTCATTGCTATACTGTTTACTTAAGTGAACAATGGAAATGTTGCTGTTTATCCTAAGGATTTGTAACTTAAGATCTTACAGTACAGACTTCTATAACTAATGAAATATTTTTCTTTTTCCTTTCCAGGATCAGCTCAGCTACTATTTAATAAAACAAAATCTGTAGAATTCACGTTCTGTAATGACACTGTCGTCATTCCATGCTTTGTTACTAATATGGAGGCACAAAACACTACCGAAGTATATGTAAAGTGGAAATTTAAAGGAAGAGATATTTACACGTTTGATGGAGCTCTAAACAAGTCCACTGCCCCTGCTAACTTTAGTAGTGCAAAAATTGAAGTCTCACAATTACTAAAAGGAGATGCCTCTTTGAAGATGGATAAGAGTGATGCTGTCTCACACACAGGAAACTACACTTGTGAAGTAACAGAATTAACCAGAGAAGGTGAAACGATCATTGAGCTAAAATATCGTGTTGGTAAGACTTCTATGAAAGCTCTTTTTTTTTATTTGTCCTGGTACAACCTGATCCTCTTTCGAGAGGAGGCCAAATGGGGATAGGTACTCCTTTGAATCAAAAAGCAGGCTATTAATAATAAATGTTGATGTAATGTTTAGCAGGTTTAAGGTTGTGATTTCTATCCTATTTGTTAGTCTACTCTTCACAGTAAAACACATTTACTATTTAATTTGTATTACTTGTTAATTTGTATGTTGTGTGGTTCTCAAACTTTTGGTCTAAGGACCATTCTATTTGGGTGATTGGTCCTGGGGTAATGTACTCTTCATTTCTGTTTGCTGCCATCCAAATACTTTCTTTCCTGTGACTAATTTTAAAGTCTCTTTCCAATTATTCAGCCTTCTGGTATTTTTTTTTTTAACCTTACACTTTGACCAAGGGTTGGCAAGTCCCAGCCATGCTTCCTCTGGAGATAGTAGAGGAGAATCAGGAGATTAAATCACATTATCATGGATGATTTCTTCAGATTTTCTGTGCTTAGCCTTACTTTGGTCTTCTTTTTCTCGGCCAAAATATGAGAGAGCTAGGGATTCAAATTAATTTATTCAAATTCAGACTTGATTATAGCACCATGATTCTGCCCTTTTTGTCACAAACTTGGGTTGGTGAGGTGTAGAAGGTAGTAAAATTAGCTGAATAGTCTCCTCTCTTTGCTCTTTCCTGCTGTGCTAGCTGAGTTCTTCAGCCCCATATGAGTCTGTTCTTTCTGTTTTGAAATCTCTATTTAAAATTACCTGTCATACAAATGGGATCTAATTAAACTAAAGAGCTTCTGCACAGCAAAAGAAACTACCATCAGAGTGAACAGGCAACCTACAGAATGGGAGAAAATTTTTGCAATCTACTCATCTGACAAAGGGCTAATATCCAGAACCTACAAAGAACTCAAACAAATTTACAAGAAAAAAACAAACAACCCCATCAAAAAGTGGGCAAAGGATATGAACAGACATTTCTCAAAAGAAGACATTCATACAGCCAACAGACACATGAAAAAATACTCATCATCACTGGCCATCAGAGAAATGCAAATCAAAACCACAATGAGATACCATCTCACACCAGTTAGAATGGCAATCATTGAAAAGTCAGGAAACAACAGGTGCTGGAGAGGATGTAGAGAAATAGGAACACTTTTACACTGTTGGTGGGATTGTAAACTAGTTCAACCATTATGGAAAACAGTATGGCAATTCCTCAAGGATCTAGAACTAGAAGTACCATATGACGCAGCCATCCCATTACTGGGTATATACCCAAAGCATTATAAATCATGCTGCTATAAAGACACATGCACACGTATGTTTATTGCGGCACTATTCACAATAGCAAAGACTTGGAATCAACCCAAATGTCCATCAGTGACAGACTGGATTAAGAAAATGTGGCACATATACACCATGGAATACTATGCAACCATAAAAAAGGATGAGTTTGTGTCCTTTGTAGGGACATGGATGCAGCTGGAAACCATCATTCTCAGCAAAGTATTGCAAGAACAGAAAACCAAACACCGCATGTTCTCACTCATAGGTGGGAACTGAACAATGAGATCACTTGGACTCGGGAAGGGGAACATCACACACCGGGGCCTATCATGGGGGGGCGGGAGGGATTGCATTGGGAGTTATACCTGATGTAAATGACGAGTTGATGGGTGCTGACGAGTTGATGGGTGCAGCACACCAACGTGGCACAAGTATACATATGTAACAAACCTGCATGTTATGCACATGTACCCTAGAACTTAAAGTATAATAATAATAATTTAAAAATTAAAAAAAAATCTCAAAAAAATAAAATAAAATTACCTGTCATATTACCCATCATGGGTTAACCACATTCTGTGAACCTTAACTCTGGTAGCTTCAGTTCTGTTCAGTTGGATCAACTATTTGCCTAGCTTTTGTAAAATAATCTGCTACCAGATTAGGAATGGGGTGTTTGGTTTGATGAAATGTTTGGACATTACTTAGGATTGAGAATCAGGAGGTCTGAGTTACAGCCCCTGTTCAGCAACTTACTATTCACCTGTGTGATCTTGAGAAGGTACTTAACCGAGTCCAAGTGACCTCATGTCCAAGAGATTACAATAGATACTTGCTTTTATGTATTCTATAGTCTAATGAGCATCAAATGAGATCCCGTGTAAACATGTTTTTTTGTAAACCAAAGTGTGTTGTAAACATTAGTTGTTTTCTTGGGATGTTTATTTTGTGAAGGAAGGTATCAAGTTGTTGAAGTTAGCCTGGAGCATTGTGAGAGGGATTTGTGTGCAGTGAGGAATGGGCAGGGAATGGCTCCGAGTAGGCAAGGAGAATTTGAAAGGTCTTTCTGCTAAGAACTCTCTCTTACATTGTAGCTTTTACTATTGATATTTATTTGGGCAAAGGAGCTTTTTTTGTTGTTGTTAAGTATACCTTTCAGGAAGGGTGTAATCAGTCAGTCATATGCACTGCAGCTAACTGGAGTTAGATCATCTGAGAGGTATACTGGAAAACTCAAGATGCGAGATTCGAAAGGCCAGAAGATGAAATGAAGATGGAAGAGAAAGGAGTGCCAGGATCTGAGAAGAAAGCAGTTTATTATTTTGCATGTGATTGAAAGATTGTTTTATCTTTCTTTGTTTTCAAAATATCCTATAAAAATAAGAACTAGACTTATTTTGGGGGCCATTAAAAGGAGAAAGTGTTGTTTTATTATAGAGAATGTAGAAAATTCTACCAGAGGTTTGAGACATTTGGCTTTGCATCCATTTTAATTTTTTGAAATAATTATTGATTTACAGGATGATTCAAAGATAGGTTCCATGTGCCCTTCACCTGGTCCCCCCAGTGGTTTCCTCTTAGGTGACAATAACACAATATGAAAATCAGGAAATTCACAATGGTGCAGTGTGTGAATGGTTCTCTCTCGTTTTATCATGTGTATATTTGCATAACTACCTACACAATCAGGACATAGACCTGATTGTCCAAACATCTCCCTCATGCTTATTCTTGCTAGTCATACCACCACCTCCCACTGTCCCTAACCTGGCAAGCACCAATTTGCCCTCCATATCTATGATTTTGTCATTTCAGCAATACTATATAAATGGAATGATACAGGATGTGACGTTTTGAGGGCTTTTTCACTCAGCACAGTGCCCTTGAGATCTATTCAAGTGATTGCATCTATCAATAGTTTTTTTTTTTCCTTTCTTTTTTTTGCTGAGTAGTAGTCCCTAGTATGAATATATTGCAGTTTTTAAATCATTTACCTACAGTAGGACATTTTGGTTGCTTCCAAGTTTGGGTTGTTACAAATGAAACTGCTGTGCACAATTGTGTACAGTTTCTTGTGTAGACACAGTTTTCATTTCTCTGGGATAAATGCTCAGAAGTATGGTTACTGGGCTGTATGGTAAGTATATGCTTAGTTTTTAAAGAAACTGCCAGACTTTTCCAGAGTGGCTATTTCATTTTACATTTCCATCAACATTGTAAGAGTGATCTAGTTTCTCCACATCCTCAGCAGTATCTGGTACCACTATGTTGTAACCATTTTTAACTGAAAAAAAAAAAAAGCAAGCAAGCAAACAAACAAAAAACAGTTAAAAACTTATCTGCACAAAAAGGTTAAATGGGGCAGGACTCTTACTATGGAGAATAAGTTTTTTCTAGTAAGAATACTTACCTGTTATGGACTTTGAGGATTTAGGCATTAGAAACCATTTTTACTATGTTGTGATTTTTGCAAATACAGGCATAAATGAGAAACAGAATTTGCTCAATAGAGAAGTGAATTATACTTAATAGAACGCAGATAATAGTGACCATTCTTTGTGCCTTTTTTTATTTTTTAGAGGACTAGGACTGAATACATGGAAACACTGTAAGATATAGTTTTATAACCTCTGTGCCTATGTATAGTGTAGTCCATTGGAAGGAGCACTGGACTTGAATTTACAAAGCTGTTTTCTAGACTTCACTGTATTCTAGACTTCACTGTTTTCTAGACTTCACTGTTTTCTAGACTTTACTGTTTAATAGCTTTAAAAAAAGTTAGATAAGAAACTCAACCTATCTGGCCCTCAAATTTTTCTTAGTACAACAAAGATGCCATCACCATCATGGAAATGTTTGAGATACAAATAATATCTCTCTTACTTAACAAAATTTTACTAAGTGCCTACCATGTGTCAGGTACCATGCTAGGCATCACAGATTCCGTGATGAAGAAGACATCATTGCCGATTTCAAGGAAGTAGTTGCAGTACAAATATGTAAAGTGACCTAACATTTATTTGCACATGTGCCACATACTTTATGTAAGTTGTGTCCTGTTATCCTCTCAAGAACTCTAGGAGATAGATGGAGGTCTTACCATTTAACAAACCAGGAAGCAAAAGAGATTCAAGGTTGTTCAAGGTCAGAGTAATAGCCAGGAATTACACCTAGATCTCTTTGGCATCAAAACCCAGTATTTTTACCACCATAGTATGTGGTTCATGTGACAACAGCTTGTAAATAACTAAATACTAAATGCAAGTAATAGTAACCATAAAATTTGTCGTTAATATTTCTATTCTATTAGCAATACCAAAACTTGAAAACGTAAAATTTATTTTTCTCTAAGCTATTAGAGTTTTGTTTAGAAAGGTCGGTTCAAGTTCCACAGAGTTGCCAGTTCCATTATTATCAACAGGACATACGGTCTGTTCATGATGAAGACATGAAGGCATTGCAAGATCTTTGTGTTAATTTTCTAGTGCTGCATAACAACTACAAATACAGCAGCTTGAAACAATACTCATTTTTTAGTTCACAGTTTTGTAAGTGGCAAGCCTGGTCATGGCGTGACTGGGTTCTCTGATCAAGGTCTTAAAAGACTAAAATCAAGGTGTTGCCCAGGGCATACTTTCATTTGGAGTTTGGGGTCTTGTTCTAGGCTCACATAATTATGGCAGAATTCAATTCCTTGTGATTGTAAGACTGAGGTCCCTGTTTCTTTGCTAAATATCTGCCAGGGAATTCTAGCAGCTCCTAGAGATTGCCCTCATTGCTTGCCCCCTGGCCCCTTGCATATTTAAAGCCAGCAAAGGAGAATCTTCCTCTTGTTGAATCCCTCTCACATACTGAGTTTATTTTGCCAGGAAGAACCCAGACCCTTTTAAGAGACCACTTGATTAGGTCAGCTCGCTCTCCCTCAAAAATAATCTCTCTTTCTTAAAGTCAGCTGATTCAGGATCTTAATTACGTCAGCAGACTCCCTTTTGCGAGGTGGTATAAGCACGGAAATGAAATCCAATACATCCACAGTCTCAGTCTCCCACACACAAGGGGAGGGAAGTATAAAAGATGCATGGCTAGGGCAGTGGTTTTGGGACCACCTTAGAATTCTGAGTTTGATTAAATAAATAATGGGACTGTAGCCTAGCAAGTCAACACATCAAAAAAAGCCATCACAATCCTGAAACATCAAGTAAAAATTTGGTTTGCATTTTAGTATTGTAAATGTTACTGTGGGGTGTGTGTGTAACCTGGTGTTCCCTGTGTTTGTGGAGGTTTGAAGGAGACACTTTGTTGATAGAAATGGTGTCTTCACTTTTTTAGGTTGTCTCATTTTTGTACAGTGGTAAGACAAATGAGGTCCTGGGTTTCTGGGTTTTAATAACACTTAAGCTTGGAAGTAAAAATTAGACACTCGTTCGTAGACTACACCGTTGTAATATCACTTCTTTGCCTTTCTACTAGCAAGAAGTTCATTTTTGTGAAAGCCATTCTGCCTGTCCAGGAATTGGTGGAGAATGATAGACACAGTTGTCAGCCATAGCTTGGGTAGAATAAGGATGTGAATGTTCTTGGCTTACCTTTATTAATCTTGTGATGGAAAAATATCTGACATTGTTCTTAGTCCATTTTAAGCTTAATTTATGTTCTTAGTGGCATAGAAATTCAGAGCTGAAAGAAGTATCATGTCTCACTCTCCCCTTGAGGAACAAGAGTTAACGTCATCTGACAATACTACCATAACAAATCAATAGATTAACAGGCATGCAAGTGTCTTTATATAAAATGTTGGTTTTTTTCTCCCAGCATCTCAGTTGGTTCTTAAATATCTAATTCAGTGATCCTCAAACTTTTCCCACTGTAACAAATTAGAGGAGGAACATGTTCATCAGTGACTGTAGCTCAAATCCAGCAGAAATGTGCAACAGTGATTTCAAACAGAGAATTATGGATGCCCTTCTCCATAGATTGCCCTCCCCATCCCCCACACACACCAGGGAACAATTTAAAATCCTGGCACAATAGTGAGAAGGGAGAGTGACAAACTGATAAGTTCCAGTTAAGAATCACTTAGGGTGGGTGTGGCAGCCCACGCCTGTAATCCCAGCACTTTGGAAGGCTGAGGCAGGTGGATCACCTTAGGTCAGGAGTTTGAGACCAGCCTGGCCAACATGACAAAACCCTGTCTCTACCAAAATTACAAAAATTAGCTGGGCATGGTGGCGCCTGCCTATAATCCCAGCTACTTGGGAGACTGAAACAGGAGAATTGCTTGAACCCGCTAGGTGGAGGTTGAGTGAGCTGAGACCGCACCACTGCACTCCAGCCTGGGCAACAGAGCGAGACTCCATCTCAAAAGAAAAAAAAAAGAATCATTTAGACAGTATTTTTTGTTCTATAATCTTCCTCTCTGTCGTTGAAATGTCTCATATTTCTTGTTTTCACGTAGAATCTGGGAGTCATTCAGTAGTCATCTAGTCTATATCATCGTCTAATTTACGAATTATTTCTATCACATCCCAAGTAGCTAGCGATTCAGATTTTTTACCAAAAACTTGACGTGATGAGACATTGTTACTTCCCAGAGGATCTTGGTCTGTTTTCAGGCAGTTTCAGTTCTTCCTTAAGTCAAGCTAAAACTTGCTGCTATTCTCACTCACTGGGAGGGCTGTAGTATTTCTCTCAAATGTATTCCTCTCTGTGATGAAAATCTCTGTTCTTTTAGCCATTGCTCATGGTTTCAGGATCCCCATTCTAGTCATCTTCCTTTGGAGCAATTCCCTGTTATATCTTCAAATGTGATGAGTAAAACTGAGTTCAGGACTGCAATTGTTGGTCACACTCTTCTCCCTTCCAAATTACTGCTGCTGTAACTTTCTGACAGGTCCTGCTTCCCTGTAATCCATTCTCCATGTGGCTGCCAAAGAAGATTTGAAATAAGTCAGGTTATTTTTCTTCCCTGTTTAAAGCCTTCCAGCCGCTTGTCATTGCTCTTAGAATAAAATCCAAACTCTCCCAACAAGCTGTTAAGACTCTACATGGTCTTGCCCCAGCAAACTCTTCCCATCTGATTTCATCACTGAATTCCAGCCACAGTGGCCATCCTTTGGTTTCTCAAACTTGCTGTTACTTTGGCATCTCTTCCTCTCCGTCTTCACAATGTAGGCTCCTTTCCATCCTAGGCTTAGTTTTGTTCCTCTCCCTAGAGGCCTTTCCTTACTGCCTCAGCTTCTCCCACTCTGTACACTCAGGGTCCCCTGCATTGTTCACTGCTGGCCTTCAAGAGCATAGAGGAGTTCCTCTCCATGGTGGACTTTCAATAAGTGTTCGTGGAATAAGTGAAAAATGAGTGGTCACTCCAGGGTCGAAGGCACCTCTTACTTTTATTAATATATTCAAATTAATATTAGTATATTAATAGTCTATTAATATATTCTAAATTTTTTGTGTGTATAGGGGCAGAGACCAATGAAAGAACATTTCATTGTCAGCTCATCTTGAATATGAGATCAGATATTGGCCAGCAGGATTTGCTGTTTAAAACTAGAGTGAGATGTGGGAGAAATCAAGGAGTCAGGTATAACTCCAAGGTTTTCAGCCTCAAGCAACTGGAGAGATGGGGTCACCACGACTGAAATGAGGAAAATGAGAGGGGGAGTTTGTGGAGGATGGGCTGAGGGCAATACCAGGATTCAGTGTGGAACTTGACCAGTTAAGATAACTGAAGAGCCTGAATTCACTGTTCCTCAGTTTCTATGACTATAAGGAGGGGTTAATAATTTCTCACATGATAATTGTGAGGACTTGAGTTTAGGTACACAATTAAAAACAAAAGCACAGAGGAAGTAAGGAAAAGTACATCGATTAAGCATGGCTATTAGATCATACAGCTTTACCAAATCCATTGGGGATTAGGTACAAAAATCCAAGCATGATCTCCAAAATTTTTTCCTGGTAGGGATTTAGGCTATACTGAAGTGACTTTTCTTTGGTATAAGAAGATACTCAGTTATACAATTGGAAATTAAGGTATTGATTCAGAGTATCCAAAAACATCTCTCGGTAGAGATCTACAACCAAAGAAGCATAAAAAAAAAAGGTCTTCCATTCACTCATGAAACTGTCTTATGACTATTGTAACCTTCAACAGCAAACATATTGAGTCTCTACTACGAATAGAACAAAATGCTGGATTCTGAAAAGCTAGTATCTGTAAAGCAGAGTTTATAATGTTGTTGTATTCTGGGGATTGATATAAGCATTTTACCAGGATTTATTATAGCATTATAAGCTTAACACAAGAAACATGTGGCTATCATTATGGAGTAAAAGGTTGGAAAATTCCTCACCTGTTGACCTGAGGGGTAGTGCATGGTTGAATTGGAAAGAAATGTTGATTTCAGAGGAATGCCAGTGCTTGCTTAAGGCAGTATCAGAAGTACTCTTCCAACCGCACGGCCCCTTGTACAGGCAAACTCCGGAATACTTTCAGTCCATTTACTTGGCTTTATTGTTAGAGCAGAAATTTCATGGCTAAAATTATGGTCTTAGGGGTTTATAAGAGGCAATTAAACTTAATTTTTAAAAGTTCTCACAAATCTTATTTGAAGTCTTAATATCTTAATTTCCTTTATATAGGATATGTGGATATATTTTTATGATAAAAGTAACATGTGACACACTTAATAACAGCTTCGTTAATACCCTAAAGCCACTCATGTTACTTTACATATAAACAGTCCTTCTGAAGCCTAATTGTGCATGGATAATTGCAGAGTGAGTTTGAGAAAAGACCGACCGGGCACATCGCTCTCCATCTTAGCCACAGTGAGAAGCGAGTACCTAGTGGTGCGTCTTCCTCGCTTAGGTTCCCTGAGTCTGTCTTTACAGGAATGCTTCATTGTTACTTGAAGGTGCATTCTTGGGACTTCACATACACAGCTACTCAGCACATGAACACATACTAATTTTAGTTAACTGAGTACTGGTGAGTGCTAAGCTTTGTTTTAAGCCCTTTGCATGTACTTTATTGACTTTGTTAGTAGTTACAACAGTCCTTCAAGATACATGTACTGTGCTATACTGGTGTAACAGTTGAGGACACCGAAGAACAAAGAGGTGTCAAGTGGTGGTCACGGTTCCACAGACTGTTAAGTTAGAGTTGGGTTCAAACCCTGGCAGTGTGGCCACAGAGCCTTGTTCTCAGCCACTGCACTGCACTACCTCCTTCCATGAAACATAGGAAAAATGTAAGAAACGCTTAAGTAAGTGTAGTATTTTTTCATAAATAAAATTTACGTAAGTACCTTGTATATGTGATTTGTTTTACGTATATGTGTGTATACATAAAATATATGTGTGTATATAAATAAATATATGTAAAAATAAGGCCACAGTTTTAATTTTTTTCCATCTCCATAATAAAGCATGTATTATAGACCATTAGCAGGATTTAAAGTGTTACAGTAAATATTAACTGTGACTTTTGTTTTCTTTTTCCCCAGTTTCGTGGTTTTCTCCAAATGAAAATATTCTCATTGTTATTTTCCCAATTTTTGCTATACTCCTGTTTTGGGGACAGTTTGGTATTAAAAGTAAGTATTATTTCTACTTTTCATTTATGCTTCAGTGATGATATAGTTATTTCTAGGAGACATTATCAGTGAAATATTTAAAGTTGTACTAGGAAAAGTGCTATTATGATAAATATGAGTATGTAATTTGAATACTGCTAGTCTCCTTGAAGTATATGTTGTCACCCACGTTTTGCTGTAGTTCACTTTTAATTCCTAAGAAGGTGGTTTTCATTTGGTGTTTTTTTTTTTTTTAATCTCTTAAGAATGGATAGTGGGAATATTAGTAACAACACCTGAAACCCATGTCACATTTTAATAGTCACAGAACATCTACACACACACACTATGTTATTTGGTAAACAGGTGGTGACAGCCTGCATTAGTTTTGAGATAGGATGTTATACTTTGGAGCATTTAGATTCCCCTCTTTTTATTTTCCCAGTTTGAATTTCTCTGTGTACATGTGTTCACCCTTGGAAAAGTCCCGTGGAACCATGTTTTGTCCTCCTCTCTGTGCAGTTCTGCAGCCTCTAAAGAAGCAGCTACCAGAGAGTTATGTTCTCTGATCTTGCTTTCCTATAATAGTAACATAACCAGACTTCCTAGGGCAGATCTTGATGCTGCACTAGATTTAGCTTCAACAATATAGAATTGTCATTACTAGGCAGATAGGTAATATGTATTATGGTTAATGTTTAATCAACCATATTTTCATATTTTGGTAAAGAAAATTTACAAAATTAATGAAGTTCAGAGGTGACAGTCTAAACTTTTAAGCTTTTTAAATACAAGATTTATTCCTTCTTTCCTTGTAGCATCCTGAAGACCAGTAAACATTTATATAGGCAAGGAATAAATACTGCTTCTTTAATTTATTCTGCAACCTTTAAACATACAAAAGCTAGCAAAATATTGCAGTGGATTGCCCAGTTGTATATTTTATGAATTTTACTTTTACTCAGCAGTTTAAGCTGTGTATATTTACGGTGATATATAAACATGGAAGGGAGATGACTGATTGATTATATGTTTTAAGCACTTTTCTCAAAGTATGGCATTCTGGAAATGCTCAGTGATTTCAGAAATGTTCTCAACTTTTGTCTGAAAGGGAAAAAGGGGGAGAAAGGAGTGGCAGTGGCAATTGTCAAGACATTTAATAACTTTTACTTTCAAGATAGTGTCTAGACTTCTTTTTGAAATTTTCCTAGAATTTCTTAGTTTTTTATATCAAGAAAAGGACTGGCATAGCATTAAGACCTATTCTGACATCAGTGATATTAGGGAAAGCTTTTAACCATATTGGTAGAGCCAGGCTTTTTAAGCGCTAAATCATATGATGTGGGCAGGGAACAGCGTTTTTTAAAGATCATGAAATTATTTCACATAGTGCGATTTTTTGAGTTTGGCTTGATGGATGTTTGCTGATCCAGATGTTATCATTGGTGACATTATTTTTAGTGAAATACCAGGAGTGAGTTTGTGCACTGTTGGCTGTATTTTTACAAAATGAGCTTTACAATATTTTTTCTGACTTAAAAAAAAATACATGTCACTTTAGAACACCTCATACAAAGTAGGAAGTTATTGAAAAAAAAAAAAAAAACTCATCTGTAGTCCCCAAACCTAGAAATAAACTATTGGTATATTCTAGTGAATTTCCTATTTCCCTTTCTGTCTTTTTCTATTCATTTTTGTTATGTTTTTTTAAAAAAGGTAACCATAAATGGACTCATACAGCTTATACGCTTGTACATTCTGATTTTCCCCCGTGTCTTCAGAAATCTTGTTATAGCTGCCTGTGTTCTACTTTCGTGAATGCACTATAATTTACTTAACTCTCATCTTGATGGATTTTAAGGATGTTTCCAATTTTTTTGATACTATGAAAATAACTCTGCTAAAGATATGAAGCCTGGAAATGGCAGAGATATTTTAAGACTCTAGATACATACTGCCAAAATGTTTTCCAGAAACGTTTGTATCAACTACTATTGCAGATGAGAATACCTGTCTTTCACCTCAGTTATAATTCTGATATTATAACTCTAAAATCTCTGCTAATTCAATGGGTGAAAAAGCATCTTATTTTAATTGAAATTTTTGTGTTAGTAGGGTGGAATGTTCTTTTTTTATATTTTTTATACTGGTCATATTTTAAGGAACGTGCTTATAAACCTAAAGAAGTATTTTGGTGGGAATTTTTTGTTTTGGCTCATCTTGAAACAGGTAGATGTGTGTGTATGTGCATGGAAGAGGTATGTCTATGCACGATTCACCCAGCCTGTGCTCACGTTTAAAGGTGTTGATGATGATAGTAGCTAGCCATTTGTGGAGCTCTTGCTCTGCATGACAGGCTCTGTCCAAAGTACTCTGTATCTGAAATGACATTTATTTCTCCCAGGAACTCTATGGGCGTAGGCACTGTTGTTATTCCCATTTTGTAGATAAGAAACAGGCACAGATAGATGAGGCAATTTGCCCGCAATCCCCCAGCCGTTTCCTGGTAGTACTAGAATTTGAACTAGTACTGTGTACCTCTGCACTGTACTGCTGCCTCCCCGTTTTGCATTTATTTTGAGGATTTTCTTTCCATGAAGGGTGAACCTGTACCTAAGCACATAATAGTGAGTAGTTAAAACTTATTAGAAGAGCAGAATGTTGACCTAATTTGTTTACTTACTCTGCAAATACCTAGTGACGGGATGCCTGCTGATTGCTGGGCACCGAGCTAGCTACATGCCTGAAATGTGGGTGTGACGTGCATATTGCCCTGGCTTTGTAGCACCCACATTTAAGTCATTGCAGCCAGGGAGACATGTATGTATGTGCATCCTGTGCTTTGTCACATCTTCGAGATAGTCATGGATCCAAATCTAACTTTTCTGTTAGTGCCTCCTGTTGATGGCCTGAGCATTCCACCAAATAGAAACAGAAAGCACCTCTATTTTCCACCTGCTTCGATGTATGTTTTTTAGAATCCAGTATGGTAAAGCCCCTAAAACATTCATAATAACTCAGACCCATGACTTTTATTTTATAGATTTCTAGTTCTCTTTCACTTTTCCTGATTACCATTTGTGGTCTGTACTTGGCTACAGGGGATTTCTCTCAGTGGTTTTTCCAGCTCTGCATGTGAGACTTTGTGGTCCAAGACAAAACCTGGACCTTTACCAGGCTAAACTTTCAGTAAAGACAGCAGGTTATGCCCTCATTTGCTCACTGCGGAGAAAGAGTTTCTTTATACCAGAGCTGTATCTTGAATGGTATCTCAGGATGCCATTGGTCCTCCTGAGGAAGAAGCCCGAAAAGACTCTTAAACTCCCAGAGCCCAGCCAGGACTTGGTGAGCCCTGGACCATGTGTCAAAGATAAAGGCCTCTCACAGGGAAATGTTCCTGAATACCTTCATCTTTAGCTTAGCTTTAACTTAGGAACTTTTAAGCAGAATCTCTATGCTTAGCAAACGACTCTGAGATTGCTAGAATCAGACACCAAGCCTTAACTGATAGTGTTGCATTTAACACGCTTTGTTTGTGTTCTGAAAACTACACCAACTCAGTTTGCCACTCTACTGACAATTAAGTTCCTGGCTGATTTTCAGGATTCTTCTTTCTCACTCTTTGATATCATTTTAAGTTCTGTCCACCTACAGCTCCAGTTCCTGCAGGATTAAGGTCCAGCTGTATGTAAAGAACTGGCTAACATTTTGAAATTCTTTGAGATAGGTCTGTCTGTTCTTTCTTTGCCTTTATAACTGTGTCTTATACAGGCAATACTTGCTTCAAGACCATAAACATGACCTTGTAAGCTGAAATTCTGCAAAACAATCTTCACGATGAATGGGAAAAACTATTATTGTATTGTTCCATGACCTTAAAAATTTTTTTTGTTAAAACCTTAAAAACTCTGTTATTATCAATAACAATGACATTGAGAAATGAAAAATAGTAAAGCTAGTATTTAGTATGTGGTAAATTAAATCATTAGAAACATTGAGAATGAAAGTGTGTTATCAAGAGTAGTTTGAACAACACTTGTGTGTTCTTCTTGTATAACTTTGGATACAGAGCAAGCGTCTTCTCTGTGGCTTGGTGAATTGTCATACCCCTTTCTAAGTTTGGATCAGTTTCTACCGTTTTATCCTTTGCACTCTCAATGTCATGAAAGAATTCCTTTAATGTTTTTGAATGTTTAAAGTTTATTTTATTGCCAGTCACTTCCTCTGGGACAGCTTTATTCTTTTTGTTACATCCTCCTCACTTTCCTCATTTATATCAGTAAGTCCACCTTCGCTGAGTTCTTCTGGCTTCGTCTCTAGAGTTTCTTGCATTGCAGTAATGTCAACATTCCCACAATCAGCTATTTCTTCTCTTATTCCGTTTATGGTCTATTCAAATTTCACTCCCAGCATTTGTCAGTTTTTATTTCTTTACTCTTTCATGTTTCTTGCCTAGTTTCCTCTTTGGATTTCTCCATTATAAAATGTCACATGGGTTTATCACTGGGAAACAAGGAGGTAACAAAACTCCATACTTTGCTGTCTGTGCATGACCTAAATGTCAGATGTACAGTGACTAGTCACCAACAGTCTTCAAAAGAAGTGACATGATTGACCACTGATCATGATGGGGCATCTGCTGTTTACATAGTTATTTTTGAACTGAAGAAATAGCAGTGAAGTTGTACTTCATGCAGTTACTCAGTTAATATATTGTGGTAATTGAAATTTGGACTATTTGTGAGGAATTTATTTGATTAAACCATGGTAACTGGAATTCCTATCAGAATAGTGCAAAGTGAGGTCTGCTGTAATTGATTCCAAATTTAAAATTGTGTATTCTAGGCATCTTTAATTTTTTTTCAACTTTCCCCTCCCTACTCAAAATTATTCCACAGAGATTTTGGTTATGGCTCAGATGTCTTTGAGTAGATGTTCCTGTAGAAATCATTGTTAGAAAATTCAAGGAAAAAAGTTCTCATTATACTACCTTGAGATCCTATGAAGTCCTTGAGTTTTGACTTGAGGACAGCTTAATAATGAAAGTAATTCGGCCATGAAAGCATATTTAAAATAAGTAATGGAACAGGAAATCTCTTCATAGATTAGAAAATACTCTGAAAAAGTGAAGACATATCCTAACTTGGACTAGGATATTTCCATCCAAGAAAGTAAAATATACAATAAATATTATCACAAAGAATCATTCTGTGACCTGGTTGATGGCCCCTGATAATAAGACTTTGTTATTATGTTTACTGTGAATTCTTTTTATTTTATTTTTTTGAGATAGAGTCTCTCTCTGTCGCCCAGGCTGGAGTGCAGTGGCGTGGTCTTGGCTCACTGCAACCTCCGCCTCCCGGGTTCAAGCATTTCTTCTGTCTTAGCCTCCCAAGTAGCTACAGACTACTGGTGTGCACCACCATGCCTGGCTAATTTTTGTATTTTTAGTAGAGACTGGGTTTCACCATATTGACCAGGCTGGTCTTGAACTCCCGACCTCATGATCCGTCTGCCTTGGCCTCCCAAAGTGCTGGGATTACAGTCGTGAGCCACGTGCCTGGCCCCTTACTGTGAATTCTATTCAATAATCTTGAACTCCCAGTGCTTTCCCTTGGTCCTGTCCATATAATGAGAACGTTCTGTTATTAATGTGATTATGTGCTGATTTTATTGTAGGAGGAATTGAACAAATCTATAGCTCAGCATTTTACTCTTTTGTAGAAATCCCTTGACCTTTTCCAAATCCAGACATCACAACTTTCTCCATACACTCTAAAATTGTGAAATCCACAAGGCAGGGAAAATTGATAATAAAAAAAAAAGGAAGTTTGGTCTGTTGGACATCCTCTTCTTTCATCTTTTATGTTCAAAGTACTTGATGCACAAAGCCTGGGCTCTTTTATCTCTATCCTATAGACTGATGTCTAGTCAGTATTCATTGTGACAAAATTGTTTCATCAGAGCAAGTTGGATAGTGTATGGAGTTTATTATAAAATTATTTAACTTGCCTTCTGTCAAGTAACCAGTTTATAATTGGTATTAATGTTCTTTTTTTTTCCAGTACCAGTTTCAGAAGCTTTCATTTGTGTGTGCTTGTGTGTGTTAAATAGGTGTATTAGATATTTGAAAAATAGTAATTTAAATTTAAATAATTTAAAAAATGAAATAGTAATTTTATGTGTAAAGGTGTCAGATGCGCTTTATTCTGCACTGAAAACAATATTCATTTACAGCTCAACAGATACGAAAAAGATTCTAAAATTACTTTCCTAGAGTTATCAGAAAACAGCACTATAATAATGAAATCAAACCCATCTTTCTTTATGATTTATTCTTAGTCTGATACGCATCAGCCTGGTAAGCCTTCCTGTCTCTCTCCTTACTTACCAATCACTCCAAATGTCATGTCTTTGGGCAGGCATTAAATTCTTGGGTTTTGGGTTTCCTTGGATGGACTGCAGTCTGTGTGAGCCTATATGGGTGTGTCAGCTCCAGTCTTTGGGGTGTCATGGAAACTTAACATGATAGACTTGATTTTATCCCCAAGTTGACTTGGTAATTTCATTAGATTTCATCAGTCACAACCTGCATTTTATCTTATATGTGCTGTCTATCAGTCACAAAATCAGAACACCTTCTTGTCCATCCATAACATTAGCTGTTTTCTCAGGCGGCTAGAGGGACATGTCATTGCTTCATCTGCATGAATTCGAAAGATTAAATGCATAAAGGAATTTTCTTAGACTAGAGTAGGCCTTCACCATCTGTTTAACTGGGAAAGAAGTTTTGGGAGTAACATACTCATCACTCACCCTCTCCTGCCCTCAAACACACACACTCACCCATTAGAATGTAAGGGCCTTGAAGCAGGCCTTGTGTTTGCTTTTTATGTTCACCGTCAGCATTTAGAATAGTGATTGTCATACAGATTGATAGTGCTCAATCAATTATTGTCAAATTAAGTAATCTTCTACTTGTTCCTTGATGTAGACTAGCAGAAGGGGCTGGTACATTGTAGGTACACAGTAAATATTTGTAGAACAAATGAATGAACCAACCCAACAGATTTCTGAGAAGTAGCCTGCTTTTGGTTACTGATTATTTTATAGAACATATAAAAGAAAATTTTAGAATACCTAATTTGTTCACAAAAATGTTATATTGCCTCCCCTGATACTTGGTTTTCCTGTGTCAGGCTAAGCACTAAGGTTATAAATTTTTTGTTAAGCGTGTAACTACTATTATTTCTCATGTACTTTATTTTGTGTATTGATTTCAGTAGTTGTAGCTGAGGGGAATCCTTAAGAGCACACAGATTTTAAAAATTACATAGATTGCCTTGCCAAGCAGTCTGAAAATCATACTAGGAAATTTGATAAGAGCCTGCTGTTAAGAACACATTAAGTTATTTTTGTCTTAATACTAAGTGGAGAATTACTTCAATTTATTTTTTTGTTGCATTTAATGTTTTGATACATACAGTGAATAAGGATAAATCCACTTATTGAAGGATAAGAAAAGATCAGTAAGATCCTTGAGGTTATTGGGTTCTATGGTATCTATTGTATCAAATTCCTTGCCCTTTCGCTACACTGAGAAATTTGACGACTGGGCTAGCAACAAGATACCTACCCCACATTTGCCATGGTACCTGCTGAAATGTGGCTATGCTAGCAAAGAAAATGAGCCAAAAGAAACTCTTTCTGAAGATTCACTGAAGAAAACCTGGAGATACTCTTTCATTGCCTGTGGTTATTAGGTAGACCCCACAGAGACCAGTGGAGTGTCCGTCCTGGGACCAGAGTGTTTTGGATTTCAGATTTTTTCACACTTGGGATCCTCAACGTGTGTATTTGTTGGAAATGGCCGCTTAATTTAAGGAAAAGGTTAAGGTGGCCTGGAAAACAAGTGGTAGTTGAACTAATCAACAGGAACCAAAGCTACTTCCAATATATAGTGTACTTATATTCAAAGGGAGACAGACCATTTTAGGATAGAACCCTGTCTATGGTAGTATTTTGTGGTGTTTTATTTTTGTTGCTATTGTTCACACTGTTTTCTCCTATAACAGCTCTTCTAAGCCTGAAGAGGATAAATTTTATATGAGATTCAAACTCTTATTTTTATTAAGAAGGATGTAAGTTACTGGGAGCAGTGACTCATGCCTGTAATCCCAGCACTTCGGGAGGCTGAGGCAGGCGGATCATGAGGTCAGGAGCTGGAGATCAGCCTGGCCAACATGGTGAAACCCCGTCTCTGCTAAAAAAAAAAAAAAAATTCAAAAATTAGCCGGGCGTGGTGACACGTGCCTGTAGTCCTAGCTACTCGGGAGGCAGAGGCAGGAGAGTCACTTGAACCTGGGAGGCAGAGGTTGCAGTGAGCCGAGATTGTGCCACTGCATTCCAGCCTCAGTAACAGAGCAAGAGACTCTGTCTCAAAAAAAAAAAAAGAAAATAGAAGAAGAACGTAAGTCAACCTTTTTCTATGAAATTATACTGTACTCTAAGGCAAATTCTTGTTGCTTGATCTTAGTAGCTCTTTTATGCATTGACTTAAACCTGGAAGAGTTTCTTATGAATGTTTGATTGATCGTGAGGTGCGTTTGAAACAGCTTCTATTTTATAACCCTTCGCAGAACCTTCAAGCTCTATTTAGATCACAATATATATGGGATTAAAATGGAAAATGTGACATATATCTAGAGAAAGTTCCTTTTTCTGTGTGTGTGCCTTTTGTGACCTACACACTCAGTTTCATTCTAGCCAGCATTTTAGCCTAGAAAATAGGGAAGCTGTAAAAACTCTGTGCCTTATAAGAAGGCAAGGCTATGACTATTAGGCACATAAATCCCAGGGCTGGGCGGAAGTAACGAATCAAATAAAAGCTTGGGGAACTTGCTATTGGATGTTTTCTGATTAATATGGATTCTCTTCTCTTATTAATGTGGATTTCAGTTACTCTGAGTATCCACATTAATAAATTGGTTATTTATTGCTTATTTATTGCTTAGGACTTATCTCCCTGTAAAGAGACTAAAATTGAGGTTATAAAGTATAGGTAGATAGAAATTCCAAAAATATTTAGGTACCTGTCATATACCTTAAACATAGATTTTTATCATGATCATTTAGGGGCTTATTTATTGCTTTTACTTTATTTAATGTTTGTCACTGCAGAAGAAAAAAAACCTAAATGCTAAATATAACATTTAAAATATTTTTCCCTTCATGACAGTCACCCATTGATTACTGGCATGGAGAATATCTCTATGTGGATAACACACAGAAGCATTTCAGTCACACACTGTTTCTTTCTGCTACTCAGTTTGCTTTTAGGTTACCTTAAATGACTTCCTTAGTGAAAAAATCAACTTCAGTGTTAACCAAAATTTAAAAGATTCATATATAGTAAAAGAACTAATATTTGCAGATTGATCTATGCCATTTGTCTTTCAGAGGAGGTACGAGATACATGACAGTAGAGCTAGCAGCAGAAACAATAACATGTATGATGATTCCTGTTGAGTCTTTGCAGTTTGTTTTTATTAAAATATTTCAGTTGAACAATTTAAGCTTTTTTTCTTCATCAGGATTTCACAAGGGTGTAATTTGCCCAGTTTTATTCTGTCATTTTTTTCAAAACAAAATAACCAGATTTCCAGATGGTTTACTAATTTTATATAAGGTGGAACAAAATTCTCTTTTTCTCAATATTGTTAATTAACCTGTTGTTTCCCATTAGTATTACGTACCTCAGTGCTGTGTTTTCAGTCTGGAGTGGTTTTGCTCGTCAGGGGACATTGACAATGTCTGAAAACAGTTTGATTGACATAACTGGCATCTAGTTACTAGCATCTAGTATGTACAGGCCAAGGATGCTCCTAAACATTCTGTATTATGCAGAGCAGTGTCCCCCCTCCCCCAGAAAACTTATCTAGCTCAAGATATTAGTAATACATCAACCGAGAAAGACTGATGTATAGAACCTCATTTGTTAGTGTAGGAAAATAAAGTGTCACCTATAAATTCACCATCCATATTTATATGCCGTGACAGTATCCATTTGCTTGTGAAAGAGATGTGAGGTGACTTGATGATATGAAGGAGTTGTTCCTCAGAAGTTATTACGTTATAGTACTTTTGTCACTTTGTCTCTGTATAAGTTATTAAAATGGCTTCACTTGTGATTGAGTTCATGTAATTCTTTGTTTTTCTTTTTTAAGCACTTAAATATAGATCCGGTGGTATGGATGAGAAAACGATTGCTTTACTTGTTGCTGGACTGATGATCACTGTCATTGTCATTGTTGGAGCCATTCTTTTCGTCCCAGGTAAGATGTGCAGTTCCTAGGCAGGAACACAGGCGGTAGATGAGTGCATGCCAAGGTGAGGAGGGCTGCATTAGTTTCCTAGGGCTGTTGGAACAAATGACTGCAAACTGGGTGGCTTAAACAATAGCAATTCCCTCTCCACGCTGGAGGCCATAAGTCTGAAATCAGGATGTCATCAGGGCCATACTCCCTCTCAAGGCTCTAGGGAAGAATCCATTTTTTGCCTCTTCTAGCTTCTGGAATTTGCTAAAGAATGACGGTGTTTATCATTCCTTAGTTGTGACAGCATAACTCCACCCTCTGCCTCTCTGGTCACATTGCCTTCTCCTTCCTCTATGTCTTTGCCTGTGTGTTTTTGTTAAATCTCCCTCAGCCTCTCTCTTATGAGCACATTTGTCATTGGAATTAGAGCCCACTCATATAATCCAGGGTAAGCTCCTCCTTCCAGATCCTTAACTTCATCATATCTTTTGCCATATAATGCAGTATTCACTCTTTTGCTTTATTAGGTAATATTCACAGGTTTTGGGGATTAGGAGGTAGAAATAACTTTAGGGCCATCATTCAACTCACTACAGAGGCAAACTCCATTGGCCAAGACATGAAAGTGGAATGAAGGTGGAAATTGGCAGTTGCATTTGGAGAATGGGAATGTGAGTGGGAAATGAGGATATGTAGCACAAGAAAAGCAAAGGAAAGCTGGGACTCAACCTGATAACTGTAGCACACCATCGTTTCTGGAGAAGAATGCAGTACAGATGTAATGCTTAGGAACATGGGCTTGGCAGCTCTGTTGGTATCTGAAGTTAGTGAAGACAACGGGAGGAAGGAGGTGGATTCAGAAGACAACTTGAAAGAACAGTTGAGTTGACTTTGGGACATACTGAACACAGCAAATGAAGGGAACGGTGAATGATGAATACCAGTTTCTCATCTGGAATTCTGTAAGCTAGTTAAGAAGGAGGCAGAGCCAATTCATGGTTTCAGCATGTTGAAACTTCAGTGTTGAGATTTAGATGTTTTAAGTTTGGTCTTAATGAAAAAATAGTCACTAATTTTGTATGAGGTTTTCAGGGAAACGTATATTTTTTAAATTTTCACAGTTGTTAAGCGTAGAATTTAGATTAGTACATTTAAAAAGTATGCAGGAAAATATTTTAAATGTTTTTATTTATTGACAGGTGAATATTCATTAAAGAATGCTACTGGCCTTGGTTTAATTGTGACTTCTACAGGGATATTAATATTACTTCACTACTATGTGTTTAGTACAGGTGAGTATTTGTTGTTACAGTATGACTTTGCCTACCTTTTTCATTTACAAAACAGTAGTTTTGGTGAAAATACTCATAGTTTTTTTACAACTCAATAAGAGTTGGTTTATTAAAAGATTTTTCATGCTATTCTTAGTGACATTTTCCCATTCATATTAACTTTAAGTTTATTCTAGGTTAGCTATTTTGTAAAAAGTGATTTTCGTATGTATTTGATGCCAATCAGCATAATTTTAAATTATGCCATATCATTTCTTAATGATTATTTTCATATTCTAATTTCAGGTTTTTGAAGTTATAAGTGGATGCTAAACAGTCTTTCTCTTCTTTTGCTAAGCTTCTGCTTCTGTATTAAGAAGACTGGTTCTATGAAATGGAATTATGAATCACAAATAGTAGAAACATACTTGTTTTAATTATTAGCAAACCTTAATACTGGAGTTTTAAAAGATGGTATGGATATCCAAACTATAATCAGTATCATTTACACTGCATTTTGAAAGTAGATCACTACCATATTTAGTTATTACGATTAAAGAGTCACATTTAACACTTGGTCTTAGAGCCTATCTCTGGCTTGTTGTACATTGGAAAGGTATTAGTTTGTTATAAAATGACAGATCTAGAGATAGAGAGCATGATGTTTACAGTCACGGATTTGCATAATGGTTCTCTCAGCAAGAGCAATTCTGTGTGCATGTGGAGAAGCCATTCATAATAGCCGTTCATATTGTAAAATGCACGAGTGTGGTAAAAGCAGCATTGTTCTAAGATTTAGGGTAAAAACTTCCAGTCCAGCTTAGCTGACTGTGAAAATCAAAGGCTGCTGAATGTGTGAATTTGGAGCTGACTACTTGTGTGGAATGGTTAGATCACTGAGCTAACATCTACCATCAGACAATGAACTCTTTGGTCCTAAGACCAAAGACAATGAACAGTCTTTGGTCTTAGGAGATCCCTGATTATACCAAATGCAAGTGGAGGTGATTGCTTTTTAAATACTCTTGACACGCTTCTGTTACATCCTTTTCCTTCCTCCAGCGATTGGATTAACCTCCTTCGTCATTGCCATATTGGTTATTCAGGTGATAGCCTATATCCTCGCTGTGGTTGGACTGAGTCTCTGTATTGCGGGTAAGAGTCATCTTTCTGTAGACCTAATTTGGGTTACTCTTGGACAGAGCTCTTCTTCCTTTTTCTTCTTTTTCTTTCTCTCGTTTTAAAAATATATAGACTTGATTTTTTTTTTATTGCAGTTTTTGGTTCATGGCAAAATTGAGTGGAAAGTACATTCAAATACATATTTTTGTGTGGACATAAGTTTTCAGTTCTGTTTGAGCAAATACCAAGGAGTGCAATTACTGGACTGTATGTTAAGAGTATGTTGTAATAAACTGCCAAACTCTCTGTATCAAAATGGCTGTACCATTTTGTATTATCACCACCAATAAATAAGAGTTTTTGTTTATTCATATACTGGACAGCATTTAGCATTCTGAGCTTTTCTTTTTAAACTTCCAATTTACCCCAGTGGTAATAGTGCTTTCCTCCTTGCTACAAAGATATTAGCTGTATATATGACTTGGTGGCTGATTGTTCTAGCACCCAAACTGATATGCCTGTATTTATGGAAGAACTTTTAAAATAACTGGGCTCAAATTGGTTGGAGCCTTAGACTTGAAACACTGGTTTCCATTTCTTGATATGATAAGGTATGTGTTATGCAAAGGAGGGCTTTGTTCTTATAATAATTTTGAGTCATTTTACTGGTTAAGTTAATAAACATATATGGATACTTTTTGTTTTTTGATCATTAGAATAACTCTTAAAACTTGGGATCATTACTGTTTTTTAGTAAGTTGTTTCATATGCTTTTCTAATACAGAATTGTATTTTTTTTTTTTACAGCGTGTATACCAATGCATGGCCCTCTTCTGATTTCAGGTTTGAGTATCTTAGCTCTAGCACAATTACTTGGACTAGTTTATATGAAATTTGTGGGTAAGTCAATCTTATTTTCATTAACCTATGCCAGTAATTTCAGATATAACACTTAGAAAATGCTTTTTAGTTTGTTCTTCCAGTTTAAGACCAAAAATCAGAAAATACAATTGGAATGATTTGAGGGTAATTAAAGAGGGTGGAAGACATATAGGATTAATGAAAAGTTTGGTTTTCAAACTAGTTTAAAGAAAATGGCTTTACCTATTAGAATGTGTATCTTTTTATACTAAGTAAAAGGGGAGCGATCTTTGAGGATCCATGTTAAGTAATAGAATAGGAGTTGTAATTGTTGCAGTGTTTCTGTGTAGAGCTCTCCTGCAGAGACCTGTTTGTTTATCACTTGCTCTTTTTCTTGCAGACATAGACACCCCTAGACAGGAATGAAGATTCACAATCTATCCGTTTTGTTCATTTAAAGAACAGTGACCTCTAATGCATGACTTTAAAACAGTTCTAGTTAAAACCAAATTATGAAAACATTGAGTTTCAAAATGTAGACTTACTCCTTTTAAAATCAATTATTAATAAGTATGGAATTTACTTCATTGTTTCTAACTTTTATATTTAATCTGCCAATTTTCAAGTAGTGTTTCTGCATAAATTCTTATTTTTATTGAGATATGTGCACACAGAGAGATATTTTTAATTGTGCCTGAAACTAATGTCATCTTACCTAAGCTCAAGATGTTCCCGATAATGTCATTTATATTAGTTTCCCTTTTTAAAAAAATTATATTTTTTATGAAATAAAACATACTCTTAATAATCCAAAGTTATAAATTAATGGAGTAAAAAAATAGTGTTTCTGCTTTGTTGTAGGTAAACTTTGCTGTATGTGTTTCTAAAAACTAATACAAAACTTGAATTGTTACAGTCAAATAATTTCCCATATGACTCACATAATAGTTTCGAAAAAATTTTACCTTTATTTCTGAACTTTTGGTTCTTGGTAATTGAATTCAATTCTGTCATATATTCTGTGTCTTTCTTTAATTAATGCTTATTAGATAATTAAAATACTTAACCAAAATCTACCTATCTTTAGCATATGAGTTCATAAGTCTTAGTTGTTGCTCAATGAAATTTTCTAATTTTATACCACATAATGCCATAAAATACAATGGAGACATCTAAAGCAGAATGGAATCCATGTGGTAGCTACAGTGAACATCTTGAATGTTGGTGCATATTCTATTTTTGCTACATCTTCCAATCACCATGTGTCTGGTGCTGGAAGATGACACTCCTGGTTTTGTTGCTCCCCACGAATGCCTGAGAATAGTGTGTGATTTGCAGTATCCATACAACTCTGGTGAATTAGTATTAGATACCTTTGGCTGATGGGCAGCATGCTCTTATTTTTTCCTCACTATCTGGGTTGTCCTCCCTTTTACTCCCATGCCACCCCATACCTTCCATATCTAGCATAGAATGATCTTCAGTACAGTTGCTAGCAGGTCTGGTGACAATGCCTCAAGTGGAACTAAGCATTGTCTATCTGCCACCTCCTTAACCTCACTCTCCTGCCTTCTCCATCACTTACATTCCTCCAAGCCTGTGAAACCACTCTACTGTACCTGTCACTGTTCTGACATTAAAATTAAAATGACTGAAATCCTGACAAGTACCCCAAATTATTTTTTCTTTGTCATAGGTTAGCATATAAGTATACTATATGCTAAAATTTATGCTATATGTTTAAAATTTAGTGCAATTTTATTGATAGTGTCCTAATTTTATTGATAGTATCCTAAGTTAACTTTTTAAATCAACTTGTCTGATGCCAGAGTTCAGAGGGACACCTACGGTCAGTTGAAAGGCAAGAAGAGACAAGGTACAGGAAAGTTGCTCTTTAGATAATGTGGTAGACTAGGAGGAACATTAATATGGTTTGCTTATATAATCTGACTGTGTAAATCTGAATCTATGTTACATTAAGGTTGCAAATTTGAGCGTTTGTATTAGGAAGTTAAAATTTTAAGTGTCTCCAAAACAATTTTTACTCATTGCATGTGTTCTATTTTAGAAAACTCTAATGATTGTGCTTTGATTTAAATGCAATAAAATCCTCAGATAGTTAAAAATCCAAGCTTTCTCTTCAAGAAGAAGTTAATGTCACTATGAGATTTTTAACTTTTATAATTTTTATTATTTCCAACTTTAAATTTGTAGCCTTAATTGTTATTTTAAAGAGTAGGCCTTTCACTTTCTACAACTTTCTGTGAAAGTGACTTTCACTTTCTATTTTTTAATTTTTTAAACTGTTGTATTTTTTTTTCTTTTATTGGAAGCATTTTAATTTTATAAGATGAGACAAAGGACTGGGCACAATAACTTAATGTGAAAGCATAGAAAAGATTACAAGCAACTAACCAAACTCACTAAAGTTGGGCTTGTTGTTTGTAGAGAACGTTTATATGATTATAAGGGTCAATACTTTCTCATTTTTAAAGCTATTACCAGTTAGTTCAATATAAGGGCATATAGTGTTTTGATACAAATCAATCTAGTAGCAGTAAGAACCATATTTACCACAACATCCCAGATATTTTAGAATGATGCAGATGTAGAATGTATATGTAGAATTTATATGTATGTATAGGTATAAATTCAGATATTTTCTTGTTCAATTTGAGAGGTAAATTTGGTATCAGTAGAAAAAATGTTTTTGAAAAATTTAAACCCTGGAAATATATTTATGGCATGGAGTCAGATGTTTCAGGGAGAGAAGAACAAATCAAAAAGCACTGCAAGTAAGCTCGTATGGAATGCTTAAGGCTTGTGGTTAAAAAAAATATATGTATATGGCTGTCAATGTCTTAGGCTTATGATAGCAGCAGCTTAATCATAATAATTCTTTTGTCACATGGGTTATATCCATATTGGAGAGAATTAACTCAGGTGAAATTAACTTCTACACTATTTGGTTTTATAATATTTAGAGGGATCACAACTGACTGATGTCCCTTTGAAGTACCGTTCTTCATAAATCTCTTTTTTCAGAATGGGACAGCCAAATGTGACATCCCTTGGATGTGAGATTTAGAACTAGAAACTATTCTTTACACATTATTAGGGAAGAAAATGAGTTACTTGGCAGTTAGCAATATTCTATTTTGTTTTGTTTTGTTTTTAGAGACAGGGTCTCATTATGTTGACCAGGCTGGCCTTAAGCTCCTGGGCTCAATCTATGCTCCCACCTCAGCCTCCCAAGTAGCTGGGACTACAGGCATGTGCCACCACACCTGGCAATGTTTATTCTGATAAATAAATTTATGAGCTCAAAAATGTAACTCTAAAACCGTATCTCTGACCTTATATATTATCATCAGAAATTTAGGTAGCTGTTTAGTTCTCTTTTTCTTTGTAGAACATAGATATAAGGCATGGTTTCATTGAAGTTCAGTTGTATATACATGTAGCTATCTTGATGTTGCCAAATAAAGCTCTATATTTCTGCTTGGTTTATTGGGGAAGCTGCTAAATGTAGTGCATCCCAACCCATTTTACCCCGTTCTACTTTAAAAAGAGGTTGGCTTCTTGTTTGGATGCAAGGACCAGATCACTCCCCCAGGTTCCTCCACAGTAAGGGAGGTCTATTTAAAGCCACCCATGGCACTAACAGAGACTGGACTCCTATGAGTTCAGATACATAACTGGGCCTCACAGGGGTGGGACAGTATGTAGTCTAGGAATTGGAAGGATCCATTCCATCTCAAAGAGCTGAAGCATCGTGTTGCCCTCTCAGCCGCGAGAGTAAGGTGATGCTCCTGTCGGTTATAGTTCCTGAGTTCCTCTGTCTTTGATTCTTTGCCTGTTAGCCAGCTAGCTCACCCTCTCCTTTATGCCCCCGTTTTTTATTCTATTCATGCCTTCTCACAGACAGCTTTTCTTACCTACAGCTTTGAGCTCGTCCTTGCCTCCTTTCTGTTTCTTTTTCACTTTCCCTTCCCATCACCAACTTTCTGGTCTTTTTTCTGTTTCTCCTTAGAGTCCAGTGGTGGGGAGAAACTTGTCAGTCCAGTCCTTTGCCATTTTTCCTGTTGGAGAAAGACTCGTCAGCTTTTGGCTGGCTCACAGATTGGCTTTCCTTGGGTCAGGACCTGCCCTTTTCCCTGCCAGCTTCAGAAGCTTAACAGAGTGCAAGTGTGCAGTGGTGGTAAATAAATAGTAAGGAACACAGAGCAGTCCTAGAGGTGTGCCTCGATCTGCTGATGAGAAAATCCAATGCTGTCATCCAGCCCAGGTCTCAGTGGAATGGACCTCTCTGTTCAGTAGGATCCCCCTCCTGCTGCGTGGTTCATGGCATGTTTCTGTTCGATGCTTTGCCATCTGTAGGATTCTAATTCTGTATTTATTTGGTTTTTTGGGTTCTTTTATTTTTTGAGACAGAGTCTCGCTCTGTCACCCAGGCTGGAGTGCAGTGGCGTGACCCCAACTCTCTGCAGCCTCTGCCTGCCAGGCCGAGGGAGATCCTCCCACCTCAGCCTCCCACGCAGCTGGGGCTATAGGCATGCACCACCATGCCAGCTAATTTTTGTATTTTTGGTAGAGACAGGGTTTCATCGTGTTGCCCAGGCTGGTCTTGAACACCTGAGCTCAAGCAATCTATTTGCCTTGGCCTCCCAAAGTGCTGGGATTACAGGTGTCAGCCACCACGGCCGGCCTTCTCATTTGTTTTTTTATAAGGAAGCTATCTCTTCTTCCCTACCCAACTAAGGGTATTCTTTTCCCTTTCGCCACTTTGCTCACGTCCTATATTCCTTCAACTTCATTAATGAATCCATTTAGAAGCAGTGAAGAAGGCGAGTCAGAAAGCTAAAAAGAAATACCTACAGGAATACTCAGAGCGATCTGAGTATTTTCTTTAGTTTGTTAGCTCTTTGGAGCTTTGAAACTGGAAAGACCCAGGGAGTGGTGTGAAGAAAGAGACTGAGCAGTAAGAAACAGGAACAGTGAGCTAAGGGAGATGGAGTAGTGGGGACAAATTCTGGCACATTCTCTCCACACTCTGGGTAGACAGAGGAGGGAGGATGGAGCACCCACAGTCGGGGTATGTTGGTGACAGCGTTTTCCCACCAAGCAGTGTAACAAGTGGCTGATTTGGGGGAAAGATGAGCTTAACAAATGAGAGAATGTGTTTATTATTTGATGTAGGTGGGTTATTTGCTTCATTTTTCAAATCAGTATATATAATCAAGAATATTCAGCATGTTTGAATAGACAGAGCTGGAACTCTTTCATTAACATCTCTGGCACCTTTAGTTTTAGCCCTGAACATTTTATCTTAAAATTAAACATTACCAAATGCCTTAGTTTATTTCATTTATTAAATTTATATTCTTATTTGTTATTTATATCAGCTTCCAATCAGAAGACTATACAACCTCCTAGGGTAAGTTAAAGTTTATTAAATGAATTGTGAATGATCATTTGAGGGATTAGACTGAGGAAATTGGTAATTGAGATATTTTGCTATCTGTTTAGTGTCACATCAAATTAAGAGAAGTTTGAAGTCATTGCATGACCTTTGCATGAATGGGCCCAGTTCTATTTTAAAACCTGTGTTTGGTCATTTTAGTATCAATGGGATGGAATACATGATTTCTTAAGATTGTACTGACTTCTCACACCCAGAACTGCAAAGTAGGAATAATGGCTATATTATCTCTGCAATCAGAAGGAAGCTGATTCCAATATATCGCCTCACCTCTTGGATTCATTGGATATGCATACACAGAATGACAATTTCAGGCTTAAAAATGAGGAGAAATTCATACTAAATTGACATCATTAAAAATGATAATTATAAAAACAAATGTAAATATTGCTGAAAACATCTATTCGGAGTTATGATTCGATCCCCTCCCATACAAATGTTTTACACATTTTTTCCCTTAAAACTGTGCTTAAGGTTTCATTGTACCTTAGATACCTTATTAAGCCATCTGAGAAAATTCCAAGAAAGGAGTAATTTTAGGAGGGCATAAATGAAGAGAAAAGCATGTTTATAAACATAGACTTATCACGGTGACAGGCCCAACGGCTATTTTGTGGAGATAAGCTCTGGAAAGGATTATATTGTACTTAGCTTCCTTTTACGGAGTGATGATAGATTTATCTGGAATGCCAAAGAGAGTCTTCTGTCTGTGGCCGGAGGTAGAGGTCACATATGCTTCTAAGTCTGACAAGCCTCAGTGTGCTTAAAGGGCAGGTGGGGCGGGTATGTGTGTCGACCACAGGAGTATATTCTAGAAAGATTTGTGCCATAGCTACGTTGGTCACAAGAGGCCAGCAACTTAACCGGACCTGTAAATCCTAACACATTTTCTTTCCTGGTTACTGAGCGCAATTTGCGATACTTAAAGATGATTGTGTTTTGCTTCCACCTCTTCACTGTATTATTTATTCTGTTGTTGCTATTTATGCTTGCACTTTAATATTTTTAGAAGTTAGAATTTCTTGAGCTGAGAGTGGTGAAGTGGGAAATTCTGTTGAGAAAAATAATATTAAGAGAATAATGCAATTATTACTAAACTATTAACCAGACTTGGCAAGCTTTGCTTTAACATTTATAGCCTTATTTGATGGTTTTTTTTTTTTTTGGACTGTAGGATTTACTGCTTACTACATAGTTTAAATATTAGCATATATAAGTTTTACTATAAAAGGACATGACAAATTATATTTTTATGTAAATATATTTTAAATATTTTTCAGAAAGCTGTAGAGGAACCCCTTAATGGTATGTGGTTATTTCACTCTTAATCCCTTACCAGATCATAATTTGAACTGGCCCGCAAAACTGTAGAATGTCCCGTCTATGCCTTAGGAAGAATATAGAGTTTTTTTCCTCTTTTCCTCTTGCCTTGGCATCTCTACTCTTGATTATTCATCAAGAATTATTGGCTGGGCACTGTGGCTCACACCTGTAATCCCAGCACCTTGGGAGGCCGAGGCAAGCAGATCATGAGGTCAAGAGATTGAGACCATCCTGGCCAACATGTTGAAACCCTGTCTCTACTGAAAATACAAAAATTAGCTGGGCGTGGTGGTGCGTGCCTGTATTCCCAGCTACTCGGGAGGTCGAGGCAGGAGAATTACTTGAACCCAGAATGTGGAGGTTGCAGTGAGTCGAGATCGTGCCACTGCACTCCAGCCTGGCGACAGAGCAAGACTCCATCTCAAAAAAAAGAAAAAAGAATTATGAATATTTTATAATTCTCACCTGTAGGAAAAATGCACATTCTGTGTCTAAGTAGTTGCTTACCTTAGCCAAGTGCTATATGGGCAAGGAGATCGTTGCCTTTTGGTACTGGCTCAGATGAAGTGTGACACCCCCTAGTAGAGAAGGATCCCAATTACTTCCAATTTCTGATTTACACGTTTTAGAAAGATACACGCTGTTGCCACAGAGTGAGACCAAAACATCTCATTTCCTTTCTTTGTAAACCTAGATCTGATTTCCCAGCTAAGTCTGTTTCCTTTGTGAATGCTGTGGGTATGATCCACAAAAAGGCTACATAATAAAATGATAGCTTTACAATTAATTTGGCTGTAGAGTTGTAGACTAGTTAGCATATCATGGCATATTTGTTGATTTAGAAATGATTTCCAATTGTGGAACCTTACTAACTGCCTGCTTGGCTTGTTACTAATCCTTAGCATTCAAAGAATCAAAAGGAATGATGAATGATGGTAAGTATAAACTGCACTTAATAATTATAGATCAGTTAAAACACGGACATTGAAAAACAAAAAAGCTTCTTGAAAATGTGGCTCTTTTTTAGTAAAAGGGACACTGTCAGATAATAAAGGTTCACATTTCTTGATGTATATAACTTAAATCTACTTCGCTAAAAATTGCAAAACTACTACTATAAAAGCTGTAGGGTGTCACGAATCAGACTCCAGTCATATGGCTCTCAGCAAAGAGAAATTACCACTTTTTGTAAAACGTTTTTCAGATTCAGTGTCTGGTGACTGTAAACTGCCTTTTATAAGGCACATAAATAATCTGCCACAGATCTTTATCATTTTGACAAAGTTTCTTTTTTGCTTGTGTTGGTGATTTTGTTGCTTTTAACCCATGGGGACTTAACATCTCTGCTTTTCCAATCAGGAGCTTGGTTCTAACCTTTTGGGAGATGATTAAAGAGCGAGAGAGAGAGAAAGAGAGATGTTTTGTCCTGAGCTTTTGCTGCTGATGCTGCTGCTTTTTTTTTTTTTTTTTTTTAAGGACTCTGGGCTAATAACTTCTAATCTTTATAGAATATTTCAAAGATATATATTTGTTCTTAAAGATACATAGGTTTGAGATATTGAGTGCTACAAGCGTTCATTTTGGTTTTACCTTAACATATTATGATTCCTCAGTTTTGTTGGCATTTAGTATCAAAAACATCTTCTTACCTTTGATATTTATAATCACTCCTCGGTCATGTAAATAGTTTGCTTTATATTTTACTGTTTTAAAGTCTGTGACGTTACCTGCCCACTTCTGTAGCAAAGTGCAGCATTTAACTCAGGAAGCTATATTCCCCCAAGTACCATTAATATTTGCATAAGATTAAAAACACTTCATGCATTGGTGAACAAAGTTTAAAACCATGTATATTCAAAATGGAGTCACAGAATGATCCTACTTTTGTACGTTTGTGTCACAGCCTTTAAAAGCATGTTTTGTTATGTAAGCCATTACCCTCCTAAAAAAGACTTCAAGGAATAAATTCACAGGAATAAACTAAAAGATATTAAAAAAACAAAAAACAACTGGTACCAGGAATTGTGGCATGGTTTGTTCCAGTAACTGTGGCGTGGCATGGTTTGTTCCAGTAACTGTGGCATGGTTTGTTAATGTTTACAGTCTGATGTCCTTTTTTTTTTTTTTTTTTTTTCTATGTCCTTTCCTTTTCCTTGGTGGTGTCATTGTTCTGTAGTTGTATGAAGAAACTAAACTTTTCTCCATTTTCAGGAAAGCAATCTAAGAATCTTGAGTGCCTCTTCCTTTGTTAATTTCTCTTAAGATGTGACTTTTTTAAACTACTGCATCAGGAAATATTGTAAATCAGTTTTGCCTTGAATATTTGTGATGAAATCTACGATGATCTTCAAGATTCCCTTAATTTTGCTAATATTCACCTGATCAGCATTTGTTTTTAAAATGTCTGTCTGGCGGGTGCTTCCCACTGACAGCTGCTCAGTGCTCACAGTGTGTCTGCCTTGTCAATGAATGAGGTTCAAGGTGCTTCCCAGGGATCAGAGTCAGTACCGTTTTTCTCTTTCATCTACAGCTGATCAGATGTTTATTTTACTTACATTAACTGAATGGTGGAGATCCAAAGTGAATATTATAGAATATTATTCTAGGATCAATGTCTTTTGCTTTGAAAAATCAACATCTCTTGGCTTTTCCTCAGCCAACCGAGCAAACAGAGATAATCAGACTGTGTTGACTTTTCACTTTGATTTGGCATTGGCCTTTTTCTTACTGAAATTAAAAAGGCTAATGATCCGCCTGGTTTCTGTCTCTGACCTTTGCAGATGTATTTTCTTAATTTTTAGATACTATATATCTGAAACTATTTTTTAATGCATCAACTTTTTAATGGCTAGAAAATAGACACGAATAGTGATTATATGTTCATTTTTCAATTTTCCAGAATAACTGAAGTGAAGTGATGGACTCCGATTTGGAGAGTAGTAAGACGTGAAAGGAATACACTTGTGTTTAAGCACCATGGCCTTGATGATTCACTGTTGGGGAGAAGAAACAAGAAAAGTAACTGGTTGTCACCTATGAGACCCTTACGTGATTGTTAGTTAAGTTTTTATTCAAAGCAGCTGTAATTTAGTTAATAAAATAATTATGATCTTTGTTGTTTGCCCAATTGAGATCCAGTTTTTTGTTGTTATTTTTCATCAATTAGGGGCAAAAGTAAAATGGACAATTTCCAAGAATGATGCCTTTCAGATCCTAGGGCCTCTGGTCTCTAGGTAACCAGTTTAAATTGGTTCAGGGTGATAACTACTTAGCACTGCCCTGGTGATTACCCAGAGATAGCTATGAAAACCAGTGGCTTCCATCAAACCTTTGCCAACTCAGGTTCACAGCAGCTTTGGGCAGTTATGGCAGTATGGCAGTAGCCGAGATGTGTCCGCCACTTCTGGGTCAAGGGAATAATAAATTAAGTACAGGCAGGAATTTGGTTGGGAGCATCTTGTATGCCATCTCTATATGATGTGATATTGATGGAGATAGTGGTCCTCATTCTTGGGGGTTGCCATTCCCACATTTCCCCTTCAACAAACAGTGTAACAGGTCCTTCCCAGATTTAGGGTACTTTTATTGATGGATATGTTTTCCTTTTATTCACATAACCCCTTGAAACTCTGTCTTGTCCTCCTGTTACTTGCTTCTGCTGTACAAGATGTAGCACCTTTTCTCCTCTTTGAACATGGTCTAGTGACACGGTAGCACCAGTTGCAGGAAGGAGCCAGACGTGTTCTCAGAGCACTTTGTTCACACTTTTCAGCAAAAATAGCTATGGTTGTAACATATGTATTCCCTTCCTCTGATTTGAAGGCAAAAATCTACAGTGTTTCTTCACTTCTTTTCTGATCTGGGGCATGAAAAAGCAAGATTGAAATTTGAACTATGAGTCTCCTGCATGGCAACAAAATGTGTGTCACCATCAGGCCAATGGGCCAGCCCTTGAATGGGGGTTTATTACTGTTGTATCTATGTTGCATGATAAACATTCATCACCTTCCTCCTGTAGTCCTGCCTCGTACTCCCCTTCCCCTATGATTGAAAAGTAAACAAAACCCACATTTCCTATCCTGGTTAGAAGAAAATTAACGTTCTGACAGTTGTGATCGCCTGGAGTACTTTTAGACTTTTAGCACTCGTTTTTTTACCTGTTTGTGGGTGTGTGTTTGTATGTGCATATGTATGAGAAGGGCACATGCATCTTCTGTATGGACAAAGGTGGGGTACCTACAGGAGAGCAAAGGTTAATTTTGTGCTTTTAGTAAAAACATTTAAATACAAAGTTCTTTATTGGGTGGAATTATATTTGATGCAAATATTTGATCACTTAAAACTTTTAAAACTTCTAGGTAATTCGCCACGCTTTTTGACTGCTCACCAATACCCTGTAAAAATACGTAATTCTTCCTGTTTGTGTAATGAGATATTCATATTTGTAGTTGCATTAATAATAGTTATTTCTTAGTCCATCAGATGTTCCCGTGTGCCTCTTTTATGCCAAATTAATGGTCATATTTCATGTTGGGACCAAGTAGTTTGCCGATGGCAAACCTAAATTTATGACCTGCTGAAGCCTCTCGGAAAACTGAACATACTAGCAAGACAGCGCTTCTTGAAAAAAAGAAATGTATACACAAATATATACGTATATCTATATATACGTATATCTATACACACATGTATATTATTCCCTGATTGTGTAGCTGTCCAAAATAATAACATATATAGAGGGAGCTGTATTCCTTTATACAAATCCGATGGCTCCTGCAGCACTTTTTCCTTCTGAAAATATTTACACTTTGCTAACATAGTTTGTTACTTTAAAAATCAGTTTTGATGAAACGAGGGAAAAGCAGATGGACTTGAAAAACATCCAAACCCCTATTAGGAAACGTATGAAAATCTTTATAGTAAAATCTTTTATAAACTAAAGTTGTACCTTTTATTATGTAGTAAACTCTCATTTATTTGGGGTTCACTCTTGGATCTCATCCATCCATTGTGTTCTCTTTAATGCTGCCTGCCTTTTGAGGCATTCACTGCCCTAGACAATGCCACCAGAGGTAGTGGGGGAAATGCCAGATGAAACCAACTCTTGCTCTAACTAGTTGTCAGCTTCTCTGGATAAGGGACCACAGCAGCAGGAGTCCTCCTGCTTGGGCATCATTGGGCCAGTTCTTTCTCTTTAAATCAGATTTGTAATGGCTCCCAAATTCCATCGCATTACATTTAAATTGCAGACAATGTTTTGCACATTATGTATCTGTTTTGTCCCATAATATGCTTTTTACTCCCTGATCCCAGTTTCTGCTGTCGACTCTTCCATTCAGTTTTATTTATTGTCTGTTCTCACAGTGACACCATTTGTCCTTTTCTGCAACAACCTTTCCAGCTGCTTTTGCCAAATTCTATTTGTCTTCTCCTTCAAAACATTCTTCTCCAGCCTTGCAGCCACTTCCCCCAGCTCTCCTTTGCAGTCTCTCTCCATCTGTGTAGCTGCTCTTTTATCTCTTAACTTACCATTCCTACAGTACTTTATGCATCTTTGCTTAGTTCTATTAGTTTTTTGGTCTTGCTCCTCTCCCTTGATTTTAAAATTCCTTCTATAGCTAGAGCTTTTCTTTCTTCCATTCTCTCTTCCTGCAGTGTTTTGCATACATCAGAAGCTAGGTACATAAGTTAAATGATTGAGAGTTGGCTGTATTTAGATTTATCACTTTTTAATAGGATGAGCTTGAGAGTTTTCTTGTCTTTTTTTTTTTTTTTTTTTTTGACGAATTTCACATGCTCTAAAAACCTTCAGAGGTGATTATTTTTCTCCTGGAAACTCCAGGTCCATTCTGTTTAAATCCCTAAGAACGTCAGAATTAAAATAACGGTCTTTCCCATAATTGGAAATATTTCTTTTTTCCGGATGCTGTAGTCAATTTAGTAAGTGACCACCAAATTGTTATTTGCACTAACAAAGCTCAAAACACGATAAGTTTACTCCTCCATCTCAATAATAAAAATTAAGCTGTAATCAACCTTCTAGGTTTCTCTTGTCTTAAAATGGTATTCAAAAAGGGGGATCTGTGGTGTGTGTGTGGAAACACATACTCCTTAATTTACCTGTTGTTGGAAGCTGGAGAAATGATTGTCGGGCAACCGTTTATCTTTTATTGTATTTTATTTGGTTGAGGGATTTTTTTATAAACAGTTTTACTTGTGTCATATTTTAAAATTACTAACTGCCATCACCTGCTGGGGGTCCTTTGTTAAGTCATTTTCAGTGACTAATAGGGATAATCCAGGTAACTTTGAAGAGATGAGCAGTGAGTGACCAGGAAGTTTTTCTGCCTTTAACTTTGACAGTTCTTAATTATGATCATCGAAAACCAGCTTTCTCATAAATTTCTCTTTTTGAAAAAAAGAAAGCATTTGTACTAAGCTCCTCTGTAAGACAACATCTTAAATCTTAAAAGTGTTGTTACCATGGCTGGTGAGAGAAGAAAACATTTTGTTTTTATTAAATGGAGCATTATTTACAAAAAGCCATTGTTGACAATTAGATCCCACATCGTATAAATATCTATTAACCATTCTAAATAAAGAGAACTCCAGTGTTGCTATGTGCAAGATCCTCTCTAGAGAGCTTTTTTGCATAGCAATTAAAGGTGTGCTATTTGTCAGTAGCCATTTTTTTGCAGTGATTTGAAGACCAAAGTTGTTTAACAGCTGTGTTACCGTTAAAGGTTTTTTTTTTTATATGTATTAAATCAATTTATCACTGTTTGAAGCTTTGAATATCTGCAATCTTTGCCAAGGTACTTTTTTATTTAAAAAAAAACATAACTTTGTAAATATTACCCTGTAATATTATATATACTTAATAAAACATTTTAAGCTATTTTGTTGGGCTATTTCTATTGCTGCTACAGCAGACCACAAGCACATTTCTGAAAATTTTAATTTATTAATGTATTTTTAAGTTGCTTATATTCCAGGTAACAATGTAAAGAATGATTTAAAATATTAATTATGGATTTTTTGAGTATAATATCCAATAAGCTTTTAATTAGAGCAGAGTTTTAATTAAAAGTTTTAAACCAGTCCAATGTGTTTCATAATTATTTTTTAATTTTCTCCATGGCACAGTGAAAACATCACATGAGAAAGCAGGAGACCTGGGTGCTAGTCCTGGCTACACTACCAGCTAGCAGAGGACCTGGGAAAGCTACTTCCCTGGATCTCAGTGTCTGTCTCTACCTGTAGAATGAGATAAGTCTCTTCAAGACTGAAATGTATGGTTCTCCATTTTAATTATCAGTTAGGACTGTTTTGATTACAAGTGAAAGAAAACTTAAATCTAAGAAAAATGGGATCTGCTGGCTAACGTAACCTGAAAATTCAGACATGCAACTGGATCCTGGGCCTCCGAAAAGTGTGATAAGGACACGATGTCTTGCCAGCTCTCAGCTTTACTGTCCTTCATGTGGCTTTACTCTCCCAGGTTTCCTGTGATGGCAAATGGCCAGCGGCAGTCCCAAACCCATTTTCTCCCAGGTTCAGGGAGAGTAGAGGGGTGAAAAAGAGCACATGTCTCTCTCTCTTAATAGTCCTGTCCACCCTGGGTTGCACCTCACCTCAGTGCTCTGACTGAGTCATGTGCCATGCCTCCTTCAGTCACTGAGGCCAAGCGTCTCTGGTGCTCTGATCGGGCCTGGCTGACTCCTGAGTCTAGACTGGAGTGGAGGTTCTGGCCTCCATTGGAGCACATGTACCTGGCTGGAGGTGCCAGGCGCAGGGAAGTTCACCTGAAGCAAACTCGGGGGGTCTTTCCAGATGATGAGATTTGATTTGAGGCACAGTATTCCTAGTCAACGCTTCATTCCTTCAGGTCTGTACTCTATGATTCTGCATTATATGTGTGATTGTAGACCATTTGAACAGAAAGTAATATTTGCAGCAAAATACCGTCTCATTCCTTACCTCATAGGCAATTTAAATTTTATGCACTTATGAGAACTTTTCACTCTCAGCAGGGGTAACTAATGGAGTTCAGAAAGCATTTAATGGCCTGCCTCCTGCACTGAAAGCTGCTCTGTGCAGCACACAACTGTACTCAACTTGATTGAACTCCCACGGAGGGGTAGGCTTCCAAACGCAACTGAATTTCATTTTGGTGCAGCACCTGTCCACCTCAAGGCCTTAGCTTTGATAGCTTTAGAAAATAATGGCTACGGTAACACTATGCAGGTAAGACATGATTTTACCGGTGGCTCAGAGATTTAAGCACAATTGGCAGTGTTTGGTGTTAGAAGTAATCTTTATTTTTTGTAAGCTTCACACTAAGTACCCATTCACCAAATCAGAGGGAAATGAAGTATTTACTCCTAAGTTAGGGATTATTGGCCTGGTTATTTTATGTATCTATGACTACATAGAACAGTGGGGCTAATGATTGGAACTCTATGTACTTAGCAAGTATTTAATCACTTGAATAGCAGGCAGCAACTTTTCAGCTCTGATGATAGCCAGTTGTGAAAGACTAGGCATATTTTCCAAATCTGGATGATGAGAAATGCTTGGTAAGAAGTCCAGTTTGGAGAGAAGTGATTTGTAAATCTAAAGACGGCAGTCTTATGTCAGTTTTGAAGCCAGACTGCAAGACTGCTACCATTCCTCACTTAATGGACAGGCTTTCTGGAAGCCTCTACTGAAAATAATCTTATCTGATCGTAGGCCTCCCCTAATAAAAAGCAAAACTATAATGTTGCTTCCTACTTTTCTCTGGGTTGCCTAAGAAATTCTTCAAGATTAACAGCCTGTAAGTGGTTTGACTTTCTAAACAAATGGATTATTTAAAAAATTTAAACGTATTGTTTATAACACAAGCCGGACACTGCCTCACTGCCTTACCCAGCACTTAGGGAGGCTGAGGCAGGTGGATTGCTTGAGGCCAGGAATTTGAGACCAGCCTGGGCAACATGGCAAAATCCTGTCTCTACAAAAAATACAAAAGATAGCTGGGGGTGCTGGTGGGCACCTGTAGTCTCAGTTACTTGAGAGGCTGAGGTGGAAGGATCGCTTGAGCCCTGGATAGAGGCTGCAGGAAGCCATGATCACACCACTGCACTCCAGCCTGGGAGACAGAGCGAGACCCTGTCTCAAAGAATAATAATAATAATTAAAATAACACAGCATGGAATATGTCTTTTGTGGAGCTCTCTAATTTTTACTCATTTTTATTAAAAGTACTGTTTGTGAAGGGTGTTGTGGTTAAGCTGCACTGTGGGCAGAGTGAACCCCTGTGTCTCTACCAATCATCATATATGTCACAGATTCTGTGAGGAAATATGTCTCTGGCATGCTAACTGGGAACAACTAGACCCTTTGCTCTCCCTACCATTGCAGCCTCCTCCCCCAGCAGTTGCAGGACTAGCGGCCCCACCATATGGGATGAGAGCCCTGTGTCGGCTGCCTTCAGCCCCTGCCTCCCAGGCAGCTCATTCTAGGAATGCTCCGTATACTCTGCAGAGTTTTCATCCACAGCTCAACCTAATGTTTTTGGAATGTGATGTTTATAAGTGTCACTTGGGCAAGTTGTATATATTTGGTAACCCGAATAAACCTTTATTGCAATACTATCAAGTATTCACTTCTCACAATTGAATTGGTTAGGTACATATCTTAGATTTTTAAATTTGATTATCATGAATTCAGTAGAGCCCACGTCTCTTCCTGTCTTTAGCTATATGCCTAGCTATCAGTGGCAGTGGGAATTGTCTGCTAACAACTATTACTACAGGGAACAGAAAAGATTACCATGGATCCTGTGCGAGAATATGTTTGAAAGCATCCACAAAAATCAGTTTTTCTCATTTCTGCTCAAGGAAAGTGGTCAGAAAATTACAGAACCTTTCTGCTTTAAGCTGATGATGATAGAAGATGGGGCATTTATTAATTGCCTAAAAGAATGATCCTTGAAGTCATATCGAAATTTTTTTTTTTTTAGTTTTTTTCAAAAACACTCTAGTAAAATTAATTTTTTTTTTTTTTTTTTTTTTTTTTTTTGAGACAAAGTCTCACTCTTGTCCCCCAGGCTGGAGTGCAATGGCAGGATCTCAGCTCACTGCAACCTCTGCCTCCCAGGTTCAAGAGATTCTCCTGCCTCAGCCTCCCGAGTAGGTGGGATCACAGGTGCCCGCCACCACCCCCGGTTAATTTTTGCGTTTTTAGTAGAGACACGGTTTCACCATGTTGGCCAGGCTGGTCTCGAACTCCTGACCTCAGGTGATCCCCCTGCCTGGGCCTTCCAAAGCGCTGGGATTACAGGCGTAAGTCACCGCACCCAGCCGAGTAAAATTAAATATTCTTGTATTATTTTTATGTCTCTGGAAAGGTATTAAATTCGTTTTCCCGGAAAAAGCTTCGCTGAAGGGCTTGGCTGGACTAGTTTCCCATAGCTCATCCTTGGGCCTTCTGGGCAGAATCGCTTTTCTTTATTGTGTGGATAGATCAGACTCAGTACAGAGACCAACAGGCTCTCCGCCTTCTCCTCAGAAGCAACTGGTATTCTCCAGAGTACTCATAAGGTGACAGGCCCCAGAACAGATGTTTCGTGTGTGCCAGAGCCTCCAGGGAGGCCACTCCGTTGCTGTAACAGTGCTAATGAGGCCAGGTTGCCAGTGGGTCCTCACCTGACCCAGTTACTTATTTATATGACTCCATCTTACTCTTCAAGGCTTGAAAGTGCCCTGTTTGGGCCAGGTGTCTTCACAGGGAGAAAAGCGGCGTTCCACGGTCACAGCCAGGTGAGTGCACTCGGCCGTCGGTATGGGCGTCCAAGGAGCGCAGGGCCGTGGAGGGTAAAACGCTGTCTGCGAAACCTCGCCTCTAACTGCCTTGCTCAAAGCAACCCGCCGCAGAGGTCGAGAGTGTCATTTACTCATAGAAAGAACAGTTCTTTCTCCCCCACCCCTGAGAAGCAAAGCCACCATAATGATTTTCACTATCTATAGGAAATTTTTTTTTTTCTTTTTTCCCAAGACGGAGTCTCGCTTTGTCACCCAGGCTGGAGTGCAGTGGCCGGATCTCTGCTCACTGCAAGCTCCGCCTCCCGGGTTCCCGCCATTCTCCTGCCTCAGCCTCCCGAGTAGCTGGGACCAGGCGTCCGCCACCTCGCCTGGCTAATTATTTGTGTTTTTAATAGAGACAGTTTCGCCGTGTTAGCCAGGATGGTCTCGATCTCCTGACCTCGTGATCTAGCCACCTCAGCCTCCCAAAGTGCTGGGATTACGGGCGTGAGCCACCGCGCCCGGCGGAAAAAATTTTTTTAATCAAAAACGAAACGAAATTCCTGATTCAACACATTCCAAGGGCTGTCCAAATCAGCCTGGCAGTGACACCAGCACTGGTGGAAACCACATTTTATGAGTCTGCCTTTACTCGTCCTCCTGGGCATTTTTTATTCTTCAAACTGGAGATAAAAATAAGAGTTGGTCTCTCAAGGTTAGGAGGAGGAGAGCAGCATATGTTCTTCAAAAGACTCAATAAGATAATAGATTTTTTAAAAAGCTGTTGCTAGTGTAACTTACTTATAGTTTCAAAGGGCTTTTTAAAAATGAAATCTTTGCAAGCAATAGTAAAGAAATCCAGAACCCCCTGAGGAGATGGTTAGAGTCCTGTCAGGGATTTAAATCTAATTATTAGCCTGAAAGTAAAAAGGAGAAAGAACTGGCCAAGTGTCAGCCGGAAAACAATAATCGCCATGGTGGTGTTCAGCAGCCCAGTTATTAGTGCCTTCGAGGATAGTTCAGCACATTTATTCTTGCCCTTGAGAGACAGCCACAGAAGCGTCGAAGTTTTCTGATAATTGCTTCTTTTTCCACGGAGTAGAAGTGCTTCCTGTGCTCCTAGGTTTCATCTCTTCTGAGCACCTGATGAAAGACATTGGCTGTTGGTGCAGGCGCTTAGAAGAGAGGCAGTGTGCACAGAGCTGAGTGCCCCAGCCTGCACTTCCCCACCTGTGTGACCTGGTGCACATAACCTGACTTCTCTGTGCCTCAATGTCTTCATTTGTAAAATGGAGATAAAATGTGAAGATTAAATTAGAGAAAGCATGTCAGGTGGGTAGCATGGTGCCTGGCTCAATGTGAGCTCTCAATACATGTAAGCTGTTTGTCTTTGTCCTCTTATTATACTTTAGCCAAGGTGAAAAATCTTACCATGACACAGTCTAACAATGAACATAACATATGCTGGAATATGTATTTTCCTATGCTAGATTATTGCCAAAGAAGCAAACAGGACACAAAATGACTGAGAATATAAAATAATATAACAAGTGCAGCTAAGTTGCAGACATGTTCACTCCAAGCACAATATTCACGTTAGGCTACCCTCTGGTTCCCTTAGTGAAAGCAGAGGACAGAAAGTGACATTTGGCATTGGGTAATCCTATTTGCCCTTTCCTGGAATGCAAAGAAGGTGGAAGGAAAGGCGCCCGCTCCTGTAGCACACGAAGAGGCTTTCGGACCCGGCGCCTCCTGCCAACTCATTCGTTTATTTATTCATGTCAGTGACAGATTCTCAAGACCTCTGAAAATATGTTAAGAGCAGGCTCTCCAATCACACCAGAAAGAATATGATTAGGAACTTAGAGCTGTCTTCAGGCTAATAACCAGCAGAAACTAAATCCAAGTATTTGGGAGTGAAGATGGATGTTGAAAATATTGAGGCCTAGTAAATATTATTTAGCAAATGGAAGTATTTCAGTTGGGGGTTTTGATAAGGCTTAGGTTTATACTGTAATCAGCCTGCTCTCTTCTCTAAAATGATTAGAGTCCTTGTTCCATCAGTCCTCCTGAGTGGCTGTGGAACGCAGAAAAGGCAGTTGGTGACATGCTGTGATTTGGAAGTGGCTTCTATTTACCTCTTCTCCACCTACTCATATGGCCACGGATGGTGCCCAGTTCAAGCAGGAATAAAACACCATGCAGGGCTAACTGGCCTAAGTCCTTCGAGTGGAGCACAGAAACTTGCTTTAAGAAAGCCTGATTAAAGGCTCCGAGTCCATTTGAAGGCATGGTTTTCTATTAAGCCTTTAATGCTACAGAAGTATATATTTTCCATATAGAGGGAACTAAACTGTCCTAATATGAAGGCATTTTAGCTCCTGACTCCCAACTTGGCCAGAGATGTGTGGTGAATCAATATGTCACATTCCATTAAAAGATGCTTCCCTGTTTGTGTTTGTTTGGTGTTTAGAAATGCAATAACTATACTAGAGTTCTTTGTTAGGCTGTCGTCTGCTTCTCAGGGAACAGAAAGTGATGCAAAGAGCCAATCTCAACACCGTAATTATATCAGAAAGCGTATGCTTGTGTCCTTCATTAGGAACATTGCCATTCTATGCTACCAAATGAAGAGGATCTTATTGACACCTCCCTCTTGCTTCTGCCTCCGAACCAATCCCTGCTTCCTTCCACCCAAAAATAAAAGGACACTCAGTTATGGCATTATCAATGAATTTTTAGTGGGTAGGATGTTCTGAGCAGTGAAAACTATAAATAAATTGGTTCTACACTGGAATTAGCTGTGGAACCGGAAAGATAAACACAGGACAACTAATTGCAGCCGCACGATTAACAAGAATGTTGTTCTAAGGAGAGGAAAAAGTCAACAGCATTAATGAAAATTAAGCAGTATCTCAGTGGTACTAGTAAATAAATATATGTCTATGTTTAATTAAAAGCAAGACCCAATTATGTCTCACTTCTTACCGAGCTACTTAAATCGAGACAGTCTAATGTCAAATGAGAAAAATCAACTCAGGACACTGTCGTCTGCATTTAATCAAGACTTCCGTGTCTCACACAAGCTTTTAAGATGGGTAGCGGTAGGAGTATAAGCAGGAGTCTCATGCAAACTTCCCATTGCCCTGCAGTGGACAGGTCTGTAGATCTCCAGTTGGAGTATAGAAATCTTCTAGAAGAATGTGACTGTAAAGCCACTTCTATAACTTACTCTGTGATTCTGATGAAAAGATACCATGTTGGGCTAATATAAGCAAAGCTTGTATCTAGAGCTATAGCTAAAAGTATCAGTGTGGTGTTATTTTTTTCTGGCAATAAAAGCAATACATAAATGCTCAGCAAAACGTTGACTTAGGATTTTGCTTCTTTTCAACTAAATTTTAGTACACAGTAAATGTCAGATGTGCAGAAGTCAGATTAGGGGGCAGGGGTTGTTTCTACCTGCTTTGTCTAAATACCTTACCACAGTCAATTTCCTTAGTTGTTTTGTGTCTACCCCCATTAACTAAAAACCCAAGGTAAGATAATCTTGCTTGCTGAGTTTAATGACCGTTCTCTCCTAGGTGAAGGGGATGGGGTAAGAGGCAGAAACCCCTCTCTCCAGAGGAATCTGAAGAGACAGTGTGCTTTGATGACCCCGGGGGTGCAGGAAGGAGCTGGGGCCCAAGCAGACAATGACTATGCCTGGCCCTGGAGTTGCATACTTGGCCGTTACTCTATCATTTCTTGTCTCACTTCCTCTCACTTGTCAGGAATATTGCCAGGATTGGTGAAAGAGACAAGTGAGATACCACGTCAAATAAAGCCAAATCCTTGAAAGAAAGATGTGATGGTCCACAAATCACGGTCATTTCTTATTTCACTAGTAATGATGCAAATGTCTTTCTTTTCTTTATCTCACAAGGTTTTTTTGCGTGTTTTTTTTTTAATCTTTCATGAAAGGCTCATCATTTATTGACTCCCTTACCCTGGAAATAACATTATCAGAAGCTATTTGTTGAGCATTTATTCTGTGCTGGGCACTATGCAAGGCCTAAGAAGACAGTCAGGATCAGACACTGTCCCTCCAAGATGGGAGATATAAATTTAGTACATTTTTTACTTTCTCTGAACTTTGATCCCCTCATTTATTACATAGGACATTTTTTAAAATAGTGATACATACATTCTGGATTTTTTTTTTTTTTTTTTTCCTGAAACAGGGTACTGCTCTGTCACCAAGGCTGGAGTGTAATAGCATGATCATGACTCACTGCAGCCTTGATCTCCTGGGCTCAAGCAATCCTCCTGCCTCAGCCTCCCAAGTAGCTGGGACTACAGGCATGCACCAGTATACTGGCTAAGTTTTTAAAAAACATTTTGTAGAGACATAGAGACTGGGTCTTACTATGTAGCCCATGCTGGCCTCAAACTCCTGGGCTCTAGCAATCCGCCTGCCTTGGCCTCCCAAACAGCTGGCATTACAGGTGTGAGCCACCATGCCTGGCCCTGGAAATATTTTGAAGACTACATAAAATAATGTATATAAAAGAGCCTAGTGGAATATAACTAGGAGCTCAACAAATGTTAAACTTTTTTTTCCCCCAGTCATAAGCAGGAAAAGAAAAATATTAAATCCATACATTTCCCCATTTTTTAAGAGTTTTTTTTTTTTAAGGGTGGTGTTGGGAGAAACCTGAAACTTTTGATTAAAAAAAATAGCTACTTAGGATTAAATAGCAAATCGTATGTCAGAAATCACAGGACAAACAATTCTTTCAGCCAAGCTTTTTCTGTCAGGATACCTGCCAGAGGGGAGCAGACCCTTCGCTGGCAGTGAGAAAGGTGCTCGTTTGAATCAAGCAACAGGCCAATGAAAATTGGTGGAGAGCCATGGAAATGCCACTGCCAGGTCTGTCCCTCATGACCTGATAGGCACTTTGGACATGGGCGACTCCAGACCCTGGTGACAAAATAAGCAACAGACCCTTTTCCGGGTGGATCTCAGGTGAATTCTGCTCACAGCCAGAGGAAAACGAGTGTTTCCAATTCTTCCTCTCCCTTCCTCAACTTTTCCTTTGGCCTTACCTAGGTCCCCAGGCTTAGTAGTGAAGTCCCATCATTCAGTCAGTTCAAATCCCAACTAAACTCCAGAGATGGCTGGGAGGGGCTGAGTGTGCTTTGTAGAGGCAGAGGCCAAAAAGCACAGTGGGTGAAGCACTGGGTGGTGGGGCGGGAAACACGGGATCTCACCCCTTAGCTGTTGCTGATGAACTGGGGACCCAGAGAAGATGCTGTGGCTTCCTGCATCTCAGCTTGTTTGTCTGTAAAATGAAGGACTTGGCCCAGATGCCTCAATGGCTCGCCCAGCGCTACTTGCCTATCATCTCTCCCGGGAAGCTGATCAGGTTTCCAGGATTGCCTTTCTTCTCTAATCTCCACCCAGGCAAAGGCCGGAAAGTGGCCTTCAGAAGAAGCCAACACCCCAGCTCCTGCCTCAGAGTGATATGAAAACCCCAGGAAGGAAATTATTATGCTGAGAAAAGGAGATCACACCTCTGTCCAGCCTGCACCAGCCCCTTGGCATGCCCTGAAGACACGAGGCCTAAATCAAGGTCAAAGACACGGCCCTCTTGGTTGTGAAGATTCCAAAGGCTCCCAGTTGCATGAGGAGGTTACCCAGAATGTCAGATTCAGAGCGATTCAGCAAGAACCCTTCAAAATTCAGTGTGCTGTGTGGAAGGTAAGAGGCTGACAGGCCACCGGCAGGTGGGTTTTATTTGGTGTGCACAAAGTTTTAAAAAAATACATGTGCACCGATAAAAGGGAAAAAGAAGAAAAAGAAAAACAGGAAAAGCAGGAGACTCTACATTTTAAAAAATCTGAATTTCCAGTTTCTGTTAATAAAGAAGTAGAGGATCTGGCTACACTGGGCCCACATTACTCCCTTCCCCTAACGGTGAGCTAGAGTTGCACAGCTTCGGTCCTCTTTGGGTAGAGTGCATATGCTTCCCAATTCTCCAGGGCTCCTTCCACAGTTGCTACTTGAGCCTATATTTTAGTGTTTTGCTAGTAGTGGAGAAATATTTATCTGTGCTCATGAATCTACAAAATGTGAGAAAACAAAACATATACCCAGAGGACTGTGTGTTTTACCAGCAAGTGCAGAAAGTGCCTTTGTGGAAGCAAGGAATAGTGCTAATATTTACCATGCAAACCCCTGGCACGCACCACTCACTCTCATTACCTGCCTGGCTCTTAAGCGTATTTTATTTTGTAGCCTCTGCCTGGAAGACTTAGAGGATGGAAATCTGTAGATAGTCTGCAACTATTAATCCACCCATTTCCTGTTACATAGGTCATGGCAGAATTACCGTGGCACCTACTTTGGCAAAAGTTCTGCTGTCTTTAGCCCTTACATGCTTAATCACCTGCAGTAAACTTAAAGACTCTTATCCATCAGTCTTCAAAGGGGTAGGAATTTGAGAGACTAACCTTTAGCTCTTTTGCTTGGAATACTAATAAACATGAATTTCTATGATGGTCTTCTCCATCTTTCATATACATGAGGGAATTCAGGCTCAGACAGATAAGTGTCTTGCCCAAAGGGTGGAAGTGGAGTATTAGCTGGTCTAGAAAGAAGGTTGGGAAGGACACATTTCCTTGCTTCTTCACCTGGGGAAAGCAAGGTGCCCTTCCCCACACCCTCTTCTGCCCCCAGCATGCATACAATATGCACACACACTGGCTCACTGGTTACAGGCTGGCTAGCTTCTCCCAGCCTCTCTCCAGGGGGTCACCCTCATCTAGCAGATGTGGGCAGGAAGAGAAATCCACTGGTGCTTGCTGCCAGAGGAGATGGCCACTGCCAATTGAGGCTGATCATGAAGAGTGGGTTCCTGGAGTCCTCAGCAGAGCATTGGCTATTCATGGACAAGGACAGGTGAGAAGCCCTCCCCATTTTCTGCCTCTGGCCCTGTAGTGCTGCCTAGTTCCCTTCAGGGAGGGGATGGGGAAGGAGTTAAATACTCATCCCAGCTCAGAAGTGGAACTGAGACTGCTCTGCCAGGGCGCTAATATCATGGTGCATAGAGAGCATATAAACATCCTAGAGGCCAGGCATGGTGGCTCACACCTGTAATCCCAGCACTTTGGGAGGCAGAGGTAGGAAGATCACCTAAGGTCGGGAGTTCAAGACCAGCCTGGCCAACCTGGAGAAACCCCATCTCCACCAAAAATACAAAAATTAGCAGGGCAAGGTAGTGCACGTCTATAATCCCAGCTACTTGGGAGGCTGAGGCAGGAGGATTGCTTGAACTTGGGAGGCGGAGGTTGCAGTGAGCCAGGATCGCACCACTGCACTCCAGCCTGGGAGACAAAGCAAGATTCCATCTCAAAAAAAAAAAAAAAAAAAAAAAAAAAAAAAACCTGGAAAAAGAACAAATGCACAGCATTGGCACCGGTGGTGTGAAAGCACAGCCCAGGATGCCTTTTCAGTCACAGTCACTCACTAAAGCTACTTGATGAGCACCTAGCATGGGCTAGGTACCTAGATCAACACACAGTTACACCAACATCCCTGGCTAAGGTCACATGATCCACAGAGATGCTTGTTTGCTGAGCATGAGTCAGACCTGGAGAAAGTCCTGAGAAAGTCCCAAGGCTTCTGTGTCTGAAGTTCCAAGCCAGGATGGAAGCAGCCAGTTCACCTGCTATAGACTAAATGTTTGTGTCTTCCTCCCCTCAGTTCATATGTAGAAACCCTAATCCTCATGGTACTTGGAGGTAGGGGCTTTGGGAGTCACCGGGTTAGATTAAGTGATGAGGGTGAGGGTGGGGCCCTCATGACGGGATGAATGCCCTCATTAAAGAAATGGAAAAACATGAGACCGCTCTCTCCACCATGTGAGGATACAGCAAGAAGACAGCCCTCACTAGACACAGGATCTGCCAGCACTTTCAGCTTGGGCTTCCCAGCCTCCACAGCTGTAAGAAATAAATGTGGTTTAAGCCACTCAGTCGATAGTATTTTGATATAGCAGCTTGAGCTGAGATATCACCTGTATCGATTCTTTGGCAATGAATTCAGCAAATGGTTGCTTTGTAGAACGATCAGTTAACTGCAGGGACCAGTCATCAGACGGAGCTAAAAAGTCACATGCTCAGGGAGCCTCACCCTGGTTCCGGGAAAATGTTAAGAAGAATAACAACTTAAGCTTCTACACGTCCTAACACTGCACCAAATGCTTTAGGTATGGTGTTACTCATTTAAATCCCAGAACACGCAACAGCAGGTTTCATCAGATATATTTTATCCAGGGGGAATATAAGGTTCAGAGAATTAAAAGGATATCCAAGGTCACCAGGTTGGCAACCAATACACGCAGGTTTCAACCCAGTTCCTCTGACTCAAAGCCCTGGCCCTATTCTCCACAGCTGTGCCAAGGAAGACTGTGCTGAAGGTACCATTTGGTCTCAGACTCTTGAGTTTTCCTTGACTCCTGGGAAACAGTTTAAAACAGCTGCAAACATGGTTTCCACAACTGCATTCTTGAAGCACATACCCAGAGTTACTTCTTGCAACAGCATTTTCTTCCAGATGACTGAGATGCATCTGCTGGTGATAAGTTCAGATTAACCTATTTCAACTTGATAGCTAGATTCTGACACATTGGAAAAAAAAAAAAAAAAAAAAAAAAAAAGAAGAAAGAAAAAACTATAGGATCAAAACCCCAGTTACACTGAACACAATATTTTCCCTTAGGATACACTCGGATTTTATAACTAGATATTTACTATAGATCCAAAAGAAAGTGAGAATCACCATTCTTCCTTGATCTCAAGATATATAGTTTGGATAGTCTGAAATTAGGATGTACCTTAAAATCAATGTTTAATTTGAACATGGTGGTCTTTTTTTCCCCTCTCCCACTCTAAGTGAGCATTGACCTTCGGGAGACTTCAAAAGCTGCAATTAATATAATTGTGTGTCTTAAAATAAATGGCATTTTATTTTATTTTATAGAGACAGGGTCTCGCCCTGTCACCCAGGGAGGAGTGCAGTGGCATCTTCTTAGCTCACTGCAGACTCGAACTCCTGGGACTAGGTTATCTTCCCACCTCAGCCTCCTGAGTAGCTGGGTCTATAGGCACATGATGCCATACCTGGCTAATTTTTTTATTTTTACTTTTTGTAGAGATGGTGTCTCACTGTGTTGCCCAGGTTGGTCTCCAAGTGCTGACCTCTAGTGATGGTCCCACTGCAGCCTCCCAAAGAGCTGGGATTACAGGCATGTGCTACCTTGCCCAGACAAGTGGCATCTTACAAAGAGGAAATAAGAAGTAATGATAAACAGTCTGGCCAGAATGCTAATTTGTTTATATGTCTCCAATCTGTAGTGTGCAACATGATTTCAATATATGTTTGTTGAAATGACAAATACATCTGTAAAATAGACACTGAATTTTTTTTATTAGGGAAATCTTCAAACATATACCAAAGTGTGGAGTGTATTACAATGAACTCCCTTCACTCAGCTTCAGTATTTTCAACTTACGTCCTATCTTATTTCCTCTGCCCCTACCCACTCCCTCTCTGCCCCAGATAATTTTGAAGGAAATCCCAGATGTTAGAGAGCATTTCATCAGTAAACATTTCAGTGTGGATCTGTAAAAGACAAAGAGTGGCCTTTTTAAAAGCAACTATGACAGCATCATGACAGCTCCCTAAGAATCATCACAGCTCCCTAAAAACCAATATTAATAATTCTGTAATATTGTCAGATATTCATTTAGTATTTACATTTTCCTAATTATCCTATAGATAGCCTCTTTCTACCTTGCTGTCTTTTCTTTACTGACAGTTTATTTGCCTCAGTATCCCTGAGGCATGAAAGCTCCATCCTCTTTTTCCCTGTTTGCTGTGTTGTTAATGTTGTTAAAGGAACTAAATCTTGTCTGGTAGTCTCCCACATGTTGGCTTTGGTTAATAGCATTCCCATCATAACATTGTTTAGGACGTTTCCTTTTCTCCTGTGTTTCCTGGGCATTGGTACTTAGAGCCGGAGGTTGTGCAGACTTAGTTTGCATTTTTTGGTACTGTAATCAGGAGGTGCATGATGTCTGGTTGTCTCTCTCTTTGGATGTTATCAGCTATTGAGGATGATTGCTTAGGTTATAACAAGCACCTTTGATGTGACTGCCCCATACTAAAGCTACCAAAAAATATATACATTAAAAATAATGAATCTGAGATGTTGGGTATGTTACCTGTTCACTTTTAGGTCATTATGATTACAAGGGAGTGCAATTCCCTTGGGTTGGCCCAAACAACTGTAGGCGCTAGTATAGTGTGTTCTGCAGTGATGTGAGGGTGGTGTGCCCAGGCAACCTTACCTTAACAAAAACAGCATTATACACACTTTTGTTTCAGTTAACCAAAAAAAAAAAAAAAAAAAAAAAAGAGGGGCAGGGGGACTGCAGGAATCTCTATAACAAAAGCATTGTTTATAGTTTCAAGTATATAGCTAGAACACTGGAATTGTAAACGTAAAAATGTGGAGTGTGATTCCATCTAGCTCTTGCTCAGGAATGATGTCTGAGGCCATCACAATACTTCTTAGACATTTCCATTACTTTCAGCACAACAAAGAGGCTGTGGCACTTATGCAACAGGCCTTTCTCTCTGCCCACACACTCTACTTCTGTGTGGGTCATAAGAGGGTCTACACATGTCTCCTAGTTAATCAATCATGTTATGTCCCATTTAGCATATGGAAACTCATGCTGTGTATACAGATAGGAAAGAAAGGAAAGAGGTATCTTACAGGCAATCACGGAAGAACGATGTGTATAAGGAGACCTCCTGGGGACCTCAACTCGTCAGAGGCAATGGTAGGGAGCTGAGTAGCCACTGTGAGTATGCTTCCATATGTCCCTTTCTTTTTTTGGCTCTAGCCATCTCTTTTCTCAGTACAGACTAGCTTCATCACATTCTGCATCTCTCTGTAAGTGATTCAGGCATTAGAATGGCTCAAAACATACAGCGCAAGCCTTCAAATGTTTTTCCTTTTATTTTTAGTTGACATATAATAATTGCACATATTATGGGATACAGAGCACTATTTGAATACATGTATATAATGTGTAATAACCAGATCAGGGTAATTGACGTATCTATTACCTAAAACATTGATCTTTTCTTTGTATTGGTAACATTCAAAATCCTCTCTTCTAGATTTTTAAAAATATACAACAAATTATTGTTAACTATATTCACTCTACAGTTCTATAGAACACTTAGAACTTATTCCCCTATCTATCTGTAATTTTGTGTCTGTTAACCAACCTCTCCCACTATGCTTCCCAGCCTCTAATAACCACTAGTCTACTCTCTACTTCCAAGAGACCAACTTTTTTTAGCTCTCATGTATGAGAGAGAACATATATTTTCTGTTCCTGGTTTATTTCACTTAACATAATGTCCTCCAAGCTCATCCAGGTTGTCACAAATGACAGGATTCAGGATTTCATTCCTTTTTTTTTTTTTTTCTGAGATGGAGTTTTGCTCTTCTTGCCCAGGCTGGAGTGCAATGGTACGATCTCGGCTCACTGCAACCTCTGCCTCCCGGGTTCAAGCGATTCTCCCGCCTCAGCCTCCGGAGTAGCTGGGATTACAGGCATACACCACCATGCCTGACTAATTGTATATTCTTAGTAGAGATGGGGTGTCTCCATGTTGGTCAGGCTGGTCTTGAACTCCTGACCTCAGGTGATCCTCCCACCTCGGCTTCCTAAAGTGCTGAGATTACAGGCGTGAGCCACCATGCCCCGCCCAGTTTCATTCCTTTTATATGGTTGAATAGTACTCCATTGTGTATACATGCCACATTTTCTTTATTCATTCTTCTGTTGATGGACATTTAGGTTGACTCCATACCTTGGCTATTGTGAATAGTGCTGGAATAAACATGGCAATGCAGATGTCTTTTCCATTACTGATTTCCTTCCCTTTGGGGAAGTAGTGGCATTGCTGAATCATACGGCGGTTATGTTTTTAGGTTTTTGAGAAACCTCCATATTGTTTTCTATAATGGCTGTACTAATTTACATTCTTACCAAAAATGTAATGTAAGAATTCCCTTCTCTCCACATCCTTACTGACACTTGGTTTTTGTTGTTGTTGCTGTTGTTGTTTTGTCTTTCTGATGGCAGCCATTCTAATGGGAGTTGGATGATATTTCATGTGATTTTGATTTACATTTCCCTAATAGAGATGTTGAACATGTTTTCATATTCTCGTCGACCATTTGTATGTCTTCTTTTGAGAAATGTCTATTGAGATGCTTTTCTCATTTTTAGATTGAATTATTTGTTTTTTCAAACATGTTTTTACTATCATTTAATAAATTTTTATCATAACCAAGTACACACAAACATGTAGGTATGTAGTCAGCATGTATGGTATGAAATAGATATATAAATAGACACACATATTATCTTTGAAACCAAAGTTTTACATATTATCATGCTTTCCATGTATTATATATCCTGATATTTTCTTTTCTATTCTATTCCTTTGTTAAAAAAAATACTGGTTGTAGCCTACTACATTTATTTCAAAACCCATGGGTGGGTCATAACTTTCATCTTGAAAACCACATCCTATAGTGAAGGTAGAACTTGAAGAGCATCAAACTGAAGTTCTTGGGAACTAGACTGATTCCAAATACAAGAATCATGGCTTAAGAAACTGGAGCATCATTACCCTGTGAATTAGATCAGAAATTGGAGCATGTCTATATTTGTCACATAATAAAACATTATGTGACATAGGTAGTCAAACAGCCCTTTGGTTGTAATGTGTGATCCGGTTAATCTTGGAAGTGAATCAATATCCTACAGTGATCCATTGGAGGAGAGAAGCACACTGGCCTGATGAAAGCCATCAGGAGCCCTGCCTTTTCTATTGTGGCCTTGATGGATTGGCACTTCCAAACACTCATCATCCATCACACCAGCCCAATTCTATTTTTTCTAGCTCGACAGAACACACTGTGTTCTCTGGAGCCACAAAGAGAAGAAAATATTCCCTCCAACACTCCTGCATGATGAATTTTTCTACCTCTACATTAAGTTCTGCTCACAGGGCATGTCTTTTTGGCTTTCTGAGTGTCCCGACTATGACAGGAGAACTGGTAGAAGACCAATAATGCTGCTACTATCACCAACCCATATTGCCTGACATTTTTCACCTCTCTTCTTATAAAGAGCTCCCAGCTCCAAGAAGAGAAAAAAAAGAGGAAAGGAAAACCCACACAATATCAATAAAGTTTACCCTTGAGATTAAGTTGCATTCTCAGATAGTGTTTTCACAACATAATTTTTTATGCATTCTGCTTAGATTTTAAGATGTTTGGGCAGAAATCAAAATTTCCCTCCAGTTTTTATTCTGCAGTAAGTGCTAGGTTTCTGCCTCACGCACACATACTCACACAGATATTAACATATGTGGAAAGTGACTTCTATGATAGAGTTAATTTCCCATTTACCATGAGCAAGGAGTTTTTTCTAAAATATGATCAACTTGGCGGTGCTAGTGTATAAGTTTAATAATATTTTTGGTAACTAGAAAGGAGGAAATAACCCATGAGTCATGAAAAACCTGAAAAGACTATTCTGATGTTTGTTTATCTTGAACTAAATTTGCAGGGAAATAAAATCACTCTAGCAGCTAAAACTGCACACTCACATTCTTTTGTATGAATTAATTATACTTAACTGCTCTGTAATGTCCTGATTAATTATTTCCTGTTCCAGTCAGTTCATTGTGCATTTTGATACAAAACCTGCATGATGATGAGGATCTTGGATCTATTTCTCATCTTGCATACGGCCCCCATAGAGCTGATCTGAATGACTAGCTTCAAAGAAAGCCAACATCTTCATCAGCACCCCAGGAGAGCTGTGTTGGACACAGGCGGTGACAATGGAACTGTATTTTTGGCCCAGGGCATGGAATCACCACTTATGCATGAGGAGCAATGAGCTGGGGCATTTAACACTGCACAGCTTGTGAGAAATGTAACTCTCCATGCTGCACAAATTCTGGTGACTTGTCTCCCACCAACAGACTCTCATGTGTATGGAGTGATGGGGCTCTCAAGAGCAAGGTGAACATGGCTAGGTAAGTCCTGAAGACAGGAGAAGCCAACTGTATCCATTTCCAATTGTTGAGATGCGGGTAAAACAACACAAATTCATTATCTGGCAGTTCTGTAGGTCAGAAGTCCTAAAATCAAGACATCAGAAGGGCTGTGTCTCTTCTGAAGGCTCTAGAGGAATATCTGTATCCTTGCCTTTTCCAGTTTCTAGAGGCTGCCATGTTCCTTGGCTCATGGCCCTTTCTTCCATCTTCAGAGCCAGCAGAATAGCATCTTCAAACCTCTGACCTCGACATTCACCCTCACATCTCATTCTTTCATTCATCTAACTCCTCTCCCTTATAAGGACCCTTGAGATTACATTGGGTCCATATAATCCACAATCATCTCCCCATCTCAAGACTTGATTAATCTAATGACATCCGCAAGGTCCTTTTGCCATATAAGGTTCGTATTAGCATGTGGAGGTCTTTGGGGGGCTGTTACTCTGCCACCACATTGAGTATCCAGATTGAGGAGGGACCAGTGTAGATCAGGCCAGAGCCTAGGCACCCTGCCCCCACAGTAGTAGGGTAGTGTTTAGTCAGGCCTTCACAGCACCAGCAGAGCGGGGCAGGAAGTCTGTAGGTGTGAGTTCTAATCCTAGCAAAATGACTTACACAATGGCCAAAGCTACCCTGCATTTTACCTGGTTACAGGCTGATTTGCATTCAGCGTTCTCTAAAACCATAAAGCTGTTACTGACAATCCATGATACCAAATTAGCTTGTAAGTGTGGGTAGGACTGAGGACAGCAGGAAGGTGCCACCAAGAACCTGAACAATGAGTTGCCCCTGTTAATTTTAAATTCTTAAAATCAACACAAACATTGATTTTATACAGTTGTGTGAGGTCAATAGGCTAATCCCAGGCTCCAGTTAGCATTCACACATTGAAAAGAAGAGTGTTACCGAGGGTTCTTGGACTCTCAGTGCACTAATTGACATGAAGCCAAAAGAGTTTTCTCAGACAAGACTTCATTGGAGTTTATGTCTGGACATAAGGGTGGCAGCACAGGAGAGAGAGAATTCTCTGGCTCTCCAAAAAGAGATGCTTGGGCTTTTTTATTAGGCAAAACACAGGAAATGACATCAGGAGTAGAGTATGCAGGCTGGACTTGGAAGGGCAAAGCACTGAAGGGTAGGGTATGCAGGTCACCATATTTGGTTTCAATGGTTATCTTGAGTAACGGGCCACCCAATGGTCTGGCCAGCAGCAACAAGGCTGTAAATAAGTTGTTCAGCATTCCTTTCTGAGGTGAAACATTACACAACCTTGGTTTGTGTATCTGGATTTCCTAAGGCCAGTTCCCAGACATCTTTAAGTAAAAGGCAGTGAGGTAGTGGTGTAGGGCTTGTGGTCAGTGGGAATGCATGCAAGAATGCTCTAGTGGAAGTGTCCTGAAGCTGTTAGACTAGGTAGGTAGGCAGACAGGAGCAGGGCAGGAGAGGCCCCCACCGCAAGGAATGTTGGGTGATCATCAGGTGATGGTCAGGTAGTTGGTGACAAGGAAAGACAGTCTCCCTATAGAAAATGCCTGATGCTCACGATCAGCAGCTTCCTGCTAAGATCTCATGAGCTGGGCAAGTGGGCTCAAGCATGTGCACTAAGAGGCAAAATGGCAGAATTTAACTGGTCTATGACCTTCCTCTAGGAATGCTCAGCTGCTAAGGGAAAAGCACCTCAAGTGGGCGTGTCAGTAAACACACTGCATGTGCGGCCCCTCCTAAGTGCTGGCAGGCCTCTGCATAGTCAGACAGCCCATCCCGAGGGAAAAATCAAGGGAAGAGAAATGAAAACCCTGGAACCATGTCAATGTATGAAACCCCAAGTCAAGGGCCAAACAGGGAACTTGGATCTCTCAAGTTACCCACTTGGCCCCCTTCCAAATGTACTTTACTTCCTTTGGTTCCTGCTCTTAAACTCTTTAATAAACTTTCACTCCTACTCTAAAACTTGCCTCGGTCTCTGCCTCTGCCTTAAACCTACTTCTGCCCCTTGGCCAAATTCCTTCCTCTGAGGAGGCAAGGATCGAGTTTGCTGCAGAGCAGTCGGATTCACCACCGGTAACAAGGCCAAGTCTTGTTCCTACTCTGTCTCAAGAGTATGAGAATCAGGAGACTAAATGAGCTTTGGCACAGAGGGGCACAAAGAGGTTCCTGTGAGCAGAGACCCCACATTGCCCCTTTCCCCTGACAAGCCCCCTGAGCCTGTCCCCAGCAGGCGGCGGATGCATCAGGCACAGAACCTTAGGTTTGTAAATCTTCAGGTCGTGTAATAACTGCTCTTTCCTCTGATTTCAGGCTCACCACGAAACCCTGGGATAATTGGGCTTCCCAGGGAGCCCCTCACACAGGGAGAGGATGGGCTGTCAATCTCTGGTCTACTTGACAGATAGACTCTGTTTCTCATGGAAAATTAACAAGCCAGCATGCTGGCTTGCATATATTCATGTCTTGGGAGTTTAGTTAGTATGAGTCAGCACCTCAAAGCTGTCAATCTCTGGTCTGCATGACAGATATACTCTAATTTCTCATGAAAATTAACAAACAGCTATGCGGATTTATATTTATTAATGCCTTATGAGTTTAGTTAGCACGAGTTGGTATCAACTCTGATCAGCTTAGAGGTCCCTGTAAGACTTGAGCTGCAATGAGTTCCCCAAGATTCTCCTCTGGTCAAAAAGTCCAACCCTGCCCCATGCCCCACCTTATTTCCCAGCCCTTATTCTAGGCCATTTTCTTGCACATCTCCAGGGGCCCATTGACAGACTGTGATGTAAGAGGTGCCCCCTGGAGTTGTGCCATCCTGCAGCCCTGCCCTGAATAACTCCATAGGGCTCCACTTAAATTCTGCTTCCTTAGCAGGCACCTGCAGAGTGAAGAGCCCCCCCACTCCAGAGTTATTTGGCTTCCTTGTGTTATGCTCTAAGAATCCTGCACTTTCCTTTCTTGCACTTTTCACCCTTGTTTGCCATCTATTTGCCCCACCTTGAAGGGGGCCAGGTTGGTTTTACTGACTCTTAGATGCCCCGTGATTATCATAGTACCTGAGACAAAGTAAGAAGTACTCAATAAATATCTGCTGAACAAATAGATAAATGGACGCTGCCCTGACCTCCCCTTGTGCCTCTTTTTCAACCACTAGAGAGTGGAGAATGGATGCTAACACAACAAAAGATTCAGGAGCCACTATTATAAATTAAGGAAAAGGTCACATTCAAGATAAGACAGAGAATGCCTTCGTGGAGTTAACAGGAGGCTGTCTTCCCAGGAGCAATGGAGAGACAGCCCATCAGGACAGACTGTGACAGGACACTGCTGTGGCAGTGGCAGGGCAGCAATGAGCTGTCTCTAACAAACAGCTGGACATTTCTATTTGAATGTCCTGACATTACCACAACTCAACACGTTCAAGTTCGACTCCCAAATGTCCCGATTTCTAGGTGTCCCTCAGCCTCCTAACTCACGAGTTGAGATTTCTCTCTCTTTAAAGAGACCAATTAATAAATCAACAACTCACATAGGTTTCTAGCCTTATCATTACCTTACTCCAAGTCCCACCCTGTCATACACCTGGGCAACTGTCACAGTATCCTGAGTTGGCTTCTCATTCCTGGTCTCACCCTTTCTTCGTGCCTTAAATACTTTTTTGAAGAAACAAATACCACTTTAATAACCTCAACTCCTATTTCTCCTCCTGTCTGGAAACTCTTTCAATGGCTCTATGACTCCACATTTGCAGCAGACTGGCCTCTAAGCCCTGTGCATCTGTGGTTTTTTCCATCCTTATCTCCTACTGTTTCATATCCTAACCCTGCCCCTCTGTTCCCAAACCAGTTCTGCCTCCTCCTCTAGAGCAGATGAATTCTAGTCCTTTTCCTCTAGATACCCCTCCCCCTCCTGTCCCCATATGTTTGTTCAGGCTGGATGGACTGGCTTTCTTTGTCTTTCTTCCCTGTTGAAGCCTGATCTAACTCTATGACTCAGCTTAAGACCCAAGGCTTTCGTGAAATTTTTCCTTGATTGTTTCAATTCACACAGAGAGACTTGCAGAGAAGTACCCGGTGTTGAAAACATGTAGACCTCAGGGTGCAGCCTCCCTTTACCGCTCAGGAAATTGAGTCTGACAAAGCCTAGCCATGCTCCCTTTCTGAAGCCACCACTTTTCTTTACCATTCATTATGACAAGTAATCATCATCTTTCTTAAGAGGAAGGTTGGCCCCAGGAAGATGAGGAAATCCATTAGGCTTCTTCTATAGCAACCTCAGCATCTCATTCAGGGAGAGGCTTAAAAGACTCTCCATAAATTAACACTGAAGGATACTCAGAGAGAAAGTGAGCTGTGCCAGTATAGGGAAAGTAAAAGACAAAGAGCTTGGCCATGGGTATTTCCAATCATTGCCAGGTGACAAGGTAGCCTAATTCTCAGTGACCCATCCCAATATTCAAGCCAATATTCAGGTCACCTGGTCTAACACAGCTCTGCTATGAAGAGGATCCCACAAATGTGTTGGAGATTGTAGTGGATTGGATAGTGCCCCCCAAAAAAGATAGATCCACCTCCTAACCCCCAGAACCTGTCGTGGTGACCTTATTTGGAAAAAGGGTCCTGTCAGATATAATTAAGGATCTGGAGTTGAGATCATCATCAGGGTGGGCCCTAAATCCAGTGACACATGTCTTTATAAGAAACAAGAAAAAAAAAAAGACACAGCGAAGGCAAGAAGGTCATGTGGAGACAGAGATCGGAGTTGTAGAGTCATAAACCAAGGGCCTGGAGCCACCGAAGCTGGGAGAGGCAAGGGAAGATGCTCCCTTAGAGCCTGTAAAGGAAGCGCAGCCCTGCTGAACCCTGATTTCCAACTTCTGGCCTCCAGAACTGTGCAGAATACGTTATGGTTGTTTTAATTTGTTATGGAAGCCCTAGGAAGCTAATACAGACAGCAAGTACCTCCTTGATGCCACACCTGAAAAGTGCATCTGCCTCTGCCACACTTTCCTCAGAAATACCCGTGGACCCTTCAAGCATAAACAGGGCATCGTTACTTGACATGAGGGGTGTTTCTCATGTTAATTTCTCATGAAAATTAACAAACAGCTATGCAGATTTATATTTATTAATGCCTTATGAGTTTAGTTAACATGAACCTTTAGAGGCATTTAGAAGTTAGCATGAGCTGGGAGACACACCTGTCTAATCGGTGCTCAGGTAGTGGGAGGAAGGGCAGTCATGGAGACAAGGAAAGGGAACCTGTTCAAGGAGACCAAGAAATGAGTCTTGAAGAATGAGAAGACATCATCTGGGGGAGGAAGCTGGACGAGGCATCAGGCAGGGAGAACAGCACAGCAGTCCACTGTTCACAGGGAATCAGTGTGAGGCAAGAGTGAGGAAGGCTGGAAGCTGAGAAAAGGGCCAGGTGTTGGAGGGCTTTGCAGGCTATATTAGGAAGCACACACTTTTCTCTTAGAGATTATTATCAGCTGAGGCAGCGTAGGGCATGTTTGGAAATTTGTGTGTCGGCATTTAGTGGCCTTGCAGCCAGGCAAGCTTACTGTCTTTCAGTGTGATGGACAGTCCAGCACAAGCAAGATGTTCTTGTCCCTCCCCAAATTATAAAAGAGCTCCATTCCCTTGAGAAAAACTGCTGGGTGATGATTGGAACCACCGAAGGGGTTTAAAGAAAGAAGTGACAAGATAGGAATTGCGAACAGATCATTCGGGTGCAATGGGAGTGTGAGATTGGAGAGACAGAAGTGAAGGCTTGAGAAAAATTAGGAAGCCACAGTTCAAGTACTTTCAAGGGTAATGGAGATAATACAGTCTCAGCCAGGGCAGGGGAAGGAGGTATGGCAAGAGAGGAAAGAGTGTTGAAAGGAAGGGGCTGAGAAGTTTAGGGGCTGGGAGGTCAGAGATGTTTAGGTAAAAACAGCAGGATTTTGTATTTGAATAAGGAGTCAAGAGTGCATCTCGGATTGCTAGTTGGGAGGTTTCATTAACAGATATTAAGAATAAAAAGAGAGTAACCAGATCATAATTTATTTGAGACATGTTATTGAAGTGCCTGTGGAGATAGCTAAGCAGAAATGCCCTTTAGGCAATTGGAACCTCATAACATTTGAAGGATGTGAACATTGTAATCTCTAAGGAGGGTATTTTCAAACAGGCTAGCAGAAGGTGGAGGTCCCCATAAGTGGACAATTTGGAGCCTATAAAATTACTAATCTCACACTAAATGGATCGGGTGCTTATAATTTAGTGCCATTTCAGAAGAAGTTAGTTCCTTTAAATAAAGGGCAAAAGAAACTCTTGACCTTCAAATGAAGGGCTTTGTTTGCACTCAGATTAGTTAACAAAGGAAGACAATTGCTTGGGTGTTCAGCGGTCATGCCACCTTCATAATGAAGACCTAGATTGTTTCTTGTGAAACAAATAATTGGAAAAAAACAAAGCATTACATCAGTGTAGACAAGTAAGACTAAAACAAATGTTGACTCTTGCCCTTTGAAAGAGGACCCTAGACTAAGGAAGATGGTATTTCATTTTCTTTATTATGCTACATGGAACACTTAATATTTCTATCAGCTTATGTTTGACTATAGAAATCACTTCACTGCTTGGCTTCAAGTTAGTGTAGAGGAAATTCCCAGTACTATTCTTTTTTTTTTTTTTAAAGCTCCTTCTAGTCCATGAGGGTTCCCAAAAGGTTTAGGAGCTCATTCTCACTTCTTAATTTCATAGCTATATATAAAATCCATGAAGGCAGGGACCAGATCTGTCCAGTTCACCATCAAATCCCCACAGTTGGCACACTGCCACACACATAGTGGGCACCTAGGCATCTGGTAAATGTTTGATTTTTTAAACAACGACAACCAAAGCTTAGGCAACTAATTACAGCAGTAATTCTTAAATCACCTTTTGATGAAGTCTGCTGAGGGGAAAAACAGGTGGTGATGAGAAACAATGACTGGTAATATTGATCTATTCTGGGGAGAGGAAGACTTAGTTGAGAGTCATTTGAGTTGAGGCCTGATGCCTAAGATGAGAAGTTTTTATGACAGGAAGAAGGAGGAAGCGAGGCAATGGATGATTAAATGCCATGATGGGTGATACAAATGAGTGATGGAAGCAGGAGATTTGGGGAGAGACAGAGGTGAGGCTGTCAGCCTCCATTTCCTGAGCTACAAAGGGGGGCTGTGCCCTGAGGTCTCAGTGCTTTCAACACCCCGTCCTGCTCCATGAGTCTTTGTATGTGGGTTGAAACAATCAAGGAAAGTTTCATGAAAGTCTTGGGACTTAAATTGAGCTGTGAAGACAGACCACGCTTAAAAAGGGGGCTGAGAGAAGGGAGGACACACTAGGTGATAGATGAACCCTGAGCAGAATCCCAGGAGCAGAAAGGAGCATCGACCTTCTGGATGGAAAAAGGTAAGATTTGCCCTTTCAAGAGCAGTGGGAGAAATGAGTAAAGGAAGAGAGAATGGCTTATGGTAGAAAATGCTACGTCTAATCACTTATTGAGTTAGGAACTGATTATCTCATTTAACCTCACAAAACTCTGTGAAATCAGGACCCTACTCTTAATATCCTAATTTTATATTGCATAAATGAGAACATTGAGGCACAGAAATGTGAAGGAACATGCCCAAGACACAGCACAATCAAGTGGTGGGGCAGGAATGTGGTGGCATGGGCTGTCCGACCTCCTGGCCAGCACGGGAGGAGAGGGTATGGCCTCAAGGGTGGGGATAACCAGTGAGCTGCTTTTCTTATTTCTCATTTCTGTTCTGCCTGATGCCTCCTAGCATGATTTAGCCATGTCCTATCTCCCCAATAAGGGTATAAGCCCTGTGAGTGCAGGAAGAAAGACTACAGTGTTTACAGTGTTTCTTTTCTTTTTCTTTTCCTTCCTTCCTTTTTTTTTTTTTTTTTTTTTTTTTTGACTGGGTCTCTCTCTGTCACCCAGGCTGGTGGAGTGCAGTGCTGAGATCATATCTCATTGCAGCCTCTTACTCCCAGACTCAAGCGATCCTCCCACCTCAGCCTCCCGAGTAGTTAGAACTATAGGAGTGAGCCACCATGCCCGGCTAATTGTTTTTTTTGTTTTTTTTTCCTATATTTTGTAGAGATGGGGTCTCACTCTGTTATCTCTTGTCTGTTGTCTAGTGAGCAATACTGTTGAACTCCTGGCCTCAAGTGATCCTCCCTCCTCAGCCTCCCAAAGCACTAAGATTGTTATCAAGGGCAGGCTTGGCTGCTCGCCGCTTGCAGCTTTGCAAGCAAATGACAAGGATGAGATTCAATAAAAAGAAAGCTACTTTATTCCAGAGCTTAGCAGTGGGGAGGTGACCAGACTCACCTCTAAAGGAACCACTTCAGATTTCTGGGCAGAAAGCAGGGTCTTAAGAAGGGACATTTTGGTATGCAGGGCATGCAGGAAGGGCATGGAGGTGTGGCGCCTAGAAGATTTGCTCTGAGGACTTATCTTGAGCGATAGGCCATCTGGTGGTCTGGCTGGCACCATTGTGGGCATGACCAGGTTGTAAATTAATCATTGTCTTGAGGCAGTCTCCTGGTGGAGAATTTTGAATGTACCTTGTTTGTCTTAAGATTTGGTCCCTGGAACTTCTAAGCAAACATATAATTAGGTAAGCTAGCAGTCCTTGCAGGGGAGTACCTGGTGGAAAGAAAGGAAGGTAGAGATTACATTTGCATTACTAAAAGGTTAATACAAAGAGCTGCAGAAGGAAAAGAAAATAAGAAACCTTCAAAATAGGGTACTCAGTTTTAGGATTACAGGCCTGAGCCACCACACCCAGCCCCCACGTTTTTCTCGTTCTTTATAGCTCTAAAGCCTGGAAGAGGACTCACTCCTACATTTTTCACTGGAGAAGAGGCTCCTACAATTGTGCCTGCCCTACCCAGGACCTCCATCTTCCCAGGTGCCTTGCCAGACTGGCCAGGAGTGGACACCTTAGTCAAGGTCAGTCTGTGACCTTGAGATTAAATATTGCTAGAGCTCTTGCCAACAAAAATGATCTCCACTAGATTAGAGTGTCTATTTCAATGTATCAGACCCTCTTTTATGTGGAGTCTGAAAATGAGATATTCAGAGACAATCATCAGTCAATAGCAAGGTCAGAGGCCAGGTGACATACAGAAAGAAGGCAGTGAACAGAAACTGTAAAGCAGAAAAAAGCAGAGTAAAGTCAACAAACAGTGAAACAAGAAGTTGAAACAGGGAGTGGCTGAGTTACTACAGAAAATTATGGTCAGGTGTGGTGGCTCACACCTATAATCCCAGCCTTTTGGAAGGATTACTTGAGGTCAGGAGTTTGAGACCAGCCTGGCCAACATGGTGAAACCTCGTCTCTACTAAAAATACAAAAATTAGCTAAGCATGGCTGCGTGTGCCTGTAATCCCAGATACTCAGGAAGCTGATGCAGGAGAATCACTTGAACCTGGGAGCTAGAGGTTGTAGTGAGCCGAGATCGCGCCATTGCCCTCTAGCCTGGGTGACAGAATGAGACTCAGTCTGAAAAAAAAAGAAAGAAAGAAAATTCTAGGACAGAGAAAAGATGACTCCTAGAAGGACTGGCTTCATGGGCATGTGACCTGTGCTGAGAAATGCCGCCACTTGCTGTGGCTGGCTTGAAATTCTCAGGGGTCTGCATTTTCATTTTGTACTGAGTCCTGCAAATTATGATGATGGTGGTGACCACAGTGACAAAAATGATTGCTATTTTTGAAAAGGAGTCAGGCACTTAGGCAGCCTTGAGATTGGGAGATACTAATACTGTTCTTTCCATTTCTCTTGCCCTCAGCTCTCCAGACCTACCAATCATGCCCCATGCAGGATTCTGTGAACTGTCTCCAGATCACTTCCATTTAAAACCTTCAGTGACTCCCAATGCCCTGTGTGATTTTGAACTTGACCCTCTGCAATTCACCTGTCCTCATCTCAGAAGTAGGCCAAGGATAAGCTTGGAACCATTCCACTGGAGCAGCTTCTCTGAGAAACACCAAATGTAACCTGGCATCAAATTGTTAGCAGAGAAATATCTCCTCTCAGAGATTTCTGCATGTTTTTGGAAAGCTTAAGATACTTGGGGATGGGTGAGGGGATGAGACACCCAAGGGGTATGCTGGAGGAACAATAGATGGTGGCTGGAGTGAGGCGTGAGGTAGGTTGAGAGGGACAACTTGGAGGTGGTAGACCCTGTTTCCCATAGACCTTCTGTTTTGCCGAGTTGGCCATGATGTTTGAGGTTGGAGCTAAATTAGAACAGTGGCACAAATGAGTGCAGCCTGTCTGCTGCCCTTTCCCCAGGCAGAGCTCAGCCTCTCATTTAAGCAAATGTTGGATAAATATTTAAAGAACAAAGTTTTAAAGGGTGCCAAATCATCAGACAACGTGTTTCTGTCTAGCCTTGCTCACTCCTTCTTCCTTCTCTGTCTGTCTTTCCTTTCACACCCATATTCCTTTGTCCTCCCATTCCATCTGCCCTGCCCCTTCCCACAGTGGCCAAGAACACAGGCTGAGTCAGATGCCCACATTGGATTCTCAGCTTCACCATTTAATAAGTAAGAGTCCCTGGAAATGGTGTTTTTTGTTTGTTAGGTTGTTCTGAAGTTTTCTGGGCTTTTTCTGCACTTTTAAAATTAATCTCTGTGTCTGGTTTCTCATCTGGAAGTTGGGATAACAGTAGTGCCATACCAACTACAGAGCTGATAGGATTAAATGAGATCATTTATTACCTGGCACCATAATTGCATAAAACATTTTTATTATTAACATTGTGTCTGAGACTTGGAATTATTTTAATCCACTCAACCCAATAAGCACTTAATAGATGTTCTTTGCATTGAATTGAATGCTAAATCCCATTGCTAATCTCCTATCACCTCATCCTCACCTTTCTCTAACCTCACTCTCCCCCTTGCTAGAACTTCTCATCTGAAGTCAAGATAAGAATGAAAAGAACAATCCAAATTCTCCATTCCCAGATCCCATGAAATATTTTGAATTGCAAACGGAAGCAGAATGTTTTCTGATGGAATACTCTGCTATATTTTCCTGAAAGACTATTTTAAAATATTCATCTACCCTAATTAGTAAAAGAGGGTCGATTTGCAAAGCAGGTGAACGATATTTTGAGGCTCACTCTTGAACAGTAGCAGAGTGTCAGTTCGTGGGAATTTATTGTATGGAGTTCCTAGGGCCTTGGGGTCATGATGTTGGCATTTAAACCTTAGCAAGAATAGCGCTGAAAGCAAAGCTGACATATATAGGAATGAGTGGGCCCCGGTGCTGCCTTTTTGTTCTTTCAAAAAGATCATAGCATATTAATGGGAATGACTTCTGATTCTTCCTCGGCGGCTGCCACAGCACTCTGAACACACCATCCTTCAGTTCTCTGCATGGTCTATTTGGTTATGATGGAATGAATTTTAACAGGGTCCTTCCTCCTTCCTCTGCCCTTCCCTCCTTCCCTCCTTTACTCTTTCTCTCCCTTTCTTTCTTCATTTCTGTTTTCCTTTATTAATTCACTCAAGGATATTTAAGGCTATCTACCACAGGCCAGGCAGTAAACCATACTGAGTTGGTACTTACTCTTGTGACTCTTACAGTCTAGCTAGGAACACAGACATTGAGTGTTAGTAAATTAGAAGTTGCCATGGGAGTAAGAAGAGATAAGACCGAACCCATTTCTGCAGAATGAGAGAAGGTGCCCTGGAAGAAATAATTATCCCTGGAGATATGAAAAATGAGCAGATCAGCTGGGAGAAACAGGCTAGGAAGAGGGAGCGTGGGGGCCAGCAGGGGCCGTGGGAGAAGGGTATGGGAGCTCTTTTGCACTCAAGCAGCACGTGCTCCTGGCCTCAACCTGCAGCTGCTCTGAGGGATGCCTGTAGCCCTGGGCATTTCCAGAAGATCTCTTCTACTACATCTGTGCTAGGGGTGGCTTTGCTTAGAGATGAAATCAGCTGCCACATCCTGCTGTGAGTTGAGGGGATTTTGTGCCACACTCTGGTCTTGGTCATCTGTGATCACTTCCAGTTTGCACACGTGGAGGTCTAGTCTCTGAGAAGCAGAGCAACTTGCCCCAGACTCAACACTCTGAGAGGCAGAGCTGGAATTAGAACCCAGGATTGTCTGTCCCTGAAACGTGTGCTTTTTCCTCAAGACTAAGGTAACTCCTAGAGGTTTTCTTAGGTGAAACTTCCTGTCTGAAAATACCATCTTTACACAGATGACTGCGACCCATCCACCACAGAAAGGTTAGGTCTTAGAAAATAACATAGTTCAGGAATACCGTTTGACCCAGCAATCCCATTACTGGGTATATACCCAAAGGATTATAAATCATTCTACTATAAAGATACATACACACATATGTTTATTGCAGCACTACTTACAATAGCAAAGACTTGGAACCAACCCAAATGCCTATCAGTGATAGACTGGATAAAGAAAATGTGGCACATATATGCCATGGAATACTATGCAGCCATAACAAAGAATGAGTTCCTGTCCTTTGCAGGGACATGGATAAAGCTGGGAGCCATCATTCTCAGCAAGCTGACACAGGAACAGAAAACCAAGCACTGCGTGTTCTCACTCATAAGTGGGAGCTGAACAGTGAGAACACATGGACACAGGGAGGGGAACATCACACACCAGGGCCTGTCAGGGGGTTGGGGGAAAGGGGAGGGAGAGCATTAGGACAAATACCTAATGCATGCAGGGCTTAAAACCTAGATGATGGGTTGATAGGTGCAGCAAACCACCATGGCACATGAATACATATGTAACAAACCTGCACATTCTGCACACGTATTCCAATAACTTAAAGTAAACTAAAAAGAAAAAGAAAAAAGAAGAAGAAAATAACGTGGTTCTTTCCCCATGCCCCTGTTGTAATTATCAAAACAAACACTGGGCAAGCTTCAAAACGCTGAAAATGCTTACAATAAAGAAAAGGGGACCAGCAGCTTCTTAAAGCTGTCCTTACTGTTTAAATTATGAATACTTTTATATCTTGAATCGTCTTTACCTTAAACTAATACATTTTAAAAGTTTTTTGATTGTAAAAAGCAAATACTCCTTGGGAGGGGTGACCTATTGAGTCAGTAACACTTAAGGGTGTGTATGCTTACTGGGATATTTTCATCCCAACAAGAGAAACAAACGCAGTACACAAATGATAAATGCCCACAAAAGCTGAAGATGGAGAGGCGGAGATTACAGTGCTGAATGTAAATGTCGCGTTCTTCAGGATTTCACCTTGTACCAACTATTTTAAGTTATTATAAAATATTCTGAATTCCCTAAGCCTAGTTCACGTTTCCACTGAACAGTTGCTCAAAGTTTTTTCTCCATGTGGAATATCTTCTTACCCCTTGAAATAGATTTTACCTCCTCCAAGAAAACGTCTCGGATCCCCTTAGTCAGAAATAGTCTGTGCCCCCTCTCTCTTCTCATGTTATACAGTGATATGTCTATTATTAAGGCTGATTGCATTAGTGCTTGTCCTACCTAAGACTAATTAGACATTTGCCCATTCATTTCCTCTTCTAAATTGTGAAATCTCAGGAATCATACCTCATTAGTTTGTGTACCTTCCACAGGGCCCAGCCTAGTGCTGTGTTCACGATAGGGGCTTAATCAATGTTTAAAGACTTGAAATAAGAATATGTTCTCCCCTGGTTTGAGTAAATCTTTAGTAGAAATTTCTCCATAAATAGTCAAGATGAAGAGTTTTTCAGCTTGAGCCATTTGTAGGATTGCTCTGGCCTTGATGAGTTTTCTTTGATGGAAAAAAAGCATAACCCAAATGTACTCTCCTATGATAAGAGTTAAAATTTCAAGAGACTGAGCTGTTCACAGCCAAACATTTCGAATTCTGTACTATGTTCTGAGCCAATTAGAAGCAATTGGATTTATGAATTTTTTATTTTCCTGATTGATTTTCTATTTAGTTTCTCCTGAAAAAGTACTTAAAAATCTTTCCATAACATTCACCCTTTTTGTTGATTTCTAGCCCTAGAGAACCAACCTTTCAGCAATTATACAAGCCCTTCACACAATTTTTTTTTGCATTCCACTTCTTTTAAAGTAGTTTATTGAAATCCTCTCCAGATAAAAACCTTGAAATCATTAAGCAGATCACTGTTCGGAAAGACATTAATTCCTCTATTTTTCTCCTTAAAAGAGATGGCTGGTAGACAGATTGGAATAGCAATAAGGTATGGTATTTATCTATAATACCTCTTCCATGATGAATAACTAATTTATTAACAATCCCATTACTCGGAACATTTCAATCACAGTGGAATGAGGTCTCTGATCTGGGTCCCGGTTAATTTAGAAATGGCCTCTCTCCCTGGGGACATTTAGAGTGGCTGAAGCCAGCTGGTGATGGGGCCTGAATTTGAATACTGCAAAGCTAGGAGTATGAGCCATAGCTTCTCAATTCCTGGCTTAAAATAGCCTGCAAGGCCTGGGGCCTTGCCCATCACCATTGTTTCCAGGGATTTTGGCCCCTGTCCTGAAGATTCTCTCCCTGTTCGAAATGGTGCCACAATGGTCCTGGGTGACTTCTGTGTCTACAGGGGACTGGACTTCATCAGCACTTAGAGCTGTTGAGCTTTGAAGGGCTCAGACTTCTGGAATCTCCTCTTTGACCACAAAACCCTTCTTTGAACACAGACCCTGGGAATCGCCTCTTTAACTATAATCTCTCCTGGCCTGGTTCCCTGGCTCTGACAAGCCCACTGCTTCCTTACTTATAGAGGAAGAGAGTCATAGAGTCCTAGTGGTGGACGGACCTTTGGAGAGCATCCTGCTCAGGGTATTTAGCCTAGGAATGCTTTCCTCAAATGAATCATACATGGAAATCCCATAAGAAAGAACAGAGCTTCTCCGACTAAAGCATATATGTAGACTTCAAACCACTGATTTCAGCCTATGTTCTGGTTTTATACACCACCTGGGATTTTGAATACATTGGGTTCATAGCCCTAGCCTTTAATTCCTAATAGTGAACGTGGGGTCTCTGTCCCTGCGAAATCCCCCTTCACTGCCACCTCTTCCCGAATCTTCTTGGAAGGTTCCAGAGAATTTGTCACCTATGATCATGAATGAAATTGGCCAGCTCCCCACACAGCACCATCTCCCCTGCCTTTGTTGCCCTCTTGACTCCATGCAGGGTGGAGTCTATGCTGGTAAATCCAACAGGCATTGCTACTGCTTTTGCTGGGCACGTCTGCTGCCACCTTCTGCAGTGAGTATCCCCGCTAAGGCCGTGGAGATGGGAAGGCTCTGTCTAAGGTTGACCTCCTTCTTTTATGCATTCCATTCTGGTAAAAGGGTACTAAAGCCAGAATCATCATGAAAATAAACTTTTTGTGTTGGTTCACAGGCTTCTTTCTCCCTGTAACAGCATAATTGAGTCAGTGGAAGGCTGGGATGAGGATCAATCTGTATCACCGAGGACTGTGGCTTTGGTCCTAGATCAGGTTTGTGGGCTGGATTCTTTCTGCTTTCCAAAATGAGTTCCATCTGAAGGCTCTTCAGTGTCTCAGGCAAATTGTTTCTTCTGGCAGTTCACTAGATGCAATGACTGGCAGCAGTCCATAAGCTCAGGCATCAACTGGGCCATTTCCTTTCACCCTTAGCCAGGGACTCCTCTCTACTCACCTCTACCCCCAAACACAGAGTAGGAAAACAAGGTTTGGAAGAAACTTTTTAAGTCTGAGATCTCTTGATTTGTCTCTCTTCAAGGGAAAACACATTTCTAAAAAGTGATCATTGTATTTATCACAGCATTGAGAACTGAAACCTAAGCAATTAATTTAAAATTTTGATCAAGTAAACCAATCATACTGTGTGATCTAGAGACAGAACAAGGATATAACTAGTCAGTAGGATAAAAAGTCACACCACACACACACCACACACACACACACACACACACACACACACACACACGCACACGTACACGTACTTCCCTAAACCACAAAGGGACCTTTCCCCATTCCCATTTTTTCCCCTTAGGATTGGTTTAAAGCTTTGCTACTCAAAGTGTGGTCCACAAACCAGCAACATCAGCATCACTTGGAAGCTGGTTAGAAAGGCAGACCTTCAGTCAGACCTCACTCCAGAATCCCAGATCCGAACTTGCATTTTAAAAACATAGGAGCTGGATGCGGTGACTCATGCCTGTAATCTCAGTATGTTGGGAGGCCAAGGCGGGTGGATCACTTGAGGTCATCAGTTCAAGACCAACCTGACCAACATGGTGAAACCCCGTCTGTACTAAAAATACAAAAAAAAAAAAAAAAAAAAAAATTAGCGGGGCATGGTGGCAGGCACCTGTAGTCCCAGCTACTTGGGAAGCTGAGACTGGAGAATAGCTTGAACCCAGGAGGTGGAACTTGCAGTGAGCCAAGATCGCACCACTGAACTCCAGCCTGAGCGACAGAGCAAGGCTCCATCTCAAAAAAACAAATAACAAAAACAAACAAAAAAAGTAGGAGGTTCATACCTACATCCAGTTGTGAAGCACTGCTCCAGATTTTATCAACCACTTACAGATAGAGACAATATGTTTCTGAGCCTTCACTGTTCACATGTGGATGAGGTAAAGGAAGAAAGAAGTCTTGGGGAACTTGGAGGAAGATCAAGACAAAAAGTGCTAAAGAAGGATGCTGGGAATGTTCGAAGGAAAAAAAAACTTCATACTTCTCAGTTTTGCCAAAAATTGGCTCTGGGCACCAGCTTTTATAGTTGAAGCCAAGAAAAACATCATCCAACTGTATAATTTCAAATAGGAACTGTGGTGTTGTCTCCAATTCCACTGCTAGGCTAAGATCAGGGCCGCTGGCCCAGCAGACCAGGACCTCAATTTCCCCTTTCCTGACAGATGACAGTCCCGGAAGCTCTGTTTAAGAATTTAGTAACTGGCTTGAGAAAGAAGATATAGTCACCATTGCTTTTTCCCTTGAATGCAATCAGTAAGTGCTCTGACAATGTTGAAGACATGTTGCTGGGGGAAGAAAATCCTAACATTAGTAAGTCACAATGATATATCCAGAGATTTTTTTCTGTTTAATCCTCCTTATGCTAGGACATTTAGATATCTGCAGAACAGAAGTAGGTAAGTACCTGGCTTTGCAAAGTAATGCTATTTTATTTGCAGAAGATGGTGAAGCTTAGCAACTATAATGTCTAAAAACAGACACCACTTCCCTGGACTCAGCTCTCACATTCCTGGGCATCCTGTCCTACTGATGAATTTCTCACTGGGAAAGCACCAGATAATGGCATTGCAGGAATGGGGTGAAACCTGCACCAACATGCCTTTGCTGTGACTTCTCCAGCTCACACTTTGTCCAGTGATGAAATCAGTCAGGGATGGAAGTGCAGCTGCACATGCGCCCTGTGCTCACACCCTGCTCTGGGTAAATACCATTGCCCCGGATCATTTTCTTTTCCACGGAAAGAATCTATCTTGGTGACCCAGGAAATCCAGGGCTTGTAGCCAGATACCGTGCTGTGGGTGTGGGGCCTCTGCTTGGCCAAACAGCCGCATAGAACAACACAGAATGAGAAGTGGAGTCAGGGCAGTGCGTCTCACTCACCACTCTCGTAGCTCTGGAGACAGGTCGCTATTAATCACTCCGACCACATCTATCAGGCTTCTCTCATTTGGCCACGGCTCATAGTCACAGAGGCACAACCAGGGTCTCCTGATAAATCAAATCCAACAGTTCTATGATAAGGATGACACAGGTGAATGAAGGACAAAAGCATACAGGTGTAGCCATGAGTCCACGCCATTAAAAAAATGGAGGACGAAAATTTTTGCGGACTGCTAACCAAGTGCCAGAGACTATTAATTACTCTCTCTGCCTCTTTCTCTCACTCTCTCATTTCTATCTTATTCTTTTTTATCTCTCTCTATACATAAAATCTTTTTTTTTTTTTTTTGAGACAAAGTCTGGCTCTATTGCCCCGGCTGGAGTGCAGTGGCACAATCTTGGCTCACTGCAGCCTCTGCCTCCTGGACTCAAGCCATCCTCCCATCTTAGCTTTTTGAATAGCTGGGACTACAGGTGTGCATCACCATACCTCACTAATTTTTGTATTTTTTGTAGAAACGGGGCTTTGCCATGTTGCTGAATCTGGTCTCAAACTGTTGAGCTCAACCAATCCACTCCCCTCAGCCTCTCAAAGTGCTGGGATTACAGGCATGAGCCACTGCACCAGGCCTTCTATATATAATCTTATAAAACCTCCACCACAACCCTATGAAGAAGCCAACATTATTCCTGTTTTAAGATGAGGAGACTGAAGCTCAGTGAGGTTAAGAAATGTGTGCAAGGTCACACAGTTATTAAGTAGTGAAGCTAGTATAGGATGATAGCAGAAAGAATTAGAATAGAGAGGAAGATTACATGGTAGGAAACTGAGTCTGGGGGGCAAAGAGAAAATGAAAAGAGAAAGAAAAAAAGGGAACAAGAAGACAAGTCCAAGAGCAGAAAGCAAGCTGCCTGTGTAACCGGAATTCCTGCCCTGGGGCCTCAGCTCTGCCACACACAGGCTGGTGACTTGGTACAAATCATATAACCACAGTTTCTTAATCTGTAAAATGAGGTTAGTAATGAAATGGGAAGAGCTCCCTTATCCCCCTCGCAGGGCACATGATGAGGGTGTGGTTGCTTCTTTGGTGCCCCTCTGCTCAAAACCCCTAGGGGGAGCAGGCAGTCGGGCAAGCTGTGGGGCTCCGATCCCACAGCAGTGTCTAGGGCTGCAGCTCCTGAGGCCCCAGTGGGCATGTGTTACACCTCGGTGCTCTTTTAGTTTAGCCGTCCGTAGGCGGCTTCTGTTTATCATCTCAATTAGACCCCCTGACTTATCACAAGGACAGAAGGCTTTCTGTATTCCAGGCTTTCTTGCCCTGGTGTATAGGAAGGATCGGCTCACAAGTGGGCTTGGAGAAAGCGTGCAAGGTTTTACTGAGTGGAAGTAGCTCTCAGCAGATGAGGGAGCTAGAAAGGAGACGGAATAGAAAGGTGGTTTTCCCCTGGAGTCAGGCTGCTCAGCGGCCTGGGGGCTTCTCTGACAGCACCGTTCAAATTCTGGCTCATTCCGCCCGTGGGTCTGTCGGTGTGCTCTTACGCAGCCGCGCGCCTCTTGACGTCTAGCCACTTGTGCCTTCTTCCGCCGGTGCGTTTCTCTGGACATCCAGCTGCTTGTGTGTCTACCCGCTGGGGTCTCAGGGTTTTTATAGGCACATGATGGGGGTGTACCGGGCCAGGGTGGTCTTGGAAAATGCAACATTTGGGCACGAAAGCAAGAGTGCCTGTCTTCACCTAGGTCCACGGCATAGGCCCAAGGGTGGAGCCCGAGCCAGGGACCCGCCTTTCTCTTCCCTGACCGCGCTGCTCCTGTATCAGTGGGATCCAGCCAACTGCTTCACTGGTTTGTTTCCGGGATCAAATAAAAATATATGTGAAAATGTCTGCAAATGGAAGCTATTATTCAATAGTGTTTTAAAAAATAATTTAATTTAATTTAATTTAATTTTGAGACAGGCTCTTGCTCTGTTGCTTTGGCTGGAGTGCAGTGGCAGGATTACAGCTTTTGGGTCTCAGCCTCTCTGGGCTCAGGTGAGTCCCTCACCTCAGCTTCCCAAGTAGCTGGGACTACAGGTGTGCACCAGCGTGCCTGGCTAATTTTTATATTTTTAGTAGAGACAAGGTTTCATCATGTTGCCCAGGCTGGTCTTGAACTCCTGAGCTCAAATGATCTTCCTGCCTCAGCCTCCCAGAGTGCTGGGATTACAGGTGTGAGCCACCACACTCGGCCTTTAATGGTGTTTACAGGAGCTGTGTCTATACAAGTCATGTGGATAGATGAGAATCAAAAGGCCAGGCCTCCAGGTCACAGTGAATGGGAACGTCTACCAAGTGGTAAAGGGAGCCCACAAACCCCCCCCCTCAGATTGGGAGCCACATTGTGTGAGAGCCTGCAAATCTCATTTCTTATAGAATTGACCCCGTATAGGGAAAGATGACCCTTGTGTTTCCGGCTAGTGTTTCTGGGCAGAGACAGCAGAGAGATGAGCCTGCCGATCATTTTGCCATTGAAGTTTCAGAGCGGAAACCCCTTCTCTCAAATCCTGCATGAGAGACCAAAGTAATCACTTCTTCCTCGGTCAAGAAAATGTCACTGAGTTGCCCAAAGCTTGTGTTTCACACTTTTATTAATGACAGCCTGGGAAGAGAACAAGAAGTAAAAATGCGGTGAATGCTTTCTGCTACTGGAGGCTGGGGATGGAGATGCGGAAGGGAGGAAACAGAAAGTTTGAATGCAGGGCTCCATGCAGGATGAAACTGACGAGAAAACACTGAAACGGTTTTTAGTGAAATAGAATCTAGAATGAAGAAGCCAGAGGGAAATAGTTAGTTGGAGAGGCTTCTCTTGCATTTTTGTCCAGAGCAGAGTGCCAGAAAGAAGAAAGATTAATTTGGTTAGTTCCTCCGAGGTGAGGACCATGTAGGGATTTCTGACACGAGATCAGGGAGCTCCTAGAAGTGTTGTCTGGCCTGAATTGGAAACAATCCTAGACTGAGCTCATTAACTTCACCCAACTAAAGAGGACCACACACCTGCGTTGGTAAATATCCACCTTTTTAGTGTGTGCCTCAGTTTCTCATTTTTGCACGGGCAATGCCTAGAAGATACTGAAGGAAAGGAAAGAAGCTACAGAATGAAGGGGAAAGACCTAGATCTAAAGAGATGCTCCTGGAGGAGGAAGAAACACAAAGCCTTTCTTTTCTTCCAGGTCGCAAGAAGGTGGCGCGGACTGAATGGGATCCTCACAGACACTACCACTTCCTAATCCCTGAAAGCTGTGAATGGTATCTTATTTGGGGAAAGGGTCTAAAAGTCATCACTGGTAGCCTTTGAAGAGTAAGGCGGGGGAGATTCAACAGACACAAAGAAGGAGCCAGCGATGTGAAGATGGAGGCAGAACCTCCAAGGAATGCTGGAGTCACCAGAAGCTGGAAGAGACAAGGCAGGATTCTCTCCGAGAGCCTCTGGAGGGAATGTGGCCCTGCTCACACCTGGATTCTGGACTTTTGGCCTCCAGAACTGGGAGAGAACACACTGATTTTGTTTAAAGCCACTAAGTTTATGGTAATTTATTACAGAAGCCGCTGGAAACTAATACAGGTGGTCATGCGAAGAAGTTGCCCAGTGGCAGAAGCAACTCTGAATCTTATGACTTTTCTTAAGTCCAGGACCAGGTCTTTTGACTCTTATGACTTTTCTTAAGTCAGACAAGGAAGGCGATGGTATTGTCTGGCACTTGATCTGTGCAGAGGACAGTGCCGAATCTCAGAGGAGAAGGAGACCACACAGTGCATGCTCTGGATGGAGGTGCTTGCTGAAATCAGGAGCCAGTGGAAAGAGGTAAGTGCAACACTCCTAGGGATAAGGAAGCAGAAACGTAAAACTGTAGATGGATATCCAGGGTCTCATCACACCCCTTGTGAGTTGGAAATTGAAGATCAGAGTTAAATGGCCGAGGAGTTGATCAGACCCTCGTTCAAACCCTAGCTCCACCACTTAGTTGCTATGTGACCTGTCCTCTCTGACTCCAGTTTCCTTGTCTGTAAAATGGAAATTGTAAAACCTACATCACAAGCTTGTTGGCGTAAAGTTCACAGCACTTCACAGAGCACTTGGCTCCCTGGCAGGGCTTGAGAAATGGCTATTGCTATTATTGCCCAAGATTACAGGACTGGTAAGACAAGCCTGTCTGCCTTGGGAACTGTGATCCTTCTAGAGCCTGGGGCTGACTCATCATGCAGGGCTCAGACTATCTCTGAGAAGGTGCTCATTTCCATGGCCACACAACATTGATTTGCACAGGAAATTACCTGCCATGTATAAACCTCTACTTTTCTGCATTATCCTCCAGTCACAAGGGCTAGAAACCTGCAAACTACATTCCTCAGACTTCTCTGCTAGAGGGTTTCAGTTTAGATTTTGCTTATGGAAAGCACTGGCATGAGAGCAGGAGGCAGGCAGAGGGATTCTCATTCTGACTGCAGCCTGGGCAGTGACAGTCTAATGCCAGCTCCTGCAGAGTGGGTGGTGGCAGCAGCATGATTCTCTGGGCCGTGGCTGATGACAGCTGGCTTCTGAAGCAGCTGAGCAGGCAGCAGGGATGCAGAGTCCCATGAGCTCAGGGGCAAGTGACTTCACACAGGGATCAAACAGGTAAATTGCAGGCCTGATCTCCGGGCAGCAATACTACCCTCACTCCCATTTGTGTTCCTCCTTTCCTTATAACAACTTGGGAACTTCACTCCCTATATTCAATCCCTCCTTGCTTGAAATACCTAGAGAGACTTTTATTTTCTTGAATGAATCCATAACCAATACATCAGTCCTCTGCAAAGCACAGAGGCCACGGCATAGAGATTTTAGGAGCTCTAGAAGGCCATCTTCACCAGAAAATACAATCTTATATTCTCAATTACAGATAAGCTTAAAATGAAAATGTGCCAGGGATAGCTATCATATTTGCTCAGATACTTACCGGGAATCATTTGATTGTATCAGAGTCTGTCCTTAGAGAAGGTTTTCTGTGTCAAGGAGGAAGAGGGGACAGGGTGCTAAAAGCAACAGGGCAGGAGGAGGAAGCTGTAATGAGAAACAGTAAAGAGAGAAAAGCCCTCAGCTTGAGGAAAAAGTATCAGTGGAGAAAAGTGCAGGCCTGCCCAGGCAGCTTTAACTATAATTTGACTTTTTTTAATGTTTTAAATTTTTGTAAAATATACATAACATAGATTTTGTTATTTTCACCATTTTAAGTATATAGTTCAGTAGCCTTATGCACATTCATATTGTATAACCATCACCACTATCCATCCCCAAAACTTTAACATATTTCCAAACTGAAATTCTTCATTGTTTATACAGTAACTCCTCATTTTCCCCTCCCGCTACACCCTGACAACCACCATTCCACTGTCTGTCTCTATGAATTTAATTAGTCTAGGAACATGATATCAGTGGAATCATACAATAATTTGTCCTTTTGTGTCTGGCTTATTTCACTTAACATAATGTCTTCCAGGTTCATCCATGTTGTAGCATGTGTCAGAATTTCATTCCTTTTTAAGGCTGCATAATACTCCATTATGTGTTTATACCATATTTTTTCTCTCTATTCTTTCATCAATGGACAGTTGGATTGTTTCCACCTTTGGGGCTATTGTGAATAATGCCACTGTTGAGACGGAGCAGGGACCTCTCTTTGGGCCCTGCCAGCCACTCCCTCCTCAACCCCAAGGATGGAAATAAAGGAAAATCTTGAGTTTCTTCAAGAGAAATTGCAGGGACCTAACTAGCCTTGTGAAGGGAATGAGCAACTTCATATGCATGAAGGTTAGTAATTATAAAACAATAGTCACCCAAAAAGGTTAGAGCCACAGGCTGTTTGGTTCCTTATAAGATATAAAGAAATTAACTTTATATCTTGACATATGTCCCCGAGTTGTTTTTCACAAAGCCGGACCCCCACCAGATGGAAAATGCTGAGCACGGTCACATAGACCTCAGGTAAGAGGGCACTGAGGACTGAACTCTGAGTGCCATTTTTTTGTTCTAAATTTCTCCCTGGAGAGAATGGGCCTGGAGAGTCACGCCCACAGGCCAAACCTCAACATTCCTTTCTGATGACCTGAAGTTTTAGACAAGGCTTTATTTGCTTAACCAATTGAAAATCAAATAATCTGTGAATCTACCTATGACCTGTAAGCCCTCACGTCAAGGTAGCCTGCCTTCCTGGGCCAAACCAATATATGACCCTCATGTATTGATTTACAATTCTGCCTGTGACTTTTGCTTTTCTGAAATGTAGCCCTGTCTTTAAAAACCCTTGCTTGTAGGCTATGAGGGAGGTCAGGTCTTAAACATTCCCAGTTCTCCCTGCACGGTGCCCTGCAAATGAATGCCCTCCTTCTTCTCGCTGCAAACCTCCATGTGGATGTTTGACTCTACTGCACCAGGCAGGCAGATCCAGGTTCTGTCTGGTAACACTATGATCATTAATGTACAAATATCTTTTCAAGTCTCTGATTTCAATTCTTTTGGGTAAAAAAATTCTACACGAAAGTGGGATTGCTGAATCACATGGTAATTCTAGGTTTAATTGTTGAGGAACTATCATACTGCTTTCCATAGCACCCGTGCTATCTTACATTCCCGCCAGCAATGCACAAGGATTCCAATTTCTCTACATCCTCACCAACAGGTGTTGTTTTCTGCTTTTTAAATAATAGCCATTCTAATGGGTGTGAAGTGGTATCTCATTGTAGTTTTGATTTGCATTTCCCTAATGATGAGTGATGTTGAACATCCTTTTATGTGCTTATTGGCCATTTATATATCTTCTTGGGAAAATGTAACTTGACTTTTTACATGAATTAAAAAAAGAAGAAAGAAATTTAAGTCTGTAGGAAGGGAAAAAAGTGATTCCATTGGGGCCTCAGAAATTATGAAAAAAAATTTGTAAAGAATGTGTGAGATCACATTTCTTACATAAATTGGGTAGGAACAAATGCAGATTGGGACTTCTCTGCCTAGTCAAATAAACTTAATCAAAAGGCAGATTCCAATATAAACTCAAACAAGTTGTGAAATAAAATGCATTAAAGCACATGAATTTCTATTAAACACTACATAAAATCCTATAAAAATAAAACTCTCCTTATCATTCAAATTGCAATTTTATGACTCTGGGCTTCAAATGATGGGAAGTTGCCGTTCAGGTTCATGTGGTAAGAAGGAGGGCAAATGTGATGGGCACAGCAAGTCAGTAAAAAAAAAAAAATAAAGAGAACTGATTCCTGACTTTTCTCTTTCACATCACACTGAAGGCCCACACAAGTGATACTTGGAACTGTGCAGGAGAGAAGACTCTTTGGTGGAAGTAAGGAGGTGGATCACCTGCTCACGTTTGCTAAGGGCATTTGCTTGAAATGGATGCGTGGGAGGGAGTCTGTCTTCAAACCTAGACATAAAAGAGATTTTATTTGCTTTCTTGATTCCTTTTCTCTCTCTTCTCATATTTTTACTCCAAAGTGTGTGCAAATTATTCAAGCATCTAGGACCCAATGCACCATCACTCACTGCAGCTTTTATTAAGCTTTGTGCCATTCACAAAAGAATTGCAGTGAAGTTAATTAATGGCCAAATTAGTTGGAAGTTACTTGGAATCTATATTGCATCAAATTTCTATCTCAATGTTTTTGGCAAGAAGAATAGAAAAAAGAAAAAAAAATTGCGCCAGTGATAAGCAACTAACAGAGTGGCTGACACACAACAGATGTTCCGTATTATGAATGGATGGGTGAATGAATGAACAATTGAAATAATCTGGGTGACAGTTGATCAGGGCCTGAACTAAGCTGTGGCAAGGACCATGCGGGGAAGCAGAAATGCTGTAGACTTAGTTAGAAGGCAATACAATAGCCCCTGATGATGGACAGGAAGAGGAGAGTGAGCAGAGAGGAATTAATCTTAGCCCCCACTATTTCTTCTCTAAATTATTCCAACTGCTTCATAATTGCTCTCCTTGCATTTCACCTAGCTGCTGTCCAGTAGATGGTATAACTAGGAATCACCCTTAATTCCTCCTTGCTCATTCTCCTCTTCTCATCCATTGTCAGGGGCTGTTATATTGGCTTCTAAATCTACACTATTTCTTCTCCTCACCATGCTCTTTGCCACAGCTTTCTGTTGGCCCTGATCAACTGTCGCCAAATTATTTCAATAGCCTCCTCACTGTCCTCTTTTCTGACATTCTGTCTACATCTAGTACATATGCTAAAATTTCTATTTTTATTTTACTTTATTTTAAGACAGGGTCTCACTCTATCACCCAGACTGGAGTGCAGTGGCACAATCTCGGCTCACTGCAACCTCCACCTCCCCAGTTCAAGTGATTCTCCTGCCTCAGCCCCCCGAGTAGTTGGGATTATAGGCATGCATCATCATGCCCAGCTAATTTTTGTATTTTTAGTAAAGATGGGGTTTCACCATGTTGGCCAGGCTGGTTTCAAACTCCTGACTTCAAATAATCCACCCACCTTGGCCTCCTAAAGTTCTGGAATTACAGGCATGAGCCACTGTGCCTGGCCTATACATGCTAAAGTTTCAATACAGTGGCCTTCCTTTACAAATTGAATGACATCAGGAGTATCATTTCAAGAAGCCTATGTAACAGAAACAATAAACATGACTACATGAAGAATATATGTCTAATGATGCTCATTGCATCATAATTTGTAGCTTAAGAATTGGAAACAAGCCAAATATCTACCTATGAAAGGATGCTTAAATTGCCTATGAATGGAATATTATGTAACTATGACAAAGAATTAGGAAGGTCTATATGAACTAACGTGGAAAGATATCTGTGTCATCTTTAAAAGAAAATTTGTAGACAGAGCATAACGGCATTTTGTATAAAATGTACAGATAAATTGTGCAAGAAAGAGTTAACACAGGAGGCCTGACTGCTATCCTTTGAAAGGTTCTTGGCTGGCATCTGGGAACTTGGAAGTTAGGAGAGTTCCTGCCATTACCAACTGTTAAAAGCGGCTCCCTGCGCCCAAACTGTTTATAGGAACCACGTGGTTTGTGCTGAACATCTGCTTTCCTGTGGCAGATTCTGAAATTTTGATATATACCAGTTAGAGGCTGCCTGTGTGACCAGTCCCCACTAAAATGCTGGACATTGAGTTTCTAAGGAGCTTCCCTGGTAGACATTTAACATGTGTCACAACTCCTTGCCTGGGGAATTAAGCATGTTCCATGTGAATCCACTGGGCAAGGAACCTTGGAAGCTTGTGTCTGGTTTCTCTCAGCCTTTGCCCCACACACCTTTTCCCTTTGTTGATCTCATTCTGTATCCTTTCACTGTAATAAATCTTAGCGGGAGTAAAACTATATGCTGAGTCCTTTAGTCCTAGCGAATCAGAGAAACTGGCAGTGATCTTGAGGGCCCCTAATGCATGAACACATGGCTTTATTTATACAGAGGCACAGGAAAACGTCTACAACCGTTGAAGATGTTTAATTGTCAGTAGTGGGTTGAAACGCTCACTTTACCTCTTACTATATAATGTTTTTAAAACGATGGGAATTTGACTGATTTTGAGTTTTGTGTGTCTTTGGTGATTTACCATGATGTCATGATTGCTCACATGTGTGTCCCTACATCATGATGCGTCTCTTGGTCCTGTCTCGGTTTTTGGAACATCTCCAGGGACTGGCATTGTGCCTAGCACATGGTAGGTGATAGAAATGATGGTACTAATTGAATGTGAAAGAAAAGCAAGTAGATGGACATAGAGATAATTTAGAAATAACCTCAAAGGCAGTATTGACATGTAGAATCTTCCTTTCTTTTGATGTTTCAGTTTTTCAAGACCTTTGATTTTCCAGCTAATTTCAAGCCTTTCCAGTTTTTACCCCCATTTGGAAGAGGGAAAAGGTAAAAATAAAGAACAAAAAGAAGAGGTGAGAGACAGATGAAGCTAGAAAAATAACTGCAATTTAAACTTCCCCTCTCCTCAGCCCAGCCAGAGGCAAACAGCTGCTTCTTTCATTTGACGTAGTTTATCCTAAAGAGGACAGCATGCCTTCCTCCTCAAACTACTCTCTGTTGGCAGCATGACTGCTGTGTCAAAGGAGGACATTGTCTGTGTGATAGGTAGGGTATGAAACAAATGCGGGAAACTTCTGTTTTCTTCCTTTTGAATGTACAGTTCTGTTAGACTGATTAATTACATGGTTAACTATAGGGTACCATTATGTAAATATAAATGAAGTCAAGTGTTTATTCATTGCCTCAGGTTATAATTGAGACTGTTAGTTTTAAGAATTTCAACTGGTACATAAAAGGAAACCATCATAGATTCAAATTCTGGTGCCAGATTCTGAAGACTTAGAGTATAGATTTTGAGGAAATATGCAGAAATACTTAACTACTGAGTGGGACGATAGGTCCAAGACACTTTGAGTTTTAAACTCTGTTTTAACTTAGAGTCTATAATTCAAGCTGGCATTGAGCCAGCATTTTCTAAATTTCTTCTTGCTTAATCATAGATTAACCATATATAATATAGACAGTTACAAATTGAGATGGCACAGAATTCCTTACTTCACATATGTGTATGAATTTTGTATCTCCATGTTGCAGCCAATCTGTGAAATATTCTAACTTGAAAATGAATACATTCAAGTGGTCAGGCTGGCCTTACCCAGGTTCTGAGAATAATTTAGAGGCATCCAAAACCATAATTTAAAAACCATTAAATTCCTACTACTGCCGTGGGCTTCCAGCCATAGCCTTGAATAGGTTTTTATCCTTGTGAAAGATCAGAACCTGTTTTGCTTGCTGAAGCTTTGTGAAAAGGTGAATCCATCTACTGCAGTTATAGAAAGTCAGAATTTGCTTGACATTTTCATTACTAATAGCCATTTTTCAAAATAAATTCACACTTCAGTTAGTTCTTGTTGGTCAAAAATGGTTGTCAGAACTTGCCCAGGGTTCATTCAGATATCCCTTGAGATATTCTTGTTATCAAGTGGACCTATTTCTTCCATGTGCCATAATATATAAACCACATGTAGCCAAATGCAAAATCTTTAACAAGGAGGGCAGGGGAGGAGTGGAGTTACCTGTGCAGATTTATGGGCAGTTTTCCTCTGTCTTTTACACAGATTTGACTGATTAATGAGAAACAAAAGCTTAAAGTCAAATACCCGGATTTAGAATTCAATGCAATGCAATGGAGTAATTATTTGAATAAAGCCCAGTAGGCAGCAAGTCATGTCTGTACTTTGGGGAGGACCATTGCAGGCACAGCAATTAGTGCAGAGGTCCTGTGGTTGAAATGTAATGAGTTAGAGAACAGCAGCAGAAGAGGAATTCAGAGAGGTTCCAGAGGGCCAGACCTTAGAGGGCCTTGCAGCCATTGTCCATTGTAGAGACTTTGACCTTACTCCGCCAAGCTGGAAAGCCATTGATGGGAGGGTATTAAACAGAGAAGTGGCATGATCTGATTTAATTTTGGCAGCATCAATTTACTGCATTGATTAGACCACAGAGCAGCAAAGGTGGAGCAAGAAAGGAGATGTTGGAAGCTGTTGAAAGAGAAGATAGTGTTTTGGACCAGGTTGGAAGCAGTGGAGGTGGTGAGAAATGGTCAGACTCTGGATGTGATTTGAAGGACCAACTCTCAGGTTTTGCTGGCCCGTGGAATGTGGGGTGGGAGAGGAGGGAAGGGTAAGGCTAAGGTTTTTCATCATGGGCAACTGGAAGAATGCAGCGGATGTGCCCAGTTTTATCTAATTTATTCTTTCAGTAAAGTTCTCAGCTATTAGTTTTCTGAGAGTTATAAAGATACAGCCTCAGTGAACCAATATGCAGGCAGGGTCTTTCTCAGTCACAGGGCAATTTCAAAAGTGTGCCATGGCACGTGTACACCTATATAACAAACCTGCATGTTCTGCACATGTACCCCAGAACTGAAAGTATTTTTTAAAAAGTGTCCCTAGGGTCTGGCCCTGGGCACGCCTAAGCTGCAATCAGTATGAGCTTCAGCAAATTGGTGCACCCAAGGCACAGGGTGAGGGGGGCAAAGACTAGGGCGTGGGCCCTAGGAGTCTTTCTGCAGAACTGAAGCCTTTCCCAGAAGAGAACTTTCCCCAAGGGAAAAGAGAGTAAGAGTCACCAGACTGATGACTACTTAGTCATTAGTAACAGAAGGGGTGGGGAACTTGCCGAGTCAGCACAGGCAGCTCCTGGTCCGTGGGTTTGTCCCCAGCCCAGAGCTCTACTGACTTCTCTCTGGGTCCCAGGGAGAAAGAATGATGTGAATAACACCTGAAAGAGAGCAGTGTTTGTTAAAATCTCTACAGGGCCCCCGCCCTGAGCAGAACCTAGCCATGACACTGCGTGGGAGTCCCAGTGCCTGTGCCTCATCCTCTCCCGCCACCCTATTGGGGGCTGCCAGTTGTATACAGAGAAGGACAGGACTGGGGAGAAGAAAAACAGGTTGGACAGAGTTCCTTTGTGAGGAAATGCAGGACAGTTGCTGGGAACTCCCAGAAATGCCTGGTGGGAACCACGCCTGCAGCAGGGACTATGTAGGTCTTCCATTAAGCAGTGGCTTCCAGAGAACCTGGCATCCCACCAGACCTTGGAATAGGATTGGCAGCCCATGCCCAGCTGGGACAGCCCCAAGTACGGCCAGGGTGACAAATGCTATATGCTAAATTTGGGACAAAAACAATAGTGGAGATCCACATCAAGGGTGGGAGACTTCAAATGGTTAAAACGTTTGAGATGAGAGTTTTTCAACTTTTAACTCTATTCGATTTTGGTTTTTTCTTTGATGGAGTCTTGCTCTGTCGCGAGGCTGGAGTGCAGTGGCGCGATCTCGGTTCACTGCAAGCTCCACCTCCCGGGTTCAAGCTATTCTCCTGCCTCAGCCTCCCAAGTAACTGGGACTACAGCTGAACGCCACCACACCTGGCTAATTTTTTGTAATTTTAGTGGAGACGGGGTTCACCATGTTGGCCAGGATGGTCTTGATCTCCTGACCTCATGATCCGCCTGCCTCAGCCTCCGAAAGTGCCGGAATTACAGGGGTGAGCCACCGCGCCTGGCCCACTCTATTAGAATTTTTTAAAAATTGTTTCCTCCTTGAGTGAGAATTAAGCTGCAAAGTGAGAGTAACTATCATATCAGGAGGAGAGGAGCAGGAGGGTGGTCTCAGAGGACATTTTTACCTGGACTTGAAGCACACGTAGTCTCTGCTCTGGTCCTAGCAGCCACTGAGCACAGCGACCCTTAGGATGCATTGCGTTGGTATTATGCGTAAAGGCAGGTGTGGAAATTTAGTGGGCAGGGCTCTGCTCCCTCTAACCTCTAAAATGCTTCCACCAGCTTCCAGGATCCTTAAATAATTTCCATGGAGTATAATATATATAGTGGTTTCCTTCTACAAATAGGAAAGGGGTGTAGGGGTGTAATAATAAGAACTCATCGGTGTAGAGGTTAATAATAGGTGTTGTAATGATGAGTGAAAGGGACAGGTATCACACACAAATTGGGGCTGGCCAGTCTTAATCCCAGCTTTACTCCCCAGAGTCTGTAGATCCTAGGCCAATTATTCAACCCAGTACAGGGGAGCTCCATCTTGACTGTACATGAAACACACCTGGGGAAACTTTAAAAATCCCAGTGCCTGAACCTCATCCCAGCTCAACCAAATCAGAATTATGTGGGAGTGGGATCAGGGATCAGTATGTTGCTAAAGCTCTCCAGGTGTTTCCAATATGCAGCACCTGTTAGGAGCTGCATTTATTCTTAGGCTCTACCCCCATGCAATTAAAACAGCCTCTACAGGGCAGGCCTGGCAGCCTACATTTTAAAATACTGTTTGGGTGATTATAATGTACGGCGAGGGCTGACAGTCATAGACTCTCATTAGTAATGAGACAACCATGTCTAACTCATTAGGTTGTTGTCAGAATTAAATGAAGTAATACATGTAATGCATTAAGCATAGTGCTTGGTTCTCAATAAGCATCTAATAAATGGTATTTTGAAAAAGTATCATTATTGTTGCTATTATAAGATATCACAAGGAAAGAAAAGGATGCATGGAAGTAGATTGGAGGTCATGAACACAAGCTTAGAGGCATTCTGGGGGGCCAAATCTAACTCCACCAACTTCTGTGTTAGGCTGAGTGTGGTGCCTGTGGGACCGCAGAGTCCCTGACTTGGTGGCTTGCCTAAAATCATCTCACTCCCTATTCTGCCACCCTCTGTGGCCTGGCTCGGGAAGAGGAGGCCAGGGAAGGGAGCAGGTGGCCTAGGGTCCAGCACAGGGAAGAGAAGTCTGAAAAGAGAAAGCCAACCAGACTATTCATTATTTGGCTTTGCAAATCTACCTCTACACTGGCCGCTGGGCATTGCAGTGGAATTAAATTAGAGGAGGCAGTTCATTTGTAAAAGACTGAAGTGCCTGTGACAAGCAGGCTCTGCTGAGTGCTATAAAGTGACTCTTGAATGGGATTTATAAAAGGACAAGAGAACCGAGGTCACCTGGGAGATGATGGGTCTGCAGGGACCTCTTTCCTCCCCAAGCGAAAGGCAAAATCACAGCTCTGGATTGCGTTTCCTTGTCCCTGTTGAAACTCAGCATGCTGCTTTTCTAAATCAGTTTCCTCCTTGAAATTGGACAGGGCTGCCACCTACCACCTATTTGTTTGGACGACATATATAACCTCTCCGGACCTCAGGCAGCTCAACTAAATACTGGACTCATCATACATACTTGGAAGTTTACATTCTGAACAGGAAATTCATTCAATGATTGAATTAAATTCAGTGAAATGAGAGCGCGTATGTCAGGCAACACCCATCCCACGATGAAAACTCCCGAAGCACTATCCTTCTACTGGGGCTGGACTTTTCTTCAACAGAATAGTCTCTTGTTTTGATATCAGAAGCGATCTTCAGTGGGGAGCAAGGGAAGTGCAGGTGTGCTTGCTTAAAAGCCACTCACAGGGAAGGAATTGGTTTGTCCTGCTCTGTCTGGTGCCTCCCTATGAACAAAGCCTTTCTACCATGAAGACACCATGTAGTCTCAAGAACTTAGTTCAATAAGGGCACGGCTAAAATTGCAGTAAGGGGGACAAAAGCTGCTACCATCTGAAAGGCCCATCAGACCCCATCCACCCCAACCCTGGATGCCCAGGAAGACGTTCCTTTAATGACTGCTCGCTAGGCGATTACTAGGAATTAATTCAGTAGAGAAGATAATCAATAGATGGCCCACTGGGTGTGGTCCATTAAAGCAGCACTGCTCTTCTCTTGAGGTGTGATAAATAGTGCATTTAAAGTATTCAATACTATAATAAAGGTTGTAATTAAGTGAGGCAACTTGGCATCTTAATAATTGCATGCTTGGAAAGATTTAAACTTCAGACCCAGACAGGGAGTAACATTCATAATCCCTCAAATGGGTTTCCTTTCTAGAAGAGAGAAATTAATGTCTGACTCTTCTTCTGAGAAGCTGACAGGGCAGATCTGTCCCCAGATCTTTATGGAGTTAAAAGTAAGAGGTGACTTTGAACGCCTGCCACTGAGTCTTTTGTTCTCGTATTTCCTTGCTAGCTTAATTATTACCATATTCCTAGTGGAAAGAAGAAGGCAGGAGCAGGAGCAAAAAGAGAGGCCTGGGGGGAATGCAGTTCAGGGAGCCGGTAGCCCCAGCAGTATGCAAATCACTTAGCCAATATACAAATGACTTTGCAGAAGTACAGTGAGACTTCCCAGACCAAATCATTTCCATTTGTTTCTTATTATTAAAAGGGAAGCACTTTCAGTCATCTCTTGTTCTTTTGCCCTCCCCCATCCTTTGCACAATTTACATACACACACACACACAACATGCACACACACTTAAAATTCAATGTTTTCCTTTCCCTGTAGACTTTTAGTAAATTTAAAAAAAAAAAAACCCCGTGAACTTCAGATATCTTATAATTACAAATCTTCCATTCAGCAGTTTGCAAAACAGATTCATTTTGTTAATTGTCATCCCATCTGAATGATGTGTAGAAGTTGCTGGACATTTAAAAATGGATGTTGACATCGTCAAACATCCCCCAAGACTTAGGATTGTGAGCCTAAGGAAAGACTCAGCAAAGGAGAGAAAAGAAGTGTGTTCATTCTCACATATCTTTGTTTAAGTGCACATTACTTTTGATCATAATCTATGGACAATGTTTATGGAAAAATCATATACTGATCAAATGGTTTAGTCCTGGGTAATTTTAAAGCCCTGTAGACAAGCAGAGAGCCTGCCCAAGTACAACTGAACTCTCACTCTGCCACCCAGCCCCAACTCAATCACAATGCTAGTGGGACTTCCAATTGCTGATATTCCAAATTCTGAATGTTATGTTTAGAGATCTCTAGTGGAGATCACAGATTTCAAAAGAGTGACACAAAATGTGGAGGCCATAAGGAACATTGTAAAGCTTGATACTGTTACCAAAATTCAGCTTCACATTAGGTGAAAATATCTTGCTTTGTATGCTGGGGAGAGGCCACGCGTGTTCATACAGGGCTTGGTTCTTCTCTGTCTGCGAGGCAAACAGGGCTGCCCCAAGACACCAGGGAAAACAGAGCTTTCTCCCAGCTTCTCCTTCTCTGAGTTGAGCCCGGATGAAGAAATTTCAAGCGTAACTAAGGGGGAATGGACCAGCCCTGCTTCCACATGGCGGTGGTACACAGAGCAAGCTCTGCACTTTACATAAATACTCAAATCCTGCACTTTGATATAAAATGTATTGACCCACCAGCATATATTGGACACTTAACTATTTAGATTTTTTTTAAAAGAAAAACCAAAAAAAGATGCTTCTGGCAGGGCTGCCTTTATGCAAAGTATTAAAAGTGACTCATCTGGATTACGGCTTTCTCTAACCCCACCCTTCCGTGTTTGCCTTTCCTTTTGCTGAGCAAAACTTTACGCCAGGCAGGGCTCACTGCTAGGGAGGGGAATTTGAGCAGGGTTCCAGGCGTCACTTGTTTCCTTGTCTTGAGTGTCCTTGCAGTGATCCTTACAGTGACTTGGACTTGCCAGAGTGGCATCGGGATTGGCAGGAGAGTGCCCAGGGCTGCAGCGATGCATGTGGAGCTCTGTGAGTGGAACCAGAGTTGGTCTGGCAGGCCTGGTTCAAACTGCAGAGGTGAGAGGCAGCACCAAAATCATGTAGGAACCCCCTAAGCATTGACATACGTGGTCCCACCCACCATCTCTGCAGGTAAAGACCAGGCAAGCATAGAGCTGCAGGGGATGTGTTAATATTGTGAGTCCTGGAGTGTGAGGACATGGCTAGGAAGGTTTAGGGATTGGGCATTGCAGATCCTGCAGGCTCAGCTGCCAGAAGAGGCCCCGGAAGGTGGTCACCATTGTCTGGATTCTTCCGTTGCCTTTAAACTCAGAGCAGCTGGAGAAACTTTCCCAATTCTAGTCTTGCCAGGCTTCTTCACCACCTAGGTTGAACAGACAAGAATCCAGGCCCCTGGTGACCTTCATTCATTCAACATATAATTACCAAGTGCTTTGTATGTGCCAGGCACTGTGTTAGGCACTGGGTAGACAGTGCTGAGCAAGAAAGATGTCATCCCTGTCTTCATGAAGCTTAACCCTAGCAGAGAGACCCTAAAAATATATATAAGTAGTCATTACTTTTACTTGAATAACTAGACGAAGTGCAACACCATCATCCTTCAAGGTCTTGGCCAGGCACAAATCTCTTGACACCTTTTCTAAAGGAACTCAGACTTAGTTTGGAGATGGAAATGTATGTGCAGAGTCAAAGGGAGTTGAAAGACCATCTGGCACCCCTGCCTCTAGCTCACAGATGAGAACATTGACATACAGAGCCATGAGGAAACTTGCCATGGTCACATGGCTTATTGGGCCCACAAATAGATTTGAGAATGTGTTCCCAACCACATACAAGATGCAAATGTGTATCCTAACATACTCTAATTATAAAACATGCATAATTATATTAGTGGATAGCAGGAAGTAGAGGGGTAGAAAGTCCCAAATCACAGTAACTGTATTTTTAATTTTGGAATGCATTTCTGCATAACATATGAACCTGAATACGCCTATAGTCCTGGGAATTCCCTTCAAACAAAGTGATGAAACTGCACAATAATGACCTGACTCAAGAGTTGCTGGGAAGCTGTCCAATATTTCCATGCTGGCTCTTGCTCAATTCTTCTGTGAAGTCTGTGTCTTCCTGTGAAAGTAGATTTCTAGGTCTTAGAGAATGATAGAAGGCCTCTCCTCTGCCCCACCTCTTTCATGCCTTTCATTTAGGCAAAGTAGACAGGGAGGGTGTCTTCTCCCAGTCAAGCTAGAATCAAACTGACTTAGAAAAAACCATTCATGGTATCTGGACTGTCGCCAAAACAAGTATCTACTGTACTTTATGAGGACTTCACCTCCTGTCCAGGAGGCCTGATTTTATTGGGCAGTCTGGGAAATCCCCTGGAGAGCTGGTCTGCTGCTAACAACAGAAAATTTCATAATGCTTCCCCTTGCTGGTTTCCAGAGGCCATGTATTACTCTGGCTAGTTCTGTAAACACACAGTTTTAAAGAGATGATTTAAATTGAGCATTGGCAGGCCTGTTTGAAGGTTATGTTAATGCATTTTAATTGCAGTAGTAGAATTGGAAGATGTATTAGTAACAATCCCAGTGAAGCTGATGCTGATGGGAATGATTTAAATATTTAAATTGTTTATGTGGTAGGAAAATGTGTATTTAAAAAGATGTGTGAATTTGGTTGATTTCACTCTGTAGTCACCCTCTGGCTCAATCTAATAGGGCAACCTGACCTCACAGCTTCACTCCATGGAAAGTGATTCCGACCCTGATGACAATGAGGTTCTTGGATCAGGATGATCTGAGTTAGGCTTTCTGATCCCTGTGTTATCTGGAATCCCATTGGTTGCTCAGATACTTCACTGGTATTAAGGGAATTCACTCAAGAAGCCAGCCTCTTACTGTTTCTTCTACCCAATCTCTCAGGGACAAGCTGGTGATCCAGAGGGTGTGGCAATAAACTTTTGCATGAGAGCAGCTTCTCCATTGGGTACTATTTACTCCCTTGCTTGCATTCACATTGCTTAATGGCAAATAGCTACATGGAAAAGAATCTTAAAGCTAAGGCAGGGGCGCACAAACTCCAATGTAAATGTGAAAGATTTTTAAATCGGTAAAAAGGATCACTGGGTGTCTTGTCTAGGGGTTATCTCTAACTTTCATTGTCTTTGAGCTATTTTACAACTCTGTAAGTTATAGAAAACTGATCATCTAAAATATTATTATCTACAGAAAGGAAAGCAGTGAATTGTGTCTGCTGAAATGCAATTGATTATTGCACTGAGCATATTCATCAGTTTTTTACCTATTTATTTCAGCATTCCTGCATATATATATATGTATGTGTGTATATATATATATATATATAGAGAGAGAGAGAGAAGCCATATATATATATATGGCTTCTTCTTGGAACCAGTTGTAACATCTTACTGCTTATTCGTTAGTTAGAGCTAAATAAATAAAATCTTATTTATAAATATAAATACAAAATGAATAAATGAATAACATATATTCATTTTATATTTGTCTGAGTGTCACAATTTACCCCAAAATATTAGTATTTAAAATACTCGTAAGCTGTGTCTCATGCATACAGCTGTGGAAATATTTTTTAATATGGATTGTGATGATTATGAAGTAGGAAGTTGTAGCAAGGTCACCTCTATAAACCACCTAAAATGATAGCAGAGAACATTCACTAAAATAACTGAAATATTTAATTAAAAGGGTCTGTCAAGTCTTGGACTCCAACATACAAAGTGGGTGAAGTATTTGTGTCAGGGGATCAAGAGGGTGGACCCCTACTCTGGTGGGAGCTTCTGGTCATCACTTCCATGTTGTAACCACACCCAGTTGAGTGAAAACAAGGCACCCCGACATGAGGCAGCCGTAGGACCCACTTCCCGTTATTATGTGATGATTAACTGGTGCCTGCCTAAGAGCCCAAAGCTACAAAAGGCCTGTCATGCTACCCAGAGGAGGCTCCTTTCTTGGTCAAAAATAAATAAGCCAAGACCCAGTGTAGAGAGAGGTAGCATGATGACCTGACAGGGTATAGGTTCCTTTCTTCCCTGTCATCTCGTCTTTACTTTTATTTTCCAGTACTAGAAAAATGAGGAGAAGAAGTGCAACATGCACACAACCTAGAGATTTTATAAGCTATTGCATTTATTTTTGGTTTGTTCTTGCCTGACTTTCAGAAAACTCTATTCACTATGGAGAAAATTGAAGAATTGTCACTTTCAGGTTTAATGTTAATCCAAAGCAGACATTACTCTTTACACAAAAGAAAAAGGATTACCAAACCATAGGATCCTATTTTCATTTAAATATATATACATATTCACACATATATATATAATGTCTGGCAGAATATATGCAAAAATTATCTTGGTAAATTGCAGGTAATTTTTTATTGATTTTATTTTTTGCTAACTGATTTTTTAAAATTTCCTGTAATAGATCTGAATTACATTTATAACATGAGGAAAAAATTAAAAACAGATAAACTTAATTTAATCCTCAAGTCCATTAAGTAGGGTCTTTAAGTTAGCAAGAAAGAGACCTATATGGGTTACCTTCATGGATGGGCTTTTAAAAAAAAAAAAAACTGAAAACCCAAAAGGGACATCACAGCAATTTGTCTTATCAGCTGGACTGTCATCATTCCAGACCCAGAATTTCTAAGACCGGGGTATAGGGAACATCTCCCTGACAATTCGCTCAGTTAGTAAAATCTTTAGGGAGCTGCATCCTAGAGAAATGATTGATGTTATGACTCAGAGTTCATCATAGGGCCATGATTTTTAAACAACAGGGAATTCTTTTCAGACTGTGTTCGGCCTTCAAGTTGCTCTCTTCCGGCCAGTGAAGGAGGAGGTGTCAAAACCTTTCACATGTTGCTGAATTCAGATAGTTGAAGCTCAGAGACAGAAAGACTGAGAACTTTTTGCAATTAATATAAAAATTCCTAGAGCTTCTGGATAGCTGAATATGTGGAGGTTCCTGGCAGGTGGTGGACCCAGGAAACGCATGGAAGCTCCACACCCCTTCCCTGTACCTCGCCCTATGCATCTCTTCATGTAGGAAGAGATGTAGCATCCTTTATAGTAAAACAGTAAATGTAATATACATGTATATATACATATTTATTTTATATATACATATTTATTTTATATATATATGTAAATTCCCAGAATTGACCAATGGAAACGACTAATTTGAAACAAACTGAATGAAAAGCAAAAGGATTAGCAAAAGACAGAGAATCAGGGTGACAATCCCTAAGAAAAGATAGGAAAAGAGATGTTTTACTATTTCTTAGGAGGAAGGGATTGGGTTTAAACATCAAAACCACACTACATGTTTTATATTGAACGGTCCATAACTGAGTCTCCAGGAAGGGCTTACGGTCTATACAAGTTGAAACTTCAGGGATGTCTACTAGGCCTGTGGGCAAACTTCAAGCCATCATTCGGGTGGGATACCAAGGAGCCTCGCGGCATGGGAAATTGACTGGACATTTTGAGGATGACCCCTGAGCCATGGCTCTAAAATCCTTAAGCCAGAGGAAAACAAAGTTTACCTCTAAACACCCTCCCCTCACCCAGCCTCCAGCAGTGTACAGGCCAGGCAGTGTTCCCTCCAGGCAGGAGCAGGAGAGTTGAGGTAAGCAGTAATTTCCTTAAGTATGCAGGTTCAATAGCAGATGCCAGATTGGCTACCAAGCCAGCCTCATTTGGACCAGTTCCATGAGTTATAAGGAGAAACGGCTCTGTGATACAGAGCAAAATATAATAACAGCAGTAATAAAGAAACATGCAAACAAAAAACATCTAAAGGCACAGGACAGCACTGCTTTACTTACGGTATACCTTGAAGGGGTGTTTCTTCTCTTCCATTTCAGAGAGAGATGTTTGGTATGGAAAGGAGGGGAAACAAGGATCACACATTGGAAGAAGATTGGGAGAGACTTGGTAATGAAACTGGCAGTAGAAATAAAATGGGGCCCCACAGGCTCTGCAAGGCACTTCTGTGGCGGTGACGGACTTCCTGCTCTGGCCACTAGGATGGTGCAGGCAGCCATCTTTGCCAGTAGCAGACAGGGTGCTGCTTCTTCCACAAGCAATTGTGTGACACGCTATGGGTTTGTGCTGGAATCAAAGATGGAATTAGGGAGAAGACCCTAGAGCTGTATCTGAGAACAAACCCAGGAGTTTCTTGTATATCTCTTTGAAAGACTGATTTGCGGGGATGGAATAGGCAAACTCCAGCTAGTGACTCTGATTATTCTTAAATGACATATTCTGTTGTAACATATAAATTATATAATAAAACAACCCCTTCTTGTAGATGGCTAGATGTCTTAGCTAGGTGTATCCACTAGAAAATTTCAGCGATCCTTCTAGTGTCCACTTTTATATAAGGATGTTGGGAAGATAAAGTAGTATCACCTTTAGGAAAGCAATTTACCAATACATACCCCATGAATTTTAAAGGCACTTTTACTCTTTGTCCAGTAATTCCATTTTTAGAAACTTATTCCAAAGAAAGAATGCTAAATGCAAAGATCGATGCATAAAGATTTTTATTATTAGTGTGTTATTTTCCTTTTTTTTAAGAGACAGGGTCTCACTCCTTCGCCCAGGCTGGAGTGCAGTGACTTGATCATAGTTCATTAGCACGATACTTAAAAAAGTCGAAAAGTGCTGTCAATCTAAATGCTCAAACATTGGAGATTGATTAAGTAAATTATGAAAATCCACACTATGGATGTAATGGAACTATTAAAATGTTAGTTATAGTTCTTTTTTAATATCATTGAGGTATGATATAATTTTAAAAGGAAAAAAGCAAGCTAGTAAAATTTAATATTCAATATAAATTCTCATCATATACAATAATATGTAGTATACATAGAAATGGGAAATAGATTAAAAATTATATCTCTGAGTGATAAGGGTCTCTGGTTTTTATTCCATTTTCTTTCCTTTTTTTTAATTCTGTTTCTCAAATTTCTATAATAAGCAAATAATTTATAATCTAAAAAAGAAATGCATACCTGTGTGTGTGCATATTTCTACATACACAGGCATGCACACACAGATACATATATATATATTTGGTGTCTTGACAGGGTTGCCTCCTGTGTCATAAGCTCATTATCTTTATAGATTTTCCCCCTTAGTTTGAATAACAGTTGTGAATATATTTGTACTATTCATTTTATTCCCTCTCCCCATAAACTACCACACACACCCCACATACCCACACAACACACAGACATACCCACACATGATTAAAATCTTTGTCGACAGGGACCTGACATCCAATTGGATAATGTACATAAACTCCCCCCTTTGAATGTTTTCTTTCGGACTCCCTTCCTCCCGTTCTTCCTCCCTTTTTCATCTTCCTCTTCGCTGCCATTTTCCACTCAGGCCTGCCTGTGGCCTGAGGAGAAACTGAGCGAGATGGAGGTGGGGAGGGGAAGCAAAGGCCAGCAGATTTCCTTGGCAGGAGCAGCGGTGGCAGCGAGCAATGAGCCAGAAGCTGCTGAGACGGGGTTCGGGGCAGTTGGCAAAAGGCCTGGGAGGCAGGTTGGAATCGTTTGGATAAGAGGAGACAGGCCATTTGGAGCCCCAGTAGGTTGCCCGGCAGGAAAAACCAACATTCCAGAGAAGGCTCGCTGTAAGCACCGCCCCTGGCCAAGCTTGCGAGCCTGTCCTCACCTCCAGTGTGCCAGGAAACACAGCGGCAGTGCCGAGTTGTTCTTTTGCAGTGTGTTGAGGAGGATATTTCCTCTCCCCTTTTCCTATATCCCTGGCTTTGTGTACCACAGAGGTCACAGATTCCAGTGCCTCAGGATGAGGCTGTTATGTAAGTGAGGCAGGCTAAGTGTGACGAGACACGGAGTGACAGGGACTGCAACATACTGGGAAGGCTTGCTCTCTGAAGCGGTCCGGCGTAGTTTCATGCCAGCACTTTTGCCTATCGGGTGTGAGGCCAAGGGTTGCAAGTCTTCCAGTTTCTTAAGGAAAGCTGAAAAGCCAGAGGAGCTTGGAATTCTTGCATATGCACACACCTCACGTATGTGTGTAAGAAATCTAACTGTTTAAAATGTTGGCTCCATTACAAAAACACTGTGTGACCAAATATAACATATCTGCTGGCTGGATTTAACCTATATGTACCACTGGTTTGGGAATCTAAAATAAAATCATATAAGACTGCCTCCCTTTTTTATGGCTGGTAAGAAACATGATGTCTCTTGTAAAGAGACACATATTTAGTTGCTATTATGTACACAACATTATCCTAGACACCACAAGGGATCCACCAGAAACAGTGGTGTTCTCTGCCTTCTAGGAGCTTAAAATATTGTTGAAGCGATAAGATTTTCACTCAGGAAAGTTAGGTAATAGTGCTATGCTGGATATCAATATTGAGGCCTAAATGGATCAGATCAGACACACCAAAGTCACCTTAGAAAGAAAGAGTGACTATTAGATCTACAGCAAGACTCAGCCATAGTAAAACCAGTGGCATGAAAGCATCTCGGGTATTGTTCACCTTTATATTCCCAGCACTTGGCATGCAGTAGCTGATGTTCAGCAAATATTTCTCGAATAAAAGAATACAATTAATGAGTCATAGGAGGGAAAAAGTCTTGGGGGCTTAGGAAAACCTCAGAACAGGGAGGCAGATACTTTTATTGTTGATATGACACTATTCACTGGAGAGAGACACTGAATTTGGGAGACTGGAGCATTTGGTCACTAGGGTCTCCATTGCTGTTAGGGAGCAGAAGTATGTAACCAGCTCTCACTGTAACCCATACTAGAGTTTACAGGACTATTTGCCTTCTTTGCTAAAACATCTACTCAACCTCCTAATGACCAATTAAGCTTCCCTGACATTTTGATGCGGGGAGAAAGGAGCCTGGACAGGACACCCGGCACTGGCATGCTGCTGATACGAATGGTCTGTGTCTCTTCATAATGAGCATTCTGACTTACATTTTGGTGTCTGGATTATTGGGTTAGCCTCCCTCCATGTCCCTGAGTCAGATGTCACTTTTTGGGATCCTGTCTTGGTAACTGCAACCAATCTTCCTTGAAATACCTCCATGAAATCAGACCCTGTCAGACCCTTGGTCCAGTTCATCATCCGTTTCCTCCTGCAATTGGCATCACAGAATAAGGGCCCAAATAAGCAAAGCGGATAGGAGGCACAGTTGTAGATCAAAGACGGAAATAATTACTTTGTTTTCAATGGTCAAGGGAGTCTCAGAAACAAAAAGGGGCCAGGGATGGATTTTAAGAAAATGAATCTGTTCTGGAAAGATGGAGAGGATGGAGGAAAGATGATTTGGATGGTGGGGATGAAACCAATTTGCTCTATCAGAAAGTTTGTTTTGGAGGAGCAGGGAGAAAGAAAGTTGGTCAGGTCAACCTGAAAGCCAGGCTTGAAGGTTTGGGCTTTATCCAACACACGTATGGAGGAGATACTAAAATTCTGAGGAAATGAATGACAGGATGAAATTGGTGTTTTACTTAGATTGTTTGGTATCAGTGGACAGAGCTTCATTGCATTCTCTTTATTGTTCAGAATTAACGAATCAATCCTGAAGGGCTCTGTGGGAGTCAAACAGGGCCCTCGCCAGGAATGTGAGCTGATTGCAAATGCCTTACGCTTGGTTTCCAGGAGACAGGTGGACAATCTGAGAACACAATGGTCCCTGGATTCCTGGAACAAGATCAGCCATGAAGAACGCAACAGGAGAAATACCTCAATGAAATCAGATCCTGTCATTATTTATAGCCCATCTTTGTCAAGCCTGATGGAACAAAAGCTCACGTTTTCATGGTTGTCCTGGACAACATTTCCAACACAGCCATTTACACCCCTTAGAAGCACGCTTAGCCTTTGGCAATGCCAGGAAATCAAAGTTGCAGCCATGTGAGTTCCCACGATTTAGATGTAAAAGAAACTTCTGTGGGCCTCATGGTCACAGTTCCGTGAAGAACTCCTGGCAAGCAGCAGGGACAGGTGCTCACAGGGCCACTTAAATGAGGTGGGGAGCCACAGTTTTCCATTTGTTGTGAGCTTAGAACCCATTCTTTAAATGAGAACTCATCTAGAATTCCAATACATTGAACGAATAAAAGTGCCAAGGCTCTGGCTATAGGATAGGGGTACCCTTTCTGATGAATTTTTTGCCCACTACGCTGTCCACAGCTAAGAGACCTCTATCTCTGGAGAGCCTAAGCCATCTCTACCCAACCCCAGGGATCCCTAAAACACAATGTAGAGCCAGCTGGCCTAGGGCATACACCTGCAGGTGAAAACTTGGCTTAGCTGCGGCCCACAGTAATGTTATTAATTATAATCACACTTTTAAGTTACACTTATTTTTCACTTATTATGTGCCACAGATTATTCTAATAACTTAACATTAATTTATTGAACCCCCCACAGCAACCCCATGAATTAGGAACTATTATTACCCCTCTCTTAAGATGAGGAAGCCAAAGTCAAAGGAAATACAGCAATTTATCCAAGCTAGGAGGTGGTAAAGCCAGACTTTGATTCCAGGAAGTTGCATTTCAGAACAAGCTTTCTGAATAACTCAGTCTAATTAGTTCTGCCTCATTACCTTGGGCAAGTTACTAAATGTGTAGGATTTGTGAGCAAGGACTAGTTTTAGCTCTCTTCCCCTTCCCTAAAAAGAGAGGAATGGGCAGAAGAGCCAATCAGGGTTCACAGGGGCCTGGACCCGAGGCGAGGTTTCTTCTGTTCCTCTTCACAACACTGGAAAACAAACAACTCCTCTAATAGCGTCAGAGAAATCTGACATCCTTGCTCAGTGTTTCACAGGAGGAGGAATTGTAGCATTGAAGTCATGGCTATAAATATCAGAGTTAATGAGGGAGGACTCCTGGAGACCTAAATGAATCTATTTTATGGGTTTGTCATATATCAGGTTAATATGATTCTGACAAATAATTATACTGAAAAGTGGACAGGGACTGAGAATGTTGTTATTCCTTTTCAATGTTACAGCAGAGTCGTCTGGCCAATTAAAGGGTGATGACGCCAACACCCAAAGTGCAGAGCAAAACTGTAACAATTTGTGGCATTTAGACAAAGGAGCTTGCAGCCGGCGCCCACCCTGGCACAGGCAAGAGGATTGTCATTGTCTGATTCCTTAATGAGCAGAGAAACTCCCTCATATAGATTATTGTATGGTTAGACTTGGTGTGGATCTAGGAGGAAGGGGATAAAGGTAGATGGACTGCAAACGTGGCTTTTCTTTTCTTTCTTTCTTTTTTAAACACTAGCTATAAGGTTTTCACGTGGAAGGACATATACATTGGGTGAGCCCTGAAAACAGATTTTCAGTTTAAATATGTCAAACTGTGATGGCAGCTGCTCGTTGGGCTGGAAGGATGGCTTATTCTCTCTTGGGTTAATTACAGTGGACTCTGATGGGAAAGGGCTTCTTACTGAAGAAAAAAATGAAAAGATATTTTGTGGCTGCGACATTTGCCCTCATCTAATTGGGTTGCCCAGAAGTCCTGGAGCTGTGTTCCAGCCAGGAGGGCTGGGACTCCCAGGAAGACTGATCCCAGGGAAGACATTCACGTTCATGAGTCTTTCCTCAGTCACTGGGGGCTTCTCTCCCAGGACTAGAGGCTGTTTACCGCACAAGGGCATTTTCCCAAGGGGCTGCAGAGAGGCTGAAATTCAACCCTTCCTCTCTCACCTTGCCTGAACTCCTGGAGGAAAGGGCTCATTTTCTAATTTGTATAAAGGTGCTACCTGGGTTAGCAGGGGTCCTCAGCTCTTCCGTCATAGTCAAGGACCACTGCTTGGGCTGCAAGAGCAACTTAAAGGCACCATTTTTACTTGTCTTTCTAATGTTCCCACGCTACTCCCATTGCCCTCTGTATTTTTCTGCGGTATCTGTCTCCTCTCATATGGCATAAAGAGAGTGAGAAACAAGACATACAGTTACTACATTAAGAACGAAATCCCATCTGGCCTTGACTCTGTTGGCACTGTTTCTTTTCATCAATAAGATCCTTTTCTCACTATGTCCCCCTTCCCAGTAGTTTTCCAGCCAGGAATTGCAAGTGAGATATTTTTCAAATGTCCACACCAAAACCCTCTTCTCACAACCTGAGTCAATCTGGACCTTGTGGAAAATAAAACTTAGGGGACCTGCTTTATCCAGAAAGCAACTCAGACACTGTGACCAATCGATGGATCAGTCAATCAAAATTAAAAGTGCAGACTTCAACAATGAGCTTTTCTTTATAACATCCTCTAAGGCAGTTCCATATTAAATTGTTTAGCTAAATTCTCATTAAGATAAGTGTAGTGACTTCCAAGAGAAAACAAACCATAATATTGCCATGAGGAAAACAATTCTTGAGGACAGCTGCACCCTCCCGTCATCCAAAAGGTTGCACATAGTGTAGGACTCTCTCCAGGTCACTGAGCACTGGCCTGGGGACCCTCTGGCAGGCCCCTGTCCCTGAGTGGCTCACACTCCCTTCCTGCCACCACCCAGTTTGAGCAGAGGGCCCTCGGTTTGAGCAGGTCATCCCCTAAAACAGAGAAACACCTATCTGAAGTTAATCCCTCAAACCCAGTATTTGGGGAAAAAAAATCCGTCCTCCTTTATTTTCTTTCTCAATTTCAAGCCAGGATAATGCCATATATTTTTCTAGACAGCAGATACACAGCATAAGATAAAATCATTTTTTTCCTGTTAAACCTCCTGCTGGGTTCCCTAGCCAACTTTCTGCAGCTCATAAAATAAACACAATTCCCATTCATCCCCCTAGCACAGATCCATCATTGCTTGGCTATGGACAAACGGGCAGGTGGTGCTGCACAACAGGCTGGGATGAGCTCTTTTTTTCCTTCCTGGATGGAAGAGGTAGGATTAACACAAAATCTTTTCTATTAGTGGATGACAGGGCAGACAACTGGGAGGTTAGAATAAATTTCATCCTAGAGGAAAAATAAATATGGAGGTGGTCATCAGGACAGTCTTGCTGTCTCCATAAAGGCAAGTCTGGAATCTTCCATACAGATCACCATCTCATGCACGGTGCAGGCTGGCTTTGTTAGATGGAGATAAGTAAGTATCTATATGTGGGGATGTGAGGGGGTGGGGATTGGAGAGGTAATAATTTGAGTGCATCAAAAGTGGACCTTGATGCCAGACAGAGGCTCATGCCCAGCATTTTTGGAGGCCAAGGCAGGTGGATCACTTGAGGCAAGGAGTTTGAAATCAGCCTGAGCAGCACAGCAAGACCTTGTCTCTACAAAATAAAAATTTTTAAGTGTGCCCTGATCAGAAATATAATGACCTTAAGCATTACTTCCTGTTAGCATTGTTCCCTTTAAAATTTTGAAAGTGTGGGGGGACTTCAATGAAGCAGCCTCAGCAAAAAGAAAGACATAAAAAGAGACGTAGATTGTCTCTAAAGTTAATAGAGCTTAAAGTTCCTCAACTGCTTGAACCTCTGAGTAGTGAGAATTGTTGGGAGTTGCAGAATGTTCTAGGTGGGGAAGGGAAGCCGGGCTGTAATTACAAAGCATTTCTGTACAAGCACACACTAATTTCAAAGCTGCTGAAGCTTTTCTCTATGAGCACACACACAGCTGCCAGGTCTTTGAGCTGCTGAGATGCTGCCGTGATGTGGTGGTGCCTGAGGAGCGGCCCCTTCTTTGGCATCTGCAGGCCTTGAGGCATGGTCTGGAACTGGAAGAGAAATAAAGTGTTGCTGAAGTCTGCTCTGCAGGCAGATGTCAAGTGCTAAGGTTGCTAGAGGGAGAGTTAGTTGTACAAAATTAGTGCTGCCATTAGAAAGAGTGTCTCCTCCTCAGTAAGATTCAGAAATTTCTGTCTCTGAAAATTAATGATTGTCTTAGGACCTTATCTACCTGCGAGAATATGATGCACTTGATTCAGTGACAATCTGTTGGATGACCTTGCATAGTGAGGAGACAATCCGTACTTCACTCTATAGGAAACACCACAAACAGTCCTGGACTCGGAGTGCAAAAACATGCTTTCTGAAGTAGCCTAAAAGTCCCTATCCCCACTGTTTCCTGGGAGAAGGATGGGATGGATTCTAGGCCAGGATACTCATTCTAGCTGGGGAGCAGATTTGCTTGGAGGAGATCTACATATAAAATTGTTAAATGAGAATTTGTGAAGGGTCTGAGATTTTGTCTTACTTCCAAGCTAACAAGTTAGCTGGCCACAGTTTTATTTATATATAAATTTAACAGATTGACATGCATACACACAGATAAATAAACATATATATAAATACATATATATGTATACACACACATACACAAAATATGAGATCTCTGGGTCGGAGTTAAAGATCTTTTATTACTCTCAGCAAAATCAGCAGGTTAGAGTAATATCCCCCACAGAGCTATGCAGTGAAGGCCAAATGGCACCTATATGCACAGTGGGGTACATTATTGGAAAGAAACCCCACAATTAGGAAACTCTGGTCTTATATAGAACCGCAAGTGACCTGCACATCATACTATCCATAGAAACAAAAGTATTATCTTTAGTCTGAAATTTAAACTGCCCTTCTTTGGGTGAAGGAAGTGTAGGCTTTTATCTATGCTACATTGCAACATCTCCAGAGAGGGAAACATCTCTAAGGTTTACTGTCTTGGAATATTTCCTTATACAAGTATTCTCGATTTGGCTGTAAATGTCTTTGTTCAGAGGACCCTGACTTTGAAGAAATGTCAGATATTCATAGAACATTCTCTTCCCTAAAAAACATGTAGGCAAAATAAAAATCCCTGTCCCCCAGCCAAGCATCCTTTTAGTTATACACAATCCTTAAGGAACATTTTGCATAATGATGCTACCCCTCCCATATAGTAGCATTTTAGACACTAGAAGTAAGGACAGTAAAGGGAAGTATGGCTAACTTCCACATTTATCCCTCTATTACTAACCACATGTGGAAAGCAGCTTTCTATTAAGGGAGCCTGCGGTCCCGGGGTTGAGACTGTGACCATCAGTAATGTGAATGGTGGTTGGAAGAATGGCAATAAAGAACACATAATGTGAAGGAACATCTGCCCAGCAGATAGCTCAGTAGAAGACATTGGATAAACCCCCTCTTTCTCAAAGTACTCTAGAAGGATGGAACTCTTTACGCAGAGAAGCCTTATACTTGGATTGCAAGGGCACATTTGTTTGCTCCAAGGTATAGCTGGCTTGCTGAGTTATTCTTCTTGGCCTAAAGAGAGACGCTGAACTGTTCCTAACAAGATAAGCTCAGGCCTGGAAAAAATCAGCTCATCAACTACTTTCTTTGAGCCAAAATGCTTTTGACCTACCTGCACACTGCTCTTTTGCTAACAACTCTCTCCCTATCTCTCTGGGTTTTCCTGTAAAGAAGACAGAAGGGTCTGTTTCCTCTTAAGGTTTGTAGGAACTCCATCCCCAAAATGAATCCCCCCTTAACTGCACAGCGGAACAGTTCATTGACACCTCCCTGTCTCACTGTGGGCTGACTTTCTCCTGGCTGACCCTGCCAAGACTCTCATATTTTGAGGATGATGTCTTACTTCCCAGTTTCCACCCCACAGCCCACCCACCTCTTCCATTCCTCCCTCTACTCAAGCAGGAGATCGATGATCTAAATCCCTATTTGCAGATGGTGAGAGTGAAAGTAATATAAGGCATAAAGTAATAAGGTATAAAGATGGGACTACTTTTAGTTTGAATCATTTGAAATTCCTTTCTCATTGGTCAAAAAGCAGTTAAGTATTGGCAATTTCAGATGATTTATCTAATGGTTCTTTTTGCCTAAGGAGGCACTGTGACCTCACATCAGTTGCCTAAGTCAGCGAAGCTCATTGGATACCCTTGACTTCAAGCACTGCACACGCCTGAATAATTCTCAAATATGCATCTCCAATTCAACTTCTCTTCTGACCTCAGGCATCCTCATTTGGATGTGACAAATGTACCCCAAATCTGTGATGTCCAGAATAACATCATTGTTCCCCACTTCAGACCTGCTCATTCTATATTCCTGTGGCAAGTACCTCCATTATCCAAAGTCACCAAATTCTACCCAAGGGAACATTCGTAGCTGTTCTTTCTTAAACCCTCTATCTCAGTTGATAGACACATATGTTAATAATATCTTCTTCATAGTGTTTAATCTCCTTTCTACTTCCCCCCTGCTGTCTTCTAAATTCTCACAATTCCTTACTGGCATTCTAGTAACAACCTCCTAATTATTTTCTCTGCCTCCAATTTTCTCACATCTCCAAAGCCTGTGGAATCCTTCAATCAGGGACATTTTTCTGAAACACAAATTTGATGATACTCTTCTTCTTCCATGTCTCCTATTGCCTTTTGGTAAAGTCCTCATTCCTAAACACCCACAAGAATCTTTTATCTCGTGATTATCAAAGGAGGTTGGGATCTGGCAGTATTATCTCTCTTTCTCTCTCTCTCTCTCTCTCTCTCTCTCTCTCTCTCTCTTTGAGACAGGGTCTTGCTGTGTTGCCCAGGCTGGAGTGTAGTGGCACAATCACAAAATCACGGTTCACTGCAGCCTCCACCTCTGGGGCTCAAGCTATTCTCCTGCCTCAGCCTCCCAAGTAATTGGAATCACAGGTGCATGCCACCACACCTGGCTAAGTTTTGTATTTTTGTAGAGACAGAGTCTTGCCATGTTGCCCAGGCCAGTCTTGAACTCCTGGGCTCAAGCAATCCTCCCACCTCAGCTTCCCAAAGTTTTGGGATTACAGGCATGAACCACCATGCCCAGCCACAGTATCATCTCTTTAAGGGTTATTTTGGGTTTCTCAATGGCCAGGATGTTACCAACATTTACTGGGCAAGGATCAGAGATGCTAAAAATCTTGAGGTGGAAGATGCAGTTCTGCCCAATGAACAATTGTGCTATCCAAAAAAACAACAGATAGTGAGTTGAATTACGCCGGTTGGCTTATGATTTTTTATTTCTGGCTACTCAAACTTCTTTACCTTATTCTGGAACCATCTTGAACTTTGCAGTTCCTGGAGGTACCTATTATCTTATGCCTCTGCCTTTGCTTCCCCTCCCCACAGAGCTCCCCCTCACCCTGTATTCACCAACTTCTTCGTTTGCTAACTTCTTCCTTCTCATCCTTCTGGACTCAGCTCTGATGTCACAGGTCAGAGGCCCTCCTTGTCCTTCCCTCCCCAGCCTGGGGCCTGAGCCTGGGCTCCCATAGTATCCTGCACTTACCTCTCTACTACTGTGTTCAAAGTGTCTCTTCATTTGTAAGTAGCTCCCATTCCACTGTGAGCCCTGAAGGGCAAGACAGGGTGGTCAGTTTCTGTATTCCGTGCACAGAACAAATACACAGTAACTTCTCAAATAATTTTTAAAGTTATAGAATATCTGCAGTTTTTGTCAAGATTTTTAAATTCTGAAAATTAATACGTCTGCTTGGTAAAAACTCAAACAGTACAAGAAAAGGGATCATGTAGCATAACGGATGTGGTCACCTGAGTTTGAATCTAAGATTCACTGCCTAACTGCCTAACTTCATGATGTGCCTCCATCTCTACATCTATAAAAAGGAGTTGATAGTAGAGGCACTATTGCAGAGTGGTGAAGTGCAAGGGTTCTAGAGGCTGAGCTCAAGTCCCAGCTCTGCCACCGGCTACCTGTGTGACCTTGGGCAAGTCACTTGGTGTCTCTGTACCCCCATTTATACAAAGGTAAGGTAAAGATGAACTAAAGTTTATGGAAAGGTAAATTAAAATGTGTCCTGTGGGTTTTTTGGACGATTAAATGAGGTAATATATGTCAAGTACTTAGAACGCTGTCTGCTACAGGGCAAGTACTCAATAAATATTAACTAATATTATTATTAATAATAGCAAGAGTATTATAAAAATCAGTAGCTTCCCTTATCAATGACAATCATTATTAATATTTTCTTATGTATTACTCTAGAAATGTTATATGCATACATAAATATATATGATATATTTATGATTTTTGAAGAGCAAATGGCAGCAAATTATGCATATCTTACCTTTTTCATTCGACAATATGCTTAGAGACCTCTGCCTAACAGCTCATGCAGCTCTAACTTATTATTTTAATGCTTCATTGTCATGGCAATACCATGATTTATTGACTAGTTTCATAATCTTTGGCCAGCCCTGCCTCCACCATTGATAAGTATTTCCAGTTATTTGTCATTCAGTGAAGTTTGTTGCTGAATAAGTGTACTCATCACAGATGGCTCTCTCTTCCTTAGTAGAAGGGAGCCTCAACTTACTCTTCAAAACCTCGAGGCTCTTGGTCATCGGTCTTCACATGGTCTCCCACAGTGCCCCGTGCTGATGGAGCAGAGATGCAAACGACCTGGGTCATCCACTTTAACTCTTTCAAGGCCTTTCCACCAGGACAGTACCTCATGGGCCTTATGGCCTTTGGAGTCTGGATAGTCTGAATTCTCATCAGTAAATACTTCAGGTACTTAATTACTACCCAGGGAGGAACAATGTGGAACTACAAGCCCAGAGATGACTACAGGTGGGCAGAAGCGGGAGACATGCACCGTCATCCTTCCAGAAGAGGAAAGTGATACATAACTGTCAGAAATCTAATTAAAATTTGTACATGAAATCAGTTAGATAAATTATAGAACATAAGTCATGATTCTACTTGTGACAAATAAATAATGGGTAATTTTTCATCAAAATAGAAAATAAATATGAATCACTACAATACCCAAGTAGTTGTTCCCATCCCTTCCATCCCCTACAAATGTAAGCACACCTTGTGCCAGTGGATGGGGTGCAGCATTGGAAGTGGAGGAGGCTGGAGGGGGTGGAGGGTAGGAAGAAAGAACCCAGATGGAAGAGGTGGGAAAATGTCAGAGAGAAATTTCCCTTGAGTCCCAATTTGCCTGGAGCTGCTTCTGCCTGGAGCCGTACAAGAAAAGCTGTTCAGAAAGGAGGCCAAAGAGAGAGGGCGGAAAATAAACTCCTCTGTGAGGTTTTCCAGGGGTACACATTTCTGAAAAGCTGATTACATTTCTTCCTAGTCATGCCGGTCCAGAGTCCAATCAGCACAAAGACTGAGACAATAAACCCACATCACAAAAGTTTCTGGGATCCAGGCTTCTTTTCAGGGACAGATAATACAATTTCCATCTGGATAATTTGTTCATCATGGCCCTATGTTTTCTTAACTGTCGAGTGGAGAAACAAAGGCAGGACTCAGTACCAACTTCTATCCTCTGTGGATAGCACAAAGATATCCTGCATTTGCCCTGGAGGAGCCGTTCATCATTTGACTGTATTTTGTACACAAACAACCATTTTTCAATCAGATCAAGATTTTTCTACTTTCATTCATCCTAATACCCTACTACTGCACAATCAGTCAGGTTGGCTGAGCAGAAAGGCTAGCCTGTTCATCAGTGTCTGGAAATGCCAGATGTACATAATTTTTTTTTTTTTTTTAAAGCCTGGAATGCTTTTCACAGAACTTGGCCAAGTATCTGCCCAGGGAGGGCTCCAGGTGCTGCACCTGGACTACCGGCTCCCGGGCTGCAAGGGGTCTGGGCCTCGAGTTGGATTGTGAGGGCCAGAGCATTGCCACTCACCCCAGTACCCTGTAGTGAGCCAGCTTGGAGTGATGGCAAGAGCATACATTTCAGAGACAGTTTCTAGCAACCTTCCTTACAAGCTCTGTGACTTCATGTCTCATAGTTGGCATGCAGTACGTGGTAGCCATTGTTAACATTTATTAGTGACAAATGCCACCAGGGTTAAGACACTATTATCCTCTAGTCCCTTGCTACTCATAATGTTCCCACAGACCAGCTGCTTCTGCATCACAGGAAGCTTGTTAGAAATGCATCAGAATCTCCATTTTAGCAAGATCCCCGGGAAGTTCCTACACATTAACGTTTGGGAAGTGCTGCTGTCTAGTCAACACTCCCCGGATCCTGGAAGGGCCAACCCAGCCAGTCACAATGCTTTTTTCAGGACAATCTCTCCTGTGGTCAACATTTTTTTCTACAACCCAAATCTAGGCACATAGTCAAATCAAACACGAATTCACCTAATGGAAAGAATGAGATAGAGTATTTGACATTGAGTTTCACTATCGCTATTTTTTACTCCTATCTCATAACCAGTTTGCTTTCCTATTTCTGAAAAAGGGGAAGAATTATTTTAAACAGTCCACCACTCCAGCCCCTTTTATTCTAGCCATGGGTGTGGCTATATGGTAGCTTTTTATGAACTTCTCTGCCTAAACATTTCTTCTAAGGAAAAAAGGTTCCCCAGCAGACACACCATGGAAATCTGCCTTCTTCTGGAGATCAGTCCCTGCACTGATGGAGCTGGCCCAGGTAATGCCTGGCGTCCCCTCTTCAATGAATGCCTCACACCCTGCCTTTTCGATGCCCCTTTATTTCAGCTGCACGGGCAGGACACCAGGCTATTTGCAACAGCAATTTCTGAATGTGACTTGCAATGCATACTTGCCAGAGAGCTACCACTTCATCAGGACTGACTGAATTAGAGGCAGAGACAGCTGCTGCTGCAAAAGCTTTGGTTTCCTGGTCCCAGGCCTCTGGTTCCCGCATGCGATGCCACGGAGACCTTGTTTGGAAGCAGCAGTGCCCCCTGAACTATGAGCTGTGACTCTAAATGTTTGTGCAAAGGGAGTTCAGTTCACATTCATTTTTTGTAATGACTGTCTATTTTTCCGATTTCCCATTCTAGAAGATATATATGTGTGAAACTTTTAGCCAGAGTGGGCCTCATCAAGTAGCCTTGACCAAGAACTATACAGTTCATGGGCTGCATGGAATTGCTCTGGCCACCACTAGAATCAAAGGAGGGGCTGACTGTGGGTTCTGGAGATAGTATGATATGGTAGCTGGGATTTGGTCATTTCCAAGTAATACAAAACCAACTCAAGCCAGCTCAGATTAGCTTAGTAACGAGGAAGAAATCTGGGTGGCTCACGGGTAGAAGAAAGAGTTATAGAACCAGAAACTTACGAAATATAATGGGGATCTTAATGTTTCCAGGAGTTTCTCTCCTTGCTGTGTGTGTGTATCTATATCATACCTACACACCTACATGTTTGCATGTACTTGCTTATAATGAAACCTCATTAAATGGTAGCGTGCTGGCTTCCTTTATTCTAGCAAAGAAGAGGGCTATGAGTCTTTCTTTGCCTCATTTTTTCTCTAATATGACCCTAAGGGGTCAGCAACCTACTAGCCTGGTAACCTGTTTCTGTATACCCCCCCTTCCCACACCTGGCAAGTTAAAATGATATTAAATTGTTATAAGGTTGTGTAAAAGCAAACAAACAATGAAGGCCTGCAAAGCTTGAAATATTTACTATCTGGCCCTTTATAGAAAAAATTTGCTGACTCCTAGAAGGTAAGAGACAGTCCCTCCATCAATTCTAACAGAAACTTCCCAGGGAGAGAGGAGTCCTCCCTGAAGAGTCAATGTGGCAAGGGAGACCAGAGATGTTGATCCACCAGGCATGTGACCTCTGGGTACCTGGGGGCAGGACAGGAGCTCTCCCAAGAAAAAGCAGTGTACAGTTTCCCAAAGAAAAGGGAAGAGTCACTGGGAAAGCTCAATAGGATACCCTGTAAGAAAACAGATGTCACTCTTAAAAGAGGACTACTTCCAACAGCGTGGACAGCGTGGAAGGATGGAGAAGAGCATTGGGACAAGGAACAGAGGACAGTTAGGCCTGAAGGGGTAACGGAGGGGAGTCATTACCTAAATCTACAGGAGCCTTGACTGTCAGCTTGGTCCCTGAGCTGGAGAGAGAGAGAACACAGCAACCACTAAACAGCAGCCCAGGGGAGAGAAAGCTCCCACTTTCCCCACCCTCCAGCCAAGCCAACCAGAAGCCAGAGGCCAAATCCAAGAGGCCGACTTCCTGGGCACAGAGCAAGATGGAGGAGCATGGGGAGTGGATCAGGAGCAGTAAGTGGAAGAAATCCTGACACCGTGTCCACAAGAGAGAGCAGCGTTCACGTTCTGAATCTACTCTGGGTGGCTTACACCCCGCGCACTCACAGAGAGCCTAAAGGCAGAAGGTCCCTGTCCTTGGTTTCATGTTCTGCTCTCATGTCTTGAAATTTTTAATAATATCTGAGACTGGGTGTGGCAGTGCATGCCTGTAATCACAGCACTGTGGGAAGCTAAGGCGGGAGGATCTCATGAGCTCAGGAGTTCGAGGCTGCAGTGAGCTATGATATGCCACTGCACTCCAGCCTGGGTGATGGGCCCTTGTCTCGAATAGAATAAATAAATAAAAATTGTCTGAACAAGGGGCCTCACAATTTTCTTTTGCACTCAGCCTCACGCTTTACATTGTCAGTCCTAACTCTATTCTATGACTGCATGATCTCAGAAATAATTTTCTCTCCTCCGACTTTCAGTTTCCTCCTCTGTACCATGAACTTAGATACGCAAAGGGCCTGCTCCACAAGCATGAGCAACAACACAGACAGTTTCCTGCCTTTCCCCCAAGTGCTCTTTCTCCCTCTTTCCCAGGAGATGTACCTAAACAGCTCTGAGCAGCCAGCAGAGGGAAGAAGAGATTCCTAGAAGGCAAAAACCAAAATGGCCAGGTAACCCATCTGAATAGTATCCGGGCCTTAGCACAGGCCACCAGCCAGTCAGAAGCAAGGAAGTGAAGAGGAAAGGAGGACAGATGGGTTGTTTTGGCTGCTGGTCACTCAGAGACTAAGACAGAGGGCCTTCAAACTCCCTCGTTCCCTTGTTGGATTTATGAGGAAACTAAGACCCATAAATATCAAAAATCTGACCCAAGGCCTTGGATACAGTGAGTGTCAGAGTTGCCCTCAACCTGGAACCTCTGGGATCAAGAGAAGTGAGCCTTGGACTAACCACATGTTCACCCTCGCATCGGAAATGGGTGTAGTTTGGCTTAAATATGAGGCTTGGGGATTGTTACCAATTTGTTATGACACAAATTGTCCTTTTTCAATTTGCCTTTTCTCTTCCCTTCTTCCCTTGAAAATATCCCCCCACTCTTTCTCCCTCTGTACTTCCAATTCAGAGGAACTCAGGTTTTTACTTCCTTAGGAGGACGTGCTAGCATCACCAGTGTTGTGGGCCTTGAGCTGAGGGCCTCAGGACTCTGTGATGAGGCTCAGGGCCGCAGTTAGAGCAGGGTTCCCTGAACATAAAACTGCACTTAACCAAACCTGGGTGAAAATTTCATTTTCTTCACACAGTGACTGGGCTGTAAAGTGTCCAGTGTTCTGTAAGTCTCAATAAGGTGAAATAATTCTGTTCTCATTGATTCATAGATTTTCTGCCTGCATGTATACCTAAAGACTTTTTGCAATTCTTGCCGGGGTATATATATTTTTTAAGATACAAAATTGTCTTACACCCCACAGCAAGCTTTAATCCTGTGAGGACAATCTGTTTCTCCTGGCAACACTAAGGCTACTAGATGAACAGGGGTCAGCCGGGTAGTTTGAAGAGAAGCCTTGGTAATCTGTTAGACAAAGCTGAGAATTCTCTGAAGAATGTCTAGCAAAGATACTACATTTTGAAGTGAATAGAAAGGGTTTTGTTCACAGGCCCTGCCTTGCTGCTGGATTCAAACAATGTGCAACGTCAGAAAAGGACATCAATGTCTTTCTTGAAAATTACACACACACACACACACACACACACACACACGTGTCTTCTTTTCTGCCTGCACTGAGCATTGTGTAACTGTGGAAAAGTTCATCACGCCTGAAAATATGTATCTTTCCTTTGATCCAAAGCAAGTGCTATATTGGAATAAAGATGTCATATCTTCCACCTTTAGTAAAATGAATTGTCAAGGATTTTGCTTCAGAAAGATCAAGAAAAGACTAAATGATTCTGCAGGGTGAGCCTCAGAGTTCAGGCTGTGGATGAGGAGTTAGGGGCCCTGTAAGTCTTGTTGGCTGTCAGCTTTCTCACTAGCTCATGTTTGTGACCTTAGGCAAGGCACTTAAGCTCTTTGTACCTTCATTCCTCCATTTGAAAATTAGAGATAATACTTGCCGCCTACTTAACCTCAAAGGGATATGTGAGGATTAGCCAATTAAAGTTTGCCAAATGCTTGGGAATCAATGGAGGGAAAAATCTATATGAATATAAAGTATCATTGTCAGTCCCGCCTGACTTCCTCTTCACTCTCTTACCCCTCCTGTTTCCACCCTCTCTTTTAAAGGATTGCCTTCCTGGGAAACTCAGTGAGCATTATGCATGGTTTTACTTTTGGTTACTATTGTGGAAAATGGCCATCTCCTATTATTAAGTGATTTGTTTGAAATTGGTCCTTTCTATACCATCAGAGGGGAGGTTTCCAAACCAAAGCATCCTAGATTGATTGTCAGTGAGTCTCAGCTGGCAAGAGTTCTTTTGGGTTTACCTTTAGCATCCTGTAGAGATGAGAAAACAACCATTTTAATGTAAAATAGTAAGTATAATTTGGAACTATTTGTCGATTAGGAATAGAAAGCTAGTGAAGTACAAAAGTCAAGTCAATTTAGATACCTTGTTACAATCCTTGAAGAAATTCCCCTTTTAACCAAAACAATAATAATCCTTCCGATTTCATAGACGTTGCTCCTCTGGCTGTTATAGCCACGTGTAAAATGAGTGTAACATAACTTTGGTATATTATGTTTGTTTCACAGTTGGAAGATTGAGATGCAGAGGGGTGAAGTGACTTGCTCACCACAACTTAGCTAATGAACGGCAAAGCCAGGGCTGGACTCCAAACATCTTTGTCTTCCCGTTCCAGGGGCAGTGGATTTCCCCACAACACTGCTGCCACCTATGACTGTGGCCCAAATGATGATAAAAGTCCAAACCTTGTTGCTTTTGTAGCCTTTCCTTTACTTCATAGAGCATTTGGACTTGAGCAATGTATCTAGTCTGATGCGAGAACCTCCTGGAAAGCCTAGAGCACCACTTCCCATGTGCTTTGGGACCACGTAATGCCAAATGTTCAGAATCACCTGATGGAAGATAGGAAGTCAGGACCTGGAATTCTTATTGAGAGTGTTTGTCTCACTGTATTGCCACTCTCTAATTCTGCCCATTCTGTTACTCTGCTGTGTCTAAAATGGTGTACACGGTCCATCGGTCAGGAGTGTTTGGTAGACCTAAATCAGAGTCGGAAAATAGTTTTTATCTTGTGGATCCTTATAACGGAAGTTATGGTGTGCCAATCAGATCCCTCTTTCAGAACCAAAGCTCCCACTTCCCTAGATTCTGGGCACTCTTGTCTGAGTTCCTCTCTAGCAACTGGCAACAGCCAGATAGTTGCCTCCACCAAGATCATCCTCACCTCTCCGGTAGAAGAATGTTTGGCTAAAGGAGAAGTGATTTATAAAAGTCCAACACCTCTTCCTCAGGGCAGAACAGCTCTGACAGACCATTTCTTTTCCAGAAGTCCTTATAAGCTTGGCTGAGGCCTTTGTTGTAAATGAATTACAGTTCCATTTCTTATTAGGCCCTACACTTTCCCTTACCTCTTATGGCTATTGTTCTCAAAAGTATGCTCTCAATAAACCTCCTGCACACAAATCTAATACTATCAGAGTCTGTCTCCTTGGAAACCTGACCTGTCAAGGATGGTACCAAAAGTGGCCTGAGAGAGCAGATTTGGGCCTCCTGGAAATGATGACCCCATCATTGGTGGGAGATGAAGCATGAATAGCCCTTGGCATATACTTGCAGTACAGTTGTTAAGTTTATGGGGTGAACTGGGATGGGATATTGGTGAAAGGGAATACAGTAGCAAGTGCAGTATTTCTGGCATCAGATACCTTTGTGGTAGATAAAACTATTAGGACTTTGGATTTGGAAGATTTGCTAGGGGCCACCCATGTATTAGAGAAAATCAATGAAAAGCTGACGGCAACTAACCAACAGGGGAAGCAAAGCATGGGAGCCAGAGGTTCTCCTTGGCAGTATTTGAAGGCTCTTCTCCTGCAGCAGGAAGACAGAAAAAGCTGAGGGTCAGGGCCAGGATTTAAGTGGAAGAGTAGCAGAGCTTCCTGGAGGTTGAAATCTCAACTTAACAGGTTGGCTGCACCAAAGTCAAGGGCCTGTTTGGGAAAAAGTGGGACCGTGAGATTTAGGCTGAGGAATGTAAAATCTCAGATTTTGCTGGGTTCTCTGGGACTAGTAAAAAGAAAAACCCCTTCCTTTCTGTTAAATGCTAGTGCCTTCTCTTTACTTGAAGTTGTTGCAGAAGCCTCTGCCTTGCAAGACAACATGCAACCCTAAGAATTTACCTCATCTCCCCTGCTAATCACCAGAATAACAGTGTAGGGTCAAGCCACAACATAACTCAGTTGAGGAAGTGCTGGGATTGCAAAGCAAAGAAAGGGATTATACACTAAGGAGCTGAAGGACCTAGCCAACATTTACTGGAAAGGGCCAACAGAATACAAATGGACTGGCTTCTTGGAGGTGCTGCATCAAAGGAGGTGGAATATAATGTTGGATTAAGGATACTTTATTTTTGGGGCACTCACCTTTAGTACAGAATTTCTGACCCTGGCAGAAACCTCAAGAGACATACCAACACTGTTGGAGCAAATGATGAAGAAAAGGATGGAAAGTGAGCATATGGAAGTGCGTATATTTTGCAATGTCAGAAAACCTGTTAGCTGATTATGTTCTGTGACAGAGTTCAGAGGACATTCCATTTACCGAAGTTAAATGGGATGCACTGGGGGTCCAGCATTGTTAAAAATCTCAGTGGTGGCTGACCTCCGTAGACCAGGATTGATTTTGGAAGATGCTGTCCCCAAAATGGGTTTTCAGATAGCAAAACATTGGTAGATGCCTAAAAAGGATAGAGGACAGATGGTAGCACTTAACTGTCAAAAGCGAGGTGAGCTCAATCACTGGAAAGAGTAGCCAGGCTGGGGTAGAGTGGTATGACTCACCTAGTGCTATAGAGACAGTTAATAGAAAACAGCATTTCCAGGGTCAAGATACAATGAGCAGGCAATGAGGTTATTTCTCAATCTACACAACAAAAAGAAACAAAGGCTGAGGGCTGCTGTCCCAATAAAATGTCACAGTTTCTTGCTGAGTTTCTATACCTGGTCCTGTTCTCTACCCTGAGCCCACATGACTGAAGGAAAGGCTGTGTCTCATGAGAAAGAGACTGCAAAATCATGGCAAGTTTTAATTCCAGTGATTCTCCCTGTCCTTCTCCAAAAGGACCTACAATCATTTACTTAGGTAACAATGTACTGGAGGAAGGGGAACACTTAAGCCTTTTAAGAACTGAGTGTTAACATGAACACCTGGTGGCCCAAAGCATCATCAGTTACACACACACACACACCTGTTTAAAAGGGTACAAATGAGGACTCTGGATAAAAATTGGCTCATAGTAGATCAGTTAGGTGTATGGGCCCAACCAGTGGTATTTCCCTAGTTTCTGAATATGTAATTGGAATAAACAATTGACAGAACCCTTCTATTGGTTTTTGGCCTATAAGATAAGAATTATAATGGGAAATCCAAGTGGAAGCCTCTGATACTACTATATTAACTCTGGACAACACATTAAATCAAGAACAATATTGCATCCTGGGGGAAATGACAGAGATTAGGGTCCATCTTGAAGACCAAAAGGATGCAGGGTTAGAAGCCACACCCTATCCCTATTTAATTGACTAGCCTTATATCTATAAAAGCCGTGTGGCTCCTTTGGTTTGATAGTGGGCAACCGAAAATTCTACCAAGTAGCAGCCCCACTTGTAGCTGCTGGACAAATTGTGGTGTCTTTGCTAGAGCAGGTTAACATGGAATCTAATACGTGCTGTGAAGATGATAAGAAATACACATATTGGTTTCCACCAGCAGTCCTTGGCACAGAGCTCCTCAAGCCTTTGTAATTTCCTGATGAATAGGGGTGCTACAAGCATCTTTTGTTTTAATATTTGGTCTTTGACTCTGGATCCTGACCCAGTGCTCCTAAGTCCTTTGGCATTTTATGGGTGACAGGAGCTTCTTTTGCTCTAATAAGGTGACTCTTGGTGGGCTTTCCCATAACCTCTAGATGAGAGCCAGTGATCAGGGAACCAACTATGGGATTAGAAGGTTGGAGGTTTCAGCCCCACCCCCTGACTTCCAGGGAAAGGAGAGTGGCTGAAAGTTGAGTTCATCACTAGTGGTCAATGATATAATCAATTATGCCTGTGTAATGAAGCCTCTATACAAATCCAAAAGGACAGGGTTCAAGTGGGCATGCAGACAGCAGAACACATGGAGATCCCTGGAGGATGGTGTGCCCAGAGAGGGCGTGGAAGCTCCTCCTCTCCCATACCTTGCCCTGTGTATATCTTCCATCCAGCTGTTTCTTTGTAATATCCTTTATAGTAAACCAGATAGCATAAGTAAGTATTTCCCTGAGTTTTGTGAGCTACCCTAACAAATTAATTGAACTCAAGGAGGTGGTCACAGGATCCCTGATTTACAGACAGTAGGTCAGAAACAGAGGTCAAACAACCTTGAGCCTGTGATTACCATCTGAAGTGTGGGGCAGTCTTGTGGGACTGAGCCCTCAGCCCGTGGGATCTGTTGTTGATTGTTGAGTGGGAGAATAGAAAAAGCACTTTGGTTCGGTTTTCTCCTATGTACCAGACATGGCATGGAGCCATTGATCTACACTGAAATGAACAACAATATATACTTGTGATCTTGCCCCAGGACTATGTTAACTCTTTCCCTCTCTCCTAGTATAGTGACCAGACTGTGAACTCCTGAGAGCCATACATTTCTCCACTTTAAGCAGGAGGTCACAAGCATTTTGGAGGCCTTCGTGAGACACGTGAATTGTAGAATGTGGAAAATACATCTAATGAAGATTGAGGGCCCTGAAATATCAAGAAAATTTCTTGGTGGGGGGGTGGGGTCTAGTGGTTTGGGCATACCATGACATCCCTCTCAAGGCAAAGAACAAAGTATTGTATATTACCCCTCCCACCACTAAGGAGGAAGCATAACGCCTGGTGGGCCTCTTTAGGTTCTGGATGTAGCATATTACATACTTTGTAACAGTGCTCAGACCAAGTGTTTATTGCTATGTTCAAAACATAACTTAAAACAGTAATAATTTTATTCGTAGTTTCCATGGGAATCCAGAAATTCAGGAAGGTGTCATTCAGATGAATCTGGTTTGAGTCTCTCGTGTACTTGCAGTCAAACAGTTGTTGGACCTAAAATAGTGGGAGAGGAAAGAGGACAACCAGGGAGAGGAAAGGAAGACTGGAGCAGCTAAGAACTGACCAGAGCCCCTCCCCCTTTCCCCCTTCTTCTCTCTCTCCCTCCCCACTGTAGTCTCAGGATCTCTCCAGATAGTCCCTCCACGTGGACTAGGTTGGCTTCCTCACGACATAGTAGCTAGGTTTCAAAAGCAAACATTCCCAGAAGGCAGGGTTGAAGTTGCTTGGTCTTTTCTAACCTAGCCTCAAAAATCATGCAGCATTACCTCTACCATTCTCCACTGGTTGGAGATGTCACAGCCCCCACTCAAACTCATGGGCAGGGGACATACGCACCTCCTTCTGATGAATGGAGGGTCAAAGGATTTGGGGGGCCATTTTGTGAAACTGCTATAGTATGATAAACTGGAATCAGCACCAATTCTAGAAAAATCTTGGCATGTGTCTTGGCTCTACCACTTCCTGTTTGTGTGGTTATGACCTATAATCTCTTTTTGCTTTAGTTTCCTCAATAGCAATATGGAGGATGACAATGCTTTTTAGTAAAATTCCTTTGAATGCAAGGAATAGAGACTCACTCATGTCACCAAGGGTTTCCAGAAAAAAAAAAAAAAACCAGACTAAAAGCAGGAACTACAGCTGTCCCGGAACTGGAGGTGGATCTTCATGACTTTAACAGTAGTAGGTCATGGAATCTCACTCTAGTGCTCTTGAATCTATCTGACTTAGCTGTTCTCTACCTTTCATTTTCTGCCTCCTACTCCCTAACCACCTTCTGCTGTCTCTATGTCTCTTCCTTACCACTTCTGCTGACTCATAGTTTTTGCTCTTAGAACTTCAGATAGTTTCATGGCCTCTGCCACATCTCTCTACATTAAGACATTTCAACATCAGCTCTCACCACTCTCTTACTCTTTGGGAATTTCTTGGTTCAAATTCTCAGGAAAGGGATAATTTGCTGGCCTCAAAGTGGATTGTGTTTGGGTCACATCTTTTCTTGTTCATTTAGCAACCACTCTTGTGTAAAGAAAAGCTTAGCTCTTAGCAATTCAAGCTGTAAGGAAATACAGGCATGCCAGCATATTAATGTATATTAATCGGCATAGTCCAATGGAAATGTCTACCTCAAAGGATTGTGGCATGGATCAATTTAAATAAGAAAAGTAAGAGGTACTGTAAAATACAAAGCATATTAAGGAGACGTGATGCTAGGTTTTAAACACTGCTATGGTTTAAATGTGTTCCCAAAAAGTTCATGTGTTGGCAATTTGATCCCCAGTGCAACAGTTTTAAAGGTGGAATCATTTGAGGGTAATTAGGTCACCATGAATGACTAGTTATCATGAGAGTCGGTTTGCTGTAAATGCCTTCTTGGCTGTCTCTCACGAGCCCTCTTGCCATGTGATGCCCTGTCCCACCTCCAGGCCTGCAGAGAGTCCCAGCCAGCAAGAAGGCCCTCATCAGATGTGGCTCCCAGACCCTAGGCTTCCCAGACTCCAGAGATGTATAAAATACATTTTCAAAAATAAATTACCCAGTCTGCTGTATTCTGTTATAGCAATGCAAAACAGACTATGACAAACATACATTTAAATCCACAGATTTATTTTTTAATAATCAATACATCAAGTTAACATCCTTGGTAATTAGCCCAGCAAATTGAGATTTATAGATTAGTGTTTTGTTTCCACAGATGATCATTGCAACCATTCTTCCTTAGCATCCAGCCATACACGAGTTACGTCAGGACCTCCAAGAGTTGAGACAGAATCTTGCAAGTCTCAAGCAATTAGGCATTCAAATGAATGCTGTGCTAATATATAGATTTTAGCATTGTATTTTCTTGGATTCTTTTTAAAAGGGGGAAACTCAAAACTTATTCTTTGTTCAATAATAAAGGCTTGACAATGCATCTGTTTCTAAGTGCATGCAGTATCTACTCAAATCTGTATTGGAAAATTACACTGTAAATGCTTTGTAGGCTTTTTTTTCTTACTCATTTTCAGTCTCTCACAGTCTCTCACTTCTTAATCAATTCCTATTTTCTCAACACAGACTGCATTGCCACCAAGCTATCAAGTAATAATTTTTTTTAGAACTCAGAATGAAAAGAAAAAGCCCAACCAACCAAACAAACAAGAATGAAGCTTCAGGAACCTTTTTCTCCTATACCCGCATGAAGGCATCCATCTCTGCCACAGTGGTGATTGAATTCAGATAGGCACCTGATATGCGGATCGAATTTTTTTAGTTCAAGATTTTTTAAGAATCTAAAATAAATTTCCTTTTCCTTGTCTTCAGGAAAGCCTACAAGTACCCAATCCAATTATAAGAAAAATGTAATTTCCCTTTTGGTCTATGACACAGCACAACAGTTATCTGTGGATGTTTAAAAAAATGCATGAAGTAGGATTCTCTTGGTTCACACCAGATAAAGTCCCCAGGAAAGGGAGCCATAGTTGGCATCATCTGCTGACATTCATGCATGATTCAGCACCTCTAGACAATGATTTGGGGGAGTCTGTGTTACTATTACAAGCCAGACTTTGTCTTCTTGATAGAAACTGAAAGGATCAGCATTCCCAGCTTTTAAAGTAGATGCCTCCTGTGAGACCCAGCACCCAGAAGTCACTCACAGACCCTTGCGGGTGTCTCTCCAGACGCTGTTCAGTGCCATTGTAGAGATGAGGCATCCAGGTGACGGACGAATTTCTCCCTTGTCCTCTGGCTGCTTTTGCATCTGTGGATACAGTCTCTGTGTTTACAGGCGTGATTAGGTTGAGCATTCTTGGGTCAACCACCCACAGATTGTATCAAAAATAATCAATCTAGTTTGACTGTCTTAACATTTTGGCTATTTTTGTTGTTAAGGCAAGCAGATCTGATGAAGTGTTCACTCATCAATTTGATATTCGGCAATTGTCTGTCATGGTTCTGAAGTTAGAGGGAAAAAAAAGTAAAAATCAACTGTCAAAACAGTCAATCCAGTCATGAATTTCTCCCTGACACCAGAGAGCATTGCTTCTCTTTTCCCTCCCGCTTTCTTTCCTCCTCCTCCTCCTTTCCTTAGGTCTGTCCCTCCCACAAACAGTTTCTCTCCTCCAGTGATGTTGATAAAAGGCAGAGAAGGGAGATATTTTAGGTTAGCAAAAGCTTACATTCTCCTCAAAGATTTCCCTTTCCTTTGTTTTGATGTTGATTATCTTTTGCTATTGAGTGGTACTAAAAGGATAGATACACTGTATGTATGGAAAATGTGTATCTTAATGGAGAATTTAGGCAGAAATGTCCTCTGTTTTCTCTTTCAGGATGAATTCCACTTTTCAGGGAGCACAGTTCCAAAGCCAGTGAGAGGGAGGTGGCTGGCTTGCAAAATCCTTTCCTGTCCCTGAGCCTGCTCCAACCTCCTTGGAACAGAAGAGCTCTGAGTCTGGCCCTGGTGTGGGATGTGGCTGGCTTTCCAAGTTGGGAAATGTGTTAGTAATTACTTTTTACTGCTGTCTCCATTTGCGTTTCCAGACTTTCCCCCCTCAGCCAGTGTTTTTCTCCACCCAGCTTCCTATGTCATTCTGACTGCTAATTTAACCTTGGCTCCTTTCCTCCAGAAACATTTGACCTTGTGCAAGAACTTGGCATCCAGTTCTGTCCTCCTTCTTCCCCAGAAGGGAAGTGCTGGACTGGGATCATTAGCATGAGCAGGGATTGCTGCCGGCTGCCTGCCTGTGTCCTCTGGGCTCCGGCTGGTACAACAGTAGCCCCCATTTTCTGAGCAAAAGGGTGGTGGCCACTGGTTGCCAGGAGACCTTGTCCAACATTTTGTTTCAAGATGGTGTTACCAGGAACATGGACTAAGTAATTGGCTCCTTTAATTGAAGGAACTTATAGGAAAAAAATGTAGAAGCAATAAAACCTCCTTAGTTTACACATCCTTGCTTTGGATTTGAAAGAGCTCAGTCGACATTTTTTATGAAGACATGATACTGTGCATTAATTTAGAATCTGGAAAGGGTTACAAGGAAACTGGGAGTTGTTTAACCTGCTTAAGAGAACAACTTTGCAATCACTTAAGAAAGGCTCACATTTCTTCCTTCTGTTGATAAGCTGATTACATACCATTTTTATCTTCCCATTAATTAAGTCCCCAAGGACAAATACCAGGTATAGTTTTATAACTGAAATACCATCATATAGATACTTGAAATTAATACTACTTCAGTTCTTTAAAAATACTCCACAATGCCATATTTTCACTAATTCAGTCCAAACTTTCTTGATTAAACTGAACAAGTGGGATTTTACCGTATCTGTTTGTGAGTGTATGTTCCTGGAGTTTATAGAATGTAACTATCTTTGTAAAATGCCTTGGGTTATGGGGATTTGGTGTAGAGCTACAAATTGGTTGAGTAGGGATGGTGATAGAAGCTGAGAGTGGGAACACTGACTAGTCATTTATAGTATGCATTCAATATAGCCCAGACTATGAAGGGTTCTACGAAGTACAGAATTGTGGATAATCTATTCTATTCCTCTATTTATTGGACGGGGAGAGGGAAGACACTTATAGGAGAGAGCAACTGTATGGGTCCAAGTGATAAGGCCTTTATATATTAGGAGATTCATATCCAGAGATAGGATTTCTCCATTTTGTTTCTAACTCTCAGATACATGAAAAATGGGACTGTTTTTCTGATAATGAGATCTTTCCCTACCCCCACTTTGGAGGACTAGCTTTTTAGTTGAACATAAGCTTTCAGTAATGCAGTACACTACATATGGCCAGAAAAAGTGGATGTGGGAGCAAGAGCATCAGCTCTAGAGCTAAAGCCCTGGCTTGCGTACTGGCTTTCTCAGTTATAAGCTGTCAGATCTTCAGGGTATAAATTATAGTAAGTCAAAACTTTGTCTGTCATAGAAAAATACAAAGATACATGTAAAACTTAATTATTAATGAGGGAAGCATTAGGATTTTAAAATTGATTCCAGAATCAAAGAGACTAAATATATATTTACAGATAAATAGGTAGATAGATGGATAATGTCCTCTGACATTATACTTTTTACTGAACAGAATTCATTTGCATTTTTATCAAACAAAAATCTACCAGCTAACCACAGATTCATAGAATCTAGTCCTAATCAATAGTAAACAGTAAGTCAAACAAAGGTATAGTCTCCAATAGAATTAATAATCTCCTGGGCCCAGTTTGATATTGAAATGATATATAGGCATCTTTTTGCCTTATATTCAGGTTTGAGGTAATGTTTTTTAACAGGATGTAGGGCAAATTACTTCATCTCTCTGAACCTCTGAAAAATGAGTATAACAACATCTACCTTACAGATTAGCAGAAAATCATGTATCTAAAGCACCTCCCATGTCAACCTAAATAGCAGAGAGAGGCTCTCTAAAAGAAAATTGTGTTGATTTGAGAATTGAGTATTGCAGTGGGAATACACGTGCCATAGTAAATTTTGTGCGTATTCAGGGAAGTAAAGTGAGACAAGGGTTTTTAAGGAAAAAATGAGGAGGACTATTACAGAATTGTTTCAAGATAATTACCCTTGGCTACAAAAATCAATAACAAGGTGGCGCCTGTCTGAGGTTGACAGGCAGTTGCTGGGCAGATGTCCTTGCAGAAGTATTTTTTGTGTAAGGTTATGATGGCTTTTGGACAAAGTTGTGGTTTTTGCAGAGTCTTTTGTGGTGGTTTTATTTTTGGGCATACGAGCATAAGAACCCTCTCTTCATAGCCTTCTCCAGCTATATATGTCAGGGTTTTTTGTTCATGTGTTTGCTTTTTAATATTACTGACTCCATTCTGATTCTGACAACTTTCACACCTACAATACCTCAATAAACGGTAATTCTCGCCTCTTCCTGTATTCTCCTTATTCCAGGTTATCTGACATTTTGCCAACCAGTTCTCTTTCAATTGGCGCTTTCACATATGACTAAAATGATAACTGAAGACTATGATGATAACACTGAGATTCTTCGCAGCCACTGTGTCATTACAGATAAAACTATGTGTTCAGTATAGTATCAATGTTAGGTGTAATTGAGTATGGTCTACATTTAAAAAAAAACAACTCATTATCCATGAACATTGACTTAGTTAAAGCAAAATAGTCAGTTAACCAAAACCATATCTTCCAGATTATTAAGCATAAAAGAAAATTCTAGCAAGGGTTTTTACCTGGAACACCAACTTGAATTCAGAAGTGCCTTTGTTAAGTAGTAGATTTCAACAAATGTTCTCTACATCTCCTTCCTATTCTAGGACTTTATAAAAAATGAGTAGAAAGGATACCTCAAAAAATAATATGCAGAAAGGAGAAAGCCCATGCATTTTAATCACCAGGAAAAAGAATTACAATTGCATATTAAAAATAATGAAAGTGGTGATCATATTTTTATTTATTCAAAAACATGTAATTATGAACAATTACAAATATATAGAAAATAAAAAAACACTCAGGACCCACTACCCAGATTTAACACATCTTAATATTTTGCCATGTCTCCTTAAGGATTTTTTTTTTCATAAATAAAGAAAATAAGATAACGCTAAACCTCTCTTCCTGTTTATGTCCTTCTGTAAACACATCTAATAGCATTAATTTATGCATACCCTTAGAATGACCCTATCTGGCAGATGCACCAGAATGTGTGTTCTGAGTTAGAGAATCCAGGAGTGACCAACCCAGAGATTCATTCCTCATCTATGAGGAACATCTGAGCCCCCTGCCTGTCCCATGGAACACAGGCTGTTCAGGGAATTGAGGCCCTGAGTCTTGGGTTAAATGAAGGTTGGAGATAAAGGTCGTTAGGGGGAGGATATTAAGTGAAAATGCCATGTCAGCTGCATGCTGTTTGCAAGTGGGTTGTGGTTTTCTTGTCCAGCCCACCACCACTTGACAGTATGTAAGCCTCCAGTAAAACCCCATGTCTTGTACGTAAGCCTCCAGTAAAACCCCATGTCTTGTACGTAAGCCTCCAGTAAAACCCCATGTCTTGTACGTAAGCCTCCAGTAAAACCCCATGTCTTGTATGTAAGCCTCCAGTAAAACTCCATGTCTTGTTTGCTGGTTCCCAGTCTCTTCTTCAGCCTCTTGACTCTGGTGCCATCCCTACTGAGGTTGATAGGGGTTTGGGATGACACTTCCCTACTCCCCTATCTCCCAAGAATTACCATTATTCTGAAGCTAATCTATGTGTGGCAATGTTATGTACCCATAATAATAGATAGTAAGATTTTATGAGATTTTGGGCTCTGCCCAAGTGCTATCATATGGTATATGTCCTGTTCAAATTACCTTTTTTCACTCAACATTTCTTTTTGAACTTTATCCATTCAGACACATTTAGATGTATTAGACACATTCCAAAATGTAATTATCTCACAATTTATTGAACCGTTTCTTTACTGAGTTATTTTCTTCAATGTTTTGCTGTAGCAACTCTGCAAACACTACCTTTATATACACAAAGCGTTTCCTAGATTATAGGGAATGTATACCTTCTACTTTAGTAGATATTGCCAAATTGCCCTCCAAAGTGATTATACTGATTTATCTGTTTATTAACATGCATATTTTCATGTAATTATGGCTATGTGCCTTTTTGATGAATTGGCTCTTCATGGTCTGTGCCCATTTTCCTATTGGATTGTTTCATAGTGATTTGAAAATATATATATATATTCTTTTGATGGTTACATGCATTGAAAAGATATTCTTGTATTTGGGTTGTATTTTTAATTAGTTCATTTAATATATATTATTTTAACTTGAATGTAATCAATTTTTCTATCTTGAGAGGTAGTACAGAGCCAGAATGCCTGGGTTCAACTGACACCTCTACCACTTACCACACAAGTTAGGGAAGATAATAGTCTCTCTAGGCCTCTGTCTTTTATGAAGATTATAATAATAACTGCGTCATAGGTTTTCATGAGAATTACATGAGTTAGTTAGATTATATATTCAGAATATTGTATAGTACATAGAATAGCTTAATAAATATTGGCTTATTATTATTTACTTTATGGTTTGTACTTTTTATGTCTCATTTAAGAAACACTTATCTTCCCTCATATAAAAACATTTTTCTTAAATTTTCTATTAAAAGTTTTAAAATTTTGCTTCTACATGGATCCATCTGGAATTTATTTTTAAGTGCAGTATGGGTAGGAAGTCTATTTTTTTCTCACATGAATAGCCACTTTTTAGCAATATTTATTGATAGCTTAACTTTTTTTCATAATGCTACCTGTGCCATGGACTCCCCAAATATTTATGTTTTGACAATGGAGTCTCAATTCTACTCCAACGGTCTATTTGTCAATAACATACTGCTATATTTTCTGTAGCTTTATAATACACCTGCAGATATGGTAGTATGAATCTTCCCTCCTTATTCTTCTTCAAAATGCCCTTGATTATTCCTGGCCGTTTTCTCTTACACATGGATGTTAGGACCAGGTTGTCAAGTTTTGTGGAAAGTTTCACTAGTTCACTTTGGATTTGAGGGAGGTTCAGTTACAAAGCTGTATTTTAAGAAAGTTCATTGGCACTACATGGCAGGCAGTGTGTTAAGTGGAAAGAGCCCAACTAAGATTTGAAGACTTGGGTCATAATATGCAACTATCCAAGCTCCAGCGGACAAGCCCCTTCCTAACTCTGGGCTTCAGTTTCCTCATCTGTAGAAGAGCCTAGCTCTTGATCATACAATAGCAGACCAAAACAATGCTACTCAAAGAATGATCCCCGGAAGTGCTGCCTCAGCATCACTGGGGAGTTCCTTAGAATTGAAAAACAGAATCTGAGTCTTGAGGATGGAGCCCAGAAAACAGCTCCGTAGTGCTTCTTCTGCATGGTGGATGGGTAATTTAATGTGTCAGTTTGGGCCGGGCGCGGTGGCTCAAGCCTGTAATCCCAGCACTTTGGGAGGCCGAGACGGGCGGATCATGAGGTCAGGAGATCGAGACCATCCTGGCTAACACGGTGAAACCCCGTCTCTACTAAAAATACAAGAAAAATTAGCCGGGCGAGGTGGCGGGCGCCTGTAGTCCCAGCTACTCGGGAGGCTGAGGCAGGAGAATGGCGTGAACCCGGGGGAGCGGAGCTTGCAGTGAGCCGAGATCGCGCCACTGCACTCCAGCCTGGGGCACAGAGCAAGACTCCGCGTCAAAAAAAAAAAAAAAAAAAAAAAAAAAAAAAAAAAAAAAAAAAAAAAGTGTCAGTTTGGCTAAGCTACAGTACCAGGATATTTGTTCAAACATTATTCTAGAATTTTCTATGGAGAAATTCTTCAAATGAGATCAACATTTAAATCAGTTGGACCTTGAGCAAAATAGACTGCCCTCCATAATGTGGGTGGGTCTTATCCAGCCAGTTAAAGGCCTTAATAGAAAAAAGACTGACCTTCCCTTTGGATTCTAACTGCAACTCCTCCCTGGATCTGCAGTCTACCCTACAGATTTCAGACTTGTCTATGCCCACGATTACATGAGACTCCAATTCCTTAAAATTTCATAAAATAAATTCCAATTCCCTAAAATAAACCTCTCTCTCTCTTGCTCTCTCTCTCGCTCTCTCTCTTGCTCTGTCTCAAGTTCTGTAAAAAAAAGTCCACTAGTTCACTTTGGATTTGAAGAAGGTTCTGATATACATCCTATTGGTTCAGTTTCTCTGGGGAGTTCTGATGAGTACACGTGGTAAAGTTTGAGAAGCTCACCCTGCAATATACTTGGCATTAATCCATCCTTTTATGTATGACTTGTCCAAATTCACCTATTTATGGAAGAACTGTGTCTAGAATCTAGGTCACAGGATGCTCAATTCTCTGTGTTTTGTTGTTTAATAAAACATGCTATAAAGAAAATAAACTGTTTATGTTGAGTGGGTGAGTTAAGGAGAGCAGAAATTTTATTTTCACAATGAATTAATTTAAGTGTTCCTTTTAAATAAGGAGTTCGCTTGGTAATTCATTTATAAATTTCTATATGCTTGACAGTAAAAGTATCAGCAGGGGACTGAACTGTTAGAGCTAAATACCCATTTAAGACTGAATCATTAATGAAAATAAAGTATCTCTGAAATAAAAACATAAGACTTCATAGGTTTTCAATATAAGCATATTTTAGCAAAATATTTGGTTGCCCTAAACAATTTAAGAAGCTTTTTTTTTTTTTAAATGAAGCCATAGCCCTAAGTGTAGAAATAAGCTGTGCATCCTCATTTGCATGGGCCCAGAAAGCACTTCATGGGGAAAATTAGGCCCTGGGGATGTGAGAGACCTTACCGTCTTAGTTAGGGATCTCCAGAGACACAGAACCAATAGAATATACAGTGCATAGATATATAAGAGGAGAGTTTATTATGGGAATTGGCTCACATGATTGTGGAGGCTGAGAAGTCCCACGATATGCCATCTGCAAGCTGAAGAAACAGGAAAGTCGGTGGTGTGATTCAGTCAGGAGGCTGAGGAGGAGTGGGCACTGGTGTGAGTCCTGGAGTCTGAAGCTCCAACATCCATGGGCAGGAGAAGACAGATGACCTAGCTCGAGAAGAGAGAGACTGAATTTACCCTTCCTCTCCCTTTTTGTTCTATTCGGTCTTTCAGTGAATTGGATGATGCCTGCTCACATTGGTGTGGGCAGGTATTCTTTATTCAGTCTACTGATTCAAATGCCAATCTCTTCCAGACCCTCCACTCTGCGCCCGCCACAGTGCCAACTGTGGCCCCCACAGACACACCTAGAAGTAACATTTTGTCAGCTATCTGGGCATCCCTTACCCCAGCCAAGTAGACATACAAATTAACCATTACACCCACATCCAAATAAGAAGGGAGAGAGGATATATGGAGCTTTAGACTTCATGCACTTCCCACCCACATAGCTGGAATGTGGGGAAAACAGCACACAAGGATCTAGGGTTAGCACACAAGAAAGGATTCCATTATGCAAGCATTTTGAGATAATGGAATATACTCCACATGACCTGTATCCAAATTCCTGCCCAGCAGGTCAGTGACCTTTGTAGTCCCTGCTAGCTCTCACATTTTATATTTCTAAATGTACGAACCTATTACTGGCAAAGAGATTTCGCTGACTTGGACTCAATAATGGATCAGGCCTTAGCAAGTAACCGGTGGATTTAGCAAAAGGAAAATTAAAAAGAGCATCTTTCCAATTGGCAGATCTGTTTTCTCACTGTGTGAAGCACAAAACACACAAAACCATGACTACTTATAACAACTGGGAGAGTCTGCAGAGAGTGAGACTAATCTTCTCATGTGGAATACAAGCCTGGACACACAGACATGTATAACCTTTTATCTTCACTGAAAAGTCTTCTGTGTTTTCAAATGGCTCTGGGCTGTCTGGCGCTGAACCGGGGCCTTGGGAGAAATTAGGCACTGACTCTCTTGCTAGGGTGGGGAGGCTGCACAGTACCAGTGGGAGAGGCACTGGAACACTGCATGAATATTTATAAGTAAAAATGTGTTAGAAGAGCTTAAAGAACTTCTATCCCCAGCCCTCCAAGAGACAAAAGAATTGTCCAAGGAAGACAGCTGACTGAATTTTTTAAGCTTTGGATATTTTTAAACCTATTATTTTTAAATGGAACCTCTCCTCCCAGCCATTGAATGGGGAATTTCAAATATATGGTGCCCCATCCCCTGCCTTTATCAGTTGTCCTCTTAGGGACCCTGTTGGGAAACTTTCTTTTGAGCTTATCAAACCCAACTCTCCAAAGGGAAGTCAACAAAGCCAGCGTGTTTCAGAAATGCATATGCTGTCATTAAAATAGCTGTCCGTTCTCCCAGAGTGCCTCCCATAAAAGCATTTTAATTCTCTAACGAAAATGTAGTTCAGCCTTTATTCTGCAAAGCCAATTTGTTTATGTTTCCAAGTTCAATCACAATCTATTTGTAAAACCTATTTAGAATCAGAGTCACATAGCCAGAAATGATCATGCTCTAATTTCCTTATTAGAGAGATTCTTGTTGCAGCTGGCAGCTTGATTTGACTGCTCCCAGAGTCTGGAGCGACATGTTCTTAACCTCTTTTCTGGATTTTGTTCATTTCTTTTAGCTTTTTACCCCCAACATACAAATATCAAGACAGAGAAGAATGATTCCAAACCTTGTTGCTAAGATGGTGGTAAAATAAGAGACTACCACCTTTTTACTGTGGAAAAAAATGAACAAAATTGGGCAACTCAGAATATCTGCAGGAAACAAAAGGAAGAAAAGGTTCACAAAATACACCATGACAAGAAAGATGCTTTAGGATTCAGATGAAAGGTCAATTATTTCAAAGGACTTGAAGGGCTGATGTTTTCTGGATAATTGAATCCAGATTAAAGCAGAACACCAAAACAGCATTCAAGAAAACTTCTTATTCCATCTACTTTTTTTCTTTAAAATATTTCTCTCTAAAACAGGTGAGTCGATCTTTCTGATGCAGCAATATAAGTCTTTTCAAGACAATGTAAAAGTTCTCCGATGATGCCGGTCCTGAAGTACGCAATGGCTGCTGCTTCAGCTGGTGAAGTCTTACCCATCCTTTAAGGCAGTGGTCCTGCACCTTTTTGGCATCAGGGACTGGTTTTATGAAAGACAGTTTTTCCATGGACTGGGGTGGTTTCAGGATGATTCAAGGGCATTACATTTATTGTGCACTTAATTTCTGTTATTATTACATTGTAATATATAATGAAATAATTATACAACTCACCATAATGTAGAATTACTGGGAGCCCTGAGCTTATTTTCTTGCAACTAGACAGGCTTATGTGGGGGCGATGGGAGATACTGGCTGATCATCAGACATTATAGTGGCAAAAGTAATGTCGTATCCTAAGGGTCACCCCTGCAGTGGATTTTCAATTGGCTACCATCTTTCTCAAACTAGATTGAGAAGTAACATGGTCTACCAATAAGTAAGTGTCAGATAAATGTGTAATACTTGTCACTGAGCCCTAAGCTTGTTCTCCAAAAGAGTCTGGAGTACAGGGAACCAGGCAAAATGGAATGTTCCAGATCTCAAAATGGAGTTTTAATTTGAATTGGGCAAATCTGGCTCTCCTTAAGGACATAGAATGGTTTTCACAAACATCCAATCTAGTATAATCTCTTTATTCATGCTTCCAAGTCCTTTGGGATTTCTCAATGATCCACTCTTTCTTTCTCTTTTTCTCTCATCCCTCTCTCTGTTGAAATGCCACCTCCTCCATGAATACCTTAATGCTGGTAATTGCCTGCTCAATATTCATTCATTCACCTCCTTTTTCTTACTAATTTATTCAAGGTACAAGTGTCCAATTTAAAATAATTTTCTTGACCCCCGGCAACTAGGAATGACCATATGACCCAGTTTTGGCCAATGTGATGAAAATGGGATTTACTGGACAGAACTTACAAAAACTTTTTTTTTTTTTTTTAAAAGAAAAATCCATCTGGCATGCTCTTTTGCCCTTTAATCTTGGTCTTTGCCTTTTTCCGTCTTCTTGTCTGGGACCTAGACTTAGGATTTGGAAGTATAGCAGCCATTTTACAATGTTAAGGACTGTAAACTAAGGATAACTAAATTGAAAGATTAAAGGAATTTGGACGCTTGATGACATTGCCGATTCACCACACTAGTCTTAGACTGCCTAACTCTAACCTTCTGTGACATGGGACTAGTAAACTCCTTTCCCATTTAAGCCACTCTTTTTTGGGTTTTGTTGCTTGCAGCTATAACCAATCCTGACTGATACACCCTTCATAACCAATTGAGAGGCTCATAGTAAATTCGTCTGGGATTTTCCCTGTCCAAACATACAAATCCAATAACTCCTATTTCACTCTCCACCTATATTAGTCAGGGTTCTCCAGGGAAACAGAAAAAATATATATACGAACATTTTTAATGTATATTTATGTTATTTAAAAAATACATATTTTTAAGGAATTGACTCATGTAATTATGGAAGCTTGGAAGTCTTAAGATCTGCATTCAGAAAGCTGTAGACCTAGGAGAGCCAGTGATGTAGCCAGTCCAGAACTGAAGGCCTGAGAACGAGTCCAAGGGATGCATCAGTCCCAGCCCAGAAAAAGGAAAAGACTCATGTCCCAGCCCATACAGGTAGGGGAAGTTTCCTCTTACTCCATCTTTTGGCCTATTCAGGTCTTCAGTTGATTGGATGAAACCCACTCACATTAGAGGACATCTGCTTTACTCAGTCTTCCAATTCAAATATTATCTCAATTAGAAACATCCTCACAAACTGCTATGGTTGGCTCTGTGTCCCCATCCAAATCTCATCTCGAATTGTAATCCCCACAATCCCCAAGTGTCGAGGGAGGGACCAGGTGGGAGGTGATTGGAACATGAGGGCATCTTTCCCTGTGCTATTCTCATGATAATGAGTTCTCCCAAATCTGGTGGCTTTATAAGGCAGTTTTCCCCACTGTTGCATGCTCTCTCTCTCTCTCCTTCTCTCTATCTCCTTCTCTCTCTCTCTTTCTCACCTGCCACCATGTAAGACATGCCTCTTCCCCTTCTGCCATGATTGTAAGTTTCTGAGGTCTTCCTAGTCCATGAGAACAGACTAATACACAAACATACCCAGAATAATCTTTGGCCAAATGTCTGGTCCCCCTATAGTCCAGTCTGACATCACATTAACCATCCCAACCACTCCATCATCTTCCCTTACATGAATGTTTGACAGGCGTTGTCCGAGACACTGGTAATCCACGTAAATGAAATTCCTGGAGATTATCAAAGCCCTCTGATTTTTAACCATTTTTAGGGTTGCCAGATAAAATATTTTCATTTGCTAAATATAGCAACCCCATTTTGTTTGGAAACATCTAAAATGTTTTCCATGCTTTATCGTTATCTTGAACATTTTATAATGTTTATGTTTTCTGCATGTTGCTGTGATTACTACATTGTGCTTCCTATACAATGCTCTTTATTGATTCTTACTGATGTGTTTCCCCTGTATTAAATTTTTCCAATCTACAAAGTTTTTGGATATATAAATGAATATATCAGTATGTATATAAGCATATGTAGACACACACACACACACACACACACACACACACGCACTTTCTCTTCTTGCCAGCTGGCACTGCTTTACTGTCAGAATGCCTGTCAACAACATCTTGACCTTTGTCTATACAATTTACTGCTGCTAATCTGTTTTTAATATGCCTATGCTAGAATTTTGTCTAAAATAAAAAACAACTCTAAAGAATGATTTGAAGGACTAATTTATTAGTAAAAATGATGGACTTGGTAACATTTATTTTGGCTGCTCAGTCAGATAAATATTTCTAGGCTCCTGGTTCTGGATTGTGTTTGGTTGTAGTACTTGTATATTCAAGTGATCTCTTAATCAGAGAGGTACAGCTATACAATGTTGTCTATTACAATATTTGCCCATTCGGTTTGTGTGTATGCATGCCTGTACATGCTCACGCACACAAGCACACACACACACATACACATATAATCAGGAGTTATTTGATAGTCTTTATGTCCTTAAAAATTTACCTATATGAACATTATCTGTGCTAGTATTTAAGCTCTTAAATGACAGGGAACAATTTTATTGAATTCACTTGACATCCCAGCATTACTCATTAGCTGGGCTTAACCAGTGCTCTCTGTTGGTGTGAATTCCCTCTATATTCTTGCTACTATGCAAGGACTCAAGGCCTGGAAGCACAACCATAGCCAGGGAGCTTGTTAGAAATGTAGACTCAGAAAACCCTCCCCAGACCTACTGAATGAAAATCTGCATTTTAACAAGTTCCCCAAGTGATAGTTTATCAAACTTTAATGTGTCTCAGAATCCCCTCGAGGGCTTGTTAGAACACAGGTTGCTGGGCCCACCCTCAACATTTTGGTTCCAGCAGGTCTGAGGTAGAGTCTGAGAATTTGCATTCCTAACAAGTTCCCAGGAGGTTCCCAGGTATTGACAACCGGTCTTTGGACCATACTTTTGAGAGCTTCTGCTCCAAAGGAAACATAATCACAGAACTGGCCAAAATATATTGGCTTAATAACCAGAGGTCCGCATTTTAGCTTTTATTCATCAAGCTGTGTGACCTTGAGAAGGTCTTTTTTGCTCTTTTTTTTTTCTTGTGGGTAAATAAGACAATGTGAGGATCGATGTAACACAGTGCTTGTCTTCTCAACATCTATTTACATGTCTACTCTCTCCTCTCTGCACTGTCACCTCCTTGAAACCAGGAAGCATATTTTATAATCATTTTATCCTCAGTGACACCATGAAGTCTCTTTCTTGAATGAGTGAATAAATGAGCAAATAAAGAAATGAATCCAAGACATGAGACGATAATGGTTGTGAAAGTGTCTTTAAAATGAAGGATATTTTTGTAATTGTTGTATATGGTGCCTAATTCTTTAAGGTGGCTGATAAACTAGTTTCAAGGACATCTATAATAATAATAACAACAATCGCAACAATTAACTTACATGGTAGTATTAGGCTCCATGCAAAAAATAATAATTGGTGGGAAAGGCATATTCAAAATACTGAGTCCAGTATGCATGGAAACTGTAAGACACAGAGAGGCATGATTTGGTGTGTCTAGAGAAATGAGGATTGGAACAATAAAACCAGACTCAAGGCTAGTCAAAAATTCTAGCAAACTGGCCGGGCGCGGTGGCTCAAGCCTGTAATCCCAGCACTTTGGGAGGCCGAGACGGGCGGATCACGACGTCAGGAGATCGAGACCATCCCGGCTAACAGGGTGAAACCCCGTCTCTACTAAAAAATACAAAAAGCTAGCCGGGCGAGGTGGCGGGCGCCTGTAGTCCCAGCTACTCGGGAGGCTGAGGCAGGAGAATGGCGGGAACCCGGGAGGCGGAGCTTGCAGTGAGCTGAGATCCCGCCACTGCACTCCAGCCTGGGCGACAGAGCGAGACTCCGTCTCAAAAAAAAAAAAAAAAAAAAAAAAAATTCTAGCAAACTGACAGCCAACTTCTGCATTAAGGTTGCTGCAACTTGAGTGAGTCAGAGAACTTTGGGGAAAATAACTGTGCAGTTTCAAGCTTAGCAATTTTGCTCTCTTTTTGGCGGAGGGTTGGAGAAGTAAGGAATCATGGGAGGGGCTGGGAGAGCCCACGTTTGCCTGTATCCCAACACCTATCTGTGCCAGGTCCCTCTTGGTTTATATGGCAGATGCACCCAACAGCAATAACTTAAGCATACTCTGAGAGTGACCCTATGGCTTAAGAAGAATATGTGTTTGGAGTTCTCAGCTAAAGAATCTGGGAGTGGCCAACCCAGAGATTCATTCCTCATCAATGAAGAACATCTGAACCCTCGGCCCATCCCATGGAACACAGGGTGTGCAGGGCATTGAGGCCCTTTGTTTTGGGTTAAAATTTGCCTGGCAAAGGCTGCTAGGGGAAGGGTGCTAAGTGAAAACAAGCTGCATGTTTTTTAAAAGCGGTTGTGATTCTGTCCAGCCCACTGACACTCAGTTGTCCTGTATCTAAGTCCCCTCCAAAAACCCTGTATCTCGTTTGCTGCCTCTGGGTCTCTTCTTTGGCCTCTCAAACATGGTGCCATCCCTCTGAAGTTAATAGGGTCCTGGCGTGAATGGTTCCTTGCATGACCTTCAGGTGCAACTCAAAGCTCTGAGCCAGGCCTTAGCTCTCTAACTGATTCCTCAGATCCTGCTGCTTCCAAGGGACTCAGCCTGGCTTAGAATTCTGTTCCCAGCCGACCTTGGATACAAGGTCTGACCCCAAAAGAGTTTCCAACCTTTTCGTCATCTTGGAAGCTGTGAAAGTTTCCCTGCAGGCCACAACCTTACCACATCTGATTGCAATAAAACCAAGAAGCAAATGTTTCTGCGCCAAGCAAATATAACTTTTACAAAGGAAGATTTGATCAACAGCCCTCTACGTAAGAATACGAGCAGCTGAATGTGATCAGGAACTGGCAATATCATTTTATTAAGAGGGAGTAGATGCCCTTGGTAGTTGAGAACTCAAATCTATTTCTTTCCAAAGTTTTCATTTTCCCCTGCCTTGTACATCTGTCACCCACTTGCTTGTATTGATTTAAAAAAAAAAAAAAAAAGAAGATGAAGAAAAGAAAAAATTTAGCTTATGTCTAGGCTACGATGTGGTACGGTTTAATTCATGTTTGGAAAGTAGTTAGAATTTATTTGATGAAAGGTGTTGGCTGTCACTCAGAGTCTAACAGCACAATTTCCTCGTGTTTGTTAAGGTTTTAAAGTGAAATAAAATTCAATTGGATCTGAAACACTGCTGATGGGTGACGTTTTATTTAATAAGTTAAGGAAACTAGCACATGAGATTCACTTAAGCACCTGAGTGTATCTGTGATATTGTTAAACTATAACCCAACATATCTGCAGAAGAAAAAAGGTTACAAAGCCCAGAAATATGGGGACCAGCTTTCTATCAACAGATAATAGTAATGATGATTGTGGGTTCCTGAAAGGTATGGCAGTAGAATTACCAGGATTCTCTGGTGTTTTAGGCAATTTACGTAGGAAAGTTGAATGTTGCTACAACTTGTATTTACATTTACAGTTGAAATTGGTAAATCTAAGGAACAGAACATTTAAACAGAATGTGGGTGTAGCAAACACAAACATCTATGTATTTATGTATGCAAATTAGTATAAACATTTGATGAGCTTCGAATTATTTTGAATGGCTTTTCCTTCTCTCTGATGAAATTGAATTGTCACAGTCTCCAAGCCCTCATGCTTCTCCAAGAGCTAGAGCGGCTCAAGCCCTCCTCAGTGCATACCTGCTCTTATTTGAGGCACAGTTCTAACGAGTTTGTTTAGGTGGTATCTAAACCCACGACATGTGAAATGTGGAAAATTAGATCAGGGAGTAGCCAGTTACTCATTCTCTGAGTCTCTTTCCTCCATAAAATATGAATCATAACACAACTTAACCTAAAGGGTTGTTCAGAGGATCAAATGAGATAACGTAAGGAAAGCACTTCGCACATTTACAAAGGTTGATGTAGGAAACACTTAGACCTGGAAGAGGTCCTGACAATCGACTGATCTTCACACCTCATTTTGAAAATTAGGAAAATGAGTTCCAGAGAGCTCAAATGTAAAAGCCAAACGTTGGCAGAACAGGAAATTTGATGAAAGGAAAGAAAAACATTTGGAGACCTAGTCCATACCAGGAGTATCATACCTGTGTCATTTCTGAGCCTCAGAAAGTTCCTTATGTTATTATTTCTGTTTTCTGGAAGAAGAAAGCTCAGAGAGGTCTAGTGTGTAAGGCCACACAGTCAGTGTGTGCTAGAAATGGGTTGTACACCCATGTTTGCTTGGCTTCAAAGCCCATCCTCATTCTTCTTTCCTACTCTGTCTTAACTCTGTTTTACGTAACCAACTTGATGGTGGGTATAAAATGCTTAAAATAAATCAGAACACTCTGGAGCTATTATTACTGGGATTAAATCTCTTTAATTGTATCACAGAGGTATCCAATGGGATATTCACTTTTTAGCTGAAATCCCAATATTAATGTTTCTTTTTAACAAAGGCAGGGAAATGTGGCTCTCTTCACAGCCTTAATATGGCAGAGAATGCTAATAGAGGAGAGAAACACAGACAGGGCATGGAGGGCACAGTTCTGAGCAGACAGAGTCACAGTGCCATGTAAACAAACCCAGAGAGAGGCATTTCTTGGCAATTAGAGGCAGGTTATTTTGCAGAAAGTATTGGGGGAGCCAATCTCTGTAGAAATCAACAAAGATCGTATTTAAAACAAAATCTAAGAAATAGCAGAGATGGAGAATAAGCTCCAAATAGCATCAGAGTTCCACAAAGAGCTGCCACCATTCTAGGACTGGCTGCCCATCACCAAAACAGTGGAGGAGCCACAAGGACCAGCAGAATCTGATAGTGAACAAGTCCTGCTCATTCATCTATAAGCAACAATGACTCCCTTAGTCACGGAAGAAACTGGAGGTTTTCACTAGTCCACATTCACCATGTATTCTTCGAGGGGATGGTTATCATTTATCACAGGGGATTTGAAATCAGATGGCTGGGTGTGAATCCCAGCTTCACTCATTGTCAGCTTTACAACCTGGGGCAAGTTCCCTAAACTCTCTGCGTATACTTCAGTTTCTTCATTTATAAAATGGGTTGAAAAATCGTGCCCACACCACAAGATACTAAATAACCCACAGCATTACTGGGAGAATGAAATAAGTAAATAAGGGTATGCATGGCAGTTGGAATAGTTCCTGGCACAGAGTGAGAACTGAGTAAATCTTAGCTGTTATTATGACCTCATAGAGTTGCTTAGAAGAAAAGATGAGACAGAATTCTTGCCTGGCATGTGCCAAGTACTTGAAAAATGTTTGCCATTGTTTTATGCTTGATGTATTTATCATGTACAGGTTTAGTGGACATTTATTGTTAAACTCATCAAGTCCTAGGTTAACAAATCTGGATATAATTTTAGATAGATATCGGACTTGGCTAGACCCTACCTGACCTTTGCCACCAAGATTCTAGTACACAGAATAGGCAATTGGGAAGCGCCAGCCCCCTACCCCTACCTCCACCATGACAAGGGCTGTTATAAAAAAAGATTTCTTTCCAGTGCCTGCAATGTAATCCATCAGTATGAGATTATGGTACACTTTCTTTTCCTGATAACATTGGTAATTAAAGGACACTAAGCACCCATCATGATTCAGCATTCTCTCCCAAAAACTCATGTGGATTAAAAGCATCACAGTATCTATATGGCATCTGATCCTTTCCCAGGAACCTCTTCCAAAATTCTCCTGCAGGAAGCAGCCCTGACCTGCAGTGTCTTGGAATGGGAAGCTCTAATAATGTCAACAAAAGATACTTTATTTTAAAAAACCATAACTGATCCTAATAGGCAAAAGCTGAGAAAGATGAAAGTAGTGAAAAAGTAGCAGGAAAATATACGGACTGTCTTTGAACGAGTCAATTGAGATTCAGAATGAGGTTCACACAAAGGCCACCCTCCAACCGAGATTTACATGGTCTAAGTAATAAAGCAGCCACGGGGGAAAAACTCACTAACAAAAATGTTGCTTCCTCTGCTGCCTGACTGAAGTTGGAGAATGTAAGAAGCAGTGTGATCCCCAGAGAAAGTGAGAGAGTGTGGGGTGCATGAGGAAGGGGTTAGGGAGGAGAGCCAGGTCCAATGGCTCCACCTTAACCTGAGAAGTATTGAAATTATCATGAAGCAAAGAAAGCCTTGGCACCCTGTAGTCCATGACAAATGAAGCAACATGAACCATGGGACAAATCAGATGCCAGCAAAAAGTATGCTGTCTCCGGCCATCTCTTCAAACCTAAATCATCATCCCAAAGGCAAGGCGTCCATGATATTAAATAACCCCGTCTTAAAATGTCCAGTGTGAAGTTTGTTTGCTTTTTTGTTTTAAAGAAGCAGCTTTGTATTCTCAGGCTGTGTCTATATGCAATTGCTTTGATCATTTTCAGTGACACGGGCAGTCGATGCAATTGAACCAAATCAAATAAGAAGTGTCCTTGGTCAAACAACTTGTTGGACCTGAGTGGCGCACTTCTCTCAAAACGTTCACACAGGTGAAGATTGCAGCGTGGCTGGCCGGCCAGTCAGGCAGTCCATCATTCAGTCAGGATATCTACACCTCCTATGGAAGAGTCCTCAGGGTACAGTGTGGCTCCAATGGAAACCTAATTTAAAGTGGTTACCAGATGACCAGCCTGGAGCCTCTCTGTCCAAAATACAGAGAACCTTGCGGCCGTGTCTTTAGTTTAACACGACTATTGGCCGCTTTGATTTCTCCTGGCAGGAAAAGTAAAAGTGAAAATTGTGCATATCCTGCTTTTGACATAATGAAGCATTTCATAAATTGAAAATCTTGGGATCCAATTATAAAGGCCAAATTGCTATTTTACTCACTCAGATAAATAGCTATGGTCTCCTTGATCTTGCCCTTTCTAATTTACCTTATCTCATGGATTCCTCACAATAACTCTATGGAAAGCATTTGTTCTAGTCAGGGATCTGTTGGTTGTGGTAACAGAAGCTCAATTCAGCTCAAGAAAACAGAAGAATGGGGGTTGGGGAGATGACTGTACAGTTATAGCATAGTCTCACAGAATCTAGGAAAAGCTGACTGAACCATCAGGCTTCAGGACAAAGTTGCCATAGTTCTGGGACCTGTCAGTCTCTCCTTGCACCCCACCTTCTTTGAGTCAAGTGCCCACCTTGGTCTCAGCAGCCTCCATTTGGAGGCAGGATCACATGGGTAAAGCAAGAGATGCCCAATTATCAGGGGCTAAAGTGAAGGTCATATTGCTGAAGAAGAGGGCAGAAGCAAAGGATTACACCCAAACAATTTGAGTACAGCAATATGATATCCATTTGTCTCATTAAAAAAAAAAAACAGGCACAGAGGAGTCAGGAGGGTTTAGTTATATGGCTAGCAAATGGCTCAGGCCTTCCAAGACCATGGGTGTTGAATTCAGACAGGTTTAACTTGTAATTCTACAGCTTGCTTGCTGTTGGCTCCTGGGCAGGTTATTTAATCTTTGTGCTTCCATTTCCTTTCCATTAAAATGGGTTCATGTCAAAGGTTTGTTTTAGGATTCATTAAATGAGATAATTTATTTAACCCGTCAAATTTAGGGCCTGGAATGTAGTAGCGCACGCGCGCACGCACACACACACACACACACAGAGTAGCTTTTCTCTCACCTCTGGAGTTGAAACCATGCCCTAAGCTGCATGACTGTTTTACCATTGAATTACACATGGTCTCCTGATGTTCTTCTTCCATGCCTATGTGCTGCCCCTCCCAAAGACTGCCAGCTTCCTGGGGACCATGTCTCATTTCTCTTGCGTCAGACACTGGGGCTGGCTGAGGACACTGGCAGTCTCTTCAAATTCTTGTGGAATTAAACTGGCTGAATTAGTTTGCATGTCACTTCTTTTCCTGGAAAATCCCCGGAGGACCATGTACCATCTTGGTTTTATTGAGTGTTTCTCAGGCTATCTACTCTGGGACACCAACCTATTTTCCCCTCTCTTTACTTCTCTCTTTCTTTCGTGCAGCTCCACCTGGAGGCCAGTGGCTTCAGTTTGTCACAAAGACAAATTTATTACAGCAAAAAAGTGCCCCCTACTCAAGAGCTGTTCAACTCCAGATGACTCCAAATGAAGAGAAGGGATTCTGAATTCTGCTTCTTGGGTATGTTACCATGGGATTTCTTTGTTGGCGGTATGGAGTAGAGGGCAGGCAATCTTTATACCACATAGATGATTGAGTAGTGTTTAAAGTGGAGAAGTACTTTTAAAGCAAGTATTCAAATTATGAGAATATATCCAGTAGGAAGTGGGTAATTGCTTGTCCAGAGATGTCTTCACATTAGTCATCTCACAGTCTCCTCTGAGTTATATGCAAAGTCTAGATATCAACACAGTGCTTAAAAGTCTCCCAGACAAGGTTCTGACTTTGAAGAAAGATACAGCATACGGATGCATTAAAGATAGATTTAGGAAGGGGAAGAAAACTCATATATAACAAACGCTATCACGTGTCTGCATTGAACTAGGCACTTTTCGTGCAGTATTTCATTTTCCTAGCAATTTTGCAAGATTAGTAATATAATTCTAATTTCAGAGGTGAGAATTATAAAGTTTATTGCCATAGGCCATACAATTAGTAGGTGATATGCTGGGACCCAGCAAGAGGGCTGCAATAAGAAGATACCAAGTCAATCTCGCTTTCTCAAACTGTTCGTTTCCCTTTTTCATGCTTTGGGCAACACCACTTGACCGCTATGGACTGAGAGAGAAGACTGGTCATCAAGGCGACTGCGTGAGGAGAACAGAAAGAAGGAATGGAGTTGTTTAGAAACCAAGCCACTGGGTTGGCCATCATTCCAATGGAAAGTTTTGCACCACAGGTTTGGAGCCATTGAAAGACCATTCTGATTAATGCAGAATGATTAGCACATAGGCTTTTGAATCAAACTGAACTGGGCTCTGCCCTTTATTATATGTCCTTGGGCAAGCTTAACCTTAACCTTGCTAAGTCTCCATTTTCTTACTTGTTAAAAAGGAGGATAATATTAGTAACTACCTCATAAAACAATTGTGAAGATTAAATGCAATAGCTTGTATGAAGTGATCCTTGCTTAGCAGCCTGGTTCATAATAAATACTCCAGAAATGTTAGCTGCCATCAATAGTGCATAATTTTAAAGAAATGGGCATTTTTTTATTACTGGAATTGCTGCAAGGATGACAAATAGACATCCTTGCTTAATAAAGGGATGTGATTCATTTACAAATAGCAGCACACATTTGCATGTAGACAATAGTGTGATAATATTCTTAAATACAGTTTGTTCAGTTTGCTCTTCTAAGAATATAAAAACATACTGCTTGCCGTTGATCCTGAACACCTCCCCCCGTTACTTGTTTACATTGTTAAATTGCTTAGCAATCTCTCTTTTAGGCTCGACTAGAGACATACAATTTCAATCAAGAGCAGGGCAAAATACCACAAAACTTAAATAAATATACTACTACCACATTAAAGATAAAACATAAAAATCACGTTTATTTTTCATCACATTTCTTTTATCTTCTCATGACTTTGACTTTCTGCAAATTCAAATGTTTTTCCTTCCCCATATAAGAGGTGAAGTTTGGCTACAGTAGCTCAGCATGTGAGTGGAAGGGTAAGGAGCATCTCGGGAAGGGATGGGTCTCTCTGCTCTCAGTTCCAGAATCCCATCTTGTCATTAATCTCGTACTTTTTCTTCCCTTACTATGGCACTCTGGACTAGCTCAACAATCATAGAGGGGACAAAAGGGACAGTGATCAACTTTCCCTCTAGAAAAGGATCGAAACATTTCCTTTTTATGTTTTCAAAGGACAGGAGCCCAGTCTTGTCTCATTTACTCTGTTGAGTGGAGTAATTCATGAGCCCACATCACCTAGTCCTGAAATTCCTTCAACTACCAATGTACCCCTGCCAGTAATATTCTCAACTTTCTAATGACAGACTTTCTTACCCTCTATATTACCATCCTATCTGCCTCATCTGTAACTTTCTCCAGAGGAGCTCTCACCATTGGCAAATTATTTTAAATCCTGTTTTCAAACCAGGTAGAACAACAACAACAATAATAATAATACTAAGCAAATGTTAGTTGTAATAATTGACTCAAAAGACCTAAGTCTGTTTTCCAGCATTTCTGAGGGTAGGTCACTTCTGAACTCCAGAATTGGAGAAAAAACTTCAGAATTGCTCTCTGTTTCAGGTACAGCCTTCCATAATATCTTCTCTCTTCTTCTCTTTCTCTGCTCCCTGTCCTCTTGAATAATAGATGGGATCAGAAGACCTCCCTCAAGGTTTACCTCAGGTCCAATTTCTAGCCTTGTCAGTTTGTTTGTTTGTTGCCTTGAATACATCACTTTACAATTCTGAGCATATGCCAAAGTCTGTTCAAGCTCCAAAATTTCTGCCCCTTATACATCTGAGAGAGACTTTCATTTCTAGATAGGAACTAGATGGTCACAGCAGGCTAACACACATGTGCTGCAATAAGAAAAAAAAAAAAAACAGGTAAATTGAAAGCGTCATTAAAGACACTACCTTGTTGGAAGCAACAGGAACTAGATAAACTTAAATTCCTACATGAGCTTATAATCATCAGCTGTTTGCTTCCCAAGGAGAATTTGTTCATTGCAGGTAAAGGCTGAAGATGAGATTTGGGCCAAAGAGAAGGACTTTACTGGGTAAATCAGAAATCAGCAGAAGTTGTGGTGAATGAATGGGATTGGCATAATAGATGGGAAAATAGAAGAGTGCAAAATGCAAGGCTCATTTCCATATGTTTTGGAATGGTGGGGAAGTCTCAAAGGGGCAGAACCAGAAAGAGAAAAAAAAATCTACTGTAGTCTGCAGTGCTTGAGAAACGATGTCTTGTTAGAAATATGGGTTTACAATAAATGCCCAATAATTTTTCCTCATAAACCATTTGCCAGATTTGAACCTTTGTGGCATAGATGTCTAAGATATAGGCTCTAAATCTCTGAAGAGTAGACTATTTAGAACTGTGGAGACAGGTTGCTCCTAGGCTTCCCATCAAAAGCCCAAAATTGACCTCTGCAAAATCAGGGACAAATAAAAGGTGAACTGGGATTTGCTAAAAACTGCAACTCAACCTCCTCTCCAGCACAATCTCTGCCTGTCTGCCCAGCAGAGGATAGGAGGAACCCTTGCTGGTAGACATTTCATCTGAACATTTTCTTTGTTGTTGTCATTATGTTGTTTTGTTTGGGATTATTTTTAATACCCAATATCTGTAAGATAACTAAAAATTACTAACATGAAAAGAAAATTGAAGGTTTGATTTGTAATCAAGAGAAAAAAAATCAAACAATAGAAGCAGACTCACAAATATAAAAATTAGCAGAAAATGACTTTAAAACAATAAAGATTATTATGTTAATGGATACAAAGGAACTAGATATGTGTTAAATGTTAAGAGTTTCAAAGAGAATTAAAATGGCTAACAAAGCCATATGGGTATTATAGAATTTGGAAAATATAATACCTAAACTTAGGAACTTATTGAATGAATTTAATAGCATGTGGGACATAGCATATTTAACTCAAAGACAAGATCAGTTTTTAAAAATGCCCAAATTGAAACACAAATGTGAGAACAAAGATAGAATCGAAAGAATGGAATAAAACATAACAGACATTGAATACACAGTCAAAAAATCTAATACTTGCATAACCAAAGTGCCAGAATGAGAGGAAAGAGGGAAAAGAAGAAGAAATTGTTGCAGAGAAAACAAATTCGCCAAAACAAATCGAGGATATCAACCCACAGATCCAAGAACAGAGGATATCAAGAAGAATAAAAACAATGAAAACCCCATTTAGGCACATAATATTCAAAGTGCTAAAAATTAAAGACAAAGAAAAAATATGAAACAAATCAAAGCAGAGGTGGAGGAAGGGGGACACATTACTTTCAAAGTAACAACAAAACTGACAGTTGATTTTTCAGTAGAAACTATGGAAGCCAGAAGACAATGTCTTAACATCTTTAAATAGCTGAAAGAAAAATATTGCCAACTTAGAATTTTATACCAAGTAAAAATATACTCAAAAGTTAAGCCAAAATAAATATACTTTCAGACAAATAAACCTTGAGAGAGTTTAAACTTTTTTTCACTTTTGTGTTTCAGTTCAGGCATTTTTAAAAAATGATCTTGTCTTTGAGTTAAATATGTTGTGTCCCATATGCTCTTAAACCCATCCAATGAGCTCCCAAGTTTATAGTCTCTAGAGAATGGCACTGTAAGTTTTACTCAAGAAAATGTTTCAGGCTGAAGGAAAATAATCCCAGGTGGAAATATTAAACTCTAGGAAAGAACAAAGAGCACAGTAAAGGAAAAGTATGTGTGTAAATATTAAAAGAATATTGACTTTTTAAAACAAAAATAAGGAAAGACTTGGAGGAACATAACAATGTGGGAATGAAACTGACAATATCACAAACAAACTGGAGGGCCTTGATGAGGTTAAACTGTGGCAAGCTTTTTGCATTACTTGTGAAGTGTAAAATATGAATTTAAAATATATATTGAGAAGCTAGGAAGGCACATTAATTTCTCATATAAGAGCTAATAATGTCAGGAATATATAACTAATAGAGGAGATAAATGGAATGAATACAATACGCTTAATTGAAAACCAAGTAGAGAAGGAGGAATAAAGGAACGAAGAACAGATGGGATAAATAGAAAAAAAAATAGCAAGTAGGTAGAATTAAAGCAACTATTTCAGTCATTATGTAAGTAAGTACACTAAGCACTCCAAAAAGAAAGGTATAGTAGATATTTTAAAAATAGAAGACTCAATTATGGGTTCTTTATAAGAAATATATTTTGAAGTTTAGCATTCTTATCTGAGAAGCAATGAGCCATAGCTTCAGAGATGAAGCACTCTGGGTTTGAATTTTAACTTCTAATTATTAACTGTTCAAACTTGAGTTACATAACTTCTCTGAGTTTTAGTTTCCTCATCTATAATAAAAGAACAATAATATGTATCTAATAGGGTTGATGTGTGAATGAAATAAAATTAATGAGAAAACCTAGGGCAGTGACTGGTAGACCCTCAATAAATGATAGATATTATTTTTACTCTCAGCACCAACACCCCCCCCATCCCAGTCTCTCTTAGGGAGGTACTCTTACATTTTGGTTAATAGCCAGGGTGATAGAATTACATTACTTGACTTTTAATTCCAGCTCTATCAGTTATTAGCCACGCAACCTTGAGTAAGGTGTTAAAACTCCCTACATCTTGGTTTTCCCACTTGTAAAATGGGTACTTCTCAGAATTATGAAAGTAAAATGAAGTCCTCTGTTAAGACACAGTAGATTTCCTGGAACATAATGAGTACTCTCTACATGGCAGCCAGAGTAACTATTAAAACATAAGTCAGGGCCAGGTGCAGTGGCCCACGCTTGTAATCTCAGCACTTTGGGAGGCTGAAGCGGGCAGATCACCTGAGGTCAGGAGTTCCAGACCAGCCTGGCCAACATGGTAAAACCTCGTCTCTACTAAAAATGCAAAAATTAGCTGGGCGTCGTGGTGGGCACCTGTAATCCTGGCTACTCAGGAGGCCAAGGCAGGAGAATTGCTTGAACCTGGGAGGCAGAGGTTGCAGTGAGCTGAGATCACACCATTGCACTCTAGCGTGGGCAACAAAAGTGAAACTCTGTCTCAAAAATAAATAAATAAATAAATAAATAAATAAAGTCAGATCATGTCAATCATTTGTTCAAAAGTTTCTATTGTTTCATTGTACTAAAGTTTCTAAAGTTCCATTGTACTTACAGGAAAAGCCAAAATCTTTACACCTACCTTCAAGGTACTTCAAGATCTATTGGCCGGGCGCAGTGGCTCAAGCCTGTAATCCCAGCACTTTGGGAGGCCGAGACGGGCGGATCACAAGGTCAGGAGATCGAGACCATCCTGGCTAACACGGTGAAACCCCGTCTCTACTAAAAAAAAAAAAAATACAAAAAACTAGCTGGGTGAGGTGGCAGGCGCCTGTGGTCCCAGCTACTCGGGAGGCTGAGGCAGGAGAATGGCGTAAACCCGGGAGGCGGAGCTTGCAGTGAGCTGAGATCCGGCCACTGCACTCCAGCCTGGGCGACAGAGCCAGACTCCGTCTCAAAAAAAAAAAAAAAAAAAAAAGATCTATTGCTCCTTTGAACTCATGTCCTAGTTACCTCTCTGTGCTCATGTAACTAGTCACCCCCTTGCTTACTCCAGTTACCTTAGACATACTGGCCTCCTTGCACTTCCTTCAGATTCATGGCAAGTCAGTCATGCTGTAGTCTCAGGGTCATTGCCCTTGAAGATTTCATTAAGGTTCTTCCCTCTGTGACCACCCACACCTGCCACTCACATCAACATAGCTTGCTGCTTTACCACTGTTTGGTCTTGCTTAAATGTATTATTCAGAGAGGGCATACAAGACTATCCTAAGTAAAACTGTATCTCACTGCCCCACCAACTCCACTTCCTGATCTTACTTCCTTGGTTTGTTTTTCTGCTTAGGAGAAATCAACAGTTAACATTCCTTTCCATGATAATTATGTGTGAGTTTACTGTATGCCATCTTCCATAACAGTGTAAAGCCATGAGGGCAGGGATTTTTGTCTCTGATCACTGTTATAGCCCCTAGCACTTTGATGACTACCTGGTAGATAGTAGGTACTCAAGAAGTATTTATTAAATCAAAGAATTTCAAAGGTAGTCACCATTATTATTTATTTCTTTGGTCATTTCTTCCTTCTTTAGTAACCATTGGGGATACTGGACCATAACTGAATTCAAAACATAGCTAAGCCTAGTAGTCATTTCTTCAAGGACTTCACTTCCCTTCTGAATTCTCTGACCATGGCCATTCCTCCTGTTTTACCCACTCACAGCATTGATCTCTGTTTTGTGATTCTTTGGTTTAAGTGTTTCTTTTCCACTAGACCCATATCAGTAGAGACCTCATTTATTTTTGCTTGCCTCTCTATTCCCAAACTTTGTACAGTGTGCTTGGCACATAAAATGAATGCAACAATGAATGAATGATCAATATGGGCTCTCATTCTTTTTTTGCCTATAATAAAACTAATTTTGCACATTGTTTGTCCTCCCTGGCTGTGCTATGTTTAGTGTTTGTTTGTGGATGATAAACTTTCCTCATTAACACTGCACTGTATGACTTAAGCTAAGCTGTGTGCTAGTAGGTATTCACAACTGTTTCTCTTTGGTTTGTGTTCAGAGTAAAAGTTAGAAGAGCAATAGGTTGCTAGTTAGCAAAAAATCCATTTACTATTGCTCATGTCTGTGAAAATATCCAATTAATATTATGCATTAAAATTTCACAATAAGGATGACCCTGGAGATCAGACTAGTACGAAAAAGAACAAAGTGAAGATAGAAGCATTCTTCTTTGTAGAAATAGGAAGATTATGGCAACTGTAGCAAGGCCAAGAGAAAGGAATGGTTATTTATTGGAAGGCTGTCATACCAGATTCCATTCAAAGTACTTTGCATTTATGATCCCATTTGAACTAAGCCATATTGGCAAATGTGGAAATGTGTGCGTGTGTTTTTATGTGTGCATATTGTGGGTGTTTGAAAGTAGCAGGCGCTATCCCTGTCTCTGCTTTATATTAGCTATGCAATCTTGAGCAGGTCAATTAATGCCCCTGAGCTTCTGCTTATACATACCAGCTTGGAGATCAAATAAAAAAATGGATTTGAATAGTCTTTGAAAATATCGAGAACAAGTGTGTGTGTGTCCATGTGTATGTGTGTGCGATGTTACAGGGGTCAAAGCAACAACCTGTTCCTTTGGATACATAATAATTTTGCATGTCCCCAGGTGAAAGGTTAGTATCACCTTATTACCCATTTACTTATTGCAACTCAGTCCAGAAAAATATATTAAACACCTGTGATGTGCCAGACTCCATAAGGACATGGAGAATAAAATGAACTAAATATGATCCTGCCTCATAGAGTTCACACTTGAGAGGAGGAAGCATATGGGCATAAAAATAACTATAAAACTCATGGCAGAGTATACAGAATGCTATTAGTGGCATTTTACAAACAAGACACTAGGAAATCACACTCAATAATTTATTCAATCAATGCTTACTGATTACCAACTATGGGCCAGGCATTTTTCTAGAACCCAGAGAGATTACGGTGTACAAGAAAGACAAGGAGCCTGTTTTCATGGGGCTTACATTCTGGTGTGTGGAGACAGAGAACACCCTGATAATGCCATGGATAAATAAAATAATTTCAATTAATTACTGTGTTGAAATAGAACATGGTAATGTGATAATGAGTTCAGTTGAGGGGTGGGATAGAAGGTGGTCAGCTCTGATACCTGAGCTGAGGCTAGAATAAGAATGAAGTAGATTTGTGAAGAATTTATGAAGATCTTCCACCCTGAATGAACAGCAAGAGCTGGGATTAGGAGACAAAAATGAGCTTGTGGGGCTTTAGATCTGAAAGAAGGGATATGTAAAAGCATGCTGTGACAAGTGAGAAAGTGATATGAGATGAGGAGCGATGAGCGAGGGTGGATAGGGGCAGATGGCACATTACATTTTGGCTATGGTGAAGAATTTGGGGTTTAATCAAGGTGCCATGGGAAGCCACTGAAGGTTCTAAAAAGAGAAGAGAGAGGATTTGATTTCCATTTTAAAAGAGCAATCTCGTTGCTATGTGGCAAGTGAGGACTTCAGTGGGGAGACAATGAATTCAGGAAAACCAGACAAGAGGCTATTTTTGTAATTCAGGTGAATGATGATGAAGGGTGACCTGTAACTAAACTAGGAACAGTCTAGGTGGTGAGAAAGAGACAGATGCAGGATATATTTTGGAGGTAAGCCAACAAGAGTTGGAAGAAGAGGAGAAAGGTTGTTTCTAAATAAAGAATGCTTCCGTTTCTATCTTTAGTTCAGAAGCCTTTTATGTCAAACATTATAGCAGCTAATAAATTGATTCTATAAATATATCTAATGTACATTTAAGCTAATATTAAATTTCTTTGGGTCTTCAGAGTTTGTATTGTAAAATTAGCACAAAATAAAAATGCTTAATAAAGAAAGTTGTAAAATACAGAAAAGCAAAATTCTTGATAAAAATATATATTATAAAATACGCTACATACATATCTAAGATGAGAATGCCTATTTTTTCCCTTAGAAATGTGATTTGATCTCGTATTTGGGGGCGGGAGGGGCATGCTGCTGTGCTGTACCAGGTTTTGCCTCTTTTTCTGCAGCATCTTTCAAGAACTGAAAACAATTTAACAACGTTATCACAAACGTGGACATTTATTTCATCAAATATGAGAGGTGACTTCCACCATTGGGGCAAACGGACCTGGAAATGCCGAGATGTCCCAGGAAGTCTGGAGCTGATGGAGCCCGCTTCCATCTCACCAAGACCTTAAATACAATACACAGTCCCCGCTGCAAATCCATTCCCATCCGTGCTTTGAGACGGAAGGAGGGAAATTGCAACTATTTACAGCAACCGCCATCTGAGCAAGGACTGAGTCATGCAGTACCTCGGGAAAGCTAGGTTGGAAACCCTTGTCAACATGCAGTCAAGCCTATGGTTAGAACTGGCCAGAGTGCGCCCTGCATCTGCGGGAGGGTCCCGGGGCCGTCTCGAATTTGTTTTTTTTTTGTTTGTTTGTTTGTTTGTCTGTTGTTTTTTTTAGCCCTCTCTCTAAGGGCTAAGGATTCCATCGAGGTAAGGAATGGGCGGGAATGAGTCCTCAGCTGGCGCGCCGGGGGAGCGCGGCTGGGAGCAGCGGGGCCACAGCTCGGCGGTGTGGATCCTCCCCCTGCCCGCCCAGAGCCGACCCGGGGCTGGAAGTCCGGGGCAGCCTGCGAGGCTGCAGTGTGGCACGCACCAGCTCCCGGCGGCGTCCTCTCCCCCGCCGCGCGCAGTAATGGATCTCTGCGTCCTAAAAGAGGAAGATAATGCCGGGGTTAGCTTATAAATAGATGGTTGCATGCTCTCCCTGCGAAGCATTGATTGAGGCCGCTAAGCTGACTATTGATCTAATTTTAACTTACATGTTCGCACGCACCCTTCCCGCCTCCCTGTCGCGGCTCGGCGGAGCGCGGGGCACGCTGTCTCTCGCGGCCGCCAGAGGGCGGGCCACTAGTCCTCCCGCCACCCTGCCCGTCTGGCCTCTCTGTTTACGCAGACGTACAATGCTGGCCTTTATTGGGTTTGAAAAAATAGGAGTTTGATTTTCCTGCACCGGGATGACCTCATCATTCATGAAAGTCGGAGGAAAGCGGGGAATCGGATGACAGGCAGCCGGGAAAATAAAGCTTGCATTTCACCTCCGCCTACTTCACCACCTACACAGAGCACTCGGGATGTGCTCCTCATTTTAAAACCACCTTGCTGAAGCGGGGAAGTGGGGGAGGCACTAGGAGTGGAATGTTAAATTCTTCTTGGTACTCTGGCACTCGGTGTGCAGCGGCTTCTGTTTAGAAGGTTAATGTCACCTACTCTCTGCCTACAGAGCCTCTTGTAAGGGCGCTCTCCTGAACTGTCACTAAATGCCAGTGCAACAATTTTATTGTTGACTTGACTAACATATTACTAATTATTTCTAGGCAGAATTCATCTTGCCAAAGTTTAAGCAATGGTCATCAGCAATTTTATACTGCTGGCTTGTAAATTTCGAATCCGCTTATGGCTTCAAATGAGTAAGGTAGAGAATTAGAATCTATCATAGTTTTGCTTGCCGCCTTTTGGGACCACAGCACATCAGGATGGGGGTATAGGGTAAAGTAAATGAGATGGAAAGGGAGACAGAAGACAAAGAAAGATGCCTCCCCTGAAATTCCCCAGCCCTAGAACTCAGCACGTGAACAAACTTTCCTCTGGGATTGAGTGAAACCTATTAATAGGAGTCAATGTTTATCAGACACTTGCTGTGTCCCAGACATTGTACTAACTGTTTTATATTTGTTACTTCATTAAATTCTGAAGACAACCTATCAGATTCTATTATTATCCATATTTTAGAGTTGAAAAAAACTGAGGCTAGCTGCACAAAGTCGATTAGCTAGACAGGGACTGAACCAAGATTCAAACCTCTGTAGGGGCTGACCCAGAGCCTTGCTTCACATCACCATGTCGAGTGTCTTGACGACATGCCTACCCTTGGCAAAGTCTTAAACTCTCTGCATCTCTAAGCAAAGGAGGGTGCATGTGAAGAGAGATGGCCACTTTCAAATAAGGCCTATCTAGGCCAAAATGGAAAAGCTCTTCATAGGGAGAGCTCTTGCAAAAGTGAAAAACTGACAAAAAAATGATCATCTGCAGTGTTGCTCCTGATAATAGCTTATAGGATGGAAATAAAGTAACCAGAAGAAAGAAACTTGTATTAAGGGGCCCCCACCTGTCTATTCACACCACAAAGATTTGTGTGCAGTGAACTGGCCATTGTGGTGGTCACTTAAGTCTTGTGATGAGGAAGACAGAAGTGCTCTATCCCCTCATGGAACCTCGTGAGAGAAAGGGGTTATAACTAAGTGAACAATCAAACACATAATTATAATTTGTGATGATTACAAAGGGCCCCGGTATACTTGGGAGGAGGGAGTCAAGAAAGCCTGTCTGAGGAAATGCCATTTACACGGAGAGACACAACGTGGGTAAGGGTTAGCCGGATCCAGGATGGGCCTGAGCATAATATGGAGGGATATGAGGAAGCCTTGAGGAGAAACTGGTGTTGGGGAATGAGTGGGAGAGGAGGCTGGAGAGTTCATGTGGTATCTGATAAACCAGAGTAAAGATCTGCAACATCATCTTAAGTACAGTGGGGATACCCCCTTAACTCTCCCAGTTTCTGGCTTGAGGCACTGGATTGAATGAGGCATCATTTACTAATCCAGATGACATGAAAAGAGGAGCAAGTTGGGGAACCCTTGGTTTGGGCCTTTCCTATTTGAAGAGTGAACGCTGCTGACCACAGAAAAGAGACTTCAAAAGTAAGCTTTGAGTGACTTATTGATACGGACAGGAGACAGGGAAATACTGGATAGAAGAGGGTGGTTCCCCAGCAAAGACCCCACCCTCAAGCCTGGATACCCGCAGCCCTAAATGAGGACAGGCATTCTTGTTTTTGTTCCCAAAAAGTTGCCTTTTGGCCCACCACACCCCCTAACCTGTACCCATATAAACCCGAAACCCCAGGCTTCAGAGGCAGACTAGGAGACGAGGAGACACACAGATGAACGGCGGAATGGCGCAGCAGAGAAAGAGAGAAGAGAAGGAGCAGCTGAAGGCTGAGAGGAGATTGGCTGGGGAAAGTCGGAGAGGAGTTTGGCAACTGGACGGCCAAACTCCAGGGCAAGATCATCTTCCCACTCCCTCGCCGCTTTCAGCTCCCCATCCATCCTGCTGAGAGCCACCTCTACCACTCAATAAAACCCCTGCATTCATCCTTCCAGTCTGTGTGTGATCCAATTCTTTTGGGATGACCGGGTACCAAGGGGCCAATGAACTTGTTAACACTTAAACCACCTGTGGATGGCAGAGCTAAAAGAGCATTGTAACCCTGGGGTCACAGGTAGCCACCCCTAGACGCTGCTGTGGGGTCGGAGCTCAAAAGTGCTCGCCCCAATTCCTGCACCTGCCTGTCTGCATGCTCCCCCTCCTCTAAGGGGCTTGAGCTCGTGGAGGTCGAACAGAGAGTTGTACCCCTTGTCACACACCCTGCAACGGGGGCCAGAGAACTCTCCCATTTCATTATCATTTTTTTGTTGAAGTGACCTGTTTATCATCCTTGTTATCATTGCCCCCACTGTCAAGAAGGTCAGCTTTAGTACTGCTATGTGTGAAGTGGAAGAAGAAAACAAGAAAGCTGTGGTATGTGTACTTGCTTTTTGATATGGTTTGGATCTATGTCCTCACCCAAATCTCATGTTCAATTGTAATCCCCAGTATTGGAAATGGGGCCTGGTAGGAGGTGATGGGATCATGGGGACAGAGTTCTCATGAATGGTTTAGCACCAGCCCCCTGGCGCTGTTCTCCAGATCCTGAGTGAGTGAGTTATTGTGAGATCTGGTTGTTTAAAAATGTGTAGCACCTCCTCCCGACACTTGGTCCTGCTCCTACCATGTAAGATGCCTGCTCCGGCTTTGCTGTCTACCATGAGTAGAAGCTTCCTGAGGCCTCCCCAGAAGCAGGTGCAGCACCATGCTTCCTGTACAGCCTGTGGAACCGTGAACCAATTAAATCTCTTTTCTTTATAAATTACCCAGTTTCAGGTATTTCTCTATAGTAGTGTGAGAAAGGACTCATATATTTTTGTTACAAAACCTGGAGTCTGTGGCCGCCAAACTGAAAAAAACAACAAGCAGCAACTCTTTATTTGTATATCACTTGCGGGACCAGTAAGGGCATTGTGGTTTATAGCCATACATATGAGGAGAATCACAGAGAATTATAATTGGAAAGGATCTCATTACACTCATTAGGAAACCAAAGACCCAGAGATGAAGTGATTTGTCCAGGGTCACACAGCAAGCATGTAAGTGAACAAAAGCGGGGGTCAGCAGAGAGGTCTCCGGTTCTTTCTTATGCTACCCTGCCTCTCAAGGGTTAAGACTTTCTCTGTTAGACACATATGCCTTATTCATAAGGAGAGGCTGCCAGGCTCTTATTAAACCGGGGAATACACTTTCATTCAAACTCTGAGAAATGCAAGTGTCTAGACAATACATTCTCCCCACCATTCTGCAATTCTCCAGGACAAGAACCCCAACTTCCCTTAGCATAGCTTGGCATTTGGCTAGACCTGAAGTCATCCAGCTTCTGGCAACAGACCATTCTCCAGGCAGTGGGTATGGACAGATTGTTTTCTTCCTCAGCTCCAGTAGGATGTGCTCTTGCCTGTGGGAGCCTGCCAATAATAAACGAAGAGTCGATCACCTGCTATGCATCAGACCCTTTACCTACTGAGCTCTCCTAAGTTATCATAAAGACTGGCTGGTCCTTTCCTTCTTCCTCATTCCTTTGAAAATTTTCGAATTGGAGTGGAACTAGAAATCATTATCCTGTACGAAAGAAGCATCTCTGCTTTAGATTCATGGCAATGTCTGTTTCTTCTTCCTGATATGTGTAGAAACATGAGATGAAATCAGTTGTCCCACGACTTTGACTTATTAAGAGTGGAAACATGATTAAATTTTGCCACTACCAAGGTAAATCCAGAAAGATAAAAATGGTTTAAGTCTATTTATCCATCACACTCTTTTGAAATAAGGTTTTCTACAACTATGACTTGTGGAGGTTATGGATCTTGGATGTTAGATATCAACAGTCCTATTTCCCCAAATTCATTAATTTATTTTTGTCTCTTCAAGTAGTAAATATTACTGTTCATTCATTCATGATTCTTCTGAAATATTTCATTTCTAGAATTATCACCCTCTCTTTCTTCTATTACAAGGACAGTAATATTTAATGGCAGTAGTTTTCCAAAGAAGGATACATTCTGTGCTATGATTTACAGAAAAGCATCTGATGGCATTTCACAGCAGAGATTGGCATTTATACAACAGAAAACAGTCATAACAGTTTTTAAATAAAAAACTTTGTAAAAACAATGGCACAGAGAGATAGTTAGGAGTCATTCCTGCAGTGTAGAATTCAATCACTGAGGACTGTCCATAATTTAATCAAAATACTTAAATGCAATTCTTCCCACATTGTCCATGGGAAGTTTAATATTTTTGTTTATACTTTTCTGCATTTTAAAGGTTTCTATAATGCAAATATGTTACTTTTATCAAGAGAAAAAAAGCAAAACCATTTTTTAAAATGTATTCCACATTGGAATGATCACCTCAAAATTTAGAGGATTATTGAGTAAAAGGTAGATGTTCCTTTGATATTAATCCCCAACAAAAGCCATTTGGGGCAAGATGCCTGCAAAAGCAGGGAGGGTCTGCCATATAAATCAAGCTTGTCCAATCTGCAGTCCAAGAGCCACACGCGGCCCAGGATGGCTTTGAATACGGCTCAACACTAATTTGTAAACTTTCTTAAAACATTATGAGATCTTTTTGTGATTTTTTTAAAAGTTCATCAGCTATCATTAGTGTTAGTGTATTTTATATGTGGCTCAAGACAATTCTTCTTCCAATATGGTTCAAGGAAGTCAAAAGATTGGACACCCCTGAAAACCATAGGAAGAGTTTAAGAGTTGGAAATACTCTTGATGAGGCTGCCCTTAAATGGAAAAAACATGTTTATTCTGTGATGTTGGCGAATAACAGTGATTTACCATTTATATATCAAGATATACCAAAATGACACTGCTTTGAGTTATTTCTCCAGAAGAGGCTAGTGGTGCTGGCCCGGAACATAGGCATTAAATTGGAAGATGTCTATCTGGGATTAGGTGTCCAGTTGCTAACTATAAAATACCATCAGTTAACTAGTCTATTAGTTTTATAGTCCTTAACCTTGACCTCATTAGCAGACAGTGGCCCTAACTGCTCACTAGCATGCAAGAACGTAGTTAACATAAGGTGCAAAGACTAATGAAGAAAAAGGACAATTTAACAGTGTAAGAGACCTTTCCCAACCAGTCAATGGGCAAGGGATGGCAATTGCTTTCTGGAAATTGTAAGCAGATGAATTATTAAGAACAACTCTCTAAATAAGCAAACGGAAGCATTTTTTTTTCCTGCTTTTCATGCTGCTTATCTGGCCTTGGCAAGCTGTTCATTGATGAGAAAACATTTCTTTAACAACAAAGATTTTAGGAGGTTCCATTATTTTCATGGCCACCTTGATAGCCTTTGACAGGCTGAAACACAAACATATAAAGTTGGTGCTTTCATCATCTCTCCCCGCTGGGCACGCATAGCTCTTTTTTTTGGGGCGGGGGGCAACTAAATTTGGCTTCCTGATGCTAATTGAGGAAAGAAGGCTGGGAATGAAAATGTCTAATTTTTTTTTCCAGTTGCATTGAGGCAGAAACACCTTTTCTACTCTTCAGTTGTTTTCATTGTTTCCTCCCCTTTTATTCCTTCCATTTGGAGTTGTAGTTCCCCATGCTTTTCCTGCAGAGACCCACACATGCATGTGCCAGCCACTCCCTGGGTGCAGAGGCAGGATAGGTTGCAGGCTGGTAACCCTCCTCCACAACTTTGCGAAGGCTTCACCCACTTCTCTCCTACTCTGAGAGCACATGGGAATGTGTGGGAGTGAGGTGACCTTAGGCAAGGATAATCTCACATCCACTCCAATTTACATGAAAAGTGCTCCATTTGCAAACTTCAGAACTTAATTACTTATAACAAATTACTTGTGGCAAACTCTACAACTGACTGGGGCGGTATGTGACAGTGCTGTGCTTGGGAATGAGAACTGTAATATAGTCCCATTTTCATGACAGAGTGTGGGACAGGGTCTATAGAATTTTGCCACAGTGGGTCCCAAGACCATCCAACCACAGGATTTCATATTCAGAGCAGAAGTGGCTTTGGCAGCGGTGAGTCGGTGTTTAGTCTGTGTAAGAGAAAGATCTTAATTATTTAAGATCTGATGCAAATTAAAAGAATCACCATGTACAGAAATACTGAAACAATCCAGATAAGAATGATACATATTAATACTGAAAAGCTACATTGATCAAGGCACTTACCCTTTTGGTAACTCAGTTTCCTCTCCTTTAAACTGTCAAGGGTAATAGTACTTACCTCATAGGATTGTTAATATCTGTAAAGTACTGTGAATGTTACTTGCCATACAGTAAGTTCTCCGTAAAGGTTAACTCCATTATTATTACTTTCATTACACTGACATGGCCATTTTTGTGGCTAAACTGAGGATGAAAAACATTGCTAGTGTTGCTAATTTTACTAGTTCTAAACTCACCCTAATTATAACATAATAATGAAAGAAAGATGGATATATGGGCATCCTTTAGCCAGTTCAATTTATTGTTGAGTCAGAACGAGATACAGATCAATAGAAAATTCGCCTTTAAAATTATTTCTAGTGGAAGTATAAATCGACACAAACCTTCTAAAGGGTGTTAAGAGCCTTAAAATACAAATACCCCGTGCACCAGCAATTCCTTAACTGTGAATTTATCTTATGGGCACAATCAGAGATGTGTGAAAAGATACATGTGTAAGATTCTTCATCAAACTTATTTATAATACTGAAAAAACGGAACAGCCTTAATGTTTAACAATAAGCTACCATTTAAATAAAGCACGTACATTCATGTGGTAGAATGCTGCACAGACATTAAAAACCATGTTGTCGAAGACTATATATTGACATGGACAAATGTTCACAATATATAACCCAGTGAAAATAGCAGGTTGCAAAGGAGTGTATCATAACAATCCTATTTGAATGTAAGTGTAACAGTTGGACTGAAGTAGATACATGCAAATTTTTTTAATGAAGCTTGCTATATTCTCAAAACTTCTTTGAACCTTAAAATCTACCCAGAGCATATGTCTTATTTTTTGCCCTATTTTTGTGTAGATGTTAGTCTAGTCCACTGATTTTTGTAATCTATTCTTGTTGTTAAAGTCTTTGGCTTTCTCTGTTGACAATTCTGTCAAAATTCAATATCTTTAGCTGTCCTTACTCATAGGTACAAGCTTTCTCTCCCTGAACTAACACTGTCTATCCCAGCTTCACTGACTCCAACCCCAGCGGGGAGGAGAGAGAAATCCTCTTCCTGTGCCTGGGAGCAGCAGCCTCAGTAGTAGGAGGTCCTGTGTCCTGATCTGGTGGCACTTTATTCCGTGGCATCTGCTATCTTGCTGTAGCTGTATGCATGGTTTCCTGAGGCCATGTTCGGCTACATGCCAGCTCCCTCATGGGACTCTTTTGCCCTAGAGGGGCAGCTGTGTGTCCCTTCGGCCCCCACTCAAGTTGCTGTACACCTGTGACCTCTCTACAAAGTTCTGTGCTTCCAGTAGCCATCGGGGTCCTCTTCTGTGCCTTCTGAAAGTCGCAGAGAACAGGGGAAGGTATGTCCACTTCCTCCTTCCTCCTTCCTCTTCCAGGCACACTAAAGGATCTCTTCAAGCCACAGTGGCACACATTATGCCATCAAGCCTTCTACCTTCTGAAATCGCAGGGAGCAGGAACCTTCACTCTCAAAGAGACACATGTCAAACAGCTCCCTTACTTTCTGGGGATGTGGTGGGAGGAGTGGGATGGCATGGGATGGTGGAAGGACCGTGGAGCAGAGAGAGACAGTTTGTCATCCCTGAAGGATCCCAGAGAGCCATCCTCAGAATCCCTTCAAGTACTCCCTCTATTTTTTTAACAAATCAACTATATTAAATTGTATTACATAAGATGAAATGCACCATTATAAATGCACAGTTTGATGAGCATTAACAAATGCATACACTTATGTAAGCACCACAATCAAGATAGGGAACATTTTTATCTGTCCACAAAGTCCCCTCTTACCCTTGTTAGAGAGGCTCTCGTGTCCTATGCACCACTGGTCTTCTTTCTGTCCCTTGAAATATAGTGCACACTTGCTAGCATTGCATGTAAGTAGTATAACACAGCATGTAGGTTCTTGCGTGTGGCTAAGCATGACGTTGCTGAAATTTTATCATGATGTTGCTGTACTTTGTTACCTTTCACTGTTAAGTTGGTTCCCATTATATGGATAATGTGTTTATCCATTCACTGACTGATGGATATTTGGGTTGTTTTTCTGAAGCGGGGGCGGTTATTACAAAGAAAGCTGCTATAAACATCTATGTACAAGTCTTTATTTATGTGGATTTGTGCTTTAATTTCTCTTGGGTAAATACCTAAGACTGGAGTGACTGGGTCATATGATGGTGTATATATAAGTTTATGAAACTGCCAAACTGTTTTCCAAAGTAGTTAGTTGTACTATTTTTTATCCCTACCTGAAGTGTATAAAATTCCAGTTCCTCCACATCCTTGCCAACACTTGTTTTTGTCAGTCTTTATAATTTTAGTCCAGTGGATGTATAGTATATCTCATTATGATTTTAATTTCATTTCCCTGATGACCAATGATGTCGAGCATTCTTTAAGGTGCTTATTAGTCATTTGTATGTCTTCGTTGGTGGGGCATCTGTTCAAATCTGTTGTTCATTTGTTTTAAATAAACTTTTTATTTTAGAAGAGTTTTGATCTACAGAAAAGTTGCAAAGATTGTTCAAAGAGTTCCCATATACCACACACCCACTTTCTTCTACTGTTAACATCTTACATTAGTACAGTACATTTGTCACAATGAACAAGTCAATATTGGCATATTATTATTAAAGTTCCTAGTATATTCTGTATCTTCCTTTCCTTTCTTACCTAGTGTCATTCCCCACCTCTCCCAGGATTGCATCCAGGATAGTACATTAAAAATGGTTGCTATATCTTTTTAGGCTCCTTTAGACATCCGTTTCTTGGACTTTCTTTGCTTTTGATGACTTTGACAGTTTTAAGAAGTACTGGCTAGGCATTTTATAGAATATCCCTCAATTGGAGTTTGTGATAGCTTTCATGTGACTCTACGGGGGTTGTGGGTTTTGTGGAGGAAGACCACAGAAGTAAAGTGCCCCTCTCCTCCATCATATCAAGGGTACATGCTATCAGCATGACTTATCACTATTGATGTTAACCTTGATTACAGGGCTAAGGCTGTGTTTGTCAGGCTTCTCCATTCTAAAGTTACTCTTGTGTTTTCCTTTCCCATACCATACTCTTTGGAAGGAAGTCGCTATGCAGCGCCCACACTTACACTATGGGGAGTAATACTCCACCTTCTCAAAATGGAATGTATGAATAAATTATTTGTAATACTTCTGTATATAGGTTGGTCTATTTGACTAGATTTTTAAAATCCAATCATTTTTTTTTCCTATGGAGAGTATGCACTCAGTATTTATTTTCCACTTTGGATTATAAACCAATATTTCATTATTGATTTTGTTGCTCACATTGTTTCAGCTTTGGCCATTGGGAGATTCTTTAGTTAGTCCCTGTATCCATCTGACATATCCCCATCATTGCGTTTTCTCGAGCCCTTCCTCACATTCTGAAACTACAAGATAAGCCAGCCTCATCCAATATATCCCTTGCCCCAGCTCTGGGACCAGCCATTTGTCTCAGGAGCCACAGTTCTTTCATTGGAGAATGTTATAAGAAACATAGTAATAGGTTTTGAATGTGATTATTTTTACTGGGGTATCTGTTGTCTATTTGTAAATTGGATTATCTTTTCATGGTGGAATTATAAGGGGTGTTTTGGGTTTTGTTTTTAGTTCTAGATACATATTCTATATCTGATATGTGTGTTGCAAGTATTTTCTCCCAGCCCCTGGCTAGTGGAGGGAGGAGGGAGGGCAGAAGGGAGAGAGAGAGATGGAAGTGTGAGTATAAAGAATTGTTTTGGTTACTTGGATGAAGCTAATCAGGACATCATGGAAATATTTTTAAAATGTTCTTTACATTGAATTCCCAGTGCTCAGACTATAATTGTGGGTGTCGTTTTGCCTCAAGGTCCACTAGTCTCAAAGGAGGAAAGTGTCCCCAGGGTTTGTTCCTTCTCCTCCCTGAGCAACAGTGTGGAAGGAATGGCTGTGAGACACTTGAAGAAACGTTGAATTCAAAAGTGAGTCCACAAAAGACTTAAGCTTCTAATGGCTTCAATAAAATCTGAGCTGAAGTGAGCATGATTATTTTATATGACATTGAAAAAACTCAATGTCAAATATGGCTGCTGTTTTTAGGCTTAAAGCAGAAAAGAAGCTCATGTGTGGAGATAGATGTGTAGCTACTCACAGTCTAGAGCAAGAGGAATGTTGACACTAAAGTTCTGGCAGTTTTAAATCCTTTCTGATGACGGAGATTTCAGTGGCATTTTCTCAAAATATAACAGTAAGCTAAAATATTCATTTCCACACCAACTGAATGACTACCATGTGTAGGCAAGGCATTATGAAGGAAGAAAGATCAAAAAGTATTTCTCTTTTCTCCATAAGCTTATGGTTTGGTGCAATGATTCCTGGATTTTTAAAATTGTACACCCACATTTAATTATACACCCATGAACTAGAGTATGACCTATTCCTAAAAAGTAAATTCAAAATGATGAAAATTGAGTGAATTTGAATCAGTTAATTAATAGTATCATTTGACTATAATTGTTTCGCAAGCTCAGCTATTATTTAAAAACTCAAGCAAGATGGGAACAAGTTGACTCAGGATTTACCTTAAAAAAAAAATGATCATGGTTGTCTGTACACTTTCAGCAAAGTCCTCTGCCATCTATCTATATCTTATTGTACAATTTCTGTACAATAGGAATTATTGTTTTTACTGTGCCTCTGTTCTAAGGTAATCTACTGAGTCATTAAAGAAAACATGACATTGTTTCTAGTTTGCTCTTTTACTAAGGCAGGGAAACCTTTAAACGAGACATGTAAGAAATCCAGACTTTTACAGATTTTTGAAAGGTAACATAATGCATTAATAGTACATTACATAACCCCCAAGCAGGATCTGGGACAGATCCCATAATCAAACTCATTAATATCTCTAAGTGAATATTTGAATATAAATAGTATGCATAAGGGCTATACATAATATCCTGTAAAACCAGTTAGGCTTTGCCACCAAATGACTATGGCCCAAAATACATTTTTTAAAAGAGAAAAGTTTTATTTCTAGAGATTTGGGGATATTGAAAATTCAGTTAAGAAGTTGTCAAACTGAGTTACGTTTGTTGAAATTTCAACAAAAGAATTAAACCTAAAAGGAGTTTTGGGTCTTGTATCAATTAATCAAAATCGTTCATCAGTCAAAACATCTTCATTTCCATGAAAGATAGTCATTTGAGATAGGCTCTTCGCTAATATTTGTGGGGGCTGGAGCAAGAATGTAAATGTATTGTAGAAAAAAAATGGTTTCTTGTCACATGACCAGGAAAGATTAGTCTCATGAACACATAGAAGGGTTAGGAGTGAAATTTATTGGGTGAAAGGTAAAAAGGAGAAACAACTCTGCAAAATGAGATATAGTCCCGCTAACAGGCTCTCCACCTCACCGATAGAATACCAGGTCACCACCCAGGAACAGGAGGGGCCGGGCTCCTCCCCTCTACAAATGGTGAGAATTTCTCAAGGCTCCACCCCATCCTCCCAGAGCACAGGCCAATAGGAGACTCTCCGGGGAGCCCTTTTTACGTGGTTGTCTCAAATGGGGACCTTCATACCACATGCTAACAAATTGTTTAATAAATACGTCCTTTCTGTCTACCTTTTTAAGGATACCTTCATAATGAGAAATTTTTAAAAGATGACTGCATTTGATTTTTTTTATATGACTGGGTATCCTGAAAGGGTGAGTAATAAAATAAGGACATACATAATTTATGAATTATTATTTGCTTGCTCCATAAAATTGAATATTTCTCTTCCCCTTAATATAAAAATACAAATTATGTTGTTATAATCAAATTTATACATGATTGACAGTATTGAACTAATTGATTAAAATCTTCAGTATACATTAATAAAAATGTAAAAAGATTAATGTAAAACTTTATATTGGCAAATAAAAAATTTTGTTTCCCAAAAAAGATATTTTACCTATTAAAATTAAAAGGCAGAATATTAATCACATGACAATAAATTTTAAATTTAAAAAGTATATGAAACTAAAATTTATTACTTTATTTTTAAAATGTAATTACCTTTTAAAAATGCATTTATAATAAAATATTCACAATTCTAACATTTGATGTCTATCTAGTTGCTAATGTCAAGAATCAGTATTCTGATTCTTGCATGTTATGTCTAGACTTACATATATGTATTTATGCATATATGCACATTTAAGAGTAATTCAAACTTTTTAGCATTGCAAAGTGCTTCTCACCTACCATGTGGAAACGCTATGAACATCACATTAATGCATGAGCCCTTCTGGACCATGTATCAGAACACAGAGGGAAACAGGAAGGTGGATTTTTAGCCCTACTGGCAGAGGATTCTTCATTGTGCAAGAATCTATTGTATTTTTGCTATTTGAGAGAAAAGATTTTATGAGTTAATTAATTTTCCTTTTCTCCTACCCAAGTGCTTGAAGGGCTCAAATCCTCCCACTCTCTGTGACCATGACCCTCTTAGCATTCAGACACAGTCTTTTGTTTAGAAGATATTGGGCAAGACCTGTAGAGAAAAATTTCCCTGCAACTTAACTGAAGTTCATAGAAAAAGAGGATTAGGTGACTGGTAGTCTGTGACAATATTGAGCAGAAGATTCTGCATGTGAGAAGCACCAGTGTGTTAAAGGAGGAATTAACATATGAAAGCCAACTCAAACAAGTAACTGCCCAATCTGTTTTTAAAAACATCCAACCGGCCGGAGCGGTGGCTCACGCCTGTAATCCCAGCACTGTGGGAGGCCGAGGCGGGCGGATCACGAGGTCAGGAGATGGAGACTATCCTGGCTAACACGGTGAAACACCGTCTCTACTAAAAATACAAAAAAAAAAAGTTAACCGGATGTGGTGGCGGCGCCTGTAGTTCCAGCTACTGCCGAGGCTGGGCCAGGAGAATGGCGGGAACCCGGGAGGCGGAGCTTGCAGTGAGCAGAGATCACGCCACTGCACTCCAGCCTGAGCTACAAGCGAGAATTCGTCTCAAAAAAACAAAACAAAACAAAAAAACCTCCAACAGCAGAGATTTCAGCCAACGGTTCAATGTTTAAATAACGTTTTCCTATGGATGCTCTGTATCAGTGGTCAGCAAACCCTAGCCGGCAGGCTGAAACCAGACCACGGACTGTTTTCGCAAATAAAGTTTTACTAGAGGACAGCCATGCATTGATTTGTGCATTGTTTATGCCTGCTTTCAGGCTAAGATGACAGAGCTGAGGAGTTAAAAAGGCTGAAATATTTACTCTCTGGCCCTTTACAGAAAAAGGTTGCTGACCACTGCTCTATTTCTTTTTTGAATTTATTTATTTATTTATTTTATTTATTATTATTATTATTATTATTATTTGAGACGGAGTCTCGCTCTGTCGCCCAGGCTGGAGTGCAGTGGCGCAATCTCGGCTCACTCCGCCTCCCGGGTTCACGCCATTCTCCTGCCTCAGCCTCCCTAGTAGCTGGGACTACAGGCGCCTGCCACCACGCTCAGCTAATTTTTTGTATTTTTAGTAGAGACGGGGCTTCACCGTGTTAGCCAGATAGTCTGGATCTCCTGACCTCGTTATCCACCCTCCTCGGCCTCCCAAAGTGCTGGGATTACAGGCGTGAGCCACCACGCCTGGCCTACCACTGCTCTATTTCATGACTAGCTGAAATCTTGCTCAACAAAGGAGGGGTCATTCTCCTCAGTTAGAGCCTCACTGAAAATAGAGAACCACCCACAATGCCATCTCTACAAGTAACCTTCATATGGGAAGTCTTAAATACCCACTCTTAAAACGAAGTAACCTTGTTTATCTAATCCCCTTGATTTAACCTTCTCTCTCTTACCTGGAAGCAACATTTACAATTCCCACATGTGCTTAATTGTTAAACAGGCTCACAGGTTAAAAGTACGTATGCAGAAGGCTAAAATGTTAATCATTTATTGTTCAAAAACTTAGGAGTAATATTAATTTTTTCCTTAACCAGAGGCCCTTGAACATTTAAAGAAGTGAGCCATACCTAGATACCTCATGGGGTTCAGATCATTCCCATTTTTCTGCTCCCCTAAATTCTGAACACTGTGTCAATTTTCAGAGATGCTTTGGGCAGTCTGTGTGGCAGGGATACCACAGGTATAGCAAGGGCTTCCACACTAAAATGCAAATTGGGTTGTGATGAATGCAACTATTGCAAAACTATGAAGTGATTAGAAACCTTTCTGTTCTTTCTGCTTAATGCGGGTGAGCACTAATTTACTTTATTTTCTTCTCTGTACATATTTCTCCACAAAAATGCACAGACTACTGAGAATGACTATGAGAGCAATAAAGAATGGGCTAAGCCTCCAAACAGCTATCCTCACACAAGGATGATGTGACTAAGAATTCTGCTGCCCGAGGCTAGCAGAAGGTGTCCTTGCTTCGTGGACAAGCACTTCATGCTTGTCTTTCCACAGCCTAGTGGAAAGATGATTGTGCCTGGCCTCGATTGCTGGCTCAGCCACCCACAGTTCGGTGAACTTGAACAAATTCTGTACTCTGTCTGAGCCTAACCTGTGTCTTGCAGAATTACTATGAGGATATAAAATAATAGCCAGCCAGCATATAGCATTTGATACATGACAGTTTTCATGACTGTTATTCTTATTGCCAGGACACTATGCAGCTACATACTTCAAGAGTAAGAGTGTCAGAGAGTGGGGTGAGAGGAGACAGACCACAGGCATTCTGGAATAACCACTATGGTCATCATTTCACCTCCCTTAATGTTGACAGTTTGCATGGCCCCGGAGATGTTTAGAGAGCCCTTCCACAGTTTCCGCCCCACTCCCTTTCCTTTTCTCCCTCTGCCTAGAAAGTCAGGGACCTCTGTGACAAATCGCAGACACCCTTGGAGCAAATGCAATGAAAGCTCGGAACCACAGGGAATTCCTAGACATGCAACAGCATGGCTGGGTCCTGCTTTTACTCAAAAAGTTCATTTCCTCTAGCTCCAGAGAAACAGACAATTTAGGATTGAAGTGGGAGTTTCACTTGGTTTCTCTTCCAATTCCCCTCACAGCCAATGGGCCTTTGGTTTCATCCTGAACGTGCCCTAATAGTCCACATCCTGTTCATCTTTCTCTGAAAGATCAAGAAGCTACCCAAGCCCATGGACTCCATGCTCCTCAGGAGGCCAGACCAGGGACTGAGGCATGAGGAAGCCAAGAAGACCACCTGTAGTGCTCACCCCAACAAGGCTGGCATTAGGAGGTGTGGGAGAGGTGGCTGCCTGCACCCTATAACCCGGGAGGAAGGGGGTGGGGACGGGACTTAGGGAGAGTGTATTATTTTGCTCGGTCCACCACAACAAAGTACCACAACCTAGATGGCTTAAAACAGGAGAAATGTATTGTCTCGCAGCTCTGGAGGCTGAAAGACTGAAACCCAGGTGTTGACAGGGGCCTGCTCATCTGAAACCTGTAGGGGAGAACCCTTCCTTCCGTCATTTGTGTGCGGCACTCCATGCTGCCTGCGACATCACATGGCACTCTCCCTGTGTGTCTTCACGTCGCCTTCCCTCTACGTGCCTCTTCTCCTCTTATAAGAACTCCAGTCATACTGGATCAGGGCTCACTCTACTCCTGTGTGACCTCATCTAGACTTGATTATGTCTACAAAGACCCTATTTCCAAATAAGGTCATATTGACAGGTTCTAGAAGTTGAGACTTCAGCCTATCTTCTGGGAGAGGACACATTTTAAACCCATAACAGGTAGTGAAAGGGGGGCAGTGGACTCCAGAGGTCTAACTTCCTCAGGTCTCCCCGCAAGCCCGGCACCACCACTCCTTTTTGCAGTAATATCCTTAGGGTTTTTTACCTTTAACCTTCATCCACTTTTCCCCCTGTGACACCCAACATTACAATCTTCTGTGGATCTTCTTCACAACTAGATTTCTGAGGAGTGGGATGGGCAGAAGAGCTGCAACCTCAGAATCTGCATTTTCTAGCCAGCCTGAGAATCACAGGCTTCAGGAAGAAAATAGGAGATTTGCTCTATTGCTAAGAGGGAGCAGGGACCCCTCTCTAAGAGGCTTGTGGCCTCCCAAGGCAGAAAAATAAAGGAAAATCTTGAGCTTCTCCAAGGGAAATTCCACACACCTAGCTAGCCCTGAGAAGTAAATAAGCAACTTGTTAAGCTAGAAAGTAATAGTAGCCTAAAAACAACAGACAAGGAAGCTAGATTCACCAGATGTTTGGTTCCCCTATAGAAACTAAAGATAACATCTTAGCATATACCTCTGAGTTGTTTTTTTAGAAACCTGGACCCCCACCAAATGGATCCTCCAGCACATAGACCTCAGATAAGGGGGAACTGAATACCGAACTCTACCTGTCATTCTTCATTCTAAATTTCTTCCTGAGGGACCTGGAGAAAAGTCACACTCAGGGAGTTAACATTTGTTTCTGCCAACCCTACATTTGATTAATTCATTAATTACTTATTTAGAGACAGAGTCTTGCTCTGTCGCCCAGGCTGGAGTGCAATGGCAGGATCTCGGCTCACTGCAACCTCCACCTCCCAGGTTCAATCAATTCTCCTGCCTCAGCCTCCTGAATAGCTGGAATTATAGGCATCTGCTGCCATGCCCAACTAATTTTCATATTTTTAGTAAAGACGGGGTTTTACCATGTTGGCCAGGCTGGTCTCAAACTCCTGCCTGACCTCAAGTGATCCGCCCACCTCAGCCTCCCAAAGTGCTGGGATTACAGACGTGAGCCACCACACCCAGCCAACTCTAAATTTTTAAACAACGCTTCTCCTTAACCAATTGCAAATCGGAAAATCTCTGAATCTACCCATGACTCATAAGCCCCCACTTCAAGATATCTCTCCCTTTTAGGCCAAAACCAGTGTGTAACCTCTACGTATTGATTTATGATTTTACCGATAACATCTGCTTTCCTGAAATGTACTCCTGTGTTGAAAAACACTTCCTGCAAGCCAATGGGGAGGTCAGGATTTGAGTGTTAGCTGCCTGGTCCTCCTTGCTTGATGCCCCGCCAATACATGCCTGGCTTTCTCTTGCTGCTATCCTGATGTCAGTGTTTGTCTTTGTTGTGCCGGGCAAGCAGATCCCAGTTCGGTTTTACAGTGTTGCCAGCCGTATCCACTATATGGTGGAGAGATCGCAGATCCTTTTGGAATTCAGATATGGATAAACTAAAGGAAAAAGAGAAGGCTTGGGGAACTTGGTGTGGGATAAAGAGGACAAGGGATTAGAATAAGGATGCTGAGAATCTTAGGTTGGGGAAATATCTTCCCACTCCTCTCTTTTGCCACCAATTGGCCCTGGACACCAGCCTTTATATGTGGAAGCCAAGATAAATATTCCGCCATGTTGCTCCCATCCCCTTGTCAGTTAGCAAGTTAGGAGAGTCAGCCCAAAAGGCTAGGCCAGGTTCTCCATTCCTCTAAGATTATCAGGGCACAAACTGAGGCCCCACTAAGTCAAAACACCATTACCTGAGTAGACTCGGACACCTTGCTGATGTGGAAATGTGAGAGTGGTTAAGAAACAGTAACAGGGCTTGTCCTGCCCGACTTCGTCATATGCTGCATAAGTGATAGATGCATAGGGCATCTGACTAGGAATAAGCCTGTTATTCCACTCCAGAGTAGGGATGCTTCCACTCCAGGGGAGGGATGCTGGTGTTTATCTTCTCTGCACGCTCTGGGACCCAGAATTTTTACTGCAAAAAAGAGTTGAGGGGGGACCTACTTTGTAGTACCCATCTACTGCCTTTGTCATAGTTGAAGACACTCTTCCACGGAACTCAGTGAAAATAACAAAAAGGAAAACTGAGAGTGCTTGAACCAATACAATGAAGTGAATGATCCACAATTTACTAAGTATACGACAAGCTATAAATAATACAGAGTTATAGCCTGGTGTACTTCCCATGCATCCTGTTAAAAAGATCCTGACCTTCCAAATATTGGAAGGAGACTCTGAGTTCCTCTTCTTCAACTTCCTTTCAATATTGCTTAAGAATTTAGCTTCCTGGAAGGCTGGTGGCTGCCTGGTAGAGGAGAGACATATAGGAAAGCATTCAAGAAATGAGTCATTGATCTTGAGCAAAGTAAAGAAGAGAGGCTGTTCCGGAAGTGAAAGGACAGAATAGACTCTGCATTTCCAGGAGGAAGAATCATATTAAATGTCCAAGTACATGGACAAAGATGCCCCACTGAAGAAGTAGGGCAAAGAAAGGAATACTGCGGCCATTCACAGGAAGGGCTGGGCTAGGGGTAAAGATGTCAGTGTCCATCAAGGAAAGAGACTTCTGGGGAAGGAGGTGGGAGGAATATATAATCAGTTTCATGCTTCTGTGTTTGGGGCCTAGAACACTAGGATGTGGTCCTGTTTTCCACAGTTGATGAATTGATATAGAATAAGCTGTTGTCACTAGTAGCTGTCAGTGGAGCACTGACTCTGGAGCTAAGACGCTCTAGGTTTGAATCCTAGCTCTGCCATCATAATCACATGACTTTGATCCAATTTAATTATCTTATCTGTTTCTTAGTCACAAAGGACTTATCTATAAAATGAAGATAAAAATAGTACCTACTTCTAAGTGTTTTGTAAAACTGAATAAAACAGAGCGTCTGGAACATAGTAAAGACTCTTAAACATTCTTTATAAGAAAACTAATTAGCCAAACTTGCCTGGAGGGTCGGGTTTGATTCTGGTTTTGACTGGGGATCTGATTCTGCATTGTCTTCTGACCCCTTTCTAATTTGTACTTGACCATGTTTTCCGATGTCCCACCACAATTCATGCGGAATAAGTCAGAACCTTATAAGGGGCGAAATACAATTTCAGAGAACGTGTGTGCATTTGCTTACAGCTGAAGGTTTGTCAAGTCTCTCTCTTTTTTTTTTTTTTTTTTTTAGTATTTTCAAATATGCTCCCCTATATCTAGCTATTTCTGTTGGTGCTACTGCATAGATTGGGGGCACATTTCTCATCTTCAAGAGGGATATCTCTTCTGCAGTTCTTAAAAATGTCTGCTTGTAGCTTCCTGAGAATGACTCTTCCACTTGCCCAGCTATGGTGGGATGGGTTTGTGGACTCTCCTGGATTTCTGTGGGAAGAGAAAAACTTCCAGATGAATTTAACCCAGTAGTTCCCCCAATACTTAGAAGTCATTTACTATGTGCATATTTCCTATATTGTACTGTTTATTATCAGTATCCTCTTCCTGTTTCTCCTTTCCTACTTTACCCCTACTTCCCTATCTCTTGCTTTCAATATAATAAAAATGTCCACAGACATCTGTGCCCTGAACTGTTTTCTGTTTAGAGTTCATGTCCATTGTCTTGTTTCATATACAGTGTGATTTGATGGGTGCATATGGCTCTATCTGTCCCAAAGTCTGAAATTTCCATGATTAAACACTCTCCTCTGGCTCAAGGCATCTTCTCCTAAAGACTCCTGTATAAATACAAGTGATCTCCCTTAGGAAAGTTGACTCACTGGTAACATCTCCATGGTTTGTTAGATTTCTCTTTGACACAGTGTGGCAGCAGGCTCTCAACGGCACCAAATTAGTCTATGAAGGAAGAAGAAGTGTGGTTCGATAAGAAGAAAAATCCTTCTGCCCAGCAGGCCCTAACAGCCCAAGGAAGGGGGCTGTCCATGCAAGATACTCTGCTCTGGGATCATGGCCATCAGATGGGAAAAGTGGGAACAGACTGTTCCAAAGGGTGAAGAGAGCAACACCAAAGATGAACTCAACTTATTAGCAAAGGGACTTCAATGAGATCTACTGTTTAGTTCATTTCTAAAAGGCATGCTTTATGCTTTAGGGACTTTCTATTTTTTACAGCTTAGAAGAACATGTTTTCATTAAGGAGAACTGTGCCCAAGATAATGTTACTCAGAATGTTAAAGTTGATGTGCAGACATTGCCTTGAAAAGGATGTATTTTCATTCCTCTGCTTGCTTTTAGAATCCCGAGACAGGCACAGCCCCAGGGTCCAAGGGTTTCCTTTGGTACTGGGGTTGAATTCCTTTCCCCTTCGCATTCCAACCTTCCTGGGAGTGCTCTCCTTGGTCTTGGGGCTCTTCTCCCTTCTGCACAGAGCACCCCTAGATTGCTGGCTCCCTGTATCCTTCCTAATAAGACTCTGTTTAACCCAAAATTTTATCATTGTGCATTTTGAATTCTACTTTTATGAAAATGAAAGAGCTGATGTGAAATACACATAGGACACATAACAATTAAACAAATACAACATAATCCCTTTTAAAATCTTATATAAGATTATCCTATCTGTTTAAAGCAGATCTCGGCTTTAGAATAATTTGAGATTTTTTTTCCCCTTCTTTTCTTTTTAAAAGACGGCAGCAATTCAGAGTGAAAAAAACCATGAGCCATGGACCCAGACACACATGAATTTGAACCAATTCTGTCTCACGCCTGAAGTGTGGCTAGATAAGTTGCGTAAGGTCTCTGTGAGCTGCACCCATTCAGCTTGGATACAAATAGTTATGTCGTAGAGTTCTTGTAAAGATTAGGAGTAATTCTTCAATCCTAAGGCTGCTTTGAGGACTTAAAAAATTCATATATGTCTACTAATTAGCAAACTGCCTAGTACTTAGCAAAAGCTATAAATACCATGTACTCTTACTCATATTATTGATAAAAATCATAAGCTATAAGGAAGAAAATCTAGAGACAGAAAAATAAAATTAAGCCAGACAAGGAATAGAGAAGAAACGCTGAGCAGAGAGGAGTAAAGTTATATTCTTTTTCACTTTGAGTTAAGGTCCTGACTTTCTGCCTCTGGGCACTCAACAGCGGAAGAAAGATGAGGACCTCCTATGGCAGGGAAGACGGAGCGTGGAGGAAAGTGACAGAGGAGGAGAAGGGGGCATACAGGCTTTCAAGCAGCTACAGTGTGGAAGCATTTGGTAATAGCTTGAAAATGGAAAATGCCATTATCATTATCATAAAAGCATACAAACAAGGAAATAGAGTACTGTTCATTGTTTTAAAGTCACTTAGTCAATAACATTTATATTTTTGTCTGATTATGAAAGTAGTACATTTTCATATTGAAAAATTGGAATATGCAGAAAGACACAAAGACAAAAATGAAAATAATCTGTAACACACAGAGGAACATTCATCATTTAGGGTAAGTCCTTTAGCCTCATCTGTGTCTATTTACATTTCTTCTACAAATTTGAGCTTATTTTATGAAAGTAGTATAGCTAATGAGACAGCCAAGTGAAAAGGGGTCACCGGAGGATCTCCTACTGGCCTGCACACTGGGAGGATGGGGTGGAGCCTGGGGAAGTTCATGCGGTTTGCAGCAGGGAGGAGTCTGGCTCATCTTGTTCCTGTGTGGTAACCTGGGATTCAGTCAGTGAGGTGGACAGCCTGTTAGCAGGACTCCACGTTACTTCGCTGAGCTGCTTTTCCTTTTTTCCTTTTCACCCAATAAATTCCATTACCCCTCATCCTTCAAAGTGACTGTAAGCCAAATCTTTGCTGGTCGTGTGACAAGAACCCAGTTTTGTCCTACCACACTAGGTTTTTACTTAATTATATATGAACATTATCTATGTCATGAAATATTCTAGCATGTCTTCTTTTTAAATGTGCAATTAAAATTTCAAACCTATAAAAATAGAGAGACACCAAAATAATAAACCTCATGTTCCTATCACTCAAATTCAACAATTATCAATTCATGGCCAATTTTCTTTCATCCATACACTATCTACTTCTCCTACTCAACTCCTTACATTATCTTGAAGCAAATCTCAGACACGATGGAATTTTATCTACAAATATTTCAATGTGTATGTATCTCTGTAAGACATGGGATTCTTCTAATGAATAGAATTAAAATTGTCACACGTAAAAATTAAAATTAATTTCTTAGTATCATGAAATATAAATTTGCTGTTTATTTTTTCCTGATTGTCATATCATTTTTTAACTGTTTGAACCAGAGTCAGATTTTTGGCGTTTAGAGATTTGGCCAAAACCCTGAGTTTAAAATGAAAGTATTAATATGAACTCACAATATGTTTTATCTAAAACAAAAACTGTATTTTTTAAGCTCTGTATACTGAAAAAGCCTAGAGACAATGACTAACCCAGGAGCAAAGAACACCTCTAATGCCAACATTATAGACTCCAAATACCATTTTTCACTAAAAGAAAATAGGATTAATTGAAGAAAGATTGGATTCCAGGTCTGGGGCAAGAAAAGAACAAGATAAGACTGAAACATCATATACCAGAAAGCAAAGAACGTGTGCAGGAACATTAGGATGATGTCCAAATGACTCAGGTTTTTGGTTTTAATTCTGTGTATGTGATGAATCACATTTATTGATTTGCATATGTTGAACCAAATTTGCATCCCAGGAATAAGCCTGCTTGATCACAGAGAATTAACTATTTGATGTGCTGCTGGATTCAGTTTGCTAGTATTTTGTTGAGGATCTTTGTATCTGTGTTCATCAGGGATATTGACCTGTAGTTTTCTTTTTTTAACATCTCTTTGCCAGATTTTGGCTTCATAGAATGAATTAGGGAGGAGTCCATTCTCCTCAATTTTTTGGAATAGTTTCAGTAGAATTAGTACCAGCTCTTCTTTGTACGTTTTGTAGAATTCAGCTGTGAATCCATCTGGTTCACAGGTTGGTTGGTAGGTTTTTATTACTAATTCAATTTTGGAGCTCAATATTGGTCTGTTCAGGGTTTAAATTTCTTCCTGATTCAATCTTGGAAGGTTGTCTGTTTCCAGGAGTTTAATTTCCTCGATATTTTCTAGTTTGTATGCATAGAGGTATTCACAATGGTCTGTGAGGATCTTTTGTATTTCTGTGGGATTGGTTATGATGTCACCCTTGTTGTTTCTGATTGTGTTTATTTGGATCTTCTCTCTTTTTTTCTTTGTTAATGTAGCTAGCCATCTATCAATCTTGTTTATCCTTTCAAAGAACCACATGATCATCTCAATAGATGCAGAAAAACCTTTTGCTAAAATCCAACATCCTTTCATGAGAGAAACCCTCAATAAACTAGGCATCAAAGGAACATACCTCAAAATAATAAGAGCTGTCTATGACAAATCCACAGCCAGCATCATACTGAACAGGCAAAAGCTGGAGGCATTCCCCTTAAGAACTGGAATAAGACCAAGGATTCCCACTCTCACCACTTCTATTCAACATAGTACTGGAAGTCCTAACCAGAGCCATCAAGCAAGAGAAAGAAATGAAAGGCATCCAAATAGGAAAAAAAATAAGTCAAATGATCTCTTTTCACAGATGATATGATTATAAACATAGGAAACCCTAAAGAGCCCACCAAAAGGCTCCTGGAACTGATGAATGACTTTAGTAAAGTTTCAGGATACAAAATCAATTTACAAAATTTACTAGCATTTCTACACACGAATAACATTCAAGCTGAGAGCCACATAAAGAACACAATCCCATTTACAATAGCCACAAAATAATGAAATACCTAGGAATACATGTAACCAATGAGGTGAAAGATCTCTACAAGGAGAACTACAAAACACTGCTGAAAGAAATAATAGATGATACAAACAAATGGGAAAACATTCTATGCTCCTGGATTGGAAAACTCAATGTCGTTAAAATGGTTATCCTGCCCAAAACAAGATGAAGATTCAATGCTATTCCATCAAACTGCCAACATCATTTTCACAGAATTAGAAAAAAAAATCTAAAATTCATAAGGAACCAAAAAAGAGCCTGAATCACCAAAGCAATCCTAAGCAAAAAGAACAAACCTGGCGACATCACATTACCCAACTATAAACCATACTATAAGGCTACAGTAATCAAAACAGCATGATGCTGGTACTAAAACAGACCCATAGACCAATGGAACATAATGGAGAACCCAGAAATAAGGCCACACACCTACAACAATCTGCTCTTCAACAAAACTGACAAAAATAGGCAATGAGCAAAGGACTCCCTATTCAATAAATGATGCTGGGATAACTGGATAGCCCTATGTAGAAGATTGAAACTGGACCCCTTCCTTATACCATATACAAAAAGCAACTCAAGATGGATTAAAGTTCTAAATGTAAAGCCTCAAACTAAACAAATCCTAGAAGAAAAGCTAGGGACTACTATTGTAGATATTGGCCTTGACAAAGAATTTATGGCTATGTTCTCTAAAGTAATTGTGACAAAAAAAAATTGATGAGTGAAACCTAACTAAACTGAGCTTCCTCACAGCAAAACAAACAAACAAAAAAACTATCAAGTAAACACACACTACAGAAATGGAGGAGAAAACTATAGATGAAAAAGACACTTAAGAGACATTCAAGCAATTACATTGTATACTACAATTTTAATTTATTCAAACTGTTTTGATGGATACCTAGTTGGTCCAAATTTTTGTTTTAACAACTAATACTATGAGAAATATCCTGTTATATGCATACATCTTTGCACACTTTATGTTTTTTCCCTAGTTGAAATTATTAGAAACTAAATTCCTTGTTCTAAAGTATATACTCTTTAAAGCATGGTACAATTTTGTTTTTATTTATTGATGATTTAACAAATACCATGAGACTGGAACTCTTAGACCCTATGAGATAAACAAAAAAAAGGTGTGACTGTTACTCTCTAATCTCAATTCAATTCGAGATATAAAAAGAGAATTTCAAATGGTGTCAAGTTAGTGGGTTGGATTGTAAGTACTAGAACAGTTCAGAGAAAAAAAGAAAGTTCTGTGGTTGGAGTGATCCAGGAAATCTTCATGAAGGAGGCAGAATTTGAGTCCATGACTGAAGAAAGAAAAGATTCACAGAGTTGGGGGGAAGCACACAGACAATATCAGCTTACAGAACATACACAGGCCAAATTGGAGCCACAGTGGAGCTTGATTTGGACAGCAGAGTGTTTTTCTTCTTTAATTTTAATTAGTTGTCAATATCCCAAAATCAAGAGATTTCTTATGAAAAATCTGTATTTCTGACCTAATATGAGAATGACCTGACAATACTGGGTGCACAGTCTCTCATGCTACCAGTTGACTGGAATTGAAAATTGGCACTGCCATTTAGATAGGGTTTGCTCTCTCCAGCATTCTGTGGGTCCCACTTGGCCCATGGCACTCGTTTATTTACCCAGTCCCTGTGAACTTGGGATCCGGTATATAGCATGAGGAAAGTCACATGGGTAGATGAGGAAGATCATGCCCCAAAGACATGTAGCTGGACTAAACTGGTCACTGTGGGTGGGTCACACTTGGGAGTAGCATGAAATGATATTGAAAAAGTAAGTTGGGATCAGATCATGAAAAGTGTTCCATGCCAGACTCAGAATTGCCCTTAAATCTTGCAAGAGAGTCTTTCCCTTAGCACTGTGTTTCAGAAGGCCCTGCTCTGACCCTCCTCTAGCCATACCCCTCTACACAGGATTAGTAATCCATAGGGATAAGGGACCATGTCCACCTTCTCCCAGGACTGTCCTCCCCCTCTAGACATGCTCATTCTCATGTTCAGAATCCTGGAATTTGCTGCCTCAATGGCCCTGACCCCACTTCCAGGTCCCGAACAAGCCTCTTCTTCTAGTCCATCCTCTTAAGGATAGACCACACCACCAGCATACATCCCTAAATCCAAGAATGGCCAAGAGGTGACTGCTTGCACGTGGAGGCTGCAGGGTTATGGACAGCATTTGACTGCAGGGTGGCTATTCACACACATGCCTATTTGGCCCCTTGTGGAATTGAAAAGAGGGGTGAGTCAGAGACCTTATTTATATTTTTATTGCAGTCCTACAAATGTTAGGGGTTGGTCTGATTGGTCTAAAACATTTCTAATACAGCATTCCATAGGCAATGGGGAGCCACGGATGGGTTTTTGAACATGGAAGTACCATGGTGAGAACGAGATTTAGGAAGGTTTCTTTTGCAGCTCTATAGAGGACGGATTGATTGGATTGGGAAGGGAGGCAGGAAGCTCAGCTCAGAGGATTTTGCAATAATATGAATAAATAAATTATCAGTCAGCTGGGATGGGGATAGAGACAGAAATTTAGGAAAATTCAAACATCATTAAATTGCATGGCAGTATAATCTCCACTTCTGAAAAATTACAGTATTGCCCAAATGTTCCAGATCCTCTTCTATGTGATAGTTCCATTGGCAAACCTCAGAAAGTCGGGTTTATAAAATCATGATGGTAACTAGATTAAAGAATCAATTAAAAATTTTTGGATTTTGTGCCTAGATACAATTTCAAAAGAAGGACAGTTTGGGCAGAAGTGAAGTGTTCATTTAGAAGAGGACACAGAGGATGGCTATAACAGAGAAGACTTTAATAGCGAGATGTACCAGAAGTTGGTAGGAGAAAGCTAACAGTGAAATTGTGGTGATGGAGCAGAGAAAATTTTCAGCAAGGGAGATGGAAGGCAGATGGGAGTACTGTGAAATTAAAGAAGGAGGCAGGGTAGTTATTCATAGCTATTCTTCTGTTATAACTCCGAAATATGTGTGCTTAAGGAATGAATAGAAAGTAATTGATTTGAAATAGAAAAGCATTAAAGCTTAGAAATATGGAAACATGAGAAATGACCCTGAATTAAATGTGTTTGAAATGGTTTTTAGGGCTTTCTTTGGTCCATGTAAGTCACCTTAACAAAATACTTAAATAAAACATTTTGAAAAAATAGTCACTGGACTTTTTGAAAAAAAAAAAAAGTCCTACTGATTCAAGGCAAACTGTATGGCTAAAAATTATGAAAACTGTTGTAGGACTCCAAAAGGCAGCCGTTGCCTCAATGTGGGTGCTGGGTTTTGTTCCCCACAGGGGGGTCATGTTATCAAACACCACTTGTCCCAAGTCCAGTTTTCCAGATGAGGCCCTGCAAGGGATGATGTGACCAAAAGCAATTCTCTATAGGGGAGGACAGTTAGGCGTGGTCACTAGCCAGCACTGCAGCTGCTGGGAGACAAGTGCACCAGCTGGTAAGGCAGAGCTGGCAGGGCACTGAGAGCCTCCACTACACCACCTAATCACCTTCAACCTGGAGATGCATCCCACCACGATGAAACTATGTGCTTTCATCACAGTCAAAATTAAAAGACCATGAGGCAGCTTAGTGCAGAGAAAACAATCCCTTTGATGGAGGTAGCTGACCTGGGAAAAGGTTTCTCTTCCACCACAACTATGAGATTTGGGGCAAGTCACTCAGCCCCTCTAAGCTTGTTTCCTCATTCATAAAGTCAGAAAAATTAAAAAGACTACTTTGAGAGTCATAGTAGGAAATATAACATATGTAGACAATATATTGATGCATGATATTCAAGTGTACCATATACTTGTTTATATTAATGAGAAAAGATCTAGAAAGCTGTATACTAAGCTTAACTGTAAGTCAAGCTTACAGTTGACTGAGTGAGGGGCACTGTGGATGGTTGTAGAGGTAAGTACAACAGTGTGGTGAACAGTGTAGACTTTGGAGCCAGGCTGTTTTTTGGACTCTGGGCAAGTTGTTTAACCTCTCTGTGCCTGAGTTTCCTTTTCTGCAAAAGAGGGATGGGTAAAAACATACCTCATAAGGTTGCTTTGACAATTAAATGAGCTTATATGTAAAAATCATTTATAATTTTGCCAGGCATGCTGTCCGAGGAATTTAACTGTTAGATATTCACGTTCTTTTATTTTGCTTATTCTTGCCCCTAATTTTTCTCCAGTGATTGTACATTGATTTTACAAGAAAAACGTACAAAACATAGAAAACAGTTCTTTTTAACGTGTGAACTATTAATAGCTGGTAGACATTTTAATTAACTTTTATTTTAAATGGAAATAAAATAACTAAAACTGGCCAAGCAATACATCAGATAGAGAACAATGGTCATAAGCTTTCTACTGTTCCATTCAGGAGCATTAAGTTTCTTAGCCTTGAGGTTGATGCATTTGCATGAGTTTTCACTGCTATTATTTTTATCTCTCCTTTTGCACAGCAGTGGGAATCTGAAGTCCTGCCTTGCATTCTGTTTTCTTCACAGCCAACCCCGTGTAAATGCAACATCAGTATTTCAACTTTTAGCGGTGGGGGTCATCTTGTATAGCTGCCTAAACTGTGCAGTGTTGTTTTTTTTTTTATTTTAAGAGTATAAAACAGTAACCGCTGCTGCCCCACTTGTAATAGACAAATGAATGCAAAATGGCTGAATCATCAACAGCTCCTGGCAGACCCTAAGACCTGTGGACAATAAACCTCTCCTGAGACCAGACACTTCTGTCACAATCTAGTGCTGTTGTGGCCACATGTGAACTCAGCACGTTCTCCACATACCAGGTGTCTCTTGCCTAAGGTGTGGGGGTTCAGGACAGGCAACTGCTGTTTTATCAAAAATATTCAGCTGGCTGAGCAAGGCAAGTATTGAAAAATTTATTATTTGAATTGTTCAATTCCTTGGGAACTTTCCTTTTATTGCACAGGAGGAATGAGGAAGTGACAGCACCACACACACACACACACACACACACACACACACACACACTCTCTCTCTCACATACTCACAATGCTTTAGGTCAAATTATCATCAAGGAGCCAGTAGGATTTCTAAGACAAAATGGGCTGTTGCAATCATGCTTTCAATCCAGCCACTACACTTGTCAGGTAATTGCAAGCCAGGGGCAAGCCACAAATACCATTAAATACAGACATTATCGTTCCTGACGCCCACAAGCGCCATCATAATAATGAACTACCAATATACTCAAATTCCCGGATCACATGGACTATACATTTCACAAGAACTTTTTAAAGTCCAGACGGATGGAGGAACTCTCCAGGCTGTAAGATTTCTTTGGAGACTAGATGAAATTCAGAGGGATAAAGTTAATTGAGGTAAAACAAAAATGGTGATGGATTTATTCTAAATTTAGAGAGCAGAAAGGTTTTTCTTTTTCAGTTCAGCTCTTTCCTTCCAAGATTTCTTTCTGTTTTTTTCCAGTGAGTCTATTAGGAAGGCTCTCTAGACCTAATTGGCAAATGGAAATAAATAAATCATGGGTACCCACCCAAGCATTTTGAGGGAATTTATAGCCAGAAATGTGTACATATTGATCAAAACAGGCATCCTGCCACAGTCGATGAGGTCCCTGGCAGACAGACCTCGGGAAAACTGAGCAAAATTATAATGCCATAAACCATAGAATCACTAAACATTTCAGCATATATCACAAATAAAGCATGATGACTTTTATAAGAGGAAATGATCCTGATGGAGCCAGCAGACTGCTTGGAGGTGGCAGGCGTGAAAATAGGAGATTCCAGGAAACTCAATTTATTTCCGTGTTTCAAAATCCTTAAACAAGGCTTTCTTTCAAAAGTAATTTAAAACATTGTCAGCCTGAGTTGGGGTGGGGACTTATCGGAGGGAATGTTCATTAAGAGATTTTGAAACAAGTCAAAGTTGAGGGCCGAATAAGTGTTTTTCTGGAGAAAGAAACATAAAAAGTAGCCTCTCTGGAAAAAAAGTGCCACTTAATGTATTTTATAAATGACCAGGAAGAGGAAATACAGAAGAAGGAATACCTTCAGGGTTGCAAAGCCAGTAGATGTTTCTAGGTGGTTTAATGGTAACTGAAGGAAACCATTGAGTCTGTATGGGGTACAATACGACATGCGAGCTTCAAGATGGGTCACTCAGAGGAAATACCTTTAAGAAAAGGAACAAAAATTGCTTCCAAAATTATAGCCTCTGACATAATTGGTCCAATTAATAAATATTCAGTGTCTTTTATGTGCAAGGTACATGTATGCAAATTCTGGAGCGGGGCAACATTGCTTTACAAAGTATCCTGAAGATGTGGGGCCAATGTGTTGCTAAAGCCAAAAGGGAAAATAAGCTCTAGTTATCATTAGAGTGAGAACCAGAAACAAATTGGAAAATGTCTCTAACTTTTGCACAAAATCATGGTGTGTGCATATCTTGAAAACTGGGTCAATTTCGGACATGAAATGTAGCAAAGCGACTGAATAGGGAAAACATACTTGGAGGTCAGAGAGCCTGATTCACATATAGGGAGAGACATAGATCTTAACACTGGGCTAAGAAGAAATCAATACCTGTTCAATGACATTTCAAGGGCTTCTGAGAAGGTTCATATGAGCTTAATCTCTATCCTTCCCTTCTTATGCAAACGTCTTAATATATATCTTTTACATTTCCAATTTTGATTTTCTTACCTCCATTGCAGTCTTTAATCATTTAATCAAGTATCTGGACTCATTGCACCAATGAAGTACTTTTCTAAGGGAATTAACAATTTCCTAACTCCAAATCCCATAGAGAATTTTTCTTCTCTTGATTTGCTCTTTCTCCATTGGCCATTCCCTTCTTAAAGTTCTCTTCTTCCATAGCTCCTGTGGTGCCACCCTCCCTGGTTTGCTTTCTGCCTTGGATTATTTCTTGTCCCTCCGATGGCTCCTCACCGTCTACTTCCCCCTTTGGTTAGGTCATGCCTGCCTCTTCTCACTCTACATGCCCACCCATGATCCTAATCATGCTCATGACTTGAATTACCACCTGTTCTCTGATGAGTTTCACAATCCCGCTCTCGTCTCCTAACCCCAGCCCTCCTCTGAGCTCTAGATCCATATTTTCGATTGTCAACTAGACATCCCAGCTGAATGTCCCTAATAAGTACAGAGACAGCATGCCTAAAATCAAACCTGAGTCTCCCTACACCCTCAACCCACTCTCCTCAACTTCTGTGCCACTTGATGGAACCACCATCAGAGCCCTTACAGGCACACATTGAGTCTTGGATGAATTAACAAAAGGCAGCACTTCTCTAGCCTGCTTCCCCCAGCACCAGAGTGGACAGGGGTGCTCAAAGAAGACTTTAGCTTTCGCACCCCCTCTGCTGGGTATCCTTGTGAAGGACACAGATGGAACAACTGTTTGTGGTAAGCAGTCCTACCATCTCCTTATCACTCAAACAAAACTGAAAACTCAGAGTCATCACTTCTGTAACTACTCAGTCATCAAGTTCTGTCCATTTTATCTTAGAAGTGTCCGTACTATATTCCCCAACAGAAATATATGTTAGGGAAAATGCTTTTGCCTAATGTACCAACCTTCAGTTCATACAGTACAGATTAGCAAAGCTTAATTTCTTTCTTATTTGTTGAAAAAAATAAGTATCAATATAAATTCTCATATTTTCTTTCTCAGCCTAGTAGATAACTGTGTAGACGGATTTATCTCAATTTGGAGACTACTGGTAATGAAGTCCAAACTCCATAGCATAATGTACAAGACATTTTATAAGTGGCAACAGAATGCCTTTTGAGCCCCTGCTTCATTCCTCCATGTTTACTCCACCAAGGCCATGGCACGTGGTGTTTCTTCAATGGATCCACATAGCTTCATGACTAGGTCCATTTGCACATGCCCTGGCTCTCTGGAATCTCCTGACTCCTCCTTTCCTTAGTGCCCTTTTTATCTTTCAAGGTTTAGCTCAGAATACTTCTTCTGTCAAGCTTCCTCCAATCCTTCTCTCACCTTCTACCTACCTAGCTGCCAACCAGGGAAGAGTTGCTCCCTACCTGTGCTGTGGCCCTAGCTTCTCCTCCTACATGAAGTATGTATAACAACCCTCTCACACTAGTTGATTACTCATTTTTTAACATGCATTTCTCTCCTGTTAGATTTTTCTCTCTTCAAAATAGAAATCATGTCTTATCCGTCTTTGTATACCAAAGAGCTAGGATTGTTTGACACATTGTATGTGCTTTGTGACAGTCGAATGAATGAACAAATACATGAATGAAATACACTTAATTGAAGTTCTCTTCGAATACATTGATTGGGCTGTCCCAGGAGGCTGAAAGTTCCTTTTCCCTGTGTCCAAGCAGAGGCTGATTGAAGGAATTCAAACATTAACTACATATGTAGACTAGAGATGCTTTAACATACACGAATAACATGCATGTGCCAACAAGGCCCTCTGTAGCCCTCTGAATTTGATGTAATGACAGACATTCATGCCTTCCTTCTAACCACACTCCCCTCTGGGAGAACTGGGCTGTGGAGTACAGAATTAGGATAGTATTAATTATCCCCGCATCATTCAGGTTTTTGAGTTGATCACTCATAGACTCCTAAGTAATAAGCCTAACCTTTTATCTGGAGCATCAAGAGAAGCTCCTTTCATTTTCAGAGAACAAGGCATTTCCTCTCCACACAGCGCTCCAGACACACAAAGGAAAGGTAGAGATCACAGAGCATCAGTCTAGTCAAAAACCTAGAGGCTCATCCTGCTTTTCCCATACAGAAATTTTTAGACATTTTAACAGGAAATTTGTGGCACAGATGGAAAACAAATTTCATCTAAGTTAAGCAGAGTAAATGAGGAGAAAAAAACCCCTCAAAGATCAAAAAGCTGTGTAAGAGATACTCTAAGGACCCAGATTATATAAATGCCTGTAAGCTACGAGTGTTTTCATACAGTGCTATTAAGGAACCTGCAATTAAGGTGTTGGAGGTTTTTCTTAAATACACACACACACATCCATACACTCACAGGGAAATCAATCCCCTCTCATAAAAGAACAGTGGTAGGTGTGTGGAGCCGTTTCTGTGCCCCAGGAAGGCACCGCGCTTCTCCTGGAAATGCAGCCCCCCTCAGGTCAAGTCGATCTAACCCGTGGAAAGATAAAATCTGCTGCACCACTGAGAGAAAACTCGCAGACAGCAACACCTCCCTGGTAGCCTGCCACTTCTACAAACCCCAAACAAAGAGGTATGAAAAAACCCTGCCACTGAGCAGGGGAAATGTGTTTTCTTATCTGGAGCCAAGGCTGGGATTTGTGGGACACTGCTGTCATTCCCTAACTGAATTACACACGTGTGCTGCACACCTGCAGCCTCTCTAGCTTCAGGCCTCCGTGCCTTGGCTTAGTCGGGTTGCATTAAGGGCACAAACGGACTCAAATTTCAGCAAGACCAATGCCACTGCCGGTGCTCTTTTCCCAGTGCTGACTCACAATTCAAATGTGTGAATCATTTAGACCCACTGTCATCTAAAAAATCCAGCTTACACTTGGATAAATGAGACTCACCCGAAAAAGCGTGACATGGAGAGAACCAGAACTTCAAATCATTTCCTTACAATAGTAGCTCTCAGAGTGTAGTCCCTGCACTAGTAGCATTGGCATTAACTGGGAACTTACAAGAAATAAAAATTCTCCAGTGTACATATTCCAAAACATATAGTACATACTAAATAGATATGATTTTTTGTCAATTTAAAAAAATAGAAAAGAACAAAGGAATGAAAAAAACCCTCTCTAGACCTCCTGAATCAGAAACTCAGGGGCTACAGCCCAGCAATCTGCATCTTAAGTCTTCCAGGTGATTCTCACTTACCTTGAAGTTTGAGAACCACAGCCGTAGAGATGCAAGTCATGTATGATCCCATTCTATGGCTATTTATAGAATCATATGAATGATAGAGCAGAACCTGGCTGTTTCCAAAGGTTAAAAAGCAATTATGTTTCTACACTTCCAGATGAGAATTTACAGCTTCTTGGCTTACCTAATTGATTTCAGAAACCATGGTTAAAATCCCAGAGAACATCTACCCCTACTTGTTAGGCTGATTGCTGCTGTGATGTTTGCGCAGCCTGTATCCCTTAATCTTAAACTTTCCAGGGATGCATTATAACTGAGTCTAGTTCATCACGTTCCATACAGGATGAATGCTTTCCTAGAGGTGAGGAAACTGCACACAGTCAGTGCTCACTGGGTGTTGATAATAGGTAACCATGTTTTGGTTGTGGAAGTACACAAAGCCCCACAAAGAGGAAAGTTGTTGTCCCCCCAACAAACAGCCACATCCAAGCATCACAGAATAGCACTAGCTTCAGGGCAAAGACAAGTAGAGAATCACAATCCAGTGGCATTATTCCCTCCTGTCACTCAAACTTCTTCACGTTGAAAATGTAAACTTTCTTCAGAATTAAAGAGGAGGAGGACCCATGGCTTCCACTTACATTTAAAATAGCCTCTCAATTCAAGGCTTTTACAGCTATTAAGCTAATGTTAGTACAGTGCTTCTGACTTACAAATGCAGAGAGCTAAATAACTGCATGTGTAATATGATTAAAAGCAACAGGAAGCAAAATGTCAGGATAGAAAAAACACAAATCCTCTGTCTCATTGTTTTCTGACATGCTTGCTCTGTTGCACAGGTGTCATTAATCCCAGGGAGCTGATCTGTAATTTCTCTAATCATAACCACCGAGTATATATTAAATAGCTCTGAGGGTAGGATTTTCTTTTCTCCTAATGTGTAGTGAAAAGGATTTCTGCAATCTGGACATTATGCCCAGACTGTGGTGGCAGTTGTGTGACAACTTGAAGATAAAATGTGACTGTGTTGAGAATGTTGAAGTGAATGGATGGAAAGGACCTGAGTCCCTACTACTGTCACTGGGTCACTGGATCCACCCTGGAACTGCTTACCTACTACCAACACACTGACTCATAAAATAATTAAATATCTGTATTGATGAAGTATTGCTGTTTGCAGCCCAGGTCATTAGAAATTGAGATATAAACATAGGTCAAAAATTTTAGTTTTTGGTTTAGAAAATATCAATGTGTTTTGGTTAATCAGTAAGTCATCAAAAATTTTTTTTGGAAGAGATTTCCTGCACGTTCCTTTCTCTCCATTCACATTGTCATCTTATGTGATATGTAGATCAAAACCTGTTTGGGACTAAGAATCTTTTATAAGGAAGCTTGATATTAATTTTTATTTTAGAGGCATTATAGACAACAAATGAGGAAAATATTAAATTATACTTATTGATCAATTTGTATACATCAGGAGCTCTTATTCTTAACTTCCTCATAAATAATAATTGCTGTTATTGTTATTATAATAATTATTATTAGAAATGAGGAAACTGAAGCCCAGAAATTTAGGTAACAATATGTCCAAAGTCTCTTTAATAAAAGTCAGGGTCAGGACAAGTCCCATAGTCTTTTTTTTTTTTTTGAGACAGAGTCCCTCTGTCACCCAGGCTGCAGTGCAGTGGCGTGATCTCGGCTCACTGCAACCTCCACCTCCTGGGTTCAAGTGATTCTCCTGCCTCAGCCTCCCAAGTAGCTGGGATTACAGGCACCCACCACCATGCTCCGCTAATTTTTGTGTTTTTAGTAGAGATAGGGTTTCACCATGTTGGCCAGGCTGGTCTCGAACTCCTGACCTCAAGTGATCCACCCACCTCGACCTCCCAAAGTGCTGGGATTACAGGCGTGAGCCATTGGGCCCGGCCAAGTCCCATAATCTTAAGGCAATGACTCCATTCTTTCCTCCTTACCCAAACCCTCCCTCTCCCATATTCTTACAGAACTTGGCTTATTCCATTCATGAAACTCTTTACATACTGTCTTTCAATATAGACATTTGTACAGATGCAAAGAATGTACACAATCATTGGCAATATAATGAATATATGGTCCAAAGCTTACTTACATACCTTTATTTATTTGCATACCTTTTTTTTTTTTTTTTTTTTTTTTTTTTCAGTTTGAGCCCTTGAGAATAGGGACTGTGGACCTGAGAAATTATGTTTGCACACTGAGGTTCCAGCATCTTGAGTGCCTGGTGCTTGGTGAGAAACTTACATTCCTGTTAGGAAAGGTGTAATTTTATAACCATTTCTCGGAGTTAGAGTTTTTATAATAAAAATGTTATTAAAATAAAGATTGGAGTCTTTAATTTTAAAAACTCTGAAATAAAACCTTAGTGGATGACGAAGGTAAAGAGTTGGGGATAAAATATTTTGCAAAATTGAGTAATTTTTTCACCATTAAAAGTGATAGGGTATAGAAGAATATGTTTTTGAATAAGACTGTGAGTAGGAATTTGCCATGTTATAGGTTCTATAAAACTCTTGGTACCCTAAGGACATCTCACAGATGGTAATGGTTATTACCACCCATAAAAATACCAGTGATGAGATCATCAGAATACTGTCCAACCTAAATCTCAGTAAAATAAAAAGTATTAACTAATATAAAAGCAAAGTACATGAAAGTTAACTCAATTATATTCATCTGCCAGAAGGTTTAATACACATATACACATATTACTTATAATAACAACTGGGCTTAGATAGGGTAAAGGCTCAAAATATTTTTTATCTCATTCCTTTGAAAAGCACTGATTTTATTTTAGGTAGACAAACATAAGAAAGGAGTAAAAAACACCCTCAACTTTAATACTCTGGTACTTTTTAAGAACCATCTAGCCCTTGTTCTAACTGCCTAAAAATAAAAATGATTTAGGAGTAAGAAAGTTTGAAACAATCTATAAGTCAAGTAGTATATAAAAGCAATTACAGGGGGTAACATGTTCTATGCTATGTGGAGAAAACTGTGTGAAAATGTCCAAATAGTAGCAATAAAAAGACAATAAACTTCATCCTCATGACCAGTCAGGATATGAAAGATCTTTGTACAGGCTATGCTTTGAAAAAGTTAAAAGTGCTCCTGAGTTAAAGACATTGCTGATCATTACTGCTTCCTGGAAAGGATAAGGGGGGAAAGGTATATAAAACATAAAAGTGGCTGTTTTATAACTTTTTTCCATTTCTTTGTACATGGGATTTCATGAGGAAAATAAAAGGTGCTTAGGGTTTGTTCTCATGTTTAGGTGCAAGCAAGCTCTGTACAAAAATGACAGTGTAGTCACACATCCTCGTCCTCCTTTATCATATTTTCTGCACTTATACTTCCCTTTTGTGTTGTACCCTCTGCCTCTGCGTGGTGTGAAAGCTTCTCCTTGTAGATCCACTTGTACCTGTCTCCCAAGAACACCTCTATGTCTTTGTCTTCTCTATTCCTGTCTCCCACTGGCAGCATTGACCTACCCTGAACTCCATTCTCTTAGTCTTGCTAAGTAACTTACCAACTGGATAAATCATATAAGCCAAAATGTCTCTCACTGATAATAGCAAAATGTGTTATCCAACCTAGAAGACATTTCATTTTAATGGCTTATGACAAAAAGAAAATGGCAAAAAGAAAATAACAAGGCCAATAGAGGAAAATTCCACAGCTTTGCTTGAAATTTTTTTCAATTAAACCTTCTTACTCAGATTCCTAAACCCTCCCTAATTCAACCAAGTCTTGACTTTTTAGTCTCATCGACTAGTTCCACGTGAAAACACCAGATGTTAGAGTCTGAGATCTCCTTACCTGAAAAGATGCTTTCATGCACATACACACACACACACGCACACACACACGCACACATACACACATGCGCACACACATACACGTGCACACACGCAGGCACACACATGCACACACACGCACATGCACACACATACGCATGTTCAAATTTAATGAACTGAGTCTTTAAGCTGAAGTAGAAATTTTCTGTGACTGTATTTGTTTTTTTATTTCTGCATAACAAATTACCACAAACATAGCAACTTTAACCAACATCCATTTATGAGCTCAGAGTTATATAGGTCAGAAGTCTGGGCAAGCCCAACTGAGTTCCCTGCTTAGGGTTTCCAAAAGCTAAAATCAAGGTGTCAGTTTAGGCTCTTCTTTGGAGCCTCTGGGGAAGAATTGCTTTGAAACTCATTCATACTATTGGCAGAATTTCCTTCCTTATGGTTATAGGACGGAGATCTACATTTCCCTGGAGGCTGTCACTTAGGGAAGCACTCTCAGCCCCTAGAGGCCACTCTCAGCTCCTTCCCCTGGGGCTGTCTCCATCTCAACAACAGACAGCTTCCTGCACATTCTTTCTCTCTCATGCTTTACTGTCTGACTTCCTCTTCTGCTACCAGCCAGAGAAAACTACCTTCTTTTAAAGGGCTCACGTGATTACATTAGGTCCATCTGGAAAGCTTTCCTGTCTTCAGGTCAACTAATTACTAACCTCAGTTACTCTGGAAAATCCTTTTTCACCCTGTGAGGTAACATAATTTGAGGAGTAACACCAGGGGACAACGTTCATCGGGACCATCTTAGAATTCTATCACGGTGATCTTACAGAAATTTGCTTATAACACTTTTATGGTCATCTTCATTTCTGCCTTTTAGTGTAGGTGATTTATGTATATGTCTTGGCTCTCTCTGCTAGAATGATAACAGCTTAAGAACAGAGAAGATGTTTTCGTTCTCCAAAAATTACTTTGGGATAGAGCTGAGACACAAAAAAAGACGGTGCTGAATTTCTTATGTCAAATCAGGCAGCAAAGATATAAGTTGCAATATAGACAGGGAATTCAGATTCTGTCTATGGGAATCAAATAATACAAAGTTGAAAATGTAGGTAAAGATAAAACTTGAGAGACACATGATAAATTGAGTTGTGAAACTAAATTGTATCCCAACTGAGATCTACAAGCTTGGAGTCTGCCAGGGATGAAGAAGCTAAAACTAGATTGTAAGAAGAGCCTTGGAAGGTATTATTTGGTGGCTTATGTAGTACTATTCTTTAAGTAACACCTAGGTAGTGTTCCCAGGCCACAGTCCCTACCCCAACCTGAGCTGGTAACCTTCTGATGCTCCCAACTTTTACACAAATAACCACAGCAGGCTCTTGATGATGGTTACTTGGGTAACCATCCTCTTAGTTGGGTAATTAAGTGTCCAACTCCAGGAAGTATAGATTTAAGTGGAATTGATTTTTGCATGTGTAAGCTATTTTATAGTCATTTTATAGTCATTGTGTTGCTTCATATATGCTTTATCTGCTTTAAGATGTTTGAAATGGATAAGAGAATCTGCTTTATTAAATTTGTCTAATTTATTAAATTTATAAGATTTTCATAAAGATTGCAAATATTTTGCATGTTAGATTTGTAAGTTTGTTTAAGAGGTGTTTGAATTATTTGGGAGAATTGGTTTTCAAATTGGTAATAATTGTTTGAAATGTCTAAAAATATCTAGTTAATAAAGTTTCTATATACTGTTAACATTTGAGAGATCTGATCCATAAAATTTATAAACTAATTGAGCATTAATTAAATAACAAATGCAGTTAGGTGCTTAAAATTATTACAACATTATTAGATTCACAAGTATAGCAACAAGATTTGTGAGTTAAAAGTAAAGGCTTACAAAAACTAAGTTATAAAACTTATACCTTTTGTCAGTTCAACATTAACACAATCATAAGAAACTATCAACATTAACTTCTGTGCAGAAAAAAAGTCACTTTTTGGGAACTAAAAACCCAGTTACAATTATTAAACACTGAAGAGCAATATAACTGAAATGGAGATGAAGCATCCCAGCTGTCATTTATTAGTTCCAACCACATAACAGTTCTGTGATAGGCTCTGGGTTTGTTCATTTGTTCATTTGTTTGTTTTTGAAGGTCAGAGATAATATAACTAAAGTATTTTGCCTCTACATATGTTAAATTGAACTGACAATCTTTTTAAATCTAAAAATATTACTCACATACCAATCACAGTTCCTTTGCTCACAAGTAACAGAAAATCGGTCTAACTGTTTAAATAATAATAACAGCAACAAGAGTAATAATATAAAGATTTTGTGGTTCAAATAATTTAAGAAACCCAGAAATGGAAGGACGTGTATGACTTGGATCTTCCTTCAAAAAAGAAAAACTATCCATGCGTGCAGGATGCCGGTAACTGACAGCCACCAGCCAGTGGGCATTAGGGGTCCTCTACAGTGTTGAGCTGGAACCACAGTTGAGCTTCTCGACAGCCCTGGCCAGTAAGTACAGCGGGAGGACTAGTGTCTGGGCATTTCCGCCCATTGTCATACTCTTCCAACAAGCAGCCTTTGCTCTAGATCTCCCTTTGGTGCTGGCGGACTTTACAAAATCTGCATCACAGTCTGAGGCCCTCCCCGCCCAATCCTGCGGCCTTTCCCTTTGTTTCCATAGGTGTCAGGCCTGGATCAAGGTCTGAAGGGCTTTGCTGCCCATACATTTCCTGTGCCTTGCTTTTATCCTTCACAAACATTACCTCAATAAAACTTGGACGCTGGTAATTCCATCTCCATATCTGATTACCAGATGACCTGAATTGACATTTGGGCAAAGCTTGCTCCAGCAGTTTAAAGATGTCCCAGGACCGCCTTCCTTTCTGTGTCTCTACTCAGCCTTCCGCAGTGGCAGAATAGCCCTAAAACTATTTCGATAGTTTCACCGTATCAACATAGTTACCAGACCAACTGGGGGTGTTTCTTCCTCATTCACAACCAGTGGATGAAGGGAGCATCTTTTTTTAGCATCCATGAAAGACAGAATAATTTTATTCTCCAGATGCTCCCCATCAAACATCTTCTTTCTCTCTTTTTGACAAAGTTTGGATCATAATGTCATCCCAACGACTGCAACTAGGGCCCATCCCTGGAGCTGCTGTGAGACTAGTCCCAACCAGTCTGCATGTCCCCATCAGAAAGGGAACAGAGAGAATAAATGCTGGGGAGGCAATCACTAAATTTCCGTGATTACAAACATAAGCATCCTCAAACAATATCACACCATGGAATTAGTCTCATGAAGACACCGCTGCTACTAACGATGTGCATAGAAATTGGAGCATAAACCGCTAAGAATACAGGCTGCAGAGGCCAGAAACCGCTGGAACTGCACCGCTGCCATCTCCGAAAACTGAATGCTCTGTTGCCTCTGTTCCTGGCAGGCTGTAGAGGCCAGAAACCACTGGAACTGCACCACTGCTGTCTCCGGAAGCTGAATGCCCTGTTGCCTCTGTTCCTGGTCTTGCCTAGACTCTGTAGAGTTCTTCCTTCTTCAAGTCACTGTATTTAATTCAAACAGGAGCTGGTGCATCCTGCAGGCAGAGCCTACAGCTTGAGTCAATGTACTGGTTGCAGGAGAAGGAGGGAATAAACTGTGTATTTCATCCCAGAGTGGGAGAATGCCACCTGTGGCATCACAGGCGGAAGAGTCCAGATTCTGGATTCTTTTGTATTTGCTTTTGTTCTGCTAAAGTCTCCAGTGTGTGATCCTCAGAAAGACATTATGAGGGTTTTCCCCAGAACCTAAATTCTGTGAGTAAAGAATGCACTAGTGCTGAAACATTTGGGGCAAGAACAAGCATCAGTCACTACCGTCAACAATCACTCTCAGTTTTAACTTCTTTGGGGAAGCTGGTTACCATACTTAAAACACTTGTATTCCATTTTGTTTTGTTAGTAAGACAAAAATGTATTGCCTTTATTAATACCAAACCTGTAGACTTTATACAGAATAGTTGCCACTATTGCCTCACTGTGCCTATAAACATTCATCCTGGGAAGATTAAATTTAGCCCAGCAAATGTTTATTCAGCTATAATAAATGCAAGACCTTGTGCTAGGCACTGGGAGATGACAAATTTGTCTTAAATTGTCACTGTGGTGACTACTTAGTCGTTATTTTAATTCCTTCATCATGGAAAAATTGGATATTAACTATTCATGATCTAGTTTTATATTTCACTGTCAATTTTCCATTATTTCCAATTCTACAGAAGAGCTGCAAAATCTTCACAATACATTTTTAGAAGTTAATCTTACTATAATTTCTCTTTTGTTCATATCACAAATATCATTTTGGAATCCAAGGCAATAGATTATTCGAATAGAAAATGCAGCTATTAAAGATGTAAATTATTCTTATACTCAAGTTATTACTATTATTTTTGTGATAAAGGAATGTTAGAAATTCACAAATGTTTGTGTATGTTTTAAGGGGATATACTGTTTATGCTTGCATTTGAGAGCCTTATGAGAAACATTGACCAGAGTTCTATTTTAATGCTACAGCTTGGCACAATCCTATACTATCTGAACTGGATAAAAAGGTAAAGGTCAGGGCACATCTTTGAATTGAGCTTTGAATTCTTTCATCTCCAGATATTTGTCACTTTGTGATCCACATCAATTTTTCCATATTGATTCTATATAAGCTTTTCATGTTATACTCGAATCTTTTCATTTCTCCATCTGAAGCCAAATGTACCACATTCCATCACAGGGGTGATGAGGCTATACTTTCTACTTTTATTTTCATGGTGGTCAGCCATTAGCTGGGTAAAGTTAGTAGTAGCTACAGAAGAAGTAATAGTTAAGGCCTCCTTTTCTACAGTAAAACAGCCTGGGCCGGGCGCGGTGGCTCACGCCTGTAATCCCAGCACTTTGGGAGGCCGAGGCGGGCGGATCACAAGGTCAGGAGATCGAGACCATCCTGGCTAACCCCATCTCTGCTAAAAATACAAAACATTAGCTGGGCCTGGTGGCGGACGCCTGTGGTCCCAGCTACTCGGGAGGCTGAGGCAGGAGAATGGCAGGAACCCGGGAGGCGGAGCTTGTAGTGAGCTGAGATCCCGCCACTGCACTCCGGCCTGGGGACAGAGCTAGACTCCGTCTCAGAAAAAAAAAAAAAACAACAAAAACAACAACAAAAAAACAGCCTGGCTTCATCTGCATCTGCACTAGCCATGTAATTTTAGGCATACCTAATCTCTGTAAGTCTTAGCTTTCATTCCTGAAAAAAAAACTAACAATATGTTTTCCACGGATGACTGCTGGTGAGAATTAAGTAACATAATATATTTAAAGCTCTTTGGCTGGGTATGGTGACTCATGCCTATAATCCCAGCACTTTGGGAGGCCAAGGCAGGAGGATCGCTTGAGCCCAGGAGTTCAAGACCAGCCTGGGTAACATAGTGAGACCACATCTCTATTTAAAGGTGATAGATAAATAGATGATTGATAGATAGATAGATAGATAGATAATGGATGGATAGATAATAGAAATGACAGATAGATAGATGATAGATAGATAGATAGATAGATAGATAGATAGATAGATAGATGACAGATTTCAAGCTCTTCATTACACAGCCCGACAATTCATTTCTCTTGGGTAAATACCCATTTCTCTTTGGGTAAATACTTAGGAAATGGGTAAATATTTACCAATTTCTCTTGGGTAAATATTTAGGAGTATTTACCCATTTCTCTTGGGAGTATTTACCCAAGAGAAATGAAGGCATATGCCACCCAAAAACCTATACACAATTTTTTAGCCATTTTATTTATTATTGCCAAGAACTGGAAATAACCCAAATGTTCATCAACTGTTGAATGACGAAGCAAAATGTGATGTATCTATACTGTGGAATACCATTCAGCAGTAAAAAGGAACAAACAAAATAGACGCAGCAACATCAATGAACTTCAAAAGCATTATGCTCAGTGGAAGAAGCCAGGCTAAAAGGTTACATATTTTAGGATTCTACTTATATGGCATTCTGGAAAAGGTAAAACTAGAAGGACCAAAAACAGTTCAGTGGTTGCCAGAGTCTAGAGGTGGAGGTAGGAGACTGACCACAAAGGGGTACAAGTAAACTTTTCAGAGTGATGAAAATATTCTGTATTTTGATGGGGTACTATTTACATGATGGCACATATTCATCAAAACTCATAGAACTGTACACTTAAAAGGGTGCATTTTACTCCATGTAAATGATACCTTAATAACCTGACATTTTAAAAAGTCACTAATGATATCATTATATATCGATTAAACATTTTAAAAAGTCCTCATGAACAGTGTGCATAGCACTCAGTGAGCATTAATGTTAGTTGTTGGTAGTGGTGGTGTTACCATTGACTAAGGTGACAAAAGTATAGAAAAACAAAAATAAATTAGAAACAGTTTCATTTATTACAGAACAAAGATTAGGATCTAGTCAATGTAAGAGTCCAAAACTTTTGTTGATTCTATAAATTCAATATTCTAATTTAATAAAGTAAAAGGTCTTGTGTAGAATGTTGCTAAACAGAAATAATCATTACAAATAGCAATTCTGTTAATCAGATGTGAGTTGAATAATTAGGGCTGTGTGTGATGCCAACTCGGACGCCACAGTGACAAAGCCTTTTAGGAGTTATCAGGGTGCTTTTCCACTTGTCAGATGTGCACACCTAGAAACTCAATTTTTATCAATGCACTCTGAGATGACAAGGTTATAGGAGACCGATTTATGTTAACAAATCTTGGAAGGCACTGATGTATAAACCCGATGTACAATGTATCACTCAACAGAATGATAACTGCCACTTGGGTCACCACAGTACTGTGCGCTGATGTGATCATCACATTTTTTCTTTGTGGGCAGGTCTAAAAGGGAGCCGGGAACTAATCAGCTTCCTCAGTGGGCAGGGGATCAGAACAAGGGAGAGAAGTTAGTGTTAGAGGACACACAACCCAGGTCATAGTAAAACTTCCACAAATCATTCCTGTTCCCATATTTCACCAGATTCGATGTATTTCTTTATTAAACAATGTGGGATAGAAACCAATATAATCTTGTTGGTAACTCTCTTTTATGTAGATTTCACGTTCCTCATTCTTTAGTCTTTCTGTAGATCTGGTACATTACCATCGAGAGAATCAGCTTTCATGATGACAGCCACATCTGTTCCTTCGTCCCTGAGATTTTGCCTTTATTGAATTTGGTGTTCCCAAGTCTCCTCCACTGCACACTTATAGATATTATCTGATGTTACTTCTACAGATAATCTCATCCTTTCATGGATTGCTTTTGCTAGTTTAACAACCAAAGAGTATTTTGGTTGCCTATTGCCCCATAACAAACCACTCCCAAACTCGGTGGTGTAAAATACCAACAATCATTTTATTATTAACTCCCACGAGTTTGGGAAGTTGCCTGGGCTCAGTTAGGCAGTATTCATTCAGAGTGTCTCATGCACTTGCTGTCAGACAATGGCTGATACTCAAATATTCTGAATGCTTGATGCTCACATGGCTGGCATGTGGGCTGGGACCGCTCAAACAGCTGGGATTTGGAACTTCTAGAGACCCTAGGAATGCTTCTTTGTCTCTGTGTGGTCTCTTCAGCATAGCAACAGCAGGGTAGCTGAACATCTTACAGATGGCCCAGGGCTCCAAAGGCTCTTTTCCTAAGTGATACAGAGCCCAGCTGAAGCTGTATTACCATTCATTCTCCAGTCTCCGAAATCTCAAAGCATCACTTCCACCATACTCTATCTGTCAAGACAAACACAAAGGCCCACCTAGGTTCAAAAAGAGGGGGCATAGGCTCTGCTTCTTGATGTGGATGTGGCCAGGTTCTGGAGGAGAATGTGGGACTGGAAATATTATTGCAGACAGTTCTGGAAAATGCAATCTGCCATGAAAGGCAATCTCGACTTTTAGTTATTAGAGGACTGAGGATATTTTAGTACATACCAGTCAGATGCCTATTTTCAGGAGCACTGAATACTAAATATACGGCCCCTCTTCCACAGCCTCTTCTACGCAGCCCTGCCTGTGAGGTAGAGTGAAAGTTACAGGAATGGTAAATGAATACAAGAGGACATCAAGATGATTTAAAAATTCATAAATTTCCCACAAAATACAATACGGTGATATTTTGGGATCTCTGACTCTGACCTAAATAGACAAATGCTTTTCTAAATGATACTTGTGATTTAGAAAGAAGAATACACTATGGATGTTCCTTTTAAATAAGTATTTGAGTAAAAGCGATGTTTCCGATGTGTGTCAGAAAGTGAATACTTGTATATTTCTGCATGGTTAGAGCTTTCCGAGCAAATTTTACTGGGACCTGGTTGAAAGACAGGTTTTGGAAGTGAAATGATGACTGACGAGATGGTAAGAGATTTTCCTTCCAGGAGGTTTGTGTTTTCATTTCAAGTGGGGGATGAGACCCAAAGCCTTTGAGACATTCCAGAGGTTGTAAACTCAGAGATGGTTGTGTCTTCCTTTCCCCTGGAGACATGTATTTATATTTCAAGGAGTAGCAACCCAAAATCATCCTTTTCTTCTCAAGGAGAGTTTGTTTACATTAGGGAGATTCAGTTTGCTTCTCGTCCTCGAAAGGGAAATTTTATACAAGCTCCCCGGTTCATATCTGTGGGGCTTCCTCACAACAGTACCAACCCCATTACATGTAGAGTGACCTCCAGCTGTGGTCACATCATTCCAAGGGGAAGAATTGGGGAAAAGGAGAGCTGAGGAGATTGTTACTGTGAGTAACTAACAATCTGCCAGTCCCAGAAATCTCATGTCTATATAAATACAGAAATTAAAAATTTATTGATATGAAAACAGTACAAAATATACCCAAATATGCCTATTTAAGTATATTATTTTGAATTCTCTTTTTCTTGCTGACAAATTTAGTGTTGCATTGGTTTTGTTCACAGAGGAAGTTAGAATTCACTGAAGTTTCTTTATGTGTACAATTAAGGGGCTTGTAGTATATTCACAGAGTTTTGCAGCCATCACCAGAGTCAATTTCAGAACATTTATATTCCCCCCAAAATAAACCCCATACTCATTACCAGTCGCTCTTCATTTTTCCCCACCCGGCTCCCAGCCCCAGGCAACCACTGACCTACTTTCTGTCTCTCTAAATTCTTCTATTCTAGACATTACATGTAAATTGAATCATACAATATGTGATTTTTTGTGACTGACTACTTTCACTTAGCATAATGTTTTCAAGGTTTGTTCATGTTGTAGCAGGTATCAGTACTTTATTCCTTTTTATTTCTAAGCAATATTCCATTGTACGGATATACTGCTTTCATGTATCCATGCATCAGTTGATGGACATTTGCGTTGTTTTCACCTTTTATTATTGTGAATCATGCTGTTATGTTATTCATGCATGTACAAGCTTTTGTGTGGACATATGTATTTATTTCTCTTGGGCATATACCTAGGAGTGGAATTGCTGGATCAAGTGGTAAATCTATATTTAACATTTTCAGAAACTGCCAGACTGTCTTCCAAAGTGGCTATAATATTTACACTCCCATTAGAAGTGTGTAAGTATTTCAGCTTCTCTACATCCTCACCAACACTTACTATATGTCTTTTTTACAGCCATCTTAAGGGTTTGAAGTGGTAATCATTGTATTTTTTTAGTTTGAATTGCTCATATAATATCTTACTTCCATTTGTATGCATTTTGCAACTTTTGTACAAAGCACCTTTACATAAACTCTTTGTTTCAATTGGTGTGTCAGATAGATATTATTTTCTCTAAAAGTCAAAAGGGTTGAATGTATTGCCCAAAGTCATATAATTAATAAATGGCATAGCCAGAACATTCTTCAGCCTAGGTCTTCTAATTCAAATCCTCAGATATTTTTCCTTTTCTACCCAAATAGTCTGATCACTGTGATCATTTCTTTGGTCTTAGAGATGTGAGAAGGGAGGAGAAAAGTGACCAGTAGTAATCATGACTATTCTCTGTCTTCACATTTTGTCATTTGAGAATCAGCTACACATTTTCACCATCTCCTTCCATTCTACCCAATATCAGAAGGAACCTGATGAGGAAGTTGCCTATTGAGTAGTCACATTACATGGAATGATCACCTTTTCTTCCCGTCCTCATTGCCCCGGTTAAAGGGAAGATTGCTTTCAGTTTCTGAATACCCACGGAAGGACATGGTTATATTATGTCATATCATATATCTGACCCAGTTTCTAAGGATCCAGCTGCTGGTGTAAATCCAAGATTGGATCTTGCTTCATATACTACCTGGCTTAAATCCTCACCCAGCTTTCTTGGGGCTTCAACTGTATTAAATTCCCCTCTTTCTCTTTCAGAAAAAATGTTCTCATGAAAAAACAACAACCACCACCTCCTAATCTCCTTCCGCTATCTTTGGGAATTTTGGAGGCCTGGTCCAGCAGGGTGTCTTCCAGCCACTGCTCAGACCATCTCCAGGCTCTGCTGTTCCTGGTGACTCCATCTCTGGCACCTCCTTGCACCCGTTCACAACTGCTCCAATCCTACCTCCTGTTTCTGGAGCTGCTTCTTCCCTCTGCTAAGCTTCAAAGACCTTCTCCCACTCATCCCAGAAGGTTTGCATATGGTCCCAAAGCGTGTGCTTCTCAGGATTCCACATTCTCTATTTTGCTGCCATTAGGGAAGATGTAAGGCAAGGTATTCCAGAGATGAACCAGGAAGCTACTCACTATCGTTCCACACATGGCACCAATGCGCCTCCTTCTGAAAGGAATCAGAATGTGCTTTCTCAAAGGAAGCCACTTTGCCACCAGGATTATTTTGAGCTGAAGACAGCTGAGAATCAGCAGATGCTGGACAAGTTCTCTGCCCTTCCCTTATGTGACTAAGGGCAAGGCGTAAATTTCCCATTGAGGAAGGTACCCTGACTCTGCACCCACTACCCTGTACCAGGAAAAGGAAAGGGAATCTTGTCATAAAAAATGGGGAGTCAATACCTAGATGAGTTTGCATAAACAGACCTTACTAAAATAGCTCTTATGTTCTGTCAGTTCCCCCATATATTTCCTAGTCTCTTCCCCACAGTTTATCAGCCCTTGAAGCCCAAAATCTCTTTCTTTTGTCAAGAAAGGAATACAAGCTTCCTGGTCAAACCACTTCTCTGAGCTTTACTCATTTTCTTTATCTCCTGTACACACAAAATATTAATACAAATTGTGCGCTTTTTCTCCTATTAACATGTCTTTTGGTAGTTTAGTATTTACACCCCCAGTTTCTGAACCCAAGAGAATAGAGAAAAAGCTTTTCCTTCCTGATGCTTCACTAATGGCAACCTTATGTCCAGAAAGGGAAAATCACCTTTAAATTTATCCATATCAGGGAACTTTCCCTAGGGACTAAAAGATAGCCTTTGATATCTCCTCTTTACCTGGACGTCTTAATCCAAGGGGCCATGATTACAGGTCCTGAAGTCCTTTTGATTGGACCTACCATGGGGGTAGAAAAGCCTTACTTCCCAGAGAAGACAGGCACAGACCCAGTAGGGATAAGGGTGCCTATTTCATGTCAATATACTATGAGATTAAAAGTTTGATGGAGTTGGAAATGTTTTATTTGTCTCTTTCACAGTGCCTTTTTAATAAGTGCCAGTTGAACTGAACTCTATTAATCCACAAAGATGCAGTTTAAAGACAATGAAACTCTCTTGCCTGCTTAATTTAGTTTGCATCTCACCATTTACAGGAACTACTTGTGCTAGAGACCACAATTCAGAAATGGAGTATTTTACTATTGATGTCAGTAGGCAAAGGCACACCATTGCCCTGCCCCTGAGTGGGCCTATTTATTTTTTATTATTATTACTTTTTCAGACAGAATCTCGCTCTGTCGTTTAGGCTGGAGTGCAGTGGCATGATCTCAGCTCACTGTAACCTCTGCCTCCTGAGTTCAAGGGATTCTCCTGCCTCAGCCTCCTGAGTAGCTGGGATTACAGGTACCCGCCACCAAGCCTGGCTAATTTTTGTATTTTTAGTAGAAACCATGAATCTATAATCACCATGTTGGCCAGGCTGGCCTCGAACTCCTGATCTCAGGTAATCTGCCCACCTCGGCCTCCCAAAGTGCTGGAGGCCTGTGTTTTAAAGACATTTGAGGCAGGGAAGAAAGCTCAACAATTTAAAACCTTTGCATGTAACCATGACATTTCCTCTAATCTTTGACATGAGCTTTTGTCAGTCCCACTTTCACTAGGTCTTCTGGCAAGACTGTGGACCTGAACTACAGAGACAGTGAAATGAGGCAGGGCTAACAGGTTTTTCTCATTACTGTTATAGTAGCAGCAACACAATTACAGTCATGCACCAAATAAAAATGTTTTGGTCAATGATGGACCACATATACAATGATGGTCCTGTAAGTTTATAATGGAGCTGAAAATTTTCTGTCCCCTAGTGAGGTGGTAGCCATTGTAATGTCATAACGCAACACATTACTCATGTGTTTGTGGTAATGCTGGTGTTTGTTTATAACAAACCTACTGTACTAATAGCACATACAATTATGTACAGTATATAATATTGGATAATAAATAGCTATGTTACTGGTTTGTGTATTTACCGTGCTAAACTTTGTATTGCTAAAGTGTACTTTTGCTTTTTTTGTTGTTTTTTAGAGATGGGGTCTCACTATGCTGTCTGGAGCACAGTGGCTGGAGTGGAGTGGCTATTCACAGGTGAGATCATAGCCAACGACAGCCTTGAACTCCTGGGCTCAAGCAATCTCCTGCCTCAGCTTTCTGAGTAGCTGGGACAGGCAGGCACCACTGTGCCCAGCTACTTATTTAAAAAAAGTTAACTGTAGCTGGGCACGGTGGCTCATGCCTGTAATCCCAGCACTTTGGGAGGCCGAGGTGGGAGGATCACCTGAGGTCGGGAGTTCGAGACCAGCCTGTCCAACATGGAGAAACTCCATCTCTACTAAAAATACAAAATTAGCCAGGCGTGGTAGTACATGCCTGTAATCCCAGTACTCAGGAGGCTGAGTCAGGAGAACAGCTTGAACCTGGGAGGTGGAGGTTGCGGCGAGCAGAGATCGTGCATTGCCCTATAGCCAGGGCAACAAGAGAGAAACTCTGTCTCAAAAAAAAAAAAAAAAAAAAAAAAAAAAAGTTAATTGTAAAACAACCTCAGGCATGTCCTTCAGGAAGTATTCTAGAAGAAGGCATTGTTATCATAGGAGATGACAGCTCCGTGTGTGTTACTGCCCCTGAAGACCTTCCAGTGGGACAAGATGTGGAGGTGGAAGACCATGATATTGATGATCCTGTCCCTGTGTAGGCCAAGGCTAGTGTGTGTGTGTCTCAGTTTTTAGCAAAAAAGTTTAAAAAGTAAAAAATTTAAAAATAGAAAAAAGCTTACATAATAAGGCTATAAAGTAAGAAAATATTTTTGTGCAGCTGTACAAAGTGTTTATGCTTTAAGCTGTGTTATTACAAAAGAGTCAAGTTTTAAAAAATTAAAATGTTCATAATGTTAAGAAGTTAGAGTAAGCTCATTTTATTATGGAAGAAGGAATTTTTATTATAAATTTGTGTAGCCTAAGTGTATAGTGCTGATAAAGTCTACAGCAGTGTACAATCATGTCTTAGGCCTTCACATTCACTCGTCAGTCATTCACTGACCCACCCAGAGCAACTTCCAGTCTTGCAAGTTCCATTTATGGTAAGTTTCCTATAGAGGTGTACCACTTTTAATCTTTATTTTATTTTATTTTATTTTATTTTTTGAGACAGAGTTTCACTCTTGTCACCTAGGCTGGAGTGCAATGGTACAATCTTTTCTCACTGCCACCTCTGCCTCCTGGGTTCAGGAGATTCTCCTGACTCAGCCTCTCAAGCAGCTGGGATTACAGGTGCCTGCCACCATGCCTGGCTAATTTTTATATTTTTAGTAGAGACGGGGTTTTGCCATGTTGGCCAGGCTGGCCTCAAACTGCTGACCTCAGGAGATCCACCTGCCTTGGCCTCCCAAAGTGCTGGGATTACAGGTGTGAGCCATCGTGCCTAGCTCATTTGAAATCTTTATAGCATATTTTTATTGTACCTTTTCTATGTTTAGATATGTTTACAGACATAAATACTTACCGTCATGTTTTAGTTGCCTACAGTATTCAGTACAGTAACATGCCATACAGGTTTGTAGCCTAGGACCAATAGGCTATACCATTTAGCTTTAAGCAACACATGACTGTACTTGATAAGTTCCAACATAGGGCCAGCACAGGAGGCTACTCAATTGGTTTCCCTGATATGCATGAAAGATGAGACCCTATGAATAAGTAAAATTGCACTGTACTGAGAAAGTCCATCCTGTGTTGATTCTATCCTCAAATGTAAGCTGCCCTCCAGCAAATTACATAGACATTCAAGCAGGAAAGCCAGTTAAGTATCAATTCTCAGAGAACAGTGATGTTTCCTGAATAAGTTACCTTACCTCTTAGCAACACTCAGTTTTTTCCTCTTGACTCAATTCTCACCCGCTGAGATCTGATGATGCTCAGACCAGATAATGTAATGTGGCTGCCTAGATGAAAGTAAAATCCCATCGCAGAGGGGCATTTACACTGGTGAACTCACATAACAAATGGTAACTGCACTTTAACTGGTCTCCATTGTTTAAATTCACAATTACTTTTGATTAGGATATGTTTACAGCAAGATGAGAGACTAAGTAATCCCACAAAGGAAGATACATATTATTCACATTTGTCTGAAAAATTAAATAGACTTTCAGAATTATTCACAACCTGGCATTTCAGCAAAGCTAGCTGTTCCCAGAATGGTGTTCAGCAATTACAAAATAAAGACAGGAAAGGAAATATCCACATTATAGGTTATTTCAATGAGTTGAGAATTTTCTCATATGTAACATTTATAGACAAATCCATTTAGCCCTAGTTTAAGTCACTCATTAACAGATATAAGAAGAAAATTAAAAATACGGAAGGAACAGAAGACTTTTTCTTTTCAAGGTAGCTATGGAGATTGTGTCCCCCTTAAAAGTCAAGCTTAGGGAGGAAATACTTTAATTCCTTTGCTCATGTAATAATTTATTCAAAATACATTTGTTGAACTGCTAGGGATAAAAATTGGTGCAACCTACTTTGGAAAACTGGTGATTTCTATGAAAGCTGAAAATATATGAAACCTATTATTTATCAATTTTTGCCTTAGAAATGCAAATATATGTGCACCAAAATACATTGTTAAGAAAAACTGATGGAAGCCCTTTAGGCTGAAGTGGCTCCAGTGCCTTGGGTCTCTTCTATAAGCAAGTAAAAGCCCAACTCAATGTAAACAGTAAAGTGAAATCTAAGCTTAACTAATCAGAAACCACCAAACTAACCTCTAACTAAGGACTTTCCACTTTAACCAGTCAAATATATTTTCTTGGTCTTGCTTCCAAGAACACCTCATAAGAGTTTTCCCGTCATGTCCTGTGAGTAGAGCCCAACTGCTTGTGTTCTGCTGCTGCCCAACTCATGAATGGTTGTCTGCTCAAATAAACTCTTCAAAATTTTAATGTGTCTAAATGTATCTTTTAACAACATGTGTCAGAATGTTTATAGCAACACTATAAACATAATAGTCCCAAACTAAAAACCTACATGTCCAAGAACAACAGACTGGATAAATTAGGGTGCATTTATATAATATAAAGTGATCAATATAGGAAAATAAACTACAGCCACACACTCAGAAATACATAGATGAATCTTACAAACATAATGGCTTATGAAAGAAGGAAGCACAAAAGGATGCAAATTGTATTATTCCATTTATATAAAGCTCCAAACTAGGCAAAATGAATGTATGGCGTTAGGACTCAACATAGGTGTTAGCTTCGAGCAAATGAGAGGCATTGAAAGAAAACATAAGGGGTGCTTCCAGGGCTCTGTAAATGTTCCATTCTTTGATCCAGGGTGCTGGTTACATGGGTGTGTTCATGGTCAGAAATCAACTGAGCTGTACATGTATGACTTGTGTAATTTTCTACATTGGGTAATGTTAATTTAAAAGTTTACATTAAAAAATAAACCAAACAATTTTGTATGTGCTGGGTACTGAGTGACAGAAGAAAATATTGTATGAAGACAGAGCCCTGTAGCAGCTCACAGCCTTGAGGGGAGACTGGCATTCAAGGATGTGATTTTAAATAATAGTGAATCACTGAGAGATAGTGTGGAAGCTCCAGAGTGGGGGCCTTGAAGTGGGCAATAGGACTTAGGAAAGAAATCAGAAAAGATTCCCAAGGGAGGTGAGGTCCATCTGATGCTGAAATGACAACCAGGAATTATATGGTCTAATAAAGCCAGTAAGGTAGCTATAAAAGGGGAAATCCCGAGGGGCCCCTGAAAACAGGGAAGACAGAGGAGCCTGTTAGTTCTTAAAATGGGGGTTTTAACGTTTTTGCAAGGTCTTTGACTGTGTCTCAGTTAATAATAGATGAAATCTCGAAAGTTTCCGCCTGAGAATTAAGATCATGTATATCAACACCATTGTAAACCTACATAGGATACGGCACCATTTTTTAATTTCCTCCTCTTTTCCCTACTAAGAGATTACATATCTTTTAATCACTAACTACTCCACAATGCTTACACAGAAATATGCACCTATGGACTTGAGTTTTGTAGGATTTATTTAAAGCCAGCGAGCTTAAGTCCTTCTAAGGGAAAAAGCATTCTTCATTATGAGCATCTCAAGAACTTACAGCAAATTGCTGTCCTTTTGCAGTTTGATTTATAATTGAATTAACCAACCTCTTGCATGGGTGACCTTAGCTTGTTCTCTGCAGCCTCTACCTGCTGGCTCAGTTTCAAAAGACTGTTGGATGAGGAGCTCCTTGAGAGGAATCAGAAAACATCCCACCCACAGTGCTTGTTAACGGAGCTTGACCCGGAGCCCAGAAATTAAAGTTTTAATATTCTTATCTCACGAAAAAGGAGATACTTAAAAATAAAGTGCTCCTTTTAAATACTTAGATACTAAGGTTGCTATACTCCAACACAATAAGGTTTCTTTCTTGGGAGTTGCAGAGTCATGACCCATCCATTCCTTTTTTCAGTAACTAAACTAGAATATTTGAGAAAGTTCTTTAATTCTTGTTCACATGCACCTCCCCTCCCCCATAAGGCTTGGGGCACCTACTCAAATTAAGTCCCAAAGATTGATCACTTGGGTATCCCAGTTCTTCAAAGTAATTGTGCAGATTTGGCTGCAATATGTCCCTGGGTCAAAGCTATATATTGAAAAAGAGCAAGCTATATCACCAAGAAGGAGATGGGATTTGCAAAATCCCTTCTCTAGAGGAGAAGTCATATATCGGAATCTGGGGGTAAGGCAGAGGGGGGATGAAGAGGTGGAAAACACTGATCCAAGTCTGTCAAAATCTTGCTCAATGTTGCTTAGGATGTGGCAGGCAAGTGCAACAGAGCCACACTCCAAAGAAATCCAGAAGTGGAGAGCTGTGGTACTCAAGAAGATAAGCATTATCAGGATCACAAACAGGAGAAACTACGTAGACAGCATCCACCGGGCTCAGGCAAATCTGCTGTGAATACCATAGAATACTTTCCCTCCCATACATCTTAGTGCCACCCCATCGGGGCTCCAAAATAACACTGGATACAGCTAAAGGAGCTGCAAAACACAGACTGAGGGTAATGAAAGCCCAAAGTCACAAGTAGAGACAAAGCAAGGACACTAGACGAATTTGAAGCCTCTGGCACGTATAGCTACAGAAAACATTAAACACAATCTATCTTAATCCGTTCAGCTGCTTTCCCACTGGGCCCAGGACTTGACTATACTGAGAAGCTTCTCCATGCACCATGACACGATAGTCAGGTAGTCAGGGGCAGAACAGCAAGCAGTACTAGGGAGTCCCAATTCCCTGCCTAGGGCTTTGCCTGGGCCAGTGGGATTTCAGGAGTCACAGCACCCACCAGCTCACCAAATATTTGAACAGAAAAATTGGTAAGAGGCTAGTTTTAGCAATGTTATAGACTAAATAATCTGAAAATTGTCCATCCACCAAGAAATGCCAAGTGAATATAAATTCACATCCTTATACATTTTCATCTGAGAATAGTAGAAAGAAAAGAAAATTCCCAAAGGCCAAACACAAAAAGGAAACTGGAAACCAGAGTAAAAAATGCATGAGATGATGCTGTGGCAGCTGTGGAGATAGACTGGTGCCTGCTTCCATTACCTAGGGGCTTGGGTGTTAATCCCATATAGGAACAGGAACTGGGACTTACATAATGAGGCAGGGAGGACTAAAACTGTATCCATTCCTCTTCCACATGAATCCAGGATTCTTGAAATGGACTGTAGACGTCTGGAGTCAAGACTTCATGTTTCCTCTCTAACATGTAAAGAGTTTAGAAGTTGTCGCTATTGCCCTTACAACAAAATGAAGCTGGACAAACTGAAAATCAATGACTTTTCTTGGACTCACTATAGAGCTGAGTTTGCAGAGAAACCACTGTCCTGAAATCTGGAGAGGCAGGTGCACCCATAGAGTCTCAGCTGAGATCCAATTACCTGAAATAGAAGCTGCCATTAGGAACACTTAAATGGTAATTTTAATGTATTGCTGGAAGCTGAGTGTGGAATAACCTGAGGTCAGAAACTCCTGGAAGATACAGTCTTGGGGCCCAGGGGGCAGGGCACATTTTTCAGGGTCATTACCTCCAGGGACTCTACCAGATTCTCAAGGTGAAGATCTAAGAGAGATTCCCTGATGACTCTGACTCTGGCTGGGAAGAGCAGGGGTGGGCCAGGAAATCATTGTGAAATACACCCAGAGATCTCCCGAGGAAAAGACTTTGCCATAGCTTTATCTCAGCTACAGAAAGACATTTCTCCAGCTCTAGCTCCCCCTAATCTTGTTTTCTGTAAAGAGGCCTGGGGCGTGGGGAGGGAGAATAGAAGTCAGGGTTTGAGGAAGTAGACTGGGAACACCGCAGCTAGGAGAACAGTTGGAGACTGGTGCTGGGGGTGGGACGGGGGAAGGTGTCCTATTGGAGACATATTTCTGAAGGCAAAAGACTTGAAACATAGACTCAATAATGGACTGAGACTTAATTTAATTAGAAGATTATAGAACACTTTCCCTCCCATACATCTTAGTGCCACACCATCGGGGCTCCAAAATAACACTGGATACAGCTAAAGGAGCTGCAAAACACAGACTGAGGGTAATGAAAGCCCAAAGTCACAAGTAGAGACAAAGCAAGGACACTAGACGAATTTGAAGCCTCTGGCACGTATAGCTACAGAAAACATTAAACACAATCTGTCTTAATCCGTTCAGTCTGCAATAACAAAATACCTTAGACTGGGTAACCTATACACAATGGAAATTTTTTTGTTCACAGTTCTGGAGGCTGGAGTTCACCATTCAGCATCTGGCAAGAGCTTGGGTATTAACCATTTTTGCTTTGAAGATGGTGCCTTTCACTGTGTCTTCACATGCAGAAGGGATAAACGAGTTCCCTTGGGCCTCTTCTATAAGGGCATTAATCCCATTCATGAGGGCTCTGTCCTCAAGACCTAATCACTTCCTAAAAGCCCCATCTCTTAATACTATTGCACTAGGGATTAGGATTCAACATTTGAGGAAAACAGAAGCATTCAGGCCATAGCACAGACAAATTCCTAGCCAGATCCTCATACAGGCCTGTTTACCTCAATCCGTATTACCTGACACAACATTTCCAGTTTTCAACAAAAGATTACAAGGGATACCAAATGGGAAACAAAAGTACAATCTGAAGAAATAAAGCAATCATCAGAATCCAACTCAGATATGAAAACATTGAAATTATAAGACAGAATTTAGCCATGATTGAAAAGGTAAAGGCTCCAATGTAAAGAGTATACAATGCATAAAAACAGAGGGCAAATGTAAGCAGAGACATGGAAATTCCATGAAAGAACTCAAAGGAAATATTAGAAATCAAAACCTTGGTAACAGAAATCAAGAATACCTTTAATTTGCTCAACAGTAGATGTTACACAGATAAGGAAAAAATTAGAGAGCCTTAATATAGGTCAACAGAAACTTCCTAAACTAAAATGCAATGAGAAAAGAGAATGTATTTATTTTTTTAAAAAGTTGTGCTCACATTTGCCTTTTTTTGTTTTTTTCTTATATGAATATATAGGGTAGAAGTGTAATTTCATTACATGGATATATTGCATAATGATGAAGTCAGGGCTTTTAGTCTATCCATCACTCAATGTAACTTTTTATTACCCACCCCCTTCCAATCTTCCCCACTCTTCCAAGTCTTTACTGTCTATTATTCTATACTCCATGTCCATGTGCACATATTATTTAGCTCCCACTTGTGAGAAGATGGGGTATTTCTGTTTCTCAGTTGTCGCACTTAAAACAATGGCCTCCAATTCCATTCATGTTGCTGCAAAAGACATTTCCTTCTTTTTTATGGCTGCATAGTATTCTGTTGTATATATTTATATTCTGTGTGTGTGTGTGTGTGTGTGTACACACACACATTTTCTTTATCCAATCATCTTCTAATGGCCACGTTTTCTTTATCCAATCATCTAATACTACATTTTCTTTATCCAATCATCTTCTAATGGCCACTAAGGCCAATTCCACTTTGGTATTGTCAATAGTACTGTGATAAACATGAGTGAAGGTATCCTTTTGGTACAATGATTTCTGAGAAAAGATAATTTAAAAAGGAGAATAGAACATTCAGAAAAATTGTAGAACAATGGCAAAAGGCATAACTTGTGTGTAACTGAAATATGAGAAGAAGAAAAAGAAGACAGGGAAACAGAAAAAAATACTTGGAGTAATAATGGCTGAAATTTTCTCAAAAATAATGACAGACACCAAACCGCAAATTCTGAATGCTTAAGAAACACCAAGCAAACAACAAAAATGGCCTAAGCATATCATATTCAAATTGTATAAAACCAAAAACAAAAAGAAAAATATTCAAAAAAATGGGAAAAAATCTTATCTATAGAACAAGAGAATAATAATTATTTAAAATTTTCCGATTGCACACCATGCAAGCAAAAGAGAGTGGAGTAAAAGACTTAAAATGTTGGAAAATAACCCCACCATCCCAGCATTCTATATGCAGCAAAATTATCCTTCCAAACTGAAAATGAAACAAAGATTGCTCAAACAAAAACTGAGGGAATTCATTGCCTGTTCTGCAAGAAATGTTCAAATGTTCTTCAGGCAGAAGGAAAAAAGTACATGTTAGAAATTTAGATCTTTAGAAAGAAAGGAAGATCATCAGAGAAAGAACAGGTGAAAGTAAACAATAACCATACCAATTTATCAGGTAATCTAAGAGATAGTTTAAAACAATAATTATACCAATTTATTGGGTAATCATAGCATAACAATAAGTGAAATCAGTGACAGTAATATCTTAAGTCACAAGAGAAAGGAATTTAAAATATTCTGTTGTAAGGTCCTTGCACTACCCCTAAAGTAGAACAGTGCTATTTGAAAGTAGACTTGGTTTAGTTGTAGACATATATAACAAACTCAAAGGAAACTACTAAAAAAAGTTGTGTAAAAAAAGTGTAATTGCTATACTAAGAGAAGAAAAAAAATTTGAAATAGTATAAAATGCTCAATTAAAACCAAAGAAGGCAGAAATGGAAGAGGAAAAAGAAAGTATAAATGCAACAAATAGAGAAGTTATAAACATGATAAATATTAATTCACAACATTAATAAGTTGATATTTAGATGTAATTATCTAAATACAGCAGCTAAAAGACAAAGATTGTCAAAGTGGGTTTTAAAAGATCCAATTATATATTGTAGCAAGAAACTCACTTCTAATATAAAAACCCAGATAAGTTGAAAGTAAAGAGATACAGAAAGAAATAAAAAGCTAACACTAATTTAAAAAACTGGAGTATCTTCATTAATTTTAAGCAAAATAGCCTTCAGAACAAAAATAAGTCGGTATATACTTGTTATTATTTGAATAGGAAGGAAAATACCAGAAGAAACACATAAAATAATTGGAAATGATTGCCTCAGATATTGGATGATGAGCCAGGTACCAAGTGCTTTCCATTATAATGCTAGTGGTACAATTTGATTCTTAAAACTAAGTCTGTGTACGTATTACTTTCATATAATATTATTTAAAACAGGGTATAGTCATATAAATGTATCCTCTTAGCAGATTAAAAGAAAAAAACCATATAATCTTCTAGTAGATGAAAAAAAGAGCACACAATAAAATTCAGCATCTTTTAATGATAAAAACTCTTAGCAAAACAAGAAGAAAACTTTCTAAATCTGATAAAGGATATATGTAATAGGAACTCACAAAAAACTCAAAGCAGACATAATTCTTAAAAGCAAAACATTAGGGCCGGGCCCGGTGGCTCACGCCTGTAATCCCAGCACTTTGGGAGGCTGAGGCGGGCAGATCATGAGGTCAGGAGATCGAGACCATCCTGGCTAACACAGTGAAACCCCCTCTCTACTAAAAATACAAAAAATTAGCCGGGCGTGGTGGTGGGGGCCTGTAGTCCCAGCTACTCGGGAGGCTGAGGCAGGAGAATGGCGTGAACCCGGGAGGCAGAGCTTGCAGTGAGCCGAGATAGCTCCACTGCACTCCAGTCTGGGCCACAGAGCCAGACTCTGTGTCAAAAAAAAAAAAAAAAAAAAAAAAAAAGTAAAACATTAGAAACATTCCCTTTGTAGTCAGAAAGAAGCTAAGGATCTAAGGGTTTCTTTTATCACAGATTTTATGAAACATTATGCTGGAGGTTCTAAACAGTATAATAAGATAAAAGAAAGGCACTAAATTTATAAAGATTGGAAAGAAAGAAAACTATCACTACAGGTAATATGATTGTCTCCAAATGAAATCTGAGAATATACACCAAATCTCCTTAAGCTAACAAGAAAATTCAGCAAAGTTGCTAAACACACAGTCAACCCACTAAAATTGATTTTATTCATATGGACCAGTGACAAATATGTGATTGAAGGATACCATAAGCAATAGCAGAAAAACTCTAGATATTGAGGAATTACACCAACATGAGACATGCAAGATCTTTACCAAGATATATAAAAGACCTAAATAAATGGATAAATGAACAAAATCCATAAACATAAAGTCATACTGTTAACATCTGCCAATAGGAAGGTGGACAAATAATATGGTTTACTTAAAAGTTGAATGTTACATAGCAGTTAAAATGAGTAAATTATAACTACACACATAAATATTGATAAACCACAAAAAGGTAAGTTGAGTATAAAAAGCACATATAGAATATAAATTTGTACAACTTGTATATTTTAAAACATGCAAAACTATATTGTTTATAAATACACATATGTAGTAAAAATATAAACATCAGATATAGGATGGAAGTTACTTTCGTAGTGGGAAATAGGACAGTATTTTCCAAACTTTTCACATTGTAATAATTACCTGGGGAGCTTACAAAATACTAATGGCTGCCTCTCCCACACATTCCAGTTTAATTGGTAGGAGATGAGACCTGGGCAATAGGAGTTTTAAATTTCTCCAAGTAATTCTAATGTGTAGCAAACTCTGGAAAAGAGTATGAGTTAAGGGCAGTGTTGTTATAAAGGTAGCTTCAATTCTAATTGTGAATTTCTATTTCTTAAACTAAGTGTATTAGTCCATTTTCACACTGCTATAACTGAGATTGGGTAATTTATAAAGAAAGGAAGTTTAATTGACTCTCAGTTCCACATGGCTGGGGAGAGCTCAGGGAACTTACAATCATAGAGGAAGACAAAGGGGAAGCAAGGCATGTCTTACATGGTGGTAGGAGAGAGAGAGCACTCAGGGGAAACTGCCACTTTTAAAACCATCAGATCTCGTGATAACTCCCTCACTATCAGGAGAACAGCCTGGGGGAAACCAGGGAAACTGTCCCCATGATTCTGTCACCTCCCACCAAGTCCCTCCCTTGACACATGGAGATTACAATTTGCGATGAGATTTGGGTGGAGACACAGAGCCAAACCATATTAATAAATATTACGTGAAATATCAAAAAATGGTAAGACTTAAAGTTAGGTGACAGATATATGGGTATTTGCAATACCATTTTCTATATCTTTCTGCTTCCTTGTCTTTTCAGAAATGGAAGGGAGGGAGGGAAGAAAGGGAGAAAGGGAGGGAGGGAATCAGATTCTATTCCTACTGACTCAGTCACTCATACCAGTTAACAGCTTAACTCATAGCTGTTAAGAACAGAAGATTATACCAGTTCTCTAGTTCACCTGTTGCCTGTTTACCAAATTTGTTGCCACTTAATTGGAACACAAAAGTGGTGGCAAGAAAAAAAAACCCTGGAATGTTGCCCTTATTAGCTAATCCTGGTCCTACACTAATGGAAAACACTTAGCTCATAGTACGTGGTACATGGTAGCAGCTGAATGTTTACACATGTTGTAACAGATAGGTAGAATTATTTCTGGATTCTTATTGTGACATTAATCATTCAGTGTGAGCCTACTGTATGCAAGACCCAATAATAGGTTTTTGTCATTAAAAACTAATAATAATAACACATTGGCTGGGCACGGTGGCTCATTCCTGTAATCCCAGCACTTGGGGAGGCTGAGGCAGGAGGATCAGTTGAGCCCAGGAGTTTGAGACCAGCCTGGGCAATATGGTGAAACCTTGTCTCTACAAAAATACAAAAATTAGCCAGGTGTGGTGGCACGCACCTGTGATCCCAGCTACTTGGGAGGCTGAGATGGGAGGATCACGTGGGCCCAGAAGGCAAAGGCTGCAGTGAGCAGTGATTGTGCCACTGAACTCCAGCCCGGATGACAGAGCAAGACCCTGTCTCAAAACACACACACACACACACACACACACACACACACACACACACACACCACCAACAAACAAAACAAACACATGTAAGGCAAAAATATACTCTAACATTGTATAACAATCTCAACAATAACATTTGTTGGTGGACACTTACAGATTTACTAAAAGACACCATCTTTTTTTTTTTTTTTTTTTTGAGACAGAGTCTCACTCCGTCACCCAGGCTGGAGTGCAATGGTGCGATCTCGGCTCACTGCAACCTCCGCCTCCCAGGTTCAAGCAATTCTCCTGCCTCAACCTCCCAAGTAGCTGGGATTACAGGTGCACGCCACCACACTAAGCTAATTCTTTTTTTTTCTATTTTTAGTAGAGACAGGGTTTTGCCATCTTGGCCAGCCTGGTCTTGAACTCCTGACCTCAGGTGATCCACCTGCTGCGGCCTCCCAAAGTGGTGGGATTATAGGCGTGAGCCACCACGCCTGGCCAAAAGACATCATCTTAATTAAATGAAACCCATCTCTTCTTGATAACAGAAATTCATAAAATTAAATGATAAAGTCAATGGTTTGAGAGTCATAGCAGCTATTACTTGAGGGATGTCAAGATGGGAATGTTGATTTATATAGGAATATGGAAAGAAAGAATAAAATAAGCTCCACAAACACAAATTTTCCTGGGAAAACTGTCCTTTAGCAGAAAAAAAAATGAAATGTTTCTCCTACCCATTTCTACCTGGAAGGAAATCAATGCAATTGGACTGAACAATACATCTCAACCCTGGCTGCAAGTTGAGATCCTCTAGGGAGATTTTTTCAAATGTTAGAGTCCCCCACAAATTTACTGAATCAGAATATGTGTGGATATAATTTGTCAGTGAGGGTTCAGAACTAAGGACTTAAGTGAACAGGAAATTTAGAAGGCTCAAATTTGGTGATTTTCAAAATAATTTACCAAGATATAAAAAAGAAGATACAAGATATAAAAAAGACATTAAGTTGTTGGAGACCCTTCTGCAAACCTAATTAAAGCAAGCCAATTAAATATATAAAATTTGTGTTATGAGCTTAATCAAGGTTGGGAGGGGAGTGTTAGGGTTGGTAAGAGAGTAAATCAGATCTGTTCCTGCTTACACATCCTACCTTCTTTCTGTTCCCCAAGTTGCTGAGTGGTTCTGGACTCCATGGAGCCCACATTTAAAACTTCTCCTCTCAAAGTTTCAAACATCTCATTTGACAGGTTAGATATCCATGAAAAAATACACACTGATGATACAAAGAAAAAGAAGTCTCAACAATAAGTGCAGGCCTAGTGTATTAGTCAGGGTTCTCTAGAGGGACAGAATTAATAGGATATGAATATATATATGTACTACTCTGCTATATAATATATATATATATAAAATATAGCAGAATAGTATTAACTCACACAATCACAGGGTCCCACAATAAGCCATCTACAAGCTGAGGAGCAAGGAAAGCCAATCCAAGTCCCCAAACTGAAGAACCTGGAGTCTGATGTTCAAGGGCAGGAAAGGTCCAGCACGGGAGAAAGATGTAGCCTGGGAGGCTAGGCCCATCTAGTCTTTTCACGTTTTCCTGCCTGCTTTATATTCTAGCTGCCTGCTTTATATTAAGCGTGGTTCTGCCTTTCCCAGCCCACTGACTCAAACGTTAATGTCCTTTGGCAACACCTTCACAGACACACCCAGGATCAGTACTTTGCATCCTTCAATCAAGTTGACACTCAGTATTAACCATGGCACCAGGGAAAGATTATTAAATGTCTTATTACGAGCTTTACAGTGAGGGCTTATTTGTCCACAGTGGTTCAATATGAAGGCAGTAGAAGGGACGAGATGAACTCTCATGATTACACATTCACATCTGATATTCCACCAATCAGCTCCTCTTCCAACCAACTTTTCCCAGTAGGAGAGCACTAAGACTACTCGTTTGTGTAGGTTTTTTAAAGATATTAACTTAAGCTGTTAATTACTGTTGCTGTTTAATGATTCACTTATGATAATTAATATATTAATTCTCTGTACTTGTGCCCTCAAGCAATTCTGTGAAGGGTATAATTTTTTAAATTCAGCGAATACAGCTAACAAGCAGTAACTGTCCAAGCAGTGCTACTTAAGTGCTATTTCATGAATTATAATATTTAAATTCCATTAACTTAAAAGGATTAGCTTCCAAGGGACTGTTGTCTTCTGATCCTTTTCATATTAATTACTTTTGCAATACCAATAACACTGGCATTTGCACAGCATCTTTCTTTCACTGGGTCTTCATTCGTAGTGAAAATGAGAGCTGAAAAAAAGAAAGGCCAGCCTGGGCAACACAGTGGGATCTTGTCGCTACTAAAAATAAAAATTAAAAAGATTAACCAGATATGGTGGTATACACCTGTAGTCCTGTTACAGTAAGTTAGGCAGACATGCACAGGACAGGAGAGCCCCCTCCCCCGTAAGGAATATCAGGCAACTAGGAGGCAAAAGAGCCAAGTTTAACTGGTATAGGACCTTCCCCTAGGAATACTTTCCTGGTAAGGGAAGAATGCCCCTTAGTGCTTGAGCCCACTGGCCCAACTCCTGAGATCTTATTGGGAAGCTACTAATCAGCGGCTTCAGGTGTTTCTATCCATTGAGAGACTGCCTTTTCCTGGCACTGCCTACAACAAATTATTATTTTAGAGAGAGTTTAACAACCACCTGACCATCACCTAATGGTTGCCTGACATTCCAGTGGGGTGAGGTGGGGGCCTTTCTGTCCTGCTTGTGTCTGCCGGACTACCTACTGTCAGGAGGATGAGGTGGGAGGATTTCTTGAGCCCAGGAGTTCGAGTTGCAGTGAGCTATGATTGCACCACTTCACTCCAACCTGGGCAACACTGCAAGTCCTTGTCTCAAAAAAAGGAAAACAAGAGAAAAGAGAAAGAGGGAGAGAGAGGGGAAGGAGGGTTGGGGAGGAGGAAGTGAGAGAGAGAGAGAGAGGAAAGGTCAGTGTCCTCAAGTTCAATTAAATCCAACAACTATTTATGGAATGCCTACTATGTGCTGGACATGTAGACAGATACAAAGATGTGAGTGACTGTCAGTGGTTCAAAGCAGGGTAATGGGCATTATAATATAATTGCTCCAATTCATTGGGGACCTAAAATATACCAGATTTGCATATATTTTCTTTAATCCTCGTGACAGTGGTGCAGGGTAGGAATCAAAATCTCTATTTTACAGATGAGGAAAAACTAAAAAGAGTTAAATGCCTTGCTTACAACCACCCAGCCAGTATTTGGCAAAACCAGAATTTGAACCTAGGCATAACTTGCTGGGAAATTCTGCCTTTTCCGCATAGAATATGTAAGCAGTAGACTCCAAGCAACATTGTGAGACAGGCAACGCTTGCCTTTGGTCTCCCTACCACCCTTACTTTATGTGATCCTATTTCTCTGTTGGAGCTCTTCCCCTCCCCCACCCGCCTTTTTTCTAGTACTTTCTTGGCTGTTCTCTGGATTTCAAGTGCAACATAGAAACAATCTATTTAGACATGCTCTCCCCATTAAGTCCCCTGCACTCTAGACCAGAGCTGTGCCATCCACTTTCAGCACATTCAGAAATGTTCTATATCTGCACTCTCCAATATGTCGGCCACTAGCTGCATGTGGCTACTGAGCCCTTGAAGTGTAGCTAATGTGACTGAGGAACTAAATTATTTTATTTTAATTAATTTAAATTTGAATTTAAGATGAAATAGCCACGTATGGTTAGTGTCCATCATTTTAAACAGCATAACTCCAAAATATTCTCAACTCACTCTGGGCTTAAAGTCTTCTTTTTCCATGTTTTATTTTTCAGAGCCTGTTCTGTTGGGACACAGAATCACTTACTGCATCTAATATATTGATGATGATTAATTTGTATGTACCTTCCAAAAAAGATGGTTGTGTTTGAACGAAGGCCTTCTGCACAGGAAAATGTAAGTTTTCAGATGAAATGACAGGCCACTTGGGGAGATATCTGATGATCAAAAGGGCCTTTAAACCTCATTAATTCAATACATGGAATGGCCAGATGTTGGTCCCACTTAATTTTTTGTCTCATTCACCCTTTATGATAATTGAGCAATTTGTATCACATACCTCAACACAGAACTCAGATGTTTTCAAGTGCTTTTTCAAAGTACTTTTCCCAGGGTACATGTATTCTGCTTTCTGCTTTTTTCCTGTACTAGAGCCCAAATAGTTAACACCAACTGGAGTGCCCAGTTTCCTGAAAAATACTGTTGACAGGAGCCCAAAAGCAATAGCTCCCACCTTTCACAAACCTGTAGCAGGTCTCTGGGAGATGCTAGAAGCTACAACAGGCTCTCCGCCCCAGGGATATTGCATTTTCTCCCTAGAGTTATAAAAGAGAAAGTTTTCAGAGTACAAAATTGAAGGCTTTTACAGTATAAAATTGAAGAGGAACAAAGTGTATAGCTGAGGCACAAAACCAGACACTAAAGGCCGACCTCAGCAAATAAAGAGATTTTTAGAAAAAAGAAAGAGGCAGAGGGTGGGAGGAAAAGTGGATCTGGAATCAAAGCAGAAGCCAAAATCCAAGGACCAATAAAACAACTCCAAATCATGTCCAGGTGGGAGGGGACAAGCTCCAAGGGGCTTACAAAACAGCTCAAGGTTTTGAAGTTGGTTTTAGAGTCCACTGGTCTGAGAGCGCCTTCGCTTTCCAGAAGGTCACTTGGTCTGAACTTAACATGGCCTAACATAAGGATTTTTCTTGCTATACATCCTTTCTTTCACGTGTACAAATTGAGTGCAGATCCCTAAAAGAGCTACATGCTGTTGGTCATAAACTTCAGGAAACTGACATGGGTCCGTCTAAGAAGAAACTCAGAGAGATGGAGTCTCCGGAACAAATGTGTTTATTTGGCAACAGCAGGGGATGGCAATACAGGATATGTGTGTTGTGACAGGTCATAGGCACATCCAAGGAGGTCGGGGCAAAGGGGAAGCTTTTAAAGACAAAGAGAAGGTCATGTGAGTTGCTTTTTAGTAAGGTTTATAGGTCACAAGTTCATAGCAGTTAATGTCTGTTCGCTGGTGGAGACTGTTGCTAAGTACCTGTCCCTGTGTAAGTGGCTTATCCAGAATACTGCCATCTCAAGGAAGTCATTGAGATAGGTCCTGTGACTGATGTATATGTCTTCTGTAAGGCCTGTTACAGGCATGTGTGCGTAAAGCCTTCTTCTTCACAGCCTCCCCTGACTCCGTTTTGTTATGGTTTGACATAAGTAACTCCATTTTGGCACCAGCACCTTTCACACATGGTAGGGAAAGAAAGGTAGGAACCCACAGGGAACAACTGAACGGAATTTTAAGCAGATGCCTCCAAATTTTTACTCAGATACGACTTAGGGAAAACGATCCTTCCATGCTTATAGGTATCATCAGTTTATTCTCAGACATGTTTTAATTCCTCCATTCACAATCAGCAGACCTTCACTCTGGGTTACTCACAGAAAAGCGCCACGTAGTTCAATTCTTATTGAATATGAGGGTTGCCCTTCACGAAGAGCATTAGGGCTTATTCGTCTGTCCATCAGATACAGACAGCTCTTGAGGTATCTGAAGCCTGTCTCTTCAGGTACACAAAGCATTACAGCATTAAGTCAGCAGGGCAAAGGACCATGGTTTTGCAATGAAAATAATAATTTAGGTGAGTAAAATAAAACATTCTTTTAGAGGGTTCACAACCATTAATTTTCTGTCTTTCGAAAATTACGTTCCGCATTGTTTTAGAAGGAGAGTGCGTGCTTTGGATTCAAGACTGGGAATGAGTAGACCAGAAATCTATTCTGTGGCTGTTTCTTGCTAGGACTTTCCTAAGCCTCTGGAAAAGGTGACTCTGTTGTGCTCACTGCTCTAACTCTTCAGGTTTCTTTCTGCATACATATTAAAAGGAGCTTATTCTCCCTGACAGAGCCTTTCTGATTTGACAGAACGGTGTAAGATATATTCACTCAAGTGAGAAAAAAAAGAAATTGAGGTCTGTTTGTATTTCCTTTAGGTTATAAGCTTCTTAAGCAGAGACTGTCACGTTTTTACTCCTTAGTGGACTGTAACGGTAGCATAATATTCTGCATCTAATTAGTCATTTCATTAATTTTCTTGGAACCAGAATGGTGACTACTGGCCTAATTAGAAGGAATCGCCCTTGGCTTCTAGGCTTAAAGATAAGCCCTTGTCGCACGGAGAGAGAAATGGACTTTACAAAAGACGTGACTATCAGAGGCACGCCCCTGTTCTCTCTGAGGAAGGGAAATTTCTCATTTCCTTCAGGGTCAGTCCTGCTGAGGCTCTCCATGGAGATGGTCAGCAAGGTGGGCGCCCACAAACCAGAGAAGAGTGAGGAGGGAACAAGGATTCTCTGTGTGGTGATTTGTGGCTTTGGGATAGCTGGTGTCAGTTTTACAAATGTATGATTGCGTTTTTTAAATTATGAAACTATTTGAATATACATACATGTGTATGTGTGTATATATGTGGATATGTGTGTACATATATATATATATATCAAAAGACATTGCTGTCAGAAAAGATGACAATTTTTTAAGAGCCTTTACCAAGTTTACAACCTACATAATGGTGAATATTCAAACTGACTTTCCTCAAAACACTTTTCAGCTAATTTTTCAAGCTGGTCCAAGAGCGTTCATGACAAGCTTCTGTCAACACCCAGGGGAGTTCTGTTGTGTCCACTACAATTCCAAAGCTAAAAGCAGAAGGAGGAGATTTCATTTTCACACCTCAGAGAGTTTATTTTGCTGTTCTCAGAGGCCAGTTCCTTCCCCCAGTTTCTTATAACAATTAATTATTAAAAGGTGATTTCACAAGGAACAAATGGTTAAGCACAAAGATTTAGTTGTCCTAGTGTTTGCATGGTTTTATATCCACTGTTTAATTTTTCCAGTGTAAAGTACAATTAACATTTGAGTCTGTCTGAGTCATGAAGAAATGGAGATTACTCTTATTACTGAAAATAATTCATTTTGGTATCTTCTTACATCCTGAGAGCCTAATCTTTCCAAGTTCATCTAAGGCTCCTCTTCTCCATGACAACCTCATCCAGGGATTTCTTCCTGTCCTGGTGTTTTATGACATGTAACTGAAGACCCACATGCTGCTTTGTATATTTTTGTCAAAAGAGAAAAAACCATCTTGTCGAGGACAGGAACTAAATTATATGCAGTATTTCTTTAGAATCCCATTCAGCATCTAAAATTGTTAGGTACAGAGAAGGCCCTCCATAAAAATTCGCTAAATTGAAACTAGGAGCAAATGTTAAGTCAAGATCAAACTCAGGAATAACAATGGCTATTAATAATCTTTTACCCAGAATTTAAATCCTTTCATAAGTATTGCCTGAAATCTTTTTATGTCAATAGTAGCATCTTTTACTGGTGGTAGGATGTCTGGGGTGAATATCACAGATCTGGTCCAAGTTGTTCCTGGGAGCTGGGGGTTAGGCAGTAGGAGAGAAAGAGATTTAACTCTTCCAAATACCTAGTGGATTAGGATCCCACAGGAAACTATTGAAAATGCAAATAGAGCGGGGGTGGTGGCGCACACCTGTAATCCCAGCACTCTGGGAGGCCAAGACTGGTGGATCACTTGAAGCCAGGAGTTCAAGACCAGCCTAGCCAACCTGGTGAAACCCTTGTCTCTACGAAAAATACAAAAATTAGCTGGGCGTCGTGAGGCCCACCCATAATCCTAGCTACTCGAAAGGCTGAGGCAGAGAATCATTTGAATCCGGGAGAGGAAGGCTGCAATGAGCTTTAATGGGGCCACTGCGCTCCAGCCTGGGCAACAGAGGGAGACTCTGTCTCAAAAAAAAAAAAAAATTTAAATGCAAATGTGATCATACCTTAAAATCAGCCAATAGCTTCCCATTATCTTTAGAGGAAAAGTCCAAAGTCCTTGAAGTGGTACCCGAGGACCTTCTGAATCTAGCTCTTGACTTCTTTTTAGCTCATGTCTCACAGCTCCCCAATGTACTACCACCACCTGAAGCATAAAGTTGAAGTTGCCCTTGGTTTGCAATGCTTTTCCATTTCCTTTTCCTCATTAATTTCCATTTATTCTTCAAGGCCCAGATCAGGCCTCAACTTCTCCAGAAATCCTTTTCAGACACCTCAATTCTGGATGAGTTGCCCTTCCTATATGCCCCTACTCTAACTTTGCTTATCTAAGTATACCACCTGTTGCATAGTATCATCGTTTTCTGTCTTCCTCACCTGTCCTACCATTTAGTAGGCTGTTTTTTAAATAAACTTTTTGTCTTAGTCCATTTGGGCTTCTATAACAGAACACCATAGACTGGGTAGCTTATAAACAACAAAAATTTATTTCTCATGGTTCTAGAGGGTGGGAAGTCCAAGAGCAAGGCACTGGCAGATTGGGTGTCTGTTGAGGGCCCTCTTCATACACAGCTGTCTTTCTGCTGTGTCCTCACATGGAAGAAGGAGCAAAGAAACTCTCTGGGACCTTCTTTATAAGAGTACTAATCTCATTCATGAGGCTTCCACCCTCATGACCTAATCACCTCCCAAAGGCCCCATTTCCTAATACCATATCATTGGGGATTAGGTTTCAACACATAAATTTGGGGGAGAGAGGTCACAAACATTTAATCTACAGCAGTTTTATAGTGGTTAAGAACATAAGCCCTGAAATAAGATTTCCTGGGTTAGTATTTCATCTCTGCCTCTCATGAGCTTTGAGACCTTAGGTCAAGTTATTTACCCTGTCTGTCCTTTATTTTACTCACATGTAACATTAAATGAATATTGTAGTACCCATACGGGTTGTTGTGGTAATTAAATGATGTAGTGCAATTAGATGCTTACCACAATGCAGAAAGAAAGTAGTTAGCTTGTGCATTTATTTGCTTATTTTTTATTTTTCTTTTCTCTTTGGAATGTAACCTCCAGGAGATATTGGAACTTGTCTCCTTGTTCATTGCTGTATCCCAAGCACCTAGAACAATACCTGTAATATTCTAGGAGCCCAGTGCATATTTGCAGACTATCTGTTACATGGATATATTGATAAATGGCATGTGAGTTAGTCATAGCATCTTCAAGCCACTGCAGGCCTGTCAATTTTCTTTTTACTTTAAAAAAAAAAAAAATTTATTTCCATGGGATTTGGGGGCAACAAGTGGTATTTGGTTATATGAGTAAGTTATTTAATAGTGATTTGTGAGATTTTGGTGTACCCATCACCCGAGCAGTATACACAGAACCCAATTTGTAGTCTTTTATCCCTCACCGCCTTCCCACCCTTTCCCTCTGAGTCCCCAAAGTCCATTGTATCATTCTTATGCCTTTGCGTCCTCATAGCTTAGCTCCCACTTATGAGTGAGAAAATATGATGGTTGGTTTTCCATTCCTGAGTTACTTCACTTAGAATACTAGTCTGTAGTTCCATCCAAGTTACTGCAAATGCCATTAATTCATTCCTTTTTATGGCTGAGTAGTATTCCATTGTGTGTGTGTGTGTGTGTGTGTGTGTGTATATATATATGTGTGTGTGTGTGTGTATATATATATATACACCACAATTCTTTATCCACTCTTTGATTGGTGGGCATATGGGGTGGTTTCATATTTTTACAATTGCGAATTGTGCTGCTATAAACATGCGTGTGCAAGTATCTTTTTCGTATAATGACTTCTTTTCCTCTGGGTAGATACCCAGTAGCGGGATCGCTGGATCAAATGGTAGTTCTACTGTTAGTTCTTAAAGGAATCTCCACACTGTTTTCCATAGTGATTGTACTAGTTTACATTCCCACCAGCCATGTAGAAGTGTTCCCTTTTCACTGCATCCATACCAACATCTATTATTTTTGATTTTTTTATTATGGCCATTCTTGCCGGAGTAAAGGTGGTATCACATTGTAGTTTTGATGTGCATTTCTCTGATCATTAGTGCTGCTGAGCAATTTTGCAAATGTTTGTTCAGCTCTGCCAATTTTCTACAGAAGTAGAAGTACTCTATCTTCCTGGTATGGTCCCACACATAGTAGATACTCAACAAATATTGGCGTCTTGTCCTTCCCATTGTCAGCCACAAGGTCTTGCATGAGAATGAAACCCTTTGGCAATATCCGTTTTGGAGTTTGGTGACAGTGACAAATATGAGTACAATTATCAGTAACTGCAATCTCCGTTTCAGACATGCACATATACAGACTTGCAATGAACAATGACAGTCAAAACAACTATTTCAAAACAACTCAAGCAAAGCAACTTCCTAGTTATCACTCATATCTCAACAGATATTAGAATCCAAATCTTTGTAGAGTTTCTATCCTCAAGCAGAAATTCATATTTTACAGTCACTGACATCATGATATAACAAATAGAGCTTGACATTTTCAATATGAGAAATTTATCGTGACTACTTTTTTCTGCAGAAGAAATTTTTAAAGCATCTCAAGTAAAGAGAGGATTATATGCCAAATTTTTTTTTTTTTTTTTTTTTTTTTTTTTGGTTCAAGGGCTATTTTTTACAAATAGAGTTTGGGGAACATTGCTAAATTCATCAAAGTTTGAACTTATTTTTGCTCAAGCTAACTGGAAATCTAGTGTATAGGAAAGAGTATTGAACAGTAGATAAGGAGGCTAGGTTTTACCCGTCAGTTTGCCCCTACCTGACTGTGTGGCCTTGAACAATGACTATCCTTCTCATTACAGGTGGAAGGGGACTATAGCAGGTGGTCTCCAAAGTCTCTGGAGACTTAACTAATGTGGTAATACTAACTTAAGAGCTGTGGCGGTAGGTGAAACGGGCTTTGAAAGCAAAGCGGTGCTTTGTTCCATTGCCTTGATGTCTTGGTTTTGTTTCAAATACACCATTTGATTTGTTTTAAAAGACTGCAAAAATCTCTAAAAAGGTTTGCTATGCTAAAAAGGATGTGAAATGTGTTATTTCTATGGTAGGGAAGGGGTACAAGAAGTGGTAGGTGGTGGGAGAAGATGGTGGCAGGATGGTTTTAAAAGGGTCTCGTGAAACAGGATGTGGATACCAGCTGTGTGATATTAAACAAATTCCTTCACCTCTCTCCCCATCTTCCAGCATTCTCATCTCTGTTGTAAGGATAATAGCCTTCCTCCAAACCTCACACACTTTTGGAGGAGCTCACTTTAAAAAAAAAAAAAAAAAAGCATGGAAATGTTTTGAAACAGTGAAATCTATAATGATAGGTTTCATAATTCTAACATCCACACCATCTGGTAAGGACAAATAACACTAGGTGACATGAATCGTATTCATAATTCAAATGTACAAAAAAATATAAACTTTCTACCACTAAACTTAATGTCTATTTTAAGCCTAGAAACTCAATCTCAGTCACTCTTGTGTTTCCTTCCTATGGAATACTGGGGGTTCACAGAGTCTCAGGGTGTAGATGTGGTAGGAGTCGCCTGGTTGCCAGGGTCATCTCTCCACACAGATGTCTGCTGGGGCGTCCACTTGCCCTCAGTTGTTGATCCACACAGGCTGCAAGTGACATCCTTTCTTTCTGTCCAACTGGCGCGTTTAGGCTCCACCCCCTCCCTGCTGTGTCTATGGTTCCTTGGAGGTGCACAGGCTCCCGTGAGGCTATCTACAGCCCCTCTTCCCATATTCTCTCTGAAGGCCCTCTGGGGTCTTCCTGTCCCTGGGCTCAGTCAGCTTTTCTCATCTGTCACTTCGTTCTAAGATCATCTCTAGGGCTAGCCAGGTATTAACAGGAAGGAAACACCTGTCCTCTGCTGTTTGGCCTCCCCACCCAGTCTGGGGAAATCCCTTCCAGTCCTCGAAGGAGCCGTGCTTCCCTTATAATATCCTTCTTCCCAAACATTTTGTTTTTCCTCAAAGCCCCGACAATTTCCCCTGAGGCCTGAGGTTTGGCTTGCTCACACTTCTCTCTCCCCTGCTTCCCACAGAATCACATCCTTCCTGAGATAATGAGCACACAATTGCCTGGATACCTGAAGGAATGGAGACAGCAGCAGAAAACACTGCAGAGAGGTGGAAACATCCGTTAATATTTTAAAATCCCATTACTGCTACCAACAATAATAATGGATGCATAGAAATAGATCTGGATTCGCTGAGCTTGAAACAGTCTATCTCACTCACACACAAAATAATTTCAGGTAATGAGGAAAAGAAAAGGAAAAAAAAATAACACATGGCCTCTGTAACTTGATTGCTTTTGAACCTTATTGGGTTTGTGGCAAACAGGGTGATTTTGGCACATGAGTCTCCTACCACTCACGTGCCTCTGAGCTCTCCTCTGAGGCCAGTCAGTGCCCAGAAGGGATGCATCTGTCTTAGCCCCTGGGTCAGCATTTTGGGTGCCAGCATTTGATACACCTGCTACAGTTGCTGATGAGAAAGTAGTCACCCTCCTCCACTCCACCCCTGCTGCCCAGGCCCTGCCACTCCTGCTAACCTGTCAAGCTACATTTTCAATTACTGGCTTTGAAAAATGTCCAGGTAGACTTATTAAATCAATGAATGCGATGAGCTGAACACAAGGCAATGGCAATTCTGTGGCCTCCCTTGGGATAACTGGAGAGTGCATGGGGTGTTGAAAATCCAAGCCTGAAAAATCATTGCTTTGAAGAAAGGGAGGCCAACGACCAAACTATTTCTTCCATTAAAATGCATGACATTTAAATAATGTCCCCGTTCTTCTCAGTGCCCATCAACCTTCGTTTTTTTATGCACTGAAAAGTCTAAATATTTATTAACTTCAATTCATAGGATTTATTATAGCTGCATTCAACTGGGGCACATACACATTTTTTAAGTACACGGCACTTTTTAAATAGCATCATTTAAAAATAATTAGGAAATAATTGCGATTGTATTCTAAAGATGTAAGATACCACCTAGTTTTAAAAAGTAACCAGAAAGAGTGTTCTTAAAGGAGCACCCATAATCAACAAGTTCACATTAGTTTGATCAGCTAGATACAGCTGGCATTTATTTCACATAGAAAAACAGTTCGCATGTGCGGAATCACCATCTGGACTCACTAAACTGCCCAGTGTTGTCAGAGGGAAAAAATAGGCTGGTTAGAAAGTCAGCTTGTGACTAACCACGTTCCAGACCACCTGGCCTTGCTCTGCTATGAGGTCAAAAGGCTGGTTTTGTGTTATCGTGGAAAGAGGTGAGATCCCAGCCAGACACTTGCCGCCTGCAAGGTCACCCAGGCGCCACCTTTTAGGATGGCTAGAGGAGATGTCAGGGATTGAAGGGGGTGGCGAGGAGGAGCTTTGTCCATCATCTCTATAAGCCGCTCTCCCTCATTGTTAACACAGACAATCGGAATTGCCATTTTCTCTGTTTTATCTGAAGTGCTATGAAACACCGCTTCAGCTTGCTCCTTCCAACAGATCCCTACATAGATGCTCTGGAACGGCCTCTTTGTGTTTATTAATGGAAATTTCCCACAATAACTGCAAGTGACTAAAAAGATGCTGTGTCTTTCATCCCTGTCTCCGTCATCATCACGCTTTCTTAACTAACATAATTTTTGAGAAATATTGGGAAAATGCCAACAAAGAAATATAATTTGAAATTCCACCATCCAGAGAAAATCACTTTTCCTAGGGAATAGAGACATCTTCCAACTTATGCAATTTATGCAATCATCAGTTTTTCAAAGGTCTTAAGCAAGTCGTATTTCATATACATTGAAATGCTTTCGATTTGCTTCTGCGGCTTTTTGTATCACCATTCATGGTGTTACCGTTCCTTTTAAAAATGATTTAAAAAAAAAAAAGACAAGGTCTTTAAAATTATTGAGCCACCCGTGTCTAGCCACCAACTTTGTACTGGGGTGGTGGATCTTTCCCTTTACGCCTTCAAATACACTCCTAGCCTCTGTCCTTATCAGCACTCTCCAGTTGTGATTAGAAGGCAGTAAAGGGGAAATGACACAAACAACATGGAATTAGCGTGGCTGACACACAGAGATCACAGCAGGTGACGGAGACAGGTGGGGACACAGTGAGGAGCATGGGAAAGGGGCTGTGGGGCTCTGAAATGTATTTCCCACGTTTAGCCTTGCACTGGATGTGCAAGTGTCCACATCTCTAAAATTAAATTATGTACCTTATGGAGCAATTTGCATAAAATGAATTCATATCTGTTGTGTGTTTCATAACCTGCGGTACATCTGTACATTTATAGATTTTAAAAAATAGTATATATCCTGCTTTGTAACATGTTTTTTATTGTTGGCACATGCCTCTTTATGTCCATAAATAAATACAGACATCATAATTGCCGATGACTACAAAACCCTCTGCTGTGTGTATCTTTAAGAATTATTTAAACAGTTTCCAGTGAGTGGATCTTCTGGATGTTTCCAGTTCGGCTCATAATAATGGACGCCTCTGGTTCCCGGGGTTGTGTTCTTTGACCTGCCTCTGGTTTCAGCCATAGCTGCAACGAACATTGTCCTGAGAGCTCAGCCTCACCTGGTACTGACAGCCCCATATGGAAAAGCCAGCACAGCGGCTTTTCCCTTTTCCGATGCTAAAGAGCCTTGAGGCAAAGCAGAGTCCCACCCCCACCCCCCACCCCCCACCCCCCACCCCCACCCCCACCCCCACCCCGGCTCCAAATAACCTTCAACCAGTGGGGACAGAACTGGTGAATAAATGCTCCAGGGGACCTTGTGAGTATTGCGCAAGAGGGCGCTGTGGATTTGAGTCCCGGCAGCCCAAGGCATCAGCGTCACTACATTTGCTTTTCCCTCTTCCCTACTCTCTCCCTCTTGCTTCCCAGGATCATCTTGGAAATAAACTACCTGTATCCAGACAAGTCCTAAGCTCTCCTGTTCTGAGCCAAGATGGGGACTATGATAAACAATGATATGGACAATATCCTCGAATGCACATCTCTGCCATGGATCTAGTTATTTCCTTAAGACAAATCTCTAGAAATGTTCGCTGCTGATTTAGTTATTTCCTTAAGATAAATCTCTAGAAGTGTTATTGCTGAGTCAAAGGGCATGGACTTTTAAAAACAAGCTCAAACAAGTGCTCTGTTTAACAGAGCTCCTAACTGTAAGGCGATTGATTTTGTTTTATTTGCCTTTGCCTATTCAATCCCAGAGCTATCATGAAGCTGTCTTCCAACAAGAAGCAAAGCGTTGATACTAACTTCCTGTAGTCTTTTAAGCCACCCTCTCCAGAGACCCCAGACATCCTTCCCCTTTGCTGTCCTGCAAACATGATGAATGGAATAACTGGAATGCACACCCACTGTCTCCCAAATAGACAGCTCACTTTATCATCTGGTAGTTATAAAGAATGAGTAGTAATATTGCTGTAGAAAAGACTACTTATGGGGAAAGTAAGAAATGAGAGAAACATTCACTCATAATTTAATCCACAAGGAATTAAAACCAACCAGAAGATAAAATGTCTGTTTCTCAATCAGTTCAATCCTTATATCACCAGTAGCACTAGAGCTCTTAATTATAGATAGCAAAGTCTCTGGATGTTATTTTTTAGCCAACATCAGTGGTAAGAGACGCATAAGGAACTGCTCAGAGTAGTACAGAAGGAACTCTAATGCGCAGGCGCGTCGGTGGGGCAGCAGCACATGTGCGTGATCTCGCTAAAGAGGGGACCCAGAAAGGGTGTCAGCTCCAAATATGGATTAGCCACAGCCTGTCCACGAGGGGGAATGGTGAGCATATGTTTGCAAGTATAATTTACAGAAACATATATGTGATTGTTTTTTAAAATAAGTGAACTATTTACAAATCTTCGCCAATGAACCTTTGTGACATCTCCTTTCAGGAAGTCTAATTTTAAAAGGTATATAAAACCCTTCTCCGGGCCAACACTTGCAGGTTCTGCCTGCTTGGATGGCTTCCCAAAAAAAGGAAAAAACAAACAAAACCAACCTTCCTTGGCTGTGTTTGCCATCAACATCAATAACTGCAGCAAAGGCATTCTGACTGCTGTTTATTCTGTCATAATTACTATCACCAAACTCGCATGATTACACTGTTAGTAATTTTGTTGATTATAAATAGCACTAATGCTATAATACATTAGCAAAGACACAGCATTATGGACACATGGTCCATACTCACTTGGAGAGTTGCACCTTTGAGGATGATTGTTTAAATCATCCTGGAAAGCATTATCCTTACATGGCCTTGGTTTCCAATCACTCCACTGAAGGTTTTCTTTAAACACTACCACCATTCTCCCTGCTCTATTTCTGTGGCCTTCTCAGATGTTCTTCACACAGTCTAGGCTGTGCTTTGTATTCAAAAGAGAATCCCTTGATAGTATATGGACCCAGTAATGTCCTAGTTTCTTGAATTTGCTAAAAGCAGGGGCATTAGATTGTGAAAGCCCACTAGAGCCATTTCTATTTTAACATCTTCCTTTTGGCAAGAGTCCTATTGAATGAATTCGTATAGTCTTGGGCCCTCCCTGTTTATTTAAAGATTTTCTTTTCTGAGGGAGGAGGACAAAGGGCACAATTAAGACTTTACTCAAAACACCCACACATCATAGAGGGAATCTACATTTACTGTTTAATTTTAGTTTTCAGAATTTATTACAAAGAGTCACCTGGATAAGAGAAATCCCCCCACAGAACAATGTCTTTCTGCCTTCCCCAAAGCACACTCCCTTTTCTGAGGAGTGATGCTTTCACTTAAAATGGTGTGTATTGATTAAAGCCAACATATTTCCTGTTTCTCAGCTGTCTGTCGGGTTCTTGGGAGCTTTTTTTTTTTTTTTTTTTTAACATAAACCTTTCTTTATTGATTCAGAACTAGAAAACATTTTAATGTAGTGGTAACATTTAGTCACAATGGGGAGTGTGCTTTTGGCAATTCCCTGGTTCATGGCATGAATGTCTGTGTATGTATGTGTGTATAGAAATTCATTAGACTCATTTGAAGGTGGTTTTTTAAAAAAAACACTAAAATATGTAAATATCCTGATGATTGAGAATACAGGTTGATATTTTATAATGTCATTTTCTGTTCGCATTCAGATACAGTTAACCCACATGTTGAAGTTTTCTAGTATAATAACAATTTCAACTGTTCTGTTGAATCATCTGTCCTGATTGGAGGCTACAGAAAAGATGTCATCTTAGGTAAGGACTGAAGGGTAAATGACTGTAAAACATGATTTAATAAGACACTGAATGTAAGAAAACCTTAGCCCAACTTTTACTTCAAAATTTCTATTGATTTGTTATATCAGGAAGAGTCTTAGAACAATTCTTTCGATTGTCCTCTAAATTTATTTCAAGTTAAATTCGTGTTCTCTCGAATCTTCTCACCATTCTCAGGCTATATGTAGACACCAAATGGATGCAAATAATGAAACATATTCTGTAACTAGCTGCCTTGTGTAGACCCAACTTAAAAGAAACAAAAAAAAAATGATGGATTTTTGGTACTGTGCTTTTATTTTTAAAGGATAAAAAGAATTCAGCCCCACTGTGGAACTTATCTGTAACATGAATTAATCTTCTTGACAAATAAAGTCAGTCCTCCTATTTTACTTGACCCTTCCCCAAAAGGAATATATAGCCTCCCAGATTACTACTGAACATTGTGAGTAGCAACAAACTTCAGATCCTTGCATATCTTAGTCTGTGTTGCAATAAAGTAAGCTTGTCCAGCTTGCGGCCCATGGGACTCATGAAGCTTAGGACAGCTTTGAATTCTACCTAGCACAAATTTGTAAACTTTCTCAAAACATTATGAGATTTTTTTTTTTTTTTTTTTGCAATTTTTTTTCGCTTATCAGCTATCATTCATGTATTTTATGTGTGGCCCAGGGAAGCCAAAAGATTGGAAACCCTTGAGAATACCCGAGGCCAGCTAATTTCTAAAGAAAATGGGTTTATTTGGCTTGCAGCTGTGTAGGCTGTACAAGAAGCATGGTGCTAGCATCTGCTTCCGGTAAGAGCTTCAGGAAGCTTCCAGTCATGGCAGAAGGGGAAGGGGAGCCAGTGTGTTACGTGGTGAGAGCAGAAGCGAGAAAGAGAGGAGAGAAGTGCCAGACTCTTTTCAATAACCAGATCTCACAGGAACTAAGAGTGAGAACTTAATCATGAGAAGGCCACTAAGCCATTCATGAGGGATCCATCCCATTGGCCCAAACACTTCCTACCAGACCCTACCTCCAACTTTGGGGATCCATTTTCAACATCAGATTTGGAGGGGACAAATACCCAAACTATATCATTGCAATGATTGTGACAAACATCAAGTGGAGAGAGTCTGACTTCATTTTCTTATAACTACTTTACATGAAAAGTCCTTTTATGAGGCCCAGAAATTTCTATGAAAAGTAAAACATACCCAGTGGCTCAAATGGCTGTGTGGGATTTTATGTTGAGGTATACCAGACCATGACATATTTCATATTTACTCTGATTTCATATTTACTGTAATTTCATATTTACTCTGATTGAAGATCTCATGACCTGACATAAGGATATTATATAGATTCAAATACTTTCAGAATTCTTATATGTTCCCAGAGAGAATGGGCAAAAAGCCTTCAGTTAGAGTCACATATTGCTTACTTTTTTTTCTTTTTAATTCTAGGACTGCTTGTTCCGAGTGAGGCTCATCTTCAAATCTGAATGACCACAAGGAGATTTGATTATACATGTGAACACCTCAGAAGGCACAGCCCGCCCAGAAGGCAGACAGGTCAGGCTGCTTTTTCTTCATTGGTTGGATTCAATCCTCTGGCGGCTCAGACATAACTTAAGCATGATTAAACTTTAGAAGAAGCTGCCAGGAAGACTGTGAAATCTTCATGCCCAAGGATCCCTAAAATTAGGAACGACAACCACTTGGCTCAGACAGTTTATGGAGGCAAAGGTTTGGATGGGATTAGAGATTTCTAAATGTGAGTTCGTGTCCTCTGCCAGACCACCTTACTTCCACCATTCCTCAACAAATCAAGAAAAACAGGAGTAAAGACATGCCTTTCCATAAGTTAAATCTATTGTTTTAATTCTATATTATATCTGCAGTACAACTTCTTTTGTTTGTAACACCATATTGTTGCTAGTAGCTGGAAATTAATTTTCACATGCCTCAGCTTAGAAAAATAAAAAGCAGCCCCGCATCAATCCCAATTTCCTTTTTAGTTTTAATGAGCCTTGAAATCCGAAATTCTGGAAACCATTGGTCTAGATAATCTTCATTCAACAAATATTCATTCGGCTGCCTGTTCTTATGTCATACAAAGGGAAAATCACTTTTTCCACAGGATTATTAAAATAATTAAATGAACTAATATTCATTGCACATGGCACCATGTTAAGTGCTTTACATATGCAAATTATTTTATTTAATTCTTGCAAAAACCCTAAGACAAAGACAACCAACAAAAGGCATGGAAGGTGGGATTCGTGCCAGGTCACCTCTGGCATAGGCTCCCATAATTAACCTAGTGTTTACTCTCCTCAGAAAATGACTGGTGTCTCCAGGGAGGTGGCATGATAGCAGAAACACATATTAAACGTTTTAATGTTTTGCTTTTTTCATGAAACCAAAGCTTGAGTGGTGGAATGGCTGGGCATAGTGATGAAAACAAACAAAAGGTGGACGATAGAAACATCCGTGGAATTTGTTGATGTGTGAAACACCTTCAATCAGTCAGAATTCAGAGTTAATCAGAGACCACTTGTTCAGAGGCCTAATCTTTCTGGCTCAGCAAGCCAATCATATTCCCTCTGTTTCACATGATGTCTGTTTTCCGCTCCCTGATTTGTGACAGCGATTCTGCATGTGCTGAAGAACTACAGGATATAAACAGGAATTAACAGCTAGACAACTAGCTATTGGCGATGGCTAATTATAGAATGGAAAAAAAATAATACTTTGCTTTGATTGAGCCACTTCAATCTGAATTTTGAATTCAAAATCAAGGGTAGGAATGTTATATGCCAAGGCCTCTTGGAGCTACCATCCTTAAAACACTAAGCCCCAAACTAAGTAAGCTGATACTATTTTTCACAGGTAGAATGAGAACCTCTCCTGCACATGAAAATTACTTTTTGCTCTTTTTATACAGAAACAGGACAGGGATCAGAAAGCCACTTTGGTTTAGGCACAACAAGGGAAGAAAATAACCTTTCAGTTATCAGAGTTAGTTCTCCCCCATTAGAGCGGAGTGATTACCCTGAAGATAGTCAATTAGCTCTTGCTATGGACTGAGTTGTGATTTTCCCTGCTACCAAAAAAAAATTCATATGTGGAAGCCCTAATGCGTAATGTGATGCTATTTGGAGATGTGGCCTTTGGAGATCATTAGATTTAGATGAGGTCATGACGGTGGGTCCCTCATGATGGAATTCGTTTCCTTATAGGAGGAGACAGACACTAGGGCTCACCGGCTCGTCCTCTCACTCCTACACATGAGAAGGCAGCCAGCTAACCCTTAAGCCAGGAAGAGGGCTCTCATCAGAACTTGGCCATGGTGGCATCCAGATCTTGAACCTCCAGACTCCAGGACTGTGAGAAAATAAGTGTGTTGTTTAAACTACCCAGTCTGTGGTGTTTCGTTGCGGCAGCCGCATAGCAAACACTCCCTATGCAAAATGAGCAGCAAATCTGTTCTCTCTCTTTTGAGTGCTCCTCTCCCACTGAACCAGCTCGTGCTGCAGGCCACACAGGACAGGAGCAATGATGCTCCTTGCTTGACCAAACTTTGGACTGTGAGCCGGTAACTCAATTGCAATGGAAAGGAGTTGTAGCCAGTACTTTTTATCTGCGGTTTGAAAAAGAAAAAGAAGCTTGACCCCAGGATACCTGAGTTTTTGAGGAGCAGAGTGGGGAAAGGTCTGCATTCATGAGGCGCTGGATGCCTGTTCCAATTCTGACCCAGTGGATAAATAGCTGCAGCTCAGCCGGTCAAGCAAGGAGCATCATCCCTCCTGTCTGGTGTGGCCTGCAGCATGGGACGGTTCAGTGGGAGGGGAGCAATCAAAAGAGAGATAACATATTTGCTGCTCATTTTGCATAGCGAGTCCTAAGGTGTTTTGCTTTTTCAATCAGAGAAAAAGAGAAGATATGTCCCCTTAGTTTATTGAGTTGTTATAATAGATAGAAATAAAGAAACAAAATGGCCTCTTTTTATATGAAAATTATCAACTCTGAGCCCTAGAAGTTCTCTTAGAGAGCCAATATGGCATGATGCTTAAGAACAGGGGCCTGGTACCTCACCACCTGGCGAGGCGCTCCAGCCCTGCCAATTTGCCAGCTGAGTAACATTAAGCAAATTCCCTTATCTTCACGTGCCTCATCTGTCAAATGGATGTAATGATAATGCCTTCTTTCAGGCGTTCTGGTATTAAGCATAAATAATTGAGAACTGCACCTTTCACAAAAGAATTTCTTGTTATCAGTTTTGGCCTGGATATTTTATAGAACAGGTTACCAAGACTCAGAAGTAAATTCCAGGAGGTTACAAAGCAACACAGTATCATTATTATTGCACACCATGTTAGGCTGACTAGCTGACCCTGATTTCCCAGGACTAGCCCCAGTTTTAGCATTGAAAGTCCTGCATTCTGGGAAAACTGGGAGGGTCACCCTACAACGATGAAGATAAAGTCACATGAAGTGGAATCAGCTGAATGAGGATCCAACCACAGCAGAGATATTCATTTGGAAGGGAGCAATGTCACTATGGAAGATACGACTCCAAATGCAGGCACCTGGTGTGAGACTGTGATAACAGTTAAGAAAGCATGTGTCGAGTTATGTGGGCCTATATACAACAAAGGTTCTCTAGAAATGTATTAGTTTGGTGTCAGGAATTTTCCAGACATGCCTTCTATCCTCTGGGGGAATTCCAGCAGTGCAGATGTGGTCTTTATGAACCTGGTCTCATAAGCTGCAGGTCTGTCCTGATATTTACAGAATAAAATTTTGACTAATCATCTAAGATTGCATTTGTAGAGCGTTTATCTCAAAGGAGCTCGGCGTTCTTGGCAGTCATTATTTAATTAATCCTCACACTGCCTCTGTGTGACATAGAGCAGGCAGGTGTAATTATCTCCGTTTTGCAGATTACATGACTTGGAGTTATGCCTGGTTATAAGGTGCCTTGGAAAGAGATGTTCCACTGTGATAACAGGTTTGATTTGGTTCTTATTCTTTCCAGTGAGTCTTAGACTTGATTTGACTCTAGGGAACCCTAAATGAACATCATAAATGGTATTCGCCACATCCATAGTTCATCTTTCTTTGCCTGTCACCTGATATATTTGGTCACCACGTTAAACAGCTTGTGTCTAACAGGCGGGAAACTCAGCCGTGACACTGTGATCAGTAGGTCAGGCCTCCAGAGGTCAGAATCAGCACTTATTCCGTTCCCTGCACTAAAGACGTTCATGTTATGCCTTTTTCTAAACTGCAGAGATCTTTACTGACTAAGCAATAGATGAATAAATGAGAAATGTCATAAAACTCAGTCCACACCATTGCCTCAAGAGCTGTAAATCCAAACAGGAATAGGATAAATGAGAAAATAAACATTGATTTCCCCATCAGAAGAGATGGGCTGAAAAAATGGTGACAAGAATAATGAGGTGACAAGAATAATGAGGTGACAAGAATAGCCAAAATACATTGAATTCTTAGGATACACCGAGCCCCATTCTAAGCATTTTATATGTATAAATTCATTGAATGCTCCCCAATATGTTAGGAATTCATATTTCAGATAAGGAAACTGAGGCACAGAGAAGTTAATTTGCTAAAGGTTACAGAGCTAACAAGTATCAGAGCTGGGATTTGAATCCAGGCATGTTGGCTTCAGTGATCTTGAAGTTAACCACTATGCTGTAGAGAAGGCAAAAATAAAATACTTCATCATCATCAGAGACATCTGGACTCCCATGTTCATTGCAGCACTGTTCCCAATAGCTACGATCTGGAAGCTACCTGAATGTCCATTGATGATGAATGGATAAAGAAGATGTGGTGTATATACACAATGGAATATTACTGAGCCTTAAAACAACAAGGGAATCCTGTCATCCAAGACAACATGGATGAGTGTGAAGGACGTGCTAAGTGAAATAAGCCACATACAGAAAGAAAAATACTAGATGATCTAATTTCTATAGAATAAAAAAGTCCAACTCATAGAAGCAGAGAGTGGAATAATAGTTGCCAGGGGGAATGGGGCAGGGGTGGAAAGATGGGGTCAAAGGGCTCAACATTTTAGGCAGGTTAAAGAAGTTCTGGAGCTCTGACATACAGCATGGCAACTATAGTTACTGTATTCTATACTAGAAATTTGCTAAGAGAGCAGATCTTACATGTTCTCACCACACACACAAAGGTAAGTAACTGTGGGAGGTGATGGATATATTAATTAGGTTGATGGTGGTAACCATTTTGTAATGTATACATATGTGAAAACATCACGTATGCCTTAAACACACAATTATTTGTCAGTTATACCTCAATAAAGCTGGAAAAAACAAAACACTTGAAAACATAATTTCCTCCTTATTAAATGAAACTCACATCCTGCCTAAATGACAAACCCAACAGTCTCTCATCCTTTGGTGCTCACCTGCTCTGACTGGTGGAGGTGAAAGTCTCATCTAACCTGAGACCAGGAGGAGTGACCCTACTGGGCACAGCAGCATGTTTGGCGATTAGAGGTTTTTTGTTTGTTTGTTTGTTTATTTTGTTTTGTTTTTGCTTTACCTAGTTTTCCAACATGTCATTCAGGCTAATTGGAAATCAACATACTTCTTCAATGCCAATGCCTCCAAATTTTTTTTTTTTTTTTTTTTTTTTTTTTTGATACAGAGTCTTGCTCTGCTGCCAAGCTGGAGTGCAGTGGTGCGATCTTGGCTCACTGCAACCTCCGCCTCCTGGGTTCAGGAGAGTCTCCTGCTTCAGCCTCCAGAGTAGCTGGGACTATAAGCATGCGCCACCATGCCCAGCTAACTTTTGTATATATATATTTTTTAATAGAGATGGGGTTTCACCATGTTGGGCAGAATGGTCTCAATCTCTTGACCTCGTGATCTGCCCACCTCAGCTTCCCGAAGTGCTGGGATGACAGGAGTGAGCCTCCGCGCCCGGCCAAAAGTTTATTATGTTTTGCTCACAGGGACACAAGCTTATCGTTTATTAAAACCACAGCTACAGCACCTCGGTTTGTCCATCACGCAAGTCAGGGGGAGGTGGGAGGCTAGTTCAGAGAGAAGAAAATATTTTGGAAGTGCTCAGATCATAAAGAGAAAAGTCTGTTTCATTTGGAACATTTTGAAAACAGTTCCGAAGGTTCAGAGCTGTCGCTCATGAGTCCCAGGTACACTCCAGGCTCAGGTCACCCCTACATGCATTTGCACCTCAGGGTCCAGGGCCTCGTGAGCACAGTGCACTGACAGATAACGAGAAGTGCACTGACATAAGTTCGTGCTCTGACAATCCTAAAATGTTACAGGGTGGTGGCCTCATCAGTGGTGGTCTTAAATCAAGCCCCATAGGCAATTCTAATCAGTAGATGCTTTTGTGAAACTTTGGAAGTTGCTTCTACTCTGCTGGGCAGTAACTTAGCACATTTCCACTTTAGCTTTACCTTTGGAACAAGCCAACGTAAGCTGGCATATCAATTGCCAATTTGGATATTACTCTCAGGCAGGAAAAAAAAAAACAATTGAGTGTTACCAACCTCCAATCTTATTTACGCTATCTTCACCTGCCTCAGGTTCCCTAGTGATTCTCCCACCTGCAACATATCCACCGATCTCACCCTCATGGCAGATCTCTCCCTAGACACAGGATCCTCCTGTCCTGACACAGAGCTCCTCTTCTTCCTGAGACTCTGCACAGGACTGAGATACTTCCAGACGCTGCCCACATCCCCATGGAATGCAGCAATTCCTCTGGGATCCTGGGGTCTTACCTTTCCCAAGGCCTGAAGTTAGTCATTCATTCAGCACTTGTTTGCATGTGCCAGACACTGTTGTAGGGATTGGAGATACTGCCGTGAACAAGATAGACGAAGTCCTTGCTTCCTACAGGCAAAAGGGAGATGGGCAATAAACAAAGTAAACAAGAATCACTTTAATTTCAGGAAGTGAAGACTGCTGTAAAGAAACATCAAGCAGGGGAAGGAGATACAGAGTGATGGAGATTGTGGGATTGGGGGAAGTTTTACCCCAAGCCCTAAATTGTTGGCTGGGATCCCATCACCTCAGAAGAAACACTGACCTCCCCTCCCTAATCCAGGTCGCAGTTTTTAGGACTGGCACAGTAAAAAATAAAATAAATTAAATTAAAAAAATAAAAATGCCAAGTCCCTAGTGAAAGAATTATTTAAAATTTCAAGATGGCGGCAGCAGAGCCTCAAACAAGCTCGGGGCCCTGTGCGCCCGCACACTGCCTCACCCATGATGCTGGTCCTGTCACACCTGCTGCCTTTGGAGGCCCTGCCTGAGACCCCACGGTGGGTTCAGCTCATCCCTCAGGGTGCCTGATGGCTTCGTTTGCTACCAGAGGTACTGCCTGTTTGTCCCTGAGATTGCTTGGCATTTGAACCCTGTGCCTGGGCCCCCCTTGCCCACCCTCCGTACCGACCTGCCAGAACCTCTCCTGGCAGCCAGGCCCACTTCCCAGGATTGTTCTACAGAGGGGCAGCTGCACTGGGGATCAGCAATTACCCCTGCTCACTCCGCCCCCTGCCCCTCCTCTCAATACCCAGGCTTTGGCCCCGCCCCATTCCCCCCTGCTGCTGCTTAGTCTTGTGATCAGCAGCAGGACTCCATCAATGCGGAAAACTGATGCTGGTATCTGGCCTTGTGTTCAGAACCCCTGGGCATCTTCTTCTAAGCACCACTTAGGGAGAATGCTCAAGGGATAGGCCACAAGGAGAATATGGCTGCAGGGAAATAGCCAGCCTCTCCATTCAAGAAGCACAGATTACTCGTTTACCAAAATGTAGCTGTTGCAAAGATGTAAGTGGGAATCCTTAGCCAGTGGTTTAAGCCATGAGGCATTTCAGCACCCAGGTTTAAATGCCAGGTGCGTCCCTTCATCCTGGCTGCGGCGTGAGATGAAGGGGAGGATATAACTGAATATGTGTTGTCGAATCAGCTTCTGTGACAAGAGAGATAACAAATGTGACTTAGAAGGTGAAAGGAATAGGCCTTGCAAATAGGACGCAGCGTGGCGCTTTCTTCCGTGGATGGAACGCAGAGCCGAGTCACGTGGAGACCATCCGGCTTGGTAAGCTGCTTTAGTGCATAGGAATGAAGGCGCGCGATAAGGACTCAAGCCTGGTACTCATTATTGTATGTCTAGGAAGAAGAGAACTGATACCCTTTCTAGTCTGGTAATGAAGGGAATTAAAAATGTGCTTTCAGAACTGTGTGGGCCCTTTTTTATTTTCTCTGGCCGTAGCAAAGAATATTCATTAACCCGGACCCATCTTTCCACCACATGAAAACTATGGGAAAAATATTTCTTAATATTTTAAACTGATACGACAAGCCTATTAAGCTAATCTGAGATGGTGGCCTATTATTTTGATAAAAGAAAATATGAAAGCATGCAACAGATCCTTAAACACACCTTTACCCAAGGGCATGGTTTCTCTCAGAATCAAGACAAGAGTCAACGCGGGAAGTGTAAGCTTGAAACCGTGGCGTGGATTCCTCCCAAAGGAGAAAATGGTGAGAGGATGATGCCAGCTGCGCCGCGGGAAAAAGAGTGGCTATGCGCTGGCCTGGCCCCTGCAGCCGCGCTCGGTTCCCTAATTCTATGTTCCTTCCTTCTCTCCATTTTCCTGTTCTGTTCTGTTTTTGTTTCGTGTATCTTGGCCACTTCTGGCTATGGTGTCCTTGACCTCGAATTTCTCTCGGTGTCCAATTTCATCTGTCTGGTTTTAGATTCCTTTCTGGGTGATAAGGGTCCCCGGGGCTTCTGCCCTGATCATCTGCAAACTTCAGAGCCGTCCAGCTCTGGAACTGAGCGTTCCTGGACAGCCTTGCCCAGAGCAGTGGGTTTCTATCTTTCCGGCAGGCAGCTCTGTTCCTTACCCTCTCCCCGTCTCCTCGTCCCTGCTTTGTTTGTGACTTGTCTGCTACCTCAGGTTCAGCTGCTACCAGACAAATATAGTTCATCATTGAACAAAAGCAGACACATTATTGGCTACTTTCCTGTCTCAGCCTTTCTAAATAATGATTTTTAAAAACGGCCTGGATTCTATGAGCAATATAAGTAGAAGTGTCTTGAAAACTGTAAAGCTCTGTGAAAACATTACCTATCATGTTCCATCTGAAGGAACCCTTCTGTAATGGCAGGTAGAAATGAAGCTTTCACAATAGGTATACATACTCACTTCAGGGTTTTGTTTTTGTTTTTCAAAAATACTCTTAAAATTCCAGTGCCACTTAATATTTGAAAGTTCCCCTTATCCATATTTGAATCATAGCTGTCTTAAAGAATTCTATTCACAGCACACGCCTATTGTATGAAATTACAAATTACCCTGGAGTCCTGATAATCCCTGACAGGCAAAGCTATGTGCTAACTAGAACTTTTCAGCCTTCTGGTAAAAAAAAATCTTCTCTAGGATAATGTCTACTGGTACCCAAAAGAGAGCCGTGATGCAGAGTCTCAGGGCATGTATGCAGGGAAACATATCTGTGAACCTTTAAAAACATCTCTCCAATACTCTGTTTCAATGATTTATCAATAACAAAATTTCCCAAATCTATTTGCTTATTCTGTCTTTATTGATCCAGAGTGATACATGATAACAACATAAGATTTAATTCTAAATCAAGGTTTATAGGCTCTTTAGTGATGGCATTAATTTGAAATAGGCCTATTATATCTAAAATACTTTATACGGTGCCCATGTTATTTATAGTCAATACCACATTGTTTGCTTAGCTTCTCCATGTTTATTCAACATTTTGTTAGACTCCTTTTTTTTTTTTTTTTTGAGACAGAGTTTCCCTCTGTCACCAGGCAGGAGTGCAGTGGCACAATCTCGGCTCACTGCAACCTCCGTCTCCTGGGTTCAAGCAATTCTCCTGCCTCAGGTTCCCGAGTACCTAGGACTACAGGCACGTACCAACACACCCAGCTAATTTTTGTATTTTTAGTAGAGACAGGGTTTCACCATGTTGGCCAGGATGGTCTCAATCTCTTGACCTTGTGATCCACCCACCTCGGCCTCCCAAAGTGCTGGGATTACAGGCGTAAGCCACTGTGCCCGGGCTCGTTAGACTCTTATAAGTACTTTAGGAAGGTCTGAGTAGAACAAATTGAAAAATATTTGGGAGTGCAATTTCATGTACCTATGTTTTCTTAAATATGCAGTAAGAATTATTTTAAGAAGATATTCATAGCCTTACAAGTATGATGTGAGCTAACAACTGAAGTTATTGCTAATAGTTAAATCAGTAAATGCATTCAAAATTAGGTCACACTCAACGTTCAGCAGTTGGTGCTATGTTACCTTTGTATTTGGTATAAGGTTTTTCACATCGCACTTAAGCTTGACATAAAATAAAAAGGTACATGTTAGAGAAAGAAGTCCACCAGATTTAATTGTCATTTGCAGCCCTAATTGCACATTAGAACCACCTGGGATGTTTCTAAAACTGTAAATACTCAGGCCCCATCTAAGACAAATTAATTCCAGTTCTCTAGGTCTGTGGTTCTCAAAGTGTGGGCCCTGGACCAGGTACTTCAACATTACCTGGGAACTTGTTAGAAATGCAAATTCTCAGGCCTACCCAGGCCTACTGAATCAGAACTCTGGGGCTAGAGATGGAGATGGGAATGGGGAATAGGCCCAGCCACCTGTATCTAACAAGCTCTCCAGGTGAGTTTGATGTAGAGTTTGAGAATTGCTGCTGCTCTGTCTACTTACATTTGTATTTTTTTTCACCTCCAATGATTAAAATATGCATCCAGGGTGGAGAATTATTAGGATAGTACTGCTCTATGGCTTCAGAGCATAAAACAGGAAAGAAATTGCTGGAACAGAAAGGCACATGAAACTTCTAACTATAGGGACCTGCCTCCTGCAAATAGAGCTCTGTGAAGAAACTGGTCAGTAATAGCTTGCTGAGGTCATGCTTAATGAATGGAACAGATGTGGCCACCTCCTTTGATGGGACATTACCAATGGCCCTGGCACCTAAGACCTGCTTCTCCCAGTCAGGATGCAGGTGACAAGAATCACTAGTCAGAGGATGCTTGACTCAACTGTAGGGTTAGACATCTTCAAGGCCTGCCTCTTTAGAGAGCATTTTAGACCAGATAGATGAATTTGGAATTTCACATACATAATAGTTTATATGAACCTCTACCTAATAAGTTTCATTGAAATAAATATTCCAAGTAATTATCTTTAAGAACATTCAGATAAATACATAATTATAACAAAGCAATAAATGCTTCCACTTCATCAAGCATCCAGATTGAATACAATAAATCATTTTCAACAATTATTTCAAAACTCATCGCCTCAGGAGTGAGTCTATAAGAGGCTGATAAGAGGCATGTGGAAAAATACTGATTTCAGTCAGTATTATAGCTAAGTTTTCTGCAATTAATTCCCCATACTAAATTCTTGGTAATTAAATGTATGTTTACAAAATGACCTATTTCATTTTCCCTATAGTTCAGTTGTTACAGTAAATGATAGTTAAAAGTTTACAAGTTCTACAAAAATAAATGAATGAATAAATGAGTAAATATATGTGTGTATAATGTATGTGTATCTATATATCTTCCTAGATGTCAAGAGAAATTTAAAATTATCTAGTATTTTTAAGCTTACTTGGGTACTTTAGGATTAAACGACTTTTCACTGAAATCACATTTTTCAGAAAGAAAGGAGGTCTTATATGTACACCCCGTAAAATATACTTCAAGAATTATTTACAATAGGCTGGGCACGGTGGCTCATGCCTGTAATCTCAGCACTTTGGGAGGCTGAGGTGGGTGGATCACTTGAGGTCAAGAGTTTGAGACCAGCCTGGCCAACATGGTGAAACCCCATCTCTACTAAAAATACAGTAATTAGCCAGAACCGGTAGTGGGTGCCGGTAATCCCAGCTACTTGGGAGGCTAAGACAGGAGAATCGCTTGGACCTAGGAGGCAGAGGTTACAGTGAGCTGAGATCATGCCACTGTACTCCAGCTTGGACAACAGAGCGAGACTCTGTCTCAAATAAATAAATAAATAAATAAATAAATAATTTAAAAGAATACTCAGAAAAAGAGTAAGAGGAAGAGGTATTAGATGCAAAGTCAGCTCACGGCAGTGTAGGACTCCTAAATGAACTTTCTCATTAGTCTTCAACCAGAAGGCTGCCCCTGCTGCGTGCCCTCACTGCATGTGGATAAGATTTCATTTAGAGCCATTTGTCATTCTACTTTGTGTTTGGAAAAGATATCACCCGATGCTTGAATCCTCTTCACTACGTCCCTATCCAGTTGTCTCCAACCTGTGCCGGATCACCTCCAGTCAGGTGAAACCACCCCCTCCTGACACCAAGGCTGCACACTATGATTGTTCTGAAAGTTAGAAAATTACTTTTTCATATTGACCCCTTTCTCTATCTTTCTATTGCCCGTATCTGTCTTGCTCTTAGCCCCTGGACACATGGACCATGTCTAATCCCTCCACAAATAGACTAACCCTTCACATGTTTGAAAACTGCTACCAAGATGATGAAATTCTACAGAGATAAATGTAAAGTTTTCCACTGGGGCCTAAGAAACACGCCGTATAAGTACACGATTGAAACAACATGACTCAGTCCACGTATTTTACCTCCAACTTATAGAAGAGGAAGCTGAGACTGAAAAACAAACTAGCACAGAGTTCGCAATGTTGGTCCTCCATGGGATAAAACTTGAGCTCAGGTCACAGTATACCAAATCTTGTTCTCTTTCCACCTTGTCTACAATGCCACACCTAGTCTGTTAAGGCTTTTTTTGTTTTTTGAAACAGAGTTTCACTCTTGTTGTCTAGGCTGGAGTGGTGCAATGGCACGATCTCGGCTCACTGTGACCTCTGCCTCCTGGGTTCCAGTGATTCTCCTGCCTCAGTCTCCCAAGTAGCTGGGATCATAGGCACATGCCACCGTGCCTGGCTAATTTTTATATTTTTAGTAGAGACAGGGTTTTACCATGTTGGCCAGGCTGGTCTCGAACTCCTGACCTCAGATGATTCACCCACCTCGGCCTCCCAAAGTGCTGGGATTACAGGCGTGAGCCACCGCACCTGGCCTGTTAAGACCTTTTAGAATTTCCACTTTAATATCCAGTTTATTTTCTTCCCATGCCAGCACACTCTATATGGTGAATTACATGCATCTTCCTTTGCATCCCTTATAAAGATGTTTAATTTAGTCTACAGTGTCCCATGGCATCATACATATTCAGATGTGCAAAAAGCATTTATTGAAGTGAAATGAGGGGTTATCTATCTTTCTGTTGACAATTTACTATCTATAAAAGCAACGAAGATTAATATAAGGAAAAGGAAAATTCTCTCAATCTAGAAATGTAATTCCCTATTTTCGAAAACAAATGTGATTTTACATAGCATGCAGTTGCTGGTGCCAAGGATATGTCTTAGTTCGTTTAAAACTTACATCACTTATTTTTTTTTTCCTAAAGATGTGAAGGCTTTAAATACAATTCTAACAAATGCTTAAATATTTTTGCATTTGTCTGTTTCTCTGATTAAACATGTTTCCTGACCAGTGTCTCTGCTTCCAATCTTTCCTCCAAATCTGTTTACAAACTCCTTCTAGACTAGTCTCCCTGCATAATTAAGTGAGTCCCCTAACCTCCAGAGTCAGTTGTATACTCCGTGGCATGGCTCAGGGCTGTGTGTTCTTGCAGACGCCATGTACATCCAACCAGACCGAGCTACATGCCCTTCTCCAAGACCACACCAACTTCTCCTGCCCTGTGCTTGCAATACTATTTCCACCATTCTGTAAAACTATGGAATTTGAGCAGTTCCTTATATGGCAAGATTTAAAGAATAAAGCATGGCTCGATCAGGACAGCAATGACATGAAAAACAAGTGTGTGGTGCTGAGGACCATTCCCTGTACTTGTTTTCTGAATTCACTCTTTTGACTAGATCAGCTTTGTTTGTTTTTCATTCCCTTCCCAACCATTTTTTTAAAATTTCCAAAAAATAATCTGGTTCTTCCCATGACTCCAAGCCCTGAAAGGAATGCATTTTCATTCCTGGTTAGTCCTCACGTAGGTAGGGGACTGGTACAGGACCGGCTTAGTGTCACTGATTTGCTCCAAGTTCAGCCTCATTGGTTGTCACTGGGAAAAACCTCCTGACCTGGCTTCTTAGGAACATTCTGTTCTGTCCTTGAGCCAAATGGTGATGCTGAGGAGAAGAATGAGGAAATAGTGAGAGCTAACTTCAAGTGGGAGCTTACTGTATGGCAGGCAGTGCTCTAAGCAACTTCCATGTACAGTCTTATTCCCCTTCTCTACAATCCTGAGAAGTGGGTACAGTCCCTGTGAGAAAACCAAGGCTCAGAGAAGTTAACTTACCCAAGGTCACAGAGCTAGGAAATGGGGGAACAGCACTTAAATCCATATAGTCTGATCCAAAGCACTGGCTTTTAAACCGCATGAAACATTGCCTACAAAGGAGGTTTGTAAACACCTACTTTGGGTGGATCTGAGCACACTAATTATTGTCCATTAGTACCAGGTAGATCTATCTTCAGTGCCAAAGAACTTTGGGGCTGAGTCTCCACGTTGATGTGCACAGAAGTAAACCATCTCATAGTGCTCAGATTTTGCTGTGATTCCTTAACCTAGGCGTATACTAGAACCACCTGGTGGGCTCTTCAGTTGCTCCTGCAAAATTAGAGATGCTCAACCCCAGAAATCCTGATTAAGTTGGTCGGAGGTGAGGCTCCAATATCTGTGGTGCCCAGTTGCCACAAGTGAGTGGACTAAGGCTTTACTTTATTGAGGAGGGGGCCACAGATCCACTCCTTAGAGTGCAGCGAGTCCACTGGAAGGGAAAGGGGGCACCAGGGCCTCCTACTCTCAAACTCCCGCCATGTTTCACATCCTATGGCTCTGCAGGCCCATAGGAGCAAAGAGAAGCCTGCAGAGGGTGTAGAGCTTCCAGCCAGTGTCGAAGTCTCTGAGGCATCCAAGGCCTTGGCAAAGGCCCAACAGGTGGTTGTCATTAGACTCTCCCCGGGGACATTCAGAGCAGATCCCTCAGCGAGCACAGCTTCTAAATTTGTCCTCCAGAATGATTAATCTGTTTAAGCAAATTCCTGGAGCATGATTAAGACGCTCTAATCAAGGAAGGAGATTGTTATGCAGCAGCCTCAGGCACTGATTTGGTGGAAGGAGCTCATGACCAAAAGGCCTCAATAACCTAGTGGAAACAGTGAAGGTGAGAGGGTGGGCTCGGCCAGGGAGACGGGGGAAGGCGGGCCACGGGGAGGCCGGGAATGTCAGAGGAGGAAAAGGCTGTGAAGGCAGAGGGGTCGACTGATAGAACGGCTGAGGGTCAAGGACAACGAGCCCTGAGGCCACACCTTCAGATGTGGGGGTTCTTTTAACGCAGTAGTAGTTAATAACCACAACCAGCAGTAGTGGTTGTGGAAGTGGCTGTTCTTTCAAAAGAAACAGCTCAAGGAAGGTGAGAATTGGCTCCTTGGGTCCCTGGGGGCTTCTGAGGCTGGAAAGAGTGTCAGGGACCCTTGGGGACTGTTAAAGAAATGGGTGGGGGATGCGGGCAGCTCTCCAGTGATGGACTGAGGTGGGTCCATGGCACCCACTCTGGCTGCTCACGCCTCTTCCCTGGGAAGTAGAGTTAGACAGCGATGCCCAGATGACATTTCTGGGCCCCTATTGAATGACACGAGTATATCCTCTCCCCGGGAACCCCCAAGTCCTAACAGCACAATGGCCTTTGCCTTGTCTCCATTTTGGCTGGGCACTGGGGCTACTGCTGCCATGCACGTGTTCTACTAGGGATATGCTGACGTTCCCGTGGTCCCAGGCCTCAAACTGCAATGACAGGTAGGAGCTCCTCCTCCCCTCCTCTGCGTGGGTCAGTGTGAACTGGAGAGTCAGGCCCACAGCACCTGCCCGCCCTTTCCTGGAGAAGGCTTGGGTATGAGGGGAGCAAAGGCTTGGGGGGCTGATGAGGGGAGACTGGGCAGAGCAGGCAGGGGTGGAGTGGGTGTGTTTGTCATTGCTCCTCTTCCCTGAGTCTCAGGTGCCATCTGCCCTCACTGCGTTCCCTTCCACTGTGCTGTGTCACTCTGTGCCTCTGGGTAACCGGCATCTGATCTCATGCATTTTTCCTCCTGCAAACCAGATGCCCCAGGGCAGGCGGAAGTCACTGATGACAACTCAGAGTTTCCCACTGGCTCTCTAATTTCTTCCCTAACCTGCCTGAGGCCCACGACATAAAGCATCCTTGCAACTCATGCTCTTAAAACAGAAACAGCTCATAGGGCTGTGTGGTCAGAATAGGGAGGATGGAGCATTCAAACCTCCCTTTGTCCTGGGGACTGGCGCTCCCTTACCCACAGACCTCAGCTGGCATACAGGGTCCCAGAGGCACAAATTAGGGCAAGTGAGGTGGGGACGTGACAGATACAGAGGCAAGTGTGAGACATAGAGTGTGGCACCTCTCAGAAACATTTGTTACCTCTTTCACCGGCTCGATGGCTCAGCTCCCAGTTAGTCAATTACTTTTCCTTTTGTGACATCAGAACCTAGTTTCCGAATTAGGGGCCAGGTTAAGCAGAGGGAAGTGGGCTCAAGTGTGTGAGGTCAGTGCCAAGAAGCTAGAGAAGAGCTTTCTAGGAATTCACGGGGAAGGGAGAAGGTACATTGCTCTGGAGAGAACCACGTCTTTCTCCAGAAGTGGAACCTCCATACTGTACCAAGGACAAATGCACGCCCTCTAAAGTGAAATTGGCGGGAGCAAGAATAGCAGCCGGTATCTTTCTACAATCCTTGCCTTTGTCACATCCTGCCGGAGTTCATCCCCCTCCTCCAATTCAAGTGCCTCTTTGAGTAGCCTGCACAGTCCTGATTCCTACTAAAGTGTTTTCTTAGGTTTGTTGACTAATATCGAAGACAGATTCGAACTCCCTAAAGAGTACAGCTATGGAACAATGTCAACAGCATTAATGCTCTACAAACACAAGATACGTTTAACTCAAATATTTAAATATAAATGTTCTGTTTTGGTACGGAGCGCAGATGAAGACACTCTGCTGCTTTTCACCGCTGAGAGCTAGTGAGAGATATCAACATCATTAAATAACACAAACATTTTCCCCTGGAAAAATCCACTGGGGTGCTCCGTGCTGACCCCGATTATTTTCTAAATTGGCTGTGTGTTGACTCCGCGCTTTGCTTGTTTGCTTTTTTCTCTCTCCAGTGGGACAGCTTGCCTCTTGAAGTATGTCTCTCTAACCCTGACAGGCTTCAAGTATGCTGTTGTCACTGGAAAGACACGGAGGTTGTGGGGGTGTGGGGGTCTGTCTGGTGGCAGAGCCTATGTGTGGCCTAGTCAGCAGGTTACAGCTCTGCCCTGCCCTTCAGGATGACAGCAGAGCCCCTCTCAAGGTCACAGCCAGTGTACTGAGACTGAGCAGAACATATGGTCCCTCCTTGGGAGCCTTTGATATTCTGGGCTGGAGTTGACTGATGAGTACCAAATTATATCATCCTTATTCTTCAGGTCAGACATACCAAATGAGGAGGACCGATGAAGACTTTTAGAGGCCTGAAAAAACTGGCTTCTCTCCAACCACGTATTTCAAAATAATATACTAAGACATGAAATAAGTCAAGGCTATTTCGGTGCCACCAGTGAATACATTCCATGCTGGATATCTTCTGTTTGCCATCCTGTTCCAGTCTTCACCTTTCTCCACCCTCCTCTGTGTCTTGTGGGCTGAATGAACAGACTCAGCTAGTTCCATTGCTCTCTAGCTTCCAGTTGAGTTTGGCCCCTGGGGGAGGGAGCAGGCACAGAGTGGTAGAGAGGAGAGTGACATCAATGTCACCATGGGCTGGCAGTGGCTCTCTGTTGCCCTGCCCACCCAGCACTGTGTCTCGAGGTTATGACCACCCTCCCAGGACCTTGATCCTTCGGGCCTAGGGAGAGAAGGTCCCAGGGCCACTGTCATCAATCCTAGGACCCTGCACTATCTTTTGTGGTTTCCCTACTATTCCTTGGTAAATAGTTCCTTTATGAAATGCAAATTTGCCCAATTCAATTGTACCATCTATTTCCTGCTGGGACTTAACTAATACAATACTGACAGGGTTCAGGACACACTACCCAAAAATATGGCACCTTGCATAGCGAATATTTTAAGCTGAAGGAATGTGAGAAAACTGCAGAAGCAGGAAGGCCACTCTTATCTTGCCCTGCCATTCTCCCCAGAAGCAGATCATAAAACCTAGGAAGGATTTCCTGGCCTTTCCCTGAAGCAGGTCATAGACTCTCATGAGAAAGGGTCTCTCCCCTCCTAGAGGAGAGAAACATCCTTATCTCTGGAGATCAAGGGTCACAGAGAAGAATCTGGACAAACAGGCCTTGGTAAGTGCCTCCCCACCCTGCCACCTACTGCAGTTTATTACCATTTAATCATATCCTTTTTGCCCTATCATATTTCTCCATGACTCTGCTCTTCATAAAATCTAGCATAAAACATACAGGTTTAGCCATTTGATATGGTTAGGCTTTGTGTCCTCACCCAAATCTCATCTTGAATTGTAATCCCCAGGTGTTGAGGGAGAGACCTGGTGGGAGGTGATTGGATCACGGGGGCATGATCCAATCATTGGATCATGATGTTTTTATGATTGTGAGAGAGTTCTCACAAGATCTGATTGTTTTATAAGTGTTTGGTATTTCCTCTCTTGCTCGCTTCTTCTCTCTCCTGCTGCCCTGTGAAGAGGTGCCTTCCACCATGATTGTAAGTTTCCTGAGCCCTCCCCAGCCATGCTGAACTGTGAGTCAATTAAACCTCTTTCCTTTATAAATTACCTAGTCTTGGGCAGTTCTTTATAGCAGTGTGAGAATGGACTAGTACACCATTTATCTGTGTCTTCATTTTCTTATAAAGGTTCCCATGTCAAACAAAATGTATACTATTTAATAAATAAGTTTGTATGCTTTTCTCTTGTTAATCTCTTCTCTTATAGGGGCCTGAGCCATGAACCTAGTGAGAAAGATATTTTTCCTCCCCTACTATGCCAAGATGCCAGATTTTGGAGTAGTGTGTACTGGACCCTGTCAATATTGCATTAGTCAAGTCCCAGCAGGAAATAGATGACACATTCAAATCAGGCACATGTCAACTTATTTCCAAAATGTTTCTTTTGGTGCCCCAGCCTTGCTGATGCTTTAAGAATATACTGAGAATTTGTCTTGGTAATCTAGTGCTTCAAGTGAGGGCCAGTTTGCAGTACAGAAGGACAGGTCTTGAACTTTCAAAACAAGAGCATCTGCCCTCTATTATTAAAACAGTGTAGATGTGCTCAAGGGCAGATGGCCATTGACAACCAGTGTAGGAGCCCAGGATGGGAATATTTAAAACAAAATAATCAGTACCTTTTTGATAAAAATTCAAAGAGTGATTATGGTTTCTAATTTAGTATTACTGAAGATCATAAACAATTTTATTACCAAAATCTAATTAAATAAAAATGATTTGGTTTCAGCACTGCCAGCTGAAACATTGTAAAGAACCTAAAACATTGTAGGGAAAATATGATTAAAGGATCAAATTTTGAAACTTTTGTGCTCACTTGGAAATCCATCTGTAAACTAAACATAAAATCCTAAGTCCCTCCACCAGCTGAGGGGGCTCCCTTGTGGCCAAGGGGAGCCCAGAAAAACATTAAGACCGAGTTCCCTGCCAAGACGGCACAGGAGGTCAGACACACCTCATTATATTCCCCTTGCATTTATGGTTTAGACACAACAACTGACCAGCATTCATGTGAAAATAGAGATCATAAGACGTAAAGAACAGACTATGGCAATAAGATACTAAATTATAAACAGGACCCAAGGCTATGCCGGGCAAGGGTTAAGTCACGCTCCCCCTACGCTTAAGGAATAAACTATGCTCTTCACTGCCACAAGGGTTTTCTTTTTCTCTGGCAGCTGAACAAGCACTGGCCTCGAGATAAGCAATATTAACACAATTTGCAGCTCACCATCAGATGCTGAGTAACTAGCCCCCTGTTCCACCAGCCATAACTAACAGCTTTGATTGGACAAGAGACTGATTTGAGTAATTTTTCAGTAACTGGTTTTGGCCACTTTACGGAGATTGTGCACTTGCGTGCCTTCATGTCCTGAGAAGACCTTCTGACATCTAGAGCCTAACATTTAAATGTGAAGTCTCCACCCCAAAGTGAACATGGATGTAACACGCATGTTTGTTCAATACCCATGTGTCAGGAGCATCTTCATGAATATTCATAACTCCTCCTGTAACCTGTTGAATAGGCATGCTTAACCAACCTGTTCAGCCTAAAGCTCTTACTCCAACCCCTCCTTTTTTGAAGTGCCTGTCTCTGGTCTCGGCTGGGGTCTCGCTTTCCAGCCTGTGGGATGGGATGGTCACCATGCAGGCTGTAACCCTAAGTCTCCCCTCTTTTTCTAAATTTACAAATTGTGTGGTTTTTTTTGTTTTGTTTTGTTTTGTTTCTTTTAACACATCCATGCTTTTTCTCTCTTTATGCCACGGTCTTTCTGCTTCCTGTAGAAGATAAACGAGTTACTCTACTGCCAACAGTGAAAGATGGGTTGGCCTGTGATAAACCTGATTCTGTGGGTCAGAAATAGATTTCAGATGGCTCGTCCTGATTCCAGGCTAATTAGTTATATCCTTTGAGAAGCCTCCTGGCTCCCTCAGGCAAAGGAACAACTCCCTTCACGGCATTCCTAAACCACTGAAAGCATTATTATTTTATATTGCAATGATCACATTTCTTGTCCTCTCAACAGATTGTGATTTTGTTGAGGGCGGAAGTAAGATCTTTCCCCGCTGTCTCCCGCATGAACATGACCTCTCCCCCAGTTTTCAGTGGGCTCAGTAGATGCTTGCTGAGTGAATGGATAAATGAATCTGTGTGAGAATGAAGATACACCACCTCTCAAAATAGATCCATCCTGCCCAGATTATGTTTTCAGTCCCTAATCAACGCAGTACAAGCAAACCCGCTATGAAATGGGTGTCCTACTAGTGGCAAAGTTCGTAAGTCATTTTTTTCTAAACCTGAAACACTGAAGTGGTTTAGTCAAACACAAGTCACAACTGCCTCCTTTTTGAACTGCATCAGGACTTTCTGATGAGTATACTTACGAATATATTATTTCATGTCTCAAACAAAGCTAGAGCACCTGTATAAAATGTGATGACTGTCCTCCAGAGACATTAATTTCCTTTCATTTTCATTTAGATACCATGTTTACCTTTTTTTTTTTTCTTGGTATATGAACCATTTCATGAAAAGAACAAGTTTACCAGTGATTTGTTTTTTCCTTTCGAAGTAGAGAATAAAGCCTTGTTGAGGCCCAAAGGAGGAAAATGCCATTTTTTTAAAACTTAGTTTACCTACTTTATTAAACAAAAAGAGGGCATTGAGAAAATTAGCATGGCTTTTTAGCAGCGCAGCTGTTCCTCTTTGGTGATATTCGAGCAGACACTTGGAGGAGGCTTTCTAATTTTTTTGTTGACTTAATAGACTTTATTTTTTAGAGTACTTTTAGATTTACAGAAAAATTGAGGAGAGAGGACAGAGAATACCCACATACCCCTCCTTTTTTCCAACTCCCTCCCACCTCCCCCACCAGCTTTCCCTATCATTAACATCTTGCATTAGTGTGGAACATTTGTCTTACAATTGGTGACCTAATATTGATACCTTATTATTCAGTAAAGTCTATAGTTTACATGAGAGTTCACTTTTTGTGTCACACATTGTGTGTGCTTTTTTTCTGTTTTTGTTTTGGTTTTGAGACACAGTCGCTCTATTGCCAGGCCAGAGCACAGTGGCACGATCTTGGCTCACGGCAACCTCTGCCTCCTGGGTTTAAGCGATTTGTGCCTCAGCCTCCCGAGTAGCTGGGATTGCAGGCATGCACCACCATGCCCGGCTAATTTTTTGGTACTTTTAGTAGAGAAGGGTTTTCACCATGTTGGCCAGGCTGGTCTTGAACTCCTGGCCTCGAGCGATCTGTCCTCCTTGGCCTCCCAAAGTGCTGGGATTACAGGTGTGAACCACCACAGCTGGCCTGTATGGTTTTTTTTTTTTTCCTGACAAATATATAACGTTATGTATCCACCATCATAGTATCACACAGAATAGTTTTTCTGCTCTAAAAATCCACTGTCCTTCACCTATTTACTCCTCCCTGAACCTGAATCGCTGGCCAATACCAATTCTTTTACTGTCTATATAGTTTTGCTTTTCCCAGAATATCATATACAGTAGTTTGAAGCATGTAGTATGCAGCCTTTTCAGATTGACTTCTTTCATCTAGCAATATGCCTTTAAATTCCTCCATGTCTTTTTGTGTCTTGATAGCTCACGTAACATTCAATTGTCTGGATGTATCACTGTTTCTTCATTCACCTCTTGAAGAATATCTTGGTTGCTTACAGTTTTGTCAATTATGAAAAAAGCTGCCGTAAGCATTCATGCACAGATTTTTTGTGTGTGGACATATGTCTCTGTTCACTTGGCTAAATATCTAGGGACATTTGCTGGATTGTATGGTAGGACTATGTTTAGCTTTGTAAGAGACAACCAAATTGTTCCAAAGTGGCCGTAGTGTTTTGCATTCCCACTAGCAATGAATGAGAGTTCCAGTTGTTCTACATCCTCTCCAGCATTTGATATCATCAGTGTATGGGATTTGGGCCATTCTAATAGGGACATAGTGGTATCTCATTGTTGTGGTAACTTAAAAGTCCCTAATGACATATCATGTGGAGTATCTTTTCATATACTTACTTACTATCTATAGATTCTCATTCCTGAGATGTCTATTCAGATCTTTTGCCCACTTTTTAATTGGATTGTTTCCTAATTGTTGAGTTTTAAGACTTCTTTGTATATTTGGGGTACAAGTGCTATATCAGATACATGTTTTGCACATATATTTTTTTCCCAGTCTATGGCTTCTCTTTTCATTCTCTTAAAGCTTTTTAATTTTTTTTTTTTTTTTTTTTTTTTTGAGACGGAGTCTCGCTCTGTCGCCCAGGCTGGAGTGCAGTGGCCGGATCTCAGCTCACTGCAAGCTCCGCCTCCCGGGTTCACGCCATTCTCCGGCCTCAGCCTCCCGAGTAGCTGGGAATACAGGCGCCCGCCACCTCGCCCGGCTATTTTGTATTTCTTAATAGAGACGGGGTTTCACCGTGTTAGCCAGGATGGTTTCGATCTCCTGACCTCGTGATCCGCCCGTCTCGGCCTCCCAAAGTGCTGGGATTACAGGCTTGAGCCACCGCGCCCGGCCAAAGCTTTTTAATTTTTTAACCATTATATTGGTATATAGCATTTTAGAGTTCACACAATTTGTTCAAATGTAATATAGCATCCCCAAATGACCCGTGGAGCTAGATGTTATTATGGCCACATTAGAGATATGTTGGCACTGCACTACCGAGTTGCTGCAGAGCTGTACAAACCAGTTCCCCTCCTCCCAGCCTGACTGACTCCTGGGGAATGTATGTTTGTTGCTTGTACTGGGCTGAGGGTTTGTATTAAGGAAGATCCTGATTTTCAGAGTGCCCAGTCCTCCCACCCCTATCACTTACATGAGGCTGATGCTCTCCATCTAGTGTTTAGCCGCCATCCTGGAGTGATTGTCCTCCAGCCCCCACTGGGGGCAGATACCTTGAGCCAAGAAATTTGAAAATTTTTTTCGGAGTCCAAGTGATTGTCCTGGAAACTCCTTCTCCTCCTTTGGCAGAAACAAAACAAACAATACCAAAGCAAAAAAAAATGAAACCCTATGAACTTGCCTCCGGAGTTGGTTCCTTCCAGTGGGTTCGTGGTCTTGCTGACTTCAAGAGCTGAGTCGCGGACCTTTGCGGTGAGTGTTACAGCTTTTTTTTTTTTTTTTTTTTTTTTTTTTTTTTTTTTTTGAGCTGAGTCTCCTCTGTCACCCTGGCTGGAGTGCAGTGGCGTGATCTCGGCTCACTGCAAGTTCCGCCTCCCAGGTTCATGCCATTCTCTTGCCTCAGCCTTTGGAATAGCTGGGACTACAGGTGCCCACCACCACACCCAGCTAATTTTTTGTATTTCCAGTAGAGATGGGGTTTCACCATGTTAGCTGGATGGTCTTGATCTCCTGACCTCGTGATCCACCCACCTCTGCCTCCCAAAGTGCTAGGAGTACAGGCGTGAGACACCACACCTGGTGGAGTGTCACAGCTCTTAAAGATGGCACAGACCCAAAGAGTGAGCAGCAGCAAGATTTACTGTGAAGGGTGAAAGAACAAAGCTTCCACAGGGTGGAGGGGAACCCAGCCAGTTGCTGCTGCTGGCTGGGGTGGCCAGCTTTTATTTCCTTATTTGTCCCCCCTGGTGTCCTGTTTCTGTCCTATCAGAATGCCCTTTTCTTAATCCTCCCCGTGACTGGTTACTTTTAGAATCCTGCTGATTGGTCCATTTTACAGAGCACTGATTGTTCTATTTCACAGAGTGGTGATTGGTCCATTTTACAGAGTGCTGATTGGTCCATTTTACAGAGCACTGATTGGTGCATTTTACAAACCTCTTGCTAGCTACAGTGCACTGATTGGTGTTTTTACAGAGTGCCAACTGGTGCATTTTATAAGCCTCTTGCTAGCTACAGAACGCTGATTGGTGCATTTTACAATCCCCTTGTAAGACAGAAAAGTTCTCCAAGTCCCCACTCGACCCAGGAAGTCCAGCTGGCTTCACCTCTCAAACTGACATACTGTATTTTGGCCCTGTTGTGAACACATTTACTAGGGGCTGCTGATCACCACCTTCAGAGTCTCAGCAGGAGGATAACAACCCCTGAAATTAATGGACCATTGAGACGCTGAATAAGCTTCTTCAGTGTGAGTATTACTAATGTAGCAAGAAATTATGATGACGATGCACTATGGATAATCCTAATGATATCTTCCATGCACAACCTCCACCTACTTGGATCCACCAACCTAAAGCAGCATTGGGGTCTCTGAGTTTTGCATCTTTCCAGAGTCTAGAGATTTGTCTTCTAGTTTTTGCTGAATTAAATAAAAACAGAGTTAACAATACAAAGACTTTCACGAAGTGGTTAATGGTGTGGGTGATGTCAATAAGTATTTGGCAGCATCTGCTAAGGATAATCTGAGAGGAACAATCAGGAATTGACAGCCCTTCTTTCAAAGCAAAATTGCCTGGTTCTGGTGATATCAGTCGTTATTGGCTTCCCTGCCTGCAAAAATGTCACACAGTAATTCCGATAGAGTTGCTTACACAAGTGGAAAAATCTGACTCCTTGATAACATGTTTCAGTTGCAAACCACTCTAATGACACTCAATGGTTTTCTAGTAAGAGAGAAATTTCCTCCAAACTCAAGAAGTTATCTGGGAACAGTGACCTTCTTCAGTCAGGTTATTTATGTTCATTGGGCTAATGGTTTTTGTCCAGTAATACATTTAAATTGCTTTCCATTTTACTGTTATGCTTCACTATCACATTTCAGAATGTCGCTTCCCTTCCTCTGTGCAGCTGGCAATTTTTCTCAAGTATGCGATGAGAGCATTGTCCTTTCGAAGTCATTTGAAATAGATCTGGTCTCAGCCATCTCAGGAGAATATTCTCTGGCTGATAATCATAGCCAAGTGGAATGTACAAATGAAGTGAAGCTGCCTAGCAGTTCCTTTCTCTCTGGTTTCCTGGAGGCCTTGTTGCAGGGCCACAGTGCACCTATTGATCTGGGAAGAAGCCAGACATTCAGCCTCTGATGATACCTAAGAAACAGTTCTCCAGCTCTGGTATAAGAAGTGCAAGGAGGTTGAGAGGAGACACTGTCTTCAAATGATTTACAAACTGAGTCACACATATCTGGCATGGATAAAGAAAAGGAGGTTCTGTAGAAGTGAACAGTTAGGTTTATCCAACCTTATAGAAGCAATTGCTCAGTAAAACCAGCAGCTTATGAGCAACGGAGGGGATAAACCCATATCCTTTATTTTGAGGGTTTTTTTCTTTTTTAGAGATAGGATCTTGCTTTGTCACCCAGGCTGGAGTGCAGTGGCAGGATCGTGGCTCACTGCAGCCTCAAACTCCAGGGCTTAAGCAATCCTCCTGCCTCAACTTCCCAAGTAGCCAGAACTACAGGCACATACAACCACACCTGGCTAATTTTTAAACATTTTTGTAGAGATGACGTGTCGCTTTATTGTCCAGGATGGTCTTGGATCCCTAGCCTCCAGTGATGTTCTAGCCTCAGCCTCCCAAAGCACTGGAATTATAGTTTTGAGCCACCACACCCAGCCTAAAACCCAGATTTTCTCAAAAATGGAAAAGGTAGATCAGTCTGTTGAGTGACTCTGAAGCAAGTATAATTCTGCGTAAACATCTGGAGTAATTAGTGCAACACAAGTGCTAAACAACAACAACAAAAAGCTGTATTTAAAAAAAAAAAGCAGAGGCAAAGGGGTGGGACAAGTGCCCGTTTCTTAGCCTTTGTGTGCTGGCAACACAAGGTCATTGTTTACATGACAATGGATCGCTTTTGTGTCTGATGCTCAAACCCAGAAGTGTGTATGTACATTGTAAGTTTAGAAGGTACAATTAAGAAAAGCTAATATGAGGTTAACATTCAAGTGAAAAAGTTTTAAACTCAAAATAAAATTGACTAGGACAAAAAATGAGGCACTGCGAAGTGTGAGTGGCGTTGTTCATCTGCAGCAGTTGAATCTTGGAAACTCTGGCTCTGTTCCAAAACCTGGAGAATTATGACACTGGCTAGTGCTCCTCAGCGGGGCAAGGTGGACTGTGGGGGAAAAACTGCTCTCTGCTGAGTGACTGGAGTATCTCTCAGCGTCCCGTCTGCTGTGGAATTTTGCCACTTGGTTGGTTCTGCCTTCCCTTTGAATGTGGGTGAAGCCCTGCTATTCCCTGAAAAATATTATTCATCAGTTAATTTATGACTTGCTTCATCTTGCCACCACTAATTACTGATGTTGCTGCTCTCTGAAGTAGGCTCAAAAGCTGAGACGGATTCTATCTAAAATAGAACTTTGGCTGAGGAGCAGGCGGTGGCGGTGGCAGGCTAGAATGTCACACAAAGGCAACTCGGAAAAGGAAAAGTGCACACCCGGACCAGAAAACCGTTTGTTTTGAAAGGAGACATATGGGCTGGGCGCAGTGGCTCACGCCTGTAATCCCAGCACTTTTGGGAGGCTGAGGCGGGGCGGATCACGAGGTCAAGAGATGGAAACTATCCTGGCCAACATGGTGAAATCCCGTTTCTACTAAAAATACAAAAACTAGCTGGGTGTGGTGGCGCGCGCCTGTAGTCCCAGCTACTGGGGAGGCTGAGGCTGGAAAATCTCGTGAACTCAGGAGGTGGAGGTTGCAGTGAACCGAAATCATGCCACTGCACTCCAGCCTGGCGACAGAGCAAGACTCTGTCTCAAAAAAAAAAAAAAAAAAAAAAAAAAAAAAAAGAAAATAAAAATAAAAAGTAAAAATAAAAGCATACGGAATATTGGATGTGTGGGCAGGGGAGTGAAAGAGGAAGCCAAAAAAGTAATTCACATGGATAAATGTCCATATGTAAAAGAAAATATCTTGGTCTGATTCCAATTTCAGTGTCCCAAGGAGGAATGTAGCATACTTATTAGGGTCAACCCCTATGCACTGTGGTTAGAATTTTAGGTGCCGTATCAGGTGGGCATGTGGAGGTGTCTGAAGACAAGCAGCCTGCCTGTTGCTCAGCCAGTCCTCTGTACACATTAGGTGCTTAGGAAATGTTGCTCCATATGTCACCAACTCGCTTAAAGTCAGATCTTTGAGAAGTGGGGAGAGGAAGTTCAAATTAAACCTTTGGTAACACAGATTTTATTGATTGAATCTTCAGGGGCCGCAGACAGGTGCCTGATGAACTTTAAATTAAACTCTAAATTTCTAAAACTTTGCTGCATACATACATAAATTACAGTGCAGCTTGCATACCTAAGAGAAATGGTTTTGCTTTTTTAAAAAGATGTTTTCAGAGTTAGAAGAAAGAATTCCTTTAACTACCAATCCCAGAAAAGGGGATTTTGATTTGGTCACACGAAGGTGAATGTTGAAAAAGTAGAAACGAAACTTTCCCTACTTCCAAAGGAAAAGTAATCCCGGAGAGTCCTGTAAGAATGGGTGCCTTCTGTAGTAAAGTCCTTTTTTAAGGATAAGGATTAGCAAGGGCTCACGTGCCCAATTTAGACCCAAAACGAAGTGGGGGCAGCACACATCAAAAATGAGAACCCTTTATAGCAGCTCCTTTTTGTTCCAGGAATCCTCCTAGAGCAAAGGATTTCTTGAGTCATTCCCTCAGCCATAAAAACCTTACCGCTATTCTCAGTGAAGAAAAAAGTAAAAAAGAAAGGGAAATCTAAAATAGCTCTGGTGGGCGCGGGGTGCCATCACTGTAGAAAAAAAATCAACGATTGAAAAAAATTAGATTTCAGCAGTATGTGAGAGCTAGAACTAAGGTGAGGAAAGAAGGGTATGGCAAAGGGAGAAGGAAGAGTTGGGGAATCACACTATCTGGCGACAGAACCACCTCCTTCCTGGGCCAAATGTTTGAGCTGTACTTCCTGACCTTAGTTTCCAAATATTCTCAGGCTATGTCAAGGCTGTAGCTGGTGCACTATCCAGTCCCACAGTGACATCAGTCCTGGAACCAGCCAGGGTGAGATGCTCCCTATCCTAAGCCACTCAGAAAGGAAATGTACATAGCATGATGGATCTCCCCCAAAGACTCTGATCACATATTTGTCAGTCTTGGAGCTCTGTGGCCTTGTCTCAGCAGTTCCTTTTTTCCTTGCGCTAAGATCTTTTCTGTGAGAAAAAGCTTTAAAAATAAAATTTTAAAGAACAGTAACATGTCCATTTTTTTTCTTAATGTCTTCAAAATGCAGATTATCGAGTTTCTCATGAGCTCTTAGTCATTTTCCCCTGACGGACTTCGATCCCCAACTTCATCTTACTGCATTTCAACAGACTGTCTCTAACCCCTGCTAGACTGTCTTCTTGGTACTTGCACAGAATAGACATCCAATGCAGATTTGCTGAATGGATTATTGTTATGGGTGCACGATATGAGCTGTGGGTAACAGAAAACTCTTCTGAAGTCAAAGCATGGGAGATGAAATAACTTTTCACGGGCTTTGAAACAGAGTAATGGAATGAAGAACTGTTTGTAAGCAATTTTATTCTAACAATACAGTTTTGATTTTGATTGACATACAATACAGGTTTTAATGCAGGTGAGGCTAGCATTTACATGTTAAATACTTCATATCCTATGTATTAAAAGGTTTAAGGTATTCAAGGATTCATGTGCAGAATATTGCTTTTAAATTTATTTTTAACACGCTACCAAATACCCAAGCCAAGATATATGGTATGGGAAAATTGAAAATATTAAATTTTATAAAACAATGTCTAAATTTTTCCAGTATTTATCTCAAGGATTATCTATCTTGACCTGGGAGAAACTTTTTTATTCTACAAATTTAGCTTTTCTATTAAATATATTTGAATAAATGCTTCAAAGTATATGGCAAATCATTACTTGTTTTTGTATCTATTATATTGCTTGTACATATTTTTTCAGGGCCTCATATGTTGATTTCTGGAGGATATAAATTTTATCTGAAGTTTAATTGGCCTTTTATAAGCACCATAGATAATGATGCCCAACAGTAGAAAAGATCAGGAAAAAATCATTGTACTTGACCGTATTTCTTGGACATATTTTCATGCTGGCTTTAAAACCATTCTAACTTCTAAACATAAGATATCCACAACCTATTTTATATAAACTTCCCCTTTTCCCCTTTCATCCTCTATCATCCTTAAGAGACTTTCAATCCTCACATTCTTCTCTTCTGACTCTCCTACATACAACCCTGCAACAAAATGACCTTTTGTAAAATTCCAAAGGGTAAGGAATCTCCAAGTGGGGTGAGCCAAACTATCATTTTATCTCTTCCAGAAAGAGATTTCATTTCATGCTTTAATTTTGGGCCAACTGACCTAGCATTTCAGATTTTTAAAACCTTTGGCAACTTGCCTTCCTGGGCTCATCTAAAATATTCTCTCTACCCCTCCAACAGATTTTTCTCTTGCAAGTCTACGGGAGAAAAAAAATGCAGTGGGAATAGTGTGGGAAGGAAAAGTGTAAGGACATACAGTTGACACAAATCTAAGTTTTAGCCTTTGGGCCTTTCGAGTCATTAGGTCATCTGGGGAAAAAAGAATCATAAACAACCCTCTCCACACAACCCCTAAAAAAAAGTCACCATAGAGAAGGGCTCTCTTTGATGAAGTAAGGTGAAAGTCTCTCGGGACACCGTGGATCAAAAAAAGGGTAAATACAGAGAGAGCAAATCTGAACAGTGTCTTCTAATTCCAGATGACTTTCACTTCAGCACTTCTGTAATCTGGGTTCATGGGTTCCTTTATGCTTTAGACAACATTTTTGGAGTCATGAGGAGAAAATATTTAAAAAATTAAAATCTGTGCGTACCAAAAAATTCACTTTTAAAGGCTTCTCTGATAATTTTCTCGGATGAAATATTTCTGGAATATGCCTATCTTCTGGGGTAGGTAAAAGGGAAAAAACAGAGGTGGAGGAAAAAACAGACACAGATAAAGGAAGGTGGGAAAATGTTATTTGTTGAAGCTAGATTATGTGCATATGGAGTTCAAAATACCTCTCTACTTTTGCATATACTGTATTTGAAAATTCCTATAATTTCAAAAAGGTAAAAAGGTTATAAACTATGATCCATAATTTTATCTTTAGTATAAATCCTTTTAAAATATGTATGAAATGGAGTCAGTATTATTAATTCTAGCTGTTGATTAGAACCACTTTGTTTTTCCTTGCAATAGGTTTTATGTTCTATTCAAAAGGATGGGTGCAATTGTGTAATACACATAGGACCATAAAACTACACTTATGTATATCCTGTCACTTTTTTTCCCAAGCGAATTTTACTCTTTGGTATGGTCCCCATGTTCCCTGTCTCTCTCTCTCTCTCTCACACACACACACACACCCCTTATTCTCAGCAATGGAAAGGAGGTGTGCTAGAGTATCTCGTATAATTCAATAGACAGGCTAATTTTATAGAAAAATCTTACATAGTGCTACATATAAGTTATGAGTTAATGGGTGCAAATTTTTACCTATTTTGAGTTTTCCATACCATCAAATCTCCTGAAACAGCTTATCTCTACAGCATCAAAGTTTATCTTGAATAGTTATACTCATCATATCTTTTGAATGTACTTAAAAAATGCTTAGAGTTGGAATTAAAATAATACAATCACTAATTACCATTTAATGGGCATTTATGCTACAGGCCCTATGACAGTATTTTCATATATACTGTCTTTCCTTCCCCACAGCAATGGTATGAGGAGGTATCATCACTATCAATACATCTGAATCAGGGAGGTTAAAAAAAACCCAATGGCAATGGGTAGAAGAACTGTCTGAATGCAAAGCCTATTTGTTGATAATTATACTGTGTGCATGCATGCGTATTGTTTCCAAAGGATTAAAAAAAAAACTTAGAAACACTGTATTCAGCAAATCTGAGGTGTGAGTTTATATTTAGGTAACACTCTTAATGAAATCGCTTCCACAGTTTTGTCCTAGCTGAGGGAAAGATGGTGTGTTCTGATCACTTGTCCCAGGAGGGCACCCCAGAAGCGTCCATCCCAAGTGGCGTATTGAAGCATATCCTCTTCTACTGGGCTGGTCACCACCCTACACTTTTGGAAAAACAACCCAGGCTGTCCAGGCAATGGCAAATCACAGGCAAACAGAGTTTAGGGGGACACATCATTCGATGTTCTAAAATAGTTGAAATATCTTACTTTTATTAATATTTTTCCTACTGTTTTTAGTGAAAATGGTACATTAAAAGGCACATACTCTATGGCCAGTAGTGTGAACATAAAGAAATATATTTGAATAATATCTTTAAAATATTTCAAAGTTTTATTAAATATTTTTATTCAGTTTTAAGATCACAGTTAAAGTACTTTAGCATGTTATACACATGACTTACATGTGCAATTTTTAGAAATATCAAATTAGGTATAAGATTTTGAAGAAAGAAATTATATAAATGTGTATATTGACTTTTACTACACATACATCTAAGAAAGCAATAATTCTGTTGTACCATTAAGTGGAAATCATTTATTACATGGCATGTTTACACCAACTCTAAAGAGAACCAAGCCAATTTCTGAAAGCAAAAAAAAAAAAAAAAACAAAAAAAAAAAAAACCATATGAGCGATTCAGTCATGCTGAAACTGTCAACAGACTTTAGACCTGGTGGTCAAATGAAGCTGTGGTTAATTTATGACATGTGAGTAAGCAATTCAAACCTATGAGAAGAGTTTATAATCTGGTATGTGGAGTCTCAGGTGATTTTCTTCTTTTTCTGACAAATTCCTGAGAGCAAGAGACTTGTTTAGTGCTAATGAAATGGAAAAAACATTGCTGAGCCAGTTGCTGAGCTCCAGATGGCAAACCTTCCCTACCCCCCGTTCCACGGCTCTTAGAGCTGAGGCACTCATGTGAGGAGTCAGGGGACGTGAGCCCACCCATCTGGGGGGCCACAGAGCAAAATCAGTGTTAATGCATGAACATGCATGTCTCTATGATTTAGGTTAGCGCTTGTGAGGTAAGATTTGCATTGTGGGTGGAAGAGTTTTGAGGCATTGAATTAGATCCTTGTTACTCAGTAACCAGCTCTGGCCCAAGTTATCAGGAAATCTTTGGAGGGAGTAGTAATGTTTACAATAACCAGTTCTGTGCATAAAAATCGATTTAAGGGCATGATCAGTTTTGACCGCTGACTGCAAAAAGAAAACAGCGGCCACAGAATTTTCAACCACAAGGTTTCCTCTCTCAGTTTAACAGTATAAATCATACCACCATAGATCAAATTTGGCCAGAAGAGGAACCTCTGTTTTTTGTTTTTTAAAAAAGATGCACATTTATATATTTGAAGGAAAGGGTAGCACATACAGATGAGGATTATGAGGAAGTCAAATACATTTGTCTTTTTATTCATGCTTGTTGTTTCTTTGTTCTGAAATATAAGGAAGATAAGGTCCTCAGTGAAATGAACAAAGTTGTTTAATATAGAGTATAATAAACTTAGCTATCACTTCCAAACGAAAGTAAAGCAGTCCATCAAACCCTGAATACTTCGCCAGACACATCTGGTAAGATGAACTGAACAACAGCTTCTTTTCAAATTGTAAGTATGCTGTTAGTCAATCTAAATCAGATAATTTTTAAAAATCCAAAACTCAAAACAAAATCCAAATCTAGTTCTTTGGGAATGCTTGTATAAACAAAAGCAACATCTAATTAACAATTAGTATACTTTTTATAAGGTGCAAAATAAGGAGCTATTTGGGAAAGCTAAGTTTTAATTTCTACCTAGCAGTCACTCTGAATACTTTATAGGTCAAATGTAACAATAGCATTTGCTTCTACTGCCCATTTTCAGCAATACATTGTTCTCTCTGGAGGAGGCGGTTTGTGAAGTCAAAACACTGCAGTGGAAAATAGTGGCACTGAAGGTAGAAGCAAAAAAGGACAAACTTTTGAAACAGGACTTACTGAAATGAACTTTTAAAGCCGAGGTAGCCCATTAGGATTGGCCTTACATGAGGGCTCTGTGGAGCAGTGCAATCGAAGGTGAATCTCCTCAACAGCATCACACCCCGCGACATCCCCTTTACAAATGATGGATCCAGGCCTCCCGCAATTTCCTTCCTTTTCCCAGACGAAGTGGTGGTGCTTCTCCTTTGCTGTGTGGAATGCCATCCTCCAGCCTCCAGCTGCTCATCTTCAGAACACTTACAATTCATACAGTAGTTTTAGCAGGCAGCATGGTCCCACTGCTTCACATTAATGTCAAATGCCAAACTTGGAACAGAGCTTTTTGGTATTTCCCCTCCCCTCCCCACCTTATAAACAAAACATGGCATTCAGTTTTCAGCTTACTCCTGTTCTGTAGCAATGTGTAATTAGCTTGAGACTTTACATAGGTGCAAACATTTCCATACATTGAGCCAAAGACTGCAGAGTGCAAACAAAATTTTATCTGACTTACAGTAGCATCTGACTTAATAAGAAAACAAAAGGATTTGAACACCTTGGATTCTAAATAACCAGACCAGTTCAGATGCTCCTTTTTGTTCATAGTGTTCCATCATTTTGTTTCTCCAGCAATTTTAGTGGCAGGAAGTATAATCACACTGCTAACGTTGGAATTATTTTAACACGCTTTGGGACACGGCATCGGGAGAAAGCTTGTCTGACAGAATTAAATAAATACATTTCTGATATTTGTGGGGAAAATGACTATCGGAATTACAACAGTAGAATTTATCTTTTAAAAGGGGTTTTAATGAATTAAGTTTTGATCTAAAATCTGGGAACTAACCTAATTTGGGGACAAGAACCTGTATTTCCAATGTGGCTGTGGGACATTTCTCTTTTTCCTGATCTCATATACAGTACCCAAACAAATAAAAACTTTAAGGATGTCTTACAGTATTTTTTCTTTCACTCAGCTTCTTAGAGCTGCAGCTTCAGTTACTATAATATACTCTACACACTTCAAAATTACATAGGAAATACCCAGAATAACTAAATAAATAAAAGGCTAAAGAAAACTGGAACAGTACTGCGTCTCCATCTGAGACGAAATCTTCTACTTCCAGCATCGCAGAGAAGGGCTAGGACAATTTTTTTTTTTTCCAAAAGATTTATATACAGGCTTGAATCCAGCAATTAAGGTTAAAAGCATAAATATTGATAATTTCAACTAAATTCAGAATGGTTTCAGAAAGATATGATACAACAATTTAGAATAAAACAAAGCAGAAGAGCATCATATTTTGGTTTGCTTGAGATATATATAAGGTGCAACAACTTCTTCTCTTGAGGATGCTGTGGGACAAATGTTAGTGTAGATGGTATCTGCTGGCAGATTAAAGTACACACTATAGCAATATGATTTTCCAAAATAAAAAAGAACGAGAGAAATGAAATGAAAATGATAACGAGGGGTGGGGAGGAGAGCACTACATATTGGTCTGAAATATTTGTGCTAACAAATGTTGTTACCAGAAAATAACAACACTCCTCTCCAGCAGATTCAGGGCACAAGAAGCACAATTACTGAAATCAAGACTTTACTCAGAGAATCGACAAGGTGAGTCTAAGGAACTATAAAGCTTTGCAGGATTTCTGCTACTCTCGGTGCCTAACCGCTTAAAAATTAAGCATTTCTACAAAAAGGTTTGTTTTAAAGTATCTGAAAACAGTCATCTCCAGTAAGTTGCCCTCCCACCCCCAACCCTGCCTAAGGGAAAAGCCACTGAGGTTTAGGAAAAGCAGATCAAGTAAGATATTAATCACATAGAAAAAAGTAATCTTTTGTTTTGCTTTTTTTTTTTAAAAAAAGGTCCCATGAATATACAGCAGTCTCTTAAGGAACTCTAGTGAAATGTAATTGGAGGACTGAAGGAGGGTGCTCTGGCAAAAATAGATCTATTCTAACGTGTTCTATAGAATAACAAGTACCATTGTCAAGGTGCATGTTCTGCACCATACAATTTTTGTTGTTGGTTTTTTGTTTTGGATTTTAGCTAATTATAATCTTCAAATCACTGCTAGCGAGTGGTCCAAAACTCCAACAGCCACCAACATCGGGACCCGGCAATTTCCAACATTCACTTTTTGTTTTGAAATTTAGAAAATATTAATAAAACAGCATCATAGTAAAAATATTATGCTAAAGTCTGGAACTGCTCACTTGATTTATTCCTATATGAATGTGGTTAAGCTGTAACTTCTGATTAACCTTTTACTAATTCCTTCTTCCTCCATCCCCACCAGGAATATGCATTTTTGAGTAATCATTCCGATGCTTTGCTACCCTCTTTACCTGCTTTGGAAAAAAAAAAGACGAAAAACCTCTATATTTTTTTCAATCCTGTTAGTATGTTGTACATATTTTCCAGCACCGGAACTGAAGTAATATCTACAACCATGAGAAGCTAAGCCTAGTATGAATAGAGTCATTTTTTGTATGGCTATTAAGTCAAATTACAATTAGAAAAAAAATCATTACAATTCAGTCAAGTATAAATAAGAAAGCTAGATAAAACCATGTAAACTGTCACCATTTAGAGATCTAATTCAAAAGCTTCAAACTCGAACTAGCACTGTCAAAATTCCGCCAGTTTGAAAACCATTAAAAATTATTGCTGGAATCCAATAATTAAAATTTGGTAGTTTGTGCTGTGACGCAAGAGTGGGGAAATACTTTGTGCTATAGAACAAATACCCTGTAAAATCTGTAGCCTCAGACTAATTTTGATTTATCACTTTGCATCTGTTGCTAGGAAACAAGACACTGTGAACATCAGGTGGTTAAGTCAATATGTTGAATGTTCTAAGCCAGTTAATCCACTTGGCGCTGGCGTATGTATCGTTGGTTTTATGTTCAAAAGCAACAAAACACAAAAAGGAAACAGAGACTTGCAGGTGGATCTATGACTGAGAGTCCCACTCTGGTCAGGCATACCTCCCTCATCATTGACTCAATACCTCCTAAACACCACAAACTCAAAATGGCTCTAAAAACCTGCAGTGCCAATTAGGCTGTGCATAGCAATTGCAACCCGTCCAGTCAATCTGTGATGGATGTAAAAGGTCTGTAGTTCCAAGTCCACATGAAGTAAGTGTCTTCAATGTGTTTAGAATAGTGAAGTAATACTAAGGTCACTTCTGAATAATATTTTTGTCTTTTTTTTTTTGTTTGTATGAACAATCCATTGGTCACCTAGACCCCTGTGTAAAAATAAAAGAATCCTCAAGGCATGAAAACATCAGTAATCTGTAATCTGCAGGACTCTTCCCCTGTCTGGGAAAATATTTGCCACAATTTGCCTCAAGCAAATTCTTCTTGGTCACTCAAGGCTAAGAAAAAAATTCAGATAGTAAGAGTTGTAATTTTCTCTCTCTCTCTCTCTCTCTCTTTTTTTTTTTTTTTTTTGCCAGCAAACTACCATTCTGGTGGCAAATATAAAAGTGCAGAATATATGGACCACGAGGCCGAGCATACACCACTAACAATGGTACATCTGCCTGCCCAGGCTGCTTGGGAGTCTCTGGAACAGGCTTTTTAATATTTATTCTACAATATAAATGTAGGTATAACCTATTATATAAACCATCTTAGAACTTAAATCTCCATGTACAAAAAAGACTAAGAATATCTAATAATAACTAGTGCAGTGCGTCAGTTTTTGTTTTTTTGTTTTGTTTTGTTTTGAAAGAATAACTAGGTAATATATGAAACTAGTTTCACACTCTCTGGTTGGTAAAAGAGATGCTGGATGAGCTACAGTAAAGGCAGCCTTTTACCAAGTTACCACCTATTACCGTCAAAAGCCTTCAATAGAAAGCAAAGCTCCAGGACCATTCTGTTTCTGCTCAATATCAGACAGATAACCTTACCCTCAAATATTCTGGGTTATGAGAGAACAAAGTGGCCCAGGATGCTAACTTCTGCTTCAAGTGAATCTGGGCCGTGTGGGGCAACAAGCACTTGTTTGCAGTCTATATTTTCCACCACTTGGACTCACTAGCATCCCTCGGTAAAGACAAGGCTAGGATAGTAGGTAAAGCACAATGTTTTACAATGAAAGTGCGCTTCACTGGTCAGCGCAGGAAATAAGTACAGGAGCCTGTGGCATTTCTTTTGGCTGTCCATCATGGGTGAGCGGAGTTGACCTCTGACCTCTGTAAAATAAAAGGAAGAAAACAGTCACTTATTCAGCATATGTTATTAGAGACAGGAGAGGATGATGAATAACAGATATGTTCCAATATCTTGTTTAACAGTTACTGCTGTTACTTACGTCATTTGATGAAAACTGTTTTTGCTTTAGAGTTTTTCTTTTCTGTCCCTTTCCTTATTTTTTTTCCCCTTCCTCCTTCCCATTCTGTCTCCCTTCCCAAGATTTCATATCTGAATTCCCCTCATACAACTCAACAGCATATCCTCTGACCTCAAACAACTAACCACTTCCATTTGGAAGAGATGAAATTTTAAGTACCAACTAACCACTTCCATTTGGAAGAGATGAAATTTAAAAACAGATTTGGGGCAACTCTTTAAGAAGTGGGAAAATTTCAATCAAGGACTGGGGTTCTGGGACAATAACTTCCCTGTTGATCCATTGATATTAAAAATGACACATTCCTTTTCTTGACTTGCCTGAAGGGAAAGTTCTCCTATAGTAATTTGTAACCTTCAGGTAATATAGTGATAATAAAAGCAATGAGTCTGGAAGAGAAGCAGAGATGGACTGTGACTCAAAAAAAAAAAATTAATGAAGAAACAATAAACAATAAAACTCTCTGAACTCACATGCACATGGACAGAGAGTGTTTAGAGGAAGAAAACAAGTACTGATGCTGGATTTTAGATTTTAACAAAATCTACCCTAGTTGGGCCAAAATCAACACACATGGAGGGAGAACTCCAGACAGGACTAGAAAATTCATGGAAATTTCCATCATTTGGATAGAACCTAGGCCAAACATAGCTGATTTTTCATTCAGCTTTTGTATAATTAGTAGTAAAAATACAATTTACTTCATGGTTATGAGAAAACTATCCAAAATTCTTGGTAATTTCTACAGAGCTTCTCATTCTAAAAAGAGAGGACTGGGCACTTCCTTGACATTTTCCAACAGGCCTACCAATCCTAGAAAATGCACACTCGCTGCTCTGCAACCTACAATGGTCTGTAGTGCATAACACTGCACTGAAAATATGTGATGTATCAGCAATGTTTTCATTGGGTTGACCTTTCAATATCGTATCTTCTTCAGAGTACACAGAACAAAAGGAGCTATTTCAAGATTTAGCTTATGCCTGCTCTATAACTACACTCAAGTTTCTCTTGATGCACAAAAAAGAAAAATAATGTAGACAAATGACAACATTTGGGGGTTTCAGAATGAAATGATCACTTAATAGCCCAAGATATTTAGGATTTTAGAAAAGCAAAACATTTTAGAATCAAACCTCTGGATTAAGCTATTCACATGTGGATGTTATAGATACCACCTGTTCAATATGTTCACCTCTTTGTTCAAGAAAGATGAAATTAAAATGCTACTTTTTACTTTTAAGATATTAAAAGATCCAAAAGAATTTTAATAAGTATTAAAAAAGGAAAAGAAACAAAAGTAAAAGACGAAAAGTGCAATGTAAAAAAAGATGGCAAGAAAGAGAGAGAAATTGGGGTGAAAGCCCAGCTAAATCAATGGAAAAAGGAAAGAAGTCAGAATCACAGTGGGAGAGCACGACGTGCTGCAACTGATGATTCTAGCTCCCAGAGGAAGGGTCAGGTGAGATTCTTCATGATTTTCTCTGACATGACTGACGCTTTCCTTTGGCAGTACGTGAGATATGGAGTTCAAATCTTGACTTGGGCACAAATTGGCTGTGTGCTCTTGGCAAGTTAATTAACAGTCATTAAAATGGGAATAAAAAGGCCCACTTGGGAGGGCTAATTTAACTTCTAGTAAATAAACTGGTCTCTTCACAAAGGTTTGCTACAATTCTCTATTTTGTGCATTTTGTAAAACTGTCTAAGTTAGGTTTCTGAACCTAATGTTAGATTTTTTCATGGCATGAGTGCAGGTAATATATTTCCACCCCTAACTCCAACCGGCCACCCTTTAAACTATGAACCCAGTTAATGCTGAAGTAATGCTTAATTCATTGGTATGCAACCCAGGTTCAATTACAGTAAGCCTACAGGTAGAAGCCTGGGGGTAGATCTGCTTTAACAGGTAAGGGCTCAAGTTACAGCTAAGACTCTCCAGGGTGATCTGTCCTTCTAGCTATTAAGAACACTAACCATTTATTAGGTTGATGGTAAAATTCTAGTAATCATTACCATTCTTTCTAATGGAAGGTTAAAAAAAAAAGAAAGAACCTTTACTCACATTATTTTTCTATACCTGCTATCTAACTTAGGCAGTCATACTTCAGAGACTATCTCATTTATTCATTCACCCACTCATGTGTTCACTTATCAATTGCTGTAACAGGAACTCAGCAAGCTGGTAACACAGAGAATAAAACCACTGTTTTGCTTTCAAAACATACTGAAAGTAGACAGAAGCATTGACAAATCAATACATCCCAATGTGGTCTGAGAGAAGCGTGAGTACAGCACGCAGGAACAACAAGAAGCACACAGCCTAGGGCATCAGGAGGACTGAGAGAAGAGGACCGGGGACTAGGGTGGGGAGGAGGAGAGCAGTTGACCTGATCAGAGGATGTACAAGGCAAGAGCTTGGCGTATCTGGAAAGGGGTAAGTGATTCCACATAACTGCAGGGTAGAGAGTGTGGAGGGCGGGGACAATGAGATTGGAAGGGTTTGCTGTGGCTTTCTGCTAATGCAAATTGGGAAACATGGAGGGCTGGTTAACAGAGCAATGGTGTGACCATGCTTAGAATGCAGGCAGCAGCCAAGATGCTTATGTGGTAGCCTTTCCTACCCCTGAATTATTATCCCCCACTCCATTCTTAAAGATTCCCTCTTATTTCCACAATTCACAGAGACACTTAATAACATTCAGGCAGATATTTTAAGTTCTCACTGAATGTGTATGTGTTTGTCCTCTACTTTTTTTTTTTTTTTTTGAGACAGGTGTTTTGTTCTTTTTGCCCAGGCTGGAGTACAATGGCGTGATCTCGGCTCACCACAACCTCTGCCTCCCAGGTTCAAGCAATTCTGCCTCAGCCTCCCGAGTAGCTGGGATTACAGGCATGCACCACCACGCCTGGCTAATTGTTTTATATTTTTAGTAGATACGGGGTTTCTCCATGTTGGTCAGGCTGGTCTTGAACTCCTGACCTCAGGTGATCCGCCCGCCTCGGCCTCCCAAAGTGCTGGAATTTACAGGCGTGAGCCACCAAGCCTGGCCTGTCCTCTATTCTTGACTGTACAACTCCACGAGTAGAGTAGTATCTGTGCATTGTCTCCCTCAGAGACCTTAGTGAATTTTAACAATGTCTGTCAGCATTCACTTGCTATTAGGAACTTGCAGTGTACACATAAAAAGGAATTTGACTTCTTGGAAATATCTAGAGACTATTTGCGAGGAAGTACTCAAACTGTAATATGACAGATAAATAGCAAGAAGCAAACTAAGCTCACGTCAGGGACTCCAGGTTTATCTGGATGTGAAAAAGGAGCATGGGTCCTATAGCTGGCTACACCAGCTGCACTGGGTTGTGAGCTCTTTTGTACTGAAGACTGAAAGTCTAAGAAAGCAGCTCATCCATGGGTAATCCACTTTGAATAGGAATATAAAATACCTGAATTTACAATAGGCTTTTTTGCCTTCCCAAAGGATCCATTAAGTAGCAGAATACCCAATTATACACTTAGAACTTAATATACTTTCTGTGGGGCTTCGCTGAGTTCAAAAGGTTTTCACATCTATGATCTCGTCTGATGCTTACAACTTCGTAATTCTTTGGGGATATCATTATGCTCAATGTAAAGTGAGAAACTAAAGTCCAGAGAAAAAAGTTACTTTGTAGGAAATCACAGAAGAGTTGAAGCAAAATCCAGGCCTCTGGCTGCATGAGTCAGATCCCAAGATGCTCTTTCCCCTGAACTGCACTGTCTTCTGATGGCTGGTGATGGCACCAACACCATCACCAATAAGGGGCGTTCCACACACCAGCACTGGGATGCTAGAGTTACCCCACATAGCATCTCTATGAAATGTGTGCCACCTGCCCCTGCTTTTTTAGAGGAAAAAACCAAGTGTAGAGAGGTTAATAATCTTGGTCAAGATCTTTTGGTTTGCAGGTGATGGAGCTAGGACTCAAACCTCAGTCTGCAATGAGACTCCAAAGCTCACTGGTCAGATAATACTGCTTCCCTGCTCCCAGGCTTTTTATGGAAATGAAGTTTAGCCACAGGATAACATATTCAAAATAAAATACTTGGCAGACTCTCTTCCCTGGTATTTTCCCACACTGCTAATTAGCATATATACTTTGGTAATACCTCATATAACCAATAGTGCTCTTGAACCAAGTTTGAACTCCAATGCCCTGTAAAAAACGTCACAAACCACATCAAAGAGGTTGATCTGGTTTCCATGTTGCTTTCTCCTTCCATGTTCCATGACTAACCTGTGCACGTTTTCCATGGCTGCCACTTCAGCCAGTGCAGCGAGGCTAAAGAACGCAGACACAGCAGGCATTTCTGGAGTACTGCTCCGCGTCTCCTCGACCTCGGTGTTGTGTGAGGATTCGTCATTGCAGTCTGTCTCGGTTGCTTTAGGGAGACTCCTCTGCAGTTGTTCCTTTGGTTTGTCATCTGTAACAAAACAGAAATTCATCATGAGAGGATCACTCTGTTCTCTCCAGAGAAGAGACACAGAAAACGCCATGCCGGTCAACGTGAAAAGAGCTAACGTTCCCTACTGTTCACTTTTGCTATCCATCGAATATTAAGGCTTTTACAGAATCTCTTCTCCTCGGTAACAAAGCTCTTTTATTAAGCTCAATTGCAACTATGGACGGCACTGTGCCCTGAGGCTGAGCTGAAGAGAAGCTGTGTTTTATCGGAGGTCAAAGAATGGGTCAGCCTTGGAGTGAGAAGGAAAAATGAGCCTCGGCTAAAATAAAACCCAAGGGACTTCTGTAGAGGGGCCTGTAGATGCTGTAAAAGAGCCCTTAAAAACCCAACTGACTAAACATTTCTCATGAAGCTGTAGCATGCCCTACTATGGCAACCTGGACATTGGGTATGCTGTGATACCAACACTTAGGATGGCCTATACATCACATTAATCAGTTCTAATGAGAGCCCAAGTTGTTATTTTGCTTAAAGATCTACCGGAGAGAAGACAAAACCCTCTGGTATGTACAAAGAAGTGGATGAAATGCTGTGCAAGGATGCCTGCTACAAATGAGTATACTCTCTTTATTATGTAGCCATTATAGAGAAGGGAAATTTTTATCATAGTTTAAAAAAATTGTAAATATAGAAAATGACCGATAAAAGCTTTAAATATCATCTATTAGGACACAAAAGTGGTATGATACTTTTTTATGTAAACAGGAGTGTTTCTCATCTTTTTTCACTCCTCCTCCAAGTGAAACAAATGAGGATATAACAATCTACAAAATGAAAGTCACAAAACAGAACTCAGATTGGACAGAAAAGGAGGGAGGGGCCTGCTGGGCTAAACATCAGGACATCTAGGTTTTAGTCCTCATTCTACTTCTATTGTATTGAATGTACTCAAACAAAAACTTCCACCTCTTTGATTTTTTTCTCTTATATGACAGGGCAAAATCAGGGCCTTTAATCTACTCTGTTTCTAACAATCTATATATTCAAAACACACAAAAAGGTGCACAGAATTCATGAACTGTCCTCTAACTAGGCAAACAGTTCACCTCTATTAACACCTAGATTAACCCAAATCACATAAAATAAAACTGTGGAAGTACTGAGAGGCAGAAAGGCAAAGGCCACTAGTACCTAGCTGGTATAGCACTCCAAGATTTTGGGGCTGGGGGGCGTCTCAGTATCATTCACTGGCCACACCCCTTACCTTGGGCTCCTCAGGTCATGTCATTCTACTGCCAAAGATGCTACCAGGAACAGCAAACAGACCACAGGCCATGATTGAGAATGGAGAAATTCACCAGTTGGTTGAATTAAATCAGAAAACTCAAGAAATCCAGAAGCATTCTCAGGCTCCCTGCATGGTCTGAACCAGTTATACAGGAAGTGGATGTTGGATGCATCTTAAACTTAATCTACTGGTTTGAATGCCTGGTAATCCGGCTTGTAGTGACCCGAATAGCAGATCATGGTGGAATACTGATTCATTTAGTATCTTTAGAAGTCCAGGATCTCCTGGAATTAAGACTGCTTTGTGCACATTGAGAAAGATAAAGGGAAGATGACAGTCCTAAAAACTATCTATCTTTTCTAGGAATTCAGATATGCTCTTGGAAAACTAGCTATGATTTTAAACATGGAATAAAACATGTTTGGAGGTCTGTAGAAAGGTGCAGAATAGACTCATTTTTCAGCAGGAACCACAGTTGCTTACAGTCATTTGCTGACATGGTGGTCACCTGCTTGCTCTAGTTATCTCTGTCTAAAGCAAGCTTGTCCAACCCATGGCCTGAAGGCTGCATGTGGCCTGGGACAGCTTTGAATGCAGCCCAACACAAATTTGTAAACTTTCTTAAAACATTCTGAGATTTTTTCGCTTTTTTTTTGTTGTTGTTGTTGTTTTGAGACAGAGTCTCACTCTGTCACCCAGGCTGGAGTGCAGTGGTGCGAACTCAGCTCACTGTAACCTCCAACCACAGGTTCACACCATTATCCTGCCTCAGCCTCCCGAGTAGCTGGGACTACAGGTTCACGTCACCACGCCCAGCTAATTTTTTGTATTTTTAGTAGAGATGGGATTTCACTGTGTTAGCCAGGATGGTCTCGATCTCCTGACCTCGTGATCCACCCACCTCGACCTCCCAAAGTGTTGGGATTACAGGCGTGAGCCATCGCGCTTGACCTGTTCTTTTTTGTTTTGTTTGTTTGTTTGTTTGTTTAGCTCATTGGCTATTGTTAGTGTATTTTATTTGTGGCCCAAGACAATTCTTCTTCCAATGTGGCCCAGGGAAGCCAAAAAATTGGATGCCTCTGGTCTAAAGCTCTCTCTTCTTACCCAAAGTACCTCCTGCTGGTGATACCCGGCCATCTGCTGTCCTGACAAGGTGTGTAATCTTGGTTTTCCTTGCTTTTCTCTTTTGGCTGCCCACCAAAGGTTCTTGCATTGTTGTTGGCTCTGGAGTGTTGAAAATGGATGGGATATTTTTAACCTTATGAACAGGCTCCGTGGTGTTTCTGTCTTCTGAAAATATGGCTGAAATAGGAAATACCATGCATAGTTATGCACAAAAACAGAAGGCACCAACATTGCTCTTAGAAGGAAACATGTCTAAATTTCTGACCCATCTGAATGGAGAATTTACACTCAGAGTTTTCAAAGTACTGATGGAAAAAACGAAATAAGACATTGCCCGTAACTTGTTTACTACCAATTGATATTTGTTTGATAAATTAAATGCAGTGAATTAAGATACCCACTCTTTTTTACATTTTCTAAGTCTTTGGATGTTGCACATTGGTGGGGACGATAATTTAGGTAAATCTGAGTAAATTATGTCCTCACAGACCCCAAGTCCTAGCTGTGATCAGGGTCCCTATCTGAGAGATCCTTTTGGCCAGTTGGCCTGGAGAGGCTGGTAAAAGAAATTTCTTTCTTCAGAGGACAGTAAAATTAAATATGTACTTCTTAAATTTATGTTTTTGGTTGGAACATTTGCTTCCAAGCACCAGGCTGAATTGATCAGAAAAGAAACTGAGGCCTTTGTTTCATGTAGATTGACTGTGCAGTAAGGACAGGACAAATATTGTTGAAGCCAGCATGCCAAGGAAAGAAACTCTCTTTCATTCACTGAATTCTAAAACAAGGAATACACTTAGTGAGATAATTTAATGAAGTCCCACATGTCATCCTGGCTTGTGGAGGGGCTAGTTTTAGGTATCCTAATTGTATCCCCAGTAAATCATTTGACAGCACACTCCTATATTTTGAGTCACTCTGTCAAGAGCAAGGAAGACACCTGTACCACAGACTTCCCCTGGTTTACATAGATTGGGGATGCTTGTGTCTTTTCTTACATATTCATGTTCTTTGCAGTTCGCCCCCTCCTGACCTTAACTTAAAAGTAAGAAAAGATGTGTAGCTGTCAGTTTAGTAAGTGTTTAGGGGTATAATATAGTTGAGTTTTATGATTGGGACTTTAAAGAAATTCTAGTGACCCAAGGGCTTTTAAGCAGGGAAAAGAAGCACTTTCATAATTTTTAACTATCCAATTTCTTAGGATAGACATAGAAGTCATTTTTGACAAAGAAAAGGAGAATGTGGGTCAGAACACTAATGTCAGACATGACCAGCCCTAAGCAAACTAAATCCAGAGGAGGCATATCTGAAGGTAGATACTGGCAATAAAGCCATATATATATATACACACACACACACATATATATGTGTGTGTGTATATATATATTTGGAAGATAAACTAAAATAAGAGGAAAAAAACTAGAGCAAGAATGACTCAGGGTGTGAAAAAATGAACTTGTTGGTATAAACACTTGTACAGCCCTCATTTAAAATGTTTAATCTAGGTGTTTAATGGATTTAGGTACATCCTCAAGAAAGAAGGCTATGAATTAATAAGATTTTTTTTTGTCCTGGAAATCATGGCACCTTGTCTTTAAAATATGTTTCAAAAGAAGGGCTGATTCCAGACTTCACATTCCTAAACAAGTGGGAAATAATTTCAATTACATCAAAAGAAAGTATGTAAAGCAGAAATCACACCATCATTTGTGGTTTGGCCTTACCTCAATATTGCATAACAGATGGCTGTGTGGAGACAGGCTTAAGATAACAGTTGTTTTAAAAAACTACTTGGCAATGCTCCCAAACACCTTTTCAAGTAAGTAATCAAAAGTCAGAAAAAATACTCCTTTTAGATTGCAGATCTATTCCTAGGTCAAACAGATCTACCTTGATGGTGGATTAATTTATTCAGTTATGATACTTAGTCTTAGAATATTTATACTTTGATATTTAGCTTAACATAGGCCAGTGGTGGTACATATTTTAAGATTTTTTTTTTTTTTAGTTTAAACTTCAATAAAAGTTTCCAGCAAAATAAAAAATAATTTGCTTAGAAACACTCCAAAGAAGTTGCACGATTCTATTTTAGCCTTAAAATTCAAAGCCTTCTTTAAGTATAAAGAAGCCCAAAATCTGAATTTACAATGAGCATTAAATAACATCTATTGCACATTCACAAGCTTCAAGATTTCTAATTTCTTATCCAGATCCATCAGCTGTCCCTTCTGATTACAGAAGGAGTCTTGTTCACCTCTCCAATAGAATCACTACATTGTGGATGGACATTCCAGAAAGAACATTAACCTCTTCCCTTTTCTACTTCCCCTTCCCAGGAAAGTACAGAACATGTAGAAATAAGGGTATATAGTGGGGTTCCAAAGATGGAAAGGTGCATCATATCTTACATCAGAACCGACTGCGGAAAGAACCAAGGAGGTAAACGAAAAGGCATGGATACCAGAAAAAGGCCAAGTCGGCTGGGAAAGATGACTTGCTTTTCACACAGAGACCATGGGGTAATGGAAGTAACAGTCACAGAGAGACCAGAATTCTACTCCTGACTTTTAAATTTACTAACTGCAGTCCGACCGACCATGAGCCTCTGTTTCTTCATTCAGAGATGGAGGTTGGACTATATTAGCTTTAAAGGAGCCATCTAGCCCTAAAATAATTTTGCTACATAGGTTACAATCAGAGATCTGGCCAGAGGCAACAACAAGAAGCCACCAGTCAGCTCCAGAGTCACAGGCTGGGAAACGGTACTCCCGTGACTAGCACTGTTCTTGTTTGTTTGGTGAGCCTTCAAATGGTTTCATTTCTACTTAATGGTTGTTCCTTTTCTAGTTTGTTCCAGATGAATTGGTAAAAACACAGTAAGAAGCGTAAGGCACAGCTGCAAAAGGGTTGATTGCAAATGGAGGTACATTTTCTGCCTAAAACCAGACTGCGACTAGGGAAAGCTCGGAAACCAGCAGGCAAAGAGTCTGGGGGCCCAAAGCAGGCCAGCAATACTCAAGTCCCAAGGGTCAGTATATTGGAGGAAAGTAAAGGAGTGAATCAGACTGCAGACCAAGTGGAAGAGGCGGAAAAAAAAAAAAAAAAGAGAGACTATGTCAGAAGTTCTCATAAGTTCCCAAGGGTTAACCCCAGCACATACTGTCTTGTTTGGTGGTTTAGACTGAGGACAGCCTTCAGGATCAGTCCTCAGGGAGACCCTTCCCCTAAGACAGAAGAATTAGGGAAGGCAGATGGGACTGTGTCCAAGAAGCAGTTTTCTGGAACGAAACAGTAGATCTGAGTCCAACGACACTGGCAAAGCAAACCAAAGCTTGGTGGTGAGGGACATGAGATGAAAACAGTTCCGACAGGGAAACAAGCACAAAAGCTGAGTACAAAGATAGCAAGCCAGTTCCCCCTGACAACCCCCAACCTAATGGAAATGTAAGAAAAGAAAGGCTTTGTGGCTCCAAAACAAATTAGTCATTTCTTTTCCGGCTTTTAATTGAGCACACAAAACTACCCGAGCACTTTAGAACAAGTCCACAGGGCTAGTTTTTATACCCAAAACAATAACCATAACACACTTGGTACGTATCATCTGAGAGTGATAATGCAAGCTCACTCCTGGAGCCACATCAGGAATGTAGCAATAAGAGATCATCTTGTTTTCCAAACTCTGATCCCAAAATGTGGAGTAGGTTTTCTGGGAAAGCAGCATTGCTCTTGTATTGTACCCCACGAGGCCACTAGAGTGCTCCAGAGTCATGAATTCACATTCCAACTGGGGTTTCAAACTTGCACTGAAATTATTATAGCCAGATCTGGAATCTAATTGCCTTTGGTAGGTCTCCCATGAGCTGAAACGGTAGTCAGATGCTGAATAGAACACAGGAAAAAGAAACGAATGAGCCTTATCCAACATCCTGGGAGACTTTGCTGAAGTTATATAGCAACTATTTCAAACTTAAGAAAAGAGATCGAGTTACACTGGGCACTGTGGATCGTGTGTGAAAATTTAACTATAAACCAGAATTTTCTTGCCTGTAATGAGATTTATACATTGCAAAGAAGCAAATTTTAACAGAGATTCTTAGTCCTAGGTTTTTTTTGCCCTTGTGAAATACCATTTGTATTTTCAATACCTGACCCAAATGAGGGTTAAAAGTCTACACATATGAAGAACGGAAAATGTAGTAGCCTATGTACTTAAATGGAGACATGGTTTCTTCCCTGTCTGCTTGTGTTGCTCGGGTCATAATTCCTTACCATGAATTCGCGGCTGATAAACCCTCCTTAACTCACTGGGAATGCTGTTAAGATGAAATTAAAATATATATATATGAAAGCCTCCTTAAACTATAAAGTGGGAGTAAGTGTTAGTTATCATCATCATTATTACTGCAATTAGAAACTTCCAGCTTAAAACATGAACACATGACACCATAACTAGGTGGAAAGATAAACACAGTGGCAGAGGTAGCAGGTAGGTGTTCTTGGTTTATTTGAAAACCCCACCTTTAATTCCAGGCTGTGGACAATTTTTTTTTATACATATATACCGAAATTTCAGAAAGTGGTTTAACAATTTTGAATTGTAAAAGCCCAGAGCTTAAGACACATTATAAACTTAGCATTTAAACATATTACTAAGCATCTAAATATTTCTGATATTTTGAAATAAAAAAGATTGCAAGGTGCCTGTACACAGGGTGGTATAAAGAAAACATAGTGAACTTGAAGTCATCTACTTTAGCAGAAGTCAGAATAGCTGAACAGTTACATGGCGTCAGTTGACTCAGTATTTCTATTAAAGACATCAGCTACAAACAATTCCTGCCTAACATTTGAGGAGGATTTTAACCTTACACATGTTAAAATTATTCTATACTATTGTTATGTTTTCTGTCACATATTTATACCCTCTCCAAGGTGAAGTTTCAATAAGCAATGATATAGTCATAGATGAGAGAAAGGAGTAAAGGCCTAGAAAAGTCACAAAGCACATAGTCACTACACAAACAAGTAAATGTTGGAGATAGTAAGAAAATAAAAAAACAAAAATGGTTACTTTAAATTACTAGTAATTTCTGATGCTCAAATTGATTCCTGTTTTTCCTGGCCAAATAAAATGAGTTTGTACTCTACACTAAATAATGGACATGCATTTTTCAGTGCATATGCTCCAAAAGTTGTTTCATATACATTAATAATAAATATAATTAAATATCACCAATAATAACTGTATTTCTACTAAAGCCTGGGACTGCCGATAAGACTCAAAAGTGATTTACTTTTATGCCCCCAAAAGCAGAAAATTAGGGCTACAGAATATAGTACTTCTAGTATCATAATACTTGCTCAAGATACCAGAGCAATAAAATCATTATCAAGTGTTAGAGGGGAAATAGAATTTACAGTCTGTGTACTACTACATCTCATCATTCACCCAATCTCTAAACACACAAATTATATATGTACTTAATACCAATGCGGAGAGTAATCCTAGTGAGGTTAAACAATATGTCCTACTGAAAAATGCTGATCAGTAGCAGGTCTGAGACTAGAACCCAGATTTCCTAATGCCCAGTTAAGTGCTCTTTCTACCACACTGTACTTGCTCTGGTACCTCTGTAGGGTTTTCAGTATTTAAACAACAGAACAAAGTACTTAGAACAGTATCATTTTAAGTAAAGAGTAAAGTGGTCCTAAACGTCCTTCAAACTCTTCTGCTAGTTCATCAGCGCCTTACATTTATAAAAACTATATGGAATATATTTTTAAAATATACAAGAGCTAATGTATCAATTTAAGGATGTTAGGATTTAACACTGTGAACAGCACAATTCATATTTTGTTTTGCCAGCACTGAAGCAGAATATTCCACAGAGGTTGCGAATGTGAATTAGCAAGTGAGATAACAGATGTAGTGCTGGCGTTTTCTGGAAAAGTAAAATGACACGGAAGCTGATGTGGCTCATGTAAACGATGCCTAATAAACTAAAAATACTTATGTTTAACATGAACTCAAACTTGACCAGTTTTGCTAGCTCTCTTAAAAACATGAATATTTCTGATAAGTGACTTAAGTCAATTGTGCATTTTATTTTTTTCTCATTTTCAGTAAAGGAATGATAGCATATTTGAGAGTCAAAAGATGTGGACTAGGTCATGAAGTTCCCATTTCTGGATATAAGTGAATCAAAGGAGTCGAAACAAATGATCTCTAAAATCCCTTCTAGTTTTCAAATGAAGTGACTCCTAATTAAGCACTACAAAAACGTCAGCTCTTTTAAAATATCTGCAATGAAAAGCAAAGAATCAATAGGAAGAAGGGAGAGGTGGCCTCTTAACCACTGAAGAAATCAGGCTTTACCTAAGGGCTCAATGTTTAACAGTAATTATATAAAGTCACAAATAAATATGGCCATGAGAAATTTCAAAATCAAATCTGTACCTAGGACCTATAACATGACTAGTTAATATTGGATTTTTCTTGGGCTACCCATAAGCCTCGGGGTGTTCTGTTCTTTTGTTGTTGTTGTTGTTGCCCAGGCTGGAGTACAGTGGTACGATCTTGGCTCACTGAAACTTCCGCCTCCTGGGTTCAAGCGATTCTCCTGCCTCAGCCTCCTGAGTAGCTGGGATTATAGGCACGCGCCACCACAGCCAACTAATTTTTGTATTTTTAGTAGAGACGGGGTTTCACCATGTTGGTTAGGCTAGTCTCGAACTCCTGACCTCATGATCTGCTCGCCTCGGCCTCTTGAGGTACTAGGATTACAGGCGTGAGCCACTGTGCCTTGCTGGGGTGTTTCATTTTTAATGGGCTAGGAAAACATCCAGGTCAGAAGTTACTCCTGCAGGCCTGCCCATGCCCAGCCAACCAGGTTGTTATTCCAACTCCCACTGGGCATAAGCATCTGCCTGCAACATGAACTGCAATGCTGAATATATTTAGCTATGAAAAACTCTAATCTCTGATTAATGCGATTCAAAGGTTACAAATTGCCCTTTAACAGCTTAAACACCACATGACACATTGTCTGACCCTTGGCAGGAGTCCCCCAGACAGCAGTTTTGATGTGAAAATTAAAAATAACCTAATTATGAACACATAAGTCTAATGTTGTTGGTTGAACCTATATAAATTATACCTTTTCAAAACCTATACAACTTATGTCATTTCCAGCTCCGACTGTCTGAAATTAAATAACATTGTTTGTCTTACCTTCTGTAGGGTGAATGGCATCCAAGAAGAGTTGCTTGTTTGACCATTTATCCCCACTTCCTAAAAACAATGACAGAAAAGGAGAGAAAAGTGAAACTCTACTATTAGTAGATAGCCACACTACAAAAACAAGATGATATACAAACTAACTTCTGAAACATCACACAAATGAAGCTGAATTTTATTTCAATTACTTAATTCTTAAAGTTGTATTTGCCAACTAAAATAATGAGGCTGTACAGAAAATGGATTAAAAATAAAATTTTTGTCTTTTACGAAGTATAGTGTTGGATTATTTCTGTAACTTTAATCAAAGTAATCTGAAGATCAGTAAAAGAGAACGAAAAAAGCTGATGTTTTCACCTAATGAATAGTGTTTCTTTCCTGGAAGCAGAAGAAAAAATAATATCAATACACAAAACAAAACTACGAAGCTGAAGTGGAAGTGAAAAGAAAGCCCAAATTAAGTAAAAGGTTACACACAGGAACATACAGGCACACATGTCTACACACAGGAGACAGCTGCGTTTAAAGCCTCATTCAAGAAACACGGAATGCTTCACATCTGGCCATGCAAGTAGGATGCAAATGGGCACCGGATGAGTTGGTTTATGGCACTCACGACACTAACATGCAGGGAGATGCTAAAGAAAACCTGACCTACAGAATACTTGGCTGCACTGAGCCAGATGGGAAGATTTATCTTTTATGTGAAATAAGAAAAGGAGTCCTGCACTGTGGGAAGAAAGTCATCTTAAGATGAGCCCTGAAGAGGTTTAAAGGCTCATCAAGATCATACCAATGAGACAGACGTTCCGAGTAAAGAGGGGACAGAGTGCAATCAGTCTCTACTGCCCTTTCAAATAACAGGCATGTGACTGAAGGAGGTTGGGAGAAGAGCCTGGCAAATGAGAAGGGGGGGAAAAAAGAGTCAGGTTACAACTTAAGAGTGGAGAAAAGGGTCCACAAGAATCCTCAAGTGTCAGAGGAAGTACAGAAACGGTGGCACTTTTACATGAATAAGAAACTCTTAAGATTTCATGAAGTAGGAAAATGTGGTCATGGTATGAAGGGCTGCCAAACATGTGAAAACCAAGAATAGTCAAAGAAAATAAATGGATAAGTGGTCAAGAAGACTGAATTGCAAAACGCACCAAATACAGATGAGAAGAAGCAATTTTAGGATTCATATGGGGCTCTGAAAATAGAGACAAATATGGATTTGAATAGGAATCCAAGTGAAGGGAGATTTGCAATTAGCTGCAGAGTCCAGAAAGAATGAAAACACCCGCATCAAGAGCTGATGGCATGAAGCAAGCACAGGGGAGGACAAGGCAAACGCAGTGCATGGAAGCATTACTCAAAGATGAATCACAATGGAGGTGACCAAGAACCCTTCATGGAGGACGGAGGGCACCAATACCTTTTTCCGGAACATTGGGCTTCTCCTTTTTGTGCTTATATTTGCTGACAATTTTGTGGAATAAGTTCTTTTTCTGAGACTGGAAAGGACCTACAGACAATATTAATATAAATATATTTTAAATTCACAATGTTTCATAAAAAAATTGTGTATTTCTCAACAATTCCACCCTCCTCCCTCCTATAGAATAAGCAAATTGAGTCTCAAGAAATGTCATCTTGCATCTTCACTTATTTAAATGGTGCTCAACCCCCTTCTTTAGGCTTATTTAAACCCAGTGAGATTTTCCTTAGAAATGTATTGGGCAAAGCCTCCATTAGGGCTGGGACTCCCTAAGCAGAAACTGCAGATACAGTGAGTAGAAACAAACTACAACCAATAACAGCAAAATGGCTAGAGTATGTAATACAGAAAAGATTTTACTTTAGACTCCTAAATACCATGAAGGAAAGGATGGCATATGTGTTTTATGTCTCCAATGAAACTGCTTTTCACTACAAGGATAGCACTTTCAGGACAGCAGTTGACCTGACAGCATTAGACAGCTTTCTGGCCTTTTCTGAGGATAACCTAGGAAGAAAAAAGTGACTTAAAAATTGAAAATATTTGCCAAAAAACTTTATTCTGGGTGGAAGGGGGAGATGTTTCAGATTCTTAGTTTTTTCAGATAAAGAAACAGAATTGAGATTTTCTTCAGTGAACAATCAGAAATACCAGCAACAGCGCTGACCTCCCCAAAGCCCCTGTGGCATCTCTCCACCTACCAACAGCTGCAACTACACGCTCTGCCTTCTGGCCACAGGTGAAGCATCTTACACTCCTATCTGGTCAGTTCCTCCACCCGTGGCATAGCCCCACCATCCTTGTCCAGCTCAACACCATCATTTCTCCCTCTCTAATGGGCCATTCCACCAGTATACAAACATAATTTCTTTTAACGTAGAAAAGAAAAAGGCGGCTTGTAACCAAACTTCCCTCACATCACTTACTGCCTTGGTTCTTCATTCCTCCTGTAGCAAAAATTCCACAGAAGGGTTGCCCATGCTGTCTCCAGTTTCTCTCTTTCCTTTCTTTCTTTTTCTTTCTCTGTCTCTCTCTCTTTCTTTGAAACAGGGTCCCGTCTGTTACCAGGCTGGAGTACAGTGGCATGATCTTGGCTCACTGCAACCTCCACCTCCTGGGCTCAAGCAATCCTCTCACCTCAGCCTCCCGAGTAACTAGGACTACAGGTGGGGATCACCAGGCTTGGCTAATTTTTTGCATTTTTTTTTTTTTGTAAAGTCGGGGTTTTGCCATGTTGTCCAGGCTGGGCTCAAGCAATCCACCCACCTTGGCCTCCCAAAATGCTGGTATTACAGGTGCGAGCCATTGTGACCAACCTCATTCTGTCTTAAACTCACTACAACTAGGTTTCTGCCTTGTCACTCATGGAACAACTGCTCTTCAAGAGGTCATCCAGTACCCACCCCTATGCTGTGAAGGCCAATTGTGGGTCCTTACTGCACCGGCTGTTCCTGTAGCTCCTGACCACTACAGCCACACTCTCTGCCTTGAATGCCTCCTTCATTGGGCTTCTAGGATACCACCTTCTCTTCTTTTCTCTTCTCCATCACTGATCTTTCCCTCTGTCTCCTTTGCTTATTCTTTTCCCTGACCTCTTAATTTTGGAAAGTTCTGGGCTTGGTCCTTGTCCTCTTCTCTATTCTCACTCATCTGGTGATTACCTCTAATCTCAGGGCTTTAAAATAAAATAAAGTAAAATAAATAAAATAAATACCAGCTATAGGTTGAAGACTCAAAAATGCATCACCCCAGCCAGACCTCTTACATTGAGTATATATGAAAAGTCAGCAATCTTACACTATCTTACAAGGACTTTAGAGATCCAGAGCTCCATTACCTCCATAACCTCACATCCTGCCACTCCTCTCCTTTTGAGTCTCTCTAGCTGCATGGGCCTCCTGGCAGTCCCCTGCACATGTAGTCTCAGTGTTCCTGACTTTAGGATCTCTGAACCAGCCATTACCCTGCCTAGAAAATGTTCTTCTCCAAGATGTCCGCACGGCTAACTTCCTCACCTCCTTCAAGGCTTTACTTAACTACCTTCAGACCACTCTATATAAAACTGCAAGCCAATCCTATGCCCATCGCTTGATCTCCCATTCCCTCACAAACCTATTCTTTTAACTGGTCTTTAAAAACAGCTTTGTTGAAATAGAATTAACATACCATACAATTCATCCATTTAAAGTATGCAACTTGTGTTTATATTCAGACATTTGCAACTGGCACCAATTTCTGAACATTTCATCACCTCAAAAATAAATTTCAAACCTTTTTAATATTACTCCTCCCATACCTGTATTCCCCCTCTCCCTAAGCAACCTCTAATCTCCTTTCTGTCTCTATAGATTTGCCTATTCTGGACATTTCATATAAATAGAATCATATAATGTGATTTTTGACTTAGCATAATGTGTTCAAGGCTCTTCCATGCTATAGCATGTATCAGGGCTGAATAATATTCCATTTAATGGACTGTTTATTCATTCAACAGTTGGTGGACCAGGCACAGTGGTTCACGCCTATAATCCCAGCACTTTGGGAGGCCAAAGCAGGTAGATCATGAGGTCAAGAGATCAAGACCATCCTGGCCAACATGGTGAAGCCCCATCTCTACTAAAAATACAAAAATTAGCTGGGTGTGGTGGCATGCGTCTGTAGTCCCAGCTACTCAGGAGGCTGTGGCAGGAGAATCACTTGAATCCAGGAGGCAGAGCCTGCAGTGATCTGAGATCATACCACTGCACTCCAGCTTGGTGACAGCGAGACTCTGTCTCAGAAAAACAACAACAACAACAAAAACAGTTGGTGGACATTGGGATTATTTTCACCTTTTGACTATTATAAATAACACTGTTAAAAACATTCAAGTATAAGCTTTTGTGTGGGACACAGGTGTTCATTTCTATAGGGCATATACTTAGAAATGGACTTGCTGGGTCATGTGGTAACTCTGTGTTTAGCCTTTTGAGGACCTACTAGACTGTCTAAGAAAGCAGCTGCACAATTTCGCATTCCCACTAGCAGTGTATAAGTATTTCAATTTCTCTACATCTTTGTCAACATTTGTTATTATCTGTTGTTTTTATTATGGCCATCCTAAGGATGTGAAATGGTATCTTTCCCATTGTGGTTTTGATATGCATTTCCCTGATGACTGATGATGTTAACTGTATTTTCATGTACTTATCGGCCATGTACTTGCTATATATCTTCTTCGGAGAATTATCTATTCAGATCACTTGCCTGTTTTTATGAGCTGTCTTTTTTACTGCCGAGTTGTAAACATTCCTTATATAGTTTAGATAAAAGTTTCTTATCAGATATGTGATTTGCAAATATTTTCTCCCATTCTGTGGGATGTCTTTTCACTTTCTTGGCAGTGTTCTTTGAAGCACAGAAGATTTAAATTTTGATACAGTCCAATTTATCTATTTTGTCTTTTGTTGCTTGGGCTTTTGGTATCATATTTAAGGATTCACTGCCAAATCTGAGGTTATAAAGATTTGCCCATTTGCTTTGAAAGTTTTATTGTTTTAGCTTTAACATTTAAGTCTTTGATCTATTTTAAGTTAAATTTTGTATATCATATGAGGTAAGTGTCCAACTTTATTTGAATATAGATACCCAGTTGATCCAGCATCATTTTTGGAAAGACTCTACTGATTGTTCTCATTGGGTATTCTTGGCACCCTTGTTGAAAATTAGTTGACCAAAAATGTATGGGTTTATGACAGGTTGTCTACCAATTCCATCCCACTGATTTATATATGTCTATCTTTATTCCAGTACAACACTCTCTTGATTATCATTGTTTTGTAATTAGTTTTGAAATCAACTACTACTTTTTTCTCTTTTAAGGTTGTTTTGGTTCTTCTGAATATCTTGCAATTCCACGTTAATTTTAGGCTCATTTGTCAGTTTCTACAAAGAAGTCAGCTGGGATTCTAAGAGGGGTTGGGTTGAATCTGTATATCAATTTGGGAGAATGTTTCCATCTTAACAATAAGAAGTCCTCCAATCCATGAACATGGGATGTTTTTCTATTAATTTCTATCATATTTGTTTCAACAATGTTTCGTAGGTTTCATTATACTGTACTTTTGTCTGTTAAATTTATTTCTAAGTACTTTATTCTTTTTGATGCTACTGTAAATGGAATTGTGTTCCTATCTCATTTTTAGATTGTTCATTGTTCAAGTGTATCAAAATACAATTAAGTTTTATCTAATGATCTTATAATCTGCAGCTCTACTAAACTCATTTATTAGCTGTAATAGTTTTTTTGGTGGATTCCTTAGGATTGTCTATATAGAAAGTCATGTTATCTGAGAATAAAGATAATTTTACCTCTTCCTTTCTAATCTAGATACCTTTTGTTTCTATTTCTTACCTAATTGCCCTGGCTAGAACCTCTAGTACAATGTTGAATAGAAGTGGTGAGAGTGGACGTTCTTGTACTGTTCCTTTGCCTAGTGGGAAAGCATCCAATATTTTACCATTAAGTATCAGGTTAGCTGTGCATTTTTTGTAGATACCTTTTATCAGGTTGAGGAAGTTCCCTTTTAATCCTAGTTTGATTTTTTTAAATCATAAAAAGGCACTGACTTTTACCAAATGCTTTTCCTAGATCTATTGAGATGATCAAATGGTTTTTGTTTTATATTCTATTAGTAGGGTATGTTACACTAATTGGCTTTTGAATATTAAAGCAAACTTGTAGTCCTGAGGAAAAATCCCATTTAGTCATGATGTATAATTCTTATATGTTGCTGAATTTGGTTTGCTAGTGTTTTGTTGTGGATTTCTGTGTTCATATTTGTAAGAGATATTGATCTGCAGTTTTCATTTCTTGTGATGTCTTTGTCTTGAGAATGTCTTGAATGTCTTTGACATTAAGGTAATACAGGCCTCACAGAATGAATTGGGAAGTGTTTACTTTTCTTGTAATTTCTGGATTCATTCGTGAAAAAATGGTGTAAATTCTTCTTTAAATGTTTGGTAGAATACAGTGGTGATGCCATCTAGGCCTGGGCTTTTTTTTTTTTTTTTTTTTCCAGGTACTTTAAAAATTACTAGTACAATGTCTTTACTAGTTATACATCTCAGGATTATCCATTTCTTAAGCCAGTTTCAGTAGTTTGTGTCTTTCTAGTAATTGTTCATTTCATACATGTTATCCCATCTATTGGCTTTAGTTGTTCATAGTATTGTTTTATAATCCTTTTCATTTCTGTAGTCAGTAGTAATATCTTCTATTTCATCTCTGATTCTAATAATTTGAATCTTCTTTTTTTTTTCTTGGTAAATCTAGCTAAAATTTCTCAATTTTGTTATTTTCAAAGGACTACTTTTTGGTTTCATTGATTTTTTCTCTATTTTAATATTATTTAATTAATTTCATTTCATCAACAACTTCTCTACTCTTTGTTATTTCCTTTCTTCTGCTTCCTTTGAGTTTGGTTTGCTCTTCTTTTTTGAGTGTCTTACAGTAGAAGGCTAGGCTACTTATTTGATATTTCTTTCTTAATACAGGCATTTAGAGCTATAATTTTCCTTCTAAGTTTTGCTTTAGATGCATCTCATATTCTCTTACACAATGTCTTCATTTTTATTAATTTCAAAGTACTTTCTGATTTCTCTTTGATTTCTTTTTTGATGTGACAGTTATCTAGGAGTGCATTTAATTTCTATATATTTGTGAGTTTCTCCAATTTTTTTCTACTACTGATTTTTAAATTTCATTGTACTATTGTCAGAGAACACACTCTGTATTATTTCAATCCTTTTATATTTATTGGTTTGTTTTATGGATTAGCATATGGTCTACTGTGGAGATTGTTCCATGTACACTTGTGAAGAATATACATTCTGCCATTACTGAGTGGAAAGTTCTATATGTTTGTTAGTTCTAGTTGGTTTGTAGTGTTGGTTCAAGTCTTTTCTTGTTGATCTTTTGCCTAGTTGCTCTATCAACCAATTCTTTTTCCACTGTACGTCTCACCTTCAAACAAATTATATATTTTGCTTATTGTTTAGGCTTATTTATTGTCTGGTTCCCCCATTATAATGTAATCTTGATGGCAGTAGGGTTGTTTTCATTCACAGATATAATCTAAATGCCTACAGTGGTGCTTAGCACATGACAGGTTCTCAATAAATATTTATTTCATGAATAAATAAAGCTCTTAATGCACTGCTTATCACAAAGTAAGAGCTCAAGAAATTACAGCTGTTGCTGTTATTACTGATACCATAAATCTGTGCAAGTGTTTTTTGATGACTACACTAAGCAATCCTTCTAAATAACCAATAGCGAATGCTTCTAAATTGGCTACTGGTGGTTTGAAACGAAACTAGAAATGCCTCCTTGTTTGCTTCTTTGGGAAAAAGTGAGCAACAAGAGAAAAGAAAATAAATTGAACAAGTACAAAGAAAATATATCACATGTACATACTACACTAATATTACAGATGTCTCTAAAATCTGTTTGCAATCACTGCCTCATGTATTTTATACAACTCAGGAAACTGTAGGCTAGTGGACCTGAATGATACATAGGCAGTTATGGAAAACAAAAGTAGGAGAAAGGAGAAAAATTACTACTCGGGATTATAAAGATCCTAGTGATTTGCCTGCAGGAAAATAACTTAATAAAAGGGTATTGGCTCATAGGAAGACTGATATAAAGAAGTAGTTCACAGAAGCAAAATGATTTGACGTATGCAGTGCGTTAGGAAAGAAGAAAAGAAATATGTATTTTTGGACCCAATCATACTCAGAGAAATCTAAAAAGTAATTTAAAGACTAAGCTACAGATAGGGCTTGTCAATTTTAACATGAAAAAAGAACAATCATAGTAGTTTTGTACGTAGAAGAGCTTCTGTAAACTTAAATTTTTAAAATTCCTTTCTTCTGGCCACCCCCCAAATTATACACATAAAACTACTCTAAGTAAATGACAACTTCAGATAAAAAAAGAAAGTGACAAACTTGAAAAGAAATAGATAAGATCTAATTGTAGTCACTGAAAAGCAGCCATTTTAAAGTCAAGAAGTGAAAAATTTGATTTCTGCCAATCAGCATAGTGTATATGTTGGGTATTTTGTCTAAAGAAAATAAAGTCAAAATCTGTAATAAATACCAAATATAAGGACATTTGCTATTATATTTTTTCCTTAGTCAATTATTACATTAATGTAGAAGTATCCACGGAGGAGGAAGAATGGTAGAAAGTAAAATGCAGAAGGGATTTAGAAGGAATCATTCAGAAAACACATATTCACAACTGTTCTTCACTCTACTATGATACCCCAAGCTTCCGTCCCATCTCTTTCCCTACCAAATTTCTTGAGGGAATATCTGCATCAGCTTCAGCTTCCTTACGAAAAAAAAAATCACTCACTGCTGGTATGCAAACTGGCTTAGGTCTCCACTTAAGTTTTTGGGCAGATGACCTGTATTCTGAAGGTATCAATCTCCTTTGCACCTCAACTTCACAGCTGGGCAGAAAACAAAAGGGCCAAACGACAAGCCGAGAAGTTAAGAGGGGTGCCAGAAGGACATGATGATAACCTTTCCAGAACATTAATGTTCAAGGTTTGCTGAAAAATGAATGTTTTGGGGGTGAGAAGTTGCAGTGACACAGGAGCCACAGGAGTCAGCATGAGCCTAGCATGATACTTTTTCAAGGTCAGTGAGTAAGGTGAATTAAGTGAACCTGCCCTTTACATCTGTTGTCAGAAACAAATGTCAGGCTTAACTCTGGTGGTGGTGGCTTTTGCCCAGGTTCTATAGTTTCATGTTTTGAACTATATATAGGTATATATATATAAAGAGCAAGGGTTTGTTTTGGCTTTATAAATGGCTGCCATTTCTGTATTGGCCTTGTAAGTAATGAGTAACCAATGAGAAAATATATTCCTATGCAATAATTTATAGCAATGTGCTCCCACCTGCAGGGCATGTGCCTTTACTGACTTGAATAAGTTCTCTGAGTCAATCAGTCACAATCAAGTTAAGATTCATTGAAAGGGAGGAGCCATTTCATTGGGCTGGACATGCATACATTGTTAAGGAACTCAAAATTGTATCAGATATACCTTTTATACCTGCAAAGGTGCTGCCACCATATTCCTGAAGAAATTTGGTGGCAGCAGAGACTTCCAAACAGTTATGGAGAAAGATACAGATCTCTACCCAACCTAGAAGCTAAAATTTCCTAACAGGAGATCTATCATCACACCTCAGTTCTCTAAAACTGAAAGTACGGTTGGCTTGGCTCCACCCCAAACAGGGGATTCTGTCTTTTCAATCTTGTAAACCTGCTTCTTTTATTCCCACTGTGATTTTTTAAAATACTCAATGCCTTAACATTTTTAAATTTTAGTCTTAAAATGTAAGTGTGGATTGAAAAAACCATAAGAAGGATCAATAGTATGCTTGATAATAGGTCAAGGAACTATGTAAAGATAGAAGGAATACAGTGAAGAAGTGAGTCTAGTAAGTCAAGATGAGGCATAATTTCAACACAATTCTTTTTCTCCATGATCCTACTTTCACTGAAAAATTACTATTCTACAGAGAACTCTGACTTCTAATACTTTCGTAAACAATGCTTCATACATTATCAGTACAAGTAAACGTGTAAAACAAATCTCTTAGGAAGTTACAATTAAATTTAGACATATAATTTAAAGCTTTCCTTTAAAATGTTTTAAAATAACAGAGAGATAACTCAGAAAACATCAAGTTTGGGCTGATTCAGCTAAATTGCATTGTGAGTTAGTTAGATTAGAATTTACTGGATAATTCATTTTTAGAAGGAAAGGGAAATCCTATTTCTGTCATCATGCTCTGTTCTACTATAACATAGCCCAATTGGCTTTTAAAGTTATTTTCATCCCTTTTCATTGTAAAGTTTTTGACAAGACCTATGACATAGACATAAGAGGCAGGGCAGAGATAGTAGGATACCCATGGGAAAGATAGGAACAGACTCCTTAGAAATGCAGATACGAATATGAGACTACTGGGTAAACAGAGGAATAAACCCAAGCAGGCACTATGACTTTGAGATATACAACTACATAAATACATACATACAAATTTCTACTAGAAATTACATTTTAGAAAAATTCTATACATTTTATGTAAGCTGAAGTACCTAAAAAGGCACCTAGTATAAGTCATGAAGGAAAATATAATGAATATTGAATGATGACAAAGGAAAAAATAAAATATAGACAAATGGCAAATTATTAGAGGAAAAATTAGGTTTCTGATGGACATATACTCTTTTACTAATGAACTAATGATCTCATACACAATGTTTGCTCTGAATGATTCATTATGCAGAGGTGGAAAGGGTCTAGAGTCTAAGAAAATAATTTCCTCTATCCCCTAAAGATCAGGCAATTACAGCACAGCTGGTATGATAATTTCATTAACAATAACTTGTAGTCTAGTACATTGGTGCTGCTAATGCCAAATTACAATCAGTCACAAATACTATTTCTTTAGTTTGCTGAATAGATAATGTATTATTTAATTTCTGCTTATTTTAATTGCATTTTGCTTCACAAATCAGAAGGTGGAACAAAATCTCATCTTGGAAGACTCCCCACAAATGTAATTACTGATATACTGTGTAAAAACCAGTGACTTTGTGGCTTGAGAGGTATAATGGAAGAGTTAAGATGATATTGTATGAAGTATAATCCAAAGCTCCAAAAAGCTATTTCACATCAAAAGAAATACTGTTAATCTCAGCTGGGAGAGAAAAATCGTATAACAGACAACTAAGACCCAAGAGAAGGTCTCATGAAAATAGATCCTAACTTCAGGGTTTTATAGCTTTACAAAAATAAATCTATTGTTACATTCCCTGAGAGATAATTCAGCCAACTTCAGAGCTCTAACGTGAATGTTTTGGGAGTGGAAGAAGGAATAACATCGTGCCCATCTATCAATTAAGTTCCATTTTATTGGCTTGTCAGGTATTTATCAGCAACTTTAAATCTAAGAATTATGGGAGCTCAAGACACTTGGCATCTTTCGGCTCATGGACTACTTTTCCTATTCCTAAATATCTCCAGGGCACAGAGACTGTCATTTCATTTGGCAATCCATTATGGTGCTCAGCTCCCTACCTGTCTACAAGTCTACTTTATTTCTACCTTGGAAGATCTTGATACAACCCTATTTTATTTTCTCAGATGAGCAAACTTGACGATGCAACAACATTTCTTTTTTAGTTCTTTATTCACTAGACTTGTTTTTATTAACCACAGAGGAAAACTGAGCTAATTCTAAAATGACTTTTATATACCTCCCTGGCTTTAATCATGAAGCAGAAATTTTCTTCAACCTTTCAGTTCTGTCTTGAGATACAGATCTCAAATTGACCCTGTTTGGTTGTGTCAATTCCAGTGTGCAAAGCGTTTTTATGCTTTGAAAGAGAAAGGTTCAGGTTTCTCCAGAGAATAAACCATAATTTTCCCTCATCTATATACCTTAAATATTCCGTAAAATGCATGAAATTATATCTCTTCGTTAATATTTATATCTGATCGATTAATCAGTCTATTTAAAATACAAAAGAATGGAATTATTTTGATTTGATTAAATTATCCAATTTGATGAAGCAGGCAATAGGCAGCAACTTCTGCAGGATAATTAAAAGAAACTCTTCCAGCAAATCCTGCTCGAGTTTGATCTTGAAAGCAACTATAGCTCAGCCACCCAAGTTCTTCATCTCTCTATTCCATGTCCTTATAGGAGAGCCAACTGAATGAAGTCTTTCACATCTGTATGGAAAACTAGAGGTACATTTTCCCTACCAATCTTTAGACCTTAAGAAAAATCAGAAGACAAGTTTCTCAATGCAAGCAATGTTGCCATTTTGGGTAATACAGTCATTCAGTGTGCTTGAAAGGCAAGATGTTTAGTACTCCAGTACCTGTCCCACAAATGTCAACAGTGGTCTCAGGTGATGAGACCACTGAAAATGCCCCCACCCTCTTACAGTCCCCTTTAGGATTACAGCATTGTCACTGATGAATGCTGAGATCCATCCAAGTCATGTTGATAATTTTAAAAAAGCTTCCCTGATATAGGCAGCGGAGAAGCTGATTACTTGAAAATGAATATACTAAACAAAGCATTCTTTAAATTTAACAAAACCAATTACACACACACACACACACACACACACACACATGTTGCTGGAGGATTTCAGGTAGTTTTATTTTCCTTTGGTCTATAATGCCAGTAAAGAGTAGTTAGCATCCGCTTATCAGGTGAAAAGAATGATTTACAGTCCCAGAGTTCAACCTGTTGCAGACACAGGGAACAGAAGAACTGGATTCAACCAGCAGTTTCTGTTCAAGAAAAGGTTAACATTCCAAATTAGAATTCTGGAGAGCAGGAGGTTGAAGACCATGTATAACATTTTTGCAAAAGCTTAGCTACATCATTACGGGCAAATATACAGACGGAGATGCCAATGGAGCTACAGAAAATAAGGAAGAAAAAAGGGACAAAGATAACCTTGGAAAGCAACCTGAGATTCTAACTCCCTACTGCCTCAATTCCAAATCCAATTACATGTCTAAAGGGAGCTAAAAGCTTAGCTGAAGGGTCAGCTGAGATTCTGACCACATGGCAGGAAGGTACAGGTCACATCTAACCTTTGCTGGTTTTAGTCGGTTCTGAGGACACATTTCCAGTCTTCTTCTTTTTTCTTGGGACAGGTACACATTTCCGGTCAAATGTAACAGGACTATATTGAGGGAGGCTGTTGAATTTTTTTTCAAATTCTTCATCCAGCTTTGCGGAGCTATTAAAAGGGGAGAGGGGAATCAATCAGCACATGACCAAATATGACACAGAAAATGACATGAAATAGATTTTAAGATACTCTATTTGAAAACAGGGTCTCTGGGAATTAGGGCATGTAAGTAAATTCTGTACAAGGAAAAAATACCTTTTCTGAAATGCTTGAGATTTACCAACACAGTTTTCTCAGTAAACTCATGTGACAGGTTATGTTATTACCTTAGAAAAGTAGAAACATCATTTATATTGGAATATTTCTGAAGTGGGGAATTTGGCATTCTCTCCACTAGCATGGGAGTTTTTCATAGAGTTCTGTACAAAGCATACTCTATTCATATAGTTTCTCATTTTACAGACTCATATACATGTATTTATGGCAAGCTTATTGGTAATATATTGGTAGTTTTGTAAGATTAGTTTCTTTTAAAAAATTTACTGACTACTGTTTGATTAAAACATACAAAACAAAAAGCATTAATATTAGGAAAACATTCTGGAGAGTTGACTAGAATGAAGATAAAACACTCAATGAGCAAAGTAAAGTCAGTTTTCAATGAATGCAACGGCACAGAGGCAACATGCTTTAACTTAAATCACCAATGACTTCAGAAATGCCACCAGCAAAGTTGGGCAATCTTTGGGCTGGTACTGACTGTCTCTAGGGCCCCACAGCAATGGCAACATGCCTGCTGGATCCTAGGCTGGCTTCTGACTTCCATTTAGTGAGACTTATTAAACTAACATGCAACCTAGACAGATGGAAGAGGCTGTAGGAGACCTGTTGTGTCTGGTAGATGGAAAATGGAAGGTGTATTGGGAAGAGGAGAGCAATTTTAGTACCAGCTTATAAGAAGCAAATGTGTTAGGCTGCTAGCTAAGGGGTGTCCTAAAAATGTTTTTAACTACAACTGTTTTGGAGGAATATACAAGAGTTGAGAAGCAGAGATAGGAGGGTCAGATGACCAATTGAATGGTCAACAGGAAATGGCAATTACGGAAGCACCCCCCTGGGGGATATGCTCCGAGTCCCCCAGTAGATGCCTGAAACCACCGACAGTACTGAAACTTACATACGCTACTTTTTTTTTTTCCTATACATGCATATTGTACAGCGGCATATGATAGACAAAGGTATGATTTATGCACTGGGTGGAATGAAGTGGGATGGCATGAGATTTCATCATGCTACTCATTGTGGTGCATAATTTAAAACTTATGAATTGTTTATTTATGGATTTTTCTATTTAGTATTTTCAGACCCAAAATCACAGAAAGCAAAAATATGGCTAAGGGGAAACTACTGTACTAAGTTCTATCAAAGCAATGAAGGGTGACAGGTGGAGGTGATGTTTTTCTCTTAATAACATCACCATTTCTCATTCAGTTAAAAAATGTTTATTCTGATGGAAAATCAGATACAATTGGATACTAATCAAATACTATCAGAAAGCTGTCTATAAGTTGTGAATTTTTCAGATACTCTGAATACCCAGAAGAAAACAGAAAATGTGAGATGTAACTCATAAGGTCTCTTGAGACTTTTCTTAAAAAGAGAACAATAATAATCATTTATGTTTTTCTTAGAGATGTCTATAAAATTAGATCTGTCAATACTGAGAAAATTTTTCTTGGCTACAGTTAACAGGTAGCACATTTTCTGAGATAAAAAAAGGTTTAAAATGCTCTCATCTACAAATCTCAGAGCAGACTGACAGGAAATGGCATTTCTCCCTGCTTAAGTATTATTCTGGCGTGTTCTGAACAAGGCAAACCCAAATATTCAAATCCTGACAGGCCAATATTTAGAGGGAGAAAGGAGGAAAAGGCATTGAAGTTTACTGTTAATTTAAAGCTATAAAAAAAAAATCTCCCAGTTATACATATGTGCCTTCCTCAGAAATGATTAAAAAACAAACACATACAATCCACATACCAATCTCTTTTCAGGAACAGATTTTCAAGATTGTTTCACTTATCTTGTTCCTCAAAGAAAATTGATGAAAATCTCTCTTACAGCTTCAGCAGTTTCTACTAGAAGCATCAGAGAAATGCTTCTGTTGGGGAGCCTCAATGCTTGCTTTATTCCCCTAGGACCTCACACTGCCTACATAACACCTGCTCCTCTCTCGGTGTGCAGACCCACAAGGCAGTGGCAGTAATTCTAGACTACAGAGAGCACTGGTCTAGATGCTTGCGGGTCATTTTAAAAAGATATTCGGCATTCAAACTATAATTTGACACTGGAATATGAGGATTTTCATGTCATTACTTAAGTGAAATGTAAGCAAAGCTAGTTTGAAGTAACTTTGGATTTTTTAAAATATTAGAAATTAAATACATAAAATTATAAGCAAAACTAATTTTAAGTACTTTGGATTTTTTAAAATATTAGAAATGAAATACATAAAATTATAAATATATCATTTCAATAAAAATAATCTTAAAGAGCCAGCACTATGGGAAATAATTTCTACCTCGCTACTTTGTGATGACCTAGAGTCTTAGAATTAGTCAGACTTAAAGCACTGTAACATCTAAGGAAAAATATATTATTCCACAAACAGATATGCAAGTATTATGAATAAACCAAATACAATACACCCAATGCATACAATTTGCATAGCTTTAAACACACTTTTGAAAAAAATATGGTGAATGTACTTATTTCATTGTACTTATTAACAATGTACTTATTTCTATTCAAAGTATTCTTTTCAAATTGAGCCAACAACAAATCTCAAGAATTTTCAAAATAGTCTAACTGAATATGCAGATACTTTCCTCACCAATATAAAGTATCGGATCTCCTAACTAACAAAATGCTTTATATTAAGATGGTTATTAACAGTCTTTGGCATAACACTAAATATAAAATAATTCTTAGTGATTTTATCTTGATGCATGCCATTGCTTAATACTGCATTTCAATACACAATTAATGTATTGAATGTTCTCTACAGCAGAATATATGACCTCATATTTTTAGCTTAGAGCAACAGAAGACAGCTTGAACAAAATAAGGTTGGAGATAGAAGCATAATTTCATTTACCTTACATTTTTCAGCTGTCATGATATTTTCTAAACAATAAATACATACAGTATGTAAAATGGGTAAAATGTAAACATGCTAATACTATCCATTCTAAGTTTCACATGGAAAAATGCATCCTGGTGAAGGGATGTCGATTCAAACCCAGGTCCAAGTCTAAAGTCTATATATTTTCACTGTTCTCAAAATGTGAATGATATTGTCATTCACATGACCATGTTAACAACAGGTATGATGTGATGCACTTGATTTGTGTTCACTAGGGTGCCTACTAAGACTGCAGGCAGTGCTGAGTGAGTAGTCAAAGAACAAGCATGAGTAATCAGTGATTTGTTACCTTGAAAATCCTACCCACACTTGAGGCTTGTGTAGTACAGGTGATTGTGCTCACAGGCACTTACCCAAGGAGACAGTCTTCCTTTGGCTTTGTCTTCTTGAACTTCTTGCTCCCACTGGTCCCACTCTGACTAAATGTCCAGCTTTCTTCATTCCAACACCCTTCATGATCAGAGGAGTTTCCTTTTCCTGAGCTTCGTTTTCCTAAGAAAATTCAAGACAAAGGATGTGTTTGGTATATGGGTGGGTGAGGGGAGATGATCTTAGTTGTTTCACAAGCAACCTCTCGACTGCTTGCATATCATTTGCATGATGCCAACTGTAGCTATTTCAGAGTTCTCAGAGTGATTCATGCTGGACCACCTTTAATAATGGAACATGCAGAAAAGTGACTTAGAGCTTCTGGGATTAATTGTCACGTAATTCAACAGGTATCACATGACTCAAAGAGACAGACTAACTGCTGCTAGCTTTTCCATTTGAGAACCAGCCAAGGTATGGGAGTCCTTTGCTGGTGGGCACTATCCATTCTAATTTCCCTACAACTCACTGAATTGACATCCCTGTGGATGAAATAGGCCCAAGTATCTTCATTTGGGGCTTGTTAAACCTAGGATTCACACTTTTTGTTGGAACATAGCTTGGCAAAAGGTAGTCCTCCAGCCAGATGCTATATTTTAAAATAGAGGATTTATATAAAACACTAAATGGAATAAAGGTCAACACATTAACTATTTTCTGGATATTATAATGTTTTAAAGAGCTCTTTGGTTCAAGTGATCCACCAGCCTTAGCCTCCCAAAGTGCTAGGACTACAGGTATAAGCTACTGTGCCTGGCCCACTTCAGTTACAGCTTTGATTACCTAATAAAGAGAACTACATAAGACATTTGCTTCTGGAGCCTACAGGTGAAGATTCTGACTAACATACGTGCTTGATTCAGGAAATTCCATCAGTTTTAAAAACCAAACCCAAAGCTCTGAATATTTAATAGTCATCTTTCAAAACAAAGAGCCAGCCAATACCAGCGGGGGGAAGAGATTAAAATTACTTTAAATACATCCTGAGAACTACCTAAAAAATGAATACACTTCCGTTAATGGTGCTAGAAAACATGTAAAATAACAAATAATTATGATCTATAAACCGTAAAGAAATATAGAAATATAAGGAATTATTTTGATACCATGTTGTTCTTTATGGCAGTTGTTTTCAATAGGTCTAAAGGTGAAATTCTGCTTGGTTTTTGAATTCTTTTCAGGTTTGTAGGAGTTACTTACCTCTGTCAACATTAGCTCGCAGAGAGGTGAGCATGCCCTCAGACACCAGGGTTTTATAAAGAGCACCTTTGCAAGACCTCTCGGATTTCCTGGAACCACAAGTTTCTATTTTTCTGTGACAGTCACTGTCCTCAGGCTTGGCCTGTCCTGATAGGCTGGGTGGTAGTGCATCTTCCATGGGCGTCAATGGTTCTGCTTTTATACCCTCTGGCGCCTCACCAGAAATGTTCTTGCTAGCAGAAATACTAATGAAATCTGGAGGTCTTGACTCTTTGGTGGTATCTGAGGATTTCTCCTTTGACATTTTCTTCTCTCTTGATTTCACTTTTTTCTTTGGTGGCTTGGCATCCAAAATGCTTCCCTTGCCACTTGAGGATGTGCGGACCTTCTTGCGAGGGGTATCTCCAAGTTTCTCTATTCCCCAGTCTCCCTTTGCGACGGCTTCAATGGTATATATGACACTCTCAATGTCAGACTCAGAAGACTGCCTCTTTTTGCAAGTCTTCTTGGGTGTGGATTTATCATTTCCATGTCGATCCATTTTGCTTTTCTTCTTTTTCTTTTTTAGCTTTTCTGGCTTGTTTAATGCTGCAGGATCCTCAATGATCATAATTCCATGAGGATGGCACATGTGATCCTTTCTACTGGGAACATCACTAATTATTATCTTGCTACTGGCAGAATAAGAAAAATCAGGAAAATGACTACATTTTTGATCTTCTTCTAACTCTTCCTTTCTAATTTCTTTGGGATCTTCCATTTTTATAGCCATTATGTCATCTATTTGCAAAGCCTCAAAATTTCTCAATTCCTTAGAATCTCTTACATTTTCCTTAGCTGATTTTTCAAATTCTGCTTCCTTCTGTAACCTGGTTTCATCTGTTTTCTCCCTTTTAATTTCTTTTTCTTCCTTTCCCTTCTCTAATTCTTTAATTCTTCCACTATCGGATTCTTTTGCTTTTATTAGCTTTGATTCTTCCATTTTCATCCCTTCTGATGCCAGGCACATCTAAACAATTAAAACAAAATGGGAGAGCATCCAAAAATATCCTTATTATTCCACCTTCAAAATTAAAGTTTTCATTTATATCCGTTTTAAAAATAATCAAAACACATTTTAAACTTTACAACAATCAGCCCACTTCTGCCAAACTAACTGAAATGAATCAAATTAATAGAAGGCTGTGGGCACTGTTACACAGTCATTTAACTCGCGTCAAACATATCTCTGAATTGTCATTTCCCAGCTTCAACAGAAGCTTTTGCTATGAAAACAAGACCTGGTAGAAGGAGGAAGGGATTCGGAGTTGAAAGACCCAAGTCTGATTCTTAGTTTTGCTACTTATTAACTTTGTGACCCAGAATGAATCACTTGCCCCCTCATTCCTCTGTCGCTTTTGTAAAAGGAAAATGATCCTAGAGCCTATCTCAGAGGATTCTGTGTGGTCTAAGTGAGACGATGTACTTAATTGTAGTACAGGTTGAATATCCCTTATCCGAAATGCTTGAAAACAAAAGTGTCTCAAATTTTGGATATTTTTTTGATTTTGGAATGTTTGCATTATATACTTACTGGCTGAAAATTCTTAAACTGAAAAGCAGAAATCCAAAATGCTCCAATGAGCATTTTCTTTGAGCCTCTTGTTGGTGCACAAAAAGTTCTGGATTTGGCAGTATTTTGGAGTTTGGATTTTCAGATTAAGAATGCTCAACCTGTATTTAATAATCCCCAAACTCTGTTCAGATGTTTGCCTTTTCTTTTTTTCCAAGGGAAATGAGGAAAACAGAAATAATTTCTATCTGTCCACTTGAAATTAGAAATGATATGATGAATTGCTAAACAATTATGGAAGGTTTTGAATAATGAACAAAACATTATAGGTCCACAAATGCTGATAGACAACTCTGAAGTCACAAAAGCTCTGAGAACAAACTTTTGTTTTTGTTTTCTTAACTCATTTGTTGGCAAATTTGATCTGATGTGAACTCAATTGGCTGCAAATTCTGACCTGAACCAACCTGAAACTTTAGTCTTAAACAGTTTATTTCACTTACTGTGACCATTCATACACTTTTGGTATTGCAATAGTGATGCATTCGAATATGCACTGGAGAAGTTACTTAGTGTAATATGTATCTACTGTATAATTTTTCTAAAATCTGAAAGATTCTGAATACCAAAACACATCTGGCCCCAATTTGGTTAAGTTTTTATATTCATCATCAAAACTCCCCAAATTTCATGTACAGAACATTCAAGGGGAAAGTTGTCATTTTCCTCTCTGGCTCCCAGATACTCTGAAACTTTAATATAGAGCTATTTTTCAAAAGGGGAAATTTAAGCTTATTGCAAAACTTGTTTTCAGTGTCTGGGTTTTCATTTATACACACTTAACTGCAAGGCTCCCAAAATGCCAGCCCCCATGGAGGACACTAATGATACGAAAATCAGTAAGGTCATGTCTGTCTGCCTTTGAGGAACTTATAAAGAGATTGATGATGCTGATTTGGTCAAGGGCAGCAAAGGAAGTCTCAGTCATAACTTATTTTATCAACTTTGTATTAGCAACTTAGAAGGGAAAGAGTATTGGGAGTTGCTGAGTCAATGCAAAATCAAGCACATGGGTAGGAAACTGATTTGTTTTTAAAAACCATCATTTTATTAAATGGCAAGTTGTCAGAGATCATTACCATCTGTAAAATTCATTTTTAGATGGATAATACATTGAATTAAATACCAGATGCTCTTTTACCTCATTTTTCTCTTAGTATTTTCAATGCATCACCAATCTTCCTGTGAGAATTATGTTATGATTAGTAAGTCTGGGAAGAAATTAAAGAAAGGGTGGGGAGAGGCAGACACTGCAATTAAAAAAATGAACATGACAAGAGCACACAGCCCTTCAGATCATTCACAGGGAAGACATGAAATATTAAGGATTCACAACAGAGCTGTCTTTTTCAGGAACTCAGGTAAGCTAACCTTTAGACCTCAGCAAGTGGCTATGAACACTATGAACTTCTCTTTATTAAACATAACCAGAAATAAGCTCAAAGCAAAATGTTATCTTAATTCTGAATCACTGAAACCTTTAATATTCCCTGCATGTTTTACTCTTATGGGAGAATGTACTGCTTTTATATCAGTTTTGAAATAATTTTTATTTTCCTTTCTCAATTACTACAGCCCTTCATGAATACCTATCCCATGTTGGGGGAGAGAAATTATACTAGTTCTGCAGAGAAGGCTAGAAAAGCATTCTCAAGGTACATTTTATGTTTTTCCACCACTGTCACTCTGGTGGCTTTTAATAGGTCACTTCAGGAACCTTCATCATACAGGCACTAGTTTTTAGTGGTATGCTGACAGTCTGCATTTGCACAGGTTCATCTTAGCAAACTTAGTAATACTTTGCAAACTCTATTCTAGGCTTCAATATATTTCAAAATGATTCTCTCATCACCCCTGATAGGATTCTACAGCTAGGAATGAAATGGAACAAATACACACATTCACTCTGGGGATGTATTCTGGGAAATAGCACAATATTTCTTGTGTAGGTAATTACACCGAACACTGGTCATGCTTTACTTCCTCATTTCAGGCTCTTAAGAATTTTTTCACAAACAGAGTATGTTAATCCTAAATTATAGGAAAAACAATTATATTGCTGGAAGTAAAACTATAAATGTAAATCAAATAACTCTGAATTAAAACTACAAATCGCAAATCTACTCATTAACCGAAAACCCAATCAGACTCTCAGAGTTGGGTGTCACTCTAGGTTTTCTACTTTAACCTACCCACTGCAGGAATTCATTTTACTATAGTATTCCTGAGAATTAGTTAACCAACTTTTGCACAAAGACAGTGAGCATATCACTCTATCAGACAACAGTTCTGCTGGAATTTTAAAAATATTGAGCAAAAATCAATCAGCCTCAGTTCTGTTCCCTGAAGCACATGAATTCCCTCTTGCTCATAGCACAGATACAATACTTGAAGACAGACTTTATGTTCCCGGAAGTCTCTTCCCATTTCCCTTAACAGCTCATCACATGTAAATACTTCCACACTTCAAAAGTTGGGTCCCTCTTACCTAGATGCAGTAGGTGTCCTGAAATGAGATGGGTTTTATTGAAAGAGGCTGGGCTCATGACCAAGCATCCTAGTTTGCTTAAAGCCACAACAGTAAGCTATATAACTTAGACTTGAAGCCCTACGAGGAAACAGAGGCTGAGAAATGGGGTAACAGTATATCCTACATTGGGCTGTTGTGAGGCAAAAGTGAAGAAATGTATATGCAAATACAACTTGTAAATGATACAAAGCTTTACAAAGGTTGGGGAAAATGGATACTTCAAAATTTTTTCTATCTATCAGAGAGCTAGCTATGTATGTATGTATGTATGTACGTATGTACGTATGTATGTATGTATGTATCTATCTATCTATCTATCTATCTATCTATCTATGAATGACAGCGTCTTGCTCTATTAGGTAGACTGGAGTGCAGTGGCATGATCATAGCTCATGGTAGCCTCGACCTCCAGGGTTCAAGTGATCCTCACATTTCAGCCTCCTGAGTAGTTAGGACTACAGGTTCATGCCCGGCCTTTTCTTCCCCCCCGCGTAGAGAATAGGGGTCCAGCTCTGTTGCCTAGGATGCTCTCCAACTCCTGGCCTCAAGCAATCCTCCTGCCTCAGCCTCTTAAAGTGCTGAAAGCACAGGCATGTGCCACTGCGTTTGGCTGGCTATTTCAACTTAACAATATCTGTCTAAGACTATGTTCCTAGCCTATACTAGATTAGAAGGGGTAACTACTTGTCAGTTTATAGGAATGCTCTTTTAATGGGACCCAGAGCTTAATTTTTTTTTAAATAGGTCACCCATCTGGCTTGTGTTGGGTTTATGGTCATGTAAAATCCTGGATTTTCATACCCATATAATAGGCTGGTAAACTTGGTCTCTTTTATTCTGTATTTTTATAATTTATGTTTTGCACTTAGATGCAAGACTTTCCCCTTTTTCTTATTACATTTATCTCTTCAAAATGTGAATTATCTTCCATCTTTGTACTATACACACATTAAATAAAGCTGCTTTTCATGTCTTTGTCCAAATCTTTGGTAATAATGTTGAGTAAAACATGGCTAAGGACAGGGCCTTCTGCCAAACTTCTAGAGCCCTTTCATGAAGATGATCTGAACATTAATAAACTTCAGCAATCTAAGAATACTTTTTTCTCATCCAGTTGAAATCCTCCCATTTTGTTCACAAAACATTGTAACACTATCTGTCAAAAGTCTTGCTAAAATCTGGATACGGCATGCCAACAGCATTCTCTTACTCAATTTTATGACCAACCGTAACTATACCAAATAGAAAATGAGGCTGGCTTTTGTACCAGTCAGGGTCTAATTAGGCAAACGGAAGCAACCTAAAGCGTAACTAGCAGTGGGAATTTAAGGCAGGGATTAGGTTAGTTACACAGGCCACGAAGAACTGAGACACCCAAACAGGAGGTGGTGAGCAACACAGGGGTTAGGGACAGCAGGAAGCCACAGAAGAAACAATGGGGAAAGAGTGACACTGAAGCCCAGTGGAAGATGGAAGCATGGCGCACCTATCTGGAGAGCGCTGGAACATGGAAGAGAAGCTGCCTTTGCCTTACCCTGATGCCTCTTTACCAGTTCCCTGTTGACCCTGGCCTCTCCCTGCCTCCCATCTCCCAATCTCCTGCCAGTGTCTCCCATTAGCAGAACCTGCGTGGAAGCAGGGGGCCTAGAGCCAAGAAAAGGCAGTCAGCAGTCACGTGGGGCAAAAGGCAGTGGGCAGGGCAAAGAGACTGGCATATTTGACAATGACCCTTTTCAGAGAAACTTTGATAATTCTCTGTTTTCATCTTCTTTTCTGTGGATTCAAACATGATTAGAATGAATTTCCAATTAAAATAATTTTCAAAGGTTTCTAGGAATTAATAGTCTGTATTTTAGAAATCAGGCTTATTATTTTTAAAAATTACAGTGAACTTTTCTCCTTTTTGTTCCTATTGAGCTCTCCTATTTCACACAACTTGTCAAAGATTACCAAAAGTGAGATTGAAACCCAATTTGCAATCTGTTTTCCTACAATCTGTTTTTTCCGTTGTCAGAAACCTGAATTAATATACTAAGACCATGTGTACTGTATTCTAGCTTTTTCTCCTTTTTTAAAATTGGATACATATATGTATCTTCACATCCATGGAAGAGAAGCTGCCTTTGCCTTACCCTGATGCCTCTTTACCAGTTCCCTGTTGACTCTGGGATGTGTGTGTGTGTGTATATTATTTATATATAATATATTTTATATAATATATAAAATAAATATATAAATAAAAATAATATATAAAACAATATATTATATATATTATTATTACACTTTAAGTTCTGGGATACATATGCAGAATGTACAGGTTTGTTACATAGGTATACACGTGCCATGCTGGTTTGCTGCAACATCAATCCGTCATCTACATTAGGTATTTCTCCTAATGCTATCCTATCCCTCCCCTAGCCCCCTACCCTGTGACAGGTCCCAGTGTGTGATGCTCCCCTCCCTGTGTTCACGTGTTCTCATTGTTCAATTCCCACTAATGAGTGAGAACATACAGTATTTGGTTTTCTGTTCCTGTGTTAGTCTGCTGAGAATGATGGTTTCCAGCTTCATCCATGTCCCTGCAAAGGACATGAACTCTTACGGCTGCCTAGTATTCCATGGTGTATATGTGCCACATTTTCTTTATCCAGTCTATCATTGATGGGCAATTGAGTTGGTTTCAAGTCTTTGCTATTGTGAACAGTGCTGCAATAAACATACGTGTGCATGTGTCTTTATAGCAGAATGATTTATAATCCTTTGGGTATATACCTAGTAATGGGATTGCTGGGTCAAATGGTATTTCTGGTTCTAGATCCTTGAGGAATCATATTCTAGCTTTTTCTAACTTTGATTTAATATATACTTATCTTCTTTTTTTACCTATACTTTTTGGTTTGATCATAATTTTCCTTGCCCCCCACCAAATGGTGACAAAAGCAATAATTATATAGTTTACCTTCTCTTGTTTCTTGTTGGCTTTACTTTCTCTAATCCAGACAAAGCCAATTTCTTTATGTAGCTCTCAACAGCTGAAAATTGTCTTAAGATTTGTTTGTTTTTGCCAAGCCCTACCTCATACTGGATTTTAGAGTAACTTTTTTCTTACTAGTCAATACCATACTTTTGTATTTTTGTATTTCTCCTTGGTTGTCAAGCAAGATTTATATTCTTTTACAAATGAATTCATTAGAGTTTATGCATAATCACAATTTGAAAAAATCTTCCTCATTCTTTTACTGAGATTGGATGTGTATATGTGTGTGGAGAGACAGACAGACATTCTCATTGACCTTGGTCCTTTTTCCATTTTAGTGCTTATTTGCATGTTCAGTCTCTGAATTTTTTTAAACTCACTTTTCCTTACGTGAAAAGTATATATTTGACTTTTTAAAGCATTTTCCTTCTAAAGCATTCTCCTTTTAAGCATCTTCTTCTAAGCACTTTAGTTTCTTGTCTATTAATATGAAAATAATTACAAATAAATTCCATAATTTTTATTTTTGATATTTGTTCCACTGCATATTAGGCATTTCTACAAGATATAAACAAAACCTGGGAACAGATACGAATGTAGTAACATTTATAAGATGCATCACTCTTGGATGTAAGCAAATCCCTGGCCTCTCCCGTCCTCCCATTCCCCAGTTTCCAGCCAGTGCCTCCTACTGGAGGAACTCAGGTGGAAGCAGGGGACACAGGAGCTGAGGAAAGGCAGTCGGTAGCCATCGGTGGTCACTCTCTTGTGTAGTCAAAAAAGTCTGACAGTGATGTACTGGAAGGCAGTTTCAAAAGGCAGGGATGGGCCAGGTGAGGTTAGCTCACACCTATGATCCCAACGCTTTGGGAGGCTGAGGCAAGAGGATCGCTTGAGGTCAGGAGTTTCAGACCAGTGTGAGTAACACAGTAAGACCCTATCTCAAGAAAAAAATAAAACATGCACACACCCACACACCCAACCCCCCCCCAAAAAGCAGGGATGCTGGAGCCAGGGCCAGACTGTCTAGGACTATAGACAGGCTCTGCTACTGATTAGCTATTTTCCCTAAATTTTTCTGTGCCTCAGTTTCTCAATCTATAAAATATGCATGCTAAAATTATTGCCTTGGGAAAACTGTGAGGTTCAATGAGCTGCACATGTAACAGTACTTAAAATAGTGCCTAGTACAGAGCTAAAATAATGTATTGTAATAACCATCCCTCTGGGGCCTTATGCCATACGGAATAAATACTAGCTTAACAGTAATATTCATATTAGTATCATTAATAACATGACATGTCTTTGGTAGACTGCCTTGCTCTAAGTGTTCATTCTAGGGTTGAATGATTCTATCATTGGGAGAAAATACACAACAAAATTAGATTCAGGAAGACCTCAAATCAGTTGTTTTTCAAGAAGCAACTCTAAGAAACATGTAAGAAAGCTCAGTTCTACTCTGGGGTACAAGTAGATCCACTTACATCTACTTTTGGATGCACTCATCAACACTGTAGTGGGACTGACAAATGTATGCATGGATGGGCACACATACAAGCACACAGAAGACATAAAAGAACATAAATCAATGTGAACTCAAGTGAATAAGGCTGCATTTTGGGAAACAGAATTAATGGCTATTATTAATTTACTCAAGTTGCCCTTAATAGAGGGTGAGTTATTAATCAGGTATTGAAACAGTACATGCCTCAGTAAATGACAATGTATTCTTCTAATATTATTTTAAATTGGACAATAACCTTTTTAAAAAGAATGAAAAATCATCTAGACACTTTCCAGAGATGGAATTCCCGTGACTGCATTCAAAGAAGTTAAAATGTTAATGTTGTAAATCAAATGATGGGCATAAATATTTGATAACTATCGTCTATTCCCTCAGGTACTACTTTATTTTTTTATAACTGTAACTCAGTGGGCATAAAATGTATTCTGTTCACCTTTGTATTCTCCTTCATACCCTAGTACCTTTCAAAAAGAAGGCATTCAACAGATAATTGTGTTTAATAGGATGGTTCATTAGTTCTGAGGTAATCTATGAATCTAAAATGTATTCTGATTCATACAAGGAAAGAGTTACTTTACAAGTCTATAAAAAACAATGGTGGCTGGGTGCGGTGGCTCATGCCTATAATCCCAGCACTTTGGGAGGCTGAGGCGGGTGGATCACCTGAGGTTAGGAGTTCGAGACCAGCCTGACCAACATGGTGAAACCCTGTGTCTACTGAAAATACAAAATTGGATGGGTGTGGTGGCGTGCACCTGTAATCCTAGCTACTCAGGAGGCTGAGGCAGGAGAATTGCTTGAATCCGGGAGGCAGAGGTTGCAGTGAGCTGAGATCGTGCCACTGCACTCCAGCCTGGGCAACAGAGGGAGACTCCGTCTCAAAAAATAGCAACAACAACAACAACAAAAACAATGCTAATTATGACCATACTACCGCTTGGTCCAGCCCAGCAATCATACTGTCCTTAGTTATACCTCCCAAGAATACCAGTGAAATTAATCACCAATATTTTATCTCTGTCAGTAAAAACCATACTGAGGTTTCTCACTGTTCTGTGTAGTCAGAAGGGTCTGACAGTGATGTGCTGGAAGAAATGGAACTCACTCCCAAGAGGAAAACAAAAATCAATATGTTAATACCTAGGATTCCTAAGGATGTGCATGTTAGACCATGAATAAAAAGTTTTCTTCTTCAAAATGATTACAAAGAAAACAATTCAATAGAAATACTGAAGGGGTGAGATAAAATGTGTAGTAAAGGGATTATATTTTATGTTCCTGGGTTCAGGGGGACTGTCACACTTTTAGTTCAGGTAAAACCATACCTTAGGCTCAGTTTGTTATTGGGGACTCGCTTTAAAGATAAAATAAACCTTGGCTGCATCAAGCTTTAATCTTTCTGAATCAGATGTATTTTAAAATGTATTCTTTTCTACTGATGTTAAGATATTCATTTTTTAATGTGTTCTGCTTTAAAAGATTTAATAAAATGATCAGTGGAAAAATAAATTATGTGTACTAGATAACAGAAGCAGAAACCATTGAACTGGCGGAGGTTGTGTATCCCCTATGCGAAAACTTTGGCATTAGAAGTGTCTCAGATTTTGGACTGTTTAGAATTGTGAAATATTTGCACATACATAATGAGACATCTTAGGGATAGGACCCAAGTCTGAACACAAAATTCATTTATGTTTCATATACACTGTATATAAATAGTCTGAAGGTAATTTCATACACTATTTGAAATAACTGTATATGGAACAAAGTTTGTATACACTGAACTATCAAAAAGCAATGGTGTCAGGTGTGAAATTTTCTGCTTGTGAGGTCATGTCAGAACTCAAAGTTTTGGATTCTACACCATTTTGGATTTTTAATTTTCAAATTAGAGATGCTCAACCTGTCCTAAGAAATGGTAAGTAGTTCCAAAATGCACCATATAATTTTGCTCTTAATTATACGTTGTCTTTCATTGTCTATTATAAAGGAGTTGGCTAGATTAAAAACAAGGCAGTGTGAAAACAGACCTACTGACACCATCAAGAAGTTTCCATTTCCAAATCTCTGCTTTTTAGTACAAAACAAATGTTTTGCAGCCAAGGTATATTTACAATCATTTTGTACTGGCTTATTATCTGCCAAAACAGTGTAGACATAACCTTAGGATGGCATTTTAGCAGTGTTTTTCAGGATGAGCATTTCTCCCATAATTAAATAAAACCTGAACACTTGTGCCAGAGAAATACACACTGGTTGATGGTTTCTGAGAATAGCAATGCTGCTAAAAAATTCAATTCCATTTATCATAAGAGATAACTGGTCACAGAACAGTGGTCTAAGCTTCTCTCAACACTAAAATCTGGGTGTATTTAACAGTTTTGTAGTTTGCTGAAACAACTGGACTAGGTAACATGGTGATTGAAATATTTTTCTTAACTCACTATTTCCTCAGAAATGGTACTGTTTCTGAAGACTCTGAATGGGGTGGAGGTGGCCTTTACTCCAGAAGCCCATCTACTAAAGTCTGCCGCAAAGAGGTTAAGGGCAGTCATTAAGTACATTCCTATACTTTCTGTTCCTCTAAAAATAATCTAGTGCAATTGGGGATGAGGTGAAAAGATTTAGAACAGGAGTTTTCTAAAAACAACTCACAACTTTGTATAAAATGATAAGGAAAGAAACCCACCACAAAGGTCCCCTTAAATGTATTTTAAGTATTAGAATTCATTTATATGATGATCGTGTAGGAGGAGCTGAGGTGGGATGTTCTAGGTTTTAAGGGGGTTATAATAGGATGGATAATGCACATCAATAATATGAAGACAACAGAAGTCTTAAATGGAGTCATACATTGATCAAATACCACCAATAATTGGGAACAGTGGAGGGATCTATGGTGACTGTCTCTGTCGTCTGTGCTCTCAGGAATGCAGGTTTCTGCTTCCTATTTACTTGGCTAGCAATCTTCTCCCTTTCCACTTTTCTATTATTGAATTTCTCTTCCCCCTACCCTCAGCATCTTTCAGCTCTTCTTTTCTACTAGCAGGGCTTACTCTTTGTTTGCAACCAACCAACCTTCCTGAAGCAGGGCTACAAGGTCAAGGTCAAACACTCAGGTTCAGTGTTGGAGTCATCTTTGACTCCTCTTTTTCTTTGCCTCTCACATTGACTCACTCAAACAATTCACTTGAATACCCCTGGAATCTCTTTCTGCCTCCCGTTCCCACTGTCAGCTCTCTCAATTCCGGTTCTTATCTTCTCATACCTGATGTCCACAGGGGCTTTCCACTCCATTCCATACACAGCTGCCAAGAAGATCTCTCTAAGTGCTGCTTTTATCACTGTGTAACCCCATCCCAAATCTTCAACGGCTCCTCATTATTTTCAAGTACATATTTATTTGCTCTGCACTAAACATTCTCCCAATTCTGACTCACAGCTACACTTTACCTTCATCTTCCATAAACACAGTCCTCTATTCCTGCCAATCTGATAGACTTGTTACCATCCACCTTTCTCCTGTGCTTGCCTTAATCCCTTTGCTTTATCTCCCCCAGCTGTCCATTTAATTATGTGTAAGTCACAATCCCCGCTACATACGGTGGTCAGGTATAAAGGAGGGAAGTGAGCAAATTTTAGTGGATAATGGCAATGACTGTTGGCCTCAGACTCAGGGCTCAACAGGGAAAGGACAGGACAGTCATTTGGAGAACAAGCATCTAAGAGGGCAACCACTAATCAACTCTGACCAATTGTTCTCATGGAGGGAGGCTAGCTTGATGTCTCCAGGTCCTCTAAATTTTCAGAAGTCAGAAATCTGTATTTATTTGAAGTTTTAATCTTCAAATATTAGCCATGAATTGAACTGTAAAATATAATATAGGTCAACAAAATATAGGCCAAACAAAGGATCTCTGCAGGTTGGATGTCACCCAGAGACTGCTAGTTTCAGCTTCTAGTGGTGCCTAAGTAAGCCCTTCATTGAAAACCATCTTTGTTTTTCTTTCCCCTGTGCTTGGTCTCCAGAACATGCCTGCTAATATTTTCTCCCTTCCCTAGTTTCACACATTCATTTTTGTGTGTCACTCATCACTCAAGTGGAGTTTCATCATTTCATTGAATGATTCCTTTTAAAATCACTTGCACTATTTCTTATTCCTTAAATTGTTATATCTTTACAACTAGAGCATAAGCTCCTTGAGGACAGGAGTTGTATACCATAATTTCCTACAATTCCCACAGTATCTTCCAAAGTACATTCCCAAACAAACACTTATTTAAGGTTGTAAGATGCATCCTGGCAGTTTCAAAAGCACAGACAGTTTTTAAAAAGAAAATATGAGCTCCATTTATTTGACAGCAGTCTTGGACGATCTGTCATCTTATTCAGCCACACATACATGTGTAGGAGTAAGCTGTCTTCCATAGAGACTTTTATAATGTGTACACTCCTATAACAAGCAACTTGCACAGTCTTTTCTATTAATCTAAAACAAGGCGTGAGAACAGCCTAGTGTTTAAGAGTGCAGGCTATGGAGACAGACTGCCTGGGTTCCTATCTAGGCTCTAACACTTACTGTCCATGTGACCTTAAACAAGTTATACAACTTCTATATCTTTTGGTTTCCTAATGTGTAAAAGAAGAATGATAGTAGCTACCTCAGAGGACAGCTGTGAGAATTACATTAGTACATATAAAGTACTCAGTGCCTAACACACAGCAGATTATAAATGTCAGTCATTATCATCTTAGGTTAGATAACATATCTGTAGAAAGAGCTGCTATAAAAATGTATAATGCATTTTAAAGAACATTCAAAATGGTTTCAGAAAAGTGAGAAGCAGAACAGCAATCTTTTAGGCTTATGTTCCAGCCTCTAATCAAAACACTAAAACGCACTTGGGGGTACCGTGTTCCTATATCACTGATCTTAGAAGGTTTACAGGTTTTAGTTCTCATTGCACCAAAAATATGTGTATATACACATCCAGATAACTTCAGTCATCTCTGTTATTGGCACAGAATACATCCTCAACAACCATTGTGAGAATAAATGAACAAGCTGTTCTACTTGTTATATTAGACAATTTTGGTACTAGAGATCTTCAAGATCTTTTCTTTGCTGGAATGTACACAGGTTCAGCTATCTCTGACCCTCTTCAGTGTCCTCCAACTACAGCCACTATAATACACAATGATCTCCAGTGGGGATGCTTTGCTGTTCTTTATATGACCTGACCTAATTAATTTCAAAACGAAAGGAAACACAATACCTTATAGTACCTGCACAACTTAAATGACGGATAAACTGAACAGTATGAACTTCGTGGAGGTCCCAACATAAAGCATTGTATTTTTGTCAATTCCCTGACCTCAGACAAAACCCTTAAAAATATTTGGAACAAATCCCAGAATTTTCAGGTCACTTTCAGCTATTAAAAGTCTACCTAGTTTAAAATGCCAATCACACACCTGAATTAGGACTTCCCCAGGAAATCTCCTGGCTCCAGGAGAACGGGGAGGGGGAAAACAGGGAGCGGGTCTTTACAATGCCAAAGCTGGGAGTACAGGCCAATCCAAGTATCTCTGTGCCTGCTGCCAATTTCCTCCAATTTTTTGTTTGTTTGTTTGTTTGCCTACTTACGCAGGTATAGGGCACAGCAGTAAATATATGCCCCAAATATTTCTTACTTCTCACTAAGGAGAAGACATTTCTTGTAAGTAACGACCCCCATGTTTGGAAGGGCTGTTCATTCACTCCTCTTACTCCAACCCACAGGAATGGAGTTGGAGAAAGGTGAGTAGTTAGTTTGGGGCTCGTTCCTGGCCCTTCTTTCACAAGGCCTAAAACCTCTCATTTAGAGAATAGAAGACAGAATGGGGGAGGTACAACTAACTGCCCATGGTTATGTTTTTCTTTTTTCTTTGTTCCTGCTAACTCTACACAAGACTCAATGGCGTTCTCAGAGGATGTCATAGGCAGGGGTGATATTCAAAACATTTAACAGGCAGGGGTGCCACCTAATCAGAGGGGATGTGCCCTCCAGGTGCTGAAGGGTATTCAGGTGGTTGGGTTACAGGCTTTTTCCTGACAGTAGGAAGTATCTTGGTGCTTTAGTATAAAGAAGGCAAACCAGCTGAGTATCACTCCTGCTTGCAGGCACACCTCAGAGGGTCCCGAGCAAAGGCATCTCTACCATATTCTCCCCTGATGTGAGAGACTGTCCCAGGCCTACCTTATGCAACCCCTCTCTGTTACTGTCCAACAGTCTTTTGCCTGATCACATGGATCTATTTTCTATTTATCCACTTGACCCTTGGGAAACTCATACATCTTTATAATGCCCAACTAAGAGTACAGCAGGCCATTCTGAGTCTCTCCATGCTGCCAACTTCCTTCAGTTTTCTTTTTTGCCTGGTCAGATAGGTAAAGGATCCAGCAATAAATTGATGTTTAAAATATTTCTTGTTTCTTGCCAAAGAAGAAGAAGACATCTTTTGCATGTACCTCCCTCAATCTTTAACAGTGCTTCTCTTGGAGCTGCCTTCACTTCCCTTGACATGGGACATAGATAAAGAATGAGAATTACTTCTCTCCTTTCCTCCCTGGGACACAGAGAAAAGGCAAAATATTCCAGATGTGTGGATAGCCTATGATAACCCTCTACCAAAGGATGACTTGAGATTGGAGTGGGGATAAGAGGAGGAACTCCTGGAGTGTTAGATAATAGTTGTATTAGGGCTATCTCTTTAGAAATCCTGAGATGGGTGTGGCCCAAACTAGAAGTAGTTTCTTGGTGGCTTTCCCTTTAGAATGTCTGAATTTAAGGTTGTGTCTTCAAATTGCAGACACCATCACCAATTCTAGGCAATAGGAAAAATCTTCAATATCTTCTTATATTTATTTATCTTAAAATGCATCAGAAATAATTAAATGTTATATTTTGTGAATGAAAAATGGACATCAAATACACATGGAATAAAAAAATTAAGAAAGCATAAATCTACTGGTGATTATTTGGAGATGCTGCTTAACCATTGTGCATATATTTAAGTTTAATTAGAAACTGGAAGGCTTTAGAATGTTATTCTAAAATACACTGTATTAGTATTAAGACATCACAGTGATTCAGTGCAAATAACAATGCAAGAAAGTTTTCTTATTTTTTAGGGATTCTGTTTTATTAAAAGTATATATTTTTGCTCAAATGTCATAAGAAACTCAGTCTTAGTGTAAGCTGATTTGCTATAATTGGAATAGGCTTATTTCAGTCATTTTACCCCGTTAAATTATGATACCAACATTCAAACATCTGTTAAACCATAGCATCTGTTTCATATTTGGGACGCATCCCTACAAATTAGAAAAGTGTTCTTTTTAATGAGTTCTGATTTAATAAGGAATCCTTTTTTTATGACTGCTATGCCAAAGAAAGAAAACGAGAAGATGAATCCACTCTTTACCAGCCCCCCATGCAGCAAAGTACCCCAAAGGTTCACACATTTTTAACAAAAAAAACTGTTTAAAGATAAATATCACATATTGAAAGTTGGTTTTACATTTTAGTATTGTTTAATATTTAAGAAATCATACGTATTTTTGTATATATGTATGCCCACATACATACACACGCAATTATATAACCAGCACAAGCAGAGGGTCATATACCCATATTATTCAAGAAAAATAATCACTTCGTTCAAATAAATTATCTTGACAATCTATACAGTCTTAGAGTTACTAGACAAATGCATGACCTCACAGTCTGTCTGTTTACTAGGATTTGTTTACAACTCTAACTCCAAAGGAACTCTCTTGTCAGATCTTCACTGTTTCAGCTGTATCTGGAGTAGTACTTTGCACTGACTCATGCAGTTCTTTTTAGAACTATTCCCTGCTGTCTTCATTAGTTTTCCTTAGAGTTTCCCAGTCACTTGTAGCACTCTATTGTGGTCTGAATTTGTCCTACACAGGAAGCATGTCAATGTACTGTCAGACAACAATGGGTTAGTTTGTTCCATTGTTTATTAATTTTACTTTTTAAGGACTCTGTATTTTTATATTTCTAATTTGGACCTGGTAATCTTTAAAAACTGAATTTAAAGATATTATATATTTTAAATGCATAAGTTTTTATGATACAAATTACCATAAAATTTAGAAATTTTAGAATATGATTGGTTATTCCATTAAGTTAAATAAACTACAAAAAATTTACAAAAGAACTCAAAGGGAGCTCATTGAAAGGAAACCAGAAAAATGAGAGAAAAGAAAAAAAAGTTTAGTATGAGATTTTTGGTCATCCACTTTCTACCTCCTAATTTATCTTACCAACAGAGAAAACTGCTACTAGAATGTCCAGGTGCTGAAAACATTTCTTCTGTATGTTTCTTGGGTTAGGGCAGTCACAGGCTGGCAGAGAAAGCCACTGCCTCGCCCACTCTAGCAACAGGTGCTTCTGGCGTCTTCCTCCCCAATCCATCCCCCACCAATAAGGGCTCTGTTCCTCACCAGCTTTATGAAAGCACGTTTTCTACTTTGCCAATGGAAGAGTAGCATTTTACACACATGTCACATCAAATGTACAACTGATTCATCTTATAAAATCAGATTTTAGAACATGTCATATTAATTCTTCACCAGGAAAACAAAAATTCAAACATCAACCATCTGATGTAAAAGCAGCGCATTCTGGAGATTTATAGATGGTTTATGGGAATCAGAAAAGGGGAAAATAACCACAGCTATTCTTTTGTGTTCAGGCTGGACTTACATAGCCAATCGAAGTAACCTTATTTTAAAATATTACCTGTGAAAAAAATTTTGCAATATCGCCAGGTAACCGTTCCCAATGCTTAATGACTCTTAGTGGCAAAATTCAGTTTTCCTAAATTAAAGGTTAACCCTCTCATTGTTGAAAATTAGATGTAACTCGTTTTATGGTCACAGGAGAGATGGTGCAGTTTAGGAAACACTATTAGAATATTTTGCGATTTCCACCTCTGCAGATCTTATCTCTATATATTCTTAGGAACTTGCCTCTGCCAGTTGAAAGAGTGCAGACTTTCCACAGCGTTTTACAGGCTCAGCACCACCCAACTGCGAAGTGTTTGAAGAAATCTATATTAAAGACAATCCACATAGAGAATATTAGTTCTGATACCAGAATCTTTGCTTCTCATTCATACACATTCAGGAATTTTTCTTAGTTTTTGAGAGTATCATTGCTCTCGTGTACCAAATAACAAAACACGTCACATCTGGGATGATCATTTTGAGAACCATTTTCAGTAAATGACCTCAAAAATAATAACAAAAGTAGGTATGGCTGTTTAATAGTAAGAATATTGCCTTAGATATTCCAGGCTTTAAATTTAACTCTATAACCTTAAAGTGAGAAATGTATTTCAATTTCTATTTAAGTACTAACTTAACAACTAGTCAAATATAAAAGAGATTTAGAGTTATTTTGCATTTACCAAACAATTTTTTTTTTGAGGAATATATTTGGGATCTCTGTGGAAAGACAGCATCAAGTCAGTCAACAAATTTTGTTTAGAATCCAACATATATGTGCAAGGCCATATGACAGCAGCTTAGGAACCTAAGAGTTTTATATAAAACACTGACCCTGGCTTTCAGAGTATGCTCTAATGTACATGCAAAGACTGATAATCAAGATCACAAATCTGAGTTGTACAGTTAATGGCTTATGCTGTATTGCAGTATATAACATATGTACGACATTAACATTGACTACATAATTTTCTGTACATTTGGCTAAATAGTGGCTGGGCATTGATAAAAATGAACAGCACTGCCTTCTCTCATTTTTTTAATAAAAACTTCATTTTCAATTTCTAGCCTCGATAGGAGCTGAGAAGGACATACATTCTTAAAGACATTTAAAAAGCATCTTTACCTGGAGAAGTTCTGTCATTGTTAAGAGTAGATAGCTATGGTCTAAGCTTTTAGATTCTTTGTGATTCTGAATTCTTTCTCAGTTAAAAACAAAGCTATTTCTCATTTCCATTTAGTAGGTAATCCTGCCTATGACTATATCCTTAAAGGTGACCACAGATCCCACAGGTGATTCTATGAAGTTGCTAGCTCCCAGAGACACTGGGTGCTTTGTGCTAGAGGAGATTTTCCCTAGAATACTTGCTGAATAACAGGTCTTTGTAGAAGCATGTATTTAATAATGGCCTACCTAGGCCACTGAAAAGGGCCTAGCTTAAGGAAGTTCCTCCTAGGCACTATCAGTTTTTACAGAGCGTTTTTCTATTCATCTCTATCATTTACTTTTTCTTTAGAAGATGAATTTATGGGGCTCAATCTTTCTGAAGTTTGGAATATTTTCTTCTTGCCGAATTTTCACTGATAAATGCTACTTCTGCCTTTTCTAGACATGTTGAATTCAATTACTCACCTTATCAGGAGACTAAGAGAAAACAAACACATTAATACCACTGGCTCTCAGTGCTTCAGGGAATGAAGGACTGAACATAAATGCCAGTGCCTTGAATCAACGCAAAGAATATGGCCTTTGTGCCAGACAGTCAAGCTTTCATTACTTGCTGCTGTGTGGACTTAAGCAAATAAGATTTTGAGCCTCATTTACCTTACCTTCAAAATACGAACAGTAATACCTGCCCGGAATCATGCTGTTAAGATTAGGTTGGATGCTAGTGTAGGGCAGTGCTGAAGAGATATTATGCTCTAAATAAATGGCCCAATTATTACTAATAATGATTTATCTTTAACACTTAAACATAAACACCTTTTTAGTACAATCCCAAAAATTAGTTACACACTGAAGTGGAAGAGAATTAAAAGTAGCAGTGTCTGCAGATAGTTATTAAATTTAGTAATTTGGAGAGCATTAAATTTGTCGCATAATCCCATGACACGCTCAAGAATTATTGAAGGACCACAAGCTGGGTAGCGCTGCACTTCACACCCATGCTGTTTTTCTGCTTCTTCCACCGGCTCCCTCTGCTGTTGCTTTTGAAACCTCACTGCAGGTTTTCGTTCCCTGTGTATGTCACTCCCACATATCCTGTGCCCAATGCAGTGCATGGCACACTGAGAGGCTCATGAACGACTGACTGCATGGATGCACTACCTGCCCTTAGAGTTAAAGCACAGCTGTCAGAGAGGAGGCTTGAGAATGGTCCCCTTCGGTTTAGTAAGAACCGTTTTCCTTATTGCCTCTGGGAGGATTTTCACCTGCTTGCAGGTACAGGGAAGCATTTTAAATGCTCAAGGTTGCTGGAAGCCTGATTCCCAAAAGGGCATGTGTGGGGGGAGGTTCAACATATTTTAGTAGTCCGACATTTCCAGAATCTCCTAACAGTAACATTTTTATGGCATTACACAGTGGTATGATTTCTAAAAGTTAAATCAAAAACTTAATTTGAGGGAAGGAAGTGTGGAAAACAGAGCATATGTTAATTTCCATGGCTTGGTCCTTATCTTAATTTCTTTGCAGCATTTGACAGTGCTAGTCTTTCTTTAGGAAAACCCCTTCCTGCCCTTCCATTACCGCAGGGTCCTTGCTTTCCTCGTATGTCTCAGGCCACTCCTCGTGGTTCTTCTTTGCTGGCTCTTCTTTCCATAACAATCCCTTCAATGTTTTTCCTTAGTATTTTGTCTTAGGGCCCTCTCTCATCTATGCTGATGGCTTCAATTTCAAGCACAGCTAGTACAACAATGATATGTTATATCACTGTTTACTCCTGCCCATGCTGTTCTGCCTAAGAGACATATACATCCTTTCAGATAGGAACAATATAGTTAACATCTGTTTTCCAATGACTGGTCAGTCTGGAGGGCGGTATGTGTTTGCTAGGTTGGTAGGTAGAGGGCACTAGTGGGCCAGACTGCATAGGATGTTCATGGGCGTGCTTCTTATTTTCCTCAAATTGGATAGGGCTTGCCAATAAGTTAATTTCACTGTATTATGTGATGTTCGGATAAACAATATTCATCCATAAAGGCTAGCTACAGGGTGGATGTGATAGTACATGAAGTACAGCTAAAGTGCTAAGAAAAATGATCACCCTGGATGTTAAATTGCTAATTTTATGGCTGTCTGAGGTGGGTGAACAAACAGGTGGTAAAGACCAGAATCATATTAGGTAATGGTGGAAGTCTTTTGCAATTATAAAGGTATTGTAAATATTGTAGTTTGGGAGAAGATGACTGATAATTGTTAAAAGAATAAGTGAGTCAAAGAGCAAATAAGGTGTTCCTTTCCTTATCTTCCTTATCTAAAAAGAAACATTAGTGCTTCCAATAAAACACATAATACATCCACTGATTAGTTACAGTGTAAGTATTTTTTTTTTTTTTTTTGAGATGGAGTCTCACTCTGTCACCAGGCTGGAGTGCAGTGGTGTCATCTCGGCTCACTGCAAGCTCCGCCTCCCGGGTTCACGCCATTCTCCTGCCTCAGCCTCCCCAGTAGCTGGGACTACAGGCGCCCGCCACCATGCCTGGCTAATGTTTTTTGTATTTTTAGTAGAGACAGGGTTTCACCGTGCTCACCAGGATGGTCTCGATCTTCTGACCTCGTGATCTGCCTGCCTCGGCCTCCCAAAGTGCTGCGATTACAGGCGTGAGCCACAGTGTAAGTATATGGTGTTTTTAATTGACTGTAATATTGTGTAACAAACTGAGCATTCCCTCATGAAAATAAATGGATTAAATTTATACCTACTGCTTATATACAATGGTGACAATATTTTAATTTTGGTGACATTATAGTTATATTTATATAGGCAAAGTAAATATCTTTGAAGGGAAGTTTTAAAGTCCAAATCTATCTAAATCACCCAGATTAGCTCTGTGTCTTTAAAGTAAATATAATTTTTCAATGCAAAGATATCCTCTAGGTGTAAGAGTCAGCCACAGAGCAGATCAGAGAATATGTGGATTGGTCATGGCTTTTAAGCCTGTTAAATAATTAAAGACAACAGTTCCTTTCTGACATTATATTTGGTCATTAGTCTTTGGTAAACCAGATCTAAAAAGTGACTGATGTGTCACTACCTGTAAACAGAAGATGCAGTTAGGAAACTCATTCTGACCAACTTAATGAATCGGAGCCTAGAAACACAGAGTAGATGGCACTTTGGATGGGCCAGGCTGAATCTGGATGAAATATGGCTGTCACCTTGGAATGGGAGACAGGCTGAAACTGGGGGTGGGGAGTGAGAAACTGTCTCTGCGTTCTGTATTTCTTTCAAAATCCTGATTTTTCTCCTCTTAAATGTAAACATTTATGAGGTACCTACAAACAAATATGTTTATTCAGTTTCACGGTTCCATATAGATTAATTTCAATGAGTTTTTCAATGATCAGATTTGGTTAAGAAGGAAAAATATCTTTCTCATCTTGCAAGGAAGAGATCAGAACTCAATGAAAAAAACAAAACAAAACAAAACATTTCCACTTAAAGAAATTACCAGGGTTTACTGTTAAAAGTATGTTTCTCAAATAAACATTTCACACGATAAATAACCCATTTCCAAGAGAAAATCTAGTTAACTTCTTCCCAGCGTTATAAGCGTTTGTAAATAAAATGAACAGAAATAGTTTCTGAGAATTTTGCATGCCTGATCTTAAAATGATATTACAAAGCTAAATATTTTTAAAAGATAAATTGTTTCCTAGCTTATATAAACACCCACTTCTCTTTAAGTGTACATAATAGGACAAGGAATCCCTCTGAAAAGAGAAGGGCTATAAAGTGCTCCACTCAGTAATTTTCTATTATACATCAATCCCTTCCTCTCTTGACCCTTCCACCGTGAAGTCCCAGAGATATTAATAAGTGCCTTACCAATAATGATTTAATAATTTGGGTTTTTTAAAAAAACACATAACTACAGAGCCGTGGTCTCAAACTGTGGTTCTCTAATAGGAAACTTGTTGGAAATACAAATTCTCAGGCCCAGCACCGGATTTAATTAGTCAGAAGCTTTGGCGGTGTGGCCCAGCAATCTGTGTGTAAACAGCCTTCTAGGTGACTCTGATGTATTATAAAGTTTGAGAACGTTTGCTTTTGACTAATTAAAACAAGAATTTCAAGAGTCTTTGGGTTTTCTCAAAGGTGATGGTGTTTTACGAAATAATTCTAAGAGCTTTAGGGATATCGCAGTGAGTAATTACAGCCTATTCTATTTCTATTGCAATACACATGCTCATAGCAGATTTTAGTAGATATTTTTATTAGTTCATCTAGTTAGCTCTTATTTAGCCTTAAATAAAACCAGCCCAGTATTGGTCTGACAATGTGGTCAGATTGTAAGATGTTAAAGATTGAAAGTTAGGGTACTGTTGGGTTAGAGGAGGAAAGTGAAGAGAGAGGTTATGTATCCTTTGAGAACCATGAACTACTCTTGTATAAAGACACATAACATTTACAGCTAAACAGCCAAAGATACAATAATTTAATTTGCTGAGGAACTAGGGCTATTACCAATGGTTGCAAAATATAACCAGGAAAAGTTATATACTTGTGGGGACTGCATCTCATTCTAGGGCAAAACAGAACATGTATATTTTTACATCATCCATTTTATTTTGGTCTTTCTGTCATATATGCCTTCCTATATTTTGAAACAACTCCTAATTAAGTATACAAATTAATAATTTTTTAAAAGGCTCCTCGAATCCTGCATACACTTTATAGCTAAAAACCCCAAGAGTCCTCAGGAGATGAGTGCTGTAGAGCAAAGGGGCAACCTCTGGAAATGCCACCCTGCATGACTCTCTCCTCTGAGTAAGAAGTTCTTTTCTTCTCTAGAAAAAAAAACTTAGTATAATTAAGAGGCAATGACCAAATCTCATTCAAGAATTAGTGTACTGAGCAGCAAGGACAAATTAGTTTATGAAAGGCATGGGATCTCATCCTGCAGAATCACAGGATGGTGGCTATTACACCACCAAACTGGTCCCTTAGAGCTGTCCCCAGCGCTTCAGGAGCTAACAAGTGTGATGATGGTGTTGCTAAAATAACAATCATGGCCAGGCATGGTGGCTCTCACCTGCAATCCCAGCACTTTGGGAGGCTAAGGAGGGCAGATCACCTGATGTCAGGAGTTCGTGACCAGCCTGACCAACATGGCGAAACCCCGTCTCAACTAAAAATGTAAAAATTAGCCGGGCGTGGTGGTGGACACCTGTAATCCCAGCTACTCAGGAGGCTGAGGCAGGAGAATCGCTTGAACCTGGGAGGTGAAGGTTGCACGGAGCCGAGATGGTACCACTGCACTCTAGCCTGGGTAACAAGGGCGAAACTCCGTCTCAAAAAAAAAAAAAAAAAAAAAAAAAAATCATACACTGAATCATAGGCTGAGCGGTGATAAGAGTTAGAACCAGCATGAGCTGAGATATTCCATTATTCCATACTGGTATTTTAAGTTGAGCTGGATACTCTTGGTAGTCAATGCATATGTAAATATCAGATGTGGCAAAGATGAGCCACTACCTTTCTAATATTCCTGCTATGCAGTACAGAATTTAATCAAACAGAATACATGGCAAATCAATTCTGCTTTGAAAAAAACGTTTCTGAAAAGTTGGATAGAACTGGCTCAGACATCAACATTAAAAATAAATTTAGTCAATATGGCAAAATTCCTTTTTAACTCTGAAGAATTAATGGGCATCAATAACTGGAAGAAAGCAAGAAAGTATTATTAACAAAACTATTTCACCTAGACAGTGAAAATAACAGCTTCCTTATTATAATGGAAAATTGGAACAAAATCTTAATTTATTCAGATTAATTAAGCAAATTTTTCTTTATGAAATAACATTATATATTTTTGTTAACAGTTTTATACAATAGCCCTCAGCAGCTAAACAAATACTATGGCAGGGAAGCCTAATACATAAGCAGGCCAACCGATGGTATAAAGTCATAGCAGTTGACACACGTTGTCCCAAGAGGAAACAGCTTTTTTTCTTTTTTTTTTTGTAAGAGCCAAAAGTAATTTTTTCTCATTTTCAAAGTAAGATGGTAGGTTTTCTTCTGCCAAAAGGATATCATTTTACATTCCATTTATGCAGTACTCTTTATTCAAATGAATCAAAGTGATTCAATACATCAATATTAAACAGCGCAGTCCTGCTTGTCATTTTCTCTCAACCCTATAAAAAATTGCTTGGTTTATGATATGCATTTTTTAGTTGGGATAAAAACGAAAAGAAGAAAAGACCTAAAGCAGATAGTATCTTATTTTCATAAACTATATACGTTTTATTATTTGCCACATAGTGCTCATTAGAAATGAACATACGGTTGAGGCCAGGGCTTTTGTGGCAAAATCAAGAATATCAGATTTGTCTCTGCAGCATACCAACCAAAAAAGTTGCTCTCTGGTGTGTGCTCTCTTCGGCTGACAAACCAAAGAAATCTGAGATCTTACAAAAGCTGACCTGATCTAAGCCTGGGATTACACACTAATAAAAATACTGGCTGAAGCTACATCACATTGAAAGCTAATTTAACCTGATTTAACAGGTCGTATTCACCACTGCAATCACTGTGAGAGTGTTATTCATGAATTATAGCATCAATTTCACTATTGGAAAAATTTAATAAATCGAAACCTTCTGGCCTTCGTGTTGACAGCAGTTTTTCCAAGCTTTTAAAATAAATTAAAAACAAGATAAAATGAAATAAACACATTACTGGTATTCTGAATGAACTCTTTGATGAATCCTTATAAAATGGGTGTAAAATCTGGAGCTGATTTGACTATGATTACATCAAAGGCAGCAGAAAAAGCAATAAATATTCTGTTATGTACATTATGTTAATAATGACAACAGGCATGCCTAAAGTTCACTATACATTATAAAAACTCCATTCCAGTATTCCTGAGCTCAACAAGTTTTCTTAGCCCAAAAAGCATTTTAAAAAGGCCATACCTCTGCAAACTGAAACAAGGCGGATGTTTGACACTGCTTTGTAGAAGCATCAGGGTGGGACGTACTTGAAGATATCTGAAAGGAAACGAGCAATTCTTAATGCACGATGACATTTTTCCACATCAGACCATAAGATTCTGCCATATATTTTCAACTGTAGACACTGATAAAGATTTAAAAATGAGTCATTACCCTCAATCCCTTTAGAAGAGCATTATAATTGATAAGAGAAGACAAAGGCCATGTTTCTAAAAACAGATGATTATAAAGAACAAAGACTGAGTATGGCTCATTTGCTATGTCTTTGGTAAGGGTACCAGGTATATATCAAATAGCAGTTAAGAAGACCTGTTGAAATAAATTTCTTTACTTAAAAAAAAAGGAAAAAAATGTGTATTATTAAAAGCTGGAGGCTGCAAGTAAAGCCACTCCCTCACTCTCTTCCCAACACCACTTCCTCCAAGCTCTTCTCTAGTTAGAGGCAGCTGTGATGCAGTGTTGGTGAAGCATATGGATGCGGGTCAGGGTATCTGGGAGACTGAATCTCAGCTCTGCTACTTACTTACCCACATGACCTTGGCCAGCTCAGCTAAACTTTTTGAGACTTACTTTTCACCACTGTAAATTGATGATGATGAAAATAATCTGCATTTTAGAGGATTATGGTGAAAAAAAATAAGCCATAAAAGATGTTACCTAGCATGGCACCAGAACTCAATAAATGGTTTACTAAATATGAAAAGTATTTTCTTCTTTCATAGCTCCTGCATCCTCCCACCCAACACGAACACGCACACACACGCGCACACACACGTGCACACACAAACACGCACGCAGGCGCGCACACGCACTCATGCACACACACGTGCACACACACACGCCCGCACGTGTGCGCACGCACACACACGCACACACGTGGACGCACACACGTACACACATGCACGCACACACGCACATGCACACACACACATGCACACACACACACGCACACACACACGTCAGTGGGTGACAATGAATAGAGTCTGCCACCCTATACTTGATTCAACTAGGGGACCTTTTGTTTCCAGTTGGTAATTATGGCAGCTTCCTTTGACTTTGCTCAGAGGAACATGTGGAAATACTTTTCAAGGACATTTTGGGAGCAAGGTGAGTTAGTAATTTTGGTTCCAAAGTGAAAAATCCTTTTATTCAGCTATAAAACAGGATAAAAGTGGGTCACAGGAGCAGAAAGCCTGGGCATTATAACTTCAGCCCATTCCCAATCCCACAAGTCTTTCCTTCAAGTAACTGTTCACCAACAACTCCATCAAAGGTTACTTACTAAGCAGTAAATCCACCTTCATCAAAACTCTTTAATTACAAAAACTGCTTTTTTATTTTAGTTAAACTGGTTAGAAAAACAACAGGGCCACATAGTTATACAGTATAAAAGTGATGTTTAGGAATGAGAAAGAATCAGGAGGCTGGGCACAGTGTGGCTCACGTCTGTAATCCCAGCACTTTGGGAGGCTAGGTGGATCACTTGAGCCCAGGAGTTCAAGACCAGCCTGGTAACATAGCAAGACCCCGTCTCAAAATAAAAATAAAAAAAAAATTAGTAGAGGGACTGACTGAGTAATTAATTGTATCCACTGCTGAAGCCATCAGGAAAATTTCATTCTACTGTGCTTTTTAATCAGATAAGCATTTTTAGAATAAATATCAGTAAGAACAACAAATATCAACCAAATCCAATTTAACAAACTAGGTAGAAATAAACCATTTTATCCATTGTAAGATCTAACCAAGTGTTCTGAAGACATTCAAGGATAACATTTTAGAACTTTTCTTGGTCAAACCATGAATCTTGTCATTTCAAGTGACCGCCATGTGCAAGTATGACAGAATCCAAAAATGAACCCAGAGAAATCTTCCTTAAGTCTTAGGAATTATAAACTCAGTACAACTTATTTCAGACATTACTTTTCATCCCTACCAATCCTTTATAAAAGTTAGAAAAAAATAAACAATGTATATAAGGGAAAATACATAAATATTGTAGGTTATACCTAAATACAATATATTCCTTTAAGAATTAAATCAGGCAGTGAACAAAATAGAACCAGTGTTATAATCTATCCAATTTTGTGAAAAAGTATCTCATAAGTTCTAAAAAAAAAAGGGGGGGGATGTTATTATAAATTAATATTAAGATAAGGATTTCAATTAATAAATACATAGGAGCTCCTGGAGATAGAGACCTTTTATATAAAAGCAATAGGATCAGGGATCTCTCTGGATCTTAGAAATGCTGTTAAAAGCCACAAAAGTGTACACATGCTAACATATCCAAAATTTCCTGTGAAATTTTAGAGGTTTCATTAGATGTTTAAAGGTTCAAGGATCATCTCTTAAGCCATTCTGCTTTCAAAGTTGGGACCAATCTTAATACGCTTATAACTGCTTCTGAAAAAAAAGAGTGCAGGCTGAGCGTGGTGACTCATGCCCTGTAATCCAGTACTCTGACAGGCTGAAGCGGGAAGATCGCCTGAGATCAGTAATTCAAGAACAGCCTAGGCAACGTAGTGAGACCCTGTTTAAAACAACAACAACAACAACAAAATTAGCTGGGCATGGTGGCATGCGCCTGCAGTCCTAGTCATCAGGAGGCTGAGACGAGAGGATCCCTTGAGCCCAGGAGTTCCAGGTTACAATGAGCTATGATCATGCCACTGCACTCTAGCCTGGACGACAGAGTGAGACTCTGACTCTAAAAAAAAATAAAAAATAAAAAATGTTCCCCCTGTACAAAACTGTAAAACAGTTGGGCAAACACCAGGAAGGATGACAGTGGTGAAGAAAGTCTGGTCGAAGACAATTCAAATGATCAAGGAAAGACCAGGTGGCTTAAAGTTTAAGAAAAAAATTTATCAATGAGGGCTCATACTGAGTTCTAGAGTAAATTAAGATATTCTGAGCAGTCTTAAACTCTAGACTTGATATCAAGGATAATGTGCTTTTATACACCATCTCTTTGAACCAGTGTCAAGAGACCTATTGAGCTGAATAAGTCTGACAAAAGAAGACTTTGAAAACTGCCAACCTCATGCTAAAGTTTCAATTAAGATGAAAGTGTACTAAAAAAAGAAAAGAAAAAGAAATGCATAGATTAGTTGCATAGCCAATAACCATGAGCTGATTCTGTCTTCTGTTTTATCAATAAACAATCAATAAATTACTAAATTCTAATAGCAATTCAATATATTCTTAACCTTACTATCCATGAGTAAAAATTAGTAATGAGGTTGATAATATTTAGTATGACTTTAACGATAAGCTTCTACAAATGCATAAATGTAGTTATTTCTTTTTTTTTTTTTTTTTTTTGAGGCGGAGTCTCGCTCTGTCGCCCAGGCTGGAGTGCAGTGGCGCGATCTCGGCTCACTGCAAGCTCCGCCTCCCGGGTTCCCGCCATTCTCCTGCCTCAGCCTCCCGAGTAGCTGGGACTACAGGCGCCGCCACCACGCCCGGCTAATTTTTTTTGTATTTTTTTTTTTTTAGTGGAGACGGGGTTTCATTGTGTTAGCCAGGATGGTCTCGATCTCCTGACCTCGTGATCCGCCCGTCTCGGCCTCCCAAAGTGCTGGGATTACAGGCTTGAGCCACCTGCGCCCGGCCAATTATTTCTTAATTAAGAACTCTAGAGACCCAAAATACCTTTTCCAAAATTGGATTCTATTTTCCCACTTATGGTTGAGCTGAGTAAAGTTCTTCATGTCTTTCAGTTACTGTTATCAGCCCCAATTTAAGCCCACTTTACAATTTCCTTGTTAGTTAAGTATCAATTGTAATATATTACCTCGGCAAACTGAAACAATGGTGACTTCTGACGTAATTCAGGAGATTCTGAAACATCAGGCCTGCATGTGCCAGAGGATACCTGAAACAAAGAAAGATAACATATTTTCTTTTGTACCATTTACTGTGTTAGGTAAACATTTAATGCTCTATCTTCATTTCTGATCTTTATTATCAACAACAGTTACAGAAACGTCACTTTTTAATCAAGTCTTTTTCTCAGGATATACATTTCCTCTTTTCTCAATGCTAACACTGACCCACTTTTGCATTTAGGTGAGAATTGCTTTGGTAGTCAACTGTTATTCAAAAGTCATAGGAGGCTCAGAATGTTAGAGAGGGAAGGATTTCATTATTCCTCTGATCTAAACCCCTCACTTTTCAAAGACGAAAAAACTGACACCTCCCCTCCCAATGCTAAAAAATCCCCTTAGTCTTTATTGAAACACTGATCACCACAAGATGTAAATATTTATTTATTGTACTTCCTCTCCCAGGGGCTTTATTTAATGCATTATCTCCAACACTGCCTGGGTACAATGTAGATACTCAACAAGTATTTGTGGAGAGAACTAATGAAAGCTGACAATAGTTCTCTTAATCCCAATTCAGTGTGATTCCTGCCCACTTTCCTGAATAATGAAGTTAGAGAGTCTAGGCGGAAAAATCATCTTTCACGTTAAAGAAAAAAATGAAAGTTACAAATACGTTTTAATAACTTGTTTTCTGATTACAAAATAATCCAAGTTCACTGTTAAAAATCTGAAAAAAAAAAACCCCACCAAAATGAAGAAAAATCACCTACAATGTTACCTCCCAAAGATAAGCACTGTTAATACTCTTATATATTCTTCCAGTTGTGCATGTAGGTAATTTTTAAACGAAAGTAGAACATTCTACTGCAGTTATGGAATGTTCTTTTTTTAAAAAAACTTTAATATTAATTTTTCTGCATCACTAAGTCTTCTCCAGTGTAATTTTAATAGCTGCATGTGATTATATTTGATGGGTAAATCCTATGGAAAGAGCCACTAGTCACCCAGATCATGCTCCTAAAAACAGTTTCTCACTGACCCTCTTAAGACACTGAGGATGTGTTTCTCTAACAATGTCACAGGCCACGGGGCAGGAGCAAACATTTGAAATTTTAATTGTCACCTTTGGATTTTAAAGAGTAATGGTCACCTTCTCCCAGAGAGAAACACATTAGTGAAGGTGCAGAAGCTTTAATTAATTTGCCACCTGTGGTCTGGCTGCAAAGCCTGACCCTCTTATTGTCACTGACTATTTGATATGCTGTGCCAAATGTCCCACCAAGGAGACACAAAATGAACTAAAAAGAAGGCCAACAAATCCTGAAATTTATAGCCACAAAAAACTGGGAACTCCTTTATTGGAAGAATACCTGAATAAAATATATCTTTATAATTTAGAAGTATTTTTAGAAAATCAACTTCTCTGCTTTATCAAAAAATCTATGTGTTTGACTCCTAGATTATTTGGTAAATAATCAAAACTTTATTTACATTCAAGCTTAGGACTTTTTGAAAATTATAAAATGTCTGCATAAAGCTTTAATAAAATAGGTGTGCATAAGACAGAAATCTATAGAAGATATTTGGAATTAAATGTATTATTATTTAGAGTAGCTACACTGCATAAAGTCTATATAACATATATGCTTATTTCAGATCCCACAATGCACAAGAAATAGTGACCACTTAGGAGGAGGTAAATTGCCCTATGGCTTAGAGTTCATATTAACAGCATGAAGAAAATTCAACTTTCTTTTAACTGTCATTTATAGATTATTTGGCCACAACAACACATCAATTCAGAAAGTTGAAAAGTTCATTAATACCTTTTGCAAATCTTTAGGATGGATGGTCTCATATACAACTTCCTATTTGAACACATAATTATGAAGGCATCTATAATCCTGCACATGGTTTGTCAATTTTAGCATGCAATCAAATAAGTCTACACATGTTTGTGCTTATCATGCTCCTGACAAAGAGGGGATGCACAATGAGTATCTGTTGATTAACTTAATTCTCTCCCTATGTATGTGAATAGGAAGAATCTCACATACATAGTGACCAGGCCAGGAGTACAACAAATGCTATCCAATGACTAAAATAACAGTAATAGAATCACTAATGCTGTGGATTTTACTCTAGTGGACCACGTCCTCTCTCAAAACCTAGTTACTCTTACTTTAAAGCATTACAGATTTTGCATACATCTTCAGTGTAGTATAGTGGAAACAGCACAAAATTAGGAGCCAGGAGAATTGGGTTAGTACTAAGCTATGTAGTTAGCCGACTTGGTTAGCTGACCCTCTAGTCCACAAAAGAATAGAGACAACGTATCAGAAGGGGCCAAGAGGGCAGACAAAGAAAAGAAAAAAGAAGCGGGCTGGGAAAGAAAGAAACAATGCCAGCAGCAGGCTAAGAAAAGGAGAAGACAGAAAAGCTGTAAAGAACAGATACAAATGTTTCATAAAGCACTGGAATCTGTCTAAAACAAACTGAATAGGGAAATAGCCCCCAAAGTTCTCTAGAAGGCATCAGCTCAATGCAATAATTATTTGCAACCATAATTCTAAGTTGTCAAGGTAAGAAAAACTGTAAAACACATCACTTATTAAGAAGGCAGAAATCCGTGTGACACAGGTTAGACATATTTCTTCTGGGGATCTAAAATCTCAAAACATAAAAACAGTTCAATGACATGGCAAATATAAACATGAAGAATTCATTATTGAGTACCTGATAAGCAAGGCATCCCATAAAATGTATATATCTGTGCATACACTGTTCTACACATGCATCTGATAAAGAAATAAGAAATTCTATCTATATAAAAGGGAGAGAATACTTCCCACAAAAGGCTCCCATTTGAGCAATGTCATTATTCAGAAGGTTCCAGAGGTTGTGAAATGTTTAAAATATTGAGCTATATCATCTTGATGTCTGCATTTAAAGTACTTCATTTATTTTTATTAGGTGGGGCACACTTTTTATGGATAAAAATCAATTTTGTAATATCTATTCCTATGCTAGAACCAGTTTACTTTCTAAATACAAAATAAATGGCCAAAGACATTTGTTCATTAATTAAGAGTAAAGAAAAAATATTAAATAAGTAGTGGTTAAATAAGGGAGAAAAAAACCCAAGAAGCTGTTTCTAGAAATAATCTCTGAAATAATCGGTAAAGCCACTAGGTGTTGCTATACGCCCAAAAACGAAAATAGCTAAAGGGATTTTTGTTAAGTACATACTCATTTGATTTACCCAAATTCAATTCTCTCCTTGATTTAGCTATAATTCTCAATAACCATGGAAGGGGAGTGATTAGTATAATTAAGAATTTCAATAATGTAGTATTTTTTTCACAGGAGCAATTCATATAGTGAAATTGAATACATAAAAGTGTGAACTGGCCTCCTGATACAAAACAAGATCAAGTCAGTTACATGCACTGTGAGTAGTTTGGAAAGCTAGGTTGTTATCATGAGCCTGTCCTTACTTTGCAAGACACAAGACCACAACCATGCGCTGCTGGCATGAACACATGGTCAACAAAAGGGGTATTGCACTGGTAGTATCTGAGCCATACATTCCTACCCTTGCTAATTCAAACATTTATTGATTACTCACTCATTCAACAAATACTTAATAGATACCTATGACATGCCAGCCACAAAGACTGCTACTTTCAAGAAGCTTATATTCTACTTGTATCTAGTAGGTGTTAGGGAATAAAATGATGACCAAAGGAAATGTGCCTAACTAACCCTTAGTTGCTTGCAACTCATGTGCAGGGGACAGCAACGTCATATACAAAAATGTAAGTGCATAATGGTGGAATATGACAAGGTCTACAGGAGGATGGAGAAGCAGCCTTCATTCTGCGTGGGAACAGCTGGAAGGAAGATAGGTAACGTCTAAGACATACCTTAGGAAAACCAGGAGTTCTCTCACAAGCGTAGAAACGATGTGGTAACAGGAGGTGGAAAAGTATGAAGGCAAGAACCCTGTGTGTTTGAGAAAGTGACTTTCTCAGTGTGGCTGAAAAATACATGCATCGGAGTATAGTGGGAGAATCTGAATTCTACATGAAGAAGTTTGAAAATTGGACTGGAGGCAATGAGGAGCCAGCTGAGGTTTTCAGTCAGAGAGATGTAGTCAGGTAATTCTGTCAGTGGAGTGCAGGGTGATGCTGGCTGGGGGTGACTGGAGGCAGGAGGCTAACTGGAAGATTCAGGAAATAAGCCAGCTGAGATGTGAGACCCCAACTGAATCAAAGATGGTAACTGCCAGGCTTCAGTAACTGTCTGGCAAGAAGTCAGAGCTGAGGGAAAGGGGTCAGAAATACAATGCCTGTGTTTCCAAGGTAAGTTAAAAAGGAAATTTGAGAGATGGAAGGAGGTCTGGATGGAGGCGGTGGGTGTCTGTTATGAGAAGAGATGGTTTTGGGGTAGACGATTCCATCTGAGAGTTAAAGGAGAAGCTGGTTACCAGCGCACTGCACTCGGCTACCTGACGCGAGTGGTGCACTACATCTGAGAAGAGTCCCTGGCCACCATGGCGGGCATAACCGAACAGCAGCACAGAGCTGAGCACTCCCACAAGCAGAACACATGTCGAGTCATCTTGCTAACTGGAAGAACACATCCTTGGTTTTCCTCAGGGCACTGGGGCTGCTGGAGTATGGATTTTACCCCATGAGTCAAGTTCTCCTAACACTATAATCTGTGTGGCTGAGCACTAGTATGAAAGTCCAGAACAGACTCCAGGCCAGTTGTAAAAAGAACTGCAGTAGCAATTGAGATAACTCAGATCACCTGCCTCAGTTTCCTCATTTGATAGAGTAGATACAATGCCACTCTGCCTACTTGCCTTCTTCACAGGAAACTGTGAGAATAACATGCAACAGTGTACATCACTGTGCTCTCCAACAACCACCTAATTGACAATAACCACACCTCTCTTGTGAAGGATGCCTCCTTTATCTTCCTGCTCTCCACCCTTCTCTTTTGAGCCCAGCTCTCTTTCTGCCCACCTTCCACACTACCTTTGCCTTCATCTCTGAGAGCCCAAGGAGGATACTCAGTGTCATCAATGCAGCCTAGGGACTCATGGAGGAAATGTGATTGTAAATCAAGCTGGGTAGAAGGACCCAATTCTCTGGGCTTGAGCCCCACTGTGGACAGATGGTAGTGGCTGGGCTCTTTGGCTGGATGGGCAGGTCCAGCCAAAATGGGCAGTGAAGAGTGACATAAAGGGGGAGCCACCCAAGAAAAGAGAAAGCTCAGAGAGCTCATTTCCTTTTCAGGGTAGAATTTAAATAAAGTAAGCTATAAAACTTTGGGAAGGTAATAAAAGTTTTGATGAGGTTCAGGTAGGACATTGGGGCAAGGAGTTTGGAATTCAATAGATTAAAGTATTCTGGAATAGTCCAATACAGTAGCCTAAAGGAGGCACATATCTAATTAATTCAAACACACCAACAAGCAGAAACATAAATTACCTCATTTCATTGACGTCAGAAATTAGAATAAAGAAAGTGAAAAGTTTCCATTTTATTAAAATCTGTATTTGTTTAAAATTGTTAAAAACTCAGCATTTAAGATGTGGACATAATCATTCCTTTATTCAACAAATATTGGTAAAAATCAACTTTTCTCTGTCTCAGATTTTGCCTATCTCATCATTTAATGAAAAACGATGTGGCTTTAAATCTAGTATTATGAATTTCTCATTCTATGACCTTTGAGAAGTTATTTCACCTCTCTGACCTAGTTTCCTCATTTATAAAATGGGGAAAATAATAAACCAGCCTCATAGGGTTCTTGAGAGAATGAGTTACTCAATGTCAACTGTGAACACAGTGCCTGGCCCCAGAAAGCACTCACAAAATGCCCCTGCTCTGGCAGCGATGAGCTTCAGTAAGGGTGCAGCACAGGTCAGCACGCAGAAGAAGTGGCCAGAGCTAAGGTTGGACGGGCAGAGGCGGAATCATCAAGGCCCCTGTGTGCTGCAAGAAGACTGAAGCTAGTTCTCCCGGGTTGGAATCCCAGTTCTGCCACTTTGTAGCTTCACCATCATGGGCTGTTACTTTACCCTTCTCTGCCTGTTTCCTCACCTAATGGTAAATATTTACTTATAAGGTAAATAAGACTTAACTCACAGAGTTGTTACAAGGATTAAGTTACTCTTATGTAATACACTTAAGAATTGAGCCTTGGAAAAAATGTTCAATACATGTTAGTTGTGATATAATAACAACTATTCTCGAGGCAAGTGGGTAGACCTACTGCAGTTTAAATCTTGTCATTGTTTTTGATCCCAACTTTCTTAGTCTTCCAGTGACAATACTTACATATAATACAATATGAAATTTTTTAAAATATAAGACATTATACAGTTTATAATAAACTCTAAATCTAAATATAATCAGTGTTATAAGGTATGAAACTAACAATATGGGATATGAGAGATTAGAATAAGGAGGGAATTGAATTGGCTCAAGCAATCATAATCATGAAGGACTTCCTAGAGGAGGTGACAGATTGATATTACAAACTTACAAGGCAAAATATATTTATTACAGGTTCAGTATCCCCTAATCCAAAAATCTGAAATGCTCAAAAAAATCTGAAACCTTCTGAGTGCTAACATAATGCTAAAGGAAATGCTCACTACAGCATTTCAGATTTCATGTTTTTTGGATTTGGGATGCCCAAAAGGTGAGGATCATACAAATATTCCCCCAAAAAAACCCTCCAAAAACTGTAACTCTAAAGTACTTCTGGTCCCAAGAGTTTTGAATAAGCAATATTTAACCTGTATTTTTGGATTTTAAGAAATTTTGATATATAAGCTTTAAACATTTTAAAATGGGCAGATCATGGTGAACAAATGAAAATCAATGTGATTTCCTTTTAAGCTAGAAGTATCATGTGAAGAATTTGCTATATCTAAAAACTTGAACCTTAAGACAGTATCAGCTTCGTGCTGTCTGGTTTGTTCCCTGACGTGCCTTATACATAGAAGGCATTCAATAAACACTTGTCATGTAATTAAATGTAAGAAAAGATGGCACACAGTTTGGCACTGTTCAATTCTCAGAGAACATGACCTTTACAGTCCTTTTATGGAGGTATGCCATCATCTATTAGCATCTTCTCCACTAACCTGACACTAACTCAGCTACTCTGCTGACTTTGGACTTCCTATACTGATTTCTCCCAGATATTAAAAAACTGTCTCCTTCTTGAGCACCTGGTGATAAAGACAGTAAATTACAACTGTAATTTCTGCTAAGTTTTCAATAGACAAGGAACTCTCTCTCTCTCTGTGTTTGTGTGTGTGTGTGTGTGTGTGAATGTATGCTGGTAAAGCATATTACAGCCTGTGGGAGAAATGTCTGATATAATTTAAACTTGCAAGTTGAATATGAAATGCCTAGAATAACTTAACTAATGGTAATAATATTATATACCTGTAAGAATTATTTGCAGGAGAGTTAAAAGTGCCTTACAGGTTTTATTTAATTAATCTTCACTGTAGCCTTTAGATTTGAAGGCAAGCAGATATTATTATTAGCTCCACTTCACGGGATGGAAGGCAAAGAAAAAAGTGGCTTTATCACTACTTTACTGTCATTATCTGTTGGCTCCAACAAAACAGGCATTCTAAAAGCACAAACCCAAAGTCTAAGGTACTTCTCATATATTTGAAAGTTTGGCTTCAAACAGTCATTCAACTACATAGATATTGATACCTTCGAAGCTTTTCATCAGCTATAATTAATCTGCCTAACTTATATTCTACTTTTCTCCAACCACCCTCCCCTTCTGTTCTAGCCAAGATGAATTTATGTTGCTCACTTAGGTCTGATACTGGATGTCATCCTTTCTGAGATTAATCCAAACTGTTGTATACATGGTATGGTGAATAACTGCCCCTTCCACAATCTGAATTATATCACTCCTTGCCTTGTTTTTTAAAATTTAATTTAGCTTTCCATTTTTATTAAAGTAACTAACAAATATAACAGATTTCTAGACCTGGAGATTACTTCTAGAAATTCTAGATCAAGTACTGACAATTTATTGTATTTTCATCTTTAGATAATTCTCTGGTATGAAACACAAGGGCTTAATTCTCTGCCTTCTCATTAGTTCTTCTCTGAGTTTGATGTGAACATGATTACTTTTATTTGTTCTGCATTTTTATTTGTTTCTTTAAAGTTAAACAAAAAAACAACAACAAAAAAGGAGACATTCATTTAAACTTCTGGGCACTCTATTGAATAGACAGGCTCTCATCTCTGCTGCAGCTCCCTGTCAGCCTATTTTTGTCTGGCACTTACATTTTACGGATTAAACAACTACATTTGATTTCTGATTTAAATAATTTGTTGTAATCTCATATTCACTGGACACACTCCTTTCCATTTCCTTCATTATTATGGGGTTATTTACTAATGAGACTTCTATGCTTCTATTTTAAAGGGTCTCGGTAGTGACATGCTTAGTCTGCTATTTTGAGCCACGAGTCACTCCTTTATGTCTTTCTTGCTCAGTGTATCGATTTTGCTTCCTCAATCAATAAATTCTATAACAACCAACATTGTTTTAAATAATTTATCCCAAATAATTTATGTATTTCAATGTACTCTGGGTATAAAAAAAAAAGGCCGATTATGTGAAAGTAAAAGAAACAAAACAAACTATCAAAATGCATCCATTTGCTTCATCACAGACCCAGTTACCACAATGAGACTATAGAATCACGCTAGGCTTAGTAACAGCGGCACATAAAAAATGTTGAAATAATAATGCAAAAAATCTATTATGGTAGATTAAGAATTGATCAGGAGACAGAAAGAAAGAGAATACACAACATTTTGTTTGTTGTTATTTGCCCGTTGATATCTCAAGAAATTATAATTTCTCTCTAAAACTCTAAGTGCATTTCAGGCAGATCTAGGAAGCGGTATAGGCTTTTAATCTGGGACTTTATTATTTCAGTTACAGTAAGCCTCTCTACCTTCTAGAGATGCTTTTTTTTTTTTTAAAGAAATCTATTCCTTATGTTAAGATTTTCATATTTAAAAAATAGTCTTTTGAGGAGTTTTTCTATATGGTTAGGTCTCAGGTCAATGAACAAAAGAAAACCTTCTCTGTTTAAGAATAATATTTGAGAATAAGGGTTCTGTCATGGCATTTTTAAAAGCGATTATGATTAGACCATTTTTTGGTGGCAGAATTTTTGTAAAATGTCACTTTGGTCTTACCTCACAGTACCAACAGGCTTCACAGTAATTTTTCTAAATGTCAGAAATATGAAATTTCTGTATTTCTCTTATCTCATTATCCTGCTAGTCTTCTTAGGGAAACATAAGTACATATTTATTACATTTGTCTCATGTTCATCTGCCTATGTATATAAGCCCTTAAAGTTCTATGATCATGTCTACATATCTGGAATAAGACTTCACATAGAAATTCGGGTGCTAATGCAGTCTCCTGAGAGCTGTAAAGTAAATTCTCAAACTACCTATATTTAGAGACAGCATTATTTTATACAACTTTCACTGTTTAAATATCTCAAGATTATTTTCAATAATGACCTAAATATCTCTGAGATGGGAAATACTGAATATGAAGAAAGAGTTGTGTTCTTTGAAGTGGTTCTTAAAGACCTAACTGCTACCACCTTCTTCCTTAGCATAGATTCTCTTCTCCCATTATGGTTCCCTTCTTTCAATTGTTTAGCTTTTTTTGATTCTTTAGCTTGAGAATTCTCAAAACATTTCTACTTCAGAGATAAAAAGGTCCACCACTGTGTTGAGTTGCATGTGTCAAAACTCTGCCTTCTTAAGAAGGAGTAGGAGAACATCTCATTGAAAAGAGCCCAAAAGGCAAACTTTAAGCAAAAAGGGGAAAAAGAAACCATGCTTTTCTTTGACTAGCATCCATGAGTTCTACAGATGTTGATTTGTTTACATTTGTACTTGAAGTTTAAAAAGAACACTAAATAGATGTTGGGAATGAAACACTACGATAATTCTAATAGTTAAGAAAGATGATGCTGGCTTTCACAATTCAATGCATGCTTGGAAATCATATTGAGTCAGACGTGTTGAAAGGTCAACTGCATATTATTACTCCAACATTCACCTTTGGAACATGCTTGGGATACTCTACACCTAAATGACAGTTTGATTTGTTAAGAGGTAGCAGCAATGTGTTAGAAAGTGAAACGATGCCTGACAATGCTATTATGTTAGAAACTACAAACATGATGAATAATGAGTATGCAAAGGCACAAAGTGACATGTATGCTTTTCCAGCTGAAGATTAGCAGAAAGTAAATAACTACCAGTGTATTTTTGTACACATTTGTACATTTCTTGCTGCACTGAAGTGAACAGAATCAAAATAATTCTGTTAGATTGAATATATAGTCAACAATTGTGGATCCCACATGTAAACTATAAAAAACAAAAACCTTTTATAATGTAAGTAGGTTATTATCTAATTACATTTCTACAAAAACCACTATTTAATAGCCTTCAAGTATAATAAGTATGACACAATCACAACTAAAAAAAAAAAGTAAAAAATATGACCCAAAATAAAATTGAGTCATTGTTATTTGGCCCTAAACAACAATTCTGGTTGGGGATTGAAAAATTTCCATCTCAAAAACCTGAGTGTGGTAAAATAACATGACCTGTAGGGCAATTCAGTTGGCCTCTGTTAAACGTCTCTGCGAAATAGGGGAATTCTACAAATGCAGATCGTGCATGGTTAACTGCCACTATCTGCCCATCAAAATCATACCTAAAAATGTTTAGCCAAAACAGTCCAATAACTAGATGATGAAACCAAGTTCATGAAAGCCTAGGTCCTTTTTCTGTTTTAAAGATTACAACAGGCTAAGCACGGTGGCTCATATTTGTGATCCCAGAACCGTGGGAGGCTAAGACGCTTGAGCCCTAAAGTTCGAGACCAGCCTGAGCAACATGGCAAAACCCTGTCTCTCCACAAAATACAAAAATTAGCTGGGCTTCGGGGTACATGCCTGTAGTCCAAATCATCCAAAGGCTGAGGTGAGAGAATCACCTGAGCCTGGGAGGTCGTGATCATGCCACTGCACTCCAGCCTGGGCAACAGAGTGAGACCCTGTCTCAAGTGGGGAAGGGAAAGAAGAATAAAACAATCCTGAAATGCCATGTTTCCTAATTTTCAAAACAGCTGTTTGGAATTATTCAGGTACCAGAGAGACTGACAGTTGCATATTTTTAGCTATCATCTTCCCACTAGCATGTGAACATCACCAAAGCAGAGAATGTTTCGAATAAATGAATTATAGCACCCAACTGACATAACCATGATACAGTCATGGCAAACACCAGTGATCTATATATTGCATTACTACAACCTTACATGTAGGTTCAGAAAACCTCAACACCTGACTTGTGTTTATATCCTCATGGCCTTATTTATACCACTTATTTTACACTCAACACACAAAATACACAGAAAGATCTTAAAGAGAAAGATTATAAAGTTTGTTCATGAGCTATAAACAGTGAAAATGCAGAATGAACAACGTAAACAGACTGTAACTGTGTTCCCAACCCGCAACATGAGCAGAGTGGAGATGGAAAAGGACTGGCTTACCTCTGGTGTGCCAAGAGCATGTTCTCCAGCTAACAGCAGCATACTCAGGCCTCCCATTTGAGTAGGATCTAAATAAGTCAAAAACAAATCATCAACTTATAAGCATAAAGTACATACAATCCACAGAGTCAAAAAGAATACTCATAAAGACTAGCAATTAGAAATCCAGCACAACCACATATAACTTTTTATAAAAAAACTTTTAAAAACTCTTTATGCAACAATAACCTGGCATATATGTGTCTAGTGCTCATACTTTGTGAGCCTCTTGAATACCACTCTTGTCTCACCATTCCAACAGTACTTTCTTCAATACCATTGCTGTTTGTAACATTAATTTATCTCCTAATGTAATGTTTCTTTCCTTACTGCTTGGGGAGTTAAGATAAGATTTTTTAAACAAAAGAGTGTTATTCTCAAATTATTAATTCTGCCATGTGAAATCAGGACTAATTTTAAAATAATAGGCTATCAGATAACTAGAAAACAGAGAGAAGTTTTCCAATCAGGCCTGTAAAATCTGGTAGGTTTTATTCAAATAACCTTTCTTTAAAGTTTTAAAAATAAATTTACATTAACTGATGTGTTTTTGACATTTTAAATCTTAGGGGTAGTCAAACACATGCCCAAAATGCCTTCAAGGTATAAAATTAATGCTTTTTATGTTATCAAAGGTCTTTGTTTTCACTATTTCAAGAATCAATATAAACAAAGAAAATAAAAACAGCAAAGTGGTAGATCTATAACCCAGGCTGTATCTAAACAAAGAAAGCAGACTTGGGAATAATGGCTCATGCCTATAATCCCAGCACTTTGGGAGGCCAAGGCAGGAGGATCTCTTAATGCCAGGAGTTTGAGGCTACAGTGAGCTAAGATCGCACCACTGCACTCCAGGCCTGGGTGACAGAGTGGGACCCTGTCTCTAAAAAATTAAATGAACAAATAGAAAATAAATAAAAACAAAGAAGTTATCAAATAAAAGGCACCTGTGTCCTGTAAGTCTGTCCTGAATTAAAATTCAGAAGTGTAATGAAAGAACATATGTCAAAATGCCTAACTCGGTATCTCTCCTCGTGCATATAAGGCCCTTAATCAATGTATATTTAATTTTAGGAATCTACAATTGAAAATGAGGATCAGTCATAATGTTGCACAAAGAAATTTCGTTGTTTCTTTTCTTTATTGGGTTGAAGAGAGGTCCTTAAGTACATCTTTGTATACAACCTGTCTTAGGAACTCATAAAACAACTGTGACTACATGTTATAAATAGTTTTAAAAAAAATTGCAAAAAAAACTTCTGAGGTAGTAAAAAAAATGGGTAGGGGTTGGGGGAAGAGGTTATTAGAGGAAAAACTATTTTACCAAAAGATCAGGGGGTCAAAAAATAGCTCAGCATTGGAAGGCAGCCACATAGGAAGACACACACAGAGAATACGCAGACAAACAGTAGCTGGTTTGATGAAACAAGGCTCTTTGGCGTTGTTTTAAGACTCCAACTTTAAATGTTAAGTTTAAGAACTACTGCGGCTGCAGAAATAGATACTTAAATCTACTTAAAAATTAAGAGGGGGAAATGAATTTGCTAGAAAATAAAAGTTTAGTTTGGTTCTTTAAAAGAGAAATACTTTTGCAGCTGTCATCCTAGAGATCAGGAGGATTGGATGATAGCTTTCTAAAGATAAAAATGTGTTAGTTCAAATTACAAAGTAAAATAGGAACATGATTATGTGATAATTTATATACCAATGTGACTTTGCAATAAGTTTGCTATACAGATACTGAAACATAGGCCAAGAAATTACCAACATCCTTTATATTAATTCATACTTACACAATGTTATTTAGAACTATCAAAAACATATTCACATACATAGGATGCTTTCTTTAGTTCAATTCAATGAAAGGGCTTGCACTAAATTACAATATACACAGCTTTCTCTTCTTGGAAATCATACATTTGGTAATATGGGGTTATTGAGAATTGCAAAATGTCATGTGACAAGGACTACTGGGCAAACAAAAGAGATTCCAGATTGAGGAAAACAATCTGGCATTTAGAAGTCCTCTATTGTCTCTTAGATTCAGATGCCTAAGCACCAGGTTTTAATTAAAGACAAATCAGTTCACTTTCATCTTGTTGAAAAGGAACATACCTGGAAATACCAGATCAATGTTATCCGCTATATGCAAGCCTATCAAGAGTTCTGAACATGGATTTGCAACATATAACCCAAGCCATTATATAATGAGATAAATGCAAGGAAGGTGTTATCCTTCTTTCCTGTACTTTCTTTTGAGAACACATATCTTAAATACTGATCTGTAAAGATCCTGTTTGAAGTCTGGGTTCGACTTTCAATTTGCAGGTAAAAGGCGGATTAATAAAGTATCAGAAACCGTGCTACAAAAAAGATATCTTTCATAGCTTTCTGCAGTTCACCCAAAATTGTTATATGGTTTGTGAAGAGCAGATGTATGCAAAAAAAAAAAAAAAAAAAAGCCAACACCACCAACAAACTACATACCCTGATCTAGATTGAGAATTGGGAGAAAAAGCAATGGATGTTACATGATGACCAAAGAAATTCAGCTGGAAGCCAGTCATCTATATACTCTTTCTGGGTTCTGATAATACGATATTTTAGAAAGTACTCCAACTGATATAACCTGGGAAGTCCAGAAAGCTCACCAAGACTATCTAATAACAAGTGCTTTGAAGATAAAATTGTACAAAGTGACAGCTAAAGCAAGGACAGATATCTATGTCTGATTCTTCTGGGATATGTAGAAGCATCATTTTGGGAGTTTATTTAGAATGACACTACAGACACCCACATAGCAATCACCTGAATCCTTCCCCACCACCCTCCTAGAATGCTGCCATTATGTTAGACTTCATTTTTTAGAGGCAGGGTCTTGCTCTGTCACCCAGGATGGAGTGCAGTTGTAAGGTCACAGCTCACTGCAGCCTCGAACTCCTGGACTCAAGTGATCCTCCCATCTCAGCCTCCCAAGTAGCCAGGACTATAGGCACATGCCACCACACATGACTGATTAAAATAATATTTTTTGTAGATTATATAGAATACTGCCACACACTTTATATACTATGAATCACACAGTGAACTATAAAGTCTTGTTAAATTTATTGGTTATTAAAAAAATGTGTTATCACAATATCACTCAACCTCTTTCCACAACCTTTCCATATGCAAATAGCTCAATACTCTGATTTGGAAGAAAATTTGCTTCTAATACTGAAATAGGAACCCTATAGCTCAATCGCAGCATCACTGCCTTTCCCCTGCTCAATCTGCTAATTTCATCTGGCAAACTCCTCTTTTGATTACTGTATTGCAATAGCTAGGGAAGACAGAGCCACTTGCAGGGTGAATATAAGAACTTTATTTCATGGTAATACATGATTTAGCATACCTTACCACCCAAAGAGCACTAAAGGTCCCATAACAAATGGCACCGTCTGGAATTTTAAATTTGTCTGACCCATACATGAATGGACACAAGAGGAGACAGATAGGATGGGAATTCTAAGACACAGCTGTCAGGTCCATCTCAGATTTGTGATGTACTTGTTCATATTCGTGCCCTCAATGTTTCCAATACCCAGATGATCTACATGATTGTGGCTTTTTAAGTAGCATGATAACTAAGGTGCATATTGGGATGGCTTACTGGTGTGTATGTGTGTGTAAGCCGTTCTGTGAACATAAAATTTCCAAGGCTTCTAACAATCTCCATGTTGCTGTCTACTTTTCCATACTGTCAATGTCAGGAATTCACATATATTTATAATGACACTACCACTGAGGCTATATATCCTTTTTAAAATGACATGTATTCTACATATATATCATGATCCAATGCTTGAAAATACGCTATATCTTTGCCACTGCTTAATATTGGTCATACATTTTGTCCCCCTGCCCCCTGTATTGTTTAAAATGCTGCCGAAATGTACTGCCCTGTCCTTAAAGAACAGGTGGAAATAGTGTCTCAACTCACCAGCCATTCCAAAGTTAAGCTGAGGCATTTCTTCAGTCTTTGCTTTCTTGGGGCTTGGCAAGTCTCTTGAAGAGTCAGATGGGAAGGCCCAAAGTTTCTTTCGTGGATTGACAGTGGGTGTTGGGGATTTCACAGGCTTGTTTGTGGTAGGACACCATTTGTAGCCAGGATTTGCTTTCATAAATGCATCTTTATACTACAAAGAAAAGGACAGATAGTAGATTTTAATTAACAAATAGACTGAAAAAGTTCTAAGGGCTGTCACACCATTCCCTTATTTAGATACCAAGTGAGAAAAACAATTTCAGTGACTTCTGTGGCTCTCCTTGTAGAAGAATGACAATCTCAGCATAGGGTTCTAGAGATAAGACATAGAGTTATCTAATCCATTTATGGGATAAGCATTCAGAAGCTGTATACTTTGTGTTCTTTAATCCTCAACTTTAAAAAGTAGTATCCAAAAAGCTTTCTGACCTTGGTGGGGAGAGGGAGTTGTTTATAATGGAATGAGCCTAGGGCTCTGGAGACAGAAGCAGGTTCAAACCCTCAAACTTCCACTTAGGGCTACAGTAACCAAGGAAGAGAAGGTAGCTTCTCTGTGCCTCAACCTTAGATTCCATAAACTGAGAATAATACCACCAGTGCCGAGGGTTGTTGGAAGCAGTGGTGCATACTGCATCGACCATTTCTTTAGCTAGCTGTGGACATTAAGCAAGTTATTAAACCTTTCTCAGCCTCAATTCCTCCACTTACAAAGTGTAACCACACTTGCCACCATGCCAGGGGTCTGCAATGAGCATACATAACTGAATATATAAACAAGCTCTAAGAGCGCTGATATGTGATGTTGCAATAATCCATCACAAACTTTGTCTTACTTGGAGGTTTCAGCCTTCACTGACAACATCTTTCTCCTTCATTTTTCTGTGGCTTGCTCCTGTTACCATTTCTCTCAATTCTGCTACCTTTTATGTCTTGCATGACAATAACATGAAGCAAAATACATTTATGCTATTTGTTACATATTGCCAAAAGTTATCTGTTAAGAATGTATTTTCCACATATTCTTCAATTTTTATTATTGCTAGATATTTTATTAAATTAATACAATTCATTCAATCCCATAAGCTTGCCTTTTAAAATGGTAACTTAATGTGTGACATTAACTCATTATAACCTCCAAACAGCTTTTAATTTTACCCAATAGTTTGAAAAAGGTCCTTTCTCCTTGGTATGTACTTTCCTTATACCAAGGCTATACTTTTTTTCCTATCATTTCCCTTTAAATCATATAAATGAAAACTGTGATGTAGATAATTATGCAATGTTAACTGACAATGGTGTAGAATTATTTCATGTTATCTTAACTCAAAGTTTCTGAATAATCCATTTTTTTTAACCTGTAAGATATATATGCCTATTGATACATGGATACATGTAGAAGGAAAGTAAGCATAAAAAAACTGTAGAATACAGTCCCATTTTTCTTACAAAAATAATTAAAATTGGAAACAAGGCCAAACTAGAATTTACCATCAAAAAGCAGAACGTGTCAGGAGTTATCAAATGTGATACAAGAGACACACTACCACAGTGCATTCATGTGCATGAGGGATTTACATATTAAGCTGAGGCAGACAAATAGCTCTGCCTGCTGTCTGGAAGTGGAAAGTGACAAATGGCAGGGTGAGGTGAAAATGGAAGTAGCAGACGCATGCATCATTATTGTGTCCCAGTAAAAGCACACAGGCCGGGTGTGTCAGATGAACAGTCACTTGAACAAAGGTCACCACTTTATAAAGTGTCAAAAGACTTTCAAACAAATTGATTAACATATTTGTCATGATAAATAAAATTATCTATTTTTGGGAGGGAGTAGTTTAAAAATTTTAAGAAGGAAGTCATAATTGTGGAAAATGCTAGACAGGTGTCACCAGAATGATGGCCAGCATCAACTAATTTTAAAGCACCAATCATACCAACAGAGTCCAGCTTAAACTAATTGACAATGGGGAGCTGGTGCTGAAAATCACATAGAGCAGTTATAATCACCACATCCCAATTTCTCTTGCATGTATTCCACTCACCTATCCACATCTCAAATATTCTGTGAGCACTGACTAGATGACAGACACTTGCTAGACACTGGGGAGAGAAAAGAGTATGAATTTGATGGAGTCCCTGTCTTCATATTGCTTACAGTCCACAGTTTACAAAAAAATATATAATTTCTTTTTACACATGGTCCATAAGGCTGGACCATCGCTTCCTCTGGCTCAGGCAGGAAAAATGGTTTTACAATGGATCTGCAAAAGGGCTACCTACCTATATGAGTTGGAATAACTCTGGGCAAGAGAAAGGCCGGGAATACGTGGGGTTTTATGGAAAACAATAACAGAAGTTACTATAAGGGTCTACACTCTGTAACTGTATCACAATATTAATCTTGCAGATTCTTAAACTCAAGGTAGATGTTCAAAACCACGTTCATGAGTTCAATCAAGTATACATTGAGTGGAAGAGTTAAGAATGTGAGAGAGAGAGAGAACAGAATAACACACAGTCTTTGTCCTTAAGGAGTTTAAAGTTTAGATACAGATGCCATCAATTCATGTAAAAACACAAGTTAACACAAGCAGTATATGAGCATCAAGCGAGGGTGGAGGCAGGAAGAGCCTCAGGGTATGAGGATGTCTATCTGTTCTTGGAACCTGGCACTTCATCAATCACTTGCTCTGATTTAGCTAAAAGAGACAATAGTAGAAAGGCTTAATCATTTGTTGTGATGAGACTATTAGGAAAGGAATTACAGAGAAGGCTGGGTAAGGGAGAAATGGGGGAAGACTCTGTATACGCCTCTGAAGTGAATATCTGAGTGAAATTATTAGCGTGCAGGTCAATCATGTGGGCAAAATTCCTCATTACAGGACTGAAAAGGCCTAAGAGACAGGCCCCAGATATCCAAGGCCAGACTGTTCATACTGATGGTGGGACGGGAAGCTCACTTATCCTCCAAAAACATCAAACAAGCTATCGGTCCTAAGATTTCAACGGAAGACTGTCAGATAACAAAATTTTTGTTAAAAATATTGATTTTCAAAATTCTCCCATTACATAAAAATTCATCTCATGGCTTCCAATTTCTTTCTGCAAATTTCCAACCAATTAGATAAGCTAAGGGAATCCTGCTTTGCAGTAGACACATAGTTCCTGACTTACCTGTGGTGCTTGGTAAATGCTGGATCCCTTCTCTCAGGCCCCATCCACTACCACGTTTCAGTAGCAAGAATAATAAATTAGAAATCCTGCTACTGATTTTACTGTTATTCAGTATTGGCATCAAATACCCTTTGTCACAGTATTTTGTCTACTTAATATTTGATAATGGCATTCTTATGTGACAAAAGACAATATTCTGTCAATCTTTTAAAAACGGAGTCTCAACATTACTTTTCTAGACCACTTACAAAAAAATGCAAATTTGATAAACAAAAGCACTTTAATTTTAATAAAAGATAGACTTACCAACTGTTCTCCATTTGCCTGTTTTTAGTTGGGAGGAGGTGCTATCTAAAAGTCCACTAGTATTTCTAGTTATTATTAAGGTCTAGATCTTTTCAAGAGGGTGAAAGAGAAGTCGCAGCCCTAGTGAGATTCAGTCATGAGGGACCCTGAGAATGTCTGTATAAATAAAGACAGATGACTCCACTGCAAATATATGAAGTATCATCTACCAAAATTGTGAAAAAGAGATTAAACTAGAAATTACTGGATTTCTGAGAAAGAGCTATAACACGTTTTACTGTATAATCATATATGTGATAGAGGGCTAAGTGAATCTCTAGCATAATAAATTCTGAGACAGCTGTTTCTCTTCCCATCCACAAGCAGAAATCACATTATACAAGGGTAAAAGAAGAGAAGGAATTATCAGATAAGTGGTACTAATCTGTACTTTCTTAGTCTGAGGACCTTTCCTTCATAAAAATTCAAAATTATAGTTCAGATAATACAACTCAATGCATTATCTGATCTGAATTATTCTTGCTAGCTGTTTTTAATAGAAAGAAAATTAATTAGACTGTTTCACATGACAGAACACTGAATTAAATTTACGGTTTGATTGAACAACAATAGCTTAAGTTCTACATTAAACCTGCAAAACTTTCATAATAAAGTCACTCCAACAGAAATTATACACTTGAAAAAGTGGTTTGAATATGTGACCAGGAAATTATTTGGTTGTTGTGTTGTAGAAATGTCATAAATGAAAATTTGAAAGCAAAGAAACTGGCTACTTCATGTGGCTATAAGGGTGAAAATTATTATGGCAACAGTAGTTTTTTTACAAGTATAATTTTACTCCCTAATCTGAGTAATTATGAGAAGAGTCAGTTTAATCAGTGTGCACTAATTTTAAAAATTGAAAATTCAGAATTTATTTAAAAATGTAATTTTGTTACTTTTTAAAAAGTAGACAGTGATCTGTCTACTAAGATCTGTCAATCTAAAAATTAACATCTGAAACCAAATACTAAAACGAGTTTTGAGAGACACAGTTTAAATTCTCAATTTATTCCTCATTAGTTACGGAGTTTTTATAGTCTTTATAAATTTATTTGAATATTTAAATACAAGTGTTTACTAAACAATTGGCAAATGGACTAATATTTCAAAATCAAATAGTTCACTTAATTAAACATCTATGTTGCTAAAAGCTAGTAATAACACTGAATAGTATTGGCCAAATTGGGCAAATGATATTTTTAGTTTTGTTCATTTTTGTGTTTCAAAGACTAATTTTTGCATTTCAGTAGGCCTTCAATATATTAACAGTTCATAATAAAAATAATCATCATGTAGATAGAGAAGTATGAAACAGAAACAACATAAAGCCGCTTATCAGAAATAACCCTAAAACAAACATTTGCATAGAGTTTTAAACTTTATGTAATGCTTGTACATATGTTTCCTTATTTGTATTTTACATCAACTCTGTGAGGGCAGGCATCTTAATTGCCATTTTACAGATGTGGCAATTCAAAACAGTATGAGAAGGGAGGTTAAATGAGTTAGAATTTAATAATGTAACTTAATAAAATGAGTTTATAAACATTTAAATGTTTATAAAAGAACCTGGACATGATATAGCAATGTTCACAAAGTTATTATTATCATACCAAAAGCAAACATCTGAATATTTCTTTAAACACAGTAAGAAAGTTCTAATATCTAGAACACAGGAATGGAAAAGGTCTCAGAAGCAAGCAATGTTGTGAAACATAAAGCTGACATCTTTAGGTTTACTATCTATATCCCACAAATGTGGTGGGGTCCCTAATTAAACCATACTCAAAAAGTATAAGCCATTTGATTAGAAGCAGCAAAAGGGGGCTGACGAAGGAGAGAAATGGCAAGTGCTAGCTGAGGGTGGACTCCCCAACCCCTGCAAAAAACCCAAACAAAACAAAAACCAAAACTACCATGGAAAAGCAGAGAGGATATTCAAAAGAATAAAATAGTTGAGAATTACTAATAGACAAAACATTATTCACAAAAGTCTCATCAAGTCACAGATCATAAAGTAATTCCTGTGGAAATAACATGTTAAAGGTTTCAAAAAAAAGTCAAAAGATGTTCTGAATACTTTGAGAAAGTATGTAAACAAAATTTTAATGAAATTTCTAGGATAAATATATAAAATAAAAGTTTTTAAAAGAAGAGTAAAGTTTCATCTCTGTGGAAATCATTTAGGTATAGCAGCTGTTTCTCAGAATGCTGGATAAATGAGGTGCTACTCTAATAGTAGGCAAAGTGCAATAGCATGCTTGCTAGAATACAAATTATACTATTTGTTAAGCATGATGTATTACAGTTAAGAAAAGTTCTCCAGAGTATAATACAAGAGAAAATGAGAGAGTATTTTCTTTGGAAAAGAGTCCATATCTGATGAACCCAAAACAAGGGAATGAATGGTCTTTACAAAAATTATCTCAGCTGAAAATAAATACAAAAAAATAGATTCGTTTTGTCTGGAAGAAACATAAAAGAACTAATCAATAAAAAACCCATGGAATTTTGTGGTGGTCAAAACCTTTCCCAGAATATTGACAAAAATAGATACCAACACTTTCAAAGGGCTAGTATAGTTCACCTTCAAGTTGCATTTTATTACATTTAATTCTATAGCTGTTTTATTGGCATACAGCTGAACCTCCAAACTTTTAAGTCTGGTCTCTCGTGGGTTTTTGCCTTATTTACCTTTATATCATAATTTTCTGTTACTCTTCTATGCATAACCTAGGCTCCAGGTGAAACAAACTATCTGGTTCCTGAAATTGATTTCAGTTTCCCACACCTACTCTTACCCTTTTCCTTCTCTCTGAATCCTTATACGAAAACCCAGGCCAAATTCTGCCTACTTTGTAAAGCCTTTCCTGATCCACTTCCACCTACTTCCCTCCCCAGCACAAGCAGATTCTTCCCATAAGACTCATGACATTTTATTGTTACCATTCTTGCCATAATTACCCCAATATACTTATCTTTCAGGCACCTAAAGAGGACAGGGTGATATACATATTAGAAGAACAAACAGGAGTCAAATGGGAAAGAATATCCCAGCTCCACTGTATACTAAATGTATGGTTGGTCAAGACACTAACTCCTTAGGTTCCTGCTCTGAAGAATGGGAATAATCTTAACTCACTTTACAGGTTGGTGCTTATGTTATATGCTAAGCACAAAAAGGACCAATCAATCAATAAATGCACACATTCTGCCTCATGCCTATGATGCTAAAACAATGGGTATGATAAAGGTCATTCAAATTATTTAAGCTTTCCAAATCCTTCCCTCCTCTTTGTACTGTGTTCTAGCTGAAGTTCAAGATGTGTGATCCTCTCAATTTATCCTTAATTCATTATGATAATTAGTTTAAATGACAAATAGAAGGTTCCAGCAGTATTGTAGGCAAAAATGCAGAGATCTGTATTCCTGTAAGAGTACATACATGAAGATGTTAAAAGGAAAGATATAATTGTTTCTGTGCCTCCTAACTGGCAGTCACACGTTCAAAAATTAGAACCTGTGAACATCCACAACACTGTATCATCATGTACATTACTGAATTTAAGAAAGCAACCCAGGTTGTAACCTTAGAATAGTCTTCTTAAAATTACTAACGAATTATTGCTCTAATAAGGTTCATCAGAGAACACAAAACCCGCTATCAGCCATTTTTTTCCAGCAACTGAAATTAGTACTGGGAAATAATTTAAGAAACTAAAAACAAATCCCAGAACAGGTGCTTTGTCTTACCAGATGCAATAATATAAGATAATCAGGAGCAAGGAAAGGGGTCAGAGGAAATTTTCACGAACAGGTAAACAGACAATCTTTTCAAAGTTGTATTATTACTCACTCTTGCTTTTAAAATATACTTCTTTTAAAAACAGCAAGAAAAAGAAAACATTTCTCACTCAATTGATAATGGCAGGACAGATACTGGCAAACACCACCTAAGCATTCACACCCCCATCCACACACTATGCTGAAAGAATCTGTCTTGCACCCTAATGGACAACATCTAAAATTTGAGGTTTAAAATTTAAAGATTACACATCTAAAAAGAGTTTTAAAAATGATTGTGTGTTGGGGGAGTCTTGAAAAAAAGACCACATTTATTAACGGCGTTGTATCGCTAGCTACTATCACAAAATCTGGCCAAATTAAAGGCACTTATTAAGTATTTGTTCACTGAACTGACATTCCAATTAAGGCTGCAATATTAACATAAAAAGCACCAGCACAATTATATGCCCTTTAATGTAACTGCAAAATCATTTAGAAAGTAAGTTGAAACAAGTAGGAATCACTTACAACTAGGGACCAATTGTGTAATAATTTTGAAAGTAGCTGAATCTTCTACACTTTGCAGTAGAAATGAAGCAACATTTCATAACAGCAACTACAAACAAGGCAAATTATAACGTGGAACATCAGTTACAGTCTCCACATTTAGTAGATTGCACTGGGCCACCTTAACAGATTTCATTTTAGTGCCACAATGGCAAATATTGTGAACCTAATTAAGTAATTAGTAAGGGATTTCCTATATGAAAATAATACTTCCTCTTCTTAAAAGTGGCCACCTACTGGGTTTATAAATTAGGCGTTTTTAAGAAAAAACAAACAATATACTGGGGACAGGCTGCATGTTATCCCAAAACAGCAATCTAAAACAAACTCAAGCGTTTAATTATAGGAAGCTTATGCATTTCCCTATGAGGTTTCAGATAATTATTTATTTTACTATATAAGAATGACTATGAAAAATGTAAGACTATTTAATGGGAAAGTTTTACTGTTAATTACTGTTATGCTATGGTAATCTAATGAAATATTTAAAATCATGTAGGTTACTGTAATTGATTTTAAATTTTCCACAGGCCCTATATAGTTAAAATCCTGTCTTTAACAGTCAATGCTTGAAGTCTTATATGATTAATTATATAATTATTAATACTATTATAATTAACAATCATAATCATTAATACTATTACAATTAATTACATTAATACTAATAAATTAATAATTATGCTAATATAATTACTAATTCTAATTCATAGTAGCAACTATGCTAATAATTTACTCAAGATTCAAATTTCCATGAACATTTCTTAAGAAATTTTTATGTTGTATTTTTTAAAATTTTTATATTTAATGTTGATGTTTTTAGCTAATTAACTCAATAAAGGCACAGCACCTGGAAGAATTGTTTTTTCACATACTGAGATGTCTACTAAAATGTCTTGAAACTGTATTTTGTCCCCTGCTGGTTCATTTTTTGATAAAACTCAACCAAGTGTTTGGGTGACAGGGATTTTCATGAACCAAGATCTTTTTGCAAGTTGCAATGCTGAGGAAATAATATTAGAATTATTCCTGTCAAGTTTAGCCACAATAATATTGCTTTGCTTATTACTCGGAGCTAAATCCATCACAATACATTTAAATGTATAATGGTCTCACATTAATTCCAAATACAGTAAAAGAACTATGATACAATTTTTGAAGAAATTTAGTAACTGCTATCATTCTGGAAGTGATTAATGTCCCACCTTTTTGAATAGCCTTCCAGCATGGAAATGCTTCCCACTAACTACTGCCTACACAGTATTTACAGGCATGCACACCTTGCAGTACATCCTGTTCCACTGGCAGTCAATCATTTATTGGTTTTAAATATTCATACAGCACTACCTACAGAACAGAAACAAGTCAAAGCATATTTCTTGATAATTTTGTTTATTACAAAATCAAAAAATGTTAGCACCAGAAAGGATACAAATCTTTGTCCAACTTTCTCATTCCAATAACATTAGAAAAGGAAAAGAAAAAAAAGAAGCTGAGATGCAGAGGTTGACTTATGGATATGGTCACAAAGCTACTTAGCATCAGAACTAGATCAAGACTCTTTCCCATGATATAACTAGAGTAACCTAAGATTGTCAACTTTACCATGGGCATTCTCTGACAATAAAAGTAGAGTTTCTAGAAAAATTTAAAAAAGAAAAAAAGTCGCCATTCATAATAAATTACCATAATAAATAAACAAATCACCACTCACTGTAAACTATTCATAATAAACCTTCACAATAAATCAATCCCTTATATCCATCAGTGGGGTATAGACAACGAGAAAAAACTTCTTGTTAATATATTGTTCTTGGCACCTCCACCAGCATTTCTACATGGACTTGGAGCAGGGGAACAGGAACAAGTCATACAAAGAAAGCACTTATGGTTTTGCTTAACATCTGATTCATGATTCACCTTCTTATTGCTAGACCTTCAACAGGTGCTTCATATTTGTTGACTGGGAGTTTCAGGACTGGTTGCTTTTAGCTATCAGAATACCTTGTCATTGTAACCTACCTCCTTGGCCATGTCTGTGTATTTCTGCTTTTCCTTTGGATCAAGAACAGCCCACCAATCAGCTAGTATCTTGGTAGCACCTCGGTTATCAAGCCTGGGGTGTTCCTGACGTACAAGAGAGCGATGGCGTTTGCAAAATAAAAGAAATGCATTCATTGGTCTCCGGGCTCGCTGCTCTGGTGATTCATCATCTTCAGTTTCACCAACATCTTGCTCTAGGCCATCGGCCCCAAGAAGTTGAACCTATTACCACCAAAAACAAAGCCAGATCTTTAATATGTTTTGGATAATTTTGACTTAACAGTTAGTCTTGGTTTGCAAATTGCATTTTTTCTTAGCTCCATTTAAACAATTCACACATTGAAAAAAATATAATTTTAAAAAATCAACAACCACTGTTCATGGCTGGTAACTAACTTATGATGTAGCCCTCTGCTTAGTTTCTATAGCAACCTGTGCATGTCTCTATTACAGCATATATTACATTGTGTTATAATTGCTTACATTATTTTCTCTCTCACTAAACAGTGAGCTCTTTGAGGACAAAAGCTCTTATTCACCTTTACAACCATAGTGCCTAGCTCAATGTCTGATATAATATTAATACTTAACTAATTGTTGAATGAATAAACCCATTCTATGGTTAATGGGTATCAAGATTAACAATATCCACATAAAATATATGAATAGTAGCTGTGTCTTTCTCTGCTTTGAAAAGTGCCTTTTTCTACAGCTAATAATATGACAATATTTATCATGAAAGTAAGAAATAAAAAGGTAATATAGACTACTCAATGTTTCTGCAAGTATCACAAGTAGCGTCTTGTAGTATACAAAAATCAAAGTCGATATTTAATATGATTATTTGAAAGAAGAACTATACAATAAATCTTCAAACTTGTAAATTTCAAGCTTTCTTGTTTAGTGAAATGCTCTGGTGATAGGAATAAACTCCTCTAGGCTTAAATATTCAAAATCAATTTTGAATACTCTTTTTTCCTACACTTCATTCAATCATTGTTAAAGGTCTTCAACGACTTCCACAAAGCTCCGAATCTGTCCATTCCATCTGGGTAATTCTCATTCCCACTGCCCTAGTACCACTTTGGCCTATGCCTAGTCTTCCCGTTTTTCATCTTCTTTACAATACTTCTTGCATATGGCTGCCAGGTTAACTTTCTTAAAGCACATCTCTGATTACAGAATCTCAGAACATATTATGATTATAAAATATTTTATAAGGCTAAAATGATTCTATAATGTTTCTTAGAAACAATGTAATTATAAACAGAAGTTCACAATGTTTACTAAGCCCATTTCCTTAATTTCTGGTTTCAAAAATAAAATCAAGCAGGACACATTGCAGGTTAAGTATCCCTTATCTAAAATGCTTGGGACCAGAAGTGTTTCGAATTTTCGGATTAGGGATACGCAACTTGTAACCATTAGCCTGCATTATGCAGTAGAGTGGTTAATTCTTGAACTTGAGTATGCACTGGAATCCCTGGAGGTTCTGTTAAAACACAGCTAAGTCCCATTCCCAGAATTTCCGATTCTGAGGTATGGAGCGGGTCCTGAGAATTTGTATCTCTAACAAGTTTCTAGGTGATGCTGATATTACTGGTTTGAGGAACACTCTTTGAGAACCACAATTGTAAGGCAACCATGTTCTTTTATTACAATGTTTATTGGGCAATTGTTACAAGCAGATACTTTAGGACTAATCACCTGCTTAATCCAACTGGTATTTTTAAAAAGTCTTGGCCAGGCAAGTGGTTCACGCCTGTAATCCCAGCACTTTGGGAGGCGAAGGTGGGAGGATCATGAGGTCAAGAGATTGAGATAATCCTGGCCAACATGGTGAAGCCCTATCTCTCCTAAAAATTCAAAAATTAGCTGGGAGTGGTGGCACGTGCCTGTAGTCCCAGCTACTTGGGAGGCTGAGGCAGGAGAATTGCTTGAATCCAGGAGGCAGAGGCTGCAGTGAGCCAAGATTGTGCCACTACACTCCAGCCTGGTGACAGAGTAAGACTCTGTCTCAAAAAAAAAAAAAAAAAAAAAATCTTTTGCCGTTAAGTATTGCAAATGCAATCAATTAATCATTAATTACCTTCAAACACAAAGAGTACAGAAAAAATCTTGAGGTTACAGCCATCCAATTTGGAGATATATTAGGAATTATTATTGGGGGTGAAGGCTACATATTTATCTTCCTCATTATGTATATAATAGTAACAATAATTTGCATTTTTCAGGGAGTTTTATTTAGCATTCTGAAACTAGGAAGCTAAGAAAAACTAAAAAGTGTACTATTAATATATAAGATGAAGAAGCAATTATATTTCCACCCTTCAGAAAAGAGTAACTTTTCATTCAGTTACTAAATTATAAAATTCAGCGTGTAACAGATGGACAAAGGACCTCATGTTTTGGGAGGGAGAAAAACATACAAACATAAATTTAAAAGCAGTATGCTGACTGCGACAAGAAACCAGCAACATAACAAAGCACTGGTGGACGGGAAGAAGTGCAAGAAGGCCTCCCTGGAAAAGGTTGTCTGAGCTAAATTTTGAGAAGCAAATCAGGCCAGGTGTGGTGGCTCTAATCTCAGCACTTTGGGAGGTCAATGGGGGCTGTGGATCACCTGAAGTCAGGAGTTCAAGACCGGTTAGAGTGACATGGTGAAACCCAGTCTCTACTAAAAATACAAAAGTTAGCTGGGTGTGGTGGCGGACACCTGTAATCCCAGCTACTCTGGAGGCTGAGGCAAGAGAATCACCTGAACCTGGGAGGAGGAGGCTACAGTGAGCCAAGATCGCACTACTGCACTCCAGCCTGGGTGACAGAGCCAGACTCTGTCTTAAAAAAAAAAAAGAAAGAAAAAGAAAGAAAGAAAAAAAAATTTTTTTTAATTAAAAAATTAAAAATTAAAAAAAGGAGAAACAAATCAGAATGTGTCAGGTTGTCAATGAAGAGACATGGGGAACCAACAGGTATTAAGGCTTGCTGGTTTATCTGAACATCAACTTGCAGTTCAATAATACTGGTATGTAAAAGAGAACAGGGCTTTGCGAGACAAGGATGCAGAAGATGATCTGCGCACTTCAGGAAGAATGTGCTCTGCCATATTTACACGCATGCTTTTGATCATGTAAACCAGTAGTTTGGAACTATATGGACCAATAAAAACATGTGATTTGACACAGTTTGTCAACTTTTTATTCTGCCAACTATGAACATTGAAAAATGTTTTAATTGCTATTTAACGTAATTATTAATCAAAAAGCAAATATATAAATATATGAATAACAAAATAGAAATAAAAACTGTCTTAGAGTTTAGAACTTACTTTTCTTTCCCCAGGAGCTCATTAATATTTTCTAAGAAAAATCAACACTAGTCCCCACAGCTGGATCGACGTAATGGAGAGCCATGAGTGATTTTAAGCAGTGGAGGGGCATCATTAGATTGTAATTTTAAGGAGATAACTTCTAACAACAGCATAAATTTTAAGAGTAAAACTAGAAGCAACCCAAACTAGAGAACCCAGTTAAAAATTTATCCCAGCTGTCCAGGCAAAAAAGGGATAGGGCTGAAATCTAGACAGCAGTAATGGGAACAGAGAAGTGAGAACAGGGACAATATTTATGAGGCAGAACCAAGAGTGGCTGGTAACTAATTGGATCTGAAAGGAAGAGTGATTCTAGCTTGAGTGGCAAAGTTTCTTCATATACAACAAAAAAACAACTTATTCTCAAACGAGAGAAATCAGGCCTGGTGGAGCGCAGAGATCAGTGCTAGGCAGGCTGAACTTGAAGTGGCTATGGGGAATGCTGTGTGGACACCTATGTCTGCAGGATAACAATGAGATACCAATAAACAGAAGGTGCTAAGACTAAAAGTATGGACTAGATCACTGAGTGTGAGTGAAAAGAGAAGAGGACTCAATGACTTTAATCCTTCCCCCAATAAATATTTACTGGGTTCCTGCTATGAGCCAGCCACTCTACTAGGTGCTGTGAGCACACAGTGAGCACAGACAGCAGTAAGCACAGAGCCTGTGACCTCATAGAAACAGGAGCAGCACAACTGGCCTTACATTTTGAAAGGACTCCTCTGGCTACTTGTTGAGAATGGACCGCAGAAGGGCATGAGCAGAGGCTGGGAGAGAGAGAGGTAGATACAATAATTGCTGCTAGAAATGGTGGTGGCTTGGATCAAGGTGGTACACGAAGGAACTGTTAAAAGGGCAACAAAACAGTGAACGTATTTTGAAGGTAGAGTTTGAGAGGATTTGCTAACGGATGGATGTGAAGTTCGAGCAAAATAAAGCAGTAAAGTACGAACTACAAGGTCTCAGGTCTGACAAACTGGAATGTTGCAGTTGCGCTTTACTGCGAAAGGGAAGATGCAGGAGAAGGTTGGGAGAAGAAAAGCAAAAGCTTAGTTTTGAATTCATTCAAACTGAGATTCCTAGTTGATATCTAAATGGATATGCCAAGTAAATAGAAATATGAGTCCAGAGTTCAGAAGAAAAGCCCAGGATGGAGATAGAAATTAAGATTGGAGGCCTAGAGAATATCATCATTTGAGGAAAAAATAATGCAGGGACATTAACTGAAAGAAACTGGGAAGGAACAATGGGGAAGGTAGAAATAGAAAGAGGGGCCAGACATGGTGGCTTATGCTATAATCCCAGCACTTTGAAAGGTTGAGAAGGGAGGATTGCTTGAAGCCATGAGTTCCAAACCAGCCTGGGCAACATAGTGAGACCCTGACTTCACAAAATATAAACAAAATTAGCTGGGCTTAGTGGTGTGTGCCTGTGGTCCCAACTATTCAGGGAGCTGAGGTGGGAAGACTGCTTGAGCCCGGGAAGTGGATGGAGGCTGCAGTGAGCTGAAATGGTGCCACTGCACTCTAGCCTGGGCAATAGAGTGAGACCCTATCTCAAAAAAGAAAAAGAAAGGATAAATAGAAACAGGTGTGGGTGGCCAAAGGCAAGAAGAAAGAGAAACAGGAGTGGGTGCTCTCACAGAAACAGGAGACTGCTTCAATGACCAAGTGATCAACACATGCAAATGTGTTTAAAAAATGAAACTAAGAATAAGCTTGATAATACCCTCAAGTAAGAAGAATAAAACCTATTTCTCTGAAACAGGAAAAGCGGAAGGAAAGATTAGTAAGGAGTGAGACAATTACAGAGGTGTGTACAAGAAGCTAAAAGAGTAACTTCTGGTGGCCTCTGTTTTCTCTGTGAAAAAGGAGAAAAGGTCACCAGTAAGAGAGGCCTTAGAGGGTATCCAGGTGATATCTGAAAAAGAGGAAAAGTGTTTTTAATTCCTGCTGAAAGCCAAGAAGAGACTGAATGGATGTTGAAGGCCTGAAAAATATTAAAAACATGTTTATAAAATTCGTAGTGACACAAAATATGTACTTATTTATTATTTCATTCAGCATACATCTATATTTAATACCTACTATGTGCCAGGCACCATTCTTGGTTCTGAGGCAAGAGGAAAGGACGAGACAGCCAACGCCCCTGTTTTTATACTGAGTTTCTATTCTGGTCTGAGAGAAGACAGACATAAAGAAGTATACAGCTAAATACATGGCAAATAGCAATAAGCGCCATGAAGAAAATGCTCTGACTTTGAATGTGTTGGGTGCGCCAAACACTTGAGATGATTTCTTTTTTTTTTGAGACAGAGTCTTGTTCTGTCACCCAGGCTGGAGTGCAGTGGTGCGATCTTGGCTCACTGTAAACTCCGCCTCCTGGATTCACTCCACTCTCTGCTTCAGCCTCCCGAGTAGCTGGGACTACAGGCGCACACTGTTTTTTTTGTATTCTTAGTAGATACAAGGTTTCACCGTGTTAGCAAGGATGGTCTTGATCTCCTGACCTCGTGATCTGCCTGCCTCGGCCTCCCAAACCGCTGGGATTACAGGTTTGAGCCACCGTGCCTGGCCGACATGATTTCTTAAGTCACCTGCATGGTTATGTGACTGAGAGCCAGCTGCTGAGGCCTGATTCCAGAGAAGAGGACTAGGAGGAATGAATCATTACAAAGACTGGGGGCAAGTGAAGCCAGAAGCTATGAACGCCAGGGATAGAGACAAACAGAGCAGTTCTAAGATTGCCAAGGGTGGCAGGGCGAGGCCAGAAGCCAAGACAGAGAGGCCAGAAAAGTCACAGGGTAGAATGTCAGATGAGCACATCAAGTTTTAGGAACATCCCCATCTCAATGTATTTGAATATTACTCACAAATCATTGGTTAGGTGACAAAAATAGTATTTAAAAGGCTGTGTCTCAGTCTACACTATTAGGAAGTACAAATACTTCAAGAGCAATCAAGAATTGGAATAAAAATGTACACTAAGTAATTGAACAGGATTCAAGCTATACAGGCTTTTGGAAACACATCTTTTGTAATATCATTCATGTTCACTATTGTTTCTAGAATATTATGATTTGCTCTAATAAACTCGAAACTTCTACAGTATATATAGGACTTACCTTATCAATATCCTCCTCTTCGTCTTCCTCTTCTTCCTCTTCTGAAAAATCAAGAAGTTTCTTTGCTAGCAATGGATGCCACTGAAGACACTTTCGTTTTGGTCGTTTTCCAACCCCTTCTCCTTCTGCTGAATGATCCTTATTTCTATTACTGCCTTTCATTACTGTGACCTGTAATAGGAAGAGAGAGAGACAGAAACAGGGAGACAGGGAGAGAAAGAGAGACACTGAGATAAATCAAAGTAAATTTGATTAAAATTAGTTTATTTAGCTCCCTTAGTATTAATTATAATTTTAATGACTAAACTATCTACTAGCTCATTTACTGGACTCAGTGGGAATCCAAAATACATAATGACACATTCATCTTAGCGGGCCAAATGGAGCTAATAAAATTTGCCTTTTGTGAAATCTACTTCCCTCCGCTACACAGCTTCAGAACCTAAAACCCCAGTAAGCTTAAGGATATTACCAGTTACCTTCACCTGTGTGTATTTACTCAGGGAAGCATTTCTCAATTTCCCATCAGAAGAACATGAAGGATGCCTCCCAAGAGAGTTAAAGAGTTCACAGGGACTTGCCCCCCAGGCATTCTCTGATGGCTATTTTACTATAACAATTTACATGTACTTTGCATTCTATACCATGTTAAATCTGTGCTTATAACCATTACTAAATAAAATGAGTAATTTGTAAGAATCCAAAGTTTTAGATTTGGGCAGTTGGCTAAGCTAAGAAATGGCCAAGCTATCAATGTGACAAAAATCGTTTAGAAGCCTAAAACTCTGAATTACTTTTCAATGATGTAAAAAATAGATCTTTTCCTTGAGAAAAGCAATACATATTTCTATTAAACAGGTGAAAATCGCATAAAATGAGGTTTGCCCTCTCCATCATGTCCTGCACCATGGTCCAGAGGGAACTGCATGTTAGTTTCCTGTATGTTTTCTCACAACTTTTTTTCTGATGTTACTTCTCATTCATTCATTCAAAGTAATGTTAAAACAGAAATTACTGTCATGGAAAAACTCAAACAATACAATTAAATGCCATCGGTTTAAATGGCTCATGAATGCTGACAATACAAACATAAGTACAGTTGCTAAAATCACCAAGTAGCAGCCTATTTGCTCACTATGTTTGCATTAGTCCAAATGCTTGAGAAGTGATACCATTAAACTTTTAACATCATATTAAAACAGAAACTGGGATTGATGAACACATAATATAAAGATTCATGTAGTTCTCAAGCCATTCAGAGAATATGATACAGGCAAATTTATCTGTCTGCCTTGTTTCTGGACTCTGGGTTATGCCTAGGTCTTACTTCAAACAAATATTCACCAATGTTTTCTCCTAGAACTTGTACAACTTCAACTTAAACATTTAAATACTTGATCAATCTGGGATTCATTTTAATAAAGTAAGTGAGGTAAGGATCTAGCTTATTCTTTTTTAAAAAATAGCCAACTATACCAATACCATTTATTAAATAATCCAGCTTTTCACTATTCCTTCTGTGCTAAATTAAATTATCACATGTATACGAGTCTATTTCTGGATTATCTTCTGTTAATAACCTCCCTCCAACTACTTTGACCAATTTCAATGTCCTTAGGGACTATATCATTCTACATCTTTTTAAATATACAAATATATCAATAAACAGCCATTAAAAAATTTAAGCTGCTTATATCATACTCTTCTATCTAGGTCAATACATGTTGATTGTTCTAATTTAAAAATAATTGTGTAATATTCTAAAAATGAATGTACCACAATTTACTGAGTCTACTACTGATGAAGCGATTATTGTGCTACAATAAAACTCCTCATTTTAATAAAATCATTTTCTAAAAAACCTTCATTTTTAACAAAAGTTCTCATTAATTTTTTTTTTTTTTGAGACAGTCTCACTCGGTCGCCCAGGCTGGAGTGCAGTGGCGCAATCTTGGCTCACTGCAACCTCCACCTCCCAGGTTCAAGCGATTCTTCTGCCTCAGCCTCCTGAGTAGCTGGGACTACAAGCGCCCACGACCACACCCAGCTAATTTTTGTATTTTTAGTAGAGACGAGGTTTCACCATATTGGCCAGGCTGGTCTCTAACTCGTGATCTTGTGATCCGCCCGCCTTGGCCTCCCAAAGTGCTGGGATTACAGGCGTGAGCCATCGCGCCCAGCCATCATTAATTTATTAAAAGCTATTCCAGTCAAGAAAAAGAAAGGAGGAAAAGAAAAACATGCTCTTGTGGCTTTCTTAGCAAGAAACTCATGCTGGATTACTTGTGTGAATTACTTGTGTGAATTAATTTATTAAAAACTATTGCAGTCAAGAAAAAGAAAGGAGGAAAAGAAAAACATGCTCTTGTGGCTTTCTTAGCAAGAAACTCATGCTGGATTACTTGTGTGATTACTTGTGTGAATTACAATTGAATTACTTGTGTGGCTGACTCAAGAATATAAGAAGTTACCGAAAACTAAATGGAATTAGGTATCTGGTGTGCTCTTAATAAGAGAAGATACCTTGTGAATTGATAGACCATTTAACAATTCCCATTGTATCTACAAATAAAAATTGGCACAGGTAACCCAATTTCCAGAAATGCCAATGTTATGTAGAGAGAAGAGGAAACGGTTATTTCTGTAGCATAGTAATAACTTCAGGATGAGTTGCTTGAGTGGTAGTAAAACCCATTTGAGGGTCTAATATTTTAAATAGTAAAAGAAATCAGTGGGAAACTGTAAGTAAGGCAGTTTCTATCAACTGGAGAGGGTAAAACGATTGCCAATGCCAAGAGAAAAATACATCTTTAGCCCCCAAAATTTTGAATTAAATTGTTATTTAATTATGTGTGAATGTATATATGTGTGGGTATGTGTGTACCTTTGTGTGTATATATATATATATAATTTCAATATTCAAAGAGAAAACAGGATCTGAAGAATCAAATTAATGAGGGGAATATGTGGCTTCTTTCTGGGTTCAAAATAATTGCATTCAGTCCTCTCTCACTTCTAAGTTTTTCCACGTAGCTCATATACCACTTCGGAGAAAATGCCTTTTCTGATACTCCAGAAATTAATCTTTGTCACCCAGAAATACATTAGAAAGACTTTACATTGCTAACGGCACTTACCACATTTTCCCACAAATTGTAATTATTTAGATACATCATACCTCCATTGCTAGGCCTTTTTTTTAATGTTCCGAGACTATACTTATATGCTCAGAAACATCCTAGCACATCAGATCAAGACCAGCTAGTTGTGAGGACTGTCAGAAACAATGATACAAAATCCTGCACCAAATTGTGATGATGACTCACTATTTATATTCTCTAAGATAGCTTCAAGATTAACTACAATTTCTTACACTTTCCTGAATTCAGATATTCTTTTCTAAGTGGGAAAGAAAGGGAATTGAAAACTGTGCACAACTCAGACACACAGACCAAGGTGGCATGTGATGTCTGAGAACCACCAGATGCACAGGCTTGTGGAGAAATGAGGCTGGCAACCCCTAGCACAGGGCCTGGAACAAAGTAGGTACACTTTTAGCAGGTATGGAAGATGAATAAAACAGTAAGTGAATTGGAAATAGTATACCTCAGATGAAATAATCAAGAAAAATGTACCATAATTGATCTAATAACTATGAAATACCTCAAAGTATAAACTGTGCACTTTAATAATTCATAGTTATCTAATTTGTTCTTACTTCTGTATGGATCTATTTTCAAATTATTGAAAGAATGCAAAACAGTGAAGGGAAATGATGTTCCTGATTATGATTCAAAAGTAATGAGAAAGCAAGAGAGAATAATTTTAAAAAGATTTTTAAAAGTGGGAAAGACAAGGGCAAAGAAAGCATAATTTTGAGACAATGTTATCACTCATCTTACTTCAACAATGAGGAGGAGGTGAAATTGTTAATTTTTAAAGTGACAGAGGACTAATCTTGTAATTATTTTGCCACCAAAAAGCCCACACATTTTAAAGTTTGGTTTCTTGGTCTTAGGACAAGAGGAAATTAAGCTAACAATCTATATGCTGTAAATGAAGCAAATGTTGGACTTCATTCAAAAGGAGTTCTTCTTCCATTCTGCACTGCAATTTTAGAATCATTGAAATCAGGTTATTTAACTATCAATGGACTCTGTATTTGAAAAACTAAATATCATCAAATTATGGTGCTGAGACTGTCAAATGATGATCTAAAACACCTACCAACATGTATCTGGTGAAAACAAACGAACTCACGTGTCCCCTCTTCGCCTCCTTTCTATGTATGGCAGGACAGGTGACCCTAAATAGACATCCTCTACTGAATTCAATGTAAACTGACAAATTAGGAAAAACTTCATTTAATCATATTCTTCAAATGTAGCAAGGCTGAGCCGAGCGTGGTGGCTCATGTCTGTAAACTCCCAGCACTTTGGGAGGCCAAGGCGGGTGAATCACGAGGTTAAGAGATCGTGCCATTCCGGCCAACATGGTGAAACCCTGTCTCTACTAACAATACAACAATTAGCTGGTTGGTGGTGGCGTGCACCTGTAGTCCCAGCTACTCGGGAGGCTGAGGCAGGAGAATCACTTGAACCCAGGAGGCAGAGGTTGCAGTGAGCCAAGATCACGCCACTGTACTCCAGCCTGGCAAAAGAGTTAGACTCTGCATCAAAAAAAAAAAAAAAAAAAAAAAAAAAAAGTAGCAAGCCCATTCATGAAAGACCTTTACTGAGGTCGGACTTCATGAGAAGCTTAAAGAAGAAAGATTTTAGAAGGAAACAGTACAAAGCAAATGCCATATTTATTAAAAGAATAATAATAATGAAAAAGGACACTGCAGCCTGATAGGCTTCCTTTGGAATCCTGCCTCTACCACAAACTACCTGTTGGAAAGGGAAAGTTAATACCTGTGCTGATATTTCCTCATGTGAAAATTAAATAATAGCTCTACTGTGAGAACACATATGTAATACCCAGCACAGTGTCTAGAAGATTCCTGTTCACTGTTGGCAAATCCCCCCTTTACTCAACAAGCTTTTTAGACTGGGGAGCATGGGTTTAACAGGCAGCATCTGCTTACTTAAACTCATCCTAAGATGCTATTCAAAAGGGAGCACAGATGCCTCCCATTTGATAGCAGTCCATATGCTGCCCAGATGATGTACTCTGCAGCCTCAGAAACTGAAAAAGGAAGATGGAGAGTTTCCTTCATCTGAGTGATACACAGTCAGAAACAGTGCCTTGGCACCATCATAAATTTTGTGAATAAGATCCTCTCGTCTATTGTCTTGTCTTACAATTTAGGCAATCAGTTACACCTCAATTTTTAAAACATTAGTATACACTGAACTGTGTCACAGTGGTATTTTAAATTGTTTCCTAAAAGTCCAATGAAATTCCACTCAAATCCCAGTCATTAAAATTCATGCCCAGTGAAACAGGAGAGTATATATGGGAGGCCCATTAAATACCACTGCTAGACAACTACATATTCTAACCACAAACAGGGCCTCTTCTGGGTCCAACTAGGACTACAAAACTTCACAGCCTTCTCCAGTCTATGGAGGAGAGGAAAAACCAGCCCAAAGACACTGTAACGTCATGGAAACTCTAGTACTTCCACACAAATCGGACCCGCCTGCTTTCATTCTTTCTAAAGAGTTCTGGGACTTTCAAGTCACACCTTGCTTTCAATCTTTCAAGGGATCCTGCTACCACAGAAGACAGCAAATACTCCAAAGTTGAAGCCTTCCTCCTTCTCACCTTAAAAGTCTCCCATTTTCTCTTAAAGTCCTTCTCATCCTCCAAGACCCAGGTCAAATATCTCTTCTTTTATCTGAAAGCCCTAAGTCAAAGTCCATCACTCTGCTATGAGCTTTGGCTGTACTTGACTTTGTTAGGTCAAGCACTTAGAGTGTTTTGACAACTCCCCTGTACCCCGCTTTGGTTGAAATGTGTCCTCCAAAGTTAATCCCCAGTGCAACGGTGTTGGGAGGTAGGACCTAATAAGAGGCGATGAGGTCATGGGGGATCTGCCCTCATGAATGGATTAATGTTGTGATTGTGGGAGTGAATTAGTCATCACCAGAGTGGGTTTGTTATTAAAGCAAGTTTGGCCCCTTCTTACTCTTACCCTCTCTTGCTCTTCTGCCATGGAATAATGAAGCACAAAAGCCTTCCCCAAATATTGGCCCCATGCTCTTGCACTTCCCAGTCTCCAGAACTGTGAGCCAAATAAATTTTTGTTCATTATAGATTACCCAGTTTGTGGTATTGTTATAGCAACATAAAATGGACTAAGACATCTCCACGTCCACAAAAGGTTGTGACCTTCAGAGTGCAGGTGCCATCATTACCTTTGGCTCAGTGCCTAGCACGGAGCCTACTACACAGCAGTTTCTGAAAAGGGTATTTATTGGCTTATAATTTCCTCATCTAACACTTAACCACATATGGCTTCTCAGAATGATATGCTCCTAAATGTTTTTTAAAATTCTAATATGCAACTAACATTTATTAAATATTTAATTGCTATATATTTACTTTCTCATTTAATCCTCACAAAAACACTCTGATGCAGTTACTATGATGAATTCCACTTAAAGCAACAGGTTTCAGTAACTTGCCTGGGGTAACACGGCAAGTAGAGGAGCTGGAACTGGACCCAAGAAACCTAGCGCAAAGAACCCAAATGCTACCTGGGAAAAAGAGCTCTAATATAAAGCTCTTCAATCTGCAACTCTCTATTTCCTGTAGAACAAACAGCTCACAGACCATGAAAATACCAAAAGGAAACATTAAGGGGCTGGTAAGGGAACACCACTTTTCATGGTAGAAAAGCAAGTACACATCTCTGATGATGCCAAGTGACAATTAAATTAGATTAACTATAAAACTCTTTGAAGATACAAACCCTACAAGTGCTAATCATTATTATTTATTGTAATTCTAATGACAATTCTAAACTGTAGACAGATTACATGAAAAATATCTCATTCAATAAAGTAATACTCTCATTTAGAAGCAATTCACTCACTATTCATGCAAAAAGTGTCTTTAAATATGTTCCTTATTGAAAAGCAGTAGCTCTTCAAGTTGAAACTTTAACTCTGTCAAGATGTTATCGATATGCTCTTCATGAATACTAATAAGGCACCCACTATTCAAAGAAGGGCTTAGCTGTACTGGCAGTTCTGGTCCCTCTGCCTTTAACTCATAAAGAAATATGTGTATTTAAGATCTCTAATACCTGCACTCCATGACGCTTAGCCTTGGGACAGCTTAACATGGTTCTCAAATGGAATGCTGTTCTAGGCTACAAACAGAGACAAAAGCTACCTTGAAAGAGATAAGGCAGCCAAAGAGGTGGCTTGAGGATGAAAAGCTATATACATAGAGGTTAGTAGCAAGTTAGGACATGTTCCCCACCACATCTTCCAAAAATGCAACCTTCTGTTTTCCTGTAATTTTATGGAGGTGTTTACATTCTTAATCAAAAAGTCACTGAATTCCTATTCTTCAACAGACCTAACAAAAAAGTATTTGCCTCTTTTAGTTTACAAATTCACAAAGGTTTTTATTATATGCACTTATTACAGGGCTAGAACATAATGATCACATTGACAAGAAGCTGAAACACAAGAAGATAAGCTCATGGATGTGTCTTCCTCCTTTACTCTCAATGCTGCTGAACACATATGTATTGATCACCTGCTGAGCTATGCTCTGTAAGGGTTAAGTGTCCAGCCTTACCTCCCATTCAACTCACCTCCTGCTGGGCTGGTGCTTGCCCTGCTCTCCACACCCGCCACATGTTTCTGCGCAGAACTTTCTCTGCTCTCCCAGGCCTGCACACCGTCCCCGACACCCCCATTCTCCCTCTCTATGCAAGGCCTCTCCGAACATCCATTTCTAAAAGGCTGTGTTTGCCTCAGTTCATGTCTCTCTCCTTTCTGAGCACCTTTTTTGATCACTGCAGCACTTAATGGCTGTGCCATAATTTTTGACACTTGATTGTATGACAATTATCATTTTCCTGTACAATGTATGTATAATGATTTCATGTGAATTCCTCCCACAGAGACCCTTGAGGGTAATGAACATGCCAGATGCTTTTTTTGGATCTGTCAGAGCAAAGATCTCTGTGCTAGACAGGGAATAGATGTTCAGTGAATATGTGGAGAACTGAACATAGAAACAATACTTCTCTGCTTTCTTATTATGCTTTTCTTTATGTTGTTTTGCTACAAGGCAGAAGGGACATAAGGCTTGAAAAGAGATATGCAGAGAAGAAATAAGAAGCCAGGAAAGGTTGTTTGGATGGGGAAGGAGAGAGAAAAGAAACAAGCAAATTGATAAGGCAATGTAATAAACAGAATAAAATCAAAGCCACTTCCAAACAGTTGTCTAAAACATGTTTGTTTATTCCCTTCTCTGGTTATTTGTCAATGACTTTCATTATTCTCTCAAAACAGAGTACTATTATACCTTCCGCTCACTGGCTCTCTTACACTTTCACAAATGGTCCATCAATAAACCCTAACTTTAAACTTATCCAACCATTTTTCTTCTCAGGTCTATCTCCAGGTTTCTGGCTGCTCCTGTGTTCTGACCCTACTACAAAAGTTTTCAATCTCATGTTGGTCTTAAGTGCTTTTTTACTTGTTCTTTACTTTTATCCTTTTTACTTGTCTTACTCAGTTACACAGTCAATCCCACAGTGCCCATTATAAATTGTTTCTCAATTCCTGCTGATGATGGTGAGCAAGGATAAATGATGACAATCCTCGCTAGACATATATAATGCTTCCCATGTACCAGAGCTAAGAGATTACATCTATTAACTATCTTAACTTACAAGCCTAAGAGGTAGGTACTATTATCCCCTTTTTTTACAGATGAGAAAACTGAGGCAGAGATAACATATTTCGCCTCCTTTAGTTTATAAATTACCAAAGGTTTTTACCATATCCATTTGTCACATGGGTAGAACACAAGTATCGCATTGGCAAGAACTGGAAGCACAGGAAGACGGGTTCATGGAGTCTCCATATTTATTGTCAATGCAGTTGAATACATATTTACTGAGCACTTGGTGAGCTATGAATTATGTTTACAAATCATATCACTAGCATGTAATTGGTGAAGCCAGTATTTGAACTCAGGCGGTCTGGCTTCAGAGTCTGGTTTTTGACCATTATACGATATTGCTTCATCATCATAAATTTGATTGAACATTTGCTACATGCTAAACACTTTACGTGAATTAATTTCTTTAATCCTTAATACAACTCTAGGTGAAAAATACTACAATGAACATACCTTAGGTATAAAGCAACTGAGAATGACAAACCTTAAGCAGCATGCCTGAGGCCACTCTGCCAGCACATGACGGGCCCAGGAATGAAAACAAGGTCTTCCGTTCCCTGGAGCCTGAGCTTTCAATCATGTCCCCATACTGCCCTTCCCGCCCACCTGCAATCCTTGTCACTCTAAGAAAATACCTTTGCCTCCTGCTTAACTAGCAGGAAGGTGTTAACCTTCCTGAACCCTCCCAAATTCTCATCTTGCCTACCAATTTCAAAATTTCTTTTCTTCTTCTGTTTTCTTTCAAAGGTAGAGATTCAAGGTCAACTCCTTCCCTCACCTCACCCCCAATCTATATGTTTCCCTCCTGTTAGCCTGAGCCATTAGTCTTTCAGTTACTTTGATGAAGTCTAAAGTCCTGTCTCTGAATTCTCACCCTCCTTTAGCTAATCCTTTCTTCCTACAAACTGGCCTCTAGCCCTTAGGCTATGGTACTGCCTAATGTGGCTAGGATCCAAGAACCAGCCTACTTGGTACTGTCATTTGTTCACAGCCTCCACACCCAACGATGTGCTTCACTAAGTGACCTGGTTCCTAATATTCTTGTTTCTAAACCTCAGGATTAGTTTCCTAGAAAGAGCTTACAACTTGTTCCAACGTCCCTATCACCTCTGGCTTCTCTACCTCACTATGACTCACATGTCTTTAATTTCTATCCTCTCAGAGAAAATATCTTGTATGAGCCAGGCCTCTGCCTCCACCATACCCTTGTGGAGTTATGTCAGAGCCTGGTGAATATAAACTAGACATCCCTTCCCTTCACATAAGCATCTGGAAAGCATATCTTTCTTTGCAACTTTCTCTCCATAAACTGAAATCACTGCAATTAGCTGTTTACCCTGACATTTAATCTCTCAAAAATCTGTCCCTTCTACCTCTTACAAAGAGTCTACTCTTCTCCAGCCCCACAAGGCTGGTTCAGCTATCTGGCCTTCTTACCTATAGCTCTCCTGACTTTAATTCTCCACACAACAAATATCTGCTCATATCCTTCTCCTAAAGGGAATCTCTTTAACAGTCCCTCAGTGTACTAAAGAAAACCTCCAAATTCCTTCCTTCACATAAACACCTAAGACTCTTCCTGACCTAGTCCAGCTTGCCTTTACAGCTGATGTTTCTTTGGTCCATTCTCACTCTCAAAGTTCTACCCATACTGAGCCACATGCCATCACCTGGAGCTTGCCATGCACTCCCACCTCCTGGAACCTGGCTGCTGTTTCCTTCCAGCGGAACTCATTCTTGCTTCAGGGCTTGGCTTGGATCTCACCTCATGCCCCTTCTGGTCCTTTCAAGTCTCAGAGAGGTGTCTCCACAGCACCCTACACTTAATAGGCTACAGTGAAATGACCTGTTTCCTTCTTTATATCACACTCAACTGTGACAGAGAACAGGGGCTGCATCATGTTCACCATGATGTGTCTCCAGGGCTTGACACAGAGCCAGGTGCACCGCAGGCACAAATAAATACTTGTTGAATGAATGAGTTCTAGGACTGTTCCCTGAAGTCCATTCCTCTTGCCCCTAGTCCTTTTCCTTGTTCACCATCCTGCTTTTCTAATCCATCCTTGCCATGCCCTGCTGTGTGACCCTCCATTTCAGAAATTCCTAACAATTACTCAAATAGCATACTCAAACTGCCAAACTAAAACACCTGGTGATTTTATTTACTTAGAAATAGTTTCTAAGTATTGCAGATCTGAAGGGAGAAAAATGACTATTTGTAATTTCGACTTCGGAAGAGAAATAATTATCCACTCCCTCTTCTCCTGTATCCATCACTGAACACTGATTTTTAATCTTCCATGCTACATTACATAGGGCCCTTAGATTTTTTTTTTTTTTTTTTTTAGACAGAGTCTCGCTCTGTCACCCAGGCTGGAGTGCAGTGGCACAATCTCGGCTCACTGCAACCTCTGCCTGCCAGGTTCAAGCGATTCTTCTGCCTCAGCCTCCCAAGTAGCTGGGACTACAGGAGTACGCCAACACGCCTGGCTAATTTTTGTATTTTTAGTAGAGATGGGGTTTCACCACATTGACCAGGCTGATGTCAAACTCCTGACCTTGTGATTCGCCTGCTTCAGCCTCCCAAAGTGCTGGGATTACAGGTGTGAGCCACCGCACCCGGCCTACCTCTTTGAATTTTAAGAGCAATCATACATATTTTTTTAAAAAAACAGATATACATTAAATTTCATCTAAAATGGTAAAAGTTTAAAAGGATAATTTTTCTTTTATATGACTTAGTCGTTGTTTTTAGTTTAAAAATAATAAAAAGGTCTGGATGTTTTCTATTATCTTGATCTCTAATTATAATTTTAAAAAACAATGCAGAAACAATGATTTAGTTAAGAATCAACAATCTGATTGGAAATCTTTTTCCTTAGCTACTGTTCTTTACTCTAAGAAAGATGGCAAATAACTTAAGTAACAGTTAAATCGACTTCACTTTATAAAGCTAAACTTCTCAGTCTTAATGGTTGCAAAGCAAACATATTTTTCTCAAAAGCAAAAAAAGAATACTTATTTCTTATTTTAAGCAGTATAGTGTTTACTGAAGTTGCTTATCCTAGCTGCTGCATCACCCACCTACTTACACTTTGGCACACTCGAATTACACTCACCATTTACTAAATTACAAATTACATAAAGGTAGGTGTGGTTTACCTTTACCTTTCCAAATGCTTAGAATACTTCCTTGAATATATGTATTTAATAACTAGTACTTGAAATGCATTAATCTAATCATCTTATATCAGCCTGCACATTTGCCAAGGAAATTAATTAGAATGCATAGTATGATTAATTTCTATATAGTGTTGAGCAGAAAACCATTTGTTTTATACTTGCTTCATGCTGGGTGAAATTTTTATCTTAAATATTTTCCAATTTCATGAGTTAATATATATGATACAAAATGTAAGCGCTTACTTGATGATTCAGTCATAACAGTACTCTGTTTAGAACATTAACAATTCCTTTTATATTTCTTTCACGTGTTATTTATATTCCTTGTAGATGTTTAGAATGAATGTGCTCTAACCCCAGAGCCAAGTTCTAAAACCTTATTTTTATCTACTAAATTTATTAAATTGATGACATTTATTTATAAAAGATTCTTCATGTCTGAGAATAACAACAATAACAAAACACAGTTCCTATTCGTATATTATTTGCCTGCCTTTTTTCTTTTTTAAAAAGTACCAGAGTGGCCAGGTGCCGTGGCTCATGTCTGTAATCCCAGCACTATGTTAGGTTGAGGCAGGAGTAATCGTTTGAGCCTAGGAGTTTGAGACCAGCCTGGGCAACATAATGAGACCCTGTCTCTACAAAAAAATTAAAAATTAACCAGGAATGGTGGTGCACACCTGTGGTCCCAGCTATTTAGGAGGTTGAGGTGGGAGAATCCCCTGAGCTCAGGAGCCAGGAGGTAGAGACTGCAGAGAGCTGTGATCCTGCCACTGCACTTCAGCCTGGGTAACAGAATGAGACTCTTTCTCTAAAAGTAAAATAAAATAAAATAAAAGCAATAAAGAACTGGTTTTAATATGACTGAAGTTCCTTCCTTTAATTTTCTTCTCAATGCACAGTACAAGAATGTTGTAAACCAATATCCACAAGATATACGTTTACTGAGGTACCCTAGAGCATGTTCCTCACAGCCCAATTTACATAAGTTGGCTCCCTCTGCTGGCCAAATTTTTATCTTCTAGCATCCTATTTAAATATAAGGGTAATGCTTTATAATATCAAAAAAAGCTCCTCTGTAAAATAATCATAAACCATATAAACCTGGGAAATCACTTAAGAAGCTCTTTTATATTGTTAAAACACTGTGTTTGCTGATTTTGGGGAGAGGTAACTATCCACATACTGAGTTAAACCCAGGAATTTTCAAATTTAATATCATTTTTCCCCTAAGCAAGATTCTTAACCCTGCTAAAACCATTTCTCATTAATTTAGTCCCTTTCTACCTGGAATCTCCAACGTGTACTTTGTGATAAGTGTCTAACCAAGCCTTTCCATATTTACACAATGGCATTATATTGGGGAAACAAGAGGGAGAGAATGCTTTCACTTAGTAATTTATCAGGCCACAAGACTTAGTGGCAGAATATAGGATAAATAACAGGGACTATATGCTAAAAGTGAGCCCATGCTGCTTTTAATTTTTTTTCAAAGATAGATTATAATATAATAATAAAGTCATCATTCTGACATATTTAATAAATTCTGTTTTAATTTTTTATGATAAAGCACTTCATAATATATAACTTGAGTACATTTCATTAATAAGTTCCAAATATATTTTCTTACACAAAAAGCTAGTACTGCCATTAAAAACCCCTAGGCTACCTTATTTGCTGCTTTCCAATTATGTACCACTTTATAACTCACAAAGCCTTTATTGCACACATTTATTTAGTATTATAAAATCCCATGAAATGGGTATAATTATGCCCATTTGAGAGAAGCCTCAGAGGGATTTATGCAATCTTTATAATGTCATTAAGGAGCAAAGTAGGAACACAGCCTATAAAGTCTCTGGACGTTAAACATAGGTACTTTCTTCCATCTCATTGTATCACTGATTTTAGTTTTTAATCAATATATTTACTTTGGGAGGAAAAGTAATTCCATTTTACAAGCCTTGTTGGTATTTCAATCATGTCTCTCAGTAATTACTTTAGAGGAATCCCAAACTTCCATTCGTATCTCAAAATACTCCTCCATATAGACTTAACCATACTAAATACACTGAGGAGGGAGGGAATCGGAACAAGACAGCACATGTCTGTGACGCAATGTACTTTTCTTCACTTTGTATTTTGTAAATATTGATGCTGCAGCTCTTAAGTACTCTCAGAAGTCGTTATGACTGACAGCCCATGAGTGCTGCATCTTTCAAAACAAATATGCTTTATTGATGGAGAGCACACACATCTCCATCTAATTTTTCTGAGAGGCAGAGGTGGAACAAACATTTCTTAACATTTTAACTAAATTCAGCATTCTGCACTGAACACAATAGGCAGGTTACAGTTTAATAGATATTATGAAAGCTTGTCATTTCCATAAGCAACACAGCATGTAAGGGAAGGGCACTCCACAAACCTCCCCTATAATCTCACAGTAGCATACAACTTCCTGTGTTTACTGTAAATGTTTTTAAGCACAAGAAAAATTCAAAAGACATTTTGTACCAAAAAAGGTCTTCAGAAATGTCCAAGTATTGCTAGATTTTAAAATGTGTACTATTATATGGCTTAAGAATAAAAGTAAGTTTAGTCGAAAGTTTGAAAAAGAACCAACTGGAGTAAATAAAATATACTTGATCGCCCTGATTCTAAGGGGGAGAAAAAAATAAGGAAAACCTGTCATTGTCTGCTGTGTACCAAAAATCACAATCTAACAGCAAACATCAGACACATTTTATTTCATATTATAGCTTCCCTTGAACTGAAAGGTAAGGCCCATTGAGGAGTCAAAGGAGAATTCTGCTTGCTGAGCTCTCCCAGCCGTTTGCTTTGATGACTGCCAAATCTGTACTAAAAGGTGGGCAAATTCTTTCTGTAGCTCTTATATAACTCCTCTAGGGAGACCTTCTGATCCCAAATCAACCTTCTGAGGGCCTATTAATGGACTAGCATTAAGCAAGATGACAGTGATTATAAAATATGAGTTGGAACAATAAAGAACTTGTTGGTGAGAGAAAACCTATATAATAATAAAACCATTTGGGAACTAGGCAGCAGGTAATAGAGTGCAAAAAATGTGGTCTGAACCATTAGAGAATAGATAATATATAGTAGTATAACATTCTCGGCACTGGACACTTGGCAATTATAAAAGCCATTGGAGAATTCAGACAATTCTCTTTGCTCCCTCTGACGATCCCAATTTGGGATAATCCCATTATTAACCCTTATAACTAACGGCTGAATTTATCCATACTGCCACAGACACCGTCAAGAATGAACCCCTGGGTTCCCCAAGAGCTTCCTGCCACTGCAAACTTTGCCAACTGTGACCTGGATTCTCTTACTTTGGGCATCAACAACACATTAGAAAGAGTCTGAAAAGAACTGTTCAGTTATTTGTTGTGCTATTATTTAGGACTAGGTAGGTTCAGCAACTTTCAAGGGATGTGATCCCAGGAAATAAGTCAGGTGACTGGCCATTCCTGGAATCTCAGGCTTGCCCTAGGGAAGCACTGGCTGGGCCTTCACAGGAAAGTAATGCTGAAGAGAGAACAGAACTGGAATTTTGTGGCATTCATACAAAAATGGTCAAAGACGATCTGGGAATAGACATAAAGTGTAATAAAGTGTAAATAACATTTTGTATTTTTCTTTTTTTTTTTTTTAGATGGAGTTTCGCTCATCACACAGGCTGGAGTGCTGTGGTGCGATCTTGGCTCATTGCAACCTCCGCCTCCCGGGTTCAAGCAATTCTCCTGCCTCAGCCTCCAGAGTAGCTGGGATTACAGGTGTGTGCCACCATGCCCTGCTAATTTTTGTATTTTTAGTAGAGACAGGGTTTCGCCATGTTGGCCAAGCTGGTCTCGAACTCCTGACCTCAGGTGATCCTTCCACCTCGGCCTCCCAAAGTGCTGGGATTACAGGTGTGAGCCACCGTGCCTAGCCCATTCTGTACTTTTCATATTCATTTTCTGTTGCTTGTAGAGTACTTTTTGCATAGTGAACTGTGGGACCAATAATGGTATCAGACAGAGTAAAAATGACCAGTGTCTAGTCCTGGCTTTCACCTCACAAAAGGAAAAACAGATCCAATGTCAGGCCGGTTCAAGACAAAATTCGCAACTGATGAAGTTGAAAAACTATGGAGTCTTCAAGCATCAGAAAGTTGGGCTAGATGACCATGAAGGCCTGTTATTACCACTGTATGCTATGATTTTACCTCCTTATCTCCAGCAGGGGCCAGGCTGTCCTGCAGTCCCCCCTTCTCTGTCTGTAAGTTCTCCATTCCCCTCTCTCCACTCTCTACTAGAAAAATAAAGACACAATAAATCAGCTTAGCAGGACTTCACATAGCCTTTACACTCATCAAAAAAAAAAAAAAAAAAAAGAAAGAAAGAAACTTAACTGTATAGCTGAGTCTTCAGAAAAACTGTAACAGCTGTTCTGTGTATTTGTCCCACTCCCTGTTTTCCCACAGTTTACGCAAACCGCCCTCCATTATTAATTAACGCTGGATTCTATGATTTGAAAACTGGCTTAAAGCTGAATTTTGTATACCATCATTAAGTTGTTTTGTAACGTCTGACATTTTAAACATTTCTGATGTGCTTTCTTGGAATTTTGTATTAAGGAAAAAATAACTTTTCCAACATTTTAATAAGACTTCCCAACATCTATTTAGAAAGTATATTGAGAAATATTTTTTTCCTTAAAAAAAAGTCAATTTCTAATGTCCTCAAAGCAAAGTCATAGAGGTTCTCAGTAAATACACATTTTTTATTTTAGACACAATTCAGTGCATGATTTATTATGGAGATGTTAAACTTTCAGAAATTAGGAGATTTGGACCTTTAACAGGTTGGTTAGGATTAAATCACCTTGCCCTATTTTTGCATTTATTCAGAATCTGAGGTAAAACTGCCTATGACACTAGAAAATGTGAACACCACAATAGTCTACAGCTCAGACAAGTAATAAACATGGCCAAACCTGGGTCTTTAAATTGTGGGCCTCACATCAATCCAACCATTCATGTGCTCAGGGAAGAACTAACTGAACACTAAGGGGCTCCTGCATGATGGAAAAATCAATGGGGAGTTCAAGTGTCCCTAGACATGAATAGTGGAAAGAAGGGTCTGTCTTTGACCACTAAAAGTGCTAAATTATTGATACTGCTAAACCCAGACAACTACTGTCACTACTTCTTCAACTATCTTCCAAAAACAGTTTTAAAAACTTTCCTACTTAAAAATCATCATAGGTTTACAGTCTTGGAAATTTGCTAGAAGAAAAAAAAAACAAAAAAACAAGAAAAAACACAGACAGCTCTTCTTATATTAAATCTACTACTGCTCAAACGGACAAAGGTAAACCAGTAGGTATCTCTTATGGTTATTTCTAGATCTGAGATTTTATGAAGCATACACTGGGAATCATTAATAAAACCGTACAATGTTAGAACTGATCTAAACTCACCAATTTAATGATCTGTAAAACTGAGTCCACAAGAGGGTAAGTTAAAATTAAACGTTTTGCACATAAACACACACATATTTACGTATTTTCCTATTAAATTATAAACCTGAGATTACTTGAATTTCTACTATTAGTAAGAGTAAAATGAGTACAGTATTGTTTTTAAGAGTAAAAATGGCCAGGTTTATTTACAATAAGATAATAAAAAGAACTCTTACTTTCTTCTTCACTTTCCGCCTCTGAAATGAACTGGATCAATAAAGGAAAAGCTTCTAAAGGGCAATTTTATTCTATTATCCTAATGAAAGAAGTCACAGCCAAGTGGAGCAGACAAGAAGTGATCTATTTTGAGAACAATCTACCAATTCTCAGGGTTCCTTGCTATTCTCAAAGGAAAGAATATCACAAAGAAAAGGTACATATCAACAAAAAACCTTGTAGTTACAAAACAAATGTACAAAAAATCTGCACTGAGAGTTTTACTGGAAATCAATAAAGGCAAAAATTAGAAAAGCGGAATGAAAAAATCCGTGGTTATTGGGACTTCTGTCCAAATAAGTATTAGTTAAAATGCTCCAGGACACAGGGAGAATGCCTGTAAGGCATTACTTACAGCAGATAGCAAGCAATCAGAAAAGTGGAAATCAAGGTCCATTACTCATGGCAGGATAGCCTGCATTATCCTCTCACAGATGCAGCACTGGTGAGAGCTGATGAAGAAAAATGAAGGCTGAGAAGGAAAGGGAATAGTGTATCTTCTACATGTAATTTTTAGCAACCTTTCATGAGTTTCCTACCCTTTGCTTCCTTCAATTTCATTTAGAAAAATCATCTTGGTTAAGGCTGCTCAAGTGTGACTTTGCAACTAGCCTAATGTGGCCCCAAATTACTATCCTCAACATTTGTTATACCAAACACCTGATTAAATACCCTCAGGTTAAAGTGGATCAAGGTAACTTTATGCTGATTCCACGAACAAGAACCTGTCAAACTGACAAATCAGTGTCTACTCTCGTGGATACTGTCTCCTATCAGATGGGCTTCCTATTTTCTTAAAACTTGTTTCTTGACCCTGGCAGCCTCCTGTCAGTCTATATAACACCCTGGCTCCTAAAACTAATACATTCTTATTTTCTGTTCTCTAGTTTCTCTATAGACTATATTGTTAACCTCTGTTATTATTTGGCAGAGTCTCCTGGAAGCCATTCGTAGTGACCTTACCACAAAATTACAACTGCATTTCTTCAGAACCAACTTTACTTTCTAAAATGTGTAATTCAGTTGCCCATGTTTTAAAACAGCTCATAAAAAAGGACTGACACTTCTATGGTGCTGCTTCCCCCCACCCACTTTGCCTACAATCCCAGAAAAAAAAAAGATGAAAGGCAGGAAGTGGCCTATCAACATGCAGCTCTCCTTCGAAGACAGATAACAAAATACTGCAGTTAAGAGTATATTTGCAATTGCAAAGTTACTCTTCCTGAACAAATTCCAAATACAGTATCTGTCTTTGATCTTACAAAAGCATTTTTCTTACTGTTCATAGCTGACATTGATGATTCAGTTAGGCACCCCACTCTCAACTATGGGAAAAATGTTCCCTGAAATTCAGTCATGTGAGTTTTCAGCTTTTAGTTGTCAGGCTAGAAGTAGCTGCCTTTGCTCTGCCACTGCTGCTTCCTTGGATATTTCTGCTTGTCATGGTGACGTAGGAACTTACCATAGCAACAGCATCAATTTGACTACCTGGGAGACCCTCTCAATTCCTTCTCTGGGATGTCAGACAGTGTTGGACATTATTGGAGAGTTATTCAGCATCCCCTCGGACAGGGCCTATTATCTCAGAAAAAAATATTGCAACTATGGGAAAAATTTTGAAGACCTTAAACTGAAACACAGTTTAAGTTTTATATTTAAAAATGGAATCTATTTCTTAACCTTTCATATTTACTGCTATGCCAAGTCTAATGATGATATATAGAACGAAACAAGCTTATTTTAAAACAATAAAATATCCCTGTCATCTCCATGGTTCATGTTAAACAATTAGAGAAGATAAATAGCAGCCACATTATAACATTTATTTAAAAATATTTTCTTACCTGCAATAGGTACTGCTGAAGGGAATTTAGAAAGACAGTTTTCCATCTGGGGACTTTTAATAAAGGGAGGAAACAACAGATATTGACATAGTAAAACAATGGGAAGGCTCTTATTTTTGATAGCTTAAAGTTCAGTTAGTGGAGAGCAACAGCAGGATCTAACTGAAGCCTAAGGAAGATTTATAATCCTGGGTTAAAAGTTCCCATTACCACAATATAATCTTTCTGGGTAAGAAAAAATAAAGCAGCTTTCATGGAAAAGAACTATACTTTTAAGATTAACACATGTGCAGGCACATGCATGCCTACTTTCTACGAAGTGTAGAGCTGATAGATCCACAGATAGAAACTGGAAAACTGCCAATAGCCCTTGGACCGTAAAGTATTCCTTGCTCTCATAAAACAGAGTTTTGTATGAATGTGACCTCTAATGCCAAATCTAACTTTTGGGATGCATCCATAAAGTCAGCAGTTAGTACATTCTTGACTGACAGTCTGATAGCTTAGCTTCTAAAAGGAGCATTAACCACTCCAGTATGTGAACATGCAGTGACTAAGAGCATCTGCAGCAAAGTTAAGAAAGCAGAATAAAAGAATGACAATCTAAACAAGCAATGTGTATACCATTGTATCTATCAGCATCAGGCAAATGTGATCACAAATAAATCCTTATAATACCCTGAAGTTTTCCTTCTCTAGCAAAATAGCTATTTTCTTTTCCCTGAAAAAGAAAACTATGCTTTCCATCCTACTAAATGGCAGTAATTTTATGATACATAGCAAACATATGAGGAAGTATCTATTTCTAAAATGTACAAGTTTACACCATACCACACCTTGAATCCCACCATCTTTGTGAAATCAAATAAAACACTAAAATCGGAAGCAGGGGGGACCTCTAACAAGGGCAGGCATAGGAATTTGATGGCAAAATCAATCAATAAAAAAATGTTTCATTAAATGCATTTACAGTAACATTTATATACCATAATTCTAATTAAAAAGTAAAGAAACTGTTCAACTATGTTTATGCCTAGTAAAAAGGCTACAAGGACAACAATAAAATGTTCACAAGGGATATGCAGTGGTATATGCATTGACTGATATTTTTGTCTCCATGCATTTTGGTGTTATTCTCATTCAACATGTATTATTTTACAGACAAAAAAGAAAGTCAATAAGTTATTTTAAAATAAAATATTTTAAATGTGATTTAATGGAGGATAAAGTATCAGGCTTCTGAGGTGTCAGATCAATATGCTGCAGTGGAAAGTGATTTTCTCTTCCTGATCCTTTCTGTGACAATGTGACATCTTTTCACACTTGCTCAAAATTAACTGCTTCACCACATAATTACTGCCACTGCAGCAAATGGGCCTTTTTGTCTGTAATTCAATTACCGCGGGACGTCTTATAGTTTCAGCATTTAGAAGTGAAGCACTTACTTGACTACATACATGGGAATAAAACAGACTCTCAACATATCATATCTTAATTAAGAATGAACTTTAAAATTCCATTGTTTGTTTATACCAGAGTCATCCTAGATTATTACCCAATGCTATGGGATCTGGTGGGAGAGCAGAAATACTGTTTTATCTCATTTCTAGGTAACTTAAGTGATTGCCCTATTATGATCAGAAGCTGGAGTTGGTTTGCTGGAGTAGACCCTTCTGTCCCACATTATTTTATCTACACAGCTACTGTGACATTATCACCTTCAATAGGGGTTTTATTGTTTGCAGGTTTGTCTTCCACACTTAATAAAAGCATACCTACTACAAAGAACAAATTCTTAGTGATGAATGAACGAGTGAACTGTCTTAGAAATAACTTGGGGAAAATGTCAGAGACAGCTTAAGAAATCATAGTGAATCATCCATAACCTCAATAACACCGGGGGCGGGGGGAAACTATTAAATGTTCTTCCCATAAGAGGAGTTCCCAACAACTTAGGTCGTCTTTCCTTCCTCCAACCTCACTCACCCTACCCATGTTCCTAACATCTTCATGAATTTACTCTACATCTGCTTTTAAAAAGAGTAACCAAATTAGTTTTATGTGAAGTACACTTTTATAACACCTGATTTTTACTATCAGTTGGCCTCTGGATTTCATTATACTGCACTGTTATGAAGCACATTGAATGTGTGTGATTTTATTTCATGTTAGCTTTATCAGTAGCTGTTGAAAACATGCTTTCGGTGCAGCTTCCCCCATGATCTAGACTGACTTTTATGGTCAGCAGGTGTAAGATTCTGGAAATTTATATTTATAGCCCCCCTGTTGCTAGCTTTACTCTGACAGGGAGAAATAAAATTTACCCTCAGTTAAGCAACTGAGTAAAACTATCCACAAGGTAGTTCACCTTAATAAAATAGTAGGTGTGGAAATCTCCAGAATTTCTCTACAGGAAATTCTACCTTATTCTTTCGGTATATGATATGCATCTTCAGAGTCCAAAGGGCGGACACTTTCAATTACTTCTCTGGTTAGGCTTAACTTACAGTAATATCCAGTACTCTAAAATCAGCATTTCTCAGTGAGGAAGATTTTGGCATCGTGAATGGGATAGTTTCTTACTTGGCAAGACTGTTTCACTTCCTGCTGAGTTAACATATATCTAGGCTCTTTCCCTGCCCTTTGACTCCTACACCCAATCCCAGACTGTAGCATTTCACCAAATAATGTCCTACTAATTTCTAAACACTCCTTGTAGGTTTGTGGGATCCGCAGTTGAAAGTTACTGCTCTAAATAAATGCACTATATAAATTTGAATTTTAAAAATAATTTCAGACTCTTTAAAAAAGACGTTTCATAACACTATATTAACTAAACCTTTCCCCACCTATTTCCAGGAACATACAAGACTCATCTACTATATGCTTAAGGTGTCCTTGGTGGATGTAAATATTTTCTTCGCGATCTCTGGTTGCTAACAATCCTGATATCATAAAACTTGCATTAATATTTCTATGTCTATTTGTGTTGATTACTTATAAGCTATCCAAATTGGCTTAATTTTGTTAGAACAGGTTTCTAAAGCATTATTTATTAGCACTACCATCAGGGCTTCCACTTTTCAGGTGTTATTTTGAAAAGCATTACAGGAAGGGAGTCAATTGCTACACCCTCTATGGTGGGCCACCACGGTACATCACACATAAAGAGGCACACTCCAAAATCCAGAGAAAAACACTACTTTTGCAAATTTAGGCTTCCTGGTCACCAGAGCAATGCAAAGCTGATGAGTCATTTCTAAAACATGAAGTGCAATTCTAAAACTTTCAGAAGAGTAACAAAGATCCAATTTGTTTAATTAATGAAAGGTTACATGGAATTGTAAATCTGAACTTTTTTAAACCATAAGAACTTCATGATCATTTAGTGAGGATGTTGAAACTTGAGTGTCTTCCTTATCTACATGTGCAGCATGTCTTAACGGACCTGTCAACAATCAAAGAAGCTTTTAAAAACTGCTATAGCGAGACCTAGCAATTCAACTGAATCGCACATGGTCTCCTATAAATATTACATAAATAGTGGTTTCAGTGGTTTCTGACTGAAAATTCAGCCTCTTTCTGCTCCTTTTTCCAACAAGCCATACTGTCAGGTATGGGAAACCCTAACGCTTTCATAAATTTGGCTCTGTCACCTCTTCAAGTAATCAACAACCTCATTTTACTTGGAAACCACTTCACCCTTACTTTCTGCACGTCTACTACCACTTGCACCCCTTGACCTCCTCTTAGAAATATGGGGCTTCTGAAATCCTATTTGGATTTTTGGAATAATTGCTTTGTAAAGAGGTACTCCTAAGAGGCGATAAAGGAGTCCAACTCAGGAGTAGCTCTAGTTAAAATAGGGAAGTCAGATACGTTCATTTATGCCATCCTTCGACTTGGGTCTGTGAGGAGCTTTTCCAGACCTTCCTAAGAACCAAAAAAGCCCCATGTGGCCAGTGAGGAAGGTTTGGCTTGTTTCTCCATCATCCAAAAATAGGGCTCACTTGTCAAAGTCTGACAGCCTTCTGGCCACAGTAACACTTATGGGCTCAGCAGGAAGTATCTGAAATCCTGAATTATGTTCACACTGAACACTTGTTCCTCCCAGCCTTCCCTGATCCCCGGGACTCAGACCCTACTTTCTTACTGAACCTGTTCATTGCCGATAGACTTTCTGTTTTAAAACGCCAGTTCTGAGTCCTTCCAGGTTGTCATAGGCTAGGCTTTCCCAATGAGACAACAAGGGCTAAGTAACATAATAAATTAAAACTCATTTTAAAATATGGCTTTGGGGAAGAGTAATTTTTAATGACTCTTCATGAAGGAATTTTAGGTACTATGACATCAAGAAGAGAGGGGTTTTTTTAATAAAGCCCCCACAGTACAAGTTCTGAGGAAAGAGAAAGCCTGGACTGTACTAATCCCTTTCTGGTTCGGCTTGTTCATGTTTTATTTTTTCCATTTTATAAAGAAACAATCTTAAAGCAAGTAAGCAAGCACTTTAACAGAATCCTGTTGTTTCCAGGATGGATCTTTTCAATGTTGCTAGCCACACACTATGTCTTCCTGAAGAGGTGGTATTTTATTTATCTTTGTATGCCCAGTGCTATTGTTGTGCCTGGCATATATTAGGTGCTTAATAAATGTCCATTAAATCAATGGCTCCGCTGCTGGGAAACCACACAGCTTCCATATTCAGCACAGCAGGACCTGGACAAGGCTGAGAAAATATGTGACTCAAGCCCAGAAAACTCTATGAGCCTGAATTTTGGTTAATATACATCAAATTATTACCATAATATGTAAATTCCATACAAATTAAAAATTATGTATCATCTGTGTCAAAGATATGCATGGTGTCAAACATAACTATAAACTATATTATTTAGACTACAAACTTTACAACTTGCGATCTTACATTCAATACGAAAATGGCACTGATGCCATTTCAAAAGAACTACACAAATCTTTGGCTTTTTTTTTTTTTTTTAATGAAGCCCTTAAATATGGCTTTGAAAGAAATCCTAGACCATCCTGCTTAATTTCCCTTTGTCTATGCTTCATATCTCATGTGATTTGACATACATGTTAAGTGTGAACTCTCTTTTTTCCTGAATTTGTAAACCTGCATCTATAAATTATTAGAATATCTGCAAACAGTGTAATCTTGGGCAAGTAACCTAACCTCTCTGTGCCTTGGCAACCTCATCTGTAAAAGGAAGATAATAACAGTATCTATTTCATTGTGAGGATTAAGCCAATTTTTATAAACACATACACTGCTTGGAGTAGTGCTTTGCAGTAAGTGCAAATGAAGGTTTGCTATCATTATCATCATAATTAATCATGAACTATAAGCATTCAAATCAACTTGAAATAAACTACAATTAACAACTTTTTTTTTTTTTTTTTGAGAAAGGGTCTTGCCCTTCTTGCCCAGGTTGAAGTACAGTAGTGCAAATACAGCTCACTGCTGTAGCCTTGACCTTCTGAGCTCAAGTGATCTTCCCACCTCAGCCTCTAGAGCAGCTGAGACGACAGGCGTGCGTCACCAAACCCAGCTAACGTTTCAAATTTTTGCAGAGGCAAGGTCTCACTGTGTTGCCTAGGCTTATCTCAAACTCCTGGGCTCAAACAATCCTCCTGCCTCGGCTTGCCTCCCAAAGTGCTGGGATTATAGGCTTAAGCCACCGTGCTATGCCTATAATAACTTCTAACCATTAAACTCATGTAACCAAAAAAAGTAAAAAATTCATTCAATATTATTGAGAACCTACTATTAACCAGATGTTGTGCTAGGTTGACCTATGCTGCTTTAATCCAGTGCTCTCATCAGTCAATACCGTTAGGTAAAGAAATACCTCTGCATGTCAAAAATCTGTGGGTAGAGAAAAAATGGGAGTGGGGGGGCAAAACATAAACAGCAGGAGCTTGGTTAAAATATAACAATTTATAGTGACTAAGAATTCCATGAAAATGCATTTATTGGCATAAAAAGACACTCAAGATAAGTGGGAAAAAAGGTTGCATAGAAAAGAGCCTGATTCCTTTAAAAAATACATAATAAATATGTGCTTATATATACATAAACCAAAAAAGCCTGAAAGAATGAACGCTAAATTGTTTACGACATTATCTACGATAAAATTATGGATGAGGTTTTCTTCTCTCTGGTAATTCTATTTTCTAGCTTTTCTTTAACTTAAAATACAAATAATTCAAAAATAAAAAAATAAGACATTGGGGTATACTGTATAGTTCCATAAACAATAAGCTTTTAAAAATACTAATAGGCTAAAGAGATTAACCAAATCATTTGGAAATTTGTATGCACTTAAGAATAAGATTGTTAGCTTGTTAATACAGACATTTCTCAACTTACAAGTAAGTTAAAAATACCATTAGTGGAAAATGGTCTTTAATATATACCTAAGTTACTGAATATCATAGCCTAACATAGGTTAAATGTGCTTGAAAAACTTTTAGTATTCGATAAGTTACATAAGATATGCAACACTATTATAAAATAGACTTTGTGTTAGATGATTTTGCCCACTTGTAGGCTAATACAACTGTTCTGAGTGTGTAAGCTAAGAGTGTAGTGAGTGTATCAGGATGTAGCCCCATTTTAAGTCAAAGAGCATCTGTATTTGAAAAATAAATTCAACACTAAGAAATTTTTCACAGGATCAAGGTCAATGGTTCTTAGAACTTTAAAAGAACTTTGGAACCACACCAAAAATATAATCTCTATCTCTGCTATAAGCACAATGCCCTACCAAAGCAAAATACCAAAACTTATTTTCTAACTAGCAGGGGACCAATTTTCTATGCTTTCCATATTTTTATAAAATTAAGAATGTAAAATGGTTAGGAAAGCAAGTTTCCCGATGTTACTAATACAGGTTACCAATGTCATGCTATGTTTGAGAACATATCAGGATGTTCTAGAAATGTTTCCTATGATGAGTGGGCAGTATGTCAAAATGACTGGTTAAAATTTTTTCACTTTAAGATTATTTTAAAGTATATGTGAATTCATATATTCATGAACAACCAACCTTCAGAGAAAAAAATAAAACCCTTTCTGTTCCAATTATACCCGCTAGTCAAGAATGCTTCAGGATAACGCTAAACACAATTACAAGATGCCATCTAGTGGATGTTTTTATAAAATTTCTCTGCTTGCTTACATTTCAATCTTGATGAAATGATCTTTTAAAAAGCTATTCTGCATGAAAAAACAGCTATCCCTTACACCACTTCCTCACCAATTACTGGTCTGAGCTGGTGGACAACAACATATTTTAAACACACACAACTCTGACTGGTAATAGTGATTTTAAATCTCAAGTTGAATATCTGCCACTACCACAAAGAATAAGGAACAGCCCAATTATCTCCTAAGTGGTCCAGGACCTATAATGGTTGCACAACACAAGTTAGAAAGGAGATTCAATTTAACATGTTTTTATCATTCACTTCAGATGATGATGATAAAAGATTAGCATCATTATATCAGGACAGTAATTACTGTTACTGCTGCCCTACACTATATGAAAATAAACTTACTGGTTCTAAATAAGCTATGTCTGATATTTCGAAATCAGTGTAGTGTTTCCAGCAAAGCCGTGAAAGCGGTACCACGTCCCTACATGTACACAGCTGTAAAGGCTCTTTTTACTATCAGTGTGGCAGTAACACAAGTTATGATCAATTAAAATGGTATTAATGAAACCAACTGATGTAGCATAAATACATAAGGCAAGATGGAAGACTGATACTCAACCAAATATTTATTTATAGTATTAGACTTTGATAATTCAGATACAATTTATAATTAAACTTAATCAGATGAAATTCATATCTATCTAAATTACCTTAATTATAGACTCATTGTTTTGTTTTGATCTTTGGAAGCAGATTCTACAATTTTTTTTAAAAAAATTCTAATTTTCTAGATATTTTCAGATTCCTACATTGTAAAACAGAACTTATCAATTTATTTGTAGGGCATCCTACTGTCTGATAATAAGTTTTTATTTTAAAAAGTTTTCTGTAGCCTGTCATAACTGGCTCCCCTAGGAAAATTCTCCATTTGTCACTGCTATTTCTGGTGTCATATTTAATTTATAGGATAATTTGTTTAAAGAGCTACTCTTCTAAAAATGAAACCCTTCAACACAGACTTGATGGGGACCGCAAATCCAGCCCTTGGAGATCATCTTGTCCCCCAATTTACAGATGTCAAAAAAAAAAAAAAAAAGACCCACAGGGGTTAAAGTTTAGCTCAAGTTCACCAAACCAATTAGTGGCAGAGTTAAGGTTAGGTCTCTTGACCACAAAATCAGAACTCTTTCCGCTATATCATACTGCCTTTTTCTTCTTCCCCAAAGAGTAACAGAATGTCTCCTTTAAAAGCTTCTTAAGGTACGGTAGTGTCATTTTGATCTAAAAGGTCCATGAGGGAACTGCTGCCTAAGTGTATCAGACGCAAACGACGGTATTAAAACTGAGTTCCTCCATGATCATCAGAGAAGAGAGGGGCAAAGCAGCTTCTGTAGAGCAATCCAGATCAGTGGTTTTGACAAGGGGACTGAGAGACAACAGAACAGACTCATCAGTTATTGAAGTGAGAATCTGTGCTGTTTACTAAGAGGGCACAAGGAGCTGCTTCTGCTTCCCATCAGCACAGTCCTTAAGCTGGCTGAGGCTGAGGGAGCAGCATTTCCTCCGCAGGTGCTCAAAATACGATGGCCAATAAACAGAAGTTCACAAACTAACCCTCAGGATTTGAGAAGAAAAGCTCTGATTTCCCTCAAAACTGCCATCTTTTGCCTCTCATCATCTCACAGAGTAAGGATAGATACACTATACATTATTTTAGCTCTGAACCCATTCCAGTCTCCAGGGTCTGAAACTTTAATCTGGATCTTCCTATCAGATTAATGGCAGTTGACACCATTTAACTTTTATGGTATAGTTAAAATGTCCTTTCTGTTATTCTTCTGCGACTTACTTCTTACTATTCATAATCATATTCTGACATGATAAATGCACACATAAGTGGAAGTCTGAAAACCTGGACTCTGTAAGCAGGAACATGTCTTGGCTAAATCACCTAACCTCTCAATATCAGGTTCCCTCTTTCGTATCTGGAGATGGCTGGCCCCTACACTCTAAATTACTCTAAGCCTGTTATTTCTTAAAAACACTCTGCAACAAATTCAACACAATAGAACTTACCAGGCCTTGCCCTAACACTACCTCTTAGCAAAGGCTTTAACAGAAGTCTGAGGAGTGTAGTGATAGGACCAAATCTAAAAGGAGTTCTTTGTAAGATCACATGTGAATTGCTTTTGAGAAAGTCTCTTTAGACGTCTTACTTTGGCTCCTCTTCTATACAAACTGCTGTGGGAGCCTAAGAAAAGCAGCTTTCAAACGTGCAAGTACACAGATTTGGTACTGCTGCCGCCAGGCTGCAACCACTGCCAGGGGAAAGAAGTGAGTCAAAGCAATTCAACGCATCGCACGCCTCAATGTCTTCCCTTCACTTGGCAATGATACACTGGGATCAGTCATCCAGCTAAACGTCCAGAGTCCCAAAGTCATTACTAGTGCAAGGGTTTCTAGTCTAAAACTTCCAAGGTGATATAAAAGTTTAAAATCAATACAAAGGAGGTCTTTTTATGTTACTGCTAAACGCTAGGAATAATCTGTCAAAAATTAGAAGGGTAGTAAGACAATGACTTAGGAATTCTACAATGTGTGTGTTAGAACCTTCAGACACACCTTTCTGGCTCGAAGGCGTTATGGTACTTATTAAAAGAATCGAGAAGAATCAAAAGGCAGTTTTTAGTATTAGTTACATAGTCAGAATTTCCAAAGATATTTACAAGTGTGTTTTTCAGGCTCCTTTGACATGTATTTCTAATTTTTAAGGGACTATAGATGACTTACACATTCTTTTCCCTTGAAAAATGTATCATCAAAAGTATTATTAATGGTTTGGGTCAAATTATATCATATATAAGTTTGGATGCATTTTTTTTTTCTAAAGAGAGTGATTAACTTTACATTTTGTGGCCATACCACTCTGTAAAGAACAGTTCACGTCTGTCCACCAATATAAATAAAATACTTGAAGACTGTCACAAGGACGTGTTGTCAAACTGCTCTATGTGTGTTTTACATGAAACAGGACTTCCAAATGTAGAAAAGGTATGTGTTTAAACATGAAGAAATGTATTTCTAACAAGTGGGCTTCTTCATTTTAAAAACAGTTCTACGGGTAGTATTTTATGGTAATTTTCAAGAGTTTACAGTAGTCAAATGTTATCCAGAATAAGAGAAATTTCTAAGAAAAAATTTGAAATGGGTCCTACTATAATAATTATCTGGTTGTCTCTAATAAGCAGCAATTTATAAAACAGAAAACTTTATTGTAAGGAGGCATACTTTTAATCAGTATTATTTTCATTCTTTGAGAGTCTAGGAATGTTTATCTTTGTCTATGCCCTGAATTTTTCAGGGGAACTATACAACTGTTAAAAAGGAAACAAATAATATGATTCCTGTGAAGGTTTTTTGGGGTAGGCAACAGGTACAGAAGCCGAAATGCTGGGTTTAATCTACATTAAAAAATGTAGATTAAAGCTTTCTTAAAAACAGATTTTAAATGGCTATTAGAAATTGTTGAGCCTTTATTAATATAATAGGAAAACTCACTACCATACCCCAAGAAAAACTCTTTGCCCTAATCAAACAAATCTAATTGTCATTACATCCCATATACGGTTTTGCAACTCCTGAAACCATTTCTACTACAAGGAACGTTTTCTCTGACACTTGATCTCTTTTCTTTATTATCAAAAGTCTGTTATCGTGAAACTCTTGTTAATAACTCTTATTAACTTCATCTAACTTGATTTAGGAATAATCTTCTACTCATTTTGAACTCCTACTTTACTTCATTCAAAATCACAAAATTATGGAAGTCAGAACATACTTCAGAGATTATCCAACTTAACTCCCTTACTGAAAGACAAGAAAATTCAGGACAAAATTAAGAAATTTTCTCAAGGTCCTGGAACTTGTTCAAGATGAAAGAGCTGGGGCCAGTACCAAGTCATTCATGGGGTTAATTTTTCATTTTCATTTATCACTGAGAAAGACTAACAATTCTAAAGCCAACCAAAGTTTATTTAATTTTTAAAAAAGTAAATCGTGACACTCTTCACAAAGGATAAAAATTTTACTTCATTAAAATTTACTTCATTAAAATGACCAACAGTCATTCCACATTCAAAGTAAATGTAGTGAGCACCCACGGCTATGCCAGCCCTTTAAAAACAAAAGGCAAAAGAATATACGAGAACTAAATACTTATTCTAAGATCCTGATATTTCAGCACACTGTACTCCAATGGACTCCACTATTTAATAAAAATATACCCTAGTTTGATACTCTTCCTCTATTCTGGTTGCTTTCTTTTACCATTCCTTCCTTCAGCTTCTAAATAATTCATACCTTATACTTATTAGGAGATGTTATCTTGAAGAACTGGCAATAGTACAACACAGCTTCAAAAATACACACTTTCTACCTCAACTACAAAATGTTTCCAACATAGGTTCTTTTCACAAAATGCCACATTCAACTTATGCTTGAACACTGCAGTCATATTATTCTAGATCCCCTTTAACTCAAAATATCACTTTGTATCACAGGGTTATAAAATAGCCAGGACCTTTCTCCTAATAGGTCAAATCCTCTCAATACTTACTTTGTAGATTGTGATTTGAAGATAAGAACACTTTTTCTCAAATAACCTGCACTAAGAGTTATATAATTAACATAGTTATTTTACACTTGGGGAGCTAAGGTGAAGAGATACTTAAGGTCTCATACAAGTGACTCTAAGACATTTGCTCTAATTCTCAATTTAACAGTCCAGACATAAGATTATGCCTCATTAGAAAGTTATCAAACAGAAGATATCCTTTTCTAATTTGTCTCCAAGTTTCAAATAAAATACACTACATGTGGATATCAAAACTTCTAAAATTCATTTTATCACTGGTTAAAATTTGGTGTTTAGGACTTTTCTAAACCATGTTGATCTTTCTGTAACTGTCTGAGATAAAGAATCACAAGTAGAGACTTTGAAGATGTAAGATTTTTCAAAAAGGATCTGAGAAAACAGAATCCTAAAACTAGCCTGCATTCGTGTGGTCATTATTCTTGCAGCACGCTAATCCATTATGAATATTTAGTTAAGTCAGAGACTCATCAACACTCTTTTGCTCCCTACATATTTACAGCAACAGTCTCTCAAGGAGGCAATGAGTCTGCAGTGTATATGGGTCTAATAAAATGTGTGAATTGTTTTATTCTGCTGCGCTCAATTTTACAATTCTGAAAAGTCTTTTTGAGATATATTTCTCCATATGTTTCTGGCCTTGTCCATATCATTCTTTGAATTGACTTTCTTCAGTGAATTAAAGCATTCACTTAGTTTCAACAAATAATACACATAAAATTATGATTTTTTTTTTCTCAGTTTGTGAATAACATTGAGATGTAGCCCTTGTTAAGTCAATCTTGAAATGAAGATTCAATGTTTTCCTCTGAGGATCAGAAAAATAATTCAAAAGAAATACTGAGCTCTATCACTTAAGCTCTCTTAATAGTCTCAGTGGTGTTTAGGCTTAAATCTCTACAAATTTTAAGATAAAAATACACTACATGTGGATTTCTGATCTTCAAGTTACAGACAGCAGCTCTTATTACAGCAGCCAAAATATAATCTGAATGCTTATTTTGATTTCTTTGCACTACCCAAAATCAAATAACTTTTGTTGGGCAACTGCAGACACTCGGCTGAGTCAATGAACATATTTAAGACAGCTGCTTCTTGTTTGTGAACCCAAAACTATTTTTACTGAAGGAGGCGCAGGTTGTACAATGAAAAAAAAATCAGAATCCTCCAAAAAAGTTTTTAAAAATGCTCAACAGAAAGGATCCATTTAACATGTTTAACGATGAAACAGCAATCTGATCTATGTAAATCTCAGAACACAACTAACAGATATTCCTCAACTAGCCACATTTAAAAAAAATTGTTTTTAGAAAAAAGCGGCAAATTATAAAAAGCTAACATCAATTAAAAACAAACACCAACCTCTCAGAATGTCTTGTGCAGGGAGTGCAGAGGTGGAGATGTTGTTGGTGTTGGTAGTGGGCAATTAATTGGGTGTCAGTACCTACTTCTTCAAACATCTGTAAAATAATTATTATTCATTAAAGTGATCCTCTCGTTAAAAAATAAGCTTCCCTCTAGTATTTGTTATTAATCCAGTCAAGTGTATTAAACATTTTTATATTTGTAATACAAATATGAAACTAAAAAGTTTTCTAGCTGTCAATGAATAAAGTAACCTAAACTCTTCTTTTCTAAATATTCCTGTTTATTCTATACTTTTTATTCTTTTTAAATTTTTTATTTTATTTTTTAATTGACATATAACAGCTATACATATTTAGGGTGTTGCTATTTCAATACATATGGGGTATAGTAATCAGATCAGGGTAATTATCGCATATCCATCATCTTAAACGTTTATCACTTCTCCCTGTTGGGAACACTCAATATCTTCCTTGTAGCTATTTGAAACTATATATTATTGTTAACTACAGTTATTCTACAGTAGTATAACACTAGAACTTATTCCTGCTATTTCGCTGTAATTTTATATCCTTTAACAAATCTCATTTTTATTCTTGAATATTAAGACATTAGTTTCATTTCTTAATATACTAAAATTACTATTTGGTAGAAAATGTATTCTCTTACTGTATGTTTTAAGGTGATATATTAAAAATGTATTAGTGATCTCTTTTATTAACTGACATTTTCTCTGAATTTAAAGTGCATTTCCTCAAATGCTGTGAATAAGAAATAGTTAAATCTAATTAGCTAAGTCTAATACATAACATCTGATTCAAACTCCGGTATACTAATATACACGAAAGAATAGATATAAAAATATGTACGAATATAACCCTAATTGGGATCCATTTCATAATTTCTAGTAAAGTAATATTTTGGAAATAAGAACTAAAAAGTTTATCTGTTTTCCATTTCCATGCTCATGAAATCAGAGCAGGGGTGTTAAAAGGTTTGGTGACTTGGCAGTCAGGCCTGGCTATGACTTTTGACTACTAGTAGTTATCTAACCTAAGGACCTCTGTTCATTAATCTGTAAAAGTAGACTAGGGCCTACTTCACAGGATAGTTACAACAGAAACAGACAATAAATGTGAAAAATCCCTTTTAGAGTACCTCATATATGCTGCCTTGTATACATACTGTTAAAAATGCACATTTCCTTCCCTCTTCAAATCCTTTGGCACCACTTCAACCCAAGAGATAACTATAGCAGTTCCTAAGTGATAATTTCCATTCAAACTAATCTGTACCAGATTTACTTAGAATCATGCTTTGAGGTTTTCACTCCGTGAAATCAAACCCTTCAGTGGCCCTTTATGGTCTACTCCTAGAATTTAATTCCTTAGTTTGGTATTCTGCATCTTTTTTGTGCCCCTTCCCACTTCACTCCCCACCCACATATTCAAAACCTGGCCTCAAACTTCCTTTGCCTTTTACTATATTCCAGAAGATTTACTCAAGGCCCAGCTCCCTGCAATGGAGTGCTTTTTTGCCTCTTATCATTTGTCCAGAGATCCCTTATTTAAAACGGCCCTTCTCTCTTCCTCTTGATGCAAGTCAAATATGATCCTAAGCAAAATAACATCTTCTTCCTCTAGATTCTTAACTTTCTACAGCATGAGCCATAAACTGCCTTGTGACACTATTCTATTATTATCTCAAATGATAATTTTAAATCTGTGACTCAGCCTCTTATTGTACCTCTACTTCAGAAACATTCACATCACCATCATCATCATCATCATCGCTAGCCTCTTAATTATAGGCAAGGAGTCTTAAAGTTCCCATTGAAGACCGTAGATTTAAATCTGTGAAGTTAACATCCTCCATGGTTCATCCTTAACTTTAACCTCTGAATGTGGGAGGGGGATGGGAAAAAGTAGGTGTCTCCCTTATTTGTCTTTGAAGTTGCCATAATAGCATAAATCAAGAAAAAGGAGAACACAGTCCCATCATGATTTTGTCAACCATAGTAAGTACAAAAAATAAGAGCCAGAACCTTTGCGTGAAAACTGTCTTGGAAGCCTTTTAAATGCAAATAATTTCAAACAAATCAACAAAAGTCTCCGGCACATTTTTTAAAGATTGAAAGAAAAGGAAACGTACTCAAATAAATCCTTGATTAAGCTCCAATGAGTGCAGAAGAAAGGCTGTCTCCATGAGCTTTAATTTTGAAGGAACAGCTGACTGGATGACTCCATTCAGTGAAAATCAGACCCACTCCTGCCTTGGCACTGAGCTCTATTAGTTCTCTGACTCAGAGTTCCAGAGCACGAACTTTCCTAGGTCCAGAGTGGTTCTTAGCAGGTAGCTGGTTACTAAGGGATGAAAACACAAGCCCCATGTTTACTGGGCAGCTCCGGGCTCATAGAAATAACACTGCCATCAACCTGATTATAACAAACACACATCTATATGTGCTGTGTAGGGGTTAAGTAACAGGAAATAACTATAAATGGATGAAAACGGCAGCCAAGACTCCTCTAAGCTCAAAACAGACCTTAACATAAGTGCAATAATGTCATCATTCAAATGAGACACAGTGCTTGGCTAGCACAAGAAAAAGGAGTAGTGTCCACTGGCTAAGCACAAAAGAAGCTCACAGATTCTGAGTAAGATTTGCTGGGAGAAAACAGTTTGGCACGTGCATAGAAGAAGAAAACCATATTTAGAAATCTTCAACAACATAATATGTAGGTGAGCTTCCTAGAAGGGTCCCAATTCCTCAAAATAAGTATTAATATTAAAGTGCAGCTGCTCTACTTTCTGTTCCATTGTTTTTACAGAAACAATCAGCGATTTATTTTTCAGATTTAATAAAACCTAGTCAGGCTTTTGGAAATGTATATTTTTATAGCTAAGATAAATAAATGGTAATACACTAGAAAACATTCAAGAAAACAGATTCATTGCTCCCTTCTTTTTCATCAAAATTACAGATCCATTTAAATATTTTACTTTTTAAATTTCAAATACAAACTACAAGACAAAATGAATATTGTTATTCAAGCAAGACCTAAATCTGAATGAAACTATTCAAAACTATTTTAATAAAATACTTTCTAATAATATAGATAAATCTATTTTTAGAATGCTTCCTTGAATAATTACATAAACCTCAACATTGAGCTTACTTTTATATTTATTACCAACTTTACTGTATAATAGACATGCTATAAGAGTAAAATATATGTAGTTCAAAATTTATTCTTAATTTAGCATTTATAAAACCTTTTCCAAATTAAGCCCATCCAATGCAGAATCTATTATAAATGCATTTCCTAGCATCCTCAGAAAGAAAATTTTATATCACATATTTATAAACTTTTCTACTGTATTGAAGGATGGTCCAACTTATTTTACTAATAATAGTTTATTTTTAATATTCATTGCAACTTAAATCATTAGAGAATATATGGCTTTCAGAAGACAAGACATTAAATCAAAATGAGAATACTAAATGAGTGTGGTAGGTTTTATGAAGCACTTTCAAGCCTGTCTAAATTAATAAAATACTAAGTGAATTAATACTACAAAAGAAACTTTTATCACTGATAATATAAAATATTAATGTGAATACTTAACAGGTCAAGACTTTTACATTAATCAAAGACACATTATAATAATAGTTAGAATGAACATTCTCCAATCAGTAAAGTTTTCATGTGAGGTAATTTCTCCCATTTTTTCCCTGATAAGCATAACAGAATGTTTCTCTCCTTGAATTCCTGAGGAACAAAAAGTAATCTGTTCTTCTTGAGATAGGGTGGTATTAACTGCTTCTCCGAACAGAACATTTGGTATAATACGTTTCCTTAAGAGTTTTGTCAAGTAAGCAGTTAGTTAGGAGGGGTGAATTCTCACAGATAGTCTGGTTTCTTGTGCCTCATGGCTGGATAGCCCAGTGAATCTTGGGTGTTTTATGTGTTTGGAGGCTGGGGGTAGCAGGTTAACAGCTAGGCTTTCAATAACAAATAATTTGACATTTTAAAAACTCACAATTTTTAAGCTTCCAAATTTGAATCAGAATTCAGTTAGTGTTATTAAAAATAAATCCTTCACTAAAAAAGTTTCCCCCTTTTTCCTTCTTTTTTAGTTGTAAAAGTTTTCTCCTGCTTTCTCATCTTACACTAAAAGTTGCAAGACTTAAATGGAATCTTCAAAACCAGATCTATAACATCATGAGAGAAACATGTCCACTGGCTAAGCACAACAGAAATGTACACAGTTTGTATTGCTGAATAAAGGTCAGGAAGAGTCTATACTTGACCTTGGTTAAAGACCAAATACAAAGCTCACCAGTCACCCGCTCACCCTCAGGAGTGATTGGGCCATGGTTACAATCTACAGAGAATTCAAAGGAAGCTGGTTCCCCTTCCCACTGTAGCATGATTTCTGGCATCTTTTGCCTTTGGTGCAGAGTTCAAAAGTACTCAAGATGAATCCAGGGCCAGTAACACATTGACGAAATATTAGTCATGTGAGAATCTGGAGTCAAATAACTCCTTGAAAGTGGTTTAGCGATTCCCTGCGATAGTAATGGAAAGACTACATGAAGGTAGCAAGGAAAGAAGTCAGGCTCTCACTCACCATTCACCTGGAGTTGAGGCGTCCCAAGCAGAGGAACCACAACAGAAAGGAAAAAACAACTTGCCTTCAGCACCAGATACAGACAGACTCACTGACTTCAAGGAAAAGCCCAACAGAAAGAACCAATACTGACTCAAAGATGGTAACCAGAGTGTGAGAAAAGACATGGGGTTATGCTGTATAGCAAATAACAAAGGTTAGGATGAGTTGCCCTGGGCATGGCTGTAGGGTTGAGGGAAAAGAAGAAGGAGCAAGGCTGCAGAAATCAAGCATTAGCATTGAACAATGCCTGGGTTGCCTGATAAATGAAATCGGGAAGCCAAAGGCATTTTTTATACTAGAACAAATCAACCCTAAAGAACAAAGAGAGGAAGAGAAGTTCAATGTATGCCCCCATTTGCTGGGTTATGAGACAATAACTGGCAGGTTGCTGTGACACAGTTATGGGCCTAAAGCCCAGTAAGGCAGATAGATTCAGACCCTGGTAGTGGTGCCCAGACAAATAGTGACAAAGTGTTTTTCATTTCAATTAGAAGATAGAATACAAAATTGTGGTGTCAAAAGGAATCTTACAGATCACTGGTCTAACACTCTAATTTTTCAAAAAAAAGTAAAGTAAAGCTCAAGAAGAAATGACTGGCTATGGTTTAACAAAGCTACTTACTAGCAAAACTATTTACAGTACTCATGATTTTGGCCTAGTGCTTTTAGGGAAATTATTGTAGCTAAGCAGGGGAAAGGCATTTCAGTGCTGACTGCATTTACATCTTTCCTTTCTACATTCAATAAATATCCATTGAATAAGTACCAGGAAATAGGATAGATCCTGGTATATTTCCTGGGAAACTGCAGAAGATATGTGTAGTAGTGACAGCAAGCTTGACAAAAGACAAAATATTGAGATTAGTCAACTAAAATTCTAAAACACGAAGTACCCGTTACAAGATTAGGAGGAATTTTTGGTATTAAAATTGGAACAGTGTGTACAAATATCAGATACCAAAAGAATCATTGGCTAACGAAAACAAAAGAGGGTGAATGACAGAAAAGGGGACGTGAGTTATTTACTCAAGTTTTTGGAACTGTTGCAATACAGAACAAAACATGGGTTGATCAAGGCTCTGCAGCTTGCAAATAGTCCTCCGTGGGTCACTCTTTCTCTATCTGAACAAGAATTAGGGGGAAAAGAAAAGAAATGTACATTCTCTGCAAAAACTGTTTCTTAGAAGTCAGAAAAAGTTGACAGTTTTCATTTATCGCAAGAGAACATTTATTCTTATGATAAGGTTTTCTGGAGGCAAAACATTTAGTAAGCACACAGATCCAGCTATTTCAGGATGTCTAGATTTAAATGAGTTTGAGAAAAGGTATGAGTGACAATTTGGGAAACAGAAAAATAAAAGCAGCTTCCACAAAGAGTAAAACTAACTTTTAAAAAATGAGGGTCATCAGGGTTTTTGTTAAAATGTTTACAGGCAAACTCAAAAATCTTTTCCATTTTTAAACTTCTGCTTGGATATAGTCATATTCATGCAAAGTATCATTCATAAAGATATGGTGAATATATCAAACAAAAATCTAGTAATTTTAAAGAACTATAGAAGCCAGAGAGAGAGAATACTTACATTCTGTTAGTAGGAGTATAAAATGTAATAAGTTCTATGGAAATCCACGTGGCATTATCTTGTGGAATTTCAGGTTTGGCGTACCCTATCACCTAACAGTTCAGCTCCTGAACATATATCCTGAAGAAATAATATGTACATAAAGAGGGCATATACAGGACTCAACAACTTTTCCTCTGCTGCTTTATTTCTAATGACAAAAAGAAAAAAGAAAAGAAAAGGAAAGAAAAGAAAAAAGAAAAGAAAAGAAAGACAGCTTAAATAGCCATTAAAAGAAAGTAAATAAATTGCAGTATTTTCATACAATAAAAGATTATACATATATGATGATAAATGAATTACAAAGACAAGCAGGAATGAGTCATAAATATGATGTTGAGCAGGAAAAATAGTTGTTGCAGAAGAAAACATGTAGTATTATTTATATAAAATTTTAAAACAAGCAAAATTTAATGTAGGGGGTACATAAGTATGAGAAAAATGACAAAGAAAAACACAGAAGTAATAAACTCAACATTAAGGATTGTGGTGAGGGGGTAAAGAGAGGCAATGGAATCTGGGTGGGGCACACAGTGGGCTACAAAGAAACTGGTAATGTTCTATTCTCAAACTAGTGGTAGGTTCTCAGTTATTCGTGTTAATGCTATTCTTTGTGCCTTACCTACATAGTATAAGTATTTTTGTGTAGGGTAGCAAAAAGAAATTATCATAGTTTAGATTCATCCTGATTCTAAAGATATGACTGCAGAATTATAAACACAGATAATGGTAGAGAAGGTAGCATAATAGGGTGCTGACTATAGCCACAAACTTATTTCTCAAGTTAATAAATTTTTTTGTTTAAAGGCACATATTCAGCTTGCACACCATAGGGACATACAGAGAGTCTAATTCACCATTTCTAATATGTAATTCAGTATTGTGACATTATACCTGTTATCATTGTGAAACTCAGTTTTCTAATATGTTTTATTAGAAGGTATAAAGGGGTCATTAATATCCATGCACAATAAATATTCTTGTATCTATAGCATTTTCTGTATATACAAACATTCTTGTATAGATAGCATTCTTACTTTTAAAAAGTTCTCAGAAATAACATTATATTTACTTAACAAACTATTTTAAAGGTATTTTTAAGTATTCGCAAGTAGCAAGTACCTAGCATGTACTCAGGACTCCGTAAAATTATCTCTTAATTCACATCACTCTTTGAGGTGAATATTTCCAGCGTTAGTTTACACATGTGGAAATTGAGATTCAGCACTGTGAAGTAGACTGCCCAACGTTTAAAAGCTAGCATAGTTGGGATTCAAATGATATCCAACTCTGATACCCAAATGTGAAAACCACGCATCTACTAGGTAGGGCTGTCTAAAACTACAACAGCGAAAATAAATTTCTAATGCAAAAAACAAAACAAAACAAAAAACCCAGACTTGTTCTATTTCAGCTTATTATTTCAGTTTATGTTATTTAGAATGCATCCCTGAATCATGTTCTAATGGTCTGTATCAATTTTATGTCATAGTACTTCTTTATTACTTCATATAATCACAATTTACACTTAAACCCTATAAATTCTAAAACTGGCAGCGGATCCCAATTATGTTTATGGAAAGTCTCAACTTGGCTGTACTTCTTTTCATAACTGGAATTTCTCTAAGACTGGAAGTAAAGTTAGCTGTTGGTAGGCTGAAACTTAGCACTTTCATTTCATTATCCCCCACTGTCAGGGATTCACTCATAGGGAAGCAAAAAGGCTTGCCAAGCCCCACAGAAATTACTCACTTCCACTCTCTTTTTCCTCATCTCTCTTCCAAATGTACTTCAAAACCTAATTTTAAACTCATGCAGGAAATCTGATTAATATCACTTGGCTTTCTCTACTCCATTAACCCTAGGACCCGTCAGCACACATAAAACACAATTCGTTTATATGATTATTTGTCAGCTTTTTAATTTGTCATTGTTGTTTTCATTTGCATGTTTGTCTAGCCTGCAAGAACCACTGACAAGAGTTTACAAATTTATTTCTTCTGTCCTGTGTCCTAACAAATTCTTCTTCCTCAAAAGGACCACTGACTATGCTGCGTGAACAGTAGTCACTTAACAAATGCTGAATGACTTACTACAGTGGAACAATTCGCCTCTGGTATTTCTCAATATCCCAGTGAATCCTCCACATCTATAACATGCTGGAGATGATACCAGGTACTGCTAGAGGCTTGGGGTCTTCCTGAGGGTGCCTGGGACAAGAAAAACACAGAGAGAGACCAGAGACAGTCAGGAGAAACACAGAGAGAGGAAACATGGAAATAAACAGAGGACAGAAATAAAGAGCTGAGAGGAGCAAAAGAGTCAGAAGTTAACGGAGAGATTAAGCAGCCAGAGAAATCAGACAGGAGGAAGTTGGCAATCTGAACTTGGATTTTGGTTTTGAAACCACATTTTTGGTACTATTTACTCATGTAATATGTGCCCTCATGTTACTAAATCTGTGATACAGTCAACCATTTTGAAGTTATTGCCATGGTTTTTCTGAGCTTGTAACTTTACCCATTAAAATTCATCTTCACAGGGTTTCATCTTTGGAGATACATCTACACACACAATCCTCCAAACAACCCAGCTGTAAATAAGGAAGTATTTTTTCCAGTTTAGAAAATGAAGGTCAGAGAGGTAATGTGACTTGCCCAAGACACAAGCAAATAAATGATAATCGAGGCCCCCAAATTTTCTGATTCCAAAATCCACTGCTTTTTCTGATATCCTATGTAGTCCCTAGTAGAATATTATAGAAATCCAAACTGGTTTTGTAAAATAAAATTCAAATAAACATAATAAAGGACAAAATTTTTCTACTTTATGGGACATTGAATTACTCAGGCTACTCATTAGGGTATTTTTAAGATATACCAGAAAAAAATAAATCTGAATAAAAATATCGGAATGATAAAAAATTTAGAACAGAAATGAACTTAAGTGAACAGTCACTTGACAAAAATTTTTTAAAAGGGCTAGAGTTAGTTTATTTGCTTCTACAACTTTGTAATTTCAGTCTTAATGATTCAACACATTTCAGCTGACTGGAAAGATAAAGCAATGTTCTGCATTTCAATGAATTCTTAGAGCTAAGTACTAGTAAAGAACTGGTGCTCAAAACTACTTGTTCTCTCTTACAATGTCTCACCTAAAGTCTACACTGCAATCCAATTTCAGGGTACTTCATAGGGTAGAAATTATGAAATGTATTGCTCTTTGTATGCATGAGTATTTTCTTTTGAGGGGCACTTACACTCTTCTAAATAATCATGCCCTTTTAGTAACATTCAATTGAATTGCCAGAAAAGCTCCTTTGATAAAAGTATAAGCAGGTTATTGGATTTTACAGCAAAATAAGGCAATAAGAACACAAAGAAATTTCTATTCAACTGTGTATCAATATATTTTCCATCATGTTCAGCATTTTTTAAACCAGAAATTTTCAAATAAGGCCTAAAGTATAGTACTGTTCTGCCCTCTAGTGACTGGCTAGGTTTTGTGAGCTACATGCAATTTTTTTAATGCTTTTTGCACAATACTTACAATTAAAAAAAAAATTACATGATGGCTTCTTTTTCATCATTTAAGAAGTGAACAAAAAGTACTGGTCAACTTTTAGGATATGAGTGGTATGAACACAATGCAGGAAAGATACTAAAGTTGAATAATTTCTTTTCATCAGGCCACCCAAGTATTGCAAACCAGAAAAAAGTCTTAATATAAACTGTTCCAATACTTAAATCTTCATGCAATTTATTTGGAAAAGTCAAATAATTCCGTTACAAATTTCTTTATTAAAAACCTTATACATTTCTTAACTTATAAATTCCAAATTAGTCAATTATATTATTTCAGAGTCTGAGATATCAAGATGAATGATACTATATATATCACACACAGATGAACAATTTTCTACTAATTATAAAAGAGCAAAAATGCTTAATACAAAGCTATACTGAACATAATTTACCGTTAATTGCTCAAGTGGTACTTGAGGATTTTCCTGAGCCTCAGTGTCGTCATTAGAAAACTCACTATCACTTCACTGATATGTGTGGAAACATTAATCAAGGATGCCAGTTAAGACAGAGCTATTACATAGAGATTCACCCTACTACTTCAACGAAGGGAATCTGTCATATTATGCATCCCTCTTAATTTCTCCTGCCATAAACCTCTTGCTAGGAACTGATGCGTTGCTAGAACAGCATTTCTACTCTCACTAAACCCAGGGTACCACTTCTGTGTCTACACACTTACATTAAAAATAAACAGTGCATTCATGCACACGAATGTAAAAGGACACCCAAACATGTGAGGATCATCTACAGACAGTGTGGTGGTGTGGTTAGGAGCACAAACCCTGCAGCCAGACAGCCTGAGTTTGAATTCCAGCTTTGCCACTTACTAGCAGCGTAACCTTGGGCAGATAATTTCACCTCTCTGTTCTTTCAGTATCCTCATCTAAAAAATGAGAAGAAAAAGAGGCACCTACCAGTAGTAATAGGTTGTATCTTGATAGGTATTTGGGTTACGCAGGTATATGCATTTCCCAAAATTCAGAAAATGTATTTTTAAGATATGTGCATGCAACTGAATGTAGACTTACATCAAAAAAATTATACATAAATATTGAACTTGTTAATATAGATATTACACAATATAAATGCTGAAGCATTTAGGGAGGTGTAGTGACATCTATATTTTCAGATGCCTCAAAAATTAAGTTGGATTGATGAGGGATAGAGAGATGGACAGATGATAGATATGTAATAAAATAAATATAATAAAATGTTAATGGCCAAATCTAGGTGGCGAGTATGAGAGTTTCACAATAAAATGTTGGGGGAAAATATGCCTACCTCTCATCAGACTGATGTGAAGATTAAATATATATATAATAGTATTAAATATAAAGAAGAATGACTGACTTAATAATGGCATCTGGCAATATGTTTATTTAAACAAATGAAAAGTAGTGATCTATTTTTTCCAAGTTGGTAGAAAAGGGAGGAAGGTAATAAGGCACTGAGTTCCCAAACTGGGGTCAGTAGTTGCCATCAAAGGTGTTACAGGTCAAATTTCAGACCCATCATAAAACTGCATAGACTATATAAAGAATATAGTCTTTGAAAGTAACAATGAGCTGGATTTGAATCTCAGGTCTGTTTTTAACAAGTCAAGAAGCTCAGACAAGCTATTTATATGCTCTGAGACTCAGTTCTCTCTTGTATGAGATAGGAATAATGACACCTACATTTAAGGCTCACTGTGAAGACAAGGAAGAAAAATACACACACAAACACACACACACACGGAAATGAGCACACAAAAGACAAATAACAGCTGTAGTTTTTAATTATTATAATCATCATTACTACCTAGGGAAAGTCTTAGTTTATCTTTACCCCCATTCTCTGAAGATGAAAACCAAAGTGGCTATGCATCTGGTTCTTAGACCGGAAACAGCAAATGCAGTTGGCCCAAATACTCTGAAGGGCTTTCTAAAGGATCTTTATTAAAAGAGTAGGCCTTATTTTAAGTTTCACTAAGTGTGAAAGAAGAGCTGACAATGACAGGAAATTCATTATTCATTTCTCTGTAATGCCAATTATAATAAATATAAGACTTACGAGTAAGGCATTTGAAAGTATGTTTGCTGATGGCATTTTAAAGAAAATCACTTCAGTGCATTTGAGGAAATGATATTAATACCTGGATGAGCTTTGATTTAAAATAGTCTAAGGTAACATATTTAAAGAATATTACAACTACATTTACAGAAGATGAGTTTTATGCTCTGAGGGAGAGGATTTGAAAATCATTATGGATTACTCAAATGAAGACAGTGACTCAACACATAGTTTCAGCTAAAAAGAAAATCAAGAACTTGGCACTCAGAGAAGGAATATTGGAAAGATTACATAACATGGCTACTTCATTGACTGCTGTATAAAAACTGCTTTCTCCAAAGGTTATTCACCCCTGGATTACTTAACTCAAGGAACTTTTTTCAGGCATTTAGATATCTCTAAATTTTCAATACTGTCAATCTTGAAAGTCTTCCCCATCTTGCACAGCACTATTCTGCTTTTCCCATCACAGATCTGATAGAATTTCTTTCCTTTAGACTTCCCTTAACAAAGAATGGATATTTTCAACAGTTCCACTTTAGGCATATTATCTTTCACCAATTTTCAAAGTTTCAGCTCTTACCTCACTCTTCTATTAAACCTGTCTTCAGCCTGAATCTCTACCAAACCTCATCTCAAATTTATAACTACATCCTAAATATAATGCCATGGATATCCTCTGTGTTTCGAATCCAATCCATCCCAAACTTCACCTCCCCCTCCCACAAATCAGTAATACTAGCAGCTCCTTACTTCTGATGGCAATATTAGCACTCTTGTGAACATCCACAACTAAATTAAAAACCTATCTTTGACTTTCTTTTAAATACCCTCCATTTGCTCCTTCCCTCTCTGTCCCTCTACATCCCCAAAACGAGTTCAGTCTATTGTCAAGTTCTATAGATTAATGGTTTCTAAATTGGTTCAGGTGATAGATACTTAGAATTCATATTCAAGAAACACAGTGAAAGCTAAATTTACAATAACTAAACACACAAAACAGAGGCTAAATAGTAGTAGGAATCAAGTGTTTTAGAAAATTGTCATTGAAGGAATCCTTAAAACTGAGTATCCATTAACTTTTGCCCTGTGAATGGGAAAGACTAGTTCTGTAACTTGGAATACTTCAGTCTAAAATATTTCAAGATCCAGAGTATAACCTTCTTAATGTCTCTCATTATAGCCCCATTTACACCTGTCAACACACTACCAGAAGAATGAATGTTTTCTTACCTATGATAATACTAAAGCCCCCTAAACCAGTCTTTCCAATGTCTACCTTTTTCCCTTCTGTTCCATCTCATTTATATCAATTGTTCAAAAGTTTTCAGTGGCCCATCTGCCTTTTGGGGGGAAGGAAACTCACCTTAGCATTCAAGACCCTCTTTACATCTCTGCTTTCACACCAAAGTTTCCCACTGTAACTTTACATATATCCCATCCCACTGGCCCAAGTAGTCTATTCACCCTTCCACACTTCTGTTATTTCCTCCTCTTTGTGAAGTCTTCCCTGATATCCTTAAGTGGGATTTAAGGTCTTTCTCAGAACTAGAAGTTTATTTGTGTATCTCCCTCTTTTGTGCCTGGACTTTGCCTTATATTACCACATTCTGATCCTGGCAGTGTGTAACGCACTGCCTTGCACGTGATAATTAGTAAGTATTTGTTAGCTATACAGAAGAATAGAAAATACATTATTTATCTTTAAAGAAAACATTTTTCCAGTGAGATTACTACAGGTAGCTCAGGTTCTAAAAAGAAACAGAACAGAGCGGGAGAAAGATTAAAGAGGGATAATGATCCAGAGCACAAACTCTCACAAGCAGTCTGGAAAGGTTTCGATTTCTCAATATATAGTAATAATTTTAAAAGTATACAATTAAGGTCTATAAAATCCATGGTGGTTATGGTTTGGATGTTTACATACTCAACAAGGAAAAGGCAAAATTGCTATAAAAAAACCACAAACACCTAACACATATACAATAAATAAGAAGCAACTTTTAGAAGGAACCAAAGTATTTCATAGAGGGTACTAAAATACCTTGAAAACAAGTTTAGATATATTAATTATTGAGAGATATTCAAAATTAATACAAAATAGCTATTGATACATGGGACAGAGACCAAATTGTATTGATTTTTATGCTTATGTGCATGAAAATTATTAGAAAATAAATACTTTCACAGAACATTTCTGAAGATAGAGAAAAAATTTTTTTCTCTTGGACCAATTAATTATGAAATGTTAAACCACTAACTTGAAATAAAGGAAAATTTTGCATCTCTTTTGAAGTTTATGAATTAAATAACAGAATAAGGTCATAGTTGAATGAACTATTTAAATTTTTTAAATATTTATATAATTATCAGTGTGTAATATTTTTTAAAAATAGCACTCAGCAGGACATGGTGGCTCACGTCTGTAATCCCAGCACTTTGGAATCTAAGGAAGGAGGATCACTGAGGTAGGAGGATCACTTGCAGCCAAGACCAGCCTGGGCAACATAGTAAGAAGAACCCATCTCTACAAAAAATAAATTTAAGGAAACTTAGCCAGGTGTGGTGGCACACGCCTGGAGTCCTGCCTATTTGGGAGGTTAAGGCAGGACGATCACTTGAGCCTGGTAGTTCAAGGCTGTAGTGAGCTCTGATGAAACTACTGCACTCCAGCATGGGCAACAGAACGAGCCCTTATCTCTAAAAAAAAAAAATTAATTATCATACTTTAAATTCCCATACTTAGTGAATTCTCATTAAGAATCATACTATATCTCCTTGTTTTGTTCAAATAATTATAGTCTTTGAAAAAAATCATCTAGACTATATAAATTTGTTCTTATGCTTAAATAATTTATATGGTTTGGGCTGATAATCTTGTTAATACTAATAGCAGGTAGCAATAATATTCTTAACTATAATCCACTGAATGACAAATGACTTATTTCCTAGTATTTTCATATGTTTGGGCTTTACTAAAATTGCAAAATTGCAGGAGGTACAATTCAAATAAAATCAAACTTCTATCACTTACAATTGTACAGAAAATATTTTAAGAAATCCAACAATAAGAGTAAATGTTAATTTATTCTTTCCTAATGAAATCATCAGGAAAGTAAGTCCATCTTGTATTCAATAAAGATTTTCCCAACATAGTAAAAATGTACAGTTTGAAGCCGGACCATTTCTCTTGTTGTGAATGGAGATAGTAATAAACATGAAATTAAATTTCAAGGAGCAGTTAAGAAGTAAAACAAGTTATAGATCATTTTTTTACTTACTGTCCATTTTAAGAACACATTTCCTTAATAGTCCCTGCCATATGCTGGGTTGACATTATACCCTCTAGTACTTTTAATCCTCTAACAACTTTACATGGCAGGTATTTGCCCCATTTCACAGAAAGCTAAGTAACTTTACCACATCCCAGTTACGGTAAACAGCTGAGTTAGTGTAGTCTTGGGTCTATCTGACTCCACAGCCCATGTTTCTAAGAGATCACTCTACAGTTAAAAACAATCAAACAAAAAACAAAAACAAAAACAAAACAACCACTTTTTTTTAAGTGATCCATTTAGATTTGTCTCCCATAAGGAAACTCTTAAGTTTCTGCCTATCCATATTAATATCTGGGAATCAATAGTGAGCATTTTGCAGCTGACAATCTAGAGGTAGGAATCAAGATCTTTGTAAGTATTCAAAAGTAAAAGTTCTAAAATATTTTTTCATGGCGCATAATAAACTCCAATGTATAAAATATTCTATTATAGCAGAAAGCCGGTAAAAAAAAAAAATCTATAATTTTGCTGATTAGGGAAAAACTCATAAAAAGAGACATGATTGAAACACTTCTACTATCAATAAGATATAATAGCCTTATTAGAAAGATGTATCTTTTGTTCTCTAAAAAGTGAAACTCTAGGTAAATAATAAAGATAGGCAACTCCCAGCATTTTAACAGGAACTAAACCTTCAAAACTGAAAACTTTATGATTTATTTAAATGTTCACTTCACCAAATGAATTGAAAGATGATCTGTATGCTTCTGTCCTTCCAAATGGCCTGACAAAATGATTGTTATAAAAAGAGGTTTGGTATTTAAGGGGATTGACAATAGCTGCTGACTTCAAATTTTTCTTTATTGACTTTTATAATACACCCATTTAATGATCTGGTAACTCTAACAATGCTGAAAACATAGTGGTATTCAAAAACTCTGTTGAAGGCATGGACGGAGTTTCATGTCCATCCAGGTGCTGCCTTCACGGACAGGAGGGTATATGCTACTCTGCATGTGGATACACTTCACATTTGATAGGTTTTACTTTTCTCTTATTTGGCAATTCTTCAGTATAACTATTGTGACACAATGTATTAGGACAGTGCTCACCACATAAACAGTAGGTAGCTAAGCCCTCTTTAGAAGCCAGTTCCCCCACATTTGGCTGGCTCTCTCAGAAACCTGTGCACTCTAAGTGCCTATGGTAATGTTTAATATCCTAAAATGGAGCATTTCCGCCATAAGGAGACACTTGGTAATAAACTGCTTTATAGTAAATGTTAAGAACACTGAAATAATTAGATAACTCATCTGTTTTATATGAACAGTAATACAGCCACAGTAGAGGCAGAACAACTGCAAATTAAGCAGGTTATACAAGATAATGCAAAATAAACACAATATTCTTGTCTATCAACTTCACAGATCAATTTGAATACAGCAATATCCTACAAATACCTCCCAGAACAAAACACTCAAATGTTGACTTTAGTCAACCTTTCTGGTACACATTAACTGAAGCCAGGTATCACACTGCATCTCTTAAAGCCCAACATGAACCAAAGTGCCTGCCCTAAATCTCACAACCTTCACATGTACTCTACTCACAGGGTCGCTGATGAAGGGTTGGAAAAAAAGAAAGAAGGCAGGTAAGGAGACAGGACAATAATTAAATATATCTATCAGACTTAGGCTGAGCAGAAGTTGCTGGCATTATTTCAAATACAGAATTTTTTTTTCCTGTTTACCAAAATCTTAAGTATATGCCATTTCCCTGTTTGCACTCTCAACGGATTCACAAAGTAAAAGAATATTGTGTTACAAAATGTGAATTGGCTTGATACAGTAAACAGAAACAGGTATAACCCAAAAGAGTAATTATCTTCTTCAACTTAATTTTCAAATACATTCCCAGTATTCCTAGATAACAATAAATACACATGGAAGTCAATTTTTACAATGATGTACTTCCTCCATTATATAAATCACTTGAATTTTCAAGTTCTTAGGCTTAATTCCTTCACTTATAAGAACCTTATTTTAATGGATGGTGACTTCAGAGTGGAAGAAACAGGAATTCAGTAATTTCAAATGTCTCCCTCCTCAAAAGTATCAAAGATATTTTTAGAATCTTAGAAGATTGTAACAAACCAGGTATCTTGTTTATAGACTAAATCACGTAGGAAGTATTTTTTAAAACACTTTTACTTCATTCTGTGGTAAAGAAAAACAAAAACCTATGTTACAGATGAAATAGTGTTCCGTTCCAAGTTCATATTTTGAAGCCCCAGTACCCAATGTGATGGGACAGGGCCTATAAAGAGGAAATAAAAGTTAAGCAAGGTCATATGGATGGGGCCCTGATCCCAAAGAACTGGTGAACTTACGAGAAGAGGAAGAGACACTAGAGCTCACGGCCTACACAGAGGAAAGGCCATGTAAGGACACAGCAAGAAGGCAGCCCCTTCTGGTGGTATAAGCCAGGAAGAGAGACCTCACTAGAAACTGACTTTTCCAGCATCTTAGTCACTGACTTCTAGCCTCCAGAGCTTTCAACTTAAAATAAATGTCTGTTGTTTAAACCACCCAGTCTGACACTTTTTTTTAATGTGTTACAGCAACACACGCAAACTAATACAACCTCTAAAGATGAAGAGTTTATATTTTTTGAGGTGGTTTTACTCCACCAATAATCCAGGTGAATAAGCAACTAATAGTTTACAAAGATACTCCATTTATAAAGAGAAGAGCCTGGAACAATTTGAAGACTAATTCAGGCCCCAAAAAATCATTTTTATATACATGTGCGATTTTAAAATTAAATAGTCATTTTAGAAAAAGCATAAGGTTTTGAATCATAAAAGATATTACTATGTTATACTTGATTCTGAAAGTACAAGGGGACAGTGTCAATAGAGAAGTTCTTTGAGGCAGTGGTCCCCAAGTTTTTTAAGCACCAGGGACCGGTTTCATGGAAGACAATTTTTCCATGAATGGTAGGGGTCGTGGGGGGGATGGTTTGGGCATGAAACTGTTCCACCTCAGATCATCAGGCATTAGATTCTCATAAGGAACATGCAACCTAGATCCTTCATATATGCAGTTCACAGTAGGGTTCAGACTCCTATGAGAATCTAATGCTGCTGCTGATTTGACAGGAGGCAGAGCTTAGGTGGTGCTCAGCTCCTGCTGTGCAACCCGGTTCCTAACAGGCCATGGACCAGTACCAGTTAGAGGCCCAGGAAGTTGGGGACCCCTGCTTTAAGGAGTCTAAATTAGTTAAACCTTCATACTGGAGAACAGTACCATAAAAATCTTAAAATAGAAATGCTATTTCTTCTGAAACCAAACAGTATTTGCTCTATATGAGGAAAAAAATTTCAGTAGTACCATTTTCTGTTCTTGTACCTTGCCTCAAGATTATATAAAATTTGATACTTTTTGCAACTTAATGCTGACCTTATTAATATGCAGAGTAAAAGCCATAAAGTATACGAGCTTTTGGCCATCACTCTGTCCTTGGGACTTCTAAATTCTTAGTGACAAGAAGTTAATTATTAGATCATGGGGTAACTAGTATTTCTACAGGATTCACCCTTTCTCTCAGCAGTAAGGATAAAGCCACTTCCAATTTCCGGTAGAAGTAAAGAAGAATGAGTAAGTTCTTATGCATTCAGGACAATTTTTTTTAAAAACCCTTGGCAGGTGTGTGGACATAAGTGTTTGTAAACAAACACATTTTAGATATGCACTGTTGGATGTCTATCAGAGAGGTATGGTACAGGGTATCAAGATTCTTGAACTTTGATCACATCTTTCTTTTACAAACTACTACTTCTTGAGTGCTCCTATGTGCCAGGGACTCTTTTCAGGCAATTAACTCAATTATCTCATTTAATTCTCACAATGCTACAAGGTAGAGATCATTATCCCTATACTACAATGAGAAAACAACATTTCAGAGAGGTCAAATATAATCACCCAAATGTTTTCAATTAAAAAGTGCCAAAACTAGGATATCTCTGAATCCAAAACCCATGTTTTGCTGTATGTCTTGCCTTCTAACTGTGTGTGTGTATGTATATCTATCTATCTATCTATATATATCTAGATATATATATTTTAAGATACAGATGTTGATATGGTTTGGCTCTGTGTCCCAACCCAAATCTCACCTTGAATTGTACTAATCCCCATGTCGTGGGATGGACTCGGTGGGAGGTAACTGAATCATGGGGGTGGGTTTTCTTCCATGCCATTCTTGTAATAGTGAATAAGTCTCAAGAGATCAGATGGTTTTATAAAGGGGAGTCCCCCTGCATATGCTCTCCTGCCTGCTGCCATGTAAGACGTGCCTCTGCTCTTCCTTCGCCTTCTGCCATGATTGTGAGGCCTCCCAACCATGTGAAACGGTGAGTCCATTAAACCTCTTTCCTTTATAAATTACCCAGTCTTGGGTATGTCTTTATTAGCAGCATAAGAACAGACTAATACAGATGTCTAAGCATATTCCTTACTCCCAATCTTAAGGAACTATAAACTATCACAAAGCATTGTTTATATACTATTGGATGTTTAAACCAATCATCTTAATCCACACAAGTTTGATAATAATGTTTTTTGATATCTGTGAGATGAATAAAACCACCATTGGCTGAGGAGTTCTATGTGCTAACAATTTTCTAGAAGATTTAAGAGTTAATAATAATGCAAAAGTCACTGTATAGTAAATGTGACCTCAGGTAGAGTACCTTAGAAAACTCCCAGATGCAATTGTTAAGTTCCCTATGGTGTCTGCATTCTTCATCACTACAATGATTCTTGAAATTGAACTTAAGTAGACAAAGGCATTTGGCTACTGTTATATCCAGTATGATTAATATATTACTACTGTAAAAAGCAAAGTACCCATTTCCTCATTCTCATCCTATATCAAATTAGATAATATCTGTCAAAGTTCTGTAACCTATTATATATAGGTAAAAGAATTATTTTAAGTATCATATTTCCTTTCTCTAATTCTGTATGCAAATTACAGAGGGTCCAGTTTGCAGTAAGTTTTATTCATTTTAAAATTACCTATAAAAGAATAATGTAAGTCTATTATACACTAAGTTTTAGGAAAAGTTGTAAGGTTCAAAACATCAAGAAACTCTTGGATTGTATCCCTAAAACTTGTCACTGACAGCATTCCACATAACCACAAAAAGATTCATGGTCAAATAATTTGACATGTTAAATAGATTAATTTACTGAAGAACTTCCTGGAATCTTTAATACATTATGTGCACTCTGTCTCTTAAAAAGCAGTAGATGGTATTTTGCAGATATAATAGTTAAAATATGTACTGTTTCTCCCTATCAGTCTTTCCCTATCCCCTCTTACAAGGCCACTCTCTCACATGATGCAGGTTTCACTCTGTGACATGCTCTAGCCAATTAAACATGAGAGTTAATGATATGTGCCACTTCCAAGCACCCTTGTTAAGAGTCATAGTTCCATCACTTTTCTCTTTCCTCTTTCCTCTGCAAGACATGTACGTGCCAGAAAGACTGCTCCTTCAGCTTTGGTTCAGGAATGAAGAGGACACAGAGCAGAGTGGCAGGAGACTAATTAGGGACATGAACATAAATGAGAAATAAATGTTTATTGCCATAAACCACTAAGATTTGGAGGCTCTTCTGATATTGAAATGTAATTGACTAAGTTGACTGATCTGTTTCCCAGATTTATTGAACCCTGGCATCCTTTTGCCAAGTAACATCTTCTAGGATTTGTTTCCTCAATTACTCCTGGTTTTGTATGGCATCTTTTCTATTTCTCAGTTAATACTGTATTTAAGACAAACATATAGGTCAGCTAGAAAGTATGCAGTGTTAGCCATCTGCAATTAAGCTTCCATTTTAAATTTTATCATTAGTGTGAATTTCTGTCAATTTCTGCTTATAGTCAATAAAACATTCAATTGCAATAATCTGATTAACATTCAGAAATCGTTGGCTCAGATGGCTACTTAGTGAAATCTGCCATAGTAATCTTGGTTAATTACTTAGTTTTTCTGAATAGGTCAGATAAAGGGTCCAGACTTTGCTTTCTGTATATGTATTCATATTTAGCAAATTCAGAATACTGCTACCAATTCCATTTTCTTTAAACCTCACCATACTCAACTCTCTTTTAGATTAGCAAATGAGAACATACTTAAAATTTCAGTATCAATTTTTGAAAATTCCATAGTCTATACTGCTGACTCAATAAAACCATAATTAACTGTATTCTGGCTGGCATTCTTAAATTCAGAATTTGTATTAATATTTGTAACAAATGTGCCTTGAAGGATAGCACAGTGAAGAAGAAAAACAATAATTAAATTCCAATCTTCTCACTGGCATTAAAGTTCTGTTGTTGTTTAAATCCCCTATTATAAATATACATTCAAGTAAATCATATACATTTTACTATGTGTACAATCCTAGACAATGACTTTTAGGAGACTGGTTCAGAGGCCTTATATTTATGCTGACATCACAGAAGCAACATTCAGTGATATAGTTACCAAAAGGGAAAGGTAGACACATAATCTAGACAGATGTAATAAGCTACAAAATATACTTTAAAACAGAAAAGGTTTTGGATTAATCTTAATTAAAAAGTTAAAGAATAAGTTCCTTTCCTGAAACTATAACTAAACAATATTTACTATATTTGCTCATTTTAATTCACAACAGTTTCCTCAGTCTTATATATCATCAGTTCACCATAAAGTATTCAGATACCAGTAAAGCAATCCCACATCTGATTCCCAGATTGGGGAAACTCTATGCATTTAAGTAATTATTATTAAAACTAATTTTAAAATATTATTGCCATACCTTAAAGTTAAAAACTTTTTCCCCTAAAACAACAGCTTTGAAAATAACTAACATACAAAGGGACAGTTACAGTATCTGCAAGTTTCAGAATTTTATATAATTTGGCACATGTATATATTTTAAAATCTCAACTTTTTCCTTCATTATGTGGTTTTCATATTTAAAGTGGTTTCAAGATGCAGCTACACTCACCTCTATTATTTTTAACAGGTAAGAAAAACTCCATAATGCTTCGATACTGATTCATTTTTCAATTAAAGCCAACAGGAGTACAAAAAGCAGCTTTTGGGGGAATAGATCAATTTAATACCTATTTAGGTATATAACCTCTAAGTATCTAGGACTTTAGAAAACTGACTTTCACCAATAACGCAGTACTGTGGAGAAACGAATCAGAGATTTTGAAACGGCTAGTTTTAAAATTTTCATGATTTTAAAAGAAAGTTTAACTTACTTGATAATGGAGATTAATAAAAGTCACACTTTAAAAAATAATAAAATTGACAAGAAAAAAAATATCCAATTATCACACTTCCTTGATCAAGATGGATGATGGGGAAGAGTCGAGACCAGCTCTGCCAGCACATAGTTCTTGACTGCTCACTGCTTCCAGGTAAGTTAGTAAGATGGACCTTCACAACAGCTCTTACCAGTCAAGTCAAGACTTTCCATTGTGATTTCAGTGGAACATCAGAACTTCCAGCTTCTGTGATGCAGCAGGATTCTGTGAAGGATTCATAAAAAAGTAGTTAAAATGGTGAGCCAGGAAGGTCTTTCAAATAAAGCTGACATTCATTCTCTTTAGCAAAATAATCTCCAAATAAAATGAATTACCAACCAATCAATCAACATGAGGCAAATCTCCCTACGCCAATGCTAGTTAGAGAAAGTGGCCTGAAGTGTTTACTGTCAATTTTAACAAAAAGACGGTCATTAAAATTATTCAATGGAAATTCTGAGATTAAGGTTACACATACTAAGAACTAATCATGGGCAGTAACTTCTTGGCCTTTTGGCTATAATTAAGTGTAGAATTACAGGCAAATCCCCTGGAAAAACGTAGGGTTAAATTGACACCCTGAGTAAATCCAAGTTATTTTAAATGACTGGCCCCACTCAACTAGATAAACTGTGATTCAGATATTAATATTTAAGATTTACCTTTTAAATAATTTAAAGTTAATAGGGCAAGATAGTAAAAACGAACAAACAAGAAAGCAGCCCGGGGTGAGGGGTCCAAATAGAAAATAATTTTTATTTTTTAAGGATAAAGGATGAAGTAAATATAAGATCAAAACCAGTGAAATGGTGTACATGTAAACTAAATGGAATTTTATTTTAATAACACTGCAAATATATATCCCTAAACCATATCATTTCTAAGAATTCAAAAGTTATCATTTATGTTTCTTTGTAAGACAGATTTAGGTTGCTTCAGTGGTGAAACTAAATCCACACTCAACTAAAAGAAACAATTCCCTGCTCTAGGCAGATTATGACAATATATTTCTTCTCAATCTGTAAGCTACATACTGTGGAAACTGAGTATCATAAGAAACCCTCCAAATTTTATCTGGCTATTACAAATGGCCACATGAGTAGCCTCAGAAAAGCAGTTGCAGCATAGTCTGGTCTGCATTTAAATCACTAGTATTTCAGAGAGCGTTCTGATTTGATGGAAATGAGTGGTGATGTGAGACATCAGAAAGGCAGGTGGGCCAGCAGGGGCAAATGCCCTAAGTATGAGCACAGCCCTACAGAACGGTGACTTGAACGTGCCCTGAGACCAACGCCTGGGCAGATTTTCATCTGAGCCACCTGGTACCTGTCTGTGTTCTCTGGGTCCCACTTTGGCTTACTTTTAACCTCCAATCACCCCCACAGGGCCTTGGCTTCCTGAGTCCCGGTGATTAGCTCCACTGCCTCATTAGGAACTTGTCTTTCCCTTTTCAAGGCCTCTGCTTCCCACCCATGACACTGCACACTCCCTTCCCAGTCCTAGCCAGCACTGATCTGGCACAGCCCAGGATTCCCTCTGAGAAACTTCATAATGGCAGGTGGGACAGCCATGTATTATATATTATTTGTCCCTTACAAACAGGGCATCTGACTTGGCATCTGAAAAACCTATCTTACAGATGTGGCCTAAACCACCACTGAAACATGCTGAAGCAACTGGCTTTTTGGCACAGCTCTCACACTCCCCCTTCAGGTGCTGTTTTAAAAAGCTTTTTATTCTAAAAAAAGGTGAGGTGCCACCTGTTACAATGAGGCAGATTCCCAATTAGCGTTAATGTCCAGCATAACATTCAAAGGCACGTCATTGCAAAATCCCCTAGTATGCCAAATCTGTGTTTTGCACCCTGATGTCACTACTACCTAGTCAGTGCAGAAGGGACTCTGAGGTAACCATGCTGCCCACTTACACAGAAGAATATTTAATCCCCATGAATGACTGCTTTTCTGATATTTTCATCAATTCTCTGGGTAATAGATTAAGCTTTAACTAACTCATTTTCATACATACCCCTAATTCAATCAAGCTCAATAAAAGTCATTCTGGACTGCAATTATTTGCTAAGGAACAATTACATTCAAATGAAAAAAAGATTGCTGGGCATGATACCATGCATGGTACAGACGCCTCTCCATTTATGCAGTAAAAACAACAACAAAAATAGCCAAACTGCTGGAAAAGGAAATAAGGATTGTTTTTCCTCATCCTTCGGAAGACAGAATACTCATGCTTTTATACCTTAAAAATGGGGGACGCAGGGGATGAAAAAGCAAATTTTTAAATTATTGCTTTCAACTACATTTATGCTTTCAAAGAGGCTGTATTTCTAATCTAAGAGCCAGCATGACTTCTGAGACCCAAAGCAAGTACAGGTCACAAACTAGGAGTTCTAATACCCACTCTTCCACAAAACCATCCACTGACTTCCTCCATTTCCTCAGTAGGTACTGTATTCCAATTTCCACTTTATAATGCAAGTTTTCTTAAAAGACTTTTCCTACTATAAAACTACTTCTCCACCTTTATGTGAATACAATTCTTATCTTCTGATCAACTCATTATTTTATATACTACATGTTGATAAAATGAACTTAATCACCAAGCTTTAACTTCCATGTAATATAATGTAGTCGTGCTTGTAGTCAAAAAATTCTTGATTTAATTAAAGCCTTCCCTGTCCTGGGCGTGCATAACCCTTTCCCACTCCATATATTCTGTTATTCCCAACAGTGGCCTCAGACACATTATGCAATTTATAGTACTGAAAATGATGTTGTTATACCAACTGTTATGCAATTTTGGCCAATGAATTCCATGCCTCAGGTCACTGTTGTCCACTACAGGCTAAAGGCCTAGAAATGATAAACTGACAGTCTGATCTCTAGTTAAATCATTTGCTGAAATAAAATATCTTCATATAAAGATAACTGCAGGAACATATATACACTCACATACACACACATATAAAATAAAAGTGACAACATAAACTATGAATAAAGACAAAACTTTTGTTAAAATCACCCATCTGTCTTTTACAGTTGAAGCTTAAACCACAGCTGTTTCACAGGCATTTCTGGCCAGGCACCAGTCTTTAACTGAAATTACAATGTCAGCTACACTGAGAATGGAAATCTGTCTCAAAAAAAAATGCAAATCTGAATTACCTCTTTGTCACCTTCCCACCCCTACCTTGGCATTTCCTCATTACTCCCAGAGCCTTTCAGTTGAAAAACATTAAATATAAACAGGTCTTAAGAGTTCCCTAGATAATTTGGCAGTAAACCAAAGGAACTACTAAGTAATTACAGATTTGTCCGTTTGTTTGGATTCTCCAAAAACAGTATCAGAAAACACTAGGTAGCAGGGACAGAAGACTACAGCATTCATTGTTTCAGATGGGCCCTTTATAATAGCAGACGAAAGATTTGCAAATCCTCTCCCCTCCAGTACTCAATATTGAACCAAGTATAAACTTATTTTTTAAAATGACCAGCAAGGTGTGGTGGCTCACACCTATAATCCCAGCATTTTGGAAGGCCCAGGCAGGTAGATCACTTGAGCTCAGGAGTTCAAAACCAGCCCGGGCATCATGGTGAAATCCCATTTCTACTAAAAATACAGAAATTAGCTGGGCATGATGGTGTGGGCCTATAGTTCCAGCTACTCAGAAGGCGGAGGCAGGAGAATCGCTTAAACCCGGGAGGTGGACGTAGCAGTGAGCTGAGATAGGGCCACTGCACTCCAACCTGGGCATCAGTCCCGAAAAAACAAAAAAACAAAAAAAACAAAAAAAAAACCCCCCCAAAAAAGAAAAATTACCTACCACCTACCTATATGCCAACAGAATAGCAAGGCAAATGATGTAGGCTTTTACTATTTGGGAAATTACTAACCGACTATGCATTAACACTGCAAAAACTATTATAACAGAGTGGGCGCGCTGGCTCACGCCTGTTAATCCCAGCACTTTGGGAGGTCGAGGCAGGTGGATCACCTGAGGTCAGGAGTTTAAGACCAGCCTGGCCAACATGGCGAAACCTTGTCTCTACTAAAAACACAAAAACTAGTTGGGCATGGTGTTGGGTGCCTATAATCCCAGCTACTTCGGAGGCTGAGGCAGTGGAATCACTTGAACCCGGGAGACGGAGGTTGTACTGAGCCAAGATTGCACTACTGCACACCAGCCTGGGCAACAGAGCAAGACTCCATCTTACAAAACAACCACCACCACCAAACAGCTATTATAAAAGAGTTACTCCTTTCTTAAAGCTGATGAGATATAGTTGGGTGATCACATACACAAACACACAAAGTTAAATATTAATAGCATAATATGTAATAAATGTCAAAATGGTAAGCAAAGAAATTTTTTAAAGTTAGAATATTCCAGGGGATCTCTACACAGGAGATGAATAAAACTGGAGCCTGTAGAACCAACGGCAATCGGGAATACAGACAGACAGGATGGAGGAGAGTGTTAAAAGCCTAGGATGAGCAAAGTTTCAATATTAAAGCAAGCATGACTTGCTGGAAGGGATAGGAGGCATATGCAGCAGATCTGGTTGAAGTACAGGGTTCACATGAGAAAGTAGGACATGAAATGTGGGCAAATGAGAAAGCAATGTGATTTGCTCTTTTTTCTCTCCATAGTTTCCTAAATAGCAGACTAATGTTAGCAGCATGGTGGTATACTAAGCATAATGGCCTTAGGTTTACTATCCTGCAATTGTGGGCCAATTCCTGAGCCTCTCTGAGCCTCTATTCCTCATCAGCAAAATTGGGATAACAATCCCTACATCTCTAATGGTTGCCTTCAGAATTATCAGAAGATAATATAAATTCACAGCATTTGGTATACAAGAGGTGCTCAATAAATGTCAGTAATCTCATTAGAGATAAAACTAAGGGGTAGAAAAGCATTGAATAAAGTTACATTGTGAACACACTTAAGTTTGCCTTGGCTATTCTCAGCATTTGGATGCTGAATGAATTGCTACTTCTCAAGTGTTATTTCGCCATAGCTTTTATTTTAATTTAGATGGCTTTCATATATATTTAATTCTGACAGTCTCACTTTTAATCCTATCAATTTCAATGTACATTAGCTGATTTAACAATACAAATATCTTATTATAATGAGCACTTGCCTTAAGCTTTTTGCTGCAAGGGCCATGGTGGAACCATGAATGTTTGCAGTTTCCATAAGTGGAGATGTAAAATGAGTAGGCATTAGTCCAGTCAGATGCCTCTTTTAAACATGAATTGTATCAACGAGACCTTCTCAGGGATGGGACATCACACATTTAAGGCAAAAAAGTTTCACTTCCAGGAAGGGTATAAAAACATGTTTGCCAGCAGCTACATCAGGAATAATGACAGGGAAGCTCCAGGATCTTTGGGAAGATCATAAGCTCTATCAAGCCACTGAGAACTAAGCTGGAAAATAAACAGTGAAGATAACCCCAGCCCCACAGGATACCCCTCAGAGATTGGGTTAGCTGAAGAAAACCTTGACTTACACTCTTTAGGCACCAGTCGGCACCTTCAGGAAGGGGTTCTGCAAATGAAACCCACCGGAGAAACCTTAAGACCACCTTGTCTGTTGAGGCAAGAAAGTGCTTCCTTGGCTGCTTTCACGTCAGCAATAATTTGGCAATAATTTGCAATATATAAAAAAATCACATTCTTAATAAAAAAAATTTAGTCCAAAGTCATTTGATAAAAAGGGAAGTCATTAATTATCAGTTTACATAATTTTAAATGGAAAATATTCAGTTCCAAGAAGCAAAGGACACTGATCTCTTATTTTCCCTTATTAATATATTAAATAATGTCATTTAACAGCATATTTGGATCAAAAATTATAATATATTCCTTTGCTTTTTTGAGACAGGGTCTCGCTCTGTCGCCCAGGCTGGAGTGCAATGGTGCAATCTCGGCTCACTGCAACCTCTGCCTGCTGGGCTCAGGTGATCTTCTCACCTCAGCCTCCTAAGTAGCTGGGACTATAAGCACACGCCACCACACCTGGCTAATTTGTCTCTGTGTGTGTGTGTGAATTTTTATTTTTTATTTTTTTCATAGAGGAGCGGTTTCTCCACATTACCCACACTGGCATCTTTAACTCCTGAGCTCAAACAGTCCTCTCACCTTGGCCTCCCAAAATGTGGAATTACAGGCATTAGCCACTGTGCCTGGTCATACGTTACTTTCAAAAAACAAAAAACTATTGTCCAGAAAAAGTACCTGTTTCAAGTGTGTCTAATGTATTTGCAGCAAATCGCTGAAAGATTTGTTCCAGATATATTAATTGCAAGGATATTCCTGATAATGAAGACACAAAGGAGTCTGCGCAAGTGACCAATGGCAACTGTCAATATGCTCCTTTAAAGTAACTTATTACAAAGCAGTTATCCTTGAGACAAAGAATATCACATGGCAATTAGTTGTTTTAAATCAGAAAACTAGGCTGGGTTCCATGGCTCATGCCCATAATTCTAACAGTTTGGGAGGCCAAGGCAGGAGGATCACCTGAACCATGGAGTTCAAAACCAGCCCGGGCAACACACTGAGAAGACCTTGCCTGTGCAAAATATTTTAAAAATTGCTGGGCATAGTGATGTACGCCTATAGTACCAGCTACTTGGGAGGCTGAGGTGGGAGGACTGCTTGAGACCAGGAGTTCGAGACCAGCCTAGGCAACACAGTGAGACCTGCCTGTACAAATTATTTCTTTTAATTAGTTTTGCTTGGTAGTTTGCGTCTATAGTTAGTACCAGTTACTTGGAAAGCCGAGGTGGGAGGATGGCTTAAGCCTGGTAGTTCAAGGCTGCAGGGAGCCATGATTGCACCACTGCCTTCCACTTGGGTAACAGAGTAAGATCCTGTCTCAATGCCTTGAGAAAGAAAGAAAAGGAAGGAAAGAAAGGAAAGGAAAGAAGAAAGTAAAGGGAAGGAGAAAAGAAGGGAGGGAAGGAAGGAATCCAAGAAATTTTCCTTAGAGTCCATCAGGGAAGTCCAATCACATTTCCATAGCTGAAGCCAAGTAGGACCCAGAAAGTTTAAGTGACTACACAAAAGACCATCAGCTGGTTTATGACAGAGCTGTGACAACATCCCAGGTCTTCACATTGCTTTTCTCATGACTTCACACTGCTGCCCTTGTAGGAGTTGATGTTTTTCCCTGTCACACATCCTGTGAAATCACAGGATGACAGAATGTTGGAGGCAGATAAGAGTCTGAAGCCACTCAGTTCAACCCATCAACCACACAGCCAAGACAGAGGCAGAGGTAGCCCAGAACCCAAGGCTACTGCCATGGTCAGTACACTTGCCCTGTATCACACTGCCCTTCTGGAATATGATCAATCCGTTTGATCTGCAGTTTGTCATCCACAGACTAGCAGGAGGCTCCAGACCAGATTACAACGCATCCCTACTCTTCCTGTGTTCCTCTACAGAAGCGTTCAGCTGGAAAAGTATCATAAAACCAGGGCCTAAGTTTTTACTGTCAATGTTCAGTCCGAATCAGAAAATGTTTCTTGGCTCTAAAACACTTTCTCCTTTCTAGTCTGAAGGCAAAGAAAGATGCCTTCTACAGCCTGTTAGCTGTAGCAGTGAGCATGTAAAATATTTCCTTGTGTTCCTAAATATTCCTATAAATACCTTAGAATAAAAAGTTAATGTCAATGTAGACGGTATAGAGGAATTCTCTGTAGTTTCCACACAATTTTGTTGTGAACCTAAAACTTCTAAAAAAAAAAAAAATCTACTATTTTTTAAAAAGTTAATGTCCGTTTATTACATTCTAACTACATTAAAATTATATACTGACTGAAGAATAAATAGCAAGCCAATGCCAGTTGAGAATATATGAAGAGCAACTCTCCTTTAAATGCTCACCGCATTAGAAACTCCTAGTACAAATTAAAATTATGTTCTCCATTAAAACTAAGCATTCTCTACAGTAACAACCTCTGTATAATATAAATGCTGTACCAATAATTAATCCTCAATAAATGCCCTCTGCATTAGATCTACTGCTCCCATAGCAGTCAATATTTAAAGAAATACAAAACATTTAGTTTAGATTAAGCCAATTCAAAATAGCAAAGGAAATATTCTCCAACTATTTCCATTGGTAGACATAGGGTTATCCTTTGTCACTAATTCCAGTGTAGTAACCCACAGAAATCAGTGCTATACCACTCCGGGGGCCACCAATTATAAGTACTACGAGGCAAATGGCAAAAGGCTTATCCCGAAGCAGCCTAAGAGATACCTGTAATAGCCATGGTTTTTAATACTGCTAATAAGTATTTTGAAATTTTAACTTCTTATATAATTAACAAAATCAAATTTTGTCACCTTTCAAGTTAAAAAGGAGTCTCATACAGAAACTTTATTTAAATAGCAGAATAATCAGCTACATAAGGGTATTTTCCATACTGGCTTTTCTTAAGCAGCAAATTATAGACATGTATGTTTTTGCCTGTTCATCATACAGTCCCCCCACCCCCATTCCCTGGTAAAAGCACTTAGATTTTTAGGAAAATACTCCATGTACCTTGAATGTATATATATTTTGGGAAAATAGTCCATGGCTCCTTGAGTGGAACTGACCTAATTCTACCTGAGTTCCAGGTATAGAACTATCACCCAGGCTTGGCCACTCAGCTTATTCCATGTTCGTGAACACTGCAGCTGGGTGATGAATGGGTACGAAACCTGAATCATGGCAAAGCATGCAAAATAAATAATACAAAGTTTATGCTATATTATTCCCAGTGCCCAAAGGGAAAGGAGATAGAGAGTAGAGCAATTAGCAGTTTTGTTGAAATAAAAGTACTGGCTGGGCGCGGTGGCTCACGCCTGTAATCCCAGCACTTTGGGAGGCCGAGGCAGGAGGATCACGAGGTCAGGAGTCCGAGACCATCGTGGCCAACACGGTGAAACGCCATCTCTACTAAATATACAAAAATGAGCCGGGCATAGTGGTGGGTGCCTGTTAATCCCAGCTACTCCGGAGGCTGAGGCAGGAGAATCACTTGAACCCAGGAAGCGGAGCTTGGAGTAAGCCAACAGGGTGCCACTGCACTCCAGCCTGGGGAACGGGGTGAGAATCTATCTCAAAAAACAACACACAAAAAAAGATGAAAATACTGAACCACATATATACTTCCTGAAAAGAAAGGAAAGAGAATACTGATTTATTTTACTCTATTTCAAATCCTAACCTCAATAACTTTATTCAAAATTTTTGGCACATGATGATATTCAATAAGTCAAGATGTTTAGATTTTACATTTTCCCTACACATACCAGTTTCTCCTTCAATTGTATTTCCTATAAAGATAAGTTTCAGGTTTCAACACAAATACTAAAAACTGGCAAATGTTAATTTGACTTTTAAAACTAATTCTACAGTATTTTCAATATCTTGAAATTTGTTTATATATGGCAGTATACTTAAGTGGACAGTGACACATAATTCATTTTCCATTCAAGGTTATGGCCTGATATTTTTTCTTAGATTTAGCAGAAAAACTAAAACAAAACAAAAACATGGACACATTTGGAATACGGTGTTTTACTTCAGTGACAGTTATCATACACGCCTCCAGAAAAACATAACCAATTTCTGAGGAGTTAAAGCAAAATATATCAATACCCAAACTATTCTGAATACAATTTTCAAATAAAATGTTCATAGCTTGAAAAGGCACAGTGTTTGAGTTACTTTTATAGATGGTAATAGTTATAAGGAACCCAAGAGTTGGGTATCGTATAATGTATATGATAATTATTTTCTTCACTAGATCCCTCATATCAGCTTACTTGACCCAGGTCTCTTTCATAAAAGTTGAATTTAATGTATGTGATATGGTCACATATAAACATCACATAACCAAAAACATAAACTTCAAACTACTGAGCTCTACCATTACTCAGATTCCAGACAAAGAGAGTACTTGCTATAACTTAAAAGCAACAACAAAAGTATTTGTTTATTCTCTGGAGGTAAGGTGGATAGAAAGAAAGGCATCATTAAATGTAAATTCAGACCTAAGATTTATTTCCAAATGTTAGCTACATCAACAAGGCTTTTACGGGTTTCCGGAAATGCCAAAGCCTGCTTTGATAACAAGGGTAAAAGCAAACTTCAATTATTCTAGTGTCAGGGTGAACAGTAACAGGAATAGTAACACGCTTTGGATTCCAATTCTGAATCATGGTTTATAGCCTTCAATGAATCTCATCAGCATCAAGCTTCATATAATAATTTTTGGGGGATCTTCAAGAGATTGTCTACGATATAGACTTGAATAGGTTTGAAATTTAAAGTTATTTGTTTACAGTAAAATCTCCAACACAGTTCAACACTGTTGCTAGAAAATACTTAATTTTAATTAACTAATTAGGTCCCGCTTTGTCTCCATACTCCAGTCCTCCCTCCAAAGCTATTTTAATATGCTTACTGAATATTTGTATGGTACTAATTCTACATAGAGCTGAGAATGGTACATCAGAAAACAGAGGTACAGGAGAGGACAGATGCTGTTAAGAGGGAAACTCTAGGTTTCTCTTTTGAAGTTATAGCACGAGAACTCAAATAATGCATACTAACAGACATCAGTCTAAGCTAAAAATCCAACGGTGGAGTAATAAGATGAGGTAGCATGTAAGCATACCCACAGACATAAGTAAGCATTGTCATCTGTATCTGTTTATATTACTGAAAGGTATCACCTATAGTCTGAACTTAGTAGCATCAAGTACAATGAATAGAAGTTCAAAAGTAGAGAACAGAGAGGGGATGCCTACCTTAACTGAAAAGCACGTAAAGTGACAAACTGTAATATGAGTCAACACTGTGAAGTTGCTGGCTAGCAAGAAGAGATGAAAGCCCACTCTATCTGGTGCTATCTGTCTATATCCGGTAAGAACATAAAGACTATTGAGAGATTATGGAGAGGGGCTAAGAAATCCTGTTGGGGGCACAATGGTTGAAGGAAATGAAAATGTTACTCTGGAAAAGAAGAAGTGCTCTTTTCACATCCTTTTATGGTCTTAAGGAAGAGACATCACACATAATTTTGTATGGTCGTGTCATAGTTTAAAACTGAAATCAATAAGCAGATGTTTCTAGCAGGCAGTTTTGGGGGTTCCGTATGAGGAAATTCTTTCTAACCATCAGATCTGTCTGAAAATGAAGTGAGTTTCTCTTGGATGTTTGTGCAGGGCACTGAGGCCTTAGAGTCTGAGATTCTAACATTTCAAGATTCTCTAGCTTTCAAAAAACAAAACAAATGAGAGCTGGAAACCATGATGCCTGAAATCAATCACGTCCGCAGTTGTGATGCCCGGAGATGACAGCTCTATCCCTTTGATCTGCACCAAATATGCTAGTGCAGTAATACATTTTTAAAAGTTCAGATTATATGCATTTTAAATCATGATTAATATCATTATTAATATCAAACTCTTTAAGGAACTAAGAATTGATCATATGCCAGTTTCTAATTTAAAGATAGTATAGAACTTTTCATAAAATCAAAAAATTTAATAATAATGTAATTCAATTATATATTTAGCTTATGCTCATTTTTTTGCACTAAATTGAAACTGTTAACATGAAATTCAAAATAAATAGCATCATTATCTATTTTCATAGGACTATTTTTTGAAATCCAAAGTACTTAGAAACATTCAAATCTATTAAAAATTAATATAGTAACTTATAAAGTTTTTCCCCCATGTTATGTATTAAGAAAACAGAGCTAAAAATAGCTACAGTTATACTCATTAACTGTACAAATATGAAAAAAAAATCCACAGTACAAATTGTCAGATGGGTAAATCATTCAACTACAAGGTTTCTCTATGCACATCAGTTTTGTTTTACTTTTGGTTGTCATTGTTTTTTAATCAGTATTTTATGAACATCCCAAAAGAACAGGCTACTAATTGTAAAAGTGCAAAAGGATTTTTTGGAATCATTTAACAAGGGATTTTATCTTCTAATTTGTATCTTACAGACTTAGATTCACATTTTTATTCCATTATCTTATAAAATTTGCTTTTCAGCATATTTTTAGCTGACCTTGCAGGGTAGAGAATGCACCCCAGAATTGAAGATCATGAGGTTAATATCTTTGTAGAATTAACATGCCTTATAATTGACTTCCTAAGGGATTTTACCATTTTTCCCCTGCAGGGGACTTCCCTTTCAGTTAAAATTCCACTGTACAGACAACTACTTTGATAACAGGTGACCTCTTTTATTAATCACTTATTTTCATTGTGTGAACCCTTCTCTGAAGGTTATTCCAAACATCTGACATAAATAAAATTCCCACAACCCTAAATTTAAAAATAATATTTCCTTTATAAAAATTAACTTCAAATAGATTACAAGTAGACGACACACCCAGACACTTTCAAAAACTGAAAGTACTAATAAACATGTAAAAGTATTTCTAAGGCCAGGCGTGGTAGCTCATGCCTGTAATCCCAGCACTTTGGGAGGCCAAGGCGGGCAGATTACCTGAGATCAAGAGTTTGAGACCAGCCTAGCCAACATGGTGAAACCTCGTCTCTACTAAAAATACAACAACGACAACACAAAAAGATTAGCACGCCTGTAGTCCCAGCTACTCGGTGAGGCTGAGGCAGGAGAATCACTTGAACCTAGGAGGTGGAGGTTGCAGTGAGCCAAGGTCGTGCCACTGCACTCAAGCCTGGGTGGCAGAGGGAGTCCATCTCAAAAAATAATAATAATAAAATTAAAAGCATTTCTAAGATTGCACCAGAGGTTCCCACTAGGATCTGAAATTGAAACCTGTGGGCCAGGTCTTGATTGCCAGTGCTAAAGAAAGGCAACTGAATTAAGAATTCTGAAAACCATTTTCAAATCACTTTGAAATACCTTCTTCTCCCATAAATACATTTTCTTAAAATGATATATGCAAAAATAATTTAAGTTTTCAAATATAACAAATTTAATGTAACTACTATTTATGTTTCTTATGGTTAAAAGTAAAATCAATTTTACATTTCTTAGATGACACAAGGCAGAAAAACATCAACTGCAGAGAAGTTAAAGAGTCTTCCATAGCTAAGGAAAATTGACCTGGAATTGAAATGTCATCAGGTTGCCATAAATAATCTACAAATAGCAAAAAGAATGCATGCACTGGTAATATATTTCTAGGTAAGAGACCCCCACACAAATGACGATGACTTTAAAAACAAAATAGAACCCTGAAACCTGTCTGAAGTTAATTAGATTTTTATTTTTAGGTTTTTTTTTTGTTGTTTGTTTTTTTTTTAAACTAATTCTAAGCAGGAGAATGGTTTTTAACCCAAATATGCCAGAACAAAACTTACACTATGTATCAAACACAAAAATGTTTGGTTAAAGTCCTCTAGATGACCTACACTGGGAGACTTACTTGACACTTTGAATTTTATTCTAACACTTCACTTTCTTCCACCACACTTATCTCCTATGGTGATTTTCTTCTTCCTTGTTTTAATCTAAATATCTTCACTATTTTTTATCCAAGTGCCTGCCTGGGCACTTTATGAGTCACGCTTGATTAGGCTATAGTCAGATGTGCCTAGGATGAGCCTAAAAATAAGCCCAAAAGCTTAGAGGGCTGGGCAGAGTAACAAGGTGGTAATTTCCCTATTGTGATGGAAAAGACGGCCAGAGTGGTGGCTCAGGCCTGTAATCCCAGCACTTTGGGAGGCTGAGGCGGGCAGATCATGAGGTCAGGAGATCGAGACCATCCTGGTTAACACAGTGAAATCCCGTCTGTACTAAAAATACAAAAAATTAGCCGGGCGTGGTGGCAGGTGCCTGTAGTCCCAGCTACTCGGGAGGCTGAGGCAGAAGAATGGCGTGAACCTGGGAGGTGGAGCTTGCAGTGAGCCAAGGTCGCGCCACTGCACTCCAGCCTGGGCGACAGAGCAAGACTTCGTCCAAAAAAAAAAAAAAAAAAAGACGAGTGTCCAGGTGATTAGGATGAGCAGCAAGCTAAACAGTTCATTCTAGTCAGGCAGAGATCCAGTTTGGGATCTCTTTGACATGGGGTGTTATAACGAATGAATCAGAAAAAGTTTGAGCAGACTGGAAGATTTGTGAGTCATCTAAACACACACCATTAAACCCATGGTGAAGAGATGTCACCCAGGGACCTCCCCAAAGGAGAATAGGGAAATCAGCGGCCCATGGGCTGAAATCTCAGGGAACCTTCACAGCCTGGCTTTTGACAGTTCCTTTTTCATTGTGAGAAGAGTTAGGAAAGAAACATAAACAGATCATCACTCTTGCCCATAACTGACACTGTTGAGTATTTCTAGGAGTTGGTCTAAACTCATTCTCTGGGCAAGCTAATCCTCAAGTACCTGTTCCCGACAGCACATGCCTGTCTACTACATACATATTCTTCCACAAGTTTTCCTTATAATTCCACACATTTCAAAAGATATCTATACTCAAACAAAGCATGTTTTACTTGCTGAATTACGTTCCCTTGGCCAGATCACATCCTATTTTCTGTTAGAATTGGTTTAAAGATGAAAGATAAGCTCATTGCTTTGGCAGGCAACAGAAATGGCAAACTCATTGGGTCGGGGCAAATTCTATCTGAAAACTGAACGCCATTTTCCCCACTTCCACCCCAGAAATGTAAGTAGTTCAGTCCAAAATAGTTTAGGCAATGATAGCAACCAAAATAATACCAGAGTTCCCCACCCGCATCATGCAAAGGAGTGGGGAGGAGGAGGGAGAACATATTCAAATATAAAGAGTCCTTGTATTTACTCTGAGACATTTAACTACTCAGAATTTATACGGACCTCAGAAAGTTTCCACAATGCCTCTTCTTTCTGAATCTATCATTCTCAAGCTGGACTACAAAACACAATCACAGGAGACACTTTAAAATATGCAGATACCCACACACTCCCTCCCCTAAACCAATTAAATCAGAATAATCCTGAACATTGGTCTCAGGCATCTAGAGCCCTAAAAGCTCCCCCCAAGTGATTCTAAGGCACAGTCAGGCTTGAGATCCACTATGGATATAGAAGGGGTGAACTTATAACAATTAAGTGTTAAAAACTGACAGTATTTGTGACTGACGAGCTCAGAGGATTAAAGTGGAGGGTTTAAAATGGTCACTGAATCAGACCAGTTAGGCTTATTCTCTTTTATGGCAAGACTGTACCTCTACAGACAGGCATCTCACCAGTTTATGTCACACATTTGAATGGATCTGTGTATTAAAAAAAAAAAAAATGGTGTTGGAGGAAAGTCTCAATATACGCAATGTGAAACTGTCCTTACATTCACAAAGCAGTAAGGAAGAGATGTGGTTTGTTCATCGTGCCCCTTCCTATGTTCACCATCACATTTGATAAACATGTTTTGCAACTCAGCTGACTAATATTAAGAATGCATTCTGTGGCTACAAGAGAAAGTCAAAATTTCTCTTGTGACCACTAGGCTCCAACCAGAAGTATGCCATGATTATTATTAAATAGATGGAACATGTTTGGCAATAAATGATGTGTTTGTAGAAAAAAAACAACAAACATTTCCCATGGCCAAAAGTTAATGACATTGGTTATCATCTTTAACATACCAATGAGCAGGGGAGATGAGGGGGACTATATCCTCTATGAGGCTGCCCAATTATTTCACAGTAGCTTCAAACATCATTCCACAATGGTGCTCAACATCATGTGCATAATGGGTACTAATTTAGGGATAGCTTTCTCTCATAATTCATCGGTATATTTTCCCTATATTAGTAGTTGGCCCTTCTATGTAGAAATAAGTGGGGATTTATATATCCATGGACCCTGGATAGGTTTCAAGTGAAATCATAAGGAAGTTGTTTGTTTTTTATATTATTTTGTTTTGATTCCTCCTCATTAGCAATTAATTTGCATCTTACCTTCCTTTTGTGAAGAGGAGGTTCTAAGGAACAAAGCTACTGAACAACCTGAGAATTTAGCTACTCAAATCACCCAAAATGCACATCCTCAGCTCTGCAAGCTGAGTACAGAGAGACCCAAATCTTATCGGGTGGGGAAAAAAGAGCTTAACTACCTTAGAAATTGCAGGCTTCCCAGAGCTCAGCTCAAACATTTAAAAAGTAAATACTTCACAACTACAAAGAAATCAAAACACTTCTTTCAAGTGGAAAAAGATCAAGGAAATAAAAAAATGCTGTTTGTGATAAACATGATATAGTTTACTATCTAGAATTGTTCTAGACAAAAAGATCCTTCTCTCGGGTACTAATACATGGAGTTTCTAATCTCTCACCCCTGTAAGTTCTCATTTCATTTTAATAAAGAAAAACAAGCTGTGAAGGCCAATTTTCAGAGCAAGACAGTGTAAACTGCACATCTTGATCAAAGAAATACTAATTTTAAGTATTAAAAACCCCTAAAAATCAGTGATAACCAACTATTTGATGACACATCTATTTTATGTTTGGTTCCCTTTCACAATGTGACCTAATGTTCTGTGAATTTTAATAGTATGTCACTGAGATAACTGGAGAGTTCATTAAATTAAATGGAAATAATAATCTCAATGAATCCTAAAAAAGGTTTCCTCACGTAAAAATGGTACATATAAAAAAGATATGAGAAAAAAATTATTTAATCTATTTCAACTTCTTTCTTTACTGAGAGGTTTCAAATGATTAGTTTTATATTTTGACATCTAAGTTGAGAGATATTTTATTTTAAAAATTGGGTAATATTTTTTTTTCATTTCAATAAAGAAGCAAACTCCTGTTAAATATACTTTACTTGCACATGCAATTTTCGTTTATAATCAGTTGCTTTTTAATTCAATATCTTTACTTATTAGCAATTTTACTACAAAATATAGAATCCTTTATATCTTTCTATACTTTAAAATTGTATAGAATTTCTATCTTTAAATTGGTACAGTAAGCATTTACATCTTTGGTATAATTTTTTAAAATATGGAGCCCTCCAGTGGCCAAATATAAATACCATGAAAAATCAAGATATTCTACTGATTGCCATGGGTACCACCTCCTTATGAACTCGTTTTAATCCTATGTTTAAAGAAGATAATTGCTTCAGTTAATTTCATTCATAAATAACCAGATGTAATCAGACTCTAGATATTATAAAATGATGGACATTTTCCAGTGTTATAGTTCCCTTATTATTCATTGCTATACTGAGAAAAAAACTCATTGAAAACATAATCAGTATCAAAATGGCATTCTAAGAAAAAAGGAAGCAACTTTTTCAGATACTGAAGAAAAATTCATTCAGAGAAAAACATTAAATAAAAAAGTTCATGCTTTTGGTGGGCGCAGTGGCTCACACCTGTAATTCCAGCACTTTGGAAGGCCGAGGTGGGCGGATCACGAGGTTAGGAGACCGAGAGCATCCTGGTTAATACGGTGAAACCCGTCTCTACTAAAAATACAAAAAATTAGCCAGGCGTGGCGGCAGAGGCCTGTAGTCCCAGCCACTCAGGAGGCTGAGTCAGAATGGCATGAACCTGGGAGGCGGAGCTTGCAGTGAGCCGAGATCGCGCCACTGCACTCCAGCCTGGGCGACAGAGCAAGGAAAAAAAAAAAAAAAAAAGAAACTTCATGCTTTCTTTCTTACAACACATAAACATAACTATTTTACATTCTTGTTACATATTATTTTTAAATAATCAGTGCCCTCTATAAAGAAACCATACCTATATCACTATCAATAGTGAGATATGGTCAATCTAGAAAAGAAAAAAAAAATTGAACCTAGTTAAACTTAGAGAAAGTAAAAGATATTCAATCATAAAAAAATGCATGTATAACACTTGAAATGCATTATTCTTCTTCAATGATTACGTGCTAGGTGGTAATCAAATTAAAGAGTTCACTGTGGGTCAAAATTGTGGCTTCCAGCATTTATCAATATTCCTGCCTCAAAACTTAATTGCTATTACCACTTGATACCTAAATAACAACCAATCAAGCTTCTAAACAAACTAACAATTACAATAATGATCTCAAGATTTAATCTCTTTGGCCAGAGATCAGTGTTCATCTCTTCTTCATAGACACACATAAGCCTCTGCATTTGGGAAACAGTCAGAAATTGATTTCTTCTGCTCAGTACCATCAATAGGAAACACACTAAATCAAACAGGTGTTTCAATGAGCACCTACTAGGTTCTAGAAGCCTTCACTGGAATAATCTCATTTAATTGCTACAGTAATCTGGTAAGATAAGGTGGTAGCTAGTAAACCCAATCAGTGATTTTCACTTCCTGGTAGTACTTCCTTCCACAACGAATAGGGCTGACCCATGTAAGCAGTAAAATACTGAAGAAATGATATTTAGAATTCTGAGGCTAGATCATTCAAGACATTGTGGCTTCTATCTCAGTCTCTCTTCTACTACTTGCTCTGGGAAATACCAGCTGCAATGTCATGAGAACATTTAAAAGTCCTATGGAAGGCCAGGTGCGGTGGCTCACACCTTTAATCCCAGCACTGAGAGGCCAAGATGGGCGGATAACTTGAGGTCAGGAGTTGGAGACCAGCCTGGCAAACATGATGAAACCTCATCTCTACTAAAAATACAAAAATAAGCCGGCCATGGTGGCGGGTGCCTGTAATCCCAGTTACTGGGTAGGCTGAGGCAGGAGAATCACTTGAACCCAGGAGGTGGAGATTGCAGTGAGCTGAGAACATACTATTGCACTATAGCCTGGGCAACAGGGTAAGACTCCATCTCAAACAAAGAAACAAACGAAAGTCCTATGGAAAGGTCCTCATGGTGAGGAACCTCATAAGCCCTCCTGCAAGCCAGGCACAACCTTGCCAGGCATGTGAGTGAACCACCTTGAAGTGATCCTCCCAGTCCTAGTCAAGGCTTCCCATGAATACAGCCTAAGCCACCATCTTGACTGTACTTCATGAGATATCCTGAGCCAGAATCACACAGCTAAGTGACTCCTAAATTCCTGACCCACAGAAACTGTGAGATAATGAATGTTCATTGTTTTAAGTTTCACATAATTTGTTACGCTTCAATAGATAACTAATACAGATTGATACTACAACTGTTTTTATTTTACAGAAAAGCCCAGGAAGGTATCAGATATGCTAGGAAGAGGAATATCTTTTTGTTGAACTATTCTTCCTCTTTTTGTCACTAATTATTTGGTCATTTCACCAAAACATTTAACCTATAATATCCTAGATTTTCCAATCGCCCATATAGAACATGTTTCTTCTAGCTTTGCTTGTTAAATAATGTTCCTAAACTTTTTAAAAAACTTTAAAATTGTTGACAGAAAATATATTATTGATTGTATAATTTGGAGCCTATTTTACCAATGATCATGTCTCAGCTTGTGTGCCAAGCTTGTAATATGTCCAGAACTTATTTGTAAGTAAGTGAAAATCCCCTTTTTTCATAACCTGTCTTTGTAACTCAAGAAGTAAGGTATATACATTATATGTATGAAAACATCACTATGTGCCCCATGAAAAGATACGATTATTATTTGTCCATTTAAAAAATTTCACATGTAACAAACCTGCACACATACCCCTTGAATCTAAAATAAATGTTAAAATTACATATAAAATAAAAACTGAGAGAAATAAAAGACAACAATTCTAGAGCTACAGGGGACCTAGATGAAGACCCTATATGGTGAAGTTTTTATATACAGACTGTAAGCATTTATGGCCAAAAGGCCAAAACAAATTTAAGAATTTTAACAAAGAGAAAGAAACTACAAAACAAAACCAGAGTTTCTGGACATGCAAAAAAATAACTGATGTTAAAAACTCAATGGATGAATCGAAAATTAGATTATACAGGCCAGGCACGGTGGCTCCCATCTGTAATCACAGCACTTTGGGAGGCCAAGGCAGGTGGATCACTTGAGGTCAGGAGTTCGAGACTAGTTTGGCCAACATGGCGAAATTCCGTCTCTACTATTAATAAAAATACAAAAATTAGCTGGGTGTGATGGTGCATGCCTGTAAAATGCCAGCTACTCAGGTAGCTGAGGCAAGAGAATCACTACTACGTGTGTGGTGGAGGTTGCAGTGAGCTGAGACTGTGCCACTGCACTCTGGGCTGGGAGACAGAGCGAGACTCTGTCTCAAAAAATAATAATAAAATTAGATTATCCACAGCTGAGGAGAAAATTAGTGAACTAGAAGCAAATTGGAATAAAACAATCAAAATGAATCGTGTAGAGATAAAAGTATAGAAATTACAGAATAGAGGGTAAGAGATACAGGAGATACGGTAAGGTCTAACTCTTAAGTCTCAGAAAAAGAACAAGAAGCAAATGAGGCAGAAAGAAGAAATTCCGAAGTTGTCCAGCAATTCTCTTTGAAATTATTTAAAATCAGTTAGCTTTAGCAGTACCTTCTCCAACAATCAATGCTAGAAGAAAATAAAATAATAGAATTATCAGTCATGGCCCAAGAATTTTATAACCAGCCTAATTACCATTTGCCTAAATTCAGGAGCAAGCTATGAATGTTATTCTCCTATGTAAACTACTTTTTATTTTTTCTTTTTTGATATGGAGTCTCGCTCTGTTGCTCAGGCTGGAGTGCAATGGCACGATCTCGGCTCACTGCAACCTCCGCCTCCCGGGTTCAAGCGATTCTTGTGTCTCAGCCTCTCAAGTAGTTGGGATTACAGGCACCCATTGTGCCCAGCTAATTTTTGTATTTTTAGTAGAGACGGTGTTTCACCATGTTGACCAGGCTAGTCTCAAACTCCTGACCCTAGGTGATCCACCTGACTCAGCCTCCCAAAGTGCTGGGATTACAGGTCTAAGCCACTGCGCCTGACCAACTATTTTTAATTAAAAGAAATTAGTCCTGTATTTTATAATAATTCTATTAATATGTTATACATTTTTAGTGATAAAAATTGTTCTATTTTTATTATGCCCTGCTGAATTTTTAAAAAACTTTTCAAATACTGTATATTTTTTGCTTTTAAGCTTGTAAATATGATGTTTATTAGTCTATAGAATCCAAAGCAAAAAGGATTCTAAAAAAATAAAAAAAAATTTTTTTTTAACACACAAAAAACAAGGCTAATGAGCTTAGAGCAAAGACAGTGTGATATAATTTATCTAAATGCCTTGTTTTATGTAATGGATAAAAAGCACTTACTATATGCCAGAGGTATTCTAAATGCTTTACATTAACCACTTAGTCCTCATTAACAACCCCTTAGGTAGGCTCTATTATCCCCATTTTACAGAGGTACAGAGGTAAGGAAGGGTTGAGAAGCTTTTTCAAAGTTACACAGATAGCAGAGACATGATTGAACCCTGGCAGCCTGGCTTCCGAGCAGACTCAACCATGAGCCTAGATTGATGCTCATCATCTGTAATCTCTTTCATAAAGTGCGATGGGTATTCAGAAGATAAGGTGCTTTGGAATTTTGCTACATTTGAGCTTTAAAGGCCAATTTTAACACTTGTTAAATACTACACAGTATTACTACACAGTATTACTACTCTACATCTGCTTTTCTCGTCCGTAAAATAGAGGGTAAAATAGGTTACATTTTTATATTTATGAATACTAAGTGAAAACATGAATTTTAAATCACCCTGTACAGTATCCAACCCATAATCAGTATTTCTTTATGTTTTATCTTTTTCCCAAAGGCAGGTTTATATTAAAACCAATGAAACTTTTACGTTTCAGGGGCCTTCACTTTCATAACCCCTTCTAAGTAGTGTACTTAATTTCATATTCATAAATTTCTATTCCTTCTCTTAAAGAGGGTCTCCAAATTAACCTGGATCTACTCCTGCCCTTCCTGTTAACGATTTCCATACTAAAGCAACCCCACTGGATCCCAGGTTCTGAGAAAGGAGTAAGCACACTCACTTCGTCTGTCCCACAAAAAGCAGCTATAAAACCTGGACGAGATGCATGTGGCAGCTAAAAGTAGACGGAAATAGAGGAAGAATAACAAAATTTGAAGTACCATTTTCTCTGTTCTCTCACATGCTGGGCCTCAAATATTTCTGTGGAGGTAGGAAGAAGGCACAAAAAACCGGGGCCCACAGAAACGGAGCAAAAATTCTGAAAGTGGGAAACCTTTATCCCTGACTGACGGAATACTGGTCTCAGGAGGGTAAGGCTAACCCCTGTTTTTATCTTCTTTATCATCCCACTGCTTGTCCCCAGGTAGGGGCACAATCATGGAAACTGCACAGCAGATCACAGTAATTAAAGACCCCAGCTTCCTAGCCAGAGAACCAAAAACACAGCACTGCATCGATGGCAGAGAGGGAGGAGTTCAGGGCAGTGATTCCTTCAAGTTATTTATGAACTTTTCATCTCATCCCAAGCTACACAAGCATGGATCTGATCCTAAACAGCACAGACAGGCACTGAGTACTGAACTACTGAACAGAGCACTGCCAAATTCCCAAACTGGCCACTGGGTGGCAAATAAGTGGGACAAATTCAAATTAACACTGAAAAGACTTCGAAAACTGAACTGACATAGGAACCACAAGTCACAGATGGCTGGATCAATCTTGAATCCTGAAATTAAATGAGTCGACTGCCTACTGAAACGAAAATCTCAATGTTTTCTACAGGATGTGTAAAAAAGACCCAGAGTATCATAACAATCAAAATGTCCAGAATAAAATTCAAAATCAGTCAACACGTGAATAAATTTAAAAATCTCAATTTGCACAGAAAAAAACACTCAGGCAATAGGTATCAACTCTAAAATGACACAGATGGTGAAATAGCCTGATAAAGACATTAAAGAGGCTTTGCAAAAATTCTCTAACAAGAAAAGGTAAATGCTCTTGAAAAGGATAGAAAGATAAAGGGCTTACAGGTGGGGTACAAAATGATATAGCTGCTCTGAAAAAATGTGGATATTTCTTGCATAAACATGCATGTAAAGGATAACCATGCAATTCCACTCCTAGGTATTAACCCTGGAGAAATCAAAAGTTATGCTAACATAAAAATGGGTACATGAATGTTTACACTGTATTTATTCACAATTACTATAAAGTAGAAACAACCCAAGGGGTAAATAAACTGCCTATATATAGTTAGATATAATGAGCTACTGATAAGCACAAAAAGGAAATGAATTGTTGATATAAAGCAACAATGTGGATGAATCTCAAGCATTATGCTAAGTGAAATAAGCCAATCTCTAAAGGTTATATACCACATGACCCCATTTATATGGCATGCCCCTAAAAGACAAAACTACAGTAATGAAGAAGAGAACAGGGGTTGCCAGGGGTTAGGGTTGGGAGGAAAGTATGACTACAAATGAATAACGTAAGAGAATTTTTTCAGGTGACGAAACTTTTCTAAATTTTAACAAAGAACTATAAATGAAACCTATACATGTTTTAAACTTCATAGAATGATACACACAAAAAGTCAGTATTACTGCTGGTAATTGAAAAATTAAAGTTTTTTTAGGTCCCAAGTTTTATAAAAGCAAACCTAGAAAAACAAATTACTGGTGTATCTATGAATAAGAGTATTTAAAGGGGATGGGCTGTATCAGTTCATTGATTGAAATAAATTTGGCCCATTGCACTGAAGGCCAGTAAGATCAACTGAACTGCATCAGTGCTGAAAATGACTTACAAAGGTATAATCCTACCCAATGTGCTTCCTGCTTTAACTGTATATACAAAACCAAGACCAAAATAGCACATGGAAAGAAAATCAAAGAACATTGTGTCACTGCCTGTCACCAGGCAGCAACTCAGGTCTTCAAGCTGAACGATATCTAAATTACCTGAGATGAGAATCTGTCTTCGAAAGACCCATTCCAATGTTAATAATTCTACCTAGGGTTCTAAGCTATATTCTTTATAATGTAATCTATGCAGCATTTTTATTTTCTCTACTGCATTAAAAAGCAGGTGAATAAATTCCACTTCCAGCAAAATGAAACATGTGCATATCCATACAGTAGAATTTTAAATACTGGACATTTTATATAAAACAATCATTAAGAAGACTGTGAAAGGTAGAAAAAGGGCAGAGCAGCTAGGGACTTTGGGGACCCAAGAAACAACACAGTGGCAAGTTTCCTGGATTTTCCTTTCACTTCGTATTATCTGCAACTTCGAACTGGAGAAGCTGGCAATCCAGAAATGCCAACAGGGCACAGACAAAAAAGACAGCTCCCCTCAAAAGCCAGTTCTCTCTAGCCAAAGGAGCAGGAAAGGAGCAGCATAGCAAGACAGAAAACTTTGATAACTGCTCTACACAAGCCAATCATCACAGAAAAAAAAAAAACTGTGGCCCCTCACCAACCAATGCCGGCTATGGTTGAGGACTAAACCTAGACATCTACCCTGGCCAGGTTATAAAGATGAGCCACAACCCTAATACTGAGGGGGTGGTAGAGAAGCAAAAGTAGTGACCTCCGATTTTCTTTCCCTAACACACACACACACACACACACCACACACACACACACACACACATACTCTACAGAAATTAATCATGTGGTGACACAGAATTTTCAACTCCCTATGCTATGTCTCTCTCCTCTCCCTGTTTGCGTGGCATCAGGACGGGCCTAGTGAAGTAGTAGGATTTTGACCACTGCCCAGTAGTAATGAGGCCACCTCCCCCTGTCCCACCTCTACATCCACAGTATCAGTAAAGACCATGTATAGAACAGTAATGAGTCATTCCTATCCCTTCCAGTTAGGGTGATATCAGCAGAAGCCTACTGGTGAAAGGTAGACTGTGCCCCTGCCCAACAGGAATGAAAAACTCCTTTTTCCCTTCAGGTACCAATGGAGGACAGGTGGAACTCGGACTTCTCATCTTGCAATAATAAGATAGTGCCATCCTCTTCTTGCTGCTAAAGCAGTGTCAGAAGGCACCACTAAAACAAGAGGTTTAAGTAAAATCCATAGTCTCACAACATAATACTCAGAAAATCTAGGTTTCAATGGAAAGTCACTTCTCATACCAAAGCCAAGAACATCAACTTGAATGAGGAAATACAATCAACAGACAACAAAACAAAGATCAAAGTGTTGTTAGATTATCTGACAAAGATTTTATAGCAGCCATCATAAAAATGCTTTAATAAGTAACTGTGCCTGAAACAAATGAAAACATAAAATGTCTCACCAAAGAAACGGAAGATATATTAGTAGAACCAAATGGAAATTTTGGAACTAAAAGCCTCAATAACCAAAACAAAAAATTTAATGAATGGGCTCAACAGTAGAATGGAGGGGACAGAGGGAAAAAGATCAGTAAAGGAGAAAATAAAACAAAATAAATTACCCAGTCTGAGCCAAAGAAAGAAAATATATTGAAAAAAATAAACAGAGCCTCAGGGACCTATGAAACAGTAACAAAAGAACTAAAATCCATGTTACTGTAATTCAGAAAGGAGAAAAAGAGGGCAGAGCTGAAAAAGTACTCAAATAATGGCTGAAAACTTCCTAATTGTGGCAAAGAAACATATATAATAAGACACAACATTGTCAAACTTCTGGAAATTAATCATCTCCCCTCCTCAAATCTTGAAAACAATAAGAGAAAAAGGACACCTTACTTATATGGGAATAACATTCAAATGACATATTCGTCATTAGAAACCACAGAGGTCAGAAGGAATGACACATTCTGCAGTGCTAAAAGAAAAGGACTGTCGATCCAGGATCCTATACCCAGTGAAAATACCCTTCAGCAATGGAAAGGTAATAAAGACACTCTCCAATAAAGAAAAACATGGAGATTTTTCGCCAAAAGACCACCCTAAAAGAGCAGGTAAAAATATTCAACAAACAGAAAAGAAAAACCGAAAGAACCTGATATCCATCAGAAAGGACAAAAAAAAAAAAAAAAAAAAAGGTAAACAAAAATATGGGTAAACACAATAGGTTTTCTTTCTCTTGAATTTTACAGTTATGTTTGATGATTGAACAAATTAGAATACTGTCTGTTGTGGATCTAAATGTGTTAAAGAAAGCTTTTAAGATGATTATATTACAAATGGAGGAAGTAAAGAGACATAAAGGGGTATGGGGTTATGCAATAATTAAAAGTCAGATTGGCAGTGGTTAAAAAACATGATCTAACTATATGCTATCTACAAGAAACTCACTTCAAATATAATGACACAGGTAGGTTGAAAGTAAAAGAAGAAAAATGGTATATCATGCAAATATCAATCAAAATAAAGTAGGAGTGCTATATTAATCTGAAAAAGTAGACTTCAGAGCAAAAAACAATGATCACAGACAGACAGAAACACTATGTCATGATAAAAGTGGCATATCGTCAAGAAAATATACCAATCCTAAATGTGTATGCATAGATGGAACTACAAAATATATAAAGCAAAACTAACAGAACTGAAAGGAGAAACAGACAAATCCACAATTACAGTAAGAAACACTGACACCTTTCTCTCAGCAACTGATAGAACAATTAGAAAATCAGAAAGGTTATATAAGAACTCAACATCATCAACCTATAAGATCTAACTAACATTTATATGACATCTGACCCAGCAGCAGAATACACATTCTTTTTCAGGTGCCCAGGAAACACAAACCAAGACAGACTACATGTTGGGCTATAAAACATATTCTTCAACAAATTTTAAAAGAACTGAAATCATACAGAGTGGCTCCCCTAGTCACAAGGGCATAAAATTAGAAACTATTAATAGTAACAGAAAGAAAACAGGAAAATACCCCAACACGTGGAAACTAAACAACATACTTACAGATAATCCATGGGTCAAAAGTTTCAAGGGGGAGAAAATAACACTGAAACAAACGAACATGAAAATACAGCATATCAACATTAGTAGAACAGGAAACGCAATGCTCAAACGGGAACCTGTAGCACTAAATACTTTTTTTGAAACAGGACATCATGCATATCAATAATTTAAATTCCCACCTCAGGTACCTGGAAAAAAGTCAAAATAAACCTAACATAAGCAGAAATTAAGAAAAGAATCAACAGCAGAAATCAGTAAAATTGAAAACAGAAAAACAATTTTGGTATTACTTTCAAACCAAAATCAGACAAAGATGGTGCCAAAAAAGAAGACACATACTAATATTCCTCATGAATGCAGATACAAAAATCCCTAACAAAACATATGCAAAAGGAATTCAGAAATATCTAAAAGAAATTGTACAACATAAATAGGGATTTATTTCAGGAATACAAGAATGAGTCCATATTCAAAAATCAAGGAATGTACTCTACCATATTAACAGGATAAAGAAGAAAAATCATATAATCATATTGATGTATAGAAATATTAGATATAATTTAACACCAATTCATGATAAAAAGAAAACTTAAATGAAGTTAGGAATCAAAGGAAACTTTAACTTGGAAAAAGAGCATCTAAAAATAATCTACAGCTAACATTATAAGAGAAAAATACTGAATATATTTTTCCTAAAATCAGGAACAAGAAGGGCCAGTCTCATTACTCTCATTCACATAGTGCCGGAAGTGCAAGCCAGTGCAATAAGTCAAGGAAAATAAAAGGCATACAGACCTGAAAGAAGAAACAAAACTGTCCCTATTTACAGATGACAGTAATCTATATAGAAAATCCCAAGAAATCTACAAAAACTTCTTTTAAAATGAGTGACTTTAGCAAAGTCAAAAGATAACAGTTAAATATTGTATTTAATCAATTGTACTTTAATATATGAGCAATGAACATGTGGACATCAAAATTAAAATATTTTATCATGTAGACACTAAAATGAAGATCATAATAGCTAAAATAAAAAATAGTTAAATGTGAATCCAACAAAACATGTCCAGGATATATATGCTATAAACTGTAAAATGCTGATGGAAAAAAAAATCAAGGAAGATCGAAATAACTGAAGAGACATACAGTGTTCATGAATTAGAAAACTAAACATAGTGAAGACAGCAATTCTCTCCAAATTGATTATAAAGATTTGACACATCCTATAATCTTGTAGACACAGCAACATAGACGAGATTCTACATTCTACATGGAAATGCAAAGGAACTAGACTAGCTAAAACAATTTGAAAAAAAAATGAATAAAGTGTGAGGAGTCAGTCTACTGATTTCAATACTTAAATAGCTATGGTAATCAAGAATGTGTAGTATCGATGGACAATCAGACACATAAACTAATAGAACAGCATAGAGAACCCAGAAAGAAACTCACCAAATATGCCTGTCTTCTTTTTAACCCAGGTGCAAGAGAATTCAACGAAGGAAGGATAGCCTTTTCACACAAATTGTGCTACAGCGAGTGGACTTACACAGGCACAAAAAGAATTTTAACCTGAGACCAACTCATACAAAAATTAACTTGAAATGGGTCATGGACTTAAATGTAAGATGCAAAACTATAAAATTTTAAGAAAAATAAACGCAAGAAAATCTTAGAATCTAGAGCTAGTTAAATTTAAGTTTTGGACTTGACACCAGAAGCATGATCCATAAAAGGTAAAATTAGTAATTTGGACTTCGAAATTTGAAACTTTTGCTTTTCCAAATACCCTAAGAAGATGATGAAAAGACCAGCTACAGATGAGGAAGATACACACAACCCACATATATAACAAGGTGCTAGTATCGATAATATATAAAGAACACTCAAAATTCAACAGTAAGAAAAATTCCAGTTAGAAAAGGGAGAAAATACATGAACAATTTACCAAAAGAGATAAAGATGGCAAATAAACATGAAAAGATGTTCAATATTATTAGCCATCACAAAAATGCAAATTCAAACCACAGTGAGATGGCCATATAACTACTGAAACAGCTTAAGTTGTTTAAACACACACACACACACACACAATGACAGCACCAAATGCTATTGAGGATACAGAGAAACTTGATCATTCATATACTGCTGGTGGGAATGAAAACACAGCCATTCTGAAAAACCATTTGGAAGTTTCTTTTAAAACAAAAACAAAAACTGAATATGCACCTATCATAAAAATCTGGGTAAAGGGCACGTGGGATCTCTCTGTATTCCAGACTGAGTAACCTTTTTCCAAAATGTCCAAAATGCTTTAGATCAGAAGTGTTTCAGATTTTGAGTATTTTCATTTTAGAATATTTACATTATACAATTTGAGCATACCAAATTCAAAAATCCAGAATCTGAAATGCTCCAGTGAGCATTTCTTTTGAGAATTATGTTGGCACTAAAAAACTTTTGAATTTCAGAGCATTTTGCACTTCAAATTTTCAGATCTGGGATGCTCAACCTGTATTTCTGATAACGACATGTGAATCCATATCTCAAAATAAAAAGTTTAGTTAAAAAATTTTTTTAAACAATAACAACAACAACAACAAAAAACAAAAGCAGGTGAGTAGCGTGTGCTTCTCCTACTGTTCTCATTCCACGAGTGGGGCCTGTCTCCTCTGAAGGGCCTCAGGCCAGGGTTACCAAGTAGAGCTTTTACTAGCTCTACATTCCTCCTAATCTGGTCTTATTCATTCTGAAGGCTTCAATTAACATATGGCAATGATTGCCAAATTTGTATTTTAAGCCCATACCACTCTTCTGAAGTCCATGCATATTTTACTTTTAAATGAATATCTCAATCTAGGTATCTCAGAGGCATTTCAAGCTCAACCACTGAAACATAGTATTTTCCCCTACAGCTCCCAAATCTGCTTCCCTTGGATCTTTCTGTTTCAGTAGTTGTCACTTGCTATGGTCTGAATGTGTTCCTTCAAAATTGCCAGGTTGATAATTGATAATTGCCTAGCCCCCAAGGTTATGGTTTTTGGAGTTGAACCTTTGAGGTGGTGATTAGATCATGATGGTAGAGTACTCATGAATGGGATTAGGGCCCTTAAAAAAGAGGTCCCAGAGAGCGGCCTTGCTCTTTCTACAATATAAGGACTCATCAAAAAAATTCCATCTATGAACCAGGAAATGAGCCCTCACCAGACATCTTATATGCCTGGATCCTGGACTTCTGAGCCTCCGGAAGTATGAGAAATTAATTTCTGTTGTTTATAAGTTACCCAGTGTATGGTATTTTGTTCTAACAGCCTGAACAGACTTAAGACGTCAGTATACAATCCAATGCACCCAGATGCTCAAGCTGTTGTCTGGTTTACTCGTTCTTACTCTCATATATACTAGATTATAAAACACCATTAACTCAAGTTCTTAAATACATGATCAATGAGTCCACTTCTTCCCATCTTTAACACAGCTAGCTCGTTGAAACACCAATATATCAGTCTCCTAGTTGATTTCTGTAGCTCTATTTGTCCCCTTCTCGAAAGCATTCCCGCTATACCAAAGAGACTGATCTTTACAAAATGCAAATCCAAACACCTCACTCCTTAGCTTAAAACTTTTCACTGCTACTACTGTGCTTATAGTAATCCTTATCAAAGCACACAAAATCCCACATAGTCCGGTTTCCACCCACATCATGCCACTCTTCACGCTCATTTCTAAACTCCAGCCGTAGTAAGATTTTTCTAGTTTCTCCAAGGTATTCTGGTATTCTCCCTGCAGGGCCTTTGCACTTTCCTCCTACCGCTCCCAGACCAATCTACCTAGTACACAGTCAGTCTGCCAGATATGGGGCTTTCACATCCACAGATTTAACCAACCGTAGCCTGAAAAAATTAAAAATAAATAAAAGGTAACAATAAAAAATACAAATAAAAAATACAGTATAACAATGATTTACATGGCATTTACAATGTATTAAGTAATAGAAGTAATCTAGAATGATTTCAAGAATATGGGAGGACATGAGTAGGTTATATGAAAATACTACACCATTTAATATCAGCGGCCTGAGGATCCTCAGATTTTGCTATCCACAGGGGTCCTAGAACCAATCCTTCACAAAGAATAAGGAAGAACTATATTTTATTTATATATATAAGTAACATGTATATTTAGGTTAACTTGGGCCTAATTGGATAGTCACTTGACATCCTTTTTTTTTGGGGGGGGGAGCTTTCTACATATGAAGTACAATAATAATAATTCTAGTAACAGCCTTTGTCATTCACAGTTAAGCTATAACTGTTACTTCTTATGAATACTGGTTGCTAAAGTATTCATATATATACACAATTTTTAGAGGTTTTTAAGTTCACTGTTTAAAAAATAACACATGGGCAGGGCGCGGTGGCTCACGTCTATAATCCCAGCACTTTGGGAGGCCGAGGCAGGTGGATCATGATGTCAAGAGATCAAGACCATCCTGGCCAAAAGGGTGAAACCCCATCTCTACTAAAAACACAAAAATTACCTGGGCGTGGTGCTGTGTTACTCGGGAGGCTGAGGCAAGAGAATCGCCTGAACCCAGGAGGCGAAGGTTGCAGTGAGCTGAGACTGAGTCACTGTACTCCAGCCTGTCCAGAGAGAAAGACTCCATCTCAAAAAAACAAAACAAAACAAAAAAAGGCTGGGCACAGTGGTTCATGCCTGTAATCCCAGCACTTTCGGAGGCCAAGGCGGGTGGATCCTGAGGTCAGGAGATCGAGACCATTCTGGCTAACACGGTGAAACCCCGTCTCTACTAAAAATACAAAAAATTAGTCAGGCATGGTGGCAGACGCCTGTAGTCCTAGTTACTAGGGAGGCTGAGGCAAGACAGTGGCATGAACCGGGGAGGTGGAGCTTGCAGTGAGCCGAGATCGCGCCACTGCACTCCAGCCTGGGCGACAGAGCCACACCCGTCTCAAAAAAAAAACAAAAAACAAAAAACAAAAACAAAAACATGGTATGTATGTTGACCCTGAACTTCAGCTATACAGTATTCTTTCTAAAGTTTATTGAGCTCCACTCAGTCTCTTAACAGTAATAATAAAAACAATTAACAAAGAAAAAAATAGGAAAATGACTGTTGCAATGTGCCATGTACAAAATAATTTGTTGGAAGCTATAGAAGATATGTCTATAAGCAATCTCTGAATAATAATTTTCAGAGGTTAGGGTTTTAAATCTCTACATTTTAAAATTCTACAACAAAAAGCATGTGTATTGAATCTCTGTTTCCCAATGTGATGGGTTTTTCCCTGATATCTTATTTCTGTTATCAAATTAATATGAATACTTCATAAGTACCACTCAAGAATTAACTAATTCTACTAGTAATTATATTTTATCTATTTGTCACACATTACAGTTTTCAACTGTACAATTCTATATAGTTCACACATATATACATGGTTCATCATGGTTGTATATATATTCAAATTTTATTTCCTGTTAAAAACATCTGATTAAAAGCATCATTATGAGACATGAGAATAATAAAACGATAACAGGAATGTATTTTAGGATACGAGATAAAAGAAATAGCCATCCATTTCTGACCTACCCTGGGCCAGAGGCGAGCCCAGTGCCCTAAAGAGTAACACCCAGGCTTGGCAACATTCACCACAAGCTGACTAAAGAGTGCTTGAGGCCTTCAGTGCACATCAGCGGTACCCTGGCACTACTCCCCGTGGGCCTGTGGTGGTGGTTGTGGACACAGAGAGACTCCTCTGCCTGGGGAGAGGGGAGGGAAGAGTGAGAAGGACTTTGTCTTGTGGTTTCAGTAACAGCTTAGCTGCAGTAGAACAGAGTACCAGGTATACCTCTCAGGTTTCTGACTCCAGGCTCTGGTTCCCAGACAGCATCTCTGGATCCACCCAGGGCCTGGGGAATTTGCCACCCTGAACAGAAGGACACAAGACTGCCTGCCTTGACCATCTGCTGATTGTGGAGCCCTAAGGCCTTGAGTGAACATAGGCAGTAGACAAGCAGTGGTTACAGCAGGCCTCGGCAAGACCCAGTGCTGTGCTGGCTTCAGGTCTGACCTAGAACAATTAAGGTGGTGCTGGCCACAGGGGTGCTTGTGTCACCCATCCCCCAGCTCTAGAGAGCTCAGCATAGACAAAGAGATTCCGCTTGTTTGGGGGAAAGTAAGGAAAGAGAACAACAGTCTCTGCCTGCTAACCCAGAGAATTCTTTTGGATCTTATCCAAGATCACCAAGGTAGTACCTCTACAAATCTGCAAGAACCACAGCATTGCTGAGCTTGAGGTGCCCCCTAATACAGACACAACTACTGTGACAAAAAATGGATCACAATACCCATGACCCTTCTAATACCTGGAAAGCCTTCTTAATAAGGACAGGTACAAACAAACCTGGACTGCAAAGGCTACAGTAAATACCCAACTTTTCAATGCCCAAACACCAACGAACATTCACAAACATCAAGACCATCCAAGAAAACATGATGTCACCAAACAAACTAAGGCACCAGGGGTCAAGCACAGAGAGACAGGGCTATGTGACCACAGAGTTATGTGACCTTTCAGACAGAGAATTCAAAATATGTTTTGAGGAAACTCAAAGAAATTCAAAATAACAGAGAAGAAATTCAGAATCGTATCAGATAAATGTAATAAAGAGACTGAAATAATTTTAAAAAATCAAGCAAAAATCTGGAATTGAAAAATGCAACTCACCAACTAAAGAATGTATCAGAGTCTCTAAATAGTAGAATTGATCAAGCAGAAGAATTAGTGAGAATGAAGACAAGCTCTCTGAAAATACATGATCGGAGGAGAGAGAAAGAAAAAAAGAATAAAGCATGCCGACAAGATCTGGAAAACTTCAAAGAGGAAAATCTAGGAGTTACTGCACTTAAAGAGGAGGTAGAAAGAGAGGGGTAGAAAGCTTATTCCAGGGGTTTATTACAGAGAACTTCCTAACCTAGAGAAAGATATCAAAATCCAAGTATAAGAAGGTTATATAACACCAAGCAGATTTAACCCAAAGAAGACTACCTCAAGGCATTTAATATTCAAACTCTCAAAGGTTAAGGGTAAAGAAAGGATCCTAAAAACATCAAGAGGAAAGAAACAAATAACATACAACGGAGCTCCAATATGTCTGGCAGCAGACTTTTCAGTGGCAACCTCACAGGCCAGGAGATAGTGGCGTGACATATTTAAAATGCTTAAGACAAAAAACTTTCACACTAGAATAGTATATCTGGTGAAAATAATCCTTCAATCATAAAGGAGAAATAAAGACTCCCCCAAACAAACAAAAGCTGAGAAATTTCAACACCAAATCTGTCCTACAAGAAATGCTAAAGGAAGTTCTTCAATCTGAAAGAAAAAGATTATGAGCAAGAAGAAATCATCTGAAGGAATAAAACTCATGGCTGATAGTAAGAGTACAAAGAAAAACACAGAATATTATAATACTGTAATTGTGGTATGTAAAGACAACAATCTTAAGTAGAAAGACGAAAATATGAAGTAATAAAAAATACAACAACTTTTCAAGACACGCACCGTATAATAAGATATAAATACAAAAAACAAAATGTTAAAAAGCAGGGAGATGAAATTAAAATATACAGTTTTTAATAGTTCTCATTTTGCTTGTTTGTTAAGGCAAACAGTGTGAACTTGTTATCAGTTTAAAATAATAGGTTCTAAGATATTATTTGCAAGTCTCATGGTAACCTCAAACCTAAAAACATACACCAGATAAACAAAAAATAAAAAGCAATAAATTCAAACATACCACCAGCGAAAATCACCTTCACTAAAAGGAAGACGAAAAGTAAGAAAAAAAAGAAAAGAGGACCACAAAACCACAAAACAAATAACAAAATGGCAGGAGTAAGTCTTAACTTATCAATAATAATGTATGATGTAAATGGACTAAACTCTCCCATCAGAAGACATAGTGACTAAATGCTTAAAAAAAAAAAAAAAACCAATGATCTGTGGCCTATACGAAACATACTTCACATATAAAGACACACAAATACTTAAAATAAAGGGAGGGGGAAAAGACAATCCATGGAAGTAGAAACCAAACAAAAGGAGCAGGAGTGCCTATACCTATGTCAGACAAAATAGGTTTCAAGACCAAAACTAGAAGAGAAAAAGAAGATCACTATATAATGATAAAATAGTTAATTCAACAGGAGAATCTAATAATTGTAAATACATATGTACCCAACACTGGAATACCCAGATACATAAATATTATTAGAGCTAAAGAGAAAGAGAGAGAGAAGAAAGAAAGGGAGAGAGAGAGAGAGACAGAGAGAAAGAGAGACCGACCAATACGATAAGAGCTGGAGACTTCAACACCCCAATTTCAGCATTGGACAGATCATCCAGAGAGAAAATTAACAAAGAAACATTGGATTTAATCTGTGCTACAGATCAAATGGACCTAATGGATATACACAGAACACTTCATCCAATAGCTGCAAAATACACATTCTTCTCCTTAGCACATGGATCATTCTAAAAAATAAACCATATCTTAGGCCAAAAAACAAATCTTAAAACTTTCAAAATAATAGTAAGCATTTTCTCTGACCACAAAATGGAATAAAACTAGAAATCAATAATAAAAGAAACTTAAACACAGGAAATTAAACAATGTCTTCTTGAATGATGAGTAGGTCAAGGAAGAAATTAAGAAGGAAATTGAAAAATTTCTTGAAACAAATGATAATGGAAACATAAACCTATGGGATGCAGGCAAAAGCAGTACTAAGAGGGAATTTTATAGCTATAAGTGTCTACAATCAAAAGAAGAACAAGTTCAAATAAACTACATGTTGATGCATCTTAAAGAACCAGAAAAGCAAGGGCAAACCAAACCTAAAGTGGAAGGAAAGAAATAAAGATCAGAGTAGAAATAAATGAAATTGAAATAAAGAAAACAATACAAAATATCAATAAATGAAAAGCTGGTTTTTTTGAAGATAAATAAATTGACAAACCTTTAGCCAGGCTAACAAAAAAAGAGAATAATCAAATAAATAAAATAAGAGATGAAAAGGACATTACAACCAACACCACAGAAATTCAAAGAATCACTAGAGGCTACTATGACCAACTACCTACCAATAAATTGGAAAATTAGAAGAGATGGATAATTTCCTAGACACATAGACTCATACAACTTATCCATATTGAATGATAAAGAAATCCCAAACTTGAAAAGACTAATAACAAGTAATGAGATCAAAGCCATAATACATTCTTCTAGCAAAGAAAAGCCTGGAACCTGATGGTTTCACAGATGAATTCTACCAAATATACTAATACGAATGCCACTGAAACTATTCCGGAAAATAGAGGAGATGGGAATACTTCCAAACTCATTCTTCAAGGCCAGTATTACCCTGATACCAAAACCAAATAAAGACACATCAAAAAAAGAAAAGTATAGGCCAATATCCCTGAGGAACACTGATGCAAAAGTCCTCAACAAAATACTAACAAATTGAATTCAACAACACATTAAGAAAATCATTCATCATAATCAAGCGGGATTTACCCCAGGGATGCAAGGATGGCTCAACATATGCAAATCAATCAATGTGATACATCATATCAACAGGATGAAAAAAACTAAAAGCCTTTCCTCTCAGATCTGGAACAAGACAAAGATGCCTACTTTCACCACTGTTAAGAGTATTAGAAGTCCTAACCAGAGCAATCAGACAAGAAAAGGCAATAAAGGGCACCCAAATTGGAAAGGAAGAAGTCAAATTATCCTTGTTTGCAGATGATATGATCTTATATTAGGAAAATCCTAAAGATTCACCCAAAAACTATTAAAACTGATAAACAGATTCAGTAAATTTGCAGGATACAAGATCGGCATACTAAAATCAGCAGCATTTCTATATGCCAACAATGGCATTTCTATATGTGAACAATCTGAAAAAGAAGTCAAAAAAGTAATCCAATTTATAGTAGCCAAAAATAAAATTAAATACATAGAATTAACCGAAGAAGTGAAAGATCTCTACAATGAAAACTATTTAACATTGGTAAAAGAAATCAAAAAGGACACAAGAAAATGAAAAGATACTCCATGTTCAAAGATTGTAAGAATTAATATTATTAAAATGTCCATACTACCCAAGCAATCTACAGATTCAATATAATCCCTCTCAAAACAGCAATGACATTCTTTATAGAAATAGAAAAAAAATTCTAAAATTTATATAGAACCACAAAAGACCCAGACTAGCCCCAAACTCATCCTGAGCAAAGAAGAACAAAACTGGAGGAATCACCTTAACTGACTTCAAATTACACTACAGAGCTACAGTAACCAAACAGCACAGAACTGGCACAACAGACACATAGACATAGAACAGGATAGAGAACCCAGAAACAAATCCATACATCTACGGTGAACTCATTTTTGACAAAGATGTCAAGAACATACACTGGGGAAAGGACAGTCTCTTCAATAAACGGTCCTGGGAAAATGATATCCATATGCAGAAGAATGAAACTAGACTCATATATCTCACCATATACAAAAATAAAATCAAAATGGATAAATGTATTAAAGACTTAAATCGAAGATCTCAAACTATGAAACTACTAAAAGAAAAAAATTGGAGAAACTTACCAGGACTTTGGAGTGGGCAAAGATTTCTTGAGTAATACCCCATAAGCGCAGGCAACCAAAGAGAAAACGGACATATAGGATCACATCGAGTCAAAAAGTTCCTTGCACAACAAAGGAAACAATCAGCAAAGTGAAAAGATAACCCACAAAATGAGAGAAAATGTTTGCAAACTGTCCATCTGACAAGGGATTTATAACCAGAATATATAAGGAGCTCAAATAACTCTAAAGAAAGACTAATTTTAAAATGGCCAAAAGATCTGACTAGACATCTCTCAAAAGAAGACATACAAACAGCAACAGGTACATAAAAAGGTACATAACATCACTCATCATCAGAGAAATGGAAATAAAAACTACAATGAGGTATCATCTCACCCCTGTTAAAATGGCTTTTATCCAAAAGACAGGCAACAGCAAATGCTGGCAAGGATACGGAGAAAAGGAAACCCTTGTACGTCGCAGGTGGGAATGTAAATTAGTACAACCACTATGGAGAACGGTTGGGAGGTTCCTCAGAAAACTAAAAATAGAGCTACCACATGATCTAGCAACCCCACTGCAGATATATACTACCTAAAAGAAAGCAAATCAATATATCAAATAGATACCTGCACTCCCGTGTTTATTGCAGCACTACTTGCAACAGCCAAGGTTTGGAAGCAACCTAAGTGTCTATCAGCAGATGAATGAACAAAGAAAATGTGGTACACATACACAATGGAATACTATTCAATCTTAAAAAAGAATAAGATCTTGGCCGGGCCCAGTGGCTCACACCTGTAATTCCAGCACTTTGGGAAGCTGAGGTGGGTGGATCACCTGAGGTCAGGAGTTTGAGACCAGCCTGGCCAACACGGTGAAACCCTGTCTCTATCAAAAATATAAAAATTAGCTAGGCATGGTGGTGGGCACCTGTAATCCCAGCTACTCAGGAGGCTGAGGCAGAATTGCTTGAACCCAGGAGACAGAGGTTGTAGTGAGCCAACACAGTGCCGCTGCACTCCAGCCTGGGCAACAGAGTGAGACTCCATCTCAAAAAAAAAAAAGAATAAGATCTTGTTATTTGCAACAACATGGATGAAACTGGAGGTCATTATGTTAATAAGCCAGGCACAGAAAGACAAACATCATATGTTTTCACTAATCTGGGGAAGCTAAAAATTAAGACAACTGAACCATTGGAAATAGAGTAAGTAGAATGATGGTTACCAGAGAGTTGAGGGGGAAGTGGGGATGGTTAATGGGTACAAAAATGTAGTTATAAGGAATAAGATCTAGTAGTTGATAGCACAACATGGTGACTACAGTCAATAATAATTTAATCATACATTTAAAGATAACTAAAGAGTATAATCAGATCGTCTGTAACACAAGGGATAAAGACTTGAGGTGATGGATACCCCATTTACCCTGATGTGATTATTATACACTGTGTGCCTATATCAAAATATCCCATATACTCCATAAATGTATGTATCTATAAGGTACCCACAAAAATTCAAAATAAAACATTTTTAAAAAGAGAGAAATAGCCATGTAAAAATATAACCAATATTAATTGAGTAATATAAAATATCCTACAAAATAGGAAACAGACACTTGGAAATACTGGGGTAGAGAAAGCAAGGGATGTTTCAAAAGTGTAGCATCACATGGTATTATGATGATATTATGCCAGCCTCAGGTTAATAAAACCAGGGGCTTCCAAACTATGAAGGAACACAATCAACCTGTATTAACCAAAAGGCTGAAGGAATAGCCCAGTCTGGTTGACTAATTTTACTTCTGAAGCCTTTTTGTTTCAAACATCTGCTATTGCAAACCATTTTAAAATATATTAAAGTATACTTCCTTGCTTTAGTAAGTACAATATAGTGAACATAATTAAATCTCCCACCGTCGACCATGGGTCTCACCATATATTAGGATAAGCATTGCTGTGAACATTATTTCTCACAGGACCCAAACAAAGATGTGAACATTTGGGTTATATATGTATACAAACTGACCCTAGGCTATTAATTCTTTGGAAACTCCTCTTTTTTCAACCACAACTATTTAAAATCAATTTTTAAAGGGAAGAAAAAGAGCTTATTTTCCTATAAGTCAAGGGCAGGAAAAATAAACCTGGTTATCTGCACTTTTACTATATCATTGGAGATTTTCGAAATTAATAGGTATTCTTGAAAAATCTGTTCCATTTTCAACAGTTAAGGCAATGAGTATCCAAGAGCAAAGGCTGGGGACAAGAAAGGTAAAATCCAATTCCCATGTGAACAAGAAAATAGTACTGAAGAAAGCTGCTCAGTATCCAGGTAATTACTAAGCATGTCTTATGTACTAAGAACCCTGGCTAAGCACTATGGCTACAGCAAGCCTTCACTTCCTGTGCTTCCATTTCTTCATCTGCAAAATGAGGAGATGGGACATATATGCCTCTCCCTTTATATACAAAAGTTCTCATACTGTGATTTATTAAGAGCAAAATGATATTACTGAACCATCAACTGTGTGTTTGGGTGGTGAGAGGGTGGTAGGAGGAGGAAGGGCTATCTAACTCTCCAAGGAAAGTAAAAATTTGGATGCCCTAATTCCTAAGAAAACTATTCTCTGCAGTTAACTTAGGAATGTTGGCTAGTTATTTTACTCCTCTTTTTATTGCTTTGGGCAGAACACTGAGTGACTAACAAATCCATGACTGAGCTATATGTTAAAATGCTGTGCGGTTTAATATTAAATGCCCCCCCTCCCAAAAAAAAAGAAAGTGAAGAATCCATGGAAGCTTCTGTTTCCTTTTAGTTTTCTTTGAAGTCTTATCCTAAATGACAAATTGCATCAGCTATTGCAGTTTGATACAAAGAGTACTGAAGTGGGGACCAGTAGAGTTAGATTTGGGTTCTAGGCTTGATGGTAGTGAACTATACACAAATCACCTGCTTATTCACAAAATATTGCCTTATGTTGTTAATCAAGAATGTTATGACAGATACAACACATTTCCTTTTAAAATAAAGGTGGCATGCCAATAGTTCAGGAGAATGCAATGGTTATAATGTATTTTGATTGTGAAAAGGCATCTCACCAAGTACTGAATACAAACATTAAAACAAGCTATGTAGTCAAGTAAATTCTTAACTCTAAACAGCGAGTTTTGAGTAATGAATCAAAAGGCACACTGGAAAGATGAACTGAAATAAGAATATATTTAACTGTGGATCCAAATGAAGGGCCTGGATCATTCTTTAAAATTGTTGCTATATACATGTAATACATTTCTGGCATTCAGTTTCGATGTATTATTTCCCTGTGTGGAATAACTGATCCACTGCTTTTTCCTCTTATGTTTCAAAAGGAAAAATGTAAATCCTGGCAATAAAGTGGGGGGAGGGGGAGGGGAGCCATGTAAGTATGGGGAAGGAGAGGCCTGATTTAAGCCGTTTATGTACTTGAAAAGGAACTAAGGGCTTGAGCTGACTTTGAGCTCCACATGAGTCAACAGTGTGACATGACTGCCAAAAAAACTAATGTAATCTTAGCCACCAATAACAGAAGTGGCATGTACAGAACCATGGAGTTACAGCTTTACTGTACCCTCTGCATCCTCTGCTGGGCCCCAGACATCTAGAATGATAGGCTCAGTCCTGAAAGTACCCTATTTAAGAGTGATAGTGACAAACCAGCAATTCCAGGAAGGGGAGTGACCAGAATAGGGAAGAACCTAGAAAACAAGTCCCGAAGACTGCAGGAAGTAGGACTATTTAGGCTGGGAAAGCTAAGTCTTGATGGAGAGATTATATTAAATATGTGATGAGCTGCTCAGTGACAGAAGAGTTCCGACCTAAGAGGACACAAACCAAAGCAGATACAAACAGTACCCAACACAGAACAGGCTGCGACAGCACTAGGTATGTTCAGGCAATGCAACTGTCAAGTCTGACTACACATTAGAAACACCTGGGAATAGTTTTAAAACTATCAATGCCCAGGCCCCATCCCCAAGCAATTAAATTAAGATCTCTCGGGAAAGGCCTGGGCAATGGGAGGAATTAAAAACTTCCCTGGGGATTCTAATATGCAGCTACATTTGAGAATGACCAAGGTAAAGACAGGCAATCCTTGGAGATAATATGGGTTCAGTTCCAGACCACCATAATAAAGCGAGTATCACAATAAGGCAAGTCACACCAACTTTTTGGTTTCCCAGTGCATACAAAAATTAGATTTACACGATACTGTACTATATTAAGTACGCAAATAATATTATTACAAAAAAAAAAAAAGAAGTATGTACTAAATTTTAAAATATCTTATATTTTAAAAATACTAGTGATCATCTGAGCTTTCAGCAAGTCATACTCTTTGCTGCTGAGGGGTCTTGCCTCCATGTTGATGGCTGCTGACAGATCAAGGTGGTGGTTGCCGAATGTCAGGGTGGCTGTGGCAATTTCTTAAAATAAGATGACAAGGAGGCCAGGTGCGGTGGTTCACACCTGTAATCCCAGCACCTTGGAAGGCCGAGGTGGGTGGATCACGAGGTCAGGAGATCAAGACCATCCTGGCCAACATGGTGAAACCCTATCTCTACTAAAATTACAAAAATTAGCCAGGCATGGTGGTATGCACCTGTAATCCTAGCTACTCAGGAGGCTGAGGCAGGACAATCACCTGAACCTGGGATGTGGAGGTTGCACTGAGCTGAGATCCCACCACTGCACTCCGGCCTGGGTGACAGAGCGAGACTCCATCTCAAAAAAATAAATAAATAAAAAATAAGGTAACAAGGAAATTTAATGCATTGACTCTTCCTTTCACAAAAGATAGATCTGTATGTACCAGGAGATGTGGTTTGATAGCATTTTACACACTGTTTTCAAAACTGGAATCAGGCTGGGCACGGTGGCTCATGCCTATAATCCCAGCACTTTAGGAGGCTGAGGCGGGCGGATCACAATGTCAAGAGATCGAGACCATCCTGGCTAACAGGGTGAAACCCCGTCTCTACTAAAAATACAAAAAAATTAGCCGGGTGTGGTGGCGGGCACCTGTAGTCCTAGCTACTCGGGAGGCTGAGGCAGGAGAATGGCATGAACCTGGGAGGCAGAGATTGCAGTGAGCCGAGATCTCGCCACTGCACTCCAGCCTGGGCGATAGAGCAAGACTCCATTTCAAAAAACAAAAACAAGAAAACTGCAATCAATCCTCTTAAACCCCACCACTGCTTTATCAACGAAGTTTACATAAAGGTCTAAATCTTTTGTTGTCATTTCAACAATGTTCACAGCATCTTTATTAGAAGTAGATTCCATCTCAAAAACCAGTTTATTTGTTCATCCACAAGAAGCAACTCCTCCTCATCTGTTCAAGTATCCATTGTAACACTAGAGCAATTCAGTCATATATTCAGGCTCCACTTCTAATTTCAGTTTTCCTGCTATTTCTACCACTTCTACAGTTATCCTTTCCACTGATAGCTTGAATCCCTCAATGTCATCCATGAGAGGTAGAATCAACTTCTTCCAAACTCCTGTTAATGTTGATATTTTCACCTCCTCCCAATGAATCACCAATATGTATTTTTTGAGACAAGGTCTCACTATGTTGCCCAGGCTGATGGTCTCAAACTCCTGGGCTCAAGTGATCCTCCTGCCTTGGCCTCCCAAGTGCTGAGATTATAGGTGTGAGCCACCATGTCTGGCCAAATCACCAATATTCTTAATGGCATTGAGAATGGTGAATCTTTCCAGAAGGTCTTCAATGACTATGCCCAGATCCATCAGAGCAATCACTATAATCACTATTTATGGCAGCTGTAGCCTTCTGAAATGTATTTCTTAAATAATAAGACTTCGAAGTCAAAATTACTACATGATCCATGGGCTACAGAATGAATGCTGTGTTAGCAAGCATGAAAACAACATTAATCTCCTTGTACACCTCCATCAGAGCTCTTGTGTGACTAGGTACATAGTCAATGAGCAGTAACATTTTGAAAGGAATCATTTTTTCTGAGCAGTAGGTCTCAACAGTGGGCTTAAAATATTCAGTAAACCCTGCTGTGAACATACGTGCTGTCATCCAAGCTTGGCTGTTGCACTGATAAAGCTCAATCAAAACAGATTTAGCAGAATCCTTAAGGGTCCTGGTATTTTTGGAATGGTAAATGAGCAATGGCTTTATCTTATAAAATCACCAGCTGCATTAGCTGAGAGTCAGCCTGTCCTTTGAAGCTCTTTGAAGCTAAGCATTGACTTCTCTCTAGCTATGAAAATCCTATATAGCATCTTCCTCCAACCGAAGGCTATTTTGTCCACATTGAAAATATGTTGTTTAGTGTAGCTGCTTTCATCAATAGTCTTAGCTCCATCTTCTGGATAACTTGCTGTAGCTTCTCCATCAGCACTTGCTGCTTCCCCTTGTACTTTTATGTTATAGAGACAGTTTCTTTCCTTAAACCTCATGAACCAACCTCTGTCAGCTTCAAACTTTTCTTCTGCAGCTTTTTCATCTCTCTCAGGCTTCAGAGGATTGAAGAGAATTAGGGCCTTGCTCCGGATTAGTCTTTGGCTTAAGGGAGTGTTGTGGCTGGTTTGATCTATCCAGACCAAACTTTCTCCGTATCAACAATAAGACTGTTGCTTTCTTATCATTGTGTGTTCACTGGAGTAGTACTTTTAAGTTTCTTCAAGAACTTTTCCTTCGCATTCACAACTTGGCTAGCTGCTAGTGTAAGAGGCCTACCTTTTCGCCTCTCTCACCTTTCAACATGCCTTCCTCAATAAGCTTAATCATTTCTAGCTTTTCATTTAAAGTGGGAAACATGAGACCCTTTCACTTCAAAACTTAAAGGCCACTACAGGGTAATTGATTGGCCTAATTTCAATATTGTTGTGTCTGAGACAATTGGGAGGCCTGAGGGAGAAAAATGGGAACGGCCAGTGAATGGAGCAATCAGAACACACAACTTTTACCAATTCAGTTTGCAGTTTTGTATGGGTGCAGTTCGTGGTGCCCCAAAACAATTACAATAGTAACAACAAAGATCACTCGTCACAGATCACCATAGCAGATATGGTAATAATGAAAATATCTGAAACGTTACAAGAATGACCAAAATTTAACACAGAAACAGGAAGCGAGGGCATATCGCTGGGAAAACGGTGCTGATAGACTTGACACAGGGTTGCCACAGATCTTCAATTTGTAAAAAAAAATACAGTATCTGTGATGTGCAATAAAGTGAAGCACAGTAAAGCGAGGTACACATGGACAGTCAGGATGGTCACTTGTCTCTCTGTGGGGTAGAGGTGAGTCCTCCTCAGAGGCCTGTATTAGGTTTACTTCCCAGATTTCTTCTTCTCTAGAACTTCTAATATTTTTAACTTGTTAAGCCCAACATTATCCTCTATGATCATGAAGATTAACTCCTTTTTATAAATACTTGAAAAGACACGAAATTTAAATGGTGCACTCTCAAGAATTTATAATAGCTTGGGTTATAACAGCCAGCGTATTCTATTCATGAATAAAAGGTTTCAAAGATTTAAGCACTACTGTCTTTGTGGAAAAGAACAGTGCCAGCACCTTTGTATGTAAATTAATTTAAACAATTTAATTTTCCAAGTTTTGTAAAATAAATTTAAAACATACTAACATTCAAATGTTCTCCAGTATCTTCCATGATAAAACAATTGAAATCAAGTAGAAATTACTTTGTAGTTTGAATGGTCTCTACTACCAGTAGCACATCTAATGTACATGATAAAATGTTATATATTTTTCTACTTTAAACATTTCTAAAACTTTCTATAACAGAACAATCTGGCTTTTTAGTAACGAATATACAGTTCTCCATGCTTCCTTAGGTGTTGGTTAGATTCTTGTTCTTAATACTTTTCTCTGACTACTGAAAAAAAACATTTATAAAGATTTCTTAATTTCCTTTGAAAATATACATGTGTGTGTGTTCAAAAGGCTTCTGGCCTTAATATAGGTCAGGCATCAATGGTTATAGGCTATGCTTCTAAATTTTAGTGGCCCCTCCAGATTTTTCCACTTAGATGTAACACACACCCTCTAAAAACTTTAAAACTTTCACTTTAGATTACAATAAATCATCACCCACTTCCTTTTACTTTTGCCATCTGTCAGTGCAAAAAGCTCCTAATGAATCTGAAGCTTCTTCTAGGCTACTCGGAGTCTCTCTCATTAATCTTTGTCATGTGGTTCATAAATAATGAGAGATATATTAAAAATCATCATCTTGTTTACAGACAACCGCCACCAAAAGAGCCTGGAATAACACCGTGGATTTGACTAGATGTTTTCAGCCTGAACGAGCATTTCAGGAGTCCTGATGTGGGAACGAAGCATATATTTAACCTTTTTTACCATTAAGCTGGTTAACTGTGCTATGTTTCAAATAAGGATTACCCTTTCCATATCAAAACACTAGCTAGAATTACGACCTTACAGCCATCTAAGCAGTTGCTGGACGGGCAGTTTGCTCCACAGCCAACAGTCACCTTTCCATTTTCAAGCACATACCTCTCACAGAAATGTTTTCAGTGCGGCAGTCTACAGAGCTGGTTATAACACCGGCACGATGTGACAACAAAATTCAAGATGATTTTGCTCTTTCAGCCTGCCCCCCTCTGTTTTTTTTAAATTCCTTCCTCCTCCTTCATCCCCCAAAGGAAACCAAACCAACAATACTTCCACAAAACCAGCCTCAGAGTTACGAATATAATTCTTTCAGTGAAAGCAGACCAGCTTTATAGGGGAACAGCTTTCATGAGAAGCAGGAAGCTGATCTGAGCAGCAGAGAGCAGGGATGGGGCGGAGCAGAAAGGAACTGAGCTGGGGGAGAGAGCGAAGCACAGACAGTCCTGGCTGCTTCTAGTTACTTATTGACAGTTTCATCTAATAGCACAGATTTATAAACAGGGTGAGCATCCATCCTGCCATACCTTTCCTTCCTTTTACGAATCTCTGTCAATCTGGTAAACTACTACACAGGGGAAAGTAAGGCCTTACAGCCCCGCCAGAGCCCAGTTGCAGGGAAATGATGTAAGCTTCCCACCTCCCACCAGCCCCCGCTCTGCCAATCCACCTCTACTCTGACCTGTTAATATCCCCTTCCTCCCCCAGGGCCACTGCCTGGGGCCAGAGGGCCCCAGGCTTGCCTAGCTGTGTCCTGTTGTGGGGCAGAAAGTATCTGCCAGGGGGTAAGCAGTATTTTTGTTTTGAGAAAGTCTTCAATGAGAAAGTAAATGATTTTCTATTTAAAAAATAATGCTGAATCACCAAAAGCTAATCAGCCCTCAAGAGAAATAGTATTAAATAGGATTGAGGTGAGGAATGCAATTTAGCAAAAGGCAGCAGAAGGTGTGATGTAACAAAGGTTATAATACTGGGAGTTAAGGGACATAGGTTCTACTTTTTCCCTACCACCTATGTGACTTCAGACAATTGGCGTAACCTCTCTAGTTTCATTTTCTGTAAAACTAAAGAATTAATATAAATTATATCTGCAGTCTCTTGTACTATTGTAATTTTACAAACTGACACTCAAAATAAATAAGCCAGGAGGCAGAAAGTAATCTTACTGTGGTCAATTGTTTGTTGTTTACTCAAAATTGCAAGCAGTTCCCTATATTAAGCTATTTTAGATATGCTTTGCCAAAGTACTAGTCAATGCGAGTAAGACTAGCGCAAGCTATAAAAGGGGCTAAGTTACAGGTAGTTCAAGTGTTAATCCTGATCTGGAAAACTTACAGAGAATTAGGATTGCAAAGACTCATGCTCAGGAAAAGACAATTTATAAACAGATGCATAGACACAATCAGGACCAAAGATCTAAGACATTACCCTAGACAGCATAAACAATTTACCTTGGCCAGCAGTGTTCTAAGTTTAAGGGACATATACACACACACAGCCTAGAAATTCTTATTAACAAATTAAGATGCCAAAATACAGCAATGAGTATCACAAAAGTCTTCAAACTCGGATAAGTGAACTTCTGGAAGCATATGATTTTCCAAAGGATACGCAGGCACACAGGTAGTAAATCAATTTCCATGTCAGCTTTTCCAAGTACCCTCTCCTAAAACTGAGCTGTCTGAGAATGCTCCAGGGGAACAGATTCCCCTATCTTACCTTCCCTTTCCCAAACCCCTCAGTCTCCCATTTTACAAAATCAAGGCACACAGCTCACCCATCATCAGCCTCTCACTCTGGGGCATTGTTTGGGGTAGCGGACCCAAAAAAAAAAAAAAAAGAATACCTCTGGCCAGGACACAAGGGGACAATAAGAAATACTGTTGGTGAAAAAGTGAATGGCCCTAATCAATCACTCTTCTTTTGCAACTCAGGTGGCTTTGCCAGTCTTTGTTTAGAATAAAACTGGAGAAGGGACCTAATTGAGTTGTCAGCTGATAAATCACTAAATCATTAAAAATAATTTTAAATGATAAATCATTGAAAGAAATGAGTAACACTGCTATATAAGTACTCTCATTCTCTTCAACTTACGTAAACAAAATTTCAGAGTGTATATAGTAAAAAAGAATGAAAAATATGCTGAACTCTTTCCCCAATAATATTCATATATTAATTATGAATTAATTAGAAGAAAAACACCAATGATGCATAAAGACATAAATTTCTAGGAAAATTGTATTTTTATCTCTAATATTTTTCAAAGATTTGCAATTTACATGTGTATTTTGACCTACTGTGTTCTAATCATCACTCTAATGATACTTTAAAAAAAAAAAATCACCAGGAGCCGTATGGTCACAGAAAATTAACTTTTTTATCCAGAAATATGATAGGGTAATCAATAATAGATTTTTAAACATAACTATACATAAAGATAAAATGTGGAAAGAGTTTCAATTAACACAAAAATTTCACATAAAGAGTAGCTCATAAGTGGATAACAGAAAGTATTATAAAGTTATAGGCTTTGCTTAAGAAAAATATATTTAAGAATACAGCAATTTTACTCAGAAATGCCAATATTTACAATACAATGGCAATTACACCATTAGCAAATGATTTAGACTTACGATGAAAAACTTCAAATGTCAATAAAGTAATCCATAGTTTTCAAAATTCTTTTACTGGAGTAAAAGTGTTTAAAGGCCACTGTACTGGTTTACTTTTCATCTATTCCACAACACAAAACACCTTTCAAGTGTCACTACAGAGTGAAAAAACTAACAAACAAACCAAAGAAAACAGCAATTTAGACCCTCAGGAAATGAGCCACTTTGATCAACTAAGTGTTCCAGATATTTGTGGTTATACTCGTTGAGTACCAAACAGTTTTGTTTTCTAATTTTAAACTAATCTAGATGAAAATGTTGTCAAAATGGGGAACTCTTTCCCAAGACGGACCACATTAACACGATTTAACCTTTATTAGTGTTTCCCAGGCAATGACCAGTAACATTAATCCCACTGAGCACTCACACATAATGCCCCCAAGACCCAGGAGGCTGCTCTGGTCTGGTTCTCTGCATCTCTGCCAGGAAATTGCAAGGTGTGGAATCTTATGAGCTGGGTTCAATTCCTGGCTTAGCTTATCTCACATAAGCTGCTAGCCCCTGAGAGAGGCACTGAAATTCTCTGGGTCCCAACTTTCTTCCCCATAAAAAGTTGTTAATACCATTACTTTCTTAAACTATCTCACAAAACTGACATGAGTGCAAAGATGTGAATACACTTTTTAGTTAAAGATTCCATATCAAGAAAACTTACTATGTTATGGATATTTTCCCCCTTTTGGTAAGGCTCCTCCTATCACTTCTCAACACTGAATGACTGCATGAAGTCCCTACCCCGGTTCCTGCCCCCAACCTCTGCATTCTAACTGCAGTAGGCATGGAAATCAGCCAAAAAAATTAATTAGATCTGTTTAATTCTAATAAAAATAGATTGAGTAAGAGATGAGTGTGCTGTCTATAAAATACAGCTGACTCTTAAACAACATAGGTTTAAACTATGTGATTCCACTTATGCACAGATTCTTTTCAAAAAAATATATTGGAAAACTATTTGGAGATTTGCGACAATTTGTGAAAACTCACAGACGAACTGCAAAGCCTAGAAATATCAAAAAAATTACGACAAAATTAGGTATGTCACGAGTGCACAAAACATATGTAGATACTAGTCTAATTATATGTTAACCAACTATTTATGTTGCTGGTAAGGCTTCCAGTCAACAGTAGGCTATTTAAGTTTTGGCGGAATCAAAAGTTCCACACAGATTTTTGTGCAGGGGTCAGCATGTTAAACCCCGTGTTGTTCAAAAGTAAGCTTTACATGAAATTTGTGAAATTTATTTTTAGAGATCATATGCATTTTGGACCACTGATAGTGACTGCTGAGTAAGGTATAGAACAATTTAACTATACGTGTTCCATACAAAACTTCAGTCTGCTCTGACATAACAAAAGAGTCACAGAAAGGAGAGGCCTAATATATTTTTAATCTGTGATCCTCATTCATTTTAGCGTCAAATCCATCTCCCTCTCAACCACTCACACAAGTCCGTACTGCTATACTTTTATTAGTTATTTCCGCACTAAATGTTTTTGCTTATTAATGTGTTTGACAGTCTGAAGCTTCAGTTTCCAAGTTCTTGGTTCACCCTGTCTGAAACCTCAGGTTCATTCCCAGAAGCATGAAATAAACCTTTCACTTTCAAGAAGTAGCAAATAAAATTCAAGTAACATCAGAGGGGAGGTATTCTGTTTTTTAAAATGCCCATATGGTAAGCTAGGCCCCTTATTCTCTTCCATAAATTATTATAAGGTTACTATTATTATATTCTCACTCGATCCTCTCTGCAACTCTGCCATTATTCCCAGGTTAATGATTTGAATCTGAACCTCGTATGTATTTAAGTGACTTGCTCAAGGTCACAAAGGCAGCAGATGAAAGCCAAAACTAGAACTCAAGCCTCCAGATGGATGGTCCAGCCCAGTTCCCTAGTAAACATGCTTGCCCCACTGAAACAGTTCTGTTAGGATAAACACAGACTCTGCCGCAAGGAATGGCAGCAGCATTCCTGCTCTGTTCTATGATTCCCGTGGGGCATCGAGTTTTAAAGAGCAAACATTCTGGAGTGACACGGATGTGGGTTTGAATACAGACAACGTAACTGTGAGCAAATTATTTAACTTTTCTAAGTCTCAATTTCCTCATCTGTAAAAGGTAATAACAGCAACTTTGAGGGATCAAAAAAGACAGTATCCTTAGTACATGCCAGTTAGCAACTTGAGTTTACCAAATAATAATTTTTTTTTCTTCAGGCAGGGGACAGTGGCAAAAATTTAAAAATAAGAACATAACATTTTAAAGCTATTATTATATGACATGTGTTAATTCATTTAAATCTCCCAACAGTCCTATGATGTGGTAAATACTATTCTTTTCATTCCTGTCTCACTGGTGAGGAAAGACTTTGTCTAGGAGAGGTAAGGCAATTCGCCTAGGGTCACAGAAATAAGAAATGAAAGAGCTAGCATTGAAGCTAAGCAGCCTGACTCTAGGGCTCGTAGTCAGAAATACGGCCTCTCTGGAAATGATATAATTACAGCACTGCCTTTATTCCCACCACCACCACCATCATTGTCATCTCTGCTGCCATCACCGACCCTGTCTATAGTTAGGCTAGAGGGGCTAGGTCTATGAAGCACCCCAGTGGTGATGAGACATAAAGAGACGAGAACTTGACTAAGTGAGACTGACAGGAGTAAGGGCTTCAGGGAAGAAGTCACCAAAGAAGCTGGTCCCCGGAAAAGAATAATGTGCAGCGGAATGGACGAACTAAATGGAGGCCTGCAACTGTGAACATGAAAAAATATCAGCTACTTGAAACGGGGAGGAAAGGGAAACAGCTCAAGAAAGATGAATTTGCATATAAAAAAATTTATCCGATGCCTAAAATAATACTAAAAGAAAAATAGCAAATACCTGGTCTGTGATACAACTTGGGGTCTAATCCTTGTCTATTAACTAACTGCTATCTGACTCTAAGAGAAAAATGCGATCATTTTAATCACCCCTCATTGACGACCTGATACAAGCACAAAGAAAAGCATTTGCCTCTGAAATATCAGAGCCCAGCAAAACCTCCCTCTCAACCACTGAACTGCAATTCTATTTCTACGGCAAATCTTAAATCATATGTGCATGCAATGTTATTTCTGGGTTCCTCTGAATAACTGTGTTTTGGGCCTTTAATCCACATTACTTTCCTCTACAACTTCTGTCTAAAACTAAAGCCTGTTTTTTTTGTTTTTGTTTTTGTTTTTTGGCGGGAGGGTTGTTTGTTTGTTTTGTTTTGTTTTCCACTTACAGGGACTGAGGGAAATCACCGTTTGCCCACTTCCTTTGGGCAGAAATAGGTTGCATCCTATGTACTTCCAAACACTCTGCATACCCACTTAGGGAGCAGATGACTCCCATCTGTGACTATAGATCTGGTTTCCCCAATATCCTCTACGATCCCCCAGAAGACCCATGTCTTGTTCATCTCTACAACCGCGGCACCTAGTATGCTGTGCTGCACTCAATAAATGTTGGAAGAAAAACTATTTGAAAGTTTTCAAGTCTGTTTTCTGAATTCTTCAAGGTTTCCGTTGCCACTCTGGAAGTCTATCTCCTTAGACAGTAATAATCTTGGATCACCAAAATTGATTAGGATTTAGTGGATGAGTGATTACTCTGGCATGGCACTTGGTTGGGAAAATAAAAAGGAAGCTTCCCTTGGGTTGATGTTTCAGTATCCATTTTGGTGAACAAACAGTCAGTATTCAGTTTTCAAACAAAAGATATGCCTTAGGGTCATGATCACTTAAAATTTATTACCTAGCTCAAAGGGCTTTGTTTATCCCATAATATCTAGCAAAGTGCCTAGCACAAGGTCAGTGTCAGATAAACACTTTTATATTGGTTGATTAATTGACTGTTGCTATTAGAACTGCCACAGGCCAAATGCAGACAATCCTTGAACTCCCAACGAGGGTGTTAAGAGATTTAGCAAAACACCAGTAAGACTTTAAGATCAGATAATTTGCTTTTTAGCAGTGCAAAGTTTAAATTATACATACTCAGAGACAATTTTGAAAACCTTAAAAAAAATCATAGTTCTTTATTTCTGTATAGGGTCCTTGAAAAACATAGAGCTAAACGAGCATTTGACCTTGATCTAAAAAAACCACTCTCCCACAAGATAAGCTGCACAACTTAACAGAAACTGTTGGCCCTTAAGACATGTGTGGAGTTGGGAGGTTCAGGATCAAGGATCACTTATTATAATATTCCCGAAACTCCCCAAATTCTATTACTATTTTGATGAATCTAAATATATTTATTTGAAACATCTGAAAAAGTTACCTCGGCATTCCTAAATATTACAAGTGCCCCTTTTATCAGTAAAACATGACCTCATACATACTGGTAAACACAGCAATATCAATACATAAATACATTTTAAATTTAAACTTTAGGTTCTATGTAAAAATCTATTTTTAAAAGTTTCACATTTCCCTAAAATGTCCTTGTATTACTGGACTCCAATAGACGTTTAAGATTGAGCATTCTGTTCAATACTAAGGCTGCTAAAATCGGTAATCTCACAAAGAACATACAGTCATCTTAATATACCTTTTTTTTTTTTTTTTTTTTTGAGGCAGGGTCTCGTTCTATCACCTAGACTGGAGTGCACTGGTGCAATCTCGGCTCACTGCAAACCTTCACACCCCAGGCTCAAGTGTCAATCCTCCCACCTGAGTAGCTGGAACCACACGTGCACACCACCAAATCCGGCTATTTAAAACACCATTTTGAACCCAAAACATTAAGAAAAATAAAGGAACAGTAAGTAGATTACATTTTGTAAACAGACAAGCTTACAAGTTTTCCTGGATATGAAAGTCACACTAAACTGGGAGACAATTAACTTCTTGATGGGGTTAATCTCTAATATGAAATCACAGTCATAGCTAACTAGAAATTATATATACAATGCCAAAAATATTCAAAAATAACAATTTTCGCACCATAAGGATTACAAAGGCTAACCAGCATAAAGACACTGGCAAGTTTCAGAATCTCCTCACCACGTAATTTCAAATATCTTCCCTTTACTTCCACGAAATTGTACTAAGAACATTTCAATCACCTATAATACTCTGCCTCAAGAAAACATTTCAGTGTGGGGTTTGGACCTTCCTTTTAAAAGTGTTTAGTAGATGTAACATTTACTGGCTGGGCAGCTCATGCCTATAATACCAGCACTCGGGAGGCCAAGGTGGGAGGACTGCTTAAGCCCAGGAGTTCAAGACCCGCCTGGGCAACAAAGCAAGACTTCATCTGTACAAAAAATACAAAAATTAGCCAGGCATACTCGTGCATGCCTGTGGTCCTAGCTACTCGGGAGGGTGAGGCAGGAGGATCACTTGAGCCAGGGAGATTGAGGCTGCAGTGAGCCCTGATAGCGTGACCGTACTCTAGCATGAGTCAGAGTGAGACGTGTCTCAAAAAATAAAATAAAATAACACAACATAAATATCTCCCCCTTTCCTTTTTAACCTCTTTTAGCAGTTTACTGACTGTTTATAGATCTTAAACCAAGTCTTTATAAGCTTTTTTTAATGGACTTACATTCCTCCCCTGAATTCTCCAACCATGCTTTTGACCCATTTTACTCTTAGTTTGTAAGTTTTATAACTTTCTTCACTGTCCTATGAAAAATGAAGAATGTTAAGGAGCTTATTGGAAAACTAAGTTTGCTTTTTTCTTCAGATGGGCATTACAGTTAAAAAAAAATCCTTAAAAAGGTCTTCTTTAGAACTGAAAGCACCAATAAGAGATATTGACCTTGAAAAAGAATGATGTGTTTCTCTGCTTAATATATTATTCTATACATGCTTTATATATTATTCTATACTTAAGACTGGGGGAAAAAGAAATCTATCCAGAATGGCATTAACCTTTAGGAAATTGGCCAAATTGCAAGGGTGGGTAATGCCTGGAAGCTGGAGGTATTTCAAGTTGTGTTAGGGAAGCAAAGTCATGAAAGGTCAGTAACTAAGTTTCCGGCAATACTGCAGCAGGCAAACTGACTTTGCAGCAGGCAAACTGACTTCCACTGGGACCACCTGCAACTTGTGCTGCCACTGTTGAGTGGAACCCTGACTCCATACTCCAAAGCAGCTTAATTCCTACTATCTGTCCCCAACCCAAGTGCTGGGCACAGCTCACTGCTATAGCTGTTGAAAATGGAGTACGTAACAAGTAAATAAGCTCCAAGATGTAACAGAGAGGAACAAGCAGCCCAACTCACTGAAAGAAAAGGGACCGATCTATGTAGGTAGGAGGTGCTCTGATGGTGCTCAAACTTTAAAGCAATTTAAAGAAATAAGAGAGGAATGGGTAAAATAAGAGAAGTGGAGACTCAGAAAACTGATGTGAGATAGATGTGCATAGTTCTCACTCATACATGGGAGCTAAACAAGATCTTACAGAGGTAGAGAGTAGAACAGTAGATACCAGAGACTGAGAAGGGTAGGCAAGTGGAAGAGAGGTTGATTAATGGGTACAAAACTACATTTTAGAAGGAGTAAGTTCTAGGGTTCGCAAGCACAGTAGGGTGACTATACTTATCAACAGTTTACTGTGTATTTCAAAATACATAGAAGATTTGCAATGTTCTTTACACAAAGAAATGATAAATGTTTGAGGTGATATCCCAACTATGCTGATTTGATCATTACACACTGTATGGATGCATCGAAATATTACAAATACCCCATAAATATGTACAATTACTACATATCAATAAAAAATAGATGCACATATATAAATACATATAAATTTCTGCTTAACCATGTTAAAAAAATGCACATAGGTAATAATTTTATAAAATCTTTATACTTAAAGTGGTACAACCCTACCGACAAAGGTCCCACACAATGATCATTTATAAAAATATTTTCAGAGATGTTTATAAAAGTTCACTTTAAGGGAAATACTTCATATTTGAAACTGTAAAACTATGTTACACATGTGATGCCACATATTCTTGGGGTAAAAAAAATGAAAGACTTAAGATCTATAAAAAAATGGAAGTACCATATTAGACCCTAAAATGATAGAAAGCAATAAAATAAAAACATAAACAACTAATCAGAATTCATAGAGCATGAAATCTCTAGCCAACTATGAAAATCACACTTTAAAACAAATTTTGTTTTGCTAGATCTTGCTCTTTCTCTAAATACATCTGTGTGACTTTTTTGTGATTAAGAAGGCCAAAATACTCAAAACAGGCATGGAAAAATTCGGAGCTTTTTCTGTACTTGAGTAATAGTCAGGTTTAACTGCCCTCTGGTATCTTCCCAGAGACAATGAAGAGTCTGATTTCGCTTCTGAAACTGAAAAAGAACTCTGTGGCACTGCTCAAAAACCAAGTCAAGACTTGGGCTTTCATGCTTCCTTTGGTGGAACTTCTTCAAACAGTGCCAACTACAATCATTTGATCACTTAAACCGGTGCTGCTAAGTTGAAAGGAGTGGTCATTTCTTTGCTGTATTTTTATTTTCAAGGAACCATCTGGACGACCAAATAACTTGATCAAAAAGGTAATTTGGAAGCAAGGGAAAGACTACTGGATTAGAAAGCAAAAACAGAAAAAGAGTTCAGAATTAGGATTAAACTGCTTAGACTTTAACTGTCCACTAATCATTTTCTTCTAATAGCTTTGTTTTCTCAGCTCTTTTATAAACTTTTGGAGGGTAAAGAACCAAATACACTTATTTATCGACCTTTGTAAGAACTTAAGATGATGGTCAAATAGTAGATGTTCAAAAGATATTTCCTCACTGAGTGTTATTAACAAGCTCAAGTAATACAATGAAACGGTTCCTCAATTTTTCCTCCACTAAAGTTAAGTTCACGTTAAAAAATGGGAGAACAGCATAAAATGATACCCAAAGATTCTAATGTGGTATGTAAAAAAGGTCAAATGGAAGGTTCATGGGGCAGGTTAAATGACAGAAATCTAAGTAGGTGTTACATATCCCCATTAATTTTGATAACACAGATGGTCTCTGGAGACATCATTTATGGTATTTCTCACCTAACTTGGGAGATTTAACTTCTTATATTCATGGGTGTTGATTAGTAGACTAAATATGTAATTTTAAAATTAAATAAATATTGCCTATAATCACATCACTATTGATATTTTTGATTCCCAGTCTTTTTTCTTTATAACCCTGGCACATAAAGAGGCACACTGCCTTTAAATCATGTTATATGTTCAATTTTTACTCCCTTCTTTTTTATTCCATTATTTCGGTTTTAGGAAAAATAGCATAAGCATTTCCCCCATGTTACTAAAAACATCAATGAACAGAATCTTAATGGTCAAAGTAGGTATTTTTTAACTGGAAATGGGAAACTCAGGCACACAGGAGTTAAGCAGCTTAAACAAAGTTACCCAGTTTATAGGTGGCAAACTGGGATCTGAATCTTAACATATGTGATTCCATAACTCATGCTAGCAACCAAATTGCTTCTGTGAGTGCAAGTGTGCCACACCCCTCTCATCCTTCCACCTACATCTCATTCCAACACATTAGTTCCTGGCTTGTCTCCAGCATGAAACGGCTACTCAATCCAGGATGGCTTCCTTACTGATCCTCCTACCCACATCACTCCATTATTCCCTACTCCCTGCTCCAGGCCCCTGCTTACTTTGTGATCATGTTGTTCACACAGCCCTCAAAGTATCTGTCAGTCACTTCTTCCTTTCTCTACCTCCTCAAGGCCTAATCATCGTCTGAGACCTGGTTCATATGCCTCCCCTCCATAAAGCCTTAGCTAACCAAGCAGAACCTTCAGTCATTCAAATCATTTAATAATTACGCATTTAACACGTACTATGTATCAGATACTGCTCTAGGCGCTGGGATAGAAAAGAGAATAATAAAGCAAAAAAGACTTCTACCTTCATAAGAAGAACAGAAAACAGGTAAAAATATACAAAGATAATTCTGGTCAGTGATACGTATTGTTAAAAATCGTGATTCCTGTACTAGTTTTTGGCTGGCTTTCTGCCAACTTGCTGTAAAACTGTGAATTACTAAAGGTAGGGATTCCATCTTATGTCTAAAGCTTGGCACATAATAGGTACTTCAGCGATGAGTAAATGAATGCAAGTATAAATGAGAGGATGGATAGATGAATGAATAAATGGGTGGATTAAAGATAAACTATTTCATCTGTACGTTTTGCTTCCCCCAACTAGACTGTTAACTCCTACAAGAGCCTTGAGCCTACAAATCTCTGTTGGTCTGGCCTACCCAGTGAAGGTGAAAATGAATTCAAATGATTTCAGGTGAGGCACACATCTCCTGTTAAGTCACGATCCCGACTATTTGCTATGGTATTACTCAAGGCCCCATTCACATATTCATGCTTCCTGCCTGGCTCCTCTAAGCATCTGCCCCCAAACAGGATCTACTTTAGGACAGAAACCCAAAATTTAATAACTAACAGTAACCAGCAAATGGAAAAACTTTGTAACATATTCCCAACTAATTATTTAGGAATTGTGAGAACAGCAATTTCTAGAGCAGATTATCTAAAATTACAAGAAGATCCAAATCTTTCCAAAATGTAACTAAATTCTCAAAAGCTTACCAAAAGTAATTTCACTTTTTTTTTGTTTTTTGGAGACAGGGTCTCACTCTGTCCACCAGGCTAGAGTGTGGTGGCATTATCTGTGCTCACTGCAGTCTCTGCCTCCCAGGTTCAAGTGATTCTCCTGCCTCAGCCACCCAAGTAGCTAGGATTGCTGACATGAACCACCACAACCAGCTAATTGTTTTGTATGTTTAGTAGAGACGTTCTTTTAAAATATTAGTTTAATTTTAAAAAACATTCATAAGAAATGAGAGAATATATTTTTAAATGAAGCAAAATAAGATGGCAAAACTCTCAAAAGTGTGCAATCGTCCGGGTGCGGTGTCTTATGCCTATAATCCCAGCACTTTGGGAGGCCGAGGAAGATGGATCACCTGAGGTCAGGAGTTCGAGATCAGCCTGGCCAGCAGAGTGGAACTCCATCTCTACTGAAAATACAAAAATTATCTGGACATGGTGGCATGCGTCTGTAGTCCCACCTACTCGGGAGGCTGAGGCAGAAGAATCGCTTGAACCTGGGAGGCGGAGGTTGCAGTGAGCCAAGATCATGCCACTGCACTCTAGCCTGGGCAAAAAGAGTGAAACTCCATCCCCCCCAAAAAAAGTGTGGAATCACTTCCTTACAACATCACAATAATTACAGACTGTTATCAAGGACACTATTTCTCAAACTTGCTTAGCCTTGGTAACAAAAATAAATCCACAGACAACTCTGTGAACCAGCCCAAGGAAAACAGTCTTAACTGTTAAGCAATCATTTTAGGTAGGCATTTCATGGCCTCATAAACACAAAGGCAAACTTTATGATGAGAATCCAACAGCAATGCTCAGTTATAATCAAATTAATCAGGCAACCAAGAAGACATTCATTATTTCTTTTATATTTATCATCTAAATGAAACATTAAAATTCTTTTTAAATTCACATTAAAAATTCGGTGACCCCTGAGGATATGTCCATTACTTGACTCAAGTTTCAGAAATCCAGATCTAAAAAACACAATTAAAAATATCTCTCAAGAAATGAATATATATTTGTAGTACCAGAATATGTATGTACAACAAACTGCATACAAGTTCATTCGTGATTAAAATTCAAAAGTCTTAAATTTCTTTTTTTTTTTTTTTGAGATGGAGTCTTGCTCTGTCACCCATGCTGGAGTGCAGTGGTACAATCTCGGCTCACTGCAAGCTCCGCCTCCTGGGTTCATGGCCATTCTCCTGCCTCAGCCTCCCAAGTAGCTGGGACCTCAGGCATGCGCCACCACGCCCGGCTAATTTTTTGTATTTTTAGTAGAGATGGGGTTTCATCGTGTTAGCCAGGATGGTCTCGATCTCCAGACCTCGTGATCCACCCGCCTTGGCCTCCCAAAGAGCTGAGATTACAGGCATGAGTCACTGCACCCGGCCGCAGTCTTAAATTTCTTCATTTTAAATTTCTCTGCCATCAGCCACAGTTCTCTGGTAGACAAGTTAGTTAATAATATATAAATAACCTCTTTAGAATATCAGATTACTGTTAAGAGAATGATGTGGGTGAATTATCTTAGCCAAATAATCACCATCTATTTTTTTTTATTAACTTCAGATTTTGCATTGGCTTTTCTTAAAATGAGAATACTAAACATCAAATGAAAATATTTAACAACACAGTTATATGAAAGAACATCAGAAAACATATTTAAAACTAGTTTGTATTGTTCTTTCACAACAATATCCAAAAATTATAATGTGACCCTAACCAAGAGTAATAGTCAAGTGAAATCTGAAGTTTGGGAAACCTCTTAGTTTACAGGTCACTGACCTTTTTTCTGAAATAAATATAACGAAATATCTTATTTTCTTACATCCTCCTACTGTGTTTTTAACAACATAATTAAAATAAGTTCACTTTTTAGTTTAATTTTTACTTTAGTTCTCCAGAGAGTCAGATATATCACAAGTTTCCTATTCTGGGACTATTTCTCGTATTTTTTCAAGTAGTTATGCCAATTTAGCATCATTAGAGGTTATAAATTTTGATAAAACATTTTCCAAAAAACATAAAGACCACAGATAAAGAAATAGGATAGTATTTTTGGTATATTGAGTTAGGTAAGAGCCCCATAATGGCAGTGGGGAGGGGAGCTTCTTAGGAGCATTAGAATTATAGAAAATTGAACAATTAAAAGACTTTTTAATTGTACTTGCTTTCATATACAGTATAGACCATTCAAGAAGCTAAGCCTTCATTAGCTTCCAAAGTTATCTTTTTCTACTTGGGTATGAAGATACATCTTATTTATTTTAGTATAAATAGCCAGCCTACTATCAACTTCACCCCCACCATCCTATCTCTCGTCTCCGTTTCCAGGAAAAACTTTAAAAATATTTGTCAACATAACTATCACCTTTTTCTTCCTTCTCTCTCCTCAACCCACTGTTAGATGGCTCTGACCCTTCTCCATTCCTCCAGAACACCTCTCCACATCATTGCAATGGCCTACATATTGCTAAATGCAGTGGTGGGTTACCTCCTCACCTTATTGTTTCCTCCATGTGGATTACTGACTGGACATTCTCCTGGTTTCCCCCCTGCTTCCACGGCCAGTTCTCAACCCCAGTACGGTTCATGCCACTGAATTGGATCTCCAAGCCTTGTTCTTATATACTCACCTGCGCTTTTGTCTCTCAAAGGCCAGTAATTATTAAGATTTCAACTGAGGCCGGGGGCGGTGGCTCACGCCTGTAACCCTAGCACTTTGGAAGGATGAGGTGGGCGGATCATCAGAGATCAGGAGTTTGAGACCCGCCCAGCCAACATGGTGAAACCCTGTCTCTACTAAAACCACCGGGTGTAGTGGTGCATGCCTGTAATCCCAGCTACTCGGGAGGCTGAAGCAGGAGAACTGCTTGAACCAGGGAGGCAGAGGTTGCAGTGAGCTGAGATCACGCCACTGCACTCCAGCCTGGGCAACGAGAGTGAGACTCTGTCTCAAAAAAAAAAAAAAAAAGATTTCAACAGAAATATCACTTTTTAAAGAAGCCTTCCCCACCCCATACAGTTCTGATCAATTCTGCACCCATCATCCAATCCTCTTGGTATTCCATTCTTCTGCTGTTAAGAATTTATGACAATTTGAATTAAAATAATTGCATTATTAATAATTTGGTGTAGATTACCATCATTACAGTGTAAGGTTAGGGGCTATCATCCCCAGTGCCCACCACATAGTTTTCCAAACATGAAGATCTGAATGGACAAGTTTCACAAACTAAATTGACAACTACTATTTTTAATTCTAAAATGTCTGCAAAACTAAAGAAAAAACAGTATTGTTTCAATTTGATTCAGGTGTTAAAAACAAGCCAACTGCAAAGTTAGTTGAATTATGTCCAGAAGAACTAATAACATTAGAAATACTATGTATAAAGTATAATTTATCTTGAAGATTAAAATAACAAAATAATCCTACAAAAATAGTTCCAGAAATTAAAACTGAGGACTATTTTGCAGAATCATTAATCTGCTCAGGCTCATCAGAAACCAGGCTATAATGAAGAAAGCCATATACACAGTGGAATAAACATTTCTTCAGCCTGAAGTTGGTTAATGAGTACAAAAATAGGTGGAGGAATGCTTTCTAGTACTTGATAATACAGCAGAAAAATTACAGTTAACAATTTATTGTATATTTCAAAATGGTTAGAGGAGAAGAAAAGATAAATGTTCAAGGTGATAAATATTCCAATTATCCTGATTTATCATTATACACTATACACTTGTATCAAAATATCACATACACCTCCAAAGTATGTACAACTATGACATATCAATAAAAAATTAGATGCAAAAAAAACTACTCAGTCACTCACTTTGTTCCTAAAATAATAAATAAAGGCTCGATTACTCCAAAATCTATTATCTTGTGCTGTTGGTAATAAACAAGTAAATCATTTGTGTTCTGTTTCCTCACTTATAAGCAGTTGAGCAGTTGATCTGCAAGTTCCTTTCCAACCCTTTTGAAAGTTTAAGAGTTAATCAGAAAGTTCACTCTGAGACTCTTAACTACTCAAAATACCAAACAGTATAAGCCTTATAAAAACATTGAAGGTCCTCCGTATAGCCAAAACTTGATTTTACTGGTATCTGACAAGTCCCATATACTTAAAGTAGTTCTTTAAACTTCATATGTTGATTTTTATTTTGGTTATAGTTGCAATACTCCATAGGTGCTTTATTATCTAGCAGCAAATCATGTAACAAGGCTGCTAACAGCCTTGAGTCTAATGATACGAAAAAGAGAATATAAAAAAGTATTAAATCACAGGTCGTTCTCCAAAGAACAGCATCGTAGAGCGTTTATAGCGAAGCAAAGAGCACAGTACACCGCACAGCCCATACCTATACCTTTCTATTAGTCCTAACAGCAACAAAGATGATTTTGAGTTATCAAAAAAAGTAATATTATGTTTGTTCAATTCTATTTAGCAAAGCAGAAAAACAGATCATTATTGAAAGTTTAAATCTGACCGTTAAGTTAAAAACTTTTAAAACTAAATGTTCTGGAACTTAAACTCATAAGCATACTAACTTCCCACCATATTATATTCCCATCAATACAACATTAACACAGGAAATACTACTTTACTTATATGCCAACAGATTTAAGGTAGGATAATACTAGTGTGACAATAAGGAAAGAACTGTTCTCCACTCATGATTAAAAACGAACAAGCAAACTATAAAAACAGGGAGAATGTTCCCTCCTTTGTTGAAATTTGTCCCTGGGAACTGTCTTAAAATTACTATCAATAGTTTGACTTTGGGTGGCTATTGGTTTTCAATCAACTGACAGACTAGGACAATCTTTCAACCATAAAGATACAACTTCCATCTTTTTGTCAAAAAATCAGTTATTAAAAAATATTAGCTTTGTAAATATTGTATGAATACTGGGATAAAACTCAATCCAACGAGACTTAAAACAAAAATGTATTAAAAAAAAAAAAAGCTTCTACATATGCCATATGTGATACGTGTGCTAAAAATGTTTAAGGTAAAAACTGCACGATTTTTTTCCAAATATTTTCAAAAAATATAATATGATTTTGCTCAATATTTGCTACCTATAGAAAGTACTTTAACAATACTTCTACTAGGTAAATGTGAATGTTTTTAAAACAGACAGTTTGGCGAAATTTGGTGAAAATCGGATGCCCTAGCAAGCTAAGAAGAAATAACTGCTTCTGCCTAAAGTTTTGGGGGAAAACATTAAAAATAAAAAGTTAAAGAATCTAAAAAATACTGTGGCTCATATATATACATATTATACTCAAGTAAATACTTTACCAATATGCCACTACAGATGTAGTAATACTGTGTACAAATTGATAAAGGTAATCTAGATTCTAATTTTAAAAAAAAGCATTCTAATGGTAATGATAATAACATAATTCTTTTCTAAAAATGTCAGACAACTATTCCCTAGAGGACATAGTACATGATTAAGAATGAGATTTAACAAATTCTGTAAATTCTTCCCTGCTGCTGATAAATAAATTCTTCATGTAGAACTCAAATTCTTATCTTAAGTTCCTGTTTGCAAAGTAAAAGAAACAGCCAATTCAAGGACACTAATGACGGAGTATGGAGCAGTGTATAAAAACTGAACAATCAGCTGATGCCCAAAGCACAGAAGACCAACTACCAAATCACTAATTATAATTTGGCATATACTTATATTATCAAAGCTACTTTTTAAAAATCTATGCTTAATTCCACAATTTTTAGTTGTCTAGTACATGCAAAGTACTGCTAAGCCCCTAGAACAAAATATAGTCTCTTCACTTCAAACCTGGTAGGAACAAGATTCAAATGAAAGCTCACAGAAGGGGAATTTCTAAGTTTAAGAAACATAAAAGCGACTGGCCTGCATAACCAAAAAAAGATTCAAAGGAGATGGGAAAAGGCCATTTCCTTCCTAGGACACAGGGAAAACGTCTTAAATTTCTCTTTTATCCACCCTACACTGCCAACAAATGTGTAATAATAATATATTTAAGCGTATAATAATGAGTGTACTATTTTATAGAAGCTTAATAAGTAAAAACATGATCAAAGATATTTTAAGGGAAAACCATCAGCTTCAATATGAAAAACTAAAAGCTTGGTTTAAATTTGCTCCTAGTTAAATACAAGATTGTCTTTAAGCAAAACCCATTCAAGAATTCATTTATGAATAACAATTTAAAGATTACACTCAGACCAGACAGTAGGTAGATTGTAGGTCATCCATATTTTAACATTTGTTTGCATAATTACAGATGACTAACTAAAATCATGAAGTTTATTATCTCTTATTAAAAATATTGACTGCACTGGGTATCACGGTTCACACCTATAATGCCAGCACTTTAGCAGACTGAGGCGGGCGGATCACCCGAGGTCAGGAGTTCAAGACCAGCCTGGCCAACATGGTGAAACCTCGTCTCTACTGAAAATACAAAATTAGCCAGGCATGGTGGTGCATGCCTGTAATCCCAGCTACTCGGGAGGCTGAGGCAAGAGAATCACTTGAACCCAGGAGGCGGAGGTTGCAGTGAGCCAAGATCGTGCCACTGCACTCCAGCTTGGGCAAAAAAGAACAAAACTCTGTCTCAATTATATATATATATATATATAGAGAGAGAGAGAGAGAGAGAGAGAGAGCGAGAGCGCTTAACACTTTTAAAATCATAGGATTTTTTCCCCTGATAACTTACCCACGTAAGAGTCATATTTTTTGGTAAATATTTAAATATTAAGATTAAACTAAAATTTACCATCATTACACCAAAAGACAATGTTCTTTACTAATTGAATCCCATATGGAAATTTTGTTTTGGAACCTTCAGTAAAATAAAACAAATTGTTAGTATATATTATCACATGAATGTGCTTGTATAATAATACTGAATAACAATGTTGGAGGAGAGTGAAAATAGTATTTTTAAAATCACAACAAAAAAACCTGTGGATTTAAAATTCATATTCTGTCCAAAATACTCTCACAAGAGAAAAAAGATCATTAAAAATCAAATAGCCGCCGGGCGCGGTGGCTCAAGCCTGTAATCCCAGCACTTTGGGAGGCCGAGACGGGCGAATCACGAGTTCAGGAGATCGAGACCATCCTGGCTAACACGGTGAAACCCCGTCTCTACTAAAATACAAAAAAAATTAGCCGGGCGAGGTGGCGGGCGCCTGTACTCCCAGCTACTCGGGAGGCTGAGGCAGGAGAATGGCGTGAACCCGGGAGGCGGGGCTTGCAGTGAGCTGAGATCCGGCCACTGCACTCCAGCCTGGGCAACAGAGCCAGACTCCGTCTCAAAAAAAAAAAAAAAAAAAAAAAAAAAAAAAAAAAAATCAAATAGCCAACATAAACTCCTAGTAAGTGAAACTATTTTTTCATGAAAAAAGCATGATAAAGAGCCTATTTTTATTACATTAATCTTTCATAATTTCCTATGTCTGAAATTGGACTCTATAACTGATGTCAAGCGATTAAAATGAACTAGACCCAATTAACTGCATATATAATGCCATAAGTAACTCAAATTTTACATAAAAGATTATTGGCTTTTTAAAATCTGCTGTGCTGATTTGAAATGAGCTTCTCAAGTACAATCCAAAGTTACGTAGGGAAAAAAAATCCACTGCCATAAATATATAATTTATATAATTAACAAAAAATACTCCAGAGCTTGCCAACTTGTGTTCTTAAAACTAGATTTTAAAATTCTATAGAAAATGATAGTAAAACTAAAGATATTCAACCATCATAGGTACTTTTTTCATGTTCCCACAAGACATTTAAGAACACAAGTGATAGAATGAAGACTGATACAGTAAGAGACAGGCAGCTCGACGTCTAACTAAAAGCCGAATATGCAAACTGGGAAAGAACAAACTAGACCAACAGGGAGGATTAAACTCCTTGAAAGTCTTCTTTCTGGTCATAAAAGAGGCTCCCTCAACACAGGTTAAGTGTCTATGTAAAAAGAGGCACAAAGAAATCTGCTGGGATGGGAGGGACTGCAAAGCATCCATCAACATTTGTGTGAAAAGACCTGCCAGGCTCTCAGGAGTTACACTTAAATAATGTGACCCTTCCAGACAGGACAATAAGGAGACAGATTAGACCCTTCAAGCAGTGATTCATCCTCGAATACATGGCAAGAGGAGATCCAGTATGAAGCTTGGACCCTGTGTGTTTGCTTAAGTGTCTGGGCAGCTCTTTTGGTGGCCCTATAACTAGCTAGTGGGTTGCCTACAGTCTCAGGACAAGTTACTAAAGGAGGCTCCAGACTGAGAGATGAAACACCCAACTGTTTCAGGCACACTCTCAAACTTAATCAAAAGATAAATCCCAGTGCATGATTCACCCAGTGCTTACTCGCCCTTTATGAGACCTATCTTCTGACATAGATTTTGAAGAAAAACTCCTAAATATAAGCAGTATAATGAAACAGTAAAGTCTATCTTAAAAGGAGTTCACCTCAACAACTAGAGGAAACACAATGTGGAAGTGAGAAAAAAGAATGCATGGGTTTGACACACGTATCTCTTCTGAGCACGGGTAATCCCTCTCATTAAGCAAGGTCTCCAGTGTAGAACAAGAGGGTCCCTCAGGGCCCAAGGAATGACTACACTACTTCTCAAATCTTTAGTGGGCCAATATTTAAATCATCAACTCAATATCTCAAATGCCTCAAGAATAACTCACCCCAATCAGGTAGCTGCCGCCTGCAACTGCCTTCTTCCACTCTTCCAAATCTGCTACTCTTGCATTTGACAGGATGGGGAAAATGTCACACGCAGGGGACAGGTCCACATTCCCCTTGGTCCAAGGAGCAGGAGGAACTCTTCCCTTATCTGCTCCCTGTGAACCTCTGGATGGACTTCTTCAAGGGAGGAGGCACCCCTCTTTGAACTGAGTGTGCTGTGCTTCTCCTTCCTGCAGACGGAGTCAGGCAGGGAAGGAGCCTGTTTCGGGGCCACGAGCCCCTCTGCTCTTCAGGCAGAAAGATAGGAAAATGAAGCCACAAAAAAACCATGTTTCTGGAAAATTGGAAGGAAGGCAAGCATAGATGCTACTATTTTTCAAATATTTTAAAATGCTAACCTGGCCACTAGTATGTGATATTTTTCATACACATAAAACCTAATGAAAAATAGGTTTCTAATAACTACCCACTGACAAATGAAGCTTCAACCTCACCCTATCTTTCAGTCAAGTCTGTGTCCCCACTGCTTAGAAGGCAAGGTGGTAAAATGTCCTTTCTTGAATGAATTTATATTCAAGTTGCTTTCTGTCTGTAGCTCCTTGCTGTTGCCTGGAAACAGGAAACCCTTCCCACCTACATGCTTCCTGACTACTCCCCCCATGTCTCCCTCTTACAGTGCAGTGAATGCACCTGGCCATGCTTCTAGATACTGTTTATCTTAAAGAGCTGATTCTTTACGACAGAGCAATGGCAGGAATTTTGTCACTTAGCTGTTTAAGAGAGAACATTGACTAGTCAAACAAATTAGTTCTGAAAACCTGAATTGCTTAGGTAGGAGAACCAACAAGAACAGCAGCGGCAAAAATGCACTTTATCTAAAACCACTGAAACATGGCGAATGTTAGATACAAATTCATTAGAACAAGTGTGTCAAATAAAAACAGAAGTTGTTCTCAAGGTTATTTTCCCCCTACTTCTTTGCCTCATTGATATTTGAAAACCTTACTTTCTTGAGATAAGACAGTACTTCTAATAGGGCCCTCTATGCTTGAGCCAGGCTCGTCATCTTGGTGAGCCTCCTTACTGCAATACCCACATCACATCAGTCACTAAGCGCTTATGGGGTCTACTTATCTACTCTTCATTCATTTGATATTTTCTTTCCAGTCCCTTTGCCACCACTGAATTTCAGGCATTAATTTTCATTTACGATGACTGCAGCAATAAGAATTAACTTTTACCATTTATTATCAATTACTTAGAGAATACCATGTGTCAAGTACTACAGAAGCCATTTATATGCCTTATCTCACTATTCATCATTCTATTATTCCTTATGCCTAATAATCAGTGAGGCAGGTACTATTACTTTCCTATTTTACAGACGAGGATACTGAGATTTAGAAAGTTTAAGTAACTCGCCCAAGTCATATACCCTTAAAGTAGGCCTCAAATTCTTCTCCTAGTAAGATAGTAGCAGAATATCTTTACTTTCCAATCTTTCCTTCCATTCCCGCCATGCATTCCCTTTGGAAATGTTCTTTTGACAAATTTAAAACCAAAATATAGGTTTACTTCTTAGCTGGGTGAATCATATTGTGATCCACACTCACACCAACAGTACTATATACTGAGTCCACCCCCTCCTCTTTAGAGAAGAACAGGCGTATCAGCGATCCAGTTCAGTGTTTTAATAATGAGATTCACGGCAACGAATTTTATGTGCTTTTCAGAGATACCATAAAAAATAAATATCCTCAGCCAGGCACAGTGGGTCATGCCTGTAATCCCAGCACTTTGGGAGGCTGAGGCGGGCAGATCACAAGGTCAGGAGATCAAGACCATCCTGGCCAATATGGTGAAACCCCACCTCTACTAAAAATACAAAAATTAGCTGGGTATGGTGGTGCACGCCTGTAGTCCCAGCTACTCAGGTGGCTGAGGCAGGAGAACTGCTTGAACCCAAGAGGCGGAGGCTGCAGTGAGACAAGATCGCGCCACTGTACTACAGCCTGGTGACAGAGCGAGACTCCATCTCAAAAATAAATAAATATCTTCTTGCAATTTAATGCTTATAAAGAGCTTTGGGAGGAAAGAAAAATCATAAGTTTTGGTCAATCCCCTGTAACCAAAGATACAAGCCCCTAATGCTAAAACAAAAATCACAAAGTAAAAATAACTAGATAGATAGATCAATCAATCAATATTTGAAATCTTGACTTATATCTAAAAAATATTGAATGTCAAAAAGTAAATTTGCATCACAAATTTATTCAATTTGTAATTTTGTCTGATTAATGTCTTACTGCTCTTAGTTCTATAGATTCTTTTAAACTTTGGCTTTCACACACATGTAATACACAATCAAGCTTAACTATACCTTAGGACACACAGAAAAATCTTCTAAGGCAAAACTGAAAATGAGAAACTGCCCAAAGTCACCGAATTAGTGAGGTCAATAAACTGATGAGAATTTTCAGACAACATCTTCTCTAGCTAAAAGAAAAAAAAGTCAGTTATTCATTCAACAAAATGTAAGTAGTGTTTTGAAAAAGATATTGAAGAAAATCACATTTGTGCCAATAAAATCATAAAATACCTATTTAATTCTAAGCAAATTTTATAGGCAAGACTAAAGTTATAGTATTATAATTTATGAACCACTTCAACTTCAGCATGTCACTGGTATTGCCTGAGTCCCAGTTTCCCCACATTTGCAAAGATAATGGCAACCACTGGTCATGGTAAAAAATTAAATGAGAATATGATAAGAACATCTGGTGTCTTCACATTTTTATTTTTCTTTTCCTGAACTAATTTTATATTCCTTGGTTCTTATCACATTTCTTTTTCTCATCACTTCATTTTGAGACAAAGTCTTGCTGTGTCACCGAAGCTGGTAGGCAATGGCACAATCACTGCTCACCGCAGCCTTGACCAACTGGGCTCAACTGATCCTCCTACCTCAGCCTCATAAAATGCTGCTGGGATTACAGGCATGAGCCACCACACCTGACCTCAACACATTTTAAATTGTCAAACATACAAGAAAGACCTGAAGACAGCACAGCTATCATTTCTGGCATATATGCTTCATTTATCTACATTTAGAAAACTTGCCATTTAATTTTTATTAAAACTTTTGAGATACTACGTTACTCAAGGACTACTGCCTATTAAAATTATTTAAATTAGACTTAATTATCCGAGGAAATTAGTAGAATGTCCGGTATTACATCATCAGATATTGTTAGATATAATTAAAAAAATTTTTTTTAACCATGGAAACTACACTTCTCTAAAGCCAAACACCAAAAGAAATGAGCAGATAAAATGCTATCTAACTAAAATATATAATTGGCATTATCCTGTACTTTACTTCTCTCTAGATGTTCATCCCCATCAGATGATCAGTGTAGGCAACAAAGGTGACAATATTGCCGGGATTTTTTTCCCTAAATGAAAACCTATAAAACTTAATGAAAATATACTCCAAAAACATTTTATTAACTAGAAAAGTGATATAATCAAGCAAACACTAGATAATCAAACTGTCCATAAACACTGGCAACAGAATAAGAGAATGTCAAATAAACCTGAACTGATATTATTTTCTAAATTTAGTAATAGCTCATCATTTGGTAAACAACTAAACAATCCATGTCGTTATAAGTTGGTGAAGGTAGAGAGAGGAAAAGGGGAGGACAGTGGAGGATTTTACTGTTTTTAATTGAAATTATTGAACTAGACAAGTAAAGAAAGTAAATTCTTTACAAGTAACTTTATCATCAAGTTCACTGAGATGAATTGTTTTCAGGTTGAGATTATCCAGGTAATGGCTTTGGTTTTGCCACGAGAGTTTCTAAGGGCTCTTAGAACATTGTTGCATAATTGCCATCTTTTTGTGGGTTTATGTGATTCTTTGGTTCTAAAACACTTTCCATTTTATCTTCCTTTAAGTCTGAAACAATTCTAATGGCCAGTGGTCAGATACTTGGGGTATCAAACCTATGTGGACACTTCAACATTAACAACAGTTGGACCACTTCACTAACCCAGGAAAGTCCACTTGAGTTGGCTTATACTGCCCTCTACAGCCTTGAGTCATTCCTTCTCAAGAATAAATCAATTTTTATAATGTGGAAGGACAACACAGAGCCAAACACTGAGCAGATTTTTAAAAGAATAAAAAAGCAATCACTCGAAACAAGAAACACAGTCGAGGGTAGGCCAAACACACCTCTATAAAATACTGTTAACGTGGTAAGTTTGAGATAGCAATAGGAGAACCAGTGATCAAAGACTCGCTCTTGCAATAAATTTCAACAACTAAAGCAACAAGTTCGGTTACTTTCAAAGGAGTAGGATATCAAGAAACTATCAAGGACGTATTGTTAAGATTGTTATGAAGGAATTGCTCAATTAAATGAAATAACATATGTGAGTAAAATAGCCTAGTACAGTTCCTGGCACCTAGTTAGCTAAGTTAGGTAATATTATTACAACTATGGGATTTCATCCCTACAACAATATAGGCAGTATAGTATTTTTACCACAGTTTTGCTAGAAAATTGAACCTCAGATGCAACAGGTAATCAGCCACAACACAGTTAATGGCAGTGAAACAAGATCTGAACAGAGCTCTGTGTGATTGTTGGAATCTATATGCTTGGATCAGACATATATTTTACATAGACTTCAAAACATCTGGATGTATCTAAAAAGAACCTTGAGTACTGGAAATGCAATTTTGGGAAGCTGGAAATTAAAAATTTATTTATTGAACTATAAGACTGATTAGACTGTTAGGACACCACTGAAAGAATGTCACTGAAGAAAGAATTATGAGTGAAACTTGGGCCAAGGATGTCCCCAGAATGCAAAAGAAAGAAAGAAAGAAATGGTTAAAAAAAGAAAAATTAGGAGACACAGAGGACAAATCTACCTTCCATCCATCTGTTAGCAGTTCCAAGAGGTAAGAATAGAGAGACTGGAGAAGAGGCAACATAAGAAAATAGCAAAAAATGGCTGGTTGTGGTGGCTTACACCTGTAATCCCAGCACTTTGGGAGGCTGAGGCAGGTGGATCACAAGGTCAGGAGATCGAGACCATCCTGGCTAACATGGTGAAATCCCGTCTCTACTAAAAATACAAAAAGTTAGCCGGGCATGGTGGCGGGTACCTGTAGTCCCAGTTACTCGGGAGGCTGACGCAGGAGAATGGTGTGAACCTGGGAGGCGGAGGTTGCAGTGAGCCGAGATCGCGCCACTGCACTCCAGCCTGGGTGACACAGCGAGACTCTGTCTAAAAAAAAAAATAGCACAAAACAGAGAATCTGACATAACTGAAGAACATGACTCCAACAGCCTCCACATTGAAAGGAGGTGGCCAATTGGGATAAACTAAAAACAAAAACACCTAAGACATATCAATGAAAAATTCTGAGCAGCAAGGATAAACAGAAATTCTTAAAAACTCTCAGGAAAAGAACAAAAGATTATACACACAAGAAGCACCGAACTTCCTTTTAACAATAATCCAGGAGATGTTTTCCTTTTTTTTATCAACCTGAGAGGTACAAGAAAGAGAATGGAGGAGAATAAGAGGATACTCAAGTTCTCTTGCTTAGGGAGAAGCTACAGATACCTATAACTGTAGATGTTGTGAGAAAAACATGTTTAAATAAGTATGTTAACAATATAAAGGCAACCACAACATAGAAAGGAATGTATGCTATTCAAACCAACAGAGCAAATAAAGAATAAAACAATTTAATCATCCCAAGAAAAGTCTGGAAAGTGGAAATGAAGAGAAAGGATAACAGAAAAAAATAGGAGGTTTAAGTCACAATAAATATAAATAGACTATTCAGAGTTATGTTCAGACTAACCAGGCCGGGCGCGGTGGCTCAAGCCTGTAATCCCAGCACTTTGGGAGGCCGAGATGGGCGGATCACGAGGTCAGGAGATCGAGACCATCCTGGCTAACACGGTGAAACCCCGTCTCTACTAAAAAGTACAAAAAACTAGCCGGGCGAGGTGGCGAGCGCCTGTAGTCCCAGCTACTCGGGAGGCTGAGCCAGGAGAATGGCGTAAACCCGGGAGGCGGAGCTTGCAGTGAGCAGAGATCCGGCCACCGCACTCCAGCCTGGGTGTCAGAGCGAGACTCCGTCTCAAAAAAAAAAAAAAAACAGACTAACCAGAAAGCAAAACCCAGCTATGTCCATATCCATAAACGACACATCTAAAACAAAATGACACGTAAAAGTTTAAAATTCAGGGATATGAAACCATACAGCGGGCAAATGAAAAGAAAAAAATAGGTATAGCAGTATCAACAATAGACAAAAAAGTAATCAAGAAGCAAATCATTACAAGGGAAAAAGAAATATTTATACCACCAAAAAGAATAACCTTCCAAAAGTGGATAACAATCACCAATTATTTATATACTTAACATAGCTTTGAAATATATAAAGAAAAAAAAGACAAAACCCATAACACAACTTGACAATCACAATCAGATTAGAACACCTCTCTCTGAAAATAAGAGACAAATCAAAAGAAAAATAAGTAATATTATGAAGGCTAGGAATAACAAATACATATCTACCTAAGAGACATAATATTAACCTGATATGAATATACATACTCAGGACCCCACATAAAAAGAACTGACTTTCTTTTCAAAGATGTGAATATTCAGAGAATGGTTGTACAGCAGCCAACGAAGAAAATATTAACAAATTTCTAAATACTGCTAACCTGCAGATCATACTCACTAACCTAAATACAGTAACATAATAGTGAAGTAACAAACAAAAAAAATGGGAAATTTTAAACCACATTTTAAAATAATGTATTGGTTTGATAATAAATGAATGGCTAAATTTTAAAAACAAACTGAACAACAACCACCACACTACCTGAGAAAACTGTGATATACCATCAAAATGGTACTCACAGGAAACAGTGCATCAATAGCATTTTAGAGAATAAAAAAGTTTAAAAATAAATGAATTATTTCAAAACAAGAACTAGAAAAACGAACAAAATAAAAAGAACAAAAATTGAACTGATTAGGATAAAAGAATTTAATAAATACATGAGCAACAAAAACTAGAGACACAAAAAAGATGAAGCATTAGAAAAGAACAGTAAGAACAACTTTATACCAAAAACTTCAAAGCCTACATGAAGTGGACGGGAAGATAACAAAATATAAATTATCAAAACTGACCAAAGAACAAACAGAAAACCCAGCAACAAAACCACCATAGGAAAAAAGTTAAACCAGTTGCCAAAAAAGAAAGAAAGAAAAAAAAAAGTACAAGTCCTGAGGCAGTTTCATAGAAGTTCGAATAAATTGTCTCTTTAAGTGAATTATTCCACAGCACAGAGAGGTTATAGAAAATTATTTTAGCTGAGGTTCACTTTAACCCTGTGCTAGAAGCTGTAAGAACAGCAAAGCAAAGTTATTATCCACTCACACTTCAAAGTAGATGTAAAATTCCTTAGTAACATCAGAAAATTTATCAGTGGAATTCACTACATTAACCATGTAAGGAAGAAAATGACATTTTTTTTTTAAACAAGAGTTTCGCTCTTGTTGCCCAGGCTGGAGTGCAATGGCACCATCTCGGCTCACTGCAACCTCCGCCTCCCGGGGGTCAAGCGATTCTCTTGCCACAACCTCCCAAGTGGTTGGGATTACAGGTGCCCACCACCATGCCACCATGCCTGGCTACTTTTTTGTATTTTTAGTAGAGTCGGGGTTTCACCACGTTGGCCAGGCTGGTCTTGAGCTCCTGACCTCAGGTGATCCTCCTGTCTCAGCCTCCCAAAGTGATGGGATTAGAAGTGTGAGCCACCGCACCTGGCCCAACAAACTATCTTAACATGCATTCATAATAAAATTTCTCAGCTAAGAATAGAAAAGAACTTCCTTAACCTGATAAAGAGGTCTAGGAGAAACACACATACACTTTTGAAAAAAGAAAAAAAAAACTAGGCCGGGCGCAGTGGCTCAGACCTGTAATCCCAGCACTTTGGGAGGCCAAGGCGGGTAGATCACGAGGTCAGGAGTTCAAGACCAGCCTGACCAAGATAGTGAAACCCCATCTCTACTAAAAATACAAAAATTATCCAGGTGTGGTGGTGGGCATCTGTAATCCCAGCTACTTGGGAGGCTGAGGCAGATAATTGCTTGAACCCGGGAGGCGGAGCTTGCAGTGAGCTGAGATCACGCCACTGTCCTCCAGGCCTGGGCAACAGAGCGAGACTCCATCTCAAAAATAAAAAATAAATAAATAAGTAAATAAAACTATTGTTAATAGTAAATATTAGATTAATTAAAATATGTAAAAAAAAGTACAAATAAGGATGTACACTATCACTAAGAACAATCAACATTATATTAGAAGTGCTAGCCAATGTACTAGCCAAAAAAATAAATAAAGAGAAGAAAACCAAATGATTGAACAGGTTGACATAACTGTTATGATTTGATTTTGTATGAGACAAAAAAAAAAAAAATCAACTGACAAACTAGTAAAATAAAAGGTTTCACAAGGTGGCCAGATATATGGGCGATTTTTTTGAAAAAAATAAAATAGTTTCCATATATCAGCAATAATCAATTGTTGAAAACAAATCTCCTTCATCATGGCAACAAAAACTATAAAGTATCTGAGAATAAACCCAAGAGAAAAAATGTGTGAGATTTGTAGGAAAAAAAACAACATTTCCTGAAAGATGGAAGAAAAAGCTTGAGTAAATGGAGTGAATGTTCCCAGATGGATAATCAGTATTTTATGACAACTTTCCCCACATGAATCTATCAGTTGCATGCAATTCAGATAAAAATCCAAATGCAACATTTAGAATCAAGAGGCGATTCTAAATTCATTTAGAAGAATAAATATTCAAGAATCGCCAAAAAATTTAGAGAATTTGCTCTATCAGATAGCAAGAGGATTATAAAGCTATAAGTCAATCACTTATTTCCAAAGAAATACAATAATAAATTGATAGAATATAACATGTAAATTCAAAAACCATCTCAAAAACATTTGTACGTGATAAAAGCATTCAAATTAGAGAAAACACCCACTAGACTACAGACGGGGCTGGAACAACTGTCCGCCCTTGTGTGGAGGATGGAGATGATGGGAGGGACAAAAAGATTCATCTTTATCTCACAACATTAACAATAAATTGCAGATAGATTTTTTTAAAGGGCTTAACATGTGTTACTCAACCTATATCAATGACACTGGTGTAGGAAAGAGTTTCTTAAAGTTCAAAAAGACATAAAAAGGGAAAAACTGAAAAAGTTGACTACCTGCAAACTGTCAACATCCCCATGAGACATGACACTACAAAGATTAAAAAAAAACTGTAAAAATTATTTGCCATATAAATACATGTCTAACACATACATACATATAGTCAAAGAGATAATATACAGACTATACATATAAAGCTCATTCACAAACAGTACCAAGAAAAGGTAGAAAAGGAAGGAGAGCCCAATAGTGAAATGGGCAAGACATATAAGCAGGTAATTTCAGGGGGGAAAACACTGGCCAATAAACAGATGAAATCACCTCAGTTATCATGGAAAATTCAAATTAAAACAAGATACTATTTTTTGCAAATCAGACTGGAAAAAAATAAAAAGTGTGATAATACTAAGTTTTTCAAAGGTATAGGAAAATAGCAACTATGCTCTGCTTTCTCTGTGAAACCATACATAAGTACGCAAATGCACTGAAAGGGTTTTGAAGAATACACACCGAAGTGACAAAGTAGGTAGCTTGGGGAGTTGGTGGACATGGGCTGGCAAAACATTAAGGCTGAGAATGAAAGTCAGGAAAATTTGCTCTTTTATTCACTCAGTATTGAATCACAAACATTCGTTGAGTGTTTAATATATATCAGGCCCTGTAATAAGCACTGGATATAAAGGGCAAATAAAACAAAGGTCCCTGTTTTCATGAAGCTTCCTTTCTAGAGAGGTAGGCTATAAACATGTAAAATAGCAAATAATAAAAATGTTTTCTATTTTAATTTAAAATAATTTCAGAAATTAGTACAAAAATGAAACAGGACAATTTTATTCTGAAATGTATTGGTTTTTGACCCAAAAAAATGTATTTATGTATTACTTGTGAAGTAAAAACAACAATTTTTAAAACTTTATACAATTTTATTTTCTCTATAGAAGTTTTATATTTGGGGAATTTATGCACATAATAATATTTAACCTTTTGTGATGCCTGGATAAAAATTCCTAAAAGGCCAAACCCAGCAATGACCAACCAGAAAATACGAGTTTAATAAAAAGAAATGCAGGCTTTGTATAGAGGTATTTGTACATTCCTTGTGGTACGAAGTAGGGGGTACTGCCTTCTGTCTGGTTCTGTGAGATGGACCTAAAATCTACTAGGGGCTTCACCGGGGTATGTGAACAAAATCCATGGATCCTGAGAAGAAGGCAGGGAAGAGGAGGGCCTCTGAGGCCACAAACAATCAGGCCCTGACTGGGCAAAGGAGATGTTTGGAAGAGATCCCTCCATTGACAACCTGCCACCTCTTCCCTCCCTCCACACACATAAATCACTGACCCTGAGCACTCCTCCCACACGGGAGGCAAAGCTGTGAGCCTAACATGACTTCTGAACCAAAGAACCTAACAATAAAATACAAACTCTCAGGCTTCCAGGTCAAAAGGAGATGTCAGTTTGGATATTTCCTAAATATCTGCATGACACCACACATATAAATTTCCCCCATATTTTGGAGAGGAAAAAAAAGACCACTGGCTGTTACAGTCTGCAGTTCATTTGGTAAAAATAGATAATATCAAATATCAGTTATTTGAAAGTTATTTTCTGTTTGATTAAAATACTTTGTACAAGTATGAAGCATGTTAATTCATTTCTTTTCAGGTTACACATGTAACCTGATTCTTCTTCATCCATTTCCATTTCAGCAGAAATATAAATGTGAATAGTATCCTTCCTGGTTTAGAACTTCATTTTCATTCTAAAATACTAAGTGTAAAAAAACAGTTTTGTAAGTCTGCTTAAGCAAGAAGCAGTTTCCAAAATTAAAAAAGGCTCCTTCACTTGTTATTTTATCATTAACGTTTCTTAAAAATACACTCACTAATATATTTTACATATTAATTTGTTTAAAATTCTATTCCATTCACTTAACCTGTCAAAACTAAATGAATTACTACATAAAATGAGATATTCAAAGATTTTTATTACTTACATAGACAATTACCAACATATTTTAAAAAATAGCCCATTAAATAAATTCTGCATTTGTCTAAAGCAATGACTCAGCCTCTAAAGAACTATTATTCTTTTAAGACACTCTACATCTGCCCTCTATAAAACACATGTTCAAGGCATGAACATTTGAGTAAAGCGAAACTTCCCTTAAAACAAGTGTGTTTATTTGAACACACAATTTCAGAACCCAATCAACAAGTGTTTTATGGGTTCACGCTCACAAGGGATCCCATGTGTGTTTATTTGAATGTAATCGCATTGAAATAAACACAGCTGCGTTTATTTCAATGTGTGAGAATCCAGATCTACACGTTTGTACAAGAATGAATCATGAAACCATGACTTAGTGCATGGAAATGTGAATAGGAAATGGCACAGAGCACAATTACTTTCTTCAAACACATCACGGGTTAAATGAAATCCATGGCTAAAAGGTATTTCAAAAAAGGTACAAATAAATGTATCCCAAAATGCAATCAAGAACATCAATTTGTGCTATCAAGTCTTTTCCTTTACATTTTTGAAAAAGAATGAATGAAAGCACAAAGAATTAAACTGAAAAAGAAATAATGAAAGTGCAAATAGTGATAAAATAACAAATATGCATGAACTTACCACCTAAGTGTAACATTTTATAGCATATACTTCAGACTTTTAAAAATTTCTTTAAATTTAAATGAAATTGAGGCCATCCTTTTTCTCTCTCTAGTCTGATTCTTCTTCATCCATTTCTCCTCAGAAGTAGGTATTGTCATAATTTTGAGTAAATAATATATAGCATCCTGAGGGTGTTTCTAAAATATATACAGATGATATAAAGTAAAAATTATTCTGCAATAGGTGTATTTTCTATGACCACTGTTGCGATTAATCCATAATAATTCATTCATTTTACCTGCTGCATATTTACTCCATCATGTGAATACACCATTATGTATCTGTTTCCCTACTGGTGGCCAATAATGCTATCTCCAGTTTTCCCTATTACAAAAACATTTTACTATGAATATTCTTATACATAAGTCCTTATGCAGATGTTTTAGAGTTTCACGAGGGTATATAGATTGATATAGAATTGCTGTGTATTTTTCAACTTGTGCTAGATACTGGCAAATTGCTCCCCTCAGTGGTTGACCAATGTGTCCTTATTTGGAATGGATTCTACATAACCAGGACAATCTGTCCTAAGCACAGTGTTCAAAAAATCCATTTCTCAAATGGCAAACATTCATTTATTCCACATCTTATAACACTTAAGATATGGACCACGCAGACTTTCACATTCTTGCTTGATCCCCTTGGGTTTGCTAGCATGCTGGTTCTCAACCAGTGATTTCTGCCCCCTAGGAGGCATTTATCAATGTCTAGAGATATTTTTGATTGTCATGACTATGAGAGTGGTACTAGCACCTAGCAGTTAAAAGGCCAGGGATGCAGCTAAACATTCTACAATGCACAGGACAGCCTTCCACAACAAAGAACTCTCCAAACTAAAATATCAATAGTACACTAGCAATAGGAACATCCAGTCTCTCCCTTCTTTTAATTTGGTCTTCCTTCCTAATTAGATTGTTACACTTTTAGACTCCCTCATTATTCAGTATACCTCCCTCCTAGTTATACCCGATAACCCAAAACTCACTTTCCCCAATGTTAAATTTTGAAGAATAGACTATTCACTTGCTTGTACTAGCTTAAGCTGGAAACACAAATTTACTTACAATCCTTGGCCAAATATGAATGCCAGAAACTTTTGGCCTAGGAAATCTTTAGAATTTCCTTAGATAATAAGCAGTGACCTCTAATGGAAGTGTTTTCTAACACCACAAACAGCTGGATTCAGAATAAGGAGACTGCTACAACAACTAACACCATTCTATAACCCCATTAATCAGAATATTTACAACATCTCCTTCTGAACTGTGCATTATCTAAACCGAAACAACTGCAAATACAACTAAATCTGACTCTCACGGCTTATCAGAAAGAAATCCTACTCTCACTTCCTAGTTGACTTTACTTAGTATCTCAGCTGACATTTTCGCCGTTTCTTTTATTTATAAATCTAAGCCACAGTATAGTAAGAGCAAGAAAGACTTTTAAAGTGAAATCATTTAATTACTTTTTTTTTTGGAAAAAAACAAGACAGGGGATAAAAGGTCAAGATACCACCTAGGAGGAACTGAGAAGAGCACATGTTTGCTTTCACCCATCCCAGAGGTTTTTTTTTTGTTTTTTTTTTTTTTTTTTTTTTTTTTTTTTTCATGTTTCTCATTATTTTCCCTACACTTAATTAGAAAGTAGTAAGGTTTTTAACTTTCTTTCCATTTAATATGCAAAATTTAACTTCGGTATGCATTTGGAGGGCATGTGAGTCGATGGGAAAAAAAATTGAACAAGAGATTAAGAGACCAAGATTTCTAATCCTGGCCCAGTGTAGTAACTCACATCCACAATCCCAGCACTTTGAGAGACCAAGGTGGGTGGACTGCTTGAGCTCAGAAGTTCGAGACCAGCCTGGGCAACAAAGCAAAACCTCATCTCTAAAAAAAAATACAAACATTAGGCAGGCATGATGTTGTGTGGCTGTGGTCCCAGCTACTTGGGAGGCTGAGAGTTGGGAGGATAACTTGAGCCTGGGAGGTCGAGGCTGCAGTGAGCTGAGATCATGCCACTTCACTCCAGCCTGGGTGACTGAGCGAGAATCTGTTTCAAAAAAAAAAAAAAAAAAAGAATTCTAATCCTAATGACACTGACTTGCTCTTACTATTTCCATCCTTGGCAATTTTATTATCAGCCCTTTTAGCTTTCAATGACTGCCTCTACAATGAAGTTTCTCTAAATCTACATATTCATCCCTGAGTTTTAGTTCAGCATTTTCCAACTACTTGCTTGACATCTTCACATGGGATGCCTCTTGCCTAACTGCATGCTCCTGAACTGCAATTTCTCTACACACTCTCATCACCCTCCACCTCAGAAGCTGTATCTATTATATCTGTAAAAGGACCAGCATCCCCTTAAGCAGCTAGCACCTGCAGTGGCTCCCTCTCCTTCAGTCCCCCAACTTCTGTACTGCTTCTTTCTGTAGTATCTTTTCAATCTATTTCTTTTCCAGTTTAATTGCCTCAGCTGAGAGCAGGTCCCAGTTTATCCTATACATTGATTGCTTCCAGACTTGTCTCTCTCTTACTTACCTGATCCAGTTTCTTTTCCTAAAATTTCCCCTATTCATCTGTTGTCACATTAATCTTTCTAAAGTATACTCTGATTATGTCACTTCCCAGTTTAAAAATCTTCACTTGTCTGGCATCTAGGGATATCCACTACTTGGCCTCAAACCAATGTTGAACAACTTTTCTCCCAGACCTCTCTCTGATAAGCCCAATCGAAGCCAAACAGAATAACCAACTTTCTTATACACAAACCACACTTGCAGGCCACTATGCCTTTTCTCAGGCTATTCCTTCTGCCTAAAAAGCCTCTTACATAAATTTTTACATGAACTATTACTTCAGAGCAAAATCAAATGACACCCCTTCCATGATAACTTATTTGTTTTCACCCCAGTCAGAAGCAACTCCCTCCTCTCAATCATCTCTTGTTCAGTTACGCCCATGCTGTTATTGCTAATGTCGTTCTGACTACTGCACATAGTATAGCTAACGGTTAGAAAGACGGACTTTGGTGCTAGACTGCTTGAGTTCAAACCCCACTACTAGCTGTGGAACTTTAAGCTAGTTAACTAACTTCCTGTAACTCAGTGTAATGTCCCATCTAGACCCCCTTTACGTGGTTGGCATACCCACTGCCCAGATGCTGTGGTTGTTGGACGCTATCAGCTCACAGCTTCCTGAGAGCCAACTTGCCCAAAGAATCTGGGAAATTATGCCCCTCTCTCACTGTCTGTCAACTAGGACAGCCCCTGACGCCAATACCTGATTAATATGGAGTATCAAGATAGCCCTCTGTTTTTTGTTTGTTTGTTTTTGAGACAGAGTCTCACTCTGTTGCCCAGGCTGAAGTATGGTGGTGTGATCTTGGCTCACTGCAACCTCCACCTCCCAGGTTCAACGATTCTCCTGCCTCAGCCTCCCATGTAGCTGAGATTACAGGTGCAAGCCACCACAACTGGCTAATTTTTGTACTTCTTAGTAGAAACGGGGTTTCTCCACGTTGGCCAGGTTGGTCTCGAACTCCTGACCTCAGGTGACCCACCCACCAGCCTCAGCCTCCCAAAGTGCTGGGATTACAGGCATGAGTCACTGTGCCCGGCCAAGATAGCCCTCTTTCTTAATGACAACTCTAAAGTGCCACTCACACTCCAAAGCTCCCTGAAGTATCTGGCTGAAGCTTGATTTTAGCAGAACCCACATCTTTGCCTGGCTTCTTCCTTTAACCCAGTAGTTCTCAAATTTTAGCACCATTAGAAGCACCTAGAAGACTTATTAAACCACAGACTGCTGCCAAGCCCCCAAGTTTCTGATTCAGGATTCTGGAGACCTGGGTAGAGGTATTTCTACAAGGTGATGCTGACCCAGCTAGTCCAGGGACCACTGCCCTCCCCATCCTGCTTTCCTCCCTTGCTAATATTAGTAAACATTCCTTGACCATAGGAGTCTATCCATCCCTTACCCAACGTTGTATCTCCTTTATTACTTAACACTAACAACTGAAATCAATCTATTGAGCTTAAGGTATGCATTGTACTACATATAATAACTAAAACTTGGTCCCTACTGAAACAGAGCTTTAATATCTACTCCCTGAAAGACTCTGGAAGAAAAGAAGGTACAAACGCTAAGAGTTGCTGCAGGCAATGTTCAAGAAATAATTCAAGAAATGGGAATGAAAGCCGGGAACAGGTCATCAGTGGAGTTCCTGGAGGGTGAGTACTGGAAAGTATCAAATGTTCTCCTGGAAAGGATATTAAAGGAGTTAAATAGTAGATCACACGTATATGAATAAGACCTTACTATAAAAGAGATTACCAGCAAAAACAATGAATGTGACTGACTCTTTAATTTCCTGATCATAGATCTAGGGTTTGATGTGATAAACTGTTTGCAATTAGAGAAACAGGAATTTTTGGTGTTTCAGTCAATAATGGTCATTAGCCAATTTCTCTAACTAATGTTAGGCTTTAGCTAAAGAAAGTCCATTATGATGTCTAATCATTTTGCACAGCTATCTTGGTGATGAAGGCCACACTTCTCGAAATGGAATAATCATGCCATTGTCCACTGCCATCATTCCTCAAGAATACAGTGTGGTATATCAAGCAGAAGCCACAAAATGAAAAAGAGAAAATATTCCTAAGACATCAATTTTCTTGATGGAAAATAATTTCGAACACTATTTCTATGTTAAAACATGTAGTATATACTCAATAGGTATGTGAATTATACCAATGTATGCTTTTGTTAATACTCAAATTGCATATAGAACTTCAGACCCACGCATTTCATTGTATGTCAGTTTTACCTCAATTTTTTAAAAAATCAAAAATCAAAAGAAGGTATGCCTTATGGAATACAATATAATATTCTCATGGACTTTTAAGATAAAGCATTCTAGAAACTTCAACAAACCTGAGCTCTGGCAACAAAATTTGGGCTATAACCCCTGACTTCATAAGAATATAATAGTTTACTTCCCTCTGCCACTCAGGTACTTTAGTAGAAAAATGCATGAAGTAGCACACTAAGAAACCCAAAGATCCCTCTGATTCTAGCTTCCAGGTTAATTTAAGAGGTAGTTGCAGAATCTATCCAAAGATGCTTGGTTCCTGAAAGTTTCCCAACATCTTTTTTGGTAATTTTATGTAAACTGAGCCTTTTCTGGAAATTTATAACGGGTAACCTGGTAGGATTAATACTTAAGGTAGTCTGTGCCTTAACACACATTTCCTAAAGCAATCTCTTCATGAAAAATAAATATCAGAAAATCAGCACAACCACATTGACCCCAGTGGAACAGCCTCATGGGTTCTGTTAATTAAAGGAATAATTGCAGAAAGGGACCAGGTACTTAAAAAGCTGCCTAACACCCAGCATTTACATGTAATACTTCCCTGCAGGGAGAAGGGCTCTGAAAGTTTACTTGGCAAAATGGTTCTGACTCAAGGCCAGCATCTAAACAGCATCTAATTAAAAAAAAAAATACACGCATATCAAAATTATGAATCTAGTATGAGCCATTTTTATATATACTAATAAATACATAAACCTGTTCAATAAACATCTACTGAATCACAGTGTTAAACAGGCACTGGAGTCTATTAGTCAGTAATTTTCTAAAAGAAAGGCAAAGTCCTAGTGTCTTGGAAGAACTTGACAGGACAGCAGCAAAGAGTGATATAATATCAGAGTCCATGAACCAAAAGAGTTGAGCAGATCCCTGAGCCACGCAGGTCAGTGGGCAGAAGGACTTGCTATGGAAGAACATGGCTTTCTCAACGCTGACATCAACCTCACAAGATTAGGGATAAACTTCAAAGCCTCCTACTTGCCATAATGCCCCATTATGTTTCCATCACAAACAAATGTATTTAAATTATATTTTTGCAGAAATATGTATTTTCTATTATCTTTTCTGGGGACAACAGTTTATAACAGTTCTGCCCTAATATTTAAGAAAGCCATGAATCACAAGGGGAGGACTATTCATACAGAAATTTTTAGGACCCTAAGAAATTACTACTTGTTCAGATTCACCAGAGTTTGAGTCATTAATCCTTTGATGCTTCATCCATGATTTCACAGGATGAAACCAGAGATGCTCTCAGCATTCAAGAAGAGAATCTTCTTCAATGGCAGCTTTCCATCCCAGCAATGTTACAGATGCCTTTCCTTGGGGCTTCTTTAATTCACATCTTTCTAACTGAGAGATACATAATTGTATTTTCAGAACATGAACACCACATTCTTAAACACGAGTGGGATACTAGTTTTGGTTCCAGTTCTGCTTTCCAATGAGTAACTTTTTTGTTTGACCTTCATGATCCTAACGGTAATGTAATCATAGAAGTCAATGTCTTCCTGAAAAGTTAACAAGCATTCTCCAAGCTTTGTCTGGGTCTTAATGATCCAATTGCTGAATTACGTGGCCCTTTGTATATTACCTCCCCTTTGCTAAAATGCCCTACAAATTCCTTTGTGAGCTAGGTACACAGAAAATCTTAAATCAAGGAACCAACACAAGAAAAGTATTCCAACTGTTCTATATTGTTTACCTAAAGAATCCTGTTCTCACCCCATCTACTCAAAAGTACATGCAAACAGAGAGAAGACAGGAGGTGGGAAACTGAGCAACTATACCTCAAATAGGAGCTTTGGTTTACCAGAAACAAATATCAATACTATGAAAACAAAGTAGAAACATATGTATTTTTGTTGTTGTTGGTATTTTTTTTTTGAGATAGAGTTTCGCTCTTGTTGCCCAGGCTGGAGTGCAATGCCATGATCTCGGCTCACTGCAACCTCTGCCTCCCAGGTTCAAGCAATTCTCCTGCCTCAGCCTCCAGAGTAACTGGAATCACAGGCATGTGCCACCATGCCCGGCTAATTTTGTATTTTTAGTAGAAATGGGGCTTCTCTATGTTGGTCAGGCTGGTCTTGAACTCCCAACCTCAGGTGATCCACCTGCCTCAGCCTCCCAAAGTGCTGGGATTACAGGCATGAACCACCATGACTTTATTAATCTTTTAAAATGTCATTGACAAATTAATGACTCAGGACACAATTAAGAATTCTCTTTTTCTTTTCTTTTGAGACAGGGTCTCAACCTGTTGCTCAGGCTGGAGTGCAATAGCACGATCTTTCTAGAAATCTAGAAAATAAGTACTCACAAATTAAAGATCTAAAGAAACCTAGATAGAATAAATTAAAGAATTAATAAAATATGCATAAGTTAAGCTCCGCAAGTAACCATACCTTTTGGTTACTTTGTGTATTAAAATTTGTATATCACCTTCCCTTTGCTAAAAGGCCCTTGGAAATCCACATATTCCTTTGTGAGCTAGGTACATATAAAATCTTAAACCAAGGGACCAACACAAGAAAAGTATTCCAACTGTTCTATAATGTGTTTCAAAAAATAAGTGAAATGACATCAATCTACTTACAATTTCTTGGGTACCAGGTCAGTCATTAAAAACAGACCATTTTACACATAGAAAATGTGAGCGAAAAAGACCAATTTATTTTCCACAAGTAACAGCCAAAAGGGGTTTTTAAATTAAGAATGACTAATTCCCTAAATCTGTAATCAATAATCCCTCACCACTATCTATTTTATTCTTTCATCTTCAACTTCTGCTCTCCAGTAAAGGGACAGCCTTCCCCATATCCGGCACTCCTGGGTTTAGATCCCAAATCCCTTTACCTTCTCTATATGCGTATTCGATTTCCTATCAACATTTGATGCATATCGTAATCAACTGCAGGAACTGTGAAAAACATACATTCTTGGATCCCACTCTCAATTTCTTATTTGTTCAGGAATAGACAAATTCAGGGTAATTAACTGCTTATCTTGAGAATCCAGAAGAAAAAAATAAAAAACCTAACAAACCTAAAATACTACCATCTTCCTGAAACATAGTCCACCATTGTTAGAAATCTAGAAAACAAGTACTCAGGATTTAAAGATCTAATAATACTAGACAGAATAAATTAAAGAATTAATAAAATATGCATAAGTTGAACTGGGTAAGTAACCATACCTTTTGTGTAAAATTAATACTGGTTCAAAAGACAAGTGAGATAGTAGTCAGAAATCACAGCTAGACCTCAAGTTCTCAGTGACCTCTTCGTTAACCTTCCTCTTTAGTGAATGATACAGTATCTTTCGGTTGCTGACTTGGATTCTCCTACCAGCTACAGTTTTCTTGTCCTCACCTCAGTTTCTAAAATCTACCTCTCCTGTTAGGCCCCAGGTCACTCCTGCCACATACTGCCCTCATAGACACAGTTCTCATACATCCAATCTGTCCTTTAGCCCATACATTAAAAAGCCAGGGCTTAGATTTTAGCAATAATTACTTGGGAGCAGGGGAGAAAGTAGCAGTATGGTAACTGACTTAGCCTCAAGAGTTAGAATGACCAGAACTCAAATCCTGAAGCATAGAAATAGCTACATAGATAATTTTTTTTTTTTTTTTTTTTTGAGACGGGGTCTGGCTCTGTCGCCCAGGCTGGAGTGCAGTGGCCGGATCTCAGCTCACTGCAAGCTCTGCCTCCCAGGTTTATGCCATTCTCCTGCCTCAGCCTCCCGAGTAGCTGGGACTACAGGTGTCCGCCACCTCGCCCGGCTAGTTTTTTGTATTTTTTTTAGTAGAGACGGGGTTTCACTGTGTTAGCCAGGATGGTCTCGATATCCTGACCTCGTGATCCACCCATCTCGGCCTCCCAAAGTGCTGGGATTACAGGCTTGAGCCACCGCACCCGGCCGCATGGATAGATATTTAACCACCTGGAGTCTTAGGTTTTCATAGATAAAATGGTAAACAATAATGTCTATCTCTTAGTCTTATTTGTAAAGATTAAATAAGATGGTTTAAAATATCTATCACATTGTCTGGTACATAATGTTCCATAATCAGTAGTAATTATTATTGTGAATACAGAAGATTTTATGAAAACAGTATAATGCAATGAGAATGTTCATCATTCGTTTTAATGGGATGCCTAAATACCAAATAAGCCAAACTTTTCACTACTGACCAATCCATTCAAACTCAGCAAATTTAGCAGATCCTGAGATCACTGTTAATATCAAAAATAAAATTTTTGAAATCAACATTTTTCTTTATGAAGTCAAAAGAAGTATAGCATTTAAAGGGTGGGTAAAATTAGGTCTTCACCACCTCAGCAAAAATGACTAAAAGTGGCTTTGATCTATAAATCCCTATATAATTGGAACTGCAATGTCCTTAGAGATTGCATATCTCCCTGCCTCTCAACACAGATGTTAAGACTAGCTGCAATATACCTGTTCTTCAGACCTGAAACAAGGAAATTATGAAGCAACTAGATTAGAATTTGTCATGTTACTTCAAAAGAAATAACCTTTAGTTGGGAGAGGAGAAGTGGGGATTAATCCAATTGTGTTTAATTTTTTAAGCACTTTTACTGATTTTTAAAACACAATTTTACTTTCAACAATGATTTTAGAGAACAGTCACTTGATTTCACACTTTTCTATCTGTAATAATGGAATAAATCCTGTATGTCCCAAGTCCCTAATGCCTATTTTCCCTACCATAGAGAAAATTCAGGGGGGTACCTATTTTTATTTACTTCATATTCCTAGGCCTTAATACCATGCCTAGGTTTCTGGGGTTATCCATTTAAGAGTGTACTTTTGAATACATTAAGAATTTTTTCAGTTGCTTCTCTAACATGAGCAAAGGATCAGACCAAGTCCAAGAGCAATCCTTTTTTTTTTTTTTTTTTAATGAAACAGGGTCTCTTCTGTTGCCCAGGTTGGAGTGCAGTGGCATGATCACGGCTCACTGCAGCCTCGACCTCCTGGGCTCAAGTGATTCTCCCACGTCAGCCTCCCAGGTAGCTGGGACTACAGGTGTGGGCCACCATGCCTGGCTAACTTTTTGTATTTTTTAGTATAGACAGGGTTTTGACATGTTGTCCAGGTTGGTCTTGAACTCCTGGGCTCAAGAGATCCGCCTGCCACAGCCTCCCAAAGTGCTGGGATTACAGGGGTGAACCAGTGCACCCAGCCCCAGGAGCAATCCTTTAACACTCTACTATCTCTCACAGCTGAAACAAACCCAGCAATTATTTATTGGGGAATCTTCCATGTGCCATGTACCCTGTTCAGAAAAGCTCAATGTTCTGCAACTAAAGTAAACATGGGGCTTTCTTCAGCTTCTTACATGAAAAAAAGAAACTAGTCTGGAACTTGTGAAGAATACCAAATAACCTGAATTTTAACATATTTCAATTTGTCAACGTTTATGAGCAGCTCTTCCCCATGTGCCCTTAACAGGGCACAGAGTCACAGAGAATTACTCCCACAGGGATGTTCCTGATCATTCCAGGGCAGCCTCTTACTTATAAATGAGAAAACTAAGGCCTGTTGAAATAGGGTATCTGGCATAGGATACTCACATCAGTAGTGTAAAAGCCAGGGTTGAAATCTGGTTTCATAATTTTCAGGACTATATTCCCTTACACACAGATCTATTAATGAGGTCAGTGATGCTAGAAAGAAAGGATCATGCATATTACATTTTTATATTGCCTCTTCTTACAGTCATACATTTATGCTAGATATGAAAGCAAAAGCTGATATGGTTTTTTTGGAAGAATGCTTTTCCCAACGAAAATGCATTGTATTAACAAAACTTAAACAGCATCACTATTGTAAATGTTTCTTTAAAAGAAGAAAAAGATCACTGAAATGCTTTCTTGGAAACCACTTCATAAAACTGATGATCATAAAGAATTCTCACATAGAAATCACCAAAGTGTTATCACTGGGCTCATTAGTAATCCAAGATGCAGCATCAAATAATTAACTAACACGTGGCTACTTTTGTATTTCCTCTCTCCTTTCCTGGTATGTGTGTGTTTGTATGTGAGTATTTATAACACAGAATACACAACAGCCCAAAAGAACTATAAAAGTATATTTATAGTATATAAAATTGAACTGTGCTGTAAATTACCTAACTGTTGATATAATAACTTTACTTAACATTTTTTTTTTTTTTTGCCTTCATAATGTTTTATAAGGGCTCCTGGGAGAATGACTTAGATAGCACTAAACTCTCCAAAAAAGTTGTTCCAGGATATTTGATTTGATGTTTTCATTTTCTCAAGAAGAGTTCCTATAGCAAAAGGAGGTATTCATAATCATTCCACTGAGCTACAGTTGATACTCACTTTAGGGTGCTGTCAATTCAGCCTCTAAAATATCACTTGCCTCTATCCAGGTCTCTATAGTCCCTATGGCCACCCTAGATGAGTAATTACTTCCAGCTCTGATGCCGTTAATAGTCTCCTCATCTGAGGCTCCTGCCACCCATACCCTGCTCCAATGTCACCAATATTGGCTACCAAGCCTGCTTTAGATCCTACATGATTGGCCTGGCAACTATGACCTCCTCAGGATCTGACCCTGATCGTACTTAGAAGACACATTTCCCTTGTAATTACTCTTTCTTCAGGTGAACTGAATCACTGCTGGAGTCCCTAAACTCTGTTGTACTTCCCAATCTCTGGCATGCCATTGCTTGAGGTTTACCCCTCACCAAAATTGTCCTTTCCCCTTATTTATTCATCTAAAAGAAATTATTTCCAACTTATTCTGTACCATCTGCTAAAAATACAAAGCCAAATAAGGTGATCTCCCCATGCTCAGGTGGATGTGCCCAAATCCCATTCAACTCCAAGGCCCATTTCAAGTTTCCATGAGGACTTCCCCAACAATAGCATCAAAAGTTACTGATCCCTCCTCTGACTACATTGTCTGTACCTCTCCAGAGTGACTAATCACTTTAATCCAAGAGTCAGCACAGGTGTTCACTCTTGGTATTGAGCATCTGCTATACCCAGGCATGTGCTAGATTATTCCCTTTGTGTTATCTCATTAAGGTCTCATAAGAAAGTTATTTCTGTACTTCTTCCTCTCCCTTCCTGTTGTATACACTCCTTGTGAGCATGTATCTTACCTATCCTTATCTACTTTGTAACATTCACAGTGCCTAGAATACAGGAGATGTTCAATAAAGATATGCTGAAAAAATTAATAATCTATAAATGAATGTATGAGGGTGGAGGAAAAGAATGTATTTATTCCCATAAGAATTTTTGAAAAATTAATATTAGCTCTTCTCCCTTGTCCTGGCTCCTTGAGAGTTATTTTAAAATTTAAATGCACCTTTCCTTCCATTCAGTATTTAAAAAAAAAAAAAAGCAGCACACTTACTTAAGACACATTTTCTCAGTCCAAAACGCCCACTTACTAGCTCACCTGACTGCTATTAGGAATTTCAAGGAAAAGTCTTAAGAGAAGTATGAATCAGTACTTCAGCTGCAAGGAATGCACATGGCTTGCCCCTAATTCTGCCAACTACAGAGAAAGCCATCCAGAGTACCAGGCATCCTCTTCCAAGCATAACAGTGGATTCCCAAAAGTCTGCCACCAGGTACAAACTTCTGTACAACCTTTCATGCTGAACAGGAATGTCTCCAAGTCTGCCAGAGCTACTCTAAAAACGGTGCAGAAAAAGATGTGCAGGTCTTGGAAGAGGACGGGGATCCCTAAGGTCAGCACACTGTTCACCATCTTTGCACACACCTATCCTGGACTTGTATAATTCCTGAGAGTATTATCCCTATCTCATCACAAACCACAGTTTAGAGAGGGCAACCTCCCCTCTCCCTCCTTCCCTTGCTTTATTTTTCCTATATCACCATCTAATATGTACCATACGGCATATTTTATGTTCTGTTTTTCCCCATTAGAAAGTATACTTCATAAAGTTAGCATTTTTAATGGTCTTATTACTGTAGTCCCAGGAACTAGAATGGAGCTACCCCATTTATTGAGTAAAAGCTTGATAAATGTTTGTTGAATAAATACAATTCTTTCACTATTTACTTTTCATATTCTATTTTTTAAAATTTTTGTTTCAGGGAATAGAAGTGCAGGGTTGTTACATGGGTATGTCGCATGATGCTGAGGTTTGAGATACGGATGGTCCTGTCACCCAGGTGGTGAGCATACCCAATAGTTAGTTTTTCAGCCCATGCTCCCCTCCCTCCCGTCCCCATCTAGTAGTCCCCAGTGTTTGCTGTTCCCATCTTTATGTCTACGGTGTATTCAATGTTTAGCTCCCACTTATAACTGAGAGAATGCGGTATTTGGTTTTCTGTTCTTACGTTAATTTGTTTAGGATAATGGTCTCTAGTTGCATCAGTGTTGCCGCAAAGGACATGATTTTGTTCTTTTTTATGGCTGCATAGTATTCCACAGTGACTATGTACCACATTTTCTGTATCCAATCCACTGTTGATGGGCACCTAGGTTGATTCCATGTCTTTGCTATCATAAACAGCACTGGAATGAACATATCAGCCCGTGTCTTTTTGACAAAACGAATTACTTTTCTTTGTGTATATACCCAGTAGTAGACTGCTGGGTCGAATGGCAGTTCTATTTTAAATTCTTTGAGAAATCTCCTAACTGCTTTCCACAGTGAAACTATTTAAATAATATTCTGCTCTGTCTTTAAATGTATACTACTAACCATAATTAGGATCTCTCCCAAAAACCTCCTGTTTTCTGCATCTGTTTTTTTATTTATAAATTATAAGACCACATATTATGCTTGTAAATAGACAAATGGAACACACACATAAACACAGTCAAAATACATCTAACAAAAAAGGCAAAAGTGTTTTTTGCAAGAGTATAAATTTATGACTAGTAAGCAGCTTTACATAGGTAATGTCTTTTTAATTTTCAAAATGACTCTAAAAGGTAACAATTATTTTCCTCGTTTATGGATGAGGAAACTAGAAATAAGAGGTTAAGTGCCTTGCCCATATTGACACAGTTAAGAAGTGGTACAAATGACATTCAAACAGGAGTTGTCTGACACACAATCATAGTCCAAACCTCGATGCCTCCCAGGTAGTTATTTAAAAGACCAACTTAATTAGGCTCTAAGAGTGTAGCTGAGCCCAGAATTGCATTTTATATCATGAGAAAGAAACCATACAAATGACAAAGACAAGCAACCATTCCAGGAATCAGCAATTAAATAGTCTAGGTGTCAGAGTCCCTAGATACTTGATGAAAGTGGAAAAGGAGTTGGCTTTGGTCCTCCTGTGTGATTCCACCTAAGTTACTCAACTTCTCGAAGTCTCAGTCTCAAAACTTGTCAAAGAACAGAGAAATGAATAGGATCAATAGAAAGGAGAGAAGAAGGGGAGGGGAAGGAAGCAGAGCAGAGTGAGGTGGGGGAGTGGAGGAAACAAGAAATTGGGGGTTGGATAAATTACATCTACCACTAAGATTTGTTACGATCTTTAAAGTGAGACATTTGAAAGTACACAGAAGACTGCTGGGTATACAACAGGTAGTAAGTACATATTATATTTAGTATCATATTTTATTCATTTATTGAAGGGTAGAACAAATATAAAAAAATAAAACCAACTGGGATAGGTTTCATGGGACTCTGTGAGAGATCTGATCAGATCTTAAAGCTGTATGTCAAAAAAGCTTGCAAAATTCTAAATTCAGCCTTACATTTCATTCATTCATGAATGCTCATTTACTTAATAGGTATTGAGCTAGGTACTGTGAAGTCATGGAGGGCACAATAATCACTTACAAAAATAAGATGAAGTTCAATAATTTCATTTACTGAGCAGATATTTACTGAATGGTCACCAATACCATTAGCTTATTAAAGATACTGTTTTAGAGCCATCATCGATTCTTTCAAATTTTTCTTATAGTTCCGCAGTATAATTACAATTTATGCCATCATCCCGACTACAGCTAAGATTCAAAGCTATAAATATTCATAAACAAAAAAACTGAGAATGTTTGAGTTTTATTTCAAGTTGTCTAGGGAAATATTTCTCTAATACTATCTCATTATAAAACAACTTGTTTAGATAACTGTTACTTGAATAGCTCTTATACATTTGTAAAGCAAGGAAATAAGCATTGATTAATCTTTCAGACTACTTTGAACATTATAAAGTTTACCTAAAATATTCATTGCCCACAAGTCAGAATAAATAAACTAACAGAACAGTTATGTTAATATACTATAACAGAAACTGGTTGAGTAAAAAGTTACTCAGCAAATCAATATAATTGCTTTTCCTTCTGAAAATACAGCAGTAGTAAAGAGGATAAAGGAACCATGTATTACTTTCAGGTACAGTAACTATATTACATTTATAAAGAAATAAGATAGTTTTTCAGGTCCCAAATCATGATGAAATATCTAATTCACACATTTTAAATCAAAAAGGCATTTAACAGAAATTTTCTTCTTGGATTAACATGGATTTTTATAACAGTAAAGTATAATTTTTTTTTTTTTTTGAGACGGAGTCTCGCTGTGTCTCCCAGTCTGGAGTGCAGTGGCGTGATCTCGGCTCACTGCAAGCTCCGCCTCCCGGGTTCACGCCATTCTCCCGCCTCAGCCTCCCAAGTAGCTGAGACTACAGGCGCCCGCCACCACGCCCGGCTAGTTTTTTGTATTTTTAGTAGAGACGGGGTTTCACCATGTTAGCCAGGATAGTCTCGATCTCCTGACCTCGTGATCCACCCGCCTCGGCCTCCCAAAGTGCTGGGATTACAGGCTTGAGCCACCGCGCCCGGCCTCGTAAAGTATAATTTTTTAAATTATTTAACTCAGAAGTCCCAACCCTTTCGATAAACAACAAAGTAAGTAATAAAAATTCAAGACAGGCTACATGTTTCTGATACAAGTTTCTTACAAAAATTATCTGTCTCATGTAAGATAAGGTGATGCATACCTAAAAAGATTTGTCACTATAACTACATAATAACAACTGATTTAATCCTGTGGCTCTGTGTATCATGGAATCTAAAAAATCTGGGTTTTATGTCACCAAAAGTAAGTAAATAACCAGTGTTCTGACAATGGGCCATAAAAACTATGGTCCTTAAGCTGCCCAAACTAAAATTTCCTAGATTTATGACACTAGTAAAACAAAATCACAAATAATTTACAGGCAGGAATGACTAGAGAAGAAGTAACATCTTGGCACAGTCTTAGGAGTTAAGGAATGAAAGTATGGATGGTCAGTAGCTCCCAGGTCTTAGATCTTCAGAAGACACAGAAGAGTGTGCTGATTCAAACAAACTAACGTTATCTAATGAGTCCAAGCTAGGAAGTTGCATGAAAGCTTGGGACAGGTTGGGTATTACAGTGCAGTCAAACTGTTCAGTAGCCAGTGGGTTAAGCATGACCTTGAGGTTTCATGTGTAATACTCCTGCTAGAAACAATTAGCACCTTGGAGCTATGATAAACAAGCACTCTACTTTTTACAAACCAGCAACATTTTAGTGCCCTTTCTACCAAACTGAGAGGAGGATTAGTAAAAGAGCACCATTTCAAAAATCTTTGTTTGGAACCCTGTGTTTTACAACCATGTCACTGAGCCAAATGAAAGCCCCAGCATGACTGTGGTTTTATCCACTTAATGCATCATCACTACCTACTGAGCAAGACCCAGACTGGACCAGGGGAGCACCACAAACTACCCAAGCCACAAACAAGGTAATGGATTTCCTACTGAATATCCCACCAACTGCCATTGCTTAAGGAGGAGTAAAAAAGGTCATTATTGCTCTTGTTAAGAAAATAATTCCATGGAAAGCACAAAGATAAAGAAGGCAGTACAGTCTTTCCAAACATAAGGAACCAATCCTGTACAGTCTTCAGTGGCCTAAACCACACCCTAGAAGTCATACAAGTGCATTCTGAAAACTTCGGTTTCCAACAAAACATAAGGTACTGATCTGCTATCACCACTCTCCTACAAAAATTAAAAGCTTTTATTTCCATTTAGCTGCCACTTAAGATTTATAAAAGCTTCGTTTTTCCTTTCATTCTCTTAACTTGAGTCCTCACAGAGCCCACTTTCCTCATCAGAGATTGCCGATTTTTGGTACGCTAAAAATCCCATCAAGTTGCACTTACATGATGTGACAATTAACTTTCAATGATGGATAAAAGGGGTAGATGCTTAAAGTCATTTTGCATTCTATTACTGTATACATCTAATAAAGAAAAGCTTTTTAATAAAGGTCAGAAAATTTTCTTCTTTAATGAAACTCTAAAAGACAGACTAACTTTGAAAATATATTAAATTGGTTGGGCCAAGAGATACGTAATGGAATGTAAAGCTTTTTGTCAATAAACTGCAGAGGTAAATAAATGTCTCTATAATGTATTCTCTTAATTTCTATTACCTTGTTAAATTTTTTATTTTTATTTATTTATTTTTTTTGAGATGGAGTCTCGCTCTGTTGCCCAGGCTGGAGTGCAATGGCAGATCTCGGCTCATTGCAAGCTCTGCCTCCTGGGTTCACGCCATTCTCCTGCCTCAGTCTCCCAAGTAGCTGGGACTACAGGTGCCCGCCACCATGCCTGGCTAACTTTTTTTCTTTTTGTATTTTTAGTAGAGACAGGGTTTCCCCGTGTTAGCCAGGATGGTCTCGATCTCCTGACCTCATGATCCACCCGCCTTGGCCTCCCAAAGTACTGGGACGACAGGCGTGAGCCACTGCATCCGGCCAAAATTTTTATTTCTTATAGAGATGGGGTTTCGCTGTGTTGGCCAGGCTGGTCTTGAACTCCTGGCCTCAAGTGATCCGCCTGCCTTGGCCTTCCCAAAGTGCTGGGATTATAGGTGTGAGCCACTGTGCCAGGCTTCTATTATGTTTACAACTTTTAAAGTAACAATTTGACAAATAACTAGCACTTTACATTCAATAAATATATAATATGTATAGGTTTCCAGATGTGATGTTTTAACATCTCATGCCTAAAGACACGGTTTCCCAGGATATAACTGCCTGCAGGGTCTCTGTATACACCTGTGGAAGTCATGCTATGTAGAACTCTAAGAGATGCCATTCACATCAGCCAGCACAGATCTGTATCTCCGTGATGACATTTCAAAATGCAGTAAAATGTTTTGTTCTAACAAAATCAATCTATTATGACAATTTTCCAACACTTAGAAATAAAGTATCACAAAAAGGGGTAACTTTTTTCTCATTTACACAAAGGAGCAGAATAGAGTCGCAGCTGCCCAGATTACCTGGCTAGTATTTTCTGCAAGTTCAGGGCTGAATGATGGTCGTTCCCCAGGTGAACTCCCAGGAGCAGAACTGTGATAAGGCATACCAAGTTTCCTCCCTGAACTGCAGGACAAAGGATATTTTCTCCCAAATAAAACTTACAAATATACTAACCTTAAAAATAGTATATGGAATTTTAACTTACTAATGTTTAGTCTGCATACATGTGAATGGATTCAGTCCGAGTGACAAGGTATGTGGTCGCAATATTTCACTACAGTAGTTTCTTAATACAGCCACCATGAGGCGTCGCAGTACACAAATCAGTTAAATGACTCTTTCACAACTAAATCTGTTATGGCTTTACAAACTTCTTTTCTCCTGATCAAAAGCTATGAGCAGTTTATGCTTTCATGGACAGAACAAAATCTAACAGCCCTGAAATGGCTTTTAAAGACTCTTTTGCTTAAGATTAGGATGAGCTGTTGTGAAGCTGGAATGGTTTTCCCTAAAATCAGACTGTAATAAACTTAGAACATTTGATAAACTGGTATGCCATTTAACAATGTGTTATTGTTTTGCAAATTCTTGCTCTGTTTTCACAGGACACAGGGAGCTAAACCGAAGCCATATACAGTTTATTATCTGTTAACTACTAAAATCATGTTATACCACTAAATAAAATAGAACTAGTAACATAATAACTTCAAAGTTGACATGTATAATATATTACCTATAGTTTCATTCTAACAATAAATAACATTTTGGTTTAATTTTTTAACCATTTATAAACAATAACAACAAATTGTTCACCTATTCCTGCCGTGAAGATGGTGTCATCAATTGGCTAAATATGTTTTTTACATCATTCTGGAGCGAAACAGATTTCTACAGCAAAACACCAAGCCAGAAGTCTTACATCTCAGTGCCAGCTCTGCCACTCAAATGGCCTGGGTCCTAGTTCCTTAATCTGGGCCTCCCTTTCTTCAAATTTATCATGCTAGATTATAATGCTCCAAGATCATCTGTGGAATCCCTTTTAAAGCTAAAATATAATTCTCTTTGGATTTAAGTTATCTGAATCCAAACCTATTTTCTTTTTCGTATTGTGACATGATGTTCATTTTTCTTAAAAATCACAGATATTTCATCTCAATATATCACTAACTTTTTTTAACTTTAGAAGTTTACCATATGTTTAGAATGAGTCAAGAAATAAGTTACTGAGGAGCAACTGTGTGTATGACAACCAGCTTAACAATGCAGAAACACAAATAGAGAAAAAGCTCCTTTACCCTGGGCTGGAAAGCCATGCCTTACGCTACAGGCATTAAGAAGTTCAGTGGGAGCCTAGACTGGCCCATGCATTGTGGAGTGGTATGAATGCCATGTTGGAAGCCTAGGAGGCACGATAGGGGAATGAGTGATTGTAAGCATGGCCTCCAGTAGACAGAATGAACTGGGATGGAATGCCAGCAACACCATTTACCAGAAGAATGACCTTGGGCAAGTTGCTGAGCCTCTGAGACTCAGTACTTCATCTAAAGTGGAGATAGTTCCTATTTCACAGGGTTGTTGCATTTTAGAAAAGAGGGTGGGAAGATTAAATTCATGGTTTACATCACGGCTTAAAAACAGGGTGAAGGGGAACTCTGCTGAACTGTCTTTATGACTTTTGTTTTCACACTCCACTTTACATGAAAAGCCAAACTAAAGAAAGTTCATAGTTTCTAACCACTTCCATCTCTATATGCTCTCTTCAATAAACATATGCTGTTCTTTCAAATTACAATTCTTCGACAAACCTCTTCTGTAGCCATTAATATTACACTATGTTCCAAAGTTAGTGTACTCAAATACAAATTATGAAAATTGAGTTGAAGTAATGAGAATCTATAGAAATAAGCATTCTAAAATAAACTGCTTTTATGTCAAACCTTAAATCTTTTAAATAAAAAAAGTTCTGGAGTTCTAACGCAATCAATCTTCTATCATTCTCCCACAGTATAATAATACTCTTTTTTTTACTCTTGGGGAGCTTTAAGATAAAGTCCTAACAAATAAAACCTTTCTATTATATAAAATATTAATTGAATAATTGATCCTGAAATAACTTGTAGATAGAAATATCTTCTCTTTTATAGTTGGCAGAGGTTCTCTTACTGGCCTTTGGAACCTCCTCTTCTACAGAGTGCCAAACTAAAAAGCATTTTAAGTTTAAAAAGAAAAACTATCCACTTGTAGTGACAAACACCTGTAGCCCAACTGCTCAGGGGGCTGAGGCAGGAGGATCACTTGAGTCCAGGAGTTTAAGGCTGTAGTGAGCTAAAATCACACTGACACACGCCAGCCTGGGTGACAGAGCCAGACTCCATCTCTTAAAAAAAAAAAAAAAAATTATAGAACTTGCTTATACTTCTTTAAAAACATCAGTTAATATCAAGTTACAATATGAACATGTTACAGAAATGGGAGTAGCTCAGGTATCTGAATATCAAATTATATTTTCTAATTAATTTTCATTGTAACTTCAGAAATATGTCTCATGGGGGGGATTAACATAATCTAAATATAATCCAAATCTCACAAATTCCAATATACACCTAAAAGTTCATTGTTTGTCAGTATGTGGTCCCTATACATTTAATTTGCCATCACAAGTTGTGAAAAAAGTTAAGTCAAATGGACAGTCTTTCTACATAATTTTAGTACACTTATTTAAATGCACAAATAAATTTAAGTACACCCAAAATTTAAGGCCCTAAATGGACTTTAACTGATATTTTGTAGCCCACAGGGCATGAACAAAATTAGCGCGGGATTTTCTTCACCATTGCTATTCCAAATATTTATAATAAGTTATCAGATTGAAATTAAGTAAAAGAACAAACAAATTTTAGCTCAAAAAGATCAATTTTGCACTGCACAGGGGACAGCTCTCTAGACGAATGGCCAGAATATATGAGTACTGGTCGCACGGGAGCCACTGCAAACTCAATATCCTAGGTTAAGCCACTTAACAACTTTGAGCCTGTTCCTTCATCTGTAAAATGGGAATAATGACACCCTACTACCTACCTCAGAACATGGTTATACACAGCAAACAAAGCAACGTCAGTGAAATCACAATGTAAAGTCTAAGTTGCAATAACAAGCATAAGAGAGCCAACGAGGCATGCTTTCATGTGGCCAGCCTCTAAAGGAGAAAGATACTTCTCAGGGAGGAAACATTTGTTCTCCCCAACTCTGATGATGCTCAAGTATGTGCATGACAGATTTATTTTATGACCATAAAATAATAATTTTTACCATCATTTTAAAAAGGAAGTCTCAGCAAAAAAATTCCAAAAAGAGGAGCGAATACATAAACTACCCTGTTTTATATATTTATAAACAAATTCAGTACTAATTTTAATAGTACAGGTTGGGGTGCTCCAGGCCATATCCCAACTTTAGTGATGAGGGAAGAAGGAACAGGATAGCAGCATACATGAAATAATTCAATCATAAACTCCACATTCTTAAAGGGTAATATGTTAATAAAAGTACGTTAATAGCAACCTTTAAAGAAATATACACATAATATCATTTGGCAATTTTGGTCACTAGAGTACCTCTACACAGGCAGGGCTTAAAATAATTTTTTACATATAATTCCAGAATCACTGGCTTTGCTTCATTCGAAACAGGATTCATTTACAGGCCTCTGATCTTGATGCTGATCCATTCCAGTAGACTCAGGGCCTCCTATACCCAGTACATAGCATTAATATAAAACAGAGTAATTAGATTCAACAAAAAAATTTATTAGACACCTACCATACTGCATCCTAGGACTTGGGATACAAACATGATTAAGATCCTGATCTTATTGCTTAAGATGGTCACAGTTTTTGCCTTAAGATATGAGGTCACCAAAGCCACTCCTCAGAAATGTTCTTGCTAACACTTTGACCCCCATGGGCTGTATCTTTCTGCCTACCCATAGTTAGTCTATCTCTATATGCTGTACTGCTTTAGGGGAGCTTCTAGAACTTAACTTTTCATGTCTATAAGTCTATGGCCTCTGCCAGATCCCTCATACTGAACTACATAAACACTGTCCAACTAATATATCCTGAGTCTCTACTATTTGGCAGGTACTTTTCTAGGCATAAGAGATAGAACAGTGAACAAAAATTGTCCCAATTCTTACCAGATCCCCACGCTGAGCTAGACTGCTCTCATCCCTTATCAACCAGCCTAATTCTACATACTCATTTAATAGTATCTGTTGAGCTTTTACCATGTCCTAGGTGCTAGAGATAAAGCAGTGAACAAAACTAAGTCCCAGGTCTCATGAAACTTACTTAAACTTTGGATGACACTGCTCAATAATGACCAGTGGTCTCCAAAGTGAGATTCTCGAACACCAAAAACATGAACAAGACAGTCTACTTGGAGTGAGTGACAGGAAAATATTAAACTTTTATTTATATTCAATTCATCTTATCTTTTTCCATTTCTAAGTCATTTATATTTCGATATACACATACTATATTAATAGCCTAGTATATATAATTTATAAAGAAATGTAGACATATCAAGGAACACATGCTCAAATTCTTCCACTGAGGGGAACAGCATTTTAAAATTCTGGAGGGTCACTGACTTGGATAATCACACATTTGGGGCGAGTTGTTTGGCCCAGGTGGGGTTAGCCTGGGCCCTCCACTGGTCTACTTTCTCTCTGATAGATTAAGCAAGCATTTTGCAAGGATTCCTAGACATCTAGCTATACAACCAAAGCTCAAAGTTCAATTCCATCCCAATTTTCCCTCCCTAATCACCCATCACCCTACACTCATCATCCCTGCAACTCACGGATATAATGGCATGTTTACTTTCTATTTCACATTTGGTATATGTATGTCACTACTATACTAGAAATATCCTGAGACCAGAGCTGCTGGCTTTTTTATTCTGCAAGCTCCAGAATTCCTAAACCAGCTTTATATATTATGGGTCTTCAATAATTATATCTTGCAAAAATTAAAGATAATTCAATATATTGTACCCAGAATTACCAAACAGTTATGATAAAGGACATTATGATAAAGCAACATTATTGCTTTACTAAACATTGCTTCTAGACAGGTGCAGTGTCTCACACCCGTAATCTCAGCACTCTGAGGGGCCGAGGAAGGAGGATCACTTGAGCCCAGGAGTTGAAGACCAGCCTGAGCAACATGGTGAGACCCCATCTCTACTAAAAAAATAATAAATAATAAAAATTGGGCCGGGTGCGGTGGCTCAAGCCTGTAATCCCAGCACTTTGGGAGGCCGAGACAGGCGGATCACAAGGTCAGGAGATCGAGACCATCCAGGCTAACACGGTGAAACCCCGTCTCTACTAAAAAATACAAAAAAAACTAGCCGGGCGAGGTGGCAGGCGCCTGTAGTTCCAGCTACTCGGGAGGCTGAGGCAGGAGAATGGCATAAACCCGGGAGGCGGAGCTTGCAGTGAGCTGAGATCTGGCCACTGTACTCCAGCCTGGGTGGCAGAGCGAGACTCCATTTCAAAAAAAAAAAAAAAATGGCCAGGTGTGGTGGCATGTTCCTGTGGTCCCAGCTTGGAAGCTAAGGCAAGAGGATCACTTGAGCTCAGGAGTTTGAGGATACACTGAGCTATGATTACACCACTGCACTCTAGCTGGGACAATAGAGTAAGATCCAGCTTCAAACAAACAACAAAAAAAAGATTATTCCTCTTCACACAATGATTAGTACTGTGTTTCTGTGATCCTTTTCAAAGCTCCCTTATGTATACTTTATAGACCATTGATTACTTAATATAGAGACCTGGAAACATTAAAGCCTCCATCTGTAAAACCAACAGCCACTGCTAATTGAAGATCAATTAAAAATAAATATGAGACATTCTAAAATTACAGTATATCAAAAAAATACAGTTCTATTTGAAAAATTAAGTCAAAACTTTTCAGAAAAACATCTATTTAATGAAGAAAAGTACAGATCATCCTAATTCTTAAGGATATACTAGACTTAAAAGCCATCTAGCTGTTTTTGAAATATATAGATCAGAAATGACCATATAAGGTCATATTTTTAAAAAATTAAAGTAAAAGAAACAGCAACTGATTCATGATCACAGTTCCTTATGCAGTAAACACATCACCATATACGTGAGACCAGGTCCTCAAATGTATAACTCTGTGCTCATGTGTGATCCCATTCCTCAAGACTGATTTTTGGAAAACTACAAAAAAATTTGTATGAATCTGCATCACTCATGCAGAGATTACCTGTAGAAAATTATTAACATAAAAAAACCCTAGTCTTATGATAACCTGAACATGTTCTCTGGGTCTAAGCATGTATTACACCCAATGAGATAAGAACGCATGTCCACATGCAAAACTTAAAAAGAAGTTCTTATTACCATGAAGACCGGTACATAACAAGATGGGAATGGTTGTGCTTCTATGATGTCAAACAGCCCCAAGACAAAGAAGGAAGAAAGACTCACAGTTACTATTCCATGTGTCTCTGTTTCTCTTTGCTGCTTTAAGGTAAACATTGGAGTTATTACTGATGTGAGCTTTGAAAAAATTCTTCCCAGGTCAGCTTCTTCTTTATGATTTCACATATGAATGTATTTGTTATTAAAGCACACTGGCATCTGGAACACTGAACACAATATTTCAGAAACAAAGTTTTAATCTAAACCGGGCTGATGTCCAGAAGTGACCAGTCAACTAAGGGCCACAAATAAAACTGAGTGAAAACACATACATGCTGAGGTATAACAAACACAAAAGTCATGAATCAAAGACCAGACCTAGATCACTACGCATAAAAGAGAAGACTGATCAAACTCATGGGTGTTCTCCAGGCCATGGCTTACTAAACCACAAGACAAAACACAACTGTAAGCACAGGTTGAAGACATCCTGGCAAACCTAAAAACTGCTTGATGGAAGCTTTGAGCATAATTTGTAATCTATTGGTCCTCAAGATAGGAAAACACATTTTCACCGTTTTGGAATCCCATGTTGGGCTATAACTCTTAAATTAATATACTCCCAATCAGTATAATTTATTTAACTAAAAGTATCAGCTATAGTAGTTTGTAATATTTTTATTGGCATATGGTTTGGACCCCTGTACATCTAGCTCAAACTTACTATCTATTAAGTGTGCTTTTAACATTATTTGGTATGTGTAGAATGCTCTTTCGAATGTGATATAGCTGAACAATTCTCATTGGTTCAATCAATCATGTTGTCTTTACACATTGTGATGTTAACAGCAATAAATAAAAAGGAAGTCCAAAACACTTCACTGAAATATAATTTTAATATAAGTTTAAAGCTTTATCCAAAAAATGTCAGTGGCCTTTTAAAATATCAGAAGCCAAAAGGATGAACTACTATTTAAATAAAAATGAAATTATTGTTAGAAGTCTGATTTTTAAAAATTCACTGTAATGCTTAGGCCAAATTAGTTTTACGAACTTAATGGGCAAACACAATGCCACAGTAAGAAACTCATCCCATATTTCAAGGTCTACTTCCTATGCTGGAACTGGCCAGTTTTTCAGATATTTACTCAGCACTATTTCATACGATATCTATTAAAACAATTAGCACAGATTAATTTATATGACAGATATTTACATCAACTAGCCTTTTCCAGCCAGTAGAACATGTTTGCTTTGAGGACAAGGGTTGTTCCGTATTCATCTTTACATCTCCAAAGTCTAGGTCAAGCACCAGCACTCTGTGGGCACTCAATCGATGAATGCCAAAAAGATTGGTAATAGTTTCTGCTACCCTAGCCTCCCCAACACTTGACCTAATTATTTAATTTGGAAAATGTTCTTCGAATATCACCCAAGAAAAGCAGAAAGAAAGGTGTCAAATGACATAAAGTTTAAACTAACTTCAGTTTACCAACCAATGTGAATGGTGTTTTACTGGGGGGGAACGAAACACAAAAACGGAAGACCAGCACCTTCGGAAAAGCATTATTCAGCTAAAACAATGCAAGAAGAGCACACTCTTAGTAAGATCATCATCCACAAAAGCTACTTTGCTAAAATAGACACCCTATTTCCATGTTTCATGGATCAGGGAAAAAGAAAAGCCAGTTTAAAAAAAAGACAAACTTTTAATCTTCCATATCTGAATTAGGCTCTGACTTTGCTGAATTTGCAAAGATAAAAGATTTTAATTTCAGATGAATAGGGCTCTTAGTACAAAAAAGCAACATGTTATGCTGTATTTTCAAAATGTTTGGCTACTCGTATACAAAAGTATTATTTAGCACAGCAGAAATAAGTTCCTTAGGTGAAATTAAAAGCACCCTTAAATCACTTCCTAAATGATGAATTAGAACTGCTGACTGACCCTACAGCTGATTCATGTTTGATCAGGCACTCTGAAGTGAAGGCCATGAATCTGCTTATTAATTTTTCCACTAATATGGAATTGTCTTTCAAAGCAAATGTCAGAAGTAACCATTTTATAACACTATGCATGTTATACTGTTGATTCCTTTAGTAAAATATATTCACTGATTAAGTATTTAAAAACACAGAGCACAGGCTGGGCATGGTGGCTCACGCCTGTAATCCCAGCACTTTGGGAGGCTGAGGCAGGTTGATCACTTGAGGCCAGGAGTTGAAGACCTGCCTGGCCAAAAGGGCAAAATCTTGTCTCTACTAAAAATATTAATACAAAAATTAGGCATACGTGGTGACCCGCACCTGTAATCCCAGCTACTTGGGATGCTGAGGCACAAGAATTGCTTGAACCAAGAAGGCAGAGGTTGCAGTGAGCAGAGACTGTGCCACTGCACTCCAGCCTGGGTGACAGAGTAAGACTCTGTCTCAAAAAAAAAAAAAAAAAAAAAAAAAAAAAAAAAAGACCAAAGCACAAACGATATATTCAGCTAGGAAGACTCAACTTCTCATGAAAGAACAAATAATTTCTACTGATATACCAGAGGAATTAATAAATATTAAAAATAACAGCTGCCATAGACATTTCTATACTAGATATACCAACTAGAAACAAAACTGACTAAACATCAAATATATACTAAGTTTATAAACAAAGGTTTAGTCTTTGACAATGATCTTACAGATGAAAATTTACAAGCCCCAGGTCAGAGAATTTTTCATGTAACTTTCCTTACAAGTGATAAAGTACAGAGTTTCACCCTTATTACTTGAAAATGAAGACTTCACTTCTAGGAGAAAAAAAAAATTGGGGAGAATTCTTAACTAAAAGTTGTCCCAAACCTTTCATTTTTAACTTCTTGGAATGTAGCCCTAATGGCAGGTAAATACAGAAAAAGCCTCAGGAGATTGTGGCACTGCAGACAGGCAGTCTAAGCCTGGCGTGATCACTTACTAGCTGTGCGACCTCAGACAAGTTATTCAACCTGAGTTTTAGTTTCCTTGTCATTAAAATTGAGTATTTATCATCAGAAAGTTGTAGTGAAAAATAAAGTAATAAAAACAAAACTGAGCCTCATAAGGCAGGCCTTAGTCCAGATTATCTTTCTCCTTTCCTCCCAGTGTAAAATACTCTTTGGGAAACTTCTACAAACTGCATTCAACTTTCCTGAAGTTTAAATGAAACTGTGTAGTTGTTCTATCAACCTGAAACTGAAAATGTTTGGATAAGGAGTTTATTTCCATTATTTCATAAAAACAACAGGTGCCTTTATTTCACAGAGCCCTGCTAAAGGTTCCTTATAATCCCTTCCTAACTGACACTTTCATATGTAGAGATGTGTATAAGTCTGAAGCTCATTTATCAACAATTTTTATATAGGTAGTCATAAATACCAAAAGGATTCAAAAACTACAAATCGATCTTTAAACTCAAACAAAGGTGTTTTTAAAAAGGAAAACTCAACTCCCTATTCCCTATTCTAAAATATTTTTATGCAGTATCACAGATGCACATTACCAAATATAATAGACTGGGAGAGAAAAAAAGAGATGAGAGAGAGGAAGGAGAAGAGAAGGAGGGAGGAAAAGGAAGGAAGGGAAACCTGGAAGGGAAGAAAATGATTATTTCAGTAACTCAAAAGATAATCAAAGTCTGACAGCTGGATGTAAAGAATTATTTTCTCATTTTGTTCCATGCTCCACCACATTCCCTCTGCAGTCTATGAGAACTCTACACTTGGGTGAGTTTTGAGAGGTGCACCAAAAGCTGAAAAACAAGCCAGCATTTGTAATATTAAAAGAATCAGCATTGCTAATAAGACTCCCTCTGAATTACTTAATCTGTGGCTTTCCTACACCAAGGAATGTAGTCATGTAAATAAATAATGAAAGTCCTATCAATAAACAATTCTTTAGCATCAACAGTTCCCGTCTATATCAAATGAAGACTGAATTAAGTCTTACCATAACAAACCAGATAAAGTTATTACTTTGTTCCTAGAGCGCCATACAGACTCTTCCCCATGACATATTTTTCATTTTTCTAAAGTAGTTTTATAGGAAATTAAAAGGCAAGATCTGAACATTTCATAATTAATTATTGAAAATAAAGGTATCTAGAACCTCTATAAAACAATATAACCTAAAAACATTCTCACCTGAGAACAGACTAAATCACAGAAAACACGTTCTATTTTTATTTTCCTGATAGACGGAAAAAAAAAATTGGCAGGTAGCAATATAATAAAGAAAATATAAGCTCTAATAACAATAAACCATTAATGAAAGTAGCCTGAATTTCATTCATTATATATGAAACATTTTTCAACATGGTACAGGTTTCAAATGTTATGCACATTTTAGTGTGTGTCTGTTTAATAAAACTAAAAACAACAACAAAGGAATCACCACATCAAAATGGAATATAAAAGGTTCAATTAAATGTGAACTAACCAGGTTCTGCATGGGTTTAAGCTTTCCTTACCTGGAAGCCTTTAACTTGGCTCAACTTAGACGGTAAAAATGATGTCAATGACTACCAGTTTGCTTACCTGACTATATCCTCATGCCTTACACCTGTACATTTGGAGCCACAGGATTTCAGCAGACAGTTTGATTGAGGTAATATATAATGTTTAAAAATCTTTCATCATTTGTTAGCTGGCAAGGAACTTAAATTGTTCAATGATCAGTGATCAAAGTTAGCAAAATAATTTTTCATTGGGTTAAGTGGTTAGTAATATCAGAGAATTTCACTCTACCAACCAAGGAAGTTAATGCAATAGGATCACAATCCCTTATTTAAAACCCTTAGGTCCTGATATGCTTCAGGATTCAGAATTTTGTGGGGTTTAAAAAGGCAAAATGGTACCTATAGCACATATTACATAACATTCCTAGCTAGATCTAGGATAATACCGCACAACGAATCAATATTAATATTTCCAGCTATGTGAACATTCTAAGCGGGCTTGAAAACTACTTTAAACAATCCCATGACAGTCTGGGTTAGGTTTTGGTACCAAATGAGTTTTGATGTCACACTTTTGAAGGAAAAAAAAAACTTTTAGTTTTTCAAGCTTTTTAGATAAAAGATTGTGAATCTATTTCCAATACTATTACATCAAAGAACAAAGGCGTTTTCAAAATATACAGAGCTTATTAATTTACTGGAGATCAAAAATGTATGGCAAATTAAAATTTAGCAAAGTGGGAAGATGTTCCTGGCAAATATAACCTTAAAAATTAGGAAATACCAGAGTCACTTAATTTTAATTTATTCAAACAAATTTAATGATTGTTGAGACTACTTCAACAAATTTTTGTGTCAACGTATATTTGAGTAAGACAGTACAGTTTGAAAACCCTGATACCTGTAGTCTTCTGTACTTTCTTTACATTTCCCTAGCTTTTGGGTTTCACATTGTTTGAGATTTCAGGGATTTAATGTATTCCCTATTTATCTTCTCCTTAGCTTGCCCCTATTTTCAAGTGCCTATTTGGTGCAATGCAATATGCTAAGCACTACCTATGTAACACTTCTCAATCTCCATGCCTTGACACAAGGATAAGTTTTAATTGTTTATGAAGAGTGCCCCAATTAGAACAACTGAAGTACCACAATTTACAATTTTCCATGTGTATATTAAGTATATTCAAAGTTTTCATTAAGATAACACCACTCTTGCTTGCAATTTGATATGATTTCTTGACTTTTTCTTAAAAAGCAGTGGCTTTATCACACTGTGAACTACCTATACAACCCACAGCATAATTCACCTGTCTGTTAACCAGGGGCAATCATAATGTCTTATATGTGAACATTGGTCATGTGTTTTTGTTTTGGTTTTTTTGAGACAGGACTTTGCTCTTTCACCCAGCCTGGAGTGCAGTGGCATGATCACAGCTCACTGCAGCCTCGACCATGTGGGCTCAAGTGATCCTCCTGCCTCAGCCTCTGAGTAGCTGGGACTACAGGCACACACCACCACCCCCAGCTAATTTATTTTTCCTTTTAGTAGAGGCAAGGTCTCACTATGTTGCCCAGGTTGGTCTTAAACTCCTAAGCTCAAGCAATCCTCCTTCCTCGGCCTCCCAAAGGGCTGGGATTACACATGTGTCTTGATGGAAGAAAGTTTGAGAACTGATACTCTAAGACATTCTAATATCTATCAGTCACCAGAGAGAATGCCCTGTGCTGACAACGACCTACCTTGAAATATGAAAACAGCTGTTTTCTAGTCCCATACTCTACCTTTCCAAAGAGGTGGGAAAATCATTCCCCAAACCTGAAGGAGCACCGTACTTAACCGTGGCATGCCTCAGCTGTGCGTGGCTTTTCTCCTTCTGGTTACTCTTACTATTTCCTTCTCTAACAAATTACTTGTCCAGCACCTCATGTCTAGTTAAAAACATACCAATGTTTCATGACAACTAGAGGTGAGAATCATTTTAGAGAAAAAAAAAAACTAAAAGGCTTTCAGAAATTTCAAACAGTGGAGGACGGGGTGAGATGAGATGTAATTATAAAAACAGAGACTATATATTGAGCGCTAACTGTGAATAAGGGTCCTACATTCATCACCGTCTTATGTAATCCCTGTATTACTGCATGGTAAATATTACCATATCCATTGTGCACATATGAGAATGAAAGTTTAAGGGATATGAGGTAACATGCTCAGAGTCCCCCAGCTAATAAGCAATAGAGGCAGCAGGAGTGGAACCTAGAGCTCTTTGGTGGCAAGGCCTCTGTTCCTTGTACTACAACTTCTACTACAGGAGCATCTACAGAGGGTGATGAACACCTTCTCAGTATTGCAAACACACTGAAATACAGCCAAAGAATGGTGAAGATGGAAGACACCTTATAAGTCAATGAACTTCAGCCCCACATTCAGAACATGACTCCTATCCAGTCTTGGGCCATCTGTCCTTCATATCAAGGTTTCTCAAAGTCAGTTGGAGGACCTCCTACTTGCTTTAGAATCACTTGCTATATGTGCTAAAATCTAAATTCTGTGGCACCACCCCAGAAACACTGAATGAGAATATCAAAGGATGAGGCCTAGAGACCTCCATTTCTAAGAAAGCAAGCAAGTACTCTAGGCCAGTGTTTTCCAAACTATAAGTCATGAAATCAATTTAGTAGATAATATGTAGTATTTTTTGTTTAATAAAATGGCTTGAAACATACTGGATTTATAAAGATCAGTTGGGAACAGAAAATATCAGAGGGCACTGCACTTTGTCCTGTTTCAAGAAACTTGTTCAGTTCTTTTATGTGGATTGGGATCTTAAATGTATTTTTTATAACATACCTCAGTCAAAAGTATTTAAGAAATACAGCTGTTTTGAATAATTTTTATCCCCATTCTTATTTCTCCTTTAAAGTAAGTTATTGGCCTTTTAATTATTCCTATTACAAAAGATGCAACCTTGTATGTTCCTTTTAGGAGTTCAGTTATTCTGCTCCAGGAGTTTCTGTTTTATTCCCTGAACTTTCCATCCGAGGACCATGTTTAACTATTGCTATAATTATTTAATGAACATTTTTAAATATTTTCAATTTTTTAAGATTTCCTAAAATCCAATTCATTCTCATTAACTGTTACTTTGTGGGGTTTTTTTGTTTTGTTTTTTGTTTCGTTTTGTTTTAGAGACAGAGTCTTGCTCTGTCACACAGGCTGGAGTGCTGTAGCACAGTCTCAGCTCATTGCAACCTCCGCCTCCTGGGTTCAAGGGATTCTCCTGCCTCAGCCTCCCAAGTAGCTGGGATTACAGGTGCCCACCACTACACCTGGCTAATTTTTGTATTTTTAGTAAAGACAAGGTTTCACCATGTTGGCCAGGCTGGTCTCAAACTTCTGACTTCAGGTGATCCACTGGCCTCCGCCTCCCAAAGTGCTAGGATTACAGGTGTGAGTCACCACACCTAGCTGTTACTTTGTATTTTATACAAACCTTCTCATTATCTGAAGTTATTTCACTACCTAGATTCTCAAACTGACTTACATATTTTAACTTATTAAGTTTACATTTTGGTACATTTGGTAATATCAGTGCTTCATGGTCTACATTTAATCTTTTAAGTCTTTCATTCTCTCATCTTCTATTTATATATACTTTTAGATGAAATTCTTTACTGGCTTGCTTCTTTTGCATTCTCTCACATAACTGGCACTTATTTCAGTTCTTACCTGTTTCCTTGAAAGGAAAAAAAATGAAAACGATCCCCATTAATACATGAGGATTTTCTAGGTATATCTGTACAGTTTTAAAATGATGTACTGGCATTTCAAGGAAATATAATTGCCTTCTAAAGGATAATATCACATGTGAACTTTGAGCAAAGTTGTATTCAAAAAGTGCTTTCCACAGGTATGACTTAAAATACAGAAATATCAACAATTAGACACAGTATGTGATGACTGCCCTTGAGGTAGTACAACACCCAGTGACTGAATGACAGTCACAGAATCTTCAAGCTGGAAGAGCCTCCATTCAGTCTCAGTCTTTCTCTTTACCTATTCCCTCCATAGCAGTGTTGTTCAGTGTACTGAGGACTGCTTGCATCTGATTTCCCTGGGACACATGATAAAAACAAAGCAGTAAGATTACAATGTCTTTAGTAAAGTTGAGTTTGTTTTCATTTCATAGTGACAACAAGGAATCTGACAAAAAATACAGGAAAGATACCACTCAGGCCCATTTCAAAAGGTACCCTCAGTGGTGAAATGTTAAATAATGAGATGGACTTCAAGGTACAAGTTCAAGAAAAGTATCTTCCTCTTAAGTTAAGCACCTGCTTAAGGTTAAATCTTAAAGCATAGGTATGCCACGTTGGTGGCAATGTCATATGTCAAAATTAATGCCTGTATTTAGTGATTTGGAGCATCTGATGTAACAATTGTAAACATTTTATATACTTTTATAAGACACTAATAATGATTTCAGGGACTTCCTTTAGTACAGCAAAAAGGACCATCTGTAATGGAACTGTTCTCAAAGTTTTTTTTTAGTAGTATAGAGATATGAAGCCTTTATTATTTCTATTTAAGATTTCTAATATAAAAGTAATTGAAATTCATGACAAGATCTACTTAAAAATATAGCCCTTGCTTTTACCCATGTTCTTTATGAAATGTAGGAAAACATATACTGTTAATAGGCTGACTAATGACTAATAATTAGAAATTGCCTGTAATTTTACTGAAAAGTATGGCTTTATAAATATTTTAGCTACTGAGTTAGATTTTTTATGAGTTGCACAACATCTTCAGACCTATTCTTTATTTTTACAACATACAGAAAACTTACTAACTACATAGTTACTTACAGCAGAGGCCAATCATAATCATATGTGCATCCTCATTTTCATTCAAAGATATGTTCTAAATTCAATGTCTACATGAATCTGTTTCAATGGATTAAGTATAAAAATCAGATCTATAAGGTTAAAGGTCAAAGGTGCTATATATACAATTTTCAAAATCTGTTAAAAGCACAGTTATCTAAAAAACTCATATACCTTGAGCTTTAAAAAAAATGGATACAAAGATCAAGATACTTTTTTTAATGTTTCAAAAATTGCAAATTTTAAAAAATAACTAAGTCTCTGGAGAAAGATTTTTCCTAAAACTGCCTCAGTACCTCCAAAGAGGTAACACTAGGAAACAATATAGATGAGCCACCTTTTCAATAGCTAGCATTAAATGTGAAATGCAAATTAAGGCTTCAGTTTCAGAATCTAACAGAGACATGCAGAATAATAAAATGGGAAGTTTGGAAACACTTGGAAATGGAGAAGCAAAAACTTCTTCAAATTCTTATTTTGATAAGTAAGTCTCAAATCTAATAAATACATTTTAGATGCCAATAACTGGCAATTCATTGTCAAAATGACTTTTTTTAGATCACTATTACAAGATTTACACTATCAGAACTACTTCACTGACTTCAAAGTCCAAGACTGTTCTTGAAAATATTGTTTTAATGAAGCAGTCACTTGATATCTCAAAGAACTACAAGCACTTATCAGACTTTTATTCTCAACATTACTAACCTCTCATATTAATTTTTGAATTGGTCAAATACATTTCCATGGGGAAAGAAGTAATATTAAAAGTTTGCAATGAACTTTTATGAATGAAAATGTTGCAATGAACAAAATAATATGTCTAACAGCATAAATGTAGTGTTTAGTAATCAAGAATGCATTTTGAATACTCTTGCCAAAAATGAAACTTTTCAAACAAGCTTTAAAAAAAACTCAAAGACAATGAAATCCATGTATTTCAGTGTGCACTAAATTCATCTTACAGAACCTTCTCATTTTGACCATTCTGATTGGCCTGCTATGTATGTGATGTATTCTGAGGTAACTGAACAAACCACCTAATTATAAGCAGTAATGCAATATTTATATGCCATAAAAAAATGTTCGATGAAAAACATATACAGATTATCTAAAGTCCTCTAGATTGTCTAAATGTTCGATGCAAAACTTACACAGATTATCTAAAGTCCTCAATAATACAAAAGTATATTTTGTTACCAGATGGACACTACCAGAAAGGTCTAGTCCTCTAACTCAATACTAAGACAACAATTTTATACCCTTAATACTAAGACAAGAATTTTGTTAATGTACACAATATCTCAGCAATCCAGGAAATGCCATAGACGAGGTCTCCAAATTTCCTTTCAAGGAAAAGTAAGTTCATTTTCATTCACAAAATACAATCTCTAAATTCACTATGGTAAGATTACAAAGCACTACAGCTGATTTACACAATTTAGTACTAGTTTCCAAACATCAACAACTCAGAGTACCTGGGGTGTTCCTTTACAACGGAGGGGCAAACTTACAAGGTGTTTTCTGCAGATTAGGCTCATTGTGCTGCTTTCAAACACTCTATAAACCCTCAGTTCTTATCCACACTGTTACCTCTCACAAATTTTCCACACACTTACTGTCCCACACATATTTTGCAGATTTTTCCACTTGGGAGTCATATATCTGAAAAAGGTACTTAACGACAGATCTCAAAGTCATTGTTTATTAGATTTACAGGCTACCGAATTGTTCCTAATTTCTCCAAACATGTAAGTTTTGAAAGAAATTATGATTAATTTTGAATCAAACTAGTGCCCTAAACGCTAGATTTACTACACTGCCAACCCCACCTTTCCCCACCCCAAAAGTAACTGTTACAAACACCACAGGTTACTCAAGAAAGAGAACTTGAGAGAGAGTAAGCAAATGTTAGTCACTATAATTAGAGAGGCCTTCTGCACAATGCTTCCTTGGGTTTTCAATAATTCTTTCCACTGATACGCTGCAATCTTCCTATAGTATTGTCTAGCATTACATTTACTAGACCTTCAACGCTATGTAAAATTTCATTATAAATTAAAATGCCTATTTGAAAATAAGTTTTGAAATGACAATTACTTGTAGATAAACACAAAATGAACATTTACTATCTTAATAATAACTCACAGCTGAATTCTAAACACTAAGAATCATAAACTGACTTATGCTGTGGGAAACTCGAGACAAGGTTTCTGGGGTGCTGTAACCCCAATAAAGCATCTTCCTATGTGAACGATAAAGACCCTTATGTCATTACTAATTGTCATCCAGCTTCCCTGTATGAAGAGTTTGCATACTTACCCAGGAAGGCGAATGGAAAGTACACAGGGAGGAAGATGAACTGCTGAACTGCAGCAAAGCCTTTGTCATATGATAGTGACCTATAAAGTATCAAATAAAGGTACATCATCAGTATGGTAGGGCTTTACAATAGTACAGTCCCAAGTCCTGTAACATCTACGAAGAAAGGGTACCAAAACCCAGGAGTCCAGCTCCCACTAACCCCTCCCCTTTCTCCACCACCCCCCTACACTGGAGAACTGCGGGAACAGAAGGCAAAGAAGCTCCCCGTATTCAAAGGGCAGAGGCTGGGGGACAGCCCAACTGGCATTCTAGGGTATCTCCAGCACCCTCGCTTCCTACTCCCCATATGTACAAAGCAGAAAGTTGATCCATTCTGCAAACGCAAAACCCACACCGCGATCATTCATCAACTTGCACAAGTGATCACCACCCCCAGGACAAATACACCAGTAACCAAATCATAGGGATCGATAGGCAGCCCAAGCCTCGCCTTGCCCAGGAGCAGGCGGGGGGTGCCACCGCGGCGGCAGCGGGTCCAGGTATCGAAGCCCTCAGCCTTTCAGACCTGGGTGGCCACAGCCGTCTCCCAAACACCCAGTCCGGGTCACAATCCCCAGATTGGAGATAGGAACCAACCGGGGAAAACACATTCACCAAAGCCCACAGCGGCAAGTGCAGGGCCACCAGGTCTGCGAGGTCGGGGTGGAGGGAGCTAGGAAACAAGGAGGGAGGAAGAGAGCGAGGGATCCCACCCCGGCTTTGTTGCTGGTCACCATCAAGTTTGCATCTTAGTACAAAATGTCGATCTTAAAGGCTGACAAGACAGAAGCAGAGGCAGAGGGAGAAAGAGAAAGGGAATAGAGTCCATCTTGCTTTGGGAAAGAGGGGGGAGGAAAAAATGAAGTGCAAATACCACACTCCGGGCGTAAAAGTCTGCTAAACACCTTTCCATAACGGAGGAGCAACGAGTGCGGTGTCCCCGTGCCCGTGCCTGCTCGAACTGGCGACGGTCTGGGCAGAAAACGCCTCCCTCTCCTCCTCTTCCTCCTTCTTCCCCTCCTCCTTCTCCTTCTCCTCCTCCTCCTCCCGCGGGCCCCGGCGAAGATCCCGCCGCCACTGCCTCTGCCTCCGCTGCCCCCCAGGGAGGCACCGCCAGCGCCCGGCCCGGCGCTGCCATTCCGGGCTTGGACCGCGCGGCGCAGAGCGCGTGGGGCCGGACGCGGGGTGGCCGCGCGGGGACGTCCGCGCCGGGGACCCCCCGCGCCCCTCGGCCGCCGGCTGCCTACAAAAGTCGCGCGAGCAGAGGTGGCGGCGGCGCGCAGGGGCGGGGGGCCGCGTGGGGGCCCCCACGCCGCGAGTGGGCAACCCCAGGAGATGGCGAAGAACGCCCCTCCCCGCGCGGGTAAAGTACCCCAGTCCCAGTCAGCCACCCCGGGAACGGCAGCCCGGCGTCCGCGGCCGGGAGAAGAGAACTGGACGTGTCATTAGCAGGACAGGCAATGGTTTCAAAGCCCCAGGCCAATGACCATTAGCAGAGGCAGAGCTCGCTCCGTCCCCATCCCCCACAACCTCCACCCACCTTCCCCTTCGCCCCCCCCCACCTCCACCCCACCTCGCGAAACTTTTCAACAAGATCCACCTGGACTAATTTGTCCACAGACAGTTAAAATATTGACTAGACCCTACACACCGGGAAGGAAAGGGAATGCACGCTTTATTTTCCTTCCTACAGAAAGGAAAGCAAAAAATAGCTTCTCTCTGTCTCTCCCTCTCCCCCCCCCCTCTGTCGTACATGTTGTGTCTTAGCTTTTTGCATCGTTTCGTTTTACCTTACTCATTTAGCAGAAATGATCGCGGCTATTTCACACATAAACGTGTTCCAGATTCTGGGATTCAGGGTCCTTGTAAATTACAGGACTCAGGTTCGGTCTCAGTTACGTTAAGTTTCATACAATACTAAAAAAATAAATAAAATATGATAATAAATTTCTGAGGGTGAGTGAGCGAGACGAGGTGGAGGAGGAAAAGAAACCTCGAGTCTGATTTCTGTAATTTACTAGCGACCCGGATCGCAGCAAATAACAGTGTAACATGAGTGTGGCTTAAGAGGGCTGGGGAGCTCTTTCTAGAGGCATCGACCCCATCCCCGGATAAAGGATCTGCAAGTTTTCTGTCATCGCGACCAGGCAAAGCCGTAACTTACCTTCAGAAATAAGACTTTAAACGGCCAAGGCCTTCCTCCTCCCCTCCCTCCACCACCACCCTCAGCCTCGCTCTCTCCACCTTAAACTTATTGACACAACATAATCCCACATTCAAGCAAAATCCTGACACAGCCTCCCTCCTCCTCTTCCCCCTCCTCTCTTCCCTCCCGTTCTCTCTCTCTCTCCCTCTCTCTCTGTCTCCCTCTCTCCCCCCCCTTCCCTCCCTCTTCTCTCTCCCCTTCTCCCTCGCCCTCTTCCCCCTCTCCCCCTATTCTTCCTCCAGGCTACTCTGGCACTAAAACAGCACTTTCTCTACTCGCCGCGCATTTGGGTAGGGGTGGGGGGTGAGAGGGCACTGATCTGCGGGGCCGGAACACCCAAATCCCAACTCTCCAGATGAACGAGCAACTGGGCTGCTGTTCCCGGTCACCAACGCACACGAAACGTTCAATAAATCCACCGAAGGCTGGCTCCCCGTACCTTCCTCCACTGCCCCTGCTCCCCAGGCCCCACCTCCCCGGCAGCCGAGACCAGGCAGGGCTCCACGTACTTTCGCCGAGATGAAGTTTGGGGCTCCCCGGGCGGCCACGAGCCGCCCGCCGGCGTGAGGGCTCTGTTGTTGTTTTCCTGGGGCCGCTCCAGCCCGCGCCCCGGCGCCCGTGCCCCTCTCGGGCGGCGCTGCCTGTGTGCCGAGAGGTGCTGGTTGCAAACGCAGCCTGGCACCGGCTGGCCTAGTACTCCCCAGCCCGGCCCCCAGCCTCCCGCTCGCAGGGCACTGCCTCCGCGCCCCCCGCCCCCCGGCCCCAGCCAGCTCGGCCGCCGCGACCCTCGCCCCCGACCTCTCCCGACCCAAAGTTTTGGCGGAGGGGGAAAGTGCCCAGGGAGCGGGCCGGCTGGCGGCGGCTCCGGACGCGCGGGGTTCCCTCCGTCTTCCTCAAGTCCACCCTACCGGCTGCCGCCGCCGCCGCCGCCGCTGCTCCTGCCGCGGAGTCCTTGGGGCTGCAGCCCGGCGGCTCGCAAGTGAGTAGGAAAACAGAAAGTGAGGGGAGTGCGCCCGGGGAGGGCTGGGGATGGGGGGCGCCTACCTCGCGGGCTCGCCGGGCGTGAGGGCGTGTGTGTAGCTAGCCCTCAGCGGCCAGTCAGGGTTTCTCTATGGGAAAGTGGAGAGGAGCTCGCGGAGCCGCTCTGCCTCCGCTTCACTGTACACTGCTCCACATACAGTACATGCAACCCGGAGAGACTGAAAACACTCATTTTATATAAGGCAGCCTGCCATTGGCCCGCGCCGTGACGGACAGGCCGCTCAGCCAAACAAAAGGCCCGTTACACCCAAACACACGCACACATACACACATTTTACAGAGACACACAAAGATCATCACATTTTCTATTTTCTAATGTTCGGGACCTGTAGACAGTAGGAGAGGACAGGTAGAGAGGCCCAGCAGAGTGGGGTAAAGGGGAAATCCCCTGTCTGCACCAAGTTGCAGGGCTTGAAACTGCTGTCCTTTTGACTTGGGAGGGTTATGGTAATAAACTACAACTCCACTGGATATGGAAGTGAGGGGGGTTTTTCATCGCTGCCTTTTGGTGCCCCATGGAAGAGGCCTGCATTGTGTTACGATTTTACAGCCTGACCCCGCTAACAAGTGACCAAGAAAGGCTTTTATCACCTTGGATTTCTCCTGTCAATGGGTTAGCTATCACATAGGCCAAAATAGTGCAAGGTAAGTTTATTAGGACTCTAATGCATTGAGATTGTTAATGCCTCATTCGTAGGTAAATTCAAAAAAATCAATATAACAACACACAAACAAAGATAAACATTTTGCTGAAATAGCCAAACAACTTTTAGCTGGTCAGTAGACTGCCATCACCTGTGTGGACGTGCAAACTGTGCTATTAGGTAAAATAAGTCTTGGAAGATTGGCTGTTGACTCTTAGCCTTCAAAACAGACCTTTGATTCAGTATATACAAGATTTATATTTTGCATATTATACATAAAAATATATGATTCTTTACGTATTTCACATCTCATGTGAACACCATACGTTGCATGACTTTTGGAGATGATGAACCTCAGGACTGGTCTTTCTGATTGTTTTTCAACGATGCAGCTTGGGCAGATTATATCAGACAGTTCAATATAAATAAGTCAACAGGTTGGTGGAAAGAAGTCAAAGCTGGAAATTAGCAGGAATAAATTGTAGATTAAACTTCTTTAACCAGCTGAGCAATCTTGAGCAAGTTACTTAAACTCTCTAGTGCTCAGACTTGGTTTTGATTTTTAAGATTAAAATAAGAAACTTTTCCAGATTCCCTCAATTAAATGTTTATTCAGCATCTACTATGTGTCAGGCATTATCTTAGGCCTAGGTGTTTTCTTAGGGTTCCTTCCGTTTTAAGAGTCGGTGAATTATTCTTAAATACAAACATTTTGGAGATTACATAAACAAATAGGATTTTATGGCCTAGGTATGTAGCTTTAAAACTTAAAGAAAACCTAACTAAGAGAACTTATTTCAATTCCCCTTTTATTTCCTTGATGCTGTCTTAAGGTTTTTCTCTCACATCCATAAAGTTGTTAAAAGAGTGTGTGTGGGCATGCGAGCACTCCTGTGTAAGAGGGAGAAAGAGAAACAAAATCAGAAAAGTTTAAAAAGTTCAGAAAACAAAGTGGTATTTAGAAATGTGATGTTTATTTTTTAAGAAAAATCATTTTTAAAAGGAAAAGTATATAAAAATCACAACATTTTATATTATTTTATTTTTGAAATGAAGTCTCACCCTGTAGCCCAGGCTGGAGTGCAATGGCGTGATCTCAGCTCACTGCAACCTCCACCTCCCGGGTTCAAGAGATTCTCCCGCCTCAGCCTCCGGAGTAAGCTGGGATTACAGGCATCTGCCATCATGCCCGGCTAATTTTTGTATTTTTGTAGAGATGGAGTTTCACCATGTTGGTCAGACTGGTCTCAAACTCCTGACCTCAGGTGATCCACCTGCCTCGGCCTCCCAAAGTGTTGGGATTATAGGTATGAGCCATGGCGCCCAGCCAATCACAGCATTTTAAACAGATAATATCAAAGTTTATATTAGGGGTGGACGTGGTGGCTCACACCTGTAATCCCAGCACATTGGGAGGTGGAGGCGGGTGGATGACCTGAGGTCAGGAGTTCAAGACCAGCCTAACCAAAACGGTGAAACCCAGTCTCTAACAAAAATACAAAAATTAGCCGAATGTAGTGGTGGGCACCTGTAATCCCAGCTACTCAGGAGGCTAAGGCAGGAGAATCGCTAGAACCCAGGAGGTGGAGGTTGCAGTGAGTCGAGACCGCACCATTGCACTCCTGCCTGGGGGACAGGGCGAGACTCTGTCTAAAAAAAAAAAAAAGTTATATTAATGGCAGTTTCATTTAGTTGACACAAAGAACAAAATGTTCTTTATCCACACTACACTGCTCTGAGGTCAGTGCTAAGTATTATTATCTCTAGTTTACCCATAGGAGAAATGAGTCAGGGACAAGTTATATAGCCTGCTCCATATTGCACAGAATGACAGTGAAGAAGAAACTTAAACTTAGGACTTTTAATACCCAGCCCAGGTTTTGAGTAATTTGACAACCCTTCTCTCCAAATCATGAACTTCAGAGACAAGAGGGAATTGGAGGGAAAACCAAAAAAACTTTCTTAGTATTTCATTGTGCTCCTTTTTGAAAAGGAAAAAAAGTCAACAGAGTTGCTATATTTGATGGCAGAGAGAAGCGTTGCGCATTATTTGCTAGTAGAACTATTTTGTGAAAAATAGAAAAGACTAGCCTACTCCCCACTCTTATCCCCAGCCTCCAACCACAGGAAAACATTCCTCATATTTTTATGGGCACAAGACATTTTTGTTGAATTACACTTACCTTAGCAGAATTATTTAGAGTTACAGTCTTCAAACTTTTAGATCACACACTCCTATCAGTCAAATGTTTGAGCATGTAGTCTCAATATGTATATTCACGTACACATTAAAAATTCACCACTGGGCCAGGCGTCGTGGCTCACATCTGTAATCCCAGCACTTTGGAAGGCCAAGGCAAGAGGATTGCTTGAGGCCAGGGGTTCAAGACCAACAGTTTGAGACCAGCCTGATCAAGATAGAGAGACACTATCTCTATCAAAAAAGAAAAAAAAATGCACCATTGCATAGATATATTATTTATTATTATAAATCATATATTTACAAAAACAAAATTTAAAAGCATGAGATAAAAAATAAATAAGAGTTTAATTTCTTCCATAGTCCATAGAAGTGTGGATTCCTATGATAGAGTCCTAGCACATGCCCCAGGACTTTGCATTCCAGTTTGGACACCTCTGACAGTGCAAGTACTAACTGATCAAGACTGATGCGGAAGAGCATAAAGTGTTTTGCAGTGACTTCCTATAAGTCATTACTGCTACTAGAAAATTGGTAGGTTCACAGGGCCTTCAGATTGAGAGAATGACACTTTTTAAAATACATATTATATATTGGCAGTGTATTTCCATTGGACATCATGTTCTGGCATAAGCCATTTTTCAGTATTCTTTGGCAGAATATTTATTGAGAGAGTTCTATGTGCTCTTGTGCATGTCGGATGCCAGGAGAGGAAAATTGCCTGCTCTTAGAAGAAGGGATAGAATAGAATTCCTTTCTCCTGTGTGATCCATAGGGCCTCACTGCTAAGTAAGGAAAGGAGGCTTAGAACTAAGTTCAATGTAGTATTTTACCATTTTGGAAGTACTTTAAAAATGTTTATTACCTCATTTGAGAATAAATATCAAGAAATTTTAAATGCTAGTTGTGTTTGAAATTTAAAATATATCAGGAAAAATCATGGCTTTCATGGAGTTTACTTAATTTTTATAATGTAGGGTTATGAAAATAAAAACGATGGTTGGTTACTTGGGCAAAATGGCATTAAAAAGGGACGACCCTGTTCTCTTCTTGTTTTCACGTTTGATGACCAATCATAGACTAAACTCACATGACTATCCTACTTCTCCCTCTCATGGTTTTGTCTGTTTTCTAAGTTTTATATGGGCCATTTTTTTGTGACATAAAATAATTTTGGGAAAGTAAATTTAAGTGTGTGTTTAAATGTGTATAAACAAATGCATATATTGTTTAAATGAATGTCTACACATAACAATTTATTTCTTTATTCATATGTGACTTCTTTTTTTTTTTTTTTTTTTTTTTTTTTTTTTTTTTTTGAGACGGAGTCTGGCTCTGTCACCAGGCTGGAGTGCAGTGGCGCGATCTCCACTTACTGCAACCTCTGCCTCCCAGGTTCAAGCGATTCTTCTGCCTCAGCCTCCTGAGTAGCTGGGATTACAGGCACATGACACCATGCCCCGCTAATTTTTGTATTTTTAGTAGAGATGGGATTTCACCATGTTGACCAGGATGGTCTCCATCTCTTGACCTCATGATCCACCCACCTCGGCCTCCCAAAGTGCTGGGATTACAGGCGTGAGCCACCGCGCCCAGCCCTGATTTTGCCACTTTCTAGCTGGGTAACTGGAAAAATTCCGTAATCACTCTGACTCAGTTTCCTTGTTTATCAAATGTGAATAATCATAATTGAAACAATATATACAAAATGCATCAGCCTGGAACATACTAAAGGTTCAATCAGTATTGTTTGTGTTTATCTTTCCACCCAGACAAACCAATGACAGATGCTTTATAGAAAGTGTTCTAGGACTTAACTATCATATCAAATGGAACCTGTTACAACTTACTTGCCCAGTGTTTGCAATTTCCTTTTAACCTACACTCTGCCAACTCCACCGCCTCTGCACATAAAAGAGATGTCAGCTTGATCCCAGGATAAAGCAAACATCTTATTGGGTGGGCATTATTAAGCACCTAAAAAAGCAAACTTGTAATAAATCACTCTTTGAAACAGGCCTTGTTTTGTGCACTGAAACTCCAGATAGTTACAATGATGAGGGTCTGCCTTACATAACAATTTATGACTTGTACTTGACCTTGCTGAGCTTCAGTGTTTTTTCTCTTTCTATAGGAAAAAGTGTTTTATCTCTTTCTATAGGAAAATAAATAGGGGAAATCATACCTTTCTCCTCAGGCCAATGCAAAAGCAGTACAAATTAGAGCTTGGTTAGTTGGACCACTTCTTAGCACCAATGCAGAAATTCATAATCTTGAAGAGAACCAGCTTCTATTGTGTCCCAGAAGACTTGGGGATAAGAAAGAAAGAGGAGAATACCCTGCTTTCCTAGGGTGATTCTTGGGGCCAAACATCTTTGAATTCCCACTCTCCTGTGACATTTTATAGCATTTGATGTATAGTATTCTTAAGGCATTCAAATATCTTGCCTTGCATTATGTTATGTGTGTTTGGTAGAGATCTTTATTTGATGGCAAACACCTTGAGGAAAATGTTGTCTCCTTCAAGGTTTTGTTTTCCAACAGTGGCTAGAACAGTAACTAATAAATTGCCTGACATGTAACAGTAACAACAAAGATTTGTAAAATAAATGAAAAAGACAAACAAAAATACCATAAATTCTGAGGAAGCTCAGAAAGAATCCAAGGATAAGAGAAGTGTCAGAAAAGGTTGGGGGGTCCCAGATATATGGTAAACAGAACTTACATTGTAGACATTAGAAATTATACTTGTATATTGTTTTAATTTTCTAAAGCACTTTTACATGAGACAGCCTAGCATACTCACTAAAATCCAGATGAGGTAGGTGAGACAGATAGAGGGACTTTCTTTTTAAAATGAAAAAAATTAAAGCAAGGAAAGGTTAAATGATTCCTTTAATATTATAAAGCTAGTAACAGAGTTGGGTTAATACAAAGGTCCTAGACTCCTCATTCCGGAAGCTGTCTACTTTTTTTTTTTCGGAGGAAGGAGGAGGGGAGTGGCCAGGGAGACACTTAAGGATCGTACTATAAGAATAGGTCTCTAAGTGGACAATGATTTTACACTAATGGAGTTGATCATCAAATCAGTATGCTTTAGCGTTAGCAGAGAGGTCCTTCTAGCCATCGTCCTATTAGAAGCTTCAACAACATCCCCAGCACGGAACTTCTGCTATGACACATCCAGATCCTGGGAACTCCCTTCTTGCCAAGACAGTCTATTTCATCTTCTGACAGTTTTGACCACTACAAAGTTCTTTCTGGTATTTTAACATCATTTCTCTCCTTTTAAGTTTCACATTGTTTCTTTTTCTACCCCCTTGAGACCACAAAAAAAACAATCTAATCCCTCTTCCATGTGGCACTTGATATATGTATATGAAGACAGCTATCATGACTGCCCCCTGACTTGAGTTGTGCGTTTTCCAAGCTAATAGTCCCAGGTCCTTAAAACTTTCTTCCTAGGGACCATTGTTGATTCTTGGTCTCTCAAACCCTGCCTGTTGTCTTTGTGGTTGTGCTCCTTGATGTGTGATGTACAGAGCAGGTGGGAGCTGAGGCAGTGTGCAGAACAGCATGACCGTGGCTCCTTGATACAATATTTCTATTAATGCAGCTTGAGATAGAGCATGTTTTTTTGGCAGTCACTTTGTTACAAATCACTCTGCTGGCTCATATTGTGCTTATTCTCGAAAACAAAAAAAGTTTTTAAAACGTGGGCTGTTAAGCCCTGTCTCCTACATTCTGCATTGTATCATTTATTTGGGACATATTGAGACATAAGCCTTTTTAACCTTGGTATTGTACAGTGATTAAGAGCTGAGTTTTTGGAGTTATACCAAGATGGGTCAGTATTTGGATCCTACACTTACTAACTTTGTAAACTTGGACAAATTATGTAACTTCCCTTTGCTTCGGTTCCTCATGTAAAAAAGAAATAATAATAATATACCTCTTAAGTTTATTATAAGAATTAAATAATATATGTAAAATACTTAAAACAGTTCTTGCCACGTAAGAAACATACAATAAACATTAGAGTTTTCCTTTCATTTTCTTTTTTTTTTTTTTTTAGTCGATGAGATTCAGCCCATACTTCCACTTTGCCAACATCTTTTTGTATATAATCATTTTATTCAACACATTTTCTATTGATCTCAGCATCTTGGTTCATTCACAAATTTCATGGCTTCTTTACGTTTTTCCAAGTCGTTTTTAAAAGCATTGTCCAAGGCAGAAACGAAAAGCACCCGCCTCCCAATAGGTTAACATTGATTTATTAACTAGCACTCCCATGGCCACAGTTGTTGAGCCATGATAGAGTCACCTATTTTCACCTAAATTTTTGTTATTTCAACCTAAAGAAATTTATAGAGAATAATATAATGTAGCGGCCACCCAGGAGCTTTATTACAACTTAACATGTTACTATACTGCCTCAGATTTATTTATAAGAGGTAAAACATTGCACATTCAGTTGAAACCACCTTCCCTGGTGCAGTCCTCTTCCGCTTCTCCCCAGAGGTGACCATTATTATGTCATTTCACTCTCATCCTATCCATATTTTTTGCAGTTCATTTATTAAAATACCTGATGTAACTTTATCAAAAAGGGTTTAAGAAATTTGCATTTGCTAATGTTATCAGAGAGTTCTTTGGTAAGTGGGGTATTTAACAATGCTGGTTAATTAAAATGAAAAAGAAAAAGAAATTATAGAAGGATATGGGATAGCTCCTAGAAATAAAGAAGCTAGAGAACGAGATCTCAGAAAGCCCCAAAACAGTGTCACCTCCAGGTATTGACATCATTTTAGGTTAGAGTATCTTCATTATGATGGATTTGCTCAAACTCTTTTCCATGCATGTATCATGCCACTAAAGAGAGTGGGAGAGTGGCTTCACCATGTTTTGTGCTTACCCTTTGGCTAGGGTAGTAGAGGACACTTTGCTTGCTTACCTTGTGGGGAGGAGGTACAGTGAGGGAGGAGGCAAGAAGTCGAGTTAGGACAGAAATATTTAGAGGGATACAATGTATTGGTAACGTTATGGTTATTGGTGGATTCACAGATGTTCATTTTATAAGGTATATAAATATTACATTATTTTTGTAATATGTATCAAATATTTTAAAAATAAACTTTAACAAAACAGTAGAAAAAAAAAAAACATTGCATGCAAAGAAGGCTTTTTGGTTACCAGTGTAAAAGTAGAGAACTAGTAAGAGAAGAAGGCAAATAGATACCAGACAGGTGGAAACAAGAAATCTATAACATCCCCGACAGCCACCATGCAACTGAGCTATCATTTATTAACCCTGTTACAAAAGCAATATAAATTTAGGCTAGTCTTGATGACACTGTGCTGGCTTCTAGAAATTATGTCATCCTTTTCTAAGTATGCACAGGTCTTTTCTACACTTGCCTATCTTAGATTTCATTTAATTTCAAGGGCCATGAAGCTACTCAGATGAGCCTTAAAAAGGGGGAAATTAATTGTACTGCTCTTGGGAGTTTCTCACAGAATTCAAGAGCTTTAACGATAACTAAGCATGGAAACAAAAGCACACAGCTCTATGTCACTAGGTGTCAGTGTCACCAGGTGAAGGGCAAGGATTCAGCTGTAATGGAGGGCTGTTCTTTTGGTGTTTGTAGGCAGAAACAGTCTTCTAAAGTGAGCATGGGAATGGGAGGATGTAATGGGCATACTACTACATATCACTTTCTAGAATCTTATCTAGGCTCAATGTCTCTTTTACCATTCTATAATTTGCAGAATTCACCTTTTTCCCCTCAACCCCAAGACATTTAACTAGAATTATTCAGAATGTTTATGGCCTGACCTTACATCTGCAAATATTCAGAAATAAATTATTTCTTTATGTGTTTATTTATTTGTTATATTCATTGACTGGTTCTGGAAAGGATTTTTGTTGGAGTTCAACAGTTCAATCTTAACTGCATATTTTCTTAAGACCCGCAGGTATTATTCAATGAGTGTAGGAAATCTGAACTCATTTTGAGGATCTAGGTGGTCTCAAAAATTTTTAAATGCTTTAACTTCCTATTATATTCCACAGCAATCTACTCAGACTAGCTGAAGAAAAAGGAGGCTTTATTAGAATCATATACAGGTAAGGTTACAACAAGAAACAAGTAATCGAAAGCTATAACTGAAAGCCCAAATGAAGTGAGATTTTCAGGGCTTGGAGACAGGAGATAGGCGATAGGCCAGGAGCATTGTCTGAAGGTGCAGTTGCAATACAGGAAGTACAGTTGGCGAGAAAATCTGCTTTTTCCTGCAGTAGGATGGGACAGACAATTGAGAAGTTAACTAAAACAATGATGTTTTGAGGTAAAGGGGCTAAAACTAAGGTGGGGGGAAGTTAAATGATGTTATTGTATAAATTCCCCTCTATGTTCACCCCCACCTATATGAGTTGCTGACAAAAAACAAGTGTGTTGAAAGTGGCCTACCAGAAAGAACAAGCCTAATTTTTTCTTTTTTTCTTTCTTTCTTTCTTTTTTTTTTTTTTTTTTTTAAGAGAGGGTCTCACTCTGTCACCCAGGCTGGAGTACAGTGGCGCCATCGTAGCTCACTGCAGTCTCAACCTCCCAGACTCAAGTGATCCGTGATCCTCCCACCTCAGCCTCCTAAGTAGCTGAGACCACAAGTGCACACCACCACACTCAGCTAATTTTTAAATATTTTGTAGTGATGAGGTCTCACTAATCAGGCTGGTCTTGAGACTCCTGGGCTCAAGTGATCCGCCTCAGCCTTTCAGAGTGCTGGGATTACAGGTATGAGCCATAACACCAGCCAAGGACAGCTTTAAAAAGAACACTGTTACAGTGCTCCAAAAGGAGGCATTAAATACTATTCCTGAAATTAGGCTGAAGTCCCTTTACAATGGAAGAGTGGACTCCAGGACTTAGCAGTACTTAGCTATTTGGAAAGAGATATTTTTCTTTTCCAGCATCTGACACTTTTCTTTAAATACCATCTTCTTCCTTCAAAAACCAAACTAACCTGTTGGATTGCTAAAGTTCTCTTTCTAACTATCAGATTGACTGTTACAAATTTGTTAAAGTGCTGACCTACGGCCAGTACCATTGAACAGAGGAAAAGTAAAATGAATAATTTCGCCCATCACAATATAGAAGGAGGGAGGGAAGGAAGAAAGAAGTAAATAAAGAGGACTGTGACCCGAATAGGAGCAGAGGAGGAGGAAATAATATTAAGTACTATTAAAGAAACCTTTTGCTAAATATACAACTCTGAATTAAGAGAAGCAAGAGGTCTCCTGAGGCCTCTACAGCAACAGCTGGGATGTATCACCAGATGGAGAAATAGGGGTCTTCATGCCCACTAAGTTCCCATCTCCTCTATTTTAATCTTATTTATTTATTTATTTATTTATTTATTTATTTATTTATTGAGACAGGTTCTCACTCTGTTGTCCAGGCTGGAGTGCAGTGACATGATCTCAGCTCACTGCAACCTCCACCTCCCAGGTTCAAGCAATTCTTGTGCCTCATCCTCCCCAGTAGCTGGGACTACAGGCATGTACCAACATGCCCAGCTAATATATATACATATATATATTTGGTTGGGGGTACAGATGGGGTTTCCCTGTGTTGGCCAGGCTGGTCTTGAACTCCTGTTCTCAAGTGCTGCCTCCCAAAGTGCTGGGATTACAGATGTGAGCCACCGTGCCCAGTCCCCCATCTATTCTAGACATGATTGAGCCCATAGCTGCAGCAGAGTCAAGGCCCCCTGTAGCCATCCTGACTTAGTGTGTGTCTTCTTCTAAACCTTAATTGCTGAATAGAGTCCAATTCCTTCTCCTCTCCAGCCATACTTTGTTCAGAGGAGAAAAGCAAGCAGCAGAAAGCACCTCCACCCCATCTAGGCTTCCCTTCCTAATTTGGAGGCTATATCTGCTCTCCCAGTCTTCATTGACTGGAAATTACCTCTATCACTCCAGCAGGAGGAGAGCTAGCAATTCAGAAGGGATCTCTAAAGTGTGAATGGAGAAGAGCTGGTCTAAGGACTTGGTGACCTTCTGAGAAAACAGTGACTTTTCAATCCTGAGTGAAGTAAAGAAGAAAGAGGCACCCAATAATGCTCAAACTATTATTATGGCGAGGATAGAAGAAAGAACCAAGCTCTAGAAGTCACTAAATTGTATAGGTCATTTACTCATTAATTCATTCAACAACGTTTATAACCTGGCTTCCCTGTGCCAGGTACTATGATTATTGTAAGAGACAACAAACAGATCCCTGTGCTAATGGAGCTTATGGTCTAGTAGCAGAGGCAGCTGTAATATACAAAATAACACAAAATATTCCTTGGAATCAGGGATGGAGGCAGAGCAAACCAGCTTGCAATGCTAGAGGAATATAAAAGTGAAAAAGCAAACCTCAGGACCTGAGGGTGCTAAAGCTTGTTTTAAAGAGTAGAGTGGTTTTCTGTAGTCAGCTAAGGGGAAAAAAAAAAAAAAAAAAAAAAAAAGCTGGATTATAGGATCTTTAGGTTTTTAGTTTGGTTTTACATTGTAAGTGAAAGAAAAATTCCGTGTCATGTTGGGATGTGTCCTTTTTGATTTGTGTGGTCACTGTTATTCTTTTTAAACTCTTGGGTTTGTGTGTACTAGTGAGTGGTTGGGAGAGATTATTTTGCTTGCCTCAGAAATTTCTGTAGGAGGCTAAATGTATTAGGAATATTCAGCAAAAAAAATGTAAGTATTAGTGGTTATAAGCAAATACATCAGAAAATACTACACATTGGAGGTTTCAGGTGGCAGCTACGCAGAACAAAAAATAGTTCATGTGCTGGCAACAAGAATGACTATTTCCATAGTTAAAGCATGTCTGGTAAGAATGGCAAAACTAGATATTGATGCAGATTTTAGTTTTTATTTATATTTTAGAGAGGCATAATTACATTTTGATTTTATGTCATTTCTTATGGAATAGACCTGTTATTCTACTGGGATTGTGTATCCTCAGTAAGCTATGCAATTTGTATTGATATTTACTTTATCTGTACATGTTCATAGGGTGTGTATGAACTAAGGCTCCCAGTGGAGGCAGAATTACTTAGAGCTTAAAAGCTGGTGCTTCTGGAGTCAGAAAGATCTGCATTTAAACACCAGCTCTGTCATACTACTGAAATGACTTTGACCAGGCTTCTTAATTCTGCCAAGGCTTTGGCCTCAGTTTCCTAAACTGTAAAATGGGAATTTTAATGGTTCCTACCCTTATGTGTTATTATGAGAATTAAACAAGATGATGCATATAAAAACAGTCACTGACAATAAATAATAGCTGTTATTTTAAATGTGACTTGTGATATACAGTGATGTTTAGTGCCCAGTGATATGGAGCCCTGGATCATAAATAGAAATGTTATCTTCTGATTATGATGATTAAAATGACTGCGAGATTTGGGAGGGCCATTCTTTGAGGATTGCTAAAAATTTAATATGGTGGCATAGTATTATACAATGGATGAGATGAACTGAATATTCTATTTTCTTTACAAAAGATAGTGGTGTTCCCAGTTATTTAGGTAACACTGGAGAAATCCAGAGTATTTATGTATTTTTTACTTGACTTGTTTAGTTTTTTGTTTGTTTGTTTTGTTTTGAGACAGGGTCTCACTCTGCTGCCCAGGCTGGAGTGCAGTGGCACGATCTTGGCTCATACAACCTCGACCTCCTGGGCTCAAGCAATCCTCCCACCTCAGCCTCCCAAGTAACTGGGACTACAGGCATGTACCACTATGCTCTGCTAATTTAAAAAAAAATTTGGGGTCTGGGTTTCACCATGTTGCTCAGGCTGGTCTGAAATGCCTGGGCTCAAGTGCTCTGCCCACCTCAGATTCCCAAAGTGATGGGATTACAGGCGTGAGCCAACATGCCTGGCCTTATTTAGCTTTCTTCATATGTGTCTAGGGGAATAAGATCTCATTTTTAGCTCCAAATTTTCATTGCATGCTCAGTATCGTATAGCCTTATGATAGCGTTTTTCAAAGTGTGGTTCACTAGAATCATGGAGGTGACTTGTTAAAAACTCTGATTCCTGGCCCTGATGTGGCAAGTATCTGAATTTTAAATAAATGCCCAACCCAGCTGATTTTTATGAACATCTAAGCTTCAGAATGACTAGACCACACAAATTATGGTGTCCCACAAATAAGCTTGGTCAGGTTGTGCTTATTATTTAAATAGTAACTTGGGTGACATATCTATGTGACATACCCTGACACCTTCACAGAACATAAACTTTTTTGTACTTTATGCCTTAAAAACCCCTTCCAAATCACTTGATTAATAATGATTAACTTTCTCTTCTAGTCTTGAGAAACAATTTTCTTTCCCTGCTTTTTCTGGTAATAGCTAAATTGTTAAGCTTATCCTTTTTACTAAAGAGCAGGACTCGGCTGGGCACTGTGGCTCATGCCTATAATCACAGCACTTTGGGAGGCCAAGGCACTTCAGCCTGGGCAATAGCAAGATTCTGTCCAAAAACAAAACAAAAACAAACAAACAAACAAATACAGTAGGGCTGGACGGCTGAGTGCAGTGGCTCTTGCCTGTAATCCCAATAATTTGAGAGGCTTAGGTGGGAAAATCACTTGAGCTCGGGGGTTCAAGACCAACCTGGGCAACATGATAGAACCTCATCTCTACAAAAAATACAGAACAATTAGCCAGGCATGGCATAGTGGTGTGCACCTGTAGTCTTAGCTACTTAGGAGACTGAGACAGGAGGATAGCTTGAACCCAGGAGGTCAAGGCTGCAATTCACCAAAATCACACCACTGCACTCCAGCCTCTGCAACAGAGCAAGACTCTGTCCCCCCATCACTCCCCATACCAAAAATAAAAAGAGTAGGGCTGGGGATGAGGCAAAAGTTCATAGTTGTGTGATTGGTATCCATAGAGAACCCCTGGTTTATTCCAACCTCTTCGTGGTTGAACTTGTTAAAGCTAGTGTTTCTCTCCCCCATCCCTGTCCCTAAAGTCTCATATATCTCTGGCAAACCAAGCTTTATGTCCCTGACCCTTCCTGTCTTGTTCACTGCTCCAGATCCATTTTGATCTCTGATTGCTCTCTAATTCTGCTTCTAGGAATTTGTTAACCATGAAAGTGGTAAAACATATTTTCGTAAGTTCCAGTTTCTAAATGGAGAAGAAATATATGTGTAGAAGTGCCCATGTGAGTTGAGGGCAAGGAAGAGAAAGGGACAAATGCCTATAAATTCAGGGAAAGAATCTCTACCTTTATATTACCAGACCCTTAGGTGGTTACAGGCAAAGACAGTTGAGCCACGGAGGTACATCTGATGCTGCCTCAGCATGTTGATTCTGCAAGTATGTAACCTGCTAAGCCATTTTCTACTGCTCAGGCAACTTGACCAATTTTGATATTTGAAGTTCCCTGGTTTAGGGGACTGATTGGTAAGGAAAACAATGCTAACTGCCTATTGATTAAAGATGTTTTTAGGAAATCTTTCTAGCTTTAATGGAAGTAACATTCTTTATATGGTAAATTTGGAGACTGCAATTCAGGAAAGCAAAATCTCTTCAGCATGAATCTACAATGAAAGATGAGACCTGTCCCATGAAAGATGTCTGTCCATTTAGCAACTTTAATAAAATCAGGCCCATACGCTGAGATGGCTCCCACTAGTACTGTCTGGGCCACAGGGTGGCCTTATAGTCTGTTACAGAGCAGTGGTTATACACATAGCCTTTGGAGTCAAATAAATGTGGGTTTTGAATCCTGGCTTCACTGCTCACCAGTTAAGTGAACCTAGACTAGTTATCTACTCTCAGTTTCATAAACTGTAAAATGAGAATAATAATAGCTGTGTGAGAAACATAAGGTAATGGGCATACAGCCTGTAGTATTGTCCCTGGAATGTAGTGGCACTCAAGTGTTCACCTTTGTTGTCTTCTTATGATTCTATTGTCCCACTCTTTTTGCGCACCTTGTCCAAATCTTTCCAAATGTAACCATATAACATGTCAAGATGTTCCTAATTCCCTATTCTTCATTTTCTCAAATTCATTGTTAAATCAACAAATATTTCCTGAACACCTACTATGTGCAAGACACTATTCTACCTACTTAAGTCACAGAACAAAACAGACAAAAATCCTTGTCATCATGGAGCTTACACCCTAGTCAGGGGAGAAATACAACAGATAAGAAACATGGCAAGTAAGTTACATAGTATGCTAAATGGGATTAGTATTGTGGGAAAAAAACAGAGTAGGATTATATATGGAGACTGAGTGTGGTGGTAGAGGTTCCATCCAGTTTCAAATGCAATGGTCATGATAGGCCTCAGTGAGTTGTTTAAACATAGAGGGAATGGGAAATACCTTTTTTGTGAAATTATGCAGAGCTCAGTATACTTGGGCAATTTTAGGCAAAAGTAAGGGTCTAGAATGTCCAAAACAACTGGGAAGTCATGCCTTAATTTCTCAAATGAAGCAGAAAATTGGCAGAAGGAAGCTTGGTGGTACTTGCCCATTGGATAGCAACAACCATTTTCTGTTTGTTTTCCGTTTCTGATCTCATTCCCCTCTATTCTCCAAGGTTACAGAATCTTCATCTTTCAACCACCTCAGTTTCACCTCTCAGGATCTTGAGTGATGGATAATGTTATCAGTAAAAGATGAGAAATTAGAGCCTCTTATGCTATATCTCTATGTTTTCTGTAACATGGAGTTTATATAACATAAAACTATGTTTTATATAACAAAGTTAAATCCTTTGCAACTCAGGGATACATACACAATTTAACTATAAATTTATGATTAGGTTTAATGTTTGGCAATTTGTATTAAAACTTTTATTAAAACAGCAGCAGAATTTTTTTTAAACCTGTTAAAGTAGGAAGAGCACTGCAATGGGATTCAAAGACCAGGGGCTGCCCTAGCTCGGCCACCAATTGTCCTTTGACAGTTCTGTGCCCAAGACTTTCTCGTCTGTAAATTGGGAGTGGGAAGAAGTGTCCCTTCTCTCTCTGTAATTCCACATGTCTTTGAAAAGCTCCAAGGAAAGTTTTTGTCTAGAAGCTGAATAAGATATTAATGTTTAAGACTAATTTCTTGACAACTGCTCTATTGAAATTTTCAGTTAATGTGATTTGTCCATTTGTGGATAGGAACAAAAATGGAATGATATTCATCTACATATTATTTGGGCCTCTTTACCATTTATGTTGTAAATGGAGAGAATTTATTCTTACCACATAACTGCTCACCACAGTTTTGCCATATGTGTAGAAATTCAAGGCCTTGTCATCAAATGTTGGCTATCATATACTTAAAATAGTCCACTATTTGTGAACTTAAAGAGATTTACAAATGATGCATGCCTCTCAAAGCCTTTTAAGCATTATGAGTTTAATATCAGAAATATGTTATAAATAAAATGTTATCATCTTCATTTCATATGGGAAAAATTGAAAAGTGTACAAGATCCACTCAAAAAAATCAGTCCATCTACACTGTAAACCCAGGCCTTTCCTAATCTTCTGAACCACAGAATGGCAAACTGCTGCCTGCAGGCTAAATCTGCTTTCTCTTCTGCTTATATATGGCTGCTTTCTTAAGAAGATGGCAGAATTGAGTAATTGCAACAGAGATTGTATAACTCACAAAGCCTATAATATTTACTATCTGTTCCTTTACAGAAAAGAAAATTGCCATATGGTCTAGACCATATGGATCTCTTTGTTAGGAGACTAAGGAGAACATACCTAGACTCATGGCATTTCAGCTCTGCCTTATTTTACATATACTGGCACATGGTACCATTTTGTAAGAAAGCTACACATCTTCTCTCTTCTTCATTTTCTCCTTTGTGGACTGGTTACTCATTTTTAATTGTTATTATTATTGTTATTTGTTCATTCATTCATTTATTCCACAAGTTCTTATGGTGTACATACCTGGGGACAAGTGACTAATAAAATGTAGCTTTATCCAGTTAACTTGTATAGACAAATAACTGACCATTACTATAGGGATAAGTGCTATCAAGGATTATGACTAGAACACAAAGGAAAAGTATTTGACTCAGCTGAAGGGGTTTGTGAAGGTGTCTGGGAAAAGTAGATACTTGAGCAGAGGATAAGAAGAGGATAGGGACCCGGGGAGGAGGGGATATGCATTCCATGTCCCAGCAACATTTTCCAAGGCCCGTATCAGTCAAGGTTCAGTGCAGTAAACAGAAACCAATGTAGTCATCTTAAGACAGAAAGAATAGGCTAAAAGCCATAAGCAATTAGGACAGAAATCATGAAAGGGCCAAAAGAATGAGCTACAGGCTGGCCCACCAGGAATGATTCCCAGAAGATATGGTACTGTCCTGGAATTATTCAGCCCAAGAACCTCTTGCTGTCCACTAATGAAGAATCAGGAAGGCATCCTAGATGCTGCCACTGCAACTGCCTCTTAACACTCAGGCTATAAAATGGACACAGAAACTGTTATAGAAAACATTCTCTGCAAAATTGCTTACCAGTAGAAAACAGACAGCTGAAAAAAGGCAGGTAGATGGCCTCAACCCCATTTTCAATTTCTGTGTCTTAGACTAATGCATCTATTTTGTGCATCCGGAACCCTTGCTGCAAAAGATGGGAAAGATAGCTTTCTACCTTCTGCAACCCAGGAAGGCACCCATGAAGTAAGGTGGAGTAGAGGTTGAGCAAGCCAAGCCACAGAATTTGTCACATATACAAAATCAATGTCACTGTCCATTCAAGGAATTGCAAATAGTTTGGAATGTTGAGCAGTAGTCTCTAGGTATTTAAGTATGGATCCCTTCTTAGTATCAAAATGTTGAGCCCTCGATGCACATGATAGTAGTTATATTGTAGCAGCCTATAGTTAAGAAATATATTGCAAATGATTACATTCAGATAAAATTTTATTTTGTTAATCACAAATACATATATTTAGAAAATGGTAGTGATAACAATAGCTCACATATGCTATATGCATTATCTATATTAAGTCCTTTGGTAGTAATGCATATATACTCAACCTATATCATTTGTTTAGTCAATAAATAATACATGGGCTACTTACGGCTTATAGAACTCTTTTCAGAATACAGAACTAAGGTGTATTTTTCATTCTCATCATAGTCCAGTGAAGGGTCTATGTGTGTGGAGGTGATGGTGAGAAGGGAGGCCAATTCTGCTCTATGTGATTATTCAGAGATCCTGGCTTTTCCTTTTTATTAGCTGCACCATGTCCTTGGTCCACTGGATTCTCTTCATTCTTCTGGATTGAAGTTAAGAGATCTGAAATAGGAGGATGGCCATACTTAGAAGAAATGTACAACACTTGTGCACACATTTTAACTGGTTAGAACTTAATCATGTGGCCACAACTGAGATGATCAAGAGAACTATAATCTAGCTATAGAGTTTGGCAGTATGATTGAAGTGAATCATAAAATTATTCGAGTTTAATTAGACAATGTCTAAATGTAATTGATGTAACAGAGAAATGTGAACTTGCTCCATGTTCCCTCTCTGCTCCATGTGATTATTCAGAGATCACAACCTTTTTCTTTTATTGGCTACACCATCTCCTAGGACCACTGGATTCTTTACCTCCTTCTGGATTGAAATTTGAGATCAGAAATAGGAAGATGGCCATGCTTAGAAGAAATGTACAACACTTGTGCACACATTCTATTGGTTAGAACTCAATCTTGTGACCACAACTGAGTTGATCAAGATAAATATAATCTAGCTACAGAATTAGGCAGTATGATTGAAGTAAATGATAAAATCATTTAAGTTTAATTAGACAATGTCTAAATGTAATTGATATAACAAAGAAATATGAACCACTTCATTACATTACTGAAGGAATTCTGTGTTCATATAGTATGAGGATTGGGGAGAAATGGAGGGAATAACACATCTATTGAGTCTAGAAATAGGTGAACCAAAGATAAAATAATTATCACTATTTGCAGCACTGCCTTATGAATTGGAGTACTCCACCTGTCCATCCATTAACTATTTACTAACGGCCTGCCATTTGCCAGGTACTGTTCTTGGTGGTGGAATAAAACAACTTATCCTCTCTGCCAGGCAGATATATCCATAAGATAGAGATGGATCTACCAGATCCTCATAGTGTGAAGGCCCAAGTTTTTATAGCATTTCATGTCATTAACTTTGCTCTGATTCTCTACTAGCTGAGTGTCTTCTAATTCACTCTTGGACTGTCTTTGATCTCAGGAAGAAAATATGCCGATTCCAGCACAAGCCTTCTAATCCCCGTGATTCCAGCAACCTCCTTTTTCTCCTTTTCCTTCTTCTCCTTCTTTGTTTTCATCGTCATCATCAAGTTCATCCTTATAGCGAGCATTCACTAAGTACTGGGCTTTGTACTTTATTTATATCTTTTAATCTTCACGACAGTTGCATTTTATAGATGCAAGTAGTGAGTCTCAGAGAAATTCAGTAATTTGCCCTCATAGCAAGTAATGGTGAGGGTGGATCAGAACCCAGCTCTGCTGACATCATAGCCCAAGTTCTGTCTACCATTATAAAGGAATAAATTTGCATCTAGGTTTATAGGTCAGTCCCTTGAGAATTTAAATAAACATGAATTACTTCCTTGAAATGGTCAAATCTGGATGTATTGACAAAATCAAGTTATTGGTCTCACAGTAGTTCAGGACCCACTACTGACCTAGACAAACTCCTCGAAGGTCATTTGACCCTCTTGCCAAGGCAGTTGCTGGCCACTTCCCTGTGACATTCCTGTTTCTGAACTTTAACTGCAACGTTGGTGACCCAATAATTTTGTAAACTAATCTGTTTACCAGAGAGTACTATTAACAAATTTGCATTTTTAGAATGAAAGAAGCCACTCTCATAAATAAAACCCATACCTTAGAACAAAATTTAGTGAGTTTACCAAATAAAAAGTATATTTGATTCCTTCAACAACAGCCATACTATGTATCTGCAATTATTGAACAAAGGTATAATCAGAAAAAGATATTTTTGAATTAAAATGTATTGATAGGAATAAATCAAAGTAATTGTGTTTTCTTCTAATGGCAATTTTATTTTCCCAGAGTGAGAATTTAAAATTGCTTCAATTGCTTCTAAGTTAGTGAATAGGAAAAGTGCTTAAATGGTGATAAAATGCGTAACGAATGTTTAACCAGCATACAAAGGATGACAAAGAAAAGACCAGTTCTGCGTGTGTCACAATAAACTATGCATGCTTATGCCATTCCATACTTTCCCAAGCAGTGTACAACAAGCAAGAGCATCCTATTTTTCCAAACAGTGTACGAGCAAAATCATCTCCTTCATCTTCATCTTTCATGTTATTACATATCTTTATGTAAAACTAACCCTTGCACAAAGTATCATTTCTTTGGTTTCACATTATTTCTGTCCCTTTGTATCTTATCTTGTCACTTCTGCTGGTTCTTCACTTCTGAATTACATCCTCACATTATAGAAAGAATAAAATTGTAGGTCAAAGTGTATCTTTGTGAAATCACTGTAGGAACACTAGAAGAAACAATGAAGGGATAATGTGTTTATATATATATATATATATATATATATATATATATATTTTTTTTTTTTTTTTTTTTTTTTTTTTTTTTTTTTGAGACGGAGTCTCCCTCTGTCGCCCGGGCTGGAGTGCAGTGGCCAGATCTCAGCTCACTGAAAGCTCCACCTCCCGGGTTCACGCCATTCTCCTGCCTCAGCCTCCCGAGTAGCTGGGACTATAGGCGCCCACCACCTCGCCCAGCTAGTTTTTTGTATTTTTTTTTTTTTTTTAGTAGACAGGGGGTTTCACCGTGTTAGCCAGGATGGTCTCTATCTCCTGACCTCGTGATCCGCCCGTCTCGGCCTCCCAAAGTGCTGGGATTACAGGCTTGAGCCACCGCGCCTGCCCTGTTTTTTATATTTTTATACAGTATATAGTAATGATGATGGTTGCTCATTGTTGGTCTTTGGAGAAGTGCCATAGTAGATGTGTGTTGTTTTGGTGACAATAACATTCTTCTGTTGAACTATACAAACTTGAAAGTCCACCATTCTCAACTGAATTGCAATAAAGCCAAGCTTTATCACAAGTAAATATGTAGTGATTATCCAACTCAGTATCTGTATCCATAGGGTGGACCAGCAAGGCTTGATGACACACCCATCTATTAGCACCTTAATGTGGCAACTACAAATCCTATCTCAAGAAAGTGAAGGAACACTCCCTTGAATGAAGATACTACTGGATTCTACTCCGGGTTTAACTCTGTGCCTCTGGAGAATTCGTCCCTCCTTCTGAAGATTTGAATATTTAATCTGTAAAATGACGGAGTTGGACTAGATGTACCAGATCCCTTCCAGATTTAAAATACTGCAGTTCTACTCCATTGGAGGGTGGGACAGGAGAGTAACCTTCCTTTTTAAAGTTGGTTAGGAGCCACGCGTGTGGCTTGTGTCTGTAATTCCAGCAACTGGGGAGGCTGAGGTAGGAGGATAGCTTAAGGCCAGGAGTTTGAGACCAGACTTGGCAGCACAGTGAGACCCTATCTCTATAAAAAATAAAAAGTTATTAGCCAGGCATGGTGGCACACACCTGTAGTCCTAGCTACTACAGGATATGTTGAGCCCAGGAGTTCGAGGTTATAGTGAGCTATGATTGTGCTACTGTACTCCAGCTTGGATGACAGAGCAAAACCCTGTCTCTAAAAAAATAATAAAAATAAAGAAATAAAAATTGATTAGTAACATCATACTTGAAGTGATATTTAGAAAATAGTCACTATCTGTATGGTTGCAGTACAAGTATCATGAATATGAATGTTCTTAGTAAAAACTATTGCATTTCCTTCTGTCCCGTAAACCAGTTTAGACCTGAGCCTGCAGCATTGTGCGTCCAGACTCGTGAGAGATTTAGTCTGCGATCATTAGAACTTGCTATCCCTGAAAGGGTTCACACAAGATTGCCAGATTCTCTTGAAATCACAAAGCTCCTGGGAAGCCAATCTGATTACGCTTGTGGCAACCCTAGTTTCCACTAGAACCTATGCGAGCCCCTGAGCACCTGTTGTCTCAGGAGTTCTGATGATTTGGTGGCACTGCTGGGGCAAGACAAGTATGTGTCTGGAACTCATCCCTGCCATGTACTCCAATCTAGGGCCACCTGCCCCAGAGTTCTGTTTTCCTTCTACCCCTGACCTCTCCCTAGGCAAGAGAACAGCCTTTTTTTTCCCTCTTGCAAACTTCAAAGGATCTTTCTTTTCTCTCCTCACTCTGTGGGATAGTTTGCATAAACTCTTTGGTAAGTTTAGATTTGTATCCAAGTTGAGAAGAAAATTTGTTTCACGTAGCCTCTACTTGGCCATGCAAATACCTCCGAAGAAAGGAAATATAAAATCTTGAGGCTAACATCTGGGATTGAGGACAGGAAAAAATGCACAGACCAAAACACAAATTAATATTTTAATAAATTATTCTGCCACACTAGCAACTAATTAAAAATGTAATCATGTTTAAGGGGAAATGCATTATTTATATTTATTTGTATTGTAATTTTTAAAATAACAGCTTTATTGAGATAGAATTGCTTTACCATACAATTAACCTGTTTAATGTGCATGAGTTTATTTTTAATAGCGTTTGAATAAAGGCAAGTGTAATCAAAGCGGATAGCTGGAGAAATTTATGGATGTTTTAAAGGGGACTTCTAAATACCTTCAAAGATTTGGGAGGTTAATGATGCTGGCATTTTTGTTATGTAAAATTTCAATAAAATATTTTATGTTATAGGGCATATAATAGCACAAAAAGTTTTTATACTATAATGTTCATTGAAAAGAGCAGGCTACAAAATTACAGGTAGAATATGACCATACAAGCCAGGTGTGGTGACTCACACCTGTAATCCCAGCACTTCTGGAGGCCAAGGTGGGTGGATCATTTGAGGTAAGTTCGAGACCAGCCTGGCCAACGTGGTGAAACCCTGTCTCTACTAAAAATATAAAAATTAGCTCAGCGGTGGTGGCATGCGCCTATAATCCCAGCTACTTGAGAAGCTCAGGCAGGAGAATCCCTTGAGCCTGAGAGGCAGAGATTGCGGTGAGCCAAGATCAGGCCACTGCACTTCAGTCTGGGCAAGAGAGTGAGACCCTATCTCAAAAAACAAAAAAGAAAAAAAAAAAGAATATGACCGTACCTATAAAAAAAAATGCAGATAAGAAAAAACAGGAAGAAAAAATGGCTAAGTTTAGATGGTCAGACTTAGGGTAGCTTTTATTATTTATTTATTTTGGAGACAAGGCCTTGCTCTGTCACCCAGACTGGAGTGCAGTGGTGCAATCACAGGTCATTGCAATCTCTGCCTCCCGGGCTCAAGCAGTTCTCCTGCTTTAGGCTCCCAAGTAGCTGGGACTATAGGCGAGCACCACCACGCCCAGCTAATTTTTGTATTTTTAGTAGAGATGGGGTTTCACCATGTTGCCATATTGCCCAGGCTGGTCTTGAACTCCTGACCTCAAGTGATCCACCCACCATGGCCGCCTAAAGTGTTGGGATTACAAGTGTGAGTCACTGCACTCAGCCAATTTTTATAGACTATTTCACTCTTCAGCTAGAATGTGTGCTTTTAGAGTGAGGGGAAAGAAAAGCTTTATTTATGAAACTTTGGGTTTTTCTCCTTTTCTGGAAGCACATATTATGAACACTGTTTATCAGGCTTGACTTGGGTGATTTGGGGAGATCATAAATGATGACGATAAGCTGCAGTCATACATTGCTTTACAGTGTACAAATTTCATTCAAGAATATTGTCTCATTTAACCAAGCAAAGAGGTGGAGATTTTACAGCAGCGATTGTCAAAAGTTGAGGAAGCTAAGGAAATCAGAAGGGCATCTAAGAGAACCTCTGCATGTAAGCAGTTATCTCTGGTGGAAAGAATTGTAACCTCAGTGGATGAAAGCAGAAGGGCATTGGGAGTGAGAAGAGCCCAGAGAAATTCCGTAGGGCTACCACTAACCTGAGAAAGAAAGAAGGGGGTTTCTGGGCATGGGACTTCTATGCATGATCTTTCTTTGTCTTTCTATAGTGTTATCAGCTCAGGTTAGTGGTTGTCCGTGGAGGCATCATTCAAAGGAGGAAGAAGAGCAGTGAGGAGTAAAGAATCCCATTTCAGAGTGAGTGACTGCATGTGAGGGAACGAAGGAAACAACCAAATGCAGTATGTGGCCTTATGCCTGGGGCATTTGTCAGTTAGTTATTTGTAACTCTCAATAATAGGAGAGTATGTGAGACTGGTTTAGGTAAAGTATGTATCATATACTTTTAAGAGAAATGGAATTTTATTTCTTCCAGTATAGTGAATAGATCATATTGACAGCAGTAACATGAGGTGAATGAAAAAAAAAAATCTCCTGACGGACCCATATTTTACTTTAATATTATAAACACTTTATTTAATATACATACTTTGACATAATTGTTGGCTCCTAAATATAAATACATTTCTTTATTTTTATGTTACAGATACTTTATAAGCAAGGTTATGAACATACAGAGAGGAAAACATATCCCCTATTTTACCCAACAGTAATTGCTTATTTTGTCAGAATCATCATTAAGTTAAATTATCATGGATTATATTTTTTGTACATAGGACTTTTTAAATAACCACTGTTAACTTTATCAGAATTTCTAGTACTCTGAAACCACTTGGATTGAGGGAATGTTTTTCAGTGTCAAACCCTGGCGAGCACTTGAAAGATGCCTAAATGCCATAACCTCAATGTAATGTTATTGCCAGAAGAGAAATAGAATATAGACTGAAACACAGAAGCACAGTGCACTGGAATATATAACCTCTGCCTTCAGCAGAGCCAGACTTTGGAAAGCTCCAGATTCTGATCTGCTGCAACATTTTTGGCATGAGAAATTCTATCAATTCTCTCCAAGCTCAGCTGGAGTTCAGCCTCCTTACGGAACCTGCCTTTCCCAAACCCAAACACTTCAGCCTGTAGTGACCTTGTGCTCATTTGAATGTATCACTCCTCTTAAGTGTATCTGTAGGTTGACAGTTGTATAATAACAGGCCCTTGTCACATCCCCTTGACCCACCTCTGATTTCAAATGCAGCTGTGGTGGAAGGGCCCATGTATGTTCAGACTCACCTCTCTCAGTGGGCAGCCCACCTCACCCTCTTCAACTGCGTTTGCTCAAGGAGCTTTCTCCAATATCAGGGAACTTGAAGGATCTATGAACAAACTCAGCCCAGAAGTGTGAGCAATTTATCATCCCTGTGGAAAACTCTTCATCAGTGGGATGTAGGAACCAATGGATAAATGCTTTCACTTTCTGTTTTTCAGATAGGTACTTCTATTCTGTATGCTTTGTAGAAAGTAGCCCCCAGTGCCCACAGTACTGACCCATGACAGACACTTGCATATTGGCTTTTCCTCATGCATTCTCCCTATTCTCTCACTCCTGCCTCCTGGGTCCACCTCCAAAATAGACTGTCTGACTCAAGTCTTTGTCTCAGGTTCTGCTTTGGGAGAAATCCAAACACAATGGTTATGGACTGCTTTGCATTGCTCTTGTATTTTTGCTAAGTTAATATTTTGAGTCTTATTTGTGTGTGTCTTGCTTGGACAACTAGATTGTAGTCTGCTAAGGATAGCAAGAGTTTCTTATACATTGTGTCATCCCCACTAGTACCTGGAGTACTGCTTTGCCCATGGCAAATTTCTATTATTAATAGAAAATATTTGTAAAATAAGCAGCTATAGAGGTAGTATCAATGCCTTTGAGAATTCTGGTCACCTGACACCCAGATTATTGTAAAGCACTGAATGTAATGTTCATCTTCATGAGTTTAGGGAATGGACATTTGACATTCTTTATGTCTACCCAGCGTCCGAACCCTTTACTCATAAGATCTGAGTAACCCTCATCTTAACACTGAAAATACCAGCAACTCAATTTCCGGTCTCCCTTGCAGCTGTCTTAAATTCTACCATTCAAATTCAACTGCTCTGGACCCTGAGTCAAAGTAAGGCTGTGAAAAAGCAGGGACCACTCAGAATCCATCCTGCAGTGGTGGCGGTTGCTGTGGTAGCTGTGTCATGTGGACAGTTTTTAAAATTAAAAATTAAGGTTTTTTTGTTTTGTTTTTGTTTTGTTTGTTTGAGATGGAGTTTCACTCTTGTCACCCTGCTGGAGTGCCATGGCACAATCTTGGCTCACTGCAACCTCTGCCTCCCAGGTTCAAGTGATTCTCCTGCCTCAGTCTCCCGAGTAACTGGGATTATAGGTGCCTGCCACCACACCCGACTAATTAAGGGATTTTTTTCTAAGTAATTTAGCTAGGGTGGTAGTTTGTTTTTTCCAGTACTAACTATGATCAAGTCTATATTTCATATTTTCAAAGAGTCTTGAGGGCAATTATGTTGAATTGCTGGCTGGAAATGTATATAGCAAGCTCCCAGAGAGGGAAGGGAGACCCAAAATCTCCTGAAGATTTCTAATACAGTCCATGAAGGCATGTGTCATACCCAAGGAGAACACTTCAGGAACCTCCTTCATCCTCATGTAACCCACCTCAAGGACTCTGAATGGGTGAGATATTGGCTGGGGGTGCAAAAGTGCAAGATGGCCATCTTTTGCGATAAGCAAGAAAAGGAAAATGCATTGCAAGCCAGAAGAATGGGGTAGGAAGGGGCACTTTGTAAAGTTACCATTTCCTACAACTCCTCTGGAATTGCTGCCAGATATTTCACTAGCATAAAACACACTCGTACATGGACACACACACTCCTACACCTTCAACAAAGACAGTATTTAAAATTCAAAAGACTATTACATGCCCACCATTAATTTTCCTACCAAGTTAGAAAAATTCATTTTAGCAGACAGAATTTCCTCACATGTTGATAAGAATAATTTATTTAATGAAAATAGTAAATAATAATATACCTATAAAGGCTAGGCCATTATAGATACTATACACTTCATCAGGCAATCATAAAACAAATAAAGAACCATAGTTATCATTAAGTTTTTTTTAAAAGTCACATGACTCAGTTTCTCCAAATTTCCATCCCTCCAAAAATGCCTGGTATTTTTAAAGATTTTGCAAATATATTAAGGTTAACTTTCAGATTATAATTAGTACATTATTACATTTTTAGAAAAAAATAGTCATACTCTATCATGTGGTACACTAGAGCTGAAATAATAAAATACCCAGGAGTGAATTTAAAAAGGTAAAATAGAGGTGACTCTGATGTCAGGATGAGGAGGAACCTGCTGAACATAAAATCAATGTAAGAAACTCCAAGGAAAAGACTAATTATGTAATCAATATATAATCAAGATACTTAACTATATAAAAATATAAAACTTGGCCGGGCACGGTGGCTCACACGCCTGTAATCCCAGCACTTTGGGAGGCCAAGGCAGGTGGATCACCTGAGGTCAGGAGTTCAAGACCCGTCTGGCTAACATGGTGAAACCCTGTTTCTGCTAAAAATATAAAAAATCAGCTGGGCATGTTGGCACATGCCTGTATTCCCAGCTACTCAGGAGGCTGAGGCAGGAGAATCGCTTGAACCCAGGAGACAGATGTTGCAGCGAGTCGAGATCACACCATTGCATACCAGCTTGGGCAACAAAAGCAAAACTCCATCTCAAATAAATGAATAAATAAATACTTTACAAACCTATTATAAAACTAAAATGAAAATTAAAAAAAAAATTTTCAAAATACATGAAAAATTGGTTAATAGCCATAATATATAAACAACTTTTAAAAATTAAAATATGTTGATCCCAGTTTTTATAAAACAGAGTATGTACAAAATAAATAGATGCTTAATATCAAAAGGAATACAGAGAACAAGAACTATGGAAACATACACAGCAGTTACTAAAAATAAACACAGATGGAAGTAAATAGTGTTTTTAACAACTAAATATGCAATTTTTCCCCTGAACTATTTTGTTGTTGAGTATGCACTGAAATGCTATTCTCATGTTGGAGTACAAATTAGTACATGTACAAATTAGTACATGGTTTCTGGAAGGAAATTTGGCAATAGTTTAAAAAAACCATAGAAATACTTGTATGCTTTGATCTGGTATATCCTCCCACAAATTTCTTTTAAGGAAACAATAAAAGATATGAATAAGTATTTGTAAGAATGTTTATTTTAATAATATTTTAATTGCAAAAATTTAAAACTTAAATGTTCAAATAATTTGATAAATTATTGATGTTTATTCATAGAATATTATTCAGCCAATAAAAACATGTTTTTCAAAGAGTAATAGGAAAATGCAACATTACATTGATGGAAATAGCAGGATAAAAAGTTACACATATAGTTTTTTTCTATTTTAGTTTTTACAATGTTTACAGGAAAAGTGCTGAAAATAATTATATGAAAATATTAATAGCTTTATCTCTGGCTAATAGGATTTTGAATAACTTATTTTTAAAATGCTTTTTGTGTTCTTCAAATAATGCTACAATTAATTATAATATTTGGAAAATCAAAACTTGTTATTAAAAGAGTAATTCTTCAGTTATTTTTCCCACATGAAATAACACATTTAATAGCATTATCTGCCTTCTTCAACTGTAGTAAGGAACTAGGAGCAAATATTCATTTAGTCTGCTTTAAGAACTTTAGAATTAGATAGAGCAGGTGTTAATGATCCCAGTTAGAAGAGAAAGAAATTGAAGATTAGAGAGACTACATGATTTGCCAGTATTCAGTTAGTTCAACAGTGTATTTTATTTTTTGAAGCATATAGTAATTACTGTGAATTAGATTAGGCATTTAGGCATTAAAAATAAAAGATTAAAAATTGTTGCCAAGAATTTGCAACCTTATAGTAGGTGACATTATTTCAAAAATTGGTATTTTCAATTAGTGAGAGAAGTGCTGGTAGAGGTATGCAGTGGAAACAACAGAGAAAATACTAGTTTGAACCACTTGAAATTGTCAATAGTCAACTATTTTTGACCTACAAAAATGGTACTTTTATGTAATTCATTCTAATACACCTAAATCCTAATGGTAGTAATAGTTGAGATGAATCTTGCTGAGAAAGGAGGATATTACCAGACGAAGGTATGTTCATCAGTCAGGGTCAAATCAGGAGACAAAAAAAAAGAAATGCAATAATTGAACATAGAGAGTTTAATATGAAGAATTATTAACTACAGCAGGGGATCTGATTAATGAGGGATTTCAGGAAGTAAAGAGAACTCTAAAAATGTAGAAATACATGTAATAATCAGCCAGTACTCAACCCTAGCACTGTCACAGAGCACCCAAGGAAGAGCTCCTTCTCCCCTCTGCCCCAGGTCTGCTATCCAGACCTTTAGGACTTACTGAATTGCAGAGAAGTTGCTGTAACGGAAGTCCTGGAAATACACTCTCCAGAGTGCAGGGTAAGGCTGTTCACAGGGAGGTATCTTGCTGAATGCACTCTGCTAGGAAATAACCCAAGCCCGTGCTAGAGGAAGATGCTGGCTGCTCCTTGTGCTGGCTGCCCTGTATTGGAGAAGCTGCCTGAGCTGCCAGTACCTGGTGCGGGAGAGGCTGCCCACAGTCCTGGAGGTGGGTGCCTGGGAAGCCATGTGCACTGGAGAAGCCTGGTGCTGGAGAAGCTGCACATGCTGCAGAAGCTTGCTGCAGGAGCACACTGGGAGCAAGAAGGAAAATCCCTTCCTCCTGCAGTATCTTCCTCTATTAATCGCCCTCTATTGACAAAGTTTAGCATTATGTCCATTGGCAAATAAAAACTATTTAAAAGGCAAGTTGCATTTTTACACAGCAGGTAATGAAGTGTGAATTTGGAACTGAGACAGTAATTTATTTATTTAATTTTTTTTTTTTTTTTTTTTTTTTATAGAGATGGAAACTCACTATGTTGACCAGGCTGGTCTTGAACTCCTGGCCTCAATCGATCCTCCCATCTCAGCCTCCCAGAGAGCTGGGATTACAGGCTTGAGCCACTGTGCCTGGCTTGAGACAGTAAATAGATAATCAGCACAGTGTGGAAAGACAGCCTTCCAGCCAGTGGGAGTAGCACCAGAGAAGACACATAAAAAGGACTTTCATATCTGTCAGCATGATGAACTCAATACCCAGACTGATGCTCCCACTGTAAAACAAACTAACAAAAAAACCCTAAATATCCTATATTTTTAAAATAAGAAACTTGGGCTTAAATGCTTCAGTGAAATAGCAAGAAAGTAAGAACACTTAAAACTAAGTTAAAGCATGAACTTGAACACTGGAGATAGCTTTCATTTTGGTAGTATTTGCAAATATTTTGAACTTGAACTTCACTTCTCAGGGTCTCGTGATGTACAGTGGAACAAGAGATTGATTCCAAGATCCTCTCAAGTTGGAGAGTCTAATTTTGAGACCATATTACATTTTATTAGGATGCAGAATACTCAGTAAACTAGACACTGAGGGTGAATCTGTAAACGTACTCATTATGACAGTGAAATAACCTCACCCTTACTCCCCATTTCCCAAGGGAACTTCGGAGAAAATCGCAGTATTTAAACTTTGGCACTGGTTGAAGGAGGAAAATTCTCCCAGAACCCCTAATCATAAGCCCTCCCCTCAAGGATTACAACCTGAATTCACACCACTCACGTGGTCTGAAAAACTTCAAGGTGAATATTAAAGTGATGCCAGGTCGGTTCGTGTAAGGTTTGGAAAAAGTAAGCACAAATCCTCTCAGAAGGGATGCGCCTTGAATCACAAAATACACAAGGGAGCTACCTACAATGAGCAAGAACCAGTGGAAACAATAAACCCACTAAAGCTTCAACTATCTGAATTATCAAGACAATAGGTATGTTTAACCAATGTTTAATTGGTAGGTTTAAGTAATTTAAAATATTTAACATATGTTTAAAGAAATAAAAGACTGAAAGATGATCAAGATGATTTGAAAATGAATCACATAAAATCTCTAGAAATGAAAAGTGCAATACTTGAAAAAATGTCAATAGGTGGGTTTAAAAACAGATTAGAACTTCTGCAGTCAAAAGTAGTGAACTGGCAGATAGAACTAAAAATTATGCAGAATGTGGTACACAGAAAGAGGCAGAAAACAAAAAGACATTGAGACATGAATGATAGAGTGAGAAGATTCTACGTGTATAAAATTGGAATTCCAGTAAGAGATGAGAGATAGAATGGGGCAGGAACAATATTAAAAGAGTTAATAGTAGAGAACTTTCCAGAACTCATGAAAAATGTATATCCAAAGATTTAAAATGCACATTCATTTCCAAAGAAGAAATCTAGACCCAGCCACCTTGTAGATAAATGTAGAACACCAGTAGCAAGGAATCTCCTAAAAGAAAAAGACAGATTATCAGGAAAAGATAATTAAACTGAGAACAACTATAGAAGACAAAAGCAAGAATAATTTTAATGTGCTGAAAGAAAATAACTGTCACTCTGGAACTGCATGCCCATGAAGAACATAGTTCAAACCAAGAGCAAAATGAACGCAGTTCAGACAAAAAAACCTGAATTTGCGATTAATTCCTAATCTAAGGAAATTCTAAAAAATGTACTTCCGATGAAAGACAGTGATCCCAAATTGACAGATTCCTGAATCCTGGGATTCAGGAAGAGATGATAAAACAAAATTTTAAAATATAGGCAAATCTAAACAAACACTGTAAAAAATAACTTTGGAGAGACTAAAAAAGATATAGCTAGAATACACAGCTATAAATTGTGAAAGATTATTAAAGTGTTCTAGAGACCTTGTATTATTTAGGAAGATGATACAGATATTGAGTAATCTTTGAACATACACATTAACTGTTATGGTAAATAAGAAAGTAATAGAAATATAGTAGACTTTCTGTACTTTCAGATTTTTCTTCTATTATTAGTTATAAAAAAAATTCCAATCAGTTAAGATTGAAATCAATTAGCTTTATGAAAAAAGTGTATTAAGGGCTTTGTGAATGGTTTGATCTGGGCTTTTTCTCTATATTTTCTTTTTATGATTTTCTCACAGTGGACATCTTGGTATGTGAACTTCATTCTTACAACAAAATGGCCGCAGCAGGTCAAGAGATCATATCTGTATGACTCAAATTCCTGAGAAAGAGAAAACTTCAATTTGCTCAACAAACAAACAAACAAACAAACAAATAGATGTTTTAGACATCACTCTGATTGGATCTACACGTAAACCAATGACTGTGGCCAGGGGAGGGGCAGTCGCTGATTATATTAGACTCGGGTTGCACAGACCTCTCTGGGTATCCAACTAGGTCAGAGTTCATTAAGCTAAAAGAAAATAAGACATCAGCTATGAGGACTGACATCTCTCTACCAGTCTTTTACACCATGTGCTCTTATTGAAGCTTTGTCTTCTAAATCTTACCTTTTTAGATTTAAAAATAATTTGAGGTCACACCTCATACCTGGAATCCCAGCATTTTGGGAGGCTGAGATAGGAGGATCAATAGAGCCCAGGAGTTGAAGCCCAGCTTGCGCAACACAATGATATCTTGTCTCTAAACAGGAAAAATAAGAAAATTAGCCAGACATGGTGAGTCATGCCTCTAGTCCCAGCTACTCAGGAGACTGAGGTGGGGGAATTGCTTGAGCCTGGGAGTTGGAGGCTGCATTGAGTTATGATCACACCACTGCACTGCAGCCTGGGTGGCAGATTGAGGCCTTGTCTCAAAATAAAATAAAATAAAAACCAAACTTACATTTCTGGGATAAACCCCACTTTGTCATAATATAATATTATTTTTGTGCATGGCTGAATTCAACTTGTTAATACTTTCTTGAGAACTTTTGAGTCTGGAGTGATATTGGTTTGTAGTTTTCTTTCCTTGTAATATTTGTGTGGATATCATAGTAATGCTATCTTCATAAAATAAGTTGGGACGTATTCCCTCCCTCTTTATTTTATTAAAGAGTTTATGTTTGTTAATTTTTTTTAATATTCAGTAGAATTCACCAGTGAAACCATCTGGACCTAGAGTTTTCTTTGTGAGAACATTACTTAAATTATGGAATTCTAGTTATTAAATAGATATAAGATGATTGAGATTTTCTGAATCTTTTTTGTCAGTTTTGTTCATTTGTGCCTTTCAGGGAATTCATTCATCTAAATTGTTGAAATTGTTGACATAAAGTATTGATAATTTTTCTTTATTATCTTTTTAATATCTATAAGACTTATGGTAATGTTTCCTCTTTCATTCTTGATGTTGGTAACTTGTGTTTTTAAAACCATTTTAAAATAATTTGAATAATTATATGTATTTCTATATTACATAATTAAAAATAGCAAGAAGCAAACTTGATATAAATGTAGATAAACTACTAATGAAGGTCACATTTGTAGATTTAGTACAAAGGAAATGTAAGAATATTGGGGTTTCTTGAAGTTAAAAGGAATTAACCTTTAGTCCATCAATGATAGTTATATAGACATGGCCATGATAACTCAAAATAGGATTCTTGGTGGTAGTTATTACATGAGTAAATGGATAAATACATGTCTTAATTGCAGAATGAAGTAAAATAGATTGATATTAAATGGATATTCATGAAATTATTGCTACTTGATCATTCTTCATTGCCTCATGCATTATCTCTCTAAAATACAAATGTGTTGTTGTAAATCCCCAAATTAAAATTTTTCATGGGCCAAGTGGCTCATGCCTATAACCCCAATACTTTAGGAAGCCAAGGCAGGAGGATCACTTGAGCCTAGGAGTTCGAGAACAGAGTGGGCAACATGGTGAGACCCTGTCTCTACAAAAGAAAAACATTATCTGGGCCTAGTGGCCCATGTGTGCCGGTAGTCCCAGCTACTCAGGAGAGTGAGGTAGGAGGATTGCTTGAGTCCAGGAGGTCGAGGCTGCAGTGAACTGTGATTGTGCCACAGGACTTCAGCCTGGGTGACAGAGTGAAACCCTGTATCAAAAAAACAAAGACATTTTCAATCATTTTCCATCGTATCTATTATTCATTTGAATGTGCTGTGGTGGCATGTAAGGCTTTTGATACCATGATCCCATTTTATGTACCCAGCTTTATTTTGTACCTCTTTCCGCAATATATTGCAGCCGCCCTAAACACAATTCTTCTACTAATTTAATTATTTTGCCTCACTTCCGCATACTTTCTCATGTTGTCCCTCTATTGTCTGAATTTTTCTTTTTTCTTTCAAGGCCAAACTCAAAGGTCATGGTTGTATGAAGTTTTTCTTACCTCACTCCTGGTATAATTAATAGCTTCTTTTTCTGATCTTCATGGCATTTGCCCACCCCTCTAGTCTATTACAACATGTGCCACAATTAGTAAGGTTTGGATGTGTAAGGGGCTGCTCCCTAACAAAATAGAAGCTCTTTGAGGACAGTAACTGTATTATTCATTTTTTTCTCCCAAACTTCTGGCACAATGCTTTGAATATTGTAGGCACTGAACAAATGTTTGCTTGGTAATTCATAGTCCCAAATCAGTCTCACTCACAGGATAGATGAGAGTAATTTTATAGAGGAAGATGCTGTTCTTTGGTCTGGGAAAACACCAGCAGTCTAGATCACTTAATTTATCAATATGAGTACTTTTTACCACAAAGGGGAACAATCCAAGTGTAAGTTCAGCTGAGAAAGGATGATCATTTTCATGTACAAAAGAAACTACAGCCATCAAAACAATTTTAAAATAATTGGAGGTTATACTTAGCTGCTAGATGAATGGCATGAGTATACTGTTAATTTTGCAGGTCAACATTATAACCTCAGATGTGAGTTTTCAAATGGATTAATACTGCATTATAAATATAATCCTAAGAATGTGCTGGAAAATTGCTACAAGGTGTACTGGGACAGAGACATGATAACATCATTAAAGCCTAACAACACACTAGATAGTCTCCTGTTTGACAAGCCTCATAAAATTGTGGTACTTATTAGTATTCCTCTTTTACTAAGCATAAATATTACAAGAAATACACAGCAAGCAAGCAAATATATAGGTCAGATTAAGGAGCAAAAAGAAAAATAACATTTATAGCACATCGAAGTCATGCAAATTAGCATCTCAATGCCTCTATTTAATTATCAGTTGGTGTTTAAGGATATATACCAAGTTAAATATTTTAAGGAACAACATTCATCATGTTTATGTTAGTTCCAAATATAATATTTCTGAAAATAACAAAGCTTTTACTTCTTAGCATGATAAATTATTATAAATCACACAAGAGTATGGTTTTCCACCTCTTATCCACACAAGCAAAACTGAAAGATGTGATATACGCCCATGAGTAATAGTGGTTCATTACAGTACTTATAATGCAGTCTGTCTATACACCCACACCCATCACATTGAGAAGAATTATAATAGGATATGTTAGTGATGACACCATTTATTCTCCTTATACAGCCTTCTTGAGGAATTTGACCCTCCACGATGTTGGAAGAAACAGAGGTTTATATCACATATTCCCTCAGCAATTGTGCATTAGATGCATGAACCAAGAATGCAATCAGCAACTGTGTTAATGGCCACAAAAGCTAGATGTGTATGGTTGTATAGCAACTGAGGCCATCACTGAGGCGTATTAATTGTGGGTCATGTGTGTTCGATAAGCAAGTAGGGAGCACTGAGATAAGAGATCATGTGGTTTTGGAAAGTGGAAAAGATGGAAACATAACTGGCTGTGGGCTCTGATAGCTTTCTTATTCTCAGTTCATTCCAGTTGTAATACTCAATGATTCTTCCTGCCCTTGGATTCTGTGATTTCCTTGGTTTCCGCTTTCTCCAGAGTGCATCTCTGTTTTACAGTCACACAGTTCTTAAGCATCAGGACAGAGAGTTAAAAAATAAATTAGTAAATGCCTATGTAATTGAAAGTTTTATGATCTGATTAATCTGGGAAATATAAGTAGAGTTGATCTATTAAAGTACTATCAACATAACAAGGTTGCCAAATATTTTGAACATATTTATTCTTTTTTTATTTTACTGTTTTCTCTTTACCTCATTCTGCAGTCCAAAGCCAACATATTTATTCTTTATTGAGGTTTAGGATATAAGGATTTGGAGTTCATAATATTCCTTATTTCAGATCACCTTGCAGAGTGGCTTTTCTAGGAGTTGACAAACATTTTCTGGAAAAGCCCAGATGTAAGTTTAGGCTTCGTGGACCATTGGTTTCTTGCACTTTCTCACCTCTATCATTGTGGTGTTGAAGGCACTGTGGAAGGCATCCATAGGTAATAAATAAAGAGTGAGTTGAGTTTCAATAAGACAGGCAGTAGGCTACATTTGGCCTTTGGCTGTAATGTGCTGACACCTGGACTAAGCAGTTATGAATCTCTAGGCTTAAGCAACTTCAAGTTTTAATATTAATTCTTCCAGTGATTCCCTGTGACCTAGGAAATATATTCAGTGTTTTATAGACTCATGTTTTTTAGTTTATAAAACAACAGTGTGATAATTTTAATTGGCCTCATAGAATTTGATGGAGAATATTTAATTAATCAGACCAAATGAGATTAACTACAGTAAAGTAGTGAATACAGTGCCTGGCATGGAATTTATTTAAGAACTACTGTCTGTGTTAGACTTTGTTCCAAACATTGGAGATACCAGGAAAAGAAAAAAAACAAAAGTAGTAAAAAGTACTATTGTTATTTGTGAGAGGGAGATGGAACATTGAAGAGAAAGATGTTCATAAACTCTATTCATTTTACTGACCAATCACCTATTAAATAGGAAGCTTTAAAAAATTTAAAATACTGGTAAATTAAATTTACTGCCAGGAGCTATAAGTAGCCCCATAACAAGACGGGAAAAATAAATCACACTGTAATTGCTAAGAAATATAATTTGGCATAGTGTTATACATAAAAGATTGTTTAATATGTTAGGAAATTATGTTATTTGCTTCTTTGTTAACATAAAAAAACTACAATTCCAACCTGTCAGTTTAGATTCATTGAGGCCTGAATGAAGAATCTTACCACTTGTCTGCTAGATAGAGTCTAGTAAAATTTCTAATGAAGTCTTGACTGGTGAGACTAAAGATATAAAAGGATCAGGAAGCCACATCCCTCCCTTCAGTGTTTCTTCTAGAAAAAGGTCAAGGATCGAATGACTGAGAGAGAGGCTTATATCATTGTTCTCTTAACACAGTCTGAAGTTATCTTCCAGACTGCAGATAAGTAGATTATAAAGGAGTGATCCCATAGACTGTGGAACAGCAAGCCTCCTAGGTCCAAGAAATCCTTACCTTATGTGCTCTAAAATTATAGGGTTCTTGAAGCATCAGTGTATTTATCTGGCATTTCTATTAAGAGTTCAAGCCTCTCTGTGAATAATGGTATCCCTGGTAGTCTTTGCAGCATCCCCAGGGAAGAATAGAGGAGGTGGGGGAGAAAAGGAGAGAAAATAATTTTCTTTTCAAGAAAGAGGAAAATTTAGTCAAAAGACTTTATTTCTGATGGCAGCCATAAACCACTCTGTCCTGATGGTGTGAATCCCTAGAGCTTGACTGTGGTCAGCCTAAAATACTCACCTGATGCGCTGACCTGGCAACTGTTGGGAAATGCCCTGAAAGGCTTTGCTGCTTGCTTCTTTCTCCTCCACTTGGAAACTCAAATTGCTCTCAAAAGAGGTCTCTGGCAAGCTAGCCTCCAGGCCCGTGTACCTGATCCACGCAGCTTAATCATCTGGCCTGGAAATGTAAGATGCAGATCCCTGGGGCCTACCCCAAACCTACTGAAATAGAAGCTTTGAGCTGTATGGGAGGTGGTGCCTTAGAATTCAAGAACCTGCATTTTTTAATAGATTCCCCAGTTGATTGTTAAGCAAAGTAAAGATAAAGGCTGCCTTCCTTTCCAGAAACACTTTTGTAACTAACCCTTCTCCACCACACTGCTTAATTCTTGTCATTATAAGGATCACCATGTCCAAAGTGCTGCCGTCAAGAGAATGTGTCCTGAACTTCTGGAGAAATTTTCATGACCAAATGATATTAACAGTGATGGAGCTGGTCTAAGGAGTTTTCTTAAATCAAGATGGGCCAATCTGGACAGGATTAAGCAGACAGGGTTAAACTGTTGGAGTTCTGTATGCTGTAAATGGGGTTTTTAACCTGGGGTCCACAGATCCCTACAAGAAGCTTACCACTTGTAAGGTTCATGGATGGGAAAAAAAAGTTTAAAACTTTATTCTTACTAGTCTGTAACTGAAAATTAGCATTTCTTTCTACTATGAATTTGGCAATAAACCACATTGGTGTTAGCAGTACCTATGACTCTGTCACCATTAGAAATCACAGATATTTCTGTTACCACATTTAAGTTGTTATGAATAGCTTAAAATATCATTTACATTCATCACAACTTCAAATTACAGTTGTTTTTCAACTTGCCACTAGATCTTTTTAAAAATGTTAAGGAAACACAAGATATTACCCTATCACACATTTTAAAAATATTTTGATAACTGTAATTCAATATAGTTGAATTTTGTAAGCTTGTAATTTTATTATATACATTTAGAAACATTATTCTGAGATGTAGTCCATAGGCTTTACCTTTCTCAGAATAATTTTCTAATTGTATATTACTATATGACATAATATATAACATATATCATTTATGATTGCCAAAGAAGTCTATGGATTTTAGAAAAGTTAAAAACCCCTGTTCTAAAGGAATCCTAAACCATCAAGTGGCTTTTGAAATAATAGAAATGAGTGTTGAGTTTTTCTTTGTTTTTTTGTTTTTTGTTTTTTGTTTTGAGACAGGGTCTCCCTCTGTTACCCAGGCTGGAGTGCAGAGGTGTGATCTCAGCTCACTGGAACCTCAACCTTCCAGGTTCAAGCAGTCCTCCCACCTCAGCCTCCCGATTAGCTGAGAACACAGGCATGCACCACCACTCCTGGGTAATTTTTGTATTTTTTGTAGAGACGAGGTTTCACCATGTTGCCCAGATTGGTGAGCCACCCACCCACGTCAGCCTCGCAAAGTAACGGGATTACAGGCATGAGCCGCTGCGCCTGGCCAGCATTGATTTCTGTTGGTTTAACTCTGTGTTAATTGTCACCACTAATATATTGGAGGCTTCCCAAGTACTACCTAAACCTCAGACTAAGGACAAAAGCTTCTTTATCCTTGTCCATTTAACCAGCTTCACAGTAACCAACCCTGTCAGCACATGGAATCTAACCCCTTGTGGCCCTGACTGGTGATCTTGATACTTTGTACCCTGTAGCCCTACTGTAGTCTAGCTGGCAATTCTTTGGTTCTTTATTTAAATCATGGTCATTACTCAAAAGTGCCCTTCGGCTTCTCCTGTATATGAAGCATTCTACTCCTTATGGAAGGAAACAGAAATGAACTATGAGGTATGTTTTCTACCAGGACAGTGGTCCTCATGCTCTGATACTTGAGGTCCTGTGATTAGGGGTTAAGTGCATGAACACGAATGTCTAGGTAGCTTTCTTTTTTCCTGCCACTTACTAGCTGAGTGATTTTGGGCAGGCAGCTCCTTGTGCTTCTGTTTTTCCATCCATAAAGTGAAGATCATATATGGGTGCTTTCAGGACAGTATTTACTATATAGTTAGCGTGTGTTAAATATTAGTTATGAAATATACAGAATTCAGGTCCACAGCCCAAACTTCTGACTCAGAATCTCTGGGGGCTTGGCCATGTGCATTTTATCAAGCTCCACAAATGATTTTGATATACTTTAGAGCAGTGTTTCTCAGCCTTTCATTATTTCCCACCAATAAGCTTTTTTCCTCTGATTGCCACCCCCCTCATGAAATTTGCTCATGAAATTTGAATAGCATAAATATATGGTACCATATATCTGTTTATGTACTTTGGCCATTTGAAGGCTGTCAAAACCATAGTTACTGTTGCACTCCAGCCTGGGTGACAGAGCGAGACTCCGTCTCAAAAAAAACAAAAAACAAAAAACAAACATGGTTACTCTCTAAGACTTTTGTACACCCCTCCCAACCAAGAAACAATTTTAGCCCTCCCCATTGAGAATGCATGCTTTAAAACCATGGGTTCTCAATCTTGGCTCCATATTAGAGTGAAATAAGGAAGCTTTAGAAAAACACTCATGCCGGGGACACACAACCAGACCAATTAAATTAGAACCTCTGGGGTGGTCTTTTTAAAGATCCCCAGATGATTCTGATATTCAGCCAAAGTTGAGAAACACTGTTTTAGAGTCTGAGATCCTCTTACAAGAGATTAAAATCTGGTTGGCAAGCAGGACCTACAAACATGATCATAAACAATGCAGAAATGTACGGAACAGTGAGTGCGATAGAGTTCAGAAAAAGGAGAAACGAATACAGGGTGTTCTGACTAGGAGAGGCTTTGTGAGCTGGACAGACAATCTGGGCAGTATTTTGAAAAGAGAATGAAAAAGAAATTTTTAATGTGGAAATAACATACCCAAAGGTATAAAAGGACATAGGGTGCTTGGGGGAGGCAGTAGATTGTATGGTGGCCTCCCAAAAGACAGGTCCACCTGGAATCTGTGAAGGTGATTTTATTTGGAAAAAAGACCTTTGCAGCTGTAATTGAGTTAAGGATCTTGAGATGAGAGCATCCTGGATTAGAGTGAGTCCTAAGTCGAATGACAAGTGTTCTTAGAAGAGAAGACGACAGGAAGAAGGCCATATGAAGACAGCAGCAGAGTTTGGAGTGGTGTGCCTTCCAGCCAAGGAACACCAGGATTGCCTGCAGCCACCAGAATCTAGAATAAGCAATGAAGGATCCTCTCCTGGACCCTTCAGATGGAACAGCTGCTGACACCTCAATTTCAGACTTCTGGCCTCTAGAACTGTAAGAGAATAAATAACTGTTGTTTTCAGCTACCTAGTTTGTAGTCATTTATTACAGTAGCCTTAAGAAACTAATACAGGGGACAATATGGAAGCCAATCTGATAGAGTACATGAATTGTATTGAGTGAAAAGTAAATCTGGAACTATAGTGTGGGTCCAAACAGGAAGGCTATTGTTTGTACATCATATTAGTGAGGGTTCTCCAGAGATGTGGAATTAACAGGATATATAGAGAGATCTATGAGGAAATTGATGATAGGAATTGATTCACACAGTTGTGGAGGCTGATAAGTCCCACAGTCTGCTGTCTGCAAACTGGAGAACCAGGAAAGCCAGTGGTGTCATTCAGTCCATGTTTGAAGGGTTGAGAACCAGGGAGTCAATGGTGTAAACTTGAGATCCTGGGGAGCTCTGATGTTTGAGGGCAGGAGAAGATGAATGTTTCAGCTCCAGAGGAGAAAGCAAATTTGTTCTGCCTTTTTGTTCTATCCAGGCTTTCAGTGATTGGATGCTGCCCACCCACATTGGTGAGGGATCTTTTTAACTCAGTCAACTGATTTAAATGCTAATCGCTTCTGGAAACACCCTCACAGACATCCCAAGGAATAATGCTTTACCAGGTTAAATGAGTATCTTTTTAGCCAATCAAGTTGACACCCAAAATTAACCATCACACACTGTATACTGCCTGCAATGAGAACAATTAGAGGTCTGGAGATAAAGTGCCACCTGATGAAACCAATGTCACTAGAAGATTAATCTAGTAATTAATGCTATATAACCTGTAGGAAGTGAGTAAAAATAGGGAAGCCACCTACAATTATAATAAAATTAAATAAGGGAAATAAGGAAAACCTGAATGAATAATATATATATATATATATTTATATATATATATATATTTATATATATATATATATTTTTTTTTTAGAGAGGAAAAGAAAGAAATGGTTTCATGCAATAGAATTTACAGGAAGAATAAAGAAGGCCTTGGTGCCTCATCTGTATGGCCAACAAGAGGAGGAATGCTTCAAAAATGACTTTAATCTTTGAATTTGGCTGGGCACAGTGGCTCATACCTGTAATCCCAGCACTTTGGGAGGCCGTGGTGGTAGGATTGCTTGAGTCCAGGAGTTTGAGACCATTCTGGGCAACATATCAGGAACCCTGTTATGGCAAAAATATAAAAAAGAAATTAGCCGAGTGTGATGTGTGCCTGTAGTCCAGCTACTTGGGAAGCTGAGGACCCCTTGAGCCCAGGAGGTCAAGGCTACAGTGAACCATGATCGCACCACTGCATTCCAGCCTGGATGACAGAGAGCAATCAAAATAAGTAAGGTTTAAACTTTAGCAAATAATGTACATTAGATCTAAAATCAAAGATATGCTAGCTTTTAATAATTTATTTTAAAATTTAAGTTTTTTTAGCAACTTTATTGAGGTGTATTTTACATATTCACCTATTTCAAACATACCGTGTAATGATTTTTAGTAACTTTACCAAGTGGTACCACCATCACCATAAATTGGTTTTATTACATTTTTGTCCCCAAATTGGATCCATTATGCTCATTTATAGTCACAGTTCATATAACCCTACTCCCAAGTAACCACTATTCTACTTTCTTTCTGTATAAATGTATCTTTTTGAAAAACCATTTTAGATGAATAGGATTATTCAATGTATGATCTCTTGTATCTTGCTTATTTTACTTTATACAACATTTTTGAGGTTCATTCACCATGTACCTGTGTCAATGGTCTGTTTTTTGTTTTGTTTTGTTTTTTTGAGACAGGGTTTTGCTCTTTTGCTCAGGCTGGTCTTGAACTCCCAGTCTCAAGCAATGCTCCCAACCTCAGCCTCCTGAGTAGCTGGAATTACAGGTTCTCTCCACTGCACTGAGCTTAGTCTGTTCCCTTTTTTTTTGCTAAATGGTATTCCGTTGTAATGATATGCCACAGTTTGTCTATACATTCACCAATTGATGGACATTTGGGTTGTCTTTAATATATGCTGGCATAAACACTCTGGTGCAAGTTTTCATGTGAACATAAGTTCTCATTTATCTTGGGTAGATACCTAGGAGTAGAATCGCTTGGTTGTATGGTAGTTTTATGTTTAACTTTTTGAGAAACTGGCAAATCATTTTTTAAAGTGGCTGTATAATTTACATTCTCGCTAGCAATGGTTAAGAGTTCCTTTTCCTCCACCTGCTCACCAACATTGATTACTCTCTGTCTGCTAGCCATTCTAGTGAATGTGATATGGTGTCTCGCTGTGGTTTTCATTTGCATTAGCCTAACAAATAATGATGTTGAGCATCTTTTCATATGCTTATTAGCTATTCATATATGTCTTCTGTTCATGTCTTTTGCCCATGGTTTGATTTGTTTTTTTGTCTTATTGAGTTGTAAGTATTCTTCATATATTCTAGTTACAAGTCCTTTATTTTGATATGAGTTTTGCAAACATTTTTTCCCAGTCTGTTGCTTGTTTTTCTATTTTTGTTATGATGTATTTTGAAGTGCAAAAGTTTTAGATTTTGATGAGGTCTAATTTTTCAATTTTTTCTGGTAAGGACTGTGCTTTTAGTGTCATATTTAAGAAATCCTTGCCTAACCCAGGGTCTTGAAGATTTTCTCCTATATTTTATTCTAAAAGTTTTTTAGCTCATGTTTAAATCTATAATCCATAATAATTTTTGTATATGGTGTGAGGTGAGGATCTAAGTTCATCTTTTTTGCATCTGGTTTGCATCTGGTCCCATCACCATTTGTTAAATGGAATCTTTTGCCCAGTGAATTGCCTTGACACCTTTGCCAAAACTCAATTGATTCAAATATAGAGATTTATTTCTGGATTCTCAATTTTGTTCCAGATCTATATGTTTATCTTGATCCCAGTCCCACTGTCTTTACAACTGTGACTTTATAATAAGTGTCTGCATGAAGACCTGAAAGTCCTTCAACCTTTTTCTTTTTCAAAATTGTTTCAGTTGTACTAGGTGTTTTGCATTTCCACATAAATGTTTAGCTGTGCTTGATGATATCTTCAAAAATGCATATGGAAATTTGCATGCAATGTATAGATCAGGTTGGGCAGAATTGTCATATTAATAATATTGAGTCTCCCATTCCATGAACATGGAATGTTTCTCCATTTATTTAGATCTTCTGTAGCTTCCTCAAAGTTTTATAATTTTCAGTGTATAAATCTTGCATTTCTTTTGTCAAATTTATTCCTTAGTGTTTTATTCCTTGTGATGCTATTTTGAATAGCATTGTATTCTTAATTTTATTACAAATTGTTCATTGTTCATATATACTAATCTATTTTCCCATCTATTACTTAACAAATACTTTTAAATCAATGGACTTACATGTGAATGAACAAGACGAAATTTTTTAGCCAAAGGAGAGAGAGAGAAGGAAGTAAACTTAAACATTTATATAGCACAAGTTTCGTATCTAGCAATTTAACATTTGTGAAGGTTCCTAACATGTATAGTATATGGTGGAGTTTGTTATTTTAAATAAATTTTATTGTGTATATTTAAGGTGTACAGCATAATGTCATGGGATATATATAGATAGTAAAATGATTACTGTAATGAAGCCAACTAATATTAATATATTCATCATCTCACATAGTTAACCTATATTTTTGTGGTAAGAGCAGCTAAAATATATTCATTTAGCAGAAATCCCAAATACAGTATAATTTTATTAATTGTAGTCCTCATATTATACATTAGATGTCTGGACCTGTTCATCCTACATATCTGCTACTTTGTATACTCTGACCTACATTGCCCCATTTCCTCTGCCAGTAACCTCTGTTTTATTCTCTGTCTATATTAATAATTTTTTTTAGATTCTACATATAAGTGAGATCATGCAATATTTTTCTTTCTAGTCTGACTTATTTCACTTAGCATAACGTCCTCATATGATGGAGTTTGTGATGCATACTTCATGGTGTGATTGTAAGGTTAAAATAGAATAGGATATGTAAAGTTCCTGGCATAATATAAATCTTAAAGGCTCTGGGGCTGGTACTCAGAAGTGAGGCATTTTACTCAGGAGTGAACTGGGTTCAGTGCTCACTGTTCCCTTATCAATCTGGGAAATTATGGGATTCTTAGGACTGTCCCTCATAAATATTGAGGTTCTCTAATACCTTTTAATTTTTTTACTTGCATCTCTCTCCCACTGTTTCTTTACTCTGGGTTTTCCTTTCCATTCTTTCCACTTAAGTCCATTCGAATAATTGTTAATAATTGGATTCATTTCAGGCCAAAATGTTTAGAAAATATTTTTGGCAGGGTTTAGTAAATTGATGTATTCTCGATTGTGTTTCTTTATTGCCTTAACTGGAATAGCATTGATTTTTTTTCATCTCATGCCCTTCTCTGAATGAGAGGAAAGCCTGTTTATTCATTCATCACTCACCATCTCTTGAGTGCCTGCTATGCATCGAGTCCTGTTCTAGTTGGGAGGTGGTTCCCCAGAAGCAATGGACAGAGTAAATCCTTTGTCATTTTCTGGGTAGAAAGACATGGACTTTCCAGAGTAGGAGAAGGAACACAGCTAGTGGCCTCAGAAGACATTGCTCAGATCAGGATAAATAAGGGCCATGTGAAAGACTGCTTCTTCATTAAGTTCCCTCTCTGGGTTAGAGATTCTTTGAAAAAGTTATCACCATCTGGCTGATGTTTCTTCTCAAAGGCACCTCTGAGTGGTGTAAAAAATTATGGAATCAAGTAACAGCATATTTTCCAAGATCTCTATGAACTAAGGGATACTAGCCTAAGACTTTCCACTAATTAACTGTGTGACCTTGGACAAGTCACTTCACCTTCCTGCACTGATGAGGCAGGCTAAGTGATCTCTGAAGACTTCTCTGTGTTCTATTTTCCAACTCTTCTTAAGTCCTTGGACTATGACTTTATAGGTGGTAGAGGAGGGATGTGACAAGGAAGAAATTTGTTTAAATTCAGTTTTCAGGATATGGGGCATCCATATCTATAGGTGACTTAAGAAATAATTTGTTGGTGAGTATGGCATATGGAAGTGAACATTCATGGCTCTATCCCTTCTCTTTTACTTGTGAGAATAAATTGCTGGGTGTATGAATTCTGGTCAGCTTTTCTATGCCTGAAGTTTTACAAGGTGAATTATCACCTGGAGAGGTCTGTGGTTGTCTTCTTTTGCATATGACTTGGTGGATAAATTTGTCTAATTCTAGGGTTTAGCATTAGGATGCCCATTGTTGCTCCTCATCTAAGCCATGTCTTTTAGTCTGGCCTTTATCAATGGTGGTGATGATAATGGTGATGATTGTGATGATGATATAGGGGAAATGTTATTCTCCATTGACCTAATGTTCTTTTTCTTAATATATATACTTTAAGTTCTAGGATACATGTGCACAACATGCAGGTTTGTTATATAGGTCTACATGTGCCATGTTGGTTTGCTGCATCCATCAACTTTTCATTTACATTAGGTATTTCTCCTGATGCTATCCCAGTCCCAGCCCAGTGTGTGATGTTCCCTGCCCTGTGTCCATGTGTTCTTGTTGTTCAAATTCCACCTATGAGTGAGAACATGTGGTGTTTGGTTTTCTGTCCTTGTGATAGTTTGCTTAGAATGATGGTTTCCAGCTTCATCCATGTCCCTGCAAAGGACATGAACTCATCCTTTTTTTATAGCTGCATGGTAGTATTCCATGGTGTATATGTGCCACATTTTCTTAATCCAGTCTATCATTGATGGACATTTGGGTGGGTTCCAAGTCTGCTATTGTGAATAGTACTGCAATAAACATATGTGTGCATGTGTCTTTATAGTAGCATGATTTATAATCCTTTGGTTATATACCCAGTAATGGGATCGCTGGGTCAAATGGTATTTCTAGTTCTAGATCCCTAAGGAATCGCCACACTGTTTTCCACAATGGTTGAACTAGTTTACAGTCCCACCAACAGTGTAAAAGCATTCCTATTTCTCCATATCCTCTCCAGCACTTGTTGTTTCCTGACTTTCTAATGATCGCCATTCTAATGGATGTGAGATAGTATCTCATTGTGATTTTGATTTGCATTTCTATGATGACCAGTGATGATGAGCATTTTTTCATATGTCTGTTGGCTGCATAAATGTCTTCTTTTGAGAAGTATCTGTTCATGTCCTTTGCCCACTTTTTTGTGGGGTTGTTTGTTTTGTCTTGTAAATTTAACTTCTTTGTTGATTCTGGATATTAGCCCTTTGTCAGATGGATAGATTGCAAAGATTTTCTCCCATTCTGTATGTTGCCTGTTCACTCTGATGATAGTTTCTTTTGCTGTGCAGAAGCTTTTTAGTTTAATTCCATCCCATTTGTCCATTTTGACTTTTGTTGCCATTGCTTTTGGTGTTTTAGTCATGAAGTCTTTGCCCATGCCTATGTCTTTAATGGCATTGCCTAGGTTTTCTTCTAGGGCTTTTATGGTGTTAGGTGTTACACTTAAGTCTTTAATCCATCTTGAATTAATTTTTGTATAAGATGTAAGGAAGGGATCCAATTTCAGCTTTCTACATATGGCTAGCCAGTTTTCCCAGCACCATTTATTCAATAGGGAATCCTTTCCCCATTGCTTGTTTTTATCAGGCTTGTCAAAGATCAGATGGTTGTAGATGTGTGGTGTTATTTCTGAGGCCTCTGTTCTGTTCTATTGGTCTATATATCTGTTTTGGTATCAGTACCGTGCTGTTTGGTTACTGTAGTCTTGTAGTGTAGTTTGAAGTCAGGTAGCATGATGCCTCTAGCTTTGTTCTTTTTCCTTAGGATTGTCTTGGTTATGTGGTCTCTTTTTTGGGGTCCACGTGAAGTTTAAAGTGGTTTTTTCCAATTCTGTGAAGAAAGTCATTGGTAGCTTGATGGGATATCGTTGAATCTATAAATTACCTTGGGCAGTATGGCCATTTTCACGATACTGATTTTTCCTGTCCATGAGCATGGAATGTTTTTTCATTTGTTTGTGTCCTCTCTTATTTCCTTGAGCAGTGCTTTGTAATTATCCTTGAAGAGGTCCTTCACATCCCTTGTAAGTTGTATTCCTAGGTATTGTATTCTCTTTGTAGCAATTGTGAATGGGAGTCCACTCATGATTTGGCTCTCTGTTTATTATCGGTGTATAGGAATGCTTGTGATTTTTGCACATTGATTTTGTATCCTGAGACTTTGCTGAAGTTGCTTATCAGCTTAAGGAGATTTTGAGCTGAGACAATGGGGTTTTCTAAATATACAATCATGTCATCTGCAAACAGAGACAATTTGACTTTCTCTCTTCCTATTTGAATACCCTTTATTTCTTTCTGTTACCTGATTGCCCTGGCCAGAACTTCCAATACTATGTTGAATAGGAGTGTTGAGAGAGAGCATCCTTATCTTGTGCCAATTTTCAAAGGGAATGCTTCCAGCTTTTGTCCATTCAGTATGATATTGGCTGTGGGTTTGTCATAAATAGCTGTTATTATTTTGAAATACATTCTATCAATACTTAATTTATTGAGAGTTTTTAGCATGAAGGGGTGTTGGATTTTATCGAAGGACTTTTCTACATCTATTGAGATAATCATGTGGTTTTTGTCATTGGTTCTGTTTATGTGATGGATTACATTTACTGATTTGTGTATGTTGAACCAGCCTTGCATCTCAGGGATGAAGCCTACTTGATCATGGTGGATAAGTTTTTTGATGTGCTGCTGGATTCGGTTTGCCAGTATTTTATTGAGGATTTGTGTACCGATGTTCATCAGGGATATTGGCCTGAAATTTTCTTTTTTTGTTGTGTCTCTGCCAGGTTTTGGTATTAGGATGATGCTGGCCTCATAAAATGAGTTAGGGAGGAGTCCCTCTTTTTCTGTTTGGAATAGTTTCAGAAGGAATGATACCAGCTCCACTTTCTACCTCTGGTAGAATTTGACTGTGAATCCGTCTGGTCCTGGGCTTTTTTTGGCCAGTAGGCTATTTAATTACTGCCTCAATTTCAGAACATATTATTGGTCTATTCAGGGATTCAACTTCTTCCTGGTTTAGTCTTGGGAGGGTGTATGTGTCTGGGAATTTATTCATTTCTTCTAGATTGTCTAGTTTATTTGCATAGAGGTGTTTATAATATTATCTGATGGTAGTTTGCATTTCTGTGGTGATATCCCCATTATCATTTTTTGTTGTTTCTATTTGATTCTTCTCTCTTTTCTTCATTAGTCTCGCTAGTGGTCTATCTATTTTGTTAATCTTTTCAAAAAAAAACCAGCTCCTGTATTCATTGATTTTTTTTTTTGAAAGGTTTTTCGTGTCTCTATCCCCTTCAGTTCTGCTCTGATCTTAGTTATTTCTTGTCTTCTGCTAGCTTTTGAATTTGTTTGCTCTTGCCTCTCTAGTTCTTTTAATTGTGATGTTAGGGTGTTGAATTTAGATCTTTCCTGCTTTCTCTTGTGGGCATTTAGTGCTATACATTTCCCTCTAAACACTGCTTTAGCTATGTCCCAGAGATTCTGGCATGTTGTATCTTTGTTCTCATTGGCTTCGAAGAACTTATTCATTTCTGTCTTAGTTTTGTTATTTACCTAGTAGTCATTCAGTAGCAGGTTGTTCAGTTTCCATATAGTTGTGCAGTTTTGAGTGAGTTTCTTAATCCTGAGTTCTAATTTGATTGCACTGTGATCTAAGAGACTGTTTGTTATGATTTCTGTTCTTTTCCATTTGCTGAGGAATGTTTTACTTCCAATTATGTGGTCAAGTTTAGAATACGTGTGATGTGGTGCTGAGAAGAATATATATTCTGTTGATTTGGGGTGGAGAGTTGTGTAGATGTCTATTAGGTTTGCTTGGTCCAGAGCTGAGTTCAGGTCCTGGATATTCTTGTTAATCTTATGTCTTGTTGATTTGTCTAATATTGACAGTGGGGTGTTAAAGTCTCCCAGTATTATTGTGTTAGAGTCTAAGTCTCTTTGTAGGTCTCTAAGAACTTGCTTTATGAATCTGAGTGCTCCTGTATTGGGTGCATATATATTTAGGGTAGTTAGCTCTTCTTGTTGCATTGATTCCTTTACCATTATGTAATGCCCTTCTTTGTCATTTTTGATTTTTGTTGGTTCAAAGTGTATTTTATCAGAGACTAGGATCGCAACCCCTGCTTTTTTTTTTTTTTTTTTTTTTTTTTTTTTTTTTTTGCTTTCCATTTGCTTAGTAGATCTTTCTTCGTCCCTTTATTTTGAGCTTATGTGTGTCTTTGCACGTGAGATGGGTCTACTGAATATAGCAAACCGATGGGTCTTGACTCTATCCAATTTGCCAGTCTGCATCTTTTAATTGGGGCATTTAGCCCATTTACATTTAAGGTTAATATTGTTATGTGTGAAATTGATCCTGTCATTATGATGCTAGCTGGTTATTTTGCCTGTTAGTTGATGCAGTTTCTTCATAGTGTCGATGGTCTTTACAAATTGGTATGTTTTTGCAGTGACTGGTACCGGTTGTTCCTTTCCATGTTTAGTGCTTCCCTCAGGAGCTCTTGTAAGGTAGGCCTAGTGGTGACAAAATCTCTCAGCATTTGCTTGTCTGTAAAGGATTTTATTTCTCTTTTGCTTATGAAGCTTAGTTTGACTGGATATGAAATTCTGGGTTGAAATTCTTTCCTTTAAGACTGTTGATTATCGGCCCCCACTCTCTTCTGGCTTGTAGGGTTTCTGCAGAGAGATCTGTTGTTAGTCTGATGGGCTTCCGTTTGTGGGTAACCTGACCTTTCTCTCTGGCTGCCCTTAACATTTTTTCCTTCATTTCAACCTCAGTGAATCTGACAATTATGTGTCTTGGGGTTGCTCTTCTCGAGGAGTATCTTTGTGATGTTCTCTGTATTTCCTGAATTTGAATGTTGGCCTGTCTTGCTAGGTTGGGGAAGTGCTCCTGGATAATATCCTGAAGAGTGTTTTCCAACTTGGTTCCATTCTCCTCATCACTTTCAGGTACACCAATCAAATGTAGGTTTGATCTTTTCACATAGTACCATATTTCTGGGAGGCTTTGTTCATTCCTTTTCATTTTTCTTCTCTAATCTTCTCTTCACACTTTATTTCATTAAGTTGATCTTCAGTCTCTGATATCCTTTCTCTGCTTGATCGATTCAGCTATTGATACTTGTGTATGCTTCATGAAGTTCTTGTGCTGTGTTTTTCAGCTCCATCAGATCATTTATGTTCTTCTCTAAACTGGTTATTCTAGTTAGCAATTCCTCTAATCTTTTTTCAAGGTTCTTAGCTTCCTTGCATTGCATTAGAATATGCTCCTTTAGCTCAGAGGAGTTTGTTCTTACCCATGTTCTGAAGTCTACTTCTGTCAATTTGTCAAACTCATTCTCTGTCCAATTTTGTTCCCTTGCTGATAAGGAGTTGTGATCCTTTGGACTAGAAGAGGCTTTCTGGTTTTTGGAATGTTCAGCTTTTTTGTGCTGGTTTTTCCTCATCTTCTTAGATTTATCTACCTTTGATCTTTGATGTTTGTGACCTTCAAATGGGGTTTCTGTGTGAAAATTCTTTTTGGTGATGTTGATGCTATTCCTTTCAGTTTGTTAGTTTTCCTTGTAACAGTCAGGCCCCTCTGCTGCAGGTCTACTGGAGTTTGCTGGAGGTCCACTCCAGACCGTTTGCCTGGGTATCACCAGCAGAGGCTGCAGAACAGCGAAGATTCCTGCCTGTTCCTTCCTCTGGAAGCTTCATCCCAGAGGGGCACCTGCCAGATGCCAGCCAGAGCTCTCCTGTAGGAGGTGTCTGTTGACTTTTGCTGAGAAGTGTCTCCCAGTCAGGAGACATGGGAGTCAGGAACCCACTTGAGGAGGCAGTCTGTCCCTTAGCAGAGCTTGAATGCTGTGCTGGGGGATCCACTGCCTTCTTCAGAGCTGGCAGGCAGGAAAGTTTAAGTCTGCTGAAGCTGCACTCACAACTGCACCTTCCCTCAGGTGCTCTATCCCAGGGAGATGGGAGTTTTATCTATAAGCCCCTGAGTGGGGCTTCTGCCTTTCTTTCAGAGACACCTTGTCCAGAGAGGAGGAATCTAGAGAGGTAGTCTGGCTACAGCGGCTTTGCCTGGCTGCAGTGTGCTCCACCCAGTTCGAGCTTCCTAGTGGCTTTGTTTACTCTGTGAGGGGAAAACCGCCTACTCAACCCTCGGTAATGGTGGACGCTCTGCCCCCCACCAAGCTGGAGTGTCCCAGGTCGACTTCAGACTGCTGTGCTGACAGTGAGAATTTCAAGTCAGTGGATCTTAGCTTGCTGGGCTCTGTGGGGGTGGGATCCACTGAGCTAGACCACTTGGCTCCCTGGCTTCAGCCCCTTTTCCAGGGGAGTGAACAGTTCTGTCTCACTGGTGTTCCAGGTGCCACTGGGGTATGAAAAAAGAAAACTCCTGCAGCTAGCTTGGTGTCTTCCCTAACAGCTGCCCAGTTTTGTGCTTGAGACCCAGCGCATTGGTGGTGTAGGCTCCTGAGGGAATCTCCTGGTCTGCGTGTTGCAAAGACCATGGGAAAAGCATAGTATCTGGGCTGGAATGCACCATTCCTCATGGTACAGTCCCTCACGGCTTCCCTTGGCTAGGGGAGGGAGTTCCTTGACCCCTTGTGCTTCCTGGGTGAGGCAATGCCCCACCCTGCTTCTGCTCACCCTCTGTGGGCTGCACTCACTGTCTAACCAGTCCCGGTGAAATGAGCCAGGTTCCTCAGTTGGAAATACAGAAATCACCTGCCTTCTGTGTTGATCTTGCTGGGAGTTGCAGACCAGAACTGTTCCTATTTGGCCATCTTGCCATCCCTCCTACTCCCATATTTAAAACAAAAATTGGAAAGGGAAATTCTATATCCCAATTAGTGAGTATCCTGAAATGATTGTTCCAAATTATATTTACGGAAAAACATTATTAATTTGGAATTAATAATGGGGGAATACCAAACTGAAGCTGTCTCATTTTATCCTCTTCCTTGGTCAGTTTGTTTGGATGCATCCCAAATGTATACCTCTGGCTCTGGCTCTCTGGATACACCTTACCTGCCAGACTTCTCCAGATTAATAGTCTGCCTTGCAGTCAACAGATCCAAACTCCAACCACAAATTATCTTCTTCCTGCAATAATATATTACCCCAGTTTATGACAACATCAATCCAGTGAGTCACTGGGCTTCATTTCTGAGACCCTCCTCTTCTTCTCCATCTTCGTTTCTGGTGTGCAACCCTGGGAGCATCTCTCAGAGTATCTTCCACCTATTTCCTTTCTCTGTTCTCACTGTTAATGACCTTGTACCGTCACTGATTACGACTCACCTTGGCCCTAATGATAGTCTCCTGTCCCCTCCTCCAGGCCATCTGAAACATTATGCCAAAATTTCTAGAGTAATTTTGCTAAAATAAAAATTTAATCATATCACTCCAGTAATCAAACATATTTAGTCTCCTTGACTGCAGGATACAGGCCCTTCGGGCTAGAGTTTAAAGTTGCTAGACAGGACACGTAAAGAGGCCTCATTCTGATTACTGTTTGTCTTTTGGCCATATTTCCCTCTATTCCTCCTCATTTGTGAACCCTAAACTCTGTTTATGCAGTGATATTTGCTTTTAGTGATGACTGTGCACCCTCCTCCATCTCTTTGCTTTTAGTCTTGTAGTTACTACAGCCACGTTTGTCATTCCTCCATCACTACCTCCATGTTTGTGTGGCCCTACTAAAAATACCACCTCTGCCAGCAGCCTTCCTTCACAATCAAATCTGGAATCATATTTCCCCCTTGTATGGGAGATATGATGAGCACCCTGCCCTTTCCCCCTAGGCACATCATCTCCAGGAACACAGTTGGGTTTCCAGCCGTGAGCAGTTGCCTGAGGACATTCCTCTTGCACCTGGTACCAGGGCAGCTCACAAGTGCCAGAAATTTTCGTTCCTCAGGAGTAGCCTTTAACCAATGAAGGAAGCAAACTGGAAGATAAATACCTGGGTGTCTTCGCCCCTCAGGCTAACGAAGGCATCTTCTGTTCTGTCTCCAGAGCTCCCCAGCAGCATTGAGCCCCAGTTGCTCACAGCAGGAATCTGTTCCATAACGTACCTTTTGCTATGGGCTGGTCTTACTTCCTCACTCCCCTTTTGGTGCTTTCTATGATCACCTCCCAAATAAACCACTTGTGCGTGCATTCTTGTCTCATGGTTGGCTTCTGGTGGAAGCTAATGTAACACACTGTGCCTGTGCTCTCATAGCAGGCTACTTAGACTTTCCCCTTCCTAACTTCATTTAGCGTGGGCAATACTCGTTTGAGAAAAGTCTTCGAGATCAGAAACAGCATCTTTCTCAGCAAGTTTCTTTCAATACCTAGCACAATCTCTTACTTGAAGTAGATGTTCAACAACTAAAAGTTAAGTGTAAGTGCTTCAATGAAGAGGAAAATCTGCATTATGGCACTTAAAAAGTTTAAAAAAATTATATACAGTAATTCTATATAGAGCAATGACCACATCATACTTTAGAAGCTCTGCTCTAATGAACAGAACAAATTATCTGTAGCCTCCATATTCCATACTTTTTGTTGTTGTTGTTGTTGTTGAAATCAGATCTTGCTCTGTTGTCCAAGCTGGAGTGCAGTGACGCAGTCATAGCTCTTGCAACCTTGAACTCCTGGTCTCAAGTGATCCTCCTGCCTCAGCCTCCCTAGTACCTGGGACTACAGGTGTGCACCACCAGGCCTAGCTAATTTTTTAATTTTAGTAGTGATGAAGTCTCACTAGGTTGCCCAGGCTGGTGTCAAACTCGTGGCCTCCAGCAGTCCTCCTGCTTCAGCCTCCCAAAGTGTTGGGATTACAGGCATGAGCCACCACGTCCAGCCTTATTCCATAGTTTTTGAGTTACCTGGTATTGAGAGTCACATTTCCATGTACCTGACTTGTTTCACACACTGGCCTCTAAGCTCACTAAAGACAGACCTTTCATCTATGTTTCCTTATAATACTAGCCCCTCCCCTAATGTGTTGCACCCAGTATGTACTCAATTCCAAAAATATGTTTTATTGATTTTTTAAATTTTATTTTATTGAGACAGTGTCTTGCTCCGTTGCCCAGGCTGGCATGCAGTGGCATGATCTCAGTTCACTGCAGCCTCAATCTTCTGGGTTCAAACGATCTTCCTACCTCAACCTCCCAAGTAACTGGGACAACAGGCACACACCACCATACCTGGCTAATATTTATTTATTTATTTATTTATTATTTTTTATGGAGATGAGTTCTCGTTCTGTTGCCCCCACTGGTCTCAAACTCCTGAGCTCATCATGCAATCCTTCTGCCTTGGCCTCCCAAAGTGCTGGTGTTGCAGGTGTGAGCCACTATGCCCAGCCCAAATTATTATTTAATGAAGCCGAGAATTATAAAGCACATGAAGGTGTTTTAAAATTGTTTCTTTTTAAAGAAGTGATTTATTTTGTCACCTGGGCTGGAGTGCAGTGGTGCGATCTTGGCTCACTGCAATCTCAACTTCCTGGGTTCAAGTGATTCTCCTGCCTCAGCCTCTTGAGTAGCTGGGATTACAGGCACGCACCACCACGCTAGGCTAAATTTTTCTATTTGTAGTAGAGAGAGGGTTTCACCATATTGGCCAGGCTTATCTCAAACTCCTGACCTCAAGTGATCCACCGGCCTCAGCCTCCCAAAGTGCTGGGATTACAGGCGTGAGCCACCACATCCGGCCTATACCTGTCATTTTTGTGCCCACTATAGAAAGCTAAACCAACAGAGTTCTATTACTTATACAAATTTTAAGTTGAGAGCATCCAAATTGATGAGGTTTTACTGTACTTATGAAATTAATTGGACAATTGTTGAAATCAAGATCTTGTCAAAAGAGTGTGTGATTCACATTAACCGCCTCTGAATATCCTAATTGTGTAGTCTTCATCGTTTTTGGCCATCATCTCTACTGCAGCATTATTCACATTTAGCTCTCTCTTTTCACCCCAAAGAGGCCCAGATCTTGTAACTTTTCTGCAACCAGAAAATCTAATTCATTGTTAACAGACACAGCTGTGTGTGTTCCCTAGGCTGCTGTAGACATAGCCCTTTAAAAGTTAGCTTAGTTAAAGGAAACAAAATAACACAAAACAATAGAGGTGTGTGTGTGGAAATCAGTGTTGTATGGCCTGGACCTATTCTTATCATTCTTATAAAGTAACTCTTTCTGTGTGTGGTATTTCAGCTTTACTTTAATAATTAGCGAGTCCTGGTAGATCAGAATTTCACTTGGGCCTTGTCCCTTAGAAAATAGTGTTAGAGGTTCCTCTGCCAGTGGCATTGGCAGCCAAGAAGGGACAAAGTAGGGGATCAGTCTGTACTCACAAGTAGAGACCTTTACTTCTCGGGATGATCCAAATATCTGCATAATTTTACAATGGAGATAAAAATTGACCAAACACTTTTGAATAGGTTGTGCATATAGATATGGCCAGAGGACTTGTGGATGTAGTTGTTCAGATACAGTTACTCTGCTAAAAGGAATACAAATACAACACAAAGGTACATAAAGAAAAAAATTCAGCAGGAATCTATACTTAGGATTACATCTCTGGCATTTATATTTCTTTATAATATTAGCCCTTTACCTGATGTCTCTCATACCGTATATGCTCAATTCCAAAAATAGTTTTTACTTTTATTTTATTTTGTTGAGACAGTGTCTTGCTATATTGCGCAGGCTGGCATGCAGTGGCATGATCTTGGTTCACTGCAGCTTCAATTTCCTGGGTTCACACGATCCTCCTACCTCACCTTCCAAAGTAGCTGGGACAACAGGCACACACACCATGCCTGGCTGAATTTTTTGTTTTTTGTTTTTTAAATTTAATAGAGATAAGTCCTCACTCTGTTGCCCAGGCTGGTCTCGAACTTCTGAATTCACTCAGATCTCCTGCCTTGGACTCCCAAAGTGCTAGCGTTACAAGTGTGAGCCACTTTTAATGGCTCACACTTTTTAAATGTAGAATAAATGTTAGATTAAATATATTTGACCTCTGCAAAATTTAAATATTATTATTGTTATTATTTGAGAGAGAGTCCCACTCTTTCGCCCAGGCTGGAGTACAGTAGTGCGATCTCAGCTCACTGCAACCTCCACCTTCTGGTATTAAGCAATTCTCCTGCCTTAGCCTCCCAAGTAGCGGGAATTACAGGTGCGCACCACCATGCCTGGCTAATTTTTGTATTTTTAGTAGAGATGGGGTTTCACCATGTTAGCCAGGCTGGTCTCCAACTCCTGACCTCAAGTGATCCTCCCACCTCAGCCTCCCAAAGTGCTGGGATTACAGATATGAGCTACCACACCGGCCTAAAATTATGATTAAAGAACAATAAAACACATGGTTAGGGAGTAGCAGTTTATTTTAATTATGTTCCCTTTTGAAAAACATCTGACAAATATTGCAACTAGCAATAAGGTTCCCAGACAGAAGAGATTTCCCAACAAGGAGAGGTCTATAATACAGATCTTACATTGTTAACCTCAGGATTGGCTACAAACATATTGCCTGATACAAAATGAAAATGCAGAACTCCTTGTTCAAAATGTATTAAGAATTTTTTAGCAGAGTAGAGCATTATTAAACCGAGTAGGGATGTGGGGGGCGGGTGGGGCACTTGGGGACTGTGTTACTGTTGTTACTATACAAGTCCTACACTTGTAAAACCAGTCCTGGTTATCCTCCAGTTACTGAGATCCTTCTCCACAAGATTTTGTTCTTAGTGTTTCTTGATTAAATGAGGTATCCCTAGACACACATGAGAAATCTAGATTATGACTGAGTCTATAGAGGTGCTATGTAAACATGATTCTGTGATTTTTTTTCTTATTATTCTGTGATTTCTTAATATACTAGAACCTTTATCTATCCCACAGTGGAAGACATCATAGATTTTTTGGGTGGGGCTGGCTCTTAATAGAACTTCAATAATTAGGGCCAGGTGTGGTGGTTCATGCCTATAATCCCAGTACTCTGGGAGGCCAAGGCGGGTGAATCACTTGAACCCAGGAGTTCAAGACCAGCCTGAGCAACATGGGGAAACCCTGTCTCTACCAAAAATATAAAACAATCGGCTGGGCTTTGTGGTTTGCATCTGTGGTCCCAGCTACTTGGGAAGCTGAGGTGGAAGGATCGCTTGAGCCCAGGAGGTTGAGGCTGCAATGAGCCGAGACTGTGCCATTGCACTCTAGCCTGGGTGACAGAGCAAGACTCTGACTCAAAAAAAAAAAAAAAAAAAAAAAAAGAACCTCAATAATTCATGCTAGAAGTATATGCTTGCATTCCTTCCCACTTGATTGTCAGTTGTTAAAAGCCAAGACCCCAGTCTTGGGATCCTGAGCTTTTATGCAGTCATCTACCCCAACATAGTTTGGAATGAGGGAGAAATGGCAAAGGCACTTGCATGATTATTTCACTATGGCCTTTCTCACAAATTCCTCCCTGATCTCTGTCCCTTGCTGAAACAGAATCTGTGTACTCCTTTTCCTTCTGGGCCGCCTTCCAGGCAGGTGGAAGTCATCTCCTCGAGGCCTTTTCTCCTCCTTCCCAAACCACCGCTCCAGGCAAGAGAGGGATGAGAATGGATCTTCCTGAACCAGAGAACTTGGTGTTTACTCCTGCTGCCCCACACTCTATTCCTCCTTATCTTGGAGGCCCAGCAGTATCCTTGAGTTTATCTTTGACTTGTATGACTTTGTTCTCCCTAAGAATGGAGTCAGGGGATAGAAACATTTCAGTTCTCTCTTGAAATTAGAATAAAGATGCAGAGGGCATGAGACCCACTTCTTCCATAGATTCAGTTTTGATTGCTTAATCAGGTGAGTTTTATGTGTCTACTAAATCACAAATAATTTGAGAACAGCATGTGTTAGTAATCCTGAAAAATCCCAGGAACGGTTCTATAGGAGTGCCTCCAAATATGATTGGAATTCTTTGCTCATAGACAGTGTATTTCTTCCAAGTCTAAAAAAAAACATGTGCTGTGTGAATTGATTTTATTGTATTTTTTCTAATTAGTCTTTAAAAGACTTGGCTGTTTTGCTTATTGGTGAGCTCCCATGACAAACCAGGGCATTTGATTGAATTGTAAACCAACTTATGACCCTGAGCAAAGCAAACTTCCAGACAGATTGTGATTCTTGTTATCAAAGCAGTTATGAAAAAAAAGTTGTAGAAAAGGCATTTTTCAGGCAATTTAAAAATTAATGTCTAGTAAATGAGAATAATCCTATCTATCCTTTTATTTATTTCAGAAGAAGAATTTCAGAGGTTTTAAGGAATTTTTAAAATGGGAAATTTAATAAGGAAATGGCATTATTTCTACTACTACTATTACTATTGTAAATATATTTAAGTATTATTTAATACTTAAGTAATTTTAAGTAATATATTTAAGTATTATTAGTTTTTAGAATTCGTGACCTCTTATGGCCAAATTGGTTTTTAATAAGCTAGAATTTAGTAATAGAATTTTCCCATTGAATTAGGTTTTAATAGAACCTAAGTTATTATTTAATGGATAATTTCTACTTGGAAATTGGTACGACATACTGAGTATACATTAGATGTGCTGAAGGGGCTATATGTCAAAATTACCTGTTTTATAGATACACCGAACACAATTTTCAATCTGTTATTAGTAGAATAATAATACTGGTCTCCTTCATAGGATTTGTGGATCTTACTAAATAGATCTAAATTCAAATATGTTTCTTATGGCTTCATTGGACTATAATTAAACATACGATAAACTGTGCATGTTTAAAGCATATGATGTGATGCATTTTGATACCCTTGAAAGCATCTCCATCATCAAGGTAATGAATATATCCGTCACCCTCAAAAGTTTCCTTCTGCTTGTTCATCATCCCTTCCTTCCTACCTCTTTGCAGGGTGCCCTTCCCCCCACTCCCTCTGCAGTCACCGATCTGCTTGGTTTTCATCACTATTGAGTAGTTAACGTTTTCTAGTCTTTTTTTGTTCTGTTTTGTTCTGGCCTCTTTCACTCACCATAATTATTTTGAGATTCTTTCCTGTTGTTGGGTTTTGTTTTCCATAGTTTGGTTCATTTTTATTGCTGAGTCGAATTCTGTTGTATGGATACATCATTTTCTGTTTATTCACCGTCAAACGTTTTGTATGTATTTATTCTTTTCTTCTCTAAGCTAAACTTCATCTTCACTTCAATTCTGCCTCCCGAAGGCTTCATGATATCACAGGAGTTTTGTTGTCAGCCCATCACATCTGCATCCAAATCACAGCCATATCTCTTGTGAATGTGTGAATGCGGCCTTTGCAGGTTTCTTCTCTGGGCTGCAGTGTCCTTATCTGAAAAATGAGCATAGTAATATGTACCTCTTAGGACTGTTGTAAGGGTTAAATATGTAAAGCATATAGAACAAAACTTGGCACAGTAAGTGCTATCTGGTTGGTAGTTATTATTACCATTGTTAATTGCATATGATATGTTTGGTAGAACTTCCAGTCCATAATAAACTCTCAACAAATGTTAGCTATTATTATTAATTGTACTAATATCACTATAGGACATAACAACTCTTCATTTCTTTCCTTCCTTCCTTCCTCGCCCCTCTTATGTTTTCAGTCTCTTCACTATTTTTGTTACTAGTTGTCCCCGTGTTACCTGATCAGGCAAAATAAAGGAGTGCAGTGATTCCCAAAGTATGATCCCAGAACCAGCAACATTAGCACCGATTTGGGAACTTAATAGAAATGCAAATTCTCAGGCCCCACCCCAGACCTACTGAATCAGAAACTCTGGGGGGTGGGGCCATGGTCTGTGTTTTAACAAGCCTGCCAGGTGATTCTGATATAGCTAAGTTTGAAAACTAGTGCAGTCAGGTAATCGCCAGGCTGGTGCCGGAGTTAATGCAGGCTCAGTTCACATCAACCTTCTTGTTAGGAAAAGCACACTGTTGACTAATTGAGCTTAATATCAACTAAAACCCCTAAGTCCTTTTCACACATGTTGCTGCTAATCCCCATATTCCCCATCTAGCACTTGTACAGGATTCTTTTTGGACTGAAGTATAAGTCTTTACATTTATCCCTATTAAACTTAATCTTGTTAGATTCGGCCCATCGCTTCAGTCATGTTTGGGGAAATTTTAGTTCAGCTGGAATGAACCATGACAAAAAAGCAGGGCCCAGAGACCAAGGAGGAATGTTACAAGGACAACATCCTTTTATATATTGGCCAAATACTGGCCAACAAGATACTGACTATGGTGGGCTTCTAATTAAACACTTGAGACCCTGAGGGGATGTGGTAATTTGATTTCAGTTTAATTCAACTAACATTTATTGGGCACCTACCAAGTTCCTGGCTGTGAACAAGGTACCAGAGGGGGTGCTAAACAGCTCACTCTTTAATGTCAGATATTAATGTCTACTATCTGACATTAGTAGTAGAGACAAGTAGAGATGAAGGGGTTTTTGATTTTGGTTTTATAGCAGGCACATTGTAGCCCAATATGCCAAATACTCACAAGTCCCTTAAGGAAGAGAACTATTTTTTGAGTGCCAGATCCTTCACCATATGCTTTGTTGACACTTTCATATTTAATTTTCAAACCAATCCAATGACATAGGAATGATTGCCCCATATAAATTTGAGGAAACATAGATTCAGAGGTTAATGCATTTCTTCAAGGTCCCACAGGTAGTTAGTGATAGAGCCAGAGGAAGCCTCGAATCTATATGGATTTAAAGAACATACTGCATATAAGCTTTCTCCTTGTGATCAAGAAAATTAAGGTCTTTAAATATCAAAACCACTAGTAGCTTAAAGTCCAACCATAAACTATTAATGCTTTTGGATTGATTTATAATAGTTAGGTTTAAAATCCTAAAAACATTAAAATAGTGATACATTACCTACCCCTATATATACTGAATAGTGCATTTAACTGGGCTCACAGTCCTAATTAAAAAAAAAAAAAAAAAAAAAAAAACAGAAAAAAACTTATGTTTGGGTCAGGCGCGATAGCTCATGCCTGTAATCCTAGCACTCTGGGAGGCCGAGGTGGGCGGATCACTTGAGGTCAGGAGTTTGAGACCAGCCTTGCCAACATGGTGAAACCCTGTCTCTACTAAAAATACAAAAATTACCTGGTCATGGTGACGCATGTCTGTTATCCCAGCTACTCAGGAGACTGAGGCAGGAGAATCACTTGAACCAGGGAGGCGGAGGTTGCAGTGAGCCAAGATCGCGGCATTGCACTCCAGCCTACGGGACAGAGCGAGACTCTGTTTCAAAAAAAAAACAAGTTATGTTTGGTTTTGTTATTATTTGCCTCTTTTAGAGTGTTAGCCATATATTTTAATCCATCTATATCACAATATTAATATCAATATACAATATTAACACAGTATTATTAATACTGTAACTCCAAGTTGTTACCTGTAGCAGCCAAATCTTTGGAAAATATATAATTTCCTCCTCTAGGGGGCAAAACTAATCAATTCTATTCTAGCAGGTAATAGCTGTGATATTTTACTGATACATAATGTGCATTTTAGTAAAGTATCTTGTAGTATAATGGAAAGACACTGGACTTGGAGTCTGAAGATAAAAAATATGCTTCCCCTTACTAGCTATATCACCCTGGGTAAAAAAATTTAACTTATATAAACCTCAGTTTTTAGATCTCTAAAATGGGATGATAATGTTCATGGAGTTGTGAAAATTAACTGAAATAGTATTTATGAAGTTTCTCTGTGGTCTGGTAATGTTTTACAAATATAAGGTTTTTTTAAACTTATCCATTTTACAAGCTGCCAAAATGTGAAATATTTTGGATGCTTCTGCCACCTACACATCTACCTAATTCGTAGAGTAGAATTTGAGATTTTTGAACTTCTCTGAAAACGCATCCATTCTTCCATAGTTTCGTTTTAGCAGTAGAGTTTCCTGTAGAGTTACATACAAACAGTGGAATAGAACTGATATTAAAATTCTAGATTCCGTTTGTTAACTTGCATTTCAAAGATAAATTCTGTTTAACGAGCATTAATATTGTCAACACTACTGGCATCATCATTATAAAAAGATTCCCACTGGGCGCCAGCATGCCTGATGCCATGTGCTATGGTTATATAAAGTGAGTTAAGCTTAAGAAGCCTAGCTCTTCAGGACTTTATAATATGGGCAGACTTTATATGAATAGGGGAAAAAGTAAAGATATGCATTTGAATGCCTGGATTTAAACCCCTGCTGCATCCCTTATTAGGTGTATGACACCTAGGCAAATGACAATCTCTTAAATTTCAATTTATTAATCTTTAAAATTGGGATAACAGTAACTACCAGATTGAGATGTTGTGAGAATTAAATGCTATATTATGGGTAGAGTGCTTAGTACAATAGCAGTATTTAATGCACAGTCAGTATCAGATATTATCTGAGCTAAGAACTCTATACTACAATATCAAACTCCTAAACTTTTCTTCTTTTTTTTTTATGTTACTTTAAGTTCTAGGGTACATGTGCACAACATGCAGGTTTGTTACATATGTATACCTGTGCCATGTTGGTGTGCTGCACCTGTTAACTCATCATTTACATTAGGAATATGTCCTAATGCTATCCCTCCCCCGTCCCCCGATCCCCCAGCAGGCTCCGGTGTGTGATGATCCCCACCCTGTGTCCATGTGTTCTCATTGTTCAATTCCCACCTATGAGTGAGAGCATGCAGTGTTTGGTTTTCTATCCTTGCGATAGTTTGCTCAGAATGATGGTTTCCAGCTTCATCCATGTCCATATAAAGGACATGAACTCATCCTTTTTTATGGCTGCATAATATTCCTTGGTGTATATGTGCCACATTTTCTTAATCCAGTCTATTATTGATTGGCATTTGGGTTGGTTCCAAGTCTTTGCTGTTGTGAATAGTACCGCGATAAACATATGTGTGCATGTGTCTTTATAGCAGCATGATTTATAATCCTTTGGGTATATACCCAGTAATGGGATTGCTGGGTCAAATGTTATTTCTGGTTCTAGATCCTTGAGGAATCGCCACACTGTCTTCCACAATGGTTGAACTAGTTTATAGTCCCAGCAACAGTGTAAAAGCATTCCTGTTTCTCCACATCCTCTCCAGCACCTGTTGTTTCCTGATTTTTTAATGATCGCCATTCTAACTGGTGTGAGATGGTATCTCATTGTGGTTTTGATTTGCATTTCTCTGATGGCTAGTGATGATGAGCATTTTTTCATGTATCTGCTGGCTGCATAAATGTCTTCTTTTGAGAAGTGTCTGTTCATATCCTTGGCCACTTTTTGATGGAGTTGTTGGATTTTTTCTTGTCAATTTGTTTCAAACTCCTAAACTTTACATCTTTCTTTTCTGGTCATCATACCATGCAAAAATGAGGTTACTCTGATAATAATGAATAAATGCGAAGCCTGGAAATTATTGTCAATCACCTGCATTGCTTCATGAACCCCCTGGAATCACAGAGTCTTAGAGTAGGAACCCCAGACTTTGAAAGTCATTTAGACCAATGACCTTATTTTGCATATGGGGAAACTGAGATCCACTCAGGTTAAGTGTCCTATCCAAGGCTATAGAGACAGTTCGTGATGAAGCTGGACTAAAATCTGGGCTCTACACTCAAAGTGTGTCACCCTCCTCCATACTGTCTCCCTAGACAGCCTGGTCATTTTAATCCCTTCTGATATTTGCCTTGCCAATAGGACCATGCTGTTCTGGCCTGCTGCCAATATAGGCTGTCCAATTCCAGTTAAGTCTTCATGGTTAATCTTGTTATTCATCTCCTCTTTTTTTCCTAGCATGTAAGTTTCACAACGTATTTAGTAGGGGGAAAACCCCAAAACCTGCCTTTGTTTTCCAAATAAAACCTTATTTGTGTCAAAAAAAAAAATGAAATCAATAAAAGCTTCCTTGTTTGGATAGGGATGGGTTGTGAGTCCACAGGCCCATAGACTCAGCTCAGACCCTTCGTTCCCATTCCCTCTAAAGTGGTCCCTGAGGGAGTTCCACTGAACTCTCAGGGCTTCTCTTAGCAACACAATTTAAAAGTTACTATCTCACATGTACATTTAACAATGGTTATTCCTGGGGACTCTCAACTTGTCAGGAGCGTCTCAGGCCACTTTCATATGTGTGATCCTGTTTAGCATTTCTGTATTTTTTAATATGCTAAACAGGATTACACATATTATGACATATTTTAAATGTTTCCACTCAATAGATTAACATTTTAAATTCAGATACAAAATTGATGACAGCAGGTGTGACCTCCTTTTGATATAACACCAGAAGTTGAACTTTGAGATACTTCCACTTCCATCTTCAACTTGGCATTGGCCCTTAATTTTCTTAACTTGGCCTGTTCCTCGATTCTCAAGATCCAACTCAACCATCATTTAATGGGTGTCCACTATGTGTTAAGTTCCCCACTAGGTACTTTTTCAAAGATGAAAAAGATATAATCTTTGCTCTTCAAGCAAGTAGCACATTAATGAGGGCAACAGCTCCAAAGTGTTCCCTATGGAACTGTGTCGTTTCATGCCTTTGAGCAGTTCCTGGCCCCTGACTTGTGTTAATAGCAGTGGAGGTGACACAGTGCCAGTTCAGGGCCCCCTTTAAGAGGACTGACAGCTTCTGATTCCTTCCTTTTGGAACGCTCTTATTTTGGAACCCTGAGCAGCTGTATAGGAAGTTGAGCTGCTTTAGTGGAGGGACCACATGGAGAGACATCATGAAGAGAAAGAAGCCCAGCTTTCCCAACACCAACATCCCAGCTTGAGCCCAATCCTCCAGCTATCTCAGCCAAAGTTCTAGACGTATGTGTGAACTGTCTTACATGCTCCATCTTTGTTGAGCCCTCAAGTTGACTGTAGCTCCCGCTGATGTCACGTGGAGCAGAAGAACCACATAGCAGATCTCAGTCAACCCATGGAATTTTGAGATACTAATAATTTAGTTATTACTTAAGTCATTATGTTTTGGAATGATTTGTTACATAGCAATAGGTAACTGAAGCAGATGGAGAAAAAAATAATGATGCCATGTGGTAAGTGCTACCATTAAGGTATGTACAAACTGAAGTGTTAGCATTGACAAAGCCCTGACTAGAGAGTAATTGGCTAGGGACTAGAAGTATGCCAGGATTCATGGAGGAGCTGGCATAATGAGCTGAAGCCTGAGGAATGAGTCAAATGTCATCAGGTAAAGAAAGTAGCATGTATAAAAAAGCCTAGGAGAACATGTTAACAATACATATTCAGTATGTAGTTCAGTGTCAGCTGGGAGATAAAGCATCACAAAGGTATACTAGAGCCAACTATAAAGGCCTTTTCTTATCAGGCTAATATTAACCTGCAGGCAGTGGAAAGCCAATGGAAGGGCTTAGGCACTGCTACGAAATGAGCAGTTATCACATCTGTTATCTTAGGCTTCCTTCTCCTTAGCCATTTTACGCTATGGATCACTTCCTCTTCCCCTTTTCGCTTCTTCTGTGACTTTATCTAGGTTTTCCTCCTGCTGATCTAATAGGTGCTTCTTTTTTGGCTTCATTGGTTCCACTTAGTTTTCTACTGGAATTTCTCAAATTTCTGTCTTTGATTCTCTACTCATCTTTCCCAATATTCTCTTTTGGCTGCAACTGAGACTCCTTGGCAGAAGATTCGAAATCTCTGTCTTTAGACTGGCCTTGCTTTCTAAATGCCATATTATCTCAGACAAGTAAAACCTAATTCAGTCCTCCTCCCCTCCCCACTTCCCCCCTGTTTTTCTTTTTTTAAAAAGACTTAATCCCAAATGTAATAGTAGCCACTTTTCCCCTAGAAAATCCAGCCCCTTCTCTTCATTTTCCCATTTTTCTGTCATTTCTTTCTATCACCCAGGCTTACAACTTCAGAATCACATCTTTAATTCCCAGCTTTCTCACATACTTAACTGTCACTCAAGTTCAATTGTTCCTCCTTTATACTGTCTTTCACATTTTTTTGGTTTATTGCTTTCTTTATAGTTTCCTTAAAATTAATGCTGATCTTGCCAATCTCCTGCTATATTATTTTTTCAAGGCCATTGAGTCTGTAGTTGAAAAACTGGTCCTTCCACAATCTGGTCCATAAGTGTCTTATTTTTCCACACTCTTCTTCTTGAACTCATCTGTACATAGTATAGCTTGTAAAGGGCCTTGATGTCAAGTTGATTTTAGGACCCTGACGCTGTGTTGTATATTCTGTGCGTAACACTATTTTTTATCTTGCCAAATAGGGAAGTAAGTTTAGCTAAATAAATATGAAGTTTTCTTGATAGGAAAGCGTGGGGAACAAGAGGAAACATGTTTCTTTTTTTTTTAGGGCATTAGAGAAAGCTAACCAAGGAATAGAAGATAGATGCCTCGGTGCTGAGGATCAAATGTTTTTCATGGGTTGGCTAGAAGGAATCATTCGGAAGGCTTACTAAAAGCACAGATAGCCAGGCCCTACAGCATAGCAGTGGATCTAAAACTTGGCTACATATTAGAATCACCTGTGGTGGGTGGATGGTAGGGAAGAGGCTAGAGATGCTTTAGAAAAATACTGATGCCTAGCTCCCCTCACAAGTAAGTCTGATTTAATTGGTTTTGACTGTAACCTGGGCAACAGAATTTTTTAAAGCTCCCCAGGTGATTTATAATGTACAGCCAAAGTTGAGAACATGACCCTAGAGATTCTGTTTCACTATGTCTGGGATGGGGACAGTGAATAAATGTCCCCATGTGATTCTGAGAGCCACCTTGCCACAGGAAGAAGCATTTGTTTCCCTGGATATTTCTGAAAAAGGATTCAATAAATGCCTAAGGCAGGCACAGAATGGAGTTGTTCTTATAGATGGGGTAACAGGCTGACTTCTGAATGGAAGCTAGTGAATATGTCCAGCTCATCCTCACACCCTCCTCTCACAATGAGATTACCCATCACTCTTCAGTTCTCTCCTCCCAGAAACCAAACTGACTTGGTTTTATCACTTTTTCTGCTTCAGCCAAACTGCCCTGTTTGTTGTCCTCTATGAATTTTCACTTTCATTGTATCTTTCTTTTCCTACTACTTAGCTACTTATGTCAAAACCTTACCCACCCTTAATGCTCAGCATAAATCCCACCATGGTAGTGAAAACTTCAGACACATACTGAAGTACTGGGGATTAGAACTGCAACATATTAACTTGGGTGGAGGAACACAATTCAGCCTATGTTCATACCTTATGTGACAGGTGAGAATATAAATTGTAGCACACTGAAAACAAAGAAATACCTAGTTAGGGCTACACATGTGTTTATTATCATGCCAGTAATTTTGCTTTGAATGATAATTTCATACATATGACTCAGGAGGCAAGAAAGTATAAGTAATTATGAACTTAATTTTAATTAATTTTATTGATACTACTTATAACAGTTTTTGACTCATAATTGCCCATATGAGAGTTCAAGCAGTAGATATGGCTGAAGCTAAAATGGAGGAACATAAATGGCTTTAGGATATAGTTGAAAAAGGGTGGGATTTGGAGGGCGACTTTGGGTATATCACGACTTTTCTGAGCCTTTGTCCCATCACCTGTAAAAGGGAATGTTAGCTGTGTAATCAGTGAAGGTGGCATGAGCAAATGAATATGAAAATTTAAAACACTATTTAAAACACAAAATTTAAAACACTATTCAAATACTTTTATTATTATTGTGATGAGTGAGAAATTTGAAGAGAAGCCTCCAGAACTGTTCATTCCCCACAAAATAAGAGGTTCAGAGAAACTGAGACTAGAATGCTGCGAATAAAATCTAGCTGTCTTCTGTTGCTTGACTTTACCTAAAATCTTCTCATTGGTGTATATATTTTTTCTGAATATATTACACAGAAGAACCTTTATCACTGAAAATCCATATGATTACTAGCAATGAGTTTCAATGTTAATGAAGTGCTATTTGCATAGTATATAGGACCTGTCCTATTTTTTTATTATTTACAATATGGATAACATTTAGGAGTTGTTCTCAAGGTATTAACAGCTATTGGGTAAAAAGTCAGATTTCAAAACTAGAATGAGATAACGAGGTCTTTTCCTGATGCACTGATATTAAAGGGCTCCTATATATATGTGTGTGTGTATATATATGTGTGTATATATGTGTATATATGTGTGTGTGTGTGTGTGTATATATATATATATATATATTTTTTTTTTTTTGAGACAAAATCTCACTCTGTCACCCAGGCTGGAGTATAGTGGAGTGATCTTGGCTCACTGCAACCTCAGTATCCCAGGTTCAACTGATTCTCTGACCTCAGCCTCCCAAGTAGCTGGGATTACAGGCAAAAGCCACCATGCCCAGCTAAGTTTTTGTATTTTTAGTAGAGACGGAGTTTCGCCATGTTGGCCAGGCTGGTCTTGAACTCCTGACCTCAAGTGATCTGCCCACTTGGGCCTCCCAAAGTGCTGGGATTACAGGTGTGAGCCACCACACCCGGCCAATATTTTTGGAATAATGAATTTTAAAAGTTGCACATGGTTTTAAGCCACTTGCTACTTGGCCTCCCCTGACAAGTCAGGGTGGCAAATCAGTCTTGGGCCCTGGGCCAGTGTCGTTGGCAGCCAGTTGAGATGATGGAGTTGGGGGCCAGAAGTCAGAGTCAGGAAGCCTCTTAATATCTGCAGGATGCCTCCTCTCTGTCTCCTTTCTTCCCTATGCTACTGATTTGAGGGTACTATTTTGCTGTTTGTACTTGGGTCAAAATTGCTACTTATGGCTTTGAAAGACATAGAAAAGGATCAATAACTATGAAATTAATGTTTAATGTCAGCCTGCTCACAGCTCCTTGATTTTCTGATGTGTGTCTAAATTACTGTTGTAGGCAATAAATATAGTATGAAGTTTGAATCCCCATTGTGCCTATGGCATATTAAATAAATAGCTTATGTATTTGCAATCCTTTCTTCTGATCCTACTTACCAGTCAACAACTCACTATCTTGTCCAGCATTCCCTCTTGTTCATACTTGTATATGGAGTATCTACCATAACCCCAATACTTAGTGAGTAGCTATTTCAGTGAAAAGGATAATAAGTAGGGTTGCTAAGGCCCATATGGTTCAAGTGAATCATATTAAAACAAAACAAGACCCACTGGAAATTATCGTTAAGTTTGCTGCTACAGTTCTTATAGTCATCACACTTGTCAATAACTCCAGAGCCATGGAGAATAGGTAAGTAGCTAAGCAGCTCCTGAAAGGTGGGAAGGTAATGTTGTGTCTCTTATTTTTGGTGTTGCATAATTTGTTTATTCTTGTAAAGGTTGGAAGGGCAAATGTAAGGAAATAGAAATTAAATGCAGGATGTTCTCACTCATAGGTGGGAATTGAACAATGAGATCACTTGGACACAGGAAGGGGAACATCACACATCGGGGCCTATTGTGGGGATGGGGGAGCAGGGAGGGATAGCATTAGGAGATATACTTAATGTAAATGACGAGTTAATGGGTGCAGCACACTAACATGGCACATGTATACATATGTAACAAACCTGCATGTTGTGCACGTGTACCCTAGAACTTAAAGTATAATAATAATAATAATAATAATAATAATAAAGAAATTAAAAGCAGGAGACTAGGCCAGACCACAGCCCCTCCATGTCCCAGGCTACCTAGCTGGAAGATGAGGCACAAAGTGACACAAAGGTTGAGAGGATGACTTCTTTAACTAATGTCAAGGATCATGAAATTGCAACTAGCCTAGGAAACATCTGGGATCTTCTTCAGAATTAAGGACCAGTGTTGTTGTCGTTGCTTTTTCAGGAGAGTATGGAAATGAAGCATCCTTGCGACAGAAGGTGGGGTTGTTAGAGTGGTGATGGCAGCCAGAGAAGCAATCCTCATGACCTTTATGGAGCAGAGAAAACAGCTGGACAGCTGATATTTTCATCAGCTATGTCTTTGCCCAGCTGCACAGATGGGCACTTAAATTATATAATAAATCACAGGCATTCCAATGTACCCATCAAACCCTGTCAGTCATATAGCTTAAAACCTTTAGAATCACAAGATATTGGAGGATGTTTGTCACAATTGGGACAGTGGTTTTTAATATAATATTCTACCTATTGTGGTAGCAAAAGAAATCTATTGGATAAGGAGAGGTAATACTTGTGGTCAACTCCATGTTATACCTCCAATTCTTTCTCTCTGCTGAAGATCCCATTTGGCTTCTTAGAGAATAAGCTTCCTCAACTATGAATGATAATTGTTACTATCTAGCCTCAGTGTCTCTTCTAGGGTAAAAGTGAAATTGAGTTTTATAAAATAAAAAAAGTAGTAGTATTTTTATTTCTTATGATTATAAAGGATTTAACTTCATCAGTATTCAAGTGGTCTTGTATCATTCACGGATGACTCAATAGCAACGTGTCTACAAATTATTCAAGCTCTTTCCATGACTCATGCCATGTATTATAACAAAGTAAGTTTTCCCTCTCTCCTGAAAAAAAAGGCCTATTTTTTTTATATGAAAAGGGGTAGACATTTGGAAACTTTTAAGAAAGAGATTTTATTAATAATATAAATGGTTGTTAACATTTTTAAAGTGAATTAAAAGCTTGTCACCAGGATACAACTAAGATTCTAGAAGCCATAGACTTCCATTTGGTGGAACATGAGTATCAATATTATAAAGATTTTATAATGACTCCTTCAGAAATGTTAGCATGGAGGTGCATGTACCCAGGTGGAGGGAAGCTGGTCTATGGTCTGTGTAAGTGCTGCTATAACAAAATACCACAGGCTGGGTAACTTATAAAAAACAGAAATGTGTTTCTCACAGTGCTAAAGGCTAAGTCTAAGATCAAGGAGCCAGCAGGTTTGGTTGTGTGGTGAGGGCTGCTCTCTATTTCCAGGATGGTGCCATACTGTTCCATCTTCCAGAGTGGAAGAACCTTCACGTGGTGGGAGGCAGAAGGGCAAGCAAGCTGAATGCTGTGTGAAAACCTCTTGTATTTCATTTGATTTTTATTTTTTTTAGTTTTTATGAGACAGGGTCTTGCTCTGTGGTCTAGGCTGGAGTGCAGTGGCACAATCTTGGCTCACTGCAACCTCTGCCTCCCAGGTTCAAGCGATTTGCATGTCTTAGCCTCCCGAGTAGCTGGGACTCCAGGCACGCACCACCATGCCTGGCTAATTTTTATATTTTTAGTAGAGATGGGGTTTCATCATGTTGGCTAGGCTTGTCTGGAACTCCTGACCTCAAGCAATCCGCCCACCTCCGCCTCCCAAAGTACTGGGATTACAGGCTCAAGCCACTGTGCCTGACCTGAAAACCACTTTTATAAGGGCCTTAGTCCCATTCACAAGAGAGAAGCCCTCATGACCTAATCACCTCTTAAAGGCCCTGCCTCCCAATCGCATTGTGACATCTGAATTTTGTCGGAATACATTCAAATCATAGCAGGAGCCTACTGTCATTCAGAATGATCTGAAAGTCAGCATTGTTCCTGAAATAAGTCAGGAAGCATACTATACATTTAATAGCATGCTGAATAACTAAGACCCATATTCTTGAGTAACCTGGGATGACTGAGCCATTTCCAGCCTATACTCTCCTTGCTCTTCCCACTTTTCACAAGAAGTGATGGTAACTACTGCTCTATAAGGTCAGAGGCCCAACTTTGTCTGAGATATCTATTAGTGTCTGCTTCTACCCAGCTGGTTCTGGGGAGTCTTTGGGCTGGGAGTGGAGGGGAACCCAGGATGTGGAAACTCCTTAAAATTCATACCTGACGGGTTCCGTGGGTAGCACACTGGCCTTAGATACTCAGCAAGAAAAAAAAAAAACAACAACAGAGTTTTTCAACTAACTATATTAAACTCTGTGGCCCTCCACTCCTTAGGAAAAAAACTAACATTATTTTTTTTTTTTTTTCTGACATATCATTTTTACATTTGGAAAATTTTGAAGATAAAAAATTATATATTTTATCATTCAGAGATAACAACTTTTAATGTTTGGGGAAATTAAACATATATGCACTTATATGTCATTCATATGTATACAACTTTGAAGGAATACACATTTGAATGATTTGCCCTTCAAATTTGAATATAAATCTGAGCAGATATGTTTTACTCATTTATTTGTGAAACATCTTCAAGCCACTAAGTGCGGAAGTCCTAACTATCACTCTTGAGCTGTCTCTACCTACCTGGCCAATTCATCTCTCCTCTCTTCGGGCCAATTTCCCAAGAATACTAGGGATATACTTATTTGGTGCAGAGGATGGGTTGATGGCCAGGGCCATTCCTGCTCCCAGTGCAGGGTATAAAGGGATCAGTAATGACTAATCAACTCCGGATTGCTATTGCTCCTGGCTGGTACCTAGTGTCACTGTTGAAGACTGTGCCCAAAGGCCAACAGATGCTTGTCTATTCTGTGTCATGCATTTGTTGGTCTGAATGCCTGTCAGCACACAAATGGGGCCCTGAACTTGCGCTTTGAAATTATAGCTCTTAGTTTGCATGCAGATATTCTGTCATTATTCACTACAGCAAAACTTTCTGTATATCACTATGTCGTCATGGCTAGCCTTAGTCACACACCATTGAGACTTTTCACAGTGCAGCCTGGGAAGTGTGTGACTCTGGCTAGCCTTAGTCACACACTATTGAGACTCTACAGTGCAGCCTAGACTTGCCCATTCTTCAAAGTTATTTCAGGGACTTCCTTGACAGTTTTAGCCACTGAGCCTGGGGCAGGACCACTCTGTCCACCCTCCTAAGTCTACTTAACTCTGAGTCTCAAGAAGCAGAGTCAATAAGTGCATCCCTTTGCCACAGAGGCCTGGATTCCTTTGGCAAATGAATCCATGGCCTTATAAGAACAAGTTCTCTTTGTAAAATAATGAAGCAGATTGTGTTAAAACACTTTTAAGAAGCCAGTATTATGTCTACTTTTAAAACTGTGTATCTTAGTTATTTATAGAACTAGGAATTTCCTTTCAAATAATTCATCTCTGAACTGGAAATTTTGTGCAAGTAATTTGTAGTCTCAACATCTAGACATAAGAATAAATGATGTAATTCTTAAGTAGTTTTCTACCCCCAACAAGGGGCATCCCATTGATGCTCAATCAATCATAATAGATATCCTGAGTATATAAATATCATCCCAGTAGATGGCACAGCCTTTGCCACATTGCGGAAGCTAATGACATGCTTGATTTCTCTTATTTTAACATTCAAATAGGGATGTTAAAGTCCTAGGGAACAAATAGGATATATCACAAAATATATCTCTGTCATCAAATATATCAATATATCATCAAAACATACCACCAAAATATATTTCTATTTTTTAATCTCAGCAGCCACCTCCTAGTCCAAATGACATCATTTTTCACCTGGACAACAGGAATGGAATCCTCATTGGTCCTCTACTGCCAGTCTTGCCAAATTCTAATAGATTTCCTTGCCATAGCAAGAGAAAAAACAAAAAAATCAGATCCTGTCACTCCCAAATTTAAAACCCATCAAAGGCTCTTCCTGGGTTTTAATTTATCATAAATGAAAAGCCCTTTGCCAGCTCTGGGCCTTTGCCCTTATTCCCTAGTCCTGGTGTGCTTCTCTCCAATTCTTCACCCAGAGGCTCATTCTCAGCTGTTAGATGGCTTCTCTCACATGGTTGTCTCAGAGGTGTCTTCCCTGACTTCATTTCTAAGGCTGCCACCTGCAGTTTCTCTCTTATTTCCTTTATGGAATTGTCATTTTAGTGGAGTTTTGAGGAAGAGTAAAAGTAAATATTGTCCAGTCTGCGATATTTACCTGGCTATTGTGATCATACTTGTTTTGTGGAACAAAAGTTGTTACCATGTTCTGTACAGTTTTAAAACCTGTTTTTTATAATATTAAATCATAAACATTTTTAGATTAGCAAATATACATCTGTAACATGATTTTTTATTATATTGATATGTCATAATTTAGGTAACAGAACTCTACTATTAGAAATTTCAGCTGCTCTTTTGTGAAAGAGTTGGAGAAGACCAAGGTAATTCTTAAGGCCTTAAAAAAATGGAGATGGACTTTTGAAACTAAGATTGTAGTCTGAAAGGAGAAATATGGATCAGTGACAGGGTAAACAGAAATGTATTCTCAGTTTCATGGAAAAACTAGCATTGGGGTTGCTCTTAAAGCACAAAAGAACTAAATTTTGAACAAGTAATGGAAATACCATATTAACCTTATGAGCCAATTAGAGTGTGGTTTCTTATGTAATGAACATGGTGGATTATGATAGAAGAATAGATTTGATGGTTAAAGCAATGGGTTGAGTTTTTGAAATGTTAACTTTGAGATATTTTTAGAACATCTGGGGGAAGTTCTCTAGTAAGTAGTTGGTGTGGGGCTTAGGAGGAAGTTCTGGATTGGGGAGACAGCAGCATATGTTGAATGGTAATTGAGACCAATAGAACTGGATACAAAAATTCAGGGAGAGTATGTAGAATAGTAGACCTATGAACAAAATGGTGAAGAACACAAACATTTGCAGGATGGACAGAGGGAGATGAACATTTAAAGGAGGTGGAGAGAAGAGGCCAGAGAACTAGGAGTAAAGCCGAGAGAATGTGTGTTGTGGAATTCTCCAGCACTGATTAGCCTAACTGTGCTTGACTGGTCATATGAGTGCTTTTCCTCCTCTTGATTCTTCATTTGTATCTCCCCAAACTGTGCTCACACAGAGAATAACTTTTCCAGACAGAGCATCCTCTTCTTCAATAGAAAATATACATGTTATTGTATTCCCCAGACAGAATATCCAATAAGTGCATTAAACTCATTGAATGATTGCTAGGGTGTGATCTGAAGCATTCAGGGAAGGCTACTTTTTTGTCCTGAAAGAGCGCTCTGGCTGACCTACAGCAATTCTTGACGTAGTGGGCACTTAGTACACCCCAGCGAGTAAATGGTTCCATGAATATTGAATGTCTAAGTATCTTATTAAAATGCAAATATCCTGAGAGGGATGACAAATAGTCAACCCCTATTAACAATTTGATAGGCTGGGGACTTGTTATTGAAACTCTTTTCATTGTGGTCAGTCTCTATGTAATAGGCTCATAGGGCTAATTACTGTGGAAGGTAGACCTAGAGTGGAGGCTTAGCTAGGAAGGGTGTATCTAGCACATTAGTTCAGTTTTACAATATCCATACACACCATCGATATTTGTCTCCTTGGCTGCCATAACAAATGACCACAAACTATGTGGCTTAGAATAACAGAAATTTATTGTCTCACGGTTCTGGAGGCCAGAAGTCTGAAATCAAGGTGTCAGCAGGGCCATGGCCTCATTGAAGGCTCTAGGGAAGAATCCTTCCTTCCTTCCTCCTACCTTCTGGTTATCAGGAACCTTTGGGGTTCCTTGCCCTGTAGGTGCAGTTTTCCAATTTCTGCTCTTCACATGGCATTCCATCTTCTGTGTCTGTGTGTCCCTGTATTTCTCTTTTCTCTTCTTACAAGGACACTAGTTATTGGATTGGGGCACACCCTAATTTAGTATGATATCATTTTAATTTAACTAATTACATGCAAATATCCTATTTCCAAATAAGATTGCACTCTGAGGTTCTGGTTGGATGTGAATTTCTGGGGAACACTGTTCAACCCAGCATACCATTTATTATGACTAGATGATGGTTAGATACTCGGCTAACCTCTAGGAAAAATCTGGCTGTGGGGACCAGAAATCATCATATGATATGAGACACTGACGCTGACAGGTATGTGTGTACATCCGCTGGGTAGCATAAAGGCACGTTTCACTTACTGAATGTGAGAGGTAACCTGTGAGCACCACACGGTAGGAAAAAAAGAGTGACAAAAACATTTATTTACTCTAAAAACATTGTGAGTGCATATTATGGGCCAGGCTTTGGGTGAAAGACTGGAAAAAGAGTGGTAAATGAAAGAGATATTACTCATGTCCCCAGGGAACATACAATCTAACAGAAAAAGATATGCAATAAAGAGGTATAGAATAAATATCCACTTGAAATTTTAAAACTGAGCAAGTGTTATGAGATTTACTGAGTGGTCTGTGAATGAGAACAACTGAGAGGAACCTACTGAGAGATGGTAGTCAGGTAGAAATATTGACACTGTAACTTGAACCCAAGAGGCGAAGGTTGCAGTGAGTCCAGATAGCACCGCTGAACTCTAGCCTGGGTGTTAGAGTGAGACTCCGTCTCAAAAAAAAAAAAAAAAATTAAAATGTTGAAAGAGTTCAGGGTGAGAAATTAGAAGAAGGTGTGTCTGAAATCAGACTCATTTATTAGTTGTACCAACTTGGGCTTTCTTTTAACTTTGTAAGCCTGAATTTTTATATAAGTAAGATGAAGGTGATAATATTATTTATCTTTGAAATATCTTAGGGTTGTTGTGAAGATAAACCAATGCACATAAAAACTCTTTAACAATTATAACATACTACACAGATGTTCACACTTACTAAAATTGTTGGCCAACATATGACCTGTCAAAATAACTGAAAACTAGATGTTTGACTTTTCATATTTAAAAAGCTCCTCTTCCTATCTTCCAGAAGAATGTCATATGCATAGATGTGCTTAAAAATACTTTTGATGAACCTTATATCAACCCTTTAGGAATTTTAACCTGACATTTGTCATCTTCTGCAATTGCTTCTTTGCTAGATGCATAGAACTTTGTCTCTGCAGGGTACTGAGTTACCTTGTAAATGAGTAGTAGTAGCTTTTCTTTTTTTTAAAGAACTTTATGTACTTCCATAATTTCCGTAATAAGGAGGCTATTTTTCTCCTGTGTCTCATAAGCTGACTCCAAGGCAGTGCCTAAAGAGAAGTTCAGGAAATGTTAAAAGCAATGGAATCCTCATCAGAACAAATACAGAGTTTCCCATGGTGACCACATGGCAGGACAAAGCAGGTTTGGATACATGAGTCTTGATGGGATATGCTTGTCCAAGATTAGTTTCCTTACTTTAAAACTGTATCTCATTATAAAATGAGCCACACAGACTAGACATAAAGAAAATGTTACTGGCAGCCAACTTCAATTTTTAAATCCAAAGAGCTTAGAATACTTATAGGCATAATCTTGTTAATCTTCATAATACTATGAGGCAAGTCAAAGTATCATCACTCTTAGAGGAAAGTGTGACAAAACTTGGGTTTATTCTGAGTCCCTCTCTGTGTTTTTCGAAGACCTAACTCTGTGTAACTATTATTTAAATATTGAATATGATTCAGTTCTAGTACATAAAAAAAGAACATATGTATTATGGCTGAATTAGGACAAGGGTTCTCAGCCTAGAAAGATCTATTGGTCAATACATTAATTAGGACAACAAGTTTATACCCTGTGTCAATGTAATTGTTTATTGCTTAACTTAACCCTCCTTAATTTATTATAGTCATTAGTGTCTGTTAGCAAGAAACAATGTGCTTGAATTTTACAAGAGTATGTGGTTAGCAGCTTTCTGTCTCTGAGCTGGGACCTGCCTCACTTGATCTTCTCACCTTACACTTAACTCAGGACTGAGCTTTCCTTACGAAATGATTACCCTTCCCAGTAGAATTGTAAATAGTCATAGCTCCTATTTTGCATCTCAGCTCACAAACCTATAAAATGAGAGGATGAGATTAAGTGATCTCCAAATAATCTTGTACATCTAAAATTCTGAGTTAATGATTATCTATGTTGATACAGAATTAAGGCAACAATGATAGAAATAAACACTCCAAATTAGAGTATTTGAGACAATTAGAGTTACTTGTATGTTTTCATAACTATGTAAAATCAGTTTGAGGGTTAATACCTTCATACTAATTAGTGTACAGAACTGCTGCCACAAAAATTTGGTTTAGGTTTCCAGAGCATGACTTCTAGGAAAGTGAAAGTCGCCTGGCTTTTGGGGAGGCAGCAGGGAAGAGGCTTTTGCTATATGGTTTAGCAACAAATGTTTGAGCAGCAGGACATAGCTAGGAATCCAGGAATTTAGACATCATTGAGGAAATGGACTCTTAAAGAAGAACTGCTAAACTTGTAAGGGCAGATCTAAGTTTTACAGGGCCTGAAGCTTATTCAATTATAAAGAGCCCTCTTTAAAAAAATACAAAATTAGGTATGAAACCAATGTATGCTTATTCAGCAATGAATTCCGTTAAATGAATTCCATTAGAATTCTGTTAGAAGTGAATATTTACTTTTAATGCTCACAGCTTCTCCAACAGCATCCAATACAGGGAGAGTGCCATGGCGGAGATTTGGAAAGAGACTAGTCTTAACTGATCACATTTGAAATACCTTACTCTTATAAATTTTACAAAAACCTATGGCCATATGAATGTGTTGCTAACCCCCAATCAGGATCCCTGGACGGGGCCTGTGAGAGTGAGGGACCCAGAGCCTGAGCATCATTAGTTTCATACCACATCCACTGTTATCTATATGTCTAGAATATTCCATAGACAGTTCAATTAGAAGTTCATTTAACTTAAAACAGTGAAGTCATTAAAGAAAGAGGTAGATCTGTATAAACAATCATAAGAGTTGCAGAATATATTGTTAAATGAAAAAACAAGGCATGGGTTAATAGTATAGTATAATCCCCTGTATGTTAAAAAAAATTAAATATAGGCATTAAATGTGTGTGTGTTGGTGTGTGTATGTGTGTGTAATATATATTTGACACATACCAAATTCTTTTTTTTTTTTTTTTTTTGAGACGGAGTCTTGCTCTGTCGCCAGGCTGTAGTGCAGTGATGTGATCTCGGCTCATTGCAACCTCTGCCTCCCGGGTTCAAGTGATTCTCCTGCCTTAGCCTCCTGAGTAGCTGGGGCTACAGGCATGTGCCACCACACCTGGCTAATTTTTTTTTGTATTTTTGGTAGAGATGTTGGCCAGGATGGTCTCCATCTCTTGGCTTCGTGATCTGCTCACCTCAGCCTCCCAAAGTTCTGGGATTACAGGCATGAGCCACCGTGCCTGGCCACATATCAAATTCTTAACAGTGATTATATTAATATTTGGAGGTTGTATGAGGTAATGGGTTATTTGAATTTTTGCACAACAAAAAATATTCATGTGTTACATGTAGGCCTCCTATTAATAACTGCACATCCCTCCATAATTTCAGGCATCCCACTCTCATACCATCATTAGCCATCTTTCCAATTCAATTCCTCTACAGCTTAACTCCAGCTATTTTTGACTCACAAAGATCCACAATCAAACCTCCTATCATTTCAATATCCCTACTCTCTTCATATCCCCACTTCTGTCGTTACCCAGCTTAATTTCCATGGCCCATTATTACAGTCATTGTGCATACACCTTACTGTCCAGCTACCTCTTGCTTTGTCATACTTACTTGGCAAAACTCCATCCCCGCTTGACTCCAACTCTCCTCCTACTCTGCCCCTGCAACTAAGCAGCTGAATATGGCTGGAGCAAAAACACACAACTCATGCTGACTGGTCTCATTTGAAATTCCTCACCTCACCTCAGGGGGCTTTCGTTGCTGCCCTGGAATCCTTCGCCATTTTTCCCAGTCCGTTCACTCTCCCACACTCCTCGGTGGCTGTTTCATACTTTTTCCTCCCTCCTCAAACATCCATGCCTCCTCCGCCATCCTCACTCTCAGCTTTTGACTATGCTTGCTATTTCATTGAGAAAATAGAAACAATCAAGAGAAAAAAACACAAAAAACCTTGCACCCATTCCCATCACTGTATTCCACCCACCTACCTGTGCCCCGCACTCTGCCTTCTGTCCTGTTCTGTGGGTGAACAACCAGGGCTTGCATCTCAGGCCAGCCCTCCACTTGTGCACCAACCCCGTCCTCTTCTTACCAACCTAACAACATTGAGGGCAGATGAATCCACAGGCTAGCAGGTACAGTGCCTGGGGTTCATGATACTTTTACAGGCACCTTTAAAATCATAAGAAAAGTTAGAACTTCTAGGTCAAAGAAAATGCTATAATATATGTTAATTTATTCATGTTTATATAATGCATACTATTTTAAATATTTTAATAGAGGAAGGGGCCCATGATGGCAAAAGTGCCTAGGGCTCATGGAAGTCCTAACATAGCCCTGACTACACTGCGGTCTTTTCTTCTCATTCAGCATCAGTTTACCCCTTTCTTTTAGGGTACCCCCAAGTCAGCAAGCATACTGCAATTTTCCCATCTCCCTAAACCCTGTCTTGATTAGCCTATTTCCAACCAGTCACCGTTAATTTTCTGCCTCTTTTTTTGTTGTTGTTTAAACAGCAAAACTTCTTAATAGATGTGTCTATATTTACTGTCACCAATTCCTCTCCTCCTATTTTCCTTTGACCTCAAGTCCTCATGCCTGCTGCAGCACTAAAGCCGTTTTCTGACAGGGTCCCAGCGACCTCCGTAACACTAAATGCAGCCACCATTTCTCAGTCCTCCTCTTACTTGTCTTAGGAGCAGCATTTAAATACTTGATTATTCCTTCTACTTACACCACTTCTTTCACTTGGCTTTTATGTAGGGAGGCCAGGTAATTTATCATCAGAATAAAGATACTTTTGAGAGTGAAAGATGGGTGGTACTACTACTACATACAGCTGAGACACAGGCCTCAACTTGGACCATCTCAGGCAACTGGACCTTACAGTTGCTGTTCTCCTAGGACACCACACAACTGGCATTTCCCCCATTGTCGCTGGCTGTTTCTGCTCAGTCTCCTCGCTGTCCTCCTCCCCCAGCCTCTAAATATTGGACTTCCTATGGCTGAGTCCTTGAAGGACTTCTTGTTCTGTATTCCTTTGGGGGTAATTTTCACCTGCTGTGCCCTGGTGTGCTATGCTATTGATAAAATGTGGAAATGCTGCCCTTTGGGCCAGCTGAGAGCTGCTCCTCACCCTCTCCTGTGCCCTCTCTGACCTCTCTGGCCTCACTCTGGGACCCTCAGACCTTCCCAGGATCTAATTTCTGAAAGGTTGACACCTGACCCTTTAGAACTGCACTCCAGTACTTTGATTGGTTAGTACCATTACTATATTGGTTGTTAATTATTTTGAATAGCACCTTTGTGCTCCTTTACAGGACTTTAAATGAACTCTTAATGGATATTTCCAGCTGGGACCTTTCTTCTGAATTCCAGACTTATCTATCCAATTGTCTATCCAGCATCTCTGTTTGAACACATAGGGGTATTTTGAACTTAAAATGCCCTGATTTTCCTCTGCAAACCTGCTCCTCATACAGACTTCCCTAAAACTCAGGTAATGGTAACTCTATCCTTTCAGTTGTTCAGGCTCCATTAGGGTTTTCTGATAGTTTGTTTTTTAAACTCCTCCCTTTCTTTCATACCCCTTATCAAAGTTACCAGGAAATACCGCCAGCTGTACCTTCAAAATACATGTGCTACTCCTCACCATCTCCATTATCCTCCACTGCTGCCATTATCCACCATCACCCCTCCCTTGACCACAGCAGCAGCTGCTGTCTCCCAGCATCCACCTTTGTCCCTTTCTAGTTATTTTCAACACAGCAGACAGAGTGACCCTGATAAAACAGAAGACAGCTCATGTCACGTCTCTGCTCAGAACCCTTCCATCTCACCCAGCATCAAGGCCAAGCCCTTACAACAGCATCAAGGCGCAGTGCTTCTGGTCTGTGCCATTCACCCATGACCTCTGATCCCATCTCCTTCTCCTCTCCCCAGCCCTCTCTCAGCCACACTGGTCTCCCTGCTCTTCTGTGTGTGCCAGGCACACTCCTGCTTCACAGGCTGGACACTTGTAATCTCTCCCTGCCTGCCCTGCTCTCGCTCCATGCTGCACACAGCTGGCTCTGCTTCAGGTCATTAATTAAAGGTCACTCACCCTCTCAGTGAAGCCATTTTTAACAAATTATAGCCCCCACCCCATTGCCCTTCCCTGCTTAATTTTTGTCCACAGCACTTATCACCACCTCACGCACTGTAAATTCTACTTCTGTGGTCTTTGTCAGTTTTGTTTGGCTGTAACTGCAGGGCCTAGAACAGTGCCTGGTATGTAATGGTTGCTCAGGAATTGTGAAATGAATTCGTTAGGAAAAATTGTAAATATCATTTACTAATCTGTAATTGCTGAAAACAGTTTTACTGTTATTCAGTTTTACTAATTATGAGTCAATATGCTGTAGAAAGAGTCGCCCCGAACACAGCAAGAAGTTAGTCACAGCCCTGGTTTAGAGTGTTTGCAGAGTTAGTAAAATAGAAATTTTATGTATTCTTTGGAAGCTTATGTGCTAAAAGATATATTGTGCAGATTTACACACTCAGGGTCAGGAGAGAAGGCTGAAGCCCAAGCACTGAGGCCAGGAACACCGTGTTCCAAGCCAGTCCATAATCAGGTTAATCTACTCCAGCCTCCAGCCTCTAGTCACACTGCTGAATTCAAGATAACACGGTGGCTATGGAACTCTTGCTGGCAAAGCCATCTCTCTCAAATAGCATTGAGGACTCAACTGAGGAAAGGCAAGAAATCAGGCCTTCTAGTCTGCAAGAAAGATTAGAAATAGAAGAAAGTTATAAAAGCACTGCCGCCGTGGAGGTACTGTGAGGGTTTGCCTGCTCATCCTTCTTTTCTTGTCATACCTAACCTGACTCTCCTCGTGAAACCCCTTCTTTTGTCATCTGTAACAATCTTGTGTAAACATGTACCTGTTTCTTATTCTGTCCACTTAAGAACAGTTTAATTTACCAAGTTAATCAGGAAAATACAATCATAAAACTGAAGAGTCAATAATTCTAGTGGATGTTTTCTAGTGTTTTTGAACATTAGCCTCTGAGGAATCTCTAACATATCCGCACATACAGATACTCATAGTAGAAACCCCTGGACACCTTCACAACCCTGTAACTGAATATTACTCACTTCCCAGCCTTTCTAGGAAAACCTCCAGCGAACATCACTTATTTGCAAAGAGATGGGAGTTACCAGTTACTTATTCTACCCTCCCCACTGCAGAGATATCAAAAATCATCTCAAATCTTTTTTTTTTTTTTTTTTTTTTTTTTTCTTTTTGAGATGGAGTCTCACTCTGTCGCCCAGGCTGGAGTACAGTGGCACAATCTTGGCACACTGCAACCTCCGCCTCCCGGTTTCAAGCGATTCTCCTGCCTCAGCATCCCAAGTACCTGGGATTACAGGCGCCCACCACTATGCTCAGCTAATTTTTGTATTTTTAATAGAGACGAGGTTTCATCATGTTGGCCAGGCTGGACTTGAACTCCTGAGTTGAAAGCCATCCACCCACATTGGCCTCCCAAAGTGCTGAGATTATAGGTGGGAACCACTGCGCCCAGCGCAAACCTGGTTTCTTTACCTGTCAGGAAGGAGCTCAGGGCTGGGTGCGGTGACTCACGCCTGTAATCCCAGCACTTTGGGAGGCCAAGATGGGTGGATCACGAGGTCAGGAGTTTGAGACCAGCCTGGCCAATATGGTGAAACCCCGTCTGTACTAAAAAAGTAAAAAAATTAGCGAGGCGTGGTGGCGCTTGCCTGTAGTCCCAGCTACTCGGGAGGCTGAGGCAGGAGAATCGCTTGAACCCGGGAGGCAGAAGTTGCAGTGAGCTGAGATTGCACCACTGCACTCAACGGAGTGAGACTTCGTTTCAAAAAAAAAAAAAAAGAAGCTTAGTTTAGTAACTCACTCAGGATGATTGTAACGTCATAGAATTTTAAAAGAATCAAAGAACTTAATTTTACACACAATTTGTATGTAATTTATTTTGGCCAGTGATGCTCAAATTTTCCCTTTCCTTACCGAAAATAAATTAAAAAAAAAACACAACCTATGGTTATTTTCATTTTGCAATAATTTTCCTGTTTACTGCAGTAGTTAGGAGGTAGGATGAAAATGGGGCATGTTAATGCAATTATTATGAAAAGCATGTCCATTTTAATCACAAATCACTAAACTTACAGGGAAGAGTAGAGGTGGGAAATGAAGCAGAAAACTTAACTGGAATAAATGGGTGTTGTTTTAAGTTAGGATGAGCTAGTTAATTCTTATACAGCTATTTTTATTAATACAGTTTCCTCTCATTTCCAGTTTGAACAGCACCAGTAGTTTAAAAGTATGAATTTGTAGCATCTTTTTGCTTAGGGAAAAATGGTTTCAAAATCAAATGTGAAGACCTAGCAGTAGGAGACTTTTTTGTGTCTAGGTTTCTCCTTGCCTTTCATATAAACTCACAAATGTTTGAATAAATGGCTACAGAATTAATGATTTTTAAATTGTGTATTATGTGTACATCATATTTTTATATGCATTCTACTTTACTCTAAAGACAATAACATAGCCTTTATTTCACATAGTTACATTTTTTAAGAATACCTAAAATCTACTGTTAGCAAAGTTCTGTATACAATACGTTGTCATTAACTACATTAACTATGTCATTAACTATAGTCATGCTGAACATCAGATCTCTAGCCTTATTCAACAGACATAATTGCAACTTTGTAGCCTTTGCTCTCTCCATCTTCCCGTTTCCCCCTTATAAATATTTTATTAGCTATCATTATAGATCCTAATAATGAATCCAATAAAATAAATCACTAAAAATAATATAAACTCATAGTAAAATAAATTATGTAAAAGGACAGAAGAAGTCAATGATACTTTTTGTCATTGCATTGGTGCTTTCCTCGTCAGTTTAGGAATCAGAGTAGAAATTGTTTGGCAGCTCTAGCAGTATCAGAACTCACTTTCCTGATCAAATACAAAGCAAAACAAAACGGACAAATATTTGAGAAAGTGGTTTCTTGCTATCTAATTCAGAAAATTCCATTCTGTGAGTGATTCCAAGAATCAATTTGGATATTCCTTTGATTAAATTTCAAGGAATATTTCTCTTAATTGAAAATTGTGTGACCTACATCAGAAACACATATGCAGTACTGTGCGTTTCACAGTGCAGTTTCACATCCAGTAACTCATTTGATTCTCACAGTATCCCCATAATGGTAGACAGGGCAGTAGAGATATACCTGTATCACAAAAGGAAAGAAGTGATGCAAGGTCATAGAGCTGGTAAACTGAAGAGTCAGGATTTGAATCCAAATCATCCGGCTCCAAATATTTCCAACATATTGTGTTACCTCTCCTCATTTAAATTAATACAATTATAATGGTGATAACTATTGAGGTAATTCAAGCAATTTATCTAGGGGACTAAATTACTCAGATAATTGACTGGATATTTTTGGTTGCTTTGCAAATTGAAACACAACCTGAGTGTCACTGAGGATTAAAAAAAAAAATAAAACTACATTTCCAAAAAATGATATTTTTATATCCCTTATTTCTCAAATCTGTACTCTAAGAAATGTATCTTGAGCCAAAAGTTCCCGAAGAATTTTTGTTGGAGAATATAATCTCCTCTCTGAACTACAGACTTCATTAATTCTCCATAGCTTGCCATATTTCCCATTGCTTTCCTTAGAATGAAAGAGTCTAGAGTTCTAGATTCTCCTCCCTAGTGATATATGAAGTCTACTTTAATGATATTAAAAAGTATATTAAACTGTACCTATTATCTCACAGGCAATCTTTCTAATTACCTGTGGTGAGCATATAAACATTACTAATATATCTAAATAGACGTATAAGATAGTCATGGTATTATTATATTAAATGTGAAATAAACCCTTCTAGAGATGCAGATTCCTTATCATATGAGATCAGTTTGTTAACTTGAGACCATTTGTCAGGGAAGTGTTCCATGGGTATACCTATCTGTGCTCCGGAGGTTCTGTAAATATTTATCAATTACCTTTTGAATTTTGCATAAATATACACAATGTTCTTTATTCACTAAAGAGTTGAACTGACATGGAAAATTTATTCAATCAAAATCTTTAAGTGGCTAGTCTTGGCACACCCTCATGGTCCCAGATGGTGCAGAAAACATTTGCCCACTCATAAACTTCCAGCAGTATGAAACTGTGCAACAAGTACAAGTGGGGATGTTGGATAAAACAGGACTCCTCTACAAGTCTGGGAGGCCATTTCCTGGCTCAGAGTCTGACACATAATGGATGCTGAAAAAACATTTGTTGAATAAATGAATGAATGATCCAGGAGCTGTTTTGAAGGCCTTATCTACTCCATTTCTCCATTAATTGTCTCTAACCCTCAACAACTTGTACTGTCACCAATGGAGAAAAATTTAGGGACCTCCTTCCCTAATAAATGTAAACAGCATACATATAATTATAATTTAGCTAAAAGCATTAATACAAATGGAAAGAGCAAATACAGGGGTTGATTGACAAAGTGACTAAAGCTGATATGAGCTCACCAAAAGGAGAGACAGAAGGTTGAACTGTGATGAGCTAGAACTGAAAGGCCCTGGATCAATGGATATTTAAACTAGTTGCTCAGTTCAATTTAGAAGAATTCAACAGATTCTGAGTGTTGGAAACTGGGACATAGTGTTAGGTCCTGGGATTACAAGGTGTCCGAAAGTCAGGAAACAGTGCATACTCACATTTAAACAGTATTTTAGTTACATTTTCAAATCTGCTTAGTATGTTTTTCCTCAGCCTCCAGAAAAGTTTCCAGAAGTTTAAATACCTCTAAATTTAAAGTAATGGGTTAATGTGAAAAAGTATAATAAATACACTGTGTTTTCCTCTGTTTTCAGATTTTTCTGACATTCTGTAGTATATGACAAATGGACATATAGCTTTAAACATACTGAAGATATTATTTGAAAATGTAACATTCTATTTAAAATAAGTTTAGCGTCTTTCCTAAGTTTTCAGATACACTAAACTAAGTTTATATAGACAGATTCCTCAGGAGCTCTAGTGAGAAGAGAAGGATATGGAAAAACTCATTATACAGATGAAGGATACGGAAAAAACTCATTATACACATTAAGAGCCATAATAGAGACTATGTAAGGAACAGAAGAGGCCTGCTTCACAAGCGCAAGGTTATTGCTCTGTGGGAGGTAGTAGAGGGTCAGGAAAGTTCGCATGTGTGGTGCTGTCTGAGCAGGGTTTTGGGAAATGAATGACATTTTCCAAGAGACAGGTGGGGAAGGAAGGTCAGCCAGAAGATGGGAATAATGCAAGAACATAATGCAGGGGATAGCATTATATGTTCAGAGGACTACATCCTGTTTAGTATTGCTCAGAGTTCAATGAGAGGCAGAGTTGTGGGTGAAGAAAAGTAGTCAGCAGTAATACCATGTAATATTTTATCTGCCTTCTTCATAAGTCTAATTTTAATTTTATCCTGCAGAATGGATAGGGGATCAGCAAATGATTTTAAGTAAAGGAAATAATTTGCTCAGAATTGTTGAGAAAAGACAGTAGTCTCCATGGTTCTCTCTTTCTCTCTTTCTTTCTTTCTTTTGAAAGAGGGTCTGCCTGTTGCCCAGGCTGGTATGCAGTGCTGCACTATGGCTCACTGCAGCCTTGACCTTCTGGGCTCAAGCAGCCCTCGCATCTCAGCCTCCTGAATAGCTGGACTACAGGTGCACACCACCACACCCAGGCTGGAGTGCAGAGGCATGACCCTGGCTCACTGCAGCCATGAATTTACAGGTTCAAGTGATCCTCCCACCTCAGCCTCCTGAGGAGCTAGGACTACAGGATACACTACCATGCCCATTTTGTTTTTTTTTTTCTTTGTGTAGAGATAGGGTAGGGGTAGGGGTGGGGATGGCGGGGGTGGGGGTGATGGATTGTCTATGTTGCTCAGGCTGGTCTTGAACTTCTACTGTCCTCCTGCCTTGCCTCCCAAAGTGCTGGGATTACAAGCATGAGCCACCATGCCTGGCCCCCATTTTCCTTTTTAATATTAGTGTTCTTACCAGGTAACATTAGCAGAAATGAAATAATTGAGTTTCACACGGTTTCTCTCTCCCTCTGGGAGAGAAACTAGATTAACAGTCAAAAATCCAGAAGGCAAGCAATTTGAAGGGAAAACTAAGGATAATCAAGAATTGACTGTACACTTTTTGTAACTGTTGAATTATTTACCTTCTTTAACTCCTCCGGAGCCAATGTAGTCTGGATAGTAGAAAGCCAAGAAACCAGGAACAGCCTCTCTGGATCTTTTTCTGCAATTGTGTGTTTCCAGAAAAATTACTTCTTTGAGTTTGTTTTCTGATCAGGAAAATGAGGAAGGTTTCTGATCAGGAAAATGAGAAAGTTTGATTATGTCAAGGCTTTTCAAGTTCGACTTTTATCACATTCACGTAAGGTGGTTCCAAAATATACAGATTCCCAGATCTGACTGGAGGACAGTGTAGAGGTTAGGCTGAGGTCTCTGAGGACTCAGACTGGGCGTTAAACTGTAATGTCCTGTCCTGCCACTTACTAACTGGGTGACCTAGAGTAAGTTACTTCATGACTTGTATTTTTCTCAAAGGTAAAGCAGGGATGACAGTATCTCTACTTCATATGTCCCCGGAAGGCTAAAATGATAGAATGCTTTTTAAATAGCAAGTATATTGCCTGTCACATATTAATCATTCAACAGATGTTATATGTTATTTGTATAGTCCACAGTATTCATGTATGTGTGTGTGTGTGCGCGCTCGTGTGTGCGTATTTGGTGCAAGGTAGACGCTCCATAAGTATCTGTTGCGTAAATAAAAGTTTGCGTGTTTTTTTTTTTGTTGTTGTTGTTGTTTTTTAAGCAACTTCTTTTGTTCTCAGATCTGAAATTATTAGCCCAGGAATTACTTCCCCAAGAAAGGTAAAGCTAGTTTGAGAGAACTGCTTAAATGTGGCGCTCAATCTTTGCTTTCTTAGACTGAGAGCCTCATGATAATTAAAAAATAATTTAAAGATGAAAGTCCTTCTAGAGTGGGCGAGCTGAGAACGGAAGGGAATGAGCCTCAGAGACTGTTAGCCGGATCCAGCCGGCCACTACGTAATCCACTCCAGTGACTCTCACCTAGGTGCGCATCTCCATTTTATCTCACAAGATGCCGTGAAATTCTCAAAGTCATTGTAATTACAATTGATTTTGAATCACAAAAAAGCAGTATTCTATTTTCCGTGTTGTTGACCAAGCAGAAAACAGAACAACGTAACTTTTAAAACGCTTGAAAATCAGGGCTATCAAAAATAGAGAACTTCTATTCGCCATGAAGTCGCTGATGCAAACAATCCACGCACCCTGAACCGTGTGTTTTTCTAGGTGGTGGTGGTCCCTCGCCAAATAGTCAGCGTTTGGTTCTCGGCTTCTGTAGCGAGAGGAGTTACAGTTTGGTACCGGCAGGGAGGAAATTGCCTCGCAATCTCTGGAGGTGGCCTCCTAGAAAGATCGTTGGGAGGGGAGGAGTCCCGATTGTCATGGAAGAAAAGCATGGCCCCATCCGGGAAGTCACAGCTTGCCGGGAGCCCGGGGCTGGAGGCTCTGGGTCCTGGAGGTGGCAGACGGCGGACAGCCGGCCTCGTAGCCGGGGCCTGCGCGCCTGGCAGGGGGCTCCGTGTGTGCGAGTGAAAGACGTACAGCCGGGCGGACCTGCGTGAGCTTCGGCCTCGCCCCGCCGCGCGCGGGGTTGGGGCTGAACCTGAGCAGGGCTCATCCCTGCCGGGCGAGGGTAAGGGCTGCCCGGGGACCGCTGCTGCACGGACGGCAGCCGCTCGGGGCCGGGATCCCTGGGCCTTGGCGGGGCGCGGCAGCCCCTCCCCCCGGAGCCCGCGCTTCCGCCCGAGCCCCGGCGGCAGCGGTGACCGTGGCCCCGCCGCGCCTTCCGCCTGGGAGCTGCCGCCGCCCGCCCGCGCCCTTGTGCGCCGCGCCCACAGGCCGCGGGAACCCGGAGCGACCGGGCCCAGGGGCCTCTGCCGCTCGACTGAGACGCACTCCGAGCTGGACGTGGGGAAGGTTCGGCCAGCTCGGCGCTTCGCCCCCGCTGGGGATGGGCCACTGGGCACCTGCAGCCGCCCAAGAGCGGGGAGTTGGCTGGGCCCTGGCCAGGGGCCGCCGCCACAGCGGACTGGGAGGGAGAACGGAGCCAGCTGAGCCTCCTTCCTCTCCCAGATTCGCAGCGAAACTGGACAGCCCGACGCCCAGAGCGGACGGGCGAGAGCCCCTGAGGGGCCAAGTGGATCCCGGTTCTGCTGCTGCCACCGGCCGATTGGGGACGCCGGCACTTGCGCTGTGGGCGTGTGGTGGGGCATTTCCGTTATCCTCTCGAAGACACCCCGCCACTATTCCTGCTCTAACAAGCACAGTCTAGTGTAGAAGCCGACTCTGCCTCCTCCTCTCCCTCCTTTCTTCCACACACCTTCGTTCATCTATCGATTCTTACCTTCTTCCCCAGAGCGCCAAGACAAGTGTGGACAAGAGTGAACAAGTTAGGATACTGCCAAGTGTGTGTGTGTATTGGGGTGGGGGGTGGTAATAAATGGGGATAAAGCGATGAAAATAAAATTAGAAATCCCAGAGTATGTAGCAACACACACACACACACACACACACACACACACACACACACACGTTCCCAGCCTGTTAGCAATCTTGGCTATTTCCAAGTGGAAGCAAATGTTAATGCTCAGTCTTAGAAGAAAATTTCACATACACGGGCATCAGAGGTAACGGAGTAGCCGATAGCTTCCTTTTACTTCTCGACATTTATTTTTGCTTTTCTGAAGCATATTCCTGTTTATTAAAGGGACCACAGGAGTAACACGCTGTTTGTAATCCATTCCTGGACACCGCTGAGGCCGGCTTTTCAGGGAGCCTTTGTCGCCTCTGCAGCAGAGGTCACTGGACTCTGCTCAAGGTGTAATGTGAGGGGACAGGTGCCTCGGGGGCTTGGGAAAACACCACACTGTGCTCTGATGTGTGTCCCCATCCTGGGTGAAAGCAAGTGCTTTGCATAAGGACGAGATGGGCTGCTGAATAGGGAGGTGGAAAACGAATAGACCCTTAGGTGTATCTTGAACCCCTTCAACAGCCCCCTCCCCAACCCCCGCCTTCACCGAAGCAGTGTCAGATTCCTCTTCGATCCAGCATGCTCTCCTTCACTTTGGAAAACCTGCATTAAAACGAGGCAGTCGGAGCTGACTGCGGAAACCCAGGCTGTTAGAGAGTCTTCTGGCTACTGCGTAGTCCTGGAATATTCTTTTTTTCAAAAGGCCTCTTCCAGTTGATTCCAAAAGGGTTCTGGTTATTGTTCTCACCACCGATAGGGGGCAGCAGGTGTCCTGCGATGCCCCGGCGAGGTGTACGCAGGCTGCCCTGCTGTCCCGGGGAATCCGACTACATTGAACGTCTGGGGTAGAAGCAGGACCTGCTGCCTCTAAGTCCACCGCAGCAGCTGCCGGGCCTTGGGCCTCCGAGCCTGGGCGCTTGGGGGGCTTCCCCTGTGCAACGGGTGGGCGAAACCATCTGTGCACCAAGCCTGCCCGTAAACTTAGCGTACAGCATAGATAAATAAACTCAGATGTATGCAAATGCTATAATTAAAATACGCAGTCATTTGAAAGTACTGTAGGCTCTATTGGAGTTTTTGATTGTTTTTGAGTTTTCTCAATCAGTAGAGAATTTAAAAGTACGGCTATCACAGTCTGTTTGGAGGGTGGTGGTCTGTTGCGTTGAATTTTAAAGGGGCGTCTGTCCCTAGAAGTTGGGAACTACTGATCCACAGAATCGCTTGATGACCGTGGTAAAGATTCCGAGGCATCTCGGAAGGGAAACTGGGAGGACTGAGCTAGTCCTAGCAGGGTGTGTGTCCTCCTGCGCCGCGAGGCGTCGGCAACACAGCCCTATCCCGGGAGCGCGGAGCTATGGCAGCTGGGATTGGTCCAGATCGAGAGTCCTGAGGGGCTGGGTTTTCCTGAAAACCTTCCTCACTTGGTAAGCCAGAGCGCTTGAGTTTTCGGAATTCCCGAGGAAGCGTTCTATATATTCTCCAAATCCACATTTTCTCAGATATGAGCACTTTTTCCCTAAATTAAAAATATATTTGGGGGTTTGTGGAGCAGTAAGTTTTTTGGAGGAAAGAAAAATCCAATGTAAAAATTTAGAGACTAGCTATTACAGTCGTCTCTAAATAGCTTTTTGAAGTGATAACGGCTAAATTATCCAAATGAAAAACAAAATGTATAATAGTAGTAACAAGGCTGTGCCCCTACTTTATAAATCTCATGCACAATTAAAAACTCTAATCCCTGAAATACCTTTGGAAGGGAGGGAAGGATTACAGTCTAATTATAGGATTTATAACACAACACTAAGATGTTTTCATTTTATTACAATAATGAACAAAACCTTGATGATATCTACGTTTAATGCAATTTTTCCAACATCGTAACAGATTTTAGAAATGCAACCGTAACTACTAGAGAAGGGAAGAATTTCAATAGCACACTAAATTGTCAGACATTTCATTAACATGGAAAGTTCATATCATGATGTCAGAATATAGACTCTTCAAATTAATGATGAATACGAATTAAAGTCGTAGAACATTTGTAGGAAAGTATCAAATCTGTATCTGAGAGAGGAGAGGAGGAATTAGAGGAAAGAAAGGACTAACTTGTGGTCTAGGTCAGGGAAGTAATGTGAGTAAATCTGAGTGGGAGGATTTCCATACTGGGTTCATGATACTAAGATAAACCAGAGGCCCAGCTGCTTCTGTGGATAGCCCTACAGCTGTTAAACCATGGGATAGAGGTCACTATGGCATTTGAGAACACAGATTATTCTTTGTGCCTAAAGATAAACCTGAACAATTTTTAAGTTTGTCAGGGACCAGCACTATTCACCTTCAAATGTGTTTAAGGAACTGCACACTGAGCATGGGCACGTTTTAGTCCATGTTTAAAGGAGCAAAACTGAACCAAGGACCAATCACAAAAGTGTCTTTCACATTTTTTTTTTTTTTGCCACAAATTGGCAATAATATAAAATATCAACAGTTTCAATATCGAAAGCAATTTATGGATTTATAGCACAACTTGGTTTATTTGCTGAATAATAATGTCTATCATTTCCTGTGCCACACACCAGCTAAGCAAGGTAGATATCATTAGCTACATTTTACATATAAGGAAACTAAGGTTCAGTGAACTTGATCTACTTGCCTACATTTACACAGCTATTAACTGGAAAGCCGTTTTCTGATTTTAGAGCCCAGGCTTTTTATTGTCTCTCTGCAAACCCTAAAACTGCGTGTATCCGTATAAGGGATTCAAACCTTGGATTCTCAGATACCTGATCACTGAGCAAAAATGGGAAAATTTATTTCTATCATGATTTGAGTGACCAAAAACCAAAAACGAAATTCAAACAAAACCAAAACCAAAACCTATAGGCCACAGAGTATCTCAACCTTGAGTTTCTATACACCAAGTGCTTTTTGGAAGTAATGATGGGGTGGGGAGGAATCTACAACCTATTTTAAATTTTCAAAACTCTAAACAGAAATCACATGATTACTGCAGAAAATTCTATTGTTTTTGCTTTGCCTGGCATTGCATAAAGTCAATCCAAAATAGGAAAATAAATTTACTGTTACTTAATAAATGTAGTTTGTTTGCTAGACAATATCTTTAATTATGTTAGGTCCATGGAAGGGTTGGAAAATGATAATAATAAATGTTATAAGGGAGGCTTTGGACATGAAAAAGAACCACTGATACATGGCAAAATCTCATATATTTATTCTATGTGTTTTTAGTTCTGCCACTTAATAGAAGGTCTGTGATTATGAAGGAGTTGTGCTGCATTTAAGGATTTTTTATTGCATTTCCACAAATATACCTGTTACCTGAAGAACACTAGTGTAAATTGGTCATCTCTAAATAATCAACACCGTTCAGTCTGGGTCATAAAGCGCTGGAGGAGGAAGGGTGTGTTTGGAGATTATGAAATAGCAGGTCCCAGGGAACAGTCTCTCTAACTTCTCCTGATTGCTGCTCTTTCTCTAGTCCAGTGATTCTCAAATATCTTCATCTTAAAGCCCCATAAAGCTTTTGTTTATGTAGGTTTATGTGGATTGCATCTATTGATACTACTGTATTAGAAATTAAAATTGGAGAAATGTTTAAAATATGTTACCTGAGTTACTTAATTTATAATAATGACAAGGCCATTGCATATTAACATAAATAACACATTTTAATAAAAAAATGTTTTCCCAAACAAAAATTTGAGAAAAAGGTTATTTTATATCTTGGAAGTCTCTTTAATATCTGGCAGCTGGATTCCCTTATTTGCTTCTGCATTTTCATCTATTGTGACGTGTTGTGTAGGTTAAGTACATAAGAAAATCTGGCCCCAAAGAGAAACATCGTTGAAGAAAGGAGTGTTTTCAGATAATTGTGGATAGTCTTTAATACTACTACAAAATCCTTCAAGTGATAATTTCAAAAAAGTTAATTGCAATGCAGAATTTAAGTCCATATCAATAAACTTCATATTCTGTTACATTAAAACCCACTGGTCTATTGCTTGGACATTTTACACAAAGCAAAATATATCGAGTGATTTGTAACAGCATGTAATGGTCACTGGGAAATTATTCCTTCACTGAATTATGCAGCTCTTCCAAATGTCTATTTCATTGTACGATATCAAAAATATCATATTCATTAGTTGTATTTCATCAGGAAATATTTTACATATTAGGATACAAATTTTCCAATATTTTAATTTTTACTTGTAAGTTCAAATAATTTTATCATTGGTTAAAAAAAAAATCTTGTCAATTGTTTTCCTAGAAATGACAGGGTCGCTTTGTTTATTTCTGAGAAAAAAAATCTGCCAAATATTCATGTCTGAATAACCACAGTTTGTCTTGTTGGTCAGTTGTTCTTTCAAATAAAAATGTTCTTCTATAAAAAAAACTGACTAGTTCAACTTGAAACTCAATTGTACTAGTGCTTCTCCTAGACAGCCATCATACATCTGTGTGTAATGGAAGCACTTTATATATCATTTCTATTTTGTCCCACAAAATATTAAAAAGACATACCCTAGGGGTCAGGATTTAATAAATTTAGTCTATATATATATATATATATATATATATATATATAAAACTGCTTTATCCAGTACATTCTTGAGTGAAACTTTTTTTTTGGGCTACAGTTTGATGCCACTTCCTTGCTTTGTGCCAAGACCACCACAGTTTCACCCAGCATCAGTGAAAACACTGGCAAAGTGAAAAAGGCACATATCACCTTGGTACTTTAAATTAGTTTTAACCTCACAGAACCCCTGAGTCTCAAGGACCTCCACAGACACTTTGAGAACCAGTGCTCTAGTCCTACAACAGTTGTTATCTGGGTCCCTCACTTGCTACTTGACTACATGCTACCTTACATTGTTACTTATCTTCTGCTGTCTACCTCCCTAATTAGGAACTGTATTACTTATGTATGTATCCTGAGGATGGTTGAAGTCCCTGGCAGGCAGTACAATTACAGTTTTTTGATGACTGATTGACTGACACATTGGAATTAGTGGTTCATGTACACTCTTATTTTATCACAGATCACATCCTAGCTGGTTTTGCTTTTTAACTTATGTTACCAAGTGAAGAAATACATTTGGGGGAATATATTTATTCCGAGGAATGAAAGGGACATTCGTCATGATACGTTATTATTTTTCCAAACAACTATCATCATTGGAAGCCATGTTTGTGTATGTTCTATTTTAGCTATTCCATTGCTAGTACAGGAAACAACGTTCCATACCAGTGTGTGAGAATTTGAGTCCAGTTTGTGATGAATTTAAAATATTTCAGTCATTAATGCCACCGGAGGAATGGCTTCTAATAGTAAAGGGCTTGTCCAATTTGTACGGCAAGCTGCAAAACACAGCTGAAATTTGGACAGTTCATTAGTTTTACTCCTTTGGGTCATGCAAGACTTCTTAAATGTGTGAGGAAGTTCTGTTGCCTGTGAGGTCACAAATCAATCTACTATAAATAGCAATGTGCCTGTATTTTTTTTCACTTTTCACACTCTTAGTCTTTACTATTAGAAATTGTATAGTGGCAGAATCATCCCTTAATCCAGCAAGGGGAAGTGGAATTATGCAGCCAATTGATTACTGGGAGCGATCCCTCATTTTTAGCGTAGGAAACGACTTCCCTTTTTGCAGATGAATTTGCTAAGAATAACTTAACACATATATGACTCAGTGATATTAAAGAAGGCCAAGAAAGTAGGTAAGGATACACAGTTTACATTCTTTTAACATGATTAAAATTTAGATTTCAACTTACTGAGTAGTAGGGGTATTCAGGCCTATTCCCCTAAAGTAGCATGTGACAATATTTCACTATTAACCACTTCCAAGAGGAGATATGTCTAACAAATTAGCGTCTAGCTACATGTGCTAGTTCAACTGAGAAAACTGAATTTAAATTATAATTTTAACTTTAAAACAGATTCTCAAGTTAGTCATTAAAACAATTATATTTGGAAAAACTTGGGTATGTTAATCTGCTTTTTCAACAGTAAATTTTATGAAATCTAAATACTAATCTGGTATTTCCAGTGAAAATTTAGCAACCAAATTGAGATATGCTGCATATGTAAAATTGACATCAGATTTCAATGATTTAATATGACAAAATGGATAAAATATCTCAATAATCTTTATACTGATTATATTTTGAAATGGTAATTGGATATACTGGGTTAAATGAAATATGTTATTAAAATTAATTTTACACATTTCCTTTTACTTTTTTTTAATGGTGGCTACCAGATAATTTAAAATTATGTGTGAGAGGCTGGGTATGGTGCCTGGCCCAGCACTTTGGGAGGCTGAGGTGGGCGGATCACTTGAGTTTGGGAGGTAGAGGCTGCAGTAAGCCATGATCATGCCACTGCACTCAAGCCTGGGGATGGAGTGAGGCCCTGTCTCAAAAATAAAATTCAAAAAATAGTAAAATAAAATTATTTATGTGACTCTTATATTTTATATTGGACAGAGCTGGTGTAGGACACTTCCTTCTACCTATGTGGATAAGAAAGCAAATGATTAAATATTATATATTAATTTTATACTCATATGAGATATAGATTTGCTCAAAGCAATTGATATCTAAAAATTTCTTAGACACCTGTTCAGCATATCTCAAAGCCTTCTTCACTAAATCATATTTCTGTGCTAAGCAATGCCAGATTTACTTTGCATCCAGTTTGCATTCTGGGAATCATTTTTTTTAACTGTATTTTTTAGAGCAGTTTTACATTCGCAGAAAAATTTAGCAGAAAGTACAGAGAGTTCCCTGTTCCCACAGGCACACAGTCTACCTCACTATCAACATCCCACACCAAACTGGTACGTTTGTTCCAATCAATGAACCTACATTGACACATTGTATCACCCAAAGTCCATAATTTATATTAGGGTGCATTCCTGGTGGTGTACATTCTATGGGTGTAGACAAAGGAATCATTTTTTTTTTTAATGTATGTTACATATGACATTTCTGTTTTTCTGTTAATATACATGACCTGAAATGGAATTATAATGAGGGTCTTCACTGGTTTAAAACAAGTCTTGTTTTGTTTAAAATGTCATAGTGTTGTAGAACATTTGAAAAACCAAAAAAAAAAAAAAATTCAAATGAAGTAAAGAAATTAACCATGGTCTTACCGCTCAGGAAAAATAAAAAATTTGTTTGATATTTTAACAATTTGTTTTCAGTTTCTTCTGTGTATTTAAGCATACATTATGATTATTACATAATATAGTTTAATAATTGTTTAATCACTTAGTAAATACATGAATATTTCCCCATGTAATTATTTTTTAAACTGAATAAATAATAGTATTCCTTTATATATATGTGCCATTATTCATTTTACCAATCTCCATTGTGATTATTCTCATATACAGATCTTTTTTACATATTGATTATTTTATTTAAACATATAGGACTGCATCCTAAGAAACTGCTGGTTGAAGGGTAAGGGGATTGACTATGGATAGAAATAGTCAATTGTCATCCCAAAAGTTTGTATGGCAACACTATTTTGCAATACCCTTGGTGAAACCAGGTATTACGTTTTTAAAAATATTCATCAATTTTAAAAGCAAAACTCCCTGTTTTAATTTGTATTTTTGATTGCTAATGAGATTGAACATTAAAAAATATGTTAATGAGACAAGAATGTTTCTTTTGAATGGTCTGCTCATAGTTAATGCTCGTTTTCTGCTGTGTAGGTATTTATCTTATTATTTGTAAGATGTCTTCCAATGTAAAGATATTAAACGTTTAGCTGCCATTAATGTTGAAAATATTTTTTCCAAGTTACCATTTGTCATTTAATTATATTTATGATGTTTTAAACAGAGATGCTTTTAATTTTTAGGTTAATCCACTTATCAATCTTTTTTGTTGTTTCTTCCTTATCTACGTTGTAGTCAAAAAAGTATTCATTTGTGTTTTAAAATAGACCTTAATTTTCAAGTGGCTAATTCTGCTTTTTCTGGATTTATTTCATTTTGGGATATTTATGAAGTAGAAGTTCTAATTTTTTTTTTTCAAACAGTTAATCAGTTGTTCTAACATCATTTTAAAAATAAGCGATCTGCCCTCACTTTAACGCATGCTAAATTCGTATCTATACTAGGCTCCTTTTGCACTCTGTTCATCTGTTCTTGTTTTCAGACACTGATTCCACATAGTTTTAATTATTATTAATATCCGATAGTATACCTTCTCTTTTAATAATCTTCTTTTTCTAGAAACTTGATTTGTAGTGGTTATTGTCTTCACTCAATTCGTTTAGGGGAATATCAAAGTTATTTTGTAAAGTTCCTCCTTCTTCCCAAAGTTATCACATTGAAATTTTAATTTATTCCATTTTCAAATTAACCTGGGGCGATCTGACAAACTGCTTTGAGGATTAAAATAAGAGAAGGCTTTGTGTGTGTGTCCTTTCCAATCAGATTCTATAATTAGTGTTTTGTAAAATATTTGTGACATTCCACAATAATCATACACTTAAAAAAAAACCTGTTTATGAAAAGTACTTATTGGCATTGTCTGAATAGGGCATGGATTTTGAATAAAGAGAAAACAGAAAGAGGGCCCTGTATATAGTGCTTATAGGGCATTAAAGAAATTGGCTAATTACAATGGACTTTCTAAATTAAGTAAAAATACACCAATGAAGAAGAGAAGAAGATAGAAAAGAAGATAAGGGAAAGAATAAGTGAAAGGAAATGAAATAAAATCAGACCAAGAGCAGATGATGAAATAGAGAGCTGAACTTCTAGAAATTTTTTTAAAAGCAAGAGAGAGAAAAAGAACGAGAACATTCTTGATGTAAACTGAAATGTTCAATTTAAACACTAGACAGCTGGCACAAAGTTGCTTTTAAATTTTATGTTAACTGATAAATGAAGGAGGACCTAGAAGGTAAAGGGGAAGAAAATCCTATTTTAGCTCCTGAAAGAGGATTTAAAGAGATATAGTTCTTGTAAAATGTATAATGGGTCATGGAATTATTTCTTAAAACTGTGTACATATATATTTTCTATATATGTATTTCATTATTTGAGTATAGAAAATATTTTGGAGCTTGTTCTTCATGTTTTGTAATTTAATACCTGAGAATTCCTGGTCTTACTGAAGAAGTTTTACTTTTATCTCTAATAGTGAATTATCTTCCATTTGTTATTTCTGGGCAGCTTTTCACTGTAATGCCTAGCTATTCAGAAAAAAAAAGCTATTAAGGGAAAAAAGTCTACTAAAATAGATTACTAATGTTTAGGTATATAGAAAAAACAACTCAGGATATATTATAGCTATGCTCTAATAAAGGGCTGTGTGGAATTTGGATTTAATGGTTCTCAGTGAGATTCCCTCACTAATGCAATTGCAGATTCCTACATTTCTTCCTGAAGGTGGCAGTATTTTAGTGACAAAAACTGACAACAAGCTGAGTAACTGTACCAGAGCTCTTGGAGATCAACAAAGGTGCCGCTTTTGAATGTGAAAGTTTTTTCAACAAGACTTTTCTACTTCTTGGTTTGAATTGTGTGCCTGTAGGGCACACATGCTGCCTGCTTGCTGAACAGTGACTACTTAGGATAAGGTCTCAGGGAAGTAAGGTTGCATTTTCGTCTCTCAGATATTGGGGGAAAATTTTGGTGACATTGGAGAGAGAGAGAAATGAAATATTTTATTAAATTTAGAATTTAATGTAAAGTAGCAAATACAGAGACCAGAAACAGAATGATGTGTTTTATGGTTGTCAGCTACCATCTTTAATTGGTGAGTGACCATTTCATTCATACTGTTACTTTTCTTAAAAGACAAACACAATTTTCTAAGTGTTTGTCGATGTAATGACTATGTAAACAAAACCTTATTTTTGTTAGCAATTAACACATTGCCGGAAGAAATGAGAACATTAACAGATTTTGTAACAAATACTATGTTAACAATAAAAAAAAATGACTTTTATACATTTTAAGCAGCAAATTCTGGGAGGAGAATGTGTAGACGTCTATGTATATATGTGTTAATTAACTAACATTGGGAAATAAAGAAACAGAAACAAAAGTAAATACAGATGAACAAAACTTACCTAAAAAGTGAGTGTCAATCTGGTTGTGCTATTTAGCTTATTATATTTTAAATAACCAATAAACATTAACAGTGTTGATGTTTGTGGTTAATTCATCATTTACTTTGATTGGACAAGGACATATTAAAATCGGCTGGTTGATTTGTGGTACTGTCTGTTGGCTGAAAATACCTGTATTATAGTTCTTCCAAAGGAAGTAGAAACTACAGAGCCCCAAGTGACACTGGATTTGTAGTTCTCTGAAAGTTGTCATCGATAATGGAGATAAACTTGTTCTTGTAGTAGCAGCAACATGATATTTTATTCAGTTTATAATATTCTTAAAAATTCTCTTGAAAATAAAATATTTCTCTTTCAGGTTTTTCATAAATTCAGTAACAAAATTCTCCTTTCTGCCCTAGCTATATAAATTGTGCCAATTTATGTTGACATTTCATTTATGAGTGAAGTCCCACAAAGTTTTTGCTGGTTTTTCAAAATGTCAATCTCTACATTTATAGACACCTTAGGGATATTTTCTTATACATCCCACTAGGTAATGAACTAAACTCTGTATTCTTGCATCATAGGTATTGACTGACGTCTATCTTTTCTCTTCTTTTTTACACTATACTTACAATGTCTACTAGATTCACGGCCCCTCTTTTCAGGAAAAAAAAAAAAACGTTTAATTCTTTATTATTATTATTTTTAATACAGAGAAGTTTTAGATTCACAGCGAAATTGAGCAGAAAGTACAGGGAATTCCCATATACCTCCCATCCCCACACATCCACAACCTCCCCTGCTGTCAACATGTGGCACCAAGGTGGTACATTTGTTCCAATCAATGAACCTGCACTGACACATTATTACCCAAAGTCTCTAGTTTACAGTATGGTTTACTCTTGGTGTTGTACATTTTATGGGTTTTGACAAATGTTTAATGACATGTGTTCACCATCGTAGTATTAGATGGAATAGTTTTGCTGCCCTAAATAACTTCTGGGCTCTGTCTTTCCTTCCCTCTCTGCCCTCTAACTGCTGGCAGCTACTAATTATTTTTACTGTCTCTGTAATAGTTTTGCCTTTTTCAGAATGTCATATAGTTGGAGTATGATCCCTTTTCAGATTGGCTTCTTTCACTTAGTAATATGCATTTGTTTATTCCATGTCTTCATGCCTTGATAATTTTTTTTTTTTTTTAGTGCTGACTAATATCCATTGTATGAATACACCACAGTTTCTCTACTCCTGAAGGACATCTTGGCTGCTTCCAAGTTTTGATAATTATGAATAAAGCCACTAAAAACATCTGTGTGAAGGTTTTAGGGTGGACATAAGTTTCTAGTTCATTTGGGTAAATACAATGGAGTGCAAATGCTGAATTTTATGGTAAGAATATGTTTAGTTTTGTGAGAAACTGCCAAACTGTCTTCCGAAGTGACTGTGCCATTTTGCGTTCCACCAGCAATGAATGAGAATTCTTGTTGCTTTAACATCCTTGCCTGCATTTGTTGTTAGTGTTTTGGGTTTTGGTCATTCTAATAGGTATGTAGTAGCATCTTGTTTTAATGTGCAATTTCGTAATAACATAATTAGGGAAATTAATATATATCAGATAATTGTTTTTCTCAGCATTTTGCTACTTTTGCTCAGAATTTTCCCTATAAGACTCATTCATGTTGTTCTATGTATCAGTAGTTCATTCTTATTGCTACGTAGTCTTCTTTTATATCAATATACTGTAATTTGTTTATTCATTCTCCTGTTGATGTACATTTAGATGGTTTCCATTCTTTGGCTATTGTGAATAAATTTGTTATGAACATTCTTGCACAACTCTTTTATTACAGTAATATGTTTTCATTTCTCTGTGGTAAGTATACAGGAGTTGAGTTACTATTTCAAGTAGATGTATGTTTAACTGTTAAAAACTGCTTAGCATTATTGCAAGGGATACCATTTATCTATCTGTCAGTAAAATTTGAGAATTCCTGTTGCTCTGCATCCCACCAACACATGGTGATGTCACTTACTGATTTTATTCATTGTGTAGGTGTATAGTACATCTCAGTGTGCTGGGCTTTGAAAAATTATTAAACTTTGTATTTATTTATTTATTTAAAAATTGTTTTTTAATTTTTTTTTTTTTTTTTTGAGACGGAGTTTTGCTCTTGTTGCCCAGGCTGGAGTGCAAAGGCACAATCTCGGCTCACCACAACCTCCACCTCCTGGGTTCAAGCAATTCTCCTGCCTCAGCCTCCTGAGTAGCTGGGATTATGGGCACTTGCCACCACGCCCAGCTAATTTTGTATTTTTAGGAGAGATGGGGTTTCTCCATGTTGGTCAGGCTGGTCTCAAACTCCCAACCTCAGGTGATCCGCCTGCCTTGGCCTCCCAAAGTGCTGGGCTTACAGGTGTGAGCCACCGTGCCCGGCCAACTTTATTTTTAAAAGCAGTTTTAGGTTCATACCAAAATTGAGAGGAAACTGTAGAATTCCTGTTTACCTCCTGTCCCCACACACGCACAAAACTCATAGTTTATATTAGAGTTCGCTCTTGGTGTTGTACATTCTATGGGCTTTTCCAAATGTATAATTCTTTCCTCCCTTCCTTTTGTATCATTGCTGTTATTCATTTCATTTATACATAAGCATATATAATCAAATGCACTGTTGCTATTATTATTTTGAAGAAACTATTATCTGTTAGACCAATTAAGAATAAGAAAAATAAGTTTTTATTTCACCTTCATTCAGTCTCTGATGCTCTTCTTTTCTTTACGTAGATCTGAGTTTCTGGTCTATATCATTTTCCTTCTTTCTGAACAACTTATTTTAACATTTCTCAATCTACTGGCCACAAATACCCTCAATTTTTGTTTGTCTAAGAAAGTCTTTATTTCTCTTCCACTTTTAGAGGATAATTTCATGGAGTACAAAATTCTAGGTTGGTGTTCTTTTTTCTCTCAACACTTTATTTCACGCCACTCTCTTCTTGCTTGCATGGTTTCTGGGAAGAAGTTGGATGTAATTCTTATCTTTGTTCCTTTGTCAGTAAGGGGGTTTTTATTTTCTTCTGACTTCTTTCAAAAAAATTTTTTTTTTGTTTCTGAAGTTTGAACATGGTATGCCTCAGTGTAGGGGTTTTTTTGTTTTGCTTTTTTGCATTTATCCTGCTTGCTGATTTTTGCGTTTTCTGGATCCGTGGTTTGCTGTCTGAGATTAATTTGGGGGATATTCTCAGTCGTTAGTGCTTTAAATATTGTTTCTTCCCTTTTCTTTATGTCTTTTTCTTCTGACATTCCTATTAGGTGCATGGTATACTTTTTTAGTTGTCCCAGAGTTCTTGGATATTTTATTCTGTTTTTTTTTTTTAATTTTATTTTTCTCTTCACTTTTAAGTTTTGGAAATGTCTATTCATATCTTTAAGCTCAGAGGTTCTTTCCTCAGTTGTGTCTAATCTACTAATGAGTCCATCAAAGGCATTCTTCATTTGTAAGTGTTTTTGACCTCTAGCCTTTCTTTTGATTCTTTCTTAGAATTTCCATGTCTCTGCTTACACTGTCTGTTCTTGCATGTTGTGTACTTCTTCCAGTAGAGCCCTTAGCATATTAACCATAGTTGTTTTACATTCCTGGTCAGATAATTGCAACATACCGGCCATAGCTGACTCTGGTTCCAATGCTTGCTCTGTCTCTCTCACCTGTGTTGTTTGCCTTTTAATTTTTATATTCTGTATTGTATGCTTTATAATTTTTTGTTGAAATCATACATGGTGTATACGTAAAAGAAGCTCTAACAACTAGGCCTTTAGTGGTGTAGTGGTAAGGTGTAAAGGAAGAAAAGCATTCTGTATCCTATGATTAGGTCTCAGTGTTTCTGTGGGCCTGTACTTCGCCAGTGCTTCTCAATGCTATTTCCGCTATTAGACTGGACAGGATGGCTACAGAGTGCTGGCATTGGATATTTCCCTTCCCCCAGGTAGGTTGGGCTGTGATAAAACTCTAGCAGGTTAGCTTCTGGTCCTGAGGACAGGACTTGTTAAAAAGAATAGATAGACTCTTTTTTCATTCCCTTGCCAGAAGCATAAGGAGATTTTTCTCCAATATTCACTATCAGGACATGGTCACGGTAGAGTTCCCAGAGTTAAAACTCACAAAGAGTGAGGGCTCCCCTATGCCTGGGTCCTCCTAAAATTTTAAGGTCTCATGCTGGTTCTCATTCAGCCTCTAGACATTCAAGTTTTCCTGCCCTGCTACTAGTTTAGGCTGAGGTTTTCTAACCTGCCTCTGGGGTTTCTGCTGTGGTAAATTCCAATTCTCTGTGTTTGCCTATTGCTCTCTTCAAGTTTGGGGCAGTGGTTTGCCCTGTGACCTCAGTTCTCCGACAGATCTAAGAAGTGCTGTTGATTTTTCAGGTTGTTCAGCTTTTTGCTTCTTGTTAGGAAGTGTGACAACTTCTAAGTTCTTCACAGGCCAGACTAGAAACAGAAAGTCTCCAGTTCTTTACTTTTTATCCAAAGATGTGAGCCTGTTATGTAGGAAAATTGAGGCAATGTCCATATATTCATTTGATGTTTGTACCTAATGCTTTGGAAACCTTTTGGAGAAAAAATTAATGAAATATAATCTTTACATTCTCCTGAAATAGAGCAGAATAAGCATGAAAGAAGTACGGAGTAAATCTAGCTTCATGTTGGTATGTAAAACCTGAGATATGCAAAATTCTAATTTTTAAATCACTCACTATTTGTGTATGGTTTCAAAACCATTATGAAATTTTTATGTAGACACAATGCCAAACATAAACAAAATTCACTCCCACACCATCTATCCCCTGACTCTTCTCTAGAGCCCTTACTGTTAGTGGCACCGAACCCAGTTTGGTGGTAGAAGGAAGACAAGCACAAGTTGACTACATTTTTTAAAAAGGTTTCTTTGAATAGTCACAAAGAGGTTTTTTTCTTAAGCTATCAAAGTGCAAAATGTTCCTAAACTATTAAATATTTCACCAATATGGTTAATTTTTCCACATGGATTATAATTCCTAGAAAGCTCAGAAGATATTTTTTGGAGATACTCTTGTTCTCTGAGACAGCTCTGATTGTTGGCAATCAGTAAGCAATGCATGCTATTTTCCCAATTTTGTCTCCCTAGAAAAATAGGTCCCTAATACCTTATAAGTATTGTTTCTACATTTTTATGCATAGAATAATATAACTCAATGAACATAAGGATCAAAGATGCTATGAAAGCTCATAGGTGAGTAAAAGTAGTTTTGATTGAGGAATGAAGACAAAGATCATAAAAGCTAATGGCATTAAACATTTTAGGACCAGCAGTATGCACCAACAGCTTTAAAAATCTCCATGCCCATTTGTCTACGTATTCCACTTCAAAGTTATTGCAATTACAAAGTTATTCATCGTAACACTATTTAAAGCAGCAAAACAACTAACATCTGCGAAATAGGAAAAACCAAGTAAAAGTGTGATCCTGTCAGTAGAAAGCCATGAAACCATGGGAATAACTTTGAAAATGTTTGTCTTCCATGCCATTAGCTTCATTATCTTTTTGATCCTTTGACCAAGGGTAATTTCACTCACCTGTAAACTTGTACATTATTTTTTATCATTATGTTTATCAGATTACAGAATTTATGTATTTTATTGACACCCATTAAACTGTAAACTTGTTGAAGTGAGGGATTTTGTCCTTCTCATCTATTTTTTTTAACATGGCATATACTATTACATTCTTCGAGGAAAACGTAAATGAAAGATGAAGTCCGTCAAATGAATTTCAGTTACCATGGTTTAATAAATAGTACCAGTACCCTCATAACATGGTTCAAGTTTTAGTTACTAAGGTATATTATCAGTGACTAATTATGTAAGATACAAACTTTGTTGCTGGAAACAATGTCACCTGCAGTGTGTTGCAGTGTCCAGGAAGGGAACTAAAGACTATGGCTGCCATGTCAAATCCTCCAGTAGAATGCTCACTCTTCCCTCTAGGTTTTTTTTTGTTTGTTTGTTTGTTTTAATCATGACAGAAAACACATAATGTAAAATATATTCTCGTACTCATTCAAAGTGCACAGTTCAGTGGTATGAATTATATATACATTTGTTGTATAACAGTTCTCTAGGACGTTTTGATCTTGCAAAACTGAAACTCTATACCTATCAAACTACTGCTTATTTTTCCCTCCCCTCGGTCACAGGAAACCACCATTCAACTTTCTGTTTCTATGATTTTGTCTGCTAGATATTGCATGTAAGTGGAATTGTACAGTATTTGTCCTTCTGTGACCCTCTAGTTATTGTGTGTACCTAATTTGTGGTGTGGCCATCTCAGAGAGGGAAGGATGAAGAAAGGGAACCATGTGTATATACTGTATTAAATATTGGTTAAGATTTTTCTCTTATTTTTCAAAACAAAAATTTATAATTAAAAGTTCCCATGTTTTCTTTCTCCAGCCTAATAGGTGCTTTTGTATTAATCCACTGTCTGGTTTCTCTAGCCAGAAACCCCCTGTAGCTGAAAAAGTTGACTTTATTTCTCACTGCAGCAAGCCAAAAGACATGCCATGGGAACTGTTTCAATAAGAGGATATTAAGAAAGGTTTATTAAAGAATTGGAGCTTTGAATGGGTGATTTTGAAGAGAGTCTAGGGAAACAATTTATTCACATAACTGCTGTCAGGAAGTGAAGGAAATCTTATGATTGGGTATCTCAATAAACCTTATTTATAAAGAAGGCAGGTGTATTAGACCATTCTTGAATTGTTGTAAAGAAGTATCTGAAGGCTGGGCATGGTGGCTCACACCTGTAATCCCAGCACTTTGGGAGGCCGAGGTGGGCGGATCACTTGAGGTCAGGAGTTTGAGACCATCCTGGCCAATATGGTGAAACCCAGTCTCCACTAAAAATACAAAAAAATTAGTCCAGCATGGTGGTGCATGCCTGTAGTCCCAGCTACTCAGGAGGCTGAGGCAGGAGAATCACTTGAGCCCCGGAGGCAAAGGCTGCAGTAAGCCCATATTGCACCACTGCACTCTAGCCTGGGCAACAGAGCAAGACTCTGTCTCAAAAAAGGAGAAGTATCTGAGACTTGGTAATTTATGAAGAAAAGAGGTTTAATTGGCTCACGCTTCTGCAGGCTTTACCAGAAGCGTGGTGCTGGCATCTGCTTGGCTTCTAGGGAGGCCTTGGTAAGCTTATAATTATGGCGGAAGGCAACAGGGGAGCAGGCACGTCACATGGTGAAAGCAGGAGCAAGTGAGAGAGAGTTGTGGTGGAGAGGTTCCACATACTTTTAAATGAGCAGATCTCATGAGAACTCGCTATCGGGAAGACAGCACGTAGCCACGAAGCCTCCACACCTATGATCTACATACCTCCCGCTAGGCCCCACCTCTAGCATGGCAAGGGATTACAATTCAACATGCAATTTGGGTGAGGACAAAGATCCAAACCATATCAGCAGATTAGAACAAGGATAAAGCTGTAATTAGTAAAGAAGCAACAGGGACTCATATTAGCCAGGAGAAAGTGATGTTTGGTATTTTGTGGGGTTGCCACAGTGACCTTATTTTGATGTGTGCTTAGACAAAATAACGAAGTGGACTTACTAATATTTTGTTTCACTTTGTCACGGTCTCAGAGTGGTCTTGTCTCCTGCTGATGTTTTGTGAGATTGCTAATGTTCAACAGAGGAACAATATGGCCTACCCATTAGCATCGGTCCAGTTTGTGATAACACTGAAACCTGGTTGTGTCAGATTAGTTTCTGGATTTCAGGGCCTCCTATTTTCTTGTTCATCGCTTTCATAGACATGTAGGGTTGAAATCAGAGAAATCTATGATGCAACCTCAATTTCATTATTTACTTTCAGTGTGATCATGGGCAAATGATTTACTCTCTGTCACTTCAATTGCTTATATGGTACCTACCTCAAAGGAACATGGTGGGCATTAAATGAGATAAAGCATCTAGAGTGCTGAGCAGATTAATTTATATTGAGAACTCATGTTAACAATAACTGCCTTTTATTACCTCTCTCTCATGGAGGATTCTTTTTTTTTTTTTTTTCATTTTAAAAAAACACATTTTGGGTGACTACCAAGCGCCAGGCAGCATGCCAGGGATGCGATGATGAACAAGTCATCTGTGGCCTCTGCCTCACAGAACCTGCAGCCTAGCATGGGTAACAGACAAGTAAATAGGCAATTTAATAGAGGATAAAATGTTCTATGAAAAAGGACTATAGGAGTCCCTAAAATAGCTTAGCAGGACTGCAGAACTGTCTCTAGGAAAAAGCATTGCTTATGATATCTAACAGAGGAACAGGAGTTATCCGTGATCTAGGTGGAAGGAACAGCATAAGCTAGGGCAGAAAAGTGAAAGAGAGTACAGCACAGCCTGTTCGATGGAGAAACAAACAAATAAATAAAAAACAATAACAGAAAGAAACGACTTGCCCTTTTTAAGTCCATATGAAACTATTTCTTTCCAAGTCTTGTATATAATTTGATTTGCCACTGCAATAGTGATTACAGCTGATTAATTAATGATGATACAATGCTTTGAAAATACAAAGTGCAGCACATTTGCTAACAAAATGATGATTAATTAGCATGATTACTGTTTCAATATAGCCTCTGTTTACTCTCTAAACTTGTACTTCCAACTGTCTGCTTGCCTTCATGCACCAAAGACAGCTGCTTCTCAATGGTTTCGTGGCTATTTTTGGCCTTTCCTTCCCTGGGTTGTGAATGAACGTAGGACTAATCATGAAAGAAAAGAAAAGTGGTCAGAATGACTTCCAAGGCTTTTGCCTAACAAGGAATTCTACAATGTCTACTATTCTCTCTCTCTGTTTCTGCTACACTAAAATCATGCTGAAAAGTATCGGGAGTCTGTGCTGTGGGGGCTTCTGGTGAAGCAAATGCACTGAGGGCTGTTGTTTCAGTGTATAACCTTTCTTGGTTTGGGTCCACTAAATAAACATAATTTCTTGTGGATTTCAATATCACCCCACTATTATGTACAATTTCTAGAGCAATAACAGACTGAATGGGATTCTAGCAGTGTGTCTTTTTCCCTTGATAAAAAGACTTCAGTGTTATCATCTTCTGCCATTAATTAAACAAATACAGAAACAATGCTGCTGAGTTTTAATTGTTGATGAACATCTAAAAGTGCTTAGTTTACAATTAAACACTATCCAAAGTGATTTTTTGTTTCTGTAATGAATATCCAGGATAAGCAGATGTGGGTGGCAGCATCCTATTGATAAAAATCATCTTGGTTAATAGACATAGGTACATCAAAATGTTGGATTTAACCCAGTCTGAAGGAAGTTTCTAGTGAAATGTTTTTCTTTTTAGGATGTAGAAAGTTCTCTTCAGTTGTCCAGTGTGTCAAGTGACTCCTACATTTGGCTGGCTGGCAAGATAAGCTGATAGGAATTTGGCTTGGAGAGGCTGCACTAACAGATATTGGCCTAAAAATGGTTACAGACATGTTTTCATTGCAGGTATTAAATGCTTGCAGCTATCTTTTGGCCTAGAGTATGGTTCCTATTATTAGGTTAGTTCAAAAGTAATTGCAGGTTTCACCATTAAAAGTAATGGCACTAGATCTGCCTTAATAATAAGAGCTTATTTCTGGTATGGGAGAAAAGACAAATTCACAAATATATTTATATTAAATTGAGCAGTTTGTGGTAAGTATAGCAGGAGATTATATAAATCCATACTGAAAAGGAAGCAGAGAATGGAGAAATTACTCTGAGCTGGGTAGTTTTCATGGTGGAGGTGCCTTTAGGAATGGATCTTGAACAATAGGAAGTATTTCAAATGGCAAAGATGGTATTATGGAAGAGGGCGAGCATTCGAGGACGTGGAAATGGCGTTGAGCAAGAATGTAGGGAAAAGCTGGCAATAGGTGCTGAGTCCTGTCTATTCTATCTGAACTCTCATTGCATTTAAAGTCATTATTGATAGGTAAGGACTTACTAATGACATTCTGTTGTTTTTCTGTATGTTTTGTATATTCTTTTTCCCTTCCTCATCTCTGCTATCTTCCTTTGTGATTTGATACTTTTCTATAGTGGTAAGCTTTGATTGCTTTCTCTTTGTCTTTTGTGTATCTACTATAGGTTTTTGTTTTGTGGTTACCATAAGGCTTACATAAAACATCTTATAATTATATTGTTCTATTTTGAGATAACAACTTAACTTCAATTATATATGAGCTCTTGCACATTTACTCACCCACATTTTATGTTTTTGATGTCACAATTTACATAATTTTATATTGTATATTCATTAACAAATTATTGTAGTTATAGCTATTTTTAATATTTTGTCTTTTAACCTTTATACTTGAGTTATAAGTGATTTACACACCCTCGTTACAATATTAGAGTAATTGGGATTTGACTATATATTTACCTTTACTGATGAGTTTTATGTTTTCACATGTTTCCTATATTATTAAAGTTCTGTTGTTTCAGCTTGTGGAACTCCTTTTAGCATTTCTTATAAGGCAAATCTAGTGGCAATGAACTCCTTCAGCTTTTGTTTGTCTGGGAAAGTGTTTATCTCTCCCTCATTTCTGAAGGGCAGCTTTGTGGGTAGAGTGTTCTTGGTTGTCAGGCTTTTTCTTTCTGCACTTTGTCTATATTATCCCACTCTCCTGACTTTCAAGGCTTTTGCTGAGAAATTCCCAGATGGTCCTATAGGATTTCCCTTGTATGTAACAAATCTGTTTTCTTTTGTTTTCAAAGTTATTTATATTTTATTTTTGATGGTTTGATTATAATGTGTCTCATTGAAGCCTTCGTGGGTTGAATCTGTTTGGGATCCTTTGAGCTTCATGTTCCTGGATGTCTATATCTCTCCTCAGAGTTAGGAAGTTTTCAGCCATTATTTTCTTTAAATAAGCTTTCTGTTCCTTCCTCCTTTTTTTTTTTTTTTTTTTTTGGAACTCCCATAATGTATATGTTAGCTACCTTGATGGTGTCACGTAAATCCCATAGGCTTACTTCATTCGTTTTCATTCTTTTTTCTTTTTTTCCCTCTGAGTAATTTTAAGTGCCCTGTCTTTGAATTTGCTTATTCTTTCTTCTGCTAGATGGAGGCTGCTGTGGAAGCTCTCTATTGCATTTTTAGTTCAGTCATTGTATTCTTCAATTCCAAAATTTGTTTGGTTCTTTCTTGTGTTTTATATTTCTTTGTTGAACATCTAATTTTGTTCCTGTGTTGTTTTCTTGATATTATTAAAATCATTTATCTGTGTTCTCTTGTATCACATTGAGCTTCTTTAGAACAATTATTTTGAATTATTTGTCAGGCACTTCCTGGACCTCCATATTTTGGGGTTGGTTATTGGAAGCGTATTGTATTCTTTTGGTGGTGTCATGTGTCCTTGATTCTTTGTGATTTTTGTAGCATTTGTTTTTAGGTGTCTGCATATGTGAAGAAGCAATTACCTCTTCCAGGCTTTATGGACTGGATTTGGTAAGGAGAGAGCTTTGCCTGTTGGAGGAAGGGAACACTGAAATGTGCTTTGGCACTAGGTTTAGTGGCACTGGATCTAAAGACACATAGCACCAAGTGTGGGGGAATACAGTGGCTCTGGGTTTGGGGGCATGGTGTCTGGATGGTACAAGCAGTTGGCCCCTCTAACATTGGCACTTGCATGGTTCTTGGTGGCAAGAGCTATGGGTGGGGGTGGTTCACAGTGGCTGTGAAGGCTGTTGGGGTTAACAGCACCTCTAGGTACAGCAGCAAGGGACCAGGGAAGGCAGCGGTGGGGACTGTGGACAATGATATGCATGTACTTGGCTACAGGGGCCAACTGTAGGGGCCAGCTAAAGGCACATGCACTGGTGACAGGGGCTGGCTGCAGGCAAGTACATGATGGTGAGGGCTGCTGCCAGTGGCAAGGGCTGGGCCAACTGCAGTGCATGTGTGGCCGTGGGGGCCAGCTGCATGTTCTTGCGAAGCTTTGGAGGCTGGGGCTGGCACCATGCACACATGCAGCTGCAGGGGTTGGCAGTGGGCATGCATACAGAAGTGGGGCAGCTGTGGCAGGGTGAGTGGTGTGGCAGCTTAGGCAGCTGGAGTCTGCAAAGATAAATAACTGCAAGCCCTTGGTGGCAAAAGCTGCCAGGATCATCTGTGAAGCAGGCCACTGAGATTCATTCCAACAAATATTGTGGATCCTCAGTGATGAAAGCTGTAGGGACTCTGTAGCAGCTGTGATGGTTACTGAGTTCCTTGGTGGTAAAGGCTGCTTGGGGTGAAACACTGTGGGTCCTGCAGGCAGTGCCCCAAAAGGCTAGGGAAACTGGTTGTTCACCTTGCTCTCCCTTTCCCTGGGAGGAGGACTCATGGCCTGGGAGTTCCCTCTCAGTGCTGAGTAGTGCTCAGCCATGAGCACTACTCCACAGAGATGGGAGGATACAGGCAAAGTGAAACTGTTCTTCCTGCCCATTTTGTACCATTTTTCTCAGGTATTTTACTCCACTGTGTTGCTGCAGCTTCTTAATTGGACTCCTGAGCATCCCCAGAGCTATTTGTCTTCATGAATAGCTGTCTAATGGTTGTTTTTTTTGTAGGGGTAAAAAGGCTGAAATCTTTATCATCTTGCTGATATCTCTTCTGATCTCTCATTTGAAGGGGTGACCTAATGTTTCAGTCATGTTGGGATAGTCCCAGTTTACAATCCTAGTTTATACCTCTGGCCTATGGTAACTATGATCGACTGAGTAATGTCCTTCAAAGATGTCTGCATCTTAATCCCTGGAACCTATAAATTTGTACCTTACATAGTAAAAGGGAAAGTACAGATGTGATTAATTTAGGGTCTTGAGATGGGGAGATTATCCAGGATTAACTGGGTGGGCACAATGTAATCCCAAGAGTACTTACAAAAAAAGGCAGGCAGATCAGAGTTAGTAGAGGGAGATGTGATAATGGAATGTGATAGTAGATGCATGAGGTTGGAGTGACATGAGAAGAAGCCATGAGCCTAGATAAGCAGATGGCCTCTAGAAGCTGAAAAAGGCAAGAGAACAGCTTCTCCCTTTACAGCCTGCAGAAGAAGCTAGTCTTCCAGGCACCTTAACTTTGGCCTAGTGAAACTCATTTTGGACTTCTGATATCTAGAACTATAAGATAATAAATTTGTGGTGTTTTAAGTCACTAAATTTGTGTACAGAAATAATAGGTAACTAATACAGTAACTATACTGAGTCCCTTTACACTCTCAAAAATAGCTTAGTTTGGTGATAAATTATATCTCTATTCTATGCATAGGCTACAGCTGCTTATAAATTCATGATTCTGTCCAGAGTCATTTTAGGAAGTAAAATTTAGGTCTATCTTCTCTGATGATCAAGGATTAGGCCTTGGAGGTCTGAAATTGGATTATGTATACATATATATGGGGAATTACCAACTAACCAGATTAAATGCCATGAGGGTTGAGAAGGAGCAAATGGGGAGATGGGATGTTACACTGAATCATCTACTTCAGCAGTATCCTCTGTTCAGATGTCCATGGGATCTTATTTAAAGGCTTAATTTGGCTTAAGTCATATCTTGTTCTGTTTGCTGGACTTTGACAGAGACAAACACAATTTATGGTAAAATGTTTTCAGAACCATATGTTTAGAACGGTTGGAGATATTTGCCTTTTAGATTCATGTAAACCCTAAGTTCATGTGCCCAGCAGCATCTGTCAGTTCATTTTTCAGAAATATATAGGAAGGATATTTTCTTCTAAAAAATATCTCAATTTTATTTACTATTTTAAAATAAATGCAACAATTCCTAATAATATGATTTCTCAAATCAAAAAGTCTCTTAAAATATTTTAGTCAGGCCAGGCGAGGTGGCTCACGCCCGTAATCTGAGCACTTTGGGAGGCTGAGGCAGGTGGATCACCTGAGGTCAGGAGTTGAAGACCAGCCTGACCAACATGGAGAAACCCCGTCTCTACTAAAAATACAAAATTAGCTGGGCATGGTGGTGCATACCTGTAATCCCAGCTACTTGGGAGGCTGAGGCAGGAGAATCGCTTCAACCGGGGAGGTGGAGGTTGCAGTGAACCGAGATCACGCCATTGCACTTTTTTGAGACTGAAACTCTATCTCAAAAAAAAAAAAAAAAAAAAAAAAAAAAAAAAAAAAAAAAAAAAGTAAAAAATTTAGTCAGAAAAAAATCCCTGCAATTTCTGTAACTTCAATTTTGCTTAAGGAATTAAGTCCCTATTCAATTGTTTTTTTTTTATTTTTAAAGTGGTTTGATTCTTCAAGGATTTCCCACAAATTTCTGAGGCATTCTTTGCAGGACAATTAATTTAAAATGGCAGCGCATTCATATATATATATATACACACCATAATGGTGTCTTGGCCCAGTTTATGACATAATAGAGAAATTCATTTTAGTAGCGACTAAGTAAAGCAGTAAAATAATTCTATCTTTGTGACACGATAAAAGCCATTTATTTCTGTCTTATTATGTGTTGAGCTTTTAGATGTGTTCAAATGTCTATATAAATGAGTAATTAACTTACATACTAGTTTTGGTTTTCAGAAAGATATTAAAAGATTTGTTTTTATATTTTAAGACCTTACAAAATGGACCCCAGGAAAACAATCATTTGGACTTATAAATGGGCTATTTTTATCCCTTGTGTTGACAGAATATTACTTTATAGTGTAATTATTCTATTAAATAAAGCTATGTGGTTATTTGACTTTTCAGAACAGAGTATACGTATGTGGTACTGATCTTGTTGTCACTCAGTTTTACTGTGTCCTAAATTTATTGTATATTGTCATGAAAAGTTAAGAGAAGAATCAAAGAAAGTGAAGTATAAACAAAATAAAAATCAGATTATGAAACAATAATTAGGATAAACTAAAGTAGAACTTCAGTAATTCATTAGCAAGCTGTCAAAGTAAATTGTTAAATACATCTTATAAAAGAAAAAGCTCAAATCCCAGCACTTTGGGAGGCCGAGACGAGTGGATCACGAGGTCAGGAGATCGAGACCATCCTGGCTAACATGGTGAAACCCCGTCTCTACTAAAAAATTCAAAAAACTAGCCGGGCGAGGTGGCGGGCGCCTGTAGTCCCAGCTACTCGGGAGGCTGAGGCAGGAGAATGGCGTGAACCCGGGAGACGGAGCTTGCTGTGAGCTGAGATCCGGCCACTGCACTCCAGCCTGGGCGACTGAGCGAGACTCCGTCTCAAAAAAAAAAAAAAAAAAAAAAAAAAAAAAAAAAAAAAAAGAAAAAGCTCAAACGTGGATTGATGTATTATTCTTAGTAAAAACCTCCTTCATAAGTATCCAAGTCTTCAGAAATAAGAATATTAGATTAAAGAATCTGCGAAAATAGCAATATAAAATAATGGTAGGTGGTGGCTGGAAAAGGTCAAAAGAGGAAAAAAATTGATTGAAAACAAACATGTACACCAAGAATAATAGAGTATATGAAAATAAAATGATGTCAGCTTGAGCAGTCCAATCTCTCATACTCAGTAATTAGTAGGCTGAAAGTCAATCTCCATTCCTGGCTGAGCAGGACTCAGTTCCCCATACAGTTAGGACCATCCGCTTAACATTAAGAGTTTGCATTCTTCTCTGTATTAAGTGATTTGTTGGGACGAACACACTTTCATCAAAAGAAACAAAGAGTAACAATTAAGCAGAAACAACCTAGTTTTTCCTAATCCATATTTTTAGCAGTTTTCTGAAATCTGAAGCTAAAATTTCATGATTGTCGAAAAGGATACTTTACAGATAAGGAGATTCAATCAAATGATTTCTTTGTACATCTGCTTTTTAAAAAAGACAAATAATCTAGTCTGCATATGGAATTGAATTACTTTGAAATTTTAGATACTTCACATAACTGAGGTCACTTAGTCTCCATGTTTAGATTTTTGTTAAACATCAAGCTGGCTTTTTTGGGTGGTAGGCATATTTCTAAAGTTTGTGGGCTGTGTTTGTAACATACCAGAGGAAAGAATGTATGACAGTCAGAGCCACTCAATAGCCTAGGCAAAGAAATAAGTGAGGATGACTCAAAGGTCACATAAATATTGCACAAAATGTTCTGTGGATGTATGTGAAAGAAAGCTGTAAACTGTAAACCCATATGTACCAAGTGTTCTACTTTTCATATATTTATATGTGTAAACATATATCATTGTAATTAAGAGTAATTACATTTATAACACAATTGGATTTGTAAATGCAAACCTGCATATATCTCCATAAGTTTCCTTGAACTCTGTGTCACAGTTTGCATCAATATTAGTGGTAACTGATTATTAACAGTCATAAAAGTTAAACCTTAATTAACTAGGACTAGCAAATCATCAATTAACTAGGTATACACCTAAATATACATAAGAAAATGTATAGGAAGGAAAAATATCTGTGGAGATAAGAAATGTAGGCAAGTTTTGAACCATCAAATATCCCTTCATAAACAGCAGAGAATTCCTGTTGGATTGACTTAATATAAACATAGTTGAACCTCTCAGAACTCATATGAAAACTGGTAAAAATATGAAAACTCCTTCTAAAAAGCAACCTTTTGGATGTAATCAGTAGAGAAAATCTTTTGTGCCAACAGATACACACACGCGCACGCGCGCGCACACACACACACACACATACACACTCTACACTGCTACAGGCTACCAGATGGTGAAGGTTTGTGCATCATTTACTGGAGAAAAAACCTGTTAGATCTTATACCCTGAAAGAATCTTATAAAATGTCTATTCAAATCTCTTTTTTTATAGTTGGAACCTGAGCCCCCAAAGATAACCTTATATGCTTAGGTCTAGCAAACCACTAAGTGGAAGAAAATGTCATGTCACAGGTCAATAATGGTAGTCATAGAAGGTTCCTTTAATGAACATTTATGAACTATGAACAGGATATCTGACTCTGTCTTGGTGTTCTAGGTTTGAGTTTCTACAGAATGGTGTGATGAGAATTAATCTAGAAGTCTAGAGACCTATTTGTGTCCTGGTTTTGATACTTCCTGGCAAGATGCCTCTTAAAATACCACTTATAGCTTCAATTTTCGCATCTATAAAATAATGATAATAGTACATAACATTCTTCAAGTAAGATAATGTATAATCAAGTTTTATCAGGTATAAAACACCTATAAGATACTGTCATCATTATCTGAGTTGACCTCTTAAGATACATTTAGACCAATGTATATTAGGTTTGATATAATTTTGGAGTTTATCAGAACCACAGGGGAAAAAGCTAATGGGGCTAAATCTGGGTAGGTTGATGAATAAGTGTAGAGAACATATTCTAAATCTTTAATGAAAGCCTTCAGAGGTTTACATGTGAAGGAACAGGCCTACTTTGCATGCTTGTGAGTAATGTTATTTTTCATAAGCATTACGTGGAATGTATACATTCTCATTTCCCTCTGTACCTGTAGTTTCTTTCTTTCTTTCTTTCTTTTTGCAATAATGATTTTCTCTTTTATGAAATACCACTCTCCCCTTTTCTTAGTCTGTTTGGGCTGCTATAATGAACTACCATAGACTGAATGGCTTATAAACAAGGAAGCTTACTGGTCACAGTTCAAGAGGTTGGGAAGTTCAAGATCAAGGCACCAGCAGATCCATTGTGTGGTGAGGGCCCACTCTGGCTCATAGACAGTGTCTTTTCACTGTGTTTTCACATGGCAGAAGCAGGAAAGGCAGCTCTGTGGGCTTGTTTTATAAGGGCAATAATCCCATTCTTAATCACTGCCAAAGGCTCCTAATAGCATCACATTTGTGCTTAGTTTTCAACACATGAATTTGGGTGGAAACTCAAACATTCAGACCATAGCACCCACTAATACTTGACAGTTACTATCTCTGGTCTTGCCCCCGTCCTACTGCAGTGCTATTCCTGGCTCACTGTCCTCATGTGCTTTCTTTCTTCATAACTGAGGTTTCTTGATCCCTAACTGTAGGTTCAGCCCCACCCTAGGCTCTGAAATCAACCAATCAGTCCTCTTCTTAGAACTTGAATAAGGATCTATTCAATCTTGCTGTTTGTCTTTATGTCTGAGTTTTGGCAACCAGGCTCTGCCTTGTTTGAGACCAAGCTGCTAGCCTATGCCCATGTTCTAGTCTCTGAGAAGCTGGATCTGCAGCAGTAGAAGCTGGTTTCTCCCCATAAGAATATTCTCAAAAAATTACAAGTTGTCAACATTTTTTAAAAGGTGATTACTACTGTGATGGAAATACATGGAGGAAATAGTGGGAAACCAAAATATTGAGGAACTTAGGGGAGAGTCAAATGGTAACTCTTTTTTACATACTTATATTCCTACCAAACTTCAGCCCAGACCTTTCCCATGTGCACCATGTTGGAACCAAGCTCTGAACCTCAGTTCCACGACTGTGTTGCTTCTGGATGTCTTTGATGTCAATTGCTTACCCGCTGTGATCTCTAAGTGACGCCTGCTCTCAACTTAGATTCAATGGTTGACATGTTCTGATGACAGCTTGCTGGATTTCTCTGACACCTATAGCTCATCTAAAGTACCACACATTATTCATCAGTATATTGGAAGGGCATGCTGTTCTATCATCTTAAATATCCTTCCTTGCAATGTTATCTGCCTGATCTTCATTTAAATTCTTCTACTCTCAAAGGGTCATCCAACCCCAAAACTACTGTCTTTGAAAGGCAGTGATGGGAGTAGTCTGGGTGGTTAGAAGGCGTGATGAACATAACTGGATCAAAAGCCTTTCAAAAAAATGATTTAGACAGTTGTCTGGGAATCTGCCCTCAGAGAAGACACAAAAGCTATCAGGCTGACAAAATCATAAAGCACCATCTTAGTTCTTTACTTGTATGTATCAATGAATAGTTTAGCTAAATTCAGGACTCCATCCCACATTTATCTCTCTTCAACATTTATGAATTAGTTAGTGAACCTTTTATTATAAGTAATACTAAATAATAAATACTAATGTCTTAGTTTGGGTTCCCTGGAAAACAGACTCTGAGATGGAGATTTATATTTGGGAAGTTTATGGTGGCATGCTCTCCTGAACAACCCCTATGAGGGAGTGAGGAAAGCAATGTTCATGCAACAAAGACAGCTCATATCACAGAGGGGCTATGGAGCTGGGATTGTCCTTTAGAGTTGTTCCAAATTGAGGCAAAGAGGTCTGGTTTTTATACCTACACACTGATTAGTCATTGGATAGGGACTTCTCCCAGCAAGGGGTACAAACTTGAGCAAGTCATCTCCCTTTCCCTGGCGGCAATTGGCAGAGAGACCTGAGCTGTGACTAGTCTGCAACCAGTCTCCTTTGAAGCTGGCAAAGTGTATGCCTGGGTCATAAAGTGTGGATCTGGATGGCTCCCCACAGGATGTACATACTGCCACACATACATATGCATACATAATAGACACAGCCATACATATACATATGCACATTCATGCATACTGCAGACAAAATTATACATATCATACATACTTCACACATACATATACATACATAATATATACATGCATAAATATACATATATTGCATATTTCCTTACACTGCACAAATATAGCTATTTCCTGTTTTCCTCCATACTTTGACTTCACCCAGCAATGACCTTGATCTTTTAATTTAAATATAGAATTCCTTAAGACAGAAGTTCGTCCTGTTTCAACAAGAAATCCTTCTGGAAATTCGAAGTTCAAATCAGGCTATTTTATACTCAGCATCAGAAAGTCATTTTAGAGTCTTAAAAATAGCATTCTCCCTACCTCCACATTCTTACCACTACCCCACAGCTTCACCAGAAAGCTTTTATAATAAATTATTTGAAATGTTTGAAATGTTTCTACAGGCACTTTTTTCACAGAGAGAACAATACCTTCATGTACAAAAATCTATATCTCAGTTAATGGCTAAGGATTACACTGACTAAGGTATAATGAGGTCACAATATTAGGTTAATATTAAAGATATTTCTCTTTAGCCTTTTGGGCTAAAGTGCCAGAGTGGTTATTCCTCTGTGTTAAAAAGTCCTATACTCTGTTTTCATTTATAATAAGAAATTCCATTAAAGTAGCCCCCTGACCGTGATCTCTAACCTTGGACTCAATGATCTAGTCCATTTTTACTCCCCTCTGACATTGTCGGAAAACCTCTTTTTTTTAAAGAAAGGTTTGATGATGCCAGACTAATACTAATTCCTATTTTTTAACTGTAATGAATTTTTTACTGAATTAGTTGGATTAATTGATTTCCTATCTTGTTATGAAAATAATAGGTCTTATGACAAATTATATATTCCTGTAGCCACTGAAATGAACATTTTGAGAGTAAACTATATTATGTAATAAGATTGTTTGAGCAAATTACAATGTGAATCAAATTGGCTATTGAGAGTTGAAGTTTTGTCTCCATCAGAGTAGGGGTCAGATTCTGTAATAACATCTTTCCAAGATTTGCAAGAAACTCTTGACCCAAAACCTCCCTTTAGACTTATTGAGAACTCATTCTCATCACTTGCATTATCATCATTATCAATGACTTAATTATTATCTTTGGCATTAAAGATGGACCTTAAGAAAAATGATAAGATAAAAAGTTAAGCAGCAAACTGAAACTTTTGAAAAGTGTAAAACAGTAGTCAATATTTAACATTTATTGAGTGTCCAGTATGTGGCAGGCAGTGTCCTAAAAACTTTAGTGTTTTAACAATAATGTGATGCCAAGATTGTTTTTGAAATTTTCAGATGAGAAAATTGAGGCACAGAGAGGATATATATTAGGCCCAAAGTTATCTAGCTAGTGACGTTGTGATGTTAGTCCATGAGACCTGGCTCCAGAGTCAATGTTCCTACCCATTACACCACGTTGGCTTCTAATTAAGAGGACTATACTCAGAAGATTATATTTTCCTCCCATTTCTGCATTTTAGAATATTTTCTCTGAGATATAGGTGATTATTTCTAATATTTGTTTCGAAATACAAAACAATGCTATATAAAAAGTAACACTGGCCAAAAACCTATAATTAAAGTAGGAAGGCCAGGTTTCAAAAACACATAGACAGTGATATGTAAGAAGAACTTGAATCATTCCCTAATCTCTCTTTATAAGGAGTCTAACACCTTGGGGTGTGGTGAAGGATGAGGTCAGAGTTGGACATATCATTGTTAGGTGCCACTTTTACCCTTTTCAATTGTGGGCCTGTGGCCTGGTCAGTTATTCCACCTGAACCTGAGGATAGGAAATAGTTTCCATGGACTAATCAACAGCCACATTTGTTTGAACTAACGATATGAAACTGGTCAATACTGACTGATAAAACTTTTCCATCTATGACCTGACTCTTGATTATCATAATACAAATCTGAATTCTACATGGTACCCTGAAGCTCAGAAAGAGTCATTGTCCAGTCCAAAATAACAAATTTATTTTGGGTGTAGAGGGGTGATTGAGGCCCTGGAAAAATCTACCTCAGTAAGAATTTAATACTTATTACCCCTATCTATTTATCTTAACTTCTCCTTTAGAAGGAAAGTAAGGTCCTAATCTACACCACTGTCTATTGGCCTTTGTCACTGTATCCCAGTAGGCAAATAGTGTTCTTATTGCACTATATCCAACTCATCTTTTTAACACTATCCAGCTTTTTTTGTCCGTGTAATATTTTATATAGTAAATGATGTTTTTCTACTGATAGAACATTTTTCTTCCCTTTCATCTCCTTTGACATCCCCTCCCACTTCCTAATTCAAGCAACTAGGTTCTTTGAGCTCATCGCCTCAGGGGAAGGACATGACAAGGTGGAAAGAGAAACCAAAAATATCTTCCTGGTTTTGGTCTAAAAAACCCTACGGTTCCTTGGGGAAACATCACAAGTAAAAGCAGCGCTTTCTTCCCATGACTCCTCAAAGGAAAAACATCTTCCTAAATCTATATTGGAGAGGCAGAGAGACTGAAGAAATGGGCAGAGAGGTTATAGCGATGAGAAGAAAATGGCTGGACCAGAAAGGGCCAATCCAGCCAGGAATGAGGACTGTCTCAGGGGAGGACCACTGTGAGAGACATTGTCAAGTGTCCAAGGGCTTTTGGAGAGTGAGGTCAGTGTCCTTGCACCCAGGGACTCTGCTAGTTGCCTTTCCCATTGGAGCCCAGTGAGGACTTCCCTTGGCCATGCTAGGACTTTGCCTGCTGACTGTCCAGCAGGAGTGCTATTGCCTATCCCTGTGCAAGCCTTTGCTGAAACCCAGCTTCTGTCCAATTCACTTCATGAAGAAGTCCCTCCTTCCCCCAGTTTTCAGCACCCACAGAAGAGTGGATCTTGAAAACTTAGATCAGGTTAGCAGATGAAAAGTCTGAATGAAACCAGCTCCAGGTCCCTGGTCCCCAACACCCCACAAGGGGGAATGCTATAAGGCGTATACTTATGTTAACTTTTAAAATTAAAAAAAAATTAAGTAATAAAATAAATAATAAATAAAAAGTAGATGCCTTACTTTATAATGCTATGACTTTGATTCTCCTTTTTTTCTCTATCTCTTCACTTCTGTGGATGTTTATTTTCAATCTTTGCTCCTTTTTCTCTGTGCATTCTTTAAATCTTAGTGTAACCAGGTATCTTTTTCATTCCTTTTCTCTTTTTAATTTACACACCTTTTGGGGGGAGTGAGCTCATCCACTCTCATGTCTTTGACTATCATTAATATTGCAAATATTCTCAAATCTGTTTTACTAGCCTCGATCCCTGTCTAAACTCCAGACCCACATATCAAAGTGTCCAATGAGCAGCTCCTCTTTGATGTACCACAGACATTTCACACTCAGAAGATAAGAATACCTACAGTTGAACTCATCAGATTTCTCCACTCCCAGCTTACTCCTCCTGTGTCTTGAAGAGTGAGACTGCTCATCCCTTTCCAGGCTTTGGCTTGGACAATAGAGATGTAGGGTGTCAGAGAAATGGAGGGAGCACCCTCTACTTGGGGCTTTTTGCCTTTCTGTGCATGTGGAACTCAGGAAGAAGATATCTTACAGGCCACCCCACACCAAACTGGGAGTGACTGCATCAAAACATACTCAAAAGCTCAGCAAGGTGGCCTGAAGAAATTCCACAACTGAAATTTCCCAAGCCACTCTCGATTCCTCAGCTGTGGCTAGGACCTAGGTATTTTCTCATATCCTTGATGGGGAACCTAGAATCCCCTGAGAGACTGGCTGGAGGGCTTGCCAGTGTGCAGTGGGGTTGTTGCTGTGGAGGAGGGGCTAAAGTGGCTTGAGACAAGGGCTGCAGGGTTGACAACCTAAGCTGTGCCCCTGTAAGGTTTAGAGCCAGCCCTGTGTGTGCGTACGTGTGTGTGTGAAATATTACACTAGAGAGGGCAGAGATGGGGCTGAAAGGTATAGGAGGAGATAGCAGAGGACACAATATGGATTAGAGGACCTTTCAGCCCCTGCTGTCTGGAGATTACATGAGCCACACACCTCCCCATACTCTATATTCAAAATGACATTTTAGGGACAAGAAGGGGTACAGCAGAAATCTGAAAGACATAAAGCTGAGTCATCCGAAGGAGATTTTTAAGCCAGTTGGATAGGGAAATAAAATGTTGGAAGATTGAATGTTTAAAATGAGTGAAGATAATTTAACCAGAAATTCAAAATACTATAAAATAACAAGTTTAAATTGCTGCCATTACTTAGCAGAATGGTGGTTTAAGAGAAAGATTAGGCATGTTTTAGGGATTAAAGAAACCACATATTATTTGCATATCTGAGTATCCCTTGGGTATGGTAGTAGTAAGTTTGTTTGTTTGCTTCATTAAAATCACCCCTTATATCAAAACACAAGACTTCTGCTTTCTTTTTCTTGTTTTCCACTCCCATCTCTCATCCAAAATAATCTTTCCGCTCAGTCTTGTCCACATCCCATATCTCCTGGTCTGAAGGGGAAAGAGAGGAAGTTTTTTTTGTTGTTGTTGTATGCAAGGGGCCCACCCTGGACTTTGTTCCAGACCCCAATTTGCCTGAGGTTTATTTATTTATTTTTTTTCCTCTTTACGTTTTACCGTTTCTGAAGACAGGAAAACTCTTACAGTCGGAGTTCCCAAGCAGAGGAGAGTGTTGTGGAGTTGTGGTAGTTGCTATTTGTTGAGTATATGTGAACTAAGATGTGTATCAGAGTATCTCTTCATTCTATTGTCACTTCTAGTTGAGCTTTGTGCGTTGATAACAAGTTGTTCAATTTAAATTTAATTTGGATCCCCATTTTTTTTGCTTAGAATTTTTGCAAAAAGATGTCTTTATGATATAGCACTGAAGTGGAAATAAATTCTATACATAGGTGATTGCCTGTCATACATAAGGTAATGGCATTTAAGAGTGTCGAACTTGCCAAGTCTTTTACATCAGATCATAGACTTTTCAAAGGAGGAAGAAGTTGGTGTGGTTAATTTGCAATTATATAGGTCCTTTATTCAGTTATGGAATATCAAAATGTTAAAAGTTGCCAGCTAACTTGTCTTTTGTTTCTTTGTTTGTTTGAGACAGAGTCTCACTCTTGCCCAGGCTGGAGTGCAGTGGCATGATCTTGGCTCATTGCAATTTCTGCCTCCCAGGCTCAAGCGATTAGATTATCATGCCTCAGCCTCCTGAGTAGCTGGGATTACAGGCATGCGCCACCACACCCACTAATTTTTGTATTTTTAGTAGAGATGGGGTTTCGCCATGTTGACCAGGCTGGTCTGGAACTCCTGACCTCAAGTAATCTGCCTGCCTCGGCCTCCCAAAGTGCTGGGATTACAGGTGTGAGCCACCGTGCCCGGCCATCCAGCTAACTTTTAAGAGAAGCTGTTTGACCTATAATAGGTAATTTAATCATGCAAAAAAACAAAACTGAGTTTAACCAAATAGGAAATGCAGAGGAAGAAATTCTAATATAATTTGATATGGTTTGAAATTTACTGTCAATCTTAAAAGAAGTCAAGACCACAGGCACTGGTGAGAAGCTAAATACAACTGCCAAATGACTGAAAGTGATTTAGAAGGATCTCTATACTCTTTCTATTTATCAAGAAGATTTGAATGCAAATTCTGATTTAGGTATTGAGAAGAAAGAGTTTAGATGGATAAATGAATGATATTTTTAATTAGTTTTAAAGTAAATGTGACATTTAGGGTAGTGCTTCTATTTTTCCCTTGAAAGCTCTTATAAAATGGATGGTGTGTCTTGTAACCAATGACCTCTTAGACTCCAGAAAATGTGGAAGTTACGTCTTGTTTCTGCTTTCCAAATAATCTCTGCATACTCCCTACCTCTCGTCATATAATCCAGCTATACTGAACAATTTTTACCTTTGTAAATAGACTATGCCTTCTCAACTTTTTTGTACCTAATACACATCTTCTGCTTAGACTGATTTTTCCTTTTCCTCATCCTCAAATGCAATTTTCCTGGCTCACTCCTACTCACACTTCAAGACTCAGCTCAGACATCACTTCTTTAAAAAATCCTCCCTGACTGTGCACCACCTCCATATTGCATCCTGTGCTTATCTCTGGCACTGCACTTACAGTGCAATCTTATATTTTCACTTGCATCGATTTAACAACACACAAACAAAAGCAAACATATTTTTCATGCAGCATGGCCCCTAAATGAAAGCCAAATTCTTCATCTGGTGCTTAACTGGAGAAACTATGATCCATTTCCATACTGGGGGTGTGTGATCACACTGTGTGTGGTTGATTTGCTGAGCTATTACAGTTTGTTGTATACAGTTGCAAGGCTCAGTTTGGAAGAAGAAAAAAAAACAGAACTCATTCTATCTATTTTAAGCATGATGAATTATAATACAAAGAATCAGGCCTATATACATTCATCAGAATGCTAGAGGTTTAAGGCTGAATGTGTCCAGGATAAGTTCCAGAGATAGCAGTGCTGCTGCCTCTGTCAAAACAGGGAGGCCGACTTAAGAGTCCACTACTGACCTGTTTGGTTTTGAGTTCAAAAGCATGGTGTCATAGCTGTCATTCAGGGACCAGGACACCACTACTATCCCCACTGTACCTACCTCTGGATGCCCACAGAGCTGAAGACCAGACATTGGGACACAGTTGGAGAAAACCCAGAGTCTCCAGGACTGTGCCTCTGAGCAGCAAGCAGCAGGAAGATAGACTTTTCCTCACTTGTGGATTCAACCTTATGCAACAGAAACCTGGCAGCAAGGGATTCTGGGCAAGGTAGTTTTATCAGTCCAACTGGTGCAGGTCAGGAAGGCACTCTAGGAAGATGACTTGGATGCTGAATACTAATTTACTATATCCACCATAGCAAGGTGTACTGTGAATTTCGAGCAAGAGTAGGACCGTTATTGGTTAATTTTGATTCCTCCTTAAAACCTACACCTCACATAACTGCAAATCCACAATACATTCTAAGACTTTTGGGCTTTTTGTCCCTTTATAGGCTTTCAGCTCCTAACACAAACTGTGTTGTACTCATATTTGAAACATCGTGCCTAGTATTGTGTCTGGTCAAATGAATGAATGAATAAATATATGAGTCAAGAAATCAGTAAATGATTGAAAACCTGTGTCCTTTTGCACTTTTGAATTGAGAAATTCATTTGACTTTTTCCAATTCAGTGGCTCTCGACCAGGGACAATTTTGCCCACTTACCCTCCCACCCCACCCTGGTACATTTGGCAATGTATGGGAAGCACTTTTGAGTGTTACTATTTGGGGATTGGTGGGTGGGTTTACTGTTGGCACGTACTGGGCAGAGACTTGGGATGCTCTTAAATATCCTACATTGCACAGGATTGCTTCCTGTAACAAAAAATTATCCAGCACAAAATATCAGTAGTGCTGCGGTTAAGAAATCTGCTCTAATTACTTCTTCCTCTTACTTTTTGTCTGCCATAATATTCTTATGCCGATAGATCAGAACCCTTGAGAATTTGGGCTTTCTCAGAATTCAAGTCTTCATTAGTCTTTGTTCTCTTTCGGGGGTTTTCCTCCCATAGTCTCTGATTATATGTTAACCATTCTATTCCCACATATATTCAAAATGGACCTCAGAGGCACAGAGTGGCCTTTAGGTCCTTGTATTAAAACATTACTAGAGAAAATTTTTGGAGTGTCACTCTTCAACTTCTTTTCTTACTTAATCTCACAGCTCTAGATTTACTAGTAACATTTTGTTCAATTTAGAAAATACCTCAAGAAAGTGAGAGAGGTTATTCTATATTTTGAACCTTGATGGGCACCAATTGTACAGAATTGGTTGATTTTTGATTTTTTATCTTTTATCTTTTTTTTCTTTTTTTAAATACCTGACAATTGACTGGCTAGTAGTCTTCGAGAAAAATGAAATGCTGTTCCTAAAATGGACTTCTTAGAAAAATCCAGAACTTCTTTTAGATTTTAGAAATTTATTCCTTTTCATAATTAAATACTTCTAAAGTATAAATATGTCATAATCGAATAATGATCACAATTAAAACGTAAGTAGTCATAGTTAAATCAAGTATGTCTATGAACAGAACAGAAAGTCAATATAAATCTTAAAGATGGAAGTATATAAAATTCAGTTTACACATCCAACAAATCTTATTGAGCTTTACCATTCCTCTCTGCTAACCATTGAGAATACCTTAGTGAGAAAATTATTCCCAGTCTCTACCCTCATGGAGCTTACATTATTTAGTTAGTCTTCCTACTGGATAATCACACAAGTAGGATTTAATTACTAAGGCGACAAGTTCTATAATTGAAAAATCACAGGGTGGCATGAAAGTAAATAGGGAACCTAATGTATTTCTAATCTAATCAGGAGAATTTTTTTTTTTTTCAAACGAAAATAGTAATTAAACTCATACCTGAAAGATGAGTAAGAGTTAGCTGTGCACAGTGTGGAGCAAACAGCATTCCTGGCAGAGGCACATGTAATGGCTGGAGGCAAGAAACAGCTTGTTTTTCTCAGGAAATACAAAGGATTTTGGATTTAATACTTAGTACTGAGGAGCCACTACATGGTTTTAGCAGAGGCATGATTTGATTAGATTTACATTTTAAACAATTACTCTCACTGCCATGTGAAAAATGGGATTGAGGCAAGGAAAAGTGGGTTAGACATAACTAGCCAGAAAGTAATTGGAGTAGTCTGGTTGAGACAAGATGGTGACATTAACTGGAAAACAGATAGATTTAGAAGGTGGGGTAAACTAAATTTGGTGGCTGACTTTATAGCGAAGGGAGATATCGGTTATGGTTGGATCACAAGCTTCTGACTGGAGCATCTGGGAGGATGTGGGTACCACTTATTATGATAGAGAACTCTAGAGGAGAAGCAGTTTTGGGGCAAGTTGGTTAAATATAATACATTTATTTTGGGCATGCTGTATTTGAAACTCTTCTAACACATCCAAGTATCCAAAATGGAAATACTATAAACATTTGGGCCTATAAGTCTCTCACTCAGAAGAGTGGTCTAGGCTGGAGATATAATTTTGAAAACCACTGACTTTAGATAATGTTTGAAGATGTGAGAATAGATAAGATCACCTTATCTCATAAGATATGAGAGATGATGTTTGAAAATATGAGAGAGAAGAAGTTCCGAGGCTGAGTCATGATAAAAGGTCTGCATGAAAAGTTTGGGTAGAGGAGAAGTCTCCAAAGAGGCCTAATGATAAATCAGGGAAAACAACAGAAGTAAACAGACATGGAAAAACAGAGAGCAAGGAAAGAGACTATTACTAGCAGGAAGGAGTGGAAATCTGTTACAAAGGATGCTGAGAGGTTAAATAGGAAAGACATGAATATTTTCACTGACTTGGCAACATGCACATCATTAATGACTTCATGCTAGAAACTGAGAGGTAAGAACAGAAGTCAGTTTGGAGTGGGCTGAGAAGTCAGTAGTAGAAGGAAGTAGAAATTGAAGTTATAGCTATAGCTCTATATTTTGTTACTGGGAGAGTAGATAAGATTTTAGTTGGAAATCTGTAGTTCGGTAAAATTTGTATATATATGTTTTAATATAGGAGAGACAATAGTATGTATAGATGATAATGAAAAGTATCTAGTAGAGAAAGAGAGGTTGAAGTTATATAGGGGACAATGGGTGTTGTCTAGAGGAGAAAATTTCTGAGAAAGTGGGAGGAGATGGGATTAATAGCACATATCAAGAGATTTTCCTATGATAGAAAAACACTTTCATTTAGTAACAGAGGAAATAAAGAGTTAGTAACTGTGAAGTTTAGAATATTCATTTAAGGCCTGGTGGTGGCTCATGCCTGTAATCCTGGCACTTTGGGAGGCTGAGGTGGGTGGATCACTTGAGCTTAGGAGTTTGAGACCAGCCTGGTCGACATGGTGAAAGTCTATCTCTACTAAAAATAAAAAATTTAGCTGGGTGTGGTGGTACATGCCTGTAATCCCAGCTACTCAGGGGGCTGAGGCAGGAGAATCGCTTGAACCCAGGAGGTGGAGGTCGCAGTGAGCTGAGATTGTACCACTGCACTCTAGCCTAGGTGACAGAGACTCCATCTCAAAAAATATATATATTTTGTGAATATATTATATATGAATATATATTTTTATATATTTATGAATAGATTATATATGAATATATATTTATATATTTATGAATATATTATATATGAGTATATATATTCATTTAAATGTGATTCTCCTCTAGAATGAATGATCTTAGTGATCTGAGATTGTTTGCACATATACCTCCAGAGCTTGAAACTAATGTCCACATTCTTGGGAGTTAAAATGTAGAGGGGTATGTGCGGATGCCTTCCGTAAATACTAACCAAGTATTCAGTAGACAAGTTGCCATAACCCTATTTGAAGTGGATTGGCATATATGTTACTGCATGGGCCTGGGGATTGGGAGAGCTAAAGTGGCCATGTATGTAGTACTTACTGGTGTAGTATTTATACATGGTGCTGCTCTCACACTGCTGCACTCACTTTTCACACCAAGTTTCACAAGGCAATTTGGCTTAGGACTCTAAGCAAACAACCAAAATAAAAGTTGATGGGCTCCAAATAACCATAAGAATACTGACGTGCTTGTAGACTTCAACAGGACCAAATAAGACTGTGAGGTCAGTTTCTCACCCATGTTCTGGGCAGCACAAAAATAGAAAGATTCGCTAAACCCCTACGACGCAGAGGCAGTTTTGGCTGTGATCATGGCAATGGCTATACATTGGTAAGAATTGTGTTTGGCTGCAAGAAACAAAAAACCCAACTACATTGGGTTTTATGATAGGAGTTAAATAATAGGAGTTTCTTTTCTCACATCATAATAAGTCCTGAAGTACAGGTTGCTGGTGTCATTTCAGTGGCTCAGTGAGGTCAACGTGAGCATCTTTGTGCTTCTGTTGTCTCCTTATGCTCACAAGTAAGTGCTGAAATTATAGCTGTTACTTCTGCTTTTGAGGCATGAAGAAGAAACTTGGAAGTGCTTACCAGTTGCAGGTGTCCCTTTTTAATCAAAGAGGCAAGCTTCCCCTGAATTCCCTCCGGTGAATCTCTGCTTACATCTGGGCTGGGAGGGTAAAAGGAAGCTAAGAAAGTATATATCTGACTCTATAGCCCCTGTGGTTGGAGGCATCATGATAGAAGAGGGTTGGAAATAGCTTTGGGTAGCCCAAGCAACAGTGTCACTTAACAACAGGAGCCACAGGATACCCAGGGGGAGACAGTAGTTCTCAAGGAGAGAAAAGCATTGAACCGCTTGGTAGTGTCAATGGCAAGCCATTGCCAGGGCCCAGGCAGAGGAGGCAAGAGTAACCCCATAAAAATAGCTCTAAAGAGGTTGAAGACACCAGGTGGCATCTGCAAAAGCAAAAAGAAGAATTTGCAGGGAGACAAAAGCTCTGCAGGCTTCTACCCCATTCTCTAGGAAGCTCGGGATAGCTAATCATATCTATATTACTTACCAACATATTACCAAGAACTTAGCATGGTGACTGGTATATAGTAGATTCTCAATTATTGTTACATTAATTAATGAATAAATGAATCATCTAAGAAAATGGTGAGAATGGAAACAATCAATGGAGTGAAGATATCTCCCATTCCTATGGAATAGAGAAAATACTTGCAAACCAAGCATCTGATAAAAGGTAATTTCCAAAATATGTGAAGAACTCAAACAACTCAATAGCAAGAAAATAGATAACCTGAATAAACAAATTGGCAAAGGACCTGAATAGGCATTTCACAAAAGAAGACATACAGATGGCAAACAGGTGTATGAAAAAGTGTTCAACATTGCTAACCACCTGGTAAATGCAAAATTAAATGAGATATCACCTTATACCTGTTAAAATGGCTGTTGTCAAAAAGACAAACTATAAATGTTGGCAAGGATGGGGAGAAAAGAGAAGCTTATGGGTAGGAAGATAAATTAGGGCAGGCATTATGGAAAATAGTATGGAAGTTCTGCAAAAAATAAAAAACAAAACTACCATGAGAAAATGTGATTCAAAATAATTTAGAGTAAATTTCAAATGTCTTACTGCAACAAAATGATAAGCAGGTGAGATGGTGGATATGTCAATTAGCTTAATTTAATATTCCACATTGTATACTGTGATGGTTAGTGTTAGATGTCAACTTGATTGGATTGAGGAATGCCTGGATGTCTGGTAAAGTATTGTTTCTGAGTGTCTGTGAGGGTGTTGCCAGAGGAGACTGACATTTGAGACGGTGAACAAGGAGATGAAGACCCATCTTCAGTGTGGGGGGGCACCCACAAAGTAGGCAGGAGAAGGTGGGATAAGTTTGTTTGCTGAGTTTCTTCTTCCTGTGTGGTATGCTTGCTTCTGCTCCTCTCACCCTTGGACCTCAGACTTCAGATCCTTCAGCCTTTGGACCCTGGGACTTGCACCAGTGGTTTCCTTGGGGCTCACGGGCCTTGGGCTGCAGACTGAAGACTGCATTCTCAGCTTCCCCAATTTTGAGGCCTTTGGACTTGGACTGAGCCACTACCAGCTTCTCTCTTTGCCCAACTTGCACACAGCCTATCAAGGGACTTCACCTTGTAACAGTGTGAGCCAATTCTCTCTAATTAATTCCCTTTTATATATACACATGTTCTATTGGTTCTGTCCCTCTGGAGAACCCTAACACATATACATATATCAAAACCCTATATTGTACCCCAGCTGTATATAATTATGATTTGTCAATTAAAATAATATTATTTATTTATTTATCTATTTTGAGATGGAACCTCACTCTATTGCCCAGCCTGGAATGCAGTGGAGTGATCTGAGCTTACTGCAACCGCTGCCTTCCAGGTTCAAGCAATTCTCCTGCCTCAGCCTCCCGAGTAGCTGGGATTACAGGTGTGTGCCAGCATGCCTGGCTAATTTTTGTATGTTTAATAGAGATGGGGTTTCACCATGTTGGTCAGGCTGGTCTCGAATTCCTGAACTCAGGTGATCTGCCTGCCTTGGCCTCCCAAAGTGCTGGGATTATAGCCGTGAGCCACTGTGCCTGGCCAAAGTAATATTAATTTTTTAAAAAGAACATGGGGAGATAAATCCAAGATGATAGTAGTGGGAAACTATTGCTTCCTTGCTTAATTTGGGATTTATTTCATGGAGTTGGGGCTGATTTGGCAGATTAAAATGGTTAATTTTCAGATGGGAAGGAGGACATATCCTCTTCATGTTCTTTCCTAATATATGTCCTGGAAATAAGCCTGTTTAAAAGAAACACATAGAATTGAGGAGTTTGGGATGGAGATGCGTTTCAGGGCTTTGCCAACTGGGACCCCGACCCACTGCAGGGACTGCAGAAGAACAAGCTGAGGCGGGGAATCCGGAGTAGCCCAGTGCATCATGTCCGTGCATGTCTTTCTTGTCCTTCAAAATATTCTGCACTTGCAGTTAATAAGGGACCGGAATACTTGGCTGGGGAAATTTCACTCCTGATTAAAAATTCCATTTGTCTGTAAGATGAGTTTGTTTTAATAAAGTGAAAGAGAAATGAGTTTGAGACTACCTAGTTCTTTGCCTCATTTAGATGAGTCAGAGTGAATTGAATCTTTATAATTTTTTCAGTCTTCTTTAGACTGCCTAGTCACGTAGTATTCTCAGAGTTATACATACTTAAAATTGATTTTGTAATTGTGGAAGTTCAAAACCTAATAAGTTTTTGTTTTAAACCAAGAGTTTAAAACAAACTAGGCAAGCAATCTCATCTCAAATCCAGAAATCTCAGATCTCAGATCCTAGGGAGCTAGGCAAGCAATCTCGTCTCAGATCCAGAAATTTCCAAAAATCTGAAATTTCTGTCTAATTATTTGTTTATGCTATTCTTGACTTCCTTACATTTCATTGTTGCAGGTGACAGACTCAGTGTTCCTTCAAAACATGCTTATTCTAAAACCCATTTTCAGTGAATTGAAAAACAACCAAAAATACCCCTATCTCTCCTTAGAAATGAAAACAAATTAATTTGCTTGAAACCACAAAGGGACCAGAATATAAGAGCAAATAAAGATAAGAAAATTGGATTAAAATCCTTTTGCATATATTTTCTCAGGGTGGATAACTTTTTTTTTTTTTTTTTTTGCAATTGAGAAGCTATAGGAAAAATAATAAGTAAAAGCAATTATAGCTAAAGTTACTTCCCTAGCTAAATTATAACTTGTTCTATTCACTTGCTTTTGAAATTCAGACCAAGGAACATTCCATTGTCTTTATTACACAAAACACATTCTACGAATGAAATTTTATTCTGTATTACCATTGGTTCTATGGGAAAAAAGTAAGAATTGAAGTTAAAAAAAAAAAAAAAAAAAGGCGTGACCCAAAAAATGGAGGAAGTAGTGCGTATTTGAGAAATGTCTCGGGGGAATCCTCTGAAGAATGAGTCAGAATGGAGATACAGTCTAGGATCAGATGGGTACATTGAAGCAGCAATACCAAGAGGACAGTCAGAAGGTGAAGCATGATTGCCAGCCTGAGTTGGACACAGAAATCAGGACCTAGGAAGTGGGATTTGGGAAACGGATGTAGCTGTAAGCAACCACAAGAGGAAGCTGGAGCAGGAAGCAGGGATAACAGGAGGTAGAATCAGGAAGAATAGGGAAGGTAAACACTGAAACCGAATGGGGGAAAGTGACCTTCGCTGGCAAGTGACTATATGTGTGACCCCATGGGCTGCTGCACCATCCTGAGAAAAACTGAGGTGGAAGGAGGAAGAAGGGAGAGACAGAAACAGACAGACAGAGAAAGAGGGAGAAGTCCACTGGTGGAAATAGTAACACCTTATCAAAAACCCAGGAAAAGAGATAGGAAAAGAGAAATAATCCTGTTTTTTTTTTTAAAGAAGATGGCAAAAAGGAAGGGAAGACAGGCTGAGAGTGCTTTTCTAGTTTTTAGGTTTTACATTAATTGTATTAATACATGTTTCCTGTCAAACTCTGCTGTTCCCTTGAATGACAGCCTTCACAGTAAGTGATCATTGTCCTTTAAGACTCATATAAACTATATTATTCACAGCTCTTCAACTTTCTAAAAGTACATTAACATTTACAGGGACCATCTGAGTCTTCTATTACAAATATGTGTGTGTGGGTGCTTATTATCACTATTTTTTTCACCTGTAGCTATAGTAACTAGAACAATAGCACTGAAAATAGGTTAAAAAAATCGATCAAAGATTATAAATCTCTGGGATGTGTGTGTATCATACACACATATTTGATACCACATATACATATGTGTATGCATATATCTAAATCTACATACGAATGTGTATGTACATACATTGCCATATAATATTCACACCTCATCCCTGATCAAATGCTCAATAATAGAAGACCAGCCTGGCAAATTATGGGGTGAGAAAAGTCAAAGTTTCAAAGGTAATGGAACATGCCCTGTATGATCTGAAGAAAGGGGTTTGGTTGGATTGCAGTAATAGCAGATTTCTTGTCCTCGATCAATGCACTTTGATGCTTTATAAAACATTAGGGAGACTGCACAGAGGGAGAGAAGCACAGCTAAATTTTTCTTTGACTGCTAGGCCACTGCATTTCCCTGGTTATTTTCACTGATTTTTACTTAAGCTGTCAGAATCCAACGATTCAGTAAGGTCTAAAAATCACAACACCCACCATCTGTAGCCCTGGAATCTGGTTCACACCCCTATAGACTGGGTAACTTTAGGCAAGTCACTTCTGCCTCCGGATCTCAGGTTCCTCCTCAGTAAGTTGGACCAGTTTTCTGGTCCTCAAGTCTTTTTTCTGCCTCAACATACTGGACAGCAGCTGCCCTAGTAGTAGTAGTGGTAGAACTATATGGAACATTAATTGAGTATCTACTATGTGCCAGATGCTGAGCTAAGTGTTTTTCCTCATTTTTTTTCCATAGCACATAATTTTACATTATATTTTATGATCTCCAATTCAGAAATAAGAAAGTTGACTCAGAGGATTTAAGAAACTCAGCAAGGTCACCCACCTAGTGAGTAACAGCCCTCCTGAATTCTGGCCTATCCAATATCTGGGTGCTCGTTCTTAGTCCCTTCATTATGCTGGTCCTGTTGTCATGATTCTTAAATGGGGTACAGACAATGTCATGTCCCCCAACCCATAGATGTATCATGGTATTGGGAGGGATTACTCTGCAAACATCTGCTGGGAGATTTTTAAAAGACCCTTGGGGGTACCCCCACTTGAATATCACTGAACTAAGTAATCTTTAAGCTTATTTTCATAGTTAAATTTTTGTGACTTGGGATCCTGCTGTTGAGAAGGAAGAACATTTCTATTGCTACCACTCTCAACAAGATCGAATCTAGCAAAATCTCTTGTGTTTTGTTGTTCTATAACAGCCTGCATAAATTTGCCAGTCACGAGTTCCTCTTTGTCTCCTTCAATAACTCATTGTCTGCAGAGCAGCCTCTGATCAGAAACTTCATTAAGTCAGCTCTGATTTGTCTTCTGATCATACCTCTTAGATAACATATTGAAAATGCCAGCTGGGTCGTGATGGTGCTCCTCTAATTAGGCTGCCATAGGCATAATTTCATTAATATTGCTATAACAACAAATAATCATTTCACTGATGGCTGTGATCCAATTACAGCTTGTACATCAAGCAATTATTATCTTTATATATTTGGTAAATATAAGTCAACTGAGGGTCACTAAAAATGACAGCAGTATCCAAATTTAGATTTTCTGATATCTGAAATACATGTCACACCTTCCATCAGGATATTGGCCGATGAGAACACCCTTTCTGAAGCGACTGACATTAGGAATAAATCTTCAGAATCAGATGATCACCCGGCCACATTTTCATGCATTCTTTTCCTATGACAGCAGATGAGAGTGGGAGAGAAAGGTAGAATCTAAAAATAGGTGGGAAAAAAATTGATGGGATCTTTGACTAAAGCAAAAATTGGAAGAGTCCTGTTGAGAACCATTCCTGGAAGCTTGTGCAGATTCCTTAGGGCTAAAATGTAACTAAGGGTAAAAAAAAAAAAAAAAAAAAAAAGGATGGTCATGTCATTAAATTACCTAAGGAAGCACTGCCTTTTTTTGCCTTTTTTAGCATTTTCAGAGTGCATGGTGTAGTACCTTTGCTCTGCGTGGGAGGAGTGGCCTTGTTGTCTGTAGGGCTGCACTAGAACATTAGTTGTTTCTTAATCCTATTGAAGTGTTTTTCTTCTTCTTGTTCTTCCCCCACTCCACCTCTGCCTCTATCTGGGATGTGTCTCCCCAAACTCCACATCCTTGCATCTCAAGCTTTAGGTGAAAAGAATGGCATGGAAAAGGAGAAAGATGAGAGAACAGGCTCACATATCCTATTTTTGTCCCAAGAGCCCCACTAGGGCAACATTCCTTTACCTACATGTCCCATCTGCGCAACCATCACCCTGCTCCAGTAACTCCATCTGCCACTGCCATTGGAGTTTCATATCCCTGACAAATAAAATTAGCCTCTAAATAGGTTGTATTCCAAAAAACAAATGAAGGAGCAAACCCCACAGTTTTTGCCTCTGTTTCATCATCTCCAGTATCGTTATCACCATTTACTGAGCCTGACTATGTGCCAAAAATTATGCTTTACATGCTTCAATTGTCTCCCTTGTATGCAGTCTTCAGTCCCTCATCACTGTAGAAGATGACGTTGGCCCCACTTCAGTCCTTATTCCCTGGACTAGGTTCTCAGCAGCCACATGGAGCCTTTGTCTCTTTCCTCACCCAAGAATTTCCACCTTGGCTTCCCATCCCTGGAGCACCTGTTTTGGCCCCCACTTGGTTGCTGTTCTTTGTTCCCTGTTCTCCATGGTGTCCTCCACTAGGGCCGTCAATCTATGAAATTCTCACTCCACTATCAGATAGAAGAGAGAATATGGAGCATGGGGGTGCTGGTCCAGCTGTCAGGGCTACCACTATTGCAGTTTTTTTCCTGAATACACTTTGGCATGGGAATATACAAAAACTTGGCTTTATAGTTTTATTAATGCCATTATCTCAGCTACATTGTAGTTCAGTCAGCTTTTACAGGTTGATCAAAAAATCCAACTCTAATACTATTTCTTTGTAGTATGCATTCTGAGTTTTAAAGGATTTACAAATAAAGTTTCACAGCATAATCCACTGATATGTTGGTGACAGTCCACATTTTGAAGGTGTGTAGAAGCATTTAGAAAAAAACTATATTTTTCTGTCTTGAATTAATCTTAAAACACTACTTTTAGGAAAGCGATATCTTTTTCTAAATGGGACTTGATTTGTGTCCCACAAAAAAGCTAAATTAAGTTTTAAATGAAGTGTGTAGTTTTCCAATCCAAATCTAAGCAACAGACCAAAATAATTGGCAACTGGAAATAACACCATTTGAAAGTATGTTTTTTCAGGACAGGACTGATGTCTTTGCATCTCTATTTGTTCACACCTAGCTCAGTTATTTCCTGGTATAGAGTCAAATTTCAATAAATGTTGGTGAATATTGTTTTTGAATGAACAGAATGCTGTTAGTCTCTGTGTTTATGCAAGCAAGTATTACACACTGAACTAAATTATTTATCCTAACTCAACCTCCCTTCCCTCCAGATCCTTTTCTTTGTTGCTTATTTATACAGCGTGGAATTAAAGGTTGGCGAACGACTGTTGTAGATGATGGAATATTGGTTGAGTGCCCAGACCAGGAGGAGAGCTTCACACCCCATCTTATTCTTATCACACTGTCTTTGGATGAGGGAGTCAAGATTTGGTTTGAAGCATTTGTATTTAGCCTGTCACTTTGTTCCCTATTTGTCTGGAGTCCTTTATGGCTGATGAAAGGAGGCAGGGTCCTGAATGGGAGCTGCTTGAGGCAGGGCCCATGTCCTGTTCATCTTTACACCCTCCATTAACATTTAGCCTATGGAGGGAAGGAAATGACCACCATATGTTAAGCACCTACGAAATCAGGCATGATTCTTGGCAGATTATACACATGATTTCATTTAATTAACACAAAAGTCTCATGACATAAATTGTTCTCAGTTCGGAGTTCAGAAAACTGAATACAAGGTTTAAGGAATTTGCCAAAATCACATCGTTATGAGGGTCATGATTGTACACCCAACTAGCATAGTGCCTGATACATAATATAAATGTTTAGTAAATAGACGTTCTAAAATCTGTTCTTCTTTGAATGTCTTTGCTCGTTTCACCACCGAGTGTTTCCTCCCCGGTAGATGTGTTTTATAGCAAAAACAATCATTTGAGATGTTTTGGTGAATGCACAATGACTTTCATGTTTGACTGATATACATTATAGACATTAATCTAATTATATTTATATACTTTTTTTTTTGTAGACACACAAGTAGAGAAGATAAACAGTTATTTGGAACCAAAACTCAGGATGTCCTGGGAGAGGCTAGATTAGGAATTCTTTGATTTGGTAGTCATGAAAGTGAAGTATCTATATTTTAACAGAATGATTAGTGGCAGAGGAATCATCTAAGAAAACTGAGAAGGCTCTGCCAGAGTGATGGGAAGAGAACTAGATGAGAAAGCATTGTTCTGGAAGACATGCTCCTATGAGCCATGGAGAGAAGAGGAGAGGCAAGGTGGGGACAGGGAGGGTGGGCCTCTCATTCAAAAAGATGATGGGAAATTGGCAGGAGACGAGGGTAACACAAGAATAAGGGAACCAGGTGAGTATTTTTGTAAGCGGAGTACGAAGAACTGATAGGTGGTGATTAAGATGGAGGGGAAAGCGGGTATAATTGATGAAGACTCTGCAAGGCACTGGTGAAGGAATGTGGGTTAGAGAAACGCCACTTCTCCAAGCCAGGAGGGATGGAGGTGGGCTGGTGAGAGGCAGGTGAACTTGAAAGCCAGGACTGGGGAAAAGTTATTTGCTCACATGCTGAGTTATGAGATAATTTATAATTTTAACAAGTCATGTGAGATCTTGTCTAGGTGACAATAAATAATTGACTCAAAAGCAAACTTTGCTCACAGGGAACTCAATTCATTAACAGGACCAACAGAATCCTCTCTAGGGAAAGTGTGAGACCTTGAGAAAATCATGCAGAGTCACTGTCTCCCCTCTAACATTCTTATGTAGGTGAAGAAAACAGGTTGAAATGAAGATGGTGGGAATCTCTGAAGAGAAAAATTAGATCCATAAAAGGGTTGAAATAATAGCCCATCTGTACTTCATGTTATCTAATGCTCGATGGCTTTCACATCCCATGTTCCCTACTAGCCCCCGCCCTCTGCTCCTGTTTTTCCCTCTGCCAGCTGCATTGCCCTCTCCACCTCTTCCTCACCTTACTTCCTTACCACAAGACTCATCAAGCTTCTTTCTTCTCTCATACCAGCAGTACTTTCAGTATTGCTATTTGCTGCCCATTCCCATTTTTCATGCCTCAGAGTTCTTTGTGTACATTTTTTATTTATGCCATTTAATGTTCTACATTTACAGGACAGGGAATGTCTACCTTTTCTTGTATCCTCCATGATCCCTGATTGTTAGTGAACACTGAAAAAAATATTTACTCAGTTCATATAATGATTACGTTTTTACAGCTGATGGAACAAACCTCATTGAAATTAAATAATAGAATTTGTACGAGTAAAATTTAGGAGTTAGGTTGAGTACTTTGGTCATCTGATCCTCAAGCATGTGCTCTTCTCGTAAACTATGTGCCTCTCTAGAAACATCAAGGGCTGTCAAACGGACATGTGAGGGGGAAAAGTGAAAGTCAGTGCTAATATGCAGAGGCTCAGATGACCCAGGCTTTTACCAGCTAGGGCATTTTTTTCTCTTCTAGAAGCTATTTGTGATGTCATTTGCCTGTGTCATGGCCTGCCTTCCCTAGATATTGTCCTAATGTGAGCATCACACCTAATATACTGAAGTAGAGTGCTGACTGTTCCTTACGGACATTTCTGATGGTAAATAAATACATAGAGATCGCTCGTGCTTTTAACAGAACAATACATTGTAAGCACAGTTATCTCATTTTTAAACAAACATTTAATAAATACCTTTGCTTTTATTAGGTATGTTGCATATTGACATATTTTATTTTTTAACTTTTATTTTAGTTTTGGGGTACATGCACAGGTTTGTTTTCCAGGTAAACTCAAGTCATTAGTACCCAGGTACTAAACCTAGTACTCAATAGTTATTTTTTTCTGCTTCTCTCCCTCCTCCCAACCTCCACTTTCAAGTAGGCACCAGTGTCAGTTGTTCCCTTCTTTGTGTCCATGATCTCCCATCTTTTAGCTTCCACTTGTGAGAACATGTGGTAGTTGGTTTTCTGTTCCTGCATTAGTTTGCTAAGGATAATGGCCTTCAGCTCCACCATGTTCCTGAAAAAGACATGATCTCATCCTTTTTTTTAATGGCTGTCTATAGTATTCCATGGTGTATATGTACCATATTTTCTTTATCTAATCTGTAATTGATGGGCATTTACGTTGATTCCCTGCATATTGACATATTCTAAAAGTTATTACGTACATATCTATAAATTTGTAAAGAAGGATCAAATAGAATATATTTGTCAATGAAAAAAATTGTGGTATGTAATTACTCCCAGATTAGCATCAGACAAAATTGTGTCTTAATTTTCGCTATACCCACCTTTAGGTCCTTTGTCCTCTTTCATTTGTTCTTAGCTAGCTACCGAAACCCCCCTTTCAAAGTATTGACTGCAAATAATTAGTAGTAGTACATTTGCCAGGAATATTTGTGGTTAAAACATGACCACAAAGGAAGGTAGATTTCATTCACTGGGTTAAGTGGTGCAAGAAACATTGTTTTACAGTTATTCTGCATGATATTCAGAAATTACAATGACAACCACCTGTTCTATCTAAAAATGAAGCTCTTCTTGGCTATATGCTTTAAACAAACAAACAAACAAACAAAAACCTTGTCATATAAGAGTTTACGGTATTATAGTGGTGAAATTTAACTTAGTTCACAAACCCCTTCTTAGATTTTCCCTTTTCCCTTATATCAAACCTACAGGACATGGTATTTTTCTCCTTTCATGAAAATGTAAAAATTACCCAGTATCATATTGTCTTTCTCCTCTTATCTAATTGTTTGATAGAGAAGAAGCTGAAGTTGAAAGAAAAAGCCAATTTTTTTAATACGTTCCTTGCAATAACTTGGCCTTTCAATCCCTTTCACTTTTATAATGCTAACTTTAGTAGCCTTGACAATGGGTATCCTTTTCACTCTATACCACCTAAAGTCTGACTGGGCTCGGTGGCTAATGCCTGTAATCCCAGCTCTTTGGGAGGTCGAGGTGGGTGGCTCGCTTGCGGTCAGGGGTTTGAGACCAGCCTGGTCAACATGGTGAAACCCTGTCTCTACTAAAAATACAAAAATTAGCAGGGTGTGGTGGCGGGCACCTGTAATTCCAACTACTCGGGAGGCTGAGGTAGGAGAATCACTTGAACGCGGGAGGCGGAGGTTGCAGTGAGCCGAGATTGTGCCACTACACTCCAGCTGGGTGACAGAGTGAGACTCCATTTCAATAATCAATAACAAAATGAAGTCTTGTCAGTAGCGTATGTTTCTGGTATCACAAATCTTATCCACAAAGGCCATGAGGACAAAGTGTATACAAAACTGACTTGGAGAACATCAAACATACTTCACATTGCCCTTGACTCTTTCATTCTTTGTTTCCAATTATCTATGAAAATGGACCCAGGATGAGTCCTCATGAATTGCCTTTGAGAAAACAAGAACATTGACAGAAAACAAATTACAACAGTTCAATTAGATCATGTGCCTTAACTTACTGTAGACAGAGAAATTCTGCAGATAGTGGGCCCAGAGTGAGCAAACTACCGAAGAATTCACAGCCACCACACCAATGTGTAAATGCTTGGAGCCTCCAGGTTACATTTATTTTGTACCAAGCAAAACAGAACATAACTCTATAGTCGAGTTACCTCTTCTTTTAAGGAACGAATAAAGCCGTAAATATTGTTGAACATGGAGAGACAGATTGTGGTCAAGCTCAAAATAAGCCCAGTGAATGGACAATATCTCTGGGTTATGACCTGGGGTTCTTCAGGGAGAATGGTTGGCCTAGAAAGAAGCCACTGGATGAATTCTTCTAACTTGGTAGCACTGAGGAAAAATGTCCATTTTCCTCCATGAACAAAAGTTAGCTTGATCCATGTACTGAAGTCTGGGTAAATGTAAATATTTGGCTTTGCTGTTTTAAAGTTCCTTGATGCATTTTGATGGTTACGTTTCTTCAGAGTTTTAATTTGGGGAGAAATTGTTATTTTCTCAAGATGGTCAGTGGACTTTGGATAACTGGGCACTTTCTCTGGTTCTGCTGAAGACATTTCCCTGTCTGTAGAGGCCACTGTGTTCTTCAGAGTTGCTGGTTGTATGAGTTTGTAAAGCAGTTCTGTGATTTCTTCACCCCTTTCTCCCTCCGGAATCTCTAGACAATGTATCCTGGAGTAGGAATTCTGCTTTTCCAGTTCTGTCACCTTCTTCTTTAAGGCCTTGATGTCTTCTTTCATAGAGAGGATATCTTTAGTTGTTGTGCATTGTTTGTCTTCATTAACATTCATTCTGGTTTCCAGGACCTCCATCTGTTTTTGGTACAAGTCAGTCTTTTCATGGACTTTTGGTATCGCATGGACAATGTCAGTCATTTGGCTGAAAAGTTCAACTTGAGCAGTTTTAACATCTTGGAGCACTACTGTAAGATTCATTTTTCCGTCATAACTAACATCATCTTGATTACAATCATCAGATGTCACAGTTGGATATCTAGTTGAATCTTGGTGCCGAATCTTACATTTGTGGTAAACATTTTTAAAAGACTGTCTGACCTTGGAGACATTTGAAGTCCACATTTCCCTAGCAGCAGCTTTTACCCTTTTGGTGTGAAGTGTGTACATCTTTCATGGTGAAACAAGAGGCAAGGTGTTGGAAAACATAGAATCACAGGAAGAAATAATGTATGAATGAAATGGTCTTTCTCTTACTATTTGTTGGATGCCTTTCCTGATAACATCATAGAACACTCTGTGGAAATCATCAGCCACAGCAGTAGAATCTCTTAGGTGATTAGCTTCTTATAGAGCAGCCCAACTGGAGAGCTCTGTGAAATAATACTCAACTGCATGGAATCCTTCATATGGTAATCATTGACTTGCTGCTGATGTCACAATGACTGCTGACTTAAAAAAAACACATTTAACTACAGCAGTTCTCAAAAGTTTGGTCATAGGGCTCTTTTTCAATCATAAAAATTGTTGAGCAGCCTTAGCAACATAGAAAACACCCGTTGCTACAAAACATTAAAAAATTAGCCAGCCATGGTGGTGCATGCCTGTAGTCTCAGCTACTTGGGAGGCTGAGGTGGGAGGATCACTTGTGCATGAGGGGGTGGAGGCTATAGTGTGCCATGATAGTACTACTGCACTCTAGTCTGGGTGACAGTGTGAGACTCCATCTCAAAAAAATAAAAATAAATAAAAATGAAAAATTATTGAGGATCACACAGATTTTATTTATTTGGGTTATATCTACCTACATTTTATAGTAGATATTAAAATTAAGAAAGTCTTAGATATTTACTTATTAATTTAAATTAAAAAACCCATTACATGTTAACATAAATGATATATTTTTTATAAAACATAATTTGGTTTTCTAAAAAATACGAGAAGAGTGGCATTGTTTTGCATATCTGCAAATGTTTTAAATACCTGAATTAATAGAAGATAACTAGATTCTCGTATCTGCTTCTGCATTATATCTGTTGTGACATATTGTTTTGATTGAAGCATATGAAGAAAAAATAGCCTCATGGAGATACATAAATGGAAAGGGGAGAGTATTTTCATAGCCTTTTAAGATAATTGAGGATATTATTCTTTGCTACTTTATGAAAATTTGACAAATGATATTTTTTTAGAAGTTAGCTGTAATGTGTCATTTTAGGCCAAATCAATGAACTTTCATACTTTGTTATATTAATAGTCACTGGTCTATTTTTTTATTTTGAATAGATGCATAATATCATGTATTGGTCATTTGACAAACAATGGTTCACTGAATTATGTAGGTCTTCCAAATGTTGACTCATTGTATTATATAGTATCAAAATATCATATTCATTAATATGTCCACCAATCTCACCAGAAAAGTCTTTGAGTATTGAGAAGAGGCCAAGCTCATGGTGGCAAATGCAAATTTTCAAAATTCTAATTTTAGCTTGAAAATCTTGAACTGTATTAAGCTGATTTATTGTTTTCCTTGAAGTGACAGATTCCCTCCATCCATTTTTTGCAAAAATGCTTGCCAAATGCCCAACTGTGAACACTGTAGTTTGTTATCAGTTGTTTTTTCAAGAAAAGATAGTGTTCCATGAAAAAAGCATACATTTGCAACTCAGATACTTATGTACTTTTTCTCATGAAAACCAGTATACTTTGGTAAGCTGCAGAACACTTATGCTTACTTCCCATTATATCATACATAATAGAAAAAAGATGTACTGAAGGGTTGAGATCTAATAAGATTAAAAAGTCTTACTGCTTCATTGAGGACATTCTTGAGTGAAACTGGTTTTTCTTGTATTTTTTTTTTCCTTTTCTGATTGAGCCACTGTTAGTCAGTGTGGTACCCCTGCTGTGGTTCATGCTGAGGTATCAACAGTTTTACCCACCATTGCTTTTGCAATGTAATTTTCAACAGGCAAACGTAAGCACAGTGGAAAAGACAAACGGTGTCCTAGGATTATTTTGAAATATTGTTGCCCTCATGGTCACACATACAGAGTGGCCTCATGACACAAAGCATGCCACACTTTGAGAGCCACTGCCTTAGAATTTAAAAATAACATCAGCCATTTATCATGTTTCTTCTTATAGGTTTTTCTACATAACAGTACTTAAAATTCAAGCCCTTTGAAATATTAAATAATATTTGGCCCATTTTATATACTGAGGTAAAAACTTAATTTTATTCTCTAAACACATTAGACTGAACATTCTGGAATCAAAATGACATGATACTCACATGTCTCTCAAGGAGCAGTCCTATTCTAATCAAAAGGACATTCCCTCTTGGATCCGTGCCAGTTCCAACCTTCTACCAAATCACTGTTTCTTCTATTTGTGCCGAATTGGAGGATCAGTGTCAGCCCAGGATTTGGTACAAACACTGAGCTTAGCCAGCAGTAGTTTTAAAATTTTGGCTCATCAATAATATCTGGGATTTTGCTTTACTCTCCTATCTTTCAAATGCTGTTTAGTAACCTTTCGAAAATGTCTAGAAACCTTTCCAAACACTTGCTGAGGAAAATGTTCTCCAAGAGGCAGACTATCACAGGAATGGCATTGTGGGCTGGGAAAGGTTAGAGTTCACAGCCGTCCCATTTACTCTGGCTAAGGCCATTTTATCCATCGAGTTCTACAGAGACAGTGCTTAGGGCCTATACAGTTTTTAAGGGCCAATGAAAATACTTAAGACCAGAAGAAGAAAACAAACAAACAAAATGGCTCAGAATACTGAAAGCTGCAAGATTGAAACAATAAATGTTTAATGAAACATCTCTGAAATGTACTATGTCATATTCATTAATTGTTAGATTTAGTATTATTAAAATTTCATTACATTTGGAGGCAATTTGTGTATTACGTATTCTCACTTTCCAAGAATTCCCAGTTAAATTAGAGGGACTGCTTGTCGTAATTACTCCCTCCAGGTTAATAACAGCTAAGACTTGTTGGGTGCATACCAGATACTATTCTAAATATTAGATTACATAACTATGTTCAGAGAAGTCAAGTAACTTTGCTAAGGTAATAGAGCTTAAAAATGGGCAGAGTCAGATTTCAAATGCTTAAATTCTGGCTCCAGAGTCCATGTGTTTTACCTCTACTGCCTCATAATCATGATTAAAATATATATTTAGTACAACTCAGAAAAAGATGGACATTTTATTTTTAAAATCATACTATATATTTATAGGAGACTTATTTTATTAAAATTTTGTTTGTTTAGCATTATGAGAAAATTAAAGCTTTCATTGGTTATTTTATTTACCAAAAGCATTTGATACAAAAATTTGTGAAGACTTTAGAAGTTCAACAAGCTCTAATGTATAGGTAAAAGTGAGTATTTGGAGGCTATACTTTCCTTACTGTGGTAGACATAGTAATACAATGATTGGAATTAAAAACAGTAAAGTTTTCAACTTAAAATACTAATGTATGCTTACTATTTTTAGAAAACAAATAAATCTAATAGGCTGATACAAACATAAACCTGTCTGGGTTTCTAACTACTTCCTTCGTAATGTCAATAAAGGGAGCCCTGGCCTACCTGGGGTTTGCCAGGTGGTGGAAAGTTGTACCGGGAGGAGGTAAGCCTGTTGATTTGGGCGAAGTTATGAGAGCAATCAGAAAGTGAATGAATAACGGGAAATAAACTGACTTCCGCTCTTCGGGTTCCTGCCAGGGGTATGGAGGCATTTAGGAATAAAATAGCACAGTGGACTGAAGCCGCGTGGGAGACTTCCTGAGTCTACCTGTTCTCCAGGAGGCCGGCTTTCACAGGAATGATATTTGGAGCCAGAAAGGTTCAAGGCTGTCCCGTGACTAACTGTGCTCTTAGGCAGGTTTCTAACCTCCCACAAGCCTGTAAAATGGGATAATAACAGCACCTAGTTCAGTGATTGGTTTTGAGAATTAAGATGCCGAATAGTTACAAGGCCTTTCCTCCTCATTTCCTACCACCTGTCTCTCACTTCGCTTCTTCCCGATGAAAGGAGATGGTTAAGCGTTTTCAGCTTTAGCTCTGCCTGCTCTCTCAATCTCTCATTGTGCCTTTCTCCCTCTTTCAATATGACCAAGACACAAAGCATGTGGTCCTCGCTGCTCAATGTACCATGCAGGGAAAGCATTTTGAATAGAGACAACCAAAATGCAGCAAGCAAGGCCGACACATCAACCCGTTATCTCCTAGCACAGGGTTTCCCACCAGCTCTGGCGTCAGGCAGACTGGAGTAAAATAACCACTGGATAGATGGCTCTAATAATACATAATATTATTCAATATTTTAAATGCCGTGTGTTTGAGTACACTAACTATATATTAATTATGGCAGAGTTTAGATTATCTATATAAATGATGTCTATAAAAGTCACTCTGTCTTTTTAAAACATGTTTTTTTTTTTTTTTTTGAGTAGGAGAGAGTGGGATAGTTACAGCTATCCTGCTAGCAACTGAGCATTATGTATAACGTTTGTGTTACGCCTGTGGTAATCTGCTATTACTCATGTTCCCTTAGGGGTCGGGACCACAAAAACTTATTGAGAGTCTTTAACTTCCCCCACAAAGTTTAGGGGCCAAGTTCACAAGAATCTGGACCCTCCCACCTGACTATCACCTGTCATGTGTAGGGTGGGATAAAAGACTGAGGAAACAGGAACCAGGAAAGTCTTTCCAATTTGATCAGGGTGGGCTGACTCAAGGGGATAAGAATGTGCAAATTCAGTCTCCTGTTACACGTGCTAAGTAGTTACGAGGGCCCAAAGGGAAAGCCGTCTTCAACTCTTCTTTCTTTTTGGCCATGAGAAATAGAAGACAGTGGACTTGAAATCAGAGCTGTTGCACCGGACCAGGACAGGGAAACAGGGGAAAGTCATAGTGTTCATAATGTAGGCAAGGTCTGAGGCTGAAGGAAGCGATGGAGCCCAGGGACATTGATAAGGCCATCTGGTGAGAGTGACACATGGGGTAAGGGAAAGGGCTGCATCCACTATGCGGTTCCAATAAATGTTCATAATGATACTTTAAAATCCTGTGAGATCACAAGCCAAAAGAATGAGGTGAACACCTTTGAAGAAATGATGGAATAACTTTTAAATAATATTTGGCAATGATAATGTACTTTTTCACTATAACTAAAATTGTGTGGTCTTTCTGGAAAAATTTCATCTATTTATCGCCAAGGCAAATTTCTACCCATCCTTTAGGAGTCATTCATTCATCTACTACACTTGTCCTGCCGTTTCTGATTCTCCTTATAGGCTTCCCAGTGCTTCCAACAGATCTGGGTCTCCACCTAGCAATGATTCCCATATTGTATTGCTATTCTTGGAGAGCCTATCTCCCCTCTAGATTCCGAATTCCTTGAGAGGATAGACTTGGGTTTTTTGTTGTTGTTGTTGTTTTTAGAGATGGGTCTCAGTGTGTTGCCCTGCCTGGACTCAAATTCCTGGGCTCAAGCGATCCTCTGCCCCAGTCTCCCAAGTAGCTGGGACTGCAGGTGTGCACCACCGGAGACTCGCTTTTTAACTCCATATCCTCAATGTCCCAAAGCCTAACATATAGTTAGTGCTCAATAAATCTTTATTCACTGAATAAAAGCATGAATGAATGCACCTGTGGATGATTGTCAAGATATTGATTGGGTCTCTCTTGAGCCTATTTCTATGGGCCTATTTCCATTTCTATGTATCAAGGAGACACGCTGTTTGACTCAGAATGGGAATAACTTTTCTCAGTTCCTGGGAGATCATTAGCAATTTTGGGATAGGATTTAATAATTGCTCCCCACAGACTTGAAGCAGTTAAGTGGCAGTAAATTGAGAGAGATGGAGGTAATTCCATACCTGGAAACAGCTGTGGAATGGAGAGAGCGAGCTCAGTAATGATGGTGACAGGGGTGGTGTTGATGGCTCTGGTCCTAGAGGTGACTAAAGCACATAGCATATGAACCCCCTGTGCAACATATTAAGTCTTTCAGGCCTCTAGAGAACCACAGGGTATCAGTGTATTCTCCGTACCTCTGTAGGATTGCCTGAGAATGCATTTGTCATCAATTTAGATGCTCAGGCACTTATCTCTTTATTTCTGTCATCTTAAACTGTGAACTCCAAATTTACAATGAACTTTCTCTAGCTTATCTAAACATACCCTTCACCATTTAGTTCCATAACCCTAGGGGCACATTAGTATTTTATGTGATATCTCTTCCCTGTCATCTTCCTCCAGTTCTTTCTGTTACGCTTGGCTCTCCCTGGTAATTTATTATATGAGGTTGCCTAGTTTCGGTAATTCTCAACTTCACCTCTTGGTTTCCCTTCTCAAATACTACCTTGAAACCTCTGCTCCCTTTAGCTTATGATTGACACTCTTCTTACAGTGCTTTATAAGTCTTGATGTGCACAATTGATGCAGTCATAAAAATAAATGTCTGGAAAAAGGAAGGGAAACTGAAATAGATTTGTTTTCGCTTAGCCGTTCACCTCTTTCCTTTAATGGAACTGGTGAATAAATTCAGTGAGTTAGTCTATTCAAACACCTTTGTTTCACTGAATTTATATCATTTAGCAGATCTTTTTGGGAAACCATTATGTGATGGGAGCAGCACAGTGTCAACTTACTGTCTTATTCCTGAATTGTATTCTTCATTTAGGAAACCAAAAATTAAAAGCTAGAGAATAAATAGTGACCACATTGGAAATGGGAATTTAAGTTTGAACAAATTCAGAAATCATAAAGTGTAAAAATTGGAGAATGTTAGTCTTCCCATTTCTAGTTATTAATACTGTGTAGTTTGCCGTGGTGTCATCTCTGGGTATGTTACTATGTTAGTATAGCCTTAATTTTAAGAAAAATTCTGTTTTCCCCTTTGGCTTTTTAGTTGTCCTGATGCTTTGTAGTGCTTTGGAGTACAAAATCCAAGGAGCCATCTTCTTTCCTATTCCAACATTTTAAAGGTAATAAAATGAAACATTGCACTGGCTTTTCCTAATAGTGCCCACCTTGAGAGACATGTATTATGATGGCATTTTATGTTTCCAAGGGAATTTGCAGCCATATCTCTGTGAAGTAAATGTGTATTCATCCCTTGACTGTATTTTGTTTTCTGTTGTTAGTGCCCTCTCTATCTTGGGTGTATTATTTTTCCATTTCATTCCATGTATACAATGAGAACAGCAGTATTGCCATATGTTGACATTGAAGGGGGGGTCACAGAATTAACATGAAAATGTTTATTATACCTAATTTTAAATTTTACATTATCCCTCTTATTTAAGAACTGTAAACTTCTTATTATGCACTGTTTTGGCAGTGTTTTTTCTTCAGCAGTTTGATTTTGGAATCATTTCCTTTCTGTGTTTAAAGCTACAGGCATCCTTTTTCCTGCATGGGTTTAGATTACAAAGATCTTATTTAACTTGCCAGATGTATTCCTTCTGCTTGTGCACTACGATTACACACAAAATAGAAAATGCCCAAAAGGCAATTATAAAATGAAGTGGGTTTTTTTTTTCTTCTTTCTCTACCTAGGTTTTTATAACTATAACTATGATAATCTGAGGAGAAAATATTTATTCATTGTTTTAAATATTTATTGAAGGCTCCCCAACTAGAAATGTGTACTGCTGCTGCAGCTGTTTCTATTCCGCCAAAAGCCAACTTGAATATAAAAGGTGTTTAACCGTAAGATTGAGAATTTTATTTGTTGCTGGGAGGTGGGTATATCTCTTTCTGGAAATTTGAATCTCTTTCTTGTAGTCTTAAAGTAATGTAAGTATACAATAACAAAAAAGTAGAATGATTGGGAGGACAAGACAGGCGGATCCCTTAAGGTCAGGAGTTCAAGATCAGCCTGGCCAACATGTGAGACCCTGTCTCTACTAAAAATCTAAAAATTTGCTGGGCGTGGTGGCACGTGCCTGTAATCCCAGCTATTCGGGAGGCTGGGGCACAAGAATAGCTTGAACCTGGGAGGCAGAGGGTGCAGTGAGCTGATATTATACCACTGCAGTCCATCCTGGGCAACAGAACAAAACTTTGTCTCAAAAAAAAAGTAGAGCGACAAGACAGTTCTATTAAATACATATTTCAATAATTTTCAGCTTCAGTGTTTGGCACTAATGGCTACAATTCTCACTGTAACTTGTGAGACTTAATTACCACTTATTCTATTTAAGTGCCTAAGTTTCTCCTCCACCATGTAGTATAAGATGAAACGAAGCTGGTCTGAGCCCTTAGGCAATTTACGTATTAAGATAGGCAAAATTTCTGTTGTAACTTCCATTGAACTTTACATTTACATTTATAAATGACATCAAAAAATAAGAACATATTGCTGGAAATCACGTTCTTTGTTGTTAGAAAGTAGAGCTGAAGTCAAATGGATATCCAGGCTCATTCAAATGATTGAGAAAGTGATATAATAGCTTAAACTTTAGTAAAGAAGAAGATCTGGGTTCCAGCATTCCTTTGAGAATCCGATGAAAGCTTTGTGTGCTTTTTCAGAAAACAGCACTGATATGGTTTGAATTTGTGTCTCCACCGAAATCTCATGTCGCGTTGTAATCCTCAATGTTGGAGGTGGGACATGGTGGGAACTGGGAGCTGATTGGATCATGGAGCTGGATTTTCCCCTTGTCCTTGAGATAGTGATTTGTCACAAGATCTGGTTGTTTAAATGTGTGTAGCACCTCTCCTCTCCCCTCTCTTTCTTTCTTCTGCTCCTGCCATGTAAGACGTGCCCGCTTCCCCTTTGCCCTCAGCCATGATTGAAAGTTTCCTGAGGTCTCCCCAGCCATGTTACCTGTACAGCCTGTGGCACAGTGAGTCAACTAAACCTCTTTTCTTTTTAAATTACACAGCCTCAGGCATTTCTTTATAGCAGTGCAAGAATGGACTAATACAGAATATTACCATACACACACAAATTTGCACATAAGTTCATCAGGGGATAGATACACAGACCTCTCCCACCCCAATCCTCAAAGTCCTTTATGGACACTGTAAGATATAACCCAGGTTAAAATCCTGACAATAAGAGAAGGAGGATCAAACATTATTCCAGCTTCAGGATCCCTTTATGAGTGTTTTTGATTTGAAGGAGCTGGAGTCTTTAGGTGGTTTAATTCAAGAACTTAGAATATGTGAAGTGCTGAGAATGCAGGCAGTTGATTATCTGAGGAACAAAGGAGGGAGATCCCAATGGAATGTATTGGCTTGGGAATGAAATCCTTGAGAACAGCTGAGGTCTGGACAGGTGAAAGTCAGAAAGGTCTTTTGCGCTGTACACGCCATGAAGTCAAGGACCCTATTTAGTTTGTTCTTCTAAACAAACTAGCTTGGTGCAAGCTACGAGCCACCAGGCTGTCAATAAATATATAGTGTTTTGTACTCCATTTCTAGCCAGGAATTTGAACCAAGAGAAATGACATAAACTCAGGGAGGGAATTCTGTGTGCGCCTCTGATACAAAGTGACTGAGACGAATGTTGGAGGCTGGGCTAGATATTTTTGCGGTCAGTTGGGAGCATAGCAAATGTTTTTAAGAGTTGTTTAGGGTCAGATTTGCAACATTAAATGTCTTGATTTTATTGCTAAGTAACTAAGTAATAACAGAAATGTTATATCCAGTATTTTATCATGAAATTCTAATGGCATTTAGAAATGGAACTTGGTAAGTGAAGATTCCAAATCTGAGAAGTTAACCGCTAGACCTAAACTGCCCACAGCAGTGGAAGAGCCGACATTTTCAATGGACTCCTCCAGCGTGCGCTTTCCTAATTTCCTAGAGTGGATAGGGAAGAAGGAGAGGCTTTGTGGGACAACAAAGTTATTGTTAATTTTGACTTTTTCCCTCTCCTCTTTCAGAAGCATTTAAAAAGCGGGGCTGTTGTTATCAAACGCAGAACCTGCTTCACCTGCTCCTTCCTCTTCCTACCAACCTGCTGAGTCATCACTGTGGTGCAGTGAATCAGCTTGTGGCTTTCCATTATTCTGAGATGTAAATAAAACCCTTAGCTATTAATTCATTTAATGCTGTGTTACCACTGGGCATTTTTTTTCCTCTTTAGATATAGAATTTGTATATTTATACATATTATCTGTGTATTTTACATATATAATGCAAGTGACAGTGAAGTTTTTCCTTCATAAAACCTTGAGCTTACCCACAGCAGAACTATGTCATTTTATGTTTTATTCCCTACTAACTGTTAGGAATAAAATAATCACGTTGTGAAGTACCTGAGGCCCAACATGCCCCAAATGAAGAGGATCGAGTAGATCACAGTCTAGTCACACAGGATATATGTGGGGCGGGGTGGGTGGGTAGGATGGTGATACCTGTTTTTTGGGACTTGGAGTTTCCACAAGGAGGGATAAGAACTAGCATATCACTTCTTCCCTGTCTCCACCCCCTCAGAGGGGAGTGCCTTTACTGGTTGTGATATTGGACTGTGGAACTGGGCATGCATAGCTCAGCTTCTTCCTCCTTTCCTTTGTCTTTGGGATTTGCCTGCCTGCCAAGGGCACTCTTTATTCTTCATTCTGTCCTCCATGCCATCAGCTGGATAAGGGCAGACTGTGCCCCTAAAGATCAAGAGTGGGGTTTGGGGAGGCACAGGGAGAAATCTTGAGATTCAATCCAATTCTGAGATTGCATATTAGGAAGATTACGGTTGTCACACTTCTATGCTCCATCCATCATAAGGGTGATATTTTGATCTCTGATCTACTGTACTCTTCTGACTATTTCAATTATTGTAGAAATTGGGAGCAGAATAATAGCATAATGTACTCACCTTTTCATACACTCAACAAAACAGACTAATTTGTAATAATTGCAAATTTGGATGGTATTACTCAGCCTGCGGCTTTGGAGTAGCCCCGAGTAAATTCTATTTAGAGTGAACTACATTTGGTGAGAAGCCTATGAATTTGAAATTTTGATTTTAGGTACAGAGTTTATAATTTCGACCTGACTGTACATCTTTTCTTTTTTCTTTTCACTGCGAACATGGGAAAACCATACTGAGCCTCTAGCAGATAGAGGCATTTCGATCAGTTTCTAAAATTTTGTATGCTCTTATCTGTGAAAGGGGAATCATAGTATTTCATAAAGTTTTGAGGGAATTAAACTAAATGAGAAAATGTATTTGAGAAATAGTTCAGTACTGGCCCATCATAAGCATTCAATAAATGTTTAATCAATGGTCTATGCTGTACTTGGTGCTGTGGCAGAAAAAGAGCATTCTTTATGATTAGTGAACTTAGCAACCAAGCATTTTGCTGTCCAAGATGGAGGAATTAAAAAGATGGGAAGAAGAAACAAGTGTTATTGGTGACCTCATCTTTTCCCCTTCTGTTTATTCTCTAAATGTCTCTTTTTATTTTTAATTCAACCATTGCCATTTTGATCCTGTAATATCTAGTTATAGTTTCTATATGAGGGAATTTCCTTTTAAAATTGTTAATATTGCTTGAAGAAGGAGAGAAAGCCAGAAGCCAGCTGCCAACTGGATCTCTTGGTGACGTCCCCACTGTCCTGTGGAATCAACTGACCCCAGTTCAGAGGAGAGAGAGTGAGAGGCTTGTAGGTGGCTCATGCTGCCAGACTAGTCTAAACTGAATACAGAAAGAGAGAAGAAGAAATGTTTAAACACAACCTTAAACCTTTCTTTAAATTTTTTTTTAGATTTAGGGGGTACAAGTGCAATTGTGTTACTTGAGTATAACACGTAGCCATTGCCCAAAGAGTGTTGTGCATTGTACCCATTAAGTAATTTCTCATCCCTTATTCCCCTCCCACCCTCCCACCTTTCCTCTTCCCCAGTGTCTGTTATTCCACTCTCTATGCCCATGTGTACACATTATTTAGCTCCCACTTAAAAGTGAGAACATGCAATATTTGACTTTCTGAGTTACTTCATTTAAGATGATGGCCTTCAGTTCCATCCACATTGCTGCAGAAGACAGAAGTTTATTCTTTTTTATGGCTGAGTAGTATTTCATTGTGTATAAAAACCACACTTTCTTTATTCAATCATCCATTGATGGGCACTTAGGTTGACTAATTGCATATCTTTGCTAATGTGAAGAGTATTAAGTTGGTGCAAAAGTAATTGCGGTTTTTGCCATTACTTTCAATGGCAAAAACCGCAATTACTTTTGCACCAACCGAATGCTGTGATAAACATATGGGTATAGGTATTTTTTTTAATATAATGATCTTTTCCTTTGAGTAGAAACCCAGTAGTGGGGATTGCTGGATTGAATGATAGTTCTATTTTTAGTTGTTTGAGAAATCTCCATGCTGTTTTCCATGGAGGTTGTGCTAATTTACATTCTCATCAACAGTGTATAAGCATTCCCTTTTCTCCACATTCTTACCAACACCTGTGATTTTTGACTTTTAAATTTAATTTTAATTTGTATAGATTTAGGGGATACAAGTGCTGGTGTAAGACGGTATCTCAGTGTGGTTTTGATTTGCATTTCTCTGATGATTAATGTAACTGAGCACTTTTTCATATGCTTTTTGGCCATTTGTATATCCTCTTTTGAGGAATGTCTGTTCATGTGCTTTGCCCACTTTTTAATGGAGTTATTTTGTTGTTTTTTTGTTGTTGTTGAGTTGAGTTTCTGATAGATTTTGAATATATTAGTCCTTTATCAAATGTGTAGTTTGCAAATATTTTCTCCCATTCTGTGTGTTGTCTCTTCACTCTTGATTATTTCTTTTACTGTCAGAAGTATTTTAGTTTAATTAAGTCCCATTTGTCTATTTTTGGTTTTGTCTCATTTGCTTTTGAGGTCTTCATCATTGAAAATTTCTTTTTTATTTGTCTTGAACGTAAAACAAGATTTCACCAAACTTTTTTAGTTTCTTTTCTTTCTTTCTTTTTTTTTTTTTTTTTTTTTTAGACAAGAGTCTCACTCTGTCACCTCTCCCAGGCTGGAGTGCAATGGCACGATCTCGGCTTACTGTAAATTTCATCTCCTGGGTTCAAGTGATTCTCCTGCCTCAGCCTCCCGAGTAGCTGAAATTACAGGCATGCATCACCACACCTGGCAAATTTTTGTATTTGTAATAAAGACAGGGTTTCACGATGTTGGCCAGGCTGGTCTTGAAGTTCCGAACTCAAGTGATCTGCCCGCCTTAGCCTCCCAAGGTGCTGGGATTACAGGTGTGAGCCACCACACCCAGCCAGTTCATTTACTATTCTTACAGAATAGCCAAATTTTCTGTTTCCAAGTGCTCACAAGCCCTAGGTGTCAGGGTTGGAAGATGTAGATTGAAGTTGGTTCCGACTCTTCATCATCTCTCCAATTTCACAATAGCTCCATCACAGTTGGTTCTTCCTGGAGATGTGCTGTGGGAGAAGGAAGCTGCTTCCTACACTCAGTCTATAAATCCCCAACTCTAACCATTCAGCTCTTTCTCAGAACTGGCAGGTGCCAATAATCTCCTAGCAGGGTCATGGTTTAAGAAGAAGAAAAATAAATAAATCAAAGTAAGGTGTATTCTCTCTCTCTCTCTCTCTCTCTGTCTCTCTCTCCCTCCCTCCCTCTCTCTCTCTTTCAGTTCTGGGTCTACACTATTTGTTTGCTTCCACGTGACTTGTGGCAATGAAGTAACCATTCTTCTCTGTACTAAGGGAGGGAGATTCTTTCTCTCTGAACAGCCTTCAAGTCTTGTTCAGTGTAAGTATGATGGCCTGAAGTCTGGCATGATGAGGTAGCAGAGAGAGCCCTGGGTTCATCAGCAGAAGGTTCTGGTTCTGCCTTGTCATTAACTACCTGGAAGGAAATATACCCCACCCCCTGTGCTTCATGGTGATCTTCAGAAAAATGATGAGATGAGGCTTAATGATATCTTAATTCCATTCTAATTCCAATATTAGAAGAAGCACATCTTATGAGTCAGAAGGTAGATTTAATTAATTTTTATTTATTTTAAAAATATTTATTTATCTAGAAATAGCATCTCACTTGGTTACCCAAGCTGGAGTGCAGTGTGAGATCATAGCTCACTGCAGCCTGCAGTCTGGAACTCCTGGACTCAACTGATCCTTCCACCTCAGTCTAATGGATAGCTAGGACTACAGCCGCATGCCCCCACACCTGGCAATTTTTTATTTTAGTTTTTTAATAGAGAGAGCGCCTCATTATGTTGTCCTGGCTGGTTTTGAACTCCTGGCCTAAATGCAATCCTCCTGCCTCAGCCTCCCAGAGTGCTGGGATTACAGTATGAGTCAACACTCCTGGCCTGATTAATTTTTAGATTATTGAATTTTTTTAAAAAAACCCTGCTGTTGTATTAATGTTACTCAATTACATTCCATTTCCACAGTGTAAGCCTACTTTTATATGCTTAGTAAGCTTGAAGCTTTTTAACAAATTCACTTGATTGCTGTCCAATACTTGGTTATTAATTTAAATTAAATATTATCTATTTAATTATGAATTGCCACGTGGTAGGCAAAATAATTCAGGAGTTGGAGATTCTTCCTTTAATAATGTGTGCTTAGGTTTTAGAAATGTACAAATAATCTGAGTCCAGGAAAACTCCTGTGTCATCTAATACTGCATTTCATTAACTCTAAGATGTGTGTTTTTGCACATTTTCATATCCCTGAAATTGAAATTTGTCTTACAATAGATGGCATCTTAGTATTATGTCATATATTAGTTAGTGATGCTTTTTTTTAAATAAATACTTAATAGCATGCTTGCTGTTAATGACATCTTAGAGTTAAAATATAGCACATATTAATTTACTATAAACATCTAATTTAAGAGTAGTTTTCTAATCTTACATAAATGCACTATGCATGTTAATCCTTTATCTTAAACGAGGGTTTCATGAACCTAATGTATCCTAACATAATCATTTTTAGCACAGAAAGCTACATTGTGCATTTTTTATTCAATGGAATTTCCAACTTGGGCCTAAACTGGAATTTATTATAACATGTCTAGTCATGTTGGGAGAAACTAGGTATGCATATGAGGTGTTAATGTATATGAATTTATTCAAATGGGGTGCTTTCAGAGAAGGAAGAAAGTTTTGTTTTGGAGTCTATAGCTGGAGACTATGGCATGTCAGTTGGAGTCAATAGCTGGAGACTAGGCATGTCAGTTGGGTTCTATGGGAAGCAGATATTGAGACAGAGTTGGGAGTACAAGCAGTTTTATTAGAGATAACACCTATGAAATATAAAAGGCAGAGGAATTGTATTGAGCAGGGAATGCCCACAGATTAGACAAAGTCTCAGAAAATCCAACAGGGAGCTTTGAAGCAAAGATTGTCCATGAGATTGAGCCCACTAGTAAGCAGAAATGGCCAGGCCCTAGTACCCCACTCTTCTCTGACTAGTTGGGGAATACCCAGGAAGAGTAGCCAAGGACAACAGTGTCTGTTGTAGATAGCGGTTCTTGTCATGAACTTCTGTCTGAATCCTGTAATGAAAGGTGTGTCAATAACTGTGAAACATCCTAACAAGCTAGCTCGCCACAGTTTTGTGGATGCTGGCAGAAGACATGAGACTCCTGGGTCAGAGACAAAGGGCTTTATTATTCATGGCATAGTAGTCAGCATGTTTGAATTGATTCCACTTGTTCCAGTTCCCAGAAGGAGATGCAAAAGGGCTAGGTGAAGCCTGCACAAATCTGCCCTCTGTTCCAGGGAAAGACACTCTATTTTCCAGAGTAGAGCTGTTGGCCATACAAACATCACTAAAACAATAATTCAGAACAAAGTTAGCCAGAGCCTCTGCTCACAAGATGTGCAGAAATGTGAGAGACCCCTGGGGAACTGACTTCCAGCAAGGTTCTCCAAACAGAGGCCGAAGGAAATATTTTCATTAGTGACTTTGGAAGGTGAGGAGCAAAAAGCAGAGTAATAATCCTGTCTTTTTTTTTTTTTTCTTTTCTTTAAGACAGGGTCTTTCTCTCTTGCCCAGGCTGGAGTGCAATGGTATGATCATAGTTCACTACAGCCTTGAATTCCTGGTCTCAAGCAATTCTCCTCTCTCAGCCTCCTGAGTAGCTGGGAATACAGGTGTGCATCACCATGATCAACTAGTTTTTAAATTCTTGTAGATACCAGGTCTCCCTATGTTGCCCAGGCTAGTCATGAACTTCTGGCCTGAAGCAATCTTCCTGCCTTGGCTTCCTAAATTGCTGGGATTGCAGGGATGAACCACCATGTCCAGCCATGTTGACACAAAGTAGGGAGAGGGACTGTATTAGTCTGTTCTCACGCTGCTAATAAAGACATACATGAGACTGGGTAATATATAAGGAAAGAGGTTTAATTGACTCACAGTTCCACATGTCTGGGGAGGCCTCTTAATCATGGCAGAAGGTGAAGGAGGAGCAAAGTCACATCTTACATGGCAACAGGCAAAGAGCATATGCAAGGGAACTCCCCTTATAAAACCATCAGATCTTGTGAGACTTATTCACTCTCATGTGAACAGCACGGGAAAGACTCACCCCCTTGATTCAATTACCTCTCACTGGGTCTCTCCCAGACATGTCGGAATTATGGGAACTACAATTCAGATGAGATTTGGGTGGGGACACAGCCAAATCATGTCAGGGTCATTCTTCTTGCAACTTATTCTTGTGACACAGAGGGACTTTAGCTCCAAGAGAATTACAGTGGAGGCCATGCCATATAGGCATCTTCGGTGTTTGCAGTTTGAGAAGTAGCAAAAAACAAGACTATTGGCATGAACATGAGTACTTTGCCTGACTTCTCTCAGTGTTTGACTATAGCGAATTAGGCCACAGGTTAAACATAAGATTGTTTGCGAAAACTTCGAGATACCCTTTCAGGACCTCTAGAGATAATTGGGCATGGCTGCAGAGGCTTGTTTTGCATGAAACTGATTTACGTCTGCTATAGAGGTGAGAAAAAGAGGCAGGAAATAGGAGATGTGACCTTTGATATTGTTCTACCAATACACAACTGCTGGGGAGGCCTGCCAAGAGAAACTCAGGTCACACCAAAGGTGCTTATTCTGTAGTTCTTATAAGTTCTTTGATGTATGAATTACTACAGTAATTCTGTCCAACCTAATTATAGTTGGCCATGTATATATTTCTGTTTTTGTTCCCTAACCTTCCTTTCTCCTGAATACCTAACTTAAGGAAAGCTTGAGTAAGCAAATAATTTCATCCAGGTTTAAAAAAAAGTTAGGGTTTTAGAATTAATGAAGGAATTTCTTGTTCACATTTCAAAGCTCAGTTCAACATTTACCTCCTCCTTGCAGCTGGTTAATTTCAGATCACAGTGGTTTCTTCCTCCTTAAACTCGTACAACTGATTTTCTCATTCCAAGGATGGCAAAAATGTTTCTTCACATATATTGAATTCATAGGGAGTGACTAGTGGAGTGCTTCGGTGGAAACTGTGAGACTGTGTCTCAACTCTTGTGCAAGACTGACATGGGAAATGCGGCCCATGAATTTGGAATATAGAGGCTGCTGCGTGCATGTTATTTACTTAATGATACTTCCTGACCAATTCTTTAAAAGTTTTCCATAGTGGACAACTTTTTTTCCACAGAAGCAATGAAATCTTATAAAACCAGTGTTCCTTTGTGTCTTAGTCTATTGGGGATGCTATAACAATATGCGTTAGACTGGGGATCTTATAAGCAAGAGGAATTTATTTCTTATAGTTCTGGAGGCTAGGAAGTCCAAGATTAAGGTGCCAGCAGATTTGGTATTTGGCAAGGGGCTGTTTCGTGGTTCATAGAAACCCCTTCGTCTTGTGTCCTCACATGGTGGGAGTGGCAAATAAGCTCCCTTGGCCTATTTTGTAAGGGCATTAGTCCATTATTAGAGGCCTCAAGCCCTAATCACCTCCCCAAAGGCCCTACCTCCTAATACCATCACTTTGGGGGTTATAATTTCAACATATGAATTTTAGGGGGAACACAGACATTCAGACCATAGCAGTTTTCAAAACAAATGTGGAAAACATTACAAAGAATGAAACTCTCTTGCAAGATTGCAATGTACATTGCCATAATAAAGGTGATGAGAAATTGTGCATTGAAGAAAACTACTTGAATATATATATAATCTAGAAACTCCAAATTATTATTTTTTTACTACAGAACCTCTTTTTTTCTATAATATCCTAACAAATTCATCATCATGTAACACCCTGTGATGAGCTTGGTTTTATTCTCTTGTGTAGAAATAGAACTCTTGAATTATTTACCTTTTACGTATTTGTTTTATATTGTATGCAGCTGAAGTATACACTTGTGGAGAACAGGGACTGTGTCTTAAACTTCTTATATCCATCACAGAATCTAAATCAATGCCATGTACGTAGTTGGAGTTCAATATGTATATTTTAAATGTCTTAATTTTAAGTTAACCAGAATAAGACTGGTGGCTACAGATACTTCACTCATGAGATTGAGTTCAATAATAAGCAGAAATGGCAGAAATTCACAGATTCACCAGTGTATTCTTAGGGCTCGGCGTATAGTAAGAACTACATTAAAATTTATCACATGCTAAAATATGTGTTAGAACAGATGCAGATACAAACATAAGACTCAGTCCTTGAAATAAAGGAGAGTAGAAGCTTTTGGGGCAACTTGTAAATAAAGACCATGAGCTCATGTAGCAGCAGGATATGAAGTAAGACTACAAAGAACACAACAGCAAGTGTCGACTTCAGTTTATCTGAGACACGTTCGCAGTGGACCAAATGTGCAATATGCTTGGATGTTTATGAAGCAGTATAGTGTGTGGTGAAGTGCTTTTTCTTGGGATAGCCTGCCTAAGTTCAGCTCTAAGTTCCGTTTTAGCTCTGCCACTTGGTAGCTGAATGAGCTCAAGTCAATCTCTTAATCCTTTATCTAGAAAATGGGATTTTAAAAGTGCCTACCGTACAGGGTTATTGTAAACAATGATAAGATATTTAAAGAATTTGACACAGTGCCTGTTCCATGTACTAGGCAGAAATCAATACATGTAATCTATTATTTTTGCTAGGGTAGATTAGAAAAACCACAGAAAGGTCTTTACACTTTTGAATAGCAATGTGGTTCAGGTCTTTTTAACTTGATCTTTCCAGATGTGTCTTCTTTCTCAGTTTTTATACTCTTGATATATGCTATGTCTTGAATGGCCGTATGATCACACGGCTTTTTATACAGTCAATTAAAATCATATTATAATGTGTGTCTTTGCTTGAGGGCAAAAACCATGACCCGTGCTGTTTTGTATTTTACGGAGCCAGAACGGTAATTGCTGGTAGTTAAATGCTCAGTAAATACTGATCAAACAACATATTAATATATTATTTTAATTAAAAATATATTAAATATTAAAAATATACAAATAACTGCTAAGTGTGACTATGAATTAAGGGAAAAGTGATTCTTTTCGGTACAACAAGATATTTTAGGTGGTTAGATATCTGAATTCCCGCTTTGGATATTTTCTTTTTTTTTTTTTGAGACGGAGTCTCGCTCTGTCGCCCAGGCTGGAGTGCAGTGGCCGGATCTCAGCTCACTGCAAGCTCCGCCTCCCGGGTTCACGCCATTCTCCTGCCTCAGCCTCCCGAGTAGCTGGGATTACAGGCGCCCGCCACCTCGCCCGGCTAGGTTTTTTTTTTTTTTGTATTTTTAGTAGAGACGGGGTTTCACTGTGTTAGCCAGGATGGTCTTGATCTCCTGACCTCGTGATCCGCCCGTCTCGGCCTCCCAAAGTGCTGGGATTACAGGCTTGAGCCACCGCGCCCAGCCTGGATATTTTCTAATAACATATGCATACTTTCTTAAAGTTCCATTATTTTAGATATTAACTATTTCAGTATAAATTTTTTGGAGCCACTTTTATAGATGCCTCTGTTTCCTAATCCTCAAACGTTTAATTGCTCTGTTTAATAGCCATTTATCTCTTTTTAAAATTTATTACTTATATCCTCCAACAGTACTAATAATTCTTTTATGTTTAATTACTGTTAGGTTTAGACTTACGCATTTTATTTTATTTTATTTTATTTATTTGAGATGGAGTCTCGCTCCGTCACTTGCCCAGGCTGGAGTGCAGTGGTGTGGTCTTGGCTCATTGCAACCTCCACCTCCTGGGTTCAAGCGATTCTCCTGCCTCAGCCTCCCAAGTAGGTGGGATTAAAGGCACCTACCACCACCAAGCCGGGCTAATTTTTGTATTTTTACTAGAGATGGGGTTTTACCCTGTTGGTAAGGCTGGTCTTGAACTCTTGACCTCAAGTGATCTGCCTGCCTCAGCCCCCCAGAGTGCTGAGATTACAGGTGTGAGCCACCGCGCTCGGCCTACATTATGCATTTTGAAATAAAAATATCATATATGATTATAACGAAGACTCTTGAACATCCTATTTGCTTTTCATTATTTCTGTTGGCTATTTAGGCTTTACTCGGTTTAGACAAAACATGAATTAAGCACCAGCTTATATTTTTTCATGTTGCCTTATAAGCCATGAGGTCTATTTTGGAGCTTGGCTAGAGAACTGACCCTGAGAACACTATTACTCTTCCTGGACAAGAAAAAAAAACCTAGTAAAAGAAATAACTTGATAAAAATCTCCTGAATCCTTACTATATTTTAGGAACTTGTCATATCTGAAAAACTCGTCATCATATGAGGCAAGTAGTAACATTTTGCTGAGGAAGTGGAAGACTAAGGAAGTTAAGAAATTCACCCAAAATTTGATTGCTTATAACTACGTGAATTGAGATTTAAGCATAAAGGTCAGTCTGATCAGAGCCTGCCCTATGCCACCTTTTTATCCATAATTTATCACACACTAGTACTATTTTTGTAGTTAACATCTGAATGCTTAGGCAGAAGTAAGCCATTTGGAACTGTGCTGCCAGGACATTGGAATACCTCTCTCTTTTCTTAACATACTACAACTCCCTGGATATGTTTTTTATTTTTCGTTTTGAGATAGGGCCTTGCTCTGTCTCCCAGGCTGGAGTGCAGTGGTGCAATCATGCCTCACAGCATCCTCAAACTCCTGGGCTCAAGCAATCCTCCCAAATTTGGGAGGCCTTGACTTCTCAAATTGTGGATATGTTTAATCTGAAAAAAAAATACAAATTATTTCACTGCAACTTAAAAAATTGATAATTTATTCCAATTATTCCATAGATTTCAGTCTAGTTCTCCAGCTTTCATATTCTCTCAACATCTACTGAAAGCTCCCATTCACGTAGAGTCAGCTAGCAGGGTATACAGGCAGGTCTGAAGCTTATGAATAGGAAAACTGGGATGACTGCCATTGTGCAGATCTTTCTGGTGAAGCCAGAGTTTGAGGTTTAAATAAGAGGTTGTCTTGAGTACCTACTGATCACTATGTGATAGTCTAATGTTATATCATTGACTCACCTGAGACTTATTAGTCACCAATAAAGCAACTACAACATAGTGAGGAAAATAAGGGATTAATAATTTTATTTATCTTATAAAGCATTTCAAAAAAGATGCATTTGTAATTAGCGGAAGCATGTTTTTTCACTGTATAGTTTTTCCATAAGAGTACTGAGCCTAAACTTGACTTCAGTATGTTAAGTATTCTCAGAATGTTATCTTTCTCTAAAAATCTTACAAAATGATAACTTGGAAACAAGTAAGCAGGGATTTTCACTTCTGAAACTGTCACTGTAAGAAGATTTTGCATAAATCCTGCATTAAGAAATTTTTCTTGCATCACTGGGCAAGAAAGGAAGAAAGGAAAATCTTCAGCAGTACAAAACACACAAACACAGAAGGAAGAATACAAAAAATACAATCTGTAAAGTAAAACCAGAGCAATGAGTAAACCCTTGTGAAAAGCAAGGCTACCCTGATTATAATGCCAGTGACAGAGCTAAGGCAAGGAGACTTAGCCTTAGGCATGCAACAAGGTTGAGTTGCTGATGCTAAAACCTCCACATTAATCTGGGGATCCTAGAATGGGCCAGAGTGTTCTCAAGTCTGTAGTACTAGCTGAGTCTTAGAAGAAATAATTTTAATTTAATTTTTCTCTGGATAATACCATGTTCAATTTAGGCCCCAGTTTCCTCTCCTCCTAAATATTGGAGACGAGGGCATGTCAAGAAAGATTGAAAAGTGGTAGAATCCTCATGCTTTGGGTTGGAATCCTGAACAGCTCATTCTAGAAGTGATTAGCTGTAAATGAAGTCCTCGAAGGAACTGAAACCTAGTTTGCATAATCTTGGCTTCTCAAACTGGATTGAGTGATTCCAGATAGAGCCCTTAATCACTTGCCGAAGGTGATATACATTTTCTCTAAGGAAAGATAATATAGCCTAAATTAAATTCTAAAATGTTTTATATATACTATCTGGCACTCAATTCAAAAGGACACATAAATAAATCAAACAATATGATCAAAATCCAAGAGAAACAACAGATGATGGAAGAGCCCCATTACCTAGGGGATTCTAGGGGATCCAGAAAATGGAAGTACCAGACACAGATTTTAAAGACACTATGCTAACCATGTTCAAGATAATTTCAACAAAAAAGTAAATGAAAATCCTGGAATGAAACAAATAAACAAAAACCTGAAACTGAAAACTAAATGATGAGTTTACTATCAGATGAGATCCGACAGAAGAGAAGATTAATGAATTAGTGTTAGTTTTCGAAGGGATGGCGAGGGTTAAAGAAAGACACACACACACACACACACACACACACACACACAAAACACACACAGAAAGAGGACACTCAGCAGCAAATGCAGGCTTCATGTCCAGCATAAAATCTACAGAAGTGGGGGACCAGCCTAATGCCAGAGCCCACCACTGTTTACAGGCTAGGGGTAGTTGCAAGTATGGGCAGGAGGGATCTGACCAGTGTGTCTTGCTGTCTGGCAGGATATTGAAAAGATGTTCCAATGATGAGGCGGTTCTGGCCCTTGTTCCAGTGGGATGTCATCATGGTGTTCCATGGACCTTTGTCCAGCAAGATATGATAGGGATGTTTCCTTAGTTGGGTCTTTTTCCGCCTTGCGACACGGTCAGGTCGTTAGACAGGAGGTTTCTCATGGCCCAAACCCCCATGAAATGTTTCACTTTGACCAAGGTCTGCAAAATAGCAGGGAGCTTACAAAATGGTGCGGTTTGGACTAACATTTAGAAGATAGCTCAGAGAAAATATATTTTTAAGACAGAAAATAGATAAAATAGCCTAAGTTTAGGGAATATGTGAGTCACAACTAACACGTGAATAATTAGAGTCCTGGAGAAGAGTAGAAAGAAAATAAGGCAGAAGTGTATTTAAAGTAATAATGGACTTAAAATTTTCCAAAAAGGATGAGGTTTAAAATAGAGGTGTCCAATCTTTTGGCTTCCCTGGGTCACATTGGAAGAAGAATTGTCTTGAGCCACACCTAAATACACTATCACAAATGATAGCTAATGAGCTTTAAAAAAATTGCAAAAAAATATATGTATATTTATATCAAAATGTTTTAAGAAAGTTTATGAGTTTGTGTTAGGCCACATTCAAAGATGTCCTGGGCTGCATGCAGCCCACGGGCCTTGGTTTGACAAGTTGATTTAAAGCCATAGCTTCAAGGTGCTTTATGAAACAAACAGGGTAAATAAAAGCAAAATCGCACATAAGTATATCATAGTAAAGTTGCAGAACTACAAAGATAGAAAAATGCTTAAAAGCAGCCAGGAAGAAAATCTTTGTAACTCTACAGAAATTAAAATAGGATTAACCTTCAAAACTCATAATATGTAGCTAAAGCTATGTTGAGAGAAATGTTTCATTTCAAATATATATGTTAGAAGAAAAAAAATAGTCAATTAGTTAATAGAAGCAATGAAAATTCAAACCCAATAAAATAAAGGCTGAAAGAAAATAAGTGCCGGTCTAAAATTGTATTTTCTTTTTTTTCTTTATACATATATATATTTTTTTAAATTCTATTTTCAATAAAAACATTCTTCATCAATAAAGGTGAAATAAAAGTGTTTTCCACACAACGAAAAACTGCAAGAATTTATCACCTGAAAATCTACACTGAAAGAAATACTAAGGCATGTTCTTCAGTAAGAAAGGGTAAATGGATAGTTTTAGACAGGCAACTAGACAGAAAACTAGACAGAAAAGTGTGGAGATGCAAGAGAAAGAACAGCAAAAAGGGTCTAAATATTGACTGTTCAAATTAAGAATGATAATAATAATATATTTGGAATTTAAAACATATAGCGTTAAAATATATGACAACAATGCCATATAAATCTAAAGAATGATAAACTGAGGTTACATATTCGAAGGTTCTTGAACTGTCTTGGAAGAAATATAAGGACTAAATTATGCTACTCTTTGATAAATGAAGAATCCAGGTTTTCATCTCTCACGGTAATAAAAAAAGTAAAGAGTATATAACTAAAATAGTCAATTATTTAAAGTAAGAAAGAAGAAAAAAGTAACACTAAATGGTGACATTTTTAGCTTAATTCTCTGTGAGCAGAGAAAATTTACTAAAATTCAGTACATGTATGCTAGCCAGGGCAGAAAGCATGTCGCAGCACGTTTAACTCTGCCTGTTTGCCCCGAGAAGCCCTGAGAATACTCGTTGGTGACACTTTGTGGCTGTAGGGTTTACCGTGAGGTAACTTTGCAACAAAATAGCTCGCTTTTATTACTATTTTCGCATTGCTCTCGTATATCGACTTTGAAAAGAAAAGACATCTTTCTATTTATGCATTCTGTTTTCAGTAGTGTTATTTCCATTTACAAAATATAGTAATTCTTAGTCACCGAAAATGTCGAATCCAAGAAAATCAAACATTCTTACGTGTGATGTTAACATCTTTCTCAGACAGGTGTTGACATTTGATGAATCCAGTTTTTCTGAAATAGACGATTCTGATGTTAGTTCTGTTTAGAAAAAAAATCCAAGAACAGTTTTTATATTTATTTATTTATTTATTTATTTGAGATGGAGTCTCACTCTGTTGCCCAGGCTGGAGTGCAGTGGCACGATCTTGACTCACTGCAACCTCTGCCTCCCTGGTTCAAGCTATTTTCCTGCCTCAGCCTCCCGAGTAGCTGGGATTACAGGCATGTGCCACCACACAAGACTAATTTTGTTGTATATTTAGTAGAGGTGGGGTTTCACAATATTGACCAGGCGGGTCTTGAACTCCTGACCTCAGGTGATCCACCCACCTCGGCCTCCAAAAGTGCTGGGATTACAGGCATGAGCCACCGTGCCCAGTTTTTATATTTTATTTTCACAGTGAAAACCAGTCCGATTTGCTTCAGCCTCAGAGAGCATATTTATGTAAAATTAAATGAGCACTGGCAGAGAGCTGTACCTTTTCTTTTTCTAATCAAGAAAAAAGTTAAAAGGATTATAATAAAATGGAGTGTGCTAGCCAACCACAGTAGAATTAAAAGTCAACAACAATAAGGAAACTTGAAAATCCCCCCAAATAGTTGGAAAATAAATAATATGCTCCTAAGCAGTCTGTGAGTTAAAGAAGAAATTACAACAAAAATTAGAAAATATTTTAAAATATTAATAAATATAATACCTGTCAAAATTCATGGTATGTAATTAAAGGCATGCTGAATGAAAAATTTTTAATTTTAAATACATATATTAGAAAAGAAGAAAGATTAAAGTTAATGAATTGTCTCAAGAAATCAGAAAAAAACAGTAGATGAATCTTGAAGACAGTGGAAGAGAAGAACAGAAATCAGAGAGAGACAAGCAAGAAATCAATGGTAGATTAAAAAAAATGAGATAGAGGCATCAAAACCAAAACGGGGTACTTTGGAAAGAGTAATAAAATTGACAAACTCCTTCCTTCTGAGACTGATGAAGAAAAAGTTTAAAAAGAGAGAATGCAGAAATACCTAATATTGGAAATGAAAAGGTTATATTTCTACAGATCCTATGTTCCCAACTTTATGCCAATAAATTTGAAAAATATGTAAAATGAATAAAGTCCTAGAAAAATAGAACACTAAAACTAATGCAAGAAGAAATAGAAATTATAAATATTCTAAATAAATGTATTGTATTTGCCAGTAAACTTTGTGAAATAAAGTGCTAATTTTGTCACCTTTCCTGGAGAATAAAATAGAAGAAATATGTCCAAGCTTACTTTATTAGGTCAGTATAATTTTTAAAATGAAAAATTTTAAAGAATATTAAAGAATGAAAATTATAGGCCAATTCATTTATGATGATGATATGAAAGTCTGTAAATTCAATCAGAAATTTGAATCAGCCAATAGATAAAAATATTGACCTCATTTGATTTATTTCAGAAATATGAGGTAGGTTTAATGTTAGAAAATCAGTTGTTGTAGTCTACATTAACGGCATAAAAGAGAAAATGTTGTAATCATCCAAATGAATTCAGAAAAAGTGTTTGATGAAACTTAATGTTACTAATGGTAAAAGCTCTTCTCTTAGAATAAGACCTCCTTAATCTCATTTCAAATACAAGATATTCTAAAACAAACTACAGCAAATATAAAATTCAATGGCAAATATTAAAAGCTTTCTGTTTGAGATAGAAAATAATGTAAGGGCACTACTTATCATTACTTTGAGTTAGCATTTTTGTATGGGTCCTAGCCAGTCAATAAATCAAAATAAAATTAAAATACAATCATTTGAAAGGAAAGAAAATGTATCATTAATGTACAATATAATTTATGCTCAGAAAATCCAAAATAATCACTGATAAATTATTACAATTAAGAAATGACTTTGTCAAGTTTATTGAGTACAATATCCAATATGAAAACATAACATATTTTTATGTATTAGCAGAGAATTAGAAAATGAAGTAAAATAATAATTACAGTAGCATTAAAACAACAACCAATACCTAGGAATAAATCTGACATAGGTTGTGCATGACCACTATTCAAAAAACAATTTAAAGATAAATTTTTAGAAGACTTAAAGAAATGGAGATATACACTACATTTATGGATTTAAAGAATCAGTGTTTCAAAGATGTCAATTCTACTCGATCTGATCCACTAGATTTAATGCAGTTCTAGTGAAATTTCTGTCTTCTTAAGTTATGAATTGACAAGTTGATTATAAAGTTCATAGAGCAATGCAATGAGTCAAGAGCCATAAATAATCAACTTTCTTAATGAAGAAGAACAAGAAGAGAGAACTTATTCTAATTGATATTAAGCTTATTATGAAGTTATAGTAATTGCAATAATGTGGTGCTGGAACAAAGATGGATAAATAGACCAATGTAACAAAATGGTGCTCAGTAACAAATCCACACATATACGTCTATTTGATTTATGTTAAAAAAGAAATTACAGAGCAGTAGGAAAAGGAGGGGGGGTCTTTTCGATAAATGGTTCTGGGTCAACTAGATAACCATATGGTCAACTAGGTAACAATAAGTGGTTCCAGCTCAACTTGATAACCGTAACTAGACAACCAACCATATATTTGACCCCTACTGATATGAAATGCAAATATTGATTCTATGTGAATGCTAGATCTTTTAAAAAATAATATGGAATATATTTATGACTTCGAAAATTGTGATAGATTTCTTGAGCAGCACACACAACACTAATCATAAAAGAAAATATTGATATACTAGAATACTTTAAAATTAAGAAAACTTTTTCAGCAAAAACATGGAGTGGGAGAACATACTTATAACACTTATAATCAACAAAAACCTTATGTTCAGGATGTATAAAAACTTTTACAAATAGGTAAGACATGGATAAAAATAAGGGATTAAAAGAAGATAAAACATGACAATAAATTTAATAGAAATAATGGTGAGAGAAAAAATAGTAAAAATTGTGCAGAAAATAAGGAGAAACAATCAAATAAGGAATAGAAATTAACAACCATGTTAGTTTTTGAAATATTAATGAAGTAAATAAATTTTGGCTAGATTGACAAACAAACAACACATAAATAATATTCATAGACTGGGCACAGTGGCTCATGCCTATAATCTCACTTTGGGCACTTTGGGAAGCCCAGGTGGAAGGATTGTTTGAGCCCAGGGGTTTGAGACCAGCCTGGGCAAAATGGTGAGATTCCATCTCTCCAAAAAGATTTTAAAAATTATCTGAGTGTGGTGGCACATGCCTGTGGTCCCAGCTACTTGGGAGGCTGAGGCCAGAGGATCACTTGAGCCCAGGAGGTCAAGGCTGCAATGCACCATATTTATACCACTGCACTCCAGCCTGGGCCACAGAATGAGATGTTTTCTTAAAATAAAATAGTTATATTAATAATAAAATTGACATAGCTATGGATCTGTACACAGTAAAAAGAGAAGACAATAAACAATTTTGTACCGATATACTAAACACTTAGAAAAAAATGAATAATTCCTTAGAAAAAGGATTTATCAAAACTGACTCAGAAAGAAATGGAAAGCCTGAGTAGTGTTAAAATTATTATCTTCATACAAAAAACAGCAGGCCAAAATGGTTTTAGAAGAAACTTCTAACAAGCATTTAAGGATCAGATGATTAAAATCATACTAAGTGTTTTCTTGCAAATAGACAAAGAGGAAATCAAACCATTGTTATTAGACTACTTTGACCTTGATAACAAAATCATAAATAATTATTGGGTAGGTAAATCACGGATGCAAAGTATTTGAAACTAGTTCCACAAAGAGTTAGGTTTACCTCTCCTCTACAGTATTTAATGCTTATACTGCCTTTTTAAAAAACTAACAAAATATGGCAGAAGTGGTGTTATGATAATTCTGGACCTAACTTTTAAGAGGACTGATGGGTACTACCTTGTTTGCTTGGAGCCCTGAACTACTGTGGAAGAAGTGTAACTATCCTGTTGTATAGACTATGCAATGAGACCCTGAGACTATATGGAGAAGGAGAAGGGCCCAGCTGAGCCCAGCATTCCAGCCTTCCCTGCCAATGCACCAGGCATTTGATTGAATTTGTCTTGGACTTCAGCTCAGTTCAGTCACAAGCTGACTAGCACTGAATGATCTTAGTTAATGGCATACAGAAATGAACAATTTTCCAGAGAAGCCCTGCCCAAATTTCCAAGCCACAAAACCAGGAGACATAATAAAAGAGTTGTTACTTTAAGCCTCTAAAGTAAGTACTTCGTTATGCAGCAATAAAATAGCTGGAACAGACTGTATGGGGGAGCAAATTTGTAATCCAATATCAGATATGAATATAGATGCAAAAATCCTAAGCAAACTATTGGCAAATCAAATCCAGTGAAATAGATATAAAATATATATATTATAATATATAATATATAAATATTTATATATATTTTATAATATATGCATTTTATATGTATATTATATATAATACATTTTTATATGTATATTATATATATTACATATAATATATATGCCAAATTGGGTTTATCCCAAGTATGCAAGGGATTTTAATATTAGAAAATTCACTAATGTAACTCACTGCAATAATAAAGGGAAAAATCATAATTTTATTTCAATAAATGAAAATAAGGCATTTGAAATGGCAATGCACATTCACTATAAAAACTCTTAGAAAAATAGGAATAAAAGGGTCTTTTTTTAATCTGATGAAAATTATCTACCAAAAATGAACAGAAGGCATCCTTTTTAATGGTAAAATACATTAGCATTTTATTTAAAATCGGGAAAGTTGTTTATCATCATTTCTCTTTAACATTGTATTAGAGATTCTAGAGAATATGTAACTTGAAAAAATATTAAAAATACCATTTATAATAGCAATAAAAATAGGCAAATAGGTACAGAGTAACAAATCTAACAAGAAATATGCAAAGCTTTATGGAAACAATTTAAAACTTTATTAAAATATATTAAAGAAGACCTATATAAATACAGACATAACACTTCATGAATAGAAAGACTAAATATCATGAAGATGTGTGTTTTCCCCAAATTAATCTTTAGACTTAATGAAATTCCAAGAAAATTCCAATGGTGGTTTTAGTGCAACTTGACAAGCTGATTCTAAACTTTTATATGAAACAGCAAAATCTCAAGAATAGGCAAGATATTCTTTTTTTTTTTTTTTTCCATGAGGCATTTTATTTGTAAATGTATGTATTATATCCCTAGAAAAAGAATCCCAGGATTTTCCCTCCTGTGTGTTTTCGTCTTGCTGCTTCATGGTCCATGATGCCAGCTAAGGTTGTCAGTACAATGAAACCAAACTGGTGGGATGGAAGCAGATTATTCTGCCATTTTTCTAGATCTTTGAGTTGCATATCAAATCTGGGCTGATCCCTCCACACTTGTTTAGCCTGCCTGTAAGGTTCACAACAATTTTCCCAGCTCTGTGATCATCAGTGATTTCAAATTCGCCAATGTAACCATGCTTCATCATCCCAATGAGAAACCGGACGATGACTTTGGAGCACGGCCTAATAAGCACCTGGCGTTTGCCTCTCTTTTCGGCATTGTTGATGCTCTTGAGAGCATCAGCCAGGACATTCATGCGCACCATTGTGGCGGCGCGGGAAGATGGCGGAAAGGGCGTAAGACATTCTTAAAGAGGAAAAATTTTAAAAAATAAATTTGAGAGGACTTGCCATGTTAGATATCATATATATTATGAAGTTATAGTAGTTAATATACTTCATATTTGTGAAAGAGTAGGCATACTCATTGGTGGAACCAAATAGAGAACAACCCAAAATATGTAAACATATAATGTTGTATGTATAATAATATCTATAATAATCAAGGAATACTAAATGTAATAGAGATATTTCAGTAGAAGCTTTAAACTAAATAAACCATTTGTCATAAAAAAAATCACTCAGAAGGGATAGTATATGCCAGGAAATCTGATTTTAAGAACAGGAAATTTATGACAACTAACCACAAGTTTTGTATTTGCACCTAAGTTGAGTACACTACTGTGTCATGCCTCCAATGACTATTCTGTTTTCTCTATTGCCTGATTAGTTCCTAATCATTTTTTAAAAACCTATTTCAGATATTGAGATGTTCTCTACTTAATTGTCTCTGGCCTACCTTAAAGAATAGCTCATCAGTCTCTTTTGTGTACTGTTTTGTAAGGAACATAAATTACTAATGTTTTTGGACTTCAATCACAGTAATGCAATTTACTTACACATTTGCCTTATTAGACTGAGTTCCTTGACAACAAATACTACCCTTTTAATAGATAACAATTTTTGCCAGCTTCTGTACTAGATACATATTAGAGATACAGAAATCAATATGGATTGAGAATGTGGTTGGATTCATAAAAAGGATTAAGATAAGAAAGAAAAGGAAAGGAAGAAAATATAGTAGCATTTAAAAATTATTTTCCATGGTCTAAGCACCATGCTAATCACATTTATATGTAAGGAGTCATGGAATTACAGAGCTGGAATGGACTTTGAGATCATCTCTCAAACCTTCTTATTTTACAGAAATAACTATGTCACAAAGCAGTTAAGTGGCTCATTCAAGGTCATCTGACTATTTGGTTGTAGAAGGCATCAAAGTCCAAACATCCTATCTCCTAGTTCAGTGTTATTTCCTCTACATTATACTGCTTCCTGTTGTGGCCTTTGTAAAATACAAGAACAGAATTTAGTGTCCCAGACCCCTGTATATTATCTGACTATGGCTCATCATCAGAATATCCTTATATTTCCAAAATAACGGTTTTAACTTTGCCTGAGAGGTTATTTTGTATCATTACCTTCCTATGAGAAATCAGCTACAAATGTTTATGGATTAAGTGATTTAATACTAAATTATGTGAGATGGTTTTATCTCTGTATTATTCATGAAACCCAAATGTTATCAAATTATTCTAATTTATGTTAGAGAGAAAAATATCTGTATTAATCCTGGGCTAGACTAGTAGCATTATTCTTATGAAAAAACTCAAGTATATGTACATTTACAGAATTAAGCTTTTTTTCCCCATAGGTTATTGGGGTTCAGGGGGTGTTTGGTTACATGAATAAGTTCTTTAGTGGTGATTTGTGAGCTTTTGGTGATACTTTGATTACATGACTGTTTATAATTACATCAAATCAAAGCCTTCCCCTAAAAATTGGTTTCAACCTGGTTTATACCCAATTAGTTAAGACACTTTTATTTAATATTTGCTTTTTTACTTTTGCATGAAGTTTAATAATTCACCTAATTTGACTTAATTTTCTAAAGCCTGAAGTGTTTTTGAATAAGCTTTGCCTTTGGTTGCTATTAGAATTCCTCTTTTCTCATAAACAACTTGGTCTCATTTAGATTGCAAGAAATACACAGAAAAAAAAGTAAATATTTTTCCTGGCTCGTAATGATGTCTCAATTTGTATCTGTGCCATTGAACCACCCAGTTAACTAAAAATAAAAATTTTATACATAATACCAAAGTTTTAGATGTTAGACCATTAGGCACTTCCAGATAGCTACTGATCATTTGTCAGAGATCTGAACTCAGCTAAATAAGTTTCTTTTACTGAAAAACAGAACAACCAATGACAACATCAGAGTTTGGTGTAGACTGCTCAGCTGGGATATAGTCAATTCAGATACCAAGTCCTACCTGAAAGTGTGAGTTAATCTAGAAAGCACAGAATATTTCCTGTTCTCTGGAAACAGAACCTGGAAGAAGCGGAGCCATTGTGCACAGAGATAAAGGATACTGAAACACCATCTCCCTTCTGTATTCTGAGTCACTATGGATATTGACTAACACATCCCCAGACTGTTGAACAATGTATTGGAAATTTTCTCCTATCTTCCCTGACCCCTCCAAAAGTAAGTATTTGATTAATCCACTTTAAGGTCTGAAATTCTCAATATTTCCTAAAACAAAATTTCTGAAAATCTACCTATATCAGTAACAGATTGCTAAGGAAGGTATGTTTATTAAAATCTTCAAAAGTGATGTTTGAATGGCATGAATATGATTTGACTCCATCTATTTCCACTATGTGTGTGTCTTAATTTGTGTCTTATTCTGTTTTCTCATTTATGAATGGGAAAAATAACTTTCCTGTGGCTGATACCAAAGAGAGCTATTCTGAAGCCAAAATGATTGTGGTTCTGTTTCTGTACCCTGCCACTCTGCTTCTTTGGGGGAAGTGCCCTGTGGTTTTGCCAGGGGCAGACAATCCCATAATCACACACCCAATGCCCTGGTCACAGGGGTAGATAACCAGCCAGACTGAGCCAATCAGAGTGGTTGCTGTGGCCTGGCCAGGGGCAGCCACGGGTCTAGAGCAGGTTGGCCAGCGTCCTTCTCTAGGGTGTTCTAATCAGAAGCTGGGAGAGAAAACGTATCTTTTCTATGTGTTCAGGAGCTGTGAAAATGTGGGATGTTCCCTGCCACATGAAAAAACTGAAAGCAGTGGCATTATGCAGTGATGAATAAAATAGGGCAAACAGAGAGAGAGAAAGCAGACAGGGCTGACAATGTTTGAATTCTTATTTCCGGCCCTGTCCCTACAGGGGCCCTCATTCCTGTTGTTCTTTCTTCAATTTGGGGGCATAACCCAGGTTCTTCAGGAAATACCCTTTCACTCAAATGTATTTCTTTCCCTTTGCTTTTCATTTTTTCTCTTTCTGAAAACAAAAAGCATAGGCCATTAATTTTGGCTTTTTAATTCTATCTACATGCTGATATAAAGCAGTTGCAACTATATTTTTTCCTTTGAACACCGTATCCCATCAAGTATAGGCAGCACATATAATTTTCACTCAGTTCAAAATATTTTCTAATTTTCCCTGCAATATTTTTGTTTTGACCCATGGATTGTTTAGAATTGTGTTAATTTCCACATATTTGGTGATTTCCACATATTTTTTGTGACTAACTTGTAAAATTGCATTGTTGTCAAAGAACACGCTCTGTCTGATTTCTATCTTTCTAATTTTATTGAGACCTGTCTATGGCCCTATATGTGGCCTATCTCTGTGAATGGTCCTTTGTACAGCTGACTAGAAAGTGTATTCTGCTCTTTTTAGGTGAAATGTTCCAAAAATGTCTATTAGGTCTACTTGGTTGACGGTGTTGGTCACTTCTACTACATGTGTACTCATTTTCTGTCTACTTGTTCTTTTACTGAAACAGGAATGTTAAAGTGACACTCAAATGGATTTGAGTTATGTTTTCTGGATAATACAATTAGTTGCCTATTTAAAAACAAAACAAAAATAAGTATAAAAGGCTTCTAACAGTAGGCACTGTTTTACAGAGTCGTGTATTTATATCTTACGTGAACAGTGGACGAACAGCAACGTGCTCAAGAGTTTCTTCCTTGTTTTGTTAGTTTGTGGAAATGTTGGGAGACAAGAAAATATTCGGAAATGGCTTCTTTCTATGGGGCCTTCACTTCTTATAACAGGCTCTTGGACGTCAGGCCAAGTTGGGAGTGGGTGGGAATGGTTGAGTTGGCTACACTCTCTAGGCAGCAGTGCTTCTTCTGGTCTACACCAGTATCCCAAGACCACCCAGGAATGCACTGAAAAGAGTGACTCACTCACCCACTCAGCCCAATTAGAGTTGTACCAAAATGAGCTTTCATGGAAATCTGCAGCACTGATGTTGTATTCAAAAGCTTCTCTCCTTATTAGCACATTTATATACAAAATTTTAGGTAGAAAATTTATGATAGTGTTAGCTCCTGTAGCTTCACAATATTTCAGCAAGGAGGCAGGTATTATCTTGTTTACTACAGAGAGGGACACAGAAGACCAGAGAAACAGGTACTCCCCCCAGTTTTCTGAGTGATGTAAATCTAACAACAGTATGTTGAAAAATTATATGGCATTGGGAAGCATAGTAGCTTTGTCAAGCTCACATGCATGCTCTGAAGTTCCTGTGATAAAAGTAAAATGCTTTTAAAAATTATTTTGAAAGCTGCTACATTTCTGAAATATGCTATAATAATACCAACTTCTGGCAATGGAGCTGACATATTTCAGCTCAAAGTACACACATACAGATGTTATTTTAAAAACAATAATTCAGCAATTACCCATGATGTGATAACATTCCTGACTTTATTGAGTGGCAGTGCTTGAGAGGAAATGTTGGATTGTAATTGATGATATCAATATGAAGTTTCATACAATAAAAATGAAGGATGGGAACAAAGACAACATATAATTGTTTGACAATATTTAAAAGCAATGTCCAGTTGTGGTGAGATTCTCCTGCCCATTTTAGGTAGAGTTTTGTAGTGTGTTGTTTGCTTAGATTAGAGTTTATTTCAGCATTTGAAAAACATTGCCTATTTTTGTTCTTAACCATCATCATAATAGATCTGTGATTATTTGATTTGATAGATGGTAGGATTTTTTTGTGGGACTCAGTTTCATTTAAAAAGCTGTCTTCCATGTAATGTATGCTTTTGCTAGTGGATCATAATAGTTATTAATAAAAATTAATACATTGTGTTTATTCATCTATTTCGTTGGAAACAATTGATAATCTTTCTTAATTACAAGACAAAATGAGTTCTAATGATTGAACTAAAAAATTGAGACAAATTTAAGGAGTGAAAGGAATTATTATCCTTGACTAAATGCAGGTAGTGATGTAATTTCTTTGTACATTGATGTGAATATCATTACTGAGTTATGTTTTTATTTTTATGTAATTTTAGGATTCATGTGCATGTCCTGTAAGCAACTTTTCAAGAGGGAAGTTGTCTTGGAATATGAGTGGGTTAAATGGAAATTTCCCATATGGATATCACGTAGACAAGCACCACCCAAAGTGTGATCTGTGGACCTTCATTGTCTTCATCACCTGGGAGCTTGTTAGAAATTCAGAATTGTGCTGAACCAGAATCTCTTTGTTGGCGAGGAGCTCAGGAATTTGTTTTAACAGCTCTTTTTTGTGTGTGATTCAATGAATGTTGAAGTTTGAGGAGCATTGATCCACACACATTATACATTTCAGTGCTGGTATCAGGTATAAGAGCTGACTCAGACTCTGTATTCAACAACCATCATAAGATCTGGGTTTTACCCTTCTCCCATGGACACTTACCTGAATAAATAATCAGATTCCTTTAGGGAAAAACTGGTTAATTACTACCGTTGTGTCTCGACTCCTTCCTCATGGGGTCCTGCTCATTCCTTTGGTAGATGGTTGAGTCAATGAGCTGGCTAGGGATTGTGATACTCCATTGGGGCAACTTTATTTACAGAGTTTTAAGTTTTTGAACCATCACTACAATACAGTTTTAGAACATTTCCATCACCCCCTCCCCTTAACTTCTCTCGAGGCTGTCTGAAATCAGTCCTGTTTCCCACCTTTGTTTCCAGAAAACCTCTGGTCTGCTCTCTGTCTCTACACAGTTGTCTTTTTCTTGAACATTTCATATGAATGGAATCATACAATGTGTACTCTTTTGCATTTGGTTTCTTTCAAGTTGCATAATGTATTTGAGGTTCAGCCATTTTGTAGCAAATACCAATATTTTGTTCCTTTTTCTTGCTGAATAGTATTTCATTGTATGAGGATCACACTGAGTTTATCCATTCTCAGGTCGATGGATGTTGGAGTGTTTACAATTTCAGAATATTGTGAATAATGCTGCTAGGAACATTTGAGTACAAATCTGTGTGTGGACATACTTCCAGGTCTTGTGGGTAGATACCTCAGAGTGGAATTCCTGCTCATACTCTTACCAGTGGAAGGTGTCCAGGTTCTTGGCATTTTGAACAAAGAATTGGACAAAACACACAAACAAAGCAAGGAAAGAATGAAGCAACAAAAGCAGAGATTTATTGAAAACAAAAGCGCATTCCACAGGGTGGGAGACGGCTTGAGCAAGCAGCTCAAGAGCGCTGGTTACAGAATTGTCTAGGGTTTAAATACCCTTTAGAGATTTCCCATTGGTTACTTGGTGTATGCCCTATGTAAATGAAGAAGATGAAGTGAAGTTACAAAGTTATTTACTTGGTGTGTGTCCTATGCAAATGAAGAGGATGTTTCCTGCCATAGCTGAAGTGAAGTTACAAAGTTCTTTATTAATACTTGGGTTTAGAAGGTTGGGGTTTTTCAGTTTAATTTAGTTCTAGGAATTCTTTAGGTTCCCTGTCTGCAGAGCTTATTTCCTGCCTCAATATCACTTCTTATCATTGCTATTGATTACCTGAAATAATCAATACATTTAAAAATATTACTTCAAATGTACAATTTGGCTGAGAAAAGTTTTTTATATATCACTTTACTCAGATCATGTCAGATAATTACCAAAGATTTTCTGACTGTACAATACTGGTAGATTCATCAGTTTTCAGAGAAATTTATTGACTGTCATTCTCTGAATAATAATTGATCCTTAACTTACTTTCTGTTCATAGCTGCAATTCCGAAATAGACTCTTATTTGACAGAGGCACTTTATCAATCATTTTACTTGCTTTGTCCCCAGTCACTGCTTTTGCATTTATTTGCCTGTAGGATTATATGTGTTTCATCAATTATTTTACAGCAACATTTCTCCAGCTTTTGTGTTCTTATCCATATTACACACAATGTTAGTTCTTAGGATGCCTGAATATTCTTCTACTTTGCCTCAGAAATTTTAATAAGTTTCTCATAATGTTCTTTGTGTGTGTCAAATGACACCAGTATTTTGAGACACAACCTACAATGAAATAGGTTCACTCTCAGCTGGCAATTAAATTGCAAATTTCAAACTATTTTTATCATTTTTGTGTACCGTTATTTTTGTTGAAGCTTGCATTTTATAACACAAACAGATGATTCAGTCATTAATTAAGTTTTGCCACGATCAACACTAGTGCTCATATTTGTTATAAATCTCTTCTATTATGTCCAGAAAGTTTTTAAACCTCTTAATCATAATAGAATCCATTTTTTTTTAAAAAACAGTTCTTCAAAACCACGATGCAATACCAGCTCACACCAGTCAGAACTGCTATTATTAAAAAGTCAAAAAATAACAAATTCTGGCAAGGTTGCAGAGAAAAAGGAATGCTTATATACCGTTGGTAGGAGTGTAAATTAATTCAACCATTGTAAAAGACAGTGTGGAAATTCCTCAAAGGCCTGAAAACAGAAATACCATTTCACCTAGCAATCTCATTAGTGGGCATATCCCCAAAGGAATATAAATTGTTCTGCTGTAAAGACACATGCATGTGTATATTCACTGCAGCACTATTCACAATAGCAAAGACATAGAATCAATCTAAGTGCTGATCAGTGGTAGACTGGATAAAGAAAATGTGGTATAAATACTCCGTAGAATACTATGCAGCTATCAAAAAGAACAATCGTGTCCTTTGCAGGAATGTGGATGGAGCTGGAGGCCATTATCCTTAGCAAACTAACACAGGAAAAGAAAACCAAACACCACATATTATCACTTATAAGTAGGAGCTAAATGACAAGAATACATGGACACATAGAGGAGAACAACACACACTGGGGCCTATAGGAGGATGGAGGGTGAAGGGTGGGAGGAGATGAGATCAGGAAAAATAACTAATGGGTACTTGGCTTAATACCTGGGTTGCAAAATAATCTGTACAACAAACCCCCTATGACACAAGTTTACCTATATAACAAACTTCCACATGTACCCCTGAACTTAAAAGTTAAATTTTAAAAAAGTTCAATCTGGATTATAGTTCATGATAATATGTATGTACATTTGACTTCTAGAAGTGCTGAATTGATACATCACTAAGAAATACATGATGATGAGACTGGAAATTCAATATATGAGAAAATATAGTGGTCATTTGTATACTCACAGTATCCTTACATCCAAGGCAGACATTTTAATTATTGACACTTCGATCCATTCATGGGTCCGCATAAGTAACCAGAATTAGTCCATGGCATTACATATTTTGGCCTTATGGCAAGTAATACCATTTATAAATGATACAACCTCGCCAGTATCTGTTATTTTAAAATTTTAATAGTAGCCATTCTGACTGGTATGAGATGGTATAACATTGTGGTTTTGAAGGACTCTTTTTTTAAAAAAAAAAATGATCCTTCTGTTTTTTGTTTTGTTTTGTTTTGTTTTGTTTTGTTTTGTTTTGTTTGAGACAGAGTCTCGTTCTGTCCTCCAGGCTGGAGGAGTGCAGTGGCACGATCTCGGCTCACTATGTCCTCTGTAATTCTCCTGCCTCAGCCTCCCAAATAGTTGGGATTACAGACGCCTGCCACCATGCCTGGCTAATTTTTTTTATTTTTTATTTTTTGTAGAGCTGGAGTTTCACCATATTGGCCAGGCTGGTCTCGAACTCCTGACCTCAAGTCACCCGCCTGCCTCAGCCTCCCAAAGTGCTGGGATTACAGGTGTAAGCCACTATTTTTAAATTATGGTTAAGAGGTTTAAAAATATTCCTAGACATAATAGAAGACATTTCTAACAAATAAGAGCACTCGTGTTGAAAGCTGTAAAACTTTATTAATTACTGAATCACCTGTTAGTGTTACATGAACCCGGGAGGCGGAGCTTGCACTGAGCTGAGATCGTGCTACTGCACTCCAGCCTGGGCGACAGAGCGAGACTCTGTCTCAAAAAAAAAAAAGAAAAAGAAAAATAAAGTTTATTCTGCTAGTTTGTTTCTGGATAGATGTTGAAAATATTGGCTAGGCACAGTGGCTCATGCCTGTAACCCCAGCACTTTGAGACACCAATGTGGGTGGACCACTTGAACCCAGGAGATTGAGACCAGTTTGGGCAACATGGTGAAACACCATCTCTACAAAAAATACAAAAAAAAAAAGTAGCCAGGCCTGGTGGTGTGCACCTGTGGTCCCAGCTACTTGGGAGGCTGAGGAGGGAGGATCACTTGAACCTGGGAAGTCAGGGCTGCAGTGAGCTGAGATCCTGCCATTGTACTCCAACCTGGGTGTCTTGTCAAAGCAAGACACTGTCTTAAAAAAAAAAAAAAAAGTAACTGTTAAAATGTTAAAACTATATAGCTAGTAAAATGTTCAAATGTTAACCTAAAGTTGTGTCGAGGACTAGCAGTGGTATATGGGATGTGCTTGGGAAATGCTGCTCTAACCTATAACATCAGGACCATGAGTCACCTAAATAAACCCACTATCTTCACGTCATCTCACCACTCACATTGAAGATATAAACTGGGCTGGGCATGGTGGCTCACTCCTGTAATCCCAGCACTTTGGGAGGCCAAGGTGGGTGGATCACGAGGTCACGAGTTCGAGACCAGCCTGACCAACATGGTGAAACCCGTCTTTACTAAAAATACAAAAATTAGCCAGGCACGGTGGCATGCGCCTGTAATCCCAGTTACTCAGGAGGCTGAGGCAGGAGAATTGCTTGATCCCGGGAGGTGGAGATTGCAGTAAGCCAAGATCATGCCATTGCACTCCAGCCTGGGCAACAGAGCAAGACTCCATCTCAAAAAAAAAAAAAAAAAAAAAAAAGATATAAACTGTTGGCCGGGCCAAGTGGCTCATGCCTGTAATCCCAGCATTTTGGGGGGTGGGACAGGTGATCACTTGAGCCCAAGAGTTCAAGACCAGCCTGGGCAACATGGTGAAACCCCATCTCTACAAAAATTAGCCAAGCGTGATGGTACATATGTGTAGTCCCAGCTCCTCGGGAGGCTTAGGCAGGAGGATCACTTGAGTCCAGGAGGTTGAGGCTGCAGTGAGCTGTGATTGCACTACTGCACTCCAACTTGAGTGGCAGAGTGAGACCCTGCCTCAATAAAAAAAATAAAGACATAAACTGTCATGAAGAATCTATCAGTATTCTTAATTCTTGCTTCTGAATGTAACTTTTTAAAAAATTACCAATAGTTGGAATGATTAATAAATGAAAGAGGCAAAGAAAAATTGGAATGAAACCCTCTTCCACTCTCTCCTCCATGTTTATCTAACTGTGGAGCAATCAGGAAGGATTCTGTGAGGTTGTTTTTTTTTTTTTTTTTTTTTTTTTTTTTGAGACAGAGTCTCGCTCTGTTGCCCAGACTGGAGTGCAGTGGGGCGATTTCGGCTCACTGCAAGCTCCGCCTTCCGGGTTCACGCCATTCTCCTGCCTCAGCCTCCCGAGTAGCTGGGACTACAGGCGCCAGCCACCATGCCTGGCTAATTGTTTGTATTTTTAGTAGAGATGGGGTTTCACCGTGTAAGCCAGGATGGTCTCGATCTCCTGACCTCGTGATCCATCCACCTCGGCCTTCCAAAGTGCTGGGATTATAGGCATGAGCCACTGCGCCTGGCTGAGGTTTTAAGATATCAAATGTAGCATGCCTGGCATAGGGCCTGGTGCATAATAGATATTCAAAATATTACAGGTACTTTTATTTTTATTTTTATTTTAGAGTCAGGGTCTCTCTCTGCCACCCAGGTTGAAGTCCAGTGACCTGATGATCACAGTTCACTGTAATCTCAGACTCCTGGGCTCAAGCAATCCTCCCACCTCAGCCTCTTGAGTAGCTAGGACTACAGGCATGTTCCACCACACCCAGTTAATTTTTATTTTATTTTTATTTTTTTGTAGAGACAAGATCTTGCTATGTTATCCCAGGGTGGTCTTGAACTCCTGGCCTCAAGCAATCCTCCTGCCTTGGCCTCCCAAAGTGCTGGAATTACAGGTAGTTTTAATCGTTTTTTTTTGTTTGTTTTGTTATGCTTGTTGAGCTAAGAATATCCCCCCATATACTTTGTGTGCTACTGTAGAAACTAAGTTACATTATAAAATATTTTCCAAATTGCCTATTAAATATGAACAACATTTTCTTTGAAAATTCCAAAGGCGTCAACACATCTAGGGAGGATAAAGAATGGAAAAATTTAAATATTTCTAAAATATAGTACTTTTGTCACAGTGAGAATAGTTTAATAATGTGTTCAAAATGTTGGATATTTTGAGATCTTCAGATGAAAGGCATTGCGGAAATAAGGTGTCATTACAGTTCATTTGAGTACGCCTTACCAAACAAATTTTTTAAAATTATGGAATCAAAACATGTAGCTCACCCTTCCTATCATATTATCCCTTAAAACATGCAGAAAATCTCTAAATTATTAGTGAACTTGAATAACAATATATAAAATTATGATTCCAAAAATGAAAACACAGTATTGTATCCCTTAAATAGTGAACTGATAATTTAATAATATGTATGCATTTATTTATTTATTTTTGAGACAGAGTCTTGCTCTGTCTCCCAGGCTGGAGTGCAGTGGCACAGTCTTGGCTCACTGCAACCTCCACCCCCTGGGTTCAAGCAATTTTCGTGCCTTAGCCTCCCAAGTAGCTGAGATTGCAGGCATGTGCCACCATGCCCAGCTAATTTTTTAAAATATATTTAGTAGAGACGGGGTTTCGCCATGTTGGCCAGGCTGGTCTCAAACTCCTGACCTCAAGTGATCCACCTGCCTCGGCCTCCCAAAGTGCTGGGATTATAGGCGTGAGCCACCACGCCTGGCCTAAATAATATTTTATAGAGAGGAAAAGGTGAAAGCTGTTCGGACAAATTAATTTTTAAAGAAAAGACTTCTCAACATAGAATATGTAAAGCTAAGATGATATCTCATCTTAAATATTGTCATCACTTTCATTACTTTCCTCTCCAAGAAAAAAGAGTCAGAAGTTTATTTGTGCTGAGAATTTAGGAATGAATTTTAATACCATGTGGTTTAGTTTGATGATTTTTTTTTGGAGAGACAGACTACCTGGAATGATGTGATTTTTCTCAATTCATTCCTGTTTTTCCTTCCATGTTCATGTATTTTCATTTATCACAAGTATTATGGGATAAACCCACATCAAAAGACCTTGACCATAAAATGTTAAGAATACAAGAAAACCAATGAAAAACCTTAACACCATCCAAAGACTTCTGTCTCTTACAGGCACTGATGACATGTAGTAACACAAAAGAATGTGGTCACCCTTCTGGAATAGTGAGTGAGTCAAGTAAACTTGTATTCAATTCAGGTCATGTGTTGTTTGGCTGGGCTATTCAACACTACTGTAAACTCAGAAATGGATGCACCAAACACATTTATTTTCTTTTAGGTTGTTTACAAAATCTTTCTAAGTAATTTTGAAACTTAAAATGTATATTTCTTATTATAAAAGCAACATGTGTTCACTGCACAAAAGCTAGACAACAGGAGAAAAAACGTATTTTGTATTCTGTTTAACATTTTTGTTTAAATCCTAATCTGTCCAAAAACATTCTCGTCTTTTCCTTTCTATAAACATTAACTCTTATGAATAAACACAATATTTTTTATTATTGGGATCATCATTTTGCATACGCTATTTAAAATTTGCTGACATAAGAAACAAGAAACAAATAAGAACATACAAATAAACAAAACCCCACCAGTAACCCTGTCATTAGGTATAATCACTATTAACTTGTTGGATGTCTATTTTTCCAGAATTTTCTCAATTTGCAAATCATTATCAGAAGCAATAGGTCTTAAATTGATTTATTTGTAATCCAAAAATGCATTGGCTCTGTGCATTCTGAAGGTATACATTGTTCCATCTTCTACTCTACATGCTGCTAAGAACTATTGGAAAGTCACTTTTAATAAGTTCATAGTTGGCAGTGGGCAGGGCCTTGCTGAGGACCCCCGGCTGGGCACCTGCTGCGGGTTCATCTACGTGTTCCCTCAGCTGCCTCCTTTCAACCTTGTCCACCCATTGCCGTCTCTGGTGCCGTGGTGGTGGTTCCTGTTCCTGCCGCAGCTCTCTCCCCTTCTTGCCTCTCCACCAGATCGCAGAGGTCACTCACCATGGTTTTACCCAGTGCGGCTGCCAGGCTCTTGGGAAGCAACAGTGCATCTTGTCTTGTTCTGCTGCCTGACATGCCAGTGCTTCCTCCAAGAATTTGAAAGACTTATTGGCTGACCTGATAGTTAAGGAGCAGGCCAGAATTAAGACCTTCAGGCAGCGACATTGCAAGAAGGTGGTGGGCCAAATCACTGCAGACGCAATGTATGGCAACATGAGAGGCATTAAGGGACTGGTGTATAAAACATCCATTCTTGATCCTCATGAGGGTTTCTGTTTCCAAGGCTTTAGTATCCCTGAATACCAAAAACTGCTACCCAAGGCTAAGGGTGGGGAAGGACCCCTACCCAGGGGACTTATTTTGGCTGCTGGTAACTGGACAGACCCCAAGAGAGGAACAGGTATCTTGGCTCTCGAGAGAGTGGGCAAAGAGGGCAGCTCTACCTTCCCATGTGGTCACCATGCTGGACAACGTTCCCACCAATCTATACCCATGTTTGAGCTCAGTGAAGCCGTGGCAGCCCTAAACAACTTTCCCTGAGCACATGCAGAGGGTGCCAGCCGAACCAAGTACTGGGAGTTGATTTATGAAGACCATGTATATCTAATCACAAAGCTACCTTGTGTTGCAGCAAAGGTCTACCAAAATCTCTACTGAGAGAGCAGCGGTATTGGGGCCACTGACTCTAAGCTGGACTGGTCCCACTGTTTCACCAACATGTTAGGCTATACTGATGCTCAGTTCACTGAGCTCAAGCACCTGTAGCTCACCATCCACAGTGACCATGAGCACAGCAATGTAAGTGCTTATAGCAGCCACTTGGCGGGCAGTGCCCTTTCAGACCCTTCCCTGTCCTTTGCAGCAGCCATGAACGGGCTGGCAGGTCCTCTGCATGGACTGGCAAATCAGGAAGTGCCTGTCTGGCTAACACAACTACAGAAGGAAGTCGGCAAAGATGTGTCAGATGAGAAGTTACGAGACTACTTTCAACTCGAGATGGGTTGTTCCAGGCTATGGCCATGCAGTGCTAAGGAAGATTGAGCCACAATGTACCTGTCAGCAAGAGTTTGCTCTGAAACACCGCATAATGATCCCATGTTTAAGTTGGTTGCTCAGTTATACAAGATTGTACCCAATATCCTCTGAGATTAGGGTAAGGCCGAGAATCCTGGGCCCAAAGTAGATGCTCATGGTGGGGTGCTCTCCTGTACTATAGCATGACGGAGATACATTGCAATGCGGTCCTGTTTGGGGCATCACAGGCATTGGGTGTATTGGCACAGCTCATCTGGAGCTGAGCCCGAGACTTCCCTCTAGAAAGACCCAAGTCCATGAGCACAGGTGGTCTGATGAAGTCTGTGGACTCTATGTCAGGATAAAACTGGATACTGGGGGAAACTGACTATCAGAAAGTGAGGAAGCCTTAAAAAATGTATATTGTTGTTTCAGGGGGCCTTTAAAGACTTAAGATTAAATTATATCTGAGGCACTGATAATCTGTTTGAGGTTAAAATATTAATTCAGAGTTTAAAAAATGAAAAGTGATCCCTTCTTCCCTAACCAGATCCCTTCCCCTGCCTGGTATGAGTTGCCCATCAACTGTAGGATGACCAGAACGAATGCATGTGCTGTGGTTTAGGTGTGGTCCCTCTGTATCTCTAGAGTGAGAATGTGGCTCCTCTTTCTCTGGGTCAAAGCCAGTTGCAGAGAATCTATAGTCACGTTAGAGCTTTTGCTTCTTCTCTGTCAAACCTCAACAAGCCAGCTAACCAAGACTCTGCCCCTTCTGTTTCCATAGGAATCACACTGGATAGTCAGCAGTACCAAGCCCCTTGGCACTCTCTCGTGCACACGAACACCTCCTAGAAAGACCTTTTGGTTAGCCAGACAGGCATGCTTTGGCAAATGTTTAAGATGCCAAGTGACCATAAAGGCATGGCATTTGTGGTGACTGGCACCCAACGTTAGATTCTATTTCGATTTTTAAAACTATCCAATTAAAATTAAGGCCTGGGAGTGTTCTGTTTCCCATTACTTTAATACTCACCTCCTCCCAGACTTTCCACACCTGTTGTATCTCGAGCTGAGGATGTTCTGGACCTCCTACTCTTGGTCCCTACTAGAAACCTCTCAGTAGATCTGTAGTCCCAGTGATTGGGTTTTATCAGTGCTTAATATGAACTCAGGTTTTTTACTTCCACAGAACACAAGCCACTACCCTCTGACTTTCCCTTACCCTTCTAATATGTTGTGGGGCATAGAACAGGGACTCAGGAATGACCAGCATGGTATTTTCAGAGTCTGGTCCCTGGGGTATTAGCACCACTTTTTGAACAGGGAACTGATTCAAAATTGGACATGATCTCCTCTGATTATCATGTCCTGGGGCTGAGAGCATTAAAAATAGTAAGCCTCCCTCCTCATCCGCTGCCTCAAGAAAATGCCCCCTTATTTATCAACATCCTTTTCCTGTACCTTCCCCAAGAGCTCACAGTACAATGTTTGTTTTAGAGGCCCCATTTGCACAGGTTTTCAGCAACTTGGAATGCTATGCTGTCTTTGAGGTGGGCTTGAGATACACTCCTGCTGTGCCCCCTTCTTCCCTCCAAACTCCTGCCTTTGTTTGTGTGGATCCCCAATCCCAGAACCACGGTGTTCAGTTGGACACACGTAAATCCCTGGGTAACCATCAAGTCATGAGGCAGACTTCAGGCTGTTCTGTATAAAATGCAAAATAAACATCTTTATTAACAACAGCAAAAAGTTCACAGTTAAGTGGAGGAATCAGACAAGCATATCACTGTTGTCATTGACACCATATGCTGTAGGGAACTGAGGAGTGGCACCTACCGAGCCTAGAGGAATCTGAGGAGCCTTCATGGGGAAGTGATATTAGAGTCTTGAATAAGGAATAGAGTGTTCATCATTCAGGCAAGGCAGGGGAGGCCTTTGCAAAGAATGTGCAGGGCTGGGAGAGAATGTAAAATAGTCAGCCCTGAGTAGGTTAATATGGTGTATGATAGTGAAAAATAAATCTTGAAAGACAGAGACCTGACTGACCATGCAAAGACCTAATGTGCAGATAAGAAGCCTGGGCTTCATCTGGTAGGTCATAGGAATCTATTTAAGGAATGTATATGTGTGTGGGTGGAAGGGGCTTCTACAAGAAATACAAAAGTAATCTTTGGATAGTGCCTTCGGTTTAGTTTCTGAAGACATAGCCCAAAATGGGGATTGAGTGAGCAAAAAAGGCTGAGTGTAGCTGTGGACACAACAGGACACGTGCTTCCGTCTCACCCCTGGGGAAGCTCTGGAGCACAAATTGCACCACAGGGTTAATACCATCCCAAGGCATGGGGTTGCCCTACCTGGGTCGATTAGTCCTTGGCCCAGGGTTTGGTGAGAAGGGAAAGAGGTAGAGCTTCCTGTGCTAGCACTGGCCGAGAGCAATTCTCTGGAGAAGGGGGCATCCATCAGTACTCACAGCTCCCATCACAGCATGAGTGCAGAAGCAGGTAAAGAGGAACTGAGCAGAGCACCAGCAATGCATCCATTGCAGAGAGCTTTAACTAAACGGCACAAATGTATTCTCGATGAATATTTCTGGCTCTTCCTCTGAAAGTTTGACACTCTGGTACATCTACATCCATCAGATGAGGAGAGTCTTGTGGTGTTGACAACCAACTAATCATCCCACATTGACAGAGTGAGTAGACCCAGAGTGTGCTCTTCTGGGTCATAAGGGATAATTTTCTATCTACAGGGAGAGCCTTGGGGCTGAGGAAATCATATTTCAATGTGTAAAAACATTAAGTAATAGTAGAAAAGTTAAAGATGTTCATGAGGCAGCAGTACAGCAGCTCACAAAGAAATAGAAGACAATTGTCACATGAATGGCTGTGTCTTCAGTTGGACTAGAGTCACTCCTTTGCTCTTTTGAAACACTTTCTCTCTGATACTTTCAAAATACTTGAGAAGTGACATCAGTTTCACTGCTGTTAGCTTACCTGAAGTGTATACACAACATGGGCATGGAAGCAATGCTGCCTGCCTCTCAATATGATGTGTGCATTCATTCATTCATTCATTCAACAAATACTATGTGGTATGCAGTGCCCCAGGTGAGAGAAATATCACAAAGAACAGCGCAATATCCCCGAGATTGGGAAGCTTACATTTTAGATTTGCAGAGGCATACAGGCTATATATAAGTAATTAAGTAAGAATGAATGTCAGCTTGTGATAGGTATAAGTTAAAAAATAAAGCAGGTGAGCTGGGCATGTGGGTGGGTGGTTCACGCCTGTGATCCCAGCACTTTGGGAGGCTGAGGTGGGAGGATTGCCTGAGCTCAGGAGATTGAGACCAGCCTGGGCAACACAGTAAGACCCTCCCTCAATAAAAACAACAAAAATAGCCAGGCGTGGTGGTTCATGCCTATAGTCCCAGCTACTTGGGAAGCTGAGGTGGGAGGATTGCTTGAGCCCAGGAGTTTGAGACTGCAGTGAGCCATGATCGCACCACTGTACTCCAGCCTGGGTGACAGTGAGACCCTGTCATAAATAAATAAATAAAGCAGATAAAGTGGGTAGAAAGCACCAGAGTGCCAAGGGGTTGATGTTTATTTCTATTTTATTTAGAGTAATCTGAGAAGGCTTCACTTATAATTTGGCTTGAAGAAAACATGAGAGCAAGTCATGCAATGTTCAAGTAAGAGTGCAGCAGTCAGAAGAAAAAGCTATGCAAGGGCCCTAAGGTTGAAAGTGTTCTTAGTGTGTTTGAGAAACATCAAGGAATGTGCAAAAGGCAGAGTGATAGAAGATGAGATCAGAGAGGTGAGAGGTGGGGAGAGGTGTCACATGTGTCCCTGGAGGCCATTGTAGGGCTTTTGCCTTTTATTCTGAATGAGGTAGGAAGCCTTTGTAGTGTCTTGAGCAGAGATGTGATATGATCTGGTTTATGATTTAAAAGACCCAGTTGGGTGCATTCAGGACTGGCTACAGTTTGAAGGACCTGGTGAGAAATGAAAGTGTGAGGCTATTTGTTCAAAAATTATCAAGAATTTCAAGATGGCAACAGCACAGCATTAAACCGAGCACTGAGTCCTTGTGAGTGAGGGGCCCTGTGTGACTGCACGGGTCATATGCCTATGATGCTGGCCCTGGATGTATTGAGTATAGGCTGCCAGGAGTGAAGGGCAGAGGCAGTGAGACCTGTAAAAAGTCAGTGCAAACATCCAGTGGTGGGTGAAAGTATAGACATAGCAGTGGAAGTGGTGAGGAGGAGGCACGCACTGTTTTTGTTTTTATATATTTTTTGAAGGTAGAGCTGATGGCATTTGCTAATGGATTGGTTGGAATTTATTGAGACAGAAAAGAGGAGGAGCAGGTCTTTAATGTAAAGCAGAAGTTCATAGTTGGACTTTAATAAATGTGAAGTCATTTGAAAGCAAGGGGAAGATGGTATTTAAGCAGTTGGATGTATGATTCTGGAATTGAGGAAAGAGATCCAGATTGCAGATCCAAATTTGGGAGTCTCATCTCCATAAAGAAAGCATTTAAGATCACAAAAACAGATAAGATGGGACAGATAGGAAAAAAATGGGGAAAGAGAAAAGAGAAGATAAGGAACAGATATATAAAGGAGAAGAGCAAAGGTAGGGTATAAGACACTCTACTTAGAGATCGGAGACATTGGGAGGAACAAACAAAAGAGAACTAGAACTGTGAATGAGGAGAGATGATCCAGAGGCCACATGAGAAAAATGTGTCCAGAAGAAAGTGTTAATCATGTCATGTGACCCAGTAGCTGAAGACTGAGGATCAACCATTGAATTTAGTTTCATAAAGGTTGTTTGTGTTCCTAGTAGGAACTGCTTTGGTTTAACAGTGAAAATAAAAACTTCTGTAAAGTGCAAACAATTTAGAATGAAGGGAGAGGTAATGAAAGATAGCAAACACATACAACTCTCAAAGAGTTTTGAAAAAAGGGAAATAGAGGAATGAGTGGTGACTGGAGGGAAATATGGGGTTATGTGATCGTTTTTTGTTTTGTTTTTAAATTGTGAGAAATAAAAATGTTTTATTCCCTCTAAAAATTATTTAGAGGGAATTATGTAGTAGAGAAGGAAAATTTGATGATGGAGAAACAAAGGGACAATTGCTAGAGCGATGTCCTGAATAATAAAGAAAGGATGACGTACAGGGCCCAAGGGAAGTAGGTGGCTTTGCACAGAAGCAAAGACAGTTTATTTATATTAATGGAGTTGCGAGGAGAGAGCAGGGTTATGGGTCCAGATGCAGGAAGTGGGTAGATGTTATGTTGGGAGGGTATAGGAATTCTATTCAGATTAATTCTCATTTCTTCACAACAGAGGAAGTAAATTCAACAGAAATCGAGGATAAGGAACATGGTGTTGCAGTTCAAACCAGTTCCAGCCAAAATGGACTCTAGTCACAAACAGTCTTAACAATCCAAATCGGTGGCTGAATAGAGTTCTGAGGTTTTGAGAAAGAGGTAAAGTTATGAAATAGTTGTCTAGGAGCAGGCAAAAAAGTGGATTAGAGAAAATTAGAATTGCTACTTAGCACTAAGGAGCCACTTGAAATTAGAGGTGTTACATGAAGAGTGAGATTTGAACTGAGTTTTAAAGAATGTTAAGAACTTGGATGGAGAGACAAGGGAGAGAACTTTAGACAAAGATGATCTGTAGACCCAAGGCCTGCCGTTCTCATCATTATTGTTTGCCTTAGTTTGTGTATCCTCTACAAGCCCAAGGCGAGCATTTATTTGGAAGGGGATTTCAGGAAACACAAGTGAGGAAGTGAGTGAAAGAGAGGTGGGGTAATGAAAAAGCCAGTCAAGGCTTTGTTAAGCTGGCCGCCACTGTGTTCAAATGGCGCTCATTCTCAATGGGGATTCTCTGAGAAAGCTGAACCATGCCTCAGAATTATTCCACCAGCAGGGAGGGAGAGGCGGAGGCATTCATCCACCAGCTATCACATACTCCTTCCATGGGTTGAAAGGTGTATCCCCAATATTTTAATTTGTTCATGCTTGTGGCCAGCAGCTCTTGAGGCACAAGAGAAAGCCTGCAGAAAGAAAGCTTCAGCGTGGGAAACACTGTCTTGATTGCTCTGTCACCTCACCAAAGCAATTTCTCGCCAGTCTTCCCCAGTTCAATGAATGGCACCACAATGTAGTCAGTAGCAGGAGCCAAAACTTAGCAGTCATTTATTCACCCTTTACATTTATCAAGTACTTTTACCATGCCTAGCACTCATTCAGGTGCTGGGTGCTAGCCAGACCTCTATGCTGAACTCCTGTAACACCCCAAATCAGTCCTCTTCTCTCCAAATCCCTTTGTATATCTATAATTTGCAATGAGGCTGGCCATTTAAAATTGTTGCTAAATTGAGACGAAGGGGCTGAGTCTTTGTAATCCTCACTGAGCTACTACCTTGCTCCATTCCCATGTCTTTTCCCCGTATGCTTTTGTCTCTGATCTTCCAGACCCCTGTCCAACTAGCCAAATCATTCACCTTGCATATGAGTCTATGTATATTCCTGGCCTAAGCCACTTCTCCCTCTACACCCTACCTAGATGACCAAGTGCACTGTTTACAGCCATCCCCAGTGGGAGGATTTTTCTCTCACTTCCATCTTTCAAGGCACTGTGGGTTGAAATGTATCCTCTCAATGATATGTTGAAATCCTTACTCTTGGTACCTATGAATGTGATCTTATTTGGAAATAGGGCCTTTGCAGATACAATTATTAATATGAGTTCATACTGGATAAGAGTAGCCCTAATTCCAGTGTCAATGCTTTTTTATTTTATTTTATTTTTGTATTTTTTAGTAGAGATGGGGTTTCACCTTATTAGCCAGGATGGTCTTGATCTCATGACATTAGGATCCGCCCACCTCGGCCTCCCAAAGTGCTGGGATTACAGGCGTGAGCCACCGCGCCCAGCCCAAAGCTTCTTACACATAGAAATTTTGGAGACACAGAGAAAGGGAAATAAGGCCATGTGGTGGAGGCAGACATTGGAGTTATGCAGCCTCAAGCCAAGGAAGGCCAAGAATTGCCAATGACTACGAGAAGCTAGAAGTGGCAAGGAAGCATTCTTCCCTAGAGCCCTTGGAGAGATCATAGCCCTTCCAAAGTCTTAACTTAGGACTTCTGGCTTCCAGAAATGTGAGAGAATAAATTTCTGTTGTTTTAAGCCCCTTGGCTCATGATGTTTATTATGGAAGCCCTAGGGAGCTAACGTCCTGGCTCACCCTTGAGTGGACTGTGGTATAACAGCAGTCCATTCTCAGCTTGCATGCACTTTTGACACCTCCACCAGTGAAGCGACGCTGTTCTTCTCCTTTATTGTTGGTCAGAAGGGATCCCCAGCGCTTATGAGGTGGCGCAGGTGTGAACTGGGAAAGTGATGTTAATGCAATAGTGGCAAATGGCGTGGAAATCTGGGCGGTACACTGGCACAGTGTATTTTTTAATGCCCTCTGGCCCTGCTCACAACTGATTATAACTGATCCTATTCTCACCCCACAATGAACTGCAGCTGTGCCACCTCACCTCGTGATGTGACGAATCTGACAGGATGCACCTCGTGATGGTCAGCTCTCACCCACAGTCACTTGATGTCCTATGGTCGGAAGCCTTTTCACTACCAGGGTTCAGTAGCTCTAGTAAACCAGGAAACACCAACATGTTTCTCAAATGGTGTATACTTGTTTGCTGCGGATGGCATGGTCTTGCTGCAGACTGTAGGCGCTCTATGTTATGATTCTTCTGCCGTGGCTTCCCTAAATTCCACGTTATCTTTTCACAGCACAGATACCTTTAGTAGCCTAGACTCTTCTGGATCATATGGCCCAAGACACCAGTGTGATTGCACTGTAGTCTGGACCTGCTGCAGATGCTTTCCCACTCTAAGTCCCACTCAAAGCTGGTAGCCTTCCTCTTTGCCTGGTGAATGGGTTAGAGCTGTATTTCCAAGTGTGAAAAATGCTGCTCCAGATCCCAGAGACACGTAACAAGCTCTATGCTTCCTTCCTAGTGCTGGAAGTGGTGACATGCAGTAATGTGCCCTTTGCTTTTAAATGGATGTTCTGGTGTGCCTCAAACTTTATTCCTTAGACTCTTGCTCCTCAGACTTGGCCCCTAAAATCTTTACTGTTGTGGCCGGGTCATTATGGTGGATATTTGCTGTGATCCTACTTAACAGGGACCCAACTTATCTTTCAATCAATAGGCTTCAGGTCTAAGAATTAGCTCAGGTCTGGAAACTAGGGAAAGGATTGGGAGTTTTTGTTGGAGTGACTGACCCCGTTTTTCTGCTTAATGCACTCTTGATTGTCTTTGATTATAGAGATGTCAATAAGTATATATAGCAATGTCTTGTTGGTTGCCCGTTTATCCTGCACCTCTAAATGCCATGTTTTTTATGGTATCTCCATAGAGCCCTGCAAATCAGGCCCTCTTGGCTGTCCTTACAACTTCGTTATTAATTTCACCAACTATTCCCACCTTGCTCCTGTCATTGAAATGGTACCATCTGGACTCTGTTATTTCATGATTATGTAATCTCCATTGACACTCAGGGCCGGGTTTTCTAATAGCATCTCCTGCTGTTAGCCATGACTCAAGAAGAAGAACCATAACTGAGCTTTTCAATGATGCGGATGCCCTTCTCACCAGCACATTTCTCATTTCTTTGGTAAATGGAGTGTTCTCTGGGTCCTCCTGTAGAACAGAGCTGGCTGGTGAATTGTCAGGCTTTGAGAAGTATATTCACTCTTGCATACTGTCTTCTCTGAGCCTTTTGATTTCCTTCTCCACTGTCCTCCCCGAAAGATCTGGCATTTATACTGCATGTAGTGTGGGCCATTGATTTCCTCCAACTGCCAAATTAGTAGCATCTCCTTTGGTCTTTGTTAGGGTGTTAAATTTTGTATTATAGGAAGGTACTCCTGTATTAAAAAAAACTCCCTTGTTCATTTTTATGTTGCATCCCTTAAACCACCTGTCATGTTCCTGTTCTATATATACTCTCCTGCCTCATGCCAGTTCATGTTGGATAACCCTATACACTTTTAGTGTACAGTTCCTTTCCCTTTCTTAGCAAACCCAGAACATTTTCAGGTTATCCTAAGATTTGACCCTAACTAGGGGTCTAGTGGCTAGGAGGTAGGTGGGGGTAGATCCTGAGGGTGTGATGTGTTGTTGTTCTTCAAGAATAGATCATTGCATCAAATACAAGCTAGAGGGGCAGGCTAACCGTTAACAGGGAGGAGTGAGACACATTTGCTGGCCCATAGGGTTCAGCTATATTTGGGTTTACAGGTTCTCAAATGTTATTGACCCAGATGCCCCCATCCTAATCCAAGGGTCCCACTTTTTAAATGAAGCCTTTTTTCTAATGTTGCAGAGCTGCTGGAGTTAACAGTTCAACCTTCTCTGAGGTTCCACTACACTTATAATTAAATTCTTGCACTGACCTTAGCTTTTTTCACATTTTAGCAGGTGATTCAGCTCAAAAGTTTTGTTTAGAATCTACTTCCTAGAACACACCAGCTTAGGTTGAGTTTCCCCGAATCAGATCTGTGTTGGAGGTTTGTGTGCATGATGTTTATTGGGGAGCTTCCCCAGAAACAATACCTTTAAGTACAGGAGACAATTGAACAGGGAGAAAAATCCCGTAGTGATAAAATTATAACAGAGTCTTAGGTAATCCTTTGGGGCTCTCTGGAACTAAAACGGCCCTTCAAAATTATCTATAAATTGATGCAAGAGGAACACGTCTTCATACTTCACGTTAAACAGTCATCAGGCACAGGCTACCCTAGGAGAAAGCTTGTAACCTTGGATGAAGTAGGTTCCTTCGACAGAAAGCAATTCCAGAAGAGAGATGTACCTATGAAATACCAGCAGCCAGCACTCCCAGAAACTCACAAGTGATTGCCTGCGTCCTGACAGAGGTATCTGAACAGTGCACTATGCCATCCAGTACATCCCGTTTCTACTTTTGTCTGTTTATTTTAAGACAATAATTAGAATAAGCTCCAAGAGAACAGAGACCTTGTCTATCTCATACATTGATATCCCCAGAATTTAGAACAGCTCAGTATTTACTCAATCAGTATTTGTTGACTAAGTGATTGAGGTGAATGAGTAATTAAAGTATATTTATAGGTGCCACATTTTGTAAACTATCACTTGGCATATCATAGAGAATACTAATAAATGAAAACACAAATAGGGAAGCATCTCATAATACTTCTTTATTCTCGTATTAAAGTATAAATCTCTAACATAAGATTTTTTAGACCCCCATTACAGCACAGCTACTCTGTGAAAATATGGCCAGACTACTGTTTTAAGCAGATCCCTGATCCCGTTCCTCCTGACTGGGCGGGACCTCCCGACTAGGGTCTCCAGCCACCTTCTACAGGTGCCTTGGGGCAGGCAACAGGTCCATACCTCCCTGGCACAGGGCTTTCAGAGGGAGGGGCGGGCCACCATCTTTGCTGTTTTGCACCCTCCACTGTTGATACCTTCAGGTATTGGAAAACCCAAGGAGACTAGGTACTACAGCAAACCCCCAGTAGCAGCCCTGCAGAAAAGTGGCCTGTTCCCATATCTCCTCACCGTGCAGGTCCTCCAGGCCTGGACCTCTACCCACACCCTGCTGGGGCTATGAAGCCAGTAGCAGCTCTGCAACTGCCTCGACAGAGCTTCCAGTGGCTGGGGCGGGGGAGTGTTGCCATCTTCACTGTCTTGCAGCCCTTGCCCTTGCTGTCTCCAGGCTTGGGAGAGTCTGTGAGGACCACGGACTGGTCTGGACCCCCAACAAAGAGCAACCTCCTTACAGAAAAGTGGCCAGACTATTCTCCACGCAGATTCTGGTCCTCACTTCTCCTCATTAGGCAGTGCTGCCTGACATGGGACTGCAGCACAACCACCCAACCCTTGCCTGATCACCATAATCAAGGCAGCCCAGCATTTCTTCAAGGAGGAAATCACAGAGTCAACCCACAACCCCTCCACCACTACAGGTGCAGTGGCTCAGCCGTTACAGCCCTTGGACTGGGAAGGAACAAAGGGCCTAGTCATTACGCTGGTACCTCCAGCACACCGCAGCCGCTATATGGAGGGAAATCCAGACTCCTCTTCCCTGGGGACCAGCACCCTCACTCTTCACCAGGCAGGGGCCCCGGCTCATGAATGCAGAACAGTTGCTCCACCCACAGCTGAGCAGACCCACTGGTAGTGGCCCAGAGTTTCCCCAGGGAGAGGCTCCAAGAGGCATACAACAGCCCTTCTGCCACTGCTACAGTAACAATTCTATCCTTCCTGCCCTTGGTCTGGGGAAGAAACAAAGAGCCTGAGGACTACACATGAACTTACAGTACCCCATAGCCACCATATGGAAAGGAGACCAACCTCTCCTCCCTGTAAGTCTTCAACCCCCTGCTCCCCACCAAGCAGAATTCCAAGCTCACAGCAGCAGTGCAGCCACCCTGCCCCACTGGCTGAACACCCCCCAGTAATAGTCGCTCTGAGTTTCTTAGAAGTGGAGCCCCCAGGGGCAACCAAAAGCCTCTCTGCCACTGCCTCTGCAGCAGAACTGCCCTTGCCACCCTCAGAATAACAAAGGAGCAAAGACCCTAAGTGCTTTATCCACACCTCCAACAAACCAAACTGCTGTTAACCCAAGGAGAGAAGGCCAGCTTGTCTCCCATGGGTCCCACACCCCCCCTACCCTACTTGTCACCAGACAGGGAACCCCAGCTTGGACCCACAGCACAGACCCTCCATTCTGGGATGATGGCACTGAGTGATTGCTGAATTGCATCTCTCTGGGGTGGAGCCTCCAGGAGACAAGCAAAAGACCCCTGACCACAACCACTACTAAGGTTCCTTCCTCTACTGCCTCCAAGTTGGGAAAGGAACATAAACCCTGAGATTGCCCCAGAGCTATGGTGGGCAGTCCAAAAGCGCCAAGCCTCAATCTATAGCCAGCACTCAAGTGGTAGAGGAGCCCACACTTTCAGAGCATTGAGAGGAAGCATGGCTGCAAGCATGGCTTACCACGTGACCAAGTAAGAGCCTACCAAGTGACCAATATGCCTAAGCACCACCTACTGAATCACACCCCAAAGCTTCAACACCAAAAATACCTTGCAAACACACCCTCTTGTGAAACCAGACACAAGAAGTTTGATGCAAATAAAGACCCTGCTCAAAGCCTTGGCCCTGTGAAAACATCCAGCAAAGAAGTTTATTGACTGCATTCAATCTATGCTGTAGTTAAAGGAGCACTCACACCCAGAGATGAGAAAGAACCAACACAGGAACTCCAGTGGCTCAAATGGCCAGAGTATCGTATGTCCTTCAAACAACTGCACCAGTTCTCCAACAAGGGTTCTTAACCAGGCTGAGCTGGCTCAAGTGACAGAAATAGAATTCAGAGTGTGAATAGGAATGAAGATAATCGAGATTCAGGAGAACGACAAAATCCAATCCAAGGAAATTAAGAATCACAATAAAATTGTACAGGAACTGAAAGATAAAATAGCTGGTATAAAAAGGAAACTAATGGGTCTGATGGAGCTGAATAACACAATACAGGATTTTCACAATGCAATCACAAGTATTAACAGCAGAATAAACCAAGCTGAGGAAAGAATCTCAGAACCTGAAGACTGGCTCTCTAAAATTAGGCAGTCAGGCAAAAATAAAGAAAAAAGAATGAAAAGAAATGAACAAAACCTCTGAGATGTATGGGATTATGTAAAGAGGCCAAATCTATGAATCACTGGCCTCCCTGAAAGGGATGAGGAGAAAGCAAACAACTTGGGAAACATATTTCAGGATATTGTCCGTGAAAACTTTCCCAACCTTGCTAGAGAAGCTAGAGAAGTGAAATTCAGGACATACAGAGAACCTCTGCAAGATTCTACATAAGAAGATCATCCCCAAGACACGTAGTCATCAGATTTTCCAAGGTTGAAATGAAATAAAAAATGTTAAAGGCAGCTAGAGAGAAAGGGCAGGTAATCTACAAAGTGAACCCCTTCAGGCTAACAGTGGGCCTCTCAGCTGAAACCCTACAAGCCAGAAAAGATGGGAGGCCTATATTCAATATTCTTAAAGAAAAAAACCTTCAACCATGAATTTCATATCCAGCCAGACTCAGCTTCCTAAATGAAAGAGAAATAAGATCCTTTTCAGATAAGCAAATGTTGAAGGAGTTCATTATCACCAGGCTTGCCTTATAAAAGATCTTGAAAGGAGCACTAAATATAGAAAGGAGAGACTGCTACCAGCTAATACAAAAGTACACTTAAATACACAAACCAGTAACACTATACAGCAACCACGCAAAGAAGCCAGCATAATAACCAGCTAACAACACAATGACAGGATCAAATCCACACATATAAATACTAACCTTGAACATAAGTGAGCTATATGCCCCACTTAAAAGGCACAGATTTGAAAGCTGGATATAAAAGCAAGACCCAATTGTGTGCTGTCTTTAAGAGACCCATCTCACATGTGATGAGAAGCATAGACTCAAAATAAAGGGACGGAGGAAAATCTACCAAGCAACTGGAAATCAGAAAAAAAGCAGAGGTTGCAATCCTGATTTCAGACAAAAAAGACTTTAGACCAACAAAAATAAAAAAAAAGACGAAGAACGGTATTACATAATGGTTAAGAGTTCAATTCAACAACAGGACCTAACTGTTTTAAATATATATGCACCCAACATGAGAGCACCCAGATTCATAAAGCTAGTTTTTAGAGACCTACAAAGAAGCAGAATCCCACACCACAACGGGAGATTTTAACACTCCATTGAAAATGCTAGACAGCTCATCAGGGCAGGAAATTAACAAAGATATTCAGGACGTGAACTTGACATTGGACCAAATGGATCTGATAGACCTCTACAGAACTCTTCACCTCCACCCCCACCAAAAACAGATATACATTCTTCTCATTACCACGTGGCACATACTCTAAAATCAACCATATAATTGGATATAAAACAATCCTCAGCAAATGCAAAAGAAGTGAAATCATACCAAACACATTCTCAGTCCACAGCGCAATGAAAATAGAACTCAAACTAAAAAAATCACTCAAAACCATGCAATTACATGGAAATTAAACATGTTCCTGAATGACTTTTGAGTAAATAATAAAATTAAGTCAGAAATCAAGAAGTTCTTGGAAACAAATGAGAACAAAGATAAAACATAGCAGAATCTCTGGAACACAGCCAAGGGAATGTTAAAAGAGAAATTCATAGCACTAAACACTCATGTCAAAAAGTTAGAAAGATCTCAAATTAACAACCTGACTTCACAACTGAAAGAATTAGAAAAGGACCCAGCACTTTGGGAGGCCGAGGCAGATGGATCACGAGGTCAAGAGATCGAGACCATCCTGGACAACATGGTGAAACACCATCTCTACTAAAAATACAAAAATTAGCTAGGAGTGGTGGCATGCGCCTGTAGTCCCAGCTACTCAGGAGGCTGAGGCAGGAGAATCGCTTGACTTGCAGTGAGCCAAGATTGTACCACTGTGCTCCAGCCTGGTGACAGAGCGAGGCTCCGTCGTTTAAAAAAAAAAAAAAAAAAAAAAAAAAAAAGATTTTAGAGAAGCAGAACCAATCAACCCCAAAGCTAGCAGAAGATGAGAAATAAAATTCAGAACTGAACCAAAGGAAATTGAGACTTGAAAAACCATTCAAAAGATCAACGAATCCATGAATTTTTAATTAATAAAATAGGCCACTAACTAGACTAATTAAGATGAAAAGATCCAAATAAACACAATTAGAAATGATAAAGGGAATGTATGAATTGACCCCACAGAAATAAAAACAACCATCAGAAACTGCTACGAACTCCTCTAGAAGAGGTGGATAAATTATTGGACACATACACCCTCCCAAAACTAAACTGGGAATAAATCGACTCCCTGAACAGACCAACAATGAACTACAGAATTGAATCAGTATAAATAACCTACCCACCAAAAAAGCCTGGGACCAAATGAATTCACAGCTAAATTCTACCAGATGTGCAAAGAAGAGCTGGTACCATTCCTATTGAAACTATTGCAAAAATTTGAGGAGGAAGGACTCCTCCCCATTTCATTCTATGAGGCCAGCATCATCCTGATACCAAAACCTGACAGAGACACAACAACAAAAAAGAAAACTTCAGGCCAATATCCTTGATGAACAGTGGTGCAAAAATCCTCGACAAAATACTTGCAAACCAAATCCAGCAGCACATCGAAAAGCTAATCTGCCACAACCCAGTAAGCTTCATCTCGGACGCAGAGTTGGTTCAAGATACACAAATCAATAAATGTGATTCATCACATAAACAGAACTAAAGACAAAAACTACATGACTATCTCAATAGATGCAGAAAAGACTTTTAATAAAATTCAACATCCCTTCATGTTAAAATTCTCAATAAACTAGGTATTGAAGGAATCTATCTCAAAATAATAAGAGCCATCTATGACAGATTCACAGTCAACATCATACTGAATGGACAAAAGCTGGAAGCATTCTCCTTGAAAGCCAGCACACACAAGGATGCCCTTTCTCAACACTCCTGTTCAACAAAGTGTTGGAAGTCCTGGGCAAAGAATCAGTCAAGAGAAAGAAATAAAGGGCATCCAAATAGGAAGAGAGAAAGTCAAATTACTATCCATGTTTGCAGATTACATGATCCTGTATCTAGAAAAACCCATAGTATTGCCCCCAAAACTCCTTCAGCTGATAAACAACTTCAGCAAAATTTTAGCATACAAAATCAATGTGCAAAAATCACTAGCATTCCTATAAACCAACAACAGCCAAGCTGAGAGCCAAATCAGGAAGGCAATCCCATTCACAACTGCCACAAAAACAATAAAATACCTAGTAATACAGCTAACCAGGGAGGTGAAAGATCTCTACAAGGAGAATTACAAAACACTGCTCAAAGAAATCAGAGAAGTCACAAACAAATGTAAAAACATCCCATGCTCATGAATAGGAAGAATCAATACCATTAAAATGACGATATAGCTCAAAGCAATTTATAGATTCAATGCTATTCCTGTCAAACTACTAATGACATTCTGTTTGAAACTAGAAAAAAACTATTTTAGAATTTATATGGAACCAAAAAAGAGCCCAAATAGCAAAGGCAATCCTAAGCAAGAAGAACAAAGCTGGAGGCATCACATTACCCAACTTCAAACTATACTGCAGGGCTACAGTAATCAAAATAGCATGGTTCTGGTACAAAAACAGACACATAGACCAATGGAGTAGAATAGAGAGCCCAGGAATAAAGATGAACGTCCACAACCATCAGATCTTTGACAATGCTGACAAAAATAAGCAATGGGAAAAATACTCTCTATTCAATAAACGGTGCTGGGACGACTGGCTAGCCATATGGAGAAGATCGAAACTGAACCCCTTTCTTAAACCATATACGAAAATCAATTCAAGATGGATTAAAGACTTAAATGTAAAACCCAAAACGATAAAAACCCTGTAAGACAACCTAGGCAATACTATCCTAGACATGGGAACGGGCTAGATTTCATGATGAAGACACCAAAAGCTATCAAAACAAAAGCAAAAATTGACAAATAGGATCTAATTAAACTTAAGAGCTTCTGCACAGCAAGAGAAACTATCAACAGAGTAAACAGACAACCTACAGAATGGGAGAAAATTTTTGCAAACTATACATCTGATAAAGGTCTAATATCCAGCGTCTATAAGGAACTTAAATTTAAACAAACAAACAACCCTATTATAAAGTGGGCAAAGGACATATACAGGCATTTTTCCAAAGAAGACATACATGTGGCCAATAGGCATATGAAAAAAGCTCAATATCACTGATTATTAGAGAAATGCAAATCAAAACCACAATGAGATACCATCTCACACCAGTCAGAATGGCTATTACTAAAAATAAAAAAATAACAGACGTTGGCAAGGTTGCTGAGAAAAGGGAACCCTTATACACTGTTGGTGAAAGTGTAAATTAGTTCAACCATTGTGGAAAGCAGCCTGGAGATTCCTCAAAGAGCTAAAAGCAGAACTACCATTCGACCCAGCGATTCCATTACTGGGAATATACCCAGAGGAATATAAATCATTCTACCATAAAGATACACGCACATCAATGTTCATTGCAGCACTATTTACAATAGCAAAGACATGGAATCAACCTAAATGCCCAACAATGACAGATTGGATAAAGAAAATGTGGTATATATACACCATATATTTCTAAGCAGCTATTAAAAGGAACGAGAGCATGTCCTTTGTGGGAACATGGATGGAGCTGGAGGCCATTTTTTTTTTTTTTTTTTTTTTTTTGAGACAGAGTTTCGCTCTTGTTGCCCAGGCTAGAGTGCAATGGCGCGATCTCAGCTCACTGCACCCTCCGTCTCCCAGGTTCAAACATTTCTCCTGCCTCAGCCTCCTGAGTAGCTGGGATTGCAGGCGTGCACCACCACGCCTGGCTAATTTTGTATTTTTAGTAGAGACAGGGTTTCTCCATGTTGAGACTGGTCTCGAACTCCTGACCTCAGGTGATCCGCCCACCTCGGCCTCCCAAAGTGCTGGGATTACAGGCGTGAACCACTGGCGTGAACCACTGCGCCCGGCTGGAGGCCATTAGCCTTAGCAAACTAATGCAAGAACAAAAGACCAAATACCACGTGATCTCACTTATAAGTGGGAGCTAAGTGATGAGAGCTCATGGACACAAACGAACAAGGGATACTGGGGCCTACATGAGGGTGGAGGGTGGGAGGAGGGAGAGAATCAGGAAAAACAACTAATGGAACTAGGCTTAATACCTGGATGTTGAAATAATATGAACAACAAACCCCAGTGACTTGAATGTATTTATATGACAAACCTGCACTTGTACCCTCAAACCTAAAATAAAAGTTAAAATAAGCTTTTTTAGTTTTCTGAAGTTGCAACCACTTCTAACACATTAAGAAAACTGACAAATGGCATGGGCTATATACTCATTTTAGCCACTACCTTCTACTCTGATGCAGAATCGTAATTAACTGACTTGGCTGTTACCGGTGTTAAAGAATATTAAAAGAGGTATTATAATTAAGTCGGCCCTTATAGTTAGATTGACTCACACAGGTAAATTTGGTTTTGCACCTATGTTGCACAAATACTCACTTTCAGCTGCCTCCCAACAGATGTCTCCTTTTGATTTTAAACATAGGTTTTCAAACATTTTTATGAGACTATAAACATATAGAATCTTCTGAGACATTTTTCTCTAACCATATTCTATTCAATATTAGCACTCTCCCTTATGGTGTGAGAAAAATAAATTAAGTCTGAAATGTCATTTTGTCCATTCTTTAAATATTTCCTATTGCAAAATATCATAAAAACTCAACATTAGTAAAACACTGTTCCTAATTTTAACAACTACCATGTGTGAGTTCAAGTTTACAATCAAAAACAAATGACCAAACTTGTTATAATGAACAAATATCAGGAATGGCAGTCATGAAGAGTTTTGTGGACCCACTCCCCAGCAAAACAAGCATAACTAGTACAAATTATTTTTTAAAAACCTCAACCATTTCAAGTCTCTGGAACTTGTTATAAGGGCACACAGCAGATGAAGAAACACTTATTTAAGAAAATCGACCAAAGTCAGTTAAGAATAGCAAGACTTTGTGGTACTTGATCCATGACTCTCTCTTCAGCACAACTTGATTGAAATTCCATTCCAGGTGGGGGTAGCCGATAAATGGATGCCTTTCCTAAACTCACAGCTAAGGATACAGCATCTCACAGGGAGGCACAGGTTTCTAGCCTCTGTCATACTCCAACTCTGAGTTACAGAAGCTAAATCCCTGGTGAGTGTGGCTGTGGTCATGGTGCCCTGCATTCACCCAGTTGTAACTCATAGGGAGGAAGCTCTACCCAGATATGGCAGGCTGAGAGTACTGGGGCCCTGGTAACTTTTGCCACAGCTGACTAATGGAGTGGAAGAGCCATGCCAGGAGAAGCAATCTGGGGAGACCAGAGGCTACTGCTCCTGCGCAGTACTCAGACCAATCTGCTCAGATATTTTTTTTTCCCCAGGTAGGGAGGCAATCTATAGAAACAGAGAGCTCCCGAACTCTCCTCACAGGGATTGACTTTATGTGAAACCGAGTGTGGTAAAGTTCAAGCCTAAGGGTGCTCTGAAAAACAATGGAGATGTTGGCAGAAAGCAGTTAAGAGGAGGTTGGTACATCTATGGGAGTAACAACCAAAACCACAGGCCGGCTAATTTACCAGAGGCAGCCAGCAAGAGACAGTTAAGAGGAGCCTTCCAGGGGAACAAACCTCAAAAACTGTCCTCCAAAATATTCTATCCCTGAAAAGTGGCCCAAATTCAATAAGATCAGACTGTGGAACAATTTATGCCCAAGGGCATTGCCAAAAACAAGAGATCAATCAGCCAGCAGTCAATAGAGCAATCAGCCAGCAGTTAGTGGAGCCTAACAGCTCGGTGTGATACCAAAGGAGGCAGACAGCTTAACAGAGAGATCAGGAAAAGGGGCAGTCAAAGAAAGTTTTGCTGAAATCACTATCAAATCAGAATGACTGCTTGCATGCCCAAAGCTATGCCCTCTGAAAAGCAACATCCGAGGTTTCACACTGTAGGGGGAAATAGACTTCACTAAAATTATCTGTCTGAGCCATTAAAAAAATAAACAAGCAGGCAACAAGAAAAACAAGCTTCAGAGCGGGGAGAGGGGAACCAGTATCCAGTTTCTGCAATATATTGCCCCAATGTCCAGTTTTCAACAACAGCAAAGAATGAGACATGATAAGAAACAGGGAAATGTGACCCATACTAAGGAAGAAAAAGCAGACAAGAGAAACCGCCTGTGACTCAAGACAGTAATATGGATCCATGTGATCAAACAAAGAACACTGGCAAAGGTAACTAAGCAATGATAAAATAGAGTATACACACATTTCTTTTATCTGATTTCAATGCAATTGTGTAAGAATATACATACAAATTGTGTTGTTAGACCTATAACACATAGAAATGCAATGTATTTGCCAATAACAGCATAAAGAAGGTGGGTGAGAGCAAAGATGTATTGGAGTAAAGAAGAGACACCAGATGGTAACTTGAATGCACAGGAACAAGTGAAGAGAACCAGAAATGATAAATAGGATCAATATAACAAGTTCTATAAATATATACTTGCTTTTTTTTCCCTCAGCCTCTTTCATGGACAGAAAAGTATATAAAATAATAATTGTAACAAAATATTAACAGGTTTGAAACATATTGTAATATAACAACAATAGCTCAATAACGAGGAAGTGAGAGTAGGCCTCTATAGGAATAATATGTATATATTTCACTGGAATTAAATTTGTTTAGGCTGGGCACAGTGGCTCATGCCTGTAATCCCAACACCTTGGGATGCCAACGTGGGCAGATCACCTGAGGTCAGGGGCTCGAGACCAGCCTGGCCAACATGGCAAAACTGTTTCTACTAAAAATACATAAATTAGCTGCGCGTGGTGGTGGGTACCTGTTATCCCAGCTACTCGGGAGGTTGAAGCAGGAGAATCGCTTGAACCCGGGAGGTGGAGGTTGCAGTGAGCTGAGATTGTTTTTGCCGCTGCACTCCAGCCTGGGTGATAGAGTGAGACTCTGTCTCAAAAAATAATAATAATAATCAATAAAGAAAATAAATTTGTATCAATCTAAACTTGATTCTGATAACTTATATGTTTATGGTAAGCCCTGAAACAACCACTAAGAAAGTAAGTGGGGGAAAAAAGCGAGAAAAGAAATTAAATGTGAAGACTGAGGCAGAGATTGGAGTGATAAAGGTACAAGCCAACGAATGCCAAGAATTGTGGTGTTGGGGCTCAGAAAACAACACCCTAAAATGAAGGCCTCAGAAGTGAAACTTTTTCTTTGACCTTCTCCTGCCGTCCTGTTTCTCAGTCCAATTTTCCTCTGAGGTTAACCATAGAAACTAGAATCCCTCTTCCCCAAAGCCATAAAACCTAAAAAGAGTGCTCTCACTTTCCCTCTGCCTTTTGGTGTCAAAAGTGCCTTATTTGACTGTGGGTCATAATACCCCTATGCCAGAGAGAACCCCGTCCCACACCCAGAAGGCAGGAATGCGTGTTCAGAGAGGCCGAGAGGAATCTAGACGGACAGGCCTCGCTGGCTTTCCCCGTTTGGTCTATTAGCATTGGATCACACCCTTCTTTTCCAATCATATTTCTGCATGGCTGTCCGTACTTTGTTGCACTTAAGCATAAACATGGACAATTTCCCCTGTTCTTTAAGTCTTCATTCTGGAGGCTCCTATGTATACATGTTAAATAAATTTGTATGCCTTTTCTCCAATTAATCTGACTTTGGTGAGCTGATTTTTCAGACAAACTTTAGAGGGTCAAGAGGAGCTTCTCCCTTAAGACAGGAGAAAAGATTCTGGCCCACGCCTGTAATCCCAGTACTTTGGGAGGCCGAGGCAGGTGGATCACAAGGTCAAGAGATCGAGACCATCCTGGCCAACATGGTGAAACCCGTCTCTACTGAAAATACAAAAATTAGCTGGGTGTGGTGGTGCACGCCTGTAGTCCTAGCTACTTGCGAGGCTGAGGCAAGAGAATCGCTTGAACTCGGGAGGCGGAGGTTGCAGTGAGCCGAGATCATGCCACTGAATCCAGCCTGGCAACAGAGCGAGAATCTTTCTCAAAGAAAAAAAGGAGAGAAGATTCTTCCCTAGAGCCTTCAGAGCAAGCACAAACCTGTTGATACCTTGATTTGGGGCTTCTAGCCTCCCAAAATATGAGAATGCATTTTTGTTTTATTTATTTTCTTTATTGATTTTATTTTGTTGAGTTAGGGTCTCACTATGACCCAGGCTGGAGTGTGGTGACACATTCACAGCTTACTGCAGCCTCAACCTCCCAAGCTCAGGTGGTCCTTCCACCTCAGCCTCCTGAGTAGATAGAACTATAGGCACCGGTCACCACACTTGGCTCATTTTTGTATTTTTTGTAGAGGCGGGATTTCGCCAGGTTGCCCAGGCTGGTCTCAAACTCCTGAGCTCAAGCGATACGCCTGCCTCAGCCTCCCAAAGTCCTGGGATTACAGGTGTGAGCCACTGTGCCCAGCTATCTCTGTTGTTTTAAGCCATTCAGTTTGTGGTAATTTGTTACAACAGCCCCAAGGAAACTAATAATACATTGAAAACAGTTCTCGAGTATTTTGGGAAATGAATGTTGGTATTATTTCTTAACACTTAGAAACTGAAGAAAAGTCTCAGAAAAACTTACACACGATTGTGAGTCCTGCCCTCCCCCTGATTCATATATTGAAATTCTAACCTTCAGTACCTCAAAATGTGACCTTATCTAGAAACAGGGTTGTTGCAAATGTAATTAGTTAAGATGAGGTCATACTGGACTAGGATGGGTCCCTAATCTAATCGGATGGATTTCTTTATGAAAAGTGGACATTTGGACACGGACACACAGGGGAATCCCATGTGAACACAAGTTGTGCTGGCACAAGCCAAGCACTCACCACATGCTAGGGGTCCTGGCACAGACCCTCCCGTCCTTCCCTTGGGGCCATCAGAGGGAGCAAGGCCCTGCCAGCACCTCGATCTTGAGCTTCTAGCTCCAGAACTGTGAGACTATAAATTTCTGTTATTTAAGCCACTCTGAGTACTTTGTTATGACAGCTCTGGAAAATTGTAACACCCGTTATGCCATTTCCAAGTAATAACAACCGTTAATTTTTTGGTTTCTCTTCTTTCAGTTTCATATCTATAAATATAGAGACCAAAGTTTACTTATATGCATACATACATATATGTAGTACCCATCTAAATATTAGAGGCCAGTTCCTCTTAAGAACATTGTCTATGGCCAGACGAGGTGGCTCACGCCTGTAATCCCAGCACTTTGGGAGGCCGAGGTGGGCAGATCACTTGAGATGAGGAGTTCAAGACCATCCTGGCTGACATGGTGAAACCCCATCTCTACTAAAAATACACAAATTAGCTGGGTGTGGTGGCAGGCACCTGTAATCTCAGCTACTAGGGAGGCTGAGGCAGGAGAATCACTTGAACCCAGGAGGTGGAGGTTGCCATGAGCCAAGATCGTGCCACTGCACTACAGCCTTAACGACACAGGGAGATCCTGTCTCAAAAAAAAAAAAAAAAAAGAACATTGTCTAAAATTTGGAAATAAAGTAGAAGGATAACTGTGTGACCTTTCAAACTCATGCTAAAGACTAGGTAACAAGCTGATCTGAGTCGTCTATCACACTAAGCAAAGGTAATTTGTTTGATTTACTATTTACTTTTGGTAACAGCCCAGATTCTATAAAGTGCAGTCAATGTGGAGAAAATGGATAAATTGCAAATTAACTTTTATTTTCAATGGCAATTCAAATGATTTTTGTCCTATAGAAAAAATAACTTCTGAGGATTATGATTTCATTGCCCTGTATCTAAATTAGCAATCTTATTTCAGTTTTCTTCCTTTAGTAACTCTTTTTAATTTCTCGAATCCTTTTTTGAAACAGGCTTACCATCCTGTTTCTGATTCTTTCATTAGTGAGTTCAAAACATCTTTGACATCTGTATACTATATACCTATATAAGAGTCATGTTTTTAATTTTTTGAAAATTGTACTTTGATATGATTTAGATTAGTGGTTCTCAGACTTTCAGATTTCATAAAGAAGAAAAAGTATTAAAACAAAATAAAGTTGGATGCCAGTTTTAATCTTCCAAGTAATGTCCTTTTAAAAATCACAAAATGGAAAACTATCCTCTACAAATACCAACATTTTATCATAGGCAGTGCAGGGCTTTTTAATACTAAAAGAGTGGAATAAAGTGTAATATAAACCACATAATATTATGAAAGTTTGCCCCATTCTATTTATTTTCCTCATTGCACTGCATTTTGGTAAGAAACTCAATGGCAGGCATAATTTGGCAGGCATAATTTAGCAAGACTGTGTATAGATGACTGGTTTCCTTTGTACTCGTGCAGCTTCTTTTATTCATTCACTGCAGGTCTTCACTGAGGTCTTTCTATGTTCCAAGAAGTGCCGACTATGAGAGAAAGAGCACAAATTACATGCGAAGGAGCTATCTTCTATGTACAAACATGGTTCCTGATGTTCTGGAAAATATATTCTAGTGGAGGAAGATTGACAATTAATAATTACAAAATTAAGTGATTATATAATCAAAAATTTGACCAAATTATTATATGACTAAAATTTTGCTAAATATTATAAGGAAAGAGCACGCGTTTAACAATGTGCATTGAGCTGCTTGTATGCCAGTCATTTCTCAGTGAAAACTACTACTCTGATAGAAGGACCCAACAAATTATTCTCAAAATTGCTTCTCCCAACAAAAGAAAGCCATTCCTTAAGGATTAAATATGTGCCTGAAGGTAGCAGATAATCAGTAGTAGTTGACTTTGCCTTGCAGGGCTTCACAAAACCCTCAGAGAAAACAGGGACCTCTTACCTTCCCCTTCCTTCCTTCATCCCTAGAAGAAAGAAGCTGGGCACTGAATAGTTTTCCCTAGAGAAAATAAAGTAAAATGAGGTTAGTTCATAAGTTAGTCTTTCTGAGAGACACAAAAGTGTGCTGTTCAGCTGATAATATTATTTACTTAATTGACGCTAATTAGCTCACAATCCAACAGATTTAGGCCGCATCTCTGTGAAGCAATTCTACAAGGAGGGGAGAACAGTATTATCATGTGCAAATATCCCTTCTTACAGACTTTCTGGAGAAAAATTTTGACCTGATTGCATAAGTGTGGGCAACTTGGGCTTCGGGATAGTTTGTAAATGTATAAGAAGAGAACCACGAACAGTTGAGACACTTCGTGCTCTTCCATGCTGCGTTTGAAAGGTGATGGGGAGGACAGGAAACCAAACCTCCTAAAAATTTCTTTAACAAATGTGGGGGTGAATAGAGAGAAAGACAAGGTAAGGTGGTTTGACTAAGAATTGGAGACTGTTAAATCGGTTGAGAAACATAAAATAACTGACTCCCAGGAAGCAAAGCCTGTTACATATGCGACCAAAAAAGTGGTTGGGAGGTTTCTCTTTGTTAGATAGTCAGGGAATAACCTTCCATATTTGTGTATGAAGGCAATTTTCACAAAATAGGTTTGGCAGAGGAGTGGGGCAATAAATAATCTTCTCACTCTTCTACCATCACCAAGATTTATCTGTACTCCTCTGTAGACTTCATGGTGTGGGGATGAGCTACCCAAGTTAGGCTCAGTGAAGGTGAGGGATGAAAGCCTTTATACACTTTTGAAAAACCAACAAGAAACAGGTATTTAATTTTATAGAAAACCAGTCAGGTAGGATACTCTGAGGACAAGGGGCCCATTTTGCAACTCAGGGTAAGAAAAGATGGATGAAAAGTTTAGCAGTGTTAACGCTCTACTCTCCCCACCCCCAATAAACCACCAGAAAAGACTATCAATCAACCAAGACTGAATTTATTAGACTTACTAATAAATAGTAAGAGAGAGGACACCAATTTAATAAAGTATTTATAGCTTCTCAAAATGGAGGTATTTATAGGGTTTTACAGCTACCCAGTTTGGGAGATTTCAAGCTGAGTCTGGAAAAGTAAGTAACTTGGTACTGGGCAGAGTTTATGATATGGTAACTTTGACTTGATAAGCACAGCAAGATGAGGTACTTGAAAAGAGTCTTGATAAACAAATTGTTAGTCTTGCTAAATAAGTTGTTAAGTTGGTTCACAGTTTTATTGTCTTGACAATGAGTATTTCCTAGAGGAAGACGAAGTCATTATTTTTACTTGCTTCAGTATTGTTTCACATAAGAATAGGAAAGTATGCCCAGTCCCAGTAGGGTTTAACATAAGACCTCGGAACTATGTTGGTTTCAGTTCTCAGGAGTCTTTTTCATTTTTCTCCAGCCTAATCTACAGAATAGATGATTGTCATCTAGGGACATGATCAATCCAGATTTATATCACTGTTTGATATGTTGTGGTTATATGAAGGGTTTCTGATGATAGTCACTCCATCCTTTATTAGCAACAGATTTTTTTGTTGTTGTTCATTTTGTTGGAAGATCATGTTTGGACCATTTTATGGAACAGCAACTGCATAGCAGAATTTAAAACTCCGGAGAGCACACATTTGAGAGTGGCAACATAATCCCTTCCCTCCCCTCCCCTCCCCTCCCCTCCCCTCCCCTTCCCTCCCCTCCCCTTCCCTTCCCTTCCCTTCCCTTTTCCCTTCCCTTTCTTCTTTCTTTTGAAGTCTCACTCTATTGCCCAACCTGTAGTGCAGTGGTGCAATCTTGGCTCACTGCAACCTCCACCTCCTGGGTTCAAGTGATTCTCCTGCCTCAGCCTCCCGAGTAATCGGGACTACAGCTATGCACCACCATGCCTGGCTACTTTTTGTATTTTTAGTAGAGATGGGGTTTCACTGTGTTGGTCAGGCTGGTCTTGAACTTCTGACCTCTTGATCCTCCCGCCTCGGCCTCCCAAACTGCTGGGATTACAGGCATGAGCCACCACGCCCAGCCCAACATAGATAATTTCTATGAGAAATATTATGGTATGAACTTGTAGTGACTTTTAAGGCAGAAGCCAAGAGTGACCTAATTTTATCCCCAATATGAAAAGGCCATACAAGCAGATAGGGGGTATTAGCCAGTTTTTGTGTTTGCCACCCAGATAATTTTAGCAACATTAAAGATCCAAAAGAGGTCTGTAATAATGCAGGTACAACCTTCTTTCCCTAAGTCAGCACACATCCTACCTCGAAAGACCTCTGTTTTGAACCATCGCCTGTCCACACTTGTGAACCTCTTAGATGAGAAGTTCTACAGCTGTAGCGATGTTGCCATTCTCTAGCTGTTCTCTGTACATTGTCTGTAGGATCCTGCCTACTTGTCAAGTCTCATGGAAAGCGTGAAATGAAGAAGAAAGCCGTCTGAAATGTTCTTTCAGTGGTTACTTTTAAAATGTAAATCAAAGTTCGACATTTTTCCTTTTTGAATTAAAGTATCTAAATGGCTTTTTTTCTTAGAAGGGAAGTTTGCAGGTCAAAATGGAGGCAGCATAATACTAAGAACTCTCCTGAAGGCAGACCTCAGTTTACTCACATTATAGATTCATGTTCGATTTACAGATCGCGGATTGCAGTCAATAGTCTTTTGTGCTTCGAATACTCATACGGGGATGTCAAATAGAATTGCCCTGGCATAAGTCTATCACCTAGTGCTAGGCCAGCTCTATCTGACATCCCCATATGAACATTTCCACTGAAAGCAGATCACTGGGTAACCCCTCACAACTAGTATTGGATTTGAAGCACAAAAGACTATTGACTGCAATCTGTAAATTGGACAGGGATGGGGGTTTAGCTTAACTAATGCACCTTTCTTGCAAGGTCTGTAAAAGTTAGGCAATGTTTTAAATATACCCCAACGGTTCCCTGGCTTTTTCTACATTCTATTTCTGTAAAGGGTTGATTGCAAAGGCTAACTCTTCTGTGTATTTTTTTTCCTACAGAAAAAGCAACACTTTCATTTATAGATTTGACATAGCAGAGACTTTAGGTTTCTTGACTGTCTGGTCTGTTACGTTTTTTGTCGTCTAAAAAGTGGATTGGTGGTTGAATCCAATTAACTAGGAAACCACCTTATTTATAACAAGGAAAAGGTATCAAATAAAGCTGGTTGGCACCCAGATAAAAATGAGTACAAATCCAAAAGTCAGTTTGATGGTATTCTTTAGCCAAATTGCAATAAAATTGCTGGCAGGTATTGGAATCACACTGAGAAGTATGTAAGCATGCCAAAATATTATTAAGGATGGGAACCGTACAGATATTATGTTTAAGAAATAATAACTTTCTGTTAGCAATCAGAAACTTTAACAAAGAGGAGAGAAAATAGCTAGGGAAATAAAGAATGATATATTACAGATTAAAGCATGGGAATCACTGGTTCTGGTCATCTGGATCTTGTTCATAGACCTTGAATGGAAGTTGTCTACTATGCACAGTTGTTTCCATGATCTGATAGTCTTAATTTGAAGCTGTCTCCACCCTCAAAATCTATGCTTTTGGAGAATTCCTAAGTTCCTAAGGATCCTCAGCTTGAAGTCCTGCTAAGATAGTCTTTTCAGTGATTTATGATTTCTTTAATTGAGAGATGTAGATCTTAGAGTCCACACCCTACAGTTTTTCTTTTGTGTTATGTATTAATAGGATCTGAATATATCATTTTCATCAAGCTTCAAGGACACTTTTTTTCCTGTGATCTCTCTTTCAAAATCTAAATCTTCTGGATATATAGCGAAGCAAAATTCTCTTTTAGGTATAATACACAACACATGTATAAGGATGTAGTCAATAATAACTCTGGGAGTAAGAACACATTATGAAGAGTGAAGACATTGACAAACCTCCAGGGCCTTTGATTTGTGCTATAAAGTAGACTGTGATCAGCCCTGATTAATATAAGTATTGGAATCAAGTAACCTAGATATCAAATATTTTAGACAATTATTATACCGGTCTGTGCACATGAACAATAGCATGCTTATTTTAACATAAAAATGTGTATAATATTAAAATGTTTTGATAATTAAGATAGGAAGTGTAAACTTTTGTGATATGTCCATTGTTTGTTAAGTTGAAAAATAAAAGGTCTCTCTCTTCATTTTTGACTTAAAAACATCTGGAGAATGCTAAATAAACCTACTTATCTCCATTATTTTTACTTTATGAGGTAAAAGGAGCAGAATTTTGTGTTACTTGGTGGAAATTCCAGGAAATCTAAAAATAGTTTCAGCATAAAAGACATCTTAACAATTTGAATAATCTGAATTTATGGACTGAATTCAGAAAATCATAAATTAAGATTGTTTTTCAGAAGAAAAAACATTTAAATACAAGTCCTAGTTTTAAGCAATATTTTGAAAATGTACAATGATACATGACTTTTAGTAACTTATTTTCTCTAAAAAAATAAAACTTTTATCAAAACAAATGAGGAATATGTCAAAAACTTAGAGAAATATCTTGGTGATAAAAAGTTCTTTATTATTGAGCAAAGAACAGCTGAAAATTTCACAGATTTGGTGAGGGAAAATCAATGGACAGATCTAAGAAGCTCAGCAAGTTCCAAGCAGAATAAACTTAAGAAAAATCTTCCAAACACATTATAATTGAACTACTGAAAACCAAATATGAAAAAGAAAATTGTTGAAAAGAGTCACTGAAAAATGTCAATGGACTGGGGGACAGGGACTCAGCTCATAATCCCAGCATTCTGGGAGACTGAGGCAGGAGGCTCACTTAAAGCTAGGAGTTCGAGACAAGCCTGGACAACAAAGTGAGGCCCCATCTTGACAACAGTTTTTGTTTGTTTGTTTGTTTTTTAATAGCCAGGCATGGCAGTACCCTTCTGAAGTCCCAGCTACTCAGGAGGCTGAGGAAGAAGGCTTAAGTCTGGGTGTTTGAGGCTACAATCAGCTATGATTGCGCCATGGCACTCCAGCCTGAACAGAGTGAGATCTTGTCTCTAAGAAAAAAATAAAAAATAAAGAAAAAGAAAAGTATCAGTGATTTGAATAATTGAAGGTATCAGAAACGATGGCGATCAGAAGATGGTGTAATAACATTTTTCAAGTGCTTAAAGAACAAAACTATCAACCCCAAATTCTATTACCAGTGAAAAAATTCTTCAGGAGTGAAGGCAAATAATACATTATTACATGAAGGAAAACAGTTTATTGTTATAAGACCCTGCCTTAAAAGAAATGCTAAAAGAAGTTCTTCAGGTGGAAAGGATTATAACAGAGTAAAAATAGGAACTTTATGAAGTAAGGAAGAGCAACTGAAATGATATCTGTACTAGTTTCCTAGAACTGCCATAATCAATTACCACATAACTGGTGGCTTAACACAACAGAAATTTATCCCTTCACAGTTCTGAAAGCCAGAAGGTGTGGCTCAGGCGAAGAATCCTTCCTTGCCTCTTCCAACTTCTGGGACTGTCAGCGTTCCTTGGCTTCCTTGACTGCACCATTCTAGTTTCTGTGGTCACATTGCCGCCTTCTCTTCATGGCTGGGTTTTCTTTTCTGTCTCTTATAAGGACACTTGTCATTGAATTTAGGACCCACTTGGGCAGTCCAGGATGACCTCATTTTGAGATCCTTAACTTATTTATATCTTCAAGGACGACTTTTCCAAAGAAGGTCACATTCACCTGTATCAGGGGTTAGGACAGGGATGTATTTTGAGGGGGACAGCATGTAATCTACTACCCATAGTAAATCTATAGGTTACTTGTGGGATCTTATGTACTCTTAGTCCATTTTGGCTGCTATAACAAAATAACATAGACTGGGTAGCTTATAAACAACAGAAATTTATTTCTCAATTCTGAAGGCTTGGAAGTCCAATATTAAGGTGCTAGTGTAGCTGGCATCCAGTGAGGGCCCATCCCTCATAGGTAGCACTGTACCTCTGTATCCTCACATGATGGAAGGGCTGAGGCAGCTCTTTCATAAGGGCACTAATCCCATTAACCCTCATGCCTAATTACCTCCGCAAAGGCTCCATCTCTTAATACCATTGCCTTGGGGATTAGGATTTCAGCATACTAATTTGGAGAGGGGTGGCTGTTACACATATGTAGTTCATAGCATGTACTTAAAATATATCTGTATCTATCTATTTTTCTATTGAAATTGAAAATTATAACATTGTGAGATGGGGTTTTCTATGCAATTTTTTCTGTGCATTAGATATAATATATGTCACAACTACAATAAGGGGGAGGTAAAGGTAATTATGGATTGTAAAGTTTAAATAGTTGTCTCAAAGGGTAAAATACTGACTCTCAGTTTATATTTTAGGTAATAATTCAAAATAAGGTAAGTATGTATAGTATAATTCCTAGAGTAACTATTCGTGTGTGTGTGTGTGTGTGTGTGTGTGTGTGTGTGTGTATGTACGAGGAAGTATAGGAAAACACCAATGGATAAAAAAATTCATGTAATCCAAGAGAAAAGAAAAAAGGGCAAAAAGGGAACCAGAGAAATGAAAAAAAAAAAAGAAGGGGTATTAAATAACTAATAATAACAATATAATAATATATAGACCTAAATCCAGCCACGTAAATAATTACATTAAATGTAAACTTTTTGTATTAAATACAGCGATTGTCAGATTGATGATAAAACCAGGACATAACTATATACTGTCTACAAAAACACTACGTGAAATATAATGATAAGGTAGGTTAAAAGCAAAAGCCTGAAAAATGATATACCATGAAAACACTAATACAGAAAGCTGGAGTGGTTATATTAATATCAGACAGAATAGGCTTCAGAACATGGAAAATTACCAGGAATAAAGAAGGACTTTAAACAATGATAAAAGGCTCAATTCATCAATGAGACATTGCTATCTTAATTGTGTATGCATTTAATAACAACTCTAAAAGCTCTGTTTTACCTAATATAGGCAGTTACAGAACTGAAAGAGATAGACAAATGCACAATAATAGACTTTAACCTTCCTCTTTCAGTAATTATTTAAAAACTATGTAGAAAATCACCAAGGATGTAAAAGACTGGAACAACACTACCAAGATGTTTAATCTAATTATCATTATGGAGCACTTTAATCAACAACAGAATACATATTTTTATGTGTACATGAAATATACACCAAGACAGTCCATGTTTTGAGTCACCAAAAATTTATTAAATTAAAATAAATGAAATCATACAAACTATATCCTATGACCATAAATGAATCAAAAAATCAACATAAGAAAGTTACTTGAAAAAAAACCTCTGAATCTTTGTAAATTAAATGACATAGCCCTATAGATTACATGAGTCAAAGAGGAAGTCTCAAAGAAAATCAAAAAGTATTTTGAAAATAAAAATATACTAAAATTTGTGGAATGCAGTTAAAACAGTCCTCAGAGGGCAATTTATAGCACTAAAATCCTTATACTGAAAAAAGAGATAAATCAATAAGGTTAGCTTTCATATTAATAAACTAGAAAATAAGTGCAAACTACACCAAAAGCAAGCAGAAGGAAGAAAATAATAAAAATGAGAGTGGACATCAAATAAATTGAACACGTAAAAACAATAGTGGAGGGAGGCTGAGGTGGGCAGATCTCAAGGTCAAGAGATCAAGACTATCCTGACTAACACGGTGAAACCCCATCTCTACTAAAAAGACAAAAATTAGCCAGGTGTGGTGGTGAGTGCCTGTAGTCCCAGCTACAGGCTGAGGCAGGAGAATGGTGTGAACCTGGGTGGCAGAGCTTGCAGTGAGCCGAGATCACACCACTGCCCTTCAGACTGGGCGACAGAGCGAGACTCCGTCTCAAAAAAAAAAAAAAAATAGAGGAGAACCAATAAATAATACCTTGGAAAGATAAAGAAATTGATAAATTTTTTAGAAGACTGATGAAGAACAAAAAAGAGAGGACACAAGGCCAGTCTCATGCCTGTAATCCAAGCATTTTGGGAGGCCAAGGCAGGTGGATCACCTGAGGTCAGGAGTTCAAGACCAGCCTGGCCATCATGGTGAAACCCCAACTCTACTAAAAATACAAAAATTAGCTGGGCATGGTGATGCACGTCCGTAATCCCAATTACTTGGGAGACTGAGGCAGGAGAATCACTTGAACCTGGGAGGTGGAGGTTGCAGTGAACCGAGATCACGCCACAGCACTCCAGCCTGGGCAACAGAGTAAGACTCTGTCTCAAAAAAAAAAAAAAAGAGAAGACATAAAATACTAATATTAGTTATGAGAGAAGAGATATTACCACAGACCCTACACACATTAAAAGTATAATAAGAGATTACTATGAATAACTCCATGCACATGCATTTGACAACTTGGATAAAATGGACGGATTTCTTGAAAGATTTAAATTAAAAGAAATAGAGAACTCAAGAGTCCCATATCTATTTTAAAATTGAATTCATAGTTAAAAATGGTCCCCAAAATCCCTCCAGGCCCAGATGATTTTATTGATGAAATATCAAACATTTCTGGAAGAAATAATGCCAATTTTGTACAATTTCTTTCACAAAATAGAACTATTTGTTAATATATTTTATGTAGCCAGCATTGCTCTGACACCAAAACCAGACAAAGATAGTACAAGAATGGAAAATTGTAGACCAATATCTCTCATAAAAACATGCTTAAAAATCCTCAATAAAATAATAATGTAATAACAAATTGAATCCAAGAAATTAAGTGACATAGGTCTATAGATTATATGGGTCAAGAAGAAAATTTCAAAGAAAATCAGAAAGTATTTTGAAACTAAAAATACAACATACTAAAATTCGTGTGATGCAGTTAAAGCAGTCCTTAGAGGGAAATTTGTAGCACTAAAATCCTTATACTGGAAAACAAAAAGATAAATCAAGAAGAAAAGCCTTCAAATTAATAATCTAAAAAATAAGTGCAAACTACCCCAAAAGCAAGCAGAAGGAAGAAAATAATAAAAATGAGAGCAGACATCAAATAAATTGAACACATAAAAACATAGAGGAGAACCAATGTAGAAGAATAATAATAAAAAAACTCTGAACAACCATACATCATAAGTAAGTAGAGTTTATTTGGGGGAATGCAAGTCTGGTTCACCATTCAAAAATCATCAGTGTAATTCACCATACTAACAGACTTAAGCAAAACCATGTGGTCATATCAATAGATGCAGAGAAGTCATTTGATAAAATTCAATGTACGTTTAAGACAAAAATCTCACAAACTAGAAAGGAGGATGGAAACTTTGCAACATAATAATGCTCATCTTCAAAAATCTCCTAGAACTAACATCATATCTAAGGTGAAAGACAAAATGTTTGTCATCTAAAATCAGGAACAAGGCAAAGATTTCCACTCTCATCACTTCTATTCAATGTTTTATTGGAAGTTCTAGTTGGTGAAATAAGCTAAGAGAAAAAAAAGGCATAAAATCAGAAAGGAAGAAATAAAATAATGCATATTAACAGAGAGCATGATTGTTTACACAGAAAATCCTAAAGAATTGATTTTTAAAATCCAAGAACTAATTCATTAGCAAGGAACAACTAGAAATCAACGTTTTAAAATCAGGATCATTTTTCAAAAGACTGAAAAGTTGCCTAGGTGTAATCTAACAAAATCATTTTAGGATCTATCTGCTAAAAGTCTCTAAACACTTGTGAACAATATGAATGAAAATCCCAATAAATATAGAAATACAGTGTAAATGCAGTGTATTTATCCATTTGTATAAGTTTATACAGTGTATTTATACAGTTTATAGTTGAAAAACTCAACATTGGCAAAATGCCAGTTCTCTCCAAATTTACCTATAGATTTAATGTACTCCGAATTAAAATTCCAGGAGGATTTTTTGGTAGCTATAGATAAACTCTTTCTAAAATTTACGTGAAAATGCCAAGAAATTAGAATGGCCAAATTATTTTGTATGAAAACAAAGTTGGAAAACTCACACTACCCAGTTTTAAGATTCACTATAAGGTTAGAGTTGTCAAAATCTTGTGGTATTGGCAAAAGGATCAATAGAACAGTACCAGTGGATCAGTATCTGGATTCTAGATGTAAACTCACGTTTTACTTACTATATGGTCAATTAATTTTTTATAGAGGTGCAAAGGCAATTCAATGGGAAAAGTATAGCCTTGACAAATGGTACTAGAACAATTGGACATTCATATGCCAATAAAATGAACATCCACTCTTACATGACATCATGTACTAAAATTTAACTCATAAAAATAAAAGGTAAAAATATAAAAATTTTAAAAGAAAACAGGAGAAAATCATTGTGACCTCAGGTTAGGCAAAGAGTTCTTAGATAGTACACCAAAAGCGTGAGTCATAAAAGAAAAATCATTATCTTGAACCTCATAAAAATTTAAAACATTTGCTCTGTATTCTTTTTTAAGAGAGTGCAAAGACAAGCCACAGATAGGGAGGAAATATTTGAAAATTATATATCCAACAAATAACTTGAGTTCAGAATATGCAAAGAATTCTCAAAACTCAACAATAAGAAAACCGCCCAATTGAAAAAAAAGTCAAGAGATTTAAAGAGACACTTTATCAAAGAAAAAATATAATTGTCAAATAAGTGCATCAAATATGCTCAGCATCATTAGTCATTAGGGAAATCCAAATGAAAACCAAAATGAGATACCACCACCCACCTCTTAGGATGACATTTTTTTTTAATGACAGTATCAATGCTGGCAAATATATGGAGCAATTGAAACTCCTATAAATTCCTGGTGGAAATGCAAAATGAAATAGCTACTTTAGAAATGTTTGGCAGTTAAACATACACTTACCATATAACCCAGGAATCTGATTCCTTGGTACTAACTCTAGAGAAATAAAAACTTATATTCACACAAAAACCTGGACATGTATGTTTATAACAGAACAGCATTATTCATATTGCCCAAAAATAGAAACAGACTAAAACTTCTTCAGTGGGTAAATGGATAAACAACCCATGAAATACTTCTCAGCAATAAAAAGAAATAAATTATTGGTACATGCAACAACATAATTGAATCTCAAATGCATTTACTAAGTTAAAGAAGTAAATCTTAAAAGGCCAAATATGTATGACATTCTAAAAACAGCAAAAATGTAGGGAAAGAAGATCAGTGGTTGCAAGGCTTAGGCTTGAGGGGAGAGTTTGGCTATCTACTGAGCAGGAAAAGGGACATTTTGGGGAGCATGTGGAATTGTTCTATAACCTATTTGTGATGAAGCTTACAAGAATTTGTGCATGTGTTACACTCCTAGAACCATACAAATAATGGAACTTTACTTTAAAAATTGAATGAGAAGAGTAATGTAGAAATTAAAGTACATAAATACATTTTATGTATAAGTAAATGTATAAATGTCTGCATAGTTGATTTTATTAATTACCACATTTAAGAAAATTAACCAACTTTTATTTTTCTGGAGCCTGGAAAGTCCAAGTTTTCAAGAGAAAACTGGAAGATAGGTAACCAAGATCAATAAAACTATTTTTATGAGCATGCAAGTTATTTTACTTAAATAAATTTTAAGATGGCAAAGTAAATACATTTAATATAATTTAAGGATATTTGTACATCTCCTTAATCTGTAGTCATTTTATATATAAAGGTAAAATAAATTTAAAATTATATTTAATAATCAAAGTTTTGTTTTTTTCTTATAGAAAAATTATATATCCAAAGATTATTTATTAAATAAAACAATTTAACATTAGTTTAACATCTTAGAGTGACTAAATATCTGGAAAGTACAATTTAAGTCAGAAGATTAAATCCTATGATTTGTAGTATTAGTGAAGTTCACAAGATTATACTCTTTTCGAAAAACATGTGTCAAGACAATTTCATTTAAATTATTTATATACACACATATATATGTATGTATGTGTGTGTGTTTGTGTATATATATATACTTTTATCTTAAAACTTTTCTAGACAGAATTATATCTTCCAATACCCAAGAAACTAATGGAGGACATTTTTAAAATATAAATTATTGGAAATTAAGCCCAAGTGTTGTATTAAGAAAAATATTTTGCAAACTTTTTTTTTTTTTTTTTTTTTTTGAGACGGAGTCTCGCTCTGTCCCCCGGGCTGGAGTGCAGTGGCCGGATCTCAGCTCACTGCAAGCTCCGCCTCCCGGGTTCACGCCATTCTCCTGCCTCAGCCTCCCGAGTAGCTGGGACTACAGGCGCCCGCCACCTCGCCCGGCTAGCTTTTTGTATTTTTTAGTAGAGACGGGGTTTCACCGTGTTAGCCAGGATGGTCTCGATCTCCTGACCTTGTGATCCGCCCGTCTCAGCCTCCCAAAGTGCTGGGATTACAGGTTTGAGCCACCGCGCCCGGCTGTGCAAACATTATTTTTTACATGATGACAGAACCAAGAAGAAGACATAGAGTTGTTTTCATTGTAAAATTAAATCACTCTAATTTTGTCCAAAGACTCATCTATCCTCAATGTAAACTCACATGTTACTTACCATATGGTCAATTAATTTTTTATAGAGGTGCAAAGGCAATTCAATGGGAAAATTTTTAAGATTCTTGAGTTTATTCTAAACTCTCAGTGTCTAGCTTTTCTTCTCATTTGAAATCCAAGGTCATTAACCAAATTTGCAGTTAAACTTATTCTCTAAGTTAGTGTTTTATCTGGGAAAACATACGAAAGAAACACAGTTTAATATTTCTCTTTCTTTTTGACTTTCTTGGCTATTTATCTGGAGAAGATACTCTTAGAGTGTGTACATTAGTATAGAACCATTTCTAAATAATTAATCTCCAAAGTTTCCTAAGAGTAGGGAAAAGGAGAAAGAAAGGAAGAAAAAACAAAAACACAAAAACACAAATAGCTGGCATCAGATAAATATAATATTAACATTGTAAAGTCTCATTATCTTCCCTCTGCAAGGAAGGGGTGCTATGATTTGAATGTTTGTCCCCTCCAAACCTCATGTTGAAATTTGATCCTCAGTGTTGGAAGGGGAGATTCCTTGGGTGGAGGTGTTTGGGTCATGGGGTTGGATGGACAGATTAATGCGTTCTCTCAGAGGTGAGTGAGTTCTCAGTGTGTTAGTTCCCCTGAGAGCCGGTTGTTAAAAAGAGCCTGGCACCTCCCCCATGTCTCTCTGGCTTCCCCTCTCACCATGTGATCTCTGCATACCTGGCTCCCCTTCTGTCTTCCACCATGAGTGGAAGCAGCCTGAAGCCCTCACCAGATGCAGATGCAATCTTGAACTTTCCAGCCACCAGAATCATAAGTCAAGTAAACCTTTTTTTCTTTATAAATTAATTACCCCATCTTGGATATTCTTTATAGCATTACAAAACAGACTACGACAGGATGTCTTAATCCATTCAAGCTACTATAATAGAATACCATGGATTAGATGGCTTCAACAACAGATGTTTATTTCTCACCGTTCTGGAGACTGGAAAGTTCAAAATAAAATTGTCGAAAGATTTGATGTCCTGTATGTTAGTCCAAACTGCACAATTTTGTAAGTCCTTCGCCATTTCCCAGACCTTAGTCAAAGTAAAACATTCCATGGGGATTCAGGCCATGAGAAACAGCCCGCCCAGCCACCGGACTTTCTTATCATATTCTGCTGAGAGAAAGTGCAAGGAACATCATATTCTGCTGGAATAAGGGCCAAACCGCCTCATCATGAGAACATATTACTGACATTTTCCCAGGCAGCAGGCCACGTTCCCCACATCCCTCCTGCCCAGAGCTATAATTCCTCCAGCCTGTAAGCAGTGGTGGGCACTGGCATTAAGCTAGTGTCCCACCTCTGCAGGTCATATGCTGGACATAGAGCCTGGATTTGCTGTAGAGCCACCACACTCTCTCTCTCTGTCTTTCTTTATCCCTTGCCTTCCCTTCAAAACCTAACACTGTGAGGGTCTGCTTCTGGGTTCATAGATGGCACCTTTTTGCTCCGTCCTCAAGTAGTGGAAAAAGAATAAAGTAGCTCTCTGGAGTCTTTTTTATGAGGGCACTAATTTCATTCATGGGAGCCCCACCCTCATAACCTAATCACTTCCTGAAGGTCCCACCTCCTAATATCATCACAAAGAGGGTTAGGATTTCAACACAGGAATTTTAAGGAGACACAAACATTCAGGGCATAAGAGAGGGAGTAGTCACAGATGTAGGAAAACTCATTTTTCACACACATATATGTGCACATACACAGGATTAGATGAGAGGAGAGAGAGAGCATGTGAGAGGCACTAAGCCAGTTTAAACAGTAACTCAGGCCCTTGACAATTCTATCAAATTTATAATTTAAAATGATACTTTTTAATTCCCTGAAGCACAAAAGCAAAGAGAAGGGTTTCTCCTTTATGGAAGTTATCTCTCTTTTAGATTGACAAGACAGAAAATCTCCTCATGAGGGTTTCCTACTTTTCTCTTTGAATGTACCTCTCAAATGAATAATCTTATTCATGTCAAAATTTTCCCCAAATGGTCACTAAATATCGTGTCCCTGGTGGAATTATGCCAGTTAGAGATAAATGCACATGAAATAAAATAGGAACAGAGGAGGCATTCTATCTGGTAGGCAAACAATGAGAAGATCCTATTCAAATTGCAGGGGTTACTAAGAATGATGCTTGTGCAAACCTCTGATCTCTAGAAACTGACCAAAGATTATTTATCACCAGTTGGGATCCAGTGAACCCTCCCCTTCTGAGCAGCAAAACCAAATAAAGCAGTTCTCAAGGATACAAAGACAAGACTGAGGAAGATCCTAATAAGGTGTGGCAAGGTGACACAGGGCAAACTTTGTCCAAAGGAAATTGATCTGACCAGAACTTCTGGACTTGTCAGTTCTTAGGGCTGACTTGTGTATCCTCTTTCTATTGACTTTGGCTTACTAGACTCAAGCAGAAAGTGACAGGGGAAGAAAAGGAAACAAACAGAAGCAAGTTTCCAAGTACAAGGTTTAAATCAGGAAGAGCCAATCAAAGATTATATCTGGAGGACTGCTGCAAACTTGTGATAAATGACCAAATAGTATTTTTATAGAAGGTGGAATGAATGACAGACTAAAGATTTCAACTGATTAAATAAATTATGGAGTGTATCATTCTCCATGTGGTTGAATTTTATTAAGTGTCTTTTCTGTATCTCTTGATATAATCATGTGATTTTTCAGCTTTAATAAAATGTCTTAATATTGAACTGCTCTTGTGTTACCGATATAAAACAACTTGCTTTCATGTTTGTTTATTACACTTCTGGAATAATTTTATAACATTTTATTTAGGATTTTGGCATCTATATTTATAGGTGCTATTTCAAGTTTCATTAGGATAGCTCAAATAGAGCTTGGAATTGGTTTAAAGAGCAAATAAGAACTCCTTGTTTCAGAAGTGTTTGATGGAGCCTTTCTCTAGAATCATCTAGTACTCTTGCCCTTCTGGGTGAAAAATCTTTCTTTTTTTTATTACCAATTTAATTCATTCAGTGACTCCACATCTATGTGCTGAATGGCTCTAGAGATCCAGTAACTCAGTGAGGCAGTCCATGCGGGAGTAATCACCATGGTGGGTGGTACACTATGCTCCAACTTTCTGCCTATTTGGACCTAAGGATCAGTTCAGATTTCTTACTTTCTCTTGAATTAGTTTGATAATTTTTGTTTTCTTAGTGTTTATGTGTTTTATCTGGGTTTTCAAATTTATTATAGAATATACGTTGTAGTCTCTTAAAAATTTTAAATTTCTCTCAATTTCCCCCTATATTTGTAATAGTCAACTTTTTAATCTTTTTTCCTTCTTATTTTTGGTCAGACAGAAGATCTAAAAGGACAAATTATTCTAAAATAGTTAATGTATACATAGTATTTCCAATCTGTTCTGTTTTATTCATATTGTTTTATTTAACCCTCACAAAACTATATGAGGTGGAGCTACCCTGAAATCCTGTGCATTTTTAAAAAGCCTATGCCAATTTTCTGTAACTGGTATGTTGAAATCTTCATCTTAGTATCTTGCTATTATTTCTTTTCCCTGAAGGAATATTTCTGTTCCTTCCATTAAAAATTTTTAAGTATTCACTATTTTTGCAAGAAATAATCACTAGGGTGAAAAAGTGAGAATACTACCATCACCACGGAAAAAAAAATAAGTGATTTTATAAAAGAAGTACCTCTTCCTGCCTACCCAAAGCAGGCACAAATGTTTATTTGTTATATGACTAAACATTCTAAAAGCTTTTACCAAAAAAAGGTAGGAAAAAGTAGATATACAGGGATTATAAATATTACAAATCTGCTTGGGTAGACAAGAAACAGAAGATAATATTTTAAAATATTTCTACTGGGGAAGACGTTCTGGAATTGAATTTATGTAGGTACAGAAGGCAGAATTAAATTTAAAAAAGTTTATTAGAAAGGAAATTTTGAATAAGTGTGAGGAAGAACTTTTTAGCAATTGTAGCTTCTAACCATGGATGAGAAGGGCTGTCTTACAGCGTAATGGATTTCCTTCCCAGATAGGGTGACCATATACAAATTTGAGAATAAAATGGCATGCTTATAATTATAGTTACATAATTACTGATTGCTAAATTGATTGTCTTTTATTTGTAAACTTATATAAATTCTATTCAAAAACTATTTAAAAATGAAATAACAAGATATAATCATAATTTTAAAAATTCCATTGCTTTAATAAAAAAGTAACGAAAGGAAATGCACACAAACACTGTCTTGGTGTTTGCTGCCCTGTCAGCTTACCGGTTTTTTGGCGATGGAGTCTCGCTCCTTTTGTATTTGAAAGCAATATTTTAAAAGTACTTATATGAACTATCTGTATATAAAAATTATATAAGCGGGAAATTATTTTCTTGGTACTTATTTGGGTACTATAGTCAGTCACCTATAGGGGCTGGATGCAGTGGCTCATGCCTGTAATCCCAGCACTTTGGGAGGCTGAGGCAGGCAGATAACTTGCGGTCAGGAGTTTAAGACCAGTCTGGCCAACATGGTGAAACCCTGTCTCTACTAAAAATGCAAAAATTAACCGGGCATGGTATCGTATGCCTGTAATCTCAGCTGCTCGGGAGGCTGAGGCAGGAGAATCGCTTGAACCCAGGAGGTGGAGGTTGCAGTGAGCTGAGATCGGGCCATTACACTCCAGCCTAGGTGACAGAGCGAGACTCCATCTCAAAAAAAAAAAAAAAAAAAAAAAAAAAAAGAAAGAATTACCTATAGGTTAGGACATCTCTATTTCCCCTGCACATCTCATCTTAATTAACCCTATAATTTTCCCTATTTCTCAAAGACTCCACCAACTGGCGAACTGACGGTTTCAGGTATCCTGTTAGCTGTGGCAAGGCCTGTAGTAAGAATCACTGCATCGACCATGCTCCGCTGGATGGGCCACCAGTAAGATGACAGGGCAGCAAACACCAAGACAGTGTTTGTGTGCATTTCCTTTTGTTACTGAGTCCTGTATGATGTCTGTCGTAGTTCGTTCAGACTACAATAACAACATATCAAACTCTGGGCAACTTATAAACAAAAGACATGTATTTCTTGCAGTTCTGGAGGCTAGTAAGTCAAGATCAAGGAGCTGGCAGAATCTGTGTCCAGTGAGGACATACTTCCTGGTTCATGGTGTCTTCTTGTTGCAGCCTTACATGGTAGAAGGAGAGAGGAAGCTCTCTGTGATCTCTTTTATAAGGGCACTAATCCCATTTATGAAGACCGAATCTCCCAAAGGTCCCACCTCCAAATACCCTCACATTGGGGTAAGGATTTCAGCATCTGAATGTTGGAGGGACATAAACATTCAGCCTGTAGCAATGTTCTTGGGAAGTTGCTGTTAGTTATTTTGTGTTTAGAAAGGGTTGTGGGTCAATCAGATTTAACCATGTGTTAAAGTCGGAACTCTGCTCACTGCACAAAATCTCAATTAGATCAGACTGAAGCTTGGAAAGTCAAAGTCCACCAGACCCATCTTAGCATGTTTAACACAACTTTCGCTAATAGCACTAGGTTAAAAATGGAAATCCCTGAGCAAATGCTCAACTGAACAGGTCAACGATACAACGAAGTGTACGTGGCGACTATCCCTGGCAAATTAGTCATGAAGATATCAGACATACGAGTTGAATTCTCTTTTATTTAAACATAAATGCCACAGAGGCAGAAGAAAGTCAGAATAAAAATCCCATGGGGTGTTTTAAGTATGTCCAAAATGGGATGACTCTCAGTCATTTGCATCGTCCTTCCTGCCCTGTTGGAGGCATCCAAGAAGGGAAGAAAGTAGCCAGCTGGTTGCCTTCTTTCTCTTTGCCCCTGTCAGAGGCTTGGGCAAGGAGTGCAGCCTCCTGTGAGGGTGTGGACTGTGGAGCTGAGTAATCTGCATTTGAATCTGGGCTTTGCCTCCTGCTGGCTGTGTGGCCTGGAGCAATCCCTGTGCTCCGCTCAGTGTCTCATTGTCTCCTCTGTACATGGAGATAACAATAGTAACTACGCCACAAGGTTGTTCTGAGGATGAAATGAACTAACACTTGTAAAATGGCATTCAATATGTAGCTGTTCGTCAAAATAAAATAGGTTCCAGAGTCACGTGGGAGAGAGAATAAAGTGGAAGCTACTGTGTTCTATTCCTTAACAGACTGGCTAGGGCTTCTCTTCAGTCTACAAGGAAAGAATTGCCTTTGGTGCTAAAATAAGAATCCTATTTGATATGGGACAAAGATACAATGACACGAATGCTACTCTCAAAGGGCCCTTAATGTAGGACCATCTTGCTTGTGATTAGAAACTCGATTAAAGGCTTTTAGGTCCTTGCACTATGGTTAGGAAATATCTTTGAGATTCTGAAACCCAGAGCTATCTATAATCCTTTCTCCAAAGAGTATCAGCGGCAGACAGTAAGTAGCAGCTTCAGTGAATGAGTCGAAAATCTCTTCAGACTCCCATCGTAGTTACAAGAGAGAACAAAATGTTAGCACAGTAAACAAGACTGTGACTCATCAAAATATGGTCCCTGAAATTATGCTCATGAAAACCAAAATGCTATGCATAAGAAATCATATAGCAGCTTCAGTGTACTGTAAGATTATGTCATTATTCTGGTTTTATATTAAACTGCCTGTCGTTCCATGTTTATGCTAACCGCACACTACTGAGGGGCATTTGGTATTATTTTCATTTTGGAATAAAATGTTCTTTAACTGAAAAATTGCTCAAATGATTCACAACCTAAGAAGTACACGTGGGCAGCTCATAATAAAATAAAAGCATTACCTTTGCTAATGCATTAGATTAATTTTTTAAAGCAGTATATACTTTGGATTCAATAGTATTTGCTATGTTTTTATAACAGCAGTTGAAAAAAGCATGTACTGCTTTTTTTCTTACCTGCCGACTTACCTAAATTTTAGTGCTTCTACATGATGCTGGATGCACTTTTTAAGAAAGTAACATCCCAGATTTAGCTACAAATTAGGTTAATCTGGTCATAGCATTCATACTTTTCACAACACCCCCATCCATTATCATCTCGTTACGTGAGTCTCAGCTCCAATTTTTATTATTCTTCAGACACTGTGATGAAAGGAGTTTGAATCATGCGTCAATAGGTAGCTCTTGTCTCACTCAAAATCAAGGGTCAAGCTCTATGCATATACCTCTGGAGTGGACTTGGCTCAATTAAGACTCGTTGAAAAGCTCTCTGCAGGGCTATGTTACAAAGCAGTTTGTTGCTAAGGGATCAAGAGACCTGATTAGCCGCACTGGAACATAAAATGTCCACACACAGTTCACACACATTTCCATCTGTTCAAATTCTTGGACCCTTGAAAGCAGAGGTCTGAGAGTAAGAAGAGGAACACAATTAATGAAGCTCTTCCTCTTAAATTCCAGGGTTTCCTAATATTCCCCCAAAAGTTTAGGTAGTAAAGGTAACAATTTGTTAAGCAGGAAAAAGTTCTTAAGAGTGGAGATTTTGTTTGTATAAGAAGGCTCATGTATTTTAGATATGTGCAAAAAAAGAATTTGGGTCTTTATTAATTTTATTGGTGAGGGGTCATTTTTCATAGGTATAACTCCTTTGTGGTTTCATCAGTAAAAGACCAAGTAATTTATATTTGAAACTCAGACATTTAGTTGTATCGATTTAATTGATGCATGAGTTGGCAAATCGTGCCCCGAAACCCAGTGTAATCACCCGTTTTTGTAAATGTTTGTTAGGACATAGCCATGCTCATTCATTTGCATATTACATATGGGTGCTTTCACTCAAAGACCGAGTGGAATTCAGTTTAAAATAATTGCTATCTGGATTTTTACAGAAAACATGTGCTGAACTCTGGATTAATGCATGATTTCATAAAACTTCCTCAAACACCTCATGGGTTTTCTGTACTGTTGCTCGCCTTATGGGTCCTGCAGGAGCGGGGGGAAGTGATGTAGTTACAGCTGGGCTAAGATCTATTCAGTGATTTTATAGGGCTCTGTGCTGCCTTTGTTTACCCACCCAGGCAAAGTTACTTCTTTTGTGTCTTTCTAGACTCTAGAGATGTCTATTTTTAGAGCCATTATTCTAAATACTTGTGTTTCCTGTTTGATGTGGAGTAACTTGAGAGTAAGGCTCATGCTTGACTTAATTTTTTACTCCCAAGATCTAATACAAAGCTTGGCAGAATACTATAGAATCGAAGCAGTTGAATTAAACTGAGCAGAATCTCCCAGCATCCTCAAAACAGGAACATTTTGTGATGGGTGCAAAGAAAAGAGGCTGAGAGTGCATGCTCCCTCACATCAATTTAAATTGCTTTTTAATAATTTAATATCAACTCTAACCCTAGAGTTACATGAAGGAAAAGGAATTGAAAGCCTGTGATGTGTCTTGATGACACAGCTCAAAGTCAGTAACCAGGAAGTATAGTTAACAAAGACAAGGATTAGTTTTTGCTTTTGATTTTAATTTTTATTTTAAAACAGTTGAACACCATGAACTTCTAGTAACTGAAATGATTGAGGGAATGAAATTTAATAGTTAATTTAGTAATCTGGCCAAATATTAATGGGTTTTTAGAGGGAAAATGACAAAATAAATAATTATAAGGTCATACTGAAAAATGTTAAACTTGCTTTAATGATTCAGAAAACACCTCAGGATCTCGAAGTAATACAGTTATCATAGTGAACATAAATAGTAGGTGGTCAAATACTTATTGATTTGAATTCTACACTTCTAAATAGACTGTCTAAGAAATTAGGTGGAAAATATGCTGACCCTATGGTATATTTTTGAAATTGCTTCAGAAACTCTTGATATCAGCTTGTTTACTTGTCATTTATATCTTTCACATGAAAGTAAATTGCAGTTTTAAAAAAGTCAGTTATTTGAGTTTCTTAGCTATTTGCCTCGTAGATAAGGAAAGTTTTATAGTTCTCATATACCTTGAGATTTGGCAGACTTCTAAAACTCTTTTCCTTTCACTTTTGATGCCAATAGTGTTAGTTTGTACCCATCTTAAACATCAAAAACAAATATCCTACTATTAGTTTTCTTCAAAAAGTTTGGAAAAGAGATAAAGTAATACATATCCTTCTACCAGCGATTGATTTTCTGTCTCAATGCTCAAAGTAATGATTGGTAAGGGCTATGGCTCTAGATGGGTAAAGATAAGTTTGAATCCTGACTGAGCCACCTATTGGTTGTGTGATCATGGACAAATTATTTGATCCCTCTATGTTTAGATATCCTCATCTGTGGAATAAGGATACTTAAGTCACAGGACTATGGTAAGGATTAATAAGTTAATGAATATAAAGTCTTTGGCTAGAAAGGTCCTGGCATGTAGTTAGAGATCTGAAAATGATAACTATTTTTTCCTTAGAGTTTAAATTATTAAAAATTTTTGACATTTTATTTTTAAAATAAATTTAAATTTTATTTAAATTTTACATATGGTCAAATTCATTTTTGATTTTTGGTGTAGAGTTCTGAGTTTTAGCACATGTATAGATCCATGTAACCACTATTACAATTGAAGTGCAGAACAGTTTCATCATCCCCCAAAAATCTCTTATGCTATCTCTCTGTAGCCACACCCTTTCCCCAGCCCTAACCCATAACAAACACTAACCTATTTTCTGTAGCTATAATTTTTCCCTTTTAGAATGTCATATAATTGGAATCATCAATTTTTGAGACTGGTTTCTTCACTCAGCATAATGCATTTGAAATTCACCCAAGTTTGTATGTGTGTTAATAGTTTGTTGCTTTTATTGCTGAATAGTACTCCACAGTAAATAGTTTTTCTATTCACTCATTGATGAACATTTGGGTTAGTTCCAGTTTTTGGCAGTTTGGGCATGTGTGAACATATGTGTGTGTGTGAACATATGTTATATGAACATCTGTTTTCATTTCTCTAAGGTAAATATTGAGGAGTGGGATTTTGGGTCATGGCAAGATATATTTAACTTAAAAAGAAACTGTCAAAATGTTTTTCAGAGTAGCTCTACCATTTTTCATTTCAGGAATGTATCAGAGTTCCAGTTGCTCTCCATCCTCACCAGCACTTGGTAGTGTCAGGTTTTTTTTTTTTTTAATTTTAGCTTTTCAGATAGATGTGAAGTGGTACATCATGCTTTTAATAATAATGGTGAGGATATTTTCATGTGGTTATTTGAAAACGTTGTGGGGTATTTTTGGTGAAGTGCCTTTACAAATAGTTCACCCATTTTAAAATTTGTTTATTTGTTTACTTGTTGGTGAATTTTTAGAGTGTTTTTAAATATTCTTTATATATTCCATATATAGGAGATATGTATCTTTGTCAGATATATGATTTGCAAATGAGTTCTCTCAGTTAATGACTACAGAATTGATAGTATAGAATTGATAGAATTGATAGACTGTAGAATTGATGCTATTTTCAATCTTTTTACTTTTATTTTTTGAGACAGGGTCTTTCTTGCTCTGTCACCCAGGCCGGCATGCAGTGGTGTGATCATGGCTCACTGTAGCCTCCACCTCCTGGGCTCAAGTTGTCCTCCCATCTCAGCCTGCTGAGTAGCTGGAACTATAGGCATGTGCTGCTATACCTGGCTAATTCTTGTATTTTTCATAGAGATGAGGTTTCTCCATGTTGCCTAGGCTGGTCTCAAACTCCTCGGCTGAAGCGATCCTTCCACCTTGGCCTCCCAAAGTGCTGGAATTATAGGTGTGAGCCACTGTGTCCAGCAGTCTTTTCAATAAGCATCCTTTCACAAAAGTATTAACATTTGACAAAGTCCAATTTATCATTTTTTTTCTTTTGTGAATTGTCCCTTTGATGTTATATCTAAAATCTCTGTCTAACCTCATGCCATGAAGGTTTTCTATGTTTTCTTCCAAAAGCTTTATAGTTTTATGTTTTGTATTTGTATCCAGGATTCATATTGAATCATGTTCCAGTGTGGCTAATCAGGTCTCTTGATCCCTTAGTATCTAGTGACTTTGTAACATAGCCCTTCTGAAAGCTTCTCAACAAGTCTTAATTGAGCCAAGTCCACTCCAGAGGTATTGAGTTTTGAGATTCAATTTTTGCATATAGATGTTCAGTTGCTCCTTGTAAGATGATAATTTCTCCATTAAATTGCCATCACATCTCTGTAAAAAATCAATTGGCCATATTTGTGTATTTGTGTGGGTCTGTCTCTGTGCTTTATTTTTTTCCATTCATCTTTGTGTTTATCTCTTCACTAATAGCACACTGCCTTGATTATTATAGCCTTGTAGTAATTCTTAAATTACTTTCAAGTTCATTCTGCTGTTTCAAAATTGTTTTGGTTAGTCTAGTTTCATTGCCTTTCCATATAAATTTTAGAATCAGCTTGTATATGTTTACACAGTCCTGTTGGGATTGATTGGAATTACATTGGAATTGACACTTTTATTATGCTGAATCTTCTAACCCATAAACACAGTATGTCTCCACTTATTTGGGACTGCACTGACTTCTTTCCTCAGTATTGTGTAGTGTTCAGTATAGGTTTTACAAATATTTTGTTACATTTCTACCAAAGATCAATTTTTGTGTGTTAATTATGTATCCTGAGACTTTGCTAAGCCCACCTATTAGTTCATCATGGTTTTTTTGTGGATTACGTTGGTGTTTCTTCATTGACAATTTCATCTCTTGCAAACAGGGCCAGTTTTATTTCTGCTTATCCAATCTTTATGATGTTGAATAGGAGTGATGAAAGTGGACATGTTTTTGTTGCTCCTGATCTAAGGGGGAAGGCATTCAGTCTTTAGTCAAGTATGATGTTAGGTAGAGGTTTTTATTGTTTTTGTTGTGTTTTGGTAGATGCTCTTTAGTATGTTAAGGAAGTTTTCTTCTATTCCTACTTGGCTGAGAGATTTTTTTTTTTTAAAGAATTAAGTGATGGTGAATTTTATCAAATGGTTTTTCTGCATCTTTAATATGATAATATGGTTTCTCTTCTTTAGACAGTTAACATGGTAGATATATAGTTGGTCATGGTGTCCAATGGTCATTATTTGTTTTATATATTGCTATATACTATTTGCTGATATTTTGTAGAGAACTTTCATGTCAGTGTTCAGGAGTGAATGATTCTGCGCTGTAGATTTATTTTACTTTATTGATCTTTTTGTCTGGTATTGATATCAGAGGAATGCTGGCCTCATAAACAGATTTGGGAAGTGTTACCTAAGCTTTTATATTCAGGAAGACTATAGAATTGATGCTATTTCTTTAAATACACAAGTGAAATAATGTAAGCCAAGAGATTTCTTGTTTAAACTATTTTTTTCATTAAAAAATTCAATTTCTTTAATAGTTAAAAGGTTGCTCAAGAATATTGATTTCATCTTGGATGTGTGTTGTTGGTTTATGGATTTTGAGATATTGGTCCATTTCATATAAATTATCAAATTTATATATAATGAATTGTCCATAGCATCCCCTTATTTTCCTTTTAATATTTGTAGGGTCTGTAATTATATCCCCTATTTCACTCCTGTTATTCGTAATTTATGTCTTCTCTCTGTTCTTCTTTTTCAGTTTTGCTAGAGCTTTATTAATTTTATTAACCTTTCTAAAGGTTAATAAAAACTAATTTTTCCCCTCTATTTATTTATTTGAGACAGAGTTTCTCTCGGTTGCCCAGGCTGGAGTACAATGGTGTGATCTCGGCTCACTGCAACCTCCGCCTCCCAGGTTCAAGCAATTCTCCAGCCTCAGCCTCCCAAGTAGCTGGGATTACAGGCGCCCCCCACTACCTCCACTAATTTTTTTGTATTTTTGGTAGAGACGGGGTTTCGCCATGATGGCCAGGCTGGTCTCAAACACCTGACCTCAAGTGATCCTGCTGCCTCAGCCTCCCAAAGTGCTGGGATTATAGGTGTGAGCCACTGCGCCTGGTTGGGTATAATATATTTTTTAACTTTCCTTGAGATTTTCTCTTTGACCTTTATGTTGTTCATAGCGTGTTAATTTCCAAGTGTTTAGAAAGTTTTCTGGCCGGGCGCGGTGGCTCAAGCCTGTCATCCCAGCACTTTGGGAGGCCAAGGGGGGCGGATCACGACGTCAGGAGATCAAGACCATCCTGGCTAACACAGTGAAACCCTGTCTCTACTGAAAAATACAAAAAACTAGCCGGGCGAGGTGGCGGGCGCCTGTAGTTCCAGCTACTCGGGAGGCTGAGGCAGGAGAATGGCTTGAACCCGGGAGGCGGAGCTTGCAGTGAGCTGAGATCCGGCCACTGCACTCCAGCCTGGGCGACAGAGCGAGACTCCGTCTCAAAAAATAAAAATAAAAAAAAGAGAAAATTTTCTGTGGTCTTTATGTCACTGATATCTAGTTAAATTCTATTATGCTTAGAGAATATGTTTTGCATGATATCAATTTTTAAAAATTTAAGTTTTGTTTTGTAACCCAGGATATAGTCTATATTGGTGATTATTCCATGTGCTCTTGAACAAAATGTACTTTGCTTTATTTGATGAAGTTTTCCATAAATATGAATTTAATCCACTTAGTTGATACTGTTATTCAGTTCTACATTCTTTTTGATTTTTGTCTGCTTGTTCTGTTAAATACTGAGAGGAACTGAGGTTGTCAAATATAATTATGAGTTTGTTTCTCTTTCTTTTCTGTCGGGTTTTGCTTCACATATTTTGATGCTCTGTTGTTATGTCCATATTCATTTTGAAGTGTTTTGGCTTCTTGGTAAATTGATCCATATTATATTAATGGAATAACCCTTCTTATCACTTTAGCTTTCCTTTGATTAGTGTTTACATGATATACTTTGTCCATTTTACCTTTAACTTAATTTTAACTTACCTTTAATTTGGATTTAGGTATACAATTTTTATTTTTTCTATTTTTCCTTTTCCATATTCTACTGTTCTGTTTCTCCTCTATGTCATTCCTCTGGATTACATAAACTTTTGTCGTATTCCATTTAATTTATCTATTGTGTGCTTGACTCTCTTTTTTTTTTTTTTTTTTTAACAGTTTATGTAGTAGTGGTCAATCAAGAGGTATACATGTTTAACTTTTCATGGTCTCTTTAGAATCTATATTTTACCACTTCCGTTAGAATGTAGAAAGCTTACCACCATATAGTTCCCTTAATATTCCTCAATGTATGTTGTAGTTTTCCCACATATTTCATTGATGTACATTACATAAATCATCAGATAATATGACAATTTAGTTTTATCTATCAAATGTATTTTAAAGAGCTCAAGAGAAGTTGTCTTTACCCAAGTATCTACCATTTCTGTTGCTTTCTCTTTGTTCCTGATATTCAAAGTCCTCCTTTTACTTTTCATTTTACTTTGATCTGAAAAACTTCCCTTAACAATTCTTTTGGAGTAAGTTTTCTGGCAACAAATCCTCTTGGTTTTCCTTCATGTGAGAAAGTATTTATTTTTTCTTTATTCCTGAAGGAAACTTTTGCACTTGAAAATGTTGAGTCACTTCTTTGTGGCCTCCATGATTTCAGTTTGGAAATCCACTGTCATCTGAATTATTGTTCCCATTTTCTAGTTAAGGTCTTTCTTTCTCACTGCTTAAAAAAATCTTTTTTCTTTATTTCTTAGTTTACAGATGTTTGATTATAATGTGTCTTGGCTTGGAATTCTTTGTGTTTATTCTGTTTGGAGTTGACTAATACGTGTGGCTAGCCAATTAGATCAATAAGTAAGGGGAAACTATGCATGCATGTTGTGGTTTGTGAACATGTCCACAAACTTTTTATCACTTTTTTTTTTTTTTTTTTTTAAGACAGTGTCTCACTCTCTTGCCTAGGCTGGAGTGCAGTGGCATGATCTTGGTTCACTGCAACCCCCACCTCCCAAACTCAGGTGATCCTCCTATCTCAGCCTCCCAAGTAGCTGGAACCATAGGCATGTACCACCACACCCAGCTGACTTTTTTGTATTATTTTTTATAGAGACAGGGTTTCACCCATTGCCCAGGCTGGTCTCAAACTCCTGGACTCAAACTATCCCCCTGCCTTGGCCTCCCAAAGTGCTGGGATTACAGGCATAAGCCACCGTACCCAGCCTAACACTCTTTTCATCAAAAGGTTTGCTTTAACTCCCCTCCTCTTTAATATTGTTCAGTGTTATATTTGTCATTTGCATCTAACAAATAGAATGTATTGAAAAGTAATGCTGTGTCACTACTACCACAGTCATGCTAAAAAAGTCAACAGCTTCTATGTGACTTTCTTTCTTGAGAAACTCCTCCTTGGAAATCAGCCACCATGTTGTGAGGGCACACGTAGACAGCACATATAGGTGTTTTAGCTGACATCCACAGCTAATCCAGCAGATGCTGAGTGGAACAAAGACACATGATCTCTGCCAAGACTTGTCAAATTTCCGATTTCTGGGAAATATAAAAATTGCTATTATTTTATACCGCTAAGGTTTGAAGAAGTTTGTTACATAGCAAAAGGTATCTAGACTTTTGTGAAATAGAAGCTGTTTCTGTTAAGCTCTCTTTTCTCTTGCTATGGAAGAAGTTTTATCACTTACTGTATGAGCAAAATATACATCTACTTATTTTATTGTTTTGTAATTTTTTAAGAATTTGGAATGAACTTGATATATTGAGTGGATACAGTTTTGAATTGCCTCTTTTGAACTGTGACTGCATACTCTGTGCAGCAGAAAGAGCAAAATGGATATTTGGTGAGCAGGTAGGTAGATTATCAGAGATAGGATTGATTAAAGCTATTTCTTCTTCTTCTTCTTTTTTTTTTTTTTTAATGCCTTGAGCCTTTTGGCAGACTGCTAAAGCATATGTTGTTCTTTTCACTGTTTTTTTTACTTTGCTCTGAGGACACTATGGTCTAATGACCATGACCACAGATAGATACAAATTAAAGCAAACAAGTGGCTGCTCTGCTCTGGCTTTCTGTTATGGTAATTATATCAATGTTGCCTCTGATAGTTAAATACTACAAGTTGTTCTCCAGTATTACGCAATCCTACCATCTCCACTGACACTAAGGATTCTAGTCCCACGATAGCATCTCCCCAAGTCAATCCTGAGCTACAAAGTAGAGTCACCCAAGAGTGTCTCAGTGATGCTCGTGTCCCCCTCACTGGTGCATTCCTTGCTTCCCTAAAGAAGGATGTGCCTTCCCTTTCCACGGAGCATAGGCAGTAGGTTCTCATAGCTCACATAAGTAATCAATTGAAAGATGCCCATTTCCATGACCGTTTTGTGCCCTTTATCAATTCCCTGAACACAGTCTGTCGTCTCTAACTCATTTATTACAAGACAGTGTCATGTCCAAGCTCAAGGGAATCACTGCAGCATCATCTTAGAACTAGCTCCAGGTGTCCTTGCTAGTACATTAACTTTTGAAAGAGTGCAACCATTTTAATCATTTGCCCCCACTGTGAGGCTTATATGATGCCCCATATCCTCGGGTCTATTATTCTCAAGATCCACTCCCAGCTTTTGTCAGTACACACGAGCCAAGACTTGCAAATCTTTTGGTAAGCTATTTACTCTTGTAGCAAGAACTATTCTTCCTTGCTTGGACTATGCTGAGGTCTTTAGTTACTGGCTGGGAGTCAATGAAGGGAAGTGAGGGCAAGTCTTGAGCATTATCTTACAAGCATCTACTTTAACATCACTGCATGGTCTCCTGGCAATAGAAGGCTGCTTTTCTAGCAAGGGGCAGAGACCACTTTTGATGACCTAGAGTTTAGGATAAGCTGGGCATTCTAGGCTCTCAGTCATACCTACATATCCCATTCTTTTAATTACATTTACCCCATACCATTCAAGTGATATAGATGCGGCATACGCCTTTTGCCTGTACCACATCCCAATATGCCATGGATAAGCATCTTAGTCATTGTGAGGCCACAGCAATCTAGGAGTTCACTCCTTTCCCAACACTTGCCACATGTGACAGTTGCTATCTGACTGTTTAGTTATTCAGTTTCAAAGTCTATAATGAGGGGCATTTTTCTAGAGCCTCTTCCCACACCAATGCTTAAATTGGATTGTCATGAAAGCAGAGCCTGAGATGACGACTTGGTACAGGTAGTTTATTTGGGAGATAGTCCCAGGAAACAGAAGTGAGACAGTGAGGAGAATAAGACAAGAAAGAGAGAAAAGCCAATAAATCTTACTGTGTTGGTTGCTGCTGAGAATAACCGGAACTCAATGCTACTTGCAAACTTCGAAGTTTATAGAATGTGCCTCGGAATTATCTTGCTAAAGAACTCGAGACTGGTCTGTTTACATAAACACTACTGTTTAGCATGGTTTGAGTGTTGCCCCCATGGTTATTAACCCTTCTGCACTTCTGAGCTGCCCCTTGCATCTACTGAGTGACCTTCCAAGACTTCAGATAAATCTCGAAAGCAAACAAAACAAAACAAAACAAAAACCAGGGAGATGTCATACTTGCAGAGAGTCTCCGACAGTATGCATGGAATTGTTTATGTCGGCTGCACTGAAATCAGATGGACTGAGTAGATAGGGCTTTGGGCACTACCAGTGTCTATCATACCTACATTTATAATGGAAGGAAATGCTAAATTTCAGTTTGAGGTTAGAATGGAATTTCTTTTCCATCTAAGCTAACAGAACTTTTGGTATCCCATGAAAACCATGTCAAAAACTCTAGGCCTAGACTAGCTGTGGTGGCTCATGCCTATAGTCCTACAACTTTGGGAGGCCAAGACAGGTGGATTGCTTGAATCCAGGAGTTCAAGATCAGTCTGGGCAACACGGTGAAACTCCATCCCTACAAAAATACAAAAATTAACCAGTGGCAATGGCACGCCACCTGTGGTCCTAGCTACTCAGGAGGCTGAGATGGGAGGATCACTTGAGCTCAGGAGGTGGAGTCTGCAGTGAGCCAAAATTGTGCCACTGCACTCCAGCCGGGTGACAGGGTGAGACCTTGTCTCAAAACAAAAACCAAACCAAAAACAAGACAAACTCCTGGTCTAGAAGCTCAGTAATTGTGCATTCTCTTTCCTGGCATACGGGAAGCCTCACTCTTCATCTAAGTTGATCACGTGACTGGGTTCTAGCCAGGCTAGGTGACAGAAACAAAGTATACCACTTCCATGCCTAGCCCCTGAAATTATGCCACTTCTTACTTGACAGTCAAGAGAAAATTCAGTGTGAAGATGATGGAGTCACACAATAGAAGGAACCTGAATCACTGAGTCATCACTCGGAAGAAAGCAGCCCAGGCTAGTCACCCAACTCCCATCAGACAGTGACCGGAGTGAGAAATAAGCCTTGTGTATGGGGTGTGTGTGTGTGTGTGTGTGTTTCTGTGTGTGTGTGTGAATTTGTGGGTATTTTGGGCTGCTTACTTTAGCAGATTATATTACTTTGGCTGACACAGTCAATGTGGTATCTTATATAAGATCGATACTTTCCTGATTTGTACTGCACTTTGGTCATTGAAGAAAGTATTAGTTATCACTTCTTTATCTTATAGGCATGTGATGAACATCGACAGAATCATGTTTGAGGTTTGCTTTTAGCCTTTTAAAGACTAGGCAGAAGGTTAGCTCAAAGCAGTGGTATAATTATTTCCAGATAAATGATTCCTTTCCTCCTAGTTAGGGAGAATCATCCATTGCTATCTTGCACTTGCTGAACACAACTTGACAAAGAAATCCTCCTTCACAATCCCCAGATAATAAACGTGAGAGAAAGAACTAGTATGAAATACTGTCTGCTTTCTCTTTTCTCATGACTGGTTACGAAAATGTCCTGGATATAATGCATAGGAAAGACACACAGATAATCACTCAGATTTTAGATGAATAAAAATGAAGCTGTTTAGTAATATGTCTTATCATTAAAAAAAAGAAAAAGCAAAAGGGTACTATCTATCCAGTATCAGAGATGGACAGTGACAAAGAGGTAAGAATACTCCCTCTTGTGGTTCTTGAGAGAAATAATTCCTGCTACGAGATCATATTGAGAAAATAGAAATACTGGATTCAAAGATCACTTCCGTGGATAATGAAAGCTTATCCTTTTCACTGTGACCTGATTTAATGAAACTAAGTAACCATTTTAGGCTGTGTTGGTGTGGATCTTCCGGCGAGTGTGAGCTTGCACCACTAACCTCAGGGGACAACTAAACATGTGACAGGAGGAAAGGACTCTTCAACCTGAACTGGAGAAGAGCTGCTTTCTACTTGGATTTTTTTCCCTGAAGGGTAAAAGAAACAGTCATTGTCATCAAATTTCCTCTTTCTCTAACTTGGATCTGGTTCCCCAATGTGGCCATGTACTTGCTCTTGGGGAAGCTTTGATTTAACAGAAGTGAATTTGGTTTAGCGCCCTATCTTCTCTAAAACACAGCTCATGCTATTATTTTGTGTGGGGATATAAATGTGTCTCTCTGATATATGCTTTTCCCCTCTTTTGGGTGGAATCTTACTTAGCAGCTTTGTTTTCCTCAAGGGAGAGTTGGCTGCAAAATGCCCCAAAATAGGAATTTCCTCATTTCTTAAGAAGTAAAATAGGATGACACAACTGGAAGACAGCACAGATCCAATGTCAGCAGACATTTGATGTGCAATTGTGATTTGTTTTCTCACAATTGATGTCCCTTACTTTTTACTGCTAGTGTTTCACCATGAGAAATATGATATCCTCCAGTTACGAGGAGGGTTGACATCTGCATGGGAAATCAATAGCATCTATCTATCTATCTATCATCTATCTATCTATCTATCTATCTATCTATCTATCTATCTATCTAATCTATCTCTCTATCTCTCTCTCTCTCTATCTATCTATATCTTTCGGTCTGTCTGCCTAGAGAGGTCCTGGTTTATGCCACTGTCTCATTTGGTTTAAAATTTGTTCCTTTTTCATTTTTTTCCAATGAAGAATAGAATTATTTCAATTTTATTCATCACAAAATGTAACTTTAAGAACATTGGAGGTAATTTTATTAAAAAAGATTTAAATATGACATTAAAAAACACATTCTTCAGAAAAATACCATGCATGATGTTAAAAGCAAAGAAACTGATTAAAGTGCATTAATGTGTACCAAGAATAATTGTTCAACTTTTAGCATTTTAAATGTTCAACCAATCAATATAATAAGTTTTTTTAAAAATTTTGCAGCCTCTAAGATGGCCCCAGTGAGACTCACCTCCTGATATTTATTGCCTCGTGAGATCTCTTCCTTGGCAACATTGAGGGCATACCATTTCCCTGATCAAGTTACAAAAGACTGTGACTTCCATCTTGCTAGTTGACTCTCCCTGTTTATTTCTCCACATAATGCTTGAATGAAGCAAGGTGCCAGGTTGAAGAGGTCCCTTTAGCAAGGAATTGATGGTAACCTCTGGTCAATAGCCAGTGAGGAACTGAGACCTTCAGTTCAAAAGCCTGTTGACTGCTAACAACTAAGTGAGCTTGGAAGTGGATCCTTCGCCATCCAGCCTTCAGATGAGACCCCAGCTTTGTGAACACAGCCGAGGAGAGACCCTGAGACAGAGGACCCAGCTAGACATGCGCACATTCCTTAGACATACACAGATTCCTAATCCATACAAACTGTGAGATAATAAATATGTGTTTGTCCTAAGCTGCCAAGTTTATGGTTTAATTATTTATTGCACAGCAATACCTAATGCAAGCTCAATCCCTTCTCCCAGCCCAAATCTATTTCAGAGTTTAACTTCACTAGGGTGAAGATTGAACTCAAAGTGAGGCTTAGGCAGTTCTGAATTACCCAAAAGGTGTAATAAGTATGTATTAAAAATAGAGGTAGTTTTTTGGGGGGGGATTTGAAATTTCAAATTCAAAATAATAAGCAGAAACACATTGGGGCTGGGTGTGGTGGCTCATGCCTGTAATCCCAGCACTTTGGGAGTCTGAGGCGGAAAGATCACTTGAGCCTAGGAGTTCGAGATCATCCTGGGCAACATACAGAGGCCTCCATCTCTACAAAACATTACAAAAAAATTAGCCAGGTATGGTGTCATGTACCTATAGTCCCAGCTACTTGGGGGCGCTGAGGTGGAAGGATTGCTTGAGCTGAGGAGGTTGAGGCTGCAGTGAGCTGTGACTATTGTGCCACTGCACTCCAGCTTGGGTGACAGAGTGAGACCCTGTCTGAAAACAAACAAAGAATCACTGGGGGAGTCATTATGAAAAAAATCAGAATTTTGTTGAAATGCTTCATATATATTTTATGATTAAATATTATTTATATTTACAATTACAGTTAGAGACACCACAATCTTTTTCATACCTAGAACCTCTAAAAATCTTAAAATGACTTTAGCCTCTGGCATGGAAGAGCCAACACTGAAATGGACTTGAAAGTGCAAGAGGTTTATTGGAGGAGAAATGCCTATGAAAGATAAAACAGAGAGGAAGCAAGAGTTGGCAGGAAAAACCTTCATATCATGCTATTGCTCTGACATGAAAGGAGAGAATGAAGAACTCAGATAGGGCAGGGGGAACCTCAAACCATGATGCAGACGTGACAAAGTCTCAGCCAGTCCAACAATGGGCAAAGATTGTGAGCAAAGATTGCCATTTGAGGAGTCTCACATGAGGCATTAAAGGCCAGGCCCTCACACCCACAGTGTGCCCAGTAATTGGCTAAAGTTGCTCAGAAAGCACACAACCTCAGCTGAAGGCTGAGGCATATCTTGGAGATGCCAACGGTTGGCAAATTCTTGTGTAAGGGGAGATTGAATTCTTTTTTAATGGGAGATTCAAGGAGCGCATATCCATGGCCGACACAAGGCACGGCATATTCATGGCTCTCCTCTGCTAATTTAATCTGTCTCTTGCTTATCCCTGCAAACTTACCTTGTTTTTGGTTTCTTTTTTTTGTCTATTTTTTCATGGATTTTCTGTTTCTCTACAACTTAATCTCGCTTTTGACACTAACTTACCATTTGGGCCCCCAGGTGCCACATAAATTTAAAGCTTGGCTTTTCCTAGCAAACTGATTTAGTACATGTTACACCTCCAAATTCCTAGAGTAAGAGAATTTGGTCAGGTAACCATACTGAGGCCATCAACTCTAATGGGAAAGGAGGGCCAGATTATTTGAGACACAGAGCTATTCTTTAGAGAGGCTACTAACAGAGTAACGGACAATTTGCTAATTTCTGTGGCTTAGCAGAATACAAGTTATTTCATTCACATGAGTCTAATGCAGATTTTGGGCAGTCTTCCTGGATAGCTCTCCTCCAAGTGCTGTCTCAGAGACTCAGGCCTTCTCTCCTTCATAGATGGCTCTGATATCCTCACCAAGGGCCTTTATTGTCACTTCAGAGTGATGGATAGTGTGAAGAAGACACCTGTGCTCTCAACTGCCTCAGGCAGAAAGGGACACATCGCTTTTGCTCACATTACATTGGTGTGAACTTGACATATGTCCCCATCTTACACACAAGAGGGCTGGAAATGTAGCTTACCAGTATCCCCAGGAAAAAAAAAAAAAAAAAAAACATTTGATGAGTATCTTATAAGCTTCTGTCATAGTTTGTCCTTTTGATCATCAAATACCAATTTCACGCTTCCTCTCACACATAGAATATATAAGCCCCTTTCTTAAGTGGAAAACACAAGATCTCATCCAGTCAGTCCCTGCTTCTAGCTCTAAGTCCAAGATGTTCAAATGATGTGAAATTATCTTCTTTAGTCCTAGATGTGGCTCCTTGTGCTTGCGTAGCCCATGATCTAAAAGACAGTGATCCGTTTGCTCCCCTCCATCCCCAACACACAGTTAGTAAAACAAGCACAAGACAGCCTGTAAATATTCTCATTAAAAAATCAGCAGAATGAAAGACACAGGAAAATCATCAGGCTATGGCAATTCTGAAATTCCACTTAGTCAGCATTGTGAGGATTTCCCACTCTGGGGTAGGAGAAGTCCTTTGATTAGTGCCAATTGCTACTGTCCTTGAGGATTTTTTTTTTTTTTTTTTTTTTTTTTTTTTTTTTTTTTTTTTTTTTTTTTTTAGTCTGTTGCTTTCTGTGGCCCCTGGCTTTGATCTCTAGCAATTTCTTCCAAGTTTATTATTTTCCATGGCTTTCTCTGAACTGGGTATTAAGAGTAAGCCCTCTTTGGGAGTTATACAGCTTTCCTAACTTTATTTGTTCATGGAAGTTAAAGACTCAAGCTTTTTGTAAGTCTTAAAAGTCTGACATTTTAATTTCAGACTTCTGGTACTGGGCAATGTATTTTTCAAAGAAATTTAGTAGCTTTCTACTGACTCATTTTCATGTGTTTACCAAACCCAAAGTACCTTCCTAGATATAATTCTCAAGGGTGCTTTACTTTGCTTCTTCAGATCCCTGTCTCACATACTCAACTTAATGATGGCAACCCTGAAGCTGCCAGGCTCGAGTGGGAACACCACAGTCTTAATATGCTTTTGCTGAAAGACTGTCATTCTATCCAAGAGGGTACTAGGCTTCCCTCTAGACTTCATCTCTGTTTTTAAATATCATCTTCTATGATTTCAAGTTAAGAAATAGTTGACTTTTCCACCCAGCAAGCCCTTGACTTTCTGTACTCCTCATTCCCTTTAACATCTTTCCCCAAACTGGCCAGTCCTTTCCTGTGCTTTTTTCTTGTAATACTTTGCTGCCAGCGGTCAGCAACAACCAACGCACACTATTCGTTCTCCGTTTCCCAGCCTCTCCCCGTAAACCTACTTGCTAAGTAGGTATGTAGTACGCCTTCCATTTGATGGCAGATGACAATTTTAACAGATACTATGTCACTGTATGGTATGACTCTCCAGGCATTCTGCCTATTATCGCTGTGTTCTTGCTCTTCACTGCCCAAGTGCCAAGCTAGTGACACATATTTCACGTTTTTATTATAGCAATGCTCCACTTCGAAGTACCAATTTCAGTGGCAGGGTAAATAATACGGCTGTAACAAACAACCCCCAAATCTCAGCAGCTTATAATAGTGTAAATTTATTTTCTACATAGGCAGAGTCAATTACACATGTTCCTGGTCAAGCAGCTCTCTTCCAAATAGTGACCCAAGGATCTAGGCTTTCTGTGTAGTATTTCTGCCATCTTCAAAATGTGGCCTCCAAGATTACCCTGTGAGGGGAAAAGAAACTGCCCCAGACTGGATGAGACACATAACTTCTGCTTCTGTTCTGTCAGAGAGGCCTGTCATATGGGCCACCTGGATGCACGACTATTGGACACTATCATTCAGCTGCTGGCCCAGAAATAAGAAACAGGTTTGAGGAATACGTAGTCAGTCTCTGCCACGTTATCTCAGAATAGGAGGAATGAAGAAAGGGGGCCATGGAAGACACACGCAGTAGAAAAACAAGAAAGGTTTTCTTTATACCTTATAGGCAAGGAAACTGAGGCTCAGAAAAGTTAAGAAAAATGCCTATAGCCACACAGTCACAAAAAGGGCAGAATTAGGCACCAAACATAAGTCTATGTGACTTCTAGTCCCGACACTTACCGTTACATCTCAAAGCTCTTTTTGTAGTTTTCAGCAATTAAGCACTATTTACATCTTTATCCATGGTTAACAGAAGCTAAGATTTAAGTGATTTGGGTTATTACTTCTTGTTTTACCTGAATTTTAATACTTGCACATATTTTTTTGGAAGCCATGGCTGGCTAAGTACAAATATGGAAATGATTTATATATACTTGTCTTCCAATAATTTAGATTCAATGTCAACTTTCTTCTTGTAAAAATTCATTACCTTAATTCTTCATAGACAGGAAATAGCCTCTCCTTTTCCCCATGTATCCACTTACTTTATTTTTCATTTTTGTTCTGATTTGAAACCACAGTTAGAAATAGACAATTATTATAGGATTGTTGTATCTCTTCTAGGAGATTCTATCATTTTTCCTCGGTTAAGCATAAACATATAACCTGGTTGTTGCTCAGAGCCCTTAGTTTTGAGGAGGAGTAGAATGTAAACCTGGAAGGTATCTCTCCTCATGCCCATCATTCTGTTCTACATAAATTATCTTGAGACTCATAAAAGGAAAATAAAATTCTGAAATTAAATTCTTCATTGCCTTTGTTGGCTGATTTTATTAACTGTCTATTGAATGGGTGGCTTAATAGAAGAACTCCCTAAAAACGTGCAATACACTGACCAATCTGTTTGGCTGTTTTCCACATTGTTTCAGAAGTCAAGACACAAAATCTAACATTTTTGTTTTTGCCAAACAATGAACAGCATTATGTGGATCTTAGACTTTGAAAAAAATATATGACACATATTATGTAGCCTGAGTACTAGTGCTATGTCCTGCTTTTTGAAGTTACTTTCCAGCAAGGGTGATTTTATCCGACACCAGTGGCCAATCAAAGTCAAAAAATACTAAAGATTGGTTGGTGGCCTTTTTTCCCACTTACATTTCTGTCTGCCTTCTTCACAGTTCAGTCAGTTCACAGTTGAGCTGTGTGTTTAAAGCAAACTGGATGAAAAAAGTAAAAGGAAGGGACTAAATCATTGCTTCCCATAATGCAAATGCCATTCCTGTTTTGATTCTGCTATTCTCCATGCTATATTTAGAAAACAAGGCCTAATTTTTTTACTTAACTCTGGTCCTGCAGACCTTCTTACAGAAATGACACGGTAGTCATTTGTGACTACCTGTCCTTTCTGGCAATGTGTTTGGTTAATTGGTACTTTACCCTTGCTCTTTCCAAGCACAAAAAGTCTGAGGCTTGTCATTTGAGGAAGCACATAAACGAGGGAAGCATAAATCCCCATTTGTCTCAAATGACAAGTCAGACATTTAGCTGCTGAGCAAGAAACATGCTCTCTGTGTTCTCGGAGAGAAGCAGCTCAGAGTGCTCAATGTTCTCTGAGACAGGAAGCTTGGAGATTCCTTATCAATAGTATGTAAATGGAGTAAGAGAACAGGCTGTAGACTTAACTGGAATTCAGACAGGTCTGGGCATGCCTGGTGTGCTGGTAAGGCCATCTCCCCAAAAGAATTTTCCTGAAGGACTGATATTTCCGAGAAAGTATTTGTCCTAATCTGTGATAAAGCGTTAGTTATCTTTGTGGTTGTGCAATTCTGTATGTAGCATCAACCTTTGCACTTTCATTTGACTTGTAGCAAAGACCCCATTATGTTTTGGTTGAAATACTGTGGAGAGCAATGGGTCTATATGTAAATCTCCAAAGATCTGATCTTCGAAAAATTCTTACATATAAGTGCACAAACAATGCTTTACCGGACCTCTCTAAAATAGTGGGAAGCAGAGATGAAAGAGACTCTTCACACAGTAACTGGGAGGCAGGATTCTAACGACGGACCAGTGCCCAAGATTTCTGACCTCTGCTTATTCATTCAAATACAAATCCAAGTACTTCTTTGAAGGGATTTTGCAGATGTAATTAAAGTCCCAAGTAAATTAATTGACCTTAAAGTATGGTGACAATCCAGGTGGGCCTGATCTAATCTGATGACTCCTTTTAAGGCAGAGCGTTTTCTGTAGGATCAGAAGAGGAAGTCAGAGATTCAAAACATGACGGGGAGTTGATGCGCTGTTGCTGGCTTGAAGACTCGGGAGAGCAGGTTGTGCCACAGAATGCAGGTGGTCTTAAAGAGCTGAGAGTGGCTCCTGGCTATAGCCAGCAGAGAAACGTAGACCTATGTCCATATTTGGCCAACAACTTGAATGAGTTTGGAAGCAGATTTCCTTCCTAGGGCCTCCATATTAAAAAGTCCAGCCAAGTGAATATCTCATGTCAGCCTTGAGAGACCCTAAGCAGAGAACTCAGTTGAGCTATGCCAGAATTCTGAGCTACAGAAGTGTGAGATAATTTGTGTTACTTCAAGTCACTATGTTTGTGGTAGTTTTCTACGCAGCAATAGAAAGTTAATGCAGTAACACGATGAGATGAGGCTTTGTATTTTGTGGGACCCAGGCCTTAGCTGTGGTGGAAGGCCTCAGCATCCCAGAGACTTCACGCTATGCAGTGTTTGCCCAGTGGTAAAAGATGGAATGATAAGAACAGACTTGATGAGTGCTTGTGAAACCTCCCTTAGGAATTCCTAGAAATTCTCCTGGGTGGGGAAAAAGAACACTGAAATTTGTATTATTACAGTCAACATGAGTGACTAGGACCTACAGGCTGATGAATTCCAAGGAAATTGACTGCACACATTTCCATAAAGTCCAGATTAGTTTGATCTCCTAGTATATGCTTCATTTACCAAAAGGAACATGGGGTTTTTTTGTTTGTTTATTTTGGTTTTGTTTTCTGTTTTACTCCTCCTACTCCTAAATTCCCTTGCCTTATTCACAGACCCTGACCTCTTTTGCTAGATGCCAAGGGAAGGATTTAGTAAGCACGTCCTTGGATGATTGTGACAGTAGAAAATATCTTTTTCTTTGTTAAATCTTTGCTGCTGAGACAAAATAGCAACTTATTCTTGAGAGATAGATGATCTCTTTCAGCATACTTAGGTGCCTTTCACAAACTTCCTATTAAAAATAATGAGCAAACATTTTGTATTGGATTATTAAGAAAGGAAACTTGGTGACAATTTAGAAGAGTATAGGATTTTCATCTTCTAAGTAAGCATACAGATTAGTACAGAGATGAGTGTGCTATAATTGTACTGTAATTTTGTAAAAATATTGTTAGGAAACAATTTTCCACAGATCTTTTGCATTTCTGTACATCTTCAGAGCAGATACATTGACAGCTTTTATTCTGAAATGTCTTTTCAAGTGTGTTTGCATGGAAACAGTTTTGGAAGATAAAGATAATGTCTCCCTCCAAGGCAAAGGACAGATTTGCTTGCTATTTACGATAATAAAGATAATGTCTCTTTCCAGGGCAAAGGATGGGCAAGTTACTGGCAGTCCCTTTAAAAGTTTGCTATCTCCTAAGCTCAGGGAATCTCAGCTTTTATATAAGTCTTGTGTGTACAGGTTGACCAACTTGTCAGAGTTTGCCTGAGACTTTCCTGCTTACAGTACAGTAAATCTTGAATATTAGGAAACCCTTTGGTCTTAGGTAAACGGGGGAGGTGGTCACCCTAGTGAGCTGCATCCATCTGAGATGCACCATATCACTTCCACGAGATTTGGAAGACATGGAAACCAATGAAAAACTTGAAGCTCATGCTGCTTGCTGTGTTGTAAGAAATAAATTTCTTTAGCTCTGACCCAGGAGTCTTGAGCCTTCTTCTAGCATCCTTAAAATTGTGATAGGCTAACTTCTTAGGTAGCAAGTAGAAAAAATATCAGATAGACCCTTCACAGTTCTTTAAAAACATAAGTCTAGTAATTGCTGGAATTATAATTGGAAAAAATAAAGGTTAGAGAAATGGAGTAAGACCGTAAGCTTCCTCTGAAGCTTTCCAAAATCTGTTTTATGAAATGGATAATTCAAAAGCATATCAACTTGTAAAAGTGATTTGTAAGAACTGGCACTGTTTTTGTGACTTCCATTGCATTTCCCCCCCTCTTTTTAATAGATTATTTAAAAGTATATTGCTAATTTCCAAATATTTAGGAATTTTTCTAGTATCTTTATGTCCCCATCCTTTAGTCTAATCCCACTCTGGTCAGAGAACATACTCTATGAGAACATACTCAATTCTTTGCAATTTGTTTAGATTTGCTTTGGTTTATTTTGGTAAATGTCTAAGTGCACTTGGAAAAAATGTGCACTTTGCAGTTGTTGGCTATAGTGTTGTCTATATGTCAATTAGGTTAAGACGGTTGATTATATTGTTCAAATTTTCTATATTCTTACTGATTTTTTGAATTTTCTGTCTGCTTGTTCTGTCAGTGATTGTAACATTTCCAAGTATGATTGTGGATTTGTCACTTGTCTTTATATACTGTATTAGGTGATACAAATTTAGGAATGTTTTATTTTCCTATTTATCATTTTGACTATTTCCAGTAACACTTATTGATATGATTTGACTGTGCACCCACCCAAAATCTCATCTTGAAATGTAATCTGAATTATAATCCCCATGTGTTGGGGGAGGGAATTTGTGGGAGGTGATTAGATCATGGGGGCGGTTCTCCCATGCTGTACTCATGATAACAAGTGAGTTCTTATGAGATCTGATAGTTTTATAAGGGGATTTTCCCTGCTTCTCTCTCCAGCCACTATGTGAAAAAGGACATGTTTACTTCCCCTTCTGCCATGATTGTAAGTTTCCTGAGGCCTTCCCAGCCATGCAGAACTGGGAGTCAATTAAACCTCTTTCCTTTACACTTACCCAGTCTTGGGCAGTTCTTTATAGCAGGCTGAGATTGGACTAATACACTTATCTTAAAGTCTGCTTTACTTGGTATTAATAAAATTATGCTAGCTTCCTCCTGTTTAGTTTCTGCATGGTATATATATTTTCCATACTATTCCATGGTATATGTTTTTACTTTCAAATTTTCTGTGCCCTTGTATTTAAAGCATGTCTCTTGTAAACAGCATATAGTGGATTTTTTTTTTTTTTTTTTAGACAGGGTCTCACTTTGTCACCCGGGTTGGAGTACAGTGGTGTGAACACAGCTCACTGCAGCCTTGACCTCCTGGGTGCAAATGATCCTCACACCTCAGCCCCACCAAGAAGCTGGGACTACAGGTGCATGCCGCCATGTCCAGCTAATTTTAATATATTTTTTGTAGAGACAAAGTTTTGCTATGTTGCCCAGGCTGGTGATTGTTCGTTTTTTTGTTTTGTTTTGTAATTTAGTATGACAGTCTGTCTTTTAATTGAAGCCTTTGGTCCATTTATATCTCATAAAACTACTAATATAGTTGGATTTAAGTCTACCAACTTGCTATTTGTTTTCTATATGTCCTATCTGTCCTTGATATTTTACTTTTCCTTTCTTGAATTATTTTGGATTAATCAGTGTCATTTATTCTTCCACATTCCCTCTATCAGTTTTTTAGTTACACATTTCAGAAAATTCTTTTAGTGCTTTCCATATAATTGTAATATATTCATCCATATCTTATTGCAGTCTTAAATTAGTAATTTCACCAGTTACTGTCAAATATAAGAATGCTCAACAATTTAACTCCATTTGCCCACCTGTCACTATTTGTGCTAGCATTGCTAACATGACTTGAGGAATTTGAATGAAGAGTTTTGTATCCTTCTCTCAATTTATTTATTATTTGGAAGTTTGAGACTCAATTCCAAGCCATATTGGCCGCTCTGAACTCAGACCTCTCTCCCCTCAGTCCCGTAAGGCTGTTACTTTCGGTTTGAGCTGTATTCCCCTTCGTCATGATTTGAAAAATGCTCTCAGAAAAAAAGTCATAGCATGAATATAGACCTCACCATATGTGCTTTCCTTCTTTCGGGGACTGAGAAAGTCCGGCTTGTACTGTTTGTTTGCCAATGCCTTCAAACAGTTGATTTGTATATGTCAACCAGCTTTTATAGTTGCTTTTGGCAGAAGGGTTAGTTCAATACCAGCTACTTTATCATGCATGGCTGAGATTGGAAATCCCTTAGAACATTTTTACAAACAGAAATTTTCCTTCATCTCCTATTTAATAGAACAGTGTTACAGTTCATGTAAATACACGATTGTTTCAAAATCATGTTTTCAAAATAATAAGATGATTCCCTACCACCCCCCAGTAATTTTTAGTATAGTTAGGAATTCACATACTTAAACATATTTGTTGTACTTTAATCCGTTGTAGGTATGATTCTTTTTATTTATTTATTTTTGAAACAGGGTCTTGCTCCGTCACCCAGGCCAGAGTGCAGTGTCACAGTCACTTCTCACTGTGGACTCAACCTCCTGGACTCAAGCGGTCCTCCTGCCTCAGCCTCCTGAGTAGCTGGGACTATAGGTGTGCACCACCATGCCCAGCTAGTTTTTTTATTTTTTATAAAGATGAGGTTTCACCATGTTTCCCAGGCTAGTCTCAAATTCCTAGGCTCCAGTAATCCTCTTGTCTCAGCCTCCTAAAATGCTGAGATTATAGGAATGAGCCACCACGCCTGGCCATCGTAGTGTTATTCTTAATGATGCTAAAATATTCCTATCTTTGACCACTGAAAGCCTCTCTAAGTTAGCTCCTGGCTCCTTCTAATATGTCCTTGGGTGTCTTCACTATCTTCTTTATTATGTGTATGACAAGATATTCCAAGCTCATCTTGTGCATTTTTTCTCTCTAGCGCTGGAATCAATCAAGATAGAGTATGAGAGAAAGATCAAGGGTAAGTTGTGTTCTCAGGGCACTGCCAAGTTTCAGTTAAAGCAAAAAGGTTATAGAGACTAACCAATGGGAAAGCTGAATTCATAGGCTATTTTTCTTTCTTTCTTTTTAAAATTATTATTATTATACTTTAAGTTCTAGGGTACATGTGCAAAAGGTGCAGGTTTGTTACATATGTATACATGCGCCATGTTGGTGTGCTGCACCCATTAAATCGTCCTTTACATTAGGTATATCTCCTAATGCTATCCCTCCCCACTTCCTGCCACCCCACAACAGGCCCCAGTGTGTGATGTTCCCCACCCTGTGTCCAAGTGTTCTTATTGTTCAAGTCCCACCTATGAGTGAGAATATGCGGTGTTTGGTTTTCTGTCCTTGCAATAGTTTGCTCAGAATGGTTTCCAGCTACATCCATGTCCCTACAAAGGACATGAGCTTATCCTTTTTTATGGCTGCATGGTATTCCATGGTGTATATGTGCCACATTCTCTTAATCCAGTCTATCATTGATGGACATTTGGGTTGGTTCCAAGTCTTTGCTATGGTGAATAGTGCCGCGATAAACATACATGTCCATGTGTCTTTATAGCAGCATGATTTATAATCCTTTGGGTATATACCTAGTAATGGGATGGCTGGGTCAAATGGTATTTCTAGTTCTAGATCCTTGAGGAGTCGCCACACTGTCTTCCACAATGGTTGAATTAGTTTACAATCCCACCAACAGTGTAAAAGTGTTCCTATTTCTCCACATCCTCTCCAGCACCTGTTGTTTCCTGACCTCTTAATGATCACCATTCTAACTGGTGTGAGATGATATCTCATTGTGGTTTTGATTTGCATTTCTCTGATGGCTGGTGATGATGAGCATTTTTTCATGTGTCTGTTGGCTGTATAAATGTCTTCTTTTGAGAAGTGTCTGTTCATTTCCTTAGCCCACTTTTTGATGGGGTTGTTTGATTTTTTCTTGTAAATTTGTTTAAGTCCTTGTAGATTCTGGATATTAGCATAGGCAATTTTTCTGATGGTAGTTCACGCTTGCAGCAGGGCAGAGAGAAAGATTATTAGAAGTAAGCAAAGGGTGAGAGATTATGTAAAATGAATTGAGGAAAAGAAGAAAAGGAGGTGAGATGAATGAAAGCCCAGTAAATACTAACGTGTGTTGTATTTTAAGCAGATCGGCATATGTGTGATTATTTTTTGTTCTAAAAATTTTTGGTATATTAAAAATCACCATCAATCAATTTCCACGTCCCTAATAGTTGCATAGACTCAAGCACTGTGTAGGAATTGACTGTTTAAGGATATTTTTGACCATGCCTTTGTTTTGATCAAAGATTTACATGAAAAGCATTTCTTTACAGAGCTCAGAAAATTGTGAAGATTTTCTCCTTCTCATTGTCTTAGTATTGTCTTTGCTTTGAGTAGTGGGAATAATTGTCAGACACTATAGAGAAAGAGAGTAAAATGTACTTTAATTTGTACATTTTATTCATTAGTAAGTCTTCTCCATTCCCTATTACATTACTATAATTGTAATACATTTAAATGCATTTATTTCGTCTACATTCATTATGTAAAGAATCTCAGGGTGTAAACTGCTGGTTAATATTTTCTAGTGAAGAATTGATGGATTTCAGAGAAGGTCCAGGGATGAACAATACTGTATTATCACTTGTAAGGTAATCTTCCTGGGCAGAAGTCTCTTGAAATAGTAGAGATGCTAATGACGGTAGTTGAATCGCAAAGTGATGTTAATAGTGATAATAAATGGTGTGTGTTTGTGTGTGCTTCAGATGATTCTCATTGTGATAGATGCAGCAGCATCTCTAACTTCAAGAATTTCATTAAGTCTAATGGTAGAGGCAGGTAAGTTATACAAAATATTGAGGATAAGTAGTAAGTGCTTTAAGAAAGTAGGCTTGGGCTGCAGGGAGCATTGTAGGGTTCTCAGAGGAAATGATCCTTGCTCCTTCTTGGAATCATTCCAAGCAGAGGGAACAGCAAGTACATGTGTATATAACGGGGAAGGATAGGAGATAAGGTTGTAATGTGGCTGTATCTAATGGACCTTTATGCCATACTAAAGAGTTTGTACTTTATCCTATACAAATTAGGTAAGGGCAAAGGAATTAGGTAAGGGCAAGGGAAATTTAGTTAGTAGAATATAACTAGAAGATTTTTAGTAATTAGGTATGGGAGATTAAGGGAAGAGACAAGTTAAGTGTTCTTCCCAGGTCTCTGATTTTCATAACCCAATGAATAATAGAGTGGAGTTGGTTGGGAAACATGTGAGCAGCCACTGGGGAAGTGTGAATATGATGAATTTGGTATTTATATGTCTCTATTAGTATATTTATCTATAATTGTGTGTGAGTGTATCTCTCATAGTATTTTTTAACCTTAGATATCTCTCGGGATAACCTTTCTACATTTTGCAGATAACAAAATGTATTCTCATGTTTTGACTAGGAAACATTTGTCTTGTCTTGCTGCCCTTTTAGTTGTTTCCTTGTTCTGTACACTTTCTTGTTTTCTTGAGTAATGTTATGTACTCAGTGGATATTTTTATAATGAAAAGTCACACATAGGACTTTTTCTCACAGATATAATATTATTCTCTTTAGGAAAGTGTCATCACACAAAAATGGGCCAGATTCAAAGTCAGAAGAATATGTCTTGCTGGTTGCAGCTATGACAGGGATTTCATACTTGTCAGCTGATCTAAATTTTAAGGTAGGAATTAACTGAAAATCCTTGAGAAAGACAAGGGCAACATGGAGAAAGACAGACAGAATAATGCTAGAATGGAAAAGAAGGCACAGTTTACGAAACTGCTCACACACATTTTTGGCTAGCATGACAGTATGCCAGATTAACTTATTTGTTTCATGTATAATTTTAAAACGGAAACATTTATACCTCTGAAAGTACAAATGTTGAGACAGATGTGGATTTCCATTTTTTTATTTCACCAAATCCCCTGGCTTTAAAGGAGTTAGCCCAAAGTTATGAAGAGTTGTGGAGCACCACCCAGCATATCTCATGTGTCTTTTTTCTGCCTTGGTTTAGCCTCTTATTACCTCACTCTTGAGCTATTGAAATAGCTTCCTACCTTTTATGTCCCTAGTTCCAGATTTCCTTCCTTCTAATATATTTCAAACACTACTAGAAAGAACTTAAAATGTCATTCTTCCAGTCTTAACAATATGTGTGTTCCTTGAGTCAGTTTGTTATCTACAACAAGACTTCTAGCTTTGTTTTTAACTTCAATATGGGGTTAATGTTTTTGACATTTCTCTCCAAAAGGGTTGAATGAAGTCCAAATATTTTACCTCATCGTTTAAAGCCTTCCATGATCTGACTGCAAATTTATTAGCAGCTATTCTTCCCTTCAGTCATCATGAACCACGTCACATTTCTTATTCATGTCTCTTCAACTTCATATGGCCTTGCTACCCATCACTCAATTATATGCACCATGAGGGCTGATCTCCAGAGACTAAAGCAATGGGGAGATTTTGAAATGAAGAAAAGCATGAATCATTCATTCATCTTAGCACATAGTAAATGCTTAGCAATTGTTCCTTGGACCCATTAATTAATAATTAAAGTTAAAAACCACCTTGGAGGTGTTTTATGGTTTGAAAACTCATGTTAAAATGTAAGTACCGTTGACCTGTAAGGGTTAGGTCACGAGGGTTCTCGGATCATGGGTGGGATCAGTACCATCATAAAAGGACAAGTTCAGCCCCTTCTTGCACCCTCTTCTTCCACACTTGTGGATGCAGCAAGAAGGTCCTTGCCAAATGCTGGCATCTTGACCTTGGACTTCCCATCCTCCAGGATTGTGAGCCAATACATTTCTGTGCATTATAAATTACCCAGTCTCAGTCATTCTGCTATAGCAGCGCAAAAGACAAAGTGGTTGTTGGATAGGTTCCTAAATCTCTAGAATAGGTTATCTCTAAACACAAATATAGATCTCTCTTTTTACAAACAATCAAAAACGAGTGAAAATGAAATTACAGCCAATTTTGATATTGCCATTTCAATGATTAGCAACTTTGATAATAGCGGCCATGCTTTATTGAAAACTGACTGTGCCAGCAATCTAATTACTTTAAGTAAATGATCATGGGATCTTTAAAACTACCTTGTGAGGACTCTATCCATCTAAATAATGAGCATATTGAGGCTGGGGCTGTCTTTTATTTGCTAAGTACCTGAACTGAGATTTAAATATTGATCTGAGTGACTCCAAAGCTCAACCCAGTCAGCCATCTGCATCCTTTCATTTAGGAAATATTTTTGTTAACTGAGTGAAATGTCTTGTGTGACACTCACAGTGGAGAAGTGTGACCGAGAAACCTGGGTATCTCTCCCTAATGGAGATGTGATGGCTATATTGCCAACAAAGGAAGAAGATACCCTGAATAAAATTTCTAAGTGAAGTTTCAGAATTTAAGTCCATTCTGATCATTATTTTCTATAGCAATTGAATATTACAAGCTGGAATCCAGTGGTGAAAGTGAATTTTGAGAATATTCCTAACTGTGCTACCTGATTACAGTTTAAAGACCTGTATATTCTGAAGAACAGGAGGTCCCAGGATTGCCTTTCTCTATGCTTCCTCATTAACCTAATTTCCTCTGCCTACTTTATCTCCAATCATCCCTAGGATACACTAATTGTAATGTCTCGGTGGGTCAGTGGAAGGTAAAACCACACAGGTACAAAACAAATTGACTGCAGAATCACCAGTTTTATTTCACAGCATCAGCAGATTTTTGTCTTCATGATTTTTGTTTTAAAAGAAGATGTAGTATGGCTAAGTCAATGAACTTTTAATTCTTTAATTGTGTAGTGGGTGCTCGTTATCTGTTACAGGGGAACCACGGAATATTGCCTTTTTGATTTTCCTGAGTTAGGTCAGTAAGGAATGTTCTAGCTCCTTCTTGACTGCCTTCTTCCTGCTTCTCTAATCAGTAAGGAAATTTTTTCTCTCCACTTCAGATCTTCTTTTAGTACCTCCCAGTAGTAATAATTAATACATGAAGATCCCCCATGATTTTGGTATTGTGACTTAAATGTGGCATATTGATTATCTTATTTTAGCCTTAAATTACCATCAAAAGAAGGTAGATTGGTAGCATTTTCATTTCTATTTTACAGATGAGAACACAATCCTGTTCTTTCTGAATGTAAAACAAAACATAACAAAAACAAAAAACAACTAGTATTTGTAGTCCTGCTACCATCAGAAAACATCAGCCTCAGTTGTAGCAGAGGACCAGGAGAAACGTAAGCTGGACTCGGGTTCCTATTCCTCATTTTTCTCTTGTATTTATCAATAAGTATAGCACTGAGTCAAGAGCATGACCTTGGACTAGCACAGCAGGAGACGTCCCAGCTCTGACACTTTGTAGTTGTGTGTTCTTGGGCAAGTTACTTGACCTGTCTACATCTCAATTTCATGCTCTAAAAAGGTCAGGATTCTAATATTTAAAACCTACCTCAATGAAATAATGTTAGGGACTATTTAATATCCAGATCATCCTCATTATACTTACACTCATCTATTCAAACTGCATATGTTGTTCTAGTATTCGTTCATTCCTCCAACAAATATTTGAATGTCCACCATGTATTAGACATTGTGCAGTGAACCAGACACACATAGTCCCTGTCCTCATTAGAGTGTACATAGCAGAGTATCTAGTTCATTCAGATATCAGAATCTACACAGTGTATTTAAGAACACTCAAATGTCAAAGGTCAGGATTTTGATAAGGAGCTAAATAGGAGATGGACAATGAACTTCCAGTAAGGAAGAAGGAAAACCAGGCATGTACTGTTGTTCTAGTAACCAAGCCAAGAAAGTTTTTCCAGATGATGGTAGTGATCAATTGCATTAAATGCCTCTGAGAATTAGAGTAAGTGAGAGTCTGAGAATGAAACTGATTTGTACAAGATGGACATCAGTGGTGTTCTTGATAAGGACAGTTTTAGTGAAGAATGGGAGAACAGAAAACAACTACTTGGTACATATAAATTTTCAGGAATGAATTTCCAGCATCCTTACCCCATGATCACTAGAATTCTTTTGTTCTCAAAAAGAATATTCATCTTTGGGTAGTGCAGGTGACTTACTCAAATTGACCCTCTGCAGTACTGCTATCCAAGTACCTATTCACCATCAAGTCTTTATCACTGTTATCATAATATCTGGAAATATAATACATCTTTTGAACTAGCCTATCCATTGCTGGTTTGCCTTTATACTTACCATTGAGTACACCCTAATATCCGGTGATAAACATTCATCACCCTATCTTATTTTTCAAATATCTAGAATTTTTTTTTTTTTGAGACAGAGTCTCGCTGTATCATCTAGGCTGAAGTGCAGTGGCAAAATCAAGACTCACTGTAACCTCTGCCTCAGCCTACCAAGTAGCTGGGACTATAGGCACGCGCCACTACACCTGAATTTTTTTCATTTTTTGTAGAGACGAGGTTTTCCATATTGCCCAGACTGGGATACCTAGAATTTTATAATGTGTGATAAAAACGTAACTCTTGATGGTCTGATGAGATGTTCAGTATTTTGAGAGATTTCAGCCATTTTAAGAAACTCGTGCCACCATTTTAGGCTTCTTTTAGTACATGGCACTTATTTCTCATGCAGAACAAGACATGGACATCTTTTCTTCTGATACGGATTTATTTCTTACAAAGTAACTGGGAGACAAGCACATTTGAGTAAATCTCTCCTTTGGAGTTTTTTTTTTTTTGGTCTCAAGTATTAAGTGTATCAGCTCTGGCATTTGATTTCTTGTTTGGGGAGAATGTTGAGAGACTTGAGAGACGGCGTGCAAGCTTGCTTTCGAGCTTCACTGCCAGGGCTGGGGTATCCAACTTTGGATGATAATCACTCTCATATTTGACACAAGGGCAGGGGCACTCACTGTAGAAGTTATAAATGATATATCAGCCTGGATTGATTTGTCAAATTGAAAAAAACCAAAAAGAATCCATTCAGAGTGATTTTATTACTTCTTTAAAAAGATTTGAAATTTTGCTTCTATTAAAAAATTACCATAAATGGAATATTAAATAAAATGTGTGATTGTAACGTGACATTTAACTGTAGTGCTTTCCCCATGTTATTATGAGCATGTAAAAGAATTCTAGTATCTTAATTTTTAAAAATGTAATGAAGATTTAGAGAATGGCTAGGATTTTGTTTTTTAATTTAACTGTAAGTATTGTGTAAGTGAATAAGCAGGGTTTTGTTTTTCAAAAAAAAATTACCTCAAGGCTTCTTTATTAATATATAAAGTTGTGGAAATTGGCTTTATTGGTTACAAACACCACATACTCTCAACATTTGAAAAAAATGCTATTTGTTTAGCATTTTGGTTTGTAAAGACAGAATATTTATTTATTTATTTATTTATTTATTTATTTATTTATTTATTTTGAGACAGTGTCTTGCTCTGTTGCCCAGGCTGGAGTACAATGGTGTCATCTCTGCTCACTGCAACCTCCGCCTCCTGGGTTCAAGCTATTCTCCTGCCTAGGCCTCCTGTGTAGCAGAGATTACAGGTGCGTGCCACCACGTCCGGCTAATTTTTTGTATTTTTAGTAGAGATGGGGTTTCACCATGTTGGCCGGGCTAGTCTCAAACTGCTAACCTTGTGATCTGCCTGCCTCAGCCTCCCAAAGTGCTGAGATTACAGGCATGAGCCACTGCACCCAGCATAAAGACAGAACTTTTAAATGGATACCTTTAAGATTTTCTTGTAGAAATAACCTTACATAAGTTTTCTGAAGCTAGAGCCTTTCTTAGACTGCTTTCCTAACCAAGTGTGAGTATAACAAACTTTTCACACTCGGATGAGTTACCTGTCTCATGTAGATGGACCATGAGCAATGTAGGCCATTGCTTCATTATGTGAGATAGAATTTGTTCAGCTATTTATTTACAGAATCTATGAGTGCTTGCCTATCATTGAATATGTGCGACAAATCCATAGGGTGGATGCTATGAAGCTATTCCATCAAGGAAAAGCTATTCGCCAAATAGAGAAATCACAGCTATCGTGTTTAAAGGTATACATGCATCTATAAGAAAGGAATAGGGCCTCCAGTGCACATATCATGCCATTTCTTTGAGTAGGTTGCACTGGGGAATAATATTTTAAGAAATATAGGTAGTACTCATAGCAGATAGGAATAGCAAATCATTTGCTTCTTGCTGCTCACATTTGCTAAGACTGTTATGAAGATTTTCCCTGGGCACATGAATCAGTTTAATAATGATTGCTGCCAGTTGGTGGCTAGACATCAGACTGCCAGCCTACTCAACAGTGTTGCCATCTGCTATTTGGATTCACAGTGTGTTGCTGCTACGCACCACCTCATTAAGAACGGGACCCTTGTGAGCCATAGACAGTGGCTTATTCAAGCAAGCGAAGTAAACTCCTCCCCAAGCCAAATTTGTAGAGGCTGCATGCATCTCATCTTATTTGGAAATTGCTCTATGCTGATCATGTAGTCTGATAGCTCATTGTCTCTGATCACTTAGGTTTAGTATTTCAAGCCAGCTCCTTATTTCAAATTAGTGTCAAAATACAAATATGATTATTTCAAAGACTTGTAAAAACTACTCCATTTTTTTTGGTAATGCATTCATATCTTAAAGTGGTATTAGTCAGTGGGTTGCCAAACACATATTTTAATAAGTTATTATAATCCACTGGGCTTTTCTGGCTAGTTCTTCCAGTCCTGAAGATTTTTCAGTTTTGTAGAATTCCTACTGCAGTTTTTATTTCTTGGAAATGGACTTTCAAAGGCTTTAATCGTATTTCCTCTTTTCCTCTCCTGTTAAATATCTAAAAGCAGCTAGAATGCAAAATATTTGTATCTGTCAGATAGACATGAGTGCATTTTACCTGACAACCACGGATTATCTTAAAGTTTTAAACCCTGTTACAGAAAAAGAAAATTTATTTGCACAGGTCATATAATATTTAGATCCTCTCCATAGCACCTCCATAGATAGTAGATCCTGTAGTACTTTAAGCATTAGGGTTACATATCAAAATTAAGCTAGTTTCAAATCTCAAAGGAATTCATAAGCTGAGATTTAAGTCTTGGGTACCCCTCCCCTTACTTTCCACACAGGTACTTAGTTCTCACACTTCCACTTACCAGCATCCAGAATGTATTTCTTAAGCCCTACACTTGTTAGGTACTCTATGAAAAAGGGCTTTAGGCCAGGCACGGTGGCTCACACCTGTAATCCCAGCACTTTGGGAGGCCAAGGTGGGTGGATCACTTGAGGTCAGGAATTTGAGACTAGCCTCACTAACATGGTGAAACCCCATCTGTACCAAAAATACAAAAAGTTAGATGGGTGTGGTGGCAGGTACCTGTAATCCCAGCTACTTGGGAGGCTGAGGCAGGATAATTGCTTGAGCCTGGGAAGCAGAGGCTGCAGTGGGCCGAGATCACGCCACTGCACTCCATTCCAGGCAACAGAAGAAGACCCCATCAAAAAATAACTAACTAACTAACTAAATAAATAAATAAATAAATAAAATTTAAAAAACGTTGGGGGTCAGCTTTGATGGGCAAAGAAAATTAGAAAGTGGGGTGTCTCAGACAGCATTCTCCAGGATGCAGATTCTGAGATATACTTTAATTGTAGGATATTAAGAAGTGCCTTTTGCCAAACGTTTGTTAAAAGAGAGAGAGAGAGAGAGAAGTGGAATTGGGTGGAGGGAGAAGATGAGTTATAATGCAGGTCCAACGACAGCCTTGGCCAACCCCACAGGGAGCTCTGGAGTTAAAATGGCCCTCAGAGATGTCCTGAGATGGGCAAGAGAACAACTCTGTATCTCCACACTGATCAATCCTTGGCTATGGGCCACTCCACAAAAAAGTGTGACCTTAGGTGAAGTGGTTCTCTACAGCTATGCCAATTCCTGAAGAGGGCTGTCAGCTGCAGGCTGCCTGCTAACATTACACCCAGCAAGTGGGGTGCAAGCCGTTCTTTGAAGGGGGATCTGGGTTGCACATCATACTACTGCCACATGGAACACAGCAAATCATCTCTTTTGGAGAGCTGCACTAAACATTCACATACGAATGGCTTTGAGAATCTGGCACTGAAGGAACTTTCTAATTTAATTTTTCTCCTGACATCAGTTCATATCCTATGGAACTAGTTTTCCACAGAACGTAATTTGATAAATGTCTCCCTAATCTTACAGTGCCTTGCAGGCTGTTAAAAGAACTGCATATAGATGGTTTGCTCTGGGCTTGCCTGCCCTTCAACAGGGTCTATCAGTTCTGCCTGAAAACTTTGGTGTTGCTATATTAGTTAAGGACCTGCTATACAATGGCATGTATGTACTGTGATGAAATGAACCATCACACCTTCATAGGGGTCAGATGAATGAATATGTGATGGATATACTGTGATGAACATGTCATAAAATAGTGACAATTCACTAAGGCCGCCAAGAATGAGCCTGTGAGAGGTTACCAGTATCACTAAGTACAGTAGTGGCTTTACTCTTTAGACCAGGGCTGATGGTAAATGAGGTGGTCAGAGAGCTGGGATTGTTAATGATTCAGGGGTGATGGGCCCTCAAATGATAGAGGGCCCTGGAGGACTAGTGCTTAATTACCAAAAGTCAAGAGGCCATAATTACTATAACAACTGGTGAAATCGGAGGGGTAGTTAAGGGGGTTTGATTCACAGGGTGTTTAGGAGATAATTAATTGAAAGTAACACCCCTACAGGCAAAATAGATGGGCACATAACAAGAATGCTGCTTAACGCCTATAACCAAATAAGGCACGAATGGAACCGCACTCCAATGACACATCCCTTTCTCAGTTCCCAGACCTGAAGCACTTTTCACGTAAGGAACCCACAGATGGAAGAACCCATAAATGGCTGGGTTACTAGGTCACAGGTCACTAGAAGGAAGAACCCTGCTATACAAGTATATACTTTGATGAAATGGCAAGTTCTTCCCCAAATAGATTTATGACTATATGCTGGCAAGCAAGAATATCCAGACACTTCCAGGTTTACTGGGCACACAGCCTGAGTTGACAATGACACCTAATACTCTTCCTGGCAGCTAGGCCTGAATAGAGCTGTGCAGCCCAAGGGGTGGACTGAGCCAGCGTGGAAATGCACCACTGAGATCTTTTGCTGTGGAACATAATTGACTGGGGGGTGTCCCCGCTACTCCTCTCCGTATCCATTGATACAGTCATGCCAAGGCTACATTTCCCATGAGTTGTTTCCATAAGAACAACAATGAATGAATGAGGAAGGTATACTAATAATGCAGGCCTATTCCTGTGAGGTGGGAGGCTCCTCCAATGGGCAACTTTGGTTTGAGTGTTCTTCATCTGACCGCAAACTTTATCAGAACTGTGCTACAGTCTAAGCTTTTTGCTGCTCAACCATCCTTTCTTCCCTCTCTGCTTCTGTATTAGTCAGGGCTCTCCAGAGAAACAGAATCAATAAGTCCTATGGATCTATCAGTCAATCTATAAGGATTTATAATCAATCTATACGGATTTATCCTTATTTAATTATAAGGAATTAAATATAAATCCTTATTTATTATAAGGAATTGGCTCACACAATAATGGAGGCTGAGAAGGCCCCCAATCTGCTGTCCGAAGGTCTGAGAACCAGGAGCATTGAGGTGTCAGTCCCAGGTCAAGGGCAGGAGAAGATGGGTGTCCCAGTGCCACAGTCAGGCAGAAAATTCAACCTCCCTCCACCTATTTTATTTGGGTCCTTAGAAGACTGGATCAAGCCCATCCACACTGGGGACTGCAATCTGCTTTATTCAGTCTATCAATTCAAATGTGAATTTCTTCCAGAAAATGCTTCATGAACACAACCAGAAATAATGTTCGATCAGATATGAGGCATCCTGTGGCCCAGTGAAGTTGACACCCATAAAATTAACCATCACACCTCCATGGAGGCCAGAAATTGTATGTATTCTGAGGACTCTGTCTCCCTGACTTCCTCTCTCTTTAAACCCTTAGCCATTTTCTCCCCGCCAAATAAATGTCTTGTAAATTAAATCCTGTCTTTCCATGTGTTACTTTGGAGGACTGGAACTAATAAATTTGGACTTTGTTCTGGCAGGTAGTTTAGTTATTTACAGTTCAGCTTTATACTATTGAGGCTTGTTTTTAAGCTTTTTGTGCGGGTGGGGAGCAAATGTAGTACAGTTTTTAGTCAGGATACTTTAGCCCTACTCATGTAATATGTAACCTTTCTGGGATCTTTAGTGAATGCCTGGTTTTCAGTCAGGACTCTCCACTGTGGCTGGACGGAAATTAGATATTTCCCAATCACACGCTAATTTTGAGACTCGTTAGGCGTAGTGTTCCGCTAGGTACACAGTGGAGCCTCTACGTAGATTTCTGGATTTTTTTGTCTACCTTCTTCCTTGTTGATACTTTGTCCTAAAAATTCAAACTATCTCAGTCTCAACTCCAATCTTCCTCTCCTCAACTCAGCAAGACTCTGGTCTCCTACGACGGGATCCAGAGTGCTCGCCTCGGAAAGGCAGGGTGATCAGAGGTCTCACTTTGTTTCCCTTCCTCAGCGATCAAGTTGTCTAAACTTTTCCCCCGGCTTCTGGAAACACTGATAGCCAACCTTTCTGTAAAATTTCTAACATAAGTACTTAGAGCTTTAATACGCTGTATTTTCATTAAAATTCATTTCAAAATATTTTCGCAATTTTGCTGTGATTTATTTTGTGACTCCTGGGTCATGAGATGTATGTTCCTTAAATGAATGCATTTAGGAAATTTTTTGTTACCTTTATGTACTTGATTTCTGGTTTAATTTATACTCTATATGATTTCAATCTTTTGAAATGTCTTAAGACTTGATTTGTGATACAGCGTAACATGCACCCCAGAACATGTGGTAAATGTTTTGGGGTACACCTTAAAAGAACATGTATTCTGATGTTTTTGAATGTAATATTTTATGTCTTATTCATATTTATAGTACCAATACATTGCACATAGTAGAAACTTAACAGATATTGAGTTACATAATTCAAAGGTTTTATCCTATTCGTGGTAATTCAAGACCAAATAAGAGAGGATGATGATGACATCACTATTTCTGTTAAGACAGGGCCTCATACAACATACAGGAATGTCCAGTCGAGTCATGCAGTTTCTCCTCTATTCTAACCAATGTTAATGCTAACACTTTATACGATGAAAATTATCCCAGTATTTTTCTACCTATGTTTCTATCAGTTTTCCCTTCATTGATTGTAAGATATATATCACTAGAGCTATTTGACAGTAGGAAACAATTATCTTAGGAAAAGTTAGTGACATTGATCTATAAAGCTCACAGAGACATAAGAAATGGTTAATTTTATTTTTTCATTTTTCAACAAACAACTCACGATTGTTTCTGAGATTACAAAAGATTAGACAATAGCTAATATCTCTATGCAATGGTCAAATTTTTCAAGTAGAATCATTTTTTAATTTTCCGAGTTCCAATGTCACTTTCTCCTTGAACATGACTCAAGGTTAAAACTTATAAATATACACCTTCTCATGCATTTAACTTTCCTATTTAACCCTTCTGCCAACCTTATTCTGGACACTGAAGTTTTGATTATAAAGAAGGAACGAAACAGATTTCGATGAGTCTAACACTATGTTATGTAGGCTTACAAGATGCTTCTTGTGTTCGGTCCCATATCTTTTCAACCTCTGAGTCCAGTCATGGCTCTGTTGAACAGTTATGGAAGATATTACACTGCTCTGTGCTGACACTGTCTCACTTCGAGCATGCACCAAGACTCTAGTTTCGTGTCTTAAGACCTCTCTGATGTAGCAATGTGCGATGCTGAGGTACCATGTGGGCTCTCAGCTCTTTGCAGCCCAGAGGGATGGGGTGGTGGGGGCGGTGAGTTAATGCCCCAAAGGAGCAGCCCTCAACAAACAGGAGGTGACTGCTGATGGAGAAATACTTCTCCATTCTCCCTAAGGCAGACAGTTCTGAGATAAAGTTTAAGAAGAATCCTAAGAAAGTTCTGCATTACGTAGCCATTAATAGGGGTGGACCACTTGATAACAGCAGTATCTGGTTTTGCTTGGACTTACTTTCCCTTTTCCCATGTTCACTCCCCTGCCTCTCATTCCTGCTCCTGGGTGTTAGACTCATAAATAGAATGTGTCTACCTTTGTCTCAGGCTCTGCTTTCAAGAATAACCTAGATTAAAACAGTGGGTAAGTGCGTTGTTGGTACATTACATAATGCAGGGATGTAATTTTCCTTGACTCTGTGCATGCTACAAAGAAACACTTATTCAGATGGCAGCATAGTTGAGGATTTCCACCTTTTTCCTTTTTGAAAGCTCATGGTCCATCCTGAGCCTGACCACCTAAAGAAAAAAAAGTTGTCGTAATTAGGTTACAATTAAACAGGCAAATATCTTTGTGAGGATGACTCTAAGCACTTTTTTTTTTCTGTCTGAGGGAGTCCTCAGCAATTTGGCTGGATATTTTTGTCTAATATGGAAGAGCCCTCAGTCTACTTAATCATGCAAAGATTTGTTGCTTTGGAGATAAGCATATTAAATTTCTTATTTTCCTTGGTAAAAAAACTGGATCTTGGCTGGGTGTGGTGGCTCACCCCTGTAATCTCAGCACTTTGGGAGGCTGTGGAGGGTGGATCACTTGAGTCCAGGAGTTCGAGACCAGCCTGAGCAACATGGTGAGACCCTGTCTCTATTAACAATATAAAAAATTTTTTTAAAAAGTAAAACAAAAAAGCTGGATCTTTTAGTGCTATAACCCCTTTTTGTTAAGATAAAAAAACAAAAATTACTGGAACACTATCAGGGCTTTCTTCATTCGTGAAGGAATGAAGGAATCCTCTGAAAGATACTGAGAGTTATTAGAAATAAATTGAGGTTGTCCATATGCTAGCACTAAGTGAAAACGTTAACAATGATAATTTTTCACTCATTTGGTTCTGAAGACACTTCAGAGAACAAAATTGATTAAAACCCCTCTCTTATTGAAACTGTATTCCAGTGGAACAGAAAGTTAAGACAATAAACCACGTAAATCATTACAATACATTGAATTTAAAATAAAGGCTACAGCCAGGCATGATGGTGCACGCCTGTAATCCCAGCTACTCAGGAGGCTGAGGCAGGAGAATTTCTTGAACCCGGGAGGGTGGAGGTTGCAGTGAGCTGAGATTGCATCACTGCACTCCAGTCTGGGTGACAGAGCGATGCTCCATCTAAAAAAAAAAGGCGGGGGGTATGCAGATGAAAATAAACAAGAGATGGTATATGGCCTGAATTATATACCCCCAAAATTCATATGTTGAAGGCCTAACCCTTAGTACCTCATAAGGTAACTATATTCGTAGATAAGGTTTTTAAGGAGGCAGTTAAGTTAAAATGAGGCCCTTTGGATGGGTCCTAATCTAATCTAAATGCTGTCTTTATAAAAGAAAATTTGGGCATGCAGAGAGACACCAGGGCACTCACTCACAGAGAACAAACCATGAGAGGACACAGAGAGAAGGTAGCCAATGGCCAGTCAAGGAGAGAGGCCACAGGAGAAATCAAACCTGCTGCCATCTTGTTCTTGGACGTCTAGTCTCCAGAGCTAAGAAAAAAATTTTCGGAGGGTTAAGCCACTGGGTCTGTGGTGCTTTGCCATGGCAGCCCCGCAAACCAATCCAGATGCTGAGAGAATGTGTAAGTTTTTTGTTTTGGTTCGTTTCATTGGTAGGTCTCACTGAGAAAAATGACATTAGAACAAAGACCTGCAGAAGAGTCAGTTATATAAATATTTGGGGGCAGGAGCATTCTGGAAGAGGGAAAAGCAATCCCCAAAGCCCTGATCTGGAAGGAGGCCAGGGAGGTTTGATACACAGAGCATTAGAAGATGAGGTTAGAAAGGTATGGGACAGGGAGGCAGATCACAGGAGAGAAGGGTTCTCAGTGGATGCAGGTCCGTACTGTGCACCAACAGGATATTTTGAAAAACTGTGAGCAATTTCGGCATTACTATGATTGCGGTGGTGGTAATGTTAGTGGGCAGGCAACATTTATGTTAAAAGAATAGCCATGCTTAGGACCCTTCCACCTGGCAAAGTATTTTTTCCACATTCGATGTGACTTTAAAATGCCCTGCTGCTCATTCATGGAGATGTAACACTTTATAACCTTTTATGCTAACCTCTAAACTCCATTTATGACAAAATAGGTTACTGGGATCAACTTCTCATTAAACAAGTAAACATTCTGGATACATATATTTGATCAAATTTGGGGAACCTTTGCTAATACTTTTTCAAGTATTTTTCTGCCTGATAGTTTCTCTCCTTGACTTCTGAAAGTCCAATTTCATGTAAGTTAGATGTCTTTATATTATTTCATGAGTCACCATGTTCTGTTTATTATAAACTTTTTTATTCTCAGTGCACTTTAAATTTGGATGATTTCTATTGACTTTTTTTTTTTTTTTTTGAGATGGAGTCTCACTCTGTCACCCAGGCTGGAGTGCAATGGCGCAATATCAGCTCACTGCAGCCTCCATCTCCCCAGTTCAAGCGATTTTCCTGCCTCAGTCTCCCGAGTAGATGGGATTACAGGTGTGCACCACCACATTCAACTAATTTTTGTATTTTTAGTAGAGACGGGGTTTCAGCATGTTGACCAGGCTGGTCTCAAACTTCTGACCTCTGACCTCAAATGATTTGTCCACCTTGGCTTCCTAAAGTGCTGGGATTACAGGCATGAGCCACTGTGCCTGGCCCTCTATTGACCTATCTTTAAGTTTCCTGATTCTCCTTACTGTGTGTCCAATCTACTGATAATCCCATCAAATAATTTCAGTTATTATATTTTTCAGTTCTAGGGGTTCCATTTTGTTCTTCTTCTATTAGTTGTATTTATCTTGAAATTCCCTGTCTTCATTTATCATATCTACCCTTAGTAAGAATCTTTAATAATTTAAAATAGCCATAAATATATTTGAAATTCCTTTTCTACTGATTCCAACATCTGGAGGTCTATTTCTATTGATTTATGACAAAGGTGATGTTGCAGAGCAGTGGGGAAAGGACTTTCTTTTCCAAGAAAAACTTAGGTCAGTTGGATAGCTACATGAAAAAAAAAAATAGTCCTCACTTGACACCATATGCCAAAATTAATTTTAGGTAGTTAGCACATCTAAGTGTTCCAAGAAAAAACTTAAGGTTCCAGATGGTAACGTAAGAGAATGCCCTTGTCACCTTGGGGTAGGCAATGATTTCTTACAGGTTAGCAAAAGCACTAACCATGAACAAAAAGTGATAAATTAGACCTCAATAAAAATTAAAGATTTACCTTTATCAAAATCTAAAAATGAGAGAGTTAAAATGCAAGCCTTTAATTAGGAAAAGGTGTTTGTTTGCAGCACTTATCTAGAATATACACATCAAGTAGAAGAAGATTAGCCAATAGAAAAATGGGTGAGTGCCTAAAAGCCACTTTACTAAAGAGGATATCTGAGTGGCCAATAATTACATGAAAGATGCTCTTTATCTTTAGTCATCCGAGAAATGTAAATTAATACTATATAAACCCCAAATGTTGGAGAGGACATGGAACAATGAGAACTCTCATCATATAATGCTGGCAGGTCTGTAAATTTAAAAAACTGCTTGGCATTGTAATTATAGCTGGTTATGAGCAAACCTTTGATATGTATCCCAATAGAAATGTGTATCTATGTGAACCGATTCACAGAATAATGTTCATGGAAGTATTATCTGTAATAGCTCCAAACCTGGAAAGAACTTGAATGTCCAGTATCAGCATAAGGGACAAGTCACAAAAGACCGCATATCATATGATGCAATTTTTGTGAGATGTCCAGAATAGGCAAATCTATAGAGCAGAAAAATTAGTGGTTGCTTGGGGCTAGAAAGGATAGGGAATTGGGGTTGTGGGAGTAATTGCTAAAGGGTATGAAGTTTCCAGGTGATGGAAATTTTCTAAAACTGTGGTGATGGTTGCATATATCTGTGAATACGCTGAAAGCATTGAATTGTACACATTGAATTGCACACTTTAAGTGGATGAACTGTATGGCATGTGAATTATATCTCAATACATCTGTAATTAAGAAAAAATAACAGCAAAAAGAATAAATTGTGTATACTCATATAACTGAATTTCATACAGCCTAGAATAAAATTTTTAAAAAGACTTGTTACATGCAATGACATGGATGAATTCAAACATAATATAAAGTGAAATAAACCAAGTACTATAAAATATTTACCAAGTAATTCATTTCATGTGAAATGTCAGAATAGACAAAACTAACAGGGGGATGAAGAATGCTACTATTAGTTAATTTCTTGAGCTGGGTTGTGGTTGCCTGGACATGTTTGTGTTAATCTTTGAAAGTTTACTGAAATGTATTTGTTATTTGTACGCTTTCCTGTATGCTGTACTACAACACAAGTTTTATTAAAAGTATTTCTAAAAATCCAATTGTTCAGTAAGTTGTCCTATAATATGCATTAAAAAAGAATTTAAAAATACACGAGCATTTCAACAGTTATTTTTTGTGGGTTAGGGTTATGGAGAATTTATTTTCTCCTATATATGTCTCAGAATTTTCCAAATGACCATGGTAGACATATATTACATTTATCACCAGAAAAAAAATACTATTAAAATACAATTGTCTGAGATAATCTTGCATTACTTTTACACTAAACTCATTTAGTTCAAATGTGGGGACTTCAGCTTTTGCTCCCAGATGAAAAGAGCTTGTCATTTTGGAGCAAAGGAGGGCGTGGCAGTTGGTCAGAGTGTTTCCTGGTGGCCTAGGAGACTGCCAGGAACTCATCACTGGCCACCGGCCTAGGGGGAGGAGCTGAGGTGCAGGTGCAGGGAGGGATTCAAGAGACTGAACTAAACCTGGGTGGGTCCCAGTCCTCATAAAACCTGGATCCTAACTGCAAAACTATGGTCGGGCCTAGGAAGCAGTGGAGGACTCACTGGCGCTCTAGCCTCTGTGCTGGGTGCATTAGTGATTAGGCTTTAATCATCACAGTCCTCATGATTCTATTTTTGTAAGGCCAGCAGCTCAGAGTGGTTTTTACATTGTCAAAACAAAGACGAATACGCTACAGAGCCAGTTCCAGGCCCAAATTCTAGAGTATTTGCTTTCTGGCTCTTTACAGAAAAAGTGGGTAAACTTCTCGATTAGAGACTCTAGGCAGAATTCTAAGGTATTTAAAATGTTTACCTGGGAATGCGCTTGCTGGCGAGGCGGAGCCGGCGCCGGCGTGAAGCAAGTGTGCCCAGGGGCACTGGTACCACGCGATGCTGGATTGCCTAGGCTGGTCAGACGGAGCAAATCGGAATCCACCGAAGAAAATTCACCTCTGAAAGATCCAGTCTGGAAAGGGATGGCCAGGCTCTTCCTGGACAGGGGTGACCAAATGGATGAGGATGCTCTCTGCAGCCCTCGGCGGATCGCAAAGGAGCAGGGCTCCGGTCTTCTATCTGGGAAAGCATCTTTGTCACTCGTCGAGAAGCCAACGGAGCCCCTGCGGAGTTTTCTTTCCCTTTCTCTGCGGCGGGCAGAAGAAGCGCATTGAGCGGTTCGCCCGGCTGTCTGCAACTTTGCGAGCTGAGCCGCGTGGGTGCGGCAGGCCGACCGGCGCGTGCGCAGTGAGCTCTCAGCGCCTCCCACCGCGCAGGCTCGGCGTTGGCCTCCGCGCTCCGGGCTAGTGCGCCCTTCTCGGGTCCCCTAGGTCGCGGGGCAGCCGGGGCGGAAGGGCTCGTTCATTATTTTGAGAGTTTGTTGTGAACGTCATAACCCTTCGTCCTTAAATATTGCCGATACTTGACCTACGCAAGAGACAATGTCATGTGATTCAGCCTAATATCTCAGTATGTATCCCCTCAGAAAAAGGGATTGTTCTACATTCTCAACCCCGCGCTATTGACATTTTGGGCAGGATGAGTTTTTGCTATCTGTGCCCGTAAGGTGGGGGTGACGGGGTGGGATGGGGGTGTCCTGAGCTAAACAATCACTATTTAGCAGCATCCCTGGCCTCTACCCATTAGGTGCCAGTGGCAAACCCCTCCCCCAATTGTGACAACCAACGATGCCTCCAGACACTGCCAAACCCAAAAGGTGTGGTTGGGGGGTGGAGAGGGGAGGGGTGGTGGTGAGGGTTGGGGGAAAAAGGAGAGGTGCAAAATTGCCTCAATTGAGGACCACAGGATCACAATGCGCATCATCATACTTAGGAAATGTAATTGTTAGATTACAATAATCGGATATATTTCATATTTGAATTTCCTCAGTTGTCCCAAAATGTCCTTCTTTACCCTATAGTTTGTAAAATGTAAATCCGAGATTTAACAAGAATCACATAGTGCATCAGTAAGAATCATATATTGCAGTTGTCAAGTCTCTTTCGCTTCCTTCAATATAGAACAGTTCCCTAGCCTTTTTTTGTTTGTTTCTCCTGGTATTGACATTTCTGAAAAGTCTAGCCCAGTGGTCTTCCAGAATATCCTTCAATTTAGAGATGTCAGATTGGTTCCTCATTATACGATTCACGAGTAATATGTATGTACACACGAACATATATGCAGGAATTCTACCTACGTGAATTTTATCTATTTTCAAATGACTTTTTAACTGTCATAACATTTAATTTAAAAAGCACCCTCTGACCAGCGATTTGAAATATTTTTATCACATCCATAAATTTCCACATTATATTTGGATCTAAGATATATTTTCTTTTTTTTCCACGTTGATCTTATTGTCTGCTTATGGGCTAATATTATACTGTTTTTATTAGAGACTAAATTTCAGTATCTGGTAGGGCTAGACTGCGTTATTGCTGTTTTCTGAAGTTTTTTTTTAATATGCTTGGTTATTTTTTCATGTAAACTATAGAATATAGCTCCGTAAAAATACTTTCTAAAAAAAAGAACTTCTGCATATCTTTTCCATTTATGATGTTGCATTTTCCTTTTGACATTTTTTTTCCTTTTGAAAAGCAAGGTTTATTTTTTCTCTTGCTCAAGTTTCAGCCTCGTGTCTTTCAAGAAAGCTTCATAAAGGTTTTTCACTTGTTAAATTTATTCTTAGAGTATTTCTCTTTTTTTGTTGGAATTATCTCTTCTACTTTTCCTTATAACGGCTAGGTTCTTACATAAATTAAGGTACTGATTTCTGGGTCTAATTTTGTATCTTGCAACCATATTGAATCTCCTGTTGCTTCCAGGAGTTTCATGTTGATTGTATCTGCATCTCTGTTTACACTTTTATATAATTGCAGTGATTATCCATTTTGAATTTCAAATTGCCCATCTTTGGTCATTTTTGGCTCCTTTATTTGACACAAGCTCAAATGTCTTGATTGCTTTCTGACACTGTAAGAGTTCCAGTGTCATATTGTACATTTACTGCCTCAGACGTAGAATCAGTCATTTCTCAAAGGTGTCCTGATTGCTTCTAGTGAAAAAGGTATTTGGATGCTACAACCTGCACTTAAAGATGTTCATGGTTAAATGGCTTATCCCTTCCCAGACTCTTCAACACAAGATCTAGGAGAGATGTAGTTTTTCAAAGAAAGATGAAAATAAATAATAACTTTGTGTTGATATTCCAATTCTAATAGAAGATTATAGGGTTTTTACTTACTTGATTTTATATTGCATCTCTTCCCCGATGCTGAAAATCTTGGCTTCTAAATGATATTAACAGAATAATTTACTTTTCTCCATAATATATATAATAGTTTCCAAAATCTACCAGTATTACAGCTGTTAGTAAAAATGTTAGATGTAGTTAAATACAGTTAGGCTTATTTATCTCATATTTTAAAATCTAGGTTGCTTTCTGGGTGCAGCGGCTCACCCCTGTAATCCCAGCACTTTGGGAGGCTGAGGCGGGTGGATCACTCAAGGTCAGGAGTTCAAGAGCAGACTGGCCAGTTGCGCCACAGTGCTGCAGCCTCGGTGACAGAGGGAGACTCCAAAAAAATAAATAAATAAAATAAAAAACTCGATTGCTCAGTTAAAAAGAAAATTAAATCCAAAATCCAAAAGGGAAAAGAACCTTAAATATATCTAACGTTTTCTTTTTGAGTGAAATATCTAATTCATACATTTCATTATTTATTTAAATTATCAGTTTTGTTCTGAACACTCTAGCTGCATCTTGTCAATTCTAATGTCATGTTTTCATTTTTTTTCTAGAAATTCTCATTATTAATTGATACTTCCCTTTGCGGCAAGCTATGTTTAATAGAAAAATTTTAAATTTCAAGATGGGGCTTTCTTATGTTTTGATTATAACTTTCTAGTTTTATCATTATGGTGAATATTTATATTATATTTATGTGATTTATTGAGGCATACATGTTATTGTAAATTAGAGTCAATTTTCATAAGTGTTTTTGTATTTTTTTGTCTAAGGTAAATGTACTATAGTCTGCTATTATTAGTGCATTTCAATTTCTCTTTGAATCTCTTATAATTCCTACGTATGAAAGTAGCTGCTGTGTTACTCACTGCATACCTTTTCGTAAATCTTTTATTTTCACTGTGAATTGTAGCCTTTAGGATTATAAGATGTTCTTTGTCTCAATAATGGTTTTTGGTCTGAATTTTATTTTATTGAATTTCAAAATCTCAATTCTTTCTTTTTTTAATTTGCATTTTCTTAGTAGACCTTTACCCATCCTTCCTTTCATTGTTAGCATTTCTGAATTGTTTTGTTTTAGGTGGGTCTTTGTCTTTTATATACAGCATAGAGTTGGGTTTTCCTTTGAAATCAACCTATTTTTCTTTTTGTTTTAACACTGAAGTTGAGCCCTCTGTTGGCTGATATGTTTGGTCTCAGTTATCTCCTGTATTATATTTACCTGTGTAATATGTAGCGTATTTGATGGTGATAAGTGCTATTGAGGAAAATAAAGGAGAAAGGGTGCATTAAAAATGCTGGGGAGAATATTCTATTTTAAATAGGTGGTCAGGGAAGGCCTCACGGAGGAAGTGATATTTGCACAAACACTTGAAATAGGCAAAGGAATGAATCATTTGGATAAATGAGGTAAGATTGTTCCTGACAGAGGACAGCTAGGCCCAAGGCCCCGAGGCATAGAGTACCTAGTATGCTCTAAGGAACAGCAAGGGAGCTGGTGTGATCAAAGCTGTTAAGCAGGAAAATAGTAGGAGATAAGGCCAGAGGATCAGATAGGGCCCTGTCAGTAGGGAGCAAAGAATCCCTCCTTCAAGAGGAATTTTGGTACCAGATGTTGAAATAATACATCTGCTATACCACAGTAATAAATTAATGACTCTATGAGAACACATAAATAACCCTGGGAATTCCAGTCGAGGTAGGAGAGGAAACTAGGCTTGTGGGTATGATATTTTGGGTACAACTCAAATTATGCATAAAAGAAGTTTCATATTTGCTAACTTTGAGGGTTGGATTACTAAGAACCTTTCCCAACCTGTACGATTGCAACAATCCTTGAATATTCTTCAAGTCTCTCATATTTCAGTTTGTACTTCATATTCCACCTCCAAACATATCAGATATAGATAACAACTATAGCTTTTGGCTATTTATCTGAAGCTGTGCATTTACAGAGGAAGAATCTTATTGCAACATTCACATTAATGAAAGGTATTTTGACTAATGTTCAAAAAGCATGAAAAACTAAAATTCTATACTCAGAAGCTTGATAAAGGACAGAAAATGAGAGATTTTTTGAATTTTTTTAAAAAAGTCAAGTATTTTAAAAGAGTTTTTTGTATTTTTTGTGTTGTTTTTCTTTTTGTAAGAAATCTGTTTTGACAGAAAACTATATGGCAGATGTGTGCGTGTGTTTGTGTGTTTTGGGGAGGAATAGGGATGAATTCAGTCTGTAATCTGGAAAAACTGTGTATAGGATGGGAACAGAGAAGGGACAAACTTTATATGTATACACAGGATTACTTTTTCCTTTTCATGATGTGTTTTATTTGGAAGCATTTACATCTTCTCTTTTTCTTTTCCTCCTTTTTTTTTCCTTCACCTTTCTTTTTCTTAAGCTAAACTGTCACAGTGAAATACTGTGACTAAGCCACAACTCATATAGAAAACTGAACGGTGCATTGTAAAATAGGACACAAAACAAAAGACTTCATCTGAGAGCTGAGATCATCACGAGTACACAGACCCACTGCAGTAATTCAACAGTGTTTCTCAGAGCCCGGGACAATTTCTTCAATTCTTGGTATCCTACTGCCCCCTGCTGTTCTTGTGGAAGCACTGACTACAGAAATTAAAGTCTTCATAACATTGCACAGGTTTTAGTGCAATATTAACGTGCTATCAAAGAAAGTTAAGTAGTTCAAAGATTTAAACAGAGTAATTTAAGGAATTGCTTTCTAAAAGGCTGAATATCAAACATATTACAAAGCAGCTTTCTCGACTCTCTAATATGTTGAAGAGAAATCTAATCCAGTTATTTGGCTTGTGAATCTGGTTTCGTTTTTAAGTTTCTGAGGGGAGCAGAGAAGAAGGCAATTGAGGTAGCTTAGAGATAAATTGGTAAAGAGAAAGCAGCGAGTAGATGGAGAAAATGAAAGGAAAAATGTGCAAGAAGGAGGGGGTAATGAATAATTTACATCCTCGAGGGTAAAGCAGTTCAGTCCTGAACAGATCGTTTACATTCCTCAGGGGGGTCGGGCAGAAACGAGCTCCACGGAAAAGCCCGGATGAACCATTTGTGAGCCTCACTTCTGCTTTCTGCTCCTGGATTTGATCATGGAAACCTCTCATAGCGGTTAGGATGTGAGTTGGGGCCTCTGAAGCAGGGCAGAGGCACATCATCTTTGGAGCTGATTTCCTGGCCTTCTCTGCAATTTGTGAAGAGCTCAGGGGCTGTGTCCTGGATGTAAGTCAGCCCACGTGCAAATGCGTATGTGTGAGCATGCGAGTTGGATGTTATATGTTCCAGGTTTTAGACTCTGAGGGCTGCTAGTTCCTGCATGGCAGACCTTCCCCTTGGGATTAATAAGGCGCCAGTGTCCCCTGTCACTTAGTAAAAGTAGTTAGAAGCTTGGGGCCTTGCTTCAGCATTTGTTTTTTTGCTGAGACTCTTTCTCCATGAGGAACACGATTGGAGAAGAAACATTCAGTATTTAGAAAATTAAATGTATCCATGTTATGATAAACGTAGAAATCCAGTCCAAACTGCTCTTGAAAGATGTAGTTTTTGCTATAAATACTATAGGAGTGTCACTTCTAAAACTTCCGAAGTTCCTACTTCAAAGGCACAATGATGGATTTTAAGAAATAAAACTTTAAGACAATATTTACGTGGTTTATTTCAGGTAACAATAACCTGATTCCTTAATGCTTGGGGCTATGTTCATAGCATTGCTTTTAGTGCTATCATTTTCTATTTCTCTTGTATGACATATTGTATTAGTCCGTTTTCATGCTGCTAATAAAGACATACCTTCACAAAAGAAATAGGTTTAATTGGACTTACACTTCCACGTGGCGGGGGAAGCTTTACAATCATGGCAGAAGGCAAGGAAGAGCAAGTCGTCTTACATGGACGGCGGCAGGCAAAGAGAGAGAGCTTGTGCAGCGGAATTCCTCTTTTTAAAACCATCACATCTCGTGAAACTTTTTCACTATCACGAGAACAGCACAGGAAAGACTTGCCCCTGTGATTCAATTACCTCCCACTGGGTCCCTCCCACAATACGTGAGAATTAAAGATGAGATTTGGGTGAGGACACAGCCAAACCATATCATTCCTCCCCTGTCCTCCCAAATCTCATGTCCTCACATTTCAAAATCAATCGTGCCTCTTCAACAGTCCCTCAAAGTCTTAACTCATGTCAGCATTCACTCAAAAGTCCACATCTGATACAAGGCAAGTCCCTTCCACCTATAAGCCTGTAAAATCAAAAGCAAGTTAGTTACTTCCTGGATGCAACGTAGGTACAGTCGTTGGGTAGCCATTCCAAATGGGAGAGATTGGCCAAAACAAAGTTCCTACAGGCCCTGTGCAAGTCTGAAATCCAGCGGGACAGTCAAATCTTAAAGCTCCAAAATGATTTCTTTTCACTCCATGTCTCACATCCAGGTTATGCTCATGCAAGAGGTAGGTTCCCAAGGTCTTAGGCAGCTCCGCCCCTGTGGCTTTGCAGGGTATAGCCTCTTCTTGACTGTTTTCATGGGCTGGCGTTGAGTGTCTACGGTTTTTCCAGGCGCACGCCGCAAGCTGTTAGTGGATGCACTATTCTGGGGTCTGGAGGATGATGGTCCTCTTTTCACAGCTCCACTAGGCGATGCCTCAGTAGGGACACTGTATGGGGCCTCTGACCCCACATTTCACTTCCACACTGCCTTAGCAGAGGTTCTCCGTGAGGGCCTCACTCCTGCAGCAAACTATTGCCTGGGTGTCCAGACATTTCCATACATCTTCTGAAATCTAGGTGGAGGTTCCCAAACCTCAATTCTTGACTTGTAGGCACCCACAGGCTCAACACCACATGGAAGCTGCCCGGGCTTGGGGCTTGTACCCTCTGAAGAAACAGTCTGAGTTGTACCTTGGCCCCTATTAGTCACCATCGGAGTGCCTGGGACGCAAGGCACCAAGTCCCTAGGCTGCACATGGCATGGGGACCCTGGGCCCAGCCCAGGTAACCATTATCTCCTAGGCCTTCTGGCCTGTGATGGGAGGGACTGCTGTGAAGACCTCTGACATGCCCTGGAGACACCTTTCCCATTGTCTTGGGGATTAACATTCAGCTCCTCGTTATTTATGCAAATTTCTGTAGCTGGTTTGAATTTCTCCTCAAAAAATGGGTTTTTCTCTTCTATCACATTGTCAAGCTGCAAATTTTCCAAACTTTTTATGCTCTGCTTCCCTTTTAAACTGAATGCCTTTAACAGCACTGAAGTCACATCTTAAATGCTTTGCTGCTTAGAAATTTCTTCTGCCAGATACCCTAAATCATCTCTCTCAAGTTCAAAGTTCCGCAAATCTCTAGGGCAGGAGCAAAATGCTGCTAGTCTCTTTGCTAAAACGTAACAAGAATCACCTTTGCTCCAGTTCCCAACAAGTTCCTCATCTCCATCTGAGACCACCTCAACCTGGACCTTATTGTCTATGTTGCTTTCAGGCTTTTAGTCAAAGCCATTCAACAAGTTTTTAGAAGTTCCAAACTGTCCCACATTTTCCTGTCTTCCTATGAGCCCTCCAAACTGTTCTAACCTCTACTTGTAATCCAGTTCCAAAGTTGCTTCCACATTTTCAGGTGTCTTTTCAGCAACACCCCACTCTACTGGTACCGATTGACTGTCTTAGTCCGTTTTTCATGCTGCCGATAAAGACATACCTGAGACTGGGCAATTTACAAAAGAAAGGGGTTTAACTGGACTTAGTTCCATGTGGCTGGTGAAGCCTCACAATCATGGCAGAAGGCAAGGAGGAGCAAGTCATGTCTTACATGGATGGCAGCAGGCAAAGAGAGAGAGCTTGTGCAGGGGAATTCCTCTTTTTAAAACCGTCAGATCTCATGAAATTTACTCTCATGAGAACATCACGGGGAAGACTTGCTCCCCTGATTCAGTTGCTTCCCACTGTGTCCCTTCCACGACACATGGGAATTCAAGATGAGATTTGGGTGGGGGCACAGCCAAGCCATATCACTTAGTATTTATTTTCTCAGAGTTATATTCTCCATTTGGGCAGTGCTAAAGATGTGAAGAAACATAGAGCAGGCTGTGTCTTTAAGACTTTTATAGTAATTTAGAAAAATGTAGAACCACAGCATGATAATCATGTAAGAGTGAGGTGGGGCCAAGAGTAAGATAATAATCTCCCCATTGTCTTTTATTCTATCAGTTTACCCCATTCCCTCCCCTCCCTTTCCCTCCCCTCCCCATCCCATCCCATCCACATCCCCTCCCATTTTTCCCTTCACCTCTTTACTATTTCATTTTATTTGTATTGATATTTAAATTTCAAATCAAGAATACTGGCTATTCTGTTTATATAATTTTGCTCAATCTGTAGTACTCCAGGACATAGTACAATGTTTGCATATAGTTGCAATAAATCTCTGTTGCATGAACACCAACACACTTATTAATTGCCTAGCATTATGCTGCTCCTGTGTAAAACAGATGTACATTTGATTTCAGGAAAGGAGAAAAGTTAAGTTGGAGGGAATTTATGTAGACCTATAGGAAGAATTAGAAATATTTGTATTCAGATTCTTAGGGGCGATGAGAAAGTTTGTTAATGATAAAAGCTAGAACACAAAAATTTCACCTTGTAAGTATCTGTGGAAATATTTATCTTTAATGGTTTTCTTATGTTGCTAAGAATGATCAACTTTTAACATTTCCCGTTGTGTAGTTCCTTATCAGATCTGTGTACACGCACCTACCAAAGATAGGGTGGGAACTTGCATCTTTTATCAATCCTGGAGAGCAGATGAACATGAGGCCTGTTTTTCAAAAATAAATTTAAACTTATTTTTTTTTTAGAATCAAGAACTAACTTACCAGTGTTTCACTGTACAAAATTTACAGTTAATCGAAACCTGATTTTGCCTTCTTAACTGTTTGCGACCCAAACTGCCTGCTCTTATTTAATTGTTTTACTTAAATTGTATTGAATACTAATATCTAACAAAGTTGTAGCCCTAAGTGATTCCAAAATTTCATTAAGTTATTGAGAAGTGGATCTTCTCTGCAAGTGTATTGTGATGTATACTATAAAGTTGTATTTATATTCTCTTTTCTTCCCCTTCTACAGTGCCAGGGACTCCTCATAGAAAGTTTGGAACTATTTTCTGTTATGTGGTAGTGGTAGAAATTCGGATGGAGGAAGTTCACAGGGTTAAAAAAATAAATTATTGATAATAACAAAATAGTTTCAAGGCCTCTTTTAATTCTCATATTTTGTGATTTTTCCTTCACATCAGACATTGCATAAAGTATGTTTAAAAAAGGTCCCAACTTTTGAGTTTCATTTCAGTAGTTTACTGTCCAATTCAATCACTAGGAAATATTTTGTGAGTGTTTCATTGCGTAGGGTGCTGGAATAGATGCTGATTAGAGAGAACTGCACAGACGATGTTCCTGTCCTCAGGTTATTTATAATAGAATGTGAGATGAAAATTTAAAAAAGGTCAAAACACAGAATTAGAAGAAAAGATGAGTAAAGTATTTAGCATTTTACTTCTATTTCAGTAAAATGTCTCTTGGAAGCCTTGGGAGGCAGGATAGAATGATTAAAAATCTTCAAAGAACAAACCTTCATCTCAAATTATCCACCTAAAAAGTTGGAATTCGTAAGGGTAGACCTCCTCTATAGATACAGCAAGGAATCAGACTTCCTCTATCCGCAGACCCCCTACATCTTGTTTAAGCCTGGATCGTCTCAGTTTGGATTATGGAAAACCAGTGGAAATTGTTAGAGCTTCTCCTTATGGATCTTCCTTGCAAAGCCAGATAGATAATATGGTTGAGATTTAGAAGGAAAAAAAAAGGTCCATGTGACTGAAAAAAAAAAAATGTGTTACTGAGATGCTGAAAATATATGATTAAATAGCTCAGATAGACATTACAAATAATTTATGTGTCTTTTAAGTTGGTCAGTATGAGGTTTGTATTTAAATTGCATCTCTCCTCAATTCAAATTGCCTTAGGCTTTTGGGTATTTAAAAATATTTTGTATTCATGAGCAATTCTTTTATAATTGATGTGGATGTTTTCTTATAGCCCAAGTCTAATTTGTAAGCTGGAAAGTTCATTTATTTATTCATTTCACATCTATTATATATTTACTATGAGCCAAATATGATGGTATGATAGTAGGGAGTTTTTTTTGAGATGGAATTTTGCTCTTGTCGCCCAGGCTGGAGTGCAATGGCGCGATCTTGGCTCACTGCAACCTCCGCCTCCTGGGTTCAAGCAATTCTCCTGCCTCAGCCTCCCAAGTAGCTGGGAATACAGGCATGTGCCACCATGCCCTGCTAATTTTGTATTTTTAGTAGAGATGGGGTTTCTCTGTCAGACTGACGGATTTGGTCAGGCTGGTCTTGAAGTCCTGACCTCAGGTGATCCGCCCGCCTCAGCCTCTCAAAGTACTGGGATTACAGGCATGAGCCACTGTGCCAGTCCTGTGATTGTTTTTTAAGTTAACTGCAAAGCTTACTTACATTATCATGAGCTCTATTTACCTAAATTCCAAGAAATTCTGCATGTGGGACAAAGCAGGGTCCCACCAAGTGACCCTGCTACACCTTGTCTAGATCTCTGTTGTAGCACTTACTGCATTTTTCTTTTTGACATTAATTTTGTCAGCTGGAATGAGAGCAGAGCGTGGTCTGGTTCGGTCTGATTGTTACTGTGCCCTCAGCACCTAACAAAACCTGCAACACAATAGAAACCCAAAAAGGGTGGCTTGGATGAGCAAAGCATCATGTACACATGCATTGCTCTGTCTAAGGGCAATTTTACTCAGAGTGGGTGTTAAGGCCATTTCACACTCTGGCATATCATCTCTAGGAAAAGGTAAAACCCCTCTTACCTTAATATCTTCCATAATTTGACTGAATATTGAGCCGAAGCACTTTAACATCACAGTGAAATCTGATTCAAGTCATTTTTGTAATAATTATACCTTAAGGTTTAGATTGAGTTATTTGGGTGATATTTATGAGAACAACTATTTTATACTATTCTTAAGAATATTTTTCAATTTCCTGGTAGGTAAAATCAGGCTTTGGAGAAGCAGTTCTTGCCTGGAGAGACTGATGAGGGGTTCTCTGAGACACCCTTCCTAGCCATCCAGCATTAATTGCTTTCCATGTATTCAGTGGGTTTATGTCCACATAAATATATTTTATGAGTACTTTGAGAATGAAACAGTGCTGAAAGGAGACAGCAGTCATATGCAGCCAGAATTTATGTGAAATTACTAATCATTCTCATTTCGGGTAGGAGTAAATGATGGTACTTTGGAGTGAAATTTCTGGTTCTGTCCTTATAGCTCATACAGGATTGTCATTTACTGCTGAGTGGATTGTGCATTGCACAAAGAAACACATCTAAAGTGTAAACTACTTATATAATAGACATTATAAATTTGAATATTTATTAAGATAATTTTATGAGCAGTAAAGTGTCTTGTTTTAATAAAATCAGTATATTATGGCCAATTTTATTACAGATGGAATAAAATTTGATGAAGAGGCATGGTGTTTTTTTGTTTTGTTTTGTTTTGTTTTTGAGATGGAGTCTCGCTCTGTTGCCAGGCTGGAGTGCAGTGGCACGATCTTGGCTCACTGCAACCTCCAACTCCTGGGTTCAAGCAATTCTCCTGCTTCAGCCTCCTGAGTAGCTGGGATTACAGGCACATGCCACCATGCCTGGCTAATTTTTGTATTTTTAATAGAGACAGGGTTTTACCATGTTGGCCAGGATGGTCTCCATCCCCTGACCTTGTGATCCACCTGCCTCAGCCTCCCAAAGTGCTGGGATTACAGGTGTGAGCCATTGTGCCCGGCTGTTGTTTTTAAAATTTGTACAAAGGCTGTATATGGACTTGTGGTGGCCTGAACTTGGACAAGTTACATAACTCCTTTGGCTTTCATATGGAGATATTAATACCTACCTTGCTAAATTGGTTATAAATATTAGCTGTGTGTGGCACACAGTCAGTGTTCAACAAATACTTTAGAATGAATATTAAAGCACTAAGCATAATGTCTGTGATAAAGATTTGGTAAATTGTGGCCCATTTTTGCCTTGAATGAGGGAAATTTTAGATTAATAGTATATGTGTAAATATATGCCTTTGAAGATTCTTAAGTGTTTCTTATTTTGCACTTAATTACTGCATGGTACTACCTAAAATGTTCCTAATAAGATGTTTGGGATCCTTCTTTAATTTCCTGAGGAGTACACATCCAGTATAAAGGAAATTATGATTATATGACACATTGAAAGGAAAAATTAGTGACTCATAGTTGAGCTTATTTTGGAATCCTAAAATATTGGAATCCTAGGTTTGGAAGGAAACATTTAATCCAAACTACCATCAGTTACTTGAATTTCACTTTATTTATCAGATATATATTGATCAGTTATTATATGTTGGAACTGTACTATGCTTGAGGACTACAAAGATAAATGAGATATTCTCGTTGAGAAGTTACAGGTCTTCACGTGAACATTTCCAGGGACAATTCACAATTACTAACCTTATTTTTAGGAATCTCTCTTATGACAATTCAAAATTTATCTTTCTCTATCTTTCATTTATTGGCTTAGCTTTTCTATTAAGAGTACAAATAAGGCCGGGCGCGGTGGCTCAAGCCTGTAATCCCAGCACTTTGGGAGGCCGAGACGGGCGGATCACGAGGTCAGGAGATCGAGACCATCCTGGCTAACCCGGTGAAACCCCGTCTCTAGTAAAAAATACAAAAAAATAGCCGGGCGAGGTGGCGGGTGCCTGTAGTCCCAGCTACTTGGGAGGCTGAGGCAGGAGAATGGTGTAAACCCGGGAGGCGGAGCTTGCAGTGAGCCGAGATCCGGCCACTGCACTCCAGTCTCGGCGACAGAGCAAGACTCCGTCTCAAAAAAAAAAAAAAAAAAAAAAAAAAAAAAAAAGAGTACAAATAAGTAAGCGTAATTATTTTTTAGAAAAATCTTTCTTATATATGAATGAAATTGAGTTTCTTCTGAGACATCTGTTCTTCAACTGAAACATCACTGCATTTCTCTGCTGTTCCTCAAGCCTCTTCACCATTTTGCTCACTCCTCTGAATGCCTTCCAGGTTGTCTGCTAAGACGTGGCACACACACATACCAGGGTATCCAGGCTCCAGCTGTAGATCAGCCATCACAGAGCAATTACTTTCACATATCAGATACCGTCTTTCAAATCTGTGGCATGATTAATACTCATTACTGTCTGATCAATATGTACTATAAACTGTTTCATCCCTATTGTTTTTTAAAAATTGTATTTATTTTGCACATGTTACCATAGAAGGTATTTTTGGAAGAATATAGATGATCTCTCTAATTCCTTAAGGAGCTTTTCATATACTGTTCCAACCGTCAAAATGATAATAATGAGGGCAACCTTGCTAGAGCTCTAGATTTTTGAATTACTATTTGGAAGTCATTTTTGGTCCAGTTAATTTATATATATATAATTTATAATTATTATATATTATATATTTATAATAATATATTAATATATTATATATATTATTTATATAATATACAATCATATATTATATATTTATAATTAATATATCTATAATATATTAATAATTTATAATTATTATGTATAATTTATAATTATATAATTTATAACTTAAGCCGCTGTAATTTATACAGTTTACAACAGGTAGGTAGCTAAGTAAGGATTTCTATAGCTTTGCAGATCTGTTTTCTATAAATTGCTGTCTCACTTAAACAACTATTTTTTCAATAAACAGTGTGATAATTAATTCTACTTATAACTCTAAGCACTTACTTAAAAACCTTAATACTTGTTCACTTTTTATTTTAATTAACAAATGCATGAAATGCCTCTTTGTACCAAGTGTACTCTGACTCAGCACTTGGGACAAGTGCCTTGCTAGCAGAACAGTAGAAGAAGCCAGTTCTAACTCAGTGACCATTTATAGCTGTGCACACTGCTATGCGTTGCTACTTATAGAAGAAGGAAAGGACAAACAGGTATAGTAAGGAATTGGAAGATGGAGACAGAGAAGAGACCTCTGTCTGGATGAAGAGTGAATGTTTAGAAGCAGTGGGAGAGGTAGACCCGGATAGATGGTATGTTAGTTTCCTAGGACTGCTATGGCAAATTACCACAGACTTTGTAGCTGAAAACAATAGAAATTTGCTCTTGCATAGTCAGGAGGCCAGAAGTTTGAAATCAAGGTTTTGACCTGGCCATGCTACCTATCAAGGCTCTGGAGAAGAATCTTCCTTTGTCTCTTTCTATCTTTGGTGGCTCTTGACAATCCTTAGCATTCTTTGGCTTTTATATGTATCCCTCCAATCTCTGCCGCTGTCTTCACATAACCTTCTTTTCTGTGCCTCCTCTGTGTCTCTGTGTTCAAGTCTCTCTCTCCTTTTTTTTTTTTTTTTTTTTTTTTTTTTTTTTGCGATTAAGACACCAGTCATGAGATTAGGGCCTGACTTAATCCAGTATGACCTCACTTTCACTTGATTACATCTGCAAAAACCTTATTTCCAAAGCAGCTCACATTTACTGGTGCTGGGTAATTTAGTCTGTTTGTGCTTCCATAACAAAATATCACAGACTCAGTAATGTATAAAGAGCAGAACTTTATTTCTTATAGTTCTAGAGGCTGTGAAGTCCAAGATCAAGGCACCAGCAGGTTCATTGTCCAGTGATGGTCCAGTCTCTGCATCCAAGATGGCGCCTGGAAAGCTGCATCCTCTAGAGAGAATGAATGCTGTGTTTTCACACAGCAGAAGACAAAATGGCAAAAAAAGATGAACTCTCTCCATCAAGCCGTTTTATAAGAGCAACTAATCTCATTCATGAGGCAGGAGCTCTCATGCCTAATCACCTTTTAGAGGCGATACCTCTTAATACTATCACATGGGCAGCACACTTGAATTTTGGAGGAGACACTTTCAAACCATAGCCAGGAGTTAGGACTTGAACATATCTTTTAGGGGAGACAATTCAATCCATAACAGGTGAGATGGACCAAATTATGGAACACTTTAAATGAAGGTGGAAGAGTTGGGTTTATTTATAAGTCAGGGGGCCACTAGAAACTTTAAGTAAGGGTGCTAATAAAATAGTTATTACAGGAAGTTCTGGTGGAAGTATGCTATAGCATGCTGAGCTGAAAATTAAGTTTAGAGATGAGAATATTAATGAGGATATCACAGCAGTGTTCCATAGATAAAGTGAAGGAAAGTTTATAAGAGAAGATATAGAAGAATATATTTTTCCAAAGATGGCCACAGCAATGTCTCTCATACCACTTGCTCTTTGTAATGAGACCTTCTCACAGCCTCATCAATAGGTGGTATCTGTTTCTCTACCGATGCATTTGGGCAGACCCGGTGACTATTTTGACCAATAGAATAGGGTAAAAATGACACCTTGCCGATTATTAATATATGCATAGACTTTTCCGGCCCCTTTCCTACCCTGAGAGCACCAAGCTGTGAGAAGCCTGAGCCATGAAGCTATGTAGAGAGGCCCTGGAGGCAGGACCAGGGCCAGGGTGAGGCAAGAGAGGTGCCTTGTACAAAATTTAAGGAGGCGCTCTGAGGTGCATTTGTATGACATTGAGAAGAAGTGTCCCTTAAATTCTGCACCCAAGGCACCTCTCTTAACTCAATTCACACTAGTTCTGGACCTGCCGAGGGAGAAGGAGAGGGAGAGGGACAGGGAGAGGGAGAGGGACAGGGAGAGGGAGAGGGAGGAGAAACACCATGGGAGGTGCAAGACATTGAAGTAAGGAAGCCATCTTGAACATTGGTCCTCTGGCTCAGGCTAACAGCTGGCACCAAGTGGATCAGTGGTGAACCACCAAGCTGATGCATCCTAAACTCATCTACAAAATGACGAGTGAAACAAAATTGTTGTTTTAAGTCACTTAGTATTGAGGTAGTTTGTTATGCCACAATATATTACCTAAAACACCCTCGTGTCTTGCCAGTATTATGTGAAGCTAGTAATTGATTGAGAAATACCAAGTTGCTCTCTATTTACTGAAATTTAACAGAGCTGAATGTTTGATAGTTCCGTAGGGTGAAAGGATGAAAGAAGTGATGAGAGAGATTATAGCGGGTAGCAGTCTAGGAAATATAATTTAATGCCTAATTTCTTCTGTTCACTGCTTAAGCTATATAGCCATATGGCTTTTAATGTTTAGGATTGGCCAGAACAAAAAGGTACACACACTCACAGTTGGAGTCTTTATAGAAACAAAACTCATGTCTGTTTAGATCTATGCCATGTAGAGTGCTGTGAAATTCCCATTTTCAAGCCAATGGTCTGAATCCTGATGCTAAATGAATAAAATTTTCCCTGGATCTCATTAGCCTCCACTTGGGAAGGAGGGGAGTCAGTTTACTTACTTCTTCTTGGCTTTGTCTGAACCAATCAAGCTTTGAATAACAGGTTTATTTTTATGAAGACTGAAGTTACTAATTTTCATTGAGTATCTCTATTTTACAGTAATTTACACGTTCTTTTGAATGGTTGTTGGCACATTTACTTATTGTCCTCTGAGGCATTTTCTAATTACTTGTAAGCAAGGCTGAGTAAAAAGAAAATCCAGAAAAAACATTAAGAAAGGGACTGTTTGGTAGACAAGGTGTATTACACATAAAATTAAAATATAATGGATACTTTTAAAAGCCTTTAGTCCATTTTATAGCTTTCTCTGCTTCTACAAGTACATAGTAAGTGAAGATTTCCCAACCCATTATTCATTTCTACATGATGTTAGACATTTTTATGACCTCCTAGAGTACTTATAATCTGTACTACACAATTTAGCACCTAATTATATTCTGTTCATTATTATATCATTATAAGTTCTCATCCCCTCAAGTAGATTATATGATCTTAAAAGTCAGAGACCATGTCTTACACTTCTGCATTCACATTCCAACTAGCATAGCCACCACTTGGAACATTTTAATTGATAGAAGCATATTGAGTTCTAGTCCCTCAAATTTCAGTGAACGTATCTAGGGAGCACCTGTCACAGCTCTGAATATAGGGGCAGAAGTAGGCAAGTTACTTTTTCTTTCCCAAGGAGTTTGTCAACAAGTGTTAAGTACCAAGTACTAAGGCGAGGAATTACTTTGATAGAGTGACTTCCTTTCTCTTTTTCCTTTAGTGTCAGAACAGAGCAGAGGAAAAGCAGAGAGCCATGAGCCACCGTGTCATCATTATCATTTTGATGTAGATGGATTATTGGCATTTTTTTACTTCTCCAGTTGGAGAAAACAACTAATGGTATCTGACCTAGGGAGTCTTACTTGGCTGAGCCACTAGGCTAAATGGTTGGCAGCCTTACATTTCTCTTGTTTTGAGTGAGCATCAGGGTAACAGATTCACATTTTTTTAATTGTGATAAGACATACATGACATAAAATTTACCACTTTAATCAGTCTTAAGTGTACAGTTTAGTGGTATTAAGTACATTCACATTGTTGTACAATCACCACCATCATCCATCTCTAGAACATTTTTATCATCCTAAACTGAAACTCTGTACCCATTAAACAAACACTTCCTATTCCTTCATATCCCCATTGCCTGCTAACCACTATTCTACTTTTTGTCTCTATGAATTTGGCTATTCTAGGTACTTCATATAGGTGGAATCATACAGTATTTGCCCTTTTGTGTCTGGCTTATTTCCTTAGCATGGTATTTTCAAGGTCCATCCAAGTCGTATGAGGTGTCAGAATTCCATTCCCTTTTAAGACTGAATAATAATCTGTTGTGTTGTAATAATATTCTCTCTCTATAATATCTATATTATATATATCTATATAAATAATATCTATATTATGTATATCTATATAAATAATAGTGATATTATATATATATCTATATAATGTTTTGTTGAACCACTCATCCATTGGTAGGCATTTGGTTGTGAATAATGCTGCTATGAACATCGATATACATACTGATCCCCATTATTCTGAACACCAACACTGATTTAATGCTCATGTGAGCAAAGCACCTTTCTTAGCCATTAAAATGCCTGGAAGAGTCAGTGAATCTCTGGAATTTCATAACTTGAATTCAGACTTAAATATTCATCAGGAAAATATGACTTGGCAACATTTTTGAGATTAAGATCATGACCAATACTGGGATTCAGCAAATATGTCCTGTTTGTTTGTCCTTCATAGTGTTTCCTGTCTCCGTTTTTTTTCTATTCTCTCATGGCTTCATTGTATATCCTCATTGCTAGGCAGCAGGACTCCAGCAGTCACATTCTAACTGGTCTCCACCTTTCTGATTTTTCTTATAAAATGCTGCTTTTATCATTTTATATTACTGAACAAAAATTTTCAGTGGCTCCCCATCATGTACAGGACAAAGCCCAAGCTCATTTGCCTGGCACATAGGCCTCTTGGGATCTGGCAGCAGCTTACCACTCAGGCCCCACTTCTCTCATTTCATGTAGAAACCCTGCCCAATCCAACATTGTCTTCTCATTACCCCTCTGAATAAATTATCATTTTCTTGGATTTTCTCACTGCTGTTTGTTCCATCATGTATAAACATTTGGATGCTGTCTTCAAGTTTTAGCTTAAATATCAGCATCTCTGCTAACTCTTTTTTTAAAAAAGGATTTTAAATGATTGCTTGCTCTTTTGAATATGTGTGCATTTATTGTAAGACTAATCATGATAATGATGTTTTTGCAATAGCTAACATTTTTGAAAAGTGCATTATTTTTATAGCATTTTATATGAAGTATATACTATCATTATCCATTATACAGATGATGAATTTGAGGCTTTGAGATGCTGACTTGTCCAAAATGACACAACTGTTAAGTAACAGATCTAGGTCTTGATCTGAAGTTTTTGCCACCAAAGCATCATTTAAGATGTATGTTTATTGCATTAATTAGATTGTAGGCCTGTAAGTGAATAAGGGCTTTACTGAATCCTGCTTGGGAGCTACCCATCAGTGGTCAAGTCAGAAAACAGCTGTCCATTGAGTGGAAATGTGTTTTAAAATTAGCCCACTGTGGATAAGCTTAGCATGATTTTTCAATTGGTTACTTCATACTGTTTCTTCAAGATGAGGAAAGCTTCACAACTGTTCATGTTTGATTAGGCGCACTCCTGAGGCTTGTCTTTCTGTCATAGCACTGACCACACTGACCATAGTTATCTGTAAGCTGTGTGTTTCCAAAACATCTTTGCTTGGATTCCTGGTACCTAGAACAATAGCCTGCCTGTACAGATGCTCAATAAATGCTTTAAATGAATGAATGTATCTGTGACTATTGTCCATCCTAAAAATTACTTTCTAAATGTGTTGCTGTTACAGAGTTGAGTAATATGTAAGTCCAGTAAAGTCAAATAAAGTATATCCTCAAGAAGGCAAAATGACAATGTAAATGAAAACTATATTTTACAAATTTGTACTGCAACTTACCTTTCATGATGTAATGGTATTTGTGGTAACATTTAACAAAGGATGCTTGAATGTAAGCGGTTGATGTCTGTAGTCATGGAAAAGAGATCCTGTGTATTAAAGGCATGAGTATATTTGGTCTATAGGCGATTTTCTATCGAAAATCTGAAACAGTAGGCATGTTTCAGTTTCATACAGTGTTCTTTAAAATTAGCCAATTCAATTTTTTCTGGATATGTGCTTTCCAAACAACCTTCTGATTAATAATTGAATTATTCAAATACCTTGATACTTAACATCCAATACCATAGAGAGTAGATATTAATATTTCAGTCACTAGGAAATGTATATTCTACACAACAATAAAAGATGAGTCTTTGTGTTTTAATTATTTATGAGTTGGTTAACTTTGTTTATAAAATGGAAGCAGAAAAGCTGAAGACCTACCTGACTTAGACGGCAGTGACACATCTGAAATATTTCCCCCAGAGTTCTTGCCTGAGAAGCTAGTAAGATTTTTCTTAATGTTTCTATATAGATAGATCCATCATTATCTGGCACATTGCTTCACATACAGTGGACATATAACAGATACTTTGTTTTTATTTTGTCAGTTCAACAGAATATAGTACTCTAAAGCAACAGCTGTCAATCATTTTCTCTTTATGACACACATAGTAGATGTAACTTCAACCTTCTAATACATTTCTGCTTGCCAACTCAAGTTTATGCTTCATTTTATGTATACCAACTGTAGCTGCACTTTCTGCCTTCCATTCTGGAAGCATATGGAGATGTGCATGAGAATGCGTTATTGTAGAGGTGATAATAATAAGAAATGATAACAACAGTAATACTCTAGCGAGACTATTTCAAATACCGATCTAATCACTGTTTTGTTTGTAGCCTTGCAATAGTTTCTTGTTGCCTAGAGCCAGTTCCCAAACTTGTGTTTGGGACACAGAACTCACCATGGTGGTAGTACTGGTAGCAGCTGGGTGCCTCAGCCCCTGCAGGATGGAGATTCACTCTGGCAGACCTCCAGGACCCTTCACATCTCACACCATCTGAAAAATCTCCAGAGATGTAGGAATTACAACTTAGCATTCGTTGTGAGCTCATCTTGCTTCCCAGTCAGATGCGGGTATGTGTAGATTCCTGGATACTCCAGGATTGTGAACTACTCTAGGGAAATCTCAGAGGCAATTTGATATGATCTCTACCTTCCTGAGAGTTTGTTAAAAATGCAGTAACAGAAATACTTTGGCCTGCTATGAAGTTAAAGAAACTGCACAACAAGGATAAACTTACTTGACTTTGAAGATTTTATTTTTGAGCACTGTACTGCCACTTCCCATTTCATTAGGAGTTTAATTCTGATAAAAATTCAGCTCCTCTGCACAACAGAATATTAATTTTCCTTGAATTTCAGACATTTTAATAACGTCCATCCTAAAAATTACTTTCTAAATGTTCTTTTGTCTCTTATAGGATAGTTTATGGTACTTCCTAAAGGATTCCCAAAGCAATTTGGAACAATCAAGTCATTGATGGGCTGTCTTTTAATATCCTAAAGCTAAAATAGTAAATTATTTATTTATTTACTTATGTATTTATTTAGTGAGATGGAGTCTGTCTCTGTTGCTCAGGCTGGAGTGCCATGGTGCGATCTCGGCTCACTGCAACCTCCACCTCCTGGATTCAAGCGATTCTCCTGTCTCAGCCTCCCGAGTAGCTGGGACTACAGGAGCGTGCCACCACACCCGACTAATTTTTTGTAATGTTTTTAGTAGAGACGAGGTTTCACTGTGTTAGCCAGGATGGTCTTGATCTCCTGACCTTGTGATCCACCCATCTCAGCCTCCCAAAGTGCTGGAATTAACAGGCGTGAGCCACCACACCTGGCCAATAATTTATTTTCTTCATACTCACGTTATGGTATAATGGAAAGAGTGACTAGGTTCAGATCCTGCTTCTACAACTTACATGCTAATTAGACATTGGGCAATGCAGTTTCTTCATGCATTCATTCATTCAGCAGATGTTATTGAGTCCTTACTTTGTGGCAGACATAGTATTAGGCTCTGAGAAGAGACGTCACTAAAAATAATCTCTGAACTTCCACGGAGATTTTAGTCTATTGGGGGAGACTGGCAAGCAAGTTAGCAGTTAAAGTGGTGTTACCATGGAATTGTGTAGCAGGGTAGAGTCCTGTGGAACTTAAAACCAAGGCAAGTGTGAACTGAGAATGGGGGAGAGTGTTAGGGAAGGCATGTTGGGGGAAAGCAGTGCTTAAGCTGAGTCTGAAAGCCAAGTATAATTTAGTTGAGTATAGATATAGAAAGGAGATTCTAGTAGCATGAACAAACTAACAGGGAAACATAAAATAATAAAACATGTTTACAGATCAGTAATTACTGTTTGTGATTACCGATACAAATGTCCCATCTTGATGAGACAAAGGAGATAAATCTAGGCAAATGTTTCCTTTTCTCTAAAATGGAGCTAATTATATCTACCTCGTGGATTTGTTGTGAGTGTTAGGGAAGGCATGTTGGGGGAAAGCAGTGCTTAAGCTGAGTCTGAAAGCCAAGTATAATTTAGTTGAGTATAGATATAGAAAGGAGATTCTAGTAGCATGAACAAACTAACAGGGAAACATAAAATAATAAAACATGTTTACAGATCAGTAATTACTGTTTGTGATTACCGATACAAATGTCCCATCTTGATGAGACAAAGGAGATAAATCTAGGCAAATGTTTCCTTTTCTCTAAAATGGAGCTAATTATATCTACCTCGTGGATTTGTTGTGAGCACTCAGTAAAACAGCCTTTGTCTGGTGCATAGCCCAGGCACGGTGTTCAACAATGGCAGCTCCTTTTGCTCCCTACCGTCCACCCTTTCTCTTGCCCTTTCTCACTCCTAATTTTCCTAGGTAGAAACACCCTGTGATGACTAAGTTATCGGTTTGGAAATGATGGCCATGTGTCAGAATGCGAAGTCTGTTTTGTTTCTGACCTGGATTGTGGAATTGAATGGGGGCCGGGCTCAACAGCAGCATCCCTTATTTTGACCCTGCTCAGCTTCCTATGTCATCGCAGTAGGTATTTGAGGAGGGCACAGGCTCCCAAAGGGCGCTGTATTCTTGTGCTTTGCTGAGCTTGCATGTGCACTAGAGTGCCCGGAAAAGCCTTTGAATAATATCGTTGTGTATGCTGTCTTGTTTTTCACCACTTTGAGGTCTCTAAATTTGGATGTGCATCAGGGAACACAGTTTTTCAGTACGTATTTTTTTTTTCTGGAGAGCAGGTCCATAGCTTCCATAATCCAGCAAATATTAAGGACCCTTCCCTTTGGGGATTTTAAATCTACATTTTAATATTTCTTTCAAGGAGCGTTGTCTCAAATACTGAATTGGGTCACTGGGAAGAATTACCTAGTGTGGAGAGATTTTCCTCATCCCATAGTCTATTGTCAGTAAGGAGCTGTTATTTATGTTCAAGTGAAGGTTTCCCAAATGTTTGCCATTTGCAAATCTCTTTTATTATTTTTGTCATATCCATGGACTATCTATTCTATAACCTGCTTAATATTTTTCTTTAAATCTCCAGCCTTTTAAAAACATACATAAGTTTAGTTTCCTCCCAAGTAATAATAATTGTGAAGTCATGGGCTTGATGTGCTGGTTATATTTTTCTAATATATTTTCAAGCAAATCTTAAAAAATTGTTCATTTCACCACTTAATAAAGGAGTTGGCAAACACAGCCAAGCCATTTTAAAATATATTCTCTATGGCAGCTTTTAAGCTATAATAGCAGAGTTGTCAAGACAGAGACAATATGGCCTGGGAAAACAACCATATTTATTATTTGGCTCCTTAAGAACAGGTTTGCCAACCCCTGATCTTAAATTATCTCCGTACTATGAGCAGAACATAAACCTACTCTGCAGAATGTCGCCCAGTGCATTCATCAAGAGACAGTGTATTAGATCCTTAACATTTTTTCTAGAATCAGCAAATACTTTACCTTTTTATTCTGAATGTGAAATATTTAATCAATAATATATGTTCTGAGAACTTTGGTGACAAGTCTATTTGAGATCAAAAGAAAAACACAGACATTAAGGATAATTTATATATTTTTAAATAAAGGGAATTTTTGCCTATGAAAATATCTAATGGTTAAAAAAAAAAAAAAAGCAAAAACAAAAACAGAAAAGCATAAAGTAAGAAGTCAAAATTTCCCGGTAAGGAAACTCCATTCTCACCCATTCAAAACAAAATTCCTTGTATTTCCTGCAAATCATTTTTCTGTGCCTATTCAAGAGAAAATACATTCTTTTTGTTTTTTAAAATATAGTATCTTTTTTAAAATTAAAAAACATATAAATATGCACCACTTGTTTATAACGTATATATACTTCTTTTGTTTAGAAGTGTAAGTAATATGCCTACAATTATGTTGTTTTATATTCTTTCCAAGTATTTCTTGAGTTTTATTGAGATGTAATTTCTATATTGTAAAAATCACCTATCTTAGGTTTACAATTCAGTGATTTTTAGTAAATTTACAGACTTGTGCAACCATTACCGCAATCCAATTTGAGAACATTTCTACCATTCCCGAAAGATTCCTCATGCCCATTTGCCTTTAATCTGTGTTCCTGCCCCAGCCTCAGGCAACCACTAATCTACTTTGTTTCTATGGATTTGCCGTTTCTGGACATTCCACATAAATGGAGTCATATATCATACAATTTTTTGTATCTGGTTTCCTTCACTTAGCATTTCAAAGTGACTTTAAGGTAAAAGGGGGAAAGGTTCAAATAGCCCAAGGTATCTTTATTCTTTTGCTTAGGTTGCTCTAGTTAAAGTCAATGATCTGTTTCCTTTGCTTTGGAAATTTGCCTTTGAGACAAGCAGTGATACCAGTGCCAGGTGACCTTTGATGTTTTAAAAGCAGTTCCTGACATTCACCACTTCCCAAACCTGTATGGCACTCGTGGAAATGTTGATATTTGTGCAGCACTCTGGGGTGAAGAGAAGAGGCTGCTCACCGCTGGTAGCAACAGGTCCAGGTGGCTCAGGGCCCTGCCTGGCCACTTTGAGGGGAATAATATCTTGGTACAGCTGTAGCAAATGTGCATCAGCCCAGTGTGCTCTACCATACAGGCTAGGAAGTTCTCCTACAAATCTTGTGGTTTTGATGTAACAAAACCTTCTCAGTGTTCTTATGAAAGTATTATATGGGTCCAACTTCGAGATCCCTTTTCTCAGCTCAGCTTTTATCTAAAAGGATGACTAAAAGCCTGTTCAGAGGCTGCCAAAACCAGTGAGAAGCTGAGTTAGTCTTCTCTCTAATATGTCCACAAATATAGATGTACCTATTCCTTTTGTAACAACTGAATTAGAATTCCATTGTTTCAACATAATTAATTTGATCAGTTCATTATTTAGTGTGTTTCCTTCCTTTTTCATTATATGAGCTGTGGTAAAATTTCACATTGCCACTTGCATGTTCTTTCCTTCTTGTGCAAATATCCATAGAATACATTCCTTCAAGTAGGCTTTCTGGGTCACAGACTGGGTGCAATTCAAATGTGGATATCTGTTACCTGAAGTGGCAGGTTGATTAGCGGGATCCTGGCCACAGCTGATGATGGTATCAGTGAAAGGCTATGGGTACTAGAGCAGTGGTTCACAGGGTGGGTGCAGGTGGGTGAGGATGAGTGTATTTCAGTGTGTCCTGGATGTGGAAGCAGACTGGGGATTCTGATACAGGCACCACTGTATATGCACGGGTTCACTTCCAGACCACTGCAATAAAGTGAATATTGAAATAAAGCAAATCACATGAATGTTTTGGTTTCCCACTCCCTATAAAAGTCATGCTTACACTATACTGTAGACTGCTGTGAATGCAATAGTGTTATATCTAAAAAACAATGTATATACCTTAATTAAAAATTGTTTATAGTAAAAATGCTAATGATCATCTGAGCCTCCAGTGAGTTGTAATCTTTTTGCTGCCGGAAGGTCTTGCCTTGATGTTGATGGATGCTAACTAATCAGAGTGATGGTTGCTGAAGGTAGCGGTGGCCATGGCAATTTCTTAAGCAACAGTAATGTTTGCTGCATCAGTTGACTCCCTTTGATGAAAGACTTCTCTGTAGCATGCAATGCTGTTTGATAGCATTTTAGCTACAGTAGAACTTCTTTCAAAATTAGAGTCAATCCTCTCAAACCCTGCCACTGCCTTATCAGGGAAGTTTATGTAATATTCTAAATCCTTTGTTGTCATTTTAACATGCCCTCAGCATCTTCACCAAGAGTAAATTCTGCCTCAATAAACCATTTCTTTTGCTCATTCATAAGAACAACTCCCAGTCTGTTCAAGTTTTATCATGAGATTGCAGCAATTGTCATGTCTTCAGCTCCACTTTTAATTCTAGTTCTCTCACTATTTCTACCCCATCTGTGGTTACTTCCTCCATTGAATCATTGAACCCTTCAAAGTCACCCATGAAGGCTGGAATCAACTTCTTCCAAATTCTTGCTAATGTTGGTGTTTTGAGATCCTTCCATGAATCATGAATGTTCTTAATGACATCTAGATGAATCCTTTGCAGAAGGTTTCCGATGGACTTTGCCCAGATCTATCAGAGTAATTACAATCTATAGCAGCTATAGCCTTATGAAATATATTTCTTAAATAATAAGATTGAATGTCAAAATTACTCCTGATGATCCATGGGCTGCAAAATGGATGTTGTATAAGCAGGCATGAAAACATTAATCTACTTGTATTTCTCCATCAGAGCTCTTGAGTGACTAAGTGTCTTGTCAATGAGCAGTAATATTTTGAAAGGAATATTTTTTTTTTGAACAGTAGGTCTCAACAGTGTGGTTAAAATATTCAGCAACACATGCTATAGACAGATGTGCTATCATCCAGGCTTTGTTGTTCTACTTGTAAAGCAGAGGCAGAGTAGATTTAGCATAATTCTCAAGAGCTCTAGGATTTTTGGAATAGCAACTGAACATTAGGTTCAACTTCAAGTTGCCAGATGCATTAGCCCCTAACAAGAGAATCAGCCTGTTTTTGAAACTTAAAGCCAGGTGTTGATTTCTCCTCCCTGGAACATGCAAGCGGCAATGTGAAATTTTTCTCTGTGTCCATATGGAGTCCTATATGGCATCTTCTTCCAATAGAAGGATGGTTTGTCTACGTTGAAAATGTTTCTCTGTTGTTTTCTGTAGCCATCATCATCAATAATCTTAGCTAGATATTCTGGATAATTTGCTGCAGCTTCTACATTAGCATTTCCCCTTGCACTTTTATGTTTTATAGAGATGTTTTTTCCTTAAACATCATGAACTAACCTTCACTAGCATCAAATGTTTCTTCTGCAGTTTCCTCACCTCTTTCGTCCTTCATAGAATTGAAGAGAGTTAGGGCCTTGTTCTGGATTAGGCTTTGGCTTAAGGCAATATTGTTGCTGGTTTGATCTTCTGTCCAGACCATTAAAACTTTCTTCGTATCAGCAACATTGCTGTTTTGCTTTCTTATCATTTGTGTGTTCACTGGAGTAGCACTTTTAATTTGCTCCGAGAAATTTTTCTTTGAATTCACTACTTGGTTAACTGGTGCAAAATACCTAGCTTTTTGGCCTGTCTTGGCTTTCAACATGTCTTCCTCGTTAAGCTTAATCGCTTCTAGCTTTTGATATAAAATGAGAGATATGCAACTCTTTCTTTCACTTGAACACTTACAGGCCATTGTAGGGTTATTACTTGGCTAATGTAAGATTGTGTCTCAGGGAAAAGGGAGGCTATATGACAGGGAGAGAGATGTAGGAATGACCAGTTGGTGGAGCAGTCAGAACACATACAACATTGATTAAGTTTGCTGTCATGGCTGGGCGTGGTGGCTCACGCCTGTAATCTCAGCACTTTGGGAGACTGAGTCAGGTGGATCACTTGAGGTCAGGAGTTCGAGACCAGCCTGGCCAACATGGTGAAACCCCATCTCTACTAAAAATACATAAATTAGCTGACCTGTTGGTGGGTGCCTGTAATCCCAGATACTCGGGAGGCTGAGGCAGGAGAATCGCTTGAACCCAGGAGGCAGAGGTTGCAGTGAGCCAAGATTGCGCCACTGCCCTCCCGCCTGGGCCACACAGTGAGATTCCATCACAAAAAAAAAAAAAAAATTGCTGTCATATGGGCGCAATTCATGGTGCCCCAAAACAATTACAGTAGTAACATCAAAGATTGCTGATCACAGATCACCACAACATATATAATTGTAATGAAAATGTTTGAAATATTTTGAGAATTGCTGAAGTGTGTCACAGAGACATGAAGTGAGCACGTGCAATTGGAAAATTTGTGCTGATAGACTTGCTTGGCGCAGGTTTGCTGCAAAACTTCAATTTTTAAAAATCAAAAAATGCTATTTTCTGTGAAGAGCAGTAAAAGGAAGGGCAATGAAGTGAGGTATGCCTGTACTAGAGTTTCTGTGTTTTCTGCCCAAATGGTTGAATGCTGTTCTGATTGTATTTGGCATCGAGCTAATCAGAGCTGTCGTAAGGGGAACTATGGTTTTGGGGTTTGTTGTGCTTGGCAATTCTAAGGAAAGTAGCCAGTAGAGCAGAAGAAAGTGGCCTTACAAACGGATGCTAAAAATATCCCTGGTCTATGTAAAGAAAATACACACAAACCTCTCATAACCTTTCTTAAAGAAAGAGTAGAGTTACCTTTCCTACATATCAAACATTCAGTCTCTATACTGTCCTTTGATGATGGGATTTTTTTCTCTGCCAATCTACATTCACTGCTTATTTTAAACTTTGGAAACGAGCAAGCAAGCGAGGGCTGAGAGTGAAGAAGCTGAACACACAGCAACATTTATGTGGTTTTGTGCACCATCAAGTAACAAACTGTAGTCTTTGGATCTCTGGACATCTACTTTTGCCCTGTAATAAAATAATTCTAGGGCACAGTTTCAAGTTATAGGACAATGATACTCTGTGAGTTTCAAGGATGGGGGAAAATGAAAAAGGATGTTTTTAAGTGGGGGTAGAAACACTTTCAAAATGAATGAAACTCTTTGAATTACAGTGTACTGTGAAATAAAGAAACAGTTGTGGGTCAACTTCAAAATTCTGGTGTTTTCATCTCTTGGAATTTCTTGGCAGTGTCTCCCACTTGAAGGTTTATAGTGAGTATAATGTACCATTTCTACTGATCAAAGAAAGTTACTGGGTGTCAAAAAGCTACTTGGGAACCAGCCTGATTACTAGGTTATTTCTTAATGAGTTCTGGCACATGGTTCTCATCTTTTTAAGAGGGAAAAATGTAACTCGGCAGCACCAAGTGGAAACATAAGCATTTTGGCAAGTGTGGAGATGCAGCACAGCTGGAGAAAAACTCCCCGCTTTGAAATCTCATATCTCAAATGCTACATCCATTTTTAAGCACATTGCACTGTCAGTTCAGGTTTCAATATGAACAGGAACTGGGGCCATTCAGTGATACAGTAATAAATCAAAGATTGGGATCTATTCGCTGGATTGCTCGCTCTGTCTTTTTTTTTCTTCACAAATAATTTGTGAGGACAACAGGTGAGGGACAGTGAGGGAGGAGAATACGATGCACGGGTGTTGCACTGTCGGCAGAAACCTTGGCAAGCAGGACACTTAAGACAGTAATTTATCCTATGGCATGATCTTCACCTCCTGAATCAGCATTCCTCTGGTTAATCAGGGGAACACAGGACAGTGATAATTTTTCTTTTAAAAGTACCTTTTATTTTTTATTATAAAGTGATACATGCCTATTAGATAAAATATAGGAAATAAAGGAAAAATTAATTGGTAAAGATGTTGCCTACTGCAGCTCTCAGCTTTCCATCTTTTTTTCCATCAACAAACATACATCAAGTTGCGTACCCTGAGTCAGGCACTGGACTAGGTGCTGAAAATACAAAGGGAACACAGATTTGGTCCCTGACACACAAATCTTAATGGATAGTGGAAAATGATGAGCAATTAAACTAGTGACTAAGTCTGGGAAATTACTGGATATCTGAAGGCTGAATGAATCTGTATAAAGACTAAAAGAGAAGAAGTGTAGAAGTGGCATGTGTTTTTTCTATGAACACATGTGTTTTCTATGAATCTTGGCTTCCTCACCTGTGAAATGAGGAGGTTAGACCAGATGGTTTACTGGATGATCAACTTGTCCCGGCTTGCTTGGTACTTTCCCAGTTTCAGCAGTGAAATGTCCTAGGAATCTTTTTAGTCTCTGTTTTAAAACTGAAAGTCCCTTGTCCTGGGAGCCCCCAAAGTCCTGGGAAAACTAAGAGGGTTGGCCATCCTTTTATATGGTTACTTCCAATTCTCATATTCCGTGATTGTATTTTGAGAAAGAGTACTTGGCGAGGTTTATGATATGGCCACAGGGTAAGACACTTAGGTTGAAATATGTGGACATTAGCAGTACTATTATTATGTTTTTAATCCTAAAGTGTGATTTATTTAAACACATTTTAGGCAAAACAAGCTTTGTGTTCTAGCTTGTGACAAAAACATTAGTATTGTATTTGTGGGAAATTGAGTTTTATTCTTCCAAGAAAATATCTCACAAATAAATATTTGCAAGCACTTTGCAGGGTCACAGAGTTTTATGCAAGCAGTTTTCTTTGTTGTGATTCTCAGTTGTGTCCTCTGAAAGTCTGGTGTAGTGGAAAGAGTACTGGCTTTGCAGTCCGGCAGTTTTTGCTCTTTTACTTACTAGCCATTAGAGCTGGAGAAAATAACTCCTCTGTGATACAGTTTCTTCTTTTATAAAATATGAATAATGGCCACCTGGTACGGTTGTTAGGAGAATCAGAGTACCTGGGCAGGTAGAAGTGCTCAGTGCTGATTTTTTTTTTTTTTTTTTTTAATTTCTGTAAACAGTTTGCTTTCTGTTATTCTTAAAGGGATCTGGATCTGTTTGGGATTCAGGTGAGACAGATGATCTTTATAGGAGTGCGTCAACAAAATCTTGACTATGAATACATATCTATGCAAATACACAAGTATATACATATACAAATATATATTCCTCATTAATATTGCATGAAAGAGCCAAGCCATGTCCTAAATGTTACTACTCAAAATTAAGATCCAATCTAGGCCCTAGAGTCTTGTAAACCCCATTTAAAATAGGGTTGAAAATGTAACTGTTATAATGAAGTAAAAGTGGATTTAACTTGTCCAGTAGCCATTAAGTCTAATGACTTATTTGTATTTTAAAATACACAAAAAAGGACTAGTATTTGCAGGCAATACCTTACTGAATGCTGATCCATAGGTTACTCTAACAAGGGTAATTTTACATTTTAAAAAGTAACATTAAAGTCAAAATTCTTAAATGTACACCAAGAATGATGGCTAATGAGTAATAACAGCTTAAGTTAAAAAGCTTAGCAATAAGTTAATTCTTGTGTGCGTATATTCCAAACACTACTGTGAGAAGTAATGGCTAAAGTAAAAAAGAGGGCAGAAAAAAAATCTGATGCTATAACGCATCTAAATAAAGAATGTGAAACATAAAGTTCTGTTCTACATCTTCACTGGAGATTTAAAAGGGCAAAAAGACCTAGCTCCTTGAGATGTATGACTATTTGATGCCAAGTTGGAGTGTCGGTAGCCAATGTTCTAGAAAATGAATAGTATAATTCCTCACCAGCTCTACACTGATACATTTCTTAGCTAGGAGACAGGTGTCAGTTTGTATTTCATAGACCAAGCTATTTTAACATCTCCATTTTCATTTGTCTGTATAGACAAAAATGTTCGGCCTACAAAGATACAGCTGTGAATATTGAATGACCCAGTGCAGTGTCCATTACCTGAATGTTGTGTCCCCACTGTATGCAGAGGAGCTGTGGTAGGCATTGGGATGGGTGATGACGATGATGGTAATTAAAAGAGTGAACAGACAAACAAACAAATGGCAGGCATATTTCCTACCCTCTCAGTGTTTACAGTTTTGCTGCAGAGGAATGATTTTATGAAATAACATAAGCAATTTAGCTGAGATTATTTAAACATGAGTTTTTGGAACATTTTCCCCCAGAATCACAAAAGTAGGGTCGGGGCCAAAGCAGCCAGTTTCAAAGTGATGCTCTAAAACCTTAGAAGTTTCCTTGGAGTAACAAAAACTTTCCAGGAAGTGAAACGGTTTATAAATAGTTTCAGATCTTTGTGGAAATACACAGAGAAATTGGCAGAAAATAAATCCATGGAGATATTGACAAGACCCCTCTAAGCAAGATCTAAAGACAACATCAAATGGAGTTGCCTGTGGATTATGTACGTATTGTCAGAGACATTTCATGCAAAATAATGGGTTAGGTGGTGACAGGGTTACAGCCACAACAAGAAAGTGAGATACAGTTAGTGGAATTCTCAAGTGCTCTCTTAGGATGAATAAACCTTAAGAAAGAACACCCTGCTTTTATAACGGATGAAGAAAGGTTATGAAAGAGACAGATTCTGGTAAGACAGAGCATTCTCTAACACTAAAGATAACATTTCTGATCTATGGGCACGGGCTTTCACATGGGTTAAATGGGTGCAGCAAATAGTGTTACAGCTGTTTTTGGATTAAATGAGCTGTTCAGGATTTGTAATGTAACAGGCATCCATGGAAAACATTTCAGTATTTTAGAGAGCCGTACCTTCTATGTGTCTCAACAGTGTTGTTTGAGAGCTCTCTGGGAAGGCTTCCCTTATCTAATTCTCTCCCAAACTTTTGAATATAAGTCCTATTATTAGCAATTTCTGTGTGCTGACCATCATCATTTCCCTTTGTCTCTTTTTGAAGGTGAATAATTGCCGAGAATGGAAGTACCCTTTCTCCATCACACATTGGATCAGTGCTTATTAGATCACTTTCGTGATTGATGACAAAGATGGGAAAACTTGAGAACACTTCTCAGTATAGAAGGGGGAGGGGTGAAGAGAGGCTGCAGAAATGGTGTTAGAGTCCCAGATGACGACAGTACTGGCTTATCAATGTTTTCAGGGCTCTGCCGAATGAAACATGAGATTTGTATACAAGAACGTGAGAGCTAAGAAATGTTTACTTTGCCTAGGAAATACCAACTGGGATACTGTTAGGATGGAAGTAATGAGGAAATAATAATGATGATAATATACTTTTTAAGTTCTCTCAGCATTGTTGAAAACTATGATTATAACATTGCGATGGTGGACAACTTATCAATACCAACTTCCATGTAAATCTAGGTCAAAGAAAACTTAACCACAGGCCGAAAAAATAAATCCATGAGATGGCCTTTAGCAAGGTCACAGAAGAAAATAATTTCCAGCCCTGAGAACCCCGTGATTTCCTTCCTGCTTCTTTTCATCTTTATCCATTCTGTATTCCAGTATTTTGTATCTAATGTTCTTCTCCCAACCTATGCCTTTCTCAGTATGGATATTTTCAGTCCAAGACCTGAGTTTATTGCCACTGTTTTGGTGATTGCTTTTGCACTTGTGTAGCAGCTTTTAAATTCCCATCTTTTTTAGCAGCTGCAGCCAGACAAACATATGAGTCAGTGGGAGGGGTTTAGAGGAACTGGCTCAGTTCTCAAGGGAGCAGTAACCTTTTGGCAGTCCAACAAAAAGAACATTTAAAGTCCAGTGACTGCAAAAGCTCTCTCTGTACATGTGATAGCAACTGCAATTTTCCCAAGGTCTACTAAGGGTTTTTTTTCAGGAAGAGTCAGGTTTCTGCCTATAGAGAGACACATTCCTGAAGGCTTAACTCTGACCTCATAGCTCAAATGGATACAAAATAAAATCTGGAGACAGCTGGGAAGTGATAAAGGGCAAGGAAGAAATTTGGGGATCTGAAAGTGACAATGTTTTATTAAATGTTCTCACTGGGTTTTGTTGCCTGTATACCCTACAGTGCAAATAATGAAAGACAGCTAATCTTTCTTTTTTCAGTAGTAGCTCAGGGTATAGGATCTTTCTCTTTACTGTGTTCACATAAGAGATTCTCCAAGAGTTGTTTCCCTACCTGTTGGTCCTTCAGAGCCTCCTAGAGGAACGGGCATTTTCAACTCAATCCTTTTCACCTGTTCATCCTCCAGCAGAGGTCCACAGGCTGGGATGTGCCTGTGTCTGAAACTTCTACTTCAAGCAACTAGTTGCTGATATTTGACTTTTTACAAAAATGCCAGTTAGATCAACTTAAGAGGAATACAAACATAAGAGTGGCTTGTTGATTTCTACAGGAAACCAATAAATGATTCATTGTTTCTTCACTTCCTTGCATTGTTCTTCCCTGTACATTATTTTCTTTCTTCTTCATTGCTTATCGTAAAAAGAAGAGTAGGGGAGTCTTATGTGGAAGGGATGAATAATAGAATTTTTTTTTTTTTTGTGGCAAGTAGAAACAATAGATTCTTTTGCTAAATGAAAATGTAGACAATACTTTATGTGATACATGTTTTGCTAAGATAAAATGTCACAATCAAGAAGTCCGTTTACACTGAAATAGGCAACATAATAGTATCTTAATTAACATAGAAGAAAGTGGCAATTAGAGGTCATTTGGAAAGCTGGAGACAGTGTCCCAATGAGACTGGAAAGTTTTACTTCATGACTCAAGGTACCAGTCTGGGTTCTTAGTTGCAAATAACAGAAAACCTCTGTCCAACATAGGCAGAAAAATAATTTGTTGGAAGGATATTGAGTTTCTTACAAATTGGTGAGAGGACTAGAGATCAGATTTAGAAAGAGATTGGAAATCAAGGGAGGGTAAACAGCTGAGGATCCAGCTGAGATCACGCCATTGAAGCAGCCTGTTGAGGATCAGTCACTATTCATGCTGCCATTTCAAGTGCTGCTTCTGGCAACACACCAGCGTACTGCTGGCCACTAGCCTCTGGCCTCTGCTATGGGGCCAAGAATATCTCTGACTCTTCCAGCAGCTTGGCATCTCTCTCTCTCGAGAATCAAAGGTCTACTCAAGAGCATCTAATTGGTTGAGCCTAGGTCACATGCCTTTGTCCAAACAGCTAAGAATGGTGCCCAAGGCCAGGTGGAGCGTTGAGGGGAAGGAGACTGGGAGGTGGGCATTTTCATTTCCAACTTGATTTGATCCATGTACTCATCCTCCAGCAATGATAAGAAGCCCTTTATTTTTTTTAGCCTGTTGGAGGTAATGACATCTACCCTCCTTGTACTTTTGCAATACTTCATATATTGGTCTTACTGTATTGTTCTATTTATAATTTATATGTGTGTTTTTCCCCACCTGACAGAATTTATGGAGAAGAGGGATTGTGTTGTATTTTTAGCATCATAACCGACAGTGCCTTACATGCATTAGATGCTTAAAATAGATGGGTTTAATAAATTATGTTTAATGATGATGTCACAGGGAAAACTAATATAATGCTAATAAATAATAACAAATGTTGAAGGAGTACTTGTTATATACTGGACATTTTCTCATTTCATTCTTATAACAATCCTGTGAAGTAGGTTCTATTCTTTTTCATTTTATGCATGAGGAACTAAGGCTCAGGTTAAATAAGTTGTCCTTGTTTATATAACTGAAACTGACAGGGCAGAGATTCTAGCTAGGGCGGTCAAATTCCAGAACCCATCATCGAAACTGTACTGCCCCCTGGAGGTAAATCATAGAGAAGAGGAAGATGGATCCAATCTTAGAGAACAGTTGCTATATTCTCAATAGATGTTCATTTAGAGTGTATGGTATTTATTTGATAGGAACCAAGGAATAATTTTATATTTACTGATATAAATGAAATCTTCTTTTGGATTTAATATTGTTCTAAAGTAACAGGCATAGCATAGTAACTTGACTAAAAAAGCATTCTTTTTTTGCAGCATTCCTGGTTGTATTTGCCTCATAATATAATAAATATAAATAAAATAACTATAAATGAATATTTATTATTTATATTTTATATTAATATTTATTAATAAATATAAATATACATTTAAATAAGTAAAATATAAATAAATATACATGAATCCACATGAATATAGAATATTCATATGAGAATCTTTAAATTTTGTATCTCACATCAAAATTTTTTAAACTTAATTATCTAAAGTCATAAGATAGAACTTCCTATTTTACTCCAAAACTTAAGAATTTTGATTACTTTTTCTTTTTCATCAAAGATTTTCTTGCCTAAATATCAATAGGCTTGTAGTTTAAAGTAACAGTACCCCATTTTTAAGGCATAAATGTATGTATTTTTATTTTTAAGCTGAGTTATATCTGAGAAAGAACACATACTTTCATCAGAAATGATAAAAACATGGTTTGGAGAAATGTTACTACAAAAGAACAACACGTCAGACTTTCATGTACTGTAAGTTCAAAGAGACTGTTTCATGCTGAGTAAGCACAAAGGAAGGATTGGTCCTTGGAAAACACTGAAAGCAGCTCTTCTCCATGAGACTTAAGAAAACAGAATCAAGTGAATCTAGAAAGAGTTACCAACCTGAATTTAAAGGTGATTGCTTGTATTTTTCTAATTAAAATTTTTTTTGTCTTTCAAACCAATATTATTTTATTTAGTTATTTTTAATTTTTAAGTTTTATTTTAGGTTCAGGGGTACATGTGTAGGTTTGTTATACAGAAAACTTGCATATCACTGGAGTTTGGTGTACAGATTATTTCATCACACAGGTAATAAGCATAGTATACAATAGGTAGTTTTTTGATCCTCTCCCTCTTCCTACCCTCAAGTAGGCCCGGCGTCTGCTGTTCCCTTCTTTGTGTCCATGTGTTCTCAATGTTTAGCTCCCACTTGTAAGTGAGAACATGCAGTATTTGGTTTTCTGTTTCTGTGTTAGTTTGCTTAGGATAATGATCTCCAGCTCCATTTATCTTGCTGCAAAGGACATGATCTCATTCATTTTTTATGGCTTTATGGTATTCCATGGTATATATATACCACATTTTCTTTATCTGTTCTACTGACTGTTACTGGGTATTTAGGTTGATTCTATGTCTGCTATTGTGAATAGTGCTGCAGTGAACATATGTGTGCATGTGTCTTTATGGTAGAGTGATTTATATTCCTTTGGGTATATACCCAAATGGGATTGCTGGGTTGAATGTTAATTCTGTTTTAAGTTATTTGAGACATTACTACACTGCTTTCCACAATAGTTAACCTAATATACATTCCCACAGCAGTGCATAAGTGTTCCCTTTTGTCCACAATCTTGCCAGCATCTGTTATTTTTTGACTTTTTAATAATAGCCACTCTGACTATTCTTATTAATAATTCTTATTCTTTTTAATAATAATTATTCTCACCTACATGGTATCTCATTGTGGTTTTGATTTGCATTTCTATAATAATTAGTGATGTTGTGCATTTTTTCATATGCTCACTGGCTGTGTATATGTCTTCTTGAGAAGTGTCTGTTCATGTCTTTTGACCGGTTTTTAATGGGTTGTTTGTTTTTTGCTTGTTAATTTAAATTCCTTATAGGTTCTGGATATTAGACCTTCGTTGGATACATAGTTTGCAAATATTTTCTCTCATTCTGTACCTTGTCTGTTTACTCTGTTGATAGTTTCATTTGCTGTGCAGAATTTCTTTAGTTTAATTAGGTCCCATTTGTCAATTTTTGTTTTTGTCGTAGTTGCTTTTGGCATGCTTGTCATGAAATCTTTGCCAGGGCCGATGTACAGAATGGCATTTCCTAGGTTATCTTCCAGATCTTTTATAGTTTTAGGTTTTACATTTAGTGTTTAATCCATCTTGAGTTGATTTTTGTTTATGGTGTAAGGAAGTGGTCCAGTTTCAATCTTCTGCATATGGCTGGCTAGTTATCCTGATCTGCTTGTATTTGGATAACAAGTTGCTAATGTGAAGAGATACTGTTATGTCATCATTTTTTCCTGATATTTGAAGCATTTTCACAGAAAGATGCAGATGTCATACCTGTAATTGTATTTTTATGCCTTTTTGTATAGTTTTGGAGTAAATTTCTACAAGGCTAAATTTCTACATATGGACTTACTTAGATTATAAGTTTCAACTAAATGGACAAGTATTAAGGGCAGATATAGAAGAACAATTGATTTTGAGTAGGCTTATGGGAAAGATTTTGTAGGTGATGAAAGATTGAGCATATTTGTACTAGAGGGAATAGAGTTGTGGTGAAGGAAAGAGCAAAGGTGTGAGGGAAGCAGGAGATTGGTTTATTAGGCTGCAGATTGTTGAAGAAAGTAGAAGAAAAATGATCAGGTTCAATAAAGGAGAGATGAGTGGTGGAGGCCAGAGAAGGGAAATAGATAGATGAAAACTGTCAAGCTGGGGCATTTCCAAGAGATGATAGTCTGCAAAGTGGGTGAAGTGGATCACAGTTGTAGTTGTTTGACATTGAGAAGGTCAAGAAAACTGTGGTGGCAGATGAGGAGCTGTAGATTTTTGTCTTAGGTGCTAGAGCTATTAAGGAATTGAGGAGGTGTCCTGGAGCTCACCAGATGGTGGTGATAAAGATGTAGGAAAGTGCATAAGGGAGCAAGTGCGCCTCAGCAGAGGATGCTCAGGGCTGGTGAAGGGCAATTTTTTGGCAGCAGCAGTGTAGAATACACAACACTAACTCCTCCAGGCCACAGAATTAAGAGGAATGCAAGATAGCTCCTATAGGACAGAAAACTGGCAGTGAGTATCAACTAGGAAAACTGAGATTTCCAATGCAGTCAGGAGAATGTACATCTCGTTTTGGTTGATATGGTTTGGCTGTGTCCCCACCCAAATCTCATCTTGAACTGCAGCTCCCATAATTCCCACATATCATGGGAGGGACCTGGTGGGAAGTAATTGAATCATGTGGGTGGGTTTTTCCCATGCTGTTCTCATGATAGTGAATAAGTCTCATGATCTGATGGTTTCATAAAGGGGAGTTTCTCTACACGAACTCTCTCTTGCTTGTCACCATGTAAGCCGTCCCTTTGCTCTACATTTGTCTTCGGCCATGATTGGGAGGCCTCCCCTGCCATGTGAAATGGTGAGTCCATTAAACCTCTTTCCTTTATAAATTACCCAATCTTGGGTATGTCTTTATCAGCAGTGTGAGAACAGACTAATACATTGGTTCTGTCTTTAATTACTAACACTGTCAATGAGCAGTAACAACGTGGTAGACATCATGCCAGATATTGGGAATTCAGAGATTTAAAACAATGCACCATTATGAAAAGTGGGTACACGTTGAATACAGCTGAAGTTGGCTTTCAAATCTGACATAATCACCACCAGCTCTGTGGCCCCACTAAAGTTCTCAACTTCCCGGAGACCCAGTTTCTTCATGTATAAAATAAGAATACTAATAATTTACCTTTTAGGGTTGTTTTGAGGATAAATATAATGTAAATAAAAAGTCTATCATACTGCTACCTGAGAGTTGCTATTATTATTGTTATTGTTATTTTGGTTTCCAATATCATCATCTGTTGGGGCAGATGTATGTAACTAACAATAAGGTGGTGGAAAGACTTAGGTTAAATCCCCCCTGACAGTCTTACTTTGGGAACTCTGGCATTGGGTTAAGATTTAATGAGCTACATAGGCCAGGAAGTTTTGTCACTGAGATGAAATAGGGAGATAGATCACAGGTGGGGGACAGTAATAACACTGCAGTTTGTGTAGTGATCATGGGTGCAGCCTGGAAGTAAGGTTCATGGTCTGTCTTGGGAACACATTGGTAGAGGAAGCAATTGCATCAGAAACCAGAGAAACCATCTATCTGGGCTTCACTTTCTCTTTTATTGGAAAAATATACCTCCCCCCTCCTGTTTCATCATTGTGAAGATTACATGAGATAATGTAAGTGAAGATGCTTTGACAACTGTGAAGGGTATATCTATATCAGGATGGTATGTTTATGAATATTTGTGGGCAGAATTTCCAGTGGCTGCTGTTCCCACCATCCTGATGAGACACGGAGAAAACGTGCTATTCTCTACAGGACAGTAAATCCAAGAGTTAAAAAAAATATATATATTATTGAAACATTTGTGAATTATAAGAAAGAAAAATTTTGTAGTTCTGAGGAGAGAGCTTCTCTGGTAACTTCTAGTGTTATCATCACTAGAAAATATTTTGCTTAGTAACAAATACTGTAATATGATGAAATGTGACAATTTTCTAAGCCATTCTTGGATTCTTCAAAGGAAAAAAAAATTTCCATTGTTTATTTGGAATAATATCAGAAAATAGAGCTTTCTTGTCTGCTAATATTTCTATTCAGACTCGTTTGGCTCTTCTCTTTAAGCAGCCAGCCATCATAGCACATGTTCATCCTTCCCTTTGCTTATCTTTTGCCTGGTTGGAGCAGGTTCTCCTAATTGAGTTAACTCTTTATACATTTGGCCTCCAAATGATCTGCTGAAACTAAATTTTTTTTGAGATCTAGCCAGGATAAACATGGTAATAATAGGTAAAATGAACAAGTAGAAGAGATTCATTCTCCAGAAAATACTGCCCATTTTAAGACCAGATGTAAAAGGTCAGCATTCATGATGATCATAGCATAGTGAATGTAATGATGTAGCGGGTGCTGTTCCTGAAGTTCTGCATGTTTCAACCTGTTTAAAGTCCTCACAACAATACTAAAAGCTGTTATTATGACCCTATTTTAAATGTAAGGGGTTTGAAGTACAGAGAGGTAAAGTTACCTGCTCAAGGACTCCATCTAATCAGTAGTGCCAGAGTTGGGACTGGAACCCAGAGAGCTTAGCTTTAAGCACTAGGGTTCGCTTTTTTTTTTTTTTTTTTTTTTTTTTTTTTTCAGTTTTGAAAGACTCACAGAAGAATGTTAAAATGGAAAAAAATCAATCAGTCAATAAAAGCACTGGAAAGGATAATATATTTAGTTATTATATTTTAGAATGTGAGGAGTAGGAATACTTTTTTAAATTTGAAAGAGGTAAATATAGCACAATAATTGAAAATGTGTTTGATAAATTTATGCAATTTAGTAACCCAAGAGGTGATTCAGACTGGAAACCCACTCTTTAAAAAAAGTTCCGGTGAAATAAATGTACATTTGGTATCCTTGCTCTTTGGGTATACATTCTCACATTTTCAGGCTTTTTTCAGGACCAATCATTACACTCACCTTTTATTCTTGAGGTGCTATTGATAGAACCATAGTACTGCACTGTCGGGAACTGTTTCTTCTTCTTCTTTTTTTGAGACTGAGTCTTGCTCTTGTCACCCAGGCTGGAGTGCAGTGGTGCGATCTCAGCTCACTGCAACCTCCGCCTCCCAGGTTCAAGTGATTCTCATGCCTCAGCCTCCCAAGTAGCTGGGATTACAGGCACCTACCACCACGCCTGGTTAATTTTTGTATTTTTAGTTGAGACAGGGTTTCACCATGTTGGCCAGTCTGGTCTCGAACTCCTGACCTCAAGTGATCCACCTGCCTTGGCCTTGCAAAGTGCTGGGATTACAGGTATGAACCACCATGCCTGGCCAACTTTTTTTTTTTTTTTTATTGTATACATATATTTAAGGTACACAACATGATGTTTTGATATACATAGCAAATATTGTACATAGTGAAATGATTACTACAGTCCTGCAAAGTAACATATCCATCTGTAGGAAACTTTTATGCTCTGACTTGTGAGATCTTGTTAAATTCCTTGTGTGGGTTTGACTTTAATCTCATGTCTGTGTCTCCCCAGGGAAGTTTCTCTTAGCTTTTCAAAATCACTTTACTGGATTCTAAGAATAATTGCCCTCCCTTTAGCTTGAGAGACTAAATTTTGGGTGTCACCCATACAACATTAAATAGGGCAATGATATTGTGATTGGCAAGAGGCAAGAGGCTTGGGTTTCCAGTGATTTCTATAATAGCTGAATTTATGGTTACTTATAAGTACTCTAAGAAGGAACTTTTCATTATGAAGTCAGCATAACAGATTTTTGGATTTCAAAATCTGTCTTTGCAATATTATTCTGTGCTAGTTTGTTAAAATGTGACACTGGATCTTTCATTCAGAGATATGGGTACTGACTTGGTGTCACTTGTAGCTGTGAATTTTTATGACATATCCATTTCACTTTAAATTATTTAGAAGGAATGGGTCAGACGTGGTGGCTCACGCCTTTAATCCCAGCACTTTGGGAGGCTGAGGCAGGTGGATCACCTGAGGTCAGGAGTTTGAGATCAGTCTGACCAACATGGTAAAACCCCGTCTCTACTAAAAATACAAAAATTAGGTGGGTGTGGTGGTGGGCACCTGTAATCCCAGCTACTCAGGAGGCTGAGACAGGAGAATCACTTGAGCTCAGGAGGTGGAAGTTGCAGTGAGCCAAGATCACGCCATTGCACTCCAGCCCGTGTGACAGAATGAGCACTCGTCTCAAAAAAAGAAAAGAAAAGAAAAGAAAAAAAGATTGCTTTATTTTTTAAGTGATTTCATTTGTTTTTGGCCAAGTTTCTTTTTAAGGTAAGATTGTACAGTTATTATATTAATAGGGCCAGAACAATGGTGTATTATTATTTTGCAAAATATTTTAGCAAAAGAAAGGGCCAAATAAGGAAAGTGATCATTCAGTAAGCTTGCAGAGACACACTTATTGTAAACTCTCTATGCAGTTACTCCTGTGGTGCTCCTGCTCTTTTGCCAGTAACAGGAATTTATTTGATTATATAGTTTAGAAATACCAAATTATGCATTCTAAATCATGTTTATTGAGATATGCTATGTAAGTCAAATGGCCTGGTGTTTTGTTTAGAGCTTGGAAGCTGAGATGTTCCAGCTATAGTTCCGTGTTTCCCTAAGGGACTTGTGGGGAAATGGGACAGCCTAGTTCTCGGCTTCTGTGGCTGTAGCAGGAGTCGGACTGGCGGCCTGGCCCAAGGGAAATATCCTGGTCTCTTGGTTGCGTTTCTTGCACCCTCTGGGTCTATATGCTGCATTCTCTCAGGCACATTTCATGCTCGCATGAGAGGAAAACACCCTTATTGGCACTTTCAGGCATCAAGAGGCCTTTACAAATGTTGTCTCTGACAGCTTCGGAAGGGGCTTTTCAGCTGTCCCTGTGACCCCTGCTGGCCTAAACATATGTTTAAAATATGTGGAGGAATGGTCAGGTTGAGAGGCTCTGCTGCTGCTCAGTATTATTCCTGGCTCTATTTTCTGCATGACTTGCCAACATGCTCATTGTGTGGGGCTTGCAGCTGCCACACAGTCATACATACTAGTCTCAATTTGGTGCTTCCGAACTCCCAAAGATTCCACCACTTCTGCCAGAAGTCCTGCTGGTTGTTACCACCCAGAATACTTTCAAGTTCGGAGACAAAGCTGGGGAGACTGCTTCTCTCTCTCTCTCTTTCTCTCTGTCTCTCTCTCCTCTCTCTCATTTAATTACGTACTTCAAGTTCATGGAGAAAAGCTCTGTTAACTGCCTGTGTGGTGTCCACCACAGGCTCTGTGCAGAAGAGTGCTTAATGAATAGCATAGGATCACCCACCAATGTTTTTCTAAGAGTGTCTGGGTTATCTTCAATGCTTCTGTGAAGCAGACGATTCTTCCATTGTAGTAATGCAGATATAAATTGATCATGAGTAGGAGATGTCGTGATATTTGACAGCTTTTCATAAAAAAGATCTACCAGGTCTTTTTGAATGAACCCTTCAACTTCCTGCCATCTCCAGTCACTAAATGTGGCAGTCTAGATTTTTTTCAGGGTACAGTAAAATAGTAGACATGACATATTTTGGTTGTCCCATGAGATCTCATTAAAGAGTCTGTAGTATAGTTGATGCTGGCGTTTTTGAGTTGCAGCACTGAGGAAAGGGGAGAAATGAGGTTTGGAAAGCAACTAAAATGTTTCTCTTCCGGGAGCCACGTTGGGATCTTTATAAGCATTTTCTCATTTAATGCTCACAAAGCCCTATGATCTAGTCATTTCCCTCCTATTTTAAAAATGGAAAAACTGAGGCTTAGGGGGCTAAGTATCACACCCTAGAATACATATATGGTAAGTGGTAGAAAATTTTAAATCCAAGTGGGTCTGACTCCAAAGATAATGTTCTTTTGCTTGCATATAGTAGCCCCCAAATTAGTTCACATTTACTTTTGTAAGTGTATAAATGTATATGTGTTCATTTTTGAAGGCTATTTGCCTGTGCTGTTATCATCTGCCAAAGCTATTGGCCAGAATTATTACCTACTTTACGAGTTATAAATATAAATTAATGGGGCTCCTTTAAGAAATGTTCTGTCTCTATTTGTGCCAAGTAAGAGCTGCCCCCGAATATCACATACATCAGGAGGCTATGAAATGACACCAAAGCCTGTTACTGCTTGTGGCATTTTAGAAAGTTCTTAGAAATTGCTTTCAGAGCTGATTTAGAAACGATTCCTTATAAAGTGCTTGAGAGGAGTCAGTGTTTTCTACAAGAGTACAAGTAAGAAAAGACATTCTGGGTGGCAGCCTGGATAAGCATGTTGGGATCTTCCAAAGGAGTTGCCATGGCTAAAATGGAGAGTACTGGCAAGTGATGGACCTGGAGCAACAAGGGAGGTCGTCCAGCACTGTGATTAAGAGCATGGACCTGGGAGACAGGAGATTTGGGTGAACCTCAAATCTGACACTTAGTAGCTTGTGACTTTAAGCAATTATTTAACTTCTCAGATTCTCTATTTCATCATGTTTAAAATGGGGATAATGATTCCACCCTCTTTCTCACAGAATTTTTGAAAATAAACAATAAATTGTGTTTTTAGAGCTTTAGCACAATGGCATGCAGTAAGCACTGATAAAGTGTAGCTATTATTTCCTACAACTAGCAATGAAATGTCTTCCATATTTTGCTAAGGGGTTTAGATGTTTTTCTGAGGCTTTCATAAATAATATGATCAGCAAGTCTCTTAACGCATTGTATGTTGCTGTAACAGAATACCACAGACTGGATAGTTTCTAAGGAACAGAAATTTATTTGGCTTATTGTCCTAGAGTCTGGGAAATCTAAGAGCATAGCACTGGCATATGGTGATGATCTTTCTGCTGCACCATCCCATACCAGAAGGCAGAAAGGCAAGAGAAAGTGAGAGCAAACCAGCAGAAGAGGGTCAAACTTGCCTTTTCAAAAAAAATTTTGTGGGTATATAGTAGGCGTATATATTTATGGGGTTCAGGAGATATTTTGGTACAGGCATGCAATGTGTAATAATCACATCATGGAAAATTGGATAGCTACCCCCTCAAACATTTATCCTTTGTGTTACAAACAATCCAGTTATACTCTTTTAGTTACTTTAAAATGTACAATTAAATTATTATTGGCTATAGTCCCCCTGTTGTGCTATCAAAATACTAGGTCTTACTTATTCTCTCCCCTCCCCTCCCCTCCCCTTCCCTCCCCTCCTTCTCTGCTCTCTTCTCTTTTCTTTCTTGGTCTTGCTCTGTCACCCAGGCTGGAGTGCAGTGGCATGATCTTGGCTCACTGCAACCTCCACCTCCCAGGTTCAAATGATTCTCCTACCTCAGCCTCTTGAGTAGCTGGGACTACACACGCCTGCCACCATGTCTGGCTTATTTTTGTATTTTTTTTTTTTTTTTTTGAGACGGAGTCTCGCTCTGTCGCCCAGGCTGGAGTGCAGTGGCCCGATCTCAACTCACTGCAAGCTCCGCCTCCTGGGTTTACGCCATTCTCCTGCCTCAGCCTCCTGAGTAGCTGGAACTACAGGCTCCCGCCACCTCGCTCGCTAGTTTTTTGTATTTTTAGTAGAGACGGGGTTTTCACCATATTGGCCAGGCTGGTCTCAAATTCCTGACCTCAAGTGATCTACCTGCCTCGGCCTTCCAAAGTGCTGGGATTACAGGCGTGAGCCACCGCGCCTGTCCCATTCTTTCTATTTTTTTTTTTGTACTCATTAATCACACCCACCTCCTCCACTACTGCTCTTCCCAGCCTCTGGTAACCATCCTTCTATTCTCTATCTCCATGAGCTGAACTTTCTTTTATAACAATGGACTCTCATGATAATGAACCCGCTCTTGCAAAACAACATTAATCCGTTCATGAGGGCAGAGCCCTCATATGGTCCCACCTCTTAATATCATCACAATAGCAATTAAATTTCAACATGAGTTTGGGAGGGGGCATTCACACTATAGCAGTAAACAACATATTAAATGGATGTTTTTGCAAAATAGTACTGTGGAAGATGAATTGGAAGGTTTTGAAAGTAGACACAGCAAGTTTCAGAAACAACAGAAATAGTAAGATACTGCAGGAGCAAAGAAGAAACAACAAATAAAAAACATAAAGGAGATCAAATTGACTGCTCACTCACTGGTGGACATGAGAAAGAAGAAACTAGGTTAATTCTGTTGGGGTCTGGATGAATGGGTGGCACCAGCTTCCACGAAAAGAAATCTAAGAGCAAGCAGATTTTAGCTAAAAGTACTATTTTTGAGATGTTGGATTTGTGATACCTTTGAAAGAGGCAGGTGACAGCATATGACCTAATGCCCATCACCCAGAGGAAAGACGTATATAGAAAGTGCTCATAAATATTTCGTAAATAAATGGGAGAAGAAAGCCTGGGAACCATATATATGGTGATAGAAGGCTTAGAAGTTAATGATATTATCCAAGAAGGTTGAGAAGAAATCCAGGGCTAGACTTGTGGGGACCCATTAACACTAAGGAGTTGAGAAAAATGAAAGCAGCTCAGAGAAGAGATGGAGAAGGAATTACCAAAGAGTAAGAAGAAATAAACGAAGGTGGTGGTTTGCAAGTTCAAAGAAGAGTTCCAAGTAGAAAGAAGTCTTCTACAATGTTCATTTATAGAGAGGAGAAGTGAGATGCATACTGAAAGGAGTCCACACTGATGATGAGGTTAGTCATTTTCATCCTTGTCAAAGGACATTCAGTGGTGGTAGGGGCAAAAAATGGCTTAAGAGAGTTGAAAATAATTGTGGGTGAAGATGCGGATATAGCAAATGGTGACTGAATGTAACTGTTCTTTCAGTGAACAGAGTTGACCCCATTTTCTAATCTGCTCCTGTGCATATTGACGGTTGGGAAGGGGCAGAGATCACCTGACCAAGTTGGAAAACTTCAAAATAGTATTTTCAAAAAGATGTAGCTGTTCTTGGTCTATAACTTCAGCCCAATGTGAAAGCCACTTTCACTGTAATTAAAAAAAAATCAGCTAATTCTAATGATATCTTTTGGGTGACAAAAACAAATAAAATCAACTTATAGCTAGTTATTACATTTATATTCAATTTTAAATGTAAAATGGTGAATGAAGTTGATGAGAAATTAATTTTTTTTATTGCTTAGGTTCTAAGCAATAAAAAGAAAATACAGGATTTTTTTAATTGCCTGTGCTCTCAGTTTTAAATCTGAGGACAGAAGTTGGTTTTCATCATCTGGGGCAAAACACATGAAGAACTTTAGTTTTAAAAAGTACAGCTTAACATTATTCAAGTTTATAATGACAATACACAGTCTTGGTATGTGAAATGAGCGACATATTTGTCTTTTAAAAAACAATTAACTTTATTTACGTTAGAGATGATTTCAAAGCTAAACTAGCATGCTATTTCATGAATAATATCTATCTTTAAGTAAACTGCACCCTACATACAATAATGAGATCATTTAGTGTAAATTTACAACTTGTATATTCTGATAAGTGCAGAAATTTCTAAATGTCACAGAATTGTCATAAGTAATATCTTCACTGAAATTGCTTATCTGCAAAGAAGGTACTCTCCTTTATTAATCTACTGAATAATTTATATATTTTGGAAATAATGTGTTAATTTCTGTGAAAAGTGATAATACTATTTATTGAAAGGTCTGTTTTTCTGCAAATAAATGGTTGTCTAATCTGCAAACATTGTAGGTATAAATCAAGTTACAAATTAAGTTAGACACAGATTGATTTGACAATTGCCTTCTAGTGAAATAGCCTGGACCCAGTAAAATTCTCTCCATTGATTTCTAGAAATGGCATTTGGTATAGCCTCATGGTATTAATGTGATGGTCATGGCCTGGTATTTGTACTCAGCTATGGTAGCAGAATAAGCTTAAATTGATAAGATTGGATAAATAGCATTCTTCAGATGTTCTGGATGACAGCACATTTAATGTAATTGCATTTGTCTGCCAGTTTCTATGTGTTAGAGCACAAAAGATTTTGAACCATGCATAATTTTGATAGAGAAATTCAATCCACTTCCTTCTATAATATACCACAAATTATAAATGTTCATTACAACTATTCAATCACTTGAGATAAGAATGCATTTCAAATCAGGTTCCATGCCAAATACCTCATTTATGGAGCTATGCTGCTTAAAATTGGACAAATTGATTACCTTACTGAACATTGAAAATACTAGTTGGAAGCATTAAAACCATCTTTATTAGCTCTAGAATCTAGTAATACATATACTTGTGTAATAAATATTAAGAGCTACTAATATACCAGCTTTTAAAGTGTGAGAATTCTCATTTGCTTAATTGTCGGGATATGATTACGCAGGCCTGAGTGTTGAAACATGACTAAAACATTCAAGAATCCTATCAGCTCCTTTGGGCAGATAATAAATATCCCCATTATATAGTCTGACGAGATACTATGGGCTTCAAAGCCTGATCATAGTGGTGACTTATGCCTGTATGAGTACTTTTATTACAAGATCATGAAAGGCTATGCGATCACTCACCAACTGAAAACCATAATTCCTTTAGGAGCTAAGTGGCTAGTATTTATTTTTTGTTGCTTTAGTATCTGGTTACTTTTCAAGATGCTAATATTTTAATCAATTGCTTTTGGCCCCAGTAACTACATAACTGGAATATATAATACTGAATTGAACTATAATATTTATAGTTCACTTTTTAAAAAACTCATTTTTTCAAAAGTTTTATTGCCAACCCCATGCACCCTTCCCTTACTTTAAAATTTTAGATATAACTCTGTAGTTTTACCAAAGTTTTCTGATTTTTGTCATGTAGAATCAGAGAATCATGATTGCAAGTGATCTTTAAGGTTTCAGGTTGTGACTCTAAGCTTGAATCTCCTCCCGGCCATCTCTGAATGATGGGCATTGGCCAGGACCATATTCATGTTCTCTGGTGTTTGCACTGAGAAAGCCCTGATTTGTGTCCCTATCTAATGAATCCAGTGGGGTTTATTGCAAATTTTTCAAGATAAACTTTTTAGTTAAGAGCCAGCTTGAATGGTTATAGTTTTATTTTTATACCAAAAAATAAAAATTTCTCTTGAAATGGCCCCAATGTGGCTCTAGGAATTAATAGAGTATGTTGCTTCTACTATTTCAGCTCTTTTAATGACTGATATGTTTCCTTTAGTCTTCCATACTCCATGGTAAATGATTCTAATTTCTTCAATCCCCAAGTATTAACATGGTTTGCAGAGGTCAAGAAGGTCCCCCTCATCAAGGTTTTCTGGTGTTTACAATTGTCTTGAATTGCTGTTTCCAGAGCTGAACATGCTGGTGAAAAACAATAATAGCTAACATTTTTTTCTTTTCTAGGCTAAACACTGTGCTAAGTGGTTTATATATACATTAGGTATTCTTTAAAATTAAACTTTTTATTTTAAGGTAATTGGAGATTTTATCACATACAGTTGTAAGAAGTAATGCAGCGTGATCCTATGTACCCTTTACTCAGTTTGTAACATCTTGCAAACTATAGTCTATTATCATAACCAGGAAATGGACATTGATGTAGTTTATCCATCCTATTTGGATCTCCCTAGTTTTATTTGTACTCCTTTGTGTTTGTGTCTTGTGTTCTATGCAATTTTATCTCATGTGTGTTTGTGTATCTACGACTCCAGTGAAGATAGAGAGTATTTCCACCACCACAAAGATCCCTGGTGTTGCCTTTATGTGAACATACCTATTTCCTCTTTGCTTCCCCTTCATAACCTCATCCTTAGCTCCTGGTAACCCCTAATCTTTTCTTTGTTTCTATAATTTTGTTGTTTCATGAATGTTATATAAATGGAATCATACAGTATATAGAGTTTAGGGGACTGGCTTTTTTTCACAAAGTAGAATTCTGTGGATAATCATCCAAATAATTGTGTATATCAATAATTGGTTCCTTTTTATTGCTGAGTAGTATTCCGTGGTATGGATATGTACCACAATTTGTATAACTATTAACCTGTTGAAGGACCTCTGGGTTATTTCCAGTTTGGGGCTATTATGAACATGAATACATTGTGTACAAGTTTTTGTGTGAATATAAATTTTTGTTTCTCTGAGATAAATGCCCAAGAATGCAATTGCTGGTATGTGTGATAATTACATACTTAGTTCTTAAAGAAACTGCCAAAGTGTTTTTCAGATTTCCCCAGCAGTAATTATAAGTGATCTAGTTTCTCTATATCCTTGCCAGCATTTGATGTTAAGACTTTTTAAAAAAATTATCCATTTTGATAGGTATGTAATGATATCACATTGTAGTTTTGATTTGTATTTCTTTAATGGCTAATGATTTGAACATTTTTTTTCTTGTGTTGTCATCTGTATATCCTTTTCAGTGAAATGTCTCCGTGTGTGTCTTTTTTCCATTTCTAATTGGATTGTTTGTTGTTTTGTTTTGAGAGTTCTTCATATATTCTAAATACCAGTCCTTTGTTGGATGTGTGCTTTGGAAAATTTTCTCCCAGTCTATAGCTTGTCTTTTTATTCTCTTAAAATGGTATTTCAAAGAGCAAGAATGTTTAATTTTGAATCGGTCCAGTTTATCAGTTTTTCCTCTTATGGGTTGTGCTTTTGGTGTCAAGTCTAAGAACTCTTTGTCTAGCTCTAGATTCAGATGATTTTCTCCATTAGGTTGGTTTACGTTGGGGTTCAATTTTTTTTTGTATATGAATGTCCAATTGCTCCAAGGCCATTTGTTGAAAAGACTACCCTTCTCCCATTGAATTGCTTTTGTACCATGGTAAATAACCAATTGAGCGTATTTGTGTGGGTCTATTTCTCAGTTCTCACCAGTATTTTGGAGGGGATTAGGTCATGATGGTGGAGGCCTCATGAGTGAGATGGGTGTCTATATACAAGAGGCCCCAGAGGCTTCTCTTGCCTCTTCTGCCATGTGAAGACACAGTGAGAAGATGGCTGTCTATGAACCAGGAAGAGGGCTCCCGCTCTGCTGGCACCTTGATCTTGGATTTCCCAACATCCAGAACTGTGAGAAATAAATTTCTGTTGTTGATAAGCCACGTAATCTATGGTATTCTGTTATAGCAGTCTGAATGGACTGAGGGAGAAATTGATACTTAGGAGTAGGGGTAGTGCTGTTACAAATACCAAAAAGTATGCATGTGGCTTTGGAACTGAGTAATGGGTAGAGGCTGGAAGAGTTTTGACATGCATACTAGAAAGAGCCTGCATTGCTGTGAACAGACTGATAAGGATGATTCTAGTAAAGGCTCAGAAAGAAAAGAAGAGAGCCTTAGAGAGTGTTGGTGGAAATAGATGGTGAAGGCCATTCTGTTGAGATCTCACATGGAAATGAGGAATATGTTATTGAGCAATGGAGTAAAGGTCATTCTTGTTATAAAGTGGCAAAGAACTTGGTTGAATTGTGCTCATGTTCTAGTATTCTGTGGAAGGCATAACCTGTGAGTGAAGAAATTGGGTATTTTGGCTGAGGAAATTCCTAAGTGTTGAAAAGTGACCTGCTTTTTCCTGACAATTTATAGTAAAATGGAAGAGAGAGAAATGACTTAAAGGCAGAATTGTTAATTAAAAAGAAATCAGAACATAAAGGCTTGGGAAATTCTTAGCCTATTCATATTGTAAAAATAGAAAAAGCATGTTCAAGAAAGAACACAAAGGGTAAGGCCAAATGACTGTTTGATAAGGAGATTTGTTAGCTCTTTAAACAGAAGTCAGGAGCTGTTCGAGAAAATGGAAGAATGACTCTGAAGGCAGTTCAGAGATCATCAGAGCTGCCACTCCCATCACAGTGTAGAGGCCATTGGCACATGAAGGATCACAGTGTACCCTGCCTGGTGCCTCCTCACATTGCAGGCTCTGCTCACTTCACTCCAGTGCCCATGCTCCTCAGCTGCTCCACATGTGGCTCTGGAGGGCCCTGGTGTGGTATGGCTGCACCCAGCAAAGCTGTGGGGCCATGTTGTTCCTACCTAGATTTCAAAGGATCAGGCCTCCCAGCTGAGGCACAGGGCCCAGGCAGAGAACAGCCATGGGGATGGGGGCCAAGGTACAGAGCTGCTGGGTGAGACAGGGCCACCTAAAGCCATAGGAGCAGTGCTACATGGAGTCTTGGGGTCCCCCTGCCTGGCAAAGCTTTGTGGGTAGGAACACTGTTCAAGTGTGTCTACTGGGTAGGACCTCTGCTCCAGTGGATCTTGAGGTTACAGCATACAGCCAAAGAAGATTATTCTCAAGCTTTAAGGTCTAATGGAATTAACTCCACTGGATTTTGGACTTGAGACCTGTCACTACTTGCCTATTGCTCCCTTTGGAATAGGAATGCCTATCCTATGCCTGTCCCACCATTGCATTTTGGAAGCACATAAAATGTTGGTTTCACAGGTTCACAAGTGGAGAGAAGTTTGCCCAGGTTGAATTAGACCTTTTGTCTCTTCCATATCTAATTTAGATATTTTGGTGAGACTTTGGACTTAGACTTTAAAGTTGTAGCTGAGATAAGTTTTGACTTTTGGGAATGTTAGGGTGGAACAAATGTGTTTTGCATATAAGAAAAACATGAATTTTGGGGAAGGAGGTCAAAAGCAGAATGCTGTAGACTGTATGTTTATGTCCCTCCAGAATTTATGTGGTGAAATCAGATCCTTAATGTGATGATATTTGGCAGTAGGGCCTTTGGGAAATGGTTAGCTCATGAAGGTAGAGCCTTCATGAATGGGATTAGCACTCTTATAAAAGAGACCTCATAGATTTCCCTCTCCCCTTCTACCATGTGAAAACATAGCAAAAAGATGGTCGTCTGTGAACTGGGAAGTGGGTCCTCATTAAACAACAGATCTGCCAGCACCTTGATCTTGGAACTCCTTCTCTTTAGAACCGTGAGAAATACATTTCTATTGCTGATAAGCCTTCCAGTCTATGGTATTTTGTTATAGCAGCTGGAATGGACTAAGACACCTATAAATCAATTGGGGGAGTATTGACATCTTTAGTATGTTAAATCCTCAAACTATGAACAGAGTAGGTATATCTTTTTACGTAGATCTTTGGTTTCTTTCATCAGCACTTAATAATTTTCTGCATACAGATCTTGTGCATGTTTTGATAAAATTGATAAAATTATACCTGATTATTTTAGTTTCTTTGGAATGATTGTAAGGGTACTATGAGTGTTGTTAGCTGTAGGTTTTTTGTGGACCTTCTTTATTAAATAAAGGTAGTACCACTCTATTCCTAACTTGCTGAGAGGTATTTTTTCTCTCTTTTTGGTCAAATGCTTTTTATACATCAATTGATATGAACAGGTAATTTTTCATCTTTAGGTATTAGTATGGGGGATTGCATTCATTAATTTTCAAATGCTGAAACAACCTTTTATACCTGGAATAAGCTTGTCATGGTGTTTAGTTCTTCTTATATATTACTCAATTTGAGGATTTTTTTTTTTTTTTTTTTTTTTGCTTATATTGTTGGGGATTTTTACGTGTAAATTTCATGAGTGATATTAGTCTATGGTTTTTGGGTTAATCCTATCTTTGTATGATTTTTGATATTCAGACAATACTTCATAAATGAGCTTAGAAGTGTTCCCTACTTTCTGGAAGAGATTATGCAGAATTGGTGTTAATTATTCTTCAAGTGTTTGGTAGTGTTTTCCAGTGGAACCATTTAGCCTCGAGATTTCTTTTTTGGAAGCTCCTAAGTTATGGATTCCATTTCTTTAATGGTTGTAGGGTTAGTCACTTCATCATAATCAAGATTTGGCAGTCGTGGTGTTTAGGGAATTGTTACATTTTTTCAAAGTTGTTGAATTTATGAGCACTACTTTGTAGTATTCCTTTATCATTTTTTAAATGGCTGCAGGATCTGTTGTGGTGTTTTCTGTTTCATTGTTTATATTGCTAACTTTTTCTCCTCTTTTTTAAAAATATAGTCATTCTTGCTAGAGGTGTGCTAATTTTATTAATTTTTTTGAACAAGTAGCTTTTGATTTCATCAATTTTCTCTATTGTTTTTCTGTTTTCAATTTTATTAATTTCTGTTCATGTATTTACTATTTTCCTTTTGCTTGCTTTGGGTTTAGTTTGCAATTTTCTTTTTCTAGTTTTTTGAGGTAGCATCTTAGGTTATTAAATTGAGATCTTTTCTGACATGAACATTTAGCATTATCAATGTTCTTCTCAATAATACTTTAGCTGAACCCGTATATTTTGATCTATTGTATCTTCCTTTTCATTCAGTTATTTGTGGATTGCTCCTTTTATCATTATGTAATATCCCTTTTTGCCCCTAGTAATTTTCTGTGAATTTTCCTTGATCTAAGTGTACTTTATCAGGTATTAATACAGCTTCTTTTTTATTGCGTGGTATATATTTCAACCTACCTGTATTGTTGAATTTGAGGTGACTTTCATGTAAATAGCATAGGGTTAGGACATATTTTTCTATCCACTTTTCCAATCTATGCCTTTTAATCAATGATTTTAGATAGTTTACATTTTAGGTAATTATTAGTATTTTAGGGCATAAGTCTGTCATTTTATTAGTTGTTTTCTCTTTGTTACTTCTGTTTCTTTTTTGTGTTTCTTTTTGCCTTCTTTTGGGTTATTTGAACATTTCTTAGGCTTCCATCTTGACTGATTTATGTTGTTTTTAGTGTATTTTTTGTATATATTCCTTAGTGGCTCCTCTGTGTATAATAATATACATATGTTTCTTATCACAATGTTATCAACATTTTACTACTTCCAATGAAGTGTTTACCTTACTGCTGTTTAAATTCCTTTATGTTTTCTGCTTTTAAATATCATCGTATTCAGTATCAGATAGCATTATAATTTTTTTCAATAGTCAATATGATTTATAAAATTCATGGGAGATAGTTTATTTTATGTACTCATATTTGTGTTCTTTCAGTGACTCTTTTTCCTTCCTGATGCTCCAAGATTATATTTTCCTTATCATTTTTCCCAACAGTTTAATAAGCCACACTTGAGTTTTTCTCCAAGGTAAGGTTAAACCTCATAGTTTCTGGAACCACTGTACCTATTACAGATTTTTTCTTACATTCTCTGTATTCTGTCATTTGAAATCTTTAAGAACCACATGAATTCTGTATCTCATGCTTGGAATATAATATATGACTATGGAGACTTGCATCATTTAAATAATTTTGATATACTCTTTTTTTTTTTTTTTTTGGAGACAGAGTCTCACTCTGTCTCCCAGGCTGGAGTGCAGCTGGAGCGCGATCTCGGCTTGCTGCAACTTCTGCCTTCCAGGTTCAAGTGGTTCTTATGCCTCAGCCTCCCAATTAGCTGGGATCATAGATGTGCATCATCATGCCTGGGTAATTTTTGTATTTTTAGTAGAGACAGGGTTTCACCATCTTGGCCAGGCTGGTCTCAAACTCCTGACCTCAAGTGATCTGCCTGCCTCAGCCTCCCAAAGTGCTGGGACTGCAGGCATGAGCCACCGCGCCCAGCCAATTTTGATATACTCTTATTTCATTGTGTACACTTTTCCCTATCTTTAACCATTCCATACTGTTATTTTTTCCGATAGTGTTTTACAGGAATTTCAATACTATCATTCTTTTCATTTTATCATTTTTTAATCATTTTTTTTCTGTTTGAGGAATTTCTTTTAGCCATTCTTTAAGGGAATGAATGTGTACTATCAGCAAATTAGTTTCTTTCTCTATGGGAATTTCTTTATTTCTTCTTTGTTTCTGGAGAATAGTTTCGCTGATTATAAAATACATAGTTGACTGTGCTTTTAACACTTGAAAAACATTGCATCATATTTTTCTGGCCTCCATGGTTTCAGATGAAAAATCTGTCATTCAAATTGGTTTTCCCTATACACAATGTACTGTTTCTCTCTGGTTGTTTTCAAAATATTTTGTCTTTATTTTTCAGAAGTTTGATTAGAACGTCCTTGAATTGAATTTCGTTTTCTCATATTTGAGATTTGCTCAGATTTTTGCATTTGCATGCATATGTCCTTTGCCAAAACTGGGACCCTTTCAGCCATTTCTTCAAGCACCTTTTCAGTCTCAATCTCTTTTCTCCTTTTGAGAATCTAATGATGAGTTGGATCTTTTGCTAATTGTCTCTCAGGTTCCTGAGGTACTCTTCACTTTTTAAGATCAGCTCTTTTGTTCAGATTGAATACATTCTGTCAATCACTGAGTCTGTCCCTTGTCATCTTCAATGTACTATCAAGCTCATTTAGTGAGATTTTTCCCACCAGTTATTGTACTTCTCAGTTCTATTATCTCCATTTGGTTATTATTATTTACAAATTCTGCTATATACTCCAGACTTCCTGTTTTTTCATTTAGAAATTTGTAATTGCTTGTTGAAGTATTTTTAAATCACTTTTGCAGTTTTGTATTCCATATATTCATCTTTATTCCTTCTCTTTTTAAAAAATTGTACTTTGTTGAGGTATTTTTATGATGGTTGCTTTAAAATCATTGTTCGATAATTACAGCATTTAATTAATCTTGCTGTTGGTGTCAGTTGATTGCTTTTTTTTTTTTTTTTTTTTTTTTCATTCAAGCTGTGATTTTTCTGGTTCTTCATATAAGGAGTGATTTTTAAAATTGTGTTATGGGCAGTTTGGTTATGATGTTAGAAGGTTTTGGGTCCTATTTAAATCTTGATTTGAGCAGGCCAGGCAGTCATCACTTGTAGGTTTAGTCTTTAGGTCCTGGCCTACTTTTGTTGATTGCAGTTCCAGTAGAAGTTTAATTTTAAGAGCTTTTATGCTACTGTTTTCATCTGTTTGGTATCTGGTACTGCCTGAGCTCTCATGGATTCCTTCTGGCGCTGCCTGAGGGGGGTCACGGAGCTTCCCCAGTCCAGGCTTTCCGGTGACTCTAATTAGGAGAAGGAATTCTATGGGGATGACAAGTACTTCCTAGGCAGACTTTGTGTGTGTGTGTGTGTGTGTGTGTATTGCCTAGGAAAAAGGATTTTCTGGCCCATAAAGACCAAAAGGCTTCCTAGGCTAAGCCAATGAACTTGGTGTGATTCCTCTTTGCTGGTGCTACATGACGACCCTCAGGAGGAGAGCACAGTCTCAGGCCCAGCAGAGAATGAGTGCTTTCTGTGGCCTTTTATTGTCCTTGGGATTTCTGATCAATCTGCCAATACTGATAGGCTCACCTAATATTGTTGTTGGGACTCCCGTTAGGACTGGGGAAAAAATGAGCCTGTGTGGTTTACCTTCTGCTGATAGATTGGATGTTGGAAAATGCCCGGCCTGGTTTACCTTCTTCTGTTGAGTCAGAGGTCATGACTGCTGTATTCTTCCAGTCCTGGAGTCCCTGTCAGTCTGTCTTCCCCTTTCCATATTTCAGTGTTCTCTTTTAACTCCTTCTTGCATTATTTCCTGGGCTTGTATTTGTATTTAGTGAGGACGAGCAAAGAGAAACAAGTTTATGCCATGTTGTCTACCATATACTATATATATGTTAATTATAGGAACTACTCTTTGACATAGGAATAGTTGCCTTCCTGCTGCTGCCTGGCGTACAAGACACTTTTCTTCAGTAATTGGTGTTACAGCTGTCAAAATGTTTTGAAAATTATAAAAGGGGATTTTATTATTATATTAATTTATAGTCTAGTAAAATCTAAAATCATATATTTGGGAAGATTATATTTCAAGTATTTTTCCAGTGACTATACTTTCCTTCTCATTTTCCCCAATAGTTTAATAAGCCACACTTGAGATTTTCTCTAAGGTGAAGTTAAACCTCATAGTTTCTGGAACCATTATACCTATTTAAGAAATTTGCTTATGTTCTATATTCCATCATTTCAGATCTTTAAAAACTACATGAATTCTGTGTCTCATGCTTTGGGATATAACATATGAATATGGAGACTGGCATCATTTAAATAATGTAGATATACTCTTATCTTGTTGTGTACATTTTCCCCTTTCTTTAACCATTCCATACTGTTATACTTTCTGATAGTGTTTTACAGGGATTTCAATACTATCATTGATTTCATTGGTGAAAATGGGAAAAAAATAAGAGTTGAATAGTTCTGTGGTCTTTGTCGTTTGTTAACAATATACTACTTTCTCCCTAAAAGGACTTATTTATCTTTAGGACATCCATTTGTTCTAAATGGAAGTCTTGTTCTTTACTATATTCTCCATCATTTTTCCTTTGATGTTTACTCCAAAACTTCTTTCTAGGTCACACAATTCTTACTACTACTAAGCAGAGAAAATTGTCATTGTCATTATGTAAGGAAAATGGTTAGTTTTTTCTCAAATATGAAAGTAATATTATTGCATGTAGGTTCTTCCTAGGTTCTTACTAGTTCTCCTAAGCAGAGAAAATTGTCATTGTCATTATGTAAGAAAAATGGTTAGTTTTTTCTCAAATATGAATGTAATATTATTGTGTGTAGGTACTACATAGTATTATGTGCTGTTCATCATATACAATGATAAAAATGATATATTATCACATCAGAATGAAATCCTTTTGGATGGCATTTTTTGGTGTTGATGAATCTTGTTTTTATTTGTCTGTATGGTTTCATCTTTTTTCTCCTTTGTAATCAAGGACATGTTTTTGAGGTAACTGTCAGAGATAGGGGTACAATTAGAATATGACAACTAATCGTATGAGATTTGAACCCAGACATTAGCCTCAAAGTGCTGTTTGGATTGAGCTAGCTAGCTATCTGACACTATCATTAATGATACTATGGAGAATTTTTGTCAACTGAGTTAAGAAGTTACTTTTTGTCTTACATAAAGGTTGTTTCAGTTTCTGAGGATATACTCGATATTTTTTCTAACTATTCACTCTTAGGAATACATGGTCATGAAAGGGATATTCATTACCTAAAGATGAATGACTTATTCAGATGAAACTTGTTTTGTAGGTTACTCTTATTTTTAGACAAACCCTATGTCCCAAGGTTATTTCTCATCCTTATTTTTCATATAAACAAACATACCTCCTCTATTTTTAATGTTTATCTTCTTCCATTTTTCTAGCCAACAATCCTAGATATGAGGAATTATCTTACTCTTAGACCAGAGGAGGCAGCAGATGCCACAGCTCAGTACATGGTTTTGTAGTCAGAATGTATCCAAACTCCACAACTTAGTGGCTTAGCTTTGTGAACTTGGGCAAGTAAATAAATTTGGCATACCTCAGAACAAATTGGCAAGATAATAGTCTATTTTTCAGATGTTCAATATTTAAAGTTAATTTAACTATAGTTGTGTTTTATCTGGTGTGGGTCCCACCCTATGGGCCTTATCCAGTGATATCCATTTTTTCTTCCTTGTTCCTTCTTGATAAAATTCACATAGTATAAAATTAGCCATTTTAAATGCACAATATTATTGAATTTAGTATAGTTATAAGGTTATACAACCATCATCATTATCAAATTCTAAAACATTCTTATAATCCAAAAAAGAAACCTTGTACCCATTAGCATGCACTCACTATTTCATGCTTCCCACTAATACACCTTCTGTCTCTATGGATTTGCCTTTTCTCGATATTTCGTGTAACAGAATCATAAAGAATATGGCCTTTTATATCTAGCTTCTTTCACTTAGCATAATGTTAAAAGGTTCATCCATGTTGTAGCAGTATTTCATTTTTTTTTTTTTTTTGCTGAATAATATTCTATTGTATGGATGTGCCTATTTGAATTATCCATTTATCAGTTCACGGATATTTGGATGGCTTTCACATATTGGCTTTATGATAATATTAACATTTATGTATGAATTTTTGTGTGAATATGTTTCAATTCTCTCAATTATGTACCTGCAAGGGGAATTACTGGGTCACAAGATAACTCTGTGTTTCTACATTTATTTAACTTATTTTTTTTTTTTTTTTTTTTTTTTGAGACGGAGTCTTGCTCTGTCACCCAGGCTGGAGTGCAGTGGCCAGATCTCGGCTCACTGCAAGCTCCGCCTCCCGGGTTCACGCCATTCTCCTGCCTCAGCCTCCCGAGTAGCTGGGACTACAGGCACCCGCCACCTCGCCCGGCTAGTTTTTTGTAATTTTTAGTAGAGACGGGGTTTCACCGTGTTAGCCAGGATGGTCTCGATCTCCTGACCTCGTGATCCGCCCGTCTCGGCCTCCCAAAGTGCTGGGATTACAGGCTTGAGCCACCGCGCCCGGCCAACATTTATTTAACTTTTTGAGGAACTGCCAAAATGTTTTTCAAAGTGATTATACTATTTTACACTCCCACTAGCAGTGTGTGAGAGTTTCAACTTCTCTCTACATCCTTGCTACCTAACACTTGTCATGTTTTTTATTTTTGTATTTGATAACAGTCATCTTTGTGGGTGTGAAGTGGTATCTCATATCTCATTGGCATTTAATTTGGATTTCTGTGACCATAAATGATGTTGAGCATCTTTTCGTGGGCCTATTGTCCGTTTGAGTATCTTCTTTAAAGAAATGTTTATTCAAGCCCTTTGTCCATTTTTCAAAATTGGGTTATTTACCATTTTAATGATGAATTTAAGCATTTCTAAAAATTCTTGATATTAGACTCTGATCAAATCAATCATTTGCAAATATTATCTTGAATTCTGTGGATTGTATTTTTACTTTGTTGATGTTGTTCTTTGAAGCAAAATGTGTTTTAATTTTCTGAGGTTCAATAGAAAGTAAAACTAGATTATTTTTACTTTAGTTTCTTGTGTTTTAGGTGTTATATATAGGAAAATATTGCCTAATTCAAGGTCATGAACATTTACTTCTTCTAAGAGTCTTCAGGTTTTAGCTGGCTGCAGAAATTTGCATGAGTAAAGAGAAGTCAAATAATAATGGCCAAGACAATGGGGAAAATGTCTCTAGGGCATGTCAGAGACCTTCACAGAAGCCCCTCCCATCACAGGCCCCGAGGCTTAAGTGGTAAAAATGGTTTTGTGGCTCAGGCCTGGGGCCTAGCTGCTCTATACAGGCTTGGGACGTGGTGCGCTGTGTCCCAGCTCCTCCAGCTCCAGCTATGGCTAAAAGAGGCCAAGGTACAGCTCAGGCTGTGGCTTTGGAGGGTGTAAGCCCCAAGCCTTGGCTGCTTCCACGTGGTGTTGAGCCTGTGATGTGCACATGGCAAGAGTTTGGGAACCTCTGCCTAGATTTCAGAGGATGTATGGAATTGCCTAGATGTCTAAGCAGAAGTCTGCTACAGGGGCAGGGCCTTCATGGAGAACCTTTACTAGGGCAGTGCAGAGGGGAAATGTGGGGTTTGAGTCTCCATACAGAGTCTCCACTGGGGCACAGCCTAGTGGAGTTGTAAGAAGAGCGCCACTATGCTCCAGACCCCAGAATGGTAGATCCACTCTCAGCCTGCATTGTGTACCTGGAAAAGCTGTAGGCACTCAACAGCCATTCAAGAAAGAAGCCATGGGGGCTGTACCCTCAAGAGCCACAGAGGAGGAGCTGCCCAAGGCCATGGGAGTCCACCCCTTCCATTAGCATGCCCTGGATGTGATACATGGAGTCAAAGTAGATTATTTTGGAGCTTTTAGATTTAATGACTGCTTTGCTGGGTTTCAGACTTGCATGGGGCCTGTAGGCCCTTTATTTTGGCCAATTTCTCCTGTCTGAAATGGGAGCATTTACCCAATACCTGTATCCCCATTGAATCTTGGAAGTAACAAACTTGTTTTTGATTTTACAGGCTCATAGGCAGAAGGGACTTGCCTTGCCTCAGATGAGATTTTGGACTTTTCACTTTTAGATTAATGCAAAATGAGTTAAGACTTTGGGGGCCTGTTGGGAAGGCATGATTGTGTTTTGAAATGTGAAAAGGACAGGAGATTTGGGAGGGGCCAGAGGCAGAATGATATGGTTTGGCTCAGTGTCTATACCCAAATCTCATCTCGAGTTGTAATCCCCACATGTCAGGGGAGAGGCCTGGTAGGAGGTGCTTTAATCATGGGAGATGACTTCCCTTTATTAGTCTGTTTTTACACTGTTATAAAGAACTTCCCTGAGACTGGGTAATTTATAAAGAAAAGAGGTTTAATTGACTCACAATTCTACATTGCTGGGAGAGCCTCAGAAGACATACATCATGGTGGAAGAGGAAACCTTCTTCAAAAGGTGGCAACAGAGAGAGCAAGAGAGAGTGTGTGTGTGAAGCAGGAACTGTCAAACACTTTTAAGTATGATCTCTTGTGAGAACTCACTCACTCTCATGAGAATGGCATGGGGAAACCACCTCCATGATACAATCACCTCCCACCTTGTCCCTCTCTCAACACATGGGGATTATGGGGATTACAACTTGAGATGAGATTTGGGGGACACAGAGCCAAACTATATTATTTCATTCCTGGCCCCTCCTAAATCTCATGTCTTCAGATTTCTAAACACAATCATGCCTTGCCAATAGTCCCCCATAGTTTTAACTCATTTCAGCATTAACCTAAAGATCAAAAGTTCAAAATCTCATCTCAGACAAGGCAAGACCCTTCTGCCTATGAGCCTGCAAAATCAGAAACAAGTTTGTTACTTGCAAGATGCAATTGGATACATTCTCTTATTCCAAAATTGGCCAAAACAAAGGGGCCACAGTCCCCATGCAAGTCCCAAACCCAATAGGGCAGTGATTAAAATTAAAAGCTCTGAAAGGATCTCCTTTGACTGCATATCTCACATCCAGGGCATGCTGATGCAAGGGGTGGGCTCCTATGGTCTTGGGCAGCTATGCCTCTTTGGCTTTGCAGGTTATAATCCCTCTCCTGGCTGCTTTCATGGGCAGTTGAGTGCCTGCAGCTTTCCCAAGTGTAAGGTGCAAGCTGTCAGTGAACCTGTCATTCTGGGGTCTGGAGGATGGTGGCTGTATCTCACAGCTCTACTAGGCAGTGCTACAGTGGGGACTCCTTGTGGGGGCTCCAAACTAATATTTTCCTTCCACACTGCCCTAGCAGAGGTTCTCCATGAGGGCTCCACCCCTGCAGCAGACTTCTGCCTGGACATCCAGGCATTTCCATCCATCCTCTGAAATCTAGTCAGAGGTCCCTAAACCTCAATCTTTGACTTCTCTGCACCTGCAGGCCCAGCACCACGTGGCTTAGGGCTTACATTCTCTGTAGGCCAAGGCTTAGGGCTTACATTCTCTGAAGCCATGGCCTGAGCTATATTTGGCCCCTTTTAGCCACAGCTGGAGTTGGAGCATCTGGGATCCAGGTCACCATGCCCCAAGGCTACACACAGCAGCAGGGCTTTGGGCCTGGTCCATGAAACTATTTCTTTTTCCTAAGACTCAGGGCCTGTGATGGTAGGGCCTGCTGTTAAGATCTCTGACATGCCTTGGAGACGTTTTCTTCTTTGTCTTGGCTATTAACCTTGGGCTTCTCATTATTTATGCAAATTTCTGCAGCTGGCTTGAATTTCTCCTCAGAAAATGAGTTTTTCTTTTCTATTGCATTGTCATCCTGCAAACTTTCCAAACTTTTGTGCTCTGCTTCCCTTTTAAACATGTTCCAATTTTAGATCATCTCTCTTAAGTTTAAAATTCCAAAGATCTTTAGGGCAGGGGCAAAATGCTTTCAGTCTCTTTGCTAAAGCATAGCAAGAGTGACCTTTGCTCCAGTTCCCAAGAAGTTCCTTATCTCCATCTGAGACCACTTCAGCCTGGACTTCCTTGTTCACATCATTATCAGCATTTTGGTCAAAGCCATTCAACAAGTCTCTAGGAAGTTCCAAACTTTCCCACATCTTTTTATCTTTTTTTCTGAACCCTTCAAACTGTTCCAATCTCTGCTTGTTAACCAGTTCCAATGTCACTTCCACATTTTCCAGTGACTTTTATAGCAGTACCTCACTCTCCATGGTACCAATTTACTGTATTAGTTTGTTTTCACACTGCTATAAAGATACTACCCAAGACTGGGTAATTTATAAACAAAGGAGGTTTGACTTACAGATCTGCATGGCTTAACAGGAAGCATGACTGGGAAGCCTCAGGAAACTCACAATCATGGTGTAAGGTGAAGGTGAAGCAAATACTTCTTACCATGGTGGAGCAGGAGAGAGAGACCCAGGGAAGGGGTAAGTGCCACACACATTCAAACAACCAGATTGCATGAGAACTCACTCACTATCACAAAAACAGCAAAGGGAAATGATATGGTTTGGCTCTGTGTCCCTACCCAAATCTCATTTTGAATTGTAATCCCCATAATCCCCACGTGTCAAGGGAGGGACTTGTGGGAGGTGGTTTGATCATGGGGGCAGTTTCCATTATGCTGTTCTGATGATAGTTTTTAGTGTCAGGAGTGATTTTTGTGGGCCAGGCCCAGGGCCCTTTTGCTGTGTGCAGCCTCAGGACTTGGTGTCCTGTGTCCCAGCTGCTTCAGCTCAGCTGTGGCTAAAAGGGGAGAAGATGTAGCTCAGGCCATTGCTTCAGAGGGTGCAAGCCCCATCCCTTGGTGGCTTCCACAGGGTGTTGGAACTGCAGGTGCACAGAAATGAAGAATTGAAGTTTGGGAACCTCCCTCTAGATTTCACCTCTCTCCAGGTCTCTCCTGAAAAGTGTTTCATTTGCAGTTGAGAAAAATGTATATTCTGTTGTATGGAACATTCAGTAGATATCTTGTAGGTCTAGGTGGCTTATGGTGTTGTTCAGGTGTTTTACTCTCTTGTTGCTGTTCTTCCTGGTTGTTCTATTCATTATTGAAATGGGATCTTAAAGTTTTCAGCTATTATCATTGATATTTCTCTTTTTAATTGTCACTTTTTCCTTCTCAAATTTGGGGGCTCTGTTGTTAAGTGCATATATATTTATAAATGTTATATCTTCTTGATTTTGTCATTGTGAACATCCTTCTTTTATCTGGTAACAATTTTTGTCTTAAAGACTATTTTGTCTGATATTAGCATATCCACTCTACCTCTCTTTTGGTTACTGTTTTCAAGGTATATGTTTTATCGTTTATTTAAAAATAAATTTAAAAATAATTGTTAAAAATTATTTAACAATAGTTTTTGTCTTATATGCAGTATGTAGTTGGATTATGGTTTTGCATCTGTTTTGCCAAGTCCAATTAAAAGTCCAATTAAATTATAAAATTATAACCAGTCCAATTAAAAGGCAGATGCCTTTAGGTTAGTAAATTTGCATAGTCCTCTGTTTTATGTAGACATTTGTACATTTGTTTCCTCAGGATAGATTTCTATAAGTGTAATTTTTACTTTAAAGTAAATGCCTGAGTTTTATTTTGATTTTTTTTCATGTTTTTTTTTTTTTGAGCTGACTCTTCAATTTTAGACCACTTTTCTATGGTACACTCTAATAGGTAATCAAGACTTATTGCAACATAGCCCAAAGATTTAATGGAAAATATGGTTTTCACAATGATAAAATCTTGCTTGAGTAACCCAATTCTGAGATAGATATCTTTCCTAAGTGTCCCCACAATATGACATACTTCTATTATGATCGCTGTTTATTGGTCAGTATCCCTTGATAGACTGTAAGCTCAGTGATGTCTGGTGCTGCTGCCTTGAATTGTATTTTACCTGTAATTCCCAGCCTCTGCCTCAGTGCTTTGTGCATAGTACATACTTGATGAAAATAATTAAATTGAAGAGCAGAAGAAATACATTTCAAAGAATTTTGTAAGTACCTCCAAATAATTCATGGTACCTAAAGTAGGACAGGCACTGCTCTCATTCAACTTCCATCCTTTCATTATTTAAAGCTCTTTTTATTCTTTTTTTAAACTTTCGTTTTAAGTTCAGTGGTACAAGTACAGGTTTGTTACATAAAGTAAACTTGTGTCATGGGGGTATGTTATACAAATTATTTCATCACCCAGTTATTAAGCCTAGTACTCATTAGTTTTTTTTTTTTTTATTATCTCCTTCCTTCCACCCTCCACCCTCTGAAAGGCCCCACTGTGTGTTGTTCCCCTCTATGTGTCCATTTGTTCTCACCACTTAGCTTCCACATATAAGTGAGAACGTGCAATATTTGGTTTTCTGTTCCTGTGTTACTTTGCTAAGGATACTGGCCTCCTGTTCCATCCATGTCCCTGCAAAAGACATGATCGTGTTCTTTTTTATGGTTGCATAGTACTCCATGGTGTATATGTACCACATTTTATCTAGTCTATCACTGATGGGTATTTAGGTTGATTCCATGTCTTTGCCGTTATGAATAACACTGCAGTGAACATACATGTGCATGTGTCTTCCTAATAGAATGATTTATATCCCTTTGGGTATATACCTAGTAATGGGATTGCTGGATCAAAGGGTATTTCTGTCTTTAGGTCTTTGAGGAATTGCCACACTGTCTTTCACAATTGCTGAACTAATTTTACTCCTACCAACAGTGTATAAGCATTCCTTTTTCTCCACAACCTTACCAGCATGTGCTGTTGTTTGACTTTTTAATAGTAACCATTTTCACTCATGAGAGATGTTATCTCATTGTGGTTTTGATTTGCATTTCTCTAATGAGAAGTGATGTTGAGCTTGTTTTCATATGCTGTTGGCTACATATATGTCTTCTTTTCAGAAGTGTCTGTTCATGTTCTATGTCCACTTTTTTTTATGGGGGCTGTTTGTTTTTTATCTCGTGAATTTATTCCTTATGGATGCTGGATATTAGACCTTTGTCTAAGGCATAGTTTGCAAAAATATTCTTCCATTCTGTAGATTGTCTGTTTACTTTGTTGATAGCTTATTTTGCTGTGCAGAAGCTCTTTAGTTTAGATCTCATTTGTTAATTTTTCCTTATGTTGCAATTGTTTTTGGTGTCTGTCATGAAATCTTTGCCTGTGCCTATGTCCTGAAGTTATTGCCTACATTGCCTTCCAGGGTTTTTATAGTTTTGGGTTTTATATTTTAATATTTAAGCCATCTTGAGTTATTTTTTGTATATTATTTTGTTAGTCTATTCTCATACTACTATAAGGATACTACCCAAGACTGGGTAATTTATGAACCAAAGAGGTTTAACTGACTCACAGTTTTGCATGGCTGGGGAGGCCTCAGGAAACTTACAATTATGGTGGAAGGTGAAGGGAAAAGAAGCGCCTTCTTCACAAGGTAGCAGGAGAGAAAACACAGGGGAAACTGCCAGACACTTAACAAACAGCAAGATCTCGTGAGAGCTCCCTCACTGTCATGAGAACATCATGGAGGAAACTGCCCCCATGATCCAATCACCTTCCACAAGGTCCCTCAGTGTACATATGGGGATTACAATTTGAATTCCAACTTCAGATGAGATTTTGGAAGAGACACAGTCAAACCATATGATTTTGTACATGCCTCCTCCCAAATCTCATGTCCTTTTCACATTTCAAAACCAAATATGACTTCCCAACACTTTCTCAAAGTCTTAAATCATACCTGCATTAACTCAGAAGTCCTCGGTCAAAGTTTCATCTGAGACAAGTCCCTTCTGCCTGTAAAATCAAAAACAAGTTAGTTACTTCCAAGATACAATGGGAGTGCAGACATTGGATTAATGTTCCTATTCCAAGTGGGAGAAATTGGCCAAAACAAAGAGCCACAGGCCCCATGCAAGTCCAAAACCTGGCCAGGCAGTCATTAAATCGTAAAGTTTCAAAATAATCTACTTTGACTCCATGTCTCTCACATCCAGGGAATGCTGATGCAAGGGGTGGGCTCCCACAGCCTTGGGCAGCTCCACCCCTGTGGCTCTGCAGGGTATAGACCCTTTGGCTGCTTTCACAACCTGTTATTGAGTGCCCGCAGCTTTTCCAAGTATATGGTGTGAGCTGTCAGTGACTATCATTCTGGGGTCTGGAGGATGGTGGGCCTCTTCTCATACCTCCACTAGGCAGTGCCACAGTGAGGACTCTGTGTGTGGGCTCCAATCCCACATTTACCCTCTGCATTGCCCTAGTAGAAGTTCTCCATGAGGGTTCTGTCCCCGTAGCAGACTTCTGCCTGGAAATCCAGGTGTTTCCATCCGTTCAGTGAAATCCATCCATTCAGTGAAATCTAGGAGGTTTCAAAGCTCAACTTTTGTGTTTTGGGCCCATAGGCCCAACACCACGTGGAAAAAGCCAAGGCTTGGGACTTGCACCCTCTGAAGAAATGGCTTGAGTGGTACCTTGGTCCCTTTTAGCCATGGTTAGAGCTGGAGAAGCTGGGCCACAGGGCACCAAGTCCCAAAGCTGCACAGAGCAGCTGGGCCCCTGGGCCTGGCTAGTGAAGCCATTTTTCCCTCCTATGCCTTTGGGCCTGTGATGGGAGGGGTTGCTGTGAAGGTCTCTGATATGCCCTGGTGACGTTTTCCCCATGGTCTAGGCTATTAACATTCAGTTCCTCATTACTTATGCAAAATTCTGCAGCCAGCTTGAATTTGTCCACAGAAAATGGGTTTTTCTTTTCTGCCACATGGTCAGGCTGCAAATTTTCCAAACCTTTATGCTCTGCTTCTCTTTTAAACATAAGTTCCAATTTCAGAACATCTCTTCATGAACACATATAGCTGAACACTTTCAGAATAAGCCAGGTCACAGCTTAAATGTTTCGCTGCTTAGAAATTTCTCCTGTCAGATACTCTAAATCATCTCTTTCAAGTTCAAAGTTTTACAGATCTCTAGGGCAGGGGCAAAAGGCCCTTAGTCTCTCTGCTAAAGCATATGATGAGTGACCTTTTCTCCAGTTCCCAATAAGTTTCTCATCTCTATCTGAGACCACCTCTGCCTGGTCTTCATTGTCTATATCACTATCAGCATTTTGGTCAAAACCATTCAACAAGTCTCTAGAAAGTTCCAAACTTTCCCACATCTTTCTGTCTTTTTCTGACCCATCCAAACTGTTCCAGCCTCTGCCTGTTTCCCAGTTCCAAAGTCACTTCCACATTTTCACTTTATCTTTATAGCAGTACCCCACTGTGCTGGTACCAATTATCTGTATTAGTTCGTACTCACAATGCTATGATACTACCTGAGACTGGGCAATTCATAAACAAAAGAGGTTTAATTGACTCAAAGTTCCACATGGCTGGTGAGGCCTCAGAAAACTTACAATCATGGCAGAAGGTGAAGGGGAAGTAAGCACTTTCTTCACAAGGTGGCAGGAGAGAGAGAGAACACAGGGGCAACTTACCAAACAACCAGATCTCATGAGAGCTCCCTCACTATTATGAGAACAACATGAGAGAACCTGCCTGCAGGATCCAATCACCTTGTACCAGGTCCTTCCCTCGACACATAGGGATTACAATTCAGATTACAATTTGAGATGAGATTTGGGTGGGGACATAGCCAAACCACATCAAAGATGTAAGTATGTGGTCCAGTTTCAGTCTTCTGCATATGGCTAGCCATTTATCACAGCACCATTTATTGAATATGGAATCCTCTCTCCATTGCTTGTTTTTTTTTTTTTTTTTTTTTTTGAGGTTTTCAAAGATCAGAGAGTTGTAGGTGTGTAGTCTTATTTCTGGGTTCTGTATTCTGTTCCATTGGTCTATGTGTCTGTTCTTATACCAGTACCATTCGGTTTTCATTACTGTTGCTCTGCAGTATAGTTTGAAGTCAGGTAGCATGATGCCTCTAGCTTTGTTCTTGTTGCTTAGGATTGCCGTGGCTATTTGGGCTCCTTTTTGGTTCCATATGAATGAATATTAAAATAGGTTTTTCTAGTTCTGTGAAGAATGTCAATGGTAGTTTAATAGGAATAGCATTGAATCTGTAAATTTCTTTGGGCAATATGGCCATTTTAATGATACTGATTCTTTCTATCCATGAGCATGGAATGTTTTTCCATTTGTTTGGGTCATTGGTGATTTCTTTGCGCAGTGGTTTGTAGTTTTCGTTTAGAGATCTTTCACCTCCCTAGTTAGCTGCATTCCTAAGTATTTTATTCTTTTTGTGGCAATTGTCAATGGGAGTTTGTGTTTTGGCTCTTGGCTTGAGGTTGTTGGTGTATAGGAATGCTAGCTATTTGTTTTTGTTTGTTTGTTTGTTTGTTTTGTTTTGTTTTTGAGATGGAGTCTCGCACTGTCACCCAGGCTGGAGTGCAATGGTGCAATCTTGGCTCACTGCAACCTCCACCTCTTGGGTTCAAGCAATTCTCCTGCCTCAGCCTCCCAAGTACCTGGGATTACAGGCACCCAGCACCATGCCTGGCTAATTTTTTTTATATTTTTAGTAGAGACAGGGTTTCACTATGTTGGCCAGGATGGTCTTGAACTCCTGACCTCATGATCTGCCTACCTCAGCCTCCCAAAGTGCTGGGATTACAGGCAAGAGCCACCATACCTGGTTGAATGCTAGCTATTTTTGCACATTGATTTTGTATCCTGAGACTTTGCTGAAGTTGCTTATCAGCATAAGAAGCTTTGGGGCTGAGATGATGGGGTTTTCTAGATATGGGGTAATGCCATCTGCAAACAGGGATAATTTGATGTATTAGCTCGTTCTCACACTGCCATAAAGAACTACCCCAGAGCAGGTAATTTATTAAGAAAAGAGGTTTAATCGGCTTATGATTCTGTGGGCTGTACAGACTTCTACTTCTGGGGAGGTCTCAGAAAATTTACAGTCATGGCAGAAGGTGAAGGGGATGCAAGCACATCTTCACATGGTGGGCAGGAGAGGGGAGAGGTGCTGTAAACTTTTAAACAAGCGGCATTGGGGGGGATGGTATTAAACCATTAGAAACTGCCTCTATGATCCAATCACTGCACACCAGTCCCCTCTTCCAAAACTGGGGATTATAATTTGACATGAGATTTGGGCAGGGACACAAAGTGAAATTATATCATTTGATGTCCTCTCTTCCTATTTGTGCTTTCTTTCTTTCTTTCTTTGCCTAATTTCCTTGGCCAGAACATTCAGTACTATGTTGAATGGGAGTAGTGAGAGAGGGCATACTTGTCTTATGCTGGTTTTCAAGGGGTATGCTTCCAGTTTTTGCCATTCAGTGTGATGGTTGTTGGGTTGCCATAGATGGTTATTATCATTTTGAGGTACCTTCAATACCTATGTTATTAGGTATTGAAGCTTGTTAAGTTTTTGACATGAAGGGATGTACAAAAAAAGTACTGGTAGTGTTCCTACTGAAACTATTCTAAAAAATTAAAAAGAAGGGATATTGAATTTTATCAAAAGCTTTTTCTACAGGAAATAAATTCCATATCCCTTCATGTGAAAAACTTAAGTGATTATCTATTGAGATAAGCATGTGGTTTTTTTATTTGGTCCTGTTGATGTGATGAATCACATTTATTGATTTGTGTATGTTGAACCAGACTTGCATCCCAGGGATGAAGCCTACTTGATCATGGTGGATAAGCTTTTTGATGTGCTGCTGGATTTGGTTTACCAATATTGTGTTGAGGATTTTTGCATCAATATTCAGCAAGGATATTGGCTGGAGTTTTCTTTTTTTGTTCTGTTTCTGCCAGGTTTTGGTATCACGATGATTCTGGCCTCATAGAATGACTTAGGAAGGAGTCCCTCTTTTTCAGATTTTTGGAATAGTTTCAGTAGGAATGGTACCCGCTCTTCTTTGTACGTCTGGTAGAATTTAGTTGTGAATCCATCTCATCTTGGGGTTTTTGTAGTTGGTAGAATATGTATTACGGCCTCAATTTCTGAACTTGTTATTGGTTTGATCAGGGACTCAATTTCTTCCTGGTTCAGTCTTGAGAGGGTGTATGTGTTCAGAAATTTATCCACTTCTTCTAGATTTTCTAGTTTATGTGAATAGAGGCATTTATAATATTCTCTGATGGTTGTATTTCTGTGGGGTCAGTGATACTATCATGCTTATTGTTTCTGATTGTGTTTATTTGAATCTTCTCTCTTTTCTTCTTTGTTAGTCTAGCTAGTGGTCTCTTTATAAATTTTTTCAAAAAACCAGCTCCTGGATTCATTGATCTTTTGAATGATTTTTCATGTCTCTATCTCCTTCAGCTCAGCTCTGATTTTGGTTATTTCTTGTCTTCTGGTAGCTTTTGGATTTGTTTGCATATGGTTCTCTAGTTCTTTTAGTTGTGATGTTAGTTTGTTAACTTGAGATCTTTCTACCTTTTAGATGTGGGCATTTAGTGTGATTAATTTCTCTCTTAACACTGTCTTAGCTATGTTAAGAGATTCTGGTACATTGTTTCTTTCTTCTCATTAGTTTAAAATAACTTATTGATTTCTGTCTTATTTTCATTATTAACCCCAAATAATTCAGGAGCAGGTTATTCAATTTCCATGTAATTATATGGTTTTCAGTGAATTTCTTAGTCTTGAGTTCTAATTTGATTTTGCTGTTGTCTGACAGACTGTTACTATTTCAGTTCTGCATTTGCTGAGGATTGTTTTATGTCTGATTATGTGATCAGTTTTGGTAATAAATGCCATATGGCAATGAGAAGAATGGATGTTCTGTTGTTTTTGGGTGAAGAACTCTGCAGATATCCATCAGATCCATTTGATCCAGTGCTGAGTTTAGGTCCTGAATATCTGTCAATTTTCTGTCTTGATAATCTGTTTAATACTGTCAGTGGTGTTAAAGTCTCCCACTATATTGTGTAGGAATCAAGATCTCTGACATTCTCTAAGAACTTGCTTTATGAATCTGGGTGCTCCTGTGTTTGGTTCATCTATATCTAGATATATATATATCTAGATCTATATAGAGAGATATATATTTTAAAATGGAGTTTCGCTCTTGTTGCCCAGGCTGGAGTGCAATGTCATGATCTCAGCTCAAAACAACCTCTACCTCCTGGGTTCCAGTGATTCTTCTGCCTCAGCCTTCCGAGTAGCTTGGATTACAGGCATGCACCACCACACCTGGCTAATTTTGTATTTTTAATAGAGACGGGATTTCTCCATGTTGATCAGGCTGATCTTGAACTCCTGACCTCAGGTGATCCACCCCCCTCGGCCTCCCAAAGTACTGAGATTACAGGTATGAGCCACCGCGCCCAGCCTTTGGTTCATATATATTTAGGATAGCTCTTTTTGTTGAATTGAACACTTTACCTTCTTTGTCTTTTTTGATCTCTGTTGGTTTAAAGTCTGTTTTGTCAGAAGGTAGGATTGCAATCTCTGCTTTTTCTTTTTTTGTTTTTCTTTCAAGATGGAATTCCATTCTGTCACCCATGCTGGAGTGCTGTGGTGCAATCTGAGCTTACTGCAACCTCTGCCTCCCAGGCTTAAGCAATTCTCATGCCTCAGCCTCCTGAGTAGCTGAGATTACAGATGCATGCTACCACACCTGGCTAATTTTTGGTGTTTTTTTGTAGAGACACAGTTTCACCATGTTGGCCAGGTTGGTCTTGAACTTCTGACCTCAAGCTGTCTGCTCATCTCGGCCTCCCAAAGTGTAGAATTACAGGGTGAGCCACTGTGCCCAGCCACTCCTGCTTTTTTTGTTTTCCATTTGCTTGGTAGATTTTCCTCCATCCTTTTATTTTGAACCTATGTGTGTCATTGCATGTGAGATGGGTCTTTTGAAGACAGGATACTGATGGGTCTTGACTTCTTATCCAGCTTGCCACTCTGTGTCTTTTAATTGGGGCATTTAGCCCATTTACATTTAAGGTTAGTATTGATATGTGTGGATTTGATCCTGTCGTCATGATGTTAGCTGGTTATTTTGCAGACTTGTTTATGTGGTTGCTTTATAGTGTCACTGGTCTGTGTACTTCAGTGTGTTCTTGTAGTGGCTGGTAATGGTTTTTCCTTTTCATATTTAGTGCTTCCTTTGGAGCTCTGGTAAGGCAGGTCTGGTGGTAATGAATTCCCTCAGGATTTGCTTATCTGAAAAAGAACTGATTTCTCCTTTGTTTATGAAGCTTAGTTAGGCCAGATATGAAATTCTGGGTTGGAATTTCTTTTCTTTAAGAATGTTGAATACTGGCCCCCAATCTCTTCTGGCTTATAAGGTTTCTTCTGCGAGCTCTGCTGTTAGTCTGATGGGCTTCCCATTTTAGGTGATCTGGCCCTTCTCTCTAGCTGGCCTTAAAATTTTTTCTTTCATTTTGACCTTGGAGAATCTGACATTATGTTGGGAATGATCTTCTCATGGAATGGGGTTCTCTGCATTTCCTGAATTTGAATGTTAGCCTGTCTTGCTAGGTTGGGGAAGTTCTCATGGATGATATCCTAAAATATATTTTCCAAATTGGTTCCATTCTCTTATCTCTTTCAGGTACACCTGTCAGTCATAGGTTTGGTCTCTTTACATAATCCCATATTTTTTGGAGATTTTATTATTTCCTTTTCATTCTTTATTTTCTATTCTCATCTGCCTGTGTTATTTCAGAAAGACAGTCTTCAAGCTCTGAGATTCTTTTCTCCACTTTGTCTATTCTGCTACTAATACTTGTGATTGCATTATGAAATTCTTATAGTATGTTTTTCAGCTCTCTCAGGTTCATTACATTCTTCTCTATACTGGCTATTTTGCCTGTCAGCTCCTGAAATGTTTTGTCATGATTTTTAGCCCTCTTACATTGGGTTACAACATGTTTCTTTCACTCAGCGAAGTTAGTTTTTATTCATATTTTGAATGCAACTCCTGTCGTTTCAACCACCTCAGCCTCAGCCTAGTTCTGAACCCTTTCTAGAGAGGTGATGTGGTCATGTGGAGGAAAGAAGACCCTGTGGCTTTTTGAGTTTTCAGTGTTCTTACACTGATTCTTTCTCATTTCTGTGAGCTTATCTACCTTTAATCTTTGAGGTTGCTGACTTTTGGAATTTTTTTTTTTTTTTTTTTTTTTTAACAATCTGGCCACTCTTCTGTATGGCTGCTGCAGTTTGCTTGGCGTCCACTCAAGTCCCTAGTTGCCTCCAATTTTCCAGTTATTGGAGGTATCATCAGTGAAGGCTGTGAAACAGCCATGATTGCAGCCTGCCCCCTCCTATGGGAGCTCCATCCCAGAGAGGTACAGACCTGTTGCAGCCTGAATGTACCTGTAAGAGTTGGCTGGAAGCCCCGGTTGGGAGATCCCTACCCTGTGAGGAGGAATAGGATTGGGGACCCACTTAAAGAAACAGTCTGGCCGTGTTTTAGTAGAGCAGCTGTGCTGTGTTCGGGGGTCCTTTCTGCCCCTGGTTGGCTTGGACTCTTCAAAGCCCGGAGGCTGGAATGGCTGAGTTCCCCAACCTACAGACATGGTGGCCTACCCCTCCCCTCCCCTCCCCTGAGTACTTCACCTCAAGGGGAATTCCAATTTCTTTTGACTGAAGAACACCTGCAGGGGTGGCTTGAGGCCCCAGTTCAGAGGTTCTACCCAGTGAGGAGGAATGGTATTGGGGATTCACTTGAAGCAGTCCGGCCGCACTTTCATAGAGCAGCTGTGCTCTGCTGCGTTATCACTTCTGCCCTGATTGGCTTGGGCTCTATTTTTAATTTTTAATTTTTTTTTTTTTTTGAGACAGGGTCTTGCTTTTGTTTTCCAGGCAGAATGCAGTGATGCAGTCATGGCTCACTGTGGCCTCAACCTTCTGGGCTCGAGAGATCCCTCCACCTCAGCCACCTGAGTAGCTGGGATCACTGGTGCATGCCACCATGCCTGACTAATTTTCTTGCATATTTTTTTGTAAAAATGGGGTTTTGCATGTCATCCAGGCTGGTCTCAAACTCCTGGGCTCAAGCGATCCACCTGCAATGCCTTAAATTGTATTTCGCCCTGGAGAGTTGGTATAGTGTCTTGTCCCACCAAAACAATGTGTGAAACTGGGGATATTAAAGTTTTAGAACTATGCAGATCAGCTTTCTTTGCATATCTGGAAAGCCCAAACTTCTTTGATTTTCCTAGTTTACTCTTTTCATGTTCAAATTCAACTTGTGAATGTACTAATGTTCTTTCTTAAGTACCAACTCTTTATCTCCTGACATTTAAGCCTGTAGCAATGTACCCATAACCTATATCTTCAAGCTCATTTCCCATCTTTTCAACTACATTGCACTAGTAACACTCAATTCAAGCTCATCTACTTTTGTCTTTTTTTTTTTTGGAACCTATTGAATTCCCTATTGTTGGAATATCCTTTCCCATCCCTATTGTTGGAATATCCTTACCTATACCTCTTTTGGCAATACTTTTCATTCTTGAAGGCTCACGATATATTTTATCTATGAAATAATATCTATTTCTTTCATATAAAAGTAATCTTAAAATCATTTAAATCTCTGTGGAAAGAAAATAAATCTCAGGACCCCAAACTCACTATGCCAAAGGGAAAAGTCAAGCTGGGAACTGGGTCACACAAACCTGCCTCCCATTTGATTTCTAAATAAGACAGCTAAAAGATAAAAAAGCTATATACCATTCCTCACAATTTTCCGACAAAGAAATTCCTTATGGGTCTCATGATCTTCATGCTAAAATAGTTCTGTTGAATTTCACATTGGCAATAAATTGAAAGCTTATCTTCACAGGTGCAGGACAAAGGACAGAACTCAAAGTCATCCTGCTCACCTGAGACAAATGCATATCTGATTGCTTCCTCTGCCCTATTGTTTATGTTATGTTATGTAAAACTGCAGATTCACTGAGCCAGATGTAGGCATCAAGGGAAATGTCAAGGGGACATTTCTATGTGACTATTTCTGTGACCACCCTTCTCACATGAAAAATGTGTATTCAGGGAAAGGTTGATCAAAGACTCAAAAGGATTCAACCATTTGTCTCATATCTACCAATACATTTTTAAAAATATTTTTTCTTCTTCTCCCATTGTCTGCCCTTTCCCCTGGCTGGCTGGCTGGCTGGCTGGCTTCCTTCCTTCCTTCCTTCCTTCCTTCCTTCCTTCCTTCCTTTCTTTCTTCCCTTTCTTCCCTTTCTCTCTCTCTTTCTTTCTTTCTTTCTTCTTTCGAGATGGACTCTTGCACTGTCACCCAGGCTGGAGTGCAATGGCATGATCTCAGCTCACTGCAACCTCCACCTCCTAGGTTCAAGCGATTCTCCTGCCTCAGCCTCCTGAGTAGCTGGGATTACAAGTGCCCACCACCATGCTTCGCTAATTTTTTGTATTTTTAGTAGAGATAGGGTTTCACTATATTGGCCAGGCTGGTCTCGAACTCCTGACCTTGTGATCCGCCCGACTCGTCCTCCCTAAGTGCTGGAATTACAAGCGTGAGCCACTGAACCTGGCCAGTATTTTTTTTTTTTCTTATTTTACTTTAAGTTCTGGGATACATGTGCAGAACGTGCAGGTTTGTTACATAGGTATACATATGCCATGGTGGTTTGCTGCACCTATCAACCCATCTTCTAGGTGTTAAGCCCTGCATGCATTATGTATTTCTCCTAATGCTCTTCCTCCCCTTGCTTCCCACCCCCTGACAGGCCCCAGTGTGTGATATTCCCCTCCCTGTGTCCATTTGTTCTCATTGTTCTACTTATGAGTGAGAACATGTGGTGTTTGGTTTTCTGTTCCTGTGTTAGTTTGCTGGCAATGATGGTTTCCAGCTTCATCCATGTCCCTGAAAAGGAAATGAACTCATTCTTTTTTATGGCTGCATTGTATTCCATGGTATATATGTGTCACATTTTCTTTATCCAGTCTATCATTGATAGGCATTTGGGTTGGTTCCAAGTCTTTGCTATTGTAAATAGTACTGCAATGAACATACATGTGCATATGTCTTTCTAGTAGAATGATTTATAATCCTTTGGGTATACACCTAGTAATGGGATTGCTGGGTCAGATGGTATTTCTGGTTCTAGATCCTTGAGAAATCACCACACTGTCTTCCACAATGGTTGAAGTATTTTACACTCCCACCAACAATGTAAAAGCATTCCTATTTGTCCACATCCTCACCAGCATCTGTTGTTTCCTGACTTTTTAATGATCACCATTCTAACTGGTATGAGATGGTATCTCATTGTGATTTTGATTTTCCTTTCTCTTATGACCAGTGATGATGAGCTTTTTTTCATGTTTGTTGGCTGCATAAATGTCTTCTTTTGAGAAGTGTCTGTTCATATTCTTTGCCTACTTTTTATGGGGTTGTTTTTTTCTTGTAAATTTGTTTTTAAGTTCCTTGTAGATTCTGGATATTAAATCTTTGTCAGATGGATATATTGCAAAATTTTCCTCCCATTCTGTGGGTTGCTTGTTCACTCTAATGATAGTTTCTTTTGCCATGCAGAAAGTCTTTAGTTTAATTAGATCCCATTTGTGAAATTTGACTTTTGTTGCAATTGCTTTTGGTGTTTTAGTCATGAAGTCTTTGCCCATGCCGATGTCCTGAATGGTATTGACTAGGTGTTCTTCTGAGGTTTTTATGGTTCTAGGTTTTACATTTAAGTCTTTAATCCATCTTGAGTTAATTTTTACATAAGGTATAAGAAAGGGGTCCAGTTTCTGTTTTCTGCATATGGCTAGCCAGTTTTTTCAACAGCATTTGTTAAATAGGTAATACTTTCCCCATTGCTTGTTTTTGTCAGATTTGTCATATATCAGATGGTTGTAGATGTGTGATGTTTTTTTCTGAGGTCTCTGTTCTGTTCCATTGGTCTATATATCTGTTTTGGTAGCAGTACCATACTGTTTTGGTATGGTAGCCTTGTAGTATAGTTTGAAGTCAGGTAGTGTGATGCTTCTAGCTTTGTTCTTTTGGCGTAGGATTGTCTTGGCTATACAGCATGTTTTTGGATCCATATTAAATTTATAATTCTGTGAAGAAAGTCAGGGGTAGTTTGATGGGAATAGCATTGAATCTATAAATTACTTTGGGCAGTATGGCCATTTTCATGATATTGATTCTTCCTATCCATGAGCATGGAACATTTTTCCATTTGTTTATGTCCTCTCTTATTTCCTTGAGCAGTGGTTTGTAGTTCTCCTTGAAGAGGTCCTTCATGTCCATTGTAAGTTGTTTTCCTAAGTATTTTATTCCCTGCATAGCAATTGTGAATGGGAGTTCACTCATGATTTGACTTTCTGCTTGTCTATTATTGGTGTATAGGAATGCTTTTGATTTTTGCACATTGATTTTGTATCCTGAGACTTTACTGAAGTTGCTTATCAGTTTAAAGAGATTTTGGGCTGAGATGATGGGGCTTTCAAAATATACAATTATGTCATTTGCAAACAGACACAATTTGACTTCCTCTCTTCCTGTTTGAATACCCTTCATTTCTTTCCCTTGCCTGATTGCCCTGGCCAGAACTTCCAATACTGTGTTGAATATGAGCGTTGAGAGAGGGCTTCCTTGTCTTGTGCCAGTTTTCAAAGGGAATGCTTCCAACTTTTGCCCATTCAGTATGATATTGGTTATGGGTTTGTCATAAATAGCTCCTATTATTTTGAGATAGATTCCATCAATACCTTGTTTATTGAGAGTTTTTAGCATGAAAGGACATTGAATTTTATTGAAGGCCTTGTCTGCATCTATTGAGATAATAGTGTGGTTTTTTGTCATTGGTTCTGTTTATGTGATGGATTACATTTATTGATTTGCATATGTTGAACCAGCCTTTCATCCCAGGGATGAAGCTGACTTGATCATGGGTAGATAAGCTCTTTGATGTGCTGCTGGATTTGTTTTGCCAGCATTTTATTAAGGAGTTTTGCATCAATGTTCATCAGGGATGTTGGGCTGAAATTTTATTTTTTTGTTGTGTCTCTGACAAGTTTTGGTATCAGGATGATGCTGGCCTCATAAAATGAGTTAGGGAGGAGTCCCTCTTTTTCTCTTTTTTGGAATAGTTACAGAAGGAATGGTACCAGCTCGTCTTTGTACCTCTGGTAGAATTCAGATGTGAATCTGTCTGGTCCTGGGCTTTTTTTGTTTGATAGCCTATTAATTATACCTCAATTTTAGAACTTGTATTGGTCTATTCAGAGATTCGACTTCTTCCTGGTTTAGTCTTGGGAGGTGTATGTGTCCAGGAATTTATCAATTTCCTCTAGATTTTCTAGTTAGTTGTATAGAGGTTATAGTATTCTCTGATGGTACTTTGTATTTCTGTGGGATCAGTGATGATATCCCCTTTATCATTTTTTATTGTGTCTATTTTATTCTTCTCTCTTTTCTTCTTTATTAGCCTAGCTAACAGTGTATGTATTTTGTTAATCTTTTCAAAACAAAAAAAACAGCTCCTGGATTTTTTAAGAGGTTTTTCATTTCTCTATCTTCATCAGTTCTGCTCTGATCTTAGTTATTTCTTGTTTTCTGCTAGCTTTTGAATTTATTTGCTCTTGCTTCTCTAGTTCTTTTAATTGTGATGTTCGGGTGTCAATTTGAGATTTTCCCAGCTTCCTGGTGTGGGCAATTAGTGCTATAAATTTCCTTCTAAAAACTGCTTTAGTTGTGTCCCAGAGATTCTGGTATGTTGTCTGTTTGTTCTCACTGGTTTGAAAGAACTTCTTGATTTCTACCTTAATTTCATGATTTACCACAGTAGTCATTCAGGAGCAGGTTGCTTAGTTTCCATGTAGTTGTGTGGTTTTGAATGAGTTTCTTAATCCTGAGTTCTAATTTGATTGCACTGTGGTCTGAGAGACTGTTATTATTTCTGTTCTTTTGCATTTGCTGAGGAGTGTTTTACTTCCAATTATGTGGTAAATTTTAGAATAAGTGTGATATGGTGCTGAGAAGAATGTTTATTCTGTTGATTTGGGGTGGATAGTTCTGTAGATGTCTATTAGGTCTACTTGGTACAGAACTGAGTTCAATTCCTGAATATTCTTGTTAATTTTCTATCTCATTGATCTGTCTAATATTGACAATGGGGTATTAAAATCTCCCACTATTATTATGTTGGAGTCTAAATCTCTTTGTAGATCTCTAAGAACTTGTTTTATGAATCTGTGTGCTTCTGTATTGGCTGCATATATATTTAGGATAGTTAGCTCTTCTTGTTGCATTGATCCCTTTACCATTATGTAATGCCTTTTTTTGTCTTTTTTGATCTTTGTTGGTTTAAAGTCTGTTTTATCAGAGAGTAGGATTGCAACCCCTGCTTTCTTTTGCTTTCTATTTTCTTGGTAAATATTCCTCCATCCCTTTATTTTCAGCCTATGTGTGTCTTTGCACATGAGATGGGTCTCCTGAATACAGCACACCAATGGGTCTTGACTCTTTATCCAATTTGCCAGTCTGTGTCTTTTAATTGGGGCATTTAGCCCATTTACATTTAAGGTTAATATTGTTATGTGTGAATTTGATCCTGTCATCATGATACTAGCTGCTTATTTTGCAGATTAGTTGATGCAGTTTATTCATAGTGTCATTGGTCTTTATATCATGGTGTGTTTTTGCAGTGGCTGGTACTGGTTTTTTCTTTCCATATTTAGTGCTTTCTTCAGGAACTCTTATAAGGCAGGCCTGGTGGTGACAAAATCTCTCAGCATTTGCTTGTCTGTAAAGGATTTTATATCCTCTTCACGTACGAAGCTTAGGTTGGCTGGATATGAAATTCTGGGTTGAAAATTCTTTTCTTTAAGAATGTTGAGGTCAGACGTGGTGGCTCATGCCTGCAATCCCAGCACTTTGGGAGGCCAAGGTGGGTGGATCACAAGGTCAAGAGATCAGGACTATCCTGGCCAACATGGTGAAATTCCATCTTTACTAAAAATACAAAAATTAGCTAGGCATGGTAGAGTGCCCTTGTAGTCCCAGCTACTCAAGAGGCTGAGGTAGGAGAATCACTTTAACCTGGGAGGCGGAGGTTGCAGTGAGCTGAGATCATGCCCCCACACTCCAGCCTTGTGACAGAGCAAGACTCTGTCTCTCACACACACAAAAAGAATGTTGAATATTGGCCCTCACTCTCTTCTGGCTTGCAGGGTTTCTGCAGAGACATCTGCTGTTAGTCTAATGGGCTTCCCTTTCTAGATAACTTGACCTTTCTCTCTGGCTGCCCTTAACATTTTTTTCTTTGTTTCAACCTTGGAGAATCTGATGATTATGTGTCTTGGGGTTGCTCTTTTCGAGGAGTATCTTAGTGGTATTCTCTGTATATCCTGAATTTGAATGTTGGCTTGTCTTGCTAGGTTGTGGACATTCTCCTAGATAATATCCTGAAGTGTCTTTTCCAACTTGGTTCCATTCTGCCTGTCACTTTCATGTACACCAGTCAATTGTAGGTTTGGTCTTTTCACATAGTCCCATATTTCTTGGAGGCTTTGTTCATGTCTTTTCATTCTTTTTTCTCTAATCTTGCCTTTGCACATTATTTCAGTAAGTTGATCTTCAGTCTCTGATATCCTTTCTTCTGACTGATTGATTCTGCTATTGATACTGTGTATGCTTCACGAAGTTCTCCTGCTGTGTTTTTCAGTTCCATCAGGTCATTTATGTTCTTTTCTAAACTGCTTATTCTAGTTAGCAGTTCCTGTAACCTTTTATTAGTGTTATTTGCTTCCTTGCATTGGGTTAGAATATGCTCCGTTAGCTCAGAGGAGTTTGTTATTATCCACCTTCTGAAGCCTACTTTTTCTGTCAGTTCATCAAACTCATTCCCCATCCAGTTTTGTTCCTTTGCTGGAGAGGAGTTGTGATCCTTTGGAGGAGAAAAGGAATTCTGGTTTTTGGAATTTTCAGCATTTTTGTGCTGGCTTTTCCTCATCTTCATGGATTTATCTACCTTTGATTTTTGAGGCTGATGACCCTTGGATGGGGTTTTTGTGTGAGGGTCCTTTTTGTTGATGTTGATATTGTTGCTTTCTGTTAGTTTTTCTTCTAACAATCAGGCCGCTCTTCTGCAGGTCCACTCCAGATCTTGTTCACCTGAGTATCACTAGTGGAGGCTGCAGAACAGCAAAAATTGCTACCTGCTCTTTCCTCTGGAAGCTTTGTCCCAGAGGGGCACTGGCCTGATGCCAGCCAGATATCTCCTGTATGAGGTGAGGTTTCTCCAAATCAGGAGGCACGGGGGTCAGGTACCCACTTGAGGAGGCAGTCTGTCCCTTAGCAGAGCTCGAGTGCTGTGATGGGAGAATCTTCCTTGTCTGCTGCTCTCTTCAAAGCCAGCAGGCAGGAAAGTTGAAGGGGTGGCCTGCCCCTCCACATCTGTGGGCGTTTCTCATTAGGTGGAACGAGAGACTTGAGAAAAGAAATGAGACATAGAGACAAAGTATAGAGAAAGAAAAAGTGGGCCCAGGGGACCGGCGCTCAGCATACAGAGGACCCACACTGGCACCAGTCTCTGAGTTCCCTCAGTATTTATTGATCATTATCTTTACCATCTTAGAAAAAGGGAAGTGGCAGGATAATAGGATCATCATAGGGAGAAGGTCAGCAGTAAGACATATGAATAAAGATCTCTGTGACATAAGTTTCAGGAAAAGTGCTGTGCCTTGATATGCATATGCAAACATCTCCATACACCTTTTTAGTGCATAAAGAGCAGCATTGCACTAGCAAGTCCCACCTTCAGCCCTAAGGCGGTTTTCTTCTTTCTCAGTAAACAGAACATACAATCCGGTTTTACACCAAGATGTTCCACTGCCCAGGGATGGGTAGGAGACAGATGCTTTTCTCTATCTCAACTGCCAAGAGGCCTTCTTTCCTCTTATACTAGTCCTCTTCAGCAGAGACCCTTCACAGATGTCAGGCTGGGGGACAATCAGGTCTTTCCCTTCCCACGAGGCCATATTTTAGACTATCTCATGGGGAGAAACCTTGGACAATACCTAGCTTTCCTTGGCAGAGGTCCCTGCGACCTTTGGCAGTGTTATGTGTCCCTGGGGACTTGAGATTAAGAGAATGGTGATGACTTTTCACAAGCATACTGCCTTCAGGCACTTGTTTAACAAAGCATACCCTGCACAGCCCAAAATCCTTTAAATCTTGAGTCACAACAGCACATGTATCTTTCAAGGACAAGGTTGGCGGTAGGGTCACAGATTAACAGCATCTCAAATACAGAACAAAATGGAGTCTCTTATGTCTACTTCTTTCTATATAGACACAGTAACAGTTTGATCTTTCTTTTCCCCACAAAAGTTTTAAGTCAGCTGAAGCTGTGCCCACAGCCACCCCTTTCCCCCAGTGCTCTGTCCCAGGGTGATGGGAGTTTCTGTAAGCCCCTGACTGGGGCTGTTACCTTTCCTTCAGAGATGCCCTACCCAGTGAGGAGGAATCTAAGAGAAGCAGTCTGGTGGCCATAGCTGCTTTGCCGCACCATGGTGAATTCCACCCATGCCAAACCTCCCAGACTTTTTAGCACTGTCAGAGGAAAACCACCTACTAAAGCCTCAGTAATGGTGGATGTCCCTCCCACCACCTAGCTTGATCATCCCAGGTTGACTTCAGACTGCTGTGCTGGCAGTGAGAATTTCAAGCTAGTGGTTCTTAACTTGCTGGGCTCCATGGGCATGGGACCTGCTGAGCAAGACCACTTGGCTCCCTGGCTTCAGCCCCCTTTCCAGGGGAGTGAACGGTTCTGTCTCTCTGGGGTTCCAGGCGCCATTGCGGTACGAAAAAACTCCTGCAACTAGCTCAGTGTCTGCCCAAACAGCCACCCTGTTTTGTGCTTGAAACCCAGGGCTCTGGTGGTGTAAGCACACAAGGGAATCTCCTGATCTGCGGATTGCAGAAATCATGGGAAAAGCATAGTATCTGGGCCTTGTAGCACAGTCTTTCATGGCTTCCCTTGACTTGGCAAGTGAGGACTCCGGCTTCTTGCATTTCCTGGGTGAGGCAATGCCTCACCTTGCCTCTGCTCACCCTCTGTGGGCTGCTCCCACTGCGCAACCAGTCCCAGTGAGATGAACTGGGTACCTCAGTTGGAAATGTAGAAATCACTTGCCTTCTGTGTTGGTCTCTCTGGGAGCTGCAGACTGGAGCTGTTCCTATTCGGTCATCTTGCCCTCTTGCCCCCTTTCAGTATTGAAACCCTCACAGTCATCTTTGGAGAAAGGTGTAGACCTGCCTCCTGGAAACTCATATTTATCTTTGGCAAATAAACCTTCTAAAATGATTGAGACTCACGTCGGTTATCTTTATTCATTTATACCTCTATAATGCTTTATGCTTCCCTAATTACAATGAATTTACCACTTACTAAATTTTTATAGTGGTCTTATACTTCTGCATAACAGATTTTAATTTATTTAAAATGAAGGGCAACCTTTGCAATTTTTGTTTTCTCCAAAGTGACAATATGTGTCTTGTATATCATAGGAAATCAGATATTAGTGAATTAAAACTGATTGTCCTATAACTCTATCCTTTCTTTTTCTGCTCCTCAGTAATTTGGGCTCAATATTTCCTGTCTGTCCTAATTTGATAACATCCTAACCGATTTGGCTGAGTTCATCTGTTTTCACTCTAAACCAATCTACATGTTGTATTATAATAATTTTATAACCCAAGGCAAATCGTGCCTTTTTTTCTGCCTCAAACACAATATTGCCTTCTAAATAGGGAGTCTACTCGGTATGACATCCAAGATCCTCTCATCTCTTTGCCTTATCTACTCAGTGTCTACTCTAAATTCTGTGCATTTGTCTTGGTACCTGAAATGAGGTCCGTGGTATCATAGTATGTATAGGAATGACATAGTAAGTCACACTGGGGTAACTGCGCACAACTGCTTATGATAGGGATAATAGACATAGGGTTTCTGGCTGCTTCATTCTTCACCCGGCTGCCCCAGAAGTTGAGGAGAAGTTATGTAATCACAGCGATAACGTATTTAAGACACAACTTGGAGGCAGCTTTGTACCATGCTTACATACCCTTTGGCTTTCATTTGTGTTGTCCCCTTTTTTGGGGAAATACTGCCCTCCACCAGTTCCATGGGCTTCCCCCTGCCACACTGGTCATTGTTAAAATGTATACCAGTCTTTCAAGGCCTGACCGTGATGTTGCCTCAAAACTTTTATCTGACCTCTTTCTCTAAAATTATTTGTGTTTTGCTTTATGTTTTCCCCATAGCATTTTATTTGTATATTTTTAATAAAACTACAAATAATCTCCCTGGTATTAGGCATATCCTTGTTGCCATCCCTCCCTTTAATGCCATAAGGTTTCAAATCTTCGATTTGCATTCTGTTTACTATTTAATCTATTCGCTTTTTAATCTTCTTTAGCAGACAAACAGTAGCCTGCACATAGAAGCATAGAATACACTTTTTTTGAGTCGATTTGCTGGATATCCCATAAAAGTAATGTTTTATGCTATATGTAGAAGGGGACAGTTAGATTGGTAGTGTTTCTTGTCATTTCTTTTTAAAAAATAAATTATTAAAATCATTATTTCAGTGGTTCTCAAACTTTAGTGAGAATAACCTAGAGAGCTTGTTGAAACAGATTTCTAGGTTCCAATCCCAGAGTTTTTATTCAGTAGGTGTGGGATGGTTTCCAAAATTAGCCCTTCTAACAAGTTTGCATGTGATGCTGATGGTGCTGGTCAAGGGATTACATTTTGAAAATGCTGCATTGAACTGCAGATATGCATATTTGGCTTTAGGAAGTTTTGTAAAAGTATCATTTTAGAAGGATATTCTTTGAATACGTGTGACAAGGTAGAATTTTTGGGTGATATAACAAAACCAGAGGTTACATTTTCTGACTTCAGCCATTTTTTGTTAGGCTTATGCATAGGAAATAAAAATGTTCCTTTGGGATTTACTCTTCTGTATTTATACTGGTATCCTCAAACTACAAATGTACAATGCTGTGCCAGAGAAGGTACTCCTGTGCATCATGCATCTTGGAGCCTCTTTATTTGGCTTATTATCCTCTAGAAGCCAGAAGACACTAACTCTACATTATATTAATGTCCAAGTTCTGGAGGACAGTGGGGAGAAGGGCCAGGTTGTCTTACTCTGCTTCCATCTTGAAAATGAATGATTACAACAAATGTCTGGTAGAGAGGAGAGGACAACTAAGAGCGAGAGAGACACATGTTCCTGGGGCCAAATAATTTCCTTCTTATGCCCTGTGAAGGGCATTTACCCCATAAAGAACAGCCCGTTATTAAAGACAGTGTCATTTTAATTATGTTGCTAGTTTACCAGGGCTTTATGGATGACACTTGTGAAGCTGGCCATCATTTATAACACTGCTTCTTGGGATAATGCATTCTGATTTCCAAATAGCTAATTTGGAAATCAACTCAGGGAACACAACCTGTCTGCAAATTGGGTACTGCTTGTACTGCAGTTTCTAGAGCATATTTGTTCTACTCATTTCCTCAAATGGTTCATTTGTATACAGCAGGGTAATAATACAAGCAGGTGCTTAGTCTGTGCAGAGAAATTGACAATTTCCTATGGATATTGTTTATTCGCATAGGGTGGAGAGAATGATGTAAAAACCTTGTGGCCGTTGCAGATTCTCATTCTGGATCAAAGGAAGGGTAAAGGCTGTGTCTGTTAGCCAACACTACAGTGTTATGAGTACACTAAAGCTCCTGGGTAAGTAGTGGCCTCTCTGGGATGTGTTTGGCTGGTAGGAGGTGGAGGAGGACCCTTAGGAAATAAGGACCAGAATAAGAGGAGTACACTGTCTGACCCACAGTGATGGTCCAAAAACAGTGACCAAGAGGGTTATGAATGTTCATTTACACATTTTGTGTGGATATCTGCACAGTGTTAACAATAATAGCTAAGTCAGTGGTTTTGAGTGTGGAATGTGGTGACCTATTTTCACCAAGTAGGTTCCCCAGGAAGCTGACTCTGAGCCAGAGATCAGCATGCAGGATATTTGTGAGGGTGAGCTCTTAGGATCAAAGTCTGTATTACTCAGGGTTTTCTAGAGAAATAGAAATAATGTTTTACCTGTTATCTGGGCATCCCTTAGCCCAGTCAGGTTGACACATAAAATTAACCATCACAACATCGACAGGAAAAAGCAAGGAAGCAGGACTGGGCTGAGCCCCCCAAAGCTTCCCTCAGCCAGGGCTGTGGGGGGCTCTGAGACTGGGATGACCTCTCAGCATTTCCCTGCTTTGGGCCAATGGGACTGGCCTGTATTCTTCTGTATCCATCAGTCTTCGGATACAGGCTGCCTCTGGGAAAGGGGTTGTGACTTTGGCTGAGGGGATTCTCAGAGAGGGCTGAGAGTGTCTGCCAGTAGCCAGACATGCATCCTTCTGTTCTGAAGGGAGGTCTGAGTGTCAAGGCAGAGCATCCATGACACCTGTTCAGGAAGTAAGAATGTCTGTGGGCAGCTGGGAATACATAGAATAGGCTCTCTCTGTAGGGGAGGATCAGAGGTCCTTAGCAGAGGTCCATGGTTGCAGGTGAATAAGCAATTACAGGGCACTGGGCATGTTAAAAGGAACTAGAATAATATAACATGGCCTTGATTTATTGAGCTTCATCAATATGTTCATCAACTCATATATAGTATTGCTAACCCATACAGTAGCCTCAAAAGTAAGTACTGTTAATTCTACTTTACAGAAGAAGGCTTGAATAGAAAAGTGCTTGCTCATGGCCAGATAGGTGATAGATGCCTGCAGCAGACTCCAACACCAAGTATCTTTCTGAAGCTCCTGCTTTCTTGACTCTGTTCCCTGAACAGACTCAAGAAATTTAGTCCACACAAATTTTCAAAGCCAGAACAAATCCAATAGTAGCTTCAGAATGGCTGAGCACAGGCTGCAGGAAACCATCCCAGGGTGCCAGGCTTGAGGTGATATGTGTTCCTAATGATGAGTGAGCCAAGGCCCCAAGAGGCACTTAGCCCACAGACGGGCAGAGCTGGGGAGGAGTGATGGCAGACAGTGGAGGCAAAACCTTGGTGTTTCCAGCTTAGAATGAGGTAGCTGACTGACTGAAATATGATGATTTGTTATTGGAGAATCAGGGTTTCCAATTAAACTCATACTATATTAAGCTGTGCAAAGGGCTTGTAGCTCTATTTTCTACAGAAGATTTTATCTCCTTTGAGAAACCCCTTCTGTCTAATTAGTGAGAGGGGGGAATAAAATATCTAAATTTAGTCATTCTAATTCAATAATTTATATGGTCTCTTAAAGTAAATCAGTTTCTTTTAGATCAAGTCCTAATATTTCAGATTGTTACTTCCTCACTCATATTTTCTTCCCATACGATGTTGAGATGTATGGAGGTATAAGTGATTTGGCCTGATGGTGCTGGGGAATAATGATGGGGGCTCCAGGAGCCATGAGCAGGTCCTGGCACTGCCTCCTCTTCTTGTGGTGGCAGTTTCCCTCATTCTACCTGTCTGCTCAGGTCAACTGGAGGTCTCTTTACTCATGCCTCAGCTATAACCCAGAGGACCTCCCTGAAGACTCAACCTCAGCTTACCTTTGATGGGCTTGTGGACCTCCCTGAAATCTGCTTGCAACTGATCTGATTCCCAACTCTGGTCATTCCAGCACCTTCCAGTGTCTGTGCCATTTGACTTTCATAGCAGACACCTCCCTTGCCAGCCAGCACTATCCTCCCTTCTGCATTGCTCCACAATGCATGTGGAAACATGAAACTATTGTCCATGCTTTCGGGAGCTGAAGCCACCTCCAGAAAGACTCCAGTAAGGCCCGGGCCTTCCATCTCTAACCGACAGTGATGCACCACCTCTCTCATTCTGCAGTGGTCACTCCGGTGCTGAGGTGAGGAAAGCTTCTAAATCATCGCCTCACTATCTCAGACAGAAATGGGGTCAGAGGACACCAACTTTTGGCTTGAATCCCAATCTCTTTACCTTGTTGCCTGCATTAGTCGAAGGGAGGACAGGGTGATGTCTTCTTTTTCTTCCTCCTGCCGTCTTCCTACTGCTGCAGTGCCAAGCTCACATGCTCCTTCTCCTATCTCATGGGAACCTGCTGCTTCCTCATAGGCCTTTCCCCTTTTCTTCTTTTTCCAAAGCGATGATGGTGGAATTGCTACTAGGGGGCAGGGAGAAGACTGAAAACACATCAATTTAATATTCCCAAATATCCCTTTTCTATGAGCTATGGCACATGTGATGAATCATCTTTCTTTGCACCCTTTCTCAGCATCCTGTTTTTGCCGTGCAATGCAAAAAATGTACCATTTGCCTTAATTTCCCCTGACTTATGATGCCTCTGAATTAAATACTTGCCAAAGAGAAGGAAAAAGCCTTTCTAAAATTTGCAAGTAAATGAATTGTTGAACTCAGTAATTTAAAGAATCTCTTGGTTCCTTGGTTGTGTGGTCACAGTAATAAGAAGCTATAGTTAAATTTCTCAGAGATTGAAATATTCATACATTGAACTATTTCTGATATAATTGTAAAGAGTACTTTTAAGCCTGTGGTGTGTGATCAGAATCTAAGAGGTCAAATGAGCAATTTAAAATAATTAATATTAATGACTTTTTTAGTAATTCAATTTCCTTTAAGACCTCATCAGTATGTAGTTTACGTTCATCCCCTACTAAGAGACCATTTCTAACATTTGACAGTGTAACTGTGTTTTTTTTTTTTTTTTTACAAATCTAGTATTCTGAAGTGCTGTGTAGTTGACAGTCTTCTACTCAGAGTGTCCTCCTGAAACAGCAGACCTGGTGTTACCTGGAGCTTGTTAGAAATGCAGAATCTTTGGCTCACTCCAAACCTACTGAATCAGAAGCTGCATTTTAACAAGATCCCCAGGTGACTTGTATGCACATTAAAGTATGAGAAGCACTAGTCAGCGACACTGGGGAAAATCCTGCAAAGAGACATTATTAAATTCACTCAGTGTGTTTTTATAAACCATTTATAACAAATAATAAAATGAAGTGGAAGTAAATCATCCCTTTGCACCCTGGTTCTTATAATATTATTTTTCAAATCTGTGCTCACTTCCTTCCCCTAATTAAAAAAAGAGACAGCTGTTCACTGGGTGCACCTGGGTTGACCCCGGTCCAGGCTCAGTTAGGCTTCTGCATCAGTCAAGCCAGCTAAGCACAGCTGTGGCATAGCTTCAAATCAGCAGTTCTTCAGGCCACCTGTTACAACAAACTACATTAAAACACTCCCAAGCAATCTTGTCTCCAATTCCTTCCTCCCCTGGCGCCCAGTAGTATGCCATAGTAATTGAATGCAATATAAATTACTTGTCAAAAGTAAATCTCTATGAAGAAAAGCAGCTGTGTTATAGCGAAAGAACCTAATTTCACTACATAGTTCCCTTCCTCCACATCAGTTAAAACCACAGGAGAGAGGGGTGGGACGATGGGTTATAAAATTCCCTGAAATCCCACCAGAAGAGGCCTCTATAGCCAAAGCAAAATGAGGATCTAAACAAGGATCTTGCTAATGTAGCCAAGCCCAGAACTGCCGGGATAATTGAGGATAAGAGTTGCTTTGTTCTCGCTTCCCACTCCCTGCTATTTTCTCCTTCTCAACCCCCCATTTAGCTTTACCCTCAGCGATTGCTCTACCTTTTTAGCATTCCAAGAATACCTCTAAGCATCTACCTCGTTCTGTGTACACCCACCCTTTCCTGCTCAATAGTCTTTTGTTTCTTGGTTAACTCAGTAGCGAGGCTATTGAATCCTGGCCTAAAGCTCACGTACATATTCAAAGACAGGGGACAAGAACCATAAATGGGCACGCTTAATAGCATGCAACAGAGGTTTAGGAAGAAAAAGGACAGTGAGGTCACAGAATCCAATGTACCTCCTGATAAGTGGCAGCTTTTGGCTTTGATTAGGGAGGTCCAGCAATTATAAATAAACATGATAACATTAGTTACATCGGAACGCCTACATCATGTTCATTTATTACAGAGCTTGGAGGGAGGTATTATCACCATCATCACCACTTTAGAAAACCAAAGCTCTAAGAGATTTTAGAAAATTTCTATGGTTAGTAAACTGTTGTATTAGAATTAACACCTGGGTTTGACTCCCAGATCACTGCTCGTGTTACCGACAGCCTGCTTCCCTTCTGGGTGTCTCAGCAGATGGGCACAGCATGAATACAGACATGTCTGGCAACAAGGTGATATGTGGATCTGCAGCCAGGTAGTCATATGGTGGGTATTAGGAAAGTCTGCCCGGAAGTAACAGAACATCTGCTACGGGTCTGCGGTTCAGGGACAGGACTTGAATGCTGAAAGTAAAACCAAAACTAAGTAGGGTCTACTGTTAGGAGAATTAGGGTTCCTGACAGTTGTCAATTGTGGACCCTCAATTCAGGTAGAAGTAGTCATCTGGAATAGAATGTGGGGACTGAGTTCTAGCAGGCAGTGACTAAGAAGTAGGGACAGCAAAGGAGGAAAAGAAGGAAACAAGGAAGTAGGAAAAACATCCCATTTTCACTTGAGACACGGACCTGTTGAAACCTGTCCAGTTGTCCCATAGAACTGATGTTTATGGGTTTTTTTCTTTTTTGAATAAACATAGAAATTGAGTCTCCCAGTCTTAAAACTTGATAAAATTATATTTGTCTTATCTGAGTTCCTTCTTCAGGAAACCAGCCCTCAGGCCTCCCAGATGGTATCAAGGAACTGACACTCACCAGACCACCACATCCAGATAATGAGAAACCAGACCCTTCATCCCTCATGATATCGTTACCCCACCCTAATTTCTGTTAACCTGCATGTGATTACCATCCTTCCCTGCTATATAAACCCCTAATTCTAGTTGGTTGAGGAAATGGATTTGAGACTGATCTCCCATCTCCTTGGCTGCAGCATCCAAATAGTCTTCCTCTTTGGCAATACTTATTTTGTCTCAGTGATTGGCTGTCTGTGTGGCAAGCAGCAAGACCTAGATGGAACCCCTGGTGTTTTGGTAACACTATGAATGGAGTGAATTGTGGAATTCCCTCTACTAAGCATAGAACTGGTCCTGGAGACTGGGATATAGTGGAGTATGAAGGTGGCAATGAAAACAAAGATGGAAAAGACATTTTTGGGGGCTTTCTTTTGTGGTACTAGAGATTTAAGAGGAAATTACAAAGAGTCCAACTTAAACTAATTATAAAAGGAATCCTCTAAGAATCCAGACTCCAAATTTAAGACTAGCCTGAGCAATATTGCAAGACCGTATCTCTATAAAAAATAAAAACAAACAAACAAAAATTCAGGACTCCAAGGTGGAATAGAATGCTGTATGAAGGCAGTATGTTCCTATCCCCAGAACTTACAAAAACATTTCTGTGCTTACTAGGATTTAATGATTTCTGTCACACTTCTGATAACAATCTAAACTTTTACTGTGGCCCTGAAGCCCTATCTAATGTGTCTCCTGTCTGGCTCTCTGACCTCCTGCCTATCAATTTCTCTATACTTACTATTCTCTGTCAGGGCTTCTCGACGGAGGTGCTGGTATTTTGGTTGGGAAAATTCCTTCTGGAGCAGGAGTTTTTCAAATACTTCTAGGTATTTAGCATTCCTGGCCCCTGTTCACAAAATACCAGCAACACCCCCTTGCTATCACATGCCCCCACACACTTCTGATGCTCCAGGGGGGACTTGATCTGTGGCTCCCTGACATCCCCTCACTTTAATATGTGAAGCTCATTCCTGTCTCAGGGCTATCACATTGGCTTTGAAACTTCTTCCCATGATATTTCATATTCTCATTTTTCAGTCTACATACCACTTCCTCTAAGGGCATCTCCTAACCTTCCTTCAGAGCATTTATCATGATCCGAGATTACTTTGACTTTTCTTCTTTCTCTTTTTTCTTCCCCTCACTAGAATGAAATCTTTATGAGAAGGAAATTGTGTACTTCACGTTCACCACTGAATGTTGACACACAGAAGACTGCTTCATGTGTGGTAGATCCTCAAATGTTTTTTTGTTTGTTTGTTTGAGATGGAGTCTTGCTCATCGCCCACGCTGGAGTGCAGTGGCGCGATCTCGGCTCACTGCAAGCTGCGCCTCCCGGGTTCACACAATTCTCCTGCTTCAGCCTCCCGAGTAGCTGGGAGTACAGGCGCCCGCCACCACGCCCAGCTAATTTTTTGTAGTTTTAGCAGAGACGGGGTTTCACTGTGTTAGCCAGGATGGTCTCGATCTCCTGACCTCATGATCCGCCCTCCCAAAAGTGCTGGCTTGGCCTCCCAAAGTGCTGGCTCAAATGTTTTTTGAATTTTGTGAATTAAGGAAATGGAATGTTGAATATTATGAATAAAGGGATAGATTATCACTTTCCGAGATTGTATAGATGAGGTTTCTGCATTGGGTAGAATACTGTATTCCATATCAATGTAAGACTCAACTATTCTTTTCTGTAGCTTCTAGAGTGTTTGAAGGAGAAAGAATTTTGCTCACTGAGCTTCTTATAAATTTTAGTGGAATACATACATTCAAACCATAGCATCTCTCAAGTTAATGTTGAATAAATCATTTTAAAATAAAAATCAGTTAGAAAAGCCAGGTAGCTTTTTTAAAGGTCAGACTGATTTTCAAATTAAAGCAAAATGGCCAAGAATAACCCCTAACCCCAACCTTAAAAAGTTAACTAGGTTTGTTCTCCTCATGAATGTATTCTCATGGGGTGATGCTAATGACACTTTGCCTCTGGGGCCCCTTACTTACCCAAGGCCCAGAGAGAGTCCTTACCGTTGTGGTATTCATAATATTTTTTTTTTTTTTAAAAAGAGAAGCCCAAAATTGTATAACCCTCAGACTCCACAAAATCTGTATCTACCTCTATATGTACTATTAAAATAGACGTAATTCCTCCTTGGTTATTGCAACCCAGAGAAAAAGAAACAGACAGTGGCAGGGCAGGGGGAGAGGGGGTACTACTTTTTTCTCTTTTCAAAGACTGTTATTTAAAATGAACAAAATTGTGGAAGTATCCATACCTGAAAGTAGGGTGATCAAATGAACACACCTAAGTGCTAAAGGAGTGGAATATTTTAAAGAACTAGCTGCCATGGAAGCTGGTACAACATAAATTATATGTACAGATAAACTCAACATATTTTATGGCTTTTAATGTGGATATATGGCAAATTCCCTCTTCTTCTTATTTTCCTCCTTTGAGGGTGACTTTAAGGATTGTAAAAGTTTTTTTTTATTATTCTTTGTTCTTGGAAAGATGTAATAAGGACTTAGGAACAGAAGACATGTCTGTGTGCCAGGCAGCTGTGAGACAAAACCATGGATCTCCTCACTGTAACCCCCCAGACCCAGGGCTTATATAACCTAGGGAAATGGTGATTCAGAAGGGATGTGTAGGACAGTTGAAGTACAAGAACATCAAGGTTGTTTCACCTAAGGACAGGATTTATGGTAAGTGCCTGCTCTTACACCAGGAACAAGAGATAAACTGGAAATTTTAGAGGCCTTCCTGGAACTGGGGTTAATCAGAAGTCAATATGGTAGATTAGCATCCAAGATGGAGTGGCTTTGGCCTCCACACTCCATCCCCTTAATTCAGCTCTTACAATTTCATCTGCTTTCCTCTTCGGTGATGGTCCCTGAGCCTTTAGGGAAGATGCTTGATATGGTACAGGTTTAGCAGTATATGTTGGCAATGGAAAACAGAGCAGGCCTATGGAGATTCTCAGTGAGGGAGATCCACAGGCTACGGCGAATCATCTCTAGTTTTTGAAATACTGTGACTTCAATTTTCTTAGAAGAAGTAAAACAATGAGAGAGAGATTAATAATTTGAGTAGTAGAATTATAATGCATACCAGGATTAAAATCAAAAGAGAATTTGAGGCCAGGTGTGGTGGCTCATGTCTGTAATTCCAGCACTTTGGGAGGCCGAGGTGGGTGGATCACTTAAGGCCAGGAGTTTGAGACCAGCCTGGCCAATATGGCGAGATCCCGTCTCTAATAAAAATGCCAAAAAGTAGCCGGGCATGGTGGTGCACACATGTAATCCTAGCTCCTTGGTAGGCTGAGGCATGAGAATCTCTTTAACCCAGGAGGCGAAAATTGCAGTGAGCTGAGATTGTGCCACTGCATTCCAGCCTGGGCAACAGAGCGAGACTCTGTCTCAAAATAAATAAATAAATAAATAAATAAATAAATAAATAAATATAAGAATTAGAATGCCAGAAAAACAAAAACATAAAAGAACCTATTCCATTAAGGAGCCAATTAAAGTCATCATGAAGAAAATTAAAATCCAGCTCTTCTTTAGAGATTTGTTGCAGTCAAAAAATAATTCAGGATTAGCTCAAATTTTCGGCAACTATTGACTCCAAAACAATGATTAAGGCTAGCATCTAAGTTTTTCTCTCTATAGTTTTCCCATTTCTACCAAGGATAACCCATACTCGGACAAATTTATTTTCACAATAAATTTTAGTTTTATTATACTTGGCCTGATTATTTGTATAAAGTGTAGCAGAAATACTGATGGGCCACATAGGCTCTTTTTACGTTGGCTTTGCTAGAACTTTTATAAGAAATTTCAGATTTGACTTTTTAAAAGCCTCAAGGCAATAAGTCAAGCCAAGGATTTGTCATTAAACTGTGCTTGTAATACCTCTCTTTTCAAGGTCCCAAAATACCTTGAGGTTCCTGAGCCTGTTAGAAGGTGACTTTTTTTTTTTTTTTGAGATAGAATCTTGCTCTGTTGCCCAGTTGGAGTGTAGTGGCGTGATCTTGGCTCACTGCACCCTCTTCCTCCCTGGTTCAAGTGATTCTCCTGCCTCAGCCTCCTGAGTAGCTGGGATTACAGGTGCCTGCAATCACGCCTGGCTAATTTTTGTATTTTTAGTAGAGATGGGGTTTCGCCATCTTGGCCAGGCTGGTCTTGAACTCCTGACCTCAAATGATCCACCTGCCTTGGCCTCCCAAAGCGTTGGGATTATAGTCATGAGCCACCGTGCCCAGCCAGAAAGTGACATTCTTTATTTACCACAGATCAGGAACCTTGTAATGGAACAATTTAAACAAGATACCAGGCTAGTCTTTCCAAGGAGCTTTTTATTGACTCTGTAAAGTTGACTTCAATTCCTCAAAGCAATCTGATTGTATCTGAAAATATGCCATTCCAGTGAAAGCTTTGGTAAAATAACCAGTGTCTCCAATTGTGTTCCATTATAAAAGAAAATATATTCTTACTGAATTTATGCACATAACTAGATTGCCATAAAATAAGAATACTCCTGAATAGTTTCCAAATTTTGGAGAACTCAGGTAGAGAAAAAGGTAAATTTTGCTCTTGTTGAGTATTGGAAAAAATAGTCAACTTCTTGGTAATAGAAAAACTTCAGCTGAATTAAATTAGTGTTTAATTGAACAATGAAAGATTTGCGAATCAGGCAGCTCCCAGAATCACAGCAGCTTCAGAGAGACTCCAGGGATGCCTCGTGGTCAGAACAAATGTATAGACAAAAAAAGGGGAAGTGACGTACAGAAATCAGAAGTGAGGTACCGAAACAATTGGATTGGTTACAGCTCGCAGTTGCCTTATTTGAACGCAGTTGGAATGCTCAGCAGTGTGTGAGTGGTTGAATTATGGCTGCTGGGATTGGCCAAGACTCAGCGACTGTTAACAGGTGCATACTCCTAAGTTAGGTTTTCAATCTTGTCTACCTATTAAGCTAGGTTGCAGTTCATCCATAAGGACTCAAATATAGAAGTATGGAGTCCTTCTCAGGTCATATCTAGTTTGCTTTAACATTCTCTAAGCTATAAATAGCCCAAAAGAAATAAAGATTTCCTTGATTCTTCTTCATTTGGAGTAGCAGCCTTCCAAACAGAATGTTGTCCATTCACCTGGGAACTGCCATCCACAAATCAAGCAGCCCTTTGTCAGTCGAGTGAGACCTGTTTATCAGGCCCTGTGGAATCCAGTGGCTCCTCACACAGTTCTAGAGTTAGTCCTGTGGAAAAAGGCTTTCTACTTAAGACTATCATTTCCTTGCACTTCCCAGGTAGCAACATCTTAGAAACCACTTGCGTTTTCTTATGGAACTCCTTTGGCCATTGCTATCCCCATTAGCACAGGAGCAGCTTCATTTAATGTCCCACAGCAAGGCAGTAAATGCCCCCCAGGTGGAAATTCTCTAGTCCAAAGTGCCAGTAGTCGTTGTTGGGAGGTGCTCACAAGCTTCTGCCATAAGCCCCAGTAAATGCTCTACAAACAGCTATTCGGTGGAGAATTCATTTTGATCAAAACTCCAACTTCTACTCTATACTCTGTGGGCTCAGGCAGTCTTAACTCCCATTTAGCATGTCCAGTTAATATTGCTCAAAGGGAAGATTTACATGCCTTCTTTGTTTACAGTACTAGGTAGGGGAAGCGTTCCCTGTTTAGATACAGCATCTGTTTTCATAAAAGGTTTAAAGAATATCCAACCACTTTACATAAAGCCTGTTTAAACATTTCAGCTTTTATCAACCCTTATGTTTTTATCTTCTGGTCCCAGGAACTTCTCTTTTCCACTCCCATTTTACCCTCTGGTGAGAAAGCATTTGGGTTCCCAGCAGGGGGTTGAGCCGGGGAATTCAGGCCTTTTTGTCAGTCTTTGTTTTGATTTACCTGCCTCAACACTGGCCCAGGTAGTTGTTGGTCAGCTTTCTTACTATAACCTTTGCCTTCTGATTTCTTAAAAAATATATTTCTCCAATCTGGGGTAAATATAGAAAATTGTTTTGGGGCTCTCTTATACTGGGGGCCCAGCAGAGGTCTCTTTGGTCCACTCAACCTGTGATAGTGTATTAAGGTCTTTGTTTTGCCTCATAAATTTCCATTTATTTCTTTCCATTTCTTAGTAACCAACTAAAGATTCCCAACCTGCTGGGATGGGTCCCATGGCCCTCCCCTTCTTTTTTCTCTTAGTTTCACCCTCATTAGCTTTTTTAAAAAAAATACACTTTACTTTTTAATAAGCAGTTAAAAATTTTCACCTTTCTAGGATGAGTCTTTGGAATATATAAATTGCTTTTCCTCATGCTCTTGTTAATTATCCTAATGTTTTTAATCAGTGTCTGTAAGACAGATGAGGGGAAGTTAAACCAGCACATTTGATACGGCTTCCTGAACTATCTTTCGGTTTGTAGCAGCAATGGTGTGCCTGTCCAGGAGGGGCCCCCTTCACCGCAGTGCTTCACATGACCTGGGTAAAGGGCATATTCAGCAGGTGAATATCCCTGTCATCATAAAGCCAGTTCCACCTGGCTTGCTTACAAAGCATATCAGTTGCTTCATCTAGGGTGCTCAATTGGGCATTTATAGGGAATTTGGGAAATCCCCCTTCTCAGGGTACACAGACCTTACAAATGTCTTTTATCCAGTTATTGCCTCTGGAGTAGCCTCCTGTGTGTCTGGATTATATATACCCACCTGTGATTGTCCAGTAGTGAACTGTGGGTCCTGCATCAACCCAGGCATGCTCTTCTGCTCTGCAGCATTTAAAACCAAAGATACTGCCCCTAAATTATCACTCTCACAATCCATTTCAGTAAAGGTTCCTTAGGAAGCGGATAATACCGATCTTCAAAATAGACCAGTTCTTTCACATTTTACCTTCTGGTTTCAGTGGTTACTTGGTTTTGCCCTTCCCTCACATGAAATATCAGATACTCACACACATACACATTATATACGCGACACATCTTGTTTTCAACTTTTTTTTTCTTCTTTCTTTTTTTTTTTTTTTTTTTTTTTTTTTTAGAGATGGGGTCTTGCTCTGTTGCCCAGGCTAGAGTGCAGTGGTGTAATAATAGCTCACTGTAGCCTTGAAGTCCTGACTACCTTCATGGTAACCACAGGTCTCAGAGGTACTTTCTTTTGTCCCTGCCATAATTTTCCCCTTCATGGGTAGTTTTGAGGCTAATGGCCAGAGCTCAGACAGACTCACATCAGAGCTTGGTTCAGCCTCAAGGCCCAACCCAGGGCTCTCTTTTAATTTCATTTCAGCTAGTAGAGATAACAATAACAAAGGAATTAAATATTGCCCTTTCTGCTTATTTGTATGCCTTTCCTAATGCAGTCAGAGAACCAACTTCCCAAAGTTTGATCCATCTCTGAATTCCTCTGCTAACTTTTACCTTTAGTAACTGAATGCCACACAGCTGCTGCTCCATACCAGGGGTGACCATGTGGCCAGCTAGGAATCAAAATCTCCTCATTCTGTACCCTTTATCCTTTTGCTTTCTATCCGTTTAATTTTATTCATATCATTTTTCCTTCATTTGAAACAACCTTTAAATAACCTCTAAACTAGGCAAAATTATTTTTCCTTTAAGCCAAAACCATACATCTGTGTTCCTTTATAACCTTCTTTACCAAAGCACATCTTACTCTATACATTCTGTATATAGAATTATATCCAGTAGTTTTAATTACATGTATTAACTATTATTTTAACCCTAATTTCCAGTGAATAACCTAGGACTCTTCAATATAACATAATATGACTTTAAGATTTTAAGTTACTGAAAACATTTGGAAACTAGTTTCATTTACCAAAGATTACTAAAGTCGCAGGAGCTAAAAGGCATTTCTATTTTCTCTGAGTTCTTTCATATATTTTCATAGTGAAATATCACATGCGTATGACACATCTTATTTTCAGTTTAGTTTCTTTTCTCTCTCTCTCTCTTTTTTTTTTTCTTTTTTTTTTTTTTTAAGAGACAAGGTCTTCTCTATCACCCAGGCTGGAGTGCAGTGGTGTGATCATAGCTCACTATAGCCTTGAACTCCTTGGTTAAGTGATTCTCCCGCCTCAGCCTCCTGAATAGCTGGGACTACAGGCATGCACCACTGAGCCAAGCTAATTTTTAAATTTTGTGTAGAGATGTGATCTCACTTTGTTCCTCAGGGTGGTCTTGAAATCTTGACTTCTAGCAGTCCTCCTGCCTTGGCCTCCCAAATTGCTGGGATTACAGGCGTGAGCCACTGCACCTGGCCAGTTTGTTTCTTAATTCAATCACTGACTTCAGAATGGAGCCCTTTAAGGAAAAGGGCTAACAAAGTATGCAGTTTTTAGGGCCTAATATTTATTGGAAGGCGAACACTCACATCCCCGCCAAAGCCAAAGAAATCAGATAACACGATACAAAAGAGAGAAGAGTTTTAGACCTGGAAAGAATCTGTCTGCTCTGCAACTCTTGGGGTTCTATTAAGAAAAACAGATTCCTCCCAAAAAGGAGTCTGTGGGGCCTTTTCTGTTTTCTCCCAAGGGAGTCCAGGCTGTCAGAAATTCCTTTTTATTAGGTCTTTTATGTGGCATTGAGGGTAGCAGGAAGAAAGAGGGACAGGCAGAAGCAAATGGAGAAACAGAATTCAGTTGACAGAGTTTAACAGAAAAAACAGGGGCCTTATAACAACACATGTGTATACATATGTACCCCAAATACCCGTTTTCACTAAGTTGACTTTTGACTCCAGAGCTCTTTAAAAAAAACTTTTTCCTAATTGTAATTCCTACTCAAGCCATTTTACTTTTGCTTCTGATGCTAGCGGGGCCCTCATCGTCACAAGAGCACCCCACAGAAACAGCCATCCACTGCAGCAGCTGCTCATCGCCCTTCCGTAGTGCATGAGATGGACAGCTTTCCACTGACAATCTCTCTAAATGTGACGAGATTTTTGACGTGTCCTGTACTCATGCATAAGTGTCTGAAAGATGAGCCACACCATTCCAGGAAGTGACAGCCACCTAGGACTTCCCCCATGGATCCTTCATTCCCTTTGCTCATTTCTTAGTCTTTCAGCTCCCGATCTGGCTCGCCACATGTTTCGTGGTGGCCAGGTCTATGCAAACCTACCCCCAACTCCATGGCAGCTGACAGGCTAAAGAAAGAGGATGACAAATCCAGTTTCTTAGAAAGAAACATTTAGTAGAGACTCAAGAACAGAAGCCATGTCTGTGTCCCGGATGGTGGCTAGACAAGATGGTGGATCCCCACTGCAAAAGTTTCTGTAACTTTCGAAAGGTCAAGGCCTAGAGGCTTCTGACAAAATCAGCACTAGCAAAAGCAGCAGGAACAGCTTTAGTGAAATCACTAAGACAGAATTCACACAAGGCACTCAGTGTCTGTACAAGTGAGTAATCTCTAAAATAGCAATTCACAAGGTTAGGGTTGAGGCGGGGTGGTCAGAGGTTCCTTTTGAGATTCTGAACACTTTATGGATACTCCATCCAGAAAAAGGCATAATCACATTTTGCATATGATTTCAGGGGCTTGTTAGACTCCTCTGGAAATCCATCCATGGTATGAAACTTGGCTAACCTTTGATTTATCAGTTACTCAGCCCTCCATTTACTCAGCTCCTCTCACACTTAGATGATTATATATTATACATTATATTGTATTCCTTGATTTCAATAGAATGTTATCTAGCAGACATACTAATATTTTGGTTATTTACTATATATGAAAGACACAACTTCTTTCTTTTCTTTTTTTTTTTTGAGGCAGAGTTTTGCTCTCATTGCCCAGGCTGGAGTGCAGTGGCACCATCTCAGCTAACTGCAACCTCCATCTCCTGGGTTCAAGCGATTCTCCTGCCTCAGCCTCCCAAGTAGCTGGGATTACAGACTCCCACCACCATGCCTGACTAATTTTAAAAATATTTTTAGTAGAGATGGGGTTTCATCATGTTGGCCAGGCTAGTCTCGAACTCCTGACCTCTGGTGATCCACCCGCTTTGGCCTCCCAAAGTGCTGGGATTATAGGTGTGAGCCACTGTGCTCAGCTGACACAACTTCTTTCTAAATAATCTTTATGCAATTTATAAGTTATAATCCTTATTATCCTAACGTAGAAGTATGACCCAATCTTTGAGTTTAGTTTCTTTGTTTACTCATCAAACAGTCTTTCATTTTTAATTGTAAGAAATTAGTTCTGTAACATAAGTGAGCCTGAAAGAAAAAGAACAGGCTCTGATAATGGAGTAGTTTTTATCAGACTAATCTTCCCAGCAGTCCCACACTGTTCCACTCACACACAGTCACTCTCAGTGCCTTCCCAGGGGCAGCCCAGAGCAGAATAGGATGCACACTGCTCTGGGATGGAAGGAAAGGCAAGACTTCAAGGACTGGGCCGCCTAGCCAAACCTCTTTGATGTGTTGCATTAAATTTTTGAAGTTTTTATGGATTTTGGAGGCAAGGAGAGATACAATAAAAAGCTCAATTAACTAAATGACTTATCTTTTATCAAAACTTCATCTCACCCTGAATGGGCTTTCAATCATCTCCCTAGTCTCACAAGGGAGCACGGAGGGATCCTTGCCTTGGAATTAGTCAGTTCTCTATGAATAGGCATTTAGGAACGTTTCTCTCTGTAGGTAGAATGTCACATCAGCTACCCAGGCATTTACTTGGTTTCTGTCCTGATAGAGCCCAAGTGCTTATGTGAGAACCTAATTCTCTCACCTTGTCCTCCTGTTCTTATGAGTTTTAAAAATTCTTTTCCTTGACTCCACAAAATGATTGTGTCATTTTGGCTCCTGCCAGGTTAGCAGCTTCCTTGCTTTTGATTCCAACTTCATTGTGTCCCCTAATCCGTAAATGCCTACTTGATTTCAGCCCATTTCCTTGCTGATCTCCAGTGGCACTGGCGTGTGTACAGACACACTGAGTTCCATTTACACGTGCCCGGGGTGTGCACTCAGCCTCACAATCATCCACACTCGTGTCCCCACTTTCCGACAATCACTTGTACTCAGTGTCCTCCATTTACTCAGCCCCAGTCACTCTCGCCCAACCATATACACCTGTTCCATTCACTCACACTCCTGGTCGTTCCCTTCACATTCACATTCCTTCACACTCTTGACTAGCCACCCCACTGCCCTCCATTTAGGCCTACCCGGTCTCACCTAGCCCAACCCATATGTACACCAGAGTCAGCTCACTCACAGTTGCACAGTCAGTCCCTCAAATGCAGTCACTCCCTCAGGAACTCCTTCCCTCTCACTCAAGCGCAATGTCTCATTCATCTTCAGTGCCCTTCACACACTTCATATACACACTGGGTATGTGTCACACCCAGTCACACAAACTTCAGGCACAGCCAGTCCTACCCACACTTATTAACACTTATTTCACTCATGCCCAGCCCCACCCACTCACACCTGGTCACACTCACACGTGGTCCCACACAGTTCCAGTACACCTAGCCTCACACAGTCCTACTCATAGTTAGTCACACTCAGTCATGCTCACACATGGTCCCACACAGTTCCAATACACCTAGCCTCACACAGTCATGCATACCTAGTCACACTCAGTCACACTTATACATGGTCCCACCCACTCACACTCACACCTAGTCACACTCATATAAGGTCCCACACTGTTCCAATACACCTAGTTTCACACAGTCATACTGACACCTACTCACACTCAGTCACACTCACACATGGTCCCACACAATCACGCTCACACTAGTCATACTCTATTCTACTATCTCTCAGATAATTCCACTCTATTCCATTCTTTCTGTGTCATTTGTCCCCTCAGAAGGACGCAGCATTCAAGGTTCTGTCTTGGAAGCAGAGACTGGGCCCTCACCGGATGCTGAACTTGCTGAGCACCTTGATCTTCCACTTCACCTTCATCAGAACTGTAAGAATTAACTTTCTATTATTTATAAATTACTCAGTCTAAGATATTTTGTTATAGCAGCAGGATCAGATTGAGGGAAGGAATTTATACAAATTTAGACTATGCATGAATCCACAAGAATCCAAGTGGCACAAGAATCTAGCACCAAAAGGGCAGCTCAGGGAAAGCTGATTCAATTTAAAGTTCAAAAGAAGAGGCAAAACTAATTCTAGAAACTTGTTCCCTTGAGATGCTCGGAGACGTGCCCTGGTTTAGAAAGAAAATACAGAATGGAAGCTTTGCTCTAAAAGACAGGTTCTTGCATTAGGAAAAGGGTTACTTCAGACTCATTGGCTCTAAATAAATTAGTCAGGAGAAAACTAATGAATGTCACCATGGAATTATCAATAGGACTTAGCCTTCTCAAAATAGTTGTGAATGGGATAAAAGAGCAACAATGAGTTAACCAGAGAGACTAGAAGGTGTTAGAGAGAGAGAAAAAAGAAAATGTCATATAGAAACAAATGTTGGTACAAGCATACAAGTAAAATTTTCAAATGTGTCATTAATAATTTCATTGTGTAATTAATTTGTAAGCTGCTAAGAATTCCTCATTTACTGAGGAAATGTCTGATTGCCACAAAAGAAAACTTGTCTGGCTTTGGGAAGCAACAGGCTTAGAAAAAAAATTAAAGGCATCTTTACTAGAAGTTCAAGGTGAAAACATTGCATTTTTTCTAGTACTTCACTACGTAATCTAAAGATGTCTGGAAAGGAGCCAATCAATTAAAAATATAGCTAGAGGAAGCCATTCAGGGAGAAGACTTGTGGCAGTAGCAGTCTGTGCAAATATTTCTCTTTCTGTTTTTCCAAGCAAAAATTAAACCTTGATTATCCCTTTATAAAAACAGGTACTCATTTGCCAGTGAAATGTGTGAACTGCTTCTCTTTAGCAGCATAGTACCCAATTATTCTCATAGAAAATAATTTTGTTTACATAATTTAGAAAGTATACTGTCTTCTTGGTGTGATTGTTCTTTTTGTGTGTACAGATAACCCAATTTAAAGTAATATTTAAAACTCTATCTTGGATTTCTTGAGGGATTCTGGTTTGATTAGGCCATGTGAGTAGATAAATTAAAAAATGATGCAAATGTGCTGACACAAGAAACAATATTCAAAGGTAGACACCACCCAGGTGACGTTTCTTATTGCTACGCATATGTATGTACATGTGTATGTTTGTGTGTATTTACATACCTTTGGGAAGACACAGGTGTAGCCAGAATGCTCTCACATGGTCGTCATTATCAAAATTCTCACAATATATCCATCTCTTCACTTTTTGAGCTCATGGTAGGATTGAATTCCATGATTTCATGGTTCTATTGTATCTGTGTGGGAACCATGTGACTAGTTTTAAGTAAATATTCATGAGCAAAGGTGACTTTGGTTAGTCTCTGGTTAATTGCAAGTCTCTCTGGAGCACCCTTTAACTCTGTGATGTTTGAATGGTGACTGCTTTATGAGCCCGAGTCTCTAAATAACTAAAAGGAACAGAACCCCCTGTTAACCTGTTATGGACATGAATAAGAGAGAAATCTTTCTTGTTTAAGTCATCAAAACTATGGAATTGTTTGTTATTGCAACATACCCTAGCCCTATTCGGACTTCTATAATCTGATAGTAAGGGCAGATTTGGAGACAATTTACCAAAACATAATTATAATTCTGGTGACTCAGTTTGGGAAAAGAAATCCCATTTGACGTCAGAGATTCCATCTCCAGAAATCAAGGGCAGTTGCTTCAATTTTTACAGATTCCTATTTGTTTTTGGACTAGACTCCAAAGAATTTGTTGTACTGTACAATTTTTAAGAAACTTAAGCTGAATAAATCACCTGAAAAATTCATTTCTGCTCATGGACTATATTGAATGGTAGCAACCAGTTCTTACCTCCTTGGTTATACCACAGGCAATGCTAGTTTTTCTTAGCAAAGTTGAACTAACTATAACTTTGATTTATAATATATGTTAATGTGATGCAAAAATGATAATTCTTTTGTTTGGGTCTTTCACTGAACACATTTTATTGATTGCAGAGTTGTACAGCCAAAGGTATTGTAGAGAGGGTTGGGGGATGCCTAAAAATGCTGAGTTTGTTGGCAGCATCGAGATGACTCCTAATTTCTAACAGTTTCATTTTTCTGAGGCAGGAGCCAAATGTTATATTGTTTTAGCCAAGCTTCTTGAAAGATTAGCCTATAATTTCTTTCCTTGTTTTCTGACATTCTTTCTTACGATCATTAAGTTTTAGTCACCACCTTGACACCAAACTTGCACGGGAAAAGGTCTCTAATTTACTCCAGAGCAACAATATCTTTGGGTACATTTTGGACTTACTATTTTGATCTCCTGGAAGCTTTAGAAACTGACACATAATTGTTAATGTCAACTTTATTGGATCCCAGGTTCCCCGTATATTTGGATAAACATTATTTCTGGTGTGAAACAACAGAGTGAGGTTGTTTCTGGATGAGATTAGTGTTTGAATTGGGAGACTGAGTGAAGCACAGTGTCCTTCCCAGTGTGGCTGTGCATCTTACTATCTGTTGAGGGCCTGGACTGAACAAAAAGGTGGAGAAAGGGAGAATTCACTCTGCCTGCTTGAGCTGGGACATTAATCTCGTCCTGCTTTCAGACTGGGGTTTACACCATCTGGACTCCTGGTTCTTAGGCCTTTAAATGTGGACTGGAACTATGCACTGGGGTTTCCTAGGCTTCTAGCTTGCAGATGGAAGATTATGGGACTTCTCAGCCTCCATAATTATGTGAGCCAATTCCTGTAATAAATCTCTTTATATAGATAGATATAGATATCTATCTGTATATACAGTTGTGTATCTGTATATATGTCTGTCATCTAACTGTCTAATCATCTATCTCCTATTTGTTCTGTTTCTTTAGCGAGCCCTGACTGATACACTAACCAATCATTTCCTTCTTGAAACTCTTTCCTACTATTGTTCCTTGACAGCAGTCTAGCTTGGAGGTTCTGTTTCTTCACTGGAATCTTCTACTCCATATCCTTGGGCTCCTTTTCCTCTCCTTACCATGTAAATATTGGTTAGTATTATTTTATTTTCATTCCACTACCTGAATGCTGATGATTTACAAATCTTTGTCTCCATCATAAAGCTGAGTCATGGGTACAAGAAGTACATTAAAAATATACACCTCCTGCTACTTCGATTAGGATGTTCTATGGGGCTTCTATATTCAACCCATCTGACAGAATTCATGATCTTCCCCTTTCTAAGCATCTCCACTCAAAGTCTGTTCTTTTATATTTCCATTCTTGAGAAATGAAACCTCCATCTGCTGAGCTATTAAACCAGAAACATGAGAATAATTATAGAACCTTCATATATTATTGTTTTAATAAATACTATTGTTTCAACTGCCTAAATATCTGTTGAATTTATCTCTCCCCCAATATCCTCATTAAAGCTACCATATTTCTCTGTCTTCTTGTCCATGAATTAGTATAGATGCTCCCTGACCAGTTCACTTTCCTCCTGTCTTAGCTTCCCAATTTACCTTCCACAGGGCAGTCAGAATGATCTTTCCAAGACAAATCAGAATGTTTCCCTTCCTTGAGGAAAAACCCATCAATGTTTCTGCATTGATTTAGGATTATACTCCAAACTCTTTTATATGGTGCACAATGCTCCTGAGGGCCTAGAACTTTCCTGGTTTTAGCCCTGAAATTCTCGCCATCACAGACAAAGCCTCATTCCCTGGGCACACTGCAATGGTTTATCATCCCGGCTCAAAATATCTTTTTTGTTCTGGTCTTCTTGACTTGTCTTCAAGGTTCTGCTTAAGTTGAGTTTTTCTAAAATCTTATCCCAACCAGTTTTTTCTCTAGCCTGAAATGTGTATACAGTGCTTGTATGTCCTCTAAGAGAAGGGATTATCATATTCTGCTTTAATCTGGTCTTGCTACACTTTGTGCTTTTTAAAGAGAGATGCTCTATTGTTTTCATCTCTACATTTCAAACACATCTAGCACAGTGATTAGCACATTGTCAGCCATTGATAAATATTTGTTGTATGATATTAGAAAAACTCAGGGCATCCATCTTAATGCTGTGTTCATTAAATAACATCACTCTTTGCTGATTAACTTAGTATTTTCACATTTTTATTGTTTCACTTTGAAGTACAATCTTTATTTTTCCTCTTCTGTTTTACTACCATTATTTATTCAAAAATAGTGACTATTTTTCTTGTTCTCTTAGTAGATCCCCCGTAATATGTTTAAACTCATTTGAATATCTTCCTGCTTCTTCCATCCTAAAAGATTTAGACATGTTTGGAATAATTAAGAATATTTCCAAAAAGGATTTCTTACAACACTTAGTGAGGATCAAAAATGTGCCAGGTTCTGTAAAACTATGTGTAAACTGAGGAATTTTGACTTCTGTCCTACAAAAGTTTACAATCCAGGCAGTAAAGCTGAACAGTCTAGCCTGAAAATCTATTTTAAAGCTTTTTCCCCCTAGTCTCAAGATACAACCTTGAAGCTTACTGCAAAACCCTTTTTTTCTTCTCTTTAGTCTTAAAATATGACCTTGGAATGTACTTTCTTTGAAACACTATGTCCCTCCCTTTCCTGCCATACACTCCCTCACCTCTGTGCACATTTAACTAACTGTATGGTTGTATCTAATTATGTGCTTACTTAGAAGTTCCAGGGGGCTAATCTTAAAACAGACAAAGCATAGAGACCCAGCTGCCAAATTCCAGAGATTACCTCAAGGCAGTTAGTCAACAACCCGGCCAGTGCTGAGATGACACCAGCCTGTGCTCCAGATGGCCCAAGGCTTCAGATAGCACAAAACATGCAGACCTTGGCCTCAGCGTCCCTCCCTCATGCCTCCCATTCCAAGTTCCCTTTTGTAAGCCCCTCTTCCCAGCCTGAAGTTTGAAATGGTTCCTAGAGGCGTAAGCCAGCTGCATCCCCACTGCTAGCTTTGGAAAATAAAGTCACTTTCCTTTTCACTGCACTTCGTTCTTGTTATTGCTTTTGCAAGTGGTGAGTAGCTGAGCCTGAGCTTGGTTACAAGGCAAGCATATGCTCTTAAGAATTTCATTTTAAAAAGCCCCAAATTATGAATATATAATCTAATGACCTGGGAATCTCTTCCTGTAATATACAAAATGTCTTTTAGGGATAAATAGAGGGGTGGTATTTAGTTTCTTAGGTGCAAAACCCAACCAAAAAAGGCATATTTGAAACAAAACTGAGTATTTCCCTTTTCCTTTTATTGATTTATTTTAAATTTTAGCTGTCCTGTTTTTAATGTTTAAGAGCTTCTTGTCTCTCATTACTCCTTTTAAATAGTATTCTGTTCTTTGTTACTGACATAAACTCATTTCTCAGAGAATAGTAATGGCAGATTTTAAAAAATGCTTCTTATACCCTGCATTGCCTCATCTTCCTTTGTATTCCTATTTTTTTCTTTTTTCCCCTATTTCTAAATGTTTTTCTGCTGGAGATTTCTCTAAAATACTTGTGGCAGTCATGTTTTAAGATTGAGGCAATAGAAAGTTGATTGAACGCTGCAGGCCAAGGGAACTTATTTGCTGATAATTTAGAGGGTAGTCCAGGGCAACTAAGCTCTTTCATTAGGACTCTTCAGATTTAGGGTGTCTTTTCCTTGGGACTATTTGTTCTAGGGAGGCATCCTCTCATATACTATCTTGGAGTAGGGCTTTAAGCCCAGCTCTAGCATTCTATAAGAAGGGAGGAGGAAGGAGGCTGAGGCTGGATCTACTATTCACTGTGAAACTTTGTTTATTCAGTCCTGTTGTCAGCTCCATGTTCCCACCTTCCTGCCTTCTACTTAGGTACCCTAAATCTGAAGCCTTCAGATTCTGTCTTTTAAGGAAGCAGTAGTGGTGGGGGTGAGATGTAAGAGGGATAACCACCAAACTGCCAAGGATAGTTGAGAGTGGCATATATATATAGAGAGAGAGAGAGTTTTTTTTTTTCTTTCTTTCTTTTTTTTTGACAGTCTCGCTCTGTCACCCAGGCTGGAAAGCAGTAGCATGATCTTGGCTCACTGCAACCTCTGCCCCCCAGGCTCAAGCAATTCTCGTGCCTCAGCTTCCCAAGAAGCTGGGATTACGGGTGGACCCCACCACCTTTGACTAATTTTTGTATTTTTTGTAGAGACGGGATTTTGCCATGTTGGCCAGTCTTGTCTCAAACTCCTGGCCTCAAGTGATCTGCCAGCCTTAGCCTCCCAAAGTGCTGGCATCATGTGTGGGCCATGGTGCCCAGCCTGATCTAATATTTTCACAAAGAATTTTAATTAATGCCTCTGCTTTTAATCATATACATATTACTCCTATTTGAGCTATTTTGATAGTTCAAAAGCAGAATCTTTCAAGGCATCCTCTTTGTAGAACACTGTTCATACTTCTTTCCTATATTAAGTCTGTTACTAATCCTATATCTGTTTTCTATCTTTTAAAAAAGTATTGAAGTCTTTCAATTTCGGTAGTCATATTATTTTCTTCCCCTTGGAACTTGTACCTTTTATATTTTAATTCTCATATTGTTATTTGGGGAAATATCATTATTTCAGGACAGAGAAGAAATAGATGTACATATTCAATCTACTGTTGTTTGAAATAAATTTATGATGCTTTTGTTGGCTAATTTTCCTTTGCCACATTCACTGGTTATGTGAAGAACATACTCTACTACTTATTCCTTCTAAAGCGATTACACTTTAAATTTGTACTTTCTAGTCACTGTAAGTGCAATGAGTGTGTTGTAGAACATGGCCTATAGATGAACGTGAAACTAACCTTCTTTAGACATTCTAGAAAAAATCAACTTGCAAATATATCTAATCACTAAAAGCATATTCTGTGCAGATAGTCTTTATTTACTAGTTGTCAATTTACTTGCTTATTTACTAGTTATCAAAGGGTTATTTTCATGCAAAATAATGATATACCAGTAAAAGCCTTAAAACTTTGGAGGGCTGATTTTCCACTTCATGATCTTTTTTTAAAAATGTCAGACATGACTAAGGAGTGAGGTCTTTTTCCTTCCTTTCTATATAGATATAAAACCCCTTTCAATCTCCAGGTTTTGTTGATTTTGTTCTCTGTCTTTTTTTTTTTTTTTACTTTCTATTTCCTGCACTCTGGTCAAATCACCCTCACCACTCAGTGGCTGTAATGAAAATGGCAAATACCTTCCCTGCAGCCTGTCTGCCCCTAGCTCAGCCTGTTCTTCACACTGCCACCATAATGATGTTTTAAAGACAAGGATAATCATAATCCTAGAGCAGAGATTGTTCACCTGAAATCATCCATGGTTGATCAACTTTATAAGTCTTTGAATCCCTTAGATTATAGACAAAAAGTAGTGTTTATGATTATTTTATTTAGGGGCGAAGCCTAGGTATTTCGTCATATCCTTGAAAGAGTCTGACACTTCCGACTTTTAAAAATCACTCCATGGAGAATCAAGTTGATGAATAATGATGAGACTAGCCAGTGATCTCAACACAAATGACTACCAAAATCTCTATTATTTTCCTGGAAACAAGATTACCAGAAATCTAAATGGCATCTATGATTGATTGGTATTCTCTTCTCCCCACATAAGAATGGCAGAAGAATGACTGTTAGCCAAGTGTCTGTCAAAACAAACTACAAATATATTCTTTAGAAAACAGGCTGTTAAAATGGATCAGGTATAAATATGTTTTGCATATCACAAAAGACACCTAAATTAAGGAAAGCTGTGAAAGAGCAGATAGCCATTTTTCAATTACATATGACCAATGTGGCATTTTTTGATATCTTAGTCAGTTATTCAAAGGTCTGGAAATGCCATACGTGCCTATGTAATTTGGAGTCACTGCTTTTGATACAGGCAGTGAGTCTAGAAATTTCTACCTTACTCAGAACAATCATGCTATGACTTTTTCCTACTTGTGCAATTACCAAGATTTCACACCATTTAACATTTTATGTTTATGCACATGAATATTTACAGGGAAATAGACTTGGGCATTAAAAAAAAAAAGTCATTCAGTTTCCTTGACTTCATCAGGTTGTTTGTGGAGAGGCTATTTCACAGACACACAAGCTACAAATCAAAGGTATATGACACCTTTTTATATTATCAGGCAACATGGTGATGAAAAAAATGAAATGGAGTTTGTGAATTTTATTACTCAGGGTGACAATTTAATATGTGGGTGATGGTGTGCAGCTCCCAAACGAGATTTGTTGCATCCTCGGAACTGCATAAAATGTCTAAAGAGAGGGGCAAGCTTCCATGCCATATATAGACAGACTCATTGGATCTCCGGAGGAAGTTAGATTGGAAACTCGTAAGTCCACAGTCATTCACAGATGATAAAGTGTGTGAAGTGGAGAGCAGGAAGAGGCTGTGCTTGCATGAATAATTTTAATGACTTAATGTTTCTTCTTATTAATTTTAACATAGAGAGGGCAGTGGGATAAGGAAGTCATCAGTCTTGCATATGTCATTTTCTTCTACAGATGGTACAATGGTTGATTTGGTACAAGCATCATACCAAATATGTATGCAGGAAGCCAAAAAATAGAATCAAATCAAACATGATTTTACAGTTGTTATTATTCCTAAGAATATCTGTGCTCCCATAGGCATACATCTTAGATAGGAGAATGCTATTGGAATTTCTGGTCTCTGCATTGAGGGGCTGTTGGTCTTTTGGAAAGATGTGCTTATTGAATGGGACAAGCCAGATCCAAGAGGCATCGCTAGGGCTACTCCCAGACCTACTTGTGATTCAAGGCTGTGCTTCTCCTCTGCACATGAGACAGGTGAGTTATGTTACTTCCTAGGTAAGAAGGAGGGGAAGAGGTAAGTTACCTGAAATCATCTGATGCATTATTATCCCCTTCAGTATGGACATAATGTCAGAAGAGGATCACTGAATCAGATAGGATAAAGCATTCTTTCGACCTCCCTGCTGGGGGCTTGTCTGTGCTGGACTAGACTGTGCAGGTGAAAACCAGATGAACTCAAACCACTTGTCTGATTAAATGGGCCAACTGTTTCAGTCATCGCCCAAATAAATGGTGTTTCTGTGCCAACTTTCATGTGTATACTTTGGAGGAAATTGTTACTTCCTATTCTGATCTCATCTTTTTCATAGGAATCTTAGAAGTATTGGAAAGCTGTTTTGAAATCCATTTTAAAACCTAAGATTGAGACTCACAATTTTTTTTCCTTTATATAGGTATTCTCAGTTTAAATTGCTTTACATTTTTACTTTTTCATTTCACAAATAGAAAGTAATTTATTTTGTTCCTCTTTGAGGGTGCTAAAATAGGATCACTGATTAGAAACTGATAACCACCCACTTGGCCAGAATTTCTATCTTCTTATGAAACAGCGCTAAAACATTTGATGTAAAATTCCTCAGTATTTTTCAGATCAAGACCCTCATTCATTTTAACAAAATTTACCTACCTATGAAAGATCAGAACATGTGCTTTCAGGCTACTATTCCCTTATTAAATCAGTGAGCAAATGGCCTTAAAAGGGATTCAATTGAAATCAAAGAAACATTGTTTGAGTGCCTGTTGTATGTCAAGCCCCTTGAAAACACTGGGGAGAAAAAAGCAAATATTATATCGTATAGGAAAGTAAGTAAAGATATTTAACAAACAACACTAACACAATGTGATAAGTGCTGTGATAGGGAATTTGGCTGTGTGATTTCAGTGTCAGTGGATTTCTTATTCAGTTAATCTCATCTGCCAAAGAAAATATTTTTGTAGCGAGGAAATGTCACCTCTGTTCACCATTGGAAATTACTATTTATCAAGTTGTCATTTACTTGATACTGTTATCAGGTATTGTCTAACAGATAATATAGAGGGAAAATAGAACTATCCTCAATAGAGCCCCCTTTGACTTGTAAACTATGATACTCATAATGTTTAGTGCATGGTGTATATTTAGCCTCCTGCCCATCTGGTCTTTTGTGGAGGGACTGAACAATTGATTTCCATAAGATCCAGTATTAATGAGAGCCCTCATTGTGGTTATTTTTATTACTCTCTTTCTTGAGGCATTGTTTTCCGAATGAGAATATTTACTGGGTACAAATGTAATTGCTTCAGAGATTTCCAGAAAAGGTGCTAAATTCATCCTTATCCCAAAGCTGAATTTTAATTGATCTTTTTTCCTCACCGACTTTTTCAGTTTTGTTTTTCACCACTTACAAATAAGAATCAGTTGCATGTTCCAATCCTGGAGGTCTCTGAGTTTCCAAACTCTGAAGAAAGGGGCAAGAAAGGAAGAGTTAGGGATGCCCTGTATCTGTTCCTATGTGCCTTCCATCTGTCTTATACCTGCTGCGTGAGGAGCTGACGCCAACACCCAAAGCCCTGGACAAAGACTTCCTCCATAGTCACTTTCCTCTGACCCACGGGAACCTCCTTGGTTCCTCTCCCTCTTGCCTTCACAGCTGGACTTCCGCTTGTCATCTTGCCCTGTTGGGATCTGGCACCCGCAGAGCTGCTCTGGAAATCCCATAAGGCCTATCTCTGGCACTTGCACTACTCCACTTGCTCTCAGTAATGTGGGCGTGAGGTGTCCCGTCCCCTCGCCTAACCCTTTCATAACATGGCTGGAAAGTCTTGTATGTACTGTCCCCAAAACAGATCAGACAATGTTGACCCAACAGAAGGAGCATGGTCACCTCAGTCCCGGTGGGGTGGGGGGTTGGGCAGGGGGAAGTACACAGTAAAGGAGGCCTTGGATTTGGAGACAAAACTCATTTTGAGAACCTGGAAGCTCTCTGGAACTGGACACAAACTCTTGTCTCTGTAGTTTGCTTACCCAGGGGACTTGGCTAAGAGCTAGTAAATAACTTGTATAAGTATTATATGACCTTAATACGTAATATTGTTTAGCCTGAGTTTTTGATACAGTTTTCAACTGCATGCTGTTCTAACTCTGTCTGAGTTTCACAGAATTATTTCTCCAGAGTAAATTGACTTATTCTTCTGAGCAGAGCCCAGGTAGCCTAGTTATCTTAACTGTGAGGAACTGATAGAGCTCTCATTCTCCTTGGGGGATGTTTAAAAATACATAAAGCAAAATTATATCACCTTAAGAACGTTATGAGTTTCAAAGCATGCAGTCAGCCCTGCCAAATTTTCCTCTGCCTTTGAGAATTGGAATAATTATTATAAGTGCAGACAACACTAGGTTTCTCTTGCAGGCAGATTTTTGTGATTGCACCCTGGACTTCCGTTCAGAATTCTTTTCAGTTTCTTAGGAAAGCTAAATGAAGTTGCTGCAGTAAGGCCAGAGGGGGGCACCAAATAATCGTGATTGATAGAGTGGTTTGGCTGAGCATTTGCAGGAGGCTCAGGCATCAGGCCTGTTGAGCCTCTGTGTCTGTTTTGAGCATTTTGGGCATAAAACATATTGAAGTCTCTTTGTTTACCGAATCATCATCAAGCCAGGAGCTGACACCCGAGCTTCAGTGGCCCAAAACGTACTCAGCTAATGGGGAAGCAGCAGTTGGCAGGATCTGTGGTTGTAAACATTTTAGAAAAATTTCTTCACTCTTTTTAGCTCCTTCCTTATTTCACTTATCAGAGTTGAACTGTGGGAAGAACTGAGAAACAAACTCTGCCATGCTCTTGGAAGGCGAGAATACAGAGATGGGTCGTTCTTTCTGAGATAGAAGAATTATTGGCAGTTTTCTAGCATTAATTGTTCTTGATAAATTGCTGAAATATCTATTTGGTCTTCAGGAAACTGGGGAGCGTTCAATACCATTTAAAGTGTTTCTGCATTGTTGGCTATTTCAGAAAAGTTGGCCTCCTCTGCTGTATTTTCTAAAGCCAGATTTCTAAATTCAATACAACTTTCCACTACAAATGTTGCAATTTATCTTGTATGGAAAAGTAGTGTTTCATGTTTGTTGGTAGTTACTACTCCATGTGATCTGTAGTTTGCTTAGATGTCCTTATTTATAGTGAATTAATTTAGAGCAGTGGGCAGGGGCCAGGGCCAAGGAGTTGGAATGTCCTCTATTCAATTGAGGAGGGTCTAGGTACGCTTACTTCATTCTTTGTTAATACATGATGGATTCTAAGTCTTCTTGCAAAATACGTGTGGATACAAAAGTGATTAATTATGAGCATGTCAAATTTGAGACTGATTTAAGTCCTGAACTATAATCTGTCACCTCAGTTTTCCTTTTAGACTTTTTGTATGGTTTAAGAATATTTCAGAAGTGTCCTTCGACCATCTCTTTTCGTGAAGTAAAATCTGTGATCATGGGGTTACATGACAAGTGAATTCATGCACACAGAACAATGCTGACTCAGGGAGACAGAGACTGTGAGGGTTCTTATAAATGCTGACCCCTTCCTATGCTGACATTTTCACTTAGTGTTTACGAACTTGAGCTCTGGAGCCAGATTACTTGGGTACTTGGGTAGGAATGTAGGCCCTACCACTTATTATCTATATGACTTTGGCAAGTTACTGAGCCTCTGTGTGCCTCAGTTTCCTCATCCATAAAGTGGAGTAATGGTAGTATCATAGAGTTAGCCTTAGAATTAGATGAGTTAAACGTAAAGCAGTTAGAATAGAACCTGGTGTATACAACTTCATAAGTACATGCTAAATAAATGTTTTAGGCCAGGCAGGGTGGCTCATGCCTGGAATTCTAGCACTTTGGGAGGCCGAGGTGGGTGGATTGTCTGAGCTCAGGGGTTCAAGATCATCCTGGGCAAAATGGTGAAACCCAGTCTCTACTAAAATACAAAAAATTAGTTGGGTATGGTTGTGCACGCCTGTAATCCCAGCTGCTTGGGAAACTGAGGCATGAGAATCGCTTGAACTCAGGAGGTGGAGGTTGCAGTGAGCCAAGATCGCACCACTGCATTCCAGCCTGGGTGACAGAACTAGAGTCTGTCTCAAAAAAAAAAAAAAAAAAAAGTTTTAAAGGTGATATAAAACCTATTATGTCAGTCCTATAGAAGTTTTCCAGAGAAATTTACCATCAGGTGATTTTTATATGTGCATATATTGACTTAGTTGTTTCCTGTGCCTAGCTTCCTGGCTGGTATCTTAGGACCCTGCTGTTCTTTTATGCCTATAGAAACCTTTGGCCAGGCGCGGTGGCTCACATCTGTAATTCCAGCACTTTGGGGGGCCAAGGGGGGTGGATCACAAGGTCAGGAGATTGAGACCATCCTGCTGGCTAACACGGTGAAACCCCGTCTCTACTAAAAATACAAAAAAAAAAAAAAAAAAGCCAAGTGTGGTCGCGGGTGCCTGTGGTCCCATCTACTCGGGGAGACTGAGGCAGGAGAATTGCGTGAACCCGGGAGGCGGAGCTTGAAGTGAGCCAAGATTGCGCCACTGCACTCTAGCCTGGGCAACAGAGCCAGACTCCGTCTTAAAAAAAAAAAAAAAAAAAAAAAGAAACCTTTAACAGAGAAGAAATAGAACAACCAAAATCTTGTACAAAGATCATATTACAACCGACTCTTCAACATAATTTATTTAACGAACATTCATAGAGCACTTACAATGTGCCACACACTGTTTTAAACGCTGTACAAATATTAACTCATTTAATCCTCATTATAACAGAATACTTGTTGAATTTCAATTAAGTGATATGGGAAAATCCTCTAGCCTGCTGTCTGACATGATAATCCTTTAATAAATATTTGTTGAAGGAATGAATACCTGTGAGTGACTCAATCAATCAGTCTGCCTTGTTTGGCTAACAAAAAAGCAAACAATACAGGAGGATGTTATATTAAGTGGCCTAACGTGTTCTCTGAAACTGGAAACAATTGAGACTCTTTATCCACAGCTGTATTCAGTTTGTACTGAAGGGACTCAAGTGGCCTAAATGTTCCTGTTCCTTTCTGAATATTAAGTCACTTGTTATTTTGATATTAAGCTTAGATGTTTAGATGTCATAGAATTGGTAAAGTCTTGGTGACTTGTAGGTGTTACACTCAACTTATATTGAATATCTTAGTGTACCATTCTAAATTTCCATTTTTATCTTTATTTTGGATTTTGAGCAGACAGTATTATGATTCTGTTTAAGGCATGAAGACATGCCAGTTTTCCTTCACTCTTTGAATTGCTTTTTTTTGTTTTAATCTTGGAAAACATATTTGCATCATATTTCTTAATTTGTCACAGCCTGAGAAGTGACATTATTGAATGACAGTAGGAGCTTGAATATTGTGCTTTGAAATGCCATTGAGGATACCATTATTCATGTGACAGCCCTGAGAAGATTAGCAAATAACTACTTAACATTTTATAATGCCTTATCATCATAAAAATCTACATATTAAACGAAGAATAAATTACTTAAAAATATATCACTTCTATTCAAACACCATTTGGAAAAACTTGAGAGATAAATGCCAGTTTTTAATGAAGCTACAATAAATGTTTTTATTCACCATGTTATTCCTCCAACCAATTGTAGATTATTTTTATAATTATTAAATTAGCTGCATTTAGCCCTAAACCCTACTTGTTGAAACACAGTTAACATGATAGAAGAGAACCAATGTAATAATAATCTAAGACTTCAATAGTCTCTTTGCCTGTCTCTCTTTTCTATTCCTTTCTAGGTACCAACTGAAATGATCTCTTCCTAATCTATGACAAGTATCTGGGAAGGTGGAATTTGATTTAATTTTTTTTTTTTTCTTTTTGACACAGAGTCTCGTACTCTCACCCAGGCTGGAGTGCAGTGGCGCGATCTTGGCCCATGGCAACCTCCGCCTCCCAGGTTCAAGCGATTCTCCTGCCTCAGCCTCCCGAGTAGCTGGGACTACAGGTGTACCGCACCATGCTCGGCTAATTTTTTTAAATTTTTATTAGAGATGGGGTTTCACTGTGTTAGCCAGGATGGTCTCGATCTCCTGAACTCATAATCCGCCTGTCTCAGCTTCCCAAAGTGCTGGGATTACAGGCGTGAGCCACCGTGCCCGACGGAATTTAATTTCTAAAAATGAAAGTGTTGAGATGTGGTACTGAAGGGCACGTGGAAAAGAATGGGCAACCTTCCACGAGGAGCTCAGGTCCCTTTGGTGGCTATGAAGAAGTGGAGAGGAAAAATCAAATCTGTAACCTCTTATCTCTGAAACTAAATATTGTTGATACTGTCAGAGTAGACATGGGATTTTGGGCAATTCCTGGTTTCAGGGAAGTCAACAAATCTTCTGAAGTTACAGTGTAGTTAAAAATGACAGTTGAGGAGTGGGATTGCTCTGTGCCTCATCCAGTGGTCAGAAGTGTAAGGTGGGTTGAAGTTTATAAATTGACAGTCAATAAAATCTGTCCCAACCCAGGGAAGTAACTGGCAGACTTGAAGCCTGAGAAGAAGCTATTTGAGGTCTACTCAAACCTGAGGAGCTTCTATTGCAACTTTGACACCCTTGTTTCGTATAGCTCTGGGATAGAGGCAGAGGGGTGGTCTCCTGACTGCATGTTGGAGATTTTTTATGGGATGAGGGGCAGAGTGATGAAAAGATGACATTATTGGTAAGTCCAGATTTCAGTGGTGAGCTGATACTTCAAGTTTTGGTAGTACTGACAGTGGACAGCCCCTCAGTAGGATGAACAGGTTTCTGATAGGAACTGTGATATCTTCTAGCTTTAAGTAAAGCATCTGAATTCTGTCTCCAGAGGTAAGAGGCACAGACTATTGGTCTTAGATACTAGGATTCCAGGATATTACAGGATGGTAGTATGGGGCAGGCTGTCTGGAAGAAAAGATACTGGACTTGTTTAGTTTGGTTATAAGCTTGTCCGTGTCAGTATTTAATAAACATTCAGGTGGCTCAACAAATTTTATGGGAAAAATTTGCATGACAGTAGGAGCTTGAATATTGTGCTTTGAAATACCATTGAGGATATCATTAGTCATATGACAGTCTGTAGAGTAGGAGCGTCAAGTTCAGATTACCCATCCGTATATCCACTCCCATACATATATATTCAAACATGCTGTAAGTTCTCATTTACTCCCTTCTGCCCTTTTTCCTACCAGAATGAAGGAATCTCTTGACGAATCTGCCCCATCCTGGTCCTCACCCCCACACCCCTATCAAGTCAGATTGGTCCCCTCAGCCTTCCTGAACTTGCCTTGCTCATCATCCTCCTAAAATATTTCTCATTATATTTCTCTTACCTGGTTGTTTTCAGCTTTTCCTTTTTGCCTCTGTGAATATTATCCATTCGTTAAAGTTGAATGACCCTTCTTTGGCTACTTTTCCAAGCTTGTGCCCTTTCTACAACTTCATCTGTCTCAATAGATTGAAAACTTCTTCAGAGTAAGGGCCACATTTTTGTTTTCTTCTTTGCTATATTCTGTGTACTGTACCACACACACTCTGGTGATGTGTGACTACAAGCCAGGTAATGGAAAATCCCAGTTTTTGCAAAAAGGAAAATTTTGCTTGATCTGCTTTGTATTCTCTAAATAAACTTAGCTGCTGCCTTCACAAATTACAGATTGCTTCTGATAAGTTCATTTTTAAAAATGGAATTAAAAGTCCCCTTTTGTTTTGTTTTACATTTATCCCCTTGAAATTCTCCTTGACTGTAATCATGGTCAAAGACTTGAAATAGTTGGAAGTTTCCTCAGGTGGACAAAGGTGCTGAGATTAGATGTTCTAAAACATAACTTCAGTCATTAAGGCCATAATCTGAATTAAGTTTCCTAGTAAATTACTGAAAAATGCTTATTTAAGTCTTCTGATCACTGTACCTTGTATGTATCAAGACATCGCTTTGTATCCCATGAATATGTACAATTATTATTTGTCAATTAAAACAAATAAAAAATTTAAAAACACATAAAAATAAAGTTATCTGAAAGCTTTTAATCTAAAACTGATCCAATTAGACAGATGGGTCATTGCAAGCTACAATGCTCAAATTTATGATATTAATAGTGAAATAATGTACTGTTACAATATATTTAAGCTCCCTGGAACCTTAATGTCAAGCATATTGTTAGGCACACATAGTAGGTTCTCAATAAATATTTGGTGGAAAATTGATATATTTTAATCTATGCATATTTGAGTGAGCTATTTCTATTTTTGGTGTCCTGTCCTGATTTATAATGAAATCTCTCAATCTGGATTATTTTGGCACATTACCAAACATAATGTAATGAAATAGAAAATTCTGTTCATACTAATTTATGACCAAATCTAAAACCTCTTTGAAATTAGTAGAGGTGCCTTTGTCTTCACAGAGCTTGGAAGACAGTGAACCATTTTTCACAGAGACTATGTTTAGTTATTTTCTTATTATAACTGTATTTAGCACAGACTGGCAAACAACTACATCAGCATTATCATCTTTATCCTGTATTCACAAACATTTAAATTAAATTAGTATTCTTTCGGTTACATATGACATAACTTAAATTCTGGATAAATGGTTATTTTTATAGTTGCATTATGGACTTTGGCATTATTCAAAGAATACATAATTTAAATTCTGACAAGCTTTTAAAACATTTTCGTCTAAGCAATGCCTGCAAATTAGTCTTTTCCTTCCTTTTTTAGACTGGGGCTGTGGCTGAGATGTCACATGGGAGATAGGATCATAAATTTCTGTTGTATCTGGATGGAGATGAGCAGGAGGATCTATGGGTGAGAAGAATCACAGTACAGATGGATTCTAGAGCCTGCTTGCTGATACAGGCTTGCAACTGTGGACTTTATAAGCTTAGTTTTTAATCTGCTATCAGCTAGCATAATACCATAAATGCATAAAAACCTAAATATTTAGTCTTAAGAGAAATGCTGCCTTGACCTGACCCTTTATCCACATAAATTGACAAAATATCTCATTCTCTAGGATGCCAGACAAAAATACCAGTTGCAATGTTTTGTTGCATACAGCTTATTCTAATTTAAATTAGTGGCATATAAAGTCATCATCTTGCTTGAACAAACATCTTATTAAATTGAGTATGTCTTTTATCCCATGAAATAAAATTAATTTTGAGATAGTTATTTTTCAGTTGCAAATTTATTGAGTTAATAGAAAGCAAGTTATATAGTCTTCCAAATAATATGTTACATCCACTTGCATTTTGTTTTTCTTCAGCATTGTGTGGTTTTTAGAAAATCTTGCAAGTTAAATATACTAAAGTGGAAACTGAAAGAAAATAATTAGAGATAGAGCACTAAATTTGCAGATGAAGATTATTTTTAAAATAAATGTTCACTGTAGCTTTATTTATATTAAAAAAACCAAACTACCCAAATCTTCAAATAATAAAGACACTGTTAAAAAACTGTTACCTTTCCATTTATGGATTATTAGGTAGACTTTAAAAATACTTTAAAAGATGTTTTAAAAGGTTATGCCAGTTTCCCTAATGTAAAAACAAAGTAAAACACCAAAACAAATCCCCAGAAAACCAACCTGTATATTCACTATACCAACCAATTGCATATACACTAGAATTTTTGTTTGTAAATAGGTGAATGTGCATAAGACAATGTGTTAAAAAGTACAGACACTTCATACCTCATACAGATTGAGTTCTTACTATGTATTCAGTTCTTAATATACTCTAGACTCTTGGCTAAGCACTTTAAGGGCCTTATCACATTTAATACTCACAGGAGCACAATGAGATTGTTCTGGGCAAGCTGGAAAATCACACTGTCAGAAACTGATTGGCTGGGTGAATACTTTCAGATCATTTTGAAGTTGAAAATCACAGGCAAACACTTTGAAGCCATGCCAGTTGTGTATTGGAAGGAATTAAACATGCAAATGTAGTGAGTGCAATAGATTTTAAGAGTGTGTTTCTTCGGAGGTGATGCAGTAATTGCTGTTGTTGGGACTGTCTCTTGAAGTGGAAACTAGATGAGTAGGTTTAGACATTAACATTCTTAACAGTGATTTGCTCCCTCTGTGGCCTTGGATAGAGCACCTGTCCCTTAACACGTTAGAGCTCCAATAAAATAAACTGCTTTGCCCCAGCTAAAAGGAACAGTCTCTTTGATGGAACTTGAGCTCCAGTCATGGTGATTTTCCACTAGGTACTTCAAAGAGGACATCCTCTTCTGAAGAACAGAAGAACCTGAAATGTTTGGAGCCTAAGGTTTCTAGGATCTTCTTTTGCCAGTCTTCCCCATTTATTGCCCTCCTCCCATCAACCACACTGACATTTGAGGGGATAAAGAGTGTTGCATAAGGGTTTACACTAGGGAGTCCATTTTCTCCTAAGAATTATTATATTACATAATATTGCCAAGACATACAAATGAACAATAACTGGTTTAAATACATAGAAGAATCAGGCTTGTTTTGCTTCTTTAAGAATCATACATAAAAATTGGTGGCAATTTCTTTTTGCATGTGAGGAAAATAAAACACAGAGAAGACTGTAGTTTCACTAAAGTCACACACCTACTGCATGAGAGACAGAGTCAGAATTTCAACGCAGCTCTGTCTGGCTTCAGAGACCTTGGTTATTTCAGTGGTGGGATCATAGATTATATTTCTTCCTTTAAAAAATATTTCCTCTGTATTTTTCTAAATCTTAGATGATGATATTGCTTTTATAAGTAAGCAATACATGTTATAAAAATAAAATATTTTTATGTAAGCTGAAGAAATGAGAAAAGAGATTTTTCCTGTTAAGGAAAAACAAGTTCCTGTTCTTCTTTTCCATTGTAGACTGTTTGCTGTGATTGCACTTGCCATCTTATGCAGAAATGACCTGAAGACAGACTGAAACAACATGTTCTACAGCCTGAAAATATCTACCTTGACGTACAGTTTCATTAATGCTGTTGTGATCAGACTGGGCAAAAATTAGCATATGTTACTAACTAATCTAATTCGAGTGCCAATTCTTAATAAAAACATAAAACAATAAAAGCAATTCAGAAAATATTTACTGTTTGATTTCTTCAAGCTCCAAACAGGATTGTGCTTAGCTGTAGAAACTTGAATATATGCAAATCTACATGGATAGAATTCTTAGTCTTCTTTGGGCCAGGTGTGTTAGCCCCTTGGGAAAGGAAACTAAAGTTTTGGAATATATTTTTATTCATGAACCTGCTCTCTTTAAGACTTCTGAGGAAAAGAGTTGCTGAGCAGATAAGTAGAATATGTTACTACTGTTCTGACATTTCTACCCATCAAAACTAGCTGATATAGTACACTTTAATGACCCTTCTATAGTCAAAACTGACATTGACATTGACATTAACAGAAAAGATTTGGGACAAAGAACTGTGTTCATGCCGCAAATCAGCCTTAAGCTTCACTACAAGCTGCACATTTTATGCTACTGTATTCTGCTTAAGCACATATTTGTATTTATGTAAATGGACTGATCCTTTAATACTTAAGGACTTTATTCTGGGTGAGTTAGAATCATACCTTTTTGGCAGGAAAACTCTTTGACAGGAAAAAACTATGATTTAAGAGCTAAAAGTAACCAAACTTGATGATTTAAGAGCTAAAAGTAACCAAATCAGGAACTACTGAAATTCTTCAATATCTGTTAGAATATCTCCCATTTGAGCCATGTTTGTAAATGATGTTCAAAGGCATTTCAAAAGCATGTAAATTAAAAAAACAATTCATTTGATTCTGCTATGGTTTAAATATATATGTCCCTTGAAAAGTCATATGTTGGAACTTAAACCCCAAGGTGATGGTGTTAAGAGGTGAGGGCTTTGGGAATTACTATAATTAGGCCAGGAGGGCTCTGTCCTCATGAATGGGATTAATGCCATTATAAAGGAGACTTCAGAAAGCTGCCTGGCCTTTTTCTATCTCTTCTGCCTCGTAAGTACACAGCATTCATCCCTTTTGCCCTCCCACCTTTTGCCATGTGAAGATGCAGTAACACGCAGGAACCGTCTTGGAAGCAAGAGCACAGCTCTCACCAGACACCGAATCTACCTGCACCTTGATCTTGGACTCCCCAGCATCCAACTATGAGAAATAAATTTTTATTACCCAATCTCAGTATTTTATTATAGCAGTACAAACAAACAGAGACAGATTTTGACAGTCATATGAAACTTCAACTACTTTGTAAAAAGAAAATATAAATGTTGAATGATTGAAGATCATGAAAGACTGGACAATGAGAAAACGTTGGGGTAGTCGTTGTAGAAATGGAGTGGTATTCAGAGACATAACTAATTTAAGCTATCTCTAGGACAGGGTTAAATAACAGAAAAATCAAATGGGCCTCTGACTATTAGTGTGTTTTGTTTGGGTACTAAGGGGTAGAGTTGTATTAGTCCATTTTCATGCAGCTAATAAAGACATACCCAAGACTGGGTAATTAATTAAGAAAACAGAGGTTTAATGGACTCACAGTTCCACGTGGCTGGGGAGGCTTCACAATCATGGTGGAACGTGAAAGGCATGTCTTACATGACGGCAGGCAAGACGGAATGAGAGCCAAGTGAGAGCAGAAACCCCTCTTATGAAACCATCAGTTCTTGTGAGGGAAAGCAGAAACCCCTCTTAAAAAACCATCAGTTCTTGTGAGGCTTATTCAGTACCACAAGAACAGTATGATTTGCCTCCATGATTTAATTGTCTCCCACCAGCTCCCTCCCACAACACATGGGAATTATGGGAGCTACAGTTCAAGATGAGACTTGGGTGGGGACACAGCCAAACCATATCAAGAGTGTTCAGCTTTAAAGAGTGCCTGAGAGTATGGGCCAGGAGTTTGGATATCCATAGCTATTGTGACCCTTGGCATAAACTGATAACTTTCAAAATTAAAAGAATTCATCTTAAACTGTTAGTTCCTCTGAAATACCAGCAAAATACTCAGGTTTGAGAATTTCTGACCACTGTCTATTAATTTTAGGTCAATAACTAGATGATAATTAGGCTAAGAGCTCTATCAGTTATTTTATATTTGGGGTGATAAATGTCAATATTTACATGTACGATTTAGGTCCTTTTGTGTGGATCTTTGCATTGTGGCAAATTGAGGAAACCCTAGATATTTGGGATGATTGATTTGGATTTCTAGAAGGAGCCTTCCCTGTTTTTCACCACAAAAATATTGGTTATTTCCATGACCTCAGTATCCCAGGAAAAAGTGAATGAAATAGCTAAAGGGAAAACACCTAGGTAATTACTTCTGTTGATTATTTAATGTTGGTAAATAGAATATTTCATAGAGATTTTAACTGATCAAGGAGAGGAAATATTTTTTGTTCTGTATGAATGCAACCTGACAATTCTACTAAAGCAAGAATAGAATAAAAATCTTTCCACTGACACAGATTGTGGTGGAAATGGGATGTAATACAGCAGAAAAGAAAAACACAGGCTCAAAATGGAGATAACGCATAGCTGAGAGAAACTTTCCTAGGTAATAAGCACTTTCAGCTAAGATTTCCTAGGGTGTTTTGGAAGAAAACAACTGCCACAGAAATGTAGCTGGGAAAGACTATGTTGAAATTATGAATTTTGCCATTTGTATAAAGAGAACAAATATTATTTGTGAATTGTACTGAAAACATGGATATAAAGAAGTGATCATTGGAGGGTGGAGGAGGAGCGAGCCAGGCCGGGGGGCGGCTGCACAGTCTCTGCGATCCCCAGGCCTGGAGTAGGGTCTGTGCATGGCTGGCTGGCTCTGCCCCGCTTCCAGTCCCGAGCAGGCCTCCCTTGGGCCAGCCCGATGTAACTGAGCTCAGTGGACCCTGAGGAAGGAGCAGGTCCATCGTAGAGCCGGAGGGTCGGAGGAACGTGACATCACAGAAATGGTTTCACCCAAATATCACTGGTGTGGAGGCAGAAAACCTACTGTTGACAAGAGGAGTTGATGGCAGTTTTTTGGCAAGGCCTAGCAAAAGTAACCCTGGAGACTTCACACTTTCTGTTAGAAGAAATGGAGCTGTCACCCACATCAAGAATCAGAACACTAGTGATTATTGTGACCTGTATGGAGGGGAGAAGTTTGCCACTTTGACTGAGTTGGTCCAGTATTACATGGAACATCACGGGCAATTAAAAGAGAAGAATAGAGATGTTATTGAGCTTAAATATCCTCTGAACTGTGCAGATCCTACCTCTGAAAAGTGGTTTCATGGACACCTCTCTGGGAAAGAAGCAGAGAAATTATTAACGGACAAAGTATGGTAGCTTTCTTGTACGAGACAGCCAAAGCCAGCCTGAGATTTTGTTCTCTCTGTGTGCACTGGTGATGACAAAGGGGAGAGCAATGATGCGAGTCTAAAGTGACTCATGTCATGCATGATTCGCTGTCAGGAACTGAAATATGACGTTGGTGGAGGAGAACGGTTTGATTCTTTGACAGATCTTGCAGAACATTACAAGAAGAATCCTATGGTGGAAACATTGAGTGCAGTACTACAATTCAAGCAGCCCCTTAACACGACTTGTATAAATGCTGCTGAAATAGAAAGCAGAGTTCAAGAACTAAGCAAATGAGCTGAGACCACAGATTAAGTCAAACAAGGCTTTTGGGAAGAATTTTGAGACACTGCAACAACACTTCTCTACAGCCAAAAAGAGGGTCAAAGGCAAGAAAAAAAAAATAACAAAAATAGATATAAAAACATCCGCCCTTTGATCATAGGGTTGTCCTACACAACGGTGATCCCAGTGAGCCTGTTTCAGATTACATCAATGCAACTATAACCGTGCCTAAATTTGAAATCAAGTGCAACAATTCAAAGCCCAAAAAGAGTTACATTGCCACACAAGGCTGCCTGCAAAACACGGTGAACGACTTTTGGCGGATGGTGTTCCAAGAAGACTCCCAGGTGATTGTCATGACAAGGAAAGAAATGGAGAGAGGAAAGAGTAAATATGTCAAATATTGGCCTGATGAGTATGCTCTCAAAGCATATGGCGTCATGCGTGGTAGGAACGTCAAAGAAAGCACCACTCATGACTATAAGCTAAGAGAACTTAAACTTTCAAAGGTTGGACAAGGGACTATGGAGAGAATGGTCTGGCAATACCACTCTTGGAGCTGGCTGGGCCATGGAGTGCCCAGCGACCCCAGGGGCATGCTGGACTTCCTGGAGGAGGTGCACCATAAGCAGGGGAGCATCATGGATGCAGGGCCGTTTGTGGTGCACTGCAGTGCTGGCATTGGCCGGACAGGGACCTTCATTGTGATTGATATTCTTATTGACATCATCAGAGAGAAAGGTGTTGACTGCAACATTGATGTTCCCAAAACCATCCACGTGGTGTAGTCTCAGAGGTCAGGAATGGTCCAGACAGAAGCACAGTACTGATTTATCTATATGGCAGTCCAGTATTATATTGAAACACGACAGCGCAGGATTGAGGAAGAGCAGAAAAGCAAGAGGAAAGGGCACGAATATACAAATATTAAGTATTCTCTAGTGGACCAGATGAGTGGAGATCACAGCCCCCTCCTGCCTTATACTTCAGTGCCACCCTGTGCAGAAATGAGAGAAGACAGTGCTAGAGTCTATGAAAATGTGGGCCTGGTGCAACAGCAGAAACGTTTAAGATGAGAAAACCTGCCAAAACTTCAGCATAGAAATAGATGTGGACTTTCACCCTCTCCCTAAATACCTGCTTCCCAATTACTCATTTCCTCAGATAAGAAGAAATCATCTCTACAATGTAGATGTTATATTTTATAGAATTTTGTTTTAAATTGAGGAAGCAGTTAAATTGTGCGCTATATTGTGCAGATTATGGAGATTCAAATTCTAGTTATAGACCTTTTTTTTTTTCTTTTTATAACCTTAACCAGTTTAATTCTTTTTTTAATGTGGGGGAAGATAAGAAGAAATGATTTGGGAAAATTAAGTAACAACATCCTAGAAAAGTGAGAACAATCTCATTTACCGTGATGTATCCAGTAGTGGATAATTCATTTTTATGGCTTCTGTTTTTGGCTAAATGAGAATTAAGCCAGTGCCTGAGACTGCCAGCAGCTGACTGGTCTACCTTTGCATTGACATTAAAGATTCATAGAAAAAGAATCATGGCTATTTATGAATTAAGATAAGAGGTGTGGCTTTTTCTTTTTTCCAGCCGATGACCAATTATAGTTCGACTACTGACTGAGAAGGTTGTGGTGGGAAAACGTTTGCCATATTTTCTTTGAATTTGAGTAATTGTCTTGTACTTAGAAAAAAAGGCATCGATGAATGACCAGTGTTTTTGGTTGTCAAATGTTGCTCACAGACTTGCCCCAAAAGTTTAGGGGCTGAAAACAACCCCACCCCCAACCGTTCTTCAATCTGAGCTGGGCTCAGCTGCGCTGTTCCTCTGCCAGCCTGCAGGTGGCCGCTCAATGTGGTTAGCAGGTCGGCGAAGAGACCGGGATGGCTGGGGTTCTCTCTCTGCCTGCAGTCCTGAGTCTCTCCTTCTCTGTGTAGTCTCTTTCAGTGGTCTGTCTGGCGGGGTAACTAGGCATCTCACTTGCAGTTCACAGCTCCCAAGAGCTCAAAAGCAGAAATGGCCAGTCTTTCTGAAGTTTTTTTTTTTTTTTTTTTTTTTTTTTTTTTTTTTTTTTTTTTTTTTTTTTTTTTTTTTTTTTTTTTTTTTTTTTTTTTTCTTTTTTTTTTTTTTTTTTTTTTTTTTTTTTTTACTTAAGTCCAGATTTGTCTCAGTGTCCCTTCTACTGCCCTCTATTGGATGATGACGATGATGAATGTTTCTAATTAGAAGAGCGCTGGAGTATGCCCTCTACTTATTAAACAAGTCACAAGCCCAGCCCAGATTCAAGGAAAGGGTGTGAAGTGGAGGTGCAGTTAATTGGAGGCCACTAGTCTAACAGACGGTCACAACCAGTGCCATGGAAAACCAAAGATATTAGCAAAAGTAGAAGTTGCTAGTGACCTTTGGAAGCCAAAGTCACTTACAGTAGCTGGGACAAAGTGAAAGTCAAACTGAGAAATAAGGAGAGGGCCTTCAAGGAGCTTCCTGAATGATTTCTGCCAGCCCTGAGCCTATTTTTGGAACCAGCACTTGGAGAAACTGATCCTGTGAGAATGGATGTGTTTACGGACACAGGGCTTTTGAGAGCAGCACCACCCCACTGGGCCACCCCCAGACTTGAGAATGTGATACTTTCTTAATGCCACTGGTTTTTAGTCAGGCCACAGTGAGAAGAAACAGCCCTCACACACCTCCAGCCGGGTTGAACGAGCTCATTTTTATTTTAGCCAACGGTAAGATTTTCTAATGTTCTATCTTAAGTGCCTTCTCCAAGACATCCTTCTTTGCCTCATATGTTGAATCATCATTCAGTGCAGATATTTCAGTGAAGATATAATTGGTTGACTTGTGTAACGGTAATAAAATGCTATGGCATCTTTACCGTGAAAAAAAAAAGAGAGAAGTGATCATTACAATGGATATTTATGGACAATATCATTGGTGTTGAATGCAGACAAGGTTTGCAGATGGAAAAAAAGTAGGTGACTAACCAAACCTGAGGCCAAACAGAGTAATACTTGGTCATTTCCTTGGCTTCCCTAATTCCCCAGGAGGGAAGAGCTGGGTGCTAATCAACTAATACCAATAAACTGCTCTTCCTTTGCCCCTAATTATTTATTGTTCTATAGGTGAACAGAAGAGGGTGAGTGTGTTTGAGGGTGAGTAAATGTCAAGTTTCCGTATCTGCAACAAAGCATTTGTGGTTCAGAATCTCCTCTTGCATTCTAATAAGGGTGGACCCTGAAAGCATACTTTTATTTGCTGAGGTGGATGGTGAGTGAGGATACAAACTGGGGAAGTTAAGGATCTACTACATTGCTTAATTTAATGAAAGTACATTGAGAGGTTGGGGAAGGGAGTTCTGGAAGCAGTGAGTTGGCTATAGATGTGGAGAAGAACTTTAAGCAACTGAAGTGGGAGAGGAAATTGGGGGCAAAGGAAGAGCAGTTTAAAGCAGAGCATTTCTGATTATCTTGCTGGGTAGTTAGAACTCTCTTTTTCATTTCCACATAGACACTTCAGCCAGAGTGACTTCTATTTTTGGAGTTGTGTGTGTGTGTGTGTGTGTTTAGATATGACATACTGAAGCTGCATCCTTGTCTGGGATAAATACCTGAGGTTCGTTGTCTCCTGCCAGGGAAATCGAGGACGTGGATACACAGGAAGTGAGTTTGAAGAGTGGAGGTTTGGCCAGGCATGGTGGCTCACACCTGTAATCCCAGCACTTTGGGAGGCTGAGGCAGGCAGAATACTTGAGGTCAGAAGTTTGAGACCAGCCTGGCCAACATGGTGAAACCCCATCTGTACTAAAAATACAAAAATTAGCCAGGAGTGGTGGCAGTTGCCTGTAATCCCAGCTACTTGGGAGGATGAGGCAGGAGAATCACTTGAACTTGAGAGGTGAAGGTTGCAGTGAGCCGAGATCGCACCATTGCTCTCCAGCCTGTGGGACAAGAGCGAGACTTCGACTGAAAAAATAATAAAAAAAAAAAGAGTGGAGGTTTAATAGGTGAAAAAAAGGAAAGAGAATAACTCTCCTGCTGGGGGGTGGGGGGGGGTTCCCGAGTGGGTCTTCTGGTTTTGTGGTCAAATGCATGAGGTTTTATAGACGAGCTTGAGGAGGTAGTGTCTGATTTACATAGGGCCCAAAGATTGGTTGGACCAGATACGGTATTTATATAGTGTGCGAAGAAGCTGGTCACCCCACCCAAATCTTTTATTATGCAGATGGATTCTCTACCTGGCCAGCGCCATGTTGTCTGTTCCTTACTGTACATGTGGTTGACAAAAGGGAAGATGGAGCTGCTATACTGAACATGCCTAGCCCCCAGGTAGCCTTTTCCTATTGGCACAGCTGCCGGCATTTACCTGTGCAAGCTTTTCACTTGCTTATCTGTGCTTGCAGCTTCATTTTTCAGGCTGCTTTTTGTTATAAAAGAAATTATTTGGGGGCTGCTTCTTATTAAAAGGAAACCTTACCAAGGACTCTCTTACCTTCACTAACTTCCTAAATAATTTCTTTCTAGCTCCTGTATCAATATCAGGTCTGACTTCAAGGTACATTTGGGAGGAGATGAGGGAAGCCCAGTGTGGCCAGTCTCATTTGAATTACAAGTGAATAAATTGAATTTTAAGCTGTATGCAATTATTATTCTATAATCTATCATGTATATTTAATATTTAATCACATGATAGATTATAGAACCATAATTTATCTTTATTTTTATAGAATACTTATTTAATCCCCACGCCTCTCAGAGTTTATTACACAAAATTAACTGAGTTGGAATATGTGCCGACGATTGCAGTCAAGATTCTGTGGCTAGAGGGTAGAGGGAGTAATAGAGGTTTTTATAGAATGATTCCAGACAAACTTTCATTTCTGTTGACATGAGCTTGACATAATATATGCCTACAAGTTATCATTATTTGTAGATTAATAGGACAGTTTATAAGCTTCGAATCCATTTTAGTCAAGATATAATTCTTTATACAACTAATGAGAGATTGTTAGCACATAAATAACATTCCAAGAGTGTGTTTTGTCCATTTCAGTAAGTCAAATACTTATTCAATTGGTGATAAAAGCAAGAGCTAAATTCATGAGCACTTTATGTCCTTCCTCAGTTGAAGGTATAACGGGAAGTAAATTAAGGTTCTATATAATTTATTGGATTTTTAAAAGCTTTGTGCACTTTTCCTAAAAATGCCTTGAGGCATTAACAATAAAATTAACTTAAGCTTCTGCATCTACTTATAGCCATAATGATACATTCAAATGGAAATCAAGAGCATGCAAATCAAGCAATATGCTGTTACCCTTAGAATATTGAAGAGTGCATTAAAGATACATAGTTATTTTAATAAACAAGGATGAAAACCTTTCATTTGTCCTCTTTTTATACATTCTGTACTTCTCTTGATCGAGCAGCAAAACAAACAAAACCACCAAGAAACCAAAACTCCCCCAAAACTAATAGAAGCTAAGGTTCAGGGACTCTACTTGGAATGTGAATTTCCAAGTCTTTTCTTCTCTGTCTGTGCCCTGCCACAGCCCCTCCTCCCTCACACTGTGCTGGGGATGGCTCTGCTTCTTGCACACACAGCAGTCCTCCATCGTAGAGCTCTGCTGGCCACACACACCTTACCTGAGTGGTTGCTGCCAGAGAGCGGCGTGCATCATTGTTCTAGAAAGGGGTCTTTCTAGTAGATTGCTAGAGGGCCCTTTACCTTTATGCTTTATTTATAAAAAAAATTCTGAAATGTAAGAAGGGGGAGTAGAAATATACAGCATAATTCATGTGGGAAATAAAAGGAGCTTTGAAATTTTTCTGTAACTGATTTTATCTTGCATTGTGATCTCTTTTGTGCTAATGAGGTAAAAACATAAACTTTACAATTAAAGATAATTAAGACTCTACTGGTGAAAACAGCCTCATTAGATAAATATTCAAGCCATTCGAAGTTCAAACTCTCTCTCAGAGCTATTTCTTTTCAAACAGGTGATACCCCTGCCTCCCTCTCTTCCTTCCCAGGGTGGCAGGTAGGTGCAGGAGGCGACTTAAGTGTTGTCACAGTGGTGGGTGGGAACTAGAAGCCTGGACGCTGGAACAGGCGCAAATCCACCGAGTCCTCACCACCAATGTCTCCTGTCCTGCTTGTTTGTGGGGAGAGACCTTGGCCTCGCTGCCTTTATCACTGACATTATCTGGTGCCCAGCATGAATAGTGCAGTGGGCTCTAGATTGCTGGACTGTTCCTGATGATGTCTTCCTTCCCCACCTCTGCTGTCGCTGATGCTCTGGATCCCTGAGGTTTGGCTGTGACTGTCATTTAGCCCCACCTTGACAGTCGGTCATTCTGCTCACATTCTTGGCATCACTTCTCTATCTGTGCTTATGTGCCAGGCCAACTCACTAGCCTGCAACCTCAGCTATTCCCTCTGGGACAGAGGACATTGAAGGGTTACTTGCATGTCACACTGAGGACCTGGAGAACTCCAGGTACAGTCTCAGGCCTTCTCTCTGTCTAAGCCTGTCATGAGCTATTTCATTTCAACATAGTCACTCCAGGTTGGCAAAGGTGATTTGAGAGGTTGCCTTTCAGAGTTCCAATGGCATTTGGCTTTCCCTTTAATCTTGGGTATATCTATTACTCTTCTTGACCCTGATCTATAGGTCTTTGTAGTCCCTCCTCTCCACTGCTGTTTTCCTCTTATTTTTCCCTGTGAAGAAGGAGCCGTTTATCTATGGGAAACACAAAGGGGAAAAAAAGAAAAAGGTGATCAATTCCCTGTAATCTTTAGTCAAACACGCATCTCAGTCCCAGCTCTCCAGGGTTTGTTGTGTGCTGTGACATCAGCTCCTTTGATGCCTGCAAGTGCAGATGCACAGCCAGTGCCTGTGTTAGCAGGTAATTGTTAGAGAGAAGAGAAGCCACAGAGAGCATGCTAGGAGGATCTGTCACAAAAATTGTGGTCAATAACTTCAGAGTGCCAGCAACAGGAATGCAAGACAGTTGTCACCTAGAAGTATGGATTTGTTTTCACTAACTCTGTTCATCTCCTCAATTGAGAAATGAACTGGCTCAGTGACTTTTGTTTGCTTCTTGTGTTTAACCCCTCATGGAAAGAATAGAATAGGCACCAATAATTTTATTTTTACTGTATTCTTACATAGCAACTCTATTAGTTTGGTAGGGCTGCCATACCAAACCCCACAGACTGGATGGCGGAACATTTATAAACAATTATTATAAACAATAAACAGACATTTATTTTCCCACAGCTCTGGAGGCTGGAAGTCCAAGATCAAGGTGGGGGTAGGTTTGGTTTCTTCCAAGGCTTGTCTTCTTGGCTTGCAGAGGAACCCCTTGTTACTGTGTGCATGGCCTTCTGTGGCCACTCATCCCTGATGTCTCCTCCTCTTCTTAGGAAGATACAAGCCATATTGGATTAGGGCCCTACCCTAACAGTCTCATTTAAATTTAATCACCTCTTTAAAAACCTCATCTCCAAATATGGTTACCTTCTGAGGTACTGGGAGTTGATACTGAAACATGAATTCACGAGGGGACACAATTCAGCCCATAATAGCAATGGCATTCTAAGGAATTTCAGTACTTTTAAATTATAACCATGACTAAAACAAAAGTTAATACCATCCCTGCTATTCAGATCATGAGACACAAGGATAGGGAATGGTTACATCAGAGGTTTCAAAGCTCAGGGGAGAAAGTGAGAACTTAATTCAGTTCTCTCAGAATGAATGGGATATAGGCTCCTATATTTTAAATTTTCTTCTTTTAATAACACAAAAGTACTTTAATATGTGATTGGTGGGGAGATTTCAAACTATCCAGAAAAATACAGCATCATTGTCTTTCTGACTTTATATTTTATATTCACTCTTTCTGACTGTATAGTCACTCTTTCTTTGTCCCAGAGATTAATATTTTAGTATCTATTCTTTCTGATTAAAAAATCATATTCATACATAAATATAATGTGCAGGTTTGAAAATTTTAATTTTGTTTTTCTAAGATGGGTTAGTACTATATGTACTGTTGTTTGGCTTGTTTTGTTTCACTTAACGTGATGACTGACAGTTCTTTCTATGTTACCATAAGGCAAGGTTTCTCAGCCTTGGCACGATTGACATTTGGGGATAGATAATTTTTTGTTGGGAGGGTGCTGTCCTGTGCATTGTAAGGTGTTTAGTACCATGCCTGCCCTCCATTCAATAGATGCCAGTAGCACTCATCCCTCTGCCAGTCATGTCAACAAAAAATGTCTCTAGATACTTATTGCCAAATGTCCACTGGTGGGCAAAACTGCTCCCAGTTGAACACTGGTATAAAGAGATTTCTCTAATTTTTAAAAATTGCTGCATATCCAGTGCATGGATTACACCATAGTTTATTTTATAATCTTCCTATTAATGGAAATTTAAGATGTTTCCATTTTGTTACCATTAAGAGCAATCCTGCATCAACCATCCTTACATATGACTCTTTGCTATGTGTACTAACCACCTTAGATTAAAATAAATTGCCAGAAATTCAGTTGCTGTGTCAAGGAAAATTCATATTTTATATTTTAATAGATGCTATGAAATTATCCTTCAAAAGCTTTGTACAATTTGGATTTCCTGAAATGAGTGCCCATTTCTTCACAACCTTGCCAACGCTGAATAATATCAAATCTTCTAATTTTGTTAGTGTGACTGAAAATGTGTATCTTGTTATATTTCTCTAATTATTAGAACTTAAGCATCTGTGTACTTGTATTTCTGTTTTTGTGCCCTGTTTGTCTTTCTTGCCCCAACCATTTTTATGAGTGGTTTGATTTGTAGGAATTCTTCGTATGTATTCTGGCTCCGAATCTTCCTATTACTGCATGCATTGCAAATTTTTTCTCCCAATCTGTTGCTTATTTTCTAACTTTGTTAACACAGCCTTTTATGAACAGGAATTTAATTTTTTACAGTTAAGCATTTGAAACTTATTTAAGACAGCCTTCCAAACTTCTCTTACATAATGCTTTGTAGTTTTATTCCTCTTGATGGATTTTTATCATGCTTCACTTTTTATCATTTTGTTCTTTCACCCATCTATAATCTATTTTTAAGACTTTTTTTAACAGGAGTTTTAGGGTCACAGCGAAGCTTTCCATTTATCCCCTATCCCGACACATGCATAGCCTCCCTTTTTATCAACATTCCCCACCGAAGTGGTACATTTGTTATAATTGATAAACCCACACTGACACATAATCGCCCAGCGTCCATAGTTTACATTAGGGTTCACTCTTGGTGTTGTACATTCTACGGGTTTGGATAAGTGTATAATGTCATGTACCCATCACTAGAGTATCATACAGGGCATTTTTGCTGCCCCCGAATCCTCTGTGCTCCACCTATTCCTCCCTCTCCTCATCCCCAATCCCTGGCAATCACTAATCTTTTTACTGTCTGCATAGTTTTGCCTTTTCCAGATGTGATATAGTTGAAATCACACAGTGTGCAGTCTTTTCAGATTGCTTTCTTTCACCTAGTAATATGCATTTAGCTTTCCTCCCTCTATTTTCATGACTTGATAGTTCATTTCTTTTTTATCACTGAATAATATTCCACTGTCTGCATGTACTACAATTTATTTATCCATTCACTGACAGCAGGACATCTTGGTCACTCTGCTAATCACCTTAGATTAAAACAGATTGCCAGAAATTCAGTTGCTGGGTCATGAAAAATGCATATTTTATATTTTAATAGATGCTTATGAAATTATCCTTCAAAAGCTTCATACAATTTGGATTTCCTGAAATGAGTGCTCATTTCTTCACAACCTTGCCAATGCTGAAAGTTTTGAAAATTATATATTAAGTTACTACAGTCATCCAGTGTAGATTTTTGTGTGGACATGTTTTCAACTCCTTTGGGTAGCTATGAAGGTGCATGACTGATTGCTGAATCTTATGGTAAGAGTATGTTTAGTTTTGTAAGAAACTGCCAAACTCTTTTTCCAAAGTGGTTGTACCATTTCACATTTCCACCAACAATGAATGAGAGTTCCTGTTGTTCCACATCCTTGCCAGCATTTGGTGGTGTTAATATTCTAGATTTTGGTCATTTAAATAGATTTGTAGTTGTATCTCATTGTTTTAATTTGCATTCCTCTGATGACATATGATGTTGAACATATTTTTCATATGTTTCTTTGCCATCTGTATGTCTTCTTTGGTCAGGTGAATGCCAATGCCTTTGGCCTACTTTTTAATTGGGTTGTTTATTTTCTTATTGTTGAGTATTAAGTGTTCTTTGGATTTTTTGGACAACAGCACTTTATTAGATGTGTCTTTTGCAAATATCTTCTACCACACTGTGGCTTTTCTTTTAAGTCTTTTGATATTATATTTTGCAGAGCAGAAGTTTTTAATTTTAATAAAGTCCAGCTATCAGTTATTTCTTTCATTGATGATGACTTTGGTGTTCGACATGGTTAAAAAGTCATTGCCATACCTAAGGTCATCTAGGTTTTCTTTTATGTTATCCTCTAGAAGTTTTTAGTTTTATGCTTTACCTAGTACCATGATCCATTTTAAGTGAATTTTCATGAAGGGTGTAAGGTCTGCGTCTAGATTTATTTATTTTTTGGCAAGAGATGTTGAATGTTTCCTGTACCACTTGTTGAAAAGGCTGTCTTTGCTCCATTGCATTGCCTTTGCTCCTTTGTCAAAGATCAGTTGACTATAGTTATGTGGGTCTATTTCTGGGTTCTATATTCCCTTTCATTGGTCTATTTGTGTATTCTTTTACTAATACCACACTGTTTTGATTAGTGTAGCTTGATAGTAAGTCTTGAAGTCCGGTAGTGGCAGTTCTCCAACTTCGTTCTTTTCCTTCAATATTGTGTTGGCTGTTCCAGGTCTTTTGCCTCTCCATATAAACTCTAGAATCTGTTTGTTGTTATCTACAAAATAACTTGGTGGGATTTGGTTTGGGATTGTGTTGAATCTATAGATTGAGTTGGGAAAAACTGACATAATGACAATATTGAGTCTTTCTAGCCACGAATACGGACTATCTCTTCATTTATTTAGTTCTTCTTTATTTTGTTTATCAGAGTTTTGTAGTTTTTGTCATGTAGCTCTGGTACATATTTTCTTAGATTTATAACTAAGTATTTTACTTAATTGGGTGGTAATGTAAATAATATTGTGATTTTATTTTCAATTCCAATTGTTTATGTCTGGTATATATAAAAGTGATTGACTTTTGTATGTTAACCTTGTATCTGCAATCTTGCTATAATCACTTATTAGTTCCAAAAGTTTTTTGTGGATTATTTTGGATTTTCTACATAAAGAATCATATTATCTGATAACAAAGACGGTTTTATTTCTTCTATCTCCATATGTATACCTTTTGTTTCTTTTTCATGGCTCGTTGTATTAGCTAGAACATCTAGTACAATGTTGAAAAGGAATGATGAGAAGGGACATCCTTATCTTGGTCCTGATCTTAGTGGGAAAGCTTCGAGTTTTTCACCATTAAGTATGATGTCATGCGTAGTTGCTTGTAGATTTTTTAAATCAAGTAGTGGAAATTCCCCTTTGTTCTTAGTTTACTGGCATGTTTTAATCATGAATGGATGTTGGATTTTGTCAAATGCTTTTTCTGTATCTCTTGACAAAATCATGTGATTTTTGTTTTTCAAGCTATTGATGTGATAGATTACATTAATTGATTTTCAAGTTTTGAATCTGCCTTGCATACCTTTTATATTCACTGCAGATTAATTAAACTTTGTACTCAGGAAGGAGAACAATGAAAGAGTTAGAAAGGGTCTGAAAGAATACAGCCTTGCATACCTCATATAAATCCCTGTAATTTATTTTTTATAAATGGTTTCATATAGGAATTTTTTTTTCTATTTCTAAATCAAGCATTTGTGTAAACACATTTGAAGCTGTTTGACCAATCTTCATATGGGTTGCTGTGTCTAACACAAACATGATAATAAACAACAAATACAATTTGCATTTCTATTCATATTAAAATTATTTATAGATCGCCTATCTCTCCTTTACATAGAGGATTTGTGGCACTTAGGACAGGTGATTTTCTTTTTTTTTTTTTTTTGAGATGGAGTCTCGCTCTGTCATCCAGGCTGGAGTGCAGTGGCGCGAACTCAGCTCACTGCAAGCTCTCCTCTCGGGTTCATGCCATTCTCCTGCCTCAGCCTCCCAAGTAGCTGGGACTACAGGCGCCCGCCACCACGCCCGGCTAATTTTTTGTGTTTTTAGTAGAGACGGGATTTCACCATGTTAGCCAGGATGGTCTCGATCTCCTGACCTTGTGATCTGCCTGTCTCAGCCTCCCAAAGTGCTGGGATTACAGGGACAGGTGATTTTCTAACTTATGCCATCATTATTCCTACTGCCTACCTTGCTGAAAGCGGATGGAATAGAGCTCTCCCTGAGTAAGGAAGAGAAGAGCAGAATTCTGATTATTTGTAGCAGGTGGTTGTTTTTCAGAAAGCAGGATCATCATCCACATGAGGTCTTTGAATTTCCTTTTCATTTTGCTGTTGCCAATCCTCTTTATTTATACCATCCAAGACCTAAATTTTCTTTTTCAATCCCGTTGTTGGTTACTCTGACTGGCTCCAAACGAGATCATCACATATTGAAGGACCTGTTCTTCTTGGATTGTGAAACCATGAGGATGACCAGGTGAAGGGGGCAGGGTGCAGGAGGGTCTAGGAGGCAAAGATCTGAAAGGGGCTGCTGTAAAGGTAGCAGCCCAGAGCCTGAAGCTTTAGCAGAGATGGAACAAATCTGTGCATTCCCTACACTTGGTTACCAATTCTGCCCCCACACTGGATGAGTTCAAACCCTTTTTATATTCACTGCAGATTAATTAAACTTTGTACTCAGGAAGGAGAACAATGAAAAAAGTAGAAAGGGTCTCCAAGAATATAGCACGCGTGATATTGTACATGAATTAGAACAAAATAAAAATGTAAGTGGGAGGTGATGTCTGTTTCCTCCTCTCTGACCTCATCTCCTACCAGCCTGTCCTTCCACTCTCACCAAACTCTGGCCATGCCTCCCCCTTGCTGCTCCATGAACACACCGAGAGACTGCTGCTGTGGATCTTGCCAGTTTGACCAGAGCACTCTTCCCCCAGTCTCCCCAGACTATTAGCTCCCTTTCTTCAGTCTAGGCACACAGAAACCTGTTAAAGAGGCCTTCCCTGGGCATTGCCTGTGCATGCAATAACATGCCTCTTCACTCACCTGGCCCAGGTTTATCTTTCTCTGTAGCCTTTAATACCTTCTGCTGTGCTATGTATTTCACTTGTGCACATTGATTACTGTCTGCTTCTCTTACTGAAATGCAAATTCAAAGAGGGAGTTTCTTGTTTCTTTGGTTCATACCATGTCTCCAGTGCCTACAACAGTACCTGGTGCTCAATACATATTTGTGCTGAATGAATAAATATATTCAGATTATTCAGCTAAGACATGGGGAAGATAAGGTGTGAAATGCTATCACCTGATTGCTGGTTTTTTGTTTTTTTTTTTTTTAGAGACCCAATTTAAAACAAATATAATATTCCAGGATGAGGGAAATATACTTCTAATGTAGTTTTTGTTTGTATCATTTATGGTACATCTAAGTTTTGGTAACTTAAAGGGCATATTAAATGTGCTGAAATAAATGCTGTTGTCAGTAACTTTGGAGTATTGTGAGATAAGGAAGTAGAAACTAAGGGAAGCAGTGTTACTAAGATAGATTTCCATTCTGCCTGTGGCTAGCTTGCACCTCTCTATGAGGTCATCCATGCAGATCTTTCTATTTCAAGCTTGTTTCAGTAAAGTGCACTTTTAGGTAGAGAGTTCTTCTTCTTTGAATAATAGGATCAATGAAAGATTAGTGGGATGTTCCTTGAAAACTAACAAGTCAGCCAACAGAGGACACACATATGTTTGGGTACAGATAATACTTTTTCTTCCATAGTACCCATTTCCCAGTAATTGTGAACATTTTCTCTTTACCTTGTGACATTATTATATAGAAAATAGAATCAACTGTATATAGTTTTAATAAGAGCACTGTAATCTGCAGAGGGTCACATAAAACCTGTGAACCCTGCTTTCCTGTCTTGTATATTTTCATAGAATGTTTGAATCTTTTTGCAATGCAAAATTAAAAAAATAAAATGCCTGTAGAGTATTGCCCTGAAATTGTATCCATTTTCAAATCTTATTTCAAGTTATGTTTTCTCCATGAGATCATCCTGAACTCTTCAACCTGTTTGGAGCTTCCTACCTTAGGACAAAGAACTACTTTGGACTTTCCTGAAAATTCTTGCTGGCTTTGTATTCTAATAAACTATATGTACATGTCCCATTTGCTCTATGAGATTATACTTTAAAATTTTATAGATAAACTTGGGATAGGCCTTTTAAAATTGAAAAACAAAGTTGCAAATATCAGCTTCATAATAAGATAAAATGGGATTTTAACTTTGATTATATTTAAGATACCCCAACAACTTATTTGTAATAAAAATATATTTTAATGTTTATCAAAGTATATTATTAAATGCTGGGAAATGAGAGAGTGCCCTCTAACATTAAAGGGTTCTGGTGGAAAGACATTAAAATAAATATCCGGAATATTTGGGGAAATTACAAAAAGAGAAATATTGAACTAAATAAAATTCTTAATTCCAACACTTAAGCCTTGTTTTGTTTCCAAGAGTTTCTCCTGTAGAATTATGGCACAGAAGGAAGGCAAACATATACAGAGAGACAATAGAAATTTTCCTTTGAGTGAACAGTGCAATTACTAAAATTGCTAAGCTGAATATTTATGCATATAAAAAGCCAATGTTTGTTGCTTTTGTATACACTATCAACATGACTACCAAGACTGTCTCATGCCACAGTACTTTGTCTTATTAAATGATATTAAGGGTGAAGAAAGGATTCACTTGTATTGTTTAACAAATATTCTCTGATATTGAGTAGTTAACAATTTTTTCTTGAAATTGTTTGCCTATTTTTGAATACTTCAATGTTTGCCAAAATATAGGTTATAAAAGAATCACCTGCTCTAAACCTTCTTTTGCAGGGATAACACTCAGGAATAGGTTAACTGAGGCTTTTTTGAAAATGTTATCCCAAGTGGGGATTTGTAATATGTAGTTGGCTCTTCAGTCTAAGCTAAATCTTATGTTTAATAGCTTCATTGACCTAATGAGATACTACTAGAGACTTATTGACAGTCCACCAATTCAGTGAGAATCTTTAGAGATAATAGCATTGCTGCACAGTGGATCCAAAAGATACCACTCATTTGTCAATGACCATGAAATGAAGTGGAAATGGCTTCCAGTGAATGTCAGATGTAAGCCAGGGCTGAAGATGACATTTGCAGTCAACAGTGCCTATAAAACTGTCAGAAAAATAAAAGTTTCTTTGGTTAAAAATAAAGAAAAACCTTTTGAAAATCTTTCTAGGCAAGCCAAACATGTCTGACTTTTGCGGTAGGTATTTTTAAGGCCATTTTGTTGTTGTTGCTTTTCCCTTTTCTCTATAAGCAGCAACTAGGTATCTGAACAGGCAATAGAGCACAAGTATTTGTTTCTGAAAAAGTTACCTGAAAGAATAGCTTAGGAGCTGACATGATTTCTCTCTTTCTCTTTCCTATCTAAATATTTATACAGTTGCTTTTTCCTCTGCTGGGTACACGGTGTTGGAAATCAGCCTACGACCAAGGATAATATCAGGATTGTATGCTTCTTTCTGCATGCCACGCTTTTATACAGCATTGGTTCTGGAAGTAATCACTGATAATTACTACTGTTAGCTACATGGTATGACAGAGACCCTAAGACTGTATCCTTCCATGGCGTTTTCATTACAAATCCTACTAAAATGTGATTAATTGTCTCAAGTATTCCATACATTACCCAGAATCACCGTTCAAGCCTGGTATTATAACCCACTCCATACCATTGCTTTTTTATCTATCCAACAAAACAAGGTTCTATTGTCCAAAAACTGTGTATATGTAATAGCAAAATAATATCTATTGAGTCTTTATAAGAAACTAAACTTTTTTATGTAAGACTACATTGAATGGAGGTTCCATCTCCATGCTATTCACTTATTTTATTATTGTTGGCATTAACCAGCAGAGCTACATCCTCTACAGGCTTTTCCCTAACCCTTATTGACATTCCAAGCATGTCTGTAGAATGTAAGTTGTTTCAGAATAAGAGCTACATCTTTTGAAGGTGTGCATGAGTTTGTAATATTTAATATCCATGGATATTGTATTAGTGATACAATACACTTAATATAAAACATTAAGTGATAACTAGAATGAAGATGACCCTAGGCTTTAATTCTCATTTATTGTTGAGAATCATAACAATACTAGTGTTTTCCATCTTGAAGTTCCCACTACCTCATAGATAATTTCATAAACTGTCTCAGAATTAATCACTTCGTCCTAGCCTAGATAAGTTCCTACATATGTGCAATGGGCCACCAGGCTCAGTTTCTTTAGGCAAGACAGAAATCAGGAGGGACCTACCTAGAACTTTCCAAAGTGCTGAATTTCTTCCAGCTGCTCTTTGGGAGACCAAAGTTCTCAGGCCATAAAAATGAGTAGACCTGTGGTGTCTTCCGGTTTCCACTCATGTTAGTTCCTTGTTCTCATTGGTAGGTGATGAGGAGTCTGGCTGTTGGCCAAAAACCTATGTGTGATTTTTTTTTTTTTTCAAAGTTGACTCTAGGAAATTACAAAGGCTTCAGCTAGCAGGCCTCACTGGAAAAGCTGCCCTCCTCACTCCAGACCTGGAGCACAGCCCGTGCATTGCAGTCTCTGAAGGAAGTTGCAGTCAAGGTTTCAGCCCCTCTGGCAGGCTATGCTCTTAGTTGTAGCTGCATTGGTAGCCTAGGTGCCTCTATTTGGTGACCTCCTTACTGAGAAAGTTTGGCAGAAACCTTCCTCAGCTGCCTTTGCTGAAATGGCCTTATCTATGGGATGGGAAAACTTTGAAGACACTTTTTATGGTGTCTTCACTAGAAGAAAAGTACTCAGTACTTTTCCATTCCTGACCCTTCCCTTTCTCCCTCCTCCAGACCCTTGGTTCCATAAAACAGCAAGAACATTTTGTTTGAGACTCCCTTGGCAGTGATGATTCCTCACATCTGTGTCCCATGCTCCTCCATCTGACCATCCCCATGCTGATCCATGGCAATAAAATGATCAGCAAGGGAGCTGGCATTTTCTCCTATTTGGCCTCTTTCTTATATTATGGCAATAACTGATGGAAGGTTTGACTGCTACTTTCATTTTGTATTATCATCTTAATTGACAGCTACATCACCTGGCAACTCAGTTCAACTCAGCTCAGCACTTGACAGAAGATATTGCTTTCATGTAATCAGTCTCACCTAATTCTAATTTTGCATTCAAATTCAAACAAGAAATCTAATCATTGAACCACAACTTGGAGTAGTATACAGGGAAGGGGAAATTCACTGTTTCGGTTTTTTTGTTTGTTTATTTTTCAGCCAAAGTCTCACTCTGCTCCCCAGGCTGGAGTGCAGTGGTGTGATCATAGCTTACTATAGCTTTGAACGCCTGGGCTCAAGCAATTCTCCTGCTTCTGTCTCCTGAGTAGCTGGGACTACAAGTGTGCTACCACCTGTGTTTTTTTTTAAGTTATTGTATAGGGGTCTTTCTATGTTGTTCAGGCTGGGAATCAACTGTTGAGCATTACATGGACAACTCATTTTATAGATGGAGGCAATACTAATTATGGTGGGTGAAACTCACAGCTGAGCTGTCTTCCTTCCTCTGTCTACAATGCCCTGCTTTACCTTCCATGTGGATGGAAATTTTAACCAATAATATAGCCAATTAAACAATAATCAACATTTATATTTCTAATTAAATAATAACCAACATTTATTGAATGAATACTTTGTGTCACATACTGTATTGGGAATATAGTGATAAAATACCTCACAAGTTCTGTATAAAATATTGGAGCAAAATATAAGTGGGTAGTGCTAAAAGCAATGTATTGTATTTTCAGTTCTTTACAATAGCAGGGTGCTTACTGGTGGTTGGGTGAGATGGAGACAAGTAGGGGGAAGACTCTCAGTGGCTGGCAAAATTTAGCTAGCATCAGGATTCTGACCAAGTAGGATAGAGCTCAGGGAGTGGTAAAAATACCACTATGTCATTGAAATGTTGGATAGGAAACAGATTAGTAATGTGAGTGAAACAGTAAGGTAGGTGTCAGAGAAGACAGGGAAGGTTATTGTGATGCAGAGAACTACGGGTATGTTAATAAATGGTTAGCCAAGCTAATCCCATCAACAGACCCTAAACATTAAAGCTTCCACTTCCAACCTCATATATATAATCAAATGTTGATAGGCGGTGAGATTGGTGACTTATCTACTTGCCCTGGTGAGGACTGGTTTATGAACTGGACCAGGATGTCCTTGTTGTACAAAATAGTAAGTAGGAAAGAAGTTTGAGCAGAAACTGAGAGATCATTTATGACTGGCTGATCTGTTGAATATAAAGGGTATAGACCTTGTATATGTTTAAATACAAAGATTTTTGCTTTCTGTTTTGTGGTAGAAAGTTGCAAAAGACTCCAACTGTATAAATGACAGCAACTCAGTACACTTTAACAGCAAAGAGCTAAAGAAACACAGTGAATTAAATTCTAGAAAGGGATAGGCCCTTCCTAGCAGAGAAAGACTTATGGCTGCTCTCATCCCGGGGGAAAAGGTCAGTAGAGAAGGCAACTCTTTACTTCAAACTGGGTAAGAATAGACCAGAAGAATTTTTAATAAACATTTCACCATGTCTGTGGGTTGGTTTGTTGTATTATATCCCAAGAAACCTCAGTCAGAGATCAAGGCCACACCTGCCCTCCAATTTTTGCTCACTGGGAGTATAAAAGCAGCATTGTAAGGGTGGGGGCAGGTCAGGAACGCGGAGAGAAACCCGTCTGGCATCCAGTGGGTTTGCTGGCTGCGAGGCAGTGGGCTGCTGATGGCTGGGGGAAGGAGAGTAGGGCGCAGAGAGGTCTTCATGCTACCTAAATCTTGATGCTACCTAAATTTTACTAGCCACCAATGCTTCCCCCTACTTGTCTCCCTATCACCCAACCACTAGTCAGAAGAGCAAAGGAAACTCCACAGACATCTTAAAAACTGGCGCATAGGCGATAAAGCATGGAGTGACCTCTGGAGCATTGCTGCTGTTCAAATAACAATTTCTGAGTGCACCATGGAAATATTTGAAGGCAGTGGTGACTAGAATTTAAGTAAAGCCACAACAAATCCAGACCCAGCTCAACTACACATTAGACCTACTCAGCCTGGAACTGCCACAGCATCATTTCTGTTGCATTCTGTTGGTCAAGCCAATTAACAAGGTTACTGCCAAGTCAAGAGTAAGAGAAATAATCTTCATCTCCTGATGTGAGGAGTGAGTAGCATGCACACGCGGAGAGGGGAGGCGTTGTTGGGACCTCTATTTGTAGATGAGTTACAATATTAAGCAATACATTTAAAAATAACCCATTGTTCTAGGAATAAACTACAGTTTTAAAAATAGGTCAAAAGGCAGAGCGAGACTCCGTCTCAAAAAAAAAAAAAAAAAAAAAAAAAAAAAATATTTTAAATTAAGTGAATATGCAACCTATCTAAATTTGTGGAATGCAGCCAACACTGTTCTTAGAGGAAAATTTAAAATGTTAAATGCTTATATTAGAAAAGACAAAAGGTTTAAAAATAGTATTCTAAGTGTCCAATTTATGAAGATAGCAAAACAAGTTAAATTCAAAGTAAGAACAAAAAAGTAATTAATAAAGAGTAGAAATCAATGAGTTACAAAATGGACAAACAATAAAGTCAATAAAGCAACAAAGCCAAAAGCTAGTTATCTGAAAAGATTAAAAAATTGATAAAACCCTAGGAAGACAACTCAAAGAAAAAAGAGGGAAAAAAATCCCACAAATGAGTAATACTGGAAATAAAAAATGAGGTATCACAAAAAGAGATAATAACTTTATGCTGGTAAATTTGGCTATTTAGATAAAATGAATAAATTATTTGATAGACACGTATTACCAAAGCTGATGCAAGAAGAAGAAGAATATTTGAATAAACACCAATGAATGAAAGAAACTGAATTTGTTATCAATCACAAGAAAACTTCAGGAGCATTTATTTTTACAAATTTTTTCTATAAAAGAAAGGACGAGAGAACACTCTAACTTGTATTTTGAGCATATCCCTGATACCAAACCTGAAAAGGACATTTCAGGTTAAGAAAAATAGAGGAATATTTCTCATGAACATAGACACAGAATCCTTTGGTAAAATATTAACAAATCATTCCAACAGTGCATAAGAAAGTAAGAAATAAAAATGTTACCAAGTCCCCCACCGACTGAACAGACCCCTTCTTGGCCAAGGGGACCCCAGAGAAACCTTAAAAACTGTGTTTCCAGCCATGACAGGATAGGAGGTCAGATATGCCTCCCTTATTAACCTTCAACCAGGATTCTTTCCTAAGGAGTGAGCAGAGACCAGCTTTAGAAAACAAGACATGAATGCCTTATTCCTTTATGGCCTTTAGCCAGTCATCTGAGGGCATGGCCAGACTTCCTTGCAATGCGTTGCTTCCTAAAAACTGACAACCATCTCCAGGCCGGTTTTGGCTGACTTGTGCAGAGGATGTGCAGTAAGCGTTTACATGTCCTCTGCTTCACCTTTTGACAACAGAGGGCTGACAACTCCACCCTCAGATCATGCTAACACTGCCAGTTTTTTGAACACGTGACCTATGAAGAGGCATGTGCATGGTTTCTCCTTTCATAAATATTTATGACTCCTCTTGTAGCTTATTAAATATGTATATTTGGCCACCCTGCTCAGCCTGAATTCCTATTTCCTTTGCCCCTTCCTCAAAGTGCTTGTTCTTGGCTTTTACTGGAGACTATGCTTCCCAGCCAGTAGGATGGGCAATCTGCAGATCGTGGGCCTTTATGAGAAATAAAGCTCTCCTTTCCAAATGTACGAACCTTGTGATTCTTCAATTGATAAAAGTATAATAAATGTATTACATTAAAACATGCCATGGGCATTCATTAAACCAGGGTAAATATTATTGTGTTAATGTAAAATAGTCATTTTTTAAAAGAATTTGAGGCACTGTCTCACTTTGTCACCTAAGCTGGAGTGCAGTGGCCTGATCATGGCTCATTGCAGCCTCAACCTTCCCAGGTTCAGGTGATCCTCCCACCTCAGCCTCCTGAGTAGGCAGGACTACAGGTATAGGCCACCACACCAGGCTAATTTTTTGTACCTTTTATAGAGACAGGGTTTTGCCATGTTGTCCAGGCTGGTCTCCATCTCCTGGGCTCAAGCAATCCACCTGCCTTGGCCTTCCAAAGTGCTAGGATTACAGGCATGAGTCACCACACCCAGCTTAATGTAAACTAATCTTAAAATGATTATATAGTTTAAAAAATTGATGAGGAGGATGACAGATATGTTTTTCAGTATCACAATTACAGGATAGGTTGTTGGGTGTGTCTTTAACATGCTTGAATCATTAATTCTATTAGGCATGTTAACTAAATTTGGCCTTCAGGCTGTCGAATGTTTAATAATTTGAAGTACAGTTACTGATAGAATTTCTGTCTGTATCTCTATCAATCTATGTATGTATGTATCTATCTACCTATCTAATCTGTCTATATGGTCAGCATTAATCCATTTTCTTTAATCATATTCTTGTTATTTATCTTTCTACACTAGTGCTTCCTAACATGTGTTGATCACAAATTCTACAGGCTGTTAATAGTTTAAGTGAAACCAAACAGGCTTCTTTAAAGCCAGAAATTGCAAAGTGTTAATGGCCCTGATGCATGTAATAATACCAGAGGTGGCCTACTTGGGAGCCTGCCTGTGACTGTTAATGCACTCCCCAAACTCACCACTCTGACTTCAGACACCTTAAAGAATAATGTGGATCTTAATCATTGGTATTCTTGAAGAGATAAACATAGTTTATGTAGTAAATTACAAGGCAGAACATTCCTTTATCCATCATTTAAGCAGCTACTCAAAAAATACCTTCTCTTTGCCCCATAATCTTCCTTTCTCCTTCCTCCTTTTCCCACTTACCTGTCAGGCTATCCATCATTCTGTGTTCATCTGTCTCTCCACCCATTAATCTGTTCATTCTCATTCTTTTTCTACTCCTTTGTGTTTCTACTCCCCACAGTTCTTCTTTTTTCTTCTTTTTCCTTATTTGCTTTATATATATATATACACACACACACGTGTATATATATACACACACACACATATGTGTGTATATATATGTATATATGTGTGTGTATGTATATTCTGTTCCTAATATCTTTGATAGCAACCTTGGAATTTTAACACAGTCTATGCTGTGTTTTCTTTTTTCCCTTCCTTTTCCCTTTCTTTTCTCTGCCTCTCCTTGCCTCTCTTCTCTCTTTTTGCCTCTTCTTTCTGTAGAAATAAGAAGTACCTTCAAGTCCTGGTGAGAAAAATGTTCGATCTAATTATATTTCAGTTTTCTAAGAGAGGTGTATATATGTTATATAATGTGTACTGTTTCCTAAGCTTATTTAACTACATAATTTTTTGAGAGGCATTTTTGAAATTGATTTTATATTAAAAAATTAGGATACCCTGCTGTATTTTAATAAATTATATCTTCCTTTTTTGCTTTTAAAATAATAAAAGGAAAATAAATACTATAAATGAAAATTTTGCAGAAGCGTGTAAAGTAAAAAAGTTAAAATTCTCTATATATTTCAACTAATGGTATACTCCATAAAGGGAGGGGCCAGGTTCTATCAGGTTCACCACTGTGTCGCCGTGCCCAGCACAGTGCTAGATACTGAGCAGATCCTAAATAAATGCATGTTGAATCTTCTAAACTGACACAAACATATATGATGCATTGGTTGTTTATCAGGAGCTAAAATGTATTTCAACTATTTTGCATTTACATGTCATATAGTTTTTAGTCAGTGACTCACAATGAACTCATAGTTAATCCAGTTACTCTATATAATGTGAAAGTCCTTGTCGAATAGAGCAAATGCAATCCAAGGCTTTAGAGTGAATCATTGAACAATTTAGGACTGCATTCTCAGAAGTAATGAGCTACTGGGAATCTCCCTGCCCAACCTTCATTTAGAAACCCAGGATTGTATTATATGCAGCAGTCTCTAGGGTCACCTGCTATCTATTGAATGCCAATCACATTTTCTCTGCATCACCACTGGCAATGGTAGCTATACTCTCATTCAGGAACAATATTAGAAACCTTCAAATCACAGTCTCAAGTAACTGCTCTTCTGTCTATAGGGGAAATCAGTGTTGGCAGATGTCTTATAATTTACAACCATGTTACCCCACATATTATCTATGCAGATCATAATTTAAACTTATTTTGATAACCAGTTCTTTAAACTTGAAAACAAATTCATGCAAGTTGTAAAATGGTTAAACAGCATGGAAGATAATACAGTATAAATAAGTGTAGTGACCTCGACCCACCTAACCTGCCCTTTCCAGAGATAAATGCTCTGATAATTTCCTGTGTTTCCTTCCAGACTTTTTTTGATCACAACTTTTATCTTCCAAGATTGTTTTTTGGGAAACAGTTAAAGGCATATTGAGAAAACACATAAGAAGAGATCATTAAGAAGAAAGAAAGAAAAAAGGAAAGAAAAATAAAAAGAGCCTATTAGATTCTGTATACTAAAACAGGAGATAGAGATTAGAAGAAACACACATACACACCCACCTTTTGTAGCTCAAACCTCTTGCTTTTCATGTCCTTCATGGGGTGCTGAGAATCCAAGCAAATTTTTTTGTGAATAAACCTCATAGAATGGGAGGTGTCTTGGCTGTTGTCTTAGAGGTTTCGCGTTTGATCACTCCTCCTAGGAAGGAGTCATTTTAAGAAAAATTCCTTTCTCTATTCATAACTTCTTGTGTCATATTATAATCAATCAAAGATGTTCTCAATGTGACAATGACAGGTGGGGTGATACAGGTTTGGAACTGGGCACGTTTATATGAGCTGTCTTTAAACCAGCAATTTTGTCTTCCCAGGGAACATTAAGGAGCAATTTTGTCTTCCCGGGAAACATTAGGCCAAGTCTGGAAACATTTGGATTGTCATGGCTGGGGGTGGTTGAGCATTGCTGCCATCTAGTGGATGGAGGCCAGGGATGCTGCTAAACATCCTGCAAGGCACAGGACAGCCCCTACAGGAAAAACGTATTTGATTCAAAATACAATCGTGCTGAAGGAACTCTACTTTCTCTTATTTTATTTTTTTGAGACAGAGTCTCACTCTGTCACCCACGCTGGAACGCAGTGGCATGATATTGGCTCACTGCAGCCTCTGACTCCTGGGTTCAAGCAATTCTCCTGCCTCAGCCTCCCAAGTAGCTGGGATTACAGGTGTGTACCACCATGCCCGGCTACTTTTTGTACTTTTAATAGAGATCAGATTTCACCATGATGGCCAGGCTGGTCTTGAACTCTTGACCTCAGGTGATCTGCCTGTATTGGCTTCCCAAAGTGCTGAGGTTACAGGCGTGAGCCACCACACCCGGCCAGGAACTCTACTTTAAATGAACTCTTCTGCAACTTTTTTCTTTTAGGGACAGTGATTTTCATTAGAGAAACAACTCAAAATAAGCATCAATATCAACAGCAATAAAATCTTAACCAGTTTTCCACTGGATTTAAAGTTTGGGCTCTTGAACCTCAGAACATAATGGATGAGTTTGGTGTCCTACTGATTCATCCAGAAAAATAATTTTTCATAGCATTACCTATCCTTGGCTTTTTCCCTTTTTAAACTTTCTGATTATATTGCCTATGGAAAAAGCCAATTTGTTTTAGTCAGATGAAACTTGAACAGCAGGGAATAATAGCAAATAACTATATATTTGTTTGGAAAATAGTAAAAAAATAGACACTAAGTCCCATGTTCATTGTCTTTTGCCAAGTTTTGTTACCAGCTACTTTAGAATCTTTTATTATTATTATTAAGGGTGGTTACATAAATCCTTATTAGGGTGAAGCCTGATAACTGGGTTCTGGTGGGATAATTGTATTTAATCTGCTCATTTCTGAATGCCAGAACAGATTAAAGCATATGAAAAATTAAATAATGTGAGATTGCAATGACTCTGGGTTAGAAAGATTCTTGACCCATAGTAAATCCTATCATTGCTTCATTAGAGTGGAGTTTATGGCCTAGAGAAAAATGTGGAATATTCAACCTTAAAGTTGTCTTAGTGAATAAGGGAATTAGACCATTGGAACTGCAATAAAATGGTTTAGAGGGTGTGGAACTTACTCCTTTAAGTTGTTGACTAGAAAGTAGAGGCTCTAAGCTGATAAGTGACTGGCCCTGGGTCAAGGTTAGTGGCACTCCTGGGGCTAGAGTTCAGGGCCTCTCATCTGAGTCCAGTGTTCTTCTGGCACTATTTCTATGCTGCAGCTCATAATTATCTCTATGTGGCCAGAGCTACCCAGAATAAAATATACCAAAGACAGACCATAATACCTTACATGTGTTCATCACTTCAGAATATTCAAACTACTTTCACACATATTCTCTCATATAAAAATCAACCTTATTACCTAAATAGGACAAGAATCTTGTCTCCATTGATCAGAGAAAATTAAAATTCAGAGATATGAAGTCACTCATTTGAAGTGACTATTTAAATAGCTATTAATAATAGACCCAGATGTTTCAGCCCAGGACTCTCCTCATCATTTAATTGCAGGTTTATTACAGGCACAAACTAGTATACAATTAGCCTCTCTTTATAGGTGGCTTACCATGTGCCTGGTACTGTGCTAAGGGCATGAATTAGCCCATTTATTCCTTACAATGACTCTAATAGGTTGATATGATTTTTATCTCACTTGCTTGATGAAGAAACTGAGGTTTAGTGAGGTTCAGTGTCATTGATTTAGTTTAAGTCTGTATTAATAATAGCTTTAGACCAAGATCCGTTTCATGCCAATATGCATGTTTTAGTCATTATAGTATACTACCAGCATTGTTCAATATGGTGTTTCTGTGTCTATTTTGGTAACTAATACAATGTTTGATTGAAATAGCCATTGCACATTCAATTTTATGTACTGATGTTCTGATTTTCGCCAAAATCTTTTCCCCTTTTTAGCCCTTATTTATAGCTGATGTTGGGGAGAATGGAGGCCATAGGTTGACACAATTTTATTTTTTTCCCTTTTGCATTTATCCAGTAATTTCCATCTGATTTCCCTCCCTCAGCATTCCTACACTTATCCATTCAATCTAACCTACCCAGTGCAGCAGGGGCAGGCTTTTTAGGAAAGATACCTGACTGTGTCATTACTTAGAAGCCTTTAATGGATCACTCACAACTTCAGACACAAGGTACTGCATGATCCACTCCCTGCTTTGTTATAATTTTATGTCTTGCTAGTTCACTTCAGACTCTGTTCCAGCCACCCTGCAATTTAGTATCTCCTCAAGCTCAGAGTGTGTGCATTTTCATATTCTTTGAATTACCTCTCCACACTGCCTCCTGCCTCCTTCCTCTGCCCCAGTGTAGCCCTCATTCTTTTGTTCTTTAAAACTTTGTTTAAGAATATTGCTTCTGAGCTCCCCAAACACCCAGAATATAGTTTGATCATGGCTCCGTCACTGTAGATGATAACTGACTTTCCTTTCCAACTATGCTATGAACTTTTGATAGAAGGGACCATTTCTAAGCCTGGCATAGTAGCTGATACATGTAGACCCAGGCTGAGGCTGAGGCAGGAGGATTGCTTGAGACCAGGAGTTTGAGACCAGCCTGGGTAACATAGCAAGACTCTGTTTGTAGAAAAATAAAACACTGGCCAGATGTGAAGGTGGTGCGCCAATAGTCCTAGCTACTTGGAAGGCCAAGGTAGGAGGATCACTTGAGCTTAGTCTGATGTTGTAGTGAGCTGTGATTGCACCACTGCACTCTAGCCTGGGTGACAGACAGAGTGAGGCCCTGTCTCTAAAAAATAAAATAAGAGGGGACCATTTCTTAGTGTCTTTATTTCTCCAATGCTTAGCTCAGTTCCTGGCCTGTAATGGTAAGCTAATAAAGTTGAATGAGCATGGTAGTATCAAAAGAAGTTGAGGATTGAATAGATATGGAAAGTATAGGAAAGAGAAGCATGAAAGATAGTTTCATGAAGGAAAGAAAGACATCTCCTTTGGGTAACTGCGAAGATCTTTATGTTATTAATTGAAACAGGATATTTACGATAATGAGACGAATGTGCTGGGGAAAAGGGAAGTTGGTCAATTTGGTTTGCTCACGTGATATGTACAATATAATAAGGTGATCATAGAATAGTAATCTCCAACCAGCTATAAACATTATGTATCTAGTAGAGTAGTTAGAAATTTAGGTTTCATGGACCAAAACAATTTAAAAAGGCTCTGTTAGCCTTTGTAATTGTAAAATAAATAGATCCTAAGTTCCTCTTCAATGCATGTATTTATGAAAATGAAAGGAAAGAATGAGGCCGACTTCCTCGCTCAGACTCCAGGTTTCCCTCCACTACCTTTTTGACATTGCTCAGGCAGAAGCAGATATTGACCCTAAACTTTACAAGCAGCTGATCTGCAGCAAGCGAATGAACTTTATGAGCTTAGTTGAATGGGATGCTATGTAAAAATGGAATGGTTTTTTTGGTAGCTAAGTGGCTCTTCAAAACATTGTATAAATATCATTCATTACATTAGCAGAGTAGGCGTAGTTTGTCTTAAGATATTTATGTCTTTGGTTGAATATGCAATCATATTGTTTAAGCAGGAAATTTGTTTATGTAGGTGGACCTTTGTTCTTAGAGTCTGGGCTGTGGGGACTCAGTCTCGGTTGGAAACAAAGAACAGAGAACAATCCGGTGAAGAATAAGCTGGCTTTGTGAGAATGATACAGATAAAACAGAAGTGTAGATAGTACATGGCTAACTTGGTCTTTCCAGAATGGACTCATCTGGTTTCTTCACTAATATTTTATCTCTTACAGACTTTGCAATCTTTTGGCAAAATTTAGCCACAATAATTTCTAATTCTATAAGATTTTGAATGTATAGAGAGCCTCTCCGATTCTCTGGCAGAGGGGCTAGTGAGTAAAGCATAGAATTGTCTTAACAGAGAACTTACTGTGAATGCAGTTTCAATATTTAAAAGGTGAGCTCATTGGTGGGCAGTAGGAGTCTGTCATGGCAAGTGCTGGATAGCATCACAATTTTGGACTTCCCAGGCCTTTCTCAGGGCATGTCAGTGAACAACTGAATATGAGCATTCTGAAACAAGGAATGCATCTGCTATATGCTGAATTGTAATGTTTCCCCAACACCCAAATTTACATTTTGAAGTTCTAACCCTCAAATTTGACCATATTTGGAGATAGGTCTTCATAGGGGTAATTAAGTTAAAATGAGGCCATTAGGGAGGGCCCTAATCCAATATGCACTGGTGTCCTTGTAAGAAAAATAAATTTAGATGCAGACACACATAGAGGGAAGACATGGAAAAACTAAGGGGAAGATAGTTATCTAGAAGCCAAGGAGAGAGGCCTCCATCAGATCCTTTCCCCATGACCCTCCTTCCTCAGAAGGAACCACCCCTACTGGCACCTTCATCTTGGACTTCCGGCCTCTAGAAATGTGAGGAAATACATTTTTGTTGTTTAAGCCATCCAGTCTGTGGCACTTTGTTATGGCAGCATTAGCAAATTAACATGGCACTTTCTTGCCTTTGTAACCTCAGGCCTTACTTCAGGCACAGCCTGGGATATAGCAAGTTTTTAATAAGCGTTTTTGAACCAAAGGAATAGAAAAGAGTTAGCACAACTTCTAGGACTATGCATAATCCACAAACTATTATCCATTAAAAAAATTCAGCAATCAACCAAGAGTTGCCACAGATTTATGTTAGAGCTTGTGGTGGGTGCTGTGTATCCACTGTACTCACAGATGTGGGTGTCAGCCCTGGCCTTAAAGAGGCTTCACCTGGGTTTGCTCCTCCTAGAAAAGTACAGACTTAAGGAGTGGTCCCACGGTAGCCCTCTCTGCACCCGTGGTCCTCCTGCCTTGTGCCTCATCTTGTCTGTACTGACAGTGGTGCTTTTTTTTTCTTTTGAGGTGGAGGAGGACGGGCATCAATAGTTTAAAGAGCCTCCTAAACACATACATTCAAGTTTTCCTGCCAGTAGGTGGGGGAGTAGGCTGGCATAATCACAGGTTGTTTTTTGCCCTGGGCTTCAGGCTCATGATCAGATGATCATTAGGGTCCACTGGAATTTAGGCATTCTCCATTTCTCAGTATCATTTTAGTGTTCTTTACTTCGCTTTTTAGCAGAAGAGGATATTTACCCTGTAGGTAGACTATTAACTGAATTTACTGTGGAGTTGAATGAAACATAAAATACACAAGGTTAAGTGTAAGTTAGACCAAAAATCTTTTCTCATATTGAGAGCTGGCAGATATTCTCTAGCCATCCAAGGATTCTTCAACATTTCAGTCTTGCTTTCTGGGAATGAGAATTATTCTTCTTCACAACATTCTCTATTTAGCGTACATGTTGTTGTCTCTTTGTAGGTGCCATTTTATTTCATTCCTACAACAACTCTAGGCAGTGAATACAATTGTCATAGCCATTTTACAGATGAGGCGATTGAGGAACACAGAAGTTAAGATCATTTGACGATTAAAGCTAAGGTTCAGGGAGTTTGGCCTTTCTCTGGGGCCCATGGCCCTTGTTGTGCCTCATTATATCCCTGTTTCCATTGATGTTCTTTTGATCCCTGTCTCCTAGTCTTTTCCTTTGGATGGAGTTTGTGCAATGGGTAGAGGTTGGGAGGACTTGCAACTTCCCGATGGCAATTTCTTAACTTTCCTGCTTCTTTTCTTATGCTATTCTTTGTGACTCTGTGATTCCTCTCCCAAGCATCTTCACTGAAGGAAGCTGTCTGCTCCATGCCTTGCTACTGTATGTCTTAATACTGTGACTTCTCCCTCCTCTCCACTCTAGCCCTTCATTTTGAGATTTCAGCCTTGTCTGCTTCATCACCATCCACTTTCTTTTCTTGTATCCTTTGCGTTTTCTTTCCTTGCATTGCCTGATACTATACCTGTTTATCTCTGCACTTGTCTGCCCTCTAACCTATTATTTGGCTCACCTAACAGGCCTGGACATTGGATAATTGGTTTCATGTAATCTTGTGGTCCCACTTAGTTGATTTGTCACTTTATAGGTGAAATGGAAGCATGTCTTTTGTGCTGGAAGCTTCCCTCTTTAAGTGGAAAAAAGACCTACCTGTGAGATGACCTGGCATGAAAATTATATTCTCCACACACAAAACAAACTTTTTGTGGTGTTCTCACATTTTCTTATTTTCAAGAGACCCTATGACTGATAGATATCAAATCACATAGAAGCTTTATTCCATATGCTTCTAGACTTGAATTTTCCAGTATGTGTTCCAAGGAGTCTTAGTTTGTAAGAATCTCCTTAATTATTAACATCATGGTAACATCTTCGTTTTGCCAGAGACAGGATATTGGAGGTGGAAGAAGCCAGTCACAGGACTCTGGGTACTCCTTGTGGTGTCATCTGTGCCCCTCACTCCTGACCGCATTCCCCATCTCTTCACCACAAAGTGCCCAAGAGACCCACTGAAGGAGGCTACAATAACACTCAATCATCACTTTCTCCAGGATGTCATCTCCCTGCATCCTCACTTTCCTCAGTTACTGCAAAAAACCCAAGCCTCCCACTCATGCCCCATCCCTAAGACCCTTATTCTCACTTTTTTAGTATAGCTGTGCACAATCTCTGATGAGTTCCAGTCTCCCTGCCTTCCCAACACTTCTGCTGTACATTCTGGAATTCACAGTGTGTGTATAAATCAGAAGAAGCTAGATTTTACTGTAGTAGCAAATCAAGCACACACACATACACACAGTGCCCTAAAACACTACTGGTTCCTTATAAAACAAAGGATTATTTTTCACTTTATATTCCACACTGGTTGGCAGGGAATCAGTATTCCAGAGTCACCCAGAGACGAAGCTGACAAGGGCTTCACAATCTTCTGTCAAAAACATCTGGAAATGAAGCCTTTTTGGTGGTCTCAACAGGTTAAGAGTGAAATGAGAGACTTGCTTATGGGTTTTTCACTGTCTCAGCCTAGAAGTGATACATGTCATTTCTCACATTTCTGTGCCAGAAATATTCAGATGACCTTGCCTAAGCACAAGGAGGCTGAGAAATCCTCTCTTCCTCATGGTTAAAGAGTAGGGGAATGATATTAGTAGTGTCTGTCTCTGAGATTTAAAAACTCCCCGTCTTCAATCTCTGCTCATAAATTTCCCTTTGACTTCTCGTTCTAAGTAAAATTGGCTTTTCCTAAGGTCACTGCTTCCCCTGAGCTCTCAAATGGTGGCTCTGTTTTCCCCTACATCCCAAGTGCTTCTGGTATGATAGTTTCATCCTTTGCTTCTCACTTCTTCTCCTAGAATAAGGTTTTCTCTTGCTTTCCTCACTTTTCCCCAACATCTCCTCAGTTCCCTCAAAGCTCATACCATCTGACTGCACCATCGGATCCCCTTCCTGTGGCAGTCATCTGTCATCCTCCCTTCCCTCTGCAGACACGTGCTAATGGAACATTTTAGCACTCACTATATTTTGATTTACTGCATTTTTCTCCTTCATGTCTTCTGTCATTTGTCTTGGTGACTTCAATAGCCATGAGTACAGTTCTTCTCATACCTTGTTCTTGACCTCTTCCCTTCAAAATGTTTTGCCTTTTCCTTACCTCTGACACCTATTCTCTTCATCATCCTCTAGACCTTTACCTCTGAAACCTCAATTAATAGCATCTCACTTAATGGCCATCACTTTTTGTTTCTCCATCTTAACCCCCTTGTTATGGGCTGAATTGTGTCTTTCCCAAATTCATGTGTTTAAGTCCTAAGCCCTGGTACTTCAGAATGTGACCATATTTGGAAATGGGGTTTTTAAAATGGTACTTAAACTGAAATGAGGGCATTAGAATGAGCCCTAATCCAAGTGACTGATGTTGTTATAAGAAGAAGAAATTAAGGCACTGAGGGGAGATCATGTGAAAATACTGGAAGAAGATGGCAGATAGGATTTGGTTGTGTCCCCGCCCACATCTCATCTTGAATTGTAGCTCCCATAATTCCCACATGTTGGCCGGGCATGGTGGCTCAAGCCTGTAATCCTAGCACTTTGGGAGGCCGAGACGGGCGGATCACGAGGTCAGGAGATCGAGACCATCCTGGCTAAAACGGTGAAACCCCGTCTCTACTAAAAAAAAAAAAATACAAAAAACTAGCCGGGTGAGGCGGCGGGCGCCTGTAGTCCCAGCTACTCGGGAGGCAGGAGAATGGCCTGAACCCGGGAGGCGGAGCTTGCAGTGATCTGAGATCCGGCCACTGCGCTCCAGCCTGGGGGACAGAGCAAGACTTCGTCTCAAAAAAAAAAAAAAAATTCCCACATGTTGTGGGAGGGACCGGTTGGGAGATAATTGAATCATGGGGATGGTTTCCCCCATACTGTTCTTGTGGTAGTGAATAAGTCACACAAGATTTGATGGTTTCCTAAGGGATTTCACCTTTTGTTTGGTTCTCATTCTCTCTTGCCTGCCACCATGTAAGGCATGCCCTTACCGTCTGACATGATTGTGAGTCTTTCCCAGCCACATGGAACTGTGAGTCCATTATACCTCTTTTTCTTTATAAAGTACCCAGTCTTGGGTATGTCTTTATCAGCAGCGTGAAAACAGACTGATACAATGGCTATTCACAAGCTAAGGAGAGCGGCCTTAGGAACAACCATGCTGGCACCTTGATCTTGGACTTCTAGACTTTAGAATAAGTTTCTGTTGTCAAAGCCAACCAGTCTGTGATCCTTTGTTATAGCAGCCTTGGCAAACTAGGCCTAGTTTGCCCTAGTTTAGTACACTCCTCTAATACTAGTACACTAGTATACTCTAACAATGGTACACTCCTCTAATATCCTTGTGTTCTTACCTCCCCTTCTCAGCTCACATTTCGTGGTCAAAAGAATAATAGTGGTTTTCTACACTTCTTTTCTTTTTTCTGGTCCCCTGTCTCTCTGCTATATGTTATAATTCTTGTCTGGCAAAACTTCCACCATGAGTATATCCAACTCTCCTCTTAGATAAGCCTATAGCCGAGCAGCTAAGCATGGCTAAAAGAAAACAACCCCCATGCAGTCCATGCTGGGCCATCTCATTTTCAACATTCCTCTAATCCTTCCATCTCCTTTTCTCAGAAAAGGCTGGTTTAGACCATCTTCTTGGTCCTCAGACTACCAATCCCCTCTGAATTCTCAGCTGATGATTTGCTTCTTTTTCTAGGCCAAAACAGAAGTAATCGAAAAAGATGGCATAATTCTCCCTCCACCAAATCTACTAACTTCCCACCTTTTGAACGCTCGTACTATGACATCTTGTCTGTAAAAGGAATGAATCATTCACATGTCCAGCTAAGGCAACCTGTTTCCTTGTGCTCTGGATTGCCCACTCAAGGAAATTGCTCCTGCAATTGTGTCCCCGACCTCCTGCATCAGTGCCCTCCTGCTTTCTGGAGAACCCTTTCTATCAGCATACTCGTGTGCCTCAATACTTCATGAGAAGAGGCTTTTTTGGTGGTGGTTGTTTGGAGCTATAATACCAGCTCCAATCTTAATATATACAGTAATGATTTATTTCTTGCTCATACAACATCAAATGTGTGCCAGATGAATCTCCAGGGCCGTTCTCCTTCCTGAGGGTGATGTGGGGATTCCGGTTCCTGCAATGTGTGAGGCCACTGTCTCAACACATGGCTCCCCGTGTCCCTGTGGCAGAGGAAAAGAGAGGGGAAGATGGCATACACATGGTAGGGGAAAGAGAAAAACATTAAAATGATTTTTTTTTCATCCTGGGACAAGCTGCTTTAGAGATAAATAAAAATCTATGATATTTTAATTTTAATTGTGCTATCCACTATGTGAGAGGCCATGAACCACTGACAAATAAAATGAGGATGATGATCTCCTTTGTATGCTCCAGACGTGGTAGTTTTACAGTTTTCTTTCATTTCCTTTGTATGTATGTGTGTATGCGTGCATGTGTGCGTGTGTGTGTGTGTGTGTCTTCTCCATAGAATTCATGGTAGTACACTCCTCTTACCTTTGGAAGATAAAGGGTGATTTCATTCAATAAGTCTGCAATGGGAGACAGGAATGGTTCCTCTGGATTAAGTTTTTTTTTTTTTTCTTTGCAGAATATGGCATAAAATGATCTGAATTCATAAATGAAAGGAAACTATTTGCTATCCATTCATGTCAGGGTGAGAGCAAGTGAATTTGTTTATGCCTGTGCATATATCTGCTTGGGGTTTTCTGTAAGTGTTCATATTGCTCCAAACTAATCTTTCACTAATTAATGTGTGAATGAAGTAGAAGAGAGAGGGTTACTAGAGGGATGACAGATGGCTGCGACAAGAAAGAGCATCTAGTGGTCCAGTCAGAAGGCACGTGTTAATCTTTGGTGTTAAGATTTCAGTGGCATCTGCTTTGGGAGACTGACATGGGCAGATCACCTGAGCTCAGGAGTTCGAGACTAGCCTGGGCATCATGGTGAAACCTCGCCTCTCCCAGAAATACAAAAAATTAGCTGAGGTTGGTGGCACGTGCCTGTCCTCCCAGCTACTCGGGAGGCTGAGGTAGGAGGATGACTTAAGCCTGGGAGGTGGAGGTTGCAGTGAGCTGAGATCACGCCACAGCACTCCAACCTGGGTAACAGAGTGAGACCCCACCTTAAAAAGCAAACAAAAATAAAACAAAACTAAACTAAGCAAAAAGAATCCAGCAGCATCTTTGTATTTACAAATATGTCCTTCAAAACTGATGGAACTAATGAAGAAGAATATGGTATATAGTTGCTTTTTGTTACATAACAAGCCACGTAAAAATTTTAGTAACTTAAAACATGAGTTTATTGACCTCATGATTCGGTGAGTCAGTGGTGTTTCCGGTTTCACTAGTTTGCAGTCAGCTGCCTATTAGCTAGGCAGTTCTGCTTCTGAGGGTTTGCTGGCTATAGGCTGGGGTGAAGATGGAGATGCCTGGGCCACGTCTCTCATCTTCCTTCAAGACAACCCAGGTATGTTCACATGGAAACTGGGCAGGATCCTAAGAAAAAGAGTGGAAGATATGTATACATATGTAACAAACCTGCACTTTGTGCACATGTACCCTAGAACATAAAGTATGATAGTAAAAAAAAAGAACAAGAGTGGAAGAACGCAAGGCTCTTGGACCCAGGGTATAGTACTGGTGCACTTGTAGCTCTGCCACAGTCAGACAAGGTCAGACAGGGCACAATCACCGCCCATATTTAAGGAGGAAGGGCAAGAATTCCTAAGTTAAGTGCAAATGGCTATAGAAAAATGAAGAGAAATAATTCATGGTCATTTTGTAACCTACCACATAGGACAAACATTTGAGCAGTGCAGCCTGGGATATTTAAAAATCATTCCCTCACCTACAACTAGCCAGTGAAGAAAGCAAAAGTCAGAAGCAAGTCTTTAAAACCTCAGCCTTACTAAATATTTATCTTTTGCGTGTCAATCTCTACTATCACTATTAAATAGTTTTAAGAAAATAGTCTTTTTTTAAAAAAAAAAAAAAACAAAAAGCTTCCATTTCTAAGCTCATTTATTTTATAGTGGAAATAGTATTTCTGAAAGAGGAAGTGTGTTGATTGCATTGAGAAGGACCAACATCTTGTCCCCATGGTGATGGCATCTTGACTTCTCCAAGTGTTCACCACCTGGTGTTTTGAAGCCCAGTAGCCCTATAGTAACACATTATACAATGTGGAAGATAGAATCTACATGTATAACATGTACAATGAAAGTGGGCCCACAGGTGAAGTTTGGAATCAGATTAAAATTATGGCCTATGAGATAATAAGAATATAGTTAAATTGCTAAAAATAATAATCATGTAAATTAGTCTTTCTTGCAGAAGATACCTGGATAACTCTGCTACCTGTGAAAACTACTCTTTCCAACAATGTAGGAATAAACCATGTTTTAATGCTTTTTGAATTCATCTAAGGCATGAGGTTTACATGCACATATGCAAACACACAGGAACATATATATATATATATGCATACACACACAATTGTTGAGTCTTGAATTTGAACCAAAATGATAGCAGCCACAGTTGGCCATTCTTAATTACTGGATTATTTAAAATGATTACTCCTATCCTGACTTACTATAGTCTTTTAAAGAAGATGTTTACAAAATACAATGTCTAAGTCATAAGATATTTGGTGAATGGTTGTCTTTCCACAGAAATTGTTCTCTCCCCCAAACCCTTGTCTCAGTTTGTGTCACTGGGGCTTTTGAAAATTAGAATTTAGATTCAAATCAAGCTACATTTTCATGCAGCGATTTTAGGTATATAAGTGACAGATTTGATATCTGTCACTATCTATGACTACTATTAAGCTGCACAGGAACCACGAGAGAACAAATCCTTGCTCACTGTGATAGCTGAATGGCTGCCTTTACTGCTGAAACTGTGAAGCAATTTTCTATTGTAAAACCCATAGTAATAGAATTCAGGAAGGTGGATCCCTAGGGGGATTGAAGACGGGATGTGTGTGGGATGTTTTTGAGTGAGTCACTGGGCAGAGTTGGAGGTGTTCTTCAAATTAGAAACAGGAAGCTAGTGGGTTGCTTGGAAAGGCAGACATGAGCTTTGAACTAAGAAGAGATGGAGGTCTTCCTGGACCCTGGGAGGGATCTGACGTGAGGCAGAAAAATTCCCAGGATGATGTTATACTCCTAGAGCGAATACACAAAGTATGAAACCTAAATCCTGGCACTAACTGCAAACATGCAAACAGTAGGTTAAGACTTTCCCCCTCATTGGCTACTGTCATGGTTAAAGAAATCATCGTGGCAAATGTTCCTTAAAACTGTAATCTACAAAGCACTTTCCTCTTCACAGGGGGTTCCTGCAGGAGGAGTAGTGAGGAAAAAGAAGGTAGGAGGAGATTTTATGAAAGAAAACATTGCCGATGTACACCTCTCTCCCCTGTTCTCCTTCCCTTTTTCCCCTTCCCCAAGCTGCGAAGAAGCCAGCTCCCACAGGGCTCTGAGATCTAAGATATGAAGGAAATATAGAGTGGAAGACCTTTCCAGCTGTGTCTCTCAGGTCACTTGACAACTGGATGTTGGTTATCTTAGGAGAAGGAATTCTGCTCAACAAAGATTTTCTTTGCTTGTCCTTGGATTCCATGAGGGGCCATTTATAATCCACCCGAGATAGTCACACAGATGCCTATCCTCTGTATGTCATTCATCTGTCACTATCGCTCTATGATGAATATATTTGTAGGTCACTAATCCCATATCTGCAATGCCAAAATCTAGAAGGCTCTATATTGGAAAGTTCCTTTTATAGTTTTGGTGACAATACCTGACTTGAATGCCATGAAAATAGTAATACATTTTATTTATCTCTTTCAGTGGATTATTGATATATTTTGCTGAAGGAATATCAATATGTTTGCTTACTAAGTGCTACCTTTGACATTAGGGGTGTCATATAAAATTCAGTATATGCATAACATTATAAAATTTAAAAAAAAACCCTGAAATCTAGTCACAAGAACTTCATGTAAGAGACTATGGATGTGTATTATCTTCAAATGATGTTCAGTGAAGTTAATGGCTGGGCTTGAGGTTACATAGCCAGGAAATGATGGGTTGGGATTTCATCTCAGGTATATTGAACCTCTGTAGTTTCTTTCTCTACTAAACAGCACATAGTTTCAATAAATTCTTTGTTTTGGGGTTAGGGAATTATTTTGATATACCACTTCCAAAAGAATAATGTAAAATGTGTTTGAGAGCTGTTGCCATAGGCAAGCACTCACCATCAATCTATCACTCAAGTTATAGAAGATAGAAAAACCTTCCATTGTTCTTTCACCTAGCAGAAGACTGTTCATTCCTTACTCTTTTCTCTTTAGCATTAGTTTTTGGCTGACATACTGGCTTTCTGTCATCCCAAGCTGATATGCTTTGGCTCTGTGTTCCCACTCAAATCTCATGTTGAATTGTGATCTCAAGTGTTGGAGGTGGGGCCTGGTGGGAGGTGGTTGGATCATGGGGGTGGTTTCTAATGGTTTAGCACCATCCCCCTAGTACTGTCTTGTGATAGAGTTCTCACAAGATCTGGTTGTTTGAAAAGTGTGTAACATCTCCCAATCTTCTTTGCATGCTCTGTCTCCTGCTGTTATGTGAAGAGGTGCTTGCTTCCCCTTCGCCCTTCTGCCATGATTGTGAGTTTCCTGAGGCCTCCCTAGCCATGCCTTCTGTACAGCCTGTGGAATGGTGAATCAATTAAACCTCTTTTCTTTACAAATTATCCAGTCTCAGGTAGTTCTTTATAGCAGTGTGAGAATAGACTAATACACAACCTGAATGTCTTAGTAACACAAATAAAACATGTTGAGTTTAAAGGTAGTTCCAAACACAATGTGCTTGCCCAACTCTTCCACTCTCATGGACCCTCAATATATGAAGTCTGAATCTTGAAATCAATGTCACTCTTTCCAGATTTGGTTCTTCATCTTAGTCTGTGTCTATATTCTTTTGTTTTTCCTTTTACACACTCTGGGAAAGAGTGTTGTCTGATATAATGCAATTTCGACATTTTAAGGGCTTTTTCTAAAGGGCTCATTTTTTCTTTTGTTCCAATCCTGTGCGAAATCATAGGATTTCATTGATTTAGTGGTGAATAGTTAGGATTTTATGATTGCAATCATGTTTATTTTAGAAATAGAAAATTCAGTAAGGCAGAAATCATCTATTCAATACGATCGTAATCTTTTAATATTTAAAAATGCTACATAGGTGTGCATAGAGTACAGGATTGGGAACCGGAGAGTTAGGTTCTGATTTCTGCTTTGCTATTGTGAAAAAACAAAACAAAACGTAATCTTTGGACTTCTGTTTCATCATATGTTAAAGAATAAGGTAGCCTAAATGATTTTCCTATAATAACCCAGTTTAAACGATTTTGTCAAGAGTCTTAACACTATGCTACATGTAAAACAGAGCAACAGAGCAATAATAATATCTCTAAAATGTATTTTAAAGTCTGTATCTATGGCTAGGCACAGTGACTCATGCCTGTAATCCCAGCACTTTGGGAGGCCGAGGCGGGTGGATCACCTGAGGTCAGGAGTTCGAGATTAGCCTGGCCAACATGGTGAAACCCCGTCTCTACAAAAATACAAAAATTAGCCAGGCATGGTGGTGGATGCCTGTAATCCCAGCTACTCTGGAGGCTAAGGCAAGAGAATTGCTTGAGCCTGGGAGGCGGAGGTTGCAGTGAGCCGAGATCACGCCATTGGACTCCAGCCTGGGCGACAAGAGTGAGACTCCGTCTCAGAAAAAAAAAAAAAAAAAAAGACTCTTATCTAACTTCACGTTTTCTTACTAGTGAGTGATTTATTCATCTTCTGACTTGCTGCAAGAGGGTATTTCTCTAGTTTCAACGGTTCTGAAATTAAGTTTTTCAGCTTCAGCTTAGTGGATATTTATATGAGAGGTAATACTTGACTTTTAATTTCTTTTCAGCTTTTCTACTGCTCTCCTTTTCTTATTACTTCTTTTTAAGTTAGCTCTGACTTTCTATTTTTGGAGAGAAGCAATAGGGATGGCACAGTGGTTACAAGAGGTTAGAAACAATTGAGATGAAAAACCTATTTTTGTTGATATAATTTATATGCAATTTGTAGCTTCAAAATTAAACACTGTCATGGTCACCTTTTTAAAACTAAAAAATGGTATAAAATTCCCAGTGCATGTGTTTTAAAAAATTCTTTCATAGTGAGCAAATCATGCAAGATATTAATTTTTTTCCCTAAAAAGACTATTCTAAAGTCTCCCTGAACATGTCCCTTCAAAATGTAAACAAAGAAAACTGTCATCTGTTGGGGTTGGATGTGATTTTTGTCCTTTGTCTTCTCTGTCACACTACTTTTCAGTTGTTTGCTATAAAGTGGCCCACTTTTCAAAGATGCAGTTGTGTGGATTTCAGGGGGCCATCAGTTTGCCTTCCCCAGGTGCTCTGGGCCAGCTCTGGTCTCCAGAAACCTCTGATGGAGGCGAGTCCCATAGTTGATAACTAGGAAGAGACTGTGTATGCCAGGGACAGATGACAAGATGTGCTGAGCCTTGGGGAGACGCGGCAGGATGTTACTAATGAAAGAGGGCCCTGCTGCTGAGGGAGGGGAAGGAAGCAGATGTGAGGGCAAGATTCAGGTGACAACCTCAGCGTTCCAGAGATACAGGATATTATGGAGGAGGGAGAAAAGTAAGTTGGCATTTGGCAGAATGCACAGAGGCGAGACTCGAGAGTGGGCGGTGGAAGCTGAGGCTTTCAAAGATTTCTGACCTTCTGCCTGCCAACTTGGAATTAGATTACTTGATGGAGGGGGAGGATGGGGGAAGGGGGTAGAAAAGGCAGATGCCAAGAGAGATTACTGATTTGGCAACCAGACAAAAGGATGCTGCGGCTGGCACCTGCGGCAGAGAAGGGCAGAACGGTGTAGCCAGTAGGTCTAAGGCAACGGGCTGAGTGCCAGAGTTTGAGCTGCTTACAGAGCGTCCTGAGATGGCCTCTTTTTTAGACACGAGAAAATAGTCTGTAGAGAAAAACAATTTAAAAATGAGAAATTTAATATCTTTGGATAGATTTTTAGGATTGGCATTTAGAAGCGTATCCAGTTGCCTTTCTCCTGTCTGAGGGGCATAACCTTTTGTGGTCTGATTGATGATGCTCTTTAAAAAAAAATCCCAGTAATATTGTTACATTTCCAATTCCAAAACTAAAGTGGTGGGATTTGACTACAGGTTTCCTCATTTTCCCAGCAGTGAATACTAAGTGACTTTTCCACGTCCCAAATGTTGACCCAGAACAATAACTTTCCCTGTAAGACAGGAGTAACTGATTACATTAGAATACAATTTTGTTGACAGAGAAATCAGGAACTTTAAATTTAGCAGCTTTTTCTAGTTTTTTTGCTCTGGGCTCTCACCAAGCGTTTGCATTTCTACGTCCTATATCACCATGCACCACTAGATGTCACTGTTACTCGGGCCTTTGGGTAACAGAATCAACAATATACCTGCCCTTTTGTGCCTGGGGAAAAACAATCTTCGGAAGGGGAGGATAATCCTGTCTGTGTGGATTTAAATAAGACCTCTTTACCTGGCATTTTTATCGAAAAACAGATACTCCATATGTTGTGTTGATTACTGTTTCTCTTTCTGTTTTGAAAGGGAGAGACTGAATTATATGCATTTCTTCCCACAAATGTACCTTACCATTTATCCTTATTCTCATTTCTCCCTTAAAATGTAGCTTTTAGCTCCATAATATAAGAAATATTTGTTAGAAAATTAGGAAAATCATCATACTATGGGTATTTAGAATCTATATATGGACTCCAAATGTTTCTTCCCTAATCTCTTCCTAACCTTAGAGAACTTGAAAATGCATTGTCTCATTTCCTAAGGAAAAATGTCACTCTAACTAGGAAAAGAATCCTGTGAGAGCACAACCAGTCAGCGTTAAGAACAGAATTTTCATGACTACCCTCAGATACATCCTTGAACCCAAGGGACAAATGTTGCCGTGAGTTTCAGGTTGTTTAAATGGTGGTGTTGGACACACAAATCATTCATTTTCCTGCTAAATTTCCTTTTCTTTTATTGAATATTGGACACAGGTATGTCTTTTAAGATGTGGTCATTGATTCATATATACCAGAGCATTATTTAAACATGAAATTAAATAAGATAACTAAATAACAATGCATTTATAAAGCATTCTTGAAAATAGATTAATTATTTAGAGCATTTGAGTGAAAAGTCTCAACACGATTTCACTATAGCAAATGATAGCCATTAATAAGTCATAACAAGATAATAACATAAAACAGAAAATGAAAACCTCACAAAATATGTCTTAAAAAACAAAGTAAGGCTTTACTTTGAGTTGAGTTGGTGGTACAAAATGAATCAGTTTGTTCTTTTTGGAACTTTATCTCCAACCGTGTAATATTTGTGTCTTTAACTGTTGGCTGCCTCCAACAGTTACTGAGCCAGTTGACCTCCAAACTAGGACTACATCAATCTGTTTTCTCTCTAGCTGTGACATCACAGTATTTATAGGTCATTCTGCACTGGAATTTTACCCACTGGAGATAACGTGTAGCTATGGGCCGATGCCAACTCATTCTGACTCGGGTAGGGATAATGGTCCTTGAGATGAAGTTGCTATGGACTTTAAGAATGTTTAGAGTCTTATTCTCTCTGCTCCTCTTCTCAACTCCTCACACTTTTTCCCTCCCCTCTCTTCCTCTTCCCTTCAGTTCTCTATTCTTCTCTATCTCTTTCTTTTTCCTCCTGCCCTTTCTGTGTTTTCCTTCCATATGTGTGACCTACTTGGATTTATTGTAGAATTTAATGGAGATAGAATTATGATCACTTCTATATTAGTTTCCAGTGGTTTCTGTAACACATTATCCAAATTTGGTGGCATTTATTATTTTTCAGTTCTGGAGGTCAGAAGTCTGAAACCCATTTCCTGGGTTTCAGGGTCCTCCCTCTGAAGGTTCTAGGTGTATCTGTTTCCTTGCCTTTTCCAACTTTTAGAATTGCATTCCTTGCATTCTTTTGCTCCCCACCCCATCCTTCAAAGCCAGAACTGTAGCATCTTCAAATCTCCCTCTCTGTTGAGGCCATGACATTGTCTTCTCTCTTTTGTGTCAAATCTCCTTCTGCCTCCCTCTTGGGACACTTTTGAGCATATTTAGGACCCACCTTGATAACTCAAGTTAATGTTTCCATTTCAAGATCCTTAATCACATCTGTAAAGCCAGTTTTTGTTTTTTGTAATATAAAGTAACACTACAAATTCCAGGAATTACGACCTGGATATATTTTAGGGCCATTATTCAGTCTCCCACAGCTTTTTAGCTGTGTGTTTGTGCAATTTACTTAGTCCCTCTAAATTTTAGTTTCCTTGCCGAATAGTGTTACAGCGAGGATGTAATGAGAAAATGCTTGCAAAGTGCTTAGCATAGTGCTTGGCAAAGAGTTAAAGCCACTTTAAATTAAAATAATATAAGTGCTAATAAATATGATTCCTGCTATCAAATAAGATTATCTCATTCTTTCCCTCCCAGTCATCTCTATAGTACTTCAATCTACCTTCTGACCTCATCACTCTACCAGAGCATTTATTCATTTATTTCAAAATCTCCACTCTCTTCTGGCTGGTCAAATTCTTGGGCTTCATTTAGCAGCACTTAATTAGGTACCCACTTATTTTACATCTTTTCTGTTTTTTTTTTTTTTTTTTAACTACTTCACCGGATGCTTCTGTTTTCTTTACCATCTTCTCCTTCTTTTAATCTACAATAAAATATTGGTGTTCCTCAGAATTCTGCCTTGAATACTCTTTGTCTATTTTTATACTGAGATGAGGAGTAGACTGGCAGTTTGATGATCTTAAAGAAGATAGAGGGGCAGGAATACAGACAACAAGGGGTGGGAATGGCCTGGGATAGAGCTGGAGTTGTGGTCTAGATCAGATTCTGTGGTGACTGACAGGCCCTGGTATAAGGATTTTGACAGTAATCTTAGGAGTTGTGAGATGTGTCTTAAGCCTCAGAAATAGATTTTGACATTGGTGTATTAAATGGATATCTGAATCAGTTTGAGCTGCTATAACAAAATACCACAGATTGGGTGGCTTATTTATTTTTCACAGTCCTAGAGGCTGGAAGTGTGAGATCAGGGTGGCAACATGATCAGTATCTGGTGAAGGCCCTCTTCTGGGGTCTAGACTGCTGATTTCTTTGTATGTGCACATGATGGAAGGAGGGTGAGAGAGCTCTCCGTGGTCTCTTTTGTAAGGGCACTTGTTTCATTCATGGAGGCTCCACTCTCATGGCCAATCACCTCCCAAAGTGTCTACTTCCTAATACCATCACATTAGGGGTTAGGATTTCAATGTATGAATTCTCAGTGGGTGTTGGTAGTGAATGACTGAATTATTTCCTCTCCAAAAGGTCTACAGCTGATGACCTTCTACTTTCTGAAAGCTGCTGAGCCATGAGCTAACCTACTATCTGGTAATTCTGGGCTTGGATAAAAGGGCAGGAGAGAGATGTCAGAGGTGTGAGTGGAATGTCAGGGGCTCAGCTTTAAACCCTATATTTAGTAAGAACATGGGAATTTCCTATGAGTTGGAAAAACACCACTAATTGTGTCTGTGATTTAGGCAATATTGTAAATACCTTCTGCTGTGGCTGGTGTTAAGGCAAGAAGGAATAGCCTTAGCTATAGCCTGGTCTTAGGAGACCAGGAGCCAAGGGACCACGCAGTGGGAGAGGCCCAAAAGGCCCTCCAAGAAGCTACAAAGAGCCAATGCTTGGAAAACTCTCTCAAAGGTGAAATTGCCCAGTAGTCAGTGTTCAACAGAGAAAATAGCAGCAACCTAAAGAAAGAGAATGGTGGGCCTGTCACCGTTCATCGTGGTTGCTCAAGTAACTATTTCTCTCCCTGCCTCCTGTCACTGCTGCTGAAGCTTCAATGGAGGGTGCTTTCTCTGGAGACCATACCCCTTCCTCCCTACCTTCAAACACTTCTAGTTAGTAGTGTGTCCTGCTTTTGTGGAAGACGGAGGTATTTAAATAAATATAAGAAAATCTTAACCCAAACTGAAGAAATGTCATAAGAATGAGGTGAGAGATATATAAGGAGCTTGTACCTAGGTAAATAGAAGGTGAAAGGAGACATTTGATAGGTATTATTTGGGAAGATGGGAAGATAATTCCATGTTTATAGTTTAATGAGTTGAGATTCTTCAATCAAACAAGTAAACATATATGATTTAATTTTATTATCATTTTGCTCCATATAACAAAACTTAAGAATTAAGTGTTCCAAACTCTGATCTTGCAGATAAGTGAAATGAGGTTTCATGAAATCAAGTGACTTGCTCAAGAGCGCCAAGATAGCAAGATGCGGATGAAGGACAGGGGTCTTCCTGTTCTTGACTTTCTTGACTTTGAAGCCTGTGCCCCTTCTCACCCACTGTACTGTTACATACACTATGCTGTTAAATTGGTCTCATGGCAGTGGTGAGTTTAGAGTTTAAAATGAGTAACTATTAATGATATTACAATTCCACATAGTTCAGTCACCTAAAATTGCAAAGAGTAGGATGATGCAAATAATTGGCTAACTCTGGAGGCATAATAGTTCTGATTTTGAAGTTAGATTCTGCTAAGACTACAGAAAGAATTATGCTACTCCCCTATGTGTTCTTTATCCCATCACTCTGGATTATTTTAACCATGCCATATTATTTTTGTATTGTCTATTTTCCTTCATCCCCCACTTTAGAATGTCAGCTCAATGACCTTTTTGTCTTTTTTACTGATGTTTTGCGAGCAACCTAGAACCAGAGCTTGGCACTTAAGAGGCCCTCCTTAAATATATTCTGAGTAAATGAATGAAAGAGGAAATGATATGTAATCTACCACCTAAATTCTACCCTGGAGTTAGAGGCAAAAAAGAAGGATAAAAAGGAAGAAGAAGAAGAGAATCTCAGTACAGCACCCATCTGGTTATTCAGGAGTCAGTGGTTGGCAACGTTGCATAAACATGTCATTATGGGCAGTGGTTGTCTTTATAATGGGTTTGGTGACATTGCATAAAAAAATCTGTGAAGTGAGAGTCACCATAAGAACCCAGTTGCATAAAAATTCTTTTTCCAAAAGCCTAATCAGGTGCTGAGCTGCTTCGTACCTGGCCTACAATTTCTAAGACTTTTGTCACTTATTTGGGTGGTTGGGGTCTAGCTTGAGTCAAAGAGACTTAGACAAATAAGCGTAACAGATATGCTGGTACATCTGCTAGAAGTTTCTTTCTAGAGAAACCAATGATCTTCTTGGTGAGATAATTTATTCTTAAAGGGATTTGATTTTCATCCAGTAATGAAGATTTCTTGTTTGAGTGCAATAGCATAAAAGGCTGGAGTGCAATGGTGCAATCTCAGCTCACTGCAGCCTCTGCCTCCCAGGTTAAAGCAGTTCTCCTGCCTCAGCCCCCCAAGTAGCTGGGATTACAGGCACCTGTCATCATGCCCGGCTAAGTTTTGTATTTTTAGTAGAGATGGGATTTCTCCATGTTGGCCAGGCTGGTCTTGAACTCTTGACCTTAAGTGATCCACTTCCCTCGTCCTCTCAAATTGCTTCGATTACAGGCATGAGCCACCATGACAAGCCTGTCAGCCTAACTTCTATTAGACACATAGCTGAATCATATGGTGGGTGTAGGTGTGTGTGGCAGAGGGGATGTGTTTGTGTTCTGAGAGCTCAAAGTGAAAAGTTGCTGGACTCAAGTCATCATAAGATATCAAGGTCTGGGCCGGGCGTGGTGGCTCATGCCTGTAATCCCAGCACTTTGGGAGGCTGAGGCGGGTGGATCACGAGGTCAGGAGATCGAGACCACAGTGAAACCCCCTCTCTACTAAAAAAATACAAAAAAATTAGCCGGGCATGGTGGCGGGCGCCTGTAGTCCCAGCTACTTGGGAGGCTGAGGCAGGAGAATGGCGTGAACCCAGGAGGCGGAGCTTGCAGTGAGTCACGATCTCACCACTGCACTCCAGCCTGGGCGACAGAGCGAGACTCCATCTCAAACAAAACAACAAAAAAAAAGATAGCAAGGTCCAAGCAGCCCTACTTTGAGATCTCTTCTCAGGGGATCCAACCCTGGTAATGCAACTAGGGGTATTTTTTGAATGAGCTGAATGGCATTGGTAGAGTCGTTCATGAGTTCATATGAAATGCTTTGCAGAACCTCCCAGAAGATTGTGAAAGGGTTTGAGGGATAAGGGCCAATGAATCCTGACTGTTGTACTCAGTGCAAGTATGCAAGTAAATTTACCTAGGTGTTTGAATACATATAACTACTTTTCAAAACTCGTCAATCCGTAGTCTGCTTAAAGGCAACATACATAATTGTAATAGTTTCCTGACAAACGTAGTCACCTTCATTCTGTTGTTTTAGATATAAAAGGAATTAACTAGATTAATTAATTAACTCCCCTGCCTTCTTCTCCAAGTGAGCATCATTGTCAATGTCCTGACGCTGGTCCAAGCTATCTTTTCTCCATACATGCATCCACTAACTGAGATGCCACTCATCCTGTCTGGTGTTTGGCCTTTGGTGTCACTTCTTGCTACCATCATCGAAGATGCCAGTGTTACCATTTGGTGGCTGGTCGCAAAGCTCTCTGCTGCAGAGAGGTTCCTCGTTCTGACCCCAGGACACTTCAAGGACCCCCTTTCAGCTAAGTTCTACATGCTTCTAGGGACCAGAGAGATTGGGCTTCTCTCCTATGCTATTGCTAGCTGGGCAAAGGATGTCTTTCTTTGACTGCCTCAGGTGCTCTCTGACAAACTTTTCTCTGTTGCAACTACACCAGGGGATCCTGCATTGGGAGGGAAACTGTAGGACTTATTCCCTCTTTAGAGTCCCCACCTAGGAAGATAATATGCTTTCTTTTTGCTCAGATTTTAAAGCGTTTCTGAGAGTTCTATTATTGTCTCCCATTTTGAGGCTAGTCAAGTCGTATTTTGATTATACACAAAGGTGGATGCTTAAGGTCACCTTTCAGAACTGAACTCTTGGCCGGGCACGGGTGGCTCACACCTGTAATCCCAGCATTTTGGGAGGTCAAGGAGGGTGGATCACTTGAGGTCAGGAGTTCAAGACCAGCCTGGTCAACATAGTGAAACCCCATCTCTACTAAAAATACAAAAATTAGCTGGTCATGGGGGCGGGCTCCTCTAGTCCCAGTTACCCAGGAGGCTGAGGCAGGAGAATCGCTTGAATCTGGGAGGCGAAGGCTGCAGTGAACTGAGATTGTGCTACTGTACTCTAGCCTCGGTGACAGAGCAAGACTTCATCTCAAAAAAAAAAAAAAAAAAAAAAAAAAAAAAAAAAAAAAAAAAAAATCCTGAGCTCCAATTACAACTGTTTCTCTTCCAGTCTTTCTCATCTTAGAAAAGAGCCCCCATCCACCAGGGGAGTCATCTCCAGGTTCTGCCTTTTTCATCCACTGCCACATTTACTCCAACACCAATCCTGTCAACTCAGCTTCTGAAACACCATTCCACCACCTCCAGCATGGCCACCTAGCCACCACTGTTTTCTAGATGGTTCTGATAACAGCCTTCTATGTCTCTCCACATCTACTTTTGCTTCTACAATCCACTTTCCACAATGCGGACAGACAAGCTTCATAAAAGGGTAAGTCTGAGCCTGCTATGCTGTAGCTTAAAACCCTGATAATGGCTTTCCCTTGCACTTTGCGCAAAATGAAAACTTACATAGATTAAAGTGATTTAATTCTTTTCTAATAGAATCCTACTTCTCTTCTCATCCACCTTGCTCTGGCCACACAACCTTTCCTTAAGTTCCCAGACATGGGATGCTTTCCCTACTTTGACCATGTGCTTCCCTCTCCCTGGTCTCACCCCTGCTGCCACGGCATGGCTGGCTTCTCAGCCTTCTTGTATTCATTGATGTGTACCACTAGAACCTAGCACAGTTACTGGCACGTAATAATACTAAAGGAAAAGCTTGTTGAATTAATGAATACTTGAAAAGAAACCAGTGCTGTGGAACGCCACTGTTAGGAGAGAGGACTCTGGGGCAGACTTTTCTGAATTCAGATCCCTTCCCAGTTGTGTGACTTGGGCAAGCCACTTACTCTCTCTGTGCTCAGGTTCTTCACTGATAAAGTGAGGGTCATAACTATACCAACCACATAGGGTAGTTTTGAGGATAAATATTTGAAATATATTGACATATATAAATATGCCTGGCACATAGCAAGCACTATGTGTTAGTGATTGATAGAAGAGGGGAGACAGATGCAAGACCATTGTCCATGTGGACCTAGAGAAGGTGAGTTGGAATGTGGGGGAGAGATCTTGGCATGACATTGACACCCCCCCAGTGAGAGGGCAGCAGCATGGGCTGTGGACACCCAAAGGCTTCAAACTGGGCAGGGAAGGGGACAGGGTATAACAGGTAAATCAGAGGGACACCTTGGAAAGGACAGCAGTCTGTATTCTGTCTGAGAGAGGGTCTCCAGGAGGAGTATTATCAAATGAGAGCGTCACCAACAACAAAACAGTCATTGTTGAATGTTGCCTGTGGCTTGCATGGGACTGTCTGTCATTGACAGGGACCAAACAGCTCCTGACTTGGGCAGGGATTTATGAAACTGACATTTTAGAATTTATTTTTCTCTGTGAAAAAATCCTAATCAGCAATCATAAGAGAGAAAAGGTACGCATGCTTGCAGACCTGTGGTTTGAAAATTACTTATAATTCTCCTATTACTGTCTGCCAGGAAAATACCTCAGCCTGACAAGATCAGAGCTACTGTCATCCTTTTACATTTAATTTTAATTTACACGAAATAATGTTCTTCCTGCTCCATTTCTTCCAATTCTTTTCTTCTCCTCCCCTGTTCATTTTTCCTTATCACTTCAAAGTTACTCCTTTCAGCAATGTCATCTCTCCTTGCTGTAATGTACCTCACCTTTATACAGCTAATAAAGGCATGATTTTCATTTCACGTTTATGTCTTCTGTGGCTACATTTCTGAGCAGTAGAATTAACCTTAGAAAAAATAGTAAGCTGACTAATAGGAACGATTTCTCTTTTATTAACAATCACTGGCTGACATTATTTTGGAAATTTTTATTTTTGAATTTAATTTAGAAATTCAGGGAGCACTAGAAAACTCAGCAGTGCCTCTTATTTTTGCCTCCTTCTTCCCTTCCTTTTCCCTACCTGTCTTCCCTTTTTTCCTTTTCTATGCCTTTATAACATTTCATAACATGAAAAAAATATATTTTATAATTTGGCTATGACTTTGAACATTTTCTGTACCTTGGATCTACTACTAATAGATTTACCATCAATTTTCTTTACAAAAATGTTTGCTGTGACAAAAGATTCTGCATTGGGGATTAACTTTAGCACAAGATTTCCGCTAATTGAGATAAATATACAGTGCACAACTTTAGGGGTAAGAATTTATTTATTTATTTTTTTTCAGGTCAGCAAGTATGCATTTACTAGTTAACACTTTTAGAGTCTGAATACAGTCCTGGATGAATCATGAACTTGCTCTAATTTGGTAATTCTTTATGCTTTTATGTGCCTGCACCAGGGCTATGCATCTTATCATAATTTATTTCCTTCATAATTGTTCTGCTTTGGAATATGGAAATACTCAGTGCTCTGATTTCTTCTTTCTTGTAAATTCAGGTCAGCTTCATCTCTCATTTCAACTCTAACCTCTTACCGAAGGCCACCACATTCATAATATCTTGTGTTGAAAGTTCTGAGAGACTTTACTTTTGCTAATTCATTTTCTCCCCCAAGAGATGAGGGCTACTATTCTTTTGAATTATTGCATCCATTTTAGAAAAGGAACTAATTATTTTTTATTTAACAAGGAATATCCTGTGACTGATGGAACTGGATTCATGTGAAAATGCGTAAGAGGTGATGAGGAGATCATTTTCTTCAAGAAAATGTAATTTCAAAAGTGATTTAAATGGAACATAAAGTACTCATGAATATGGTTGCTTTTATAGCTAATGCAGATATCTTACTTCTATCACTGATATTCCTGAGTGTTTTATACTAGCAAATTCTCTGGAAATGTTTCTCAATATTAACAGTTTTCCAATCCTCACTTTTGTGCTGTTTCTTGGAAAATTTACATGGAGTTTTGAAATGTATGTGTGTAAGTAGATATAGATCTCACGTTTTCTAAGATGATCTCATTGTTGGTGACCTTGATAGTTGATAGTTGTGTGTGAATGTGGCCTCTAAAGGATATGGTTTCACCAGTACTTCTCCCCTTGCTGCATAAAGATCCATTTTTGTGCCCTGGCTTGCAATCCTTCCTTCAATTACGGGAAAAGCTTTGTTTCTTCCAGGGCACATGCTTTGCTGCACTGTTGGGAGTTTTATGACAATTATAAATTTACTTTTCAATTCTCTGTATTACAGATTCCATTTCAGTTCTGTAGAACTGGCTACAATTTTTAAAATATCATTATTCTGTGCATGCTACGCATCTCAGCAGAAATGCTTGGAAGATAACAACTTCTCCATGTTACTGACTTTGGTGAACCTCATTGCTGCTGTGGAAGGGGATCACAGCAGAGCAAAACACCCTCAACATTTTAGCAGAGAAGAGGGCTCTAGTTAGAAAACTTGGCTGGGAGTAGTAACAGTTACTGCCTCCATTGATTCATCGTTCCTTAATTCAAAATCTTTAAGCAAACATTTGTTAATTAAAAATCAGGACTTCTTGATGGGACTTTTTTTTTCGTATCTGCTTAATTTTCTCTGAAGGAGTTTTTATCTTGGAACTTAAGGAGGATTTGTTGTTGTTGTTGTTGTTGTTGTTGTTGTTTGGGCCATACTGTTTACGTGGTGACCTTGTAGAATTAGAATAGATTTCAGTTGTTGCTAAGAAAATGGACTAAGATGCCAGGTGGGACATCATTGGGGTCTAGTTGTCACAGTCATAGACAGTTAACCGCAACACTCTTCCTTTTGGGCCTTCCAGTTTGTTAAGGATCAATTTAATGTGGAGACCAGCTTTTATCAATTTCTAAAGACATGTTGATCTGGGCTTGCTGTTCTACCTAGTTATTCATGTCCTCCTTGCAATGAGAGGTTTCTACTTCACTCCTGACTCCACAATCCTGGGATTCGGAAAAAAATCTTCGAAACTACTGCCAACTTCTAGTTATATGTTATTGATAGAAACTTTTGAAACCTGATACAGGCTGCTGACATTTGTTTTCTATAGGCAAATTATCATTTCAGAATAATACACATCATTTAAAAAGCATGTCATAATGAGATCTATAGTATCTCTAAAGTAAGTCCAGGAGCAGAGTTATCAGTGTGCACTGAAGCTTCCAGATAACTTGAGTAGTATGTTTTGTTGGTGCTTACAGATAATCCCATGCTTATTTTCAGGACTAAATAAAACTGATATCATCATGTGGTATTTCATTCCTTTGCTCATGAAAGGATTAGTTAAGAGACCATTATTTCTGGAAAAAAAAATACTTATATTAAAATACTCTGCCAATTCTCTAAAACTCTCTCTTCAATATTCTATTGCAGAAAATATCAAGTCACCTAGCTTCAGCTCTGCTTGTCTTTTATTTGTTCTGGCTAACCACTGTGGTCCTCTTATTCCTTTGAGAGGGAAACATACTGATATATATGTAGTGTAAAATGAATATGGTGAATCTAGAGGGGCATCTAATGACCATGGCATATCAGCAGGTGATATTTGGCCCATGGTCCCAAACTTCTGATGGTGTTAGGACCCATAATCTACTAGAATACAATTTCCCATGAGAATGATGCTTCTCAAACTTTTAATGGGCAATGGATCACCCAAGGATCTTGTGAAAATTGCAGATTCTAATTTAATAGTCCTGGGGTGGGGACTCAGATTCTACATTGCTACAAGTTCGAGGCCTAGAGGAGAAGAACATTTTTTATTTTAAATATAGGCTCTATGCTGCTATGAGTTGTAGATAAAATGGATGTTTTTGATGTCCATGCAGAGGAATTGAGCCCAATGAGAAGTCCTTACTGCTGAGTGGACCCACTCCAAATTCTCAGCACAGAATTCTGACAGCATTACGTTCTTTATTCTGAAAAGCACTGAGCTTGCGCAGGGCCTGAAAGTATTTGACAGTTTCTCCAGTCCTGTGGAAATGTACAGAGACAGCTTGGATGGAGACGGGAAGCAGAGTACTTGGAGGCAGAAGAACTGGGTTTGAGCCCAGCTTTGCCTCCGCTTGGCTTCATAGACTTGAATAAGTCATAGACCCTCTTTCAGTTTCCATTTCCTTGTGTGTAAATTAGTGATAATGGTAAAACACAACTTTATAGATTTGCTTTGATTTCAAATGTGAGAATTATGTAACAGTGTTTTGTAAATGTCAAGTGCTACACAAATATGAGTTGAGGGGCCCATAGCCTGCTATGATGATTTACACTCACATCAGTACACCAGTGTCGCCTAAGCTCCTCCACCGTTTTGTTGTTTGTTAGCAATGAACATTCTGACTGAGAATGTAGGTATTTTATTGCTTCCTCTGGATGTCGTTTGTATACATAGTCATTAGGTATAATTCTGCAGTCAAAAAACCTCCAAATATTATTTTTTTCCCCTTAAAACACCAGCATTGTCATATCTATCCCAGTATGTTTTGGGGAAAGGGGGAGGGATGGCTAGCTGTATGAGAGATAGTTTAGGACTCTGAGAGATCTAACTAGTGTTGTGTGGTGGTCATGGATATCCTGATTTATCCACAACTTCCGAGAATTGCTTGATCAACATGGAGGTAAAGTTGGTCTGAGGAGAACATGCTATCCTTATCACCTAGGGAAGAAGTTGGCCTACAGGCAGCTTGCATTTTAATTGATTTTTTGATGAGCATTACTTTATTAAATCCTATGCAAAATGCCCCATGGCATCTGTCAGTGATAAGTGATAAGAAAGGCATTAAATGTTTAGTGAACGCTTAAGAATTCTTTATCAGCAGGCATTGATTGAATACCCTCTGGATAATGATGATAATACTCGCTTTTATAACTTGCAAGATATTCCCACAATTCTATTTATGGTACAGTTTTCATTGAATCACTTCCCTTTTCTGACATAAAAACCCATCCTCATGGGGCTTGGATTTTTTTATGCATATTATAGACTGCAGCAAAGTTTTTATTTTAGGGAGAAAAAAATATATCAAAATACACATCATTGCAAAAACTAACATGCCCAGTAGCTACTTTGCCATTTGCCTGGTTTGATGTAGGCCCATTTTCTGCTGCTTTTCTTTCCAGACCTTCTCTGATTTTTCCCCCAGTCTTGACCGTGTCTTTTCATGCCTGTCATTTCTCTTCTATAATTAGAATACACTGAGGATTTATCATTAAAGTTTAAGCTATATGAAGCATCTATGGTCTTTCATTTAAGGTACTGTTTGGAACAAGGTAGATGACACTTTCCATGGACATCTGGCTTACAGGGTCTTCCCATTGCAAATGAGGCCCCATTGGAATTGTTGGACTCATCACTCGGCTGGCCAGACTTGTTGCTGAACAGGTGGCTCCTGGGTGAGAATCCATTCACTCGCAGGTGCTTCTGAAGTGCCTGTTTTGTCTCAGACTCCTGTGGTGGTTGCATTCATTGGAAGACTAGTTCAAAAGAAGTAGGAAAAGGCCGATAAGAATTTCTGAAAATTCCAAATTGAGGAATATATAGAGAAAATGGAAATTTATTTGTCAAAAATATATGGAACATATTGTATCTGATGTAAATCTGCATCTACACATGAGGAAGTTAGAAAGAAAGAGAAATGAAATAACCTGCTATTAATAAACAGAACTTTTCTAAATGTTTGCTGCTTGTATTCAATCATTTGTGTATAATATAATTTATGTTTAATCACACCCAAAGCCTTGCCAAGTAGGTCCCACAGGAATTTCTCTAATGAATACATAAGCATCTCTTGTATTGAGCATAGTAATTGCTTATATGCAAATGATTTTAAGTACTTGAACAGTTTGACTTAAGAAGGATAAACATTATGTCTGTAATCTTGTATATGATATTCATTTGCTTAGCAAGCCATTTTCTGATGGATTATATAAAAGCAAACTTTATAATCAACTGAATACAAATTATCCTGAGTTTGAAAAAACAAATTAATGAGGTTTTATGATCTTGAGTTCCAGACCTCTCCACCATCTGATTCAATATGGGACAGTAACATAACATGAGTTGCTACAAATGACTTATAATTTACATTGATGTTTTAGTCTTTATTTTTTTTTCCTATTATCTTTTCTGTGAATCCCTAGGTAATTTTGAAAAATATAATTTGTATTAGCATTATGGAATTAGACCATCAGGCAACTTGGTTTACCGGTATTAGTGATAGCACCTTCTCCCTTCATGCCGTTTGTGTGAATAGGTCTTCTAGTGCATTTGTCAACCAAAGGCAACCTTGGTGATACTTCTCTTGGATCTCAAGGTATCACCTATCTATTTTAGGTGTTAATTTTTTTTCTATTTTTTTGAGACAGAGTCTCACTCTGTTGCCCAGGCTGGAGTGCAGTGGCACAGTCTCTGCTCACTGCAAGCTCCACCTCCTGGGTCCACGCCATTCTCCTGCCTCAGCCTCCCCAGTAGCTGGGACTACAGGCACCCGCCACCACGCCCGGCTAATTTTTTGTGTTTTTAGTAGAGACGAGGTTTCACTGTGTTAGCCAGGATGGTCTCAATATCCTGACCTTGTGATCCTCCCACCTCGGCCTCCCAAAGTGCTGGGATTACAGGTGTGAGCCACTGCGCCTGGCGGTGTTAATTCTTAAATATAAAAAAGTATAATCATAATGTCTCAGAGTTGTCAGGACCTTCGAGCTTAGCAGAAATTATACTTTCCAGAAAATCTTTTGTTTGTAGTTTGCCTACCACAATGAGAAGAGTGTTGTTTGTTTGTTTGTTTTGCATGTGGAGCCAGACAAATACACACATGCACCGTCATCCACTGTAACCACAAATATACACACTTATTACAATCAGGTGATAAAATAATTTATTATTAGAGGCAAAAAGCATATAACTAATTTTGAACCACACATATATGGGTCCCTGTACCTGAGAAACAGGACTTTGATTCTGATCACCGAGTCACCAATTGATATAAGAGAAAGAAAAAGAGAGCTCCCTTCAAAATCCATCCGAAGTTTTTTTCAGGATCTGTCCAAAACTCCCCTAATCAGAATTCTGCTTTCTGTTTATTCATTTTTACAGACATGTGACCTTCTGGATCCTAGATTTGAGAAAAATTTCCTATGAATGTATTTGCCAGGATATACCCTCTATGTGTTCATGTGTTCTCATCATTTAGCTCACTTACAAGTAAGAACATGTGGTATTTGGTTTTCTATTCCTGCATTAGTTTGCTAAGGATAACGGGCTCCACGTCCAAGGCTCCACGCGCCTTCAAAGGATATGATCTCATTATTTTTTTATGGCCATATAGTATTCCATGGTGCATACGTACATACCACATTTTCTTTATCCACTCTGTCACTGATGGATATTTGGGTTGATTCCACGTCTTTGCTCTTGTGAATAGTGCTGCAATGAACATACGCATGCATGTGTCTTTATGACAGAACAATTTCTATTCCTTTGCGATATACCCAGGAATGGGATTGCTGGGTCAAATGGTATTTCTGTTTTTAGGTCTTTGAGGAATTGTCACACTGTCTTCTGCAATGGTTGAACTAATTTACACTCTCAACAACAGTGTATAAGCATTCCTTTTGCTCTGCAACCTCACCGACATCTGTAATTTTGGACTTTTTACTAATACCCATTTTGACTAGTGCGAGTTGGTATCTCATCGTGGTTTTGATTCACATTTCTCTAATGATCAGTAATGTTTAGCTTTTTATCATATACTCATTGGGCACATGTATGTCTTCTTTTGAAAAGTGTCTGTGCATGTCCTTTGACCACTTTTTAATGGGGTTTGACAAATATTTATTATCTACTATCTGGTGAATACAGTGCAAGATGCTGTAGATATAATGATGAACAAATTATTATTATTGCTGCCTTCATGTTGCTTATGGTCCAGTAATAAAAACAGACATTAATCAACTAATTACACACATATATAATTAAAATGAGATAATAGTATAGGAAATGTATAGAATGTTATGACAGACTATTTGAGGAGGATCTTGTGTAGGTTTGGATTATTTGGGGTGTAGGGAAGGCTTCCCAGGAGAAGAGGGAAGGCAGAGCAATGCAGAAATGGAACAGTACATACAAAGGACTTGAGATGAATGGAACCATGAAGTTTAAGTGTACTGGAAGCACACACAGGGAGCTTAAGTGGAGGCCAGAATGAGCAAAATGTCTATGGTTTTATTAAAGACCATTTTTGAAAGAGAGTGGCATGATCAAATTTTCATTTTAAAATAACATTTTGGCTGCAGTATGGAGACCAGAGTAGATGTGGGTGTTATGGACTGAACTGTGTCCACACACAATTCATATGCTGAGACCCCAAACCCCAATGTGACTATTTGGAGATAGGGACTATATGATGGTAATAAAAGTTAAGTGAAGTCATAGGTAGGATCTGAATCTGATAGGACTTGTGCCTGTTTAAGAAGAGGAAGAAACACCAGCATGTGAGATTGTGAGATCTTTCTCTTTCTCTCCCTTTCCCTCTTTCCCTATCCTGCACCTGCAATGTGCACATAGAATAGGTCATGTGAGGACACAGAAATAAGGTGGCTGTTTGCAAGCCAAGAAGGGAGGCCTGACTAGAAACCGAGCTTGCTGGCACCTTGATCTTGGACTTCTAGGCTCCAGAGCTGTGAGAAAATGAATTTCTGTGGTTTAAGCCACCCAGTCTGTGGTATTTTGTTATGATAGCCTGAGAAGACTGATATAGAAAACTGCAATGGATATGGGAGTTCTCAGTAAGGGACCACAGCAGTAGTTCAGGTACGAGATGGTGGTAGTACATATGACAGTGGAAATGGCAGAGAAAGAGAAAAATTTACAAAATTGGGAGACTTTTTGTATTTGTAGAATTAACAGGATTTGGTGTTGGAGTCTATATATAAGGTGAGAGAAAGAGGGATTAAACTTTGTAACTTAAACTAGTGTGACCTGCACAACTAGATGAATGGCTTGCTCACTTTAGGAGTCACAAGAGGAGGATCAGGTTGGGGCCGTAACCCATAAGTTCAGATTCTCTCACATGAACTTTTGGATGCCTTTGGATATGTCAAAGAGGCAGATGGGACTGGAGCTTAAAGAGAGAAATATTAAACAATGCTCACAGAATCTGTTACTACGTGACTTCTCGGCATGTTTAATATGTGTAAATATATTATTGTGAATTGTGACTCTCTCATACAAGCTTATGGTTTCTTGTGGGTTTCTAAACATTGACCTCTTTTCTGAATGGAGAATCCCCCAGGACTAGTATTCTGTAGAATATATTTGGTAAATGCTTGTCTATAAGTGTATTTTTAATCATTCTCTTTCCCTGCTGCTTGATATCAGTAGCTTTTGATTTTATTTAATAGACATATTTTGGGCACATGATGGCCAGTGGGTTCTCAAGTCGTGGGAATGAAACGGAGAAGGATTTAAGACAGGAGCTTTACATTTTCTCAGAGTTCCGCAGTGAGCACTGCCAAGATCTTTTAGAGTGCCTGGTGGTAGCAGAGCTGAAGGCCCAGTGAAGAGCTGGAATAGCCCCTGCCTTCCAGGCCACTCCTAGATACTGTACTGAGAGAGAGAGTGATTAAATACCACCACCATCCTCAAGTCCTTGTCCCTTTATATAATTGTTGACTATTTTTCAGAGCTATACCATTCCTGAGGTTGAATCTATCTTAAAAACTTAAAACATGTATGTCTTTCTTGCATTGGCCTATACCAAGTTTTCAAAGTTATTATCTAGAGGTTCAAGTCAATGGAGTTTTATGGGCTTAGAATTTAGATAAATAGAATTTAATAAGTTAAATTCTCCTTAGTGTTTCTGGCAAATATATCATACTGTGAGCAACTTTCTACAACTGACTTTTTCATTCAGCTTATATTCTGGAAATTTATTCATCTAACTACATGTAAATTTACCTATTTTTAAGCTACTGCATAATATTCTATGGTATAACCATGTCAAAATATATTTAGACATTTAATGATATTCAACCAGATTTAAAAAAAAGAAACACCATATATACCAGGTAAATTAGTAGCAGATACAGGAAGAAGAAGATCAAATACAAGAATTAAATAATTCTACCTGCTCTTTGCCCAAAAGCTTATATGAGCTACAAAAAGTTTACTTTATTCGTATTAATTACCTCATCTTAATGTTTATTTTTGAGAGATAAATGACTGGATAAACACATTTCCAGAAAAACTCTTTATGCTAAATTTTATTCCTAATGTCAAATCCTCCATGCCATTTTTCTTGTTGTTCCAAAAAAATATGATCTTTCATTTTTTTAATGCTTCCTCTCCACTCCAGTTAAATCACTTGGAAGCCTGCATTTGAGTTATTTATGAGAGCCTATTAAGGCACACAGCCTCTGCCTTTGTGTCCCTTGCAGTGCCTTGCTCAAGGTGGTCCCACAGATGTTTTTGGTTGGATTTTGAATTGAACTAGATTACTTATTCAGTTCTGGTGATTGGGTGACCAATGTGTTCTTGAGCTTCATGTGTGTCGTTACCCTTCAGAGAGACAATTTTTCTTTCGAGTGAAGGGTTTGGAGGTTAATGGTTTAAACATTTCCCAAAACAGATCTATTTGTGATCCGTGCCTTCTAATACCCCCTTCCACCTTGCTCTGCTCTGTGTACATGAAATATGGCTGCAGAATAATTGCTAGATAGTTGGATCTGTTGAGCTCAATTATCAATTGCTACAAAGTAGAGAAAAGAAATTACATGAGCCATACTTTTCATTATGAAATATTCATAGAAATGAGGTTCAACCTGTGTTACAATAAAATGTTAATAAGACTTTTAAGAAGGCAATTAAAGAAACGTGTTTACTGCTGGGATAACTGAATTCAAATCTATTATTCTTCAATTTGGAAAAAAGGGTAGTTTGGGGGTAATTTAAATGTAACACAGGTATATAGTTGCTTTTCTCCAGGAAAACTTCCATTACTGTGAAGTTTCTACATGAATAATTTTAATTTTTTGAGATCTCCCTGTGGCAAAAATAAAACAATCAGAGGCATATTTATATACTTGCTCATACCTTTCCGCTGTAATATGTTTAGTAGCAATTTAAATTACCTTAATTTAAGGAGGCTCGAATCCCCTAAGATCCTTTGCTGTCCATGTGAAGATCACAGTCAAGGAAAAGTGACACTGCTCAGAGCTTAGAAATTCTCAGGCAGAGACAGAAGTGGGAAGTCAAACTATCTGCCAAGAATTAATAAGCTAAAATAGGATGAGAGGAGTTCCTTCTTCCATTTCTTTTCATACTCCTTCCTTCACTGACTCTAAGCAGCTGTGGAAAGTGTCAATGCCCTGCCACCGTGCATGGCAGGCCTAGCATCAACTGAGCTCGTTGGCTTGTGAGCGCTGCCTTTGTCAGTTTCACTCTTAGCATCATGGGACCTGACCATCCTGGATGTGAATGCTGCTGAGCTGCTCTTCTGAAATGTCAGAAGATATTATTGGTTGCCACTCTGGCATTTTATAACAAGAGTAAGTTCCTTGACAGGCTATCTAGGCTCTAGCTTGGCCATTTACACTACAGGGGAGAAGGGACATTTCTTATATTGTGTGTGCATTTTTAGCTTTTTAAGGCAGAATTCTGGAATCGACAGTCACTTTTTGTTGGAATTGCTAACGCTATAGCCTCAAATTATACAGTATGCACTGTATACCACTGTATAACATGCTGGTCACCATGACTTTGGATATAAATCATCAGTAGGAAGCAAAGTCAGTATTATGTTGAATCCAAAGGAAGGAGATGAAGGCTACAGCATGAACACAGTAAGCCTGAGGTTAAAGAACCCAGGCTCTTCTGAGTTTTAATCTAGCATATTCTGAGCTTCTTAGATGGAATCTTTTTTCATTACCACATTCTTCTATAAATTACAGGCAAATGGAAGACAGATAATGTCCTCTCACTCTGGCATAAAACTACTGGCACTGAATTCTGAGTATTTTGGTCACACTGTGTATTCATCGGTATTATTCTTGTTGGTGATCGCAGCAACTGTGCAGATAATTGCAGAGTTATCATCTCGATATGATTCCTTCTGTGATTAAAAAAGTTTAATATGTAAATGTAATTCTGGAGAGCACTGCCTTTAAACTTTATTATAAATTTTCAACACACAGTTATGCAAATCTAGGACTTCATAAATGTCACTTAATGGTAATGGTTGTCAGCTTTGTGAGAAGTTTTATCTTTATAGATGGACTGAAAGAACATACAGAATTTTACATTTGTGGGAAATACAGTGTTGATGAAGTACCTAATTAGGAGGATGATCTTTTCTGAGAGAGAAACAAGTAAACCTTCTGTTTCTTCCTGCTTAAAAAGAACATCAGTGTTGCCTCATCTCTTCCTGAAGCCTTCCTCAGGATAGAGATGCCGTCTGAGTCACATGTCTCAGGGTGAGAAAGCCGTGGAGTGGAGATGCAGTTTTTTGTTATCCTAGTGAAATGAAATACCAATTTTCTGGGATAAACTGTAAGTTCAGAGAAAATAGAATTTCCTGGCATGACAATTTTGGACATTCTTTGAGTGTTCATCAAAGAAGGCTGTGAATTGCTTCTGTCAGCATGACTGGCACAAGCTCTTAAAATTGTTGACAGCTTGCAATTCTTTTTACTGCCTTTGAAACACATTATCGACCATATAATGCATTAACTTTCATGTTAATGCAGTAACAAAAATAAATGATTGAATACAAAAAAACCTCATACTTAGAAATTAAACCTCAGAATGACCTATATTTATTGTCATTCAATGACCATTTGATTGTATTAGGGTTTGCACTTGATTTCAGTTCTAAACAAGTTTTAAAATTTGAGGTGATCTCCAAGGTGTCTACGTAGTTGTACTGGTTTGGGCTAACACTGTTATTAATTTTGCTGGATAAATTGCTTATGACTTATGCTTTTACTCAGTGGCTGCTGTATTTCAACTTATGTTGTAAATTGTGTCTTAGATTGTTTCTATGTTACAGCTGGCTGTGTTCTTATATGCTGCAAAATTGTTTGTATTCTAATAAAGTTCACTTGATTTATCATACTTTTACAAGCCAGGATCTCAGATGATAACATGTATTTATTATGGTGTTTAATGCTGCTTTCCACCTTTTGATTAAAGACTTATTTAGTCGACTACAATGGGGTTTGATTTAAATTCCAATTAACCTTTTACTTCCTCTGTGCTTTTTAAGTGCATAGTGTTACTGTACCTTGATAATAGAGTACAGTTTTATTCCTTAATTCACTGAAACCAACTATATTTATTAAGCCAGTTTGAGTCTCTGAACTCCAGTTTATACTGCTGGGATGACTAAACTAATCATTGTGAAATAAAATAAATGGTTCCATTTATACAATTCTTAAACTTTATTTTCTGAAATTTTTGGAAATGTGAATAAGCTATTTCTTAATAAAAGCTATTAAAACTATGAGTTACAGTTTTGCAAACTTGGATGAGCATCGTATGAATCTAGCTTTTGACACCACCACCTACTCAAAAATATTTAATGCTTACCTTATAAGGTGCTTACCTTATATTCAATTTAATTCAGTAAGACCTGGGCACTTGAGGCCATTGTAGTATGAATTTGAATGGCATTTCCTAACTATGGAAGACTCACTACCTAGTAGGGAAGACAAGTACATGAATAATTAGTATATTACCTGGTACGTTCTGATGAAGTAGTATATATGAAGTAGGGTGCAATGCTAAGAATGGAGAATCTGATCTGAGACAACAGGAGAAGGCTTTCTATGAGAGGCAGGGCATTTGAATTAGGTCTGAGTAAGAGTCTATCAGACACATGAAAGGATGGGGGATGAAATTCCAGGCAATAGAATAGCATAATCAGAGGCAGAGAGCAATGAAAGTGTATCGTGGATTTGGAAAACTCTGAGTAGTCAGGGATAAATAGTTCATGGTATATGTGTGGGAGGTGGTGAAGGTGGGTAGAAAGGTTGGTATAGGAAGGGTAGTATATTAATATAAAAAGTTTGCATAGCCACATGACATTTTAAAAACTCTTATTTTAAGTTCAGGGTTATATGTGTAGGTTTGTTATGTAGGTAAACTTGTGTCATGTGGGTTTGTTGTACAGGTTATTTCATCGCCCAGATATTAAGCCTAGTACTCATTAGTTATTTTTCCTAATCCTCTCCTTCCTCTCTGCCTCCATCCTTCAATTGGCCCTAGTGTGTATTGTTCCTCTCTATGTGCCCATGTGTTCTCGTTATTTAGCTCCCATTTGTAAGTGGGAACATGTGGTATTTGGTTTTCTGTTCCTGTGTTAGTTTCCTAAGGATAATGGCCTCCAGCACCATTCCTATCTCTGAAAAGACATGATCTTACTCTTTTCTGTGTCTGCATAGTATTCCATGGTGTGTATGTGCCATAATTTCTTTATCCAGTCTATCATTAATAAACATTTGAGTTGATTCCAGGTCTTTGCTAGTGTGAACAGTGCTGCAATGAACATATGTGTGCTTGTATCTTTATGATAGAATGATTTACATTCCTTTGGGTGATTTATATTCCTTTGGGATATAAATTGGGAATGATTTATATTCCTTTGGGTGATTTATACCCAGTAATGGGATTGCTGGATTGAAAGGTATTTCTGTCTTTACGTCTTTTAGGAATCACCACATTATCTTCTACAATGGTTGAACTAATTTACACTCCTACCAACAGTGTGTAAGTGTTCCTTTTTCTCTGCAACTTTGCCAGCATCTACTATTTTTTTGACTTTTTACTAATAGCCATTCTGACTGGTGTGAGATGATATCTCATTGTGGTTTTGATTTTGCATTTTTCTAATGATTAGTAATGTTGAGCTTTTTTTATTATTATACTTTAAGTTCTGGGGTACATGTGCAGAATGTGCAGGTTTGTTACATAGACATACACGTGCCATGGTGGTCTGCTGCACCCATCAACCCATCATCTACATTAGGTATTTCTCCTAATGATCTCCCTCCCCTAACCTCCCACCCTCTGACAGGCCCCAGTGTGTGATGTTCCCCTCCCTGTGTCAATGTGTTCTCATTGTTAAACTCCCACTTACGAATGAGAACATGCAGTGTTTGGTTTTCTGTTCTTGTGTTAGTTTGCTGAGAATAATGGTTTCCAGCTTCATCCATGTCCCTGCAAAGGACATGAGCTCATCCTTTTTTATGGCTGCATTAGTATTCCATGGTGTATATGTGCCACATTTTGTTTATCCAGTCTATCGTTGATGGGCATTTGGGTTGGTTCCAAGTCTTTGCTATTGTGAACAGTGCCACAATAAACACACATGTGCATGTGTCTTTATAGTTGAATGATTTATAAACCTTTGGGTATATACCCAGCAATGGGATTGCTGGAACAAATGGTATTTCTAGTTCGAGATCCTTGAGGAATCACCACACTGTCTTCCACAACGGTTGAACTAATTTACATTCCCATCAACAGTGTAAAACATTCCTATTTCTCCACATCCTCTCCAGCATCTGTTGTTTCCTGACTTTTTAATGATAGTCATTAACTGGCAAGATGGTATCTCATTGTGGTTTTGACGTGCATTTCTCTAATGACCAGTGATGATGAGCTTTTTTTAAATATGTTTGTTGGCTGCATAAATGTCTTCTTTTGGGAAGTGTCTGTTCATATCCTTTGCCCACTTTTTGATGGGGCGGTCTGTTTTTTTCTTGTAAATTTGTTTAAGTTCTTTGTAGATTCTGGATATTAGCCCTTTGTCAGATGGACAGATTGCAAAAATTTTCTCCCATTCTATACATTACTCTGATAATAGTTTCTTTTGTTGTGCAGAAGCTCTTTAGTTTAATTAGATCCCATTTGTCAATTTTGGCTTTTGTTGCCATTGCTTTTGGTGTTTTAGTCGTGAAGTCTTTGACCATGTCTATGTCCTGAACGGTATTGCCTAGGTTTTGTTCTACGGTTTTTATGGTTTTAAGTCTTACATTTAAGTCTTTACTCCATCTTGAGTTAATTTTTGTATAAGGTGTAAGAAGGGATCCAGTTTCAGCTTTCTGCATATGACTAGCCAGTTTTCCCAACACTATTTATTAAATAGGGAATTCTTTCCCCATTGCTTGTTTTTGTCAGGTTTGTCAAATATCAGATGCTTGTAGATTTGTGGTGTTATTTCTGAGGCCTCTGTTCTGTACCATTGGTCTATATATCTGTTTTGGTACCAGTACCATGCTGTTTTTGTTACTGTAGCCTTGTAGTATAGTTTGAAGTCAGGTAGCATGATGCCTCCAGCTTTGTTCTTTTTGCTTTGGATTGTCTTGGCTATGCAGGTTGCTTGGGATTGTCTTGGCTATGCAGGTTATCATATGAAGTTTAAAGTAGTTTTTTCCAATTCTGTGAAGAAAGTCAGTGGTAGCCTGATGGGGATAGCATTGAATCTATAAATTACTTTGGGCAGTATGGCCATTTTCGCAATATTGATTCTTCCTGTCCATGAGCATGGATTTTTTTTTTTCCATTTGTTTGTGTCTTCTTTTATTTCCTTGAGCAGTGGTTTGTACTTCTCCTTGAAGAGGTCCTTCACATCCCTTGTAAGTTGTATTCCTAGCTATTTTATTCTGTTTGTAGAAATTGTGAATGGGAGTTACTCGTGATTTGGCTCTCTGTCTGTTATTGGTGTATAGGAATGCTTGTGACTTTTGCACATTGATTTTGTTTCATGAGACTTTGCTGAAGTGGCTTATCAGCTGAAAGATATTTTGGGCTGAGATGACGAGGGTTTTTTAAATACACAATCTTGTCTATAAACAGAGACAATTTGACTTCCTCTTTTCATAATTGAATATGCTTTATTTCTTTCTCTTGCCTGATTGCCCAGGCCAGAACTTCCAATACTATGTTGAATAGGAGTGGTGAGAGAGGGCATCCTTGTCTTGTGCTGGTTTTCAAAGGGAATGCTTCCAGGTTTTGCCCATTCAGAATGATATTGGCTGAGGGTTTGTCATAAAGAGCTCTTATTATTTTGAGATACGTTCCATTGATACCTAGTTTATTGAGAGTTTTTAGCATGAAGGGGTGTTGAATTTTGTCGAAAGCCTTTTATGCATCTATTGAGATAATCATGTGGTTTTGTCATTGTTTCTGTTTATGTGATGGATTACATTTATTGATTTGCATGTGTTGAACCAGTCCTGCATCCCATGGATGAAGCCAACTTGATTGTGGTGGATAAGCTTTTTGATGTGCTGCTGGATTCAGTTTGCCAGTATTTTATTGAGGATTTTCACATCGATGTTCATCAGGGATATCGGCCTGAAACTGTCTTTTTTGTTGTTGTTGTGTCTCTGCCAGGTTTTTGTATCAGGATGATGCTGGCCTCATAAAATGAGTTAGGTAGGATTCCATCTTTTTCTATTGATTGGAATAGTTTCAGAAGAAATGGTACCAGCTCCTGTTTGTAACTCTGGTAGAATTTGGCTGTGAATCCATCTGGTCCTGGACTTATTTTGGTTGGTAGGCTATTAGTTACTGCCTCAATTTCAGAACTTATTATTGGTTTATTCAGGGATTCGACTTCTTGCTGGTTTAGGCTTGGGAGGGTGTATGTATCCAGGAATTTATCCATTTATTCTAGATTTTCTAGTTTACCTGCGTAGAGGTGTTTATAGTATTCTCTGATGGTAGTTTGTATTTCTGTGGGATCGGTGGTGATATTCCCTGTATCATTTTTTATTGTGTCTGTTTGATTCCTCTCTCTTCTTTATTAGTCTGGCTAGCGGTCTATTTTGTTGATCTTTTCAAAAAACCAACTCCTGGACTCATTAATTTTTTCTTTTCATTTTTTTTTCTTTTCTTTTTCTTTTTCTTTTCTTTTTGAGATGGAGTCTTGCTCTGTCACCCAGGCTGGAGTGTAGTGGCATGATCTTTGCAAAGTGCAGGCCCTGCCTCCTGAGTTCACACCATTCTCCTGCCTCAGCCTCCTGAGTAGCTGGGACTACAGGCGCCCACCACCATGCCCAGCTAATTTTTTGTATTTGTAGTAGAGAAGGGATTTCACTGTGTTAGCCAGGATGATCTCGATCTCCTGACCTCGTGATCCACCCGCTTCAGCCTCCCAAAGGGATTCATTTATTTTTTTGAAGGGTTTTTCATGTCTCTATCTCCTTCAGTTCTTCTCTGATCTTAGTTGCTTCTTGTCTTCTGCTACCTTTTGAATTTGTTTGCTATTGCTTCTCTAGTTCTTTTAATTGTGATGTTAGGGTGTCAATTTTAGATATTTCCTGCTTTCTCTTGTGGGCATTTAGTGCCATAAATTTCCCTCTACCCTTTGCTTTAAGTGTGTCCCAGAGATTCTGGTACTTTGTGTCTTTGTTCTCATTTGTTTCAAAGAACACCTTTATTTCTGCCTTAGTTTTGTTTTTTACCCAGTAGTCATTCAGGAGCAGTTTGTTCTGTTTCCATGTAGTTGTGCAGTTTTGAGTGAGTTTCTTAATCCTGAGTTCTAATTTGATTGCACTGTGGTCCAAGAGACTGTTTGTTATGATTTCCATTTTTTGCATTTGCTGAGGAGTGTTTTACTTCCAATTATGTGGTTAATTTTAGTAAGAGTGCGATGTGGTGCTGAGAAGAATGTATATTCTGTTGATTTGGGGTGGAGAGTTCTATAGATGTCTATTAGGTCCATTTGGTCCAGAGCTGAGTTCAAGTCCTGGATATTCTTGTTAATTTTCTGTCTCGTTAATCTGTCTAATATTGACAGTGGGGTGTTAGAGTCTCCCACTATTATTGTGTGGGAGTCTAAGTCTCTTTGTAGGTCTTTAAGAACTTGCTTTATGAATCTAGGTGCTCCTGTATTGGGTGCATATATATTTAGGATAGTTAGTTCTTCTTGTTGCATTGATCGCTTTACCATTATGTAATGCCCTTCTTTGTCTCATTTGATCTTTGTTGGTTTAAAGCCTGTTTTAAACAGACACCCCACCCTACTTCGTCTTGCCTGCACCCATTGTTTAACCAGTCCCAATGAGATGAACTGGGTACTTCATTTCGAAATGCAGAAATCACTTATCTTCTGCGTCAATCTCATTGAGAGCTGCAGACTGGAGCTGTTCCTATTTGGCCATCTTGCCAGCTACCTAAGCTTTTTTTCATATGATTGTTGGCTGCATATATGTCTTCTTTTGAAAGGTATCTGTTCATGTCCTTTGCCCACTTTTTTAATGGGGTTGTTTTTTCTTGAAAATTTAAGTTACTTATAGATGCTGATATTAGACTTTGTTGGATGCATAGTTTGCAAAAATTTTCTCCCATTTGGTAGGTTGTCTGTTTACTCTATTGATAATTTCTTTTGCTGTGCAGAAGCTCTTTAGTTTAATTAGATCCCATTTGTCAATTTTCGGTTTTGTTGCAATTGTTTTTGGCATCTTCGTCTTGAAATCTTTGCCTGTGCCTATGTCTTGAATGGTATAGTTTAGGTTGTCTTCCAGGGTTTTTATAGTTTTGGGTTTTACTTTTAAGCCTTTAATCCATCTTGAGTTAATTTTTGCATATGATATAAGGGAGTGGTCCAGTTTTAATCTGCATATGACTCTGCATATGACTAGCCAGTTATCCCAACACCATTTATTGAGTAGGGAATCCTTTCCCCATTACTTGTTTTCATCAGGTTTGTTCAAGATCATATGGTTGTAAGTGTGTGGTCTTATTTCTGGGTTCTCTGTTCTGTTCCATTGGTCTATGTATCCTTTTTTGTACCACTACCATGCTGTTTTGGTTACTGTAGCTCTGTAAAATAGTTTGAAGTCAGGCAACGTGATGCCTCCAGCCTTGTTCTTTTTGTGTAGGATTGCCTTGGGGCTCTTTTTTGGTTTCATATGAATTTTAAAACAGTTTTTTTTTTTCTAGCTCTATGAAGAATCTTCATGGTCGTTTAATAGGAATAGCATTGAATCTATAAATTGCTTTGGGCACTATGGCCATTTTAACGATATTGATTCTTCCTATACAGAGCATGGAATGTTTTCTCATTTGTTTATGTCATCTCTGATTCCTTTGAGCAGTGTTTTATAGTTTTCTTTGTAGATCTTTCCCCTCCATAGTTAGCTATATTCCTAGGTATTTTATTCTTTTTGTGACAATTATGAATGGGAGTTTGTTCCTAATTTGGCTCTTGGCTTGATTGTTGTTGGCATATAGGAGTGATAGTGACTTTTTGCATGCTGATTTTATATCCCAAGACTTTGCCGAAGTTGTTTATCAGCTTAAGAAGCTTTTGGGATGATACTATGGGGTTTTCTAGATATAGGATCATGTCATCTCCTAACGGGGATAGTTTAACTTCCTCTCTCCTATTTGGAGGTCCTTTATTTCTTTCTTTCATCTGATTGTCCCAGCCAGGACTTCCAATACTATGTTGAATAGAAGTGGTAAGAGAGGGCATCCTTGTCTTATGTGAGTTTTCAAGGAGAATGCCTCCAGCTTTTGCCCATTCAGTATGATGTTGGTTGTGGGTTTGTCATAGATATCCCTTATTATTTTGAGGTTCCACGTGATATTTTGATGCAGCCTAAAATGCTAAAATATTTTACTTTAAATTATTTTTGAAGGGTCAAATAATGTGTGCAAAGGTACTTTTACTCCATTTCTGACACTCTTACTGTTACCCCTTCCCTAAACTACCTAGCATTGGGGTAAAGATCAAGATTGTAGGGGGGCTGCGAGAGATGGAATGGACATTAACCAATGTCCATTTTTGGCTTCCCTAGATATCTTGAACTACACAAATTATAAAGAATGAGCCAGAAAAATTGCCATAAGTTTATCCTTTACACTAATAGGGCTCAAAGGTGAACACTTGCATTATGACTAAAACCATGCCTCACTAAGGATTTAACTGTAATTGGCACCAGGACTAAGGTCCCACATCTAGAGACTTCCTTGACTCTGTGGAGAGAGGTCAAGAGAAACTTCCAGATACCTACTCCTCCTTACCTCTAAACTCAGGTCATCACCCACACTATCTACCTTGAATCTATCAGGACAAATCTTATGCCTTCCATTGTCAGACACTAAAAGAAGCCCCCAAACCAGCCATTCTTCATCTCTAGCACTCCTGTAAGGCTTTGCATGACCATAGTTTCCTTTTTCCTGTCTATCTTCAACTCCTGAAATATTTCCATTGCGTTCCCCAGAAATCAGGGTCCTGCAACAGGAAATACTCCATATGTGACCATCTTCTTACAGAAACATTTAAATCACTTGTTTTGCTCTAATGGAAGCCTGTTTCTCCACACCTCTACTCTCTGAATCCTTAAAACATGACTTCCCCTTTAGCTCTTTCAACTATTGATAGTTTTTATCTCACAGATCTCATACTCCTGGAACTTGGGGTAGCATTTTATGTCATCAGCTTATGTTGTCATCTGCTTATTCACTCGCTGTCATTTTATTGCCATCTCAACCTCTGAGTTGTTCGCCTTCTTTCATGGATTTTTAATTTTTATTTTTTTAAGATGGAGTCTCACTCTGTTGACCAGACTGGAGTGGGGAGGCGTGATCTCAGCTAACTTCAACCTCTGCCTCCCGAGTTCAAGTGATTTTCCTCCCACAGTCTCCCAAGTAGCTGGGATTACAGGCATGCAACACCTCTTCCGGCAATTTTTTTTTGTATTTTTAGTAGAGAAGCAGTTTCACCATGTTGGCCAGGCTTGTTTCAAACTCCTGACCTCAAGTGATCTGCCTACCTTGGCCTCCCAAAGTGCTAGGATTACAGGCGTGAGCCACTGTGCCTGGCCCTTCTTTCATAGATGTAAGCAACTAACTACCTGACACTTTTATCAACATCCTTCCTGCCCTATTCAATTTTAATTTGATGATCCTTTCAACATTCTGTTCTCCAATGATCTTGTTCTTTACCTTATTTTATCTCTCACTTATATGATATTATTCTAAACCCTGTCCTTACCAATAATTACAGCCCAACCAATATATTAATTTTTGGCATTTTGCTCTCTGACTAGACTTGAATTCTATGGGCAATCATTATAGATGCTTCTTGCACACATGTTCCATTCTTTTGTTCCTCTCTTGCTTCATCGAACTTACTTGGATAAACCACAACCCTAGTTAAAAGAGCTCTTTGTCTACTTCATGCCTGCTCCTGTTCACTGACTGGAGAGAAATACCTAAATGTGCTCAATGGTCACATTTTAAATTCATGGTCATGAACATCAAATGAGTTTTTAATGTTAGCTGGCAATCATAATGAACTTTCCTGGACTACTGTGGACTCCTATGCTTCTATTTCATGCTCTCTCCTCTTTCCTCAAACCTCTTAAGCCTTGCTCTCCATTTGCTATCTCAACTAATGATACTGGTCCCTATTTTACTAAGAAAGTGTAAGCACTCCTAAAAGAACTTCTGAGGACTCCCACAACTGCATCTACTGATCAAATAGCTTTTGCACTAATATTTGTTGCCTTCATGCTTATATCTGGGCTCTGATCTAAAGCCAATCCTTCCACTTCTATACCAGATTCCATTCTTGTTTCCCTGTTTTATTCTCTTTCCTCTTAGAACCTCAAAAGTGCACTTAGCAATTATCTACATTCTTTTATTTTTTAAAAAAGCAACTATATTGAGATATAATTTATATTCAATAAATTGCAGATGTTTGAAATGCACAAACTTATTAGTTCTGATATTGCAGACATCATGAAACCATTCCCATTATTTAAGATAATGAACTTACCCATCACTCTCAAAAGTTTTCTCGTGTCCCACTGAAATCCTTCCCTTTTCCTCCTATCCACTTTCCTATCTCTAGGTGACCATTGTTTTGTTTTCTGTTACTGCAAAGAATATTTCTTTTTCTAGAATTTTATATGAATGGAATAATACAATATATACTCTAGTTTGTCTGGCTCTTTGAACTCAACATATTCATTGATGGTATGTATATGAATAGTTTATTCCTTTATATTGCTAAATAGTATTCCATGTGTAGCTACACCGAAATTTATTTATCCATTCATTTTGTCAACTTCTACAAAATGGATCAGTTCTAAGGAAATTGCCTTGTTAAAAATATTAAAGTTTTTGACACATGAATATGGTTTAACTCTATTTATTTATGTTTTCTTTCATTGTCAGCAATGTTTTATAGTTTTGAAAGCGTAGGTACTACACATTTTTGTTAGTTTTATTCCTAAGTAGCTTGTATGTTTTGTGTTATAAATGGTATATTTTTAGGTACCAATTGTTCATTACTAGTATTTAGAGATAAAATTGATTTTTCATATTGATCTTGAACCCTGCATTCTTGCTGAACTCACATATTAGTTTTTGTATCTTTTTTGCATGTTTCATAAAATTTTCTATGAGGATGACCATGTCAACTGTAGCTAATGACAGTTTTACTTTTTTTTTTTCCCAGTATGAATGCCATTTATTTATTTATTTGCTTACTTTATTGCACGGGATAGAACCTTCAGTGTAATGTTGAATAAGACATCCTGGTCTTATTCCTGCTCTTAGGTGAAAAGCAAACATCTTTTTACCATTTAATATGATGTTAGCTATAGATGTTTCATAGATGCCTTTTATCAGTTTGAGGAAGTACCCTTCTGATTCTAGTTTGGTGAGAGTTTTTATCAAGAATGGATGACATATTTTGTCAAATGCTTCTTCTTTGACTATTGAGATGATCGTGTGGTTTTCAATTTTAGTTGGTTGCTATGGTGAATTACACTGATTGACTTCTTCTTCTTCTTCTTTTTTTTTTTTTTTGCTTTTTTTGAGATGGAGTCTATCTCTGTCGCCCAGGCTAGAGTGCAGTGGCGCCATCTCAGCTCACTGCAACCTCTGCTTCCCTCATTGAAGCAATTCTCCTGCTTCAGCCTCCTGGGTAGCTGGGATTACAGGCACCCGACACCACGCCCAGCTAATTTTTGTATTTTTAGTAGAGATGAGGTTTCACCATGTTGCCCAGGCTGGTCTTGAACACCTGACCTCAAGTGATTTGCCCGCCTCGGCTTCCCAAAGTGTTGGGATTACAGGCATGAGTCACCATGCCCGGCCTACATTGATTGACTTCTGAATGATTGAATCAATCATGCATTTCTATGATAAAACTCATCTGATTATGATATTTTTCTTTCTATATATTGTAGGAAGTAATTTGCTGATATTGTGTCAAAAATTATTGTATCTGTGTTTATAAACAATCTTGTTCTGTAATTTTCTTTTCTCATAATATATTTATCTGGTTTCAGTATCTGTATAAAGCTGGCTTCATAGAATAAGTTAAGAGGTATTGACTCTCCTTTAAATTTGTAGATGATTCATGTAAAAATGATATTATTTATTTCTTAAATATTTGGTAGAATTCTCCAATTAACCATCTTGCCTGAAGTATTCTTTGCAGGAACGTCTTCAACAACAAATTCAATTTTTAAAATAGGTATAGGGCTATTCAGAATATATATTGCTTCTTGAGTAAGATCTGGTAGTTTGTCTTTCAAAATATTTTTATTTAATCTAAGTTGTTGAGTTTATTGGCATGAAGTTAATAACGTTTCCATATTATGATCTTAATAGCAGTATGATTTATAATTTATCACCTCTAGCACTCCTGGTATTTATAATTTGTGTATTCTCTTTTCCCTAATCAGTGTGGCTAGAGGTCAATTAATTTTATTAACCTCAAAGAATAAGTTTTTGTTTTATTGATGTGTATTGTTTTCTGTCTTCTGCTTTATTTATTTCTGTGCTAATATGTACTATTTCCTTTCTCTTTGTTCTTTGGGTTCACTTTGCTCTTCATTTTCTAGATTTGCAGGTAGAAGCTGAGGTCAATGATTTAATGTCTTCTAAGTTGTGCGTTAGGGTTGTAACTTTTTTCTACATTTAATTTTTATTTTAAATTTGAGGGTACATGTGCAAGTTTGTTAGAAGAGTATATTTTGTGATGCTGCAATTTGGGCTTCTATGGATCTCATCACCCAGACAGTGAACATCGTACTCAATAGAAAGTTTTTAGTCGTTACTCCCCTCCCTCTTTTCTAAGCCCCCAGTGTCTATTGTTTCCATCTTTATGTGGGCCCCCAGGATGTTTCCGTGACTTTGCTATTGTGAATGGTGTTGTGAAAAATACATGAGTGCAGGTAATTTTTGGGTAGAAAAATTTATTTTTCTCTGGGTATATACCTAGTAAGGGGATTGCTGGATCAAATGCTAGTTCTATTTTTAGTTCTTTGAATAATCTCCACACTGCTTTCTACGTGGGCAGAACTAATGCATGCACGTTACCACCAACAGTATATAAGCATCGCCTTTTCTCTGCAGCCTCACTAACAGTTTTTTAAAACTATGAACATTCTGTATCTCATTGCAGTTTTGATTTTTATTTCTCTGATGAGCAGTGACTTTGAGCATTTTTTCATATGTTCTTTGGCCGTTTGTGTGTCTTCTTTTGACAACTGTCTGTGTCCTTTGCCTACTTTTTAATGGGGTTATTTGTTTTTTTCTTCTTGATTTGATTTTTTTTTTTCACATTGACTTTGGAAACTCTGATAACTATGTGCCTTGGGGATGGTCGTCTTGTATAATATCTTGCAGTAGCTCTCTGGGTTCCTGGAATTTGCATGTTAACCTCTGTAATGAGATTGGGGACATTTCCATAGATTATATCCTCAAATATGTTTTCCAAGTTGCTTACTCTCTCTTCTTCTCTCACAGGAATGCTAATGAGTAACAGATTTGGTCACTTTGCATAATCTCATGTTTCTTGGATGCTTTGATCATTTTTTAAAATTATCTTTTGTTGTTGTTGTTGCCTGACCGGGTTGATTTGAAGGACTGATCCTTGCGCTCTGGAATTCTTTCCTCTGCTTGGTCTAGTCTGCTGTTAAGGCTTTAAACTGTATTTTGAAATAGCTATAGTGAATTTTTCAATCCCTGAAGCTCTGTTTCGTTCTTTCTTAATATGACTATGCTGTCTTTCAAATCTTGGATGGCTTTTCTGGCTTTATTGGATTGGATTTCAACTTTCTCATGGATCTTGTTGCTTCTTTGCCATCCACTTTCTGAATTCTGTGTCTGTCACTTCAGACATTTCAATCTGGTTAGCATCCATTACTAGGGAGCTAGTGTGATCCTTTGGATGTGATGAAATGCTCTAGCTTTTTGAATTGGCTGAGTTCTTGCTCTGATTCCTTCCCATCTGAGAGAGTGGTCACTTCTTTTCCTGTTTGAATTTGCTGTTGTTTGGATGGGGTTGTTTTTATATTCTTTTTTCCCTTAAGGGTTTGACTGTGGTGTATTATTTATTTATTTATTTATTTATTTATTTGTTATTTTGGGATGGAGTTTCACTCTTGTTGCCCAGGCTGGAGTGCAATGGCGCGATCTCAGCTCACCGCAACCTCCACCTCCCGGGTTTAAGTGATTCTCCTGCCTCAGCCTCCCAAGTAGCTGGGATTACAGGCATGCACCACCATGCGCAGCCAATTTTGTATTTTTTAGTAGACACGGGGTTTCGCCATGTTGGTCAGGCTGGTCTCGAACTTCTGACCTCAGGTGATCTGCCCGCCTCAGCCTCCCAAAGTGCTGAGATTATAGGCATGAGCCACCGCCTGACTGTGGTGTATGTTTTATTTAGTCCATTAGCTTTGCTTCTGGGTACTTGCAGAGAGCCGAGTCTCTATATGGTTTCCATGGCTGTAGACAGGTTTCTGCAGTGGGTTTCACAGGTGTTCTATGTTGAAACAATGTATTTTTGTTTGGTGGTGTAATTCAGGCTGCAGCCCAGTAGATGGTGCATAAGAGTTAGGACCAGCCGATAGGCTTTTACCTACACTCATCCCTCCTTTTGTATTTCAGTGCTCTGGGGAGGGGTGCAAGAGATGACTCCCTCTCCCAGTCTGTTCCTGGGCCTTGATGCTGTCCTCTTCAGTTGCACCACTGAGCCATGTTTTCTTTGTCCCAAAGGGGGCTTTGGAGGGCTGCATCCCCTCTTTCCTTAGGGGTGGTCCATGCCGAAGTTTAGGTTGCCAGGAGGCCCGTGACTCTCCAGTGATTCACCAGTTCCCTGTGCTTGCTGGAATCATAGTGCGTTGTGGGGTATGGCTACAGGTGGTCTGTTGATGCAGTGGGTCAATGGTGGAGGATCCCCAGGCAGAACAGTGATGCTGTGAGTGTGCAACCAGTATGCTGCCCACAGCCTGGGGTTTTCAAAAACATTGAACTACTCAGATATCTCTCAATATGCCTTGATCTTCAGCATCTCATTGCCTTGCACATGCTATTCCCTTACCTTGACATACCCTTCCTTGTTCCTCATCCACTTCTTAGTCCGGGCCATCAAAGCCACATATACACATCTGACTCTGTTAAGCATATGTTAAATATGCTTTTAGTATATTTAACATTCTGAATCTAATTGTTTGATTATGCATCTCTTTTCACATCTAGCTGTGATCGATAAGAAATACTTGATTTGTGCTTTTTATTTTATTTTTTAGTGTAGCTAGTAACTAGCATATTATTTGGTACAATAAGTGAAGTTGTTAATAAATTATTTGGGATGATAAAACAAGATGATGTGGGAATGAGTTGCAGTGGCAGAGGATGGAAGAGAGAAAGAGAGAGAGAGAAAGAGAGAGAGAGAGAGAAAGAGAGAGTGTGTGTGTCTATAAGCACGTGCATGTGGCAGAAAGGTAGTTAATCAGTTGGATGTGAGTCATGAAGGAGATAGAGGCGTCAAGGATATCGTTTATGTTTTAGCTTGGTACTTTGGATAAATATTCCAGTCACCAGGAACACTAGAGGCTGTGGTGGACACAAAGATAGTCTTTATTCTCCTTTAGGAGAAAGTGGAAAAATATCCCTGAAATATTTTATGTACTCTCTAACTTATAAAGGAAAATATGATGCCTGCATGCTTGTTCCTACCTGGAACATGAGTCCAATTCTGAGTCAACTAAGTGTTGAAAAAAATACTTTTTCCAGTATTGGGTTATCCTTAATTGAGCACAATATTGTACATCCACTGACAATCTAACCACATTTACAGTCATTAATATCTTTAGAAAATTTATAGCTGCTAAATTGAAGAGTTTTTGTATAAAAGAATTCTAAAGTGGTGATATGATAGCTTGGGTGATAGCATATAGTTTGATGAATCACCCGTGGTTCTATAGATGCTGACTGAGAATAATTGATCTGGAGGAAATCTAGAAGATTCACTTTGGAAACCAGTTCACTTTGAGGTTTCTATTTTGGGTCACAGTGGTACATTTCAGAGGAGTAATATAAAATTAAGTCAGAGTGGACATTCTTGTTCCATCTTTCTTCAATGGTAATCTGCTCTATTGTCTGATGGGTAATCATCGTATAGAATCACAAATATAGTTTCTGGCTGGAGTTGAATCACACAAACTCCAAATCCACAGTGAAATTCTGGACGAAGAGTCTCAAATATAAAATAAAGGGGCAAGCATATTAAGATTTATCAATTTTATTAGTGTCCGTTAGCTATGCTGAATGTATCAATGGGAGAAGAATCTACATTGAAACAGATTCTTTATAAATCTCCATTGCTTTAAATAAATAACATATATGAATTAATATTAGACCAGTCTTAGAAATTATGGGTAAAGTGTATTCTAGCCAATATAACCGGGCATGTATGTCTTGAGCTTAGGTATTTGGAAACATCTTCCACAATTGTGTCATATGGAAATCAGGAAAACTAATATCTTTTTACTCATTATGATGCTACTGTTTTGAAGATAAAAGGAACTCTCTTTGAAAGAGAAAGAATACTTCATTTGTACATGTGGGAAAGAAATACTTCCAGTCTTCTCTATGTACTTAGAAGCTTCCATTTCTGTTTACCTCTTCTTATATCCATCCTCATGAGAGAAGAGTATATGTATTGAGTCATATTTGAGAAGTGGGTGGGTCATTGTGTTACAACTCAGACAGTGTGCTGAATTCTTTTCTAACAGCAAGGTGGAATAATGGATTTAAGTCAGTTCTTGCTATATTTAATCTTTTACTCTCTGTTTAAATGTCACCACCTTTGTGATTATAGGGGACAGGTAGTTGAGCCAGGCTCCATTCTATAAACCAAACTGACATGTTTAATGCCATTCTTCCTCATAGCATGTAGATTACAATCAATGGAGTTAGAACCGTCATGCTAATTGAAAGAGTATTTGGAGAAGTTTATTTTCTTTTTCATATGAGTATGCCTTTTCACAGAGAACACACACTCACAAAGATGCACAAAACACAGGGAGTCTTTGGTCCTCTCTAGATACAATATAGAAAAAGGAACAGATTTCTAAACAAAGATTAGAGCGGAGGAGTCTATTTGTCACCATTCTAGGCAGTGTGTGGTGCAGGCTGATGGCAAAGAATAGTCGTCTTGTTGTTTTAACAGTCTGAGAGTTCCAAAGCAAACTAGAGGAGGGAAACAACATTGGTCTTTGTAAGTACAACATATCTATTCTATGGCTGGAAGCTATTTTAAAGGTAATGGTATTTGTTTGGGATTAACAGCATCAATTTCAAAACTGATATCTGGTTCCTTATACTGTTTTAGGAGGTAGTATTAAGAACACATGCCTTAGATTCAAATCTTTGGTTCCAGTCTGAGATTTTCTGCTTATTAGCTGTTGACTCAGTTTCTTTCATTTTTAAAAGAAAATTTCAGTAGCTTTAGGAGTACAAGTGGTTTCTGGTTGCATGGATGAATGTTATAGTGATGAAGTCTGAGATTTTAATGCACCCGTCACCTGAGTAGTGTACATTATACCTTATATGTTGTTTTTGTTAATCTGTCCCCCCTTTTCTGAGGCTCCAATGTCCATCATACCAGTCTGTATGCCTTTGTGTACCCATAACTTAGCCCTCACTTATAAGTGAGAACATATGGTATTTGGTTTTCCAATACTGAGTTATTTCACTTATAACGATGACCTCCAGCTCCAACCAAGTTGCTGCAAAATACATTATTTCATTCTTTTTTATGGATGAGTAGTATTCCATGCTGTATGTATATCATGTTTTCTTTATTCACTCATCGGTTGATTCGCACTTAGATTAGTTCCGTATCCTTACAATTGTGAATTGTGCTGTGATAAACATATGCTTGCAGGTGTCTTTTTGATAGTAATGACTTTTCCTTTGGGTATATAGCCAGTAGTAGGATTTGTTGATCAAATGGAAGATCTACTTTTACTTCCCTGAGAAATCTTCATACTGTTTGCTATAAGGGTTGTGCTAATTTATATTCTCCCCAACAGTGTATAAGCTTTTCCTTTTCACTATATCCACACCAACACCTATTGTTCTTTGACTTTTTAATAATGGCCATTCTGGCTGGGGTAAGATGATCTATCATTTTAGTTTTAATTTGTCTTTCCCTGATGACTACCGATGTTGAGCATTTTTAAATGTTTCTTGGCCATTTGTATGTATTCTTTTGAACAATATCTATTCATGTCATTTGCCCACTTTTTGGGGGGATTATTTGTTGCCAACAACAATAAAAAGCCCATGGCCAGACAGATTAACAGCTGAGTTCTACCAGACATTCAATAGTTTTAGTAGGCGCCAGGCCTATTGAAACTGTTACGAAATATTGAGAAAGAGAGAATCCTCCCTAACTCATTCTGTGAAGCCAATATCACTCTGATACCAAAGCCAGGAAAGGACATAACAAAAAAGAAAACCCTGACAGACCAATATCCTTGATTAACATAGATGCAAAAATTCTCGACAAATTACTAGCTAACCAAATACAACAGCACATAAAAAATATAATTCACCATGATCAAGTGGGTTTCATTCCAGGGATGCAGGAGTGGTTCAATATACACAAGTCAATACATGTATGTGTAATTCCCTTGGGAACGGCTTAGAAAGAATGGGTGATTGGCAGGACAAGATTTAGTAATTTCTGGGTCTCTGGAGGTAACTACATCAACTTCTAAAAGAACTAGTTATTTCTATTAGCAATTTGAAGACTACTTGCATCATCTGTGTAGTTTAGCATAATGTCTTGCATATCGTTGGTGTGCAGTAACTACCTGGAATGAATAAGTAAATCCTAGAACCCTCTCTGTTTATGAGGAAGTGAGCTGTGACACAGAGAGGCGAGAGATTAGCTAAACACCACACAGTTAGGTACCAACAGACCAAGATTAGAATCCATCCGTTCTGATGGCATCGCAGTCCATTACTTTTAAAATGGTTTCCACTGCTTCTTGAATTGTTTTTGTATTACTTTAAAACGACAACTCTTCTCAAGGGTGCAGAAAAAACATTATCCACCTACCTACAAAGCTGCTAGAGCTGAGAAATCAAATGACAGCTTTGACATACTGAGTATTGTGTGCAATCAAATTCTACTTTGGATGCCAGAAATCAGAAACCAAGAGGCAGCTCTTCTGAATAACACATTCATGTAAACGACACTGCAAGTTCCTGGCACATGGTAGTTATAGGCACGTATATCAATTCTTACTGATTTTATCTTGATTTCTTAGGTGTTTAAGGGTGGTAGGTAATCATGAGAATGGCTACTCAAAGCACAGAGGGTTCCTTCTCATTAAAGCACTCATGGCCTAAATACTTTAGCAGGATTTACTCAGAAAGAGAGATATTTGAATACTTTGAATAATTACCACTGAACATTGACCTAATTTTTAAGAAAAAATTTCTAAAATATTAGAAAAATACTGTAGGTTTATGTGTAACCAAATATGTATCTGGTTATAATAATATGTTTTATAAATTCAAAGAAACTTTAGGAATTCAGGATAACCCGACTTTAAAAAACGTATTTTCCAAACTCATAGGATTCAAACTACCAGTAGAAATATTTTTTCCTTCTCTTATAAGATGTCACAATAAAACTATTTGAATTAAAAATCTGGAATATGAATTGTTTTCACTTTCAAAGAATGATAATTTCAGCATCATTTGAGAAGATACTTAGTTGTAACCCTTGAAATGTCAATGTGTTAAATTACATTTTAATAGGATTTAATTTCAAAATAGAAATACCTATGCCAGTATTATATTTAATACCATAATATCAACTCCTCAAGGTTATAAGCTATTGTTTAATCACTTAAAAAATTCTATTAATGCTTGATATTGCCAGGGTAGTGTATGGAGATACGAGAACAAGTAAATCTCAAATTCTGCCCTCTGTCTATGTGGTGAGATGAGTAAATGAGTAAATAAGTAAATACCAGACAGTGTGATTTGCATAACAGTAGTGGTAAGTGCAAGGTACTCTGGAAGCATAAAGAAACTTATGAACAGGAAATATTTCTTGGAGTACACAGCTGTTCTAGAGTCTCTTTTTGAATACTCTTTAAATACAGTATGAGATATGCCTCATGCATGTCTTAGAAATCATCATAATGCAAATATTTAAGGATAAAGTATTAGCTTTCAAGTACTTAATCATCCAGAAGAAAATAGAGCATCTCTAATTTAGCAAATGTTTGAACAGAATCCTGTTGCCATTTGTGAGGAAATTTGCTCTGGGAGAGTATGTGTGAATTACTACTGGAATGTGCTTCTTCCTTCTAACCTTCCACTGTGCTTTCTGTAGCTCTATATCTGGCAGGCTAGTCTTCTTTCTAGGTTTTGCTGAACAGATAATAAAATTCTCTTTTTCTTAAGCTGAATGCTTCATCTCGGGAAATACCAGGAAAAACAGCAAACATATCCCACATTACATTCTGTCATAATAAATCTTTCAGTGCAGTTTAATTTCTCTCTTTTTATGTGTAGGTTTTTTTTTTTTTTTAAGGTGTATTTTAAATCATTAAATTAGATTTTCAATGGGGAGGAGAAAAAAAGCGAAAAGCAAATGGATAGTTGCAGATAGAGAGGGGGAGAAGAACTTGATTATCTCTGAATTGCAGCCTCTGCTGATGCAGACAGAGGATCTGCCTGTGCCGTGTGCTCCGCAGAGCCCTGGAGAGCTGCCAGCCGTGATCCACCTTAATATTTCATAGACATTTGTACAGAAACACGGCATGAGAGATGTTAATTGCTCATAACATTTTATTTTTTCTTTTTTAATTTGCCAGGCTGCTAGTCATAAAATAAAGAATGTTGTTTGGCTAGGTTGAAATTTTTAATGTTTAGCTCTTAAATTTTTCTATGAGATAATTTTTCCTGTGAAAAAGTTAGTAATAAATACTTTGTACTTGTATCATGCCTCACTCCAAAGAGATCAAAGTCATCATCAGAAAGTCACTGATATGGCCGGGAGCGGTGGCTCACGCCTGTAATCCCAGCACTTTGGGAGGCCGAGGCGGGCGGATCACGAGGTCAGGAGATCGAGACCATCCCCGCTAACACGGTGAAACTCCGTCTCTACTAAAAATACAAAAATTAGCCGGGCGCGGTGGCGGGCGTCTGTAGTCCCAGCCACTCGGGAGGCTGAGGCAGGAGAATGGCGTGAACCCGGGAGGCGGAGCTTGCAGTGAGCCAAGATCTTGCCACTGCACTCCAGCCTGGGCGACAGAGTGAGACTCTGTCTCAAAAGAAAAAAAAAAAAAAAAATTACCTGATATTTGGAAAGAATTTCAGGGCCTTCTCAGTTATTTATCCTGTGGCAGACATCTTAAATCCTGAAGGCTCACAGTCTGTCTGGTTCTATCACAATCACTGAATGGTTGTTTTATGTTCTCTTTAAATTTCATTCACAAATCAGTTTTAGTTTGGAGAGCATTATACAAAATATCTGTATAGAAGCACCAAATAAAACAGTTTCTAATAACTTCTTAAGGATTACAGCAAAAAGAGAAGTGATACCTGATGATAGTGACAGTATGTATTTTAGTAGAGAGTTCTGTGATATGTGATATCATAGCGTCATACATGTTCTATAATTCTGTGTTCCTTTTTTTTTCTTTTTTTTTTTTTGAGATGGAGTCTCACTCTATCACCTAGGCTGGAGTGCAGTGGCGCGATCTTGGCTCACTGCAAGCTCCCACTCCTGGGTTCCCGCCATTCTCCTGCCTCAGCCTCCGGAGTAACTGGGACTACAGGCGCCCGCCACCTCGCCCGGCTAATTTTTTTGTATTGTTTAGTGGAGACGGGGTTTCACCATGTTAGCCAGGATGGTCTCCATCTCCTGATCTTGTGACTACCCGCCTCGGCCTCCCAAAGTGCTGGGATTACAGGCGTGAGCCACCGCGCCTGGCCAATTCTATGTTCTTTTAATGCAACATGCTATAGCCTCTGATTTTAATGTGTTTCTTTTTCACTGCTTTGAAGTCTTTTTCTTTTTTCTTTTTCTTTTTTTTTTCTTTTTTTTATTCAAAAGTTACCTCCTCTGAAAAGTTTTTCCAGACCTGACCACAAGGCTCAATTTATTATTTTTCTATTCTAGCTTAAATGTTTTCTCAAGTGTAGCAGTGCTTATCCATGGTACTGTAATTATTTGTATACATGTTTGTCTCTCTTACCATGCTGTGAACCCTTTGAAGAGAGATCATCTCTTACTATTTTCTGAATCTTTATTGTCTAACAGGGCTGGACCCATACAAAGTGCTCATAAGTGTTTGTAGAAAAAATGCTTTTATAAATTAACAAAAGTTTCTACATAATTTAAAATGGCAACAGATGTTTAATTTCAAATAGGCTCCTCCTGCTTTCACCAAATCAGCATCAGTTCGGAAGACATGTTATTGTCCATGCTTTAAAAATAACTCAACCATTTCTTGTATTAAATTTACATGAGCATTTGCGAAAGAAACAGGAAAAAGGGAATAACCTAAACATATAAAAATTAGACAAATAATTATGGAACAATGTTAACTTTATAAAGTGAATTTGCTGTATTAAAGTGAAACATTTTAGGAGTTTAAACAGAAAAAAAAATGGTTGCTTATGAAAGGCCAATAAGGTGTTTCAATTTCTGGAAACTTCTACAAATATGTTAAATGTAATCCTTTGCAATATTGCCCCTGGAGTAATATAGTCACTTGTTTGCTTTTGTATGTTGGACTAGGCTCTTCATTTTATATCTTGTTTTGTCTGCTTGAATGTTATAGCACACAGTCTAATCTTCAAGAGAACGTGAACATAACCTTCCTGTTCTTCCTTACTCGGTAGAACCTCGAGGCAGTTTTCTAACAAAATTGTTCAGTGAATTGCTTTAGGCCACAGAGCAAGTAAATTGTCATAAAGGGAAAAGAGTTCAGATCTCTTATTTCTCTGCAACCCCATCCACTCTATGAAGATTGTAATGTTCTATCATGAGACCACATATTTCATAATGTCTGTAAAAGAGTGTAGATTTTCTGAGGTGGTGTGATTCTCCATAAAGAAATAAACTTCACATAAATAACAGACCCTTAATATAATCTATGTGAAATGAAGAGCTTTAAAAATGTTTATCCCCACCCGAGTACGGTTGCTCATGCCTGTAATCCCAGCACTTTGGGAGGCCGAGGTGGGTGGATCACCTGAGGTCAGGAGTTTGGGACCAGCCTGGCCAACATGGCGAAACCCCATCTCTACTAAAAATGCAAAAAGTAGCCAGGTGTGGTGGTGGGTGCCTATAATCCCAACTACTCAGGAGGCTGAGGCAGGAGAATTGCTTGAACAGGGGAGGCAGAGGCTGCAGTGAGCAGAGATCACACCATTGCACTCCAGCCTGGGTGACAAGATCAAAACTCTGCCTGGAAAAAAAAATGTTTATCCCCAGTAAACCCATTCCTGAGACTCTCTTAAGGAAATTATCCCTCTCTATTACATCCTCTCATTTTACATGGTACTAGTTTCAGTATTTTATTTTTATCTAGTTTTTATATACCACAATTTTTTATTTTCTTAGCATCAGATAATGATATGAACTTCATGTCACTATCTTAGTAAAGAATGGAAAACTCTTATATGTTCAACAATGTAGACTGTAAATAAGTCACAGTACACCTATATGATGAAATAAAAAACAAAAATGTAGGTGTTAGAAGATTTTTATAAAGACATTGGAGAATGGCCACAAAATAACATTACATAAAGAAAGATAAGAACAAATTGATATATAAAAAGAAAAAACATGTAATTTTAGCAAAAAGTATATGTGCATACACACATACATATTAGAATAAAAATGGAAAAATTAGAATAAAAATGAAAATATTAGAATTTAAAACCAATTATGTTTTTCCAGAAATTTTGCTCATCCCATAATGAGCATATATTGCTATGAAATGAGAAAAAAAAGGATTTTTGCAAGGTACCAAGTTACAGATTAAACATAATATCTATTGGAATTTTACTGTAGGAAACTATGATTTAGGGTAGACTCAGTGTATTATAGAGACTTGTTATAAATTGTATCTTGCCTCATGGTATCCTATAATATGTAAGTAGATTTGGCTTGATAATTATGGGCTGTGCATCAAAATAACTTGCATGGAGACAAACTTTCAAAAACATTCCTGTAAGTATTCATCTCAGTTCTCTTGCATGGGTGCATCTGAGAATGTGAATGTGGAATCCAACTTTATATTTTGAAAAGTTTTCTCCAGGTAATTCAGATACACATAAGTGATTATATTATACTACCTTGATTTGAAATAATGAGATAGAATCTTGAATCAAGTTTAAAAAGAAAAGGTGAAAATGGATGAAGAGGAAACATTTAACTTCTGGTAGAATGATAAGCGAAGTGCTCATAGCTCTCTGAAGAGGAAGATAATCATGAAGCAGGTTTGCTGGTATAGATTTGTCTGTTACAAAAGATATACAAGAGTAGTTGTTATCTTACTGCTTTTTTAAACTCCTGAACTGAGGGTAGGGAAAGGGAAATGAACAGATATAGTGTCTTTTGGGATTATGACCTGAGGAATAGATTTCAATGATTATAAAGACATGCATACCTAGATTGGCAGGCTAATTTAATATTAATATTTAATATTAAATTTAATATTTATGTCCTTTCCAGAGCAATACACACAGATTAAAAAGCTTTAATTCAGCCAGGCATGGCAGCTAACACCTGTAATCCCAGCACTTTGGGAGGCCAAGGCGGGTGGATCACCTGAGGTCAGGAGTTCGAGACCAGCCCAGCAAACATAGTGAAACCCTATCTCTACTAAAAATACAAAAATTATTTGGATGTGGTGGCGGGCACCTGTAATCCCAGCTACTTGGGAGGCTGAGGCAGGAGAATTGCTTGAACTGGGGAGGTGGAGGTTTCAGTGAGCCGAGATTGCATCATTGCACTCTAGCCTGGGCAACAAGAGTGAAACTGCATCTCAAAAAAAAAAAAAAAAAAAAAAAAAAGTCTTTAATTCCTATTACTCCCTCTCATTTTACATGGTACTATTTTTGGTATTTTACTTTTTCTAGTTTTTATATCCCACAATTTTTTTTTTTTTTTTTTTTTTTTTTTTTTTTTTTTTTTTTTTTGAGACGGAGTCTCGACCCGCCGCCCAGGCTGGAGTGCAGTGGCGCGATCTCGGCTCACTGCAAGCTCCGCCTCCCGGGTTCACGCCATTCTCCTGCCTCAGCCTCCGAGTAGCTGGGACTACAGGCACCCACCACTACGCCCGGCTAATTTTTTTGTATTTTTAGTAGAGACAGGGTTTCACTGCGTTAGCCAGGACGGTCTCGATCTCCTGACCTTGTGATCCGCCCGCCTTGGCCTCCCAAAGTACTGGGATTACAGGCGTGAGCCACCGCGCCCGGCCCCCCACAATGTTTTTATTTTCTTAGCATCGGTGTTTGTTCAGACTGATCCAAAATTTGGCAGTTTATTTGTACACAGGGGTATCTTTCAACCAATTTAGTTTGTTCATTCAATTATTTCTTGTTAAAAATTTAGTGATTCACTCATTGAGAGTATGATTGATAAATTCTCTCATGTTTTGATTGTTTTAAAATGCCTCTATTTTACCCTCACTCTTGAATATGTAAAAACAAAATATGAGTGGATGTTTATTTAGAATATGTTATAACAATAAGATGTTTTATGGAAGCCTCATGGTTACCATAAAGAAAATACCAGCAGAGGATACACAAAAATAAGTGAGAAATTAATCAAAGTATGTCACTACATAAAGATCAATGAAACATAAAGGAAGACAGCAAGAGAGGAAAAGTCTAGGTAGAGTTTGCCATGCCTCCACAGTTTTTTCACTCTGTGCACTTACAGAGCTAGCACTGTGCAGACACCATCATGGTTTATGGCCTGTACCTTTGGGAGTAGTGACCTAAGCCATACCTGGGTCCATTGGTGGCATGATTAGGACAGTCAAGAAGTGATGCACCAGAATGCAGGGAGCAGAGACTGGAGTGGCCCTGGGCAGTGAGACTTAAGTTCCCACAGGTACCCTGGACCTCTCCTTTGAAACTGTTAGGCCTTCAAGGCCCTAGCACACTGGGCTTGTGGCAGCCTCAAAAATCTCTCAAATGCCTTTGGGGTCATTGTTTCATTGTATTGTTGGATAGGATCTGGCTTCCTTCCATCCATACTATTTTAAAAAAAAATTGTTTTGAGACATCATCTCGCTCTGTCACCAAAACTAGAATTCATCGTTCTTAAATTCTGCCTTCCATAAAGTACTAGACATGGACATAATTCAGCCAAGTTATTTGTCACTTTTAAGAAGGATGATGGTCTTCCAGCCCTCCAGGCTGGAGTGCAGTGGTGCCATCTCAGCTCACTGTAAACTCTGCCTCCCGGATTCAAGAGATTCTCATACTTCCGCCTCCTGAGTAGCTGGGATTACAGGCATGTGCCACCACACCTGGCTAATTGATGTATTTTTTAATAGAGATGGAGTTTCACCATATTGGCCAGGCTTTTCTAAAACTCCTGACCTAAAGTGGTCCACCCACCTCAGCCTCTTAAAGTGCTGGGATTACAGTCATGAGCCACCACGTGCCCAGCCTATGCATACTACTCTTATGCCACACCTTTCGTATTGTCTAACATACCATCTTATTCTTTACTATCTAGCTAGGCTGAGAATTTTCTAAATATTTAAGTTCTGCTTCCCTTTTGTGTATAAATTATAAAAGTTATGAGAAGCCATGCAACATCTGCAATTATTTCCTGCTTAGCAATACCTTACCAAAACTAGAATTCATTGTTCTTAAATTCTGCCTTCCATAAAGTACTTGACATGGACATAATTCAGTCAAGTTATTTGCCACTTTTAAGAAGGATGGTCTTCCTCCCTCCAGTTTCCAGTAAGACATTCCATTTTTCTGCCTAAGACCTCATTGAAATGGCCTTTATCATTCTTATTTCTACCAGCATTCTGATTACAACTATTTACATCTCTAAGAAGAGTATAACTCTCCCTACAGTTCTTCTCTTTTTATCCTTCATCAGAATTTCCATTAATGCTGTGCTCATGACAGTCTAGGTTGTTTTTAGCAACCTCCAAATTCTCCCAGCCTTTATCCATTACCTAGTGCAAAGTTGCTTTCACATTTTTAGGTATTTGTTGTAACAATATCCCTGTTTGTTAGCACCACTTTCTGTTTTAGTTCATTCGTGGTGCTATAACCAAATACCTAAGACTGGGTAATTTATAAACAATAGAAATTATTTTCTCACAGTCCTGGAGGTGGAAATTCATAATCAAAGTGTCAACAGGTTCAGTGTCTGGCAAAGGCCTGCTCATCATAGATCAGGATGTCTAGGTGTCCTCACATAGGGGAAGGGATAGAAGGGCAAAAGGAGGACTGCATTCTCACATGAGAGAAGAGTGAAAGAGGTAAACTTGCCCCCTCAAGTTCTTATAAAAAGCACTAATCAGTTTATGAGGGTGGAGCTCCCATGGCCAAGACTCAAACAAAATCATAGATGAAACAGGAGACGTTAAAATAAATATCACAGAGTTTAGAAAGATGAAAAGATACTTTTATGAAAAATTTTATGCCAACAATTTGAATAATTTGGAAGAAATAGATCATTCCTAGAAACATACAATCTATCAAGACTGAATCATGAAGAAACAGAAAAATCTCACTAGAAGTATAACTAGTAAGGAGATTGTACTGGTAATCAAAAATCTCCCAACAAAGCAAAGCCCAAGATCAGCTGGCTTCCCCAAGGAATATCAAACATTAAAAAAAAAAAAAAAAAAACTTGAAGTGAAGAGAACACTTTCAAACCTATTTTATGAGTCTAGCTTTGGCCTGATAACCAAGTCATAAAAGATACTACAAGAAAATAAAACTTCAGGACAATATTACTGATGAATATAGATGGAAATATCCTCACCAAAACATTAGAAAACAAAATTTAACAGCACATTAAAATAATTGTACTTTACAACCACGTGGGATTTATCCCTGGGATGCAAAGATGTTTCAACATATGAAAATTAATTAGTGTGATGTACCATGTTAACAAAATGAGGATGAAAATCACTTGATGATCTCAATAGATGCAGAAAGAGCATTTGACAAAATTTGACATCCTTTCATGATGAAAATACTCAAAAAAATAGGAATAGAAGAAAATTACCTCAACATAAGATGAGTCATGTGTGAAATGTCCATAGCTAACATCATACTGAATAGTAAAAAGATGGAAAGCTTTTTTTCTAAGATCATGAAGAAGAAAAAAATGCCCTTTTACCACTTTTATTCAACGTAGTTCTAGAAGTACTAGCCAGAGCAACTAGGCAAGAAAACATAAAAACATAAAAAGAATGGAAGACGTAATATCTCTGTTTATAGATGACATCATCATATACATAGATGACATCATCATATACATAGAAAATCCCAAAGATTCCACAAAAAGCCTGTTAGTACTAATAAGTAAATTCAGCAAAGTTTTGGGATCCAAAATAAACAAAAAATCAGTTTGTGCCTCTATACTTTAAGAAAAAACAATCTAAAAAGGAAATCAATAAAGCAGTCACATTTCCAATAGCATCAAAAATAATAAAATACTTAAAAATAAATTTTTTGAAGGAAATGAAAAATTTGGACACTGAAATCTACAAAACAGTGCTGAACGAGATTACAGAACACAAATAAATGAAAAGACATCCATGTTCGTGGATTGGAAGAACTAATATTGCCCAAGTACCCATACTACCCAAAATGGTCTATAGATTAACAAAATCTCTACCAAAATCTCACTAATATTAATGTAAAAAAATCCTAAAATTTATGTGGAACCACAAAGGAACTTAAATAAATAAAACAGTCTTGATAAAAAAGCTGAAGCTGATGACCTCACATACTCTAATTTTAAAACATATTATAAAGCTACAGTAATCAATATGATATGGTACTGGAATAAATTCAGACCTATAGACCAAAGCAACAAAATAAAAGAGCCCAGAAATAAACCCATAAATAAACCCATGTATATGTGGTCAAAGAATCTTCTGCAAGGGTGCCATAGAGAAAAGATAGTATTGCAAAATGATACTAATAAAACTGGATATGCACATGTAAAAGAATGAAATTGGACCCTTATCTTGCACCATTCACAAAAATCAACTCAAAATGGATTAAAGACTTAAATGTGAAATCTAAAACTATGAAATTTCTAGAAGAAAACATAGGGGAAAACTTAGTAACATTAGCCTTGGGAATTATTTCTTAGATCTGACACAAAAAGCTTAGGCAACAAAACAAAAGTGGGCAAGTGAGAGTATGTCAAGCTACATCAAAGCTTTTGCACAGAAAAGGAAAAAAATAATCAGATTGAAAAGTCAACCTATGGAATGGTAGAAAATATTTGCAAAACCATGAACAGAATGAAGAATCTGTTATATCTGATATGGGGTTAAAATCCAACATATATAAGGAATTCCTACAACTCAACAGTAAAAGAACCTCCCCCCTGCCAAACACACACACACAGACACACACACACACTAAAGTAGGTCAAGATCTTTGACACACAAGTGGCCAAGAAGTATATGAAAACATGTTCAACACCATTAATCATCAGGGAAACATAAATCAAAACCACATTTAGATATCACTTGTACCTGTTAAAATGAACATGACAAGAAAAATTGAAAATCGGTGTTGGCAAGAAAGTGGAGAAGTTGGAATCCTTGTGCACTGTTGGTGGTAATGTGAAATCTTGCAATCACTAAAGAAGCAGTGTGGAGGTTCCCAAAACAATTAAAAATAGTGTTATCATATAATTGAGCAATCCCACGTCATCTAAAGCAATTGGAAGCAGGATCTTAAAGAAATATCTATACTTCTGTGTTTATTACAGGATTGTCTACAATAGCCAACATCAATAGGTGAATGGAAAAATAAAATGACTCTTTTTTTTTTTTTTTACTTAAAATAATGTCTGAGGGATTCATTCATGTTGTTGAGAGTCTCAGTAGGGTTTTTTGTTGTTGCTGTTAAATTGCTGAGCAGTGTGAATATGATACAAACATAATTTGTTTTTCTACTATCCTCTAGATAGGCATTTGTGTTCTTTGCAGTTTTGGCTACTATGAATAAATCTGCTATGTAAATTTATGTACAATTCATTTCATGAGCATATGCTTTTAATTTTCTTGGATAAATGCCTAGGAATTGCTAAGGCATGGACAAACTATATGTTTAAATTTATAAAAAATGGACAATTTTCCAAAGTGGTTGTACCATTTTTTACTCCCACTCACAAATTTTGAGAGTTTTATTTATTCTACATCCTTGTGAATATTTGTTGTTGTCACTCTTTTATTTATTTATTTATTTTTATTTTTTGAGACAGAGTCTTGCTCTGTCACCCAGGCTGGAGTGCAGTGGTGTGATCTCAGCTCACTGCAAGCTCCACCTTCCGGGTTTACACCATTCTCCTGCCTCAGCCTCCTGAGTAGCTGGGACTACAGGGGCCTGCCATCACACCTGGCTAATTTTTTATATTTTTAGTAGAGACAGGGGCTTCACCATGTTAGCCAGGATGGTCTCGATCTCCCGACCTTGTGATCCTCCCACCTCGGCCTCCTAAAGTCCTGGGATTACAGGCATGAGCCACCATGCCATGCCTTGTTGTCACTCTTTTAAAAAATGTTTTGTTTAGCAATTCCTGGATGACTAATGAGAATTACCATTTTTAATGTGCTTATTTGCCGTTCCTATATCTTTTGTAAAATGCCTTTCAAGTTAATTTCTTTTTCATTTTCCATTTGGTTGATATTTTTCCTATTGATTTTTGGAAGTGTTCTGTATATTCTAGATATGAGTCCTTTGTCAGCTACTTATTACAAGTATTTTCTTCCAATCCTTGGTTTGCTTATATATTTTAACATGTTTTAAAATAATATGTCAAGTATTTTATTTAACATATAAATGAGGTAACTGGTAAGATTTTTTTTTTTTTTTTTTGAGATGGAGTCTTGCTCTGTCTCCAGGTTGGAGTGCAATGGCACAATTTCGTCTCACTGCAACCTCTGCCTCCTGGGTTCAAGCGATCCTTCTGCCTCAGCCTCCTGAGTAGCTGGGACTACAGGTGAGTGCCACCATGCTCAGCTAATTCTTAGTTTTTCAGTGGAGACAGGGTTTCACCATGTTGGTCTTGATCTCCTGACCTCGTGATCCACCCGCCTCGGCCTTCCAAAGTGCTGTGATTACAGGCGTGAGCCACCTCAGCCGGCCACTGGTGAGAATTTTTAACTGGTTCATATGAAATTTTGGATTAGTCATTCTGCAGGGGATTGATTTCAGCACTCCTTGTGGATTCCAGAATCCATGGATGCTCAAGTCCATTGTACAAAATGGTGTATTTGTGTATAACCTGCATGCATCCTTCCATATACTTTAAATCATATTTACATTACTTATAATACCCAATACAATGCAGATGCTCTATAAATAGTTGTTATACTATATTTTTAAATGAAATATGTATTATTTTATGGTTGTATTATTTTTTATTTTAAAAATATTTTCTATTTGTAGTTGGTTGAATCCACTGATATGGAACCTGTAGATACAGAGAACTAATTGTGTAGAGGTTTATATTCTCTACTGAACAAAATTCATTTTCATTATTATGAACCAAGATCATTTTATTGCTAAGAATTATTTTAAAGGCTATTGGTTTTCTACAAGTTAATCACTACCTCTGTGGAGTTACATAATTACCCAGTCAATAGAAAGATGAGAGTTTCATGCCCCTGTAGAGTCAAATAATTTTTAGGGGGTCTACTAGGCAATGCCTAGTACTCCATTAAAAAAATCCCTGGCACACTCTTTGGTCTATTTTCAAGTCTTGGACATTTTCTTTCCAGCAGTATTTCCCTCTCTAATCCCCTATGACCATCAATAATCTTAAAGATTATTATTTTTTTCCCTTTTATTTTTAGTTGACATATAGTAAGTATACCTATTTGTAGGATTCAGAGTGGTATTTTGATACTTTTATACATCATGTAATTATCAAAGAGGGTAATTAGCATATTCAACCCCTCAAACATTTACTATTTCTTGGTGTTGTGAACATTCAAAATCCTCTCCATCTAGCTTTTTGAAAATATGTAATAAATTATTATTAACCATATGTACTGTACAGTGCTCCAGAGCACCAGACTCATTTTTTTATCTAGCTGTAATTTGGTATTTTTTAAACAGTCTCTCCCCATTCTGTCCTCCTCCTTACCCTTCCCAGCCTCTAATACTCAGTTGTACTCTATACTTCCATGGACTCAAAACAGTTTTCTTGTTTTCACATATGAGTGAGAACATGTGATATTTATCTCTCTGTGCCTGACATACTTTGCTTGTCATAATGTTCATCAGGCTTACCCATGTTGCCACACTTGACAGGATTTTATTCTTTTTATGGCTGAACAGTATTCCATTGTGTATATATGCCACACTTTGTTTATCCATTCATCCATCAATGAATATTTAGGTTGATTGCATATCCTAGCTATTATGTATATTAAGTACTACAATAAACATGGCATTGCAGATATCCCTCTGAGATACTGATGTATTTTCCTTTGAATAAATATCCACAAGTGGGATTGCTGGATCATATGGTAGTTACATTTTCAGTTTTTTGAGAAACTACCATACTGTTTTCCACAATGCTGTATAAATTTACATTTCCACCAACGGTGTGTGAGCTCCATTTTCTATGCATTCTCACCAGCATTTGTTATTTTCTGTCTTTTTGTTAATAGCTATTCTAACTGGGGTGAGATGATATTGAGCCTGGAAGACATTATGTTAAGCAAAGTATGTCAGGCACAGAGAGATAAATACCACATATTCTCACTCATATGTGAAAACAAGAAAACTATTGATTTGCTTTTCCCTGAAAATGACGTTGAGCATTTTTTTTATGTTTGTTGGTTATTTGTATGTTTTCTTTTGAGAAATGTCTATTCAGTTCCTTTGCCCACTTTTTAAAGTGACTTTTTATTTTTATTTATTGCTATTGAGTTGTTTGGGTTCCTTGTATATTCTGGATATTAGTCCCTTGTCAGATGAATAATTTGCAAATATTTATTCCCATTATATAGATTGTCTTTTCACTTTATTGATTGTTTCCTTTGTTGTGCAGAAGATTTTCAATTTAATACAGTCCTATTTAACTATTTTTGTTTTTGTTGTCTGTACTTTTAAAGTCTTAGGCATAAAATCTTTGCCTAGACTAATGTCCTGAAGTGTTTCTTCTGGTTTTTTTCTCTAGTAGTTTCATAGTTTTGTGTTTTGTGTTTAAGTGTTTAATCTATTTTTAGTTGATTTTTGTGCATATTGAAAGATAGGGATCTAGTTTTATTCTTCTGCATATGGATATCCAGTTTTCCCTGTACCATTTGTTAAAGAAAATGTCCTTTCCCCAGTGTGTGTTCTTGGTTCATTTGTCAAAAATCAGTTGACTGTAAACATGCGGATTTATTTCTGGGTTCTTTATTCTGTTCCATTGTTCTGTGTGCCTATTTGAATACCAAGACCATGTTATTCTGGTTCAGCTTTTTTCTCTTGCTCAGTATTGCTTTCACTATTCAGAGTCCTTTGAGGTTCCACACAAATTTTAGGATTGTTCTTTCTATTATCATGAAGAATGTCATTGATATTTTGAAAGGGATTGCACTGAATCTGAACATTGCTTTAGACAGTATGGTCATTTTTAACAATATTAATTCTATGAATCCATGAGCATAGGATGTCTTTCCATTTGTTTGTGCCCTCATTTTTTTTTCATCAGTGTTTTGTAGTTTTCATTATAGAGGTCTTTCATCTCTTGGTTAAATTTATTTTTAGGTATTTTGGGTAGATATTGTAAAGGCGATTGCTTTCTTAGTTTCTTTTTCAGTTACTTATTGGTGTATAAAAATTCTACTGATTTTTGCATGTTGATTTTGTAGACTGCAACTTTACTGAACTTGTTTATCAGCTCTGAGAGGGTTTTGGCAAAAGTCTCTAGACTTTTTACATATAAGATCATGTTGTCTGCAAAGAGGGATAATTTAACTTCTTCTTTTTTCAATTTGGATGATTTTTATTTCTTTATCTCGCCTAATTGTTCAGGCTGCCAGTATTGGAATATATTGAGTAAGAGTGGTAAAATGGGCATCTTTGCCTTGTTCAAGTTCTCAGAGGAAAGATTTTCAGCTCTTCACCATCGAGTATGTTAGCTATTTACTTGTCTTATATGGCTCTTATTATGTAGATATATGTTCCTTCCATGCCTAATTTGTTTAGGGTTTTTATCATGAAAAGATGTTGAATTTTGTCACATTCCTTTTCTGCATCTATTGAGCTGATCATATGGATTTTGTCCATCATTCTGTTGAAGTGATGTATCACATTTATCAGTTTACACATGCTGAACCATTCTTGCATACTGAGATAAATTCCACTTGTTCATTTTGTATAATTATTTTAATATGCTGTTAATTTGATTTGCTAGTCTTTTGGTGAAGATATTTGCATCTATATACATTAGGGATATTGCTCTGTACTTTCCTCTTTTCTGGTTTGTTCATGTCTGGTTTTGGTATCATGGCAATGCTGGCTTGTAGAATGAGTTAGGAAGAATTCTCTTCTCTTCCATTTTTGGGAATAGTATGAGAATTGGTGTCCTTTAAAAGTCTGGTAGAATTTGGTGGTAAAGCCATCTAATCCTGAGCTTTTCTTTGTTGGGAGACTTTCTAGTACAGATTCAATCTTGTAACTCATTACTAATCTGTTCCGATTTTCTATTTCTTTCTGGTTCAATATTGGGAAGTTGCATATGTCCAGAAATTTATCCATTCCTTCCAGGTTTTTAAATATTTAGCTTGTAGTTATTTCTAATAGTTTTTAATGATGCTTTAAATTTCCATAGTATCAGTCATAATGTCTCCTTTTTTGTTTCACTTATTTGGATTCTCTCTCTTTTTTCTTGGTTAATCTAGCTAGTGGTTTATCAATTTTGTCCATCTTTTCAAAATACAACTTTTCATTTTGTTAATCATTTGTATTGTATTTTTTTGTCTCTATTTCATTTACTTCTCCTCCTATCTTTATTGTTTTCTTCCTTCTACTTTCAGTTTGGTTTGTTCTTGCTTGTCTAGTTCCTTGAGGTGAATTTTTAGGTTGTTTATTTGAAATCTTTCCACTTTCTAGTGTATGTATTTATTGCTATAAACTTCCCTCCTTGTGCTACTATTGCTATAACCCATAAGTTTTGGTATATTGTGTTTTCATTTTCATTTATGTCAAGAAATTTTAAAAATTTAAATTTGTTCATAATTTCTTTATTGACCCAAAGGTTGTTCAGAAGCATGTTGTACAATATCCATGTATCTGTACAGTTTCCAAAGTTCCTCTTGTTGTTGATTTCTAGTTTTATTCTATTGTGATTTGAAAAGACTTGACATGCTTTCAGTTGTTAAAAATTTGTTGAGACTTGCTTTGTAACCTAACATATGGTCTATCTTGGAGAATGTTCCATGTCTGATGAGAAAAATGTGTATTCTGCAGCTGCTGGATGAAATTTTCTATAAATGTCTTTTAGATCCATTTGGTCTAAAGTACAGTTTAAATCCAATGTTTCTTCATTGATATTTTTGTCTAGATGTTGAAGTTCTCAACTGTTGTTTTAGTAGGATCTCTCTCTCTTTTTAGCTCTAAGAATATTTACTTTATATATCTGGATGGTCTTGTGTTGGGTGAATATATATCTTTATAATTGTTGCTTCCTTTCACTGAATTGATACCTTTGTCATTAAATAATGACCTTCTTTGTCTCTTTTTATGTTTTTGCCAAAGGGGATATGCACATTAGCCCTGCCTCCTATCTGCCATCTTCTTCAAGTGCATTTTGTGTGTTTTCATGATAGTAGATTTTCATTTTTGCTTTCAGGTATAGGACTCAAGCATTTCTTTTCTTTTCTTTTCTTTTCTTTTCTTTTCTTTTCTTTTCTTTTCTTTTTTTTTTTTTTTTTGATACAGAGACTGGAGTGCAGTGGCGCGATCTCGGCTTACTCACTGCAAACTCCGCCTCCCGGGTTCATGCCATTCTCCTGTCTCAGCCTCTCAAGTAGCTGGGACTACAGGCGCCTGCCCGGCTAATTTTTTGTATTTTTAGTAGAGACAGGGTTTCACCATGTTAGCCAGGATGGTCTTGATCTCCTGACCTCGTGATCCTCCCGCCTTGGCCTCCCAAAGTCTTGGGATTACAGGCGTGAGTCACCGCGCCCGGTCGGACTCAAGCATTTCTTATAGGATTAGTCTAGCGGTAATAAAAAAATATGGAATGCTTTACAAATTTGCATGTTATCCACTCACAGGAGCTATGCAAATCATCTATCATTTTAATTTTAGTATATGTGCTGCCAAAGTGGTCACTAAAGCTTATTCTTGACCACACACAAAAAAGTCAAGTCCCAACAGATATTGCCAGATTACTTATTTAGGAACACTTGTGGTGTTAATTATATGTGTCTCATTGATTTTTTCCATAAATCTAGAGTTGTATAATATACAGTAACTACTAAGTCTAAAGGATTTATTTCATCCCAAAATATTTATAAGGCTTCTTGGATTGGAATTTTTAAGTCCTTTATTAACTGTTAGCTGTGAACTAAATATTCCCGGCCCAAAAAATTATACCTTGAAATCCTAACTCCACAAATAATGGTATTAGGTGAGGCCTGTGGGAGGTGACTGGGTCATGATTTAGTCCTCATGAATGGGATTAGTGCCCTTATAAGGGTCTAAAGAGACCAGAGTTTTCGCTTCTGCCATGTAGTGACACAACAAGAAGATGACTATCTATGAGCCAGCAATCATGTCCTCACCAGACAACAAATCTTCTAGCACCTTGATTTTGGACTTCTCAGCCTACAGAACTGTGAGAAATAAATTTCTGTTATTTATAAGCTACCTGATTTATGGTCTGTTATTATAGCAATCTGAATGAACTAAGACGTTGCATTTCTATCTTGAAACTAAGAAGCAAAGCCGCAAAACTCTCTCTACCAGATTTTACCTCCAGTATTTATAGATTGGATGAATTCCTTTTCCTAGCAATTCCCAAGTTTTGTTGTAGTTCCTGGTCTGCTGAGTACCTTTTTACCACCTGGTAGACTGAGAACTTATGAACACAAGTTCCAGGCCAATGTTCTTGAGAAGGCTTTGTAGGTACTGACTTTACATACGAAGTTGGAATTATTCCTCCTTAATATGGGGTTTACCATTTGTAATAAAAAAGAGTAATACAAAATCAAACACTTATTGAATCTATGCAAATAATGAATGCTTCTGTGAATCGTAAGGAGAGTATGTAAAGGTGTCTGCATTTCCAAGGGTCAGTGAGAATCAAAGTTCCTTTAAAAGTTTTCATTTTTGTTTACAAAAAATCTATTGTGGGTTAGATATATCTTAAAGAGAAGAAAAATTTTTCTCATATAGCCATAAAAATAAAACATAAATATTACCAAAATATTTCAAATATTACATTTAAATTTCTCTCTTTAATTTATTCATTTCTATAAAATTAATTTTTGTTCCATTGCATCTTGAGTCAGTAGTTTACTTCATGACTGGAAAAGAATTCTTGAGACTCTCAGTCCACTGTTATCTAAAAGTAGTCTAAATAATGTCATCTTCTAAGTCTGAATTCAGGACTTTCTCCTTTGAAGTAAAATATTAGAATGATAAGTAAAATTATCTATTAAGATTTTATAGATCAAACTGGGCTCAGTGGCTCATGCCTGTAATCCCAGTAAATTGGGAGGGTAAGGTGAAAGTATCACTTGAGAAAAAAGTTTGAGAGCAGCCTTGGTAACATAGCTAGATCCAGTCTCTAAATAATAGTAATAATAATAATAACAAAAAATTTAACTGGGTCTATTGGCATGCACTTGTAGTCCCAGGTATTTGGGAGGTTGAGGTGGGAGGATCACTTGAGCCCAGGAGTTCAAGACTGCAGTGAGCCATGATCATGCCACTGCACTCCAACCTGGGCAACAGAGTGAGACTCCAACTCAAAAAAAAATTTTACAGATCAATTTGAGGAAAATTGTATCTATAAATATTGAATCTTCTGATACATTATCATGCATATCTTTGTATTTATTTAGATTTTCTTTAAAGTATTTTTGGCAGTGTTTTGTAGTCTCAGTAGAAATATCTGGCATATCTTTTAATTTTTTTTGGTATTTAATATTTTGGATACTTTATTAGTCCATTTATATACGGATATAAAGAACTGCACAAGAGTGAGTGATTTATAAAGGAAAGAAATTTAGTTGACTCACAGTTCAGCTGGGCTGAGGAGGTCTCTGGAAACTTACAATCATTGTGGAAGGTGAAGGGGAAGCAAGGCACCTTCTTCACAAGGCGGCAGGAAGGAGAAGTGCTGAGCGAAGTGGGAAGAGCCCCTTATAAAACTATGAGGTCTCGTGAGAATTCACTCACTATCATGAGAACAGCATGGAGGAAACCGCCCCCATGATGCAATTACCGCTACATGGTCTCTCCTTTGACATGCAGTGATTCTAGGGATTATGGGAATTACAATTCAAGATGAGATTTAGGTGGGGACAAAAAGCCTAACCATATCAGATACTAACTTTTATTTCTCAGAGAAAAGTGGAAAGTAGATAATTGAGAACTATAGGTAATATAGAATAGAAAACTTTTAGCAGGACCAAACCTCATGAATAAAAACAAAACAACTTTTTGCAGCCACTCATATTTCTTTACACCTTCTGTCTTGATGCTGCTGTAATGAATGGCGATAGACTGTGTGGCTTATAAACAATACAGGTTTATTTCCCACAGTTCGGGAGGCTGGAAGTCCGAGATCAGGGTGTCAGCATGGTTGGGTTATGGTAAGAGCCCTCTTCCAGAACCCAGATTCTACTTAATTTCTCACATGGCAGAAAGGAACAAGATAATTCTGTGGGGGCTCTTTTATTACTTTTAATAGCAAAAACTGCAAGTACTTTTGCACCAACCTAATACTTCTCCACACAAATTCAGGGATTAACTTATTCATAACTTTAATATTTTTAAGGTGAAATTTAGAAGAAGGATATTAGGGAAACAAACTACAGCCCCAATATCTGCAGTTGATATTGGGGCTAAACCTGATATTTTTCTTTTTAGTTTCCATTCTTCATTTCAAATTCACCTATCACATTGTTAGATCTCAGTAGCTTACTAACTGTTGTGACTCGATTCTTCCTTTCAGAGTGGTCTGAAACTTTGGTAATCATTTTCAGTCCAGGGCTCCTCCAAAGGTATATTTACAGCTACTGTGTGGGGCAAAGGAGTATCAGTTGTCATACAAGAAGATTGCCTGGGTTCCACATGTATTCGCCCCTGTCCCCATTATGCAAACCATCTCTACTTCCCCTATTGTTCACTGTTAAATACCCTGGGCGGGCAAGAAGAGAAGTTACCATATTGCGCAGGGTATTTAACTGTGAACAATTACTGAAAATGATTACTAATAATGCTGAACTACACAAAATACTCATTTGGAGAGAAGGAATCCAAAATGTCTGGCATAAGCAATAACTTGTAGTTCAGTTGAACCCTTTCTTTGTCCACTGGCAAGAGTATGCCCCCTTACTGTCAATTAATGCTTCATATGTTTTGAAGTTGTGTTAGCAGGTGTATACCTCTTTAGTATTGTCGTTTTTTGATAAATTAACTTTTTGTCACCATGAAATGAGTAATTTTTTGTAACATTTTTTGTCTTAACATCTATTTTGTATATTGATATAGCTACTTTAATTTTCTAATAATTGTTGTTTGCCTTAGTATCTTTTCCCTTCTTTGTAACCTATTAGAATCTATAAATCTAAATATGTAAAACTGAATACTGTTTACAGGAGACATTTTAAGCATGTCTCATATAAACAGTATTTAGTTTTGGAATTTTTTCCCAATAACTTTTAACATAGTTATGGTATGATTTTGGTACAAGTCTATCATCTTACTATTTGTTTTCTACTTGTATCAGTAGATCTTTGTTACTTCAATTTTAATTTTCTACCTTTCACTTTTTAAGATTTTTATGCCAAATATCATTCATTCAAAAGTTGATATTGAAGTAACATATTGGTTGTGCTGAAGTCCAGAGAATAAAATCCCTTTCTTAGGTTATGTGATTAGAATGAGGTCCTTATCATTTCTTGTCCTTAGCATATTGTGTTGAGATAAGCCTGGGCAACAGCTATAATCATATTGAATTCAACCCCCTTTTAGCTTGTAAATATTTGAGTTGGGAGTGAGTTGCCTGCACTTTCCAATATGTTGGTTATTCTTCAGATTCATCACCTTTAGGACTCAGAAATCCAGCCATTTTGAGAATGCACAGGATCATGTTTTCAGATCCTCCTTTACTGCAGGTCTTTTTTGCAAAATTTGAGGGTATTGTTGGTAGAGAGAATTATCCAACCAGCAATTTGTTTCGTGCTTGGGCCTTTTTTGTACTCCGATTCAGTTACATGATCATTCAAGGTGATTCTGACCTCTCCTATTTTCCATAAAATCTTTCCATCTTTAGCACCTCTCACTTTAATTTGCCATAACTAAACCAGATACCTGTACCAAGGTGTGGAAGAATTCAGTAGGTACCAATGCCAGTTTATCAAGGCTTCTTTGAAGCATCTAATCTTCCTTAGTCATATTAAAATTTTAACTTTCCTTTGGTCTAGGTTTTTCTCATTTTTACCACAAGAACCAAGGTTTTTTTCATCTTTTACATTTTAACCAGAAGCAAAAAGATATTATATTCTACTCGGCGTTTCTTGCTGTTAGAGCTTGAGAATTTTTAGGTTATCTGAGTTTTCCGTCTTTCTGAAATAGAAATGAAAGTCACAGATTTACCTTTACAATATGGCTATTAGAGAAATACTATGTTAGGGTTTAAAACACTGATGTGCATTAAAATTACCTTTGAAGTTTATAAAAATATAGATACTTTGGTCCTATAGTGTATGATTCAAATTGTCTCAGTTTTGGGCTAAATCCAAATGAAAATTATGTGGTTTCCAAATGTATTTTCCGAAAGCCTCTGAAGGTGATTTTGACGCAAACCAGAGTTTGAGAAAAATGGTAAAGTAGTTGAATGGTGCTGTAAACATTCACAATATTTATCTATTCCTTATCCCCACTGTCCAGCATAATGATAGCAAGTGCTCTATTTGCACAAATGGATGAATGCATTTATTATGGGCAATTGGTTTTTCATGTAAATCAGCATGAGATAATTTAGACATTTTAGATGTTCTTTCAAGAAACAAAACTATAGTCATATTAGAAGACTGAATCAATTTACTTCTTCTGATGTTTATCAATGTGCTCCTTGTTGCTTAATTCTTTGGACACCTCCTTACATATTATATTTGACCTCACTGAGGAAACTGATTCTATCCTTTCTCTTCCTAAAACAATTTTTTCCCTTGCCTTTGTTTACATCTTAATTTTCTGGTTTCTTCCTACCTACTGGCCACTTAATTTGAATTTTTAATTCTTTTTTCTTTCCCTGTTAAAATATGAAACTTCTGCTTTTGAAACTCACTGTAGTTGTTTCAATAATCTCAAGAGGTGATGTGGTTTGGCTGTGTCCCCACCCAAATTTTATTTTGGATTGTAGTTCCCATAATCCCCGCCTGTTGTGGGAGTGACACAGTGGGAGGTAATTGAATCATGGGGATGGCTACACCCATGCTGCTGTTCTTGTGATAGTGAGTGAGTCCTCACGAGACCTGATGGTTTTTTAAGGAGCTTTTCCCCTCTTGCTTGGCACTTCTCCGTCCTGCTGCCACGTGAAGAAGGACATGTTTGCTTCCCTTTTTGCCATAATTGTGAGTTTCCTGAGGTCTCCCAGTCTCACTGAACTGTGAGTCAATTAAACTTCTTTCCTTTATACATTACGCAGTCTCAGGTATGTCCTTATTAGCAGCATGAGAACACACTAATACAAGAGGGGTGCAACAAAATCCTTGCAGTGAAAGAATTAACTATAAATTAATCATCATTCCCCTCTCTTTCTCTCCCTCTCCGTGTATGTATTGCCTATGAACAGTAAACATTTATTAAGCTTTTTTTTTCTGTGCTACTTGCTGGGAATACAAAGAGTCTTTAGATACCATTCCTGGCCTTAAGGAGCTTACAAATCAAATAAATAAGAATATTTTATAATTCTGAAAGAATTCTGAGAATGCTACCCTTAGCTATGAATACAGTTTCCTTCCTGCCTGAAGCTTTTATGCATTCTCCTCTTCATCCTCTTTTTTTATTTTCTTGAAAATTTGTTTTAAGGACTTAGCTGTCTTCACATATGGGAATATGTGATTAGGAGAGAGGTGAAAGGGAAGTGAGGAGGAAAAGTAAGAGAAGAAAGAAGGGTCTCAAGGCACATGACTTTCTGATTCTTTGCTGTAAATAACATAAATTCAATTAAAATACATTACAGATCCCAAGCGCATTGGCTTATGCTATAATCTCAGCACTTTGGTAGCCCAAGGCCGGTGGATTGCCTTAGGTCAGGAGTTCAAGACCAGCCTGGCCAACATGGCAAAACCCGTCTCTACTAAAAATACAAAAATTAGCTGGGCGTGGTGGTGCATGCCTGTAATCCCTGCTACTCGGGAGGCTGAGGCAGGAGAATTACTTGAATCCAGGAGGCTGGGGTCGCAGTGAGCTGAGATCACACCACTGCCCTCTAGCCTGGGTGACAGAGCGAGACTCTGTCTCAAAAACAAAAACAACAACAATAAAATTACAGTATTTTAACTCTCCAAAGGGTTCTTAGAATTTCATCCAATTTTATTTTGGCAACATTCCATTTTACTGTGGAAAAACTGGCTCAGGGTGTGCCTATGTGTTTACCAGACACCTTGATCCTTCAGGTTTTAAAACAGATTTCTTTTACTTAATACATTACTAATTTGATCCTAGCAACAATCCTCTGAGTCTTTTGGTCATAAAACAGGAAGGAGGAGTAGAATCAAGCATGTTTGAAAGGCAGAAAAGACACCCTGCTAAGTTTGAATCCTTGTTTATTTACTTGCTAGCTGTGTGACTTCCATTTAACTCTATGAGCCCATTTTTCTGTTAAATATGAATAACAATTCCTGTTAGAGTTTTGTGCCTAGCCTGTTATATTCTAAGTGTTGGTTCATTTTCTCCTTCCTCTGAATTGGATCAGTTCTTCTAAAGACAGATTATTTTTTTCTTTTTTTCATGTAAAGTAGTACTTTTCCTAAACAAAGACAGTATTTTCAGTTCTGTAACTGACCTACAGATTGGGTTGGTCCTGCATTTAGGAAGGTGGATGCTAACTACATCTTGCTTTCCACTAGTCTGGTGTGGCTGTGTTCCTTTCTTTCACCTGAGAAAAAGTCTTAGGGAACATATTATCCTGTGCAAAATTTATTTCAAAATAATACATCAAAACATCCTAGATAGAAATAATCCCCTGAAAACAGAAAAAAGGGACCTGAAATTTATTATGTGTTATGTGCCTAGGTGCACAATTTCTAATCTGGTAAGAGTTCAAATGTAACAATTAGTGGCACACTTCACCTTATTCAGAGTGATCTAAAGCTTATCTGCCACAGGCAATAATAATCAGGATCCAATAAAAGATGTTGGAGCAGACTGAGGAATTACAGTTTCCAATTAAACTCTTTATTAAACTTTGTATTCTCTCATGATTTAGTGAACTGACTTCAGCTCTCTGTCACCTATACAACTGGTATTTGTGTTTAGCACTGCTCTGTGAGTTTGCTTACTTTCTAATGTAGAAAAAGTCTGTGTGTAAACAGAGAGTCTCATCTTTTCTTGTAATGAAATAGTCGTAGATGATATTTTGTTTTGCAGCTAGAACAAGAAGAGAAAGAGAAAAAAGGCAATTGATATTTATTGAGCATTGGGAATATCTGGTAGGTATTTTTGAGTAAATCTACTCATGAATAATTTGCTGCATTTAATCCTCTTAACTCTACTATGAGGAAGAGGTTTCTTCTTTATTGACCACTTTGTTGATGAGAAAACGGAAGCTTGGTGTTTGAATCAGTGAGCAGATGCAAAAAAACAGAAAGACCTTCCTAGCTGTTCATAAAATCATATTGCCAAGGGAAAGGTAGGAGAGATTTTATAAATGAGAATGTAGAGAACCTTATTAATAAGAACATCTTGTTTTATTACAAGGAAAAATAATATGTGCATATATGAGTCAAAAGAACTAAAATTTTTAAAACTCTAGGAGACTCTTTTACATGTAAATATTATCACCACATGAGGCATTTAACAAAGGTATGTGGACATCACACAGTCAGATGAAGTGTTTGGCACTGAGGATTAGTGGTGGTGTGTCTGGAATTGGTTCCTTCTGGTGGGTTCTTGGTCTCCCTGACTTCAAGAATGAAGCTGTGGATCCTCGTGGTGAGTGTGACAGTTCTTAAAGATGGTGTATCCAGAGTTTCTTCCTTCAGATGTTCAGATGTGTCTGGAGTTTCTTCCTTCTGGTGGGTTCATGGTCTCGCTTGACTTCAGAAGTGAAGCTGCAGACCTTCACAGTGAGTGTTACAGCTCTTAAAAGTGGCGTGTCTGGAGCTGTTTGTTCCTCCTAGTGGGTTCGTGGGCTCGCTGACTTCAGGAGTGAAGCCGCAGACCTTTGCAGTGAGTGTTACAACTCATAAAGGTAGCGCGGACCCAAAGAGTGAGCAGCAGCAAGATTTATTGTGAAGAGTGAAAGAACAAAGCTTCCAAAGCATAGAAGGCAACCTGAGCTCATTGCTGCTGCTGGCGCAGGTGGCCAGCTTTTATTGCCTTATTTGGCCCCACCCACATCCTGCTGATTGGTCCATTTTTACAGAGTGCTGATTGGTCCATTTTTACAGAGTGCCGATTGGTGCATTTATAAATCTTTAGCTTGACACAGTGCTGATTGGTGCGTTTTTACAGAGTGCTGATTGGTGCGTTTACAAACCTTTAGCTAGACACAGAGCGCTGATTGGTATGTTTACAAGCCAAGTAAACATACCAAGCACTAGACAGAAAAGTTCGCCAAGTCCCCACGGGACCCAGAAGCCCAGCCAGCTTCACCTCTCAGTGGGAAACAGAGGCTGCATGTCTGCTTTCATAGAAAGATTAAATACAGATATTTATGAGATTTCAGTTAATGCTTACCTATTGTTCATTGAGAGAATGAGAGTTTAGTTTACTTGATTAGTCTGAGGCAATTAACAAGGCAGAAAAGATCCAGTAGTATGGGAAGCACAAAGAATTCTTAAGAAGCAAGTGACAAATAAGCTGATGTATTCCCCTAAATAAGTCCTAGACCCTGAAAAGGAATTTGGGATGAAAGATGGAAGGTCCAGGTGCTTTCAGTGTCTCATGAAGAAGAGCATGGTTTAAAAGTATTTAGGAATCCTCAGAAAGTAGAATTTCTTTCCATGTCACTGTATTTGCTCCCTCCAAATTACTGTTCTTGGACTTTTACTGAGGCAGTCCAGCTACTCAGTAAGTAACACCTGCTAACAAAATATTTCTGTTTTTAACTCTCCATTTGGAAATGACTTACATATTTATTTCTTTGGCTCTAATGATCCAAACTAAAGTATTAGCAATAAAAAATGTTTTAGGAACATAGAAATTTAATGTTATGAAAATATGTGCGTATATTGAGAGATACTGTAGCAGTGAGTATGTAATATAATTTTATGTATAATTTTAAGATTGCCATTGTAATTGTACATATTTATGGGACACAATTAATGTTTATATACATACGTATGTTATATAATGAAGAAACCCGAGTAGTTAGCATGTCTATCACCTCATATATTTATTATTTCTTTGTGGTGAGAACATTCAAAAGATTTTCTTCTAGGTGTTTTGTAATATACAATACCTTATGGTTAGCCATAGTCTCCCTACTGTGCAATAGAACACTAGAACTTATTCCTTCCCATTGTGACTTCATACTCTCTTGTCATCTTTCTCTTCCTGCCTTTCCTCCTCAGTCTCTGGTAACCACTGTTCTACTTCCTGCATCTATGATATTGACTTTTTTTTTTTTTTTTTCCAGATTCCACATATGAGTGAGACCATGCAGTATTTGCCTTTCTGTGCCTAGCATATTTCACTTAGCATGATGTCCTCCAGTTTCATCCATGTTGTCAAAAAAATGGCAGAATTTCATTCTTTTTTATGGCTAAATAGTATTCCAATGTGTATATATGCCAATTTTTCTTCATTTCTTTATTTCATTTATTGTTGTATAGTTAGGTTGATTCCTTATCTTGGCTATTGTAAATAGTGCTACAATAAACATGGGAGTACAGATATATTTTTGACATGATTTCATTTCCTTTGGATACATAACCAGTAGTGAGATTACTGGATAATATGGTAGTTCTATTTTTAATGCTTTGAGAAACCTCCATACTGTTTTCCATAGTTGCTGTACTAATTTACAATTCCACAAGTAGTGTGTAAAAGTGTTTCCTTTTCTCCAGATCATTGCCAACACCTTTTTTCTTTTGTCTTTTTTATAATAGCTATTCTAACTGGAGTGAAGTGGTATCTCATTGTGGTTTTAATGCGAATTTCCCTGATGATTAGTGATGCTGAGCATTTTTTCATATGCCTGTTAGCCATTTGTATGTCTTCTTTTAAGAAATATCTAGTAATGTCTTTTGTCCACTTTTAAACTATGTCATTTGTGTGTGTGTGTGTGTGTGTGCGCGCACGCGTGTGTGTGTTTTCCTGTTGATTTAAGTTGATTTTATATTCTGGATATTAACCCCTTGTGAGATATATAATTTGCAATTTCCTTTTTCCCCTTTGTAGAGACTGGCTCTTCACTCTGTTAATTGTTTCTTTTGTGGTGTAAAAGCTTTTCAGTTTGCTTTAATCCTAATTATTTGTCTTTGCTTGTGTCACCTGTGCTTTTTAGGTGTTACTTAAAATCCTTGCCCAACCCAATGTTATAAGGCACTTCCTCTATGTTTTCTTCTAGTAGTTCCACAGTTCTGGATTTTATGTTTAAGCCTTTCTATCCATTTCGAGTTGACTTTTGTATACAGTGAAAGGTAGGGGTCTAGTCTTTTTTTGCATGTGGATATCCAATTTTCCCAGCACCATTTATTAAAGAGACTGTCTTTTTCCCCAATATGTGTTCTCACACATTTGTTGAAAACCAGTTGTCTGTAGGTGCACAATTTTTTTCCCTGGGCTCTCTATTCTGCTCCATTGGTCTATATGTCTGTTTTTATGCTAGAACCATACAGTTTTGGTTCCTATATTTTGAAATTAGGTAGTGTGATGCTTCCAGCTTTGTTCTTTTTGCTCAAGATTGCTTTGGCTGTTCATGATCTTTTGTGATGCTACATGAATTTTAGGATTGCTTTTTTTATTTCTGTGAAGAATGTCATTGATATTTTGATAGAGAATACATTAAATATGCAGATCCCTTTGGGTAGTATGGTTATTTTAAGCATATTAATTCTTCCAAACCATGAACGTTTTCATATATTTTTGTACTCTTCAATTTTTTTCATCAAAGTTTTGTCGTTTTCAATGTATCTAAATTTCACCTTCTTGATTAAATTTATTCCTAGGTATCTTTTTTATGGTAGCTATTATAAGTGGAATCCTTTTCTTATTTCTTTTTCAGATGTTCGTGCATAGAAATGCTGCTGATTTTCATTTATTTATTTATTTATTTTGAGACAGAGTCTTGCTCTGTGGCCCAGGCTGGAGTGCAGTGGCCTGATCTCGGCTCACTGCAAGCTCTGCCTCCTGGGTTCATGCCGTTCTCCTGCCTCAGCCTCCCGAGTAGCTGGGACTACAGGCACCTACCACCATGCCTGGCTAATTTTTTTTTTTTTTTTTAATAGAGACGGGGTTTCACCGTGTTAGCCAGGATGGTCTCGATCTCCTGACCTTGCGATCCACCCGCCTCGGCCTCCCAAAGTGCTGGGATTACAGGCATGAGCCACCGCGCCCAGCCTGAGATGCTACTGATTTTTGTATGTTGATTTTTTTATCTTGCAACTTTAATAAATTTGTTTTTTTTTTTAGCTCTAACTGTTTTTTGGTGAAGTCTTTTGGGTTTTCTATTTATAAAATCATGTCTGCAAACAGTGACAATTTGACTTCCTTCTATTTAATTGAATATCTTTTATTTCTCATGTCTGATTGCTCAGGCCAGGACGTCCAGTACTATATGGAATAGACATGGTGAAAGTGGGCATTCTTGTCTTGTTCCTGTTCTTACAGGAGAAACTTTTTAGCTGTTCCTGGTTCAGTGTGATGTTAGCTATGGGTATGCCATATATGGCCTTTATTATGTTGGGGTATGTATCTTCTGCACCAAATTTGTCAAGAGTTTTGTTTTTTATATCATGAAGAGCTGCTGAATTTTGTCAAAGGAATTTCTGCATCTATTGAAATGATCATGTTTTTTATTTTTTCCTGTTAATGCAATATATAATGTTTATTGATTTGCATTTGTTAAACCATGCTTGTGTTCTTGACATGAATTCCACCTGATTATAGTGAATGATCTTTTTAATCTGTGGTTGAATTCAGTTTGCTATTATCTTGTTGAAAAATTTTTGGCTATGTTTATCAGTAATATTGTCTTGCAGTTTTCTTTTTTGGGTGTGTCATTGTCTGGTTTGAGAGTCAGGGTAATGTTCTCCTCATAAAGTAAGTTTGGAAGTATTTCTTCCTCTTTGATTTTTCTGTAATAGTTTGATGAAAATTGTTACTAGTTCTTTGAATATTTGGTAGAATTCAGCAGTGAAGCCATCATATCCTGGGCTTTTCTTTGATGGAAGACTTTTTATTACTGATTCAATTTCCTCATTCATTATTGGTCTTTTCAGAGTTTCTATTATTTTATAATTTAATCTTAGTGGGTTCTATGTGCCCAAGAATGTATCCATTTCTTGTATGTTATCAAATTTGTTGGAGTATAGTTTTCATAATAGTCTTTTATGGTCCTTTGTAGTTATGTGCTATCAGTTGTAATGTCTACTTTTTAATATCTGATTTTATTTGTCTTTTCTTTTTTATTCTTAGTCGGTTTAGCTAAGGGTTTGCCACTTTTGTTTTTTGTTTTTTTTTTTAAAAACTTGTTTCATCAGTCTTATGAATTCTTTTAGTCTCTAATTCATTTATTTCTGCTCTGAGCTTTATTATTTCTTCCTTTCTATATATTTTGTATTTGTTTTCGTTTTCTTTTTTTTCTAATTCCTTGAGATGTACTTTTAGGTTGTTCATTAGAAATCTTTCTTCTTTTTTGATGTAAGTGTTTATTGCTATCAACTTCCCTCTTAGAACTGCTTTTGCTGTGTCCCATAGGTTTCAGTGTAATGTTTTAACTTCCACTTTTATTTTAAGTATTGACCCACTGGTTATTTAGGAGCATGTTGTTTAATTCACATGTATTTGTAAAGTTTCTGAAATTTATTTATTCTTGATTCATGTTTTTATTCCATCGTGGTCAGAAAATATACTTTATATATTTTTCAGTGTTCTTATATTTGTTAAGATTTGTTTTGTGTTTTAACATATGTTCTATCCTGGATAATATTCCATGTGCAGTTGAGAAAACTGTGAATTCTGCAGAGTTGGACAGAATGTCTCTTAGGTCCATCGAATCTATGGTCCCTTTGATTTATGGTCCATTTAGCCTGTGGTCCTTTTGGTCTATGGAAAAGTTCAAGTTTGATATTTCTTTCCTGATTTTCTTTCTAGATGATCTGTCCATTAAGAGTGCGGTGTTGAAGTCCCCCACTATTATTGTATTGCTGTCTGTCTTCCACTTTAAATCTATTAATGTTTGCTTTATATGCCTGGGAGCTTTGGTATTGGGTGCATAGATATTTATAGATGCTATGTATTCTTACTGAATTGACTCCTTTATCATTATATAGTGACCTTCTTTATCTCTTTTTGTAGTCTTTAATTTGTAGTCTATTTTGTCAAATGTAAGTATCTACTCCTGCTTGCTTTTGGTTTCTCTTTACATGAAATACCCTTTTCCATTCCTTCACTTTCAGTGTTTGTTAGTCTTTAATGGTGAGGGGTGTCTCTTGTAGCCACTATATAGTTGGGTATTTTAAAAAAATATTTATCCAGTTACTTTATATATTTTAATTGAATAATTTATTTACATTCAAGGTTTTTGTTGATAAATAAGGACCTACTCCTGTCATTTTGTTAATTGTTTTCTGGATTAGACAACATTTTTTCTAAAACTGTTTATAAACAGTTTGATTATGATGTGCCTCAGAGAGGATCTTTTTGGATTGAATCTAATTGGAGACCTTTGAGTTTCCAGGAGAATACAGATGTGGATCCAATGTCCAGTGTTTGTTAATTGTTGTTTTGTAGATCCTTTGCTTCTCTCTTGTCATTTATCTGTGCGGTTTGTGGGTTTTGCTTTTTTTTGTTTTTGTTTTTGTTTTTTTGGTACTAAGCTTTGTTTACTTTCTCTTTTTTGTATATCTGCTGTAATTTCTTTCTTTGTGATTATTATGGAACTAACATAAAGGGTCTTTTAGCTATAACAGTCATAATATAAATTTAAGATAATAGCAACTTAACTTTGGTCACATCAAAATCCCCTAGACTCTTCTCCTCTGCCTGACAATTTATATTTTTGTTGCCTTATTTTACATCTTTATCTATTGTGTATTCCTGAACCACTAATTGGAGCTGTTGTTGTTTCTGACCATTCTGTCTTTGAACCTTCATACTAGAGGACTGAAAGATGTACATAGCACCATTACAACTCTGGGATATTCTGAGTTTGATTATAAATTTAACTTTATTGGTTAGTTTTATAGATATACATGTTTTCATGATGAAAATTATTGTTTTTCCATTTCCAATTGTAGCACTCTCTTAGACATTTCTTGTAAGGCTAGTTTAGTGGTGATTAATTTCCTCAGCTTTTTTTATCTGGAAAGGTCTTCATTTCTTTATTTCTAAATAATAGCATTGGTGAATATAGTATTCTTGTCTAACAGTTTTTCATTTTATTTTTGGCACTTCAACTACATTATTCCATTCACTTTTGACCTGCAAGGTTTCTGCTGATAGTCTAATGGGAATTCCTTTATATGTGACTTGATGCTTTCTCTTGAAGCTTTTAGAATTCTTTTTGTTTTTGACTTTGGACAGTTTAATTATAAAGTACCTCAGAGAGGATCTTTTTGGATTGAATCTAATTGGTAAGCTTTGAGCTTCCAGGAGAATACAGATATGGATCCAAAGGTCCACAATTTCTACTAAGACTGGGAAATTTCCAGCTACTATTTTGTTAAACAGATTTCCTGTGCCTTTCTCCATCTTTTCTCTCTCTGGTACTTCTGCAATGCAACAATTTGCTTAATTATGTCCCATAAATCCCACAGGCAATGTTCATTCTTTTTTATTTTTATTTTTCCCCCCACTCTGACTGGGTTATTTCAAAGGACTGTATTCAAGTATAGAAATTTTATCTTCTGTTTGATTTAGTTGGTTGGTTGAAGCTTTCTTTTGTATTTTTTGTTTGAATTCTTTAGCTTTAAGATTTCTTTTTAGCTCTTTTTTATGATATCTATTTGTTGAATTTCACTTCAGATCAATAATAATTTTTCTAATTTCATTGAATTGTTTCTCTGTATTTTCCAGTATCTCACTGACTTTCCTTCATAACATTATTTTGAAATACTTTTCAGGTATTTTGTAAATATCTTTTTCTTTGGGGACAGCTACTAGAGACTTATTGTGTTCCTTTCAGGGTGTTTTATTTCCTTGCTTTTTCATGTTTCCTGTTTCCCCTATATTGATATCTGCACATCTAGGGAAACAGTTGCTTTTTCTAAATTTATGGTAAAGCTTTTGTAGGGAGAGACTTTTTCCTGTAGATGGGTCCTAGGACATCAGTTGGGCATGGTACATTGGCTTTAGTTCAAGGTGGGCTTGGTAGCATGGTCTTTGCGCAGTTTCTTTAGCTGTAATCCTTGTCAATTATATCTGTGATTGCCTTGGTGGACTAGGCTGTGGGAGTTGCGATGGCAGTTGTGATGGCAGTGGTGTGGTTTTTCTGAAAGTGGAAGATCTGGGATGGTTGTCAGGCCTGGTACATGTAGGTGCAGGAGGCTGGGTGGCTGTGTGGTGGTCTCTTTGTGGAGGTAGGGCTGCTGCTAGACTGGCCATTGAGTCAGTTGCAGTTTCACATGAACACGGTAGTTTGGTTGGTTGTTCAGTGGTTTCTCTGAGGAGACAGGGCTGCCTCTGGCCTGGTTGGTGGGGATGGGGCATTGCATGGGTTTGAACATTGTGGTCTCAGTTGTTCCACCAGGCCAAAGCTTCATGTAGGTGGGATCATAGAGCTGCAGGCAACAGTGTTCACATAGTGGAATGGCAGTAGGTCCTCAGGGATAGAGAGAGTGGCCACTGGACCCCATGGCAGAAGCATTCTATTAGTAGGTCCGTTTTCAAGATGGTGCTGTGCCATAGCAGCTTAGGTCACGGGAGTTGAAAGGGTCTCCTGTTCTGAGACCACCCTGATTCTGGGAGGTATGCAAATTCCCAGAAACTCTCCAAACTGGATTCAGGGCCTGTGAAGACTCGGCACGGGGGCTATCCTATAGAAAGGATCATTGACATCTGTGGTGACAATGGAGACCACTTGGGGTCCCCAGCTTACTTTTATCTTACAAGAAGAAATATCTCCTGATTCAAAGCCTGTCCTGGTGAGGGAGACAGTTTGGCAAGGGTAGGGTGTCTTGCACCCTTCTCTATGGTGCTATCTTGGGTTTCCACGATCCACAGAGATTTTGCATTTTCCTTCAGCATACTTTCTCAATTGCTCCAGTTGAAACATATTGTTTATTCACTGTTTGGTTCCTTTTTGTTTAGAGGGTGCAACAAATGCTAGACCACTCTAGTCAGTCACCTTGCTGATGTTATTCCTGTTTATACTTTAAAAATGTATTAATATGTATATATTTCTGTATGTATGTATATGTGTGTGTGTGTGTGTGTGTGTGTGTGTCATATATCCACATTTAATTTCTCAGTTAACTTTAGGCATCTATCTGCCACAGAAAGAGATTAAGAATGCCAGGTGAAATCAAAGAGAAAGTGAACTAATATTCAGCTTCTGATCCTACAAATAGAAGTTTACAGAAGACAATTATCTTGAAAGTCAGGCATCGTTAAACAGGATTTTCTAGATTCTTTTATCTAGATCTCATGACTGAGATCAAGTTTGATTGGCCTCACTCATGTTATGCCTCATGAAGGGAAGAGAAAGAGAAAGAGAAAGAGAAAGAGATGAAATGAGAGAAAGACAGAGACAGAAAAACTAAGAATAAATGAATGAGCATATGCTTCTTGAAGTCCTGATAGTTGGTGGGGAAAGGATTGCAAAGGAGAGGACAGAGAAAAGGGTCTGCAGATCATGAAGAAGGGCTTTATTATCTGTCTAAAATTGAAAACAGGAATTGACACGGTTATGAGAGGGCCTGAGTCCATTCAGGCTGATCATGGTTTCCTGAGTGTCTTCAAGCCTCAGTTGGGAGTCTAGCCCACAGATACTTCTAACATGGCATGCGGTAGTTATGCATATCTTTGCTGTAAAGCAGGTAGATACATGGTCTTTAGGGCATTCTGGAATCACAGACTTTCCTGTATGTCCCAGTGAAGTGATGAAGAGGTGTTAAAATTGCCTGTGGGTAGCAGAGACTTGGAGTCAAGACAAGGTTGCCACCATAGACTTTGAGACTGGGTGAAGATGTTGGTACTGTGAGTTCTAGCAGAATTGCCAGCATGTCATCCCAAAAGCCTGGTGGAGCCTGTTGCCTATTTGGCAGTCACCAATCTGGGGTTCATATATTCTGCACAAGAGACAATAGAGATCCAGTACCTCATGGATCTGAGGAACATTCACCTCATGTCTCCTTCACCCACTTCTGTAAGGACAAGGTCAACCCCTCTCATACATATAAACTTGAGAAAAGTAAAGAGAAAGAGTGACATCTGAAAGACTGAGCACTTACCTATAAAATAGTATATTATGTGAAAGAGTTAAATTTGAAACAACCCTAATAGGATGTTTAACTTTGAAGAGACTGAAAAAGGATTGTTGAAACCAGAGGAGTTGGAAATATTTTAATGGATAAGTTAAAAAAAAAAAAAAAAAAAAAGCAACTTCTACTCAGCATGGTTAGCAATTGTGAAAAAGATAAATGCAGTTTTAGAAAATCAAGGAATTTCTCTTGGTGCCACCGACTCATATTGGAATTAAATGTTCAAAGTCAGATCCTAGTATAAACCTAGAGTTTAGAAAAATAATTGAGGTAAAGAATTAAATTTTTGGTGTTTCTCTTATGTTGTTAGGGAAAAGTAATAACACTCAATTGACACAAATATCCTGAAGATTGGAAGAAAATACTTCATTTTGAATTAATACAAATTTTTAATGAGATTTCGCCACTTCTTGGATAAAATAAACTCCAAACTACTCAACTTTGATACAGTAGAATGAGACTTGAGATACAAAGTCTGGTTTGAGGAACTTAGCATTATTTACAGTACCACTTCCGGTAAAGCACTTAATTCCTCTGAATTTCAGTTTCTTTACCTATAAAATAGGTAACATCTACCTCTGGTAACTGTGATAAATCTCATATATTGTTGCACACCTGAATGTAGAGTACACCAAGGGCAAATCTGGCATGCTGCCTGTTTTTGTATATACAGCTTTTTTGAGGGAAAAAGAGCCTTGCCTACTTATTTATTCACCTTTTCTACAGTGGCGTCACGCTGCAACAGCAGAGTTGAATATCTGTGATACAGACTGTGGCCTGTGCTGTTAAAAATATTTACAACATGAAGTTTGACAGAGAAAAAATTGCCAGCTCTGGTGTAAAGTATCATAAGCAATCAAATGAGCAGGTGCTATTATTTTTTTCATGTTATACCCCATTTGCTGATTCCATGCTGACATAACTGTGTTTTAGCAGACAATTTTGTTTAAAAACCACCTTCTTTCTAGGCAGGGGTTATCCTGGGTAATAGAGAAGACCAGCTTTTCAGTCAAAAGCATACTTCTTATTGCAAAATAACCAACTGGGATCAGATTTATAAAGCAGCCTACCCAGAATTTGGTTTGTCATTGGCTAAGGCCTGATCTCCCTGCTTGAGTTGTTATAGTTAAACTTGGAAATCTAAAATTTAAGTACCACCTGTTCTTAATTCTCCTTGAGTCATTCCTCACACACCATTGGTTTTGAGATCAAGGGGCCAGCCACTCTCCCTCAACTTTACCATACTTCCCAGAGGAGTGTCAGCCAAACATTTTCAGTTGCCTATGTGCACATGAAATCGGAAGACAAACTACTTTTAAGAAAGACACAGCATTCCTACTTTGATAATTTTTCCTTTTCTTTGTTCAAAAGTCTATCCTCATGTGGACTGACGACAAAGCTGTCACCTGCTGCAGGGTGAATCGAGTGAGAATAACAGATGGCTATTATGTGAAAGGGAACCTTGGGTGAATTTGGCAAGATGCTAGGTTATGAAAAAATAATAATTTCAAACACTAGTTTATTATTAAATGAAGTCAGATTTTAACAACTTCATGTTATAGGATATCCAACAATGGGAATGTAACATACTTGGGTTGATTATGTCATTCTTTAGGGGAAAAAAGTTAGTTAACAGCTAGCCACCTGCCATGTATTAAAAAATAAGAGGCTGTAGATTCCTTTCTGGAAATAGAACATTTTTGAAATGTAGATGCTATAATTTTGCCAAAGGCTGATGAAACCCCAAAAGGTAATTATGTCAGCCTGAGAAGACCATAATAGTGAAAATAAGATTTACAAAAAGAGTTACAGGTTTTCAGCCACCATCGGCAGGCAATTTTAAATTTGGAAGTGAATGCCATTGTGCTTGGGCATAGTTTAAATGTTTTCCTCCCCACCAAATGTTTCTCTAATCTGCCTGAGAAACTTCAAGATTTCTCTCTTCCTCTTTTCTCTATTTCCCTTCTTTTCTTTCTCTCCCACCTCTTCTCACCTTCCCACCCTTCTTACAACCACAAATGCTCTTAACATAACTTAGAATAGTATAGAAATCTGTGCTCTTTCAACACGGAATGGAAAGCAAAACATTTTTGTAGGATGTCACCATTGCTTTTTATTTCATATTAGAAAGTGTTGAACAGTCCCTGTAAGTCCAGTTTAAGGAATCTGTCCTATAGATATACTTCCAAGTATGCAAAGCTATAGTATGAAGGTCTTCATTGCAGCCTGAGGATGGAAAAAAAGAAAAGGAAAAGAAGTGAAGCAGAGAATGGAAACAATAGGAACAGTGGGGAAAAAACAGGACAGGAGAAGACAGGAGGAAGACCAGGAGCTGGGAGTGGCACTAACACAGAAAGCTCCAGAAATGTGGTGTGAGAGAAGAGCTAGCAACAAAGGCTTCCCTTTCTTGGTCCACAGAGGACTGTACATAAACTATACACATTTTTTAAAACTCAGTGTCCTAACTGTAGAGAATCCCATATTATTTTGCTGGTGAGACATCAGGGACTTGGGAATGAGCCCAAAATATTCTAGAGAAATACTTGGTATAACTGAGGATACTTTTAATTGACACTGTATTAATGAAGGTGCCAGAGACAAAGAAGACAGCATTAGGCTGCCACAGGTATTTATTGTAATAAAGTTGGTGGGGCAGGTCATGTGGCACCATGAGCCCTCAATTATCTAGCCTTCAGGAAGAGAAAAATAAGTTAGGAATAGGCAGTACCAGGGCTAGGGAAACATAATCAGCGGGAGAGTTGGCCTCCAAGTAAGGTGGCAGGAATCTGGTTCAGGGTCCAAGTTGATGGAGCAAATTTTTTCTCTTATCTGGGCTTGAGTTGATATCCGAAGATTCAAATTAGGTGGTTGGGTCCCAGCAGCTGGAGTTTTCCAGTAGCAGTGCTACTCAGAAACAGGTGGATGGGAATTGTGTGGTTTCTGGAGTATGGAGATCCATCTGGGTTGAAGTAGGATTCTAGCCAGTTGCTGGCAAAAGGGAGAGAGGGTCCAACTATTAGGAAAATTGGGACTGTTTCAGAACCCTGTTGTGATTGTTGGAGCTCAGAAACAATATCCAATCCTAGTCAGAAAACTGGAGTATAAATCAGGATCTGAGGCAGTTTCCCAGTCCCATGAAAGCAGGCTAGCAAGTTGGGTAAGGAAAGCATAGCTCAGCAGGCACAAAGGCATCTTGAAACTCACACCTGTTACGGAATTGAGTTATTCCAGACTCTAATGCACATTCCACAGTCAGGTTTGTTCATTTGGTTCAGGCATGAAAAGGGCAATGTGAGAAGCGATGAAGACAAAAAGAAATGACATTCATGATGAGATCGTAAGAAATGTTTTGCAGGGTGCTAGCAATTCAAAAGATCCTGGAAGCACAAGTTAGAAAGATAATTTTCTGGAGGGTGAATAAAACAGTTCAGGGCTGACTACTTCAATTTTTAATCTATTAATTTGTTCTCCAAAAAGTTAGTGGTGGTCTATTGACCTGAAGAATAGACTGCTCAACATTACCGACTTCAATCTCACAAGCAAAATGTAAATGAGTAAAAAGCAAGTTAACTATTCAATTTAAATAGAAAGCAAGTGTCTAGGATATCTTTGGGTTCATACTCCTTACTTTCTGTATCCCAAATCAGAAGCAGATGTGGCATATATAGTTGATGTCATAGTACTGTGAGTAATTGATAATATGTGAAATTTGGTAATACTGTACTTAAGGCAGAGAAAAAAATTTCCTATTTAATAAGTACCTTTAAGAGTTTACGCTAACATCTTAAATATTTTTGAAAATTTAGTTTATACACATTTTAATTTTTAAGCCTATATTATATATCAGATTTCACTCATGTTTTCCAACAGTGGAATTCTATATGGTAACTCAATTATAATGATAATAATATTTTCTTAGAGATGCCAAAAATTATTTAGCAGATGTAACATGCTTTCATTCATAATATATATGTGAGTATGAATATTTATACCCAGATTTATCCATTGTATGATTATATTGAAAGGAATAGATTTAATGCACATCGTGATAATTATCATTAGTGGGTGTTTACTATTTGTTAGACACTGTGCTAGGTGATTTTACAAACATTAACTCGTTTAATAATAAAAAAATTCTACATAGCAAATATTCTTATCCTGATTTCTTATGGGAGGAAACTGAGAGTTAGCATCCTAAAGCTAAAAAGTGGTGAAATTGCATATGGCCCCAGAACTAGAAGATAGTGAAACTGGAATTCAGACCAAAGTCCATATTGATGAGTGTTGATTCTGTTAACTTCTATGCTACATTACTTGCACAAATTAACTTACTTGATTCACTAATGAAGTCAAAGTTGTACAGTCAATTTATACATAAGCCAATTAGCTTTGCAAAAAGAAAATACTACTACTTCATTGTCACCATACCTGCCTTCTGCTTGAAATATCTGTGCCTCTAATTTCAGTACATTTGGGCAAGGTTGAGGAGCCATTTTAATACAAAACTTGTGGATGAATAACTCTTTAAATTCCACATTATGATGCTATAGTATCTAATGTAAAGGATAATAGTTTATTAAATTTCTTAACACTTTTTAACTTTAATTCAATAGCAGATGGTATAATAGAAAAAGTTTACTGTAGGCAATGCCATTTACTTCTCTAGTTTGCCCATCTATATAATAAGGACTGGATTAGGTATTTTTCAGATTCTGTTTATCCTTGAAACTATATTATTCTAAACATCTAATTAATTGCTAGTCAATTTATATTTACTAGAAATAATACAAGACAGAGGAAACTAGCATTTATCGAGCTGTTTTATGTACCTGAAGTGTGAATACACGCATGCGCGCGCGCGCGCACACACACACACACACACACACACACACACACATTTACTCAGTTAGTTCCCTGACTTAATTTGCATGGTAATATTGCATAGCATGTGATATTCTATGCATTTTACAGAGAAAGCATAGTGACTTAGAAGTCACATGACTTTCCAGAGATCTCAATCATAAAATACAAATCTGCAGTGCCCTTTTGCTTAATGACTAATCTTCAGTTTATTTGGAAAAGTAACTTGTTTAGAACACACTGTGTATTAGTTAGGTAGCAAATTAAGACATGAAATAACAGAAACTTATCATAGAAATGTTTATTTCTTACTAATGTGACTTTAGCAGTGGGTCTTTAATGGTCTTAGAAGAAAGGTGGAGAACATATACCTCCTTTCAACTTCTGACTGTAAGTTACATCTGTCAATTTCATTCACATTTTTACAAGACAGACAGATTACACAGTCCTGACCTAAGCAAGGGCAATTTGGAAACAGAGTCTTGTGTTTTCAGGCAGAGCAAAATGAAACTGGATTTTATGAACAAACCCATTGCACTGGTTCTGCCTAAGCCTTATCTCCATCACTGATAATAATGCAGATAATTGAAGGGCTGCTGCGTTAACTTTTTAACTATGCTTATAGAAAAGAATAAATAACACAGAGCTTATGTCTTCTTGATAGTGGTGTCCTTTATTTAGAAATTTCCAGAAAACTGGAATCTAATGAGATTCTAGAACTTTCTTCTTGATATGGAGTTCCACAATGGCTTTACTGTTTCTCATGTTCACCATTTCACCTCCAGTGTTTATTGCAGTGTAGGTGCATATGTATTTGTTGCATGAATGTTAGAATGTGGTTATAGTGATAGTGGGTGATTAGTAGGTGAAGTTGCTAATACTTTAGCACCTAATTGAAAAGCCTCTAAATGAAGGTAAATGTTTAGAAAGACATCGCTGGAATTCGGAAACATTGCAACAGTGTAAGCCTTGTGGTCAACTACCTTCTCTCAATTTACCTGTATTCAAAAAGAAGGAAATCTTTGTCCACAATGGTTTAAGCTGTTTCTGGCCAAGGGCTGACCTTTTTGCTAAAACAGATTTCCCAAATGTGGACAAACTCAGGCAATGACTCCCAGAGCCCTTTAGAAGAGAAGGCTTAGCAGGAGCACTTTTAGTCTTTGTGTATCCCTGACTCAAGTGCCCTTTGCTGCTTGCCAGGGAGCTCAGGGAGGCAGAGATGACATTTTAATGATGTACCATAACCTAGACCTGTGGTTCTCAACCTTTCCAAGTACAAGATTCCTTTTAAATGTCAAACTTTACAGAATCCCAAGAGATTCTAGTTGCATTCTTTGAATCAGTTGCTGAGGAACTACAAAACAATAAAGGTCCCATTGAACTTAGTAGTAGTTTTAAATGCATTTATACTTTATTAATTAAAATTACATATATTTGAAAAATAGTCAGATGCAAGATAAATTTATTCAGTCAATTAACTATATTTGATGCTCTATGGATTTGAAGATGTTTTGCGGTAACTCTGAGGACCATAGGTTGAGAAGCAGTGAATTCAGTGGAAGCACTGATTCCCATAGTGCCAAATACAGCTTAAAGATAGTATGTAATGCTCCATTCATATAGCTGACATACAGAGGTACTTTGTGCAGTTTTAACTATTTATAAAGGAACACCTGATTATGAATATTCTACGTTTCATTAGGAAGTAGGAGATGCAGGGTGTATGTGTGTATAGGTGTGTTGAATATTTATTCATTTGCTATTCTAGGCATTGAAGAAAGTGGTAAACGTTAATAATAAAAGCTGATGTTCCTATACAAGTGTTCCTCATTTTATGGTGGAGTTTCATTTCAGTCAACCCATCATAAGTAGAAATATTGTAAGTCAGAAATGCGTTTAATACACCTAATCTATCAAACATCATAGCTTAGCCTAGCTTATATTAAATGTGCTCAGAATATTTACATTAGCCTACAGTTGAGCAAAATTATCTAACACAAAGTCTATTTTATAACGAAGTGTTGAATATCTCACGTAACAGTATTATACTGCATCACTGGACAGGGAAAATTCAAAATCCAAAATTCAAGTATGGTTTCTACTGAATGAGTATCTATTTTGTCCCATCATAAAGTAGAAAAATCATAAGTTAAACCATCATAAATTGGGGACCATCCATAGTGATTATTATCGACTAAACAGATCTGAATTACGTGTTTTAGGATGTATTAATCTTATTATTAACTTTATTTTACAAGTCAATACACATAGAGACATGAAGTTGTATGCCCAAGACTATAAATCTAGTACATGGCAGAGCCAGCATTCCTACTCAGTGTGTTTAGCCCTCAAGTCTGTGCTTTTAATCATTTTGCTGTACTGCCCCCCAAAATGTTACTACCCCCCATCTCATACACCTTACATTGCCTTCAATGAAAAAGAAAACAATCCAATAAAAAAAATTAAACTTTATAAATTTATGCATAGATACATTCTGTGATATAGAGTGAGTGCTGGCTACTTATTTTCTATAGGGATGTTTGGGAGAGCCCCATTGAGGAAATGACATTGGAGGATTAAATAAGGATATGTTCAAACCTCTCTCTTCTCAACCAGCTCATAACCATCAGAGCCTTTTTCCTCTTTAGGGGAACAATAAAAAATACAGTCCCCATGAGGTCATAATTTGTAGCATCTATATAATGATTAGATTGCTAGCTCAGTCATATATTTTCAACATAAGTTCATTAAATATTTTTCACATTGTATGTGTAAATAATCTCTGGGCTAATAAACACTGCCATAGTAGTTCAAGATTAAAAATTTTTAGGGATCGTTTTTACTTTGTGATTTTACTGCAAAGTTCTGTTACACTGAATCATTCCCCATTTTTCGTTGTTGTTGTTTTCATGCACTACATCTTGCAAGAACTCAGCGTAAGTTCTAAGAAGTTGAATCAGAAGTAAAAAAAAAAAAAAAAAAAATCTAATCTACTAAATTTAAGCCAGTGGCACTTCAGGCTAGCCAGCCTTTCTTCTCAGCTATGTTGCCAAGACTTGTATTTTGAATTGCTTTCTCCTTATTCCAGCAACTGAAGGTTGGAACAGTACAATCATGAGTATAAACAGCCTTACAGAGGTGGGATCCCTCTCATCTGTACTATTTCTTCTTATTCTCATGTTCTTATAGTTTTCACCCAAGAGGTCTGCTTCCTACATTTCTAGGACACACTGGTGGCTTGTTAATCTAGAAGCATGCGTAGCTACATGCTATGTGATCACATTTGGTCTGAAATATGCGGGTCACACAGAGCACAGCTCTAACCTTTTGGAGGAGAAGGTGAAGCTTCTCTTCTCTTATAAACTGTTCCCAATACTCTTCTTTCTCACATGCAAAGCTCTGTGTCTCTGCTTTTAAAATTTTTTTTTGAAGATTCAAGTCTTTTTCTCTTTGAAGAGACTTCTTCCCAGTTAATCACTTCAGCTTTACTAACTCCTCTTAAATTTTCTGTGTGATTCCACATCTGTTTGGGGTCACCTATCATGATTAAGTTGTCAGTTGGCTCTTGTGCCTAATTTCAAGAATTTTTCATATAATTCCTTGGAACACATTATAGACATTGGCTCAATGCATTTCTCTATGAGGGGGCTAGAATAGAGTTGATGCAATCTTGTTTCCTTCATGAACTTTTCTCTTGACAACTTAATAATCAATGTCCAGTATCTACCCATCCTTCCATCTCTATATGGCTTTTTTTTTCTTTAGGAAACATTTATTGCATACCTATAGTCTGTTTTACAACTTGCAAACTGCTGTGAATATAGTTTTGAAAACTTCAAAATCTCTGTCATAGAACAAAGGCAAAAGAAACAAGATTTCTGGGGAAACAGCATCCTATGCTGTTAGATAATACTTTTTAGATATAGGAGAATTAACATGAAATTGTGTTTATGTGAATATGCAACATGTACATACAATTCTTAATGATAGTAATATTTTATTGAGTAGTTATGATGGGCTAGATTTATACAAAAACTTTAGCCTCTATTAATCCATTTGACTTTCATAATTACCCAGTGAATTAGGTACTTTATTATGTCAAAATTTTAGATGGGAAAATTGTAGCACAGGAATTCCAAAAGTTTGTCCAAGATTACAGAGCTGATAAGTGGAAGAACTGGGAGTCCAGCCCAGCCACATTCATTCCAGAGCCTGTCTTCTTTTCCAATATATTGTATACATTTAAAGTCCCCAAAGTAATCATTAGTTTCTTAATACCCTTCTTTATCCCAGCCTCCAGATTAATCTATGACAATGCTTATAGCTCATCATTTTCTTATTTCAGTCCTTTTGGTGGTTTGTTTGTTTCTACAGATTCTCATGTGACATTTAACACTCTCAATCCATTAGAAACTATCCTAAACATCTTATTGCTGTCGCTGTCAATCGCTTTGGTTAGCCCCTCTCTTCTGAATAGTCATTCCTATGCTACACCATTTCCCAAACTATTTCCCTTCCACATGGAATATCTTCTTTCCTCTTCACCAATCAATCCAACAGCTATACTTTCTTAAGTAACAGCCTGGGACCAAACTCTTCTATTCCTTGCTAAACTCCCATAACAAGTATAGCGTGAAAACATTCTAGGGTATCCTATTACACTGACTTTAATTTTTTCCCAGTTGCTTTGGGTTTTTGGTTTGTTTGTTTGTTTTAGTTGCTTTTGCATGTGTTTTTATAACCAACCAGATGTGATTTTTTAGTGGTAGAGATCATACATTTTACTTTATTTTTAAACCTCCGTAGTAACTAGAATATGTTCAATGCTGACAAAATTCTTCTTGATGGACTTTTTGGAGAAGAAGAAATGATAACTTGATTTCAAGCACTTCTTATATAGAGAAAGATAATTTCCAAGGAAAATTAAAATACTCAGGCTAGTACTCTTTTTTCCTTTTCTTTCTTTCTTTCTTTCTTTCTTTTTTTTTTTTTTGAGATGGAGTTTGACTCTTGTTGCTCAGGCTGGAGTGCAATGGCATGATCTCAGCTTACGGCAACCTCTGCCTCCCAGGTTCAAGCGAGTCTCCTGCCTCAGCCTCCCAAGTAGCTGGGATTACAGGCACGCGCCACCACGCCCGGCTAATTTTGTATTTTTAGTAGAGATGAGGCTTCTCCATGTTGGTAAGGCTGGTCTCAAACTCACCACCTTAGGTGATCGACCTGCCTTGGCCTCCCAAAGTGTTGGGATTACAGGCGTGAGCCACCATGCCCAGCCGTTAATGCTCTTTCTTTATATAAGTGACAGTTTATAGCACATGGCCATACTAATTATCTAAAATTATTCTCTAGAATTTGAAGACTGTGAACTTTGATTAAAATACAGTATAAGTGAAAGAGTGTCCCTGACTTACGGGTATTACTAGGATGCTTTTTATGCACATATATGATTTTATCTTTTCACCTTTGGAACAGACAAATTAGAGATATTAGGAGAAGAGGCAAACTTCAATTGCATAGGATGCTGTTTGCCTTTGTTCTATGTCAGCGAGTGCTGGCAAAGGTGGTAAGACACACCCTAGTCACTGGCCAGAATTTGAAGTGGGTAAGTATACTTCTGACATCATGGTGTTCTTGGCATTCCCACTTTTCTTCTTTGGATGAACTGTTTTAAATTTTATTTCCTCTATAAACAATAGTATAAATGTCTACCAATGAATCACAGGGTAACTAAGTGTACAAAAGGCCTTGAAAAATAAGTATAATATATCATATGTAACTGAGTTAAGGAAAGCTGTCTTGCTTTTTGATGTAACTAATAATAAACTAGTCACCAAATGCAACTGTATAATAAAACATTGGATTATAAGAAATTTAATAGTAGTTTTAATTGTAGTCCCTAAGAATTTATACCAAATTTGTTGCATATATGTTTTGAAAATCTTTTGGCCAATAGCCACCACTGAATTTTATAAGAGAAACTGTATATCAACTTGATACTTTATTTGCAATATTTCAATTAAATACCTACTGTAAGGTTGGCAGTTCTGTAACAGTGTTTTAGAGTATTAACAGAGCCATACCAATTGGCCTCCAGACAAAATCTGTAGTGCCAGGCCTAACTTTGGGGCAGTTTTTAAGCAATTACCATTATGAAGTCAAACCACTTTGGAGTATTTATTTTACAATATACTGTATACTGGAATGGACAGGGAAATAGGACTTTATTTTCCATATGTTTCTAAAAGATTTCTACCTTTGGGGCTTGAAAACACATTTCCTCTTAAGTGTAGGGGATTCATAACTCACTATCAAAATAAAGGCAATCAGAACTACCAGATTTAATACAGAAGTATCTTAGATATATTCTAAACATATACAGTTAAGGATAATTACTTTATTTGAATAGAGCTTTAGTGAATTCATATTGAAGACTTGGATTTATGCTGTTGTGTAGGAGATTAAAAAGTGCTTTTAAGAAAGTTCTAATAAATGGCTTGTTGGGCAATATGAATATTCAAAAGGGTGCCAAATATGCAACAAAATGTATCTGAAATATCCTATTGTGTGTACAATAGAGACTTATTATTCTATAAGAAAGGAAATAAACCTCATTGAATATTTTAGGACAATATACACTTTTGGAAATTATTTGAAATCATTGCACAAATTGTTTTTCAAGTACATTGGCCAGAAAAGGTGCTATCTGTATTAAATCCGAAGGCTGAAAAAGAAAAAGGTATTCATACAGAGAGAGTCACAAACTCTCAGACGCAGATTGCTCTGCACAACTAAACCTGCTCCTTTTGCTCATTTTCTGTTATTTTACCTAGAGGAGCTCAAGTGTATGTTTTCTCAAGATTCCTATCTTCTTTGCTAGTGCTTAATCTTCCTGGGCCTCTGTGGGTCTGAAATTATAAGACTGATATAACATCAGAGAGCTGAATGGACCCCAGGGAGTAGAGAGAATTCGAGGAAGCACGTAGTTGGAAGCTCCCCACGGAGGTAGCTGAGCCTGAGTTGAATTTCACATTAGTGCATGAAGAGTAAGGCTGTCAATCCAAGCTGGAGTCAGGGTTATTTGAGTAGCTGGGTCTCCTACTTAGTACTGCCATTTGCTTTACTCTCTTACTGCAGAGAAACCCATTTCATCACTGTGGTGTATATGAAAATTTGCCTGGAAATAAGGAGCTTTACTGCTTTGGGGAGGATCATTACCTGTGACAGGGAATATTCAGGTGGCCATATTGGAGTAATATGTGCACGATCTCTGAGCAGTTGCAGGTAGACATAGACCTCGATTTTTATTATTCTTACTCTTTGTTACAGTTAAACTTGCCAAATTCACGGCATTTATTTTTGTAGCTTCTTGATTACAAAAGCTGTGATTTGGGGGCAATGTAATGTTTAGAGGTCTAAAAAAAGGAATTTCTAAATATAACATTTAACAGTAATTGAAATTAATGTTTAAAGGTCTAAACAAAGAAATTTCTAAATATAGTGCAAAGGCTCGATACTAAAGTTTTAATATTAAAATGCTTCTTAAAGTTTGGCCTTAGCTCCTTGATTCTGTTTTGTTTCAATTAGCCATTACAAGCCATTGTGAGAAATACTAATGCTGATAGTCACACATTCCTGTTTCAAAAGTGTGCTGCTAATGATTGATACAAGTTATAGGTGGGCATAGACTTTCGTGAATCATTCCTTAGGTAATGTGCCAGAGGGTAGTTAAGGACATGGATTTTGGAGCCATATTACCTAGGTTCAAATTCATCTCTGTCACTTACAAACTTGTGACTTTGGCCGTGCATGGTTGCTCACGCCTATAATCCCAGCACTTTGGGAGGCCGAGGCAGGTGGATCACCTCAGGTCAGGAGTTGGAGACCAGCCTGGCCAACATGGCGAAACCCTGTCTCTACTAAAAATCCAAAAATTTTCCAGGCATGGTGGCATGCACCTATAATTCCAGCTATTTGGGAGGCTAAGGCAGGAGAATCCCTTGAACCCAGGAGACAGAGTTTGCAGTGAGCCGAGATTGCACCACTGCACTCCATATTGGGTAACAGGGTGAAGCTCCATCTCAAAAAACAAAACAAAACAACAACAACAACAAAAAACAAAAACTGGTGACCTTGGGCAATTTATTTTAATGCCCTGTGCTAATTTATTCATCTGTATAATGGGAATAATATAATAGTGGTAGCTATTTGTAGGGTTGTTGTGAAGATTAACATTATATATGTACGTATTTATTAGGACTATAAAACAGTGGCTGGCAGTATATAAGCCCTATGTAAGCACTGGCTATTATTATTACTGCATGCCTTAAAATGTTCAATGAAACATTTCTCTCAGAACATCCATGTGCTCAAATTTTGAGAATGGTAGAAATTATGCTCAACTTTGAACAATCGTTTTGTATTGGGTTTCATGTCTGGTGCATATATTTGAAGGTGTCTGTAAAGTGAGGTGAAAATTGCCTAATAGGTTTTTTCTCTTTGGAATTTTGGATTTTAGTCCTTATGTTAAAAAGCAAGATACATATATAGGAAGTTGTTGACTTCTATAGGAGAGAGGCATAGTCTGATAGTGAAATATAGAAAGTAATAAGTAATTTTTGAGTTAGTTTTTAAAAGAGAGTAAATTAAATTTAATAAAAACAACAGAATGTGTCTGTTATTGGATAGATCATATATGCTAAGAATGTTGTCAGGGTTGGAAGAATAGAAATGTTGTAGCATTTATTAGAAAAAATTGAGGCCGGGCGCGGTGGCTCAAGCCTGTAATCCCAGTACTTTGGGAGGCCGAGACGGGCGGATCACGAGGTCAGGAGATCGAGACCATCCTGGCTAACACGGTGAAACCCCGTCTCTACTAAAAAAAAAAAAAATACAAAAAACTAGCCGGGCGAGGTGGCGGGCGCCTGTAGTCCCAGCTACTCCGGAGGCTGAGGGAGAATGGCGTGAACCCGGGAGGCGGAGCTTGCAGTGAGCAGAGATCCGGCCACTGCACTCCAGCCTGGGCGACAGAGCGAGACTCCGTCTCAAAAAAAAGAAAAAAAAAAGAAAAAATTGAATATGTGGCTTACAAATTTAAAGGTAACTGATATGGTCTGGCTGTGTGTCCCTCACCCAAGGTGAGGGATAGGAGTGAATACTAATGGGTATGAGGTTTCTTTTTGGTGTGATAAAAATGTTCTAAAATTATATTATGGCAATGGCTGTACAATTCTATAAATATACTAAAGCCCATTGAACTGTAAACTTGAAATAGGTAAATTTTATGGTATGCGCATTATGTCTCAATAAAGCTGTTAAAAATACATTAGTGAAAAAAGAACTAATATAATTCCCTACACTAACAAAACAAAAAACATGAACAATCATCTCAATGATTTCTATAAAAGCATTTATTAAAGTAAAACATTTATTTGTAAAGTATGTCTTAAAAATCCTACAGCAAACATGAACTTAATGATGAAATTTTTGAAAGTTTTTTTATTTTAAAATGACTTTCATAAAAAGATGTCTGTTTTAATCTAGAGGTCCTTGTTAGTGAAATAAGACACCATATAAAAATAAAATGTAAATATTGGAAAAGAAGAAATAAAACTGTCATTATTTGTAGATTATAGGATTATTTATGTAGAAAATTCATAAGTTCCTAGAATTTATAAATGCATATAGCAAAATTGCTAGATATAAGCTTAATGAAAAAACGTCATAGTATTTATAGATATAAGTAACACATGTAGAAAACTATGGTATTTATAGGTATAATTAACACATGTAGAAACCAGTAAAGTAAATCAGTTACCACATACCTTAGCATAAAAAAATGTCAAATATTGGCCAGATGCAGTGGCTCATACCTATAATTCTAGCACTTTGGTAGGCTGAGGTTGGTGGATTACTTGACCCCAGTGGTTCAAGACCAGCCTTAGCAACATGGCAAGACCCTGTCTCTACAAAAAATACAAAAATCAGTTGGGGGTGGTGGAATACTCCTGTAGTTCCAACTACCCAGGAGGCTGAGGTGGAAGGATTACCTAAGCCTGGGAGACAGAGGTTGCAGTGAGCTGAGATCATACCACTGCACTCCAGCCTGGGTGGAAAGGTGCAACTCTTTCAAAAACAAAAACAAAAACAAAACAAAGCAAAAAAACACACAAATATTTAGGAATAATTGTAAAAATGGGCAAGACCATTACATAGAAAAGTCCAGAGCTCTACAAGCAAAAGTGGTGAGAGAAATTGAAGAAAAGAGAAGTAATCAGAAGGATAGATTATATTTTTGTATCTTTAGTCTAGGTATGCATCTGTGCATACCCAGTGAAAAGGTAAGCCAGAGAGCGAAGGTATTTCTAAATATAGGTAACCAACAAAGAATGCATAACTAGAATTTTTTAAATCTGCAAATCAGTAAGAAAAAGGCAGACAACATAATAGAAAAATCGGCACAATATTTGAATAGGAAGTTCGCAAAAGAAAATACCCAAATAATGACCACATGACTATATTAAAAGGAACCTAACCTCACTGGTAATTAGAGAAAGGCAAGTTAGGTACCACTACATAATCATCAAAATGACTAAATTTCAAAAGACAACATTAGTTATTGTTTGCTGAGAATGTGGAGATATAGGAGTCTTTGTATACTACTGGTAGGAGAATACATTGGTGAAACCACTTTGGAAAAATACTTAGCACTATCTTTTAAAGCAGACCTTTTGCATACAGTATGATTCATCATTTTTACTTCTAGGTATATCCAGCGGAAAATGTATATATTTGCCTCAAAAGATATGTAAATAGACATTTAGAGCATCACTATTCATAATAGCCCCAAACAGGAAAAACATAAATGTCCATCTAGCAAAATAGATGAATAAATGTGTGACAGTTATATAATGAAATGCCATACAGAAATGAAGAAACTACCCTCATACCCCACGACAAGGGTGAATATCACAATTACAATGTGTGTGTGGGAGGGGAGCCAGATACAAATAAATGTATGTACTGTATACTTTCATTAATATTAAGTTTACCAAATAGTCAAAACTAAGATACAGCGTTAGAAGGCAGGATCGTGGTTTCTTTGGAGGAGGTGGGAAAGGGAAATGGCTGGGGGTGAGCCTGTATGGTTAGCAATTATTGTCTTTGTTGTCCTGATGACAGTTCCAGAGGACTTCGCTTTGTTATAAGTCATTGAGCTGTACCCTTATAATTTTTGTACTTTTTATATGTGCATTATATGTCATAATACAAAGCAGTTATAAAAAATGATTAAGCTATACTGGCCACAATCATGAATCTTTCAATGTGGGTATGGTGAATTTCTATATATCTCACTGTATAAATGTTTTTCAACTAAAATAGAGACCAAAGGTGCAGGAACCAAAATCACACAATGGAATTTCGTCTGTGCATACCCAGGAATATTTTTAATTTCAATGTTGTCCACTGTTTCCACAAGTCTTCATGACAAGGTAGTCTACTTCTTTTCATCATCTAAGATTTAAACAGGCATTCTTAGAATGTCTGTTTCACACCAAGCCATTGAAGAGGCTGCTATTGAGAAAGGATCTGAATACAACTGCCAGGCTTTTCAGCAGAGAAGGGCACAATCAAGGCAGTTTTTCTCCTATGCTAGTAAGACTGGCACCATATCAGAGTCCCCAGCCCTTAAGTAAGTCCTTGAGAGCACATGCAGTCAAGTTTGTTTGTCACTAGCCTATTTGAAAACTATTGAACCTTAAAAAATGTATTGCGTATTCATTAGTGATCACTGCTGCAGACGGGACCTTCAGGCAATCTTGAAGATGAATATGTACCTTCTACAGATATTTTTTAGCAAAGTGCACTGTCCATGAAATTGTAAATAAAAACATCTTGGAAAGAGCTGTACGTATTTTCTAGGCCCTCCTGGCTATTCTGTTTTACTAAAGGTCTGAACATGATGCATTCACGCTGATTATGTGTTTCTTGGAAAACGTCTTTCTTACCTCTGCACATGTATTGCTCGCAGCACATTTCAGAGGTGTTTAGGTGTATGTAGGGGTACCAAGGTTTTTTTTTTTCTTTAATTTTCTCTGAAATTTTTGGCCCCTCTTAGCAAGAAAGAAGCTTTTGAATAGTGAAGGGTAGCTTATAATTTGGGGGACACTGCATGAGCTTACTTAAGATTTAAGGTAAAGTTGTTTGTATTTCAATGGTAATGATAATATATTAACAATCAAGTTATATGTTTTTTAACCCAGATGTGAAAGAGAGATTTTGGACAGTGGAAAATCAGAATGGATTATCACAAAGAAGATAATTGTTTCTTATTTGGAAGTCTTAGCAAGTAGAATTTAATCTCTTCTATCTGGAATAACACACGTGGAACACAGGCTAGAGAAAATGGTTGCTTCTAAGCACTTTAACTTATTTTTCCTTGGGATGATAATATGAAAACAGGTGACTTTAGACACATTTTGGGCAGTTTGTTACTGGATTATAACATTTTACCTTTTGTCATTAGCACTGGGTGAATTTGCAAGTCTTGTTAGAGAACCATTTATAGCTCATACTTTAAACCAGTCCTTGCCAAATATTTTGGATCATAGGTTTTACTTTGGGTGCTTTTTAAAAACACATTTGTCTGGGTCTCTGCTGAATCTGAATCTCTTAAAAAAAAAAAAACCCTAGAAAACATTATTTATGTAATGAGTAACCCAAGAGATTCTTATGTCCAAGAACAATGGGGAGATGTGATTTATACATGAAACTTTGGAGTGGGATATTAAGGATATCAAAAGATTATTATTTATTCTTATCTGTATGAAATAGAGATGAGATAGAAAGACATGATTACATACAAAAGCAAAAGCAAGCTTAAAAATTTTATTTTTTAAAGTTATAAATCCACTTAATAATAATTAAAAATATGGGTAGTTTGTTACATAGGAAGGGCCAATTGTGATAAATGACTTTTTATAAGATTTTACAGTTTGTCAAATAAAATCAGATATATTTACCCAGTCAGTTCTCATAAAAACCCTGTGGAATAGATGTTACTGTGATCAATCTCAGTTTCTAAATAAGTCTTGGGAGTTCATAGAAGTTAAGCCGCTTAATCCAATATCTCCTGTAAAGTTGAATCTCATTTGATTTTAAAATAATTTATGTTGAAATGACTTTTCTACTTGTGACTCTGCCAGAAGCTAATGTTCTGAATGTCATAGACATCATTTCTACCGAACTCCTTTGCATGGAATGGCCTAGAGGAAACAACATCTTGAAATACAAACCTCCATTCTAAAGTGAAATAACCCCATCATGTTTTTTCCTTTTAAAGCAGGAATTCTTTTTTTTTTTTTTTTTTTTGAGCTGTCACTTTTATAATGGAATCTGGTGGTGATCATATTCTACCTAAAGTTCTCCAAGAAATTATTTGTTTTTGTCTTGCAGGCAAAGTAAACATTCTTTTCTACCTGTTTATTTAAATTTTAAGGCCAAAGTGCACTTAAACTATCCTGAAGGCTAAAAGTAGCAGCACAACAATCACAGAATATGGTTTATCTTTCTATTAACTGTTCTGCCAGTCAGCATTAAAGTTCATTCCCAGGGCAAAAGCAGGATTGCAATAGAGAAAACAGAAACAATGAAATACTAAGCAGCCATTCTAATAAGAGAAACTCCCTTTAAAAACGAGTACATAATAAAAATTCACCAAGTATGTAGGGAAATTTATCACTGTGAAGGAGAGATACCAAAGGCAATAAACAGAACTCAAACCCGAAGAAACAGAGTGGTTACAAAAAGAAAAGAATTTATTAGTCGGGTGTATTTTGCACAGAGAAATGTAAGCAAATATTGCCACCTAAAACTTAATCAACTACATCATATGGATAATAAAAACTGATCAATCCACATAACAGCAAAATAGATGAACTAAGGAGAGCAGAATGGCTCCTGAAACAGAAGAGTGAATTCACATAAGCAGATTCTTGATCAACGTCATTCCGTTCAGTATTTTATGCTGATGAAAGAAAAGATTCCTGGCAGAGCCACTGTCTGGGTGGAGTTTGCATGTCCTCCATGTGTCTGCATGGTTTTTCTCTAGGTACTCTTGTTTCCTCCCACATCCCAACGGTGTGCACATTAGGTAAATTGGTGTGTCTGCATTGCTGCAGTGTGAGTGATTGTGAGTGTGTGTGTAAGTGTGCCCTGCAATGGGATGGCATCCTATCCACAGCTGGTTCCTGCCTTGCACCCTGAGGTCCTAGTATAGGCTTCATCCACCTGTGATCCTGAACTGGAATAAGGGAGTTGGAAAATAAATGAATGAAGGAAGGAATAAATATAAATTATGAAATAAAAATGTGTTAACTCTATGATCATACAAATACATGACAAAAACAATGCAGTACAAAGACTCTCAGTGAACCCATCATATTTATTATCTTTTTTTTTGAACTGCATAGTGGTAGGAGGTGCTCCTTACAAGTTTTGCTTTGAAAACATTTATTCTTTGATTTGACCCACTACAACTGTGACTGCTGTCACTGATTCACCAAAAACTGGGTAAATGATGTCTTGTTTTTATTAATCTTTTAAAATGTATGTATAGCTCACATTTATTTCAATGTTTAATAGTGTAATTGTTTTTGGTCTTTATTCAGAAGTTTGGTGATGTTTTGCAACTAGAAATATACCATAGGATCTTGATTCTGGTTTATATCAATTACCCTATGGTAATATTGGTTTCATTATGCATTGTTTTGCTTAAAGTCAAAATTTTCAAGAACCTATTGACAATTTTCATTGAGGGCTTACTGTCCTAAATAATCAAATATTTTTAGAATGCAGGACAAAAGAAAAAGATGAAAAGTATGAAAGGTAAGATAAAATATAGACAATAGGTCCCATGTTCCAAATTGCATATACTAGAAGACTTAGAGAAGAGTGGAAGACAGGTAATACCTTGTATTAAATAAATAAAATATTAGACAAACATTTCCTAGAATTGAAAAAGTTAGGTCTTCAGGTTAAATGCACATACCTCTGCAAGCACTCAGCAAGATTTAGAGTAAGCTATCAGAGTACCACCTATCCTAATAAAATTTAGAACACCAAGGACAAAGACAAACCCTAAAAACTTCCAGAGAAAGAGAATTGTTTACTAGGAAATAATGGTAAGATTGAAATTGGATTTACCTGAACATTTACTAGATTCACCAGATGCAAGAAGATAATAGAAACATACATTTGAAGGTAAGTAACTTTGAACTTGTAATTATCTAATCATTCAATTGGGAGAAAGGAATAGGGTGGTTTTGCACATGAATGATTCAGAAAATGTATCATTTCTTATAGACAGAGGTTGATTTACTCTTGGGTGCCCTCCAGCAAGAAGACAAATATGAACCTAAGAAGAAGAAATAGGATACCCGAAGTAATGACAAGTAATTAAATTATTTAAAATTATTGTAAATTCTAAATCAGTATTAACTGTAATTATTTTTTCTGAAATTGACTACTTATAATAAAAAATGTCTAGGTGGTATCAACATGGGATAGTGAATGAAAGCAAAAGCATGTTATAGTTCTTGACTTTTGGAGGGGATATAATATGTACAAAGTTGAATACTAGTCATTGTTAAAAACAGTATCATTACAATTACAAAGAAATTATTTAAAAATTAAAGTTTACTATAATTGGAAGAAGAAAAATAAAATGTATACTTTCAAATTATTAGTAAAAATAAAAGCAACAAAGAAAATTTGATTAATTCAATAAAGGATAAAAAAGGGGAATACATATATTTTAAAAGCTGAGAAGGGGAAACAACATGCAAGCCCACAGGAAAAAAAAATCCATGTAAACATGGATGCAAAACTCTTAAATAAACATTTACAAATAGTATGAAACAGTCCATTGAAATTAAAATATGTCATATGAACATGTAATGTCTACCCCAGAAATGTAACAATGATTTAACAACAACAAAATCTGTCAGTGCCATATACAATATCAACATCTTAAAGCATAAATACAGCCTTTTAAATATAACTTAAATGGCATTCCTTAGCAAACAAGGATTCGAAAGGTAGGCCGGGCGCGGTGGCTCAAGCCTGTAATCCCAGCACTTTGGGAGGCCGAGACGGGCGGATCACAAGGTCAGGAGATCGAGACCATCCTGGCTAACATGGTGAAACCCCGTCTCTACTAAAAATACAAAAAAACTAGCCGGGCGAGGTGGCGGGCGCCTGTAGTCCCAGCTACTCGGGAGGCTGAGGCAGGAGAATGGCGTAAACCCGGGAGGCGGAGCTTGCAGTGAGCTGAGATCCGGCCACTGCACTCCAGCCTGGGCGACAGAGCAAGACCACGTCTCAAAAAAAAAAAAAAAAAAAAAAAGGATTCGAAAGGTTGTTATCATCATCTTGATAAAGATTCTTTGCAAAGATCTATAAAAATAAGTATCATGCTAAATAATATTTGAAGTTTTATTGAAAAGAGTAACAAGAAAGAAGGACCATTTTTTACCAGAAGCCCAGACCAGGCAACAGCAATAACAGCAGCAATGACAATATAAGTGGATGGTATGGTTTGGCTGTGTCCCCACCCAAATCTCATCTTGAATTGTAGCTCCCACAATTCCCATGTGTTGTGGAAGGGACCCAGTGAGAGATAATTGAGTCATGGGACTGGGTCTCTCCCAAGCTGTTCTTGTGATAGTGAATAAATCTCAGGAAATCTGATGGGTTTATAAAGAGGAGTAAGATGTGACTTGCTCCTCCTTGCCTTCCACCATCATCGTGAGGCCTCCCCAGCCATGTGGAATTGCGAGTCCATTAAACCTCTTTCCTGCATAAATTACCCAGTCTCAGGTATATCTTTATTAGAAGCGTGAAAACAGACTAATACAATGGGTAATGTGGGGAAGACGATTGTCTCATAGACTATCCAAGAGAATCAGCTGACAAGCTATCAGCATTCATAACCTTATTTGCAATATTGCTAGATAAAATATCAGCATATGAATGTAATTACTTTCCTGTATGCCTATATGTGAATTTTACAAATGAGGAAATATAATATTAAAAGTCTAAATAAAATCATGCACAGCAACAATAAAAGCAGCAAACTTTGAAGCACCTAAGTAAAAGGTGAACAAATGTCCAAAAAATTTATGTTTAACATTCTAAAATATATCTAAAATGTTATTTGAGAAATTTTGGAAGAGCTGCATACATGGAAAAATGGAAAATTTTGTGGGTGGGAAAATTTATTATTTTAAATTTTTCAATTATCAGAAAACAAATCAATAATCATGATTTTTTCCATCAAACTCAAGAAACTAACATAAATTTATAAGTTATAATAAATGTCAAAAATATTTAAGACAATATTGAAAAACATAGTCGTAGGAGCTTGCCCTGTTAACATCAAAGGATTAACAAAGAGTAGTTAAATCAGAATTTAACCATTATTAATTAAAAAGATAATAGCTAATAGAAATATAATAAAGAGCCTAGAAGCAACTCTTTTCCTCTTTCTGAATTTGACATACTGTAAAGTGGAAGTTTTAAATCATCAGGGAAAATGGGTTATTCAGTAACTAAGAGAGTAAGTTGATAACATTCTATAAAAGTTTAAGATATGATTTTTACTCACACAACTCTGAATTAAAAATAGATTAAATATATTCATGTAAAACTAAATCATACAGTTATTAGAAAACAATATAAAAGAATGTATATTTGATATTGAACTGGAAGAACACTTTTGAAATAAGTCACATAGCCAGAACTTAAAAGGAATGTTATAGGCCTTTTATAGAAATGCCTATAACACATTGTGAGAAGTGCAGGTGGAATGAAAGATGTTGTTGCTACCATTTTGAAAAATGAAATCTACTACATATGCTATTGAAAGAAAACTAATATGCCATGCTTATATGCCTCCAAATTCAAGATGTAATGATATCTCAAGTCCTGCATCTTAAGAATCTTGATTTGAGATGTAATTTTTAAATGAATTGAATGCTGAAAAGTTTTAGGGCTTCTCTACCAAATGCTTCTAGCTTATTAACAAATGTTGTAAGGCAAAGAAAATTTAAATAATTTGTCTAAGTCATTAAGATATTTATACTCTTAACTTCAGTAGAGTTATCTTCCAATTATGTACCCTATTAAAATGCTTAGATTTCTATTATTTCTCATCTTTCATGTATCTGTGATAATAACCAAGTGATCAGTAGTATTTCCACTCTTTCTGAGAAGTTTTAGAAATGCAGGTGATGCCTTCCTTCCTTGTTGTAAACTAATTTTATATAGCCCTGTGTGAAAGTTACAGGAATCTTTAAATATTACAGTAAGCATGAGGCTCAAGCACGACCTCAGGTGTTGAGCTGACATATTCAGTTATAGTAACAAGGCCATGTAAGACAAAAACATAATTACTCCAAATTTGTTTTCAGACATTTATTGACCTTAAGAATTCAGGGTCTATTATACTCCCCTCATCCAAAACTAATCACTGATACTTCATAACTTGAATACTGACAAATTTTCATTCAGTTGCTGTCAAAGGTTGAATAATTATATTTAAGGCACTTTCTTCTGGAATGTTTCATTTATTTTGGAGTGCAATATTGAAGTCTAATTTTGAAGATGTTCACTTGTCAACATAATATTTTTAAAGTTCTCAGCAATTACTTCTGAGGGATAGTTAAGGATAGCATGATAGGCTATTTAATATTTCCCAGGACTCGATATCCACTGAGGAATGGGGAGACTTCTTGAAATATGTTGATTTACCATAGCTTATCAACCAACCTTGATGGGTCTTTAAAAAGCTAAGTCTGCAGTTAAGGACTCAGCAAGAGGGTATTAGCCCCTACCAATTTTCACAGCTTTACAGGGAACAAAATATTCCAAAAGTCATCTCAGGAGAGGAGCAGAGATAAAGTAAATACTCCTTACATGTATGAAAGATAGTTTTACATTTTTGCATCTGAACTGCATAAAATTATATCTGCAGGCATATAGTGTACCAGTAATAAATTGTCTTGACAAGCAGTTGTTTACTATAAATTTTTAAACTTTTTATTCAGATGCCTTTGATTTCATTAAACATTAAAATAGGATTCACAGCTGAAGATGAATAATCCAGTATGAGTCTTATGTACGTAAAATAAATTTAGTGTTTTTACGTTCCTATTAGCATATTCTAAGTTGCCTCAGGAAAGTGCTTGCTTGGCAGTGAGCTGAGCTGACTGTAACTTGATATTCAGAAAATGTTGGGGGATATGTCAGAGTCCAGCATGGAACTATTCAAAAGACCATGGGTGCAGGGAGATATTTCTTCCTTAAAGTTTGAAGGCTTTCTGGCAGCTCAGGATTTTCCAATGTGACCCCTGTGGATGCCCCTAGATATGTGGAGATGTATGAACCCCATGGCTTCTCTCATGGATAGTGTTTCTTATTTTCAATATTCATCATTTTGTTTCTGTTATTGCCTTCTTCCACAGCTACCTCAAAGGAACATCATTTATTCTCAGGTTGGTAGATTATTTTTTCTTATCTTCTCTCCCTATACTCATCTAGTTGTGTAGCTGATTTTGTAGGCTGATTAATCCCAGATTTACATCTCTAGTCCCAATCTCTTCCCTGAGCTCTAGCTGCTTTTTAAATATTTGTCAGTATCTACATCGACATCCAGAATTCATCATGTCTAAATCCAAACTCTTGATCCTCCATACTCTTACTTCTCTCATCTCTGTCAGTCAATAGTGTATCACCATTCAGTTTCAAACCCAGGAGTTATCTTTAAATCTTCTCTTCACCCTCCACAATTAATATTCCACAAAATCCTCTTGACCTCACTGTCAAAATATATGATGTGATTTATCAAGTAATACATTCAACTAATATGTTAAAGGATCAAATAACATGCCCAAATTATAGCTAATAAGTTGTAGAACTTCTTTTGGACAACATCTACTGTGGTCTAGTTTATGTGCTCTCTTGCTCCATTTCTGCTGTAGTCTATTCCCCATGTAACAACCCCACGTAACCTTTAAAATGTAAACCATGAAACTGCTATTTTGTGAAGACAGAGTACATGTATTTTTTTTATTACTCTCACTAAGTACAACAAAAACCCCCTGAATATTGTACATAAAACAAATATAAAAAGTCTCTGAAAGGTGGAGAGAGAAAGGTAGATGGCTAGGGACTTCATGACCCAAGGAATGGCACAGCAATGAGTTCCTGGGTTGCGTTTTGCTTGGAATATCCTAGACTTGAAGCTGAAAAAGCTGGTAACCTAGAAATGCCAACAGGAGCAGACAACAAAATAAAACAAGACAAAACAGAACAGAACAAAACCAACAAATGTCGTTTCTGTTTAGCCAAAAGAGCAGGAGAGGGGCAGCCTAGCAAGGCAGAAAACTTTTGGACAATAACCACTTTGCTTCAGGCACAAATCACAGAAAAATTTCATACCCATTCCAGCAAAGACCAAGAAGGAGACTAAACATCTTGGCCAGGCACTAATGAACCCCCACCCTGACAAGGTGTTGACAGAAAAGCCAAGTAGGAACGAGGACTTTCATTCCTGCAGGGTGTCGGGGTGTCAGAGGTGACCAAGTGGCGAGTCTGAACTTCCACCACTACCCAGCAGTAATAAAGTGCTTCTCTTCTTCCCTTCTAGGGTGGTATCAGAGGAGGTCTAGTAGAGTCAGGCCTCAAACCACCACCCACTAATAAGAGGGCCATCTCCTTGCAGAGTTAGTGGAAGCTAGGCTACGAGCAATAGCAGGCACTTCTACCTTTTCCAGCAAGGGAGTTATCAGTGGAGGCCTATTGGAGGGATGGAACTCCAACCCTGCTCGAAAGTAACAAGGAATCCCACCTCAGGTACATACAAAGGCTTGGTGGAGAACCTGGACATCTTCTTGTACTGGGCAGTAACAAGTCAGTGCCATTCCTTCCCCTACTTGAGTGGTGTCAGAAAAGCCAACTAAAGCAGAAGGTTTAATTAAGATACAGAGTTTTATGATACAATACCCATAATGTTCAGGTTTCAATAAAAAGTCATACATTATACAAAAAATAAGGAAGATCTCAAACTGAATGAAAAAAGGCAGTCAATAGATGCCAACATCGAACAGAGGTGTCATAATTAACTGAAAAAGATTTTAAAGCAGCCATAATAAATATACTTCAATGAACACTAACAGGCTCAAAAAAAGGAAAGTCTCAACAAAGAAATAGAATATATAAAGAGAACCAAATGAAAATTCTAGAACTTAAAAATACAATAACCAAAAATTTTAAAAACTCAATGAATCTGCTCCACAGCAGAAGGGTGGGAGAGAGAAAAGAATCAGTGAACTTGAAAATAGAACAATGGAAATTACCCAATTAAAAAAAAAAGTTGAGAAAATAGACTAAAAAATGAACAGTCTTAGGGATCTGTGTTACTACTTCACTATTTATGTTATCAGATTCCTAGAAGGATACACTATTTATGTTATCAGAGTCCTAGAAAGGAGAAGAAAGTGTATGGAGTTGAAGAAGTATTCAAAGAAATAATGACTGAAAAACTTGCCACATTTGGCAAAATACATAAACCTATAGATTCAAGAAGCTGAACAAAACCCAGACAAGTTAAATAAAAAAAAATCTATACTGACATACATAGTGGTTAACATTATAGATAAAGAAAAATTCCTTAAAGTAGAGAGAGAGAGAGAGAAAGACAGAGAGGTGTGACACTACCTGAAGTGGAAAAACAATATGAGTGACAATGGATAAGTCATCAGAAATTATGAAGACCAGAAGAAAGTGGCACAATATTTTTGAATTGCTGAAATAAAAAGAACAGAACTGTCATCCCAGAATCCTTTATCTAGTGAAATTATTTTTCAGAAATGAAAGGGGAAATCATGTAATATCAGATGATCCAAAGCTAAAAGAATTTGTCACCCGCTCAGAATTTGTCCTAAAAGAATAGCTAAAGGAAGTTCATTAAATGCAAGAATAACAATAGAAGAAAGAATCTTAGGAAAGGAGGAAAGAACAAATACATAGTAAGCAAAAACATGGACAAGAACAATACATTTTCTTTATCTTCTTGAGTTTTCTAAATTATGTTTGATGGTTGAAGCAAAAATATAAAACCACTTGATGTGGTTCTAAATGTAAATAGAGGAAATATTTAGGTTCATTAGATTATAAATTGGGGAAGGTAAAGGAACACCACAGGAAATAAGATTTTTAAATTTTACTCAAACTGGCAAAATGTCAATGCAAGTAGAATGTGGTATAATCTATAAATAATGAAAAATCTACAGGAACCACTACAAGGTTATATACACAAAGTGACACACAAAAAGCACTATAGAAAAATAAAAATGAAGTTCTAAGAAGTTCAAATAATCCATAAAGAAACAGGGAAACAAAAACATGTAAAGGAAAACAAAGAGAATGACCCTCCCTACACCCAAAAAATCTAAAATGGCAGATTTAGGCCCTAAAATGTAAAAATTATATTAAATAAAAATGATTTCAATTAAAAGACAGCAATTGGCAGAATAAATTAAAAACTATAACCTAATTTTATGATATCTATAAGATATTTATTTTATATATAATGATGTAGGTAAATTAAAATTTAAAAAATGGGAGAGTATCACACAGGTATTAATCCAGAGAAAGCTGAATTGATCAAAGAAAATTGCCAGAAATAGAGAAGAATGTTTTATAATGATATATAGTATAAACACTCAAATATGTCACTCTATCAAGAATATATGATCCTAATGCTTATGCACTGAACAAGTTGCAAAATAAGTGATGCAGGAACTTACAGAACTGAATTAGAAAGAAAATATTAAGTCTTTTGCCATTAAATATAATGGTAGCTATACTGTTTTGTCAATTCTTATCAAGTTGAAGAAATTTCTTCCATTCTATTTTATGAGAGTTTTTATCATAATGGTGTGTTAATTTTTTCCAAATGTGTTTCTGAATCAGGAAAAACCGCGGAGGTCAGCTTTCACCACTCTTACTCAATATAGTGATGGAAGTTCTATGTAGTGCACTACGGCAGGAAAAGGAAATTAAAATCATATAGATGAGAAAGGGAGAAATAAAACTGTCCTTATTTACAGATAACATGATTGTTTATGTAGAAAATCCCAATAAATCTACCCAAAAACTCCTGTAACTAATAAATGAGCTCAGCAAAGTTGCAGGATACAAGATAAGCATATACAATTAATTGTGTTGCTATGTACTAGTAATGAACACATGGACACCAAAATTCAAAATACAGTACCATATAAAAACACTCAGAGATAAAAAAGAAATACTTAGGTGTAAATGTAATAAAACATGTATAGGACTTGCATGCTGAAAGCTATAAAACACTGATGAAAGATCAAATGAGGTCTAAATCAATGGAGAGATATGCTATGCGGATTAGAACACTCAATATAGTAGAGGTGTTAATTTTCCTCAAATTGATATGTAGATTTAATGCATTCCCAATAAAAATCCCACTATGATTTTGTAGATATAGACAAGATTACTCTAAAATTCATAAGAAAAGGCATGGACCCTAAAGTATTGAAAACAATTTTGAAAAAGAAGCATAAAGTGAGAGAGAACCCATCTAGTCAATTTCATGATGTATTATATAACTTTTTACATAGCTATAGTAATCACGATTGCATAGGACTGGTGGAGAAATGGACACATAGTTCAGTGGACTACAATAGAAAACTCAGAAATGGGCCCACAAATGTATGCACAACTGATTTTTGACAAAAGTGAAAACAAATTCAATAAAGGAGGCATAGCTTTTTCAACAAATGGTACTGGAGAATTTGTATTGACATAAACAGAAGAATTTTGATCTGTGTCTCATATCTTATATAAAAATTAATTGGAAATGAATCACAGAATTAAATGTAAGATATAAAACTATAACACTTTTAAAAAAGATACAGGAGAAAATCTTTAAGATCTAGGACAAGAAAGAGTTCTTAGAATATAAGTGCCATCTACAAAAATAATATTTGATAAATTAAACCTCATCAAAATTAAAAAGTTTTTCTCTGCAAAATCCTTATGGAGAACACAAAAAGATAAGCTGTAACAGGGAGAAAATAATTACAAAAAATATATTCATAAAACACTGGTACATAAAATATATAAAGAATTCCCAGAACTTAATTGTAAAACCAAAATTCACTTAGATGATGAGTAAACATTTTGCTGAAGAAAATATACAGTTATGAATAAACATTTTGCTGAAGAAAATATACAGTTGCAAATAAGCACATAGAAAGATTTTTGTTATTACTCATTAGGAAAATGCAAATTAAAATCACAATGAGAAACTTACCACTACATACCTGTCAGAATGGCTAAAATAAAAACAGAAATGACAAAGACTGTAGGCAAGAAAATGGAGAAACTATATCACTCATACATTGCTGGTGGGAATGTAAAATGGTACAGCTACTCTGGAATTCAGTATGGGAGTTTCTTTAAAAACTAAGCATGCAACTACCACACAACGCAGGAATTGCACTCCTGGGCATTTATCCTAAAGAAATGAAAACTTAGGTACACACAAAAATCTGTATATGAATGTTTAGAGCAGTTTTATTTCTAATAGCCAAAACCATATATCCTACAGTAAGTGAATGGTTAAACAGGTACCTGTTTACCATTCATGTAAATGAATGGTTAGCAGGTACCATGGAATAGTGCCTGGCAATAAAAAGAAGCAAACTAGTCATACATTCAACCACCTCTATGAATCTCCAGAGAACTTTGTTAAATGAAAAACACCAATCCCAGAAGTTTACATCCTATGTGATTCCATTTCTGTAACGTTCTGGAAATGATAAAATTGTAAAAATGGAGGATAGATTAATGTTGCTGGGTTATAAGGAGAGGGTGGGGATGGCTGTATAGAGACAGCATGAGGGACCCTTGTTGTGATGGAATATTCTGTATTTTGACAATATCAGTGTCCATATCCTGACTGTGATATTATGCTACAGTTTCACAATACGTTGGGTAAATGGTACATGGGCTCTCTCTATATTATTTCTTACAACTAATGCAAATCCACAATTATGTCAAATAAAAAGTCTAATTTAAGAGCAGCAAGCTGTAAATCATATTCCTCCCCTGCTAAGAGTCCTCCAATCGGTTTCTCATAATTCTTAGGATAAAATCCAGACAAAGTCCCAAAAGATACAGCTCCTGCTTACCTCTCTACATTCTCTTCCTCTAATATACCAAGCTGGCCTTAGGGCCATTGTACTTGCTGTTCATTCCCACTGCCTAACATTTTCTGTATTCCACATGTTCAACTTCCTCACTCACCCATCACCCTATTTAAAGGACTCTTCCCCATCCTCACCAGAGTTCTTTTTGTCTCTTTCCCTCCTCCTCCACTTTCTACTCTTTCTCCTGCTTCTCCTCCTGCTCCCTTCCTCTCTCACTCTTTCCCTTTTGCTCTCCATCTTCCTCCGCTACATACTGTCTATAATTGATCAAAGTTAGTTAAGTTCTCAAATAATTTTACTTCCAACCAAGTAAATACTTGCTTCCAACCGAGTAAATAAAATATTATAAAAAATGCTAAGCGCTGGGCGCGGTGGCTCACGCCTGTAATCCCAGCACTTTGGGAGGCCGAGGCGGGTGGATCACAAAGTCAGGAGATCGAGACCATCCTGGTTAACATGGTGAAACCCCTTCTCTACTAAAAATACAAAAAAAATTAGCCGGGCGTGGTGTCGGGCACCTGTAGTCCCAGCTACTGGGGAGGCTGAGGCAGGAGAATGGCGTGAACCCGGGAGGCGGAGCTTGCAGTGAGCTGAGATCGCGCCACTGCACTCCAGCCTGGGTGACAGAGCAAGACCACGTCTCAAAAAAAAAAAAAAAAAAAAAAAAAAAAAAAATGCTAAGGTCCTTTTTGACCATGAAATTAAATGCCTTTTCCCTACCTCTTTGTTAGATGTGTTTATTGTCAGATGTTTTTCTATGGATTTGTATACACATGTGATCTCCATATACATTATATAGTGTTGTATTTTTTCCTTTATTGTTTGTGGGTAGATGCTCCCAAATGCTTTAAGAAAATCTATCCGTGAGAGTATCTACATATATAATTAGTATTTTGTAGATTAAATGTCTTACATTTTATTTAGCAATGTTATTTATTGTATTGAAGAACTGCCATGTTCTCCGATTTTTTTTTTTTTTTTTGCTATTGTTTTTGTTTAAAACAATAATGAACCAAACATCTTTGTATATGCTTTTTTGGTATATTTGTATGATTTATTTTAATTTCCCATGTAGTACAATAACTGGTCATGTGAATCTTAATTTTCAGATGCATAAATTTTTCTATTTTTATTGATTTCTAATTTTTAAAATATAGTCAATGAATAAATACTGCAAAATACAAATGTTTGAAATGAAATTGTCTTTACAACCTGGCACAACAATTTTTTTTGTAAATGTACTAAAAAAGAATACGCTATCTTTTGTGCAGCATTGTGTGTGCGTGTGTGTGTGTATCTGTGTATGCATGCAGGTTTGTTTGCATGTGTTAAATCAAACTTCTTAAATATGGTATTTAAATCCTCTATACTAATTTTATTTTCTATTTTATCTTGTAACTTCAATCAGAGATGTGTTATATCCTCCTACTGTGAAATTTGGACTTATCTATTTCTCTAGGGGAATATCAGTTTTCCTTTAAAGTTCTGAACTTATGCTGTTAGATGTGTAAAACTTATGATATTTATATTTTCTTATTGGATTGTTGATTTGTAAATATGTCAACCTACTTAAAGCTGTTTGCTTTGAATTCCTTTTTGTGCTACTGCCAACCCAGCTTTATTTTGTTAGCATTGGCCTTTATTTTCAACTTTCTTGTGTCATTTTGATAAATGTGTGGACCTTAAAATAGAGTGTGTTTGATTTGTTTTAACAAATCTTAAAATGTTTCCTAAAAGATGAGCTAAGCACATTAATATTTACTGTGTCCACTGAAATCTTGAAATCTTGCTTTGTGTGTTTTTTATTCACCATATTATCTCATTGTTTCTTTTGTCTTCCTTCCTTGGTTTTGTTAGATGCATCATTTACCTTTTTCTATTTTTGTGTTTTCTAAATTGAAAATGATGCTTGTATTTCTATTATTGTTTCCTTTTTCACTTTAATATAAATGTTCAAATTTACACTTTTTAAAACAAAGATTAAAATTATTAAGCCATCTGTCTACCTTAAAAGACATAGGGCGGGTGTGTTGCCTCACGCCTGTAATCCCAGCATTTTGGGAGGCTAAGGCAGGTGGATCACCTGAGGTTGGCAGTTCGAGACCAGCCTGACCAATATGATGAAACCCCGTCTCTACTAAAAATACAACGTTAGCTGGGCGCAGTGGCGCATGCCTATAATCCCAGCTACTCGGGAGGCTGAGGCAGTAGAACCGCTTGAACCCGGGAGGCAGAGGTTGCAGTGAGCAGAGATCACGCCATTGCACTCCTGCCTAGGCAACAAGAGCAAAATTCAGTCTCAAAAAAAAAAAAAAAAAAGAAAAGAAAAGACATCAACTGTGTTTGTATTATCTAATTTCACTCTGTGCCCCCTCCCACCTTGGGCAACTCTCATCTTCCCCTACATAATGTGCAAACATATAAACATAGAATTAATTCATGGACAGAATTTGTATATTGATAATATCTTTAAATTGGTTTTCTATTGTATGTGTATTTTAATAATCAATACCTATTAAAACTTTCCAATAATATTGAGTGAATAACTTAGCATTACTTCCTGCATTTTATTACCTCCTCCTGGCTTCATTTCACTACTTGCTGAGGCATCTTCTTCAGTAATTCTTTTGTATATATTTCTCCTGGGCAAACATTGTGAGTCCTCATAGATCTAAAATGTCCTTATGTTAGTTTCGCTCTTGAATAATTGTTTGTCTTTTTATAGAATTCGGCGTATGAAGTGACTTGGAGACTGGTCTTTGGGCCCAAGCATGACTTTTAAGTTTCAGAGATCACCAGCCAGTGGGTTCTGACTACTCTCTAATGTACGCTCTCACACAGATTTTTTCCACCTAAGGCAGATGCAGGTGTCTAAGGGGTGTGTGTGTGTGTGTGTGTGTGTGTGTGTGTAGGCAATGGATGCCTATCGTTCCTGGCTGATTGAACATTGAATACACAGAAAGTGTTCAGTGCTGCTGCAGAGGAAGAGTGGGAGGTGCAGAGCTGTTCAACCATCAACCTAATGATGTCTCACACTTTACTTTCCCATCTGCTTTCCATTAGAGGATAATGATGTTGACTGTGCACATGTAAGATGGCTTTCTTATTTTGCAATAGTGGACATGTAATTGAACTGCATACTCCCTCATCTGATCACGTTTAACACAAGAAATTCAACATGAACACTCGAAAACAGGGCGTCATCAGTGGCTATATATTACCACTCCCTAATGGGACTTGAACCTCTTTAGATAAGGATGTAATGCTCTAAACTAATTCATTCTCTTTGTGTCTTATACTCCCTTAGAATTTTTTCCTTCCGACTATGAATTCATTGTTATTTGATGCCACTTTGCACCATGTTCATCTTCTTACTGAGCTCCACTGCCTTCTTTTGTCTTAAGTTTGCAGGAGTGATGGAAGGACAAGACTCTATAAAAAGATGATATTGGTGGAAATTATCAGGGGAAGTGTGGGGAACATAATTATTACTAATGTAAGGCGATTGGTAACAAATTTTAATTTGATTGCTCATTCATTTAGTTAGTATTTATTGAAGATTTCTTATCATCATACCCAGTTCTGTGTGCTGGGGGTAAATTAGTGGACAGACAGTAAAGATGAATGCAGCTTCAGAGTTTGTACTCTATTGACAGAGATCCTAGTTTGAGTCCGACATTTATATTTATGATATTCCATCAAATCACATAGTTGCATCTGAATTCAGATTTATTTAGGGTATATTTATTTTTCATTGACGTTTTGAACTCATTTTCCTTTTGATCTTCTATTGCTATGTAGTGTGGGGAAATGCTATGAGTTTTTGAAAAATAAATGCTTCATTAAAAATAATGGACTAATTCTTCACATTGCAGTCAAAATTATCTATTAAAAACATAAGTTTGATTGTATATTATTCAATATATTTCAATTTGTCATTGTTTTTAGGATAAAAGTAAAATGTTTGATACGGCCTCTTGGCCTGGCATGTCTTCCTGCTTCTCCCTCTACCTTATATCATACTATTATCCCCTCACTCTTGGTTCTGCTCATTCTGCTGTTCTCTCAGTTCTCAAACTTGCAATACTTCAATCCAATCTGGGCCCTGTCAGCTCAGCCGCAATAGTCCTCTTTCTCCTCATTGCAACTTCAAGCCCCCTGCCCTAATATCCTGCTCATCCTTCAAAATCAGCTTATGTATCTATTCTCTAGGAATCATTATCTGAGGCCCTACTTAATCAAATCTATTAATCGTTCTCCTTGTAGCCTGTTCTGTTTCATATTGCTTATCATGTTTGAAATGAATAATTAGTCATTTATCATTTGTTTCTGTAGACCATAAGTTTCATGAGGACAGGAACTATTCTTTTTCATGATCATTATTTTATTCTCAGAAGTTAGCAGAGGTTGACCTGGGGCAGTGGCTCACGCCTGTAATCTCAGCGCTCTGGGAGGTCAAGGTGGGTGGATTACTTGAGCTCAGGAGTTTGAGACCAGCCTGGGCAACATGGAGAAACCCTGTCTCTACAAAAAATATAAAAATTAGACGGGATCCCTGCTACTTGGGAAGCTGAGGTGGGAGGATTACTTGAACCCAGGAGGTTGAGACTGCATTGAGCCATGATGAGTCACTGCATTCCAACCTGGGTAATAGATTGAGACCCTGTATCAGGAAAAAAAAAAAAAAAAAACAGCATATGTCACGATATATTACAATACATTAAAGATACTCAGAAAATAAATATTTTTAGACAAAGTAATTAATCCAATTTTTCAGCAAACCTGGTATATGCAAAACACTATTTCTGTGTATTAAAGTAGCATATTAAAGCTTCCATAGTCCAAAATGGACTCAGTCATATTTTCTCTTGAATGGAAAAATTAGAGAAGTCTAACTTCAGAAAAATGATGAAATGCACATTAAAGAATGCTCTTGTGTGAAAAATGAAATGAGATCCTGAGGAGGAGAAGTTCTTGGGTATTTCTTGAGTTTTCCAATATTGACTTGACCAAACTGAACCTCCGTGTAAACCAAAGATCCCTTGATAAAATAATCACTCAGCCTTTGTTCCTTTCATTTTGTTTTACTTTCAAAAAGCCCTCTGGATATTCTATCAAAACTACAAAGTGGAAATTGGTTAGCTTCATTTAACACCATATTGTGCAGCAAAGGCCTCACATCAAGGCACTTGTCATTTTACATTCTTCTTATTTTAATAGTTTTCCCAACTTCAAAATCTTGGAGTTGTAGATAGCCAAAGGCTTCCATCCTAAATCCCTCAAGACCGAATTCTTTGATTATATTAAAATCCTGGTGTTCTAGCAGCCATAGGAATGTAAACTTTTCTCTGATTCTTCATCCCAAGACTCTGATGAAATCACACTGATGAAATCAGGAGGGCCTTTGGCAACATACACTGACTCTCTGGGTCTTTAGCAATGGCGGAATTTCTTTGCCTTGGCTGGCACTATCTTATGTGCTGGTTGTAATTTGAAATGTAAATGGCAATAAACGTTTTCCAATTTTCACTGAAATTTCAAAAGAATAAGACAGGAAACCATAAAGTAATTTCCTCACAGGAAAAATGTTATAAAAGAACAAATTATTATTACTTTGATCTGTTTTGTTTATGAATATGGAAGCCTGTGGGTGGAGTTTGAAGTTTTCATATCTAGTTAAAGAAGCTGTAAACTTTACAGGTGGGATTTGTTATAGATTTTGGAACAAAATATGCACATTTTAATGTATGCCACAGGTATTACACCAAGAAGCTTTTCCTCTTGTTTTATTGATAAAATCTCCTTCTTTGATGTGTGACAGATTTTCTACTAGAAACATGTCTGTTTTTTTGAATTGTTAGTCCAGAAATGCAGCATTAGGTATTTTGATGACCAACATAATAGTATTTCCTATCAACAACTCTAAATATTTTTCTTTTTAATTTATAAAATACTATTCTATGTTGCCTTCATTTAGAGTTTTATAGGGAATGTATTATCTGCTGGATATTTACCATAATATTTTATAAAACTTATGCTCTGTGTATCCTAACTAAATTGAGGTTTGAAGTAATTCGTGTACAATCAGCTAGGTCAGAAACCTTTTCATTTTAATGCTGACGTGGAAGGGTCATGTCAAGAATTACTTAATGACCTCACAGAACTGGAAAAAGAGGTCAGTAATTGTATTTACATTGTAAGATCTATATACTTCTTTGTTTATTAAATTGACCTCTAACTCAAGTCAGGAGATTATTTATGTCCTATTATAGCTTGCAGACAGTGTATCTTGCTATCAGTGTTTCTTTAGCTGGATTAGCATTTCAGTGTTGTCTATTTTTAGTTTTGTGATACGGCAATTGGAGCTTTGTGTAATTTCATTTGTCAAAACTCGACCATGTCTTTAATTTGTTACTGGGCAGTTCATCAGGCAATTTTGTAAAGCATTATTGTGAAAAGAGTTCTAGCCCTGCGGAAACTCTCCTGAAGCCAAATTCCATTTAGGAGTAGGACTGTTATACATTTAACCGTGTAATGGAAAACATGTTTGCATGGGGAGTTTCTTGTGTAATAATAACAGAACTAAAAGAAGTGAAAATTGAATAATTACCCTTTACCAAGTAACTGCCATGGGCCAAGCCCTGTGATAGGGGCGGAAGTGGTGTGATTTCTGGTTTTTTTTTGTTTTTGAGACAGAGTCTTGCTCTGTCGCCCAGGCTGGAGTGCAGTGGTGTGATCTGCAACCTCCACCTCCTGGGTTCAAGCGATTCTCCTGCCTCAACCTCCTGAGTAGCTGGGACTACAGGCGCGTACCACCACACCCAGCTAATTTTTGTATTTTTAGTAGAGACAGGGTTTCGCCACGTTGGCCAGAATGGTCTCGATCTCTTGACCTCATGATCCACCTGCCTCCACCTCCCAAAGTGCTGGGATTACAGGCGTGAGCCAGTGCGCCCGGCCGGAAGTGGTATGATCTCTAATCCTCACAGCAACCATAAAACGTAGCTGTGATATTAAAACAGTCTCCATTTTACATATGAAACACAGAAACAGGCACAGATTTCTTTTTTTTTCTTTTTTTTTTTCTCACGTACTCTTTTTAATATTATTATTATACTTTAAGTTCTAGGGTACATATGCACAACATGCAGGTTTGTTACATATATTTACATGTGCCATGTTGGTGTGCTGCACCCATTAACTCATCATTTACATTAGGTATATCTCCTAATGCTATCCCCCCCTCACCCCACGACAGGCCCCAGTGTGTGGTGTTCCCCACCCCGTGTCCAAGTGTTCTCATTGTTCAATTCCCACCTATGAGTGAGAACACACAGTGTTTAGTTTCCTGTCCTTGCGATAGTTTGCTCAGAATGATGGTTTCCAGAGGCACAGATTTCTTAAGTAACTTAGCTATAGTCACCTAGCTAGAAGATGGAAAAGCCTAACATCGAAGCTGATGGGCCCATGACATACATCTTCTTTCATCTCTTTGTGCCTTAAATTTTATGGCATTTATTTTTGCTATCGTAGTATGTTTCTCCACTCATCAATTATTGTTTTGATTTATTTTATTATGTAGCCCAAATGTGGACCCTTTCTTAGATGTCAAGTTAAAAAATTTTGCTCCTTGGAAATATATTAAGAACTTTGTTAAGTTATAATCAAAAGTATTTTTTTTATCATCTTTCATATTAAAAGACAATCACATCCTTTATTATAAACTTTTAAAAGTCTGTTTCCAGATCAGCAAATGTGAATTTCAGACAAATGTGCCATGGAAGGCATACTAATAGCCCCCCCAAACATGTTTATATCTAATCCCTGGTACCAGTGAATATGCTAGGTTACTTGGGAAAAGAGACTTTACAGCTGTTGTTAAATTGATGATCTTTAGATGGGAAGATTATCTATGGGTGGGCCTAATGTAAACACAAGAATCCTTACAAAAAGAAAATACCAGCACAACAGGAAGTCACAGTCAGAGAGGGATTCAGTGATGCTACTCTGATGCCTTTGAAAATGGGGGAAGGACCCAGGAGCCAAGGAATGCAGGCAGCCTCTAGAAACGAAAAAATAAAAAGAAACTGATTCTCTTCCAGAGCCCCCAAAAGGAATGCAGCCCTGCCAACACCTTGATTTTATACCTAGTAAGCCCTGTATCAAACTTCTGACTTCTGGAAAGGTAAAATAATACATTTGTATTGTTTTGGGTAATATGTTATAGTAATATATGAAATGAATACAAATGCAATTGATTGAATTTTAATTCTAGATGTGGAATCAGGCTTCAATTGGAGCCTTTTCTGCTCAATGGGAGCCCAGAAATTCTATGTGGAAGATTCTTAAGGACAGCAATGTGACTGAAATGGGGTGCTGGGAGAGTATACTGAGTTGCCTTCATATAGCAAATCACTTTTCTTTTTTTAATTAAAATGAACCCACTGTTTCTTCCCCTTATTTATTTACTTACTTACTTACTCACTTACTTACTTACCTACTTACCTACTTACTTACTTATTTTTGCTTTGATTTTACCTTACTAGCTTCTTGATTGGGGGGACGGTAAAATCATACCTAAGTTTCTTCCTGCCTAAAGGGTATCATGGGTATATAATTTGGTAATGTATGAACTCCTGGTAGAGAAGTTAGTATACAGTAGGCTGCCCAAAACTGATAGTGATTCTAAAAAATATGTCATATTCTTTAAAAATTCTAAAAGTATGTCATACCTGACTCCAGGATTGTTGTGGGTATACAGAGAGGTAGTCAGTCATAAAGCATGATGTGGACTCTGCAGTACTGTGCCTGTTTTAGTTTCCTTATTACATTATCAATAAACTGGATGCAAAATATCAAAACACACATCCATGGAGCAAATGACACTTATTTTAGTGATCAAATGGTCACTGTTAATGATTCGCTTCTTCCTCGCCAATCTTGTCCGTGAACATCTAGGCCTAGAAAGGTTTCCTTTGACCATCTTTCTGGGCTCTTCTGCTGGGGTCCTAGGCCCTGCTTCCTTGTGATCTGGGAAACCAGTCCAGAGACTGTTTTGTCAGGTGCAGTCCTAGCTGGTTGATTTCCAAATCTCTGAAGTTAAAAAAAATAATAATAATAAGCTTCCTCTAACTCAGTCTCAATTGCGACTCATTTTTATGCTGCTCAATAGAAAGGACATCAACTACCATTCTATTTACTACCTCATGTTTTTTAGCTCCCACATATGAGTGAGAACATGTGATATTTGTCTTTCCATGCCTGACAGTTCACCTAACATCATGTCCTCCGGTTCTATCCATGTTGCTGCAAATGCCAGGATTACATTCTTTTTTATGGCTGAATAATATTTTGTTGTGTATGCGTACCACATTTTCTCTATCCATTCATCCATTGATGGACAGTTTGGGATTGGTTAATGAGTACAAAAATACAATTAGATACGAAGAATAAGATCTAGTCTTTGGTAGCACAATTGGGCAATTATAGTTAACAATAATTTATTGTATATTTTGAAATATCTAGAAACGAAGATGAGATGGGGCAAGGACCTCTCACAGGGGCCTACTGCTGCCCCCACTGAAGCATAAAAATAAAGGAAAATATTACGTTTCTTCAAGGGACATTTCAGGCACCTAGCTAGCCTTGAGAAGTACATGATAAACCTGATAAACAAGAAGGTAATAGTAGCTTTTGTTCTGTTTTAAGAAACAATAGCCATGGAAATTAGAGTCACTAGATGTTTGGTTCCCTATAGAAACTAAGATAACATCTTAATATATGTCCCTGAGTTGTTTCTCAGAAACCCAGATCCCACCAGATGGATCCATTGGCATGTAGAACTCAGATAAGGGGGAAGTAAGAACCGAAGTCTCGACCACTGTTCTTTGTTTTAAATTTCTTCCTTAGGGGTCTAGAGGAAGTCATACCCACAGGCCAGACCTAACATTTCTTTCTGCTGACCTAAAATTTTTAATCTTAATCAACTGCAAATCAGAAAGTCTTTGAATCTACCTGTGACCCGTAGGTCCTCACTTCAACATATCCTGCCTTTTTAGGACCATCCAATGTATAGCCTTCAGGTATTGATTTCTGACTTTGCCTGTAACCTCTGCCTCCCCACCTTTAAAAGTCCTTACATGTAAGCCATCAGGGAGGTCACGTCTTAAGCATGACCTGGCTGATTCTGCTTGCCTGAAAATAAATACTTTCCTTTCTCCCGCTGTAAAACTTTGGTGTTGTATGTTTGGCTTTACTGCACCAGGCAAGTGGATGTCAGTTCATTTTGGTAACAAAGATTTGGAATATTCCCAACACAAAGAAATGGTAGGTTTTTGAGGTGATGGATAACCCAATTAGCCAGATTTGATCATTATCCATTGTATACCATTGTATACTTGTATCAAAATATCACATGCACCCCATCATATGTACAACTATTAAGTATCCATAAAAATTACAAACAATGAAGATAAAGAACGTCAGCTGTGGAATCTGATAGACCAGAATTGCATTTGAGTTTTCTCACTAACTAACTACATAGCCTTGTGTAAATTGTCTTAACCTTTCTGAACCTTAGTTTTCTAATCCATAAAATGTGAATCATAACACCTACTGCAGTTTTTCTGTGATGTTTAATTGAGATAACATATTTAATGCATTTAGGATAGGGGCTTGACCTTAGTAGGCATCCAAATATGGCCTATATTTTGCAAATGTGTTCAGGGATTTGAAGCACTAGACACAATGTTGAATTAGTTTTCAACATTGAAAACTGTTTCTCTAAAGCCTTAGTTTTACTATTCTATGTAAGTTCAAAGGGTAAAATTGAGAACCTAGAATTAACAATGTATGTTTTTCATCTTAAACGAGGCAATTTTTTTCTTTCCTTTTTTTTTTTTTTTTTTTTTTTTTTGTGTGTGTGTGTGTGTGTGTGTGTGTGTGTGTGGTATTATGGAGATATAGTGGTCAGAGTTCAAAGGACTGGTCTAAATTTCCAGAAAGACCAAGATTCCCTTGTCAAGTGCAGTTGCATTGCCAATGAGTATTTCAATTTGCCTTGCCACATAACTGTTTTCTCTATTGTGAGATTAACTTCAGTTAAAATCTTTTGTGGCTATGTTCTTTCTTAGATTTTTCCCTATAACTGGTCTCCATGCATTTCTTCTGCATTAGCACTAATTTGCTTGTGCCTACGATTGCAGTCAGAACTAGGCTGAACTTCTGAATTTTAGCTGTAAGTCTTTTCATCCTAGATATTTTAGAAATTTAATTTATTATTAAGCCAGAGAAAGCAAAACCCTGTAAAAATTTATATGATGGTTATAACTGACTTGATTCTTTTCCTAGAGCTGAAAGGTTTAGAGAAACTCAACATTTGAAATATTGATTATACAGGATTCATCATTTTCTCTCTCTCATAGGAAATGAAAGCTTCCTGGGCAAGAGAAATGCACTGCAGTGTTATACAAGTCTCTAATATTGATTGTGATTAAGGGTTGTAAAGTACTGACTACATGGATTTAAAGTCTTATGGACAATGAATACTCACACTTCTGTCTTGAAGTGAGAGAGAGGAGAAATAGAAAGTGGGTCACTGAAGATTGTTAAAAGTGCCAATTAGTGACCCTAGGCATTACTTCCTGTAAAGAAAAGTAGGCAAAACCTAAAGAGCCCTGTAGATTGGATTCATAGGGCTTTGGGGTACCAGCAAACAAGGTGCAACTGCTGCTTTACTTCATAAAGATAATAAGCATTCAGGAACCACGAAGAGGGGGAAATAAAATATGAAAAAAGATTATATAGACATCAAGGAAATGTTACTAAGAAGACCAGAGTGCAAAGCACTAAGACAGGGTGTTACTGGGCTCTTAGGAATCGCAATTCGGGAGACTAGATGCGACTAGAAGGCAAGTTGTGTCCCAAAGAAAGGAAGGAGAATGGGAACTTTTAACACAATGCTAAAAGTGATCGCATGTTATTTTGAAAGAATTATCAAAATAATACCTGACTCCATAGTTCGTTGGTCGTCGCTGTTCAGGAGTTGCAGCACAGGCAAAAATCAGCTGTTTTCCAGGATGTTGTGGTCATGGCAGTTTGGCCTTTCAAAGGTTTAAGGCAAGTTCCTGCTGAGACAACCAAGTAAAAAGGGGTCCCCAGAGAATCGCCAACTACTCTGCACAGTGTGAGGATGGGGTGGAGCCTTAGAAAATTCATGCCGTTTGCAGTGGGGAGGAGCCTGGCCTCTCCTGTTCCTGGGTAGTAACTTGGAATTTAATTCGTTGAGGGGGAGAGCCTGTTAGTAGGACTCCATCTCACTTTGCTGAGTTGTATTTCCTTTTTCCTTTTCACCTAATAAATCCCACTCCTCACCTAATAAATTCCACTTCTCACCCTCTGTGTGTCTGCGAGCCTAATCTTTCCTGGTCATGTGACAAGAACCTGGTTTCTTCCTACAACACTGCTTTACAAGGTTGCAGGTCATGCAAGCGGTCTTCCTAGAATGGTTTCTTGACCCCATTTTAGAGCTCTAAACCAGAATGACATCATTTTGTACATTACATTTCACAGAGAACAGAATGTTCTTAAGTATGGAGGAAGAAAAAGTGGTGTATTTATGAAGAGATGGACCTTTCAGCTTCTAAAATACATAGTTGGCCCTCCAAGTGTGCAAGGCATTACAAGTAATATATGGACATGTGTTTATAACATTGGAATGAGGTTGGGTAACATCTGAAAAGACATTCTTAATTTGTTGGCATAAATAAATTCCCACACCATGTTTGTTTTCATTTATACCTCCTCAATTAGGAGGTAATAGCTTATACTGTACTTTTTAATAGTTAGGTAATGTGTAGGTTTTTCAACTTGTTGACCTGTAATATCCCTGTATTATAACTTGTATATATTTACAATGTCACCGTAATATCATTTGTAATATAATGTGAGGTCCTATTTAAATAAAGTAAGATGGCCGGGTGCGGTGGCTCACGCCTGTAATCCCAGCACTTTGGGAGGCTGAGGCAGGCAGATCACGAGGTCAGGAGATCCAGACCATCCTGGCTAGCGTGGTGAAACTCTCTCTCTACTACAAATACAAAAAAATTAGCCAGGCATGGTGGCGGGAGCCTATAGTCCCAGCTACTCGGGAGGCTGAGGCAGGAGAATGGTGTGAACCCAGGAGGTGGAGCTTGCAGTGAGCCGAGATCACACCACTGCACTCCAGCCTGGGTGACGGAGCGAGACTCCGCCTCAAAAAAATACAATAAAATCAAAAATAAATAAAGTAGAAAAGGAACAAGATGGGAACTGTAAATTGATGAGAACCTCATTCAGTACCTTGTTCCGTAGTCGGAGAAGTCTGTAAACTGAAGCAGTTAAGTGACTTACCGAAGAGGAAGCAAGGTGAGTGGCAGAGCTGTCATTAGAGCTCAGGCTTCAAAATCTACAATCCAATGCCCTTTGACTATGCTTTTTGGAAATACTTCAGCGTAAGCATAGAAATCTTTGTGATATCTTTAAAAGCATGCATTAATGGAGCAGATTATTATGTTTCAGACACTGTTCTCTGTGAGCATAATAGACAAAGATCCCTGCTCTCCTAAAGCTTAGATCCTAGTGGAAAGAGATACACAACGGACACATAAGTATGTAAATATGTTACATGTCAGATTGTAATGAGTGTTATGAAGCGTGATAACGTAGTAAAAGGAAGAAGGGAGATTTTGAGCAAAATCTGAGCAAATTGAAGCCTTTAGGGGAAATATATTTCAGAGAGAAAAACAAAAGTTTCTAAAGAAAAAAAACATACTTGGTAAGTTTGAGCAATTGCAAGGAGAACAGTATAACTGAAGCAGGGTGAGTATAAGGAAGAACGAAAAGAGATGGAGACAGCCATAACACAGGGCTAGATTATATGGAACTTTATAGGCAATTTTAAGGAAATTTGGGGCTTTGGTTGATGTGATGCTTTGTTTTATGTGTCAATTTGAGTAGGTTATAATACCTAATTATTTAGTCAAACACTAATCTAGGTGCTATTGTGGAGTTATTCTGTAGATGTGATTAACAGCTGACTTTAAGTAGAGGCGATTATCCTTGATCATATTGAAACAAGAGAGTCCCCTGTTCCCTGACTCCCCTCTCAGGATATGCGACGGAAGTGTTGCTCATCTTTTGGCAGCCACTGCTCAAACCCCTTACAGGAAGAGGATCATGCAGATAGGCAGGTGTAGGAGCCAGGACAAGTGTGTTTCGGGTCCAGCCCTACACTGGCATCTAGAGATGTGGGTCTGCAACTCTCAGAGCCCCAGTAGGTGTGCCACCATGTTCTTTTAGCTCTGCCATCCACAGACAGCTTAAGTATTAACCAGTGCCCTCTTGGTACCCAGGTTCTTGTCCAGTGTCGAGGAAGAATCAGGTCACACATGGACTTGAAGGATGGTGAATATGGAGATTTTATTGGGTGATGGAGTTGGCTCTTAATGGGATGGATGGGGAGCTGGAAAGGGAATGGAGTGGGAAGATGATCTTCCTCTGGAGTTTGGCTGTCCCACAGCCAACCTCCTCTCTGATTGTCTCCAGCTGAACTCCTCTTGACATTCAGACTCTTCTCTTCTCTCCTTCTCTGCTGAGCTGCTTTTCTGCCTCTCTGCTCTTCTGTACATCTGTTCATCTGCTCATCTGCTCATGGAACCTGAAGTTTGGGGTTTACATGGGTACAGGATAGGGGAGTGTGGTGGCCCAAAGGGCAACATTCAGTCATGAAAACAGGAATGCCTGTTCCCATTTAGGGTCGTGGGTTTCCAGGCTTAGGGGCAGGGCCTTTGCTGGGAAACTGCCGTCTTCTACTGAGTATTTCCCTGTCTCCTGTCTATATCAGTATGGTGGGTTTCCAGGATAAAAAGGCCTTAAGACCAAAAACTGAGATTTCCTGGAGGAGAGGGCATTCTGCCTGAAAACTACAGCATTGATTTTTGCCTGATTTCTAGTGCACCAGAGTGTCCTTTAGATTTCAAACTTACCAGCCCCCATAACCACATGAGCCAATTCCTTAAAGTCTCTCTCTCTCTGTATCATCTATAAATCTATCTATCTATCATCTTGTACTGATTCAATTTTCTGGAGAACCCTGAATGGTACACGTGAGATGGGAAACTCTTTTAGGGTTTTGACCAGAGAAGAAATATGATGTTGCTTAGGTTAAGAATAAGCTGTGGAGGTTCAAGGCTGGAAGCAAGTGACTAGTTGAGAATGCTGTAAAAACTCAGGAGAGGAATGATGGTAGCTTTGCACTAGGGTGGTAGCAATGGAGGTCATAAAAAATTGCAGATTTTGAATATATTTGAAGTTAAGTCAATAGGGTTTGCTGACAGATTGATGGGGAGTGTGAAAACAAGAAGTAACAAAATTAAGATTTTTGGCTACAGGTTGAAAAATGAGTTTGCCATGGACTGAACTGGGGGTTTTAAAAGATCAATTTTCATGAAAGGAGAAGGCCAAGATTCAGTTTGTATGTAGCAAATTTGAAATTTTCATTAAACATTCAACTGTAGATGGGGAGTAAGCAGCTGGACAAAACATTCCAAAGTTTTGTGAGAGATCTAGACATGAGGTACAATATGGAGATCCTCTGAATATAGATAATATTGTAGCTTTGAGAGTAGCTATTTTAATAAATGTATAGATGGAAAAAGAAATACTATCCCGGGACTTGAACTTTAGTACTCCAACATTAGAAATATGTAAGATGGGCCTGGCCGTGGTGACTCATACCTGTAATCCCTGCACTTTGGGAGGCCGAGGCGGGCAGATCACGAGGTCAGGAGATTGAGACCATCCACCATCCTGGCTAACATGGTGAAGCCCCGTCTCTACTAAAAATACAAAAAATTAGCCAGGTGTGGTGGCGGGTGCCTGTAGTCCCAGCTACTTGGGAGGCTGAGGCAGGAGAATGGCATGAACCCAGGAGGCAGAGCTTGCAGTGAGCCGAGATCGCACCACTGCACTCCAGCCTGGGCAACTGAGCGAGACTCCATCTCAAAAAAAAAAAAAAGGAAAAAGAAATATGTAAGATGAGGAGAAAACAGCAAGAGATTGAGATGAGACTGAGATGAGGCAGCTAATGTGATGAGAGGACAATCAAAGAGGAAGAAGACCTAGAAGATAGGTGAAAAAGGTATTTGAGAAAATATCAGCTATGACAAATTCTGTTTATAGGTTAAGATGAGAACTGATAATTGATTGTTGATGACCTTCACCAGAGCTGTTTCAGTGTAATAATAGAAACAAAAGCTTGATTGGTGTGGAAGAGAAGAGAGAAAGTAGACAGAGATATGCTATATTCTAGTAGACAGAGATATCCTATATGCTTTTAGGAAGTTGTTTCTGTTGAAAGAAAGTTAAAACATCACATTTCTATATTGATGTGGATGATTTAGTGGGGAGTGAAATTCATGACAAAAGAAAGAGGAGCATTGCTGAAGCTACATCCTTAAGGAAATGAGAGGGGAAGGGAACCAGAACATTGGTGGGAGATTTGGCTTATACAGGAGATAAGGCAGTTCATCTATGGCAATGGGAGAGAAAGCAGTTCATTTAATGGCAATGGGAATGGCAGCATACATGTAAGGGTTCAAGTGTAGGCAGGTTGCAGATATAGAAATGGAAGCATGTAAAAAACTCCTGATGGCCTTGCTCTTCTAAATGAAAGAAAATAAGACCATAAGCTGAGAGTGAGCATGCATGAGGAGGTGTTAAAATTTGAGCCAACAGAAGACTGATGTAGTCATCCAAGTGTGGAGAGTAAAAATGCAAGGAAAATGTGGCAGATAGAAGAAGGACTATAGGCTTTTTGCAGAGCTGTTGGCTTCTGTCTTTACTATTGAAGATGAATGTGGAAAACTGGTACATTTTCCTTTAAATGGATATATTTTATTTTGCTGATTTGTATGGAAACAGCAAATTGAAGCCAGAATTAGAATGAGTTCTGGTAAATGCGATTAAAGGTAAAATTTTCTCAGATTTGTTATACCTCTAAAAATTGTGTTAATTTCTAAAATGCCACTAAAACTTTATGATCATGTATTTAAGCCCAATATGATAGAACTAAATCTCAATATAGCAATTAGGATCTCTTCCAAACCCCAAGCCAGAAGTTGGTTTGGGAGATGTTGGTGGCAGGAAACCAGTATCACTAAAGACATCAGAAGACATTAAGTCTCATTCAGGCTCATGATTGTGAAAATGTCATTTGTTATAATTAAGTCTAACACTGTATTTCTGGGAACAATTTGTATTGGGAATTTTTACATTCACATGCATATAACAATATAGGAGGTTTGGGGAAAATGTATCCTTAGTTATCATATTTTCCAGTGATGTGATGTCAATACTCTCAAATATGAGAATCATCAAAGAACAAGTTTTGGCAGCAATCTTTGAAGATAATGCTTCCTTTATCACATTGCCAAACTTCTCCTTTAAAAATAAAAGAACAACTTATAATTATTTGTGACACTTGTGAAATGATAATGGAAGCTTTGAATAGTTCTGCTCAGAATTCACACCTATTCAATTCCATATAGAGTTGTTAAAATAAATGAGAAATACAGCCTCAAGAACAAAGATACATGAATTCAGACAGAGCAATCTAAGAAAATAGGGTTTTCTTTTTAAATTTTCATTTGAATGACACTAAGAAAACCAAACTCTTTTAAAAGTAATCATTGGTGTTTACTAAAACACATTTTTCACTGTGCTGAACATATGCCCTTGAGGTAAAAATATTTTTCTTTGCCAAATCCTTGAGGAAGTTATAATTGGCTAATAATTCTCTGCTTTGGAAGAAAACAACCATCAATATCAAAGCTTGTATGATCATTACAACTTTTGCTATAAAATAGTGAGATTCTTAACTAAATTTTAGAGGCATGATATTATCATTTTGGAGTCTTTTCTTCATTGTATTCTTTCTGGAAGAAAACATAGTTCTTCTTTGAGGAATAGAGCTTACATTATGTTCCTAAGAGAGAGTGATGTTTCTTACAGTGGTGGCTGTGGCTGTGTGCTGCTTAGATTTTCCTTCCAGGAAGAACTTGCATATTCACCTGCAAGAAGTGCACTTAGCTGACAGCTTCCAGCTGTTAGCACCTTCAGGATTCACCTCAGCTTTTAAGCCAAGACAATGATCTTCCTGGGCAGCCTCCAACCAATTACTAAGAAGGATGGGGATACTCTAGACCTGGTCATTTCTGCCCAACATGGGACTCCTCTCATGGGTACTCATTGTTCTGGAGCTCCAGACTCATTGCTGTGGGTTTTAGATCTGCATTACAGGCTAAAAGCTTTCAATGGTCAGTTCAGCTTCTGCTTTTTATCTTTCACAGATGTTACCTCCATTCTCCTTCCCCGCGATAAACTCCTTGTACTACAATCCAAACTCTATCTCAATGTTTTCTTTCCATAGGACTCAATTGACAGTAATCCCCCTCAAATGTGTTGGGCCAAGTACTGTGCTATTAATACATACTGGGAATACAAATGTCACTTAACACATGTTTTCTATTCTAACAAGCTCACAAACTACTTGGGAAGTGAGCACCCATGATACGCATAAAGTACAAAAGAGTCAACCTAAGAAGCTATGGAGTTGTACTGGTTTTCAACTGCTTTGTGAGAAATCACCACAAACTTAGCACCTTAGAACAGCATGTATGTACTATCTTGGAGTTCTGTAAGTTATATATCTCAGCAAACTTGATTGAAGTCTCTTCGTATGTTCTCACAAGGCCAAAAATCAAGGTATCGGCCTGCTGGGCTCTTATCTGGAGGGTCTGGGAGAGAATCCACTTCCCAGCTCATTCAAGTTTCTCACAGGGTGTAGTTCCTTGTGGTGGTACAGTAGGCCTGAGGTTTCTGTTTCCTTGTTGGCTGTCAGCTGGAGGTCATTCTAGCTTCTAGAAGCCTGCCCTGTTCTTTATCATGTGGTCCAAGTCAGCAATGATGCTTTGAATCCCTCCCCTTCTTGGACTCACTGACTTCCTCTTCTGCCACCAGCAAGAGAAAACTCTCTGCTGTTTAAAGGGTTCGTGTGACTGGATTATGCCCCACCTAGATAATTGCTTCTTTTATTAACTCACAGTCAACTAATTAGTAACCTTAACTACATCTGCAAAGTTACTTCTATTAATTACCATAATCTGAATGAATTCGTATCATATTCACAGTCCTGGGAATTAGGCAGAAAATCTTGTGGGATCGTTTTAGGATTGTGCCTACCATAGAAGCATAGAGGAAGGGTTCAGGATGATGACATTGAGAAGGCAGAAACTTCCAGAGGGAGATGATTGTTGACCTGAATTTTTAAATAATAGCAAGAAACTCAAATGGGGGCAGTTTTAGACAAGAGTTAGTTGGAGATTTGAAACAGTGTAGGGTGTGCCAGGATATATAAGTGGAACTATTGCTGAAGACTACTCATAGAATGTCCCAAAATTTTAAGCTTAGGGATTAGGCTTGGTTGTTGGGAAACCATAAGAAGATTTTAAGCAGGTGATTGACATGTGCGTTGGAGAGTGATTTGGCACAACATAGAAGGTGGATTTTACAGAGTATCACTAGAGGTGGAGATCAAACAGAAGCCAGAAAATGTATATATCTGAGGGAGAGTGCTTGTCTAAATCAGGACATTTGCACTAGAATGGGGAAGAGGAGAAGACTGTTTTTAATTTAGGAGGTAAATTTTGTAGCACTTAGTGATGGACAGCAAATGGAAAATGCTAGAGAAGAGGCCCTCTCTGCTGACTTTTGGCTTAGGAGACTGTCCGTGGAGGATCTATACATTGATTTGGGGATGAAAGCAGGATAGACAGATAGAAGGGAGGGGAGAGAAGTGGGATGATGAAGAATATTGAATACTGGAAGTGTCGAATCTGAAGCAGTTGTGGAACATCCACATCATCAACTTTTTTCTTTCCACTGAATCAGCATAAAAGCATCCTCTTCTAATTTCCATAAATACAAAACAAGAAAACGTCCCTGAATCCCTCATTGCTCTCCAGCTACCAGCTGATATTTTCTTCTTCTTCATCCCTAAACTGCTTCCACATAACATCTCTTTTCATTCACTTCCCTTTTACTTTTCAATGCTTCTTCAGCTTTGCTTCCTAACTCACCTACCCACTCCATCGAAAATTGCTTTGTCAAGGTCAGAGGTGGCTTTCCTGTTGCCATTGTCCTCAATTTACTCAGTGCTCCAGCGGCATTTGATAGAGTTGACCTGCTACTTAAATCCACAAATTGACTTAGCGGTACATAGTGCAGGCCTAAAAAATGAGAAAAAAATAATCACCCATGAAGTTCACTGTAGCATAATGAAAATAACACTGAAACGCAACCATTTATTTATGACATAGTCTCATTGTGTTTTCTAGTCAGAAAGTTAAAATACTATGCTAGGCAGTTCAGACTATATTCATCAAAATTATGTCATTCTTTTCCTAACTTAGAAGAATATTTTCTTATATCAAAAGTTAAAGCCTTTGCCTGTACTTGGATCTTGCTATCCTTTCAAACATGCCTGAAGAGGTGAAAAATGTTACCAAGTTTTCAAAACAGGCTAGGCAGAGGCAGAGGCAGTGGTGAGAGTGAAACTGGCTTTGAGGTCAAGTAATCCATTGTTTTCACTGCTCTATAAATTTTGTTCTCACTTTCTTTTTCACTTAGAACTTCATGTAAAGATACTTACCAAATTTCCATTAATTATTTAAATCATGAAATATTGCAGACATGTAGAATTACATAAAGGATAGATAGATATATAGAACATGCATATTCCCACTATCTAAGAAATAGAATCAATTTTTTTTCTGTAGAGGAAACTATTAATACAGTTTTAATATTTATCAATCTCATTTATTTCTTTACATTTTTGCTAAATGTGTATGTAGTCCTATGTAGTACATAGACTCATTTTGAATGTTTCCATTTCTGTGTAAATGAAATCACTGAGTATATAGGTCTTTGCCTAACATATTTGTGATTTATCCATAATGAATTTTCAGTTGCTAAGAATTCATTTTCACTGTCATGTAACATTTGATATATGATAATGTCAAAATTTATTTACCTGTTCTTTTGATAGACATGTAAGTTGTTAATAAATTTTCCATTGTTGCTATTTTTAAAATGTCTCCTTATGAATGTGTATGATCATTTCTTTGCTGTATATACCTATAAATATGCTTTCTGAGTAGCAGGTATAATAAACTCATCAGATTTGCTAGATATTGCTAATTGCTCTCAGTAGTTGCCTTCCCCAGTGGGATAAAAAAATCTTATTTATTATTCTTATCAAAACACTGTTTTCAGAGATTCGCAGTAATATCTAAAGTTAGTTTTCATTTGCACTTCCCTCTTTGCTACTGAGATTGAACATCTATTCATATTTAATATTTACTAGTTTATTTACTTTTTCTATCTACTGCCTGTTCATATCTATTGATATTTTATACTAGATTCATTTTTATTTTTCTTTATTGATTTGTAGAAATCCTTCATATATTCTGGCAAGCACATGTGGCAGGTACTGTTACATGCTTACTCAATACCCATGTAATATACCATGTTCTCTAAAACTGTCATTATGACAGAAATTTGTTTTCCATTCTAATTTTATAATGAGCTTGCTATACTATAAAAAGTGAAAACAAAGCAAAACATTAGTGAAACATCGTTTGAGTTATGTTGAATGCATATATTAATTTTAAGGAAACTGCCATCTTCACGATATTGAATTTCCCTGTCTTTGAAATTATCTCTACTTATTTACATCTTTAATTTCTTTCAATAAAATATTTTAAATGCTGTGTATCATTATGACACCCATTTTCTTGAATTTATTTCAAGGTTTTTTTTTACTTTTGGAAATTATTGTAAATTAAATACTTTAAAAATTTATTTTATGGACCAGTTTGTTGCTGTGGTATTGACATTAAACTAATTTTGTTTGTTGGTCTGTTATAAAGCAATCTTGCTAAAATTATTGGTTATAATAATTGTTAAGTCTCTTGATTTTGTTATGTAGAGCATCATATTCTGACAAGTAATGCCAGATTTGTTTCTTGCTTTGGAAATTTCCTATTATTTCTCACTGTGCTTGCTGACTAGATCCATAAAACAATAATAAAAAAAAAGACTGATGAGTACTTTTGTTTTGTTTCTGATTTTAAAGACATTATACCTAATATTTAATTATTAAGTGTAATGTTTCTTTATTCTTTTGGTATATCTGGTTCAAGAACTTTCTATTCCTATTCCTAGAGTTTTTAATCATAAATGAACAATGAATTTTAAGAAAGTCAGTCTTTTTCTGTTACTGAGATATACTTTTTTCTTTTTATCTCTTAGTTTTGTTGATTATATTAATATATTTTGTCATGATAAACCATCCTGAATTTTTGTGCTGCCTGCATTTGACTTGATAATATTTTATTTAGAATGTCTGCATGTGTCTTCTTGAAGGACATTGCACTATAACTTAACCTTGTGTCCGTGTTCACGTTAGTATTTTCTTTCTAGGTTTTTCTCACCACATAAAATATGTTATAGAGTAGTTCATCTATTTCTCTTCCATGAAAGAGTTCATCTGGTAGATTGGAGGACCACTTTTCCTTGTGAGTATATTGATTTTGTGTCCTTACCTGTTATTATTTGACTTACACTCTCTGTGTCCCTGAGAGTATTCCTTGTGCATTAGCATTGGGGTTGGACACACAATTTATATGAGAAATAAGTCTTTGTTTTTGCAGATCACTGACACATTTGACATTTTTTGCAACTATAGCATAAATGAACTAACACATCACCAAAAATTAAAATTACGTTTTTCTTTAATGTCTGATAGAAATCACCTACAAAATTATTTTTCTCTTTTAAATGAGATTTTTAAAACGATACTAATTACTTTAGTAATTGTAGGTCTATGTGGGTCGTAAAAATTTATTTCTGAACCACTTTGAATAAATTAAGTTATAATTGTCTAGAAAACTCTCCATTTTGTTTATGTTCTTTGTCCTAAAGTGGATATAAAGTTCTACTCATTTTTAAATTTCTTCTGCCTCTACATGTTCTCCCTGTTTTAAAATGTCAATTGATTATTTCTTCCTTTGGTTTGTTCTTTATTAATCTTGCTGTGCTTTGCTTTATTTAGTTTATTAATCTTTATTTATTTATTTATTTATTTTGAAATGGAGTCCGTCTCTGTCGCCCAGCCTGGAGTGCAATGGTGCAATCTTAGCTCACTGCAACCTCCGCCTCCCAGGTTCAAGTGATTCCCCTGCCTCAGCCTCCCAGATGGCTGGGACTACAGGCACATGCCACCACATTTGGCTTATTTTTTTATTTTTAGTAGAGACGAGGTTTCACCATGTTGGCCAGGCTGGTCTCAAACTGCTGACCTCAGGTGATCAGCCCGCCTTGGCCTCCCAAAGTGCTGGGATTACAGGCTTGTGCCACCGTGCCAGGCCTTTATTAGTATTTTCAAAAAGTCAACTCTTTATTGAATATCTTGAATCTTTATTTCGTATTATTTATTTAATTTCATTATCTACTCATTTATTATTTTTCTTTTTCTTTCTTTGTGATTTTCTTTCTTTAAACTTTATCTTTTTAGAACACTTTTAAGTTCACAGAAAAATGGAGAAGAAGGAAGATAGATTTATCATTTACCCCTTTCCCCCATACATGCATGAATAGCCTCCATCCACCATTAACAAAGTCCCCCACCAAAAAGTGGTACATTTGATGCAACCATTGAACCTACATTGACACATCATTATCACCCAAAGTCCATAGTTAATATTGACTCTCGATGTTGTACATTATGTATGTTTGAACAAATGAACAATGACATTATCCACCATTATAATATCATAGAGAGCAGTTTCATTGCATTAAAATTGTCCTGTTCTCCACCTATTCAACCCTGCTTCCTCTGGAACTCCTGTCAACCTACTGATCTTTTTTAATGTCTCCATAGTTTTTCCTTTTCCAGAATATCATGTATTTAGAATACAGTATGTAGACTTTTCAGATTGGCTTCTTTCACACATTAACTTGCTTTCCAGTTTCTTCCATTTCTTTAGAAATATCAAGTCATATAATGCATCATATCAAAAGGCCAAAGGAGAAAAAAAAAAACCTACACGATCATATCAATTGATGCAGAGGAAACATTTAACAAAATCCAACACCCATTCATGATTAAAAACTCTCAGTAAACTAGGAATAGAAGGGAACTTCCTTAACTTGATAACGAATATCTACACATTAGAACTAACATCATACTCAACAGTAAAAAACTAGAAACTTCCCCACTAAAACCAAGAACAAGGCAAGAATGTCCCCTTTAAGCAGTATTTTTCAACAGCATACTGAAAATGCTAGCTAATACAATATGAAAGGAAACCAAAATAAAAGATATATTGATTGGGAAGGAAAAAAATACTCCTGGGTCTAATAAGCAATTATACCAAGGTTGTAAGATATGAAGTCAATGTATAAAACTCAGTTGATTTCCTGTATATAAGAAATGAATAACTGGAATTTGAAATTAAAACACAATACCACTTACATTAGCAGCCCAAAAATGAAATTTTGGGGTATAAATTAACAAAGTATATACAAGATCTATATGAGGAAAGTTATAACACTCTGATGAACAAAGTAAAAGAAGAACTAAATAATTGGAGAGACATTCATGTTCTTAGATATGAACCATCTTGCATTTCTGTGCTTTGTGAATTTGGCTTGATAGTATTTTATTTAGGATGTCTGCAGTTTTCTTCATGTAAGACATTGCAATACACTTTAACCTTGTGTTGGTATCCATGCTGGGTTTTATTATCTAGGTTTTTCTTACCACATAAAATTTGTTATAGAGTAGTCCATCTATTTCACTTCCACAGGAGAGTTTGTTTATCTATGGTAGATTGGACCACTACCCTTTTCTGCGAGAATATTGATAATGTTGTATGTCCTTGCCTTTCATTCCATTTTCATGACTCTATATTGTTAAGATGTCAATTCTTCCCAACTTGACTTATAGATTCAGTGCAGTCCCTGTAAAAATCCCAGCAAATTATTTTGTGGATCGAAAAACTGATTTTAAAATTTATATAGAAAGGTAAAAGACCCAAAATAGCCAACACAGTGTTGAAGGAGAAGGAGAAAGTTGGAAGGCTGACACAACCTTACTTCAAGACTTATTATCAAGCTACGGTAATCAAGAAAGAGTGGTACTGGTGGAAAAATAGACAAATCAATGTATAAGCCATCCAGTCTATGGTATTGTGTTATAGAAGCCCCAATGACTAAGACAGTACACAATTAAAGTGTAGACCAATCCAAATATATTTCCTTATTATTTTCCTTTATTTTAATCAACCTAACTACTGAGAATGTAGCCTTTTGTGTTTTATGCTACAGTCTAAATTAGGAATGTTAACTTTGTGGATTCAAGGCAAAATGTCTTGTCCTCTTTGTAATGATTAGAAAGCAAGGCAATAAGTAGCACAGAATAACAAATGACCTAAGTTTGCTACAAGTAAATGCCCATTTTTTACAGTGGTTTTCAACATCTTTTTCATTTTTGGATTTAAAGTTTCCCTTATTTTCTAGCAGGGCCAAATGTACATTGGAAAAGATGGTTAAAATGTATTCACCATACTTACATTTTTATATGGGGAAGGTTTTTGATGTCTAATATGAATTAAGCTGAAAATGATAGTCTCCTTTCATTCTTAAACTCTTTACATTCTGAATTCCTGCTTTCACCTCCGTTCTTGCAAATTTTCTCAAAGATCTCATAAATACCAAATTTTATTTATGCCTCTCAGTGCTCATTTGCTCATCATTTCCCCTCATTTCTAATTTCTGTTTTCCATTGCCGTTATCTTTTTTTTTTTTTTTTTTTTGCTCTCTTTGTAACACTACCACACTACCACCATTTCCTAAGGTTCAGACTTCAAAATTACATAATAAATTTTCCTCTCTGTACCCTATATTCCATTAATCAGGAAATTCTATAGATTCTTACTACTTATTATGCTTTTGTCTATTTTTTTTTCTATCATTCTCAGACCAGCAAAAAGTGAGACCCTGCAATGTTTCTTGTTGGTCTTTCTCATCTTTGTATATGCCCCACCTCCATGTCTGATCATGGCTTTCCTCGCTTTAAAAATCTAGAGACTAATGTATTATGTATTATATAACTTTCTTAGGTTAATATTCAAATTCTTCCTTTATTTGGCCCTAGACTATTTTCAACCATATCTTTCACAAAACACTTTTGAAGACAAAAATCATGCCATATGAAATGATTTATTGTTCAGTAAACATAAAATCACTCCTTTCAATTTCTTGGGCTTGTGATGTCTTCCAAATGAAATACATTTTACAATGCGTTTGCATCCCCACAAATTGAAAGTAACTTTTGTCAAGATAGAGACTAAATGCTTGGTACAGACATCTTGCATGGATGCTACCAAGGATTCCAAAGTTGGAAATTATCTCCCTTTTCTTTTCTTCTGCAGAATCTTTTATCTATTTTATTGTGTTTCTCAGATGCTGCCTGGTTAGATGGACATTTACATATATCTTCCTGTTAAACTGCAAGGTCCATGATAACTGGGTCTTTTCAACCTCTTTGTATAGTTTTTGGTACTAATCACAGGGAATAAATCATAGAAGATTTTCAACAAATGCTTATTGAGTCTGGAGGTAAATATTGTGAATGCAAACTAATCTTTCTTTTTAAGAATGTACAAAATGCTATTATTCTTTATGATGAGGAACCAAATAGAAATCAGTAAAGACAGAAGAAGGCTTCTTTTGTCCTCTATAGATGATATGTCATTCCGAAAAAACACATGCTCTAGTTTCCTAAATTGAAAACTTATAAATAGCATTATAATATCACCATGTTATACCATCAAAAGAAATAATTAAAATTGTTTTACAACTGAATTTAAAGAGTATCCCTTATATTGCGTATTACTTTACTCATTTAATTATCGTTACCTTCTGTGTTGGCCCAAGATTGCATAGCAAGTAAATGTTGGAGATTAAATGTATACATAACTCTTCTAAAACTCTAATTTTGTATACTTCACACATATTTGTTCTATTATATTAAGCTTATACTGGTTGTAGAATTTCCTTTGTGAGATCATATATCAACAAAAGGTCAAAGACAGTGTTCAACTCCCTTGCAGAATATGTTTAAATGCATTGTACTAAGCTCCAACATAGTCATTCTGCATATGTGGGAAAGTTCTTTTCAGACTTAGAGTTCTTGAATTAGAATAAGAGTTTGAAATTACACTTACAACCTGATAGGAGCTGATATGTTATACTAAATACAAACTATAAGTAGTATTTTTTCAAACTGTTGACATGTGCCCAGGTAATACATGGACTACATTGTTTCCCCAAAAGGTTTTTGGTTTAATCTAGTGTTTTTCAGATCAGATTTCACAGATGTGTTGTCAGGAAATGTTAGATGGTCCACACATCCTATATAGTCACTAATTTAGTGTTAGTTTTGTGATTCTATTTGAAATAAGCAATTGACACAATTGATAGCATTTAGCTTTTATTGTATTGGCAAACATGTCTTAGCATTAGCAATTACCTTGGCATTTTCCAATATTAAAATGATCACTATCTGTTGCTATGTTTATATTTGGATTTTTATTATAAGCATATCTACCATTTGATCCTAATATCAAAAACATAAAATCATTCTAACACAATTTTCATGTTGGACTTTTTAACATTAACAGACAAATATATAGGTATAAATTTCTATTGAAAATGTTTTCATAGAATAAGATTTCAATTTATTAAGCAATATAATAAATTGGGACCTGATAGTAAGAAAGAGCTTTGAGGGAAAGTAATGTCCCATTTATAGTGGATTGAGAAAAGGAAAACAGAGGCTGATTTAAAATGCAAATACAACATGTGCACCAAGGGAAGGGCCAGATGCTATCACAAAGGAAAAGATCACTTAAATAGAGAAAAGTGGTGAGGCGTTCCTGCTATCACCATTAGTTTGCTGAACCTCCACTTACACTGTAGCAGTCAGTACCGCATTTATATTGAGAGTTTCAATTTAGTTTAGCAAAATATCCATCACATTAATTTAATGCTGTTACTCTGAATTTTTATTTTCTTAACTTTTTTTAGTATTTGCTATAAATGCTTGGTTTTATGGTTGGGAGAGAATTAGGTACATAAGGGATTTATTCTGTCGTATGTTTTTATATATTAAGCAAGATAAAAATAACTGAAGTCAACACTGCTAGTTCATAATACATCTTTCCTTTATGTGAGTTTTTTTTTTTTCTTTTCTCTAGTTAGGAGTCATTGTCTTTAACTATAATCATTCATACAGCAGTTTATAAACAAAAACAAACATAATCTAAATACCTACTATAATCTGTTTTTGAAATGCTAATAACAGGTTTGCCAGTTTTAAAGTGTAAAGCAATTCATTATCACAGCTAGCTGACAAAAGCTTGGGGGCAATGATTTGCTAAAATGATATTAAGAAAAATACGAAACAGTTAACCCTTGAACTTTGAAACTGTTTGAAAATACTGGAATGAGTCTGTACTAGTATGTATAACATTTTGTTATTTATGGACATTTAAAAACAAATGAAAACGCTTGAAAATAGCTGAAAATTAAATACATCTTAATCAAACTAAGTCAACTTCCTCCTCAAGGTGAATAAAATAGCAACAAAAAATTCAGGGTCTCTATTTACCAAAAGTTTATTCTTGTATTTCTTCTCTCTCTTGTTTCACATATTTCAGGCATTTTGCCGATGTTTAGGCCAGTGATCTATTTATTGCCATGAGATAATATAACAATAGATGATAGTGGTCAGAAGTCTTCTCAAACTGCACAGCTTTCTCCCTTAGTAGATTTAGGAGTTTTGTGTTTCTTCCCAAAATAATTTGATTATACTTTGCCAACTGCCAAAATTCTTGTACTAGAGAAATGAGTAAAGTAGCCCTCTAGTGAGGCTATTCATTTGAAGCCAGATTTTCACTCAATACAACAAAATGGCTGCAGGCAGCTGTTTCACAGTGACCCTAAAATGCTGTGTTTTACAAATGCATATATTCAGGATTATAAGCTTTGGTGCCACCTGCTCTTGAATAGTGTGCCATTTTTCTTCCCCACTGCTCCCCTAACCCTTCATCATCACTTCACAAATCTACTCTCCAACTATTAATCCAAATGAAAATATCAAATACTTGGTTCAATGGTAAGATAAAATTACCATTATTGCTATGGTTTGAATGTATGTGTTCCCTCCGAAATTCATGCTAAGTCTTAATCCCCAGTGCAACAATATTAAGAGGTGGAGCCTTTAGGAGATGATCAGCCTCAGAAGAGGAGCGCTGCAGTGAGACCCTCATTCTTCTTAGTGTGTATCTAAGTGGTCATGATCAGAATGCGGGCAGAAATAGGGAAAGATTCTGAGATGGTCTTAGACGGAAAAGACAAGTACTATATTGAAAACTAGAGGAAAGGACAACCTTGTTACAAAGTTGCAAAGAACTTGGCTGCATTGCGTCAGTGTCCTACGGTTTTGTGGAAGGCAGAATTTAAGAGCAGTGAACTTGGATATTTGTGGAGGAGATGTCTGTGTAAAGTGTTCAGGCTGCTGCATGGCTTCTATTGATATCTTAAAGTAAAATGCAGAAGAGAGAAATGGAATGTATAATCAAAAATGGAACAGAAATTAACGATTTGGAAATTCTAAACCTTTCCATGTAAAGAATGAAAAGGGGGTGTTTTGGGGAGAATATCAAGAATGTGGCCAAGTGATACGGAAATTAGTATGGATAAAAGGAACCCAGATGCCATTCGTCAAGACAGTGTAAGAATGATCCTGAAGGAATTTTGGAGATCTTTAAGGCTGCCACTCCCATCACAGACCCAGAGTGCCAGGGCCTTGAGAGCAGAAATATCTCAGGGTAGAGGCCCCGAGGTCTGGGCTCACAAAAGGGCTGAGGTCTGGGCTCAGAGAAGGGCCGCAGCTCTTCTCTCCTCATCGCCCGCAGCGCCGTGAGAGGGAGGGTGTGTTTCAGGGGGCTGTGTTTCAATCTGTTTTTACAGCTCTTTCGGTCCTGGGGCCCCGCTCCAGCCCGCATCTCCTGGACTGGCCTGGCCCTGCCTCTGCTTCCTGTTGTGTGGGGCGACCACTCAGTGCTGGCAGAGGGTGGGAGGGCTATAGTGTTCACAGCTCTGGCTCAGGCAATACCAAGGTCTGGGCCCCCAGAAGAATCACTACTCTTCATTCCCACAGTCTGTGAGCGTGTCGCTGCCTGCAGCTCGGTGAGTCAGCCAGGAAAGTGTTACAGCTCCTTTCACTCCCGCTGTTTGGCAGGTCCTGAGTGCTTATCCCGCATCCAGGAAGAATGAAGTTATGCGGACACCTGGAGAGTGAGCAAGGCTGGGAAGAGCTTTATTGGGCAACCAGACAGCTCTCAGAAGAGAGGTGACCTGAACAGCTAACTCCTATCTGCAGGTAGGTACTCCCAACCAGCGTCCAGTCTGGCGGTGGGGAATGGAGGAAGTGTGTGTTGATTGGTCCATGAGCAGGAGAAAGTCCATGCTAATTGGTCCATGGGTGGCCATGGAAAAAGCACCACTTGATTGGCTGGAAGACATCAAGGAAGTTGTCACTCCGGCAGCGGACTTCACCTGGAACTGGCAATTTGTTCCCCAGTTCACTGGGGACCCACCCTCCCCTGCCTAGGAACCTGTGTGCCTCCTGCCACCATCTACATGCCATCCATGGCGCCCAGGCTGTCTGCACCGAGGAACACCCGCAGGCCCATTCTGAACCACCCTCAGCCCCTGGCCTCCCTCCCGTGTTCTTCAGTGGCCACAGTTTTAGCCTCAGAAGCAGTTTCTGGAGGGACCCGAGGCCGTGGGGGGGGGGGGGCCCGCTGGCATGTTAGTGTTCCCCTGAGCACATGCACATCTGACCAGATTGTGACAGCTCTCGGGCTTAGCTGTTGGGACACGTCCACAACTTTGCTCTGCCGCGGAGCAGTGCTGGGAACAAAGAGAGGCCAAGTAGCGGGGGCAGGCACTTCCGAGCCTGTGGGGGCAGGAGGCTTCCCAGGCTCCGGGGAGCTCAGGGATGGATGCCTGGATCTGGAGCTGTGGCTGGGCAGCTGCCCACTCGGTAGGGTATGAGTTTCTCACTGGGATCACCTGTTCCTGGTCCCTGCCGGCTCTACAGAGGATGCAGCCCTGCCCGTGCCTCCCCGGCTGCAGTTGATGTCCTTGCAGCAGCTGCTCCAGATGGGCTGCCGCCACCACCAAAAGATTCTTCTCAAAACTCAAGATTTGATACTGTCTGCCTTGTTGGGCTTGGGCTTAATTGGAACTTTTTAATGTTTATCTTATGCCTGTCCCACCATTGTATTTTGGAAGCAAAATAGTGTTTGATGTCATAGGTTCACAGCTGGAGGGGAATTTGCCTCAGGATGACTCATACCTTGACTCTCACCCATATCTGATTTAAATAGGACTTTTGACTTAGACTTTAATGCTAATGGTGGAACAGGTTAAGACTTTTGAGGCTATTGATAAGAAATAAAGACATTTTGCATGTGGGAAGGATATGAATTTGGGGGTGGGGGCTAGGGGCAAAAATGCTGTAGTTTGAATGTATTCCCTCCAGAATTCATGTTGAAACTTAATCCCATCTGCAGCAGTGTTAAGAGGTGGTGCCATTATGAGGCGATCCCTCATGGATGAAATTAGTGTGCTTACAAAAGGGCTCGAGGGAGTGAGTTTGGCTCCTCTTGCCCTTCCTTCCACTATGTAAGGACACAGTTTGCCCATTTTGCCACACGAGTTTGCAGCAAGTTCCCCACCAGACAATGAACACCTGTACCTCGAGTTTGGACTTTCCAGCTTGCAGAACTGGAAGACAATTTTTCTTCTTCACAAATGGTCCAGTCTCAGATATTTTTGTGATGGCAGCACAAATGGACTAAAACAATTATCTTTCTTTTTTTCCCACAGCTCATTGATTAGGACTGTTGAAGCTTGGGAGGCAGATGCCTGTCGGAAGCATGGAGAATGTTTAAAAACATAGAAGTCTATCTAAGACATTTATTGCCAGCTTTCACAGATCCCATATTTAGAAAGGCTCCCAGGCCAGGCATGGTGGCTCACGTCTATGATCCCAGCACTTTGGGAGGTCGAGGCGGGTGGATCACGAGGTCAGGAGTTCGACACCAGCCTGGCCAACATGGCGAAACCCCGTCTCTACTAAAAATACAAAAATTAGCTGGGTGTGGTGGCACGCGCCTGTAATCCCAGCTACTCAGGAGGCTGAGGCAGAAAAATCGCTTGAACCCCAGAGGTGGAGGTTGCAGTGAGCCGAGATCACACCACTGCACTCCAGTCTGGGTGACAGAGCAAGACTCCGTCTCAAAAACAAAACAAAACAAAACAAAACAAAAAAAAAAAAAAAAAAAAAAAAAAAAAAAGAAAGAAAGAAAGAAAAAAGAAAGGCTGCCATCCCAACAATTATGCACAAAAGTCTATTCAAGTGTCTTGCATGTACAGAGATTTTTTCTGATTATTTGATTATGCTATTGTTCTGTGAGTAAATTAATGCTCTGGGTGAGCAAATAGAGTGGCTAGTATTTATTTCTTAAATGTTTGATTTATTTTTTTTCCAAAAAAGATAAGTTCCTTTTTTCCTTTTCCTTTTTTTTTTTTTTTTTTTTGCACTTAACTAAAAATATCCCTTCACTGTCACATCTGAATTTGAAAGAAAGTTGCATCCTTTTTCTTAGACTCAAAACAATTTACCAGGTTTTTGCAGTGTTTCAAAATGTTTTAAAAATTCTTTAGCTATAATATCCCAAAAGGTCATAAATTGACAATATTTTTCCATGAAGGTCAGTTTCCATCACTTTTGTCCCTTTTTCAGCTTCTATCTGTCACGGCAAATCTCTGTACCTCTTTCCTTCTGTCTGCCTTTTTTTCACTTTCTTTGCAATGTTTTCTCTGTGCTTTTCCCGCAAAACTCTTGTTTCTTTATCCATTTTACAACACTCTGTAAATTGTTCATAATATAGAAGTATATTTCAGTATGAATATATGTATGTATATTTAACACATACATATAGAAATTTGAACACTTTAAAATATGACCAAATGACTTTTCATTGTCTTTTAGGCAATATCTTTAATTATACACTAAATTCATATTTTCATTTGATAAGGAATTTACTCATGCCAACTAAAATTTATCTCTTTATTTCCTCCTCTGTTTTGCTACTTACATTATTTTTATTATTCTATTTACTAAAATATTTAGATGTTTATTTCTTGTTTCATCAATATTAAAACTATTTCAAAATACATCACTAAGTAATAGGATAAAATTAGGGCTCCTTTACTCCTGTTTACCTACTGCCTACAACCTTAAGTATTTATTTTTATATACCAAACCATTATTTTTTAATTGTTCTATTTGTAATATTTACATTCTATTGAATAACTAATAGAATGCAATTAAAAGGGAATTCAAAATTCCTTGTTTATAGGTTAAGTTTTTAAAATGGAAAATAAATAAAGTTTGTTATAATATTATGATTATATAAATATATTACAGGAATAAACATGATAACCAGACCCACAGAAAATGCATGTAGTTCTATGTCATTTCAAAGAGAATGAGTATGTTGCAAGAGAGAGCAAATGTATTCAGATTCTTATATGTTAATGCTTGTTTAAAATCAAGTCATAATAAAGGACAAGCTACAAAGTGAGAAAAAAATACTGGGACATCACTTATCTGACAAAGGACTATGTATAGAATATAAAAACACCACTCAAAACTCAACAGGTAATAAAACAACCAATCCTGTTTTAAAAATTGGAACATAAACCATCACTTCACCAAAGAGCATATACAGATGGAAACAAGCACATGAAAAGATGATCATCATCATTTCCCCGATTAGAAAAATACAAATTAAATCCACAGTGAAATAATATATATTAGAATGACTGGAAAAGGAAACCAAGCAGATGTCACAAAACCAAGCAGATGTCACAAACCAAGCAGATGTCACAATACAAATATGCACTTAATATATGATCAAGGAATCCCACTCAGGTATTTATTCTAGAGAAATAAAAACATGTTCATATAAAAGCTCACGTACAATATTTATAGCAGCTCTTTTTATAAATGCCAAAACATAGAGATAAACTAAATTTCTTTAACGAGTGGATATATTGTGATACGTTCATATAATAATCTTCAATAATAAAAAGTAGTAAACTATTGATACATACAAGGATTAATATTTAAGGCATTAAGCTGTGCTGAAGAAGGGTGTTTTAAAAGGTTACATAATGTATGATTATATTTATATGATGCCTTAGAAAAGGCATAACTGTAATGAAGATGAAATAATGAGTGAGATTGGGTGAAGTGGCTCATGCTTGTAATCCTAGCACTTTGGGAGGCCGAGGCAGGCAGATCACCTGAGGTCAGAAGTTCAAGACCAGCTGGCCAACATGGTGAAACCCCGGCTCTACTAAATATACAAAAATTAGCTGGGCATGGTGGCGTGTGCCTGTAATCCCAGCTACTCGGGGGCTGAGGCAGGAGAATCTCTTGAACCCGGGACGGGGATGTTGCAGTCAGTTGAGATCATGCCACTGCACTCCAGGTTGGGTGACAGAGTGAGACTCTATCTCAAAAAGAAGAAGAAATAATGAGTGGTTGCCAGAGGTTAGTGTTGGGGAAATGGTGCAACTACAAAGGGGCAGCAAGCTGGAGATTTGTAGGTGGAGGAAATTGTTTGTATCCTCAACTATGGATCGTGGTGGTATTAACATGTTTTAATACTCATGGAATTGTACGTCAAAGAGATCAATTTTAGTGTATGTAGTTTTTAAAGAGTAAGATAAAGTAAAATAAGTTGTACCATGTATTAGTTACTTCAGATCTGGAATATAACTTCCAACACTTTCCCTAGAATTTCCTATTGTATTTTTCCTTTTTGATAGAAGAAAATATATACTTTTAATCAAGTAAATGTATAAAAGATTTATGTAAATGTATACATTTATATAAATTATGTAAATGTATAAATTTATGTAAATATCTTACAGCTTCTTAATAATAATAATAGTATATGTTACATGGCACTTACTTTCATTTTGAGAGCATTCTTGGAGTCCTTTGACCTTCTATCTAATTTTGACTAAATATTTGCTAGGTGTACTATACTATTACATCCATAATTTTTTTACCTTTGCACTCCTGGGTTGGTTCTGTTGTTTCCTGGATTTTGAGCTCTTTTCTCAGGAAAGTTTACAATTTTCTCTATTTAATATTTAATTTTTTTAACTAAATCTTTATGAGAGGTAAGATTTATAAATTTTTGCATGCCCCAAAAATATATTTTTCTTTTATGCCTGGTAATAATTGGTCTGGGTAAGGAAATCTATGTTCCATGTCATTTTTAAAGAGCTCTGAAAGTGCGGATATCAAACTCACTGTCTTAATTTGGGTTCCTCAAGAAAGCAGGAACTAAGCAAAAATTTAAGTATAGGTAGTTGATTTTGGTGTTAGACCCAGGAATCAGAAGTGAGAGAGTGGGGAGAGTGAGGTTGTTAAGAAAGAAAATGTAATGTTAGGGTGCTCTATCAAAGTAGCTGCTGTGGACAACTGGGCCCAATTCCTCCAGCATCTTCTGAGACTGTACCTACTACCTCCCAGATTTTTCCATCTGGAGTATAGGACACTGGAGTACTTGATACACAGGTTACCACTCCACATTGTTTGTTGGATTCTCTTTATGTGCATTAAATTTCTCCTTCCACTGCCATTTGTTGTTAGTACTTGAAAGTTCCTACAATGCTGGAGAAAGCTCTGAGGCAAAATGCAAAAAGATGCACATTTTTTCAGCATTATATAAATTTGAGGCCACTTGGAACTGTCTACTACAATTGATAATGAAATCATATTGTGCATTGATAGGATGTGACCAAGGACCCACCCCAGAGGTGTCTGGTTCACTCCTTACACTGTAGATATATCTGCTTATGTACCTGACATGGTTTGGCTGTGTCCCCACCCAAATCTCATCTTGAATTGTTATTCCCATAATCCCCATGTGTCATGGGAGGGGCCCGGTGGGAGGTAATTGAATCATGGGGGTGGTTACCACCATGCTGTTCTCCTGATAGTGAGGGAGTTCTCATGAGATCTGAGGGTTTTATAAGCATCTGGCATTTCTCCTGTTGGCATTCATTCTCTCCCCTGTCACCCTGTGAAGAAGTGCCTTCTGCCATGATTGTAAGTTTCCTGAGCCCTCCCCAGCCAAGAAGAACTGTGAGTCAATTAAACCTCTTTTCTTTCTAAACTACCCAGTTTTGAGTATTTCTTGTGAGAACAGCTGGTACAGTACCACATTAAGTTCACTCAGTTTCTAATACTTCAAGGTAGTGACCAGCTGGAATTTTTATAAGATTTAATACAGGAGTCTTAGTGGAACAGACTACAGTCCCTAATGCTGCCACTTTGTCCGAGACCATTAGAGATATTTACCATCTCTTGTCTCAATTGTTCATTCTAGATTTTCTCCCTTTTTCAGGCAGAATTTTATCTCATCTAAACAGCTTACCTGGTGTGATGACCAAGAGCTTTCTCTCTGAAAGGTCAGTTAATTACTCAAAGTTTCTTCTGTGATTACCAACCATCTACTTCTGGATAACAAGGCACTAAAACATTTAGTGGCTTAAAACAACATATTATTTATTGTTTATTATGGTTTCCTGTGTTGACTAAACTTAGCTGGATTGTTGCTTGGGATCTCTCCTATGGCTGCAGTCTGTTAGAAATAGATATTGCAGTCATCAGAAGGCCCAAATGACCTGAATGCCCAAGTTCCAGTTCACTGCAGGCTGTTGACTGGAGTATCTACACATTGCCTGTCCATGTCTTAGGCTTCTCAGGTATGGCAGTTGAGTTCCAAAAATAAGTTATAGACAGACAGGAAGTAGAAGTGTTATGGGATCTTTGTGGTGTCAGTTTTTCTGGCTGGAAACCTCTGTGGCTAGTGGTGCCTTTGCCTGAGTTCTTGTCCTATGTCCAGAAAGAATGAGGTATGCAGACAAATGAAGGATAAACAAGACAAAGAGGAGCTTCATTAAGTGTTAGAACAGCTCAGAGGAGACCTGCAGAGGGTAACTCCTCCCTGTTACTATCAATGTCTGCTGCTCTCAGCAGAGTGGGGGCCCTGGAGAGGGTAGCTCCTCTCTGCAGCTGGTAGCTCTCATGCCTCTGCTGGTCTCTGAAGCTCTCAGTAAGAGAGGGTAGCTCCTCTCTACAGCTGGTCATCCCAGTCCCATCACCTCTCTGTTCTCTCCACTCTCTGCCCTGCTCTGACTGAGCCCGGGGCTTTTATTGACCTCAGAGGGGAGGAAGTATGTGCTGACTGGTCCATGGGCAGCCATGGGCAGGCCCAGGAAAAGGCACCATAAGTTCCCCATCTTGTCTGCAGGACTGGCATCCTGGCCTCAGGCTTCAGGCCTGTTCTGGCCTGAAGGTGGGGCTTCACTGGGGATTCACCCCCTTCCTCCCAGGAGCCTGTCTGCCTCCCACATCATCTATAGAACCCAGGCTGCTGGTATCTGCAGGCCATCACCCAAGTACCCCCAACCCACCTCAATGTCCCCTCCATACTTCTTGGTGCCTAAAGTCCAGAGGGGGCCAAGGCAGCAGGGGGCTGGCATGCCAGTGCTGCTCCAAGTGTGGGCACACCTGGCTAGTCTGTGACAGTGCCCAGGCTCAGCCCCAACCCTGCTCCAGTATTGGAGCCAATGCTGGGAGTTGGGATAGGCTAGGCAGTGGGAGCAGGCACCTCTGATCCTGCAAAGGCAAGGGGGCCCTTCCCAGGCCCCCCAGGAGTGCAGGAATGCCTAGGTCTGCAGCTCTGGTTTGGGAGGCTGCAGCTGTGCTGGGGGACAGGGCTACTGCCTGCTCTTGGAGTGGGAGGCCCACATCCACAGTCACAATGTGGGCAACTGCAGCCTCACCCTCCTGGCAACTCCAAGTCCTTTCTGGGCCTGGGCTGACATCCAGGGCAGGCGTGACGTTGCTGTGAGCTGCCCCTGTGGCCTTAGCATGCAACCTGGCCCAGCCCCATCATGGCAGCTCCCAGGGTGGTAGGCTGCAGGCAGCGAGGGCTGTCCAACTCCTTCCTGTGCCCTCCCTGAGGTGGCCAGCGTGATGGCAGTGGTTACCCCAAATGGCCCACTGTTGCCATCAGAAGCTGCTAGTTTCTTAAGGCCAGGACCTGCCATAATGTGACTTGTATTATATTTTAATAGTTAAAGAAATTATAGATCCTGCTCAGATTTAAGATGGGCATAAGACTCATTTTCAATGGAAAGATTGAACTTCTCATAAAATAACCTATGTTTGCAACTAAGTAGTTTTCTTAGTGTCCTTCCTGTTTAGATATCCAGAGAGAGCTTTTTCTTTAATTTTGTCCCATTTCTCTCTCTTCCAGTCCAAGCTAATAATCATTCCTTTAAAGTTTTTGTGGACTTTCTGTGTATTAAATTACAATCCACTTTTTTAAACCAGTGGTTCTAAATATAGATTTTTTGTCCTACAGGCATTTAGATGGTCTGGAAACAATTTTGACCGTCAAGAATTGGGTGAAGAGGCCAGGCGCCGTGGCTCGCACCTGTAATCCCAGCACTTTAGGAGGATGAGGTGGGTGGATCACCTGAGTTCAGGAGTTCGAGACCAGCCTGGCCAACATGGTGAAACCCCATCTCTACTAAAAATACAAAAATTATCTGGGCATGGTTGCGGGTACCTGTAATCCCAGCTACTCGGGAGGCTGAGGCAGGAGAATCGCTTGAGCCCAGGAGACACAGGTTACAGTGAGCCCAGATTGTGCCACTGCACTCCAGCCTATATGACAGAGTGAGACTCCATCTGAAGAAAAAAAAAAAAAAAAAAAAAGAATCGGGTGAAGATGGTCCTACTGGTATCTAATGGGTAGAGCTCACGAATATTGCTAAACATTCTACAAGGTACAGGACAACACAAAAGACTCCCTCATCCCAACAAGGAATTATCTGACCCAAAATGTCTATAGTGCCAAGGTTGAAAAGTCCTGCTTTAGATAACAGCCACACCCATAAGTCTATTTGAGACAGTCCCTTCATTACCTTTGGTTCCCTATGATAATGTCTTCAATATTATTAGAAGACTTAATGTGTCACAGAGAGGATATACAAGGACCTTTATCTGTTTGAAGTTATCTTTCAGATACCACTTTAGCTCTTTCTTCAGTTTATCAAGGACCTTATACTTCCACATAATTTGATCTTTGTTTTGAAAAAATTTATACTATGGCATTCTTTTTCTGGAGAGATTGGAGATTTTTAAAAAACAGTCTTATTTTTGGTCCCAGAAAGCTTGACCTTTTATGTTTCATTTAAATTCTGATTTTAAAAAATGGAAGTATTTCCCCTTTGTTTAATTTCTCTCTTCTTATATTTTATCATAGGCAGCTAAAATCAGCCAGATGAAGCTTGAAATTCTGCCTTCAAATCTCCCCAACTATCCCAATGTTACTAGGTACTCTCTCTATTTTTCTTATTGCCAAAGGTGACAGTGTTGCCAGATTTTCTGCCACTACATAAAAAGTGCCTCTTTTCACTAGCTTCTGTTATGGACTGAATGTATGTATCCCCCATGAATTCATATGTTAAAGCCTTAACCTGCAATGTGACTATCTTTGGAGGTGAGGCCTTTGAGAAGTAATAACATTTAGATGAGCTGATGGTGGTGGAGCCAGCATGATAAGATTAGTTCCCTTATAAGAAGAGGAAGAAAGATGGATTTCTCTCCAACTACACACATTGAGGAAAGGCCATGTGAGTGATACCAACAAAGCTGGTCTGCCTTAAAATGGGGTCTTTCCCTGTCCAGTGCCACAAAGTCAATATGCAAAACCAAAAGTGAGAGTCAAGAAGTGCAGGTATAGGGCATATTTAATGAAAGGGTTGGGCATTAAAAATGAGGAGAGGAATATTCATGTATTTTCTGGGAGCGGATAGAGAACTTGGAACTGGAGTTGCCACCTTCCTTTTTGTCATTTTGTGGTTTATTCTGGTTGTTGTTATAGTGATTGTCAATGGTCATGGTGCTTGTGGGAGTGTCACTGAGCATGGACATTAGATTATAATGAAGTTAGAAGCTCTTCAGAGGTCAGGTGACCTGCCATTTTACATCCCACCAGTCTTAGCTGGTTTAATCACAAGGGGAAACTTCTGACTTTAGTCCTCCTGTCTCCTAAAGATAAGCAGAGTTAAGGTGGTATAGAAATTGATCTAGGTCTTAAAGGCATTACACTAGGTAACATGAGGACACAGTGAGAAGGTGGTCATTTGCAAGCCAGAAAGAGGGCCTTTGTCAGGAATCAAATCTGCTGGTCCCTTGATCTCAGACTTCCAACCTCCAGAACTGTGAGAAGGGTCTGTGGCTAAGCCACCTAGTCTTTGGTATTTTGATATAACAGCCTGGGCTGAATAGGACAGCCTCTAATAACACCCTCACTGTCTTCAAGCCCTCTCCAGCAGCCTCCTTAAGGTCTTCCAGGTTTCACTATCAGTCTCCTGCAAACTCTTCCAGCATCTGCCCATTGCTTAAACCCAAAGCCAATTGTCGTCAATTTTTAGGTTATGTTTTTTCTAGGAGTAACATTTACTTTGCTCTTGTTAGGTTGTCACAGCTGTAATTATTCCTTCATCATTGTCACCAGGCATGTGAGCACCAACATTTCGGTTTATGTTTCCCTAAACTAATGCCTGAGAAAAAGACTTAAGTGAAGTTCATTTGTTTGAAATAATATCCCAAGAAACAGGGTTAAGGGAAGGGAGTAGTGAGACAAGGAAGGAGGAAAAGATAATGAGGTCACTGCTTGGAGCTTTAGTCTGCTAGGATTTTTGAAGCACATGTAATGCCACCCAGAATTATCCACTGGAAAGACAGTATGCTTTTGAGTTGGGATGCTGTATCTGTGAGGTGTCCCTTTACATGAAATGTGCTTTTCAAATGTTCTGAAATTAGATTTGCAGCAAAGGGCTATGGCACAGAGGAGCACTGAAAATATCTTCTACACCAAAACTCATTATTTATAGGCTATTTTATTTTCTTTCTGGAAGCTCTTAATATTTTATCTTCATCCTAGATATTTTAGATTTGATAATTCCATGTCTAGGTGCAGGTCTTTTTGATTTCATTCTGCTTGGCACTTAGTGATCCTTTAAATATAAAGTCTCGTATCTGTTTTTAACTCTAGGAATTTAGAACTCATATATAATTTCTGCTTCTTCATTTTCTTCGTTCTTTCTTTGGAATCTCCTATTTATTAGGAATCAAAATCTGCTATATTCTATTTCTTTGTCTTTTTGCTATGTCCTCTAGGAGGTTTCTTTATCAGGAAACCTTTCTGCTGAGTTTTCAATTTCAGAAATCATATTTTTTCATTTCAAAAACTCATTCATAGATATTTGTTTTTCATGGCATTCTATTCTTGTTGCATGGATATATTATCTTATCAAATGGAACAGAAGAAAACTGAAGATATACATGTTTTATTTCTTAAAAATCTTCACATGAAGACAAGTTTCAAGGGGAATAAGCCAAATAATTGATCCTTGAGAAAAAAAAAATAACAAGGAAAGACTTTGTTATTTATGTTTTATTATGTATTATTATTTATTATTTATGTATCATGTTTTATTTCCTTATTAATTGAGTTTTCTCTAGGATCAGTTATTTGTCTTATTCTTCTTGATACTCTTTATTACACAATGATTTTCCCAAATGTCTCATGATAATTGGATTTCCATTCATCTTTATGAATAAAAAAGTGTTGATTCACTTAAGTTGCTGGGATAAGTTTCGCTGCTGCGCTTTAGATATGTTTGTATATCAAACCAACAAGCATTTCTCTTTATCTAAGAGGGAAGTATGTGTGTGTGTTTTGCATTGTTTGTGTCTGTGTGTGATGTTACTGGTAATCAGCAGGTTTCATTTGAATGTATATAGATGGTACATAGATGAGAAGCAGGCAGACAGTCTGCCCATGGGATACCTTAGAGAAAATCAAGGTGACTTTAGATGGAAAATCTAGCACTTATAACATTTGCTATTCCCAAGCAGCTGATTTAATTTCTTTAGGAAATAGTTATTTGGTTTATGCTCAGGGAACATGCAAGACCTGTCAGGCATCATTCACATGGCAATGAGAGTCTGTTGGGAGGAGCCAAGATACCACGATGTGGACAGTTTTAAAATAATTTCCTTTGATTGCTTCTGTTTCGTTATTTCCTACTCCCTGGGCCTGCAAGTTCTTAGCATCAGCCTCCTCTAGATTCTCTGCAAAGAGCAGTTTCCACCAATGCTGATGTCTGTTCCTATTCAGCTTCTGACCTATGTCTTCATCTGCCTGCATAGTTTATCTGCCTTTATAACTTCTTCTACTTTTAACTATGCAAGAGCCATCAGAATATTTGGTCCAGGGATGGGCTCCCCACTCCAAAACGTACTTTGGTTATAAATTTATCTCATATTGCATGTCTTTACCCTAAGTTAAATAAAACTGTGATACATTGAAGAGGTACTATATCTTTTCAGTCTGCCATTTTAAACTGGCAGCAACAAATATTTTCTTAATCTGTTTAATAAAGTGTTAATGTCTTCTAGTAACAATGTAAAAGTTAAGTAGAAAGTATTTTATATTTTTTAAAAACACAAAGATTTTCTTTTATATAGACCTTAACTTTTAATAGACTTTTAAAAACTTTTATTTAGGCTCAGAGGTATATGTGAAGACTTGTTACATGAGCCTCGAAAGTGACTTTAATATCCTGAAAACATATAGCTAAGACCCAAACTGGGATTAGATACCCCGCTATGCTTAGCCGTAAACCCAAATAGTTAAATTAACAAAACTACTCGCCAGAGTACTACAGGCAACAGCTTAAAACTCAAAGGACTTGGCAGTGCTTTATATCCCTCTAGAAGAGCCTGTTCTATAATCAATAAACCCCGATATACCTCGCCATCTCTCGCCACTCAGCCTACATACCACCATCTTCAGCAAACCCTAAAAAGGCCTTAGAGTAAGCACAAGTATGTACATAAAAACATTAGGTCAAGGTGTTGCCTATGAAATGGTAAGAAAAGGGCTACATTTTCTATTTCCCAGAAAATTTTACAATAACCATAATGAAACCCAAAGGTTCAAGGAGGATTTAGCGGTAAATGAAGAACAGAGTGCTTGATTGAATGAGGCGTGAAGCACGCACACACCACCCATCACCCTCTCAAATACTAGTCTAGAGACCACTATTACTAATAATTTTCCTACACATATAAAGAGGAGATAAGTTGTAACATGGTAAGCGTACTGGAAAGTGCTTTTGGACTAACGAAAGTGTAGTTTAACTTAAAGCACCCGGCTTACACCTGGAATATTTCATATCACCTGACCACTTTGAGGCAACTCTAGTCCCAACTTTATTAAACTGTGTTACCGGATCTCCTTAAACCAAATCATTTACCCTGGACAAAAGTGTAGGTGATAGTAGTTACTTACTCTGGTGCAATAGTTATAGTACCGCAAGGGAAAGATGACATAATCACACCAAGCATCAAAAAGCAAAGACAAACCCTTGTACCTTTGCATAATGAATTACCCAGAACAGACTTCACAGAGAGAACTCTAGCCAAGACCCCCACAACCAGATGAGCTACTCAAGAACAGCTAAATAAGCACACTCATCGTTGTAGCAAAATAGTGAGAGGATTCATGAGTAGTGGTGATAAACCTATCGAGGCTGGTGATAGCTGGTTGTCCAAGACAGAATTTTAGTTCAACCTACTTCTGGAATACAAAAGTGAAAAGGAGACATTTCTAATTTTATTATTAAGGTCATTATTATTATCAAGGATGATAGTTGATTGATTGAGTTTATGATGGTTCATTGTCCAGAGAATAGCATATTGGAAATGATTCCTATTATGAGAATTATAGATACAGTTGCTTGTCTGAGGAAATATTGAGTAGCTGCTTCTGTGGAGTGGATTTTCTTTTTTAATTAAAATTGGGATAATGGCTAGTATGTTTATTTCTAGGCCTATTCAGATGAGATGTCGGTGTGAGCCTAATATTGTAATAAGAGTTCCTGTAAAGATAGTGAAAGAGATAATAAGTTGAGTTAGAGGGTTAATTAGTACGGGAAGGATAAAAACCAACATTTTCCGGGTAGGGGCCCGATAGCTTATTTAGCTGACCTTACTGTAGGATGTGGTGTGGTGTATTAGGTAGCACAGATAATTTTGGATTCTCAGGAGTAGGTTTGAATCCTATAATTCTACAAATAAGAGGATTAAACCTCTATAATTTACTCTATCAAAGTAACTCTTTTGTCAGACATATTTCTTATGTTTGAGGTGGGATACTAGATATTAGGACAGGCATAGAGATGTGTCATCTGAAAAGCATTAGTGTGAATGGTAAGAAATTTTTTCATGGAGGATGTACAGGTTGACCATAACAGAATCGAGGGTATGACACTTGAAGTCATAAAAATAAAGTCGTTAAAAGGAAAGTTTTGGTGATGAAAATTATAGTATAGAATACTGGTGTATGAATATCATGTAATGCTCCTTGGAAGATAATAGTGGTTAGGGCATTTATTATAATAATATTTATATATGCTGCATAAAGAATAGGGCAAATGGACCTGCATCATATTCCACATTAAAGCCTGAAACGAATTCTGATTCCCCTTCTGTCAAGTCCAACGGGACTCTGTTAGTTTCTGCTAGCGTGGAAATAAATCATATTATGGTTAGAGGTCATGATGGTAGTAGTAGTCAGAATAAACTCTTGTGTTGAGTATAGGTAAGTTGAATGAGCCACTTATTAACAGAACTGATAGGAGGATAATAGCTAGGGTAACTTCATATGAAATGGTTTGGGTTACTGCTTGTAGTGTAAACAATTAGCACATATTTTGAACTGGATGCTCATCTTGATCATAAGATAGAGTAGACAGCTAGGCTTAATGTGGCTAGTATAAATAAGAGACCTATGTTAAGATTAATTCGAGGATATGGTATGGGGAGAGGGATTCATATAAGGAGGGCAATAGATAAAGCTAGGGTTGGAGCAATAATGGATAGGGGAATAGTGGATGCTAAAAGTCACAGGGGTTCTTTAATAAAAAGTTTTATTGCATCTGCAAAGGGCTGAAGTAGTCCATACAGACCTATAATGTTGGGTCTTTTGCATATTTGTACATAGCCTAAGATCTTTCATTCAATGAACATAAGGAATGCTATGGCAATGGCCCTGAGTCTCCTAATTTGAGCAGAACTGGGTCAAACAGGAACTCTACTAGGACATTATCAGACTTATAGTGTTATTGTCACTTACTGTTGCATTGGTTATAATTTTCTTCGTAGTAATACCAATCACAAATGAGGGCTTTGGCAACTGATTAGTTCTCCTGATCATTGGTGCAGCAGACATGGCATTCCCTCGAATAAATAATATAATATCCCAGGTGCTTTACTATTAGAATTGTTGTTAGAGTTGGTGGTGGTGGGTGAATAGTTGAATATGATGAGGTGAAAATTGTAATTGATTTTAATAATATAGAAAATTGGGTAGTTTTTGAGGGTGAGGAAGTAGGGTTATTACGTGAAGATTCTATGGGTGTAGCTCTTTTGTATAGTTATGGGTGTTGATTGATGGTAGTTGCTGGTTGATTTCTGTTTGTTAGTATTTATGTTGCAATTAAGATTACTTGGGGGGATAGATTAAATAATTAAGAGTAGAGTTAGGAGAGATGGAATAAGGAAAGAGAAAATGTAGAGTTTAATTAGGCCTTTCTGGGTAGATTCAATGGTGGAGTCTAAAATTTGGACTTGGGCAGTGTTTTTGGCATTGATTTTTCTAATCAAATTAGATCTAGTAGAAGGGAGGTTAGATTTTGACTTTCATGTAGATTTGAGTGTGTGTGTGGGAGGGTGTTGCACAGTGTATTGTGATTGGATAAAACCCTCATATGTTTGAGAAATTAAATGTTTGTGATGGATGCTTAAGTTTAAGGTTTTTAGTCATGAGGTTAAGTTCTGTTGCCAGTGAAAAGCCTAAAATACTTACGCCAAGGGCTGCACGTTTTAGGTGGAGTGGTATAGTTATTTGGGGAATTGATATCGGAGTAATATTGCTGGAGATGAAGAATCTGGCGAAAATGCTACCAATTGTTAGGCATTTGATTGAATTAATTAGGAGGGGGTTGTTTTTGTTGATGATAATCGAAGTTGTGAAACGAAGTTGTCCTAACAGTGTGAAGAAAATAATTCGGGTGCTGTAGACAGCTATTAGGGAGGTGTCAATGAGAGTAATTAAAAGGGCTCAGGTGTTGGTATACGACGTTTGCGGTTTTGATAATGAGATCTTTGGAATAGAAACCTATGAGGAAAGGTATTCCTATGAGTGCGAGGCTGCCAATAATAAGTGAGGAAGAGGTGAAGGGTAGGGCCTTAAATAACCCACCTGTTTTTCGGATATCCTGTTCATCACTGAGGTTATGGATAATAGATCCAGAGCATATGAATAATATAGCTTTGAAGAAAGCATGGGTACAAATGTTAAGAAATGCTCAGTGAGGTTGATTAATGCCAATTGTGACTGTTATAAAGCCTAATTGACTTGAGGTGGAGAATGCTACAATTTTTAAATATCTTTTCTCGTCAGGGCACAGATGACTGTAAATAGTGTAGTAATAGCTCCTAGGCATAATGTGAGGGTTTGAATGATTAAGTTGTTTCTATTAAAGGATGAAATTGGATAAGTAAGAAAACCCCTTCCTAAACCATTGTGCTAGAATGGAGTAGAGCTGTGACTGGTGTTGGGACTTTTATAGCTGATGGAAGTCAAGGATGGAGGCCAAATTGGGCTGATTTTCCAGCCCCTGAGAGAAGATCAATTAGTGGAAGGATACTGAGGTTGGGATTTAAAATAAACATTTGTTGAAATTCTCATGTGTTGGAGAATAGGAGGACTCACGCTTTTGCTAAAATAAAGCCAGTATCACCGATGAGATTATATAGGATTGCCCGAAAGGCTGCTGTATCAGCATCAGTTCGGCCATATAATATCCGTATGCCTTCTCACCCGATAAAGAGTTAGAAAAGGTTTTTGGCAGTAACCAGAATTAATATATCAATGAGAAAAATGAGTAAGTACTTGAAAAATTGGTTCATGTTGGGATCTGAGTGTGTCTACCACATTTAAAATTCTCTGATGGATCATGTAACGAATAGTGCCACTGGAATGGATATTATAGGGAAGTAGTCCAGTTTGAAGTTGAGCGAGAGTTTTAGGGTTTGGATTGTTATCCAGTGCCAGTTTGAACGATAGCTTTTTGGCCTGTGTATATAAATATGGCTGCAGGGATGAGGCTAATGATAAAGGCACATGCACTGAGTCCAACTTCCGTTTATCACTTAATTTTTATCACTGCTGTTTCCAGTGGGGGTGTGTTTGACCTAGGTGTTGTGAACTGCATTTATGCACACCTGATACCTGCTGCTTTTGATTTGGATAATATAGAGGGCATTCTCACTGGGGTGGGGATGCTTGCATGTATAATCTTACTAAGATTTAATTAAAAGGCCAGGAACAAACCTATGTGTTTATAGAGTTATGTGAACTCTTCTAAGCATTTTCAGTGCCTTGCTTTAGTAGTTAAGCTACATTAACTAGGCAAAGTACACTGGAGCTCAGGGAGGGGGTCTGAAGTGTTTGGTGAGTATACCTTGTCAGGATATAAATAGAAAGTGAGCATTTTAACCCAGAAAGTCTAGTTTTTTATTTTTTTTAATTGACCATTTCTAAAATTGCACTAATTGAAGGTTTAGCTAAAAAGCCACTTGTAGTTGAAGCTATAATTAGTTTAAAATTGTAGCATCTAGGGTATACTTTCTTTAAAGTGGGTAGGGGTCTGAAGTGTTATGTAAGTATCAGGGAAAAACCTTGTCAGGATATGAACAGAAAGTAATCATTTTAGCCCAGAAAATACTGGGATTTTTATATTTTATTTCCCACCCCTAACTGTTCAGTCAATGACCAACTGACCTCTATTCAATAGTGATTAATCCAACTTGTATTGAAACAAATAATATCGATGCATAATATCAAAGAGCAAACCTGATTCCTTATGTTAATTTCCCTGATTCTCCTTATTGGTTCAACTAATCTTCTTGGACTTCTCTCCCATTCATTTACAGCAACTACTCAATTATCAATAAACTTAGGAATAGCAATTCCTTTGTGAGCTGGAGTAGTAGTCACCGCTTCTGCTTTAAGACTAAAGCTTCCTTATCCCCTTTCCTGCCACAAGCACACTTATTCCACTTATCCCTATATTGATAATCATTGAAACTTAGCCTATTTATCCAACCAATAGCACTAGCTGTACGATTAACAGCCAACAATACAGTTGGCCACCTACTAATGCATTTAATTGGAGGAGCTACACCAGTATTATCAACTGTTAGCCTACCCACACCTTCAATTACATTTATTATTCTAGTTTTACTAACCATCCTCAAAGTCGCCATAGCCTTCATTCAGACCTATGTCTTTACACTCCTAGGGAACCTCTACTTACACAATAACACATAATGACCTTCCAAACTCAGGCTTACTGCATAGGTAACTCTAGCCCCCTGACCCCTAACAGGAGCCCTTTCAGCACTACTTATAACTTCTGGCCTAGCCATATGATTTCATTTTAACTCAACTACCTTCCTAACTTTAGGCCTACTAACCAATACCTTAACAATATATCAATGATGATGCGACATTATCCAAGAAGGCACATTCCAAGGCCACCATACATCAACTGTTCAAAAAGGCCTTCAATACGGAAAAATCTTATTCATTATTTCAGAGGTGTTCTTTTTCTCTGGCTTCTTCTGAGCATTCTACCACTCTAGCCTAGCCCCCACTCCAGAATTAGGAGGATGCTGGCCTCCAACAGGCATCTCCCCCTTAGCCCCTTAGAAGTCCCTCTTCTTAATACATGTATTTTACTTGCATCCAGGATTTCAAATACTTGGGCTCACCACAGCTTAATAGAAGGTAATCGAAAATACATACTTCAGGCAGTGTCTATCACAATTGCCCTAGGCATTTACTTTATACCTCTACAAGCCTCAGAATATTTTGAAGCCCCTTTCACTATCTCCGATGGAGTTTACAACTCAACATTCTTCATAGCCACAGGTTTTCACGGGCTTCACATTATTATTGGATCAACATTTCTTACTGTCTGCCTACTCCACCAACTAAAGTTTCATTTTACGTCTAACTACCATTGTGGATTTGAAGCCTCAGCCTGATACTGGCACTTTGTAGACGTAGTATGACTATTCCTATATGTTTCTATCTATTGACGAGGATCATACTCTTTTAGGATAACATAGTACAATTCAATTCCAATCAATTAGCTTCAGCATTACCCAAAAAAGAGTAATTAACGTTAGCCTTAGCAGCTGACACCTTACTAACACTCTTACTAGTAACAATCGCTTTTTGACTCCCACAACTTAACATCTACACAGAAAAATCCAGCCCCTGTGAATGTGGCTTGGACCTGATAGCCTCTGTCTGCCTCCCCTTTTCCATAAAGTGCTTCATAGTAGCCATCACATTTCTCCTCTTTGATCTAGAAATCGCCCTATTACTGCCCCTACCATGAGCTTTTCAGACAACTGACCTAAAATTAATAATTAGTACAGCTCTCATATTAATTATCATTTTAGTCTTCAGTCTAGCCTACAAATGAACCCAAAAAGGATTAGAATGAATTGAGTTGGTGAATAGTTTAAGTCAAAATAAATGATTTTGATTCTTTAGATTATGATATATCATAATTGCCAAATGTCTTCTATTTATATTAATATTACATTAGCCTTTATTATGTCTTTAGTAGGGGTAATAGTCTATCGATTCCACCTGATACTTCCCTACTATGCCTAGAAGGCATAATACTTTCTATCTATCTATCTATCTATCTATCTATCTATCTATCTATCTATCTATCTATCATCTATCTGTCATCTATCTATCACCTATTATCTATCTGTCATCTATTCTCTATCTATCTACTATCTACTATCTATCTGTCTGTCTATCTATCTATCTATCTATCTATCTATCTATCTATCTATCTATCATCTATCTATCTTTTGAGATGGAGTGCAGTGGCCCAATCTCAGCTTACTGCAACCTCTGCCTCCCGGGTTCAAGTAATTCTCCTGACTCAGCCTCCTGAGTAGCTGGGATTACAGATGCACACCACCATGCCTGGCAAATTTTTGTATTTTCAATAGGGATGGGGTTTCACCATATTCACCAGGCTGGTCTTGAACTCCTCAATGATTTACCTGCCTTGGTCTCCCAAAGTGCTGGGATTGCAGCATGAGCCACAGTGCCCAGCCAATACTATCAATATTTATTATAAGTACTCTCGTAATTTTAAATACACATTTCATGCTGGCATCCATAATACCTATTATCCTCTTAGTTTTTGCAGACTGTGAAGCTGGCATAGGTTTAGCCTTACTAGTTACGGTCTCCAAAACCTATGGCCTGTATTATATACAAAACCTAAATTTACTCCAGTGCTAAAAATTATTATCCCAATGATTATATTACTCCAAATAATGTGATGCTCTAATAACTCTATAATCTGAATTAATACAGCTTCCACAGTTTACTTATCAGTCTCATCAGTCTGCTATTCTTCAACCAATGTAATGATAACTCTTCAACTTCTCATTAACTTTTTTTTTTTCTGATTCATTGTCATCAACCCTTCTAATCCTAACAGCCTGGCTACTACCCCTTATAATTTTAGCAAACCAATATAATCTATCCAAAGAATCATTCCCACGAAAAAAACTTTATATCTCAATACTAGTAGGGATACATATAGTTTTAATTATAACATTTACGGCCACAGAACTAATCATATTTTGTATTATCTTTGAAGCCACACTAGTCCCCACCCTAATTATTATTACTCGTTGAGGTAATCAAGCAGAATGCCTGAAAGCAGGCTTATACTTCTTATTTTACACACTGATAGGATCCTTACCTTTGCTTGTAGCACTTATCTCTATTCAAAATGCCTCAGGCTCACTAAATATGTAATCACAACATATACTACTCAAGAAATAACAACTCTTAATCTAACAACCTTCTATGACTAGCGTGCATCATGGCATTTATGGTAAAAATGCCTCTCTACAGACTCCACCTATGACTTGCTAAAGTCCACATAGAAGCCCCCGTTGCCAGCTCAATAGTACTTGCAGCAGTACTCCTAAAATTAGGCAGCTATGGAATGATACAGATCATTCTAATCCTTAACCCCTTGACAGAATACATAGCCTACCCTTTCCTTATAATATCCCTATGAGAATAATTATGACAAGCTCCATTTGTCTACGCCAAACCGAACTAAAAGCCCTCATTGCTTACTCCCCTGTAAGCCACATGGCACTTGTTATCGTGGCTGTTCTTATTCAAACCCCTGAAGCTTTATAGGTGCAACCACCCTTATAATTGCCCATGGACTCACTTCGTCCCTACTATTCTGCCTAGCAAACTTGAACTATGAACGAGTTCAGAGCCAAACTATACTACTTACTCAAGGCCTTCAGACGGTACTCCTAATAATGGCCACTTTTAGCTAGCCTCACCAACCTTGCCCTACCCCCTACCATTAATTTAGTAGGGGAACTCTTCATAACCATAACTTTATTCTCTTGATCCAATCTCACCATCATTCTTATGGGGCTTAACATGTTAATCAGAGCCCTGTACTTTCTGTACATACTAATCACCACACAATGAGCGGTCTTCACATATCACATCAACAATATTAAACCCTCTTTCATGTGAGAAAAATACCCTAATATTAATATACCTAGCACTCCTTCTCCTAATATCCTTAAACCCCCAAATCATTTGGGGACATATATGCTGTATTATAGTTTAATTAAAACATTAGATTGTGGTTCTAATAAGAGAAGTCTGCAGCTTCTTATCTACAGAGAAAGTATGCAAGAATTGCTAACTCATGCCCCCATATTTAACAATATGGCTTTCTCAACTTTTAAAGGATAAGAGTTATCTGCTGATCTTAGGAACCAAAAACATTGGTTCAACTCTAAGTAAAAGTAATAAAATATATTCTCCTCCCTTACTATAACCTCCCTAGGACCACTCTTGTCGTGGAGGTTTGTTGTACAGATTATTACATCACCCAGGTATTCAGCCCAGTACGCAATAGTTATCTTTTCTGCTCTTCTCCCTTATCCTACCTTCCTCTCTCAAGTAGACTCCAGTATCTGTTGTTTCTTTCTTTTTCTTCATGAATTCTCATCATTTAACTCCCACTTATAAGTGAGAACATGCAGTATTCAGTTTTCTGTTTCTGGACTAGTTTGCTAAGGATAAAAGCCTTCAGCTCCATCCATGTTTCTGCAAAAGACATGATCTCATTATTTTTTATGGCCGCATACTATTCCACAGTGTATATGTACCACATGTTTTAATTTAATCTGTCATAGATGGCCATTTATGTTGAGTGCATATCTTTGCTATTGTGAATAGTGCTGCAGTGAACATTTGCGTGCATGTGTCTGTATGGTAGAATGATTTATATTCCTCTGGATATATACTCAGTAATGGTATTGCTGAGCCAAATGGTGATTCTGCTTTTAGCTCTTTTAGGAATTGCCATACTGCTTTCCACAATGGTTGAACTAATTTATACTCCTACCAACAGTGTATAAGTGTTCCCTTTTCTACCCAATCTCACCAGCATCTGTTATTTTTTGATCCTTTAAGAATAACCATCCTGACTGTTGTGAGATAGTATCTCATGAGGTTTTGATTTGCATTTCTCTAATGATCAGTGATATTGAACTTTTCTTCATATGCTTGTTTGTGTATCTGTCTTCTTCTGAAAACTGTCTTCATGTCCTTTGCCCACTTTTTAATGGGGTTGTCTGTTTTTCTCTTGTAAACTTAAGTTCCTTAAAGATGCTGGATATTAGAGTTTTGTCAGATGCATAGTTTGCAAAATTTTCCCCCATTCTGTAGGTTGTCTGTTTACTCTGTTGTTAGTTTATTTTGCTGTGCAGAAACTCTTAAGTTTAATTACATCCCATTTGTCAATTTTTGCTTTGCTTGTGCTTGCTTTGTTATCTTTGTCATGAAATTTTTGCTTGTTCCTATGTCCGGCATGGTATTCTCTAGGTTGTCTTCCAGAATTTTTATGATTTTGGGTTTTATATTTAAGTATTTAATCCATCTGGAGTTGATTTCTGTATATGGTGTAAGGAAGGGGTCCAGTTTCAATCTTCTGTATATGGCTTGCCAATTATTCAAGCGCCATTTATTGAATAGAAAGTCTTTTTTCCCATTGCTTGTTTTTGTCAGGATTGTTGAAGATTAGATGGTCACAGGTATGTGGCATTATTTCTGGGTTCTCTTCTGTTCTATTGGTTTATATGCCTGTTTTTGTACCAATACCACGCTGTTTTGGTTACCATAGCCCTGTAATATACTTTGAAGTTGGGTAATGTGATGCCTTCAGCTTTGTTCTTTTTGCTTAGGATTGCCTTGGCTATTTACTCTCCTCTTTCTTTCCATATAAATTAAAATTCTTGGGCCAGGCATGGTGGCTCACGCCTGTAATCCCAGCACTTTGGGAGGCCGAGGTGGGTGGATCACGAGTTTAGAAGATCGAGACCATCCTGGCTAACACGGTGAAACCCTGTCTCTACTAAAATATACAAAAAACTAGCCGGGAGAGGTGGCGAGCACCTGTAGTCCCAGGTACTCGGGAGGCTGAGGCAGGAGAATGGCGTGAACCCGGGAGGCGGAGCTTGCAGTGAGCTGAGATCCGGCCACTGCACTCCAGCCTGGGCGACAGAGTGAGACTGTCTCAAAAAAACCATAAATAAATAAATAAATAAATAAATAAATAAATAAATAAAATGAATAAATAAATTAAAATTCTTTTTTTCTAGTTCTGTGAAGAATGTTGCTGGTAGTTTGATACAAAGAGAACTGAATTTATAAATTGCTTTGGGCAGTATGGCCATTTTAACAATATTGATTGTTCCTATCCATGAGCATGAAATGTTTTTCTATTTGTTTGTGTCATTTCTGATTTCTTTCAGCAGTGTTTTGTAATTCTTATTGTAGAGATATTTTGCCTCCCTGGTTTGCTGTATTCCTAGGCGTATTAGTTTAGTCTCACATTGCTGATAAAGACATACCCAAGACAGGGTAATTTATAAAGAAAAAGAGGTATAATGGACTCACAATTCCATGTGGCTGGGGAGGCCTCACAATCATGGTGGAAGACAAGGAGGAGCAAGTCACATCTTACTCCTCTTTATAAATCTTTAAGATCTTGTCAGACTTACTATCACGAGAACAGCATGGGAAAGACCCACCCCCATGATTCAATTACCTCCCACTGGGCCCCTCCCATGACACATGAAAATTGTGGGAGCTATAATTCAAGATGAGATTTGGGTGGGGACATAGCCAAACCATATCACTAGGTATTTTATTCTGTTTGTGACTATTGTGAATGGGATTACATTCCTAATTTGGCTGTCAGCTTGGATACTATTGATGTATAGAAATGCCACCAATTTTTGTACATTGATTTTGTAACCTGAAACTTTGCTGAAGTTGTTTATTAGATCAAGGAGTCTTTGGGCAGAGACTGGGTTTTCTAGTAATAAAATTATATCATCTGCAAACAAAGATAGTTTGACTTCCTTTCTTCCTATTAGGATGTCTTTGATTTCCTTCTCTTGCCTGATAGCTCTGGTGAGGTTTTCCAGCACTAGGTTGAGTAGGAATAGTGACAGTGGTTATTCTTGTCTTGCTCCAGTTCTCCAGAGGAATGGTTTGAGCTTTTTCCCATTCAGTATGATTTTGACTATGGGTTTGTCATAGATGGTTCTTATTATTTTGAGGTATGTTCCTTTGATGCCTAATTTGTTGAGGGTTTTTAATACTAAGGAATGTTTAATTTTATCAAAAGACTTTTCTGTGTTCATTGAGATGATCATGTGGTTTTTGATTCTAGTTCTCTTTATGTGATGAATAATGCTATTAATTTGCATATGTTGAACCAACCTAGGATCCCAGAAATAAAACCTACTTGAATTTGGTGGATTAGCTTTTAGATGTGCTGATGGATTCACTTTGGTAGTATTTGTTGAGAATTTTTGTGTCTATGTTCATCAGGGATACTGGCCTGAAGTTTTCTTTTTTGTGTGTGTCTCTGCCAGGTTTTGGTATCAGAATGACATTGGTCTCACAGCATAAGTTAGGGAGGAGTCCCTCCTTGATGTTTTGGAATAGTTTCAGTAGAATTGATACCAGCTCTTCTATATATGTTGGTGGAATTCAGCTATGCATCTGTCTGGTTCAGGGCTTTTTCTGGCTGCTAAGTTTTTTATTACTGATGATATCTCAGAACTTTTTGGTATGTTCAGGGTTTTAATTTCTTCCTGGTTCAATTGTGGGAGGTTGTATGTTTCCAGGAAGTTACTCATTTCCTCTAAATTTTCTAGTTGGTTTGCATAGAAGTGTTTATAATTCTCTGAGGGTTTTTTGTATTTCTGTGGGGTTGGTGGTAATGCCCCCTTTGTCATTTCTGATTGTGTTTTTTTGGACCTTCTCTCTTTTTTCTTTATTAGCCTAGCTAGCAGCTGATCAATGTTATTTATGCTTTCAAAGATCCAATTTTTGGTGTTGTTGAATTTTTGTATGTTTTTTCTCATCTCCATTGTATTCAGTTTAGTCCTGATTTTGGTTACTTCTTTTCCTTGCTAGCTTAGAAGTTGCTTCATTCTTGTTTTCTAGTTCCACTAGATGTGATGTTAGTTTGTTAATTTTAGATCTTTCTCACTTTTTGATATGGGTGTTTAGTAAAAATTTTTAGCATCAACTTTCTTCTTAACACTGCTTTAACTGCATCCCAGAGATTCTGGTATGTTATTTCTTTGTTCTCATTAGTTTCAAATAATTTCTTGATTTCTGCTTTAATTTAATTTTTTATCCCAAAGTCATTCAAGAACAGATAGTTTAATTTCCAAACTGGAGGCCCCACTTGGTGAAGAGCAGGGACTCGGGGTCTCACAGAAAAAGAGAGACTGGGCTCTTCACTAAATGGTGGCTGTGGCAAGCTGGAGGTGCCAGCAAAGCAATCAGGGCCTTTATTTTTTTCCTCAGCCCAAAGGCAGCAAAGGTGGTACCACTGGAGTGGCAATGGCAGAAAGCCTATGGGTCATCTCTGGGACTTCCTCCTGAGAGAAAGGCAGAGCTGCCACTGATGGAAGTTATTAGGCTGAGCTGTACCATTTTGCATTCCCACCAACAATGAATGAGCGTTCCTTTTGCTCTACATCCTTGTCAGCTTTTGGTGGTGTCAACATTTGAACTTTGGCCATTCTAATAGATGTGCAGTAGTATCTCACTGTTATTTTAGTTTGCATCCCCCTGATGACATATGATATAGAGCATATCTTTATTTGCTTATTTTCCATCTTCTTTGCTGAGGCAAAATGCCAAGTTTTTGGCTCATTTTTAAACTGTGTTATTTTCTTATTGTTGAATTTTAAGTGTTTTTATATACTTTGAATAGCATTCCTTTATCAGATATCTCGTTTGTAAATATTGTATCCCAGTCTGTGGCTTGACTTCTCATTCTTATAATATTGTACTTTGCAGAGCAGAAACTTTTAATTTTAATGAAGTCTAACTGACAAATTATTTCTTTCATGAATTGTATCTTTGGTGCTGTATCTACAAGTCTGCCATAACCAAGGTCATACAGATGTCTCCTATGTTATCTTTTAGGTGTTTTATAGTTTTGCACTTGATATTTACATCTATAATCCACTTTTGAGTTAAATTTTGTTAAGGGTATAAGGTCTGTGGTCTGTGTCTAGGCACTTTTTTTTCTTTTTTGGTGTCTAGGCACTTTTTTGTCCAGTGGTTCTAACACCATTTTTTGAAAAGAATGTCTTTACTCCATTGCATTGCCTTGGGCTCTTTCAAAGATCAGTTGACTATGTAATTCAATTTCTGGGCTCTCTATTTCATTCCATTGAGATCCTGATTGATTTTTTTCCCCTTTATTAATTAGTAGAGGATGGCAGCCAACACAATAGCTGTACACTACACAAGGCAACATCTTCCTCAGTGGTTATTATTCTTTTAAAGGAAGTAGTACAGCCTTCCTGTTGGTTGGCTTCTCAATTACACTTTACTAGGTTCTGCCCTTTCTACAATCTTTCTACTTAGTTAACATAGTTCTCCTAGGCCACAATGCTTTTATCACATACAACATCTGTTTGACAGTGGTTATTTGTTCAGGAGCTCTTATCTCTTTGACACAAGCTGGAAGGCAGGAGACATTGGTGACCTTTCTCTGGGTATTTAGTATTAGATATGTCCTTGGTGGCCATATTTTCCACAGTGTTTACAAATTAGACAAATCAGGGTGTATTGAGTGGCTAGGAAGGTGAGGGTTGATGAATGTGAGAGAGAAATAAAACAAACTGGCGGAAGGAAGGAGAGGTTAAAGAAATCCCGTTCATTTCAAAGGCCTGATTCTCTGGCCTTGTATTGTATGAAACATCCTTGAATCCTGGGTTTCTTAAGTTGGCTGGAGTGGGCTACTATAATTTGAGGTTTAAAAAAAAAGTCCAGATTAACATACTATCCCTCCAGTGAGCAGCAAATATTATTCATATATGTTATAAGTAAACTGGGTAATAAGTTGGTTTTAATTAATGATATTCCAAATTTGTTCCAATGAGATTGGCGTATCTAGTCATGAAGCTAAATGTTAAAAGGGTTCCATACTATGCTTTTCATCCCTTTAAGATTGGCATTCCACTAAAGGAGAAACACCTGATGCCTGAGGCCTTGAGGCAGACACAGTTGAAAGGCTTTGGGGGAAATAAACTAGAGCACAGCTTGACAAAGTCTTATAGCTTTCACTGGGAAAGACAGAAAGTAGAAGACTCAAAATAAATCAGTCAAGAGTGCAGGAGCTGAGGGGGAATTCAAGACAGCTCTAACTTTGAAAATGAATGAAATATTAGAAGGAAGCAAGAGTAGGAGAATCCACAGAGATGGAATCCACACAGTTTGTATTGCATCTTATTCATTTAGGATCAAACTGTACCCCCTGGTCCCTGAAACAGGGAAATGTGCTAAAAGTGTCATTTTTTGAATGCTGAGCAAGATTTATGGGCTTGTTATGAATTGAGTAACAACATTAACTCGTAGTCTGAACATCACAAAGGCAACATGATACAAGTGAGACTAAAGGTTTTGAAGATTGTAAAATATTACAAAAGACATCACATTAGGTTACTGAAAATATAGATTTGCCAAAATTCAATTCCTGAGGGAATTATCACGCGTTTGAATTCTCAGAAAAGCATACTTTCTTGAGAATTGTTATAAGCAAACATATAAATATTAGAAACTAAATGTCTCTTGTTTTTGTCTGAACACTTTCAGACTACACTTAAAGAAAAACAAGTATGGCCAACTGGGCGCGGTGGCTCACGCCTGTAATCCCAGCCCTTTGGGAGGCAGAGGCAGGCAGATCACCTGGGTTCAGGAGTTCAAGACCATCCTGGCTAACACGGTGAAACCCCGTCTCTACTAAAAATACAAAAAATTAGCCAGGCGTGGTGGCAGGTGCCTGTAGTCCCAGCTACTCGGGAGGCTGAGGCAGGAGAATGGCGTGAACCCAGGAGGTGGAGCTTGCAGTGAGCGGAGATTGTGCCACTGCATCCAGCCTGGGCGACAGAGTGAGACTCTGTCTCAAAAAAAAAAGAAAAGAAAAGAAAAACAAGAATGGCCACGGCCCCATTTAAGCTTTCTTTGCCATAATCCCTCACTCCTCCATTTTCTATGCCATATTTTAGGCCAATATCATTTTTATCTTAGATTATTTGTAGTAAAAATGACAGAAAACATCTATTGGGTGTCAGTGGTTCTTGCAACAACACGGTCATGTAGATGACTATCAATATCCCCATTTTACAGTTGAGGAAACAGGCCAGAGAACTTAAGTATTGCCCAAGGTCACACAGCTAAGGGGCAGAAATCTTGGGCCCCAGGGTCTGTACTCATAAGCTCTACACATGACTGCCCCTCCAAGTGGTATTTCAGGCAACCTTTGTCCTTGGTGCCTTGTTGGGAAAGGCAAGCTACCAGGCAGTTTGAAAGAGCAGGTAGTGCGGTTTGTATCAGATAATCTTCCTCTGCATATAAGGAGCTCAACCAAAAAGGTCTACCTCTAAAACAACACTGATCAACTCATATGCTGAAAATGTGCAATTAGAAAAGTAGGCCACTTAACCAAAAGGAACTACCATGAATGATCTTAGGGAACTGTAGGTTTGCAGCACTGCTGTGCCAGAGCCATGTGCAAAATGCAGTTAGGGAAGGGCAGAAACAAGGTAAGCAGAGAAACTCACTCTGAACCAAACCCTCTCTTGGCATCAAAATTTTTGCTTGACTTTCTGAAGAATTTTAGCAATTTACATTTTCTGCAACTGTTTGAGAATGCCTCCTTCCCCTACCTTCATAAATGCCAGGTTGTCCATTTTTGCTGCTGTTGTTTATGCCAATGGTTTAGACAAAAATGGCATTTTTTTTAACGTCCACATTTGAGATTAATGGTGAATTGAGTATCTTTTTATATATCATTATCTCTTCTTGACTACTTATATTTCTTGTTTTGTTAAATATCTGTTTACGTATTTTGCCAACATTTCTATTGGTTTGCTCTTTCAGGTCCCCTCCATTATATACAAGAGTTCCTGGTTTATTAACATTGTAACTCTTTATCTATTATATGTTTTGGAATATTTTCCTATTTGTTTATACTGGATCCATAATTGACTTATTTGACTCTTGTTTTGTGTCTTCTTATATCACTACCTGGATGCTCTTTCCAAAATCCAAATATAATCATGAGTCTTCTTTATTTTATAAATGTTCAATAACTCTACTACATCTACCAATTAAATTGGAAATGTCATACATTGGCATACCAATCTTTTTTTTTTTTTTTTTCTTGAGACAGAGTCTCGCTCTATCCCCCAGGCTGGAGTGCAGTGGCGTGATCTTGGCTCACTGCAAGCTCCACCTCCTGAGTTCATGCCATTCTCCTGCCTCAGCCTCCCAAGTAGCTGGGACTACAGGCGCCTGCCACTATGCCCGGCTAATTTTTTGTATTTTTAGTAGAGACGGGGTTTCACCATGTTGGTCAGGATGGTCTCAAACTCTTGACCTCTTGATCTGCCTGCCTTGACCTCCCAAAGTGCTGGGATTACAGGCATGAGCCACCACTCCTGGCCTACCAATCTCGTTATTGCTTGATTGTCACCAATCTTGACCACTTCATTATTTGTATAACTCTAATAATAGGTATTTTAAAAAGCACATTATTGAAACATTATTGACATCTAAAAAGCTGTACATATTTAATGTGTAAAACTTGGAGTTTGGAGATAAGTATATACCTGCAAAACCACCACCACAATTAATGCCACAAGCCTGTCCATCACCTCCAAAAGTTTCCTCCTGCTCTCATTATTTATTACTATGATTGATACTTTTGACAAGAACATTTAACATAGGATCTACCCTTTTATCAAATTGGCAAGTGAACGATACAGTATTGTCAATTATAGGTACAATGCTGTAGTCTCTAGGACTTACAAACCTTGTATAACCAAAACTTTGTACACTTAGACTAATTAATACATTCCCATTCCTTTCCCTTCAGCCCCTGGCAGTCACCATTTTACTCTCTGCTTCTATGAATTTAACTATTTTAGATTCATTATGTAAGGGAGATATTGTAATATTTATCTTTCTATGTCTGGCTTATTTCATCTAGCATAATGTCCCTCAGGTTCATTCATGTTGTCACAAATTGTAGGATTTCCTTAATTTTTTTAGGCTGAATAATATTCCATTGCATGCATATACCATGTTTTCTTTATTCAATTGCCCATCAATATACATTTAGGTTGCTTCCATGTCTTGGATATTGTGAATAATATTGGAGATGCAGACATCACTTTGAGATCCTCATTTTAATTCCTTTGGATATATACTCAGTAGTGGAATTACTGGATCATATGGTAGTTCTACTTTACATTTTTTTAGGAATTTCCATATGTTTTTCATAGTAGCCACACCAATTTACATTCCCACCAACAGTGTACAAGGGTTCCCTTTTCTCTTCATCCTCACCAATCTTTATCTTTGTGTGTGTGTCTGTGTGTGTGTGTGTGTGTGTGTGTGTGTGTGTTAAACAGTTTTTCTAACAGATGTGAGGTGATATCTCATGGTAGTTTTAATTTGCATTTCCCTGATGATTAATGATGTTGAGCACCTTCTCATATACCTGTTGGCTATTTGTATGTCTTTGGAAAAATGTCTAGTCAATTCTTTTGCAAATATTTTTCTTTCATTTTATAGCTTACCTTTTCATTTAGTTGATTTTTTTAACTGTGTAGAAGACTTCTAGTTTGAAGTAATTCCACTTGTGTATCTTGTATTTATTGATTGTGTTTTGTTTTCATATCCAAAAATTCATTGCCAGATCAATGTCGAAAAGTTTCCCTCTACATTTTCTTTTACTAATTTCACAGTTTCAAGTCTTACATTTAACATTTTGAGTTAATTTTTCTATATGGGTTGAAGTAAGGGTCCAATTTTATTCTTTTGGATGTGAATATCCCATTTTTCCAACATCATTTATTGAAGAAAATGTTCTCTCCCCGTTGTGTGTTCTTGGCACCTTTGTGGAATATCAGTTGACCGTAACTATGTGGATTTATTTCTGAGCCCTCTCTATATTTCTTCCATTGGTCTATATGTCTGATTTTACGCCAGCGCCATGCTGTTTTTGATTAGTATACCTTTGTAGTAGCTTTAAGATTGCTTTGACAAGCCAGGCGCAGTGGCTCATGCCTGTAATCTCAGCACTTTGGGAAGTCGAGGCAGACAGAACACAAGGTCAGGAGTTTGAGACCAGCCTAGCCAATATGGTGAAACCCCATTTCTACTAAAAATGCAAAAATTAGTTGGGCATGGTGGCACACACCTGTAGTCCCAGCTACTTGGGTGGCTGAGGCAGAAGAATTGCTTTAACCCGAGAGGCAGAGGTTGCAGTGAGCCAAGATCATGCCACTGCACTCCAGCCTGGGCAACAGAGCAAGACTCCATCTCAAAAAAAAAAAAAAAAAAAAAAATTACTTTGTCTATTGGAGGTCTTTGGTGGTTCCACATGAATTGAATTTTAGGATATCTTTTCTAATTCCGTAAAACATTCTATTGGAGTTTCATAGGGATTTCATTGAATATGTAGGTATCTTTTGGGTACTATGGATATTTTAACAATATTAATTTTTTCAATTCATGAACATGGGATATATTTCATTTATTTTGCATCTTCAATTTATTTCATCAATCTTTTATGGTTTTCTGTATACAGTTATTTTATCTCTTTGGTTAAAATTATTTCTTATTATTTTATTTTTGATGCCTTTTTAAATGGGATTGTTTTCTTGATTTTTTAGATACATTTTTGTTACTGTATGGAAACACTACTGATATTTATATGTTGATTTTGTGTCCTGCAACTTTGCTGAATTCATTGTTTAGTTCTAACAGGTTTTCTTGTGAGTCTCTAGGATTTTTTATATAAAAACATGTTATCCATAGATGTAGTTTTATTTCCTCATTTTTATTTGGATGCCTTTTATTTCTTCTTCTTGTCTAATTGTTCTGGTTAGGACTTACAGTACTATTTTGAGTAGAATTGGCAAGAGGGGTCATCCTTGCCTTGTTCTAGATCTTAGAAAAAAGCTTCCAGTTTTCTACCACTGAGTATGATGTTGTCTGTGGGCCTTCCATATATGGCCTTTATTGTGTTGAGGAAAATTCCTTTTATACTTAATTTTTTTGAGTTTTTTTCTTTTTTTTATCCTGAAAGGATGTTAAATTTTTTCAAATGCTTGTTCTGCATGTGTTCAGATGATCATGTGATTTTTTATCCAGCAGTCTGTTAATGTGTTTTATCACTTTGATTGATTTACATATGTTGAATCATTCTTGCATCTGAGTGACAAATCCCATTTGGTCCTGAATTTGATTTGCTAATATTTTGCAAATTTACTTTGTTTGTATTTTGTTCAGGACTTTTGTTCCCATGTTCATCAGAGATACTGGCCTATAGTTTTCCTTTCTTGTGATGCCTTTGCCTGGCATTGCTATCAGGGTGAGTCTGGCTTCATAAAAGTCATTTAGAAGTGCGCTTTCTCATGTTTTGAGCGTTTAGGAAGGATTGGTATTAATTCTTCATTAAACTTTTGGTAGAATTCACCTGTGAAGCCATCTAGCTGAAGGCTTTTCTTTGTTAGCAGGGTTTTTGGTTACTGGTTTAATCCTTATTTGTTATTAGTCTGCTCAAGCTTTCTATGTGACTCAGTCATGGAGGATTATATGTTTCTAGAAATAGGTCTGTTTCTTCTGGTTGTTGAATTTGTTGGTGTGTAATTGTTGATAATAGTCCTTTATGATCTTTTTTATTTCTGTGGTAATGGTTGCAATATCTCCTCTTCTAGTTCTGATTTTATTTAATTTTCTCTCTTTTTTTCTTAATCGTTTTAACTAAGGGTTTATCAATTTTGTTTGTTTTCAAAAACCAGCTTTTAATTTTATCAATCTTGTCTATTGTTTTTCTAACTTTGATTTCATTTCTTTTTGCTCTAATCTTTATTATTTTCTTCCATTTGCTAATTTTAGGCTTAGCTTGGTCTTCTTTTACTAGTTCCTTTACTTATACTGTTAGGTTGTTCATTTGAGATCTTTTTGTTTTCTTACTGTAGATGTTTATATCTATAAAATTGCTTTTTAGAACTGCTCTTTTTTTGCCTTCTATGTTTTAGCACATTGTTTTTGTTTTTGTTGGTCTTGAGGTATTTTCTTATTTCCCTTTAGATTTCTTCCTTGACTCAATGACTATTCAAGAGTTTATTGTTAAATTTCCATGTATTTGTGAATTTTTCCATTTTACTTTTGTTGTTGATTTTTAGTTTGCTAACGTGGTTTGGGAAAGATACTTGAAATGATTTCAGTCTTCTTAAATTTGTTTTGTCACCTAGCAAGTGACATATCTTCAAGAAGAGAAACTAGTGGTAGGGCAACACTTATCACGTACATGCACCTGATTTCCTGGATGGGGTGCTCAGAGCCTGTTTGTGGGGGTGTTGATGCAACAGGAAAACATAAAGTTTTAAAATTTATAATACACAGGTGTTTCCCAGGAAATGGTACACGGTGGCTAAACCTTGATCTATTTTATATATCTGAAATATTTTAATTCTGCTATCAAATTTGATTGATAAATGTCTGGGTGTAGAATACTATGTTAGACATAATTTCCCCTCACATTGTTTTCTAGATTTCTGAAATATTTTAAAATTTGGATACCTTTTTTTTTAATGGTATTTCTTTGTATGGAGCTTCTTTCTTTCACTCTGGGCATATCACCGTACCTCTTTATTACCAACTTTCTAAGAAAGTATGATGGTATGTCTTGATGTGAGCTCTTTTAATCTATCATGTGCGTTTTTTCAGACCTGGACTCTCATGTTCTTTAATTCTGGAGAACTGATTGAAAGCATGAATAGAAGCTGTCTTGAAATTACTTTCTCTAACTTGAAAAAAATTCCTATTCACATTTTAAATTAAAGTTTAAAAATTACATTCATCAAAAATATTTCTGACTACCCTTCTCATCTCCAAAAGAAAACAGCAAAACACCACCACCAACAACCCAGGGCTATGGTTCTACCATGTGTACATGTCTATTGATCCTTTTTATAGTGACGATTTTTACTGTTTATTGCTCTGCCCAGGCAATGAGAAATTTGGTCAGGACTATATTTTAAAGAGAAATGATTTCAAAAAAGTTCTTCCTGACACACGTATTTACCTTTCTTAAATAAATTCATTGTTTTTGAGAAGAATAAAATGCCTGTTGTAAGATAGTAAGAACTACAAAAAGCAAAACAAAAAAATCCACAGTGTACTCCATTTCTTCGCAAAGGGGGTAAGCAATACTAGTGCTGTGGGCAGCTGAGCTGGACTGTGTGCGGAACAACTGCTGGGTTCCTGCTGCTGGATTTAAAAGGGCAGAGGCTTACCGGATTCTATTTGCATTACTATAAGTGTTCTAGAGACTGAAATCTGATTTCTTGAGGCGAATGTCTCTCTGGTGACCCTAGCAGGAAGCCAGGCTTTTCCATCAGAATGAGTAGGTACCTAAAGGATAAAAATAGTTATTTCCACTCTGAGTGAAGGCAAAATAAGTGAAATTTAAGGAGACTAAAGACAGATCATCTGGAGAGATGAGCAGAAAAATGAGCAAACATACTAATTCCCTGTGTCAGGAAGAATTAGATGTTTAAATAAAGCATACATGTAAATAGCATATTAATTGTGTTAGAACTCTATTTTGTATAATGTGCTTAATATGTAGCTGTATTCTCTTAAGCAACACATGTAATATTAATTTTAAAGAAATCTCCCTATTAGATTTATATATATATACACACATATATGTGTGTGTGTGTGTGTGTGTATATATATATATATATTTGTTTTTTTTTTTTGAGACAGAGTTCAAGCTGGAGTACAATGGCACCATCTTGGCTCACTGCAACCTCCGCTTCCCGGGTTCAAGCGATTCTTCTGCCTCAACCTCCCGAGTAGCCGCCATCACACCTGGCTAATTTTTTGTATTTTTAGTAGAAACTGGGTTTCAGCATATTAGCAGGCTGGTCTCGAACTCCTGACCTCAGGTGATCCACCCGCCTCAGCCTCCCAAAGTGCTGGGATTACAGGTGTGAGCCACTGCGCCTGTCAGATTCATATTGTTTATTTACCAAACATAGAAAGGCAATGTGCCTAATTCCAGATGATGTCTATCTACAAAGTAATCACTAAACTAGTATCCAGACTGGGTCTGACAAAACTAGAGTCAGTATATTTGTTCTCCTATGCTCCCCTGACCCCCAGCTTTACTGAGGTATAATTAACAAATAAATAGTGTATATATTAAAGGTATACAGCATGTTGTTTTCATATACATATGTATTGTAAAATAATTATCATTATCAAGTTAATTAGCATATATTTCACCTCACATAGCATTTTTGTTTTATTTTGGAGAGAACATTTATGGCCTACTCTCTTAGCTAATTTTGAGTATACAATAGCAGACTATTAACTATAGTCACCACGCTGGACATTAGATATCCAGAACTTATTTGTCCAGCATAACTGAAACCTCATTCCCTTTGACCAGCATCTTCCTGTTTCCCCCACCTCCCAGTTCCTGGAAACCGCCATCCTACACTCTGTTTCCATGAGTTCCACTTTTTAAATTACACATACAAATGAGATCATGCAGTACTGTCTTTCTGTGCTTGACTTATTTCACTTTACATAATGTCCTCCAGGTTCATCTATGTTGTCATGAAGGAAAGGATTTTCTTCCTTCTTAAGGCTGAATAATATTCCATTATATTGAAAGAGTTAAGAATATGCTACCCAAAAATATGCTTCTCTGGTTTATTGACTATTATGAATTAAAGAAACTTAAAAAATAGCAGTTGCAAAAAGATTACTCTAACCTTCATTGTTTTTTAAAAGTAGGAGATAAAATTCTCATATGAAGAGTGTTTTCCTCTAACTAAAGGAATAACATTCTTATAATTAAGAAAGGGAAGTTGAAACTGTTTGTGTGAAAAATGCCATTGGATTTGTTTTAATTATTTATTTATTTTTCCTTTCAACTTTTTATTTTAGGTTCAGGGGTACATGTGCAGATTTGTTACATGGGTAAATTGTATGTCATGGGGATTTGGTGTACATATTATTTCATCACCCAGGTAATGAGCAGCATAGTACCCTATAGGTAGTTTTTAGATCCCCTCTCTCCTCACACTCTCTACCTTCAATAGACCACAGTGTTTACTGTTCCCTTTTTAATGTCCATGTCTACTTAATGTTTAGCTCCTACTTATAAGTGAGAACATGTGGTATTTGGTTTTCTGTTCCTGCATTAATTTTCTTAGGATAATGGCCTCCAACTCTATCCTTGTTGCTGCAAAGAATATGATTTCCTTCTATTTTTATGGCTGCATAGTATTCCATGGTTTATATATACTACATTTTCTTTATGCAGTCTCCTGTGATGGGCATCTAGGTTGAGTTTATGTCTTTGCTAGTGCTGTGATGAACATACGTATGCATGTGTCTTTATGGCAGAATGATTTATATCCCTTTGGGTATATACCCAGTAATGGGATTACTGGGCCAATAAATTCAATAGTAACAAGCAACAGGGAAAGAACTGCCTATTCAATACCAGACTAAATCTCTAATTTTTTTTATTGCCATTAGGAAGAGGAAGAAGAAAAGGAAGGAAGGAGAGGAAAAAGGAAGGACGGAAGAAAAGAAAAAAGAATGAGAGAGAGAGAACAAAAGCATCAAGGATAAGTGATGCTAAGAAGACTGGCTAGCCCTATGCAGAAGAATGAAATTGGACCCTTTCCTTTCACCATATACAAAAACTCACTCAAGATGGGTGAAAGACTTAAATGTAAAACCTAAAACTGTGAAAACCCTAGGAAACCTAGGAAATGTCATTTTGGATATAGGCTCTGGCAAAGATTTCATGATAAAGACTCCAAAAGCAATTGCAACATAAAAAAAAATTGACAAGGAGAACATAATTAAACAGCTTCTGCACAGCAAAAGAAACAATCAACAGAGTAAACAGACAACTTGCAGAATGGGAAAATGTGTTTGCAAACTATGCATCTGATAAAGGTCTAATATCCAGCATCTATAAGGAACTTAACTCTGCAAGAAAAAACAAACCCCCACCAAAATTTTCTTAGAATAATCAAAAAATAGACAAAGAACATGAACAGACACCTCTCAAAAGAAGACATATATGCAGCCAACAAGCATATGAAAAAAATACTCAGCATCACTCATCATCTGAGAACTGCAAACCAAAACCACAATGATTTATCATCTCACAGCAGTCAGAATGGCTATTATAAAAAGTCAAAAAATAACAGATACTGGTGAGGTTGTGAAGAAAAGGGAATGCTTATACACTGCCCATGGGAATGTAAATTAGTTCAGTCACTGTGGGAAGCAATTTGGAGATTTCTCAAAGAACTTAGAACTTCCACTAGAATTTTGATAAGGATTGCATTGAATTTGGTGTCTCTTTGGGTACCATGAACCCTTTAACAATAGTAATCCATGAGCATGTGGTATTTTTCCATATATTTGCTTCCATTCAAATTTTTGAACACTTTGAAGTTTACATAAATCTTTCTTTTCGTTCTTCTTTCTTTCTTTTTGTCTCTCTCTTACTTTGTTTGTTCTTGTTTCCTTCCTTCTTTCCTTCCTTCCTTCCTCTTTTTCTTTGTAGTGGCAATATAAACATATTCTAGCTTTAATCTGGTGATTTATATTTAGTGAATTTTTTAAAAATGAGAATAATGATTGAATTATAATTGGAACTAGACCTAAAGCAGAGAGAAACCTTTCCTCTTTTCTTTTCTTGTTTTTTTTTTTTTCTGTTCTCCACTGCTTCTTAATTGATTGGTTTGCTTTTCTAGTCATAAGGAAGCTGTGTATTATAAAATTAAATTGATATTGTCATTTCTAGAGATGGCTACAAGTAGCCAGAAGATGTTTTTAAAATTGAAAGCTAACTGCCAATTGAAAAAAAAAAATCGCAACAAAACAGAATTTTCCTTCCAAGTTTGTCTTGGGGAGAGGATGCATAGGGAGTTGTGTGGGGGCTCTGTATTTCTACAGTGAAACTGGTAATCACTTAAGGGGTTAATGGGGGAGCCACAATGTGTCTGTGTGTTTCCTTGTGTTCCCACAGCCTGCATGACTCCTTATTTTCTTCTTTATTTTATTTATTTATTTATCTTGAGATGGAGTCTCTCTCTGTAGCTCAGGCTGGAGTGTAGTGGCAAGATCTTGGCTCACTGCAACCTCCACCTTCCCGGTTCAAGCGTTTCTCCTGCCTCAGCCTCCCGAGTAGCTGGGACTATGGGCACCCCCCACCACACCTGGCTAATTTTTGTATTTTTAATAGAGACTGGGTTTCACCATATTGGCCAGGCTGGTCTCGATCTCCTGACCTTGTGATCTGCCCACCTCAGCCTCCCAAAGTGTCGGGATTGCAGGCATAAGCCACCGCCTGGCCTTTATTTTCTTATATACACTGAAATTGGTTTTTTGTTTGTTCTTCCCTGCAGGGAATAGAGTGAGAAGTATAGAAAAGATGTTAAACAACAGCTGTTTGAGTAAACCTTCCTTAGCCTAATTGGCTGAATATTAATTGACTGAATATGACTAGTCTCACAACATGCAGAAGATGAGGTGTTAGTAGGCAAGCAGAACTCTGAAGGAATGTGTGAATATTTTGCATCTCTGGTTGGTAAACTTAATGGATCACAAAATACAGTTGATGGTCAACTGCTGTGTTCTGCACATGGCAGCTCCAGGTGTGACTATAGAAGGTTTGCATATTAGAGACCAAGTGTAGCAGAAAAAGCTTAACTCCTCTTGCTATTGCTCCCAGGTTCCTGGGTTGAGATATTGATGAATTAGTTGACAAACCTAATATTCTTAGAGACAAAACCCACAAAATATTCATAGACTTTAATAATGCTGTAGTGACTGTATCATTTCCCTAGCTTTGCCTCTGTTTTCATATCTGAGAAGACAAAGGGTCTAAAATAAAAAACTTGCCTAAGGTCCAAATTTAACCCGCATCTTTTAACACCAAGCATTATATTTTCTCAATGAACCCGAGAAATCGTAACTGTTAAAAATGCAAGACTGTGTTTGCTCTCTTACAGAAGGGTGAAGCTTCCATTATGATATTTCAGTACTCATCCTAAGAGTGAAAAAAAAGTTCTGCTGATGTCTGATGTGCAATCTCCCAAAAATTCTAGTTTCCAAGGGCTCCTGAAATATTTCAGGAGCTATAATTTCTGAACTATTTCAGGGAGGAATACAGAGTAGAGATCAAGAACACAGATTCTAAAGTCAGACTGGCCTAAAAGTAGCAACCAAATTTCTCTCTCAATGCTCTTATTTGTAAAATGGAGAAAATAATATGTCTCCCTAGTTAATGAACACTATTGGGTACACACCTTACAGCTGAAAGGAAGTATTAGTAGTTTAGAAGTATGAGCTTTAGAGCCTTACTACTGGGATGAAATCCAGGCTCCTCTACTTGTTAGCTGTATAGTCTTGGGAAAGTCACTCAACCTCTCAGTGGCTCAGTTTTTTCATATGTAAAGTGAGAATATTAGTATCTACATAAACTGTTGGATGTAAAAAGGGAGAACTTAATACATACAAAACTCTTATAATAGTCCCCTGTACATAGGTACTCAAGGAATAGTAGCTGTTACTGTTACCATTTATACTTAGAATTGCTGTATAATTTATCATCCACATTGAAACACTTTTGGGATTTGAAAGGGAACACTATTAAGAATTATACAGGAACACGCTATTTAAGAAATAACTTACATAACCCTTAGGAACTCTTACTTCAGGCTTTAAAAGGCAAGAAGCAAATAATTTTAGGAGATTGATAACAATGTCACCTAAATTTGAGATACTAAAAAGAGATTAGTGTTCTCAACTATGTGAAATGTATTTCTCCTACCGTATCAAATATAATCCTAGGAATCTTGCTTCTCTCCTTCTAAAACACTTTCAAGAAAAAAGGAGTAAAGTTCAGAATCATACTACAGCTTGCATTTGTGGTGTCTTTTTCTATGTGCAAGGCCCAAGACGGACTGCCCCGGCTTCCTCGGGTGGGTCCCCAGAGGAGAAGTGGGAGAACGCAAAGAGAAGACAGGGTGTGGACGCAGACTCCAGAAGAAGCTTTCTCTGAGCCGCATTAGACTCCGTAATCACTTTAAAGATAAAGAGGTCGGCGGGGGATGTGGGTCTTGTACATTAGGAGAAAACGGGCAGAATTAATTTGATAGTGCATGTGGAGGTTCGCTTTACCCTCTCCTGTATTTTGTCAGTATCAAAAGTTATATCAAATTAACCATGTGGTAATAAGGTAGTACTATTCCCCCAAACCATTAAAAAAAAAAAAATACACACAACTACAGTAAAAAGAGGGAAAACAGGTTAGCACAAGTAGCAGATAACTCTTTTGTGAGATGATAATGAAAATGATGGACATGAATTTTGATTTTAGTTTATAGATATTTTTGAACAAACTGGAAAGTTATGCCCAATTGTGCGAAGTCCTAGGGGAGTGGTACCTCTCCAGAGGTGTGCCCAGTTCTTTCCTTAACATGGCGTGATCTTAGCGGTCTAAGTTAAGTGTTGGGTTTTGTGAGTGGGTCTAGCACGCACTAGTTTCTCACCTGTGGGTCTTTGCCGTACTGAGGCCTTTGCATTGGGTGTCCTGTAGCCCACCTGCCCTCATTTCACTTTTCTTTTTCTTCTACTTTAGAAGATTAAAGTTGCCATTTACTTATGAATCTTGCTCACGGTTTGCCTTCTCTGTGAAATCTTATTTATCAAAAGGTGAAATTAGACATGTCCCAATTAATCTTCGACTTTACTGCTGTTGTAACATTTTTCATGACTGATTTGATTTGAATGCTTGCTTACAAGTTTATCTTCTGTATTCATATTTGAAATTCTTTGGAAAAGGGGTCGAGTCATCAGTGTTGAATGAATTGGAGTCCTAGTACGGATCCCTCAGAACTTGCCCCAAAGAGAACAAAGCCTCTGGGTGAGCTTCAGGATTAAGTTTGAAAATTTGGAGCTGGATCCTGTGGTAGGTCCATCCATATTTTCTCAGGTCAATAGCAGGTCATAATGTTATGGGTGGGAGATGCCTAGAACTTGGCTTGCACATCTTAGATTAGCACTTACATGAGGTTACATAAAATTCTTTGGTTTATTGTTTGGTATTTCCTTTGGTCCTCTTAAATAGTATTTTTTAATAGTATTGACTGAAGACCATTTGCATTAGAATTGTTTGGGTAGGTTTTTACAGTTGTAAATTTCTCTACCTAATCCCAGAAGAGAGGAATCAGAATAATCAGTGATGAGTCTTGGGATTCTGCATTTTAACAAGACCCTTGTTTAATTCTTAAACTAAATAATATTTGAGAACCAATGCTCTAGTGAATTGTAGCGTGGTAACTTCCTTACACTTAAATACACTGAGTGACATCAATATAATAATACTGGCTAAGTTTTATTGATTATATTTTAGGTACTTAGTGGTAAGATCTATGACTACACTGTAATTTCACAGGTATATTATGAGAATTATGAGTTAATGTACATGCCTGAAAGACACTACGCAACTGTGAAGTATAATTATCCCTTTATTTCCATGTGCTCACAGAATGATTTGATAGCAGAATTGAAAACTGAATCCAGGAAACTCATTTTTCTTCTACCAGTGCTTGCTAAAGTGACTTGCAGGAATAAAGAGGAAATTTGTTATTTAATACCCAGCTCCCAGCCAGGTGCAGTGGCTCATGCCTGTAATTCTAGCACTTTGGAATGCCAAGGTGGGCAGATCGCTTGAGGTCAGGAGTTCAAGACCAGCTTGGCTAACATGGTGAAGCCCCATCTCTACTAAAAATACAAAAATTAGCCGGGTGTGGTGGGGTACACTTGTAATCCCAGCTGCCTGGGAAGCTGAGGCGGGAGAATTGCTTGAACCCAGGAAGTGGAGGTTTCAGTGAACTGAGATCATGCCACTGCACTCCAGCCTGGGTGACAGAGTGAGACTCTGTCTCGAAAATCATCATCATCATCATCATCATTAATTTAAAAATAAATAAATAATAATACCCAGCTACAGTATTATTTCATTTCTGACTTCTCTGATTCTGTTTATGGGTCTTCCCCACACAAATGGCACCTACTGTAGCAGGACGAGCCGCAGACAAAACCTCTCAGACACCGAGTTGTAGAAGGAAGGGCTTTATTCAGCTGGGAGCATCGGCAAGTTACTGCCTTAAAATCCGAGCTCCCCAAGTGCATAATTTCTTTCCATTTTAAGGGCTCACAACAGTAAAGATTTCACATGAAAGGGTCGTGATTGATTTGAGCGATCAGGGGGTATGAATCAGGGGCTGCATGCACCGGTGGTCAGAGTGAAACAGAACAGAGCAGGGAGTTTCACGATGTTCTTTTATCCAGTGCCGGGAATCTATGGATAACGCTGGTTTCTAAGTCATGAGTTGATTTTTAACTACTACGTTTAGGCCAGGCAGGCCCAGGCCCAGTTTTGGGCCTGGCGCTGGGCTGCCTGTCTTTGGTTTCACTACCTTGTTTTTTCTTAAAACAGGTACTGAGTATAAAACAATATAAAACAATATGAGAGCGTTTCTCTCTTTCCTCACTACTCTTGGCTTGTCATCTTTCTACATTTCCCAGGGAGAAAAAAATGTAGTTTCATGGTTTTGATGAGGTGCAGGACACACTACCCCAACATATTTTAAACTGAGAAAACTGTAGAAGCAGAAAGGTCTCTCTGACCTTCCCCTACCCTTCTGCCCTGAAGCAAGTCAGGAAACCTCCGAAGGATTTTCTGACCTTCCACTGAAGCAGGCCATAAGACCCTGAGGTGAGAGGGCCGCGCTCTATACCTGGAGGAAAAGAACATCTTTATGTCAGAAGACAAAGCATCACAGAGAAGAATCTGAACAAACAGACCTCGCTAAGTTTCTTGCTATTTAGTACCATTAGCACGTACCCTTTTTGATCTATCCTATTTTTCCATGACTAATTAAACCTACTATACAAAACACTTAGGTTCAACTGTTTCTTCAGGCCTTCATTTCCTTATGAAGGCTCCCATACTTTGTAAAACTTACATTAAATAAATCTGTATGCTCTTCTCTTGTTAATCCGTCTTGTTATAGGAGCCTCTGCTAGGAACATAGGATGAATGAGAAAAATATGTACTTCCTTCTCTTTTTTTTTTTTTTAAATTTATTTATTATTATTATATTTTAAGTTGTAGGGTACATGTGCACAACGTGCAGGTTTGTTACATATGTATACTTGTGCCATGTTGGTGTGCTGCACCCATCAACTCATCATTTACATCAGGTATAACTCCCAATGCAATCCCTCCCCCCTCCCCCCTCCCGATGATAGGCCCCTGTGTGTGATGTTCCCCTTCCTGAGTCCAAGTGATCTTATTGTTCAGTTCCCACCTATGAGTGAGAACATGCGGTGTTTGGTTTTCTGTTCTTGTGATAGTTTGCTAAGAATGATGGTTTCCAGCTGCATCCATGTCCCTACAAAGGACGCAAACTCATCCTTTTTTATGGCTGCATAGTATTCCATGGTGTATATGTGCCACATTTTCTTAATCCAATCTGTCACTGATGGACATTTGGGTTGATTCCAAGTCTTTGCTATTGTGAATAGTGCTGCAATAAACATACGTGTGCATGTGTCTTTATAGCAGCATAATTTATAATCCTTTGGGTATATACCCAGTAATGGGATGGCTGGGTCATATGGTACATCTAGTTCTAGATCCTTGAGGAATCGCCATACTGTTTTCCATAATGGTTGAACTAGTTTACAATCCCACCAACAGTGTAAAAGTGTTCCTATTTCTCCACATCCTCTCCAGCACCTGTTGTTTCCTGACTTTTTAATGATCGCCATTCTAACTGGCGTGAGATGGTATCTCATTGTGGTTTTGATTTGCATTTCTCCGATGGCCAGTGATGATGAGCATTTTTTCATGTGTCTGTTGGCTGTATGAATGTCTTCCTTTGAGAAATGTCTGTTCATATCCTTTGCCCACTTTTTGATGGGGTTGTTTGTTTTTTTCTTGTAAATTTGTTTGAGTTCTTTGTAGGTTCTGGATATTAGCCCTTTGTCAGATGAGTAGATTGCAAAAATTTTCTCCCATTCTGTAGGTTGCCTGTTCACTCTGATGGTAGTTTCTTTTGCTGTGCAGAAGCTCTTTAGTTTAATGAGATCCCATTTGTCAATTTTGGCTTTTGCTGCCGTTGCTTTTGGTGTTTTAGACATGAAGTCTTTGCCCATGCCTATGTCCCGAATGGTACTACCTAGGTTTTCCTCTAGGATTTTTATGGTATTAGGTCTAACATTTAAGTCTCTAATCCATCTTGAATTAATTTTCGTATAAGGAGTAAGGAAAGGATCCAGTTTCAGCTTTCTACTTATGGCTAGCCAATTTTCCCAGCACCATTTATTAAATAGGGAATCCTTTCCCCATTTCTTGTTTCTCTCAGGTTTGTCAAAGATCAGATGGCTGTAGATGTGTGGTATTATTTCTGAGGACTCTGTTCTGTTCCATTGGTCTATATCTCTGTTTTGGTACCAGTACCATGCTGTTTTGGTTACTGTAGCCTTGTAGTATAGTTTGAAGTCAGGTAGCGTGATGCCTCCAGCTTTGTTCTTTTGACTTAGGATTGTCTTGGAGATGCGGGCTCTTTTTTGGTTCCATATGAACTTTAAAGCAGTTTTTTCCAATTCTGTGAAGAAACTCATTGGTAGCTTGATGGGGATGGCATTGAATCTATAAATTACCTTGGGACGTATGGCCATTTTCACAATATTGATTCTTCCTATCCATGAGCATGGTATGTTCTTCCATTTGTTTGTGTCCTCTTTTATTTCACTGAGCAGTGGTTTGTAGTTCTCCTTGAAGAGGTCTTTTACATCCCTTGTAAGTTGGATTCCTAGGTATTTTATTCTCTTTGAAGCAATTGTGAATGGAAGTTCATTCCTGATTTGGCTCTCTGTTTGTCTGTTACTGGTGTATAAGAATGCTTGTGATTTTTGCACATTAATTTTGTATCCTGAGACTTTGCTGAAGTTGCTTATCAGCTTAAGGAGATTTTGGGCTGAGACAATGGGGTTTTCTAAATATACAATCATGTCATCTGCAAACAGGGACAGTTTGACTTCTTCTTTTCCTAATTGAATACCCTTGATTTCTTTCTCTTGCCTAATTGCCCTAGCCAGAACTTCCAACACTATGTTGAATAGGAGTGGTGAGAGAGGGCATCCCTGTCTTGTGCCAGTTTTCAAAGGGAATTTTTCCAGTTTTTGCCCATTCAGTATGATATTGGCTGTGGGTTTGTCATAAATAGCTCTTATGATTTTGAGGTACGTTCCATCAATACCGAATTTATTGAGCGTTTTTAGCATGAAGGGCTGTTGAATTTTGTCAAAAGCCTTTTCTGCATCTATTGAGATAATCATGTGGTTCTTGTCTTTGGTTCTGTTTATATGCTGGATTATGTTTATTGATTTGCGAATGTTGAACCAGCCTTGCATCCCAGGGATGAAGCCCACTTGATCATGGTGGATAAGCTTTTTGATGTGTTGCTGAATCCGGTTTGCCAGTATTTTATTGAGGATTTTTGCATCGATGTTCATCAGGGATATTGGTCTAAAATTCTCTTTTTTTGTTGTGTCTCTGCCAGGCTTTGGTATCAGGATGATGTTGGCCTCATAAAATGAGTTAGGGAGGATTCCCTCTTTTTCTATTGATTGGAATAGTTTCAGAAGGAATGGTACCAACTCCTCCTTGTACCTCTGGTAGAATTCAGCTGTGAATCCATCTGGTCCTGGACTTTTTTTGGTTGGTAGGCTATTAATTATTGCCTCAATTTCAGAGCCTGCTATTGGTCTATTCAGGGATTCAACTTCTTCCTGGTTTAGTCTTGGAAGAGTGTAAGTGTCCAGGAAATTATCCATTTCTTCTAGATTTTCCAGTTTATTTGCGTAGAGGTGTTTATAGTATTCTCTGATGGTAGTTTGTATTTCTGTGGGGTCGGTGGTGATATCCCCTTTATCATTTTTAATTGTGTCGATTTGATTCTTCTCTCTTTTCTTCTTTATTAGTCTGGCTAGTGGTCTGTCAATTTTGTTGATCTTTTCAAAAAACCAACTCCTGGATTCATTGATTTTTTGGAGAGTTTTTTGTGTCTCTATCTCCTTCAGTTCTGCTCTGATCTTAGTTATTTCTTGCCTTCTGCTAGCTTTTGAATGTGTTTGCTCTTGCTTCTCTAGTTCTTTTAATTGTGATGTTAGAGTGTCAATTTTAGATCTTTCCTGCTTTCTCTCTTGTGGGCATTTAGTGCTATAAATTTCCCTCTACACACTGCTTTAAATGTGTCCCAGAGATTGTGGTATGTTGTATCTTTGTTCTCATTGGTTTCAAAGAACATCTTTATTTCTGCCTTCATTTCATTATGTACCCAGTAGTCATTCAGGAGCAGGTTGTTCAGTTTCCATGTAGTTGAGCGGTTTTGATTGAGTTTCTTAGTCCTGAGTTCTAGTTTGATTGCACTGTGGTCTGAGAGACAGTTTGTTATAATTTCTGTTCTTGTACATTTGCTGAGGAGTGCTTTACTTCCAATTACGTGGTCGATTTTGGAGTAAGTACGATGTGGTGCTGAGAAGAATGTATATTCTGTTGATTTGGGGTGGAGAGTTCTATAGATGTCTATTAGGTCTGCTTCCTGCAGAGATGAGTTCAATTCCTGGATATCCTTGTTAACTTTCTGTCTCGTTGATCTGTCTAATCAACGTTGACAGTGGAGTGTTGAAGTCTCCCATTATTATTGTATGGGAGTCTAAGTCTCTTTGTAAGTCTCTAAGGACTTGCTTGATGAATCTGGGTGCTCCTGTATTGGGTGCATATATATTTAGGATAGTTAGCTCTTCCTGTTGAATTGATCCCTTTACCATTATGTAATGGCCTTCTTTGTCTCTTTTGATCTTTGATGGTTTAAAGTCTGTTTTATCAGAGACTAGTATTGCAACCCCCGCTTTTTTTTTGTTCTCCATTTGCTTGGTAAATCTTCCTCCATCCCTTTATTTTGAGCCTATGTATGTCTCTGCGTGTGAGATGGGTCTCCTGAATACAGCAGACTGATGGGTCTTGACTCTTTATCCAGTTTGCCAGTCTGTGTCTTTTAATTGGAGCATTTAGTCCATTTACATTTAAGGTTAAGATTGTTATGTGTGAACTTGATCCTGCCATTATGATATTAACTGGTTATTTTGCTCGTTAGTTGATGCAGTTTCTTCCTAGCCTCGATGGTCTTTACATTTTGGCATGTTTTTGCAATGGCTGGTACCGGTTGTTCCTTTGCATGTTTAGTGCTTCCTTCAGGGTCTCTTGTAAGGCAGGCCTAGTGGTTACAAAATCTCTAAGCATTTGCTTATCTGTAAAGGATTTTATTTCTCCTTCACTTATGAAACTTAGTTTGGCTGGATATGAAATTCTGGGTTTAAAATTCTTTTCTTTAAGAATGTTGAATATTGGGCCCCACTCTCTTCTGGCTTGGAGAGTTTCTGCCGAGAGATCTGCTGTTAGTCTGATGGGTTTCCCTTTGTGGGTAACCCGACCTTTCTCTCTGGCTGCCGTTAAGATTTTTTCCTTCATTTCAACTTTGGTGAATCTGGCAATTATGTGTCTTGGAGTTGCTCTTCTCGAGGAGTATCTTTGTGGCGTTCTCTGTATTTCCTGGATTTGAATGTTGGCCTGCCCTACTAGGTTGGGGAAGTTCTCCTGGATGATATCCTGAAGAGTGTTTTCCAACTTGGTTCCATTTTCCCCCTCACTTTCAGGCACCCCAATCAGACGTAGATTTGGTCTTTTTACATAATCCCATACTTCTTGCAGGCTTTGTTCATTTATTTTTCTTCTTTTTTCTTTTGGTTTCTCTTCTCGCTTCATTTCATTCATTTGATCCTCAATCGCAGATACTCTTTCTTCCAGTTGATCGAGTCGGTTACTGAAGCTTGTGCATTTGTCACGTATTTCTCGTGTCATGGTTTTCATCTCTTTCATTTCGTTTATGACCTTCTCTGCATTAATTACTCTAGCCATCAATTCTTCCACTTTTTTTTCAAGATTTTTAGTTTCTTTGCGCTGGGTACGTAATTCCTCCTTTAGCTCTGAGAAATTTGATGGACTGAAGCCTTCTTCTCTCATCTCGTCAAAGTCATTCTTCGTCCAGCTTTGATCCGTTGCTGGCGATGAGCTGCGCTCCTTTGCCGGGGGAGATGCGCTCTTATTTTTTGAATTTCCAGCTTTTCTGCCCTGCTTTTTCCCCATCTTTGTGGTTTTATCTGCCTCTGGTCTTTGATGATGGTGATGTACTGATGGGGTTTTGGTGTAGGTGTCCTTCCTGTTTGATAGTTTTCCTTCTAACAGTCAAGACCCTCAGCTGTAGGTCTGTTGGAGATTGCTTGAGGTCCACTCCAGACCCTGTTTGCCTGGGTATCAGCAGCAGAGGCTGCAGAAGATAGAATATTTCTGAACAGCGAGTGTACCTGTCTGATTCTTGCTTTGGAAGCTTCCTCTCAGGGGTGTACTCCACCCTGTGTGGTGTGGGGTGTCAGACTGCCCCTAGTGGGGGATGTCTCCCAGTTAGGCTACTCAGGGGTCAGGGACCCACTTGAGCAGGGAGTCTGTCCCTTCTCAGATCTCAACCTCCGTGTTGGGAGATCCACTGCTCTCTTCAAAGCTGTCAGACAGAGTCGTTTGCGTCTGCAGAGGTTTCGGCTGTGTTTGTTATTGCCCTGTCCCCAGAGGTGGAGTCTACAGAGACAGGCAGGTTTCCTTGAGCTGCTGTGAGCTCCACCCAGTTCGAGCTTTCCAGCAGCTTTGTTTACCTACTTAAGCCTCAGCAATGGCGGGCGCCCCTCCCCCAGCCTCACTGCTGCCTTGCCGGTAGATCACAGACTGCTGTGCTAGCAATGAGGGAGGCTCCGTGGGTGTGGGACCCTCCCGGCCAGGTGTGGGATATGATCTCCTGGTGTGCCTGTTTGCTTAAAGCGCAGTATTGGGGTGGGAGTTACCCGATTTTCCAGGTGTTGTGTGTCTCAGTTCCCCTGGCTAGGAAAAGGGATTCCCTTCCCCCTTGCGCTTCCCAGGTGAGGCGATGCCTCGCCCTGCTTCAGCTCTCGCTGGTCGGGCTGCAGCAGCTGACCAGCACCGATCGTCCGGCACTCCCCAGTGAGATAAACCCAGTACCTCAGTTGAAAATGCAGAAATCACCGGTCTTCTGTGTCGCTCGCACTGGGAGTTGGAGACTGGAGCTGTTCCTATTCGGCCATCTTGCTCCGCCCTCCAGAAATGTGTATTTCCTTCTCTACAATTTCAGGAAATCATAGTCCTTGATTAGTGACAGACACAGTTATCATTTATACTTGCATGGTACAGTTGATTTGTTCCTTAATGAAGATGAATCCACTAGACAACTGAAGACAAAAAAATTGACAGCTTTCATCGACTTGTGTGCTCCTTTTTAAAATAACATTATCTTTTTGTTGTTGTTGTTGTTGTTGTTGTTGTTGTTGAGACAGAGTCTCCCTGTGTCGCCCAGACTGGAGTGCAGTGGCCGGATCTCAGCTCACTGCAAGCTCCGCCTCCCGGGTTCACGCCATTCTCTTGCCTCAGCCTTCGGAGCAGCTGGGTCTACAGGCGCCCGCCACCTCGCCCGGCTAGTTTTTTGTATTTTTTAGTAGAGACGGGGTTTCACCAGATTAGCCAGGATGGTCTCGATCTCCTGACCTTGTGATCCGCCCGTCTCGGCCTCCCAAAGTGCTGGGATTACAGGCTTGAGCCACCGCACCCGGCCTAAAATTATATTATCTTATCTTAATTGTGTCTTTCTTTGAATTTTCTTTAGTGGTTTTACCCTAAATCTATCAGCCTAAATAAGAAATTATTTAATTGTAATTGTTTTTAAATTCAACAAAATGATATCAGTCTCATAAAACTTCTTATTCACTTAATATTAATATTAATGAACTGCATTTTATCTAGATTATTATGGGTAGTTATAGTTTATTTATTTTCACAGCTGTATAATATTGCATTATTTGGATATACCAAAACTTTGACTCCATTCTCCTTTCAGTAGACAGTTTTAATTTTTACAGTTGTACTCGATTATGTACCTTATTTCCTAGGATATACATCTCCTGGTTCACATTGGCAGGGGTTTCTCACACATATCTATGGTCAGAAGTGTTGGGTCATAGAGTATGTGTGTTTTCAAATTTTCTCAACAATGCCACACCACTTTCTGTCAGCAACATGGAAAAGATCTTGTTTGTTTTGCCTGTTTATCTAAGTAAAGCTCAGCTTTAATCAGGATCTCTAATCTCTCCCAAAGTGATACAGGAGGATAAAAAAACTTTAACTCCAGTAACTTTTCTTGATATTACATGTCATTATTGCCTACTTTTTTGGGTTAATTTTCTTAGATGTGTCTTCTACATTACTAACTCAGAGTAGCAGGGCAGGGTACTACTGGTCAGGAGTATACGTTCAAATCCTGGGTCTACTATTTGCCAGCTGCAATTTCTTAAACAAGTTATTTAGTCATTCTTGGCCTAGTTTCACCATCTATAAGTGAGGATATTTCTTAAACAAGTTATTTAGTCATTTTTTGGCCTGGTTTCACCATCTATAAGTGAGGATATTAGTAGTAACTATATATATAGTTATATAAACTCTATGTAGTTTATATAGTTTGTATATATATTATATATATTATATATAATACATATATAGAGTATATTATATATAATACATATAGAGACAGTATATTTTATATATATAAACTATATAGAATCTGAACAATTAGGCCTCATATTATACATATATAATATATATATGTACACACACAACTGTATATAAAGCCTAATATATATAAACTATAGCTCGAGACCAGCTATATAGTTTATATATATAGCTTATATATCTATATAGAATGTATATATATAAACTATATAGAGTTTATATCTATTAGGCTTTATATACAGTTGTGTGTGTGTGTATATATATTTATTATATATGTATAATACGAGGCCTAATTGTTCAGATTCTTCTCTGTAATGCTTTGCCTTCAGCAATAAGAATGTCCCTTTCCTTTAGGTATAGAGAGGGTCCCTCTCACTTGAGGTCTTATAACTTGCTTCAGTGGAGGGTCAGAAAAATCTTCCCAGATTTCATGACTTGCCTCAGAGAGGAAGGGTGGAGGAAGGTCAAAGAGACCTTTCTGCTTCTGCAGTTTTCTCAAATTAAAACATTTGGGGTAGCGTGTCCTGCATCTTTTCAAAACCATGAGACTACGTTTCTCTCTCTCTCTTTCTCACATTCCCTAAAGCACTTGAAAGAATTTCTAGCACATAGCAATACATGAATTGTCACTTTTTAATATTTTGTTTGTTCCTGCTCTTTATTCTTAGGTTAGTGATTATGATCACTGCTTTGGACAATACTTGATGAGATTTACTTGTGCGTACTGATTTCTCTGCTTATCATTATTTCTTGCATCCTCCTCCTTCATTAGCGTAAATTTCTCAGCTTCTCTCTGAATTATCTTCTAATCATTTCTTTAATAAGCATTTGTGGTGGTAATTTTTTAAAAAACTAAAAATGTTTTTCTTTTGCTTTGCTTCTGGATGATGATTTAGCTAAGCTTGAATTTTAGGTTGAATATTTTAATTCAGCACTTGAGATTCATTGTTTCCTCTACCACTGTTAATGAGCCGCTTTCTAACAGTCTGTTTTTGTTTGCTTGAAGATGACCTGTCTTTTTTCTTTGGGCACTTTTAGGATGTTTTCTTAGTTTTCGTGTTATCTCAAAATATTATGCTTTATATATGTTCTTTAATACAAGACTTAGTTGTTTTTAAATTAATTGTGGATATTTTTCAACCATTTGTCTTTTTTCATGAACTAGTTTATCACCTATTTCCTGTAATGTAGCATTTAGTTCCATGGTTTTAGTCGCTGCGGAAACTGGAATCCAGAGGTTAAATGCTTTTTCTAACATCAACATTAAAAAAGTAAGTATCTACAATGAATTAATAGATGAGTATTTTAGTAACAATGATAATAATAAGTTATTATTATTAGATTATCACTACTAAAATGGACTTCTTTTTCTGAGTGCAGAAGCCCAAGATTGATCTTTATCTCATTAAATGCCAAGTCAGACAGAAAAGGTATTTGTAAAATGAGATTCTCTTGGAAAAACAGATCTATCGAATGTTATAAGATATTGCACTACTTCTGGGACTAACTTGCTGGTTATAATCTTCCAGTAGCAGATTGTGGAGAGCTTTTTGGGAGGTTCCAGGAGGGAGATCCAGTAGCTTTCTCTAAGTTTATATGTGTCTGCAAGCTCTGGCTAGAGTCTTGTGGATGTTCATCAATGACATGGTTAGAATCTGAAGAGGAAAATCTTATCCAGGAGATGGGGTGGGCTCTAAATGCAATTACATGTATTCTTATAACTGAGAGGCATAGGGAGTTTTGTAAGAGAAGAAGAGGAGAAGAGGAGACATAACATAACCAGGGAGTGATGTGGCCACAAGTCAAGGAATGCCTGGATCCACCAGAAACTAGGAGAAGCAAGAAACAGATCTTTCCTTGGAGTCTTCAAAAGGAGCATGGCTCTGTAGACATTTTGATTTAGTACATCTGGGTTTCAGAACTGTGATAGGATAAATTTCTGTTATTTTAGTTCACCAAGTTTGAAGTAATTTGTTATAGCAGCTATAGTAAACTAATACATACCCATCAGAGACACTCTATGTTAAATATTTGGGAGCCAAGATTTATTTCTTCTGGAATTTTCCAGTGTTTCACTATTACTCTTGATGTTACTGCTGCAATCTGGCACGGCTGAGCTTAGCAAATCAGATGGAAATGGAATGGGGAGAAACCACACCAAGGGGCTGGACAGTGGGTCTGTGGGCTCTGCCATGAGACAGACGAGGAAGCTAGGTTGGCATGAGTAGAGGCACCTGTAGCCCACATTGGCACAAGGGCAAAGAGGGCTCTTCCGTTGAGTAGCCAGAAGTTTGGTATTTAAAAGATGAGCTGAATTGGGGACTAGAGCAGATAGGTGGTTGTCATAGAGAAGAGGAATGGGGCCAGGCATGGTGGCTCCCACCTGTAATCACAGCACTTTGGGAGGCCGAAGTCGGCAGATCACTTGAGGTTAGGAGTTTGAGACCAGCCTGGCCAATATGGTGAAACCCCATTTCTACTAAAAATACAAAAAATTTAGCTGGGCATGGTGGCGAATGCCTGTAGTCTCAGCTACTCAGGAGGCTGAAGCACGAGAATCACTTGAACCTGAGTGGCAGAAGTTGTAGTGAGTTGAGATTGTGCCACTGCATTCCAGCCTGGGTGACAGAGTGAGACTGTGTCTTAATAAAAGATAATAAAATAAAATAAAATAAATATAAAAATAAAAAAAAGAAATGGGGTCCAAGTCGGTGCAGTCACATTTTGTTCTGTAGTTTCCACAAGGTGTTGTCCTTTCAATTGACACGGATTTCTATTTGGAGACTCTTATAACCTTCCCTGAAGGCACTTTTCAGACTCTCACAGTTATATATCAGAGGAGAAAAAAATTGTCAGCTTCTTCTTTAGCTGGGGAAGTAGTTGCATGGGTGATTGTTATTGTGTGATTGTGTCTTACATGATTTTATAAATAATCATATATATCTTATGATTATGCAGTGTATTTTTAAAATGTCTTCTACTAGTCAAGGAGTTACAGTTGAAATAGACAATAACTGTTCTTCCTTTTAGAAAAATAGCCCATGCCCTTAACTAGATCGCTATGTGTGCAGCTTCTGTTTGTGTCATGTTTGCCAGCAAATCTAAATGAGTAATATTGAATAATAATATCCTACACCCCACTGAAGATCCCAGATGTGGATTGACACTTCTCCAATTTCTGATATTGGAAGCTCTCCTTGGCCCGCTTCTATAGTTATTAGGACAGGATCCAAGATTGGCTTCAAGTGAGCATCGTGTGGAGTCAATTTACAAACCATGCGCATAATTTAGCTACCTAGTCAAGCTGATTTTCATGGGTAAGCTGCACTGTTTTTCTAGAAGAGTATTAGGGTATCTTGACCATGATACATGCAGCACATCCTGGGGTGAATGTCCATGAATAAATGTGGCTCTAATCATACTTTTAATGTGAAAGAAAACTATCATGTAACATAACTTCTAGTAGATGTTCAATACATAATAGTTCATTCTGATAGTCATTGACAAATCTGTCAGAGGGGTTAGAATATTTTCAGGGTGGAAAGGATATAAACAACTAAGCATGTTCCAGAATTTTTGGGATAACCTGTTGAACACTGGCATTTTTTTTCCAAGATGTGACCAAGAAGGCTATGCTGAACCTATGTGAGTTCGGCCTGCCTTTCATGGCAAAGCTTTCAAACAGATGCATAGACTTTGGTGAGACACATCAAGGTGTTCCTAGAGGTATGTTATTGTCCTGTTTTTTCATGGAAAGCTTCAATTCTTTCCAACATCTCCACTCGTGGTCATCCATCTATGCTTGGAGATCTCCACAGGTATCGCACCACTCTTATTTCCACAGCTGAAAAGTTTGCTCTCCCTTTCATGGATATAAGTCCTTTGATTTATTATCTCATACATTCCATGGGTCAGAATTCAGACACATCTTAGCTGGACCTTCAGCTCAGGGTCTCACAAGGCTACCCACCAGGTGTTGGCCAGGATATATGCCTTCTGGAGCTTGGGATTCTCTGCTATACTCACACAGTTGCCAGCATTCAGAGCCCTGCAACTGGAGGCCTTGAGGACCCTGCTTCCTTGCTGACTGTCCATGGGGACCACTCTCAGCCCTTGGAGGTATCCCATTGCTCTTTGCCACAGGCCATCTCACAGCATGGCAGCTCACTTCTCCCAGACATTACTTTTCAGGTGTTTGCATCTCCATATTTCTTTCTATTTTCTTTTTTGCAATTCCGTCTAGATGTATATTGGATTTTCATATTTTGTTCCCCTTGTCTCTTAACTCCTTTTATTATTTTTCTATCTCATTACCTCTCTAGGCTGCATATTAGGCAATTTTTTCATACCCATCTTGCAAGAAATTATGTCTTCAGCTGGGTTTAACGCTTATTTTTTTAACCTATTGACTGAGTTCTTAATGTAAATGACTATGTTTTTAATTTCTAAATATTATATATATTTTTTTCTGTTCCCAAGGTTTCCTGGCCTCCTGGTTGTTAAATGATGAAGGACAAACCCTTTAGTATAGCAGGAAAGCCTATTAAACCCCCTGACAAAGACTCCAGTTAGTTAGGCTCCTCTGAGACCTCTTTTTGACTAGACTTCACCCTTGGACTCTGTCCTGGGGTCACTTAGTTCAGGTTTTTTTGTTGTTGTTTGTTTGTTTTGGGGGTGTTTTTTTTTTTTTTTTTTGAGATGGAGTCTCACTCTGTCGCCCAGGTTGCAGTGCAGTGGCATGATCTCAGCTCACTGCAACCTCCACCTCCCAGGTTCAAGCAATTCTCCTGCCTCAGCCTCCTGAGTAGCTGGGACTACAGGCACCCACCATCACGCCTAGCTAATTTTTGTATTTTTAGTAGAGACGGGGTTCCACCATATTGGCCAGGCTAGTCTCGAACTCCTGACCTTGTGATCCACCTGCCTTGGCCCCACAAAGTGCTGGGATTACAGGTGTGAGCCACCGTGCCCAGCCCTTAGTTCAGTTTTAGTAAGGTTCCTACTGGGTCAGTTTATCAAGACTTTCCCACCCTTGATATCTGATCAAATTCCTATTTCCTTACCCTCAATACCTGAACACCTTGTCTTGCCTTCTGCAAGAATCCTTGTGAGCTGGTTTAACCAGAATCCCCTTTACCCCTGATGTTTTCTCTTTGTAATTTTTTATCCACATGCCTGCGGGACGATCTTTGGCTGTAAATCCCCATTTGTTCTTGTTGTATTCAGAATGGAGCTCAATTCTGTTACTTTTTCCCTATTGCAATACTTTTGGAATAAAATCTATCTTTGCTGCTTTAACTTCTGTCCAGCTCTGGTTTCCTTTGATATCCCTTCCCAATTTGTTTCTTTTGCACTTCAAGATTGTTTAGGACGTCGTATCCTAAGTCCTCCCTGTTCTTTACATACGCCATGCTTTTGAACATCACTACACCTTTACATTTGCTGTTCTCTTTGATGGAGATACCTTCCTCCTCTTTCTACTTATTGAACTCCTGTTCTTCCTTTAAGACCCACCTCTAAACCCTTTCTTCGTCAACTTTTCCCTGACTCCTCCTCCGTTCTGTGCTTCCATAACACCATATAAAGAACACTTTTTACATTGTACTTTAGTTACTAGTCATTTTTCTATTTCTTCCACTAAACTGTGACTACAACAACAATACCGTCCATGTCTTATTCACCTGTGTATTTCTGTCCTTTCCATTTAGTATCTGGCCCATAGTAGATATCCCATAGATTTCCTTTATTGTTAGATAATAAAAATAAGTTCACTAAAATTTTTCTACACTACTAAATACAGAGTATAATTAAGTAGTTAATTGTATTCTGTATTCTGTATATCCTAACACATTATACAGAGATAAATCTCTGGGAGAAAAGTATTTGTAAATGAAATTGAAAATTGAACTGCAACTTCTTATTTTCCAAGTTGCTAGATCTTACTTTTGATAAATTATCAATCATTCTTATCAGCTTTGTATCTGATCCATGACAAAACAGGAAATAATCTTTGAGTCAATATTTAATGCATTGCAGGGTTTACTATATTTAAAATAACCCTGGTATAAATCCTTTTATAAACTTGAGAGGGTTATAATATAAATAATTACTCCAAATTATAGCTTCAGAATTTCTCAGACTGTAGATATGTTATAATAGCAAAATGAACATATTCACTCATTTCTTGTCAAAACTAACTGGAAACATTTTCTTGCAATGATTGATATACGAGGACATTGAAACCCTAGTCAGTAGTTGAGACATTTCTAATTTTACGTCACAGATTTTTCACTTATTGAAAATACTTACTGGTTGTTCACTGCTTTTCTTCTTGGGGGCAACTTATATCAAATTGCATGACTCGAAGTTTGTTCAGGTTGAGAAATTGTGTACTTATGGTCAAAATATCTTCTCTTGTCTCTGCAGCCTGTGTTTTATTTTTCTTTCTCTTTATTTACATTATCTTTCAGATTCAATACTAAATCTGATGTCATTAAAGCGAAATTTTCTAAACAAATTTTAGAGAACTGAAGCAATTTTGTTGAAAGATTAGCTGCTACTAACACTTAAAATGTGAGCTGTCTGTGCATCTTATATAGTCATTTGAATACATTAAAATTTTGAATATCTAACAAGGAATGATTTAGTAAATTTTACATTAATAAAATAAATGTTAATTAACAGACAATACTTAAAATGACTTCAAAATGTGCATGCTAATGTCAGCTCTTGGAAACAATAGTAAAAGCTGAATCATAAAAATGAGTCCTCAGGGTAGCTGCTTTTATGTAAACTGACCTCCCGAATGTATGAGAAATGGGAAGCATTGCTTCTTAGCTAAAATTTAATAAAATGGTCACGGAAATGTCTTTCTGTGAAAAGGTAAGTTCCTAGGCTGTTTGGACAAAGAGAATTCAAGGAAATGAACTCATCACTGCTGCTGCTTCTTGTCAAAATTTCACTGAAATGAATATAGTTCTCTTATCAAAATAAACATGACATGAATTCCAGAGCTCACTGTTCCTATCTTTGCTGTTGGAGGTGCTGTTGGATTTTCTTGCAGCTATAAATGATGCTGAACAAATGTAGGCAAGAATCTAATGAATTGTATGCCGAGCAATCACAGAACCTGCCTGCTTTTCACTATCATCCTATTTATGGAGGGATTTTTATTTTACAAAGCTATTGATACAGAAAAGTCTATAGAATTCACGATGTTTGATGAAGCCTGGCAGGAAAGTCTATCTTTTGGAGCACTGTACCCTCCAGTTTCTGTATCTTTGTTTCCTTTGAAGATGTGAGAAATTATATAGAAGGGGTGCTGTTTTAGGTAAGCTGATGGTAGTGCTAGATTATATTTAGAGGTATTTACTGAAGCACAAAGCTACCGGTGAAAGCCCCAGTGACTTATCACTCAGTAAAAAGGTGAAGTAACAGCTTTTAACTCTGAAGACACTGATGCAAGATATGAAACGAAACAACTTACCCTTTTCAGGGAGAGTATTCATATTTACCAGAAAGAACAAAAACCTAAAATACTAAGCTATTTGACTCAAAAAGGACTCAAAGCTCCAAGTCTTTGTTGAAAGTGCTTGTTCAGTGTAAAACCATTCCCGTGACTGTTTCTTTTTAATTTTTCATATTTTATTTCAATAGGTTTTTGTGGAATAGGTGGGGTTTGGTTACATGAGTAAGCTCTTCAGTGGTGATTCCTGATATTTTGGTACACCCATCAGTCGAGCAGAATACACTGTACCCAATGTGTAATTTTTATCCCTTGCCACCCCCGCCCTTTCCCCTGAGTCCCCAAATTCCAATGCATTATTCTTATTTGTAAGAGGCCAATAACTCAAATGATTTGATAAAAATCTTTTTGTGTACTCATCTTAGAAACAGAGACTAAAACTTGTTTCCAATGTATTACTTCGTGATGTTTTAAACAATGCCTGAGAAATATTTTATTTGGTGGCCATATGGAACCTGACAGTGATTTGCATCTAAGGAGACTTATTTAAAAACTGTTCGTTTGCATGTAGAATAATTTAAGGGGGTCAGATTAAAGAGAGTTCCACACTTACGTTACTTCCATCCATTGTTTCAAGTCACAATTCAACCTTAGTTTCTGTTTTAGTTTTCTGTTTTCAATTAATAACACATAGAGCCAACTAGGCATGAGGCACTATAAGGTAAGCGAAATGGAAAGAAAGTGATTATGCCTTTGAGGAAGTGCGATCTCACTGGGAAGAGAAGTCACAAATAATTGACTTTCTTGCTTGGTGTGTAAAATATGGTAAAGCTGGGCACATGGTTTATAGGAGTGCTGAGGGGTATTATAATGACCATTAATTCACTAACCCCGTTGGTTTTCAATATTTGGAAAATCATTAGGCAAGCTGCAGATGAGGTGCATATAACAATAGTATTTTGAACTATTAGTTGTGTGGTTCTTAATTTAGTATTTGCTAGTTTTAAAATACTTATCCACACTGCTAGACCAAGCATCAATGCTGTCCCTCTGTTTTTGTTTTTCTAAAGATTGATTTTGGTGTAAGTAATGAGACAGCAAAATTTCAAAGAAGCATACATGGGACATTTTACCAGAGTTCATGAGAGTTGAGAATAATGTTGGTAGAAACCATTTTTGAATTAAGTACATTCATTGGTAAGTGTTCTTTTTTTTTTTTAATTAATAGATTGGAAACTAGCATTTATAAAGTTAGCTATTTGAGCATTTGTCTGACTATCCACTACTTTAGGAAGACCCTGTAAAAAGTAGAAAAAATAAGATAGAACAGAACTACATTTGTATACCTTCTACAAATGACTTTGCTTACAAAACTCATTGGATAACTAATGCCAATGACTCATAGCTTTGAAATGAGCTCATTACTCTATTTTCAACATATTCCTTCTAATTACATGGTAAGGCATAGTCAGTGTAACCCTAAGGACAACAGCAGAATCATAGGTATACATATACTACCTGAATTTATGTCTAGGGACTAGATGTAAAATTATCCAGTATAAATTATTGTGGTCAGTATGTTTTGAGCAACCCAGAAAAGCTTTAATAAACTGCAGGAATTCAGTTGCTTTCAACCAACATGAGGGCAAAATGCACAGGCAAAATTTCTAGGACTTACGAAAGGGGACTATCCAAATCCTGTAGTTATAATATTTGATAATGAAGAAAAATGCTTTGAATATGATGGAAGAAGAAGGTAGGTATCACTTTTCTCCTATTATATTCTTGCTTAAATAAAGTTTGTTTGAGAGAATGATTTTTGGGTTGAGATGAATTTTATTTATAGTTGAAATTTTTCAGGATTAAAAAAACGGCCTTTAAAGAAAATACATACTTGATGCTAAGACTAAAACAACAACAAATAAATATCTCAGTTCTAGTTCAGGTTAATTATTTTTCTATAATTATTCATATCACTCAAGTTAATTTATTTTTCTCTAAGAAATGACTATTGAATATCCATGGACTCTCTTTCTCAGTTGGGTTTTGGGCTTATTTCCACTGCAAGATTATTTTTTATGAAAAATGTTTTGAAATTAGCTCCTTATGATCTATAAACTATCTGACTTATAACATATAAAGCAGCCACATAGGTTAAATAAAATTTTAGTGTATATATATTTGTATGAATCATTAAGAAGAATGTAGAATTTTAAGATTTTTATAGTTAACATCATAATGCTTTAAAAATCTTTGAATTATAGCTCATAAAGATATTCCCTTATACTTATGAAATCTCTAAAACTTTGCTTTTCACATTTAAGTCATGAATTCATATTAATTGATTTTATGTATGTAAAACCATCACTGTTTATTAAAGAGAACTTCATTTCCCCAGTGATGTGAAATGCCAGCTCTCTCATATGTTGTTTGGACCCATTTCTGGTCTCTTTCATCCCATTCCATTGAGCAGTTTGGTTTTCTCTGAAATTATATCACATTGTCTTAATTCATCTAGTGATATAAAAGCTCTGCTTTTGCTATGAGGGCAAGTCTACACTCCTTTTTCTTTTATTTAATTTTACTTTAAGTTCTGGGATACATGTGCAGAACGTGCAGGTTTATTACATAGGCATACATTTGCCATGGTGGTTTGCTGCAACTATGAACCCATCATCTAGGTTTTAAGCCTCACATGCATTAGGTATGTGTCCTAATACTCTCCCTCCCCTTGCCTCCTAACCCCTGGCAGGCCCTGGTGTGTGATGTTCCCCTCCCTGTGTCCATGTGTTCCCATCGTTCAACTCCCACTTATAAGCGAGAACATGCAGTGTTTGGTTTTCTGTTCATGTATTAGTTTGCTGAGAATGATGGCTTCCAGCTTCATCAATGTCCCTGCAAAGGACATGAACTCTTTCTGTTTTATAGCTGCATCATATTCCATGGTGTATATGTGCCACATTTTATTTATCCAGTCTATCATTGATGGGGATTTGGGTTGGTTCCAAGTCTTTGCTATTGTAAATAGTGCTGCAATAAACATATGTGTGCATGTCTCTTTACAGAAGAATGATTTATAATCCTTTGGGTATATACCCAGTAATGGGATTGCTGGGTAAGATAGTATTTCTGGTTCTAGATCCTTGAGGAATTGCTACACTATCTTCCACAATGATTGAACTAATTTACACTCCCACCAACAGTGTAAAAACGTTTCTATTTCTCCACATTCTCTCCAGCATCTGTTGTTTCCTGTTATAATAATCACCATTCTAAAAGGCCTGAGATGGTATCTCATTGTGGTTTTGATTTGACTTTCTCTAATGACCAGCGATGATGAGGTTTTTTTTTTCATATGTTTGTGGCTGTATAAATGTCTTATTTTGAGAAGCATCTGTTCATATCCTTCACCCACTTTTTGATGGGGTTGGTTTTTTTCTTGCAAATTTAAGTTCCTTGTAGATTCTGAATATTAGACCTTTGTCAGACAGGTAGATTGCAAAAACTTTCTTCCATTCTGTAGGTTGCCTGTTCATTCTGATAATACTTACTTTTGCTGTGCAGAAGCTCTTTGATTTAATTAGATCCCGTTTGTCAATTTTGGCTTTTGTTGCAATTGCTTTTGGTGTTTTAGTCATGAAGTCTTTACCCATGCCTATGTCCTAAATGGTAGTGCCTAGGTTTTCTTCTAAGGTTTTTGTGGTTTTAGGTTTTACATTTAAGTCTTTAATCCATCTTGAGCTAATTTTTGTATAAGGTGTAAGGAAGGGATCCAGTTTCAGTTTTCCCAACACCATTTATTAAATAGGGAAGCCCTTCCCCATTGCTTGTTTTTGCCAGATTTGTCAAAGATCAGATGGCTGTAGATGTGTGGTGTTATTTCTGAGGTCTCTGTTCTATTCCATTGGTCTATGTATCTGTTTTGGTACCAGTACCATGCTGTTTTGGTTACTGTAGGCTTGTAGTACAGTTTGAAGTCAGGTAGCGTGATGCCTCCAACTTTGTTGTTTTTGCTTAGGATTCTCCTGGCTATACAGGCTGTTTTATGGTTCCATGTGAAATTTAAGGTAGTTTATTTCTAATTCTGCAAAGAAAGTCAATGGTCGTTAGATGGGAATAGCATTGAATCTATCAACTACTTTGGGTAGTGTAGCCATTTTCATGATACTGATTCTTCCTATCCATGAGCACAACATTTTTTTCCACTCATTTGTGTCATCTCTTATTTCCTTGAGCAGTGGTTTGTAGTTCTCTGTGAAAAGGTCTTTCACGTTTCTTGTAAATTGTATTCCTAGGTGTTTTATTCTCTTTGTAGCAATTGTGAATGGGAGTTCACTCACGATTTGACTCTCTTCTTGTGTACTGTTGATTTATAGGAAAGCTTGTGATATTCGCACATTGATTTTATATCCTGAGACTTTGCTGAAGTTGATCAGCTTAAGGAGTTTTTGTGCTGAGAAGATAGGGTTTTCTAAATATACAATCCTGTCATCTGCAAACAAAGACAATTTGAATTCCTCTCTTCCTATTTGAATACACTTTATTTCTTTCTCTTGTCTGATTGCCCTGGCCAGAAATTCGAATACTATGTTGAACAGGAGTGGTGAGAGAGGGCATCCTTGTCTTGTGCCAGTTTTCAAAGGGAATGCTTCCAGCTTTTGCCCATTTAGGATGATATTGGCTATGGATTTGTCATAAATAGCTCTTATTATTTGGAGATATGTTCCATCAATACCTAGTTTATTAAGCGTTTTTAGCATGAAGGGATGCTGAATTTTATCAAAGGCCTTTTCTGTATCTATTGAGATAATCATATGGTTTTTGTCATTGGTTCTGTTTACGTGATGGATTACGTTTATTGATTTGTGTATGTTGAACCAGCCTTGCATCCCGTGGATGAAGCCAACTTGATCGTGGTGGATAAGCTTTTTGATGTGCTGCTGGATTCTGTTTACCAGTATTTTATTGAAGATTTTTGCATCAATGTTCATCAGGGATATTGGCCTGAAATTTTCTTTTTTTGTTGTGTCTCTGCCAGGCTTTAGTATCAGGATGTTGCTGGTCTCATACAATGAGTTAGGGAGGCATCCCTCTTTTTCTGTTGTTTGGAACAGTTTTAGAAGGAATGGTACCGGGTCTTCTTTGTACCGCTGGTAGAATTTGGCTGTGAATCTGTCTGGTCCTGGGTGCTTTTTGGTTGGTAGGCTATTAATTGCTGCCTCAATTTCAGAACTTGTTATTGGTCTATTCAGGGATTCGACTTCTTTCTGGTTTAGTCTTAGGAGAGTGTGTATATCTAGGAATTTATCCATTTCTTCTAGAGTCTCTAGTTTATTTGCATAGAAGTGTTTGTAGTATTCTCTGATGATAGTTTGTATTTCTGTGGCATCAGTGGTGATATCCCCTGTATCATTTTTTTATTGTGTGTATTTGATCCTTCTCTCTTTTCTTCTTTACTAGTCTAGCTAGCAGTCTATCTATTTTATTAATATTTTCAAAAAAAAATAGCTCCTAGATTCATTCATTTTTGAAGGATTTTTCGTGGCTGTATCTCCTTCAGTTCTACTTTGATCTTAGTTATTTCTTGTCTTCTACTAGCTTTTGAATTTGTTTGCCCTTGCTTCTCCAGTTCTTTTAATTGTGATGTTAGAGTGTCAATTTGAGATCTTTCCAGATTTCTGGTGTGGGCATTTAGTGCTATAAATTTCCCTCTTAATACTGCTTTAGCTGTGTCCCAGAGATTCAGGTACGTTGTCTCTTTCTTCTCATTAGTTTCAAAGCACTTCTTTATTTCTGCCTTAATTTCGTTATTTACCCAGTAGTCATTCAGGAGCAGGTTGTTTAACTTCCATGTGGTTGTGTTGTTTTGAGTGAGTTTCTTAATTCTGAGTTGTTCTCTAGCTGCCCTGAACATTTTTTCCTTTGTTTCAACCTTGGAGAATCTGTTGATTATTTGTTTTGGGGTTGCTCTTCTTGGGGAATATCTTAGTGGCATTCTCTGAATTTCTTGAATTTGAATGTTGGCCTATCTTGCTAGGTTGGGGAAGTTCTCCTGGATAATATCCTGAAGTGTGTTTTCCAACTTGGTTCCATTCTCCCTGTCACTTTCAGGTACACCAATCAATCGTAGGTTTGGTCTTTTCACATAGTCCCGTATTTCTTGGAAGCTTTGTTCCTTCATTTTCATTATTTTTTCTCTAATCTTGTCTTCACACCTTAGTTCAGTAAGTTGATCTTTAATCTCTGATATCCTTTCTTCTGCTTGATCGATTTGGCTATTGATACTTGTGTATGCTTTACAAAGTTCTCCTGCTGTGCTTTTCAGTGCCATCAGGTCATTTATGTTTCTCTCTAAACTGGTTATTCTAGTTAGCAGTTCCTGTAACCTTTTAACAAGTTTCTTAGCTTCCTTGCAATGGGTGAGAACATGCTCCTTTTGCTCAGAGGAGTCTGTTATTACTCACCTTTTGAAGCTTACTTTTGCCACTTCATCAGTCTCATTCTCTGTCCTGTTTTGTGCCCTTGCTGAAGAGGAGTTGCGATCCTTTGGAGGAGAAGAGGCATTCTGGTTTTTGAAATGTTCAGCACTTTTTTTCTGGTTTTCCCTCATCTTTATGGATTTATCTACCTTTGATCTTTGGGGCTGATGATCTTTGGATGGGATTTTTGTGTGGGGATATTTTATGCTGACGGTATTGCTTTCTTTTTGTTATTCTTCTAACAGTCAGGTCCCTTTTCTGCAGGTCTGCTGCAGTTTGCTGGAGGTCCACTCCAGATCCTTTTCACCTGGGCATCACCAGTGGAGGCTGTAGAATAGCAAAGATTTCTGCCTGCACCTTCCTCTGGAAGCTTCATCCCAGAAGGCCACCAGCCTGATTCCAGCTGGACCTCTCCTGTATGAAGCGTCTGTTGACCCCTGTTGGGAGGTCTCTCCCCATCAAGAGGCACAGGGGTCAGGGACCCACTTCAGGAGGCAGTCTGTCCCTTAGCAGAGCTGGTGCACTGTGCTGGGAGAATCCCTCTTGTCAAGATCAGCTGCTCTCTCAGAAGGTACTTTTGCAATGTGGAGCCAGGTACTGCTGAAGGTAACGTCCTACTCTCCTACAGAAAGTGTGTAATAGGGTGTCTATTTTTGCTATTTATATTTCCAAGCAACAGTATCCAGTTCCATTTCTCAGCTTCAGGAATGTCCTGGAGTCTTAGCTCTGAATCTTCTAATACCAGCAGGTCACAGAGCGAAGGAGGCTGAGGCTATGGCAGAATCACCTAGACCTCCTGGAGCAGAGGACACAGGGCCATGAAACCCTAACCCCAAGCTCCTTTTTTGTGTTTTGTTTTGTTTTTGTTTTTGTTTTTTGAGACAGAGTTTCGCTCTTGTTGCCCAGGCTGGAGTACAATGGCATGATCTCTGCTCACTGCAACCTCCATCTTCTGGGTTCAAGCAATTCTCCTGCCTCAGCCTCCCAGGTGGCTGGGATTACAGGTGTCCACCACCACACCTGGCTAATTTTTGTATTTTTAGTAGAGACAGCGTTCCACCATGTGGACCAGGCTGATCTCGAAATCCTGACCTCAGGTGATCCACCCACCTCGGCCTCCTAAATTGATGGGATTACAGGTGTGAGCCATTGTGCCTGGCTGCTCCTTTTTCTTTATGAGTGTCTTGAATGTACTTGACACTGTTCTTCTATAAACATTTTAGAATCAGCTCATCAAATATTACAGCAAATCCTATGGTGATTTTGCTTGGGAATGCACTGACTCTTCACATCAATTAGGAAAGAGCCGACATTAAGAGTATCTCTTTATTCACAGATATGTAAGATTTTCATTAGTTTATCATTTGGAATATCTTTTAATGCTTGCATAATTTTCTCCATATAAGTTTTGAAATGTTTTTTAGGTATCTTCCTAGCATTCTTACAATATTTGTTGCTGTCACAAATGTCACTTATACAAGACTTTTTTCCTAATTGTTGTTTGATGAGATATAAATACACAAATAATTTTTGCATATTAATCTTATAACCAACCACCTAGCTTTACTTTAATCAATTTCTACAAATTTTAGTTAGATTATTTTGTGTTTTCTCCATTATATCATCTGTGAATAATATGTTTTGTCTCTTCCCTTCACATCCTTAGTTTCCCATTATTTTTCTAGTCTGATGCTGCTAGTTAGACATTCTAACTGAATGTTAATTTGAAACTATTGATTCTTTGCTAAATTTCTGTCTTTGAAAGTGATGCTTCCAATATTTCATCATTAATGATAACATTTGCTGTAGGCTTTTGGCAGATATCGTTTATCAGATTAAGTTCATTTCCCTTCTCATTTTGCTAAGAACTTTTCTCCCAAATCAGTGTCTATTTTTTATCAAATTATTTTGACAGGTTTTAAAATTTAAAGAGTTTTTATTCTGAATCAGTGTCTATTTTTTCTCAAATAAGTTTTTCTCTCAAGATGATCATATGGTTTTCCTTCCATTTTCTGTAATTTTATTTGTAAGAAATCATTTGTGAATTTCTGGCATAATGATAAATTGCTCTTAGTAGATCGTGTAGTTTATAAATTTTTAAATTTGGATTGGCAATATTTTCTTTAAAACTTTTGTTTGTATATTTATGAATGAGAGAGACTGGCCTGTCATTTTCCTTTTTTTTTTTTTTTTTTTTAAACTCTCCTTATCATATCTTTGTATCAAGGTTATACTGGTCTCATTGAATGATTTGGGCAATATCCTCCCCCTCTAGTTTTCCATTATCTGGAAGACTTTATATTAGATTGAAGATATAATATCATCAAAAGTATATTAGAGCTTGCATGTTAAATAACTTGGGCCTAGAATTTTTCTTTATTTCAGCATTGATCAATTTTTATAATAATTTGAGGGCTATTCAGACTTTCTACCTCTTGATTAAAAGTTTGTAGTTCTATTTTTTATAAATTTCTCATAATTTCCTAAGTTCATACATTTATTGGCAAGCCTCTCTTCTATTCCCTCATTTCTCTTTTTCTAGGACTCTACTCAGAGCGCTACTTTGGATTGAACATTTTCATTCATCCTACATGTATATATCTCCATTTTCATATTTCTATTCCCCTGGCTCTCTGCTCTTGTTTTGTGGGTAATATTTCAGATATACCTTTACTGTTACCTCTTTGGCTATGTTTTTTCTGCTATTTAACCTCTTTAATTAGTGTTTGCTTCATTTCAGCCATTATATTTTCAATATCTAGAAGTTCCATTTGGTTGCTTTTCTAGAATTCCTTGCTTATTTATGAAAGTCTCTTGTGGCTTGGTCTATCAGAGAATTCAGTTTTTATGTTTTCTACATTGGCTATTCTACATTTTGCGTCTGACAATTTAATTATCTTAAGGTTTTTATGGGCTAAATCTTTTTTTTTTCTCTTTTTTCTGCTGCCTCATGCATGATATCTTGTCTCCTTATTTGCTTGATAGTATTTAGAAACTTATGATTGACTTTGGTCTGGGAATAGTGTGGCCTTACATTGGGAATGCTTTTCTTCAGCTTTTGTTTCTGTTAAGGGTCTCTGGCGTATCATAGATCTAGTTGGACCTTTTAGGGTATCCTAGCTTAAGATAGGCATTTCAGCTTCAGCTTCCTTACTTCGTTGTCGGCCAAAAGTTTAATGTGTAATTGCAGTAGTATGAAGGGCACCTGCTCGTATTAAAGCCACCTGTTTGAGGAGCAATCGCATTTCTCTCACTTGCTTACCTCTCACAGCACGCACTTTCAGCTACTTAAGTCCTTTTGAGGGAGGGAGAACAGCTTTCCCCTGCTTCCTGGAGCTCAGCATGCTCTGGAAAATATGTTATTCATCATTTAGTTGTGTTTTTGTAGGAGACCTTCTCAGAGAATTCAGTCTCCAGCATTGCCAGATGTAGTTACTCTTGCATGATGTTTGCACTAGTGTGGAATTCCTTCAGCTATTTGAAGATGTTATACCAGTATTTTCTAGCATTTATTTATTTTTGCTAAAAAGTTTGCTGCCAAGGCAATTACTATTCTTTGGTAAGTAAATGGTTTTACTTTATGGTAACTTTTCAAATTTGTATTTTACCATGTCATTTCTAAGGTGAACTTTAAAAACTCCAGCCTTGGAATTGGATATCCTTTTGATTTTACATCTCCTCTCTTCATTTTGAAAAAACATAAAAATCAGTCATTATCTCTCCTGTCATTACTTCTCTTCTACTTTTTGGCAGGGAAAAGAAGTGGTGGAGGCCGGGCGCGGTGGCTCAAGCCTGTAATCCCAGCACTTTGGGAGGCCGAGACGGGTGGATCACGAGGTCAGGAGATCGAGACCATCCTGGCTAACACGGTGAAACCCCGTCTCTACTAAAAACTACAAAAAACTAGCCGGGCGAGGTGGGGGCGCCTGTAGTCCCAGCTACTCGGGAGGCTGAGGCAGGAGAATGGCGTGAACCCGGGAGGCGGAGCTTGCAGTGAGCTGAGATCCGGCCACTGCAGTCCAGCCTGGGCGATAGAGCGAGACTCCGACTCAAAAAAAAAAAAAAAAAAAAAGAAGAAGAAGAAGTGGTGGAGAAAGTCCTATTCAGTCTATCTTGTAAATTTTCAACTATTTCCCGAGTCTGTAAACTGTCTTCTTTCTTCCTTCATCTCTCTCTTTCTCCCTTCCTTTCCTTCTTCTTTTTTTCTTTCTTCCTTTCCTTTTATCCTTTCTAAATATTTTAACCTCTGCCTTCTGTTTGTACTGAATATTTTTTTTCTAAAAATATGCCACTTTTTATTGTAAACTGACAATTTATAATTGTGTAAATTTATGGGTTACAAAGTTATGTCATAATCTATGGATACAATGTCAAATAATTAATTAAATCAAGTTAGTTAACATACCCATCACTTTAAATACTTAACATTTTCATGTTAAGAACATTTGAAGTTTACTCTCATAGCAATTTTGAAATGTGTGACACTTTTTTATTAACCATATTCACCACACTGTGCAACAGAACTCAGAAAAAAGTATAAGACATATTCTTCCTAGGATTTTGTACACTTTGATCATTATTTAAAATTTTTTTTTTTTTTTTTTTTTTGAGAAAGAGTTTTGCTCCTGTTGCCCAGGCTGGAGTGCAGTGTCGTGATCTTGGCTCACTGTAACCTCTACCTCCCAGGTTCAAGCGATTCTCCTGCCTCAGCCTCCCAAGTAGCTGGGATTACAGGCACATACCACCATGCCTGGCTAATTTTTGTATTTTTAGTAGAGATGGGGTTTCATCATATTGGTCAGGCTTGTCTCGAACTCCTGACCTCAGGTGATCCACCTGCCTTGGCCTCCCAAAGTGCTGGGATTACAGATGTGAGCCACTGAGCCCGGCCTAAAATTTTTAAGTGATACAAAGTATCAATTTCAAAACAGCATACGAAAGTGAGCATATTTAACCATACTCAGCTCATAATAGAGCAAATGGGTGAATGGAAGCTACATATCACACTACGGAATGTTTAATGAACTGGAAACAACAGAAAGTTGGTCGAAGAAAGGCATATAAGAGTTAGAACCTAGGGGCTCCATAGTCACCTGACATCTATTCAGAGTTTTATCTAGGTTAGAAATGTACATGTTAGGAACTCCAGGATTCTTTTGGATTCTTTTTTAAGGTCCTTGTCAACCAAGGACACAATGTAGCACTTGTGAGTTACTCTCTGTGCTAAGTTGTCATCTGCATAGGTTTTTTTGTGTGTCCCCGGTAATCATTCAAATATTAGATCCTTAACAATCCTTAGAGCTACCTGATACTTCTGCCCTAATTCCCCAATTTCAGCCATTACACAGTTATACAAGGGATAGACGTGTATACAGACAGTCCAACATTGACTACACTATTTTAATGGAAAAGTTGATAAAGCTGGTATCAAACAGGATGTGGTAAGGTGGACTCAGCGTGTATTGTATTGGAAAAATAACCAAGAAGGGTGTTGAGGAACTTTTCTTTTCTTTAGCATGCCGGGATACTATTTTTCTTTCTTTTTAGGTTTCAGTCTATCCTATTCTTTAAGCCTCTGATCTCTGAGACTGAGCATTCACTTCATGGTCACATACTTCCTGTTTAATTTTGCTTCTCCATGTTCATGCCACACTCTTGTGTCTCCTATTATTATCTTTAAACTGAATTATTCCTTTATTCAACAGTACTATATATGGCTTATTAAATTTTAATTTCAATGATCATATTCTTAATTTCCAAAAATGTTGATTGGTTTATTTTTATATCTACCTGTTCACATTTTGTAATATCTATTTTTGGTTTGGTTTGGTTGGCTGATTTGCCTATTTGTAATGTTAGTTATCTTCATGTATTTTGAAGTTTAATTTTGCATCCTTTTCAATGACACATTGTGGTTTTTCCCTCTCCATTCTTAACTTTATTGGCTAATAGTTTTGCATTATCTACTGGATCCCCTTGCATAAAGAGATCTGTTCTTCTTTGATATAATTACCTCTGGAAATATCTCATTACACATCATTTAACTTCCTTTCGTAGGTTATCTAAGTGTTGCAATATGATATAGACATAACGACAATATGATTGTCAGACAGAAGTTCGTTCCCATCACACTTCCAATAGCAGAGGGACTGAGAAAGCTTCTAGATTTTATTTTCTCTCTAAAAACAAAATATCACTTTAAATATGAAAGAAGAATTAGATCAACACCATACAATTCTTATTCAACCTTACTCCATACAAGAGGCATAAAATACTCGGTACACAGGTTTTCACTTATTCATCTTGTAATGATGGCAGATTTCTACTAAACTTTGTAGTATCTGAGCCAAGATACAGCTGCAGAATTTTCCACAAGGAGCTCTTACCAAGTAAGAAGGGATGATATTGCAGAAAATCTATCTGTGATTTTAGCTCTGAACTCATCACTTTCACCTTTTTCTAATATGCCAAATTTACTTATTTTATTTTTTGAGACAGAACCCAAGCGGGAGTGCACTGGCACAATCTCGGCTTACTGCAACCTCTGCCTCCCAAGCTCAAGCAATCCTGCTGCCTGAGTCTCCCATGTAGCTGAGCCACCATGACTGGCTAACTTTGTATTTTTAGTAGTGATGGGGTTTCACCATGTTGCCCAGGCTTGCCTCAAACTTCTGACCTCAGGTAACCTGAACTCCTTGGCCTCCCAAACTGCTGGGGTTACAGGCATGAGCCACTGTGCCCAGCCCATGCTGCATTTACTTATTGCTAATATGCACCAGTAAATAAATGTATCCATAGATCCAGGGAAGTGTTAATGTCTCATATGACTTAATTTTAGATGTGTCCTTTTTCTTAAACAGACTAGGATATAGAATAAGTAATTTTACAGAATAAATTATATTTGAGTGGCAATAATTATTAACTGGGAGAAAAGGATACGGACAAGAAATGGGTTGGCAGAATAATAGTTTAGCATAAAAGCACTTGAGAGAACATTTCAAATTGTATTCTCTAGGTTGTGAATATGTGTGTAGGGAGTGGGTTTGATGAGAAAACAACTTCATGATAAAATAAAATCTAGATTTAATGAAGCTAATAATACTTTCTTTTTTTCTGAAAAGAATTCTGAAGGAAGGAAATGGTAAGTGTTATTTCCCAAAGGTCATTGCCCATGGAACTCTTTTCTTTCTTAGGAATTTTATTAGCTTCTATATAGAAGTAGGACTGATAAGCCTCACTATATTGTACTAACCAGTATCCTTTCTGACTGCAGACAATCACTTTATTAGTTTCTGCCTGTGCCATACCACTTGTTAAGTATTTTGAAAATCACCTTGTATAGGATGAATTTTAGAAAATTCCATTTGAGAGTTGATGTTATTGATGAGTCACAGGTGAAATAGGATTGAGAATATTTGTCGTATTTGTTTATTTTTCATGGTTTCAGATTATTTTATGCAAAATAAATTTCAATTTGTATATTAATTACTATGTGACATGTAAAGTACCACTGTAGGCATTATGATGCAAAAACACATTTATTAAAAACACAAGTAATTCATGTCCAATGGAAAAATATTGAAAAGCACAGATAAGCAAAAATTTAAAAAAATAAAATTAAGAACTCAATTTTGGAGCTTTCCCCCGTTCTTCCTGCCAAGTACAGCTAAAACCCCTGAACATTATGTATAAAACACAGAAGAAGGCTCTGAAAGGCAGAAAGAGGAAAATAGACCAGCTAAGAATCTTGAGACCAAGAAATGACACACTGGAGAGTTCCTTGGGTTTCCTTTTGCCTCATATATCCCAGACTTGGAGCTGAAGAAGCCAGCAACCTGAAACAGCCAGGGCGGAGATGTAACCATTGAAGATTCAAAGGATAACTTACTCTTTTTAACTACTCAAAACACTGCAATTTCACAAATTGTTTTTGAAGAGATTCCTTCTCTTTTAAAAGTCATCAATAAATCCTCTATTGCTTAAGTCAACTCATATAGAGTATTAGTTTCCTACTACTGTTGCAAATTACCACAGAATATGTGGCCTAAAACAACACAAATATGTCTTAACATCCTGGAGGTCAGAGGTCTGAAATGAATTGGCAAAGCCACATTTCTTCTCTCTAGGGGAGAATCCATTTCTTGGTCTTTTCCAGCTTCTAGAAGTCATCTGAGCTTTTTGGCTCATCTCTTTTTCTCTCCCAGTCTCTTTCATACACCACCCCTCTGTTTTTATTACCATATCCCTTTCTCTGACTCTAACTCTCCTGCTTCTGTCTCATAAGGATACTTGTGATGCCATTGGGATTGCCCACGTAATAATCTAGTTAAATCTCCCATTTTAGGGTCCTTCACTTAATCATCTCTGCAAAGTCCCTTTTGTCATATCATGTATCATATTCACAGTTCCTGGGGTTTAGAATGTGAATCTCATTTGAGAGCCATTACTTTACCTATCAAATATGGCATCTGCTTTCCTTGGATTCTTTGTTACATTTATATTTCTTAAATGTCTGGCTATTTCTTCTCAAATTGCCTTTCAGGTTTTACTCTCTGCTCTTTCCTTAATTATTGGGGCTTCTCAGGTTTTATTCTTAGTAACTGGGATCAATCCCAAATTAAATACTAGAAATTTCCATTGTATTTCTTATCCTGTGCAATCAAGATAATTCCCTAAGTGGGTTATAAGAATCTCTATTATATTTCTGACTCTGCTATTGAATTTTTACACAAATAATCCATAGACATCTCACAAATAACATGTCTCAGACTGAAATCATGTTTGCACCTTCAAAGGTGCACCGTTTTACCCATTCACTTAATGTCATTTCCACGCACCCTTTGCCAAGTCAAAGTCATCTTTATTTCCTCCATCTCCTTCCCTTCCCCAAATCATTATGGATCTGAAAAGCACATTAAATTTAATTTCTTTATAAATCTTTCTCCATATGCACCAACACTCCTCAATCTAGGTCAGTTTTGTCTTTTCTCTATATTTTGGCAACAGACTTCTAAATGGTCTTAAATCCAGTATGACTCCCTTTAAATTCATTCTCCATATTGAAGCTAGACTAGCAGTGAAACAAGCAGCTATAGCCCTCTTTGTAAACCACAAATCTAATCATGCCACATTCCTATCTAAAATCATCCAGTGACCCTTAATTTATGTTAGGATAAAAACAAAACCATTTTTTACAACATGGTATGACAGCTCCATGTCTTATCCTGTTTTCTGCTGTTACAACAGAAGTAACACAGACTAGACAATGTATATATTTAAAAAAAGAGATTGATTTAGCTCATAGTTCTAGAAGTTGGCAAACTGAAGATTGAGGGGCTGCATCTGGTAAAGGTCTTCTTGCTGTGTCATAACATGGTAGAAGGTATCACTTGGCAAGAAAACATGCATGCAAGACAGAAAATGGGGGTCAAACTTACTCTTTTACGGGGAGACTACTCTCCAGACAATAGCATAATTCATTCATGAAGGCAGGCTCCTTATGCCTTAATCACTTCTTTAAAAAGCTTACTTTTTAATACTGTCACAATGGCAATTAAATTTCTACATGAGTTTTGGAGGGGACATTCAAACCACAGTACTCTTGTGTATTGAGGTCACTGGTTTCCTCTCTAGCTTCACTACTCATTGTATTCTTTCACTTCCTTAGTTGCTCTAATCATTCTCTCATTCTCTCGTTCTCCGTTTTCTCCTCCTGACTCTCCCATACACTGTTCATGCTACTCTTTTTGTCTAGAAGCTATTTTTCTCACCTTCTCATCTGGCTAACTGCTATTCTCTTTTCAGATTTCCAACTCCTCCAGGAAGCCTTTTCTGGCTGTGAATTCAGGTCAACTGTACTTTCCTAATGGCTCCTTTAACACTCCACTTGTCTCAAATTACCTGTTGTCCGTTTTTATGCCCATGATTAGCACTAGACTGTAAACACCATGAGAACAGGCGTAACATTTATGTAATAGGTATTCATTAATTGTTTGATGAAAGAAGAAAGAAGAAGTTGTTTTATGAAATACAAATTGGATGTGAAGGATTGTAAATGTTATTTTTTTTTGCAAAATAGAAATACCTTTCAGGTGAAGTAGCTCATGTTTTCTTAACAAGAGAGGAAGGGAGAAGGAGAGCCATGATAGTTTTTAATATCTATCAAGGATATGCTCGAATTAATACTTTAACTCTTAAGAGTAGATGAACTTTAGTTTTAATTCAAACATGTTACTGTTTTAACTATTTAATGTCTTTTTCATGAACCTTTACTGTAATAAAAATAAATAAACACACAAAATCTCACACTGTTTTAGAGTTGACAAACATCATTTTGAATTGCTGTTGTTGTACCTACATGTAAACTAGAAATGAAACACTTGCTGAACTTAATATTGATCGAGTTCCATAATATTAGAGTCATTAAAGCAAAGCCATTGATGTTTTAATGAAAACAATTAGAAAAAGTTTAGACTCAGATTTTGCATCTTCATTTCAGTAGTGTCCTTCTGTAAGTCATAAACATGTCTTAAATTGGACTTTTAAGAATTATAAGCTAAATATAAGAGTTCTACTTGTTTGAAAGTAGTTTATATGTTAAAACTGCTAAACTCTAAACATCTATGTGCTTTGGTGCCCCCATTTTCTTTGATTTGGAGTTTAGGATGAGAGACGTTAAGCTCCCAACTCAGAATAAGAATCTATAAGAAATATGCTTCAATGCAGAAGCTGTTCAAAATGGTAATTATTCCTGAAACTCTGTAACACAAAAAAAAGTTTTGCAGATTATTTATTCAATTGCCTTCTCTAATCAGAAAGTTTTTTATTTAATTTTCCTCTCTAACTGTTATAGAGTAGGATTTTTTCCTTGAGCCAAGAAAGAAATGCAGAAGTCTTGACAAACAAGAGAAGAGACTGCCTTAGGGAAAGGGACTACAGTGAACGCTCAGAACTTCTTCCTGTGCTAAGATAATCTTTAAAAGTAAACATAAGAAAACAAAAGGTGGTGTGACTCACTGGCTTTTGACTATATAGTGGAACATTAAATCTTAAATTATTTGGTCATTTGAAAAATGCTTATATATGCTAAATGGGTAATCTTAATAATACTACCCTGCTTTTGATAAAGATTATCCAACCTTAAAATTGTTTTAATAAGCTCACAAGCCAGAGTTGTTCAAGTTTAGGGAACCGAAGGATAAAACACAGTAATTATAAGTAAAAGTAAGAAGGAGCTATAGAAAGAAATCCAGAATACCAAGGGATCTTTAAAATGAAAGAAATAATAAAGCCCAGCTTAGTAGTATAGGAAAGGCATTCATTTTTAATCAAAATCTGTATTACCAATTTGGGAAAGTAACTTTTATTCCTAAAGAATTGGTTTATTCTTCTGTAAAAGAAGCTTCTGTCTGGGGAGTCAGTGATTATGACAATTTCCTATTTTAGTGAGTATTGTATTTTTCTGACATGTTCTGAGTAAAAATATCAAGGGGACTAAAAATATCAAGGATAAACCCCATGAGCAATGGGGTTTCTCTGTAAACATTTGCTACATTCCAGTGGTGATAATCAAAGACATCAGTTCTCACGTATTTGTTTCTAATCGTTGTGAGAAAGAAATGAAATTAGTGATAGCCTGTATTAGCAAATGTGTATAATCCCAACTTTTATCGACAGCCCAACTTCAATACCTGGGTATGTGATTATTTTGCATGTAAGCAGGTGTTAGAATGGAAAAAAAAATAAGAACTACTGATGTACAGAGATAGGAAGTAGAAAAATAAATGCTTAGAGATGTCTAGATATTAAATAATTAAGTATAAAAACATCAAATCCTGTCCCATTTGATGATATTTTAGTTAAATATCAAAGTTTTTTCATAGCTTGAAATGCTCAGGTCAAATCTCTTTAAAATGCCATGGATGGCAGCTTTACAAAACTGTGTGAACCCTTCATCCTCATGAAATGTTAAACACTGATGGTTCTAAAGAAAGTAAATGCAGATCTCTTGAATTTAATAGAAAATTTTTGTAGGTTTTTTTTAAACTGAATATATCACCATATTGAGGCCAAATATTCTTAAAGTGAAAGGAAATGGCTATGTCAATTTATCTCCGAAAAGAAAATTATTTGGTAAATTAAGATAGATGTAAAAAATGGGTGAATAAAGAGTTAGATACTTAATTGTGATAAAAAAAGAAATATTGGGAAGAAGGATTGAGGATTCAAAGGAGAGCAGATAGCTGTGGATATTAACAGCTTCTCAAATTATGTAGTATTGTTGACAAAACATGAGTGATCATGCGACCACATGTTTGGTAGCCATGAAACCAATACATTTTTTAAAACTAAGAATATAAAAAAAGAAAGTTTTCATATTTTTATCATTCTAATTAAGCCACTCTAGCTCGATATATCTCTGTGATTTTCCAATTTTCCTCTTTTTGTAATTGTGTGAAGTGCCTTTGATTTTGAACTATGAAACCCACTTGAAGATTTTAACATGCTTTTTCTCTTCTCCTTCTCTTCAAGAATAGTCTTAGAGATGTTTTCAAAACACATAAATCAAAGACCTTAGATAAATCTATCTCACACCTTCTCTTTGATCCTATTTTCTATGTCCTTGAATGCTTTTGCTCCTTTCATAAAGTGAACAGAGTTTCAATTTTGCGTTGCAGATTTTCCAATCTGACTGTCAAAGATATAAAACTAATTCTTTCCATCACTGAAAGTGACATTACCCTTTTCTTTCCCTTTTTCATTAGTAAACAAACATCCCTGAATCATTAAGTTTTGTTGCCTGTTAATATTAATTTGGGATATAGCCTTACTTATGAAAATGGTGACAATTCTAAACTATTTAAGAAATAAAGAATAAAGATGCCGCCCTTGAAGGGCATTGAGGTTTTCAGCATCATAACAATTTCAAACTTCTTAATATACCGTAGTTAATTAAGTCATCAACTAGACATATCAGGTTTATTGCTCTTTTGGATTAAAATAAATTAAAGCAGAACAGAAAAACAACTTAATTGGCCTTAGATAAGTTGTTATATTGTTACTACAATAGTTCTCTTGGAATTTAGTAATCATAATTATGCAAATCTTAATTAGGTAATTATTGTTGTGCAGTTTTTCTTGACTTAAGGAGGAAAATCCATTGGCACAATCAACCGTATCATGCTGTGTCAGAAACTTTAAATCAGAAAATTTTTTAGAATAAGTTGTGGAGTGCTTTATTATTTACTGAGTATAATTCCCTAAGCAACTAAGGAGAAAAAGTTTGAAAATACTCCTTGATTCAATATATATTCTCTTTTGTAGCTGCCCGTATGCTGCTCTGATTTGTCAGAATAAAACTGATGGAGGGGACAAGTCATCATGCATGGGTGATTTTCCATCAAAGTAGACACTATGTAAAAGAGGCTCATGGATTCTTGGTTCCACCAAGAATAAATTTTGAACACAGTTTGGAATACTTTTATGTTTCTTAGCCCATAAGAGATTGAGTTCAGCCATTTAATTTCTACTTTTGATTTACAACAGCCATGGAAAGAGGAGAAACTGTGTTTCTAGTGTAACACATTACATGCATTTGAGGAAATTTATATACACTGCATTCTGCAAAATGAAAGAATCTTCATTTTGAGAAAAATAAATAGAGTTAAATACAATAAAAAGTTTTAACCAAAATACTAACAAAAACAATGAGAGGTATTTCAGGAGATAATTTGAATAATCCAGAAAGGCAGCTGAGCATGGCTAAAGATAGAATAGAATGGCTTGTGGTATCCTGCCAGTACAGATGGAAGTAGATCTCTGAGTCAGTACAGCTTTCATTAAGAAGGAGTCAGAGGAAGAACAGTCTGCTCTGAGGTTGAACTTTGCAAAGTTGGGAATGTTCCTGCTTTGAAGGAGATCTTAGTTTAAACATTCATTTTTATTTTATTTTTTATAGAGTTAATGAACAAGTTTACAGTCTTCCTTTAACCAATGAGTTAAAGAAATCTTTGCATAAGTTCATTGAAACTAGAGGTTCCACCAAGATATCCATGTAAATGCACCTTCCAGAGCCAATTTAACTGTGTAGGCATAGAAGCAAACATCCCCTCTTGGCTTCTGCAGCAAATTCCAAGTGGCAGTGGAAATTACCTTCACTGACTCTTTTGTTTCTTTTTCCCCCGGATTCTGTGCTTGTGTTTTTGTTTCTGGTTTTGGTTTTTATATGACTCAGAAGTTATTTCCTAATGTGCCAGAAATGTTTGTGAATTTGGTTTTATAGCCTATTTGATCATCCTTTTTTAGGTGGAGACCTATTCTGTTGGGTTAGAGATGACAGAAAATCTTATTTGTTGGTTGGTTGGTTTGTTCAAGAGTACACTGACCTTCTACAAGAAAGGATATCTGGAAATGTGAGTTTTTTGTTCCCTGTTTATTTTAAACCATGACTAAGGGTATAGAACTAAAGCTGCCAGCTACTTGTCTGTCTGGCTGTAATTATCTTATAAGTCTAAAATCTTAATATCTTATGAGTCTAAGATATTAAAATTAATGTCTTATAAAATTAATATCCTATAATTAAGTATAATTTAGTTAATTTTAATATCTTAGACTTATTAACTCGTTATTAATGATCTCTTAATACTTGTATAATATCTCAGACAATTGAAAATTGGTCACCATGCATGGTTTTAATAAAAATATACATACATATTTAAATACATATATACATGCGTGTATATATCTTAAATATATATACATATATGTACACACCCTTGTGTTTCATAAGCTTGCAGAAGCTTGGGACAGCTCTGAATGGCAACACAGTCCTGAGATGTGTGATTTCCTGGGACTTTCACTGGACCTGCATTTCAGCTGTACTCTCCCTACTGCCCTATGCTTCTTTGACCCTATAAGTGAAGCCAGCTTGGCTAGGCACAGTGGCTCATGCCTGTAATTCCAGCACTTTGGGAAGCCAAGGCAGGCGGATCAAGAAGTCAGGAAATCGAGACCACCCTGGTCAACATTGTGAAACACTGTCTCTACTAAAATACAAAAAAATTAGCCAGGTGTGGTGGTGTGCACCTGTAGTCCCAGCTACTCAGGAGGCCAAGGCAGGGAAATCACTTGAACCCGGGAGGAGGAACTTGCAGTGAGCCAAGATTGTGCCACTGCACTCCAGCCTGGCAACAGAGAGAGACTCCACCTCAAAAACAAAACAAAAAACAAAACAAAAAGTGAAGCCAACTCAATTGTCTCAAATAATGATGTTTACAATGTTTTTAAATAAACACAGAAATTGTCCCTCCCAGTCTTAAAACTTCAAAAACTTACATTTGTATTATCTGAGTTCCTTTCTTACGAAACCAATCATCAAGGCTCCCAGATAGTATCAATGAACTGAAACTTACCAGATCACGACATCTGGACAATGAGATGTCAGACCCCTCATCCATCCTGATCACCTAACTGACTACCTGCTTCCTGTTGGCCAACTACTCTACCTTACCCCTCCCTAATTCCTGTTTTCCCACAAATGGTTACATTTCTGTCCTGTTATAGAAGCCTTTAATTTTCATTGGTCGAAGAGATGAATTTGAGACTGATTTTTCTCTCTCCTTGGCTGTTGCACCTGCATAGCCTTTTTCCCTGGCAATACTTTTTGTCTCAGTGATTGACTTTCTGTGCAGTGAGACCAAACTCCTGGTGTTTTGGTAACAAATTTTGGTTTCCTGATCGTGAACGCATTGCTTGTGACTTAGCTGCCATGGGCTGGGAGAGTTTCCCAGCCGACTAAGCAGCTATCTGACCATTTTGGCCAGAGGTGGATTTTAGTCTCTCCCTATTTGGGCCCACTTCTGCCAACCCTAGCCATGCTCCTGATTGCCTAGGAAGAACACCTCTTGAAATTTGACATCTATATCCAGAAAGGTGAATGTCTTTTATGGGTACTAGATAGTGGGAATGGCTCCTCTCGATTTGGAAAATCACAAAGGCATATCAGTTTTCAGGTTAAACAAGCCAAACTGATGGAGAGAGGATACTACCTTGACTGATTCAGTTTGAACACTCTTGGGGCTTGTTCATTGCTACAGAAGTTGGATTGTGTTTTGGTGATTGTTTGTGTATGTCTACGTAGTTATGGGAGGTCAAGCTTTGATCCCAGAGTGCAGCCCACATGGGTGCATTCTTTGGGTTAGTCTGTATGTAGTTGTGGGTTGATGGAGCAGGGGAAAGTCTACAGCCATACCACTCTGAGGGTGGCTGATCTTGTCTGGTTGTGTTGTCTTTGCATTGTACTGCTATCTTAGAATTGAATTCATTTTCCTCTTGAATGGGAAAGCAGGATGGAGGTCCATGTATATATGCTTTTATGCTGCTGTTCTAAACGGAGTTGGGTCTGCTTAGTACTGTGATGCTCTTCTGTGGTGCTGTTTGGCTCCAGTGTTCTTTGGAATCTGGGGAAGTTTGACCTTTAAAAGTTAAACTGCCATGGGAACCAATTTACCCAGTTTTGTTTCATAGCCTTCACTGTACTATCTATGAGGGCGAAAAAGTTAGCCATGTGAACATGTTTGTAAACCAATGAGTTTGTATTGCTATCTCATGCCTAGAATTCTAAAGTAAAAACTATTGGATCTTTGTTTGCATAAATGTATATGGGTCTAGATGTTATGTGTTGTTTTTACAGGGTACCAGATTGGCTCATAAATAAAAGAGCACTCATAATTAAGGGAATATGTCCAAGCATTTTTCAAGTTCATGTGACTTGAGTAAATCATCAATAAAAAAGATGACTTTAAAATTATTGGTAAAATAAAAATAGAAATGTCTTCAGAATTGTCAGCATACATTTTTGTCTGGGTTTTATATTTGTCTTTATTAGATAGTTTGAGGTGTCAAGGTTTGGTACAGAAGGTTATAAAACTATAAAGCCAGCCAAAATAAAATAATCTGTGTTTGTGTGATTTGTTTGACAAATAAGTCTAATTTAATGTTGTTTTAATGAAAACAGCTGAATCTTCTGAGTTATTAGGGAAAATGTCCATATATTTAATTTGAAAGTTCTCACTTAGGTAAGCACCTGATATCCACAGGGTATAAAAAGTGGTTCACAAGGAAATGACTTAAAATGATTATTAACTTTGTTTAATATCTCAGTTTTCGGAAGCTATCTAAATAAACTTTAAAAATGAAAGAATTGAAAACATGTAAATGGGATCAATGCTTGTAGGTGAACTTTTTGTGTAGTTTAAAATCTTAAAATTATTTTGAATGCTTATTGGATGTTTGGGTCATTTCCAATTCAAAAAGGGTTACGATATGGGGAAACAGGTTTTTGAAAGTTGTGAACTGTTCTCATCTATAAAATGCTAGCTAATATCTGATAAATAGTTCAGAATTTTCAGAATTTCTTGCCTTCTAGGTTTTCATTAACATTTAAGATTAGTAAGAATAAGAATTCTAGTTAATATAAAATTCTCTATATAAAATGTACCAAAGAAGATATGTTTTTATTGAGAAAAATAGTAATTTTGTCTAATTCAGAAGTTACCTAAAGGTTAATTCTAATTATGGACTTAGAAGGCTTATTTATGAAATAAGGAAGAAAGGAATCAGTAAGTATGGGAGAGAGACAGGAAAAAGTTATGGATATGAAGATATATTTTTGGTAAGGAAGGTTAAAGAAAAGATTTTCATATGAGAAAGAATCTTGTGTGGTAAATTTTTGTACTATAGTAAAATGATTTGTTATTTAAAAAGAAAACTTAGGACAAAACAGAAAGTGTAAGCATGTCATATGAATTTCTTTTTTTTCTGTTTCTCTATCACCTTCATGTACATACAGAGAAAATAGAAAGTTAAAAAGATTAGGGCTGGGTGAGGTGGCTCACGCCTGTAATCCCAGCACTTTGGGAGGCAAAGGGGGGCCGATCATGAGGTCAGAAGATTGAGACCATTCTGGCTAACACGGTGAAACCCCGTCTCTACTAAAAATACAAAAAATTAGCCGGGTGTGGTAGCAGGCGCCTGTATTCCCAGCTACTCGGGAGGCTGAGGCAGGAGAATGGCGTGAATCCGGGAGGCGGAGCTTGCAGTGAGCTGAGATCGCGGCACTGCACTCCAGCCTGGGTGACAGAGCGAGACTCCGTCTCAAAAACAAACAAACAAAAAGATTAGATAGTAAATGATTCTTTAAAACCTGATAGAATATTAGAGAAATCTGGCAAATTTACATTGCTCATAGATAAAGCTCTTAGTCTTGATGAAGGTAAAATAAGAAATATTGTAAAGAAATAAATTAACAGTTTGACAATTCTTTTTTAATATAGCTAAACATGAAGCTAGATTTAGCACGCTTTTAGATTGCTTTATCTACAAAGCCCTACAAGCGAATTTCACATGAATGCTTATATTGCTTTGTAGATAGTACTAACACCAAATTACTTACTAGTCATGTGCCTAAAGTGAATTTTTTTTTTTTTTTGAAAAAGGCTGGAGTGCAGTGGTACGATCTCAGCTCACCGCAGCCGCCGCCTCCCAGGTCCCAGTGATTCTAGTGTCTCAGCCTCCTGAGTAGCTGGGACCACAGGCACAAACCACCATGCTTGGCTAATTTTTGTATTTTTAGTAGAGATAGGGTTTCACTACGTTGACTAGACTAGTCTCAAACTCCTGATCTCAAGTGATCCTCCTGTCTCAACTTCCCAAAGTTCTGAGATTACAGGCGTGAGCCACTGTGCCTGGCCTAAAGTGAATTTCTTAATTGCATGAAATGTAAAGTGGTATTGGTGGACATAAAGACATTAATTTGTATACCAGGAACAAAATATTCAGAGTGTGTGTGTGTGTGTGTGTGTGTGTGTGTGTAGGCTCTGGGTAACACCATAACTTTGAAGGTTAAATTGAGTAGGAGAAAAATTTGGAGTGGATTTTCTATTATGTTTCTCCTTTTAATTTTCATTTATTTGCTGCTTGTTCTCCTTTGGGTTTCACCTATACATACATATATATAAAGCCACCGAAGTTTTTAGTCTCTAATGGAAGGCTTTTATTTGGTTCTATAGTAGTTATTTTGTTTTGTATGCATTTCCAACAATTCATCATTTGCTCTATTTGTTTAAAAGTCCTAAGATACCTTTGTCATACCTCCAAAAAAAGATAGAGCACACCAGCCATTTAAAATTGGATTGGTTTTGCTTACTTCTAATAATCTAGAGAGATATAGAGTTTTAAAATAAAGACTTGTTTTTATAAGTTCTGAACAGCAATAGTACACTATTTATTTTGTTATTTGGAAAAGTAGGTGAGAATAGAAATTTTTAAATATTGTTTTTTTTCCAAAGTAATTTAATTTAATCAATAATTTGAGTTGGTTTCAGATCTTTTCCTTTAGATGATGAGGACAAACTGTGATATGGGCACAAAGTTTTAATGTTGAGGAAATGTTGGCCTTGTCCTTAAGGAAACTATATTAAATAGGATTTCTCTCAAACTACTTTAGTTATATTTACCATTATTAAAATTTAGTGGCAATCTCCTAGATTAAGTAGCAATAAAAACTTGTGAAACTTTTTAGTGATTTTTAAATTTTTATCCTAAGCCTTTTATCACTGATGACAGGCCTTCATGTGTGGACTTGAAAATAAAATATGTGCACTTGAGGATTATTTATCCTCATTTTGAATTTCCAAAACTGATATTTGCATATACTACTTTTTTTAATGATGAAGGAGAATGTTAATTGTCTTACACTGATAAGTTTGGCATAGGACCTGTCACATTTTTAATGCTTTGGTCACAGTTCTGTCACTAGATTGCTAGTGATTAGGTATATGCAAGGAGTAACCTAACTACTTATTGGTTTCAAGTGCTGTAGACAGTAACTACTAGACACCAAATCACAGTGTTTTAATTTGTGATATGTTAGAGAGAACAGCAGGACTTGCTGCTATATTAGTAAACTGAAACACTAATTTCTAAATGTTCTTTTTCATGTCTCTAAACATTTCATTAAATATTGTCTTCTATTCTTAACATAGATGCATATACTATATTTGATCATTTATATTATAGATAGAAACTTATTTTACAGTAGTCTATCTGCAAATTATGGGTAGAATGCTCCTTTATTATAATTTTATTTCTCTATTGCTTTCAAAGTGTTTTGATTAGCACTTTTGTTAAATGAATAACTATTTTTTTCAATGACTTGTGATTCTGTTTTGACCAAATGTATTGATGCTTTTAACATTTTTGATAGATGTCCTATTAAGTCATCTTTGTGCTAAATTACAGGGCTTTGACTCCTGGGTAAATCTAAAACACTGACACCGGTATAAGCCTCATCTGTAGACCTGGGAGAAGGTGACAATCGAAATAAATTGCTTTCATGAAAAACAGGGTCAAAAATTAAACTATTTAATTCCTCCAGAACCAGGGATTATTACGGAAGAGAGAGTGGGGGCTTGAGATTGTAAGGGCCAATTTTGAAGAATAAAATTAGTTCAGACCCTCCAATTCAAGGATGGGCATACAAATGCCTAAATAGCTGATGAATTGAGGAGTTTTGACTCTTTAACTTCTTTAACTCAACAGGTTTAACAAAACACTTAAATGTGGGTTATCTACATTATTAAACATCATAGTATCCCATAACACTCCTCCTCAGCATGAAGCAGCCAGAATGATCTATGACCAGACTCCCCATGATTGAGGTATTGATAAATAAAAAAGAGGAACTGATACTGGTCCAATTGTCCCATAGAATTGATGTTTATGGTTTTTTGAATGAACATAGAAATCGACCCTTCCAGTCTTCAAACTTGAGAAACTTACATTTGTCTTATCTGAGTTCCTTTCTCAGGAAACTAAACATCAGGCCTTCCAGAGAGTATCAGTGAACTGAAACTCACCAGATCACCACATCTAGAAAATGAGACACCACACCCCTCATCTGTCATGATTGCTTAACTGAGCACCGGCTTCCTGTTGGCCTAACACCTCTCCCTTGTTCTCATCCCCCAACTAATTCCTGTTTTCTCATACATGGTTACATTTCTGTCCTGCTATAGAAAACCTTAATTTCAGTTGGTTGGGGAGATGCATTTGAAACTGATATCCTGTTCTCCTTGGCTGCAGAATCTGAATAACCTTCTTCTCTGGCAATACTTGTTGTCTCAGTGATTGGCTTTCTGTGGAGGGAGGAATGGGACATAGACTGAGCCCCTGGTGTTTCAGTAACAAAAGTACTCCCTGATAATCTTCCTTCATGTTTATCTCCATATCAGTATCTCCTCGCTGGGAAATCTAGCCTGGGGCACTTTTGGTTTTCTATCTAACCACTTTAAGAAAGTATAAAAAGAATGTGTGTATTGTATGCATTTATGAAATTTCTGGTATGCTCAAAGCTTGCATATGACAGATAGTTCTCAATTACCTATGTTCTAGTAATCAGAAATAAAAATTAGTTGTTTTGTTAAAAGTTATATAGTGCATGGGTGATTGCAACTTACTAGGAGCAATAGGGCAAAGACATTTGCCTGTGTACACAGATTTTGAGAGGTATTTTTTAATGAAGAGAAAATCGGTCTTATAGAAACATGTGTTGATACAGAACATTCTATTTGATAGGTCTTGAGAATGTCACAGACAATTTTACTGAGGAAACCGCAATCAGTAATATGAGATTGATCCTTGGCAGAAAATTCTGAAAGCAAGATGTAGATAGAAATCTTTGGCATCTAAGCAACAATTCAGGAAAGGTGACCAATGTTAATTACAAGTAAACAAATTTTATTTGCCAGCCTCTCTCAATGGAGAGTTACTTGAACAGTATTTATTTTTCAAAAGACTGGAAATAGATGCAGATGACTGGGGCTCCAACCCTGATTTGTCCATTACCCTTTTGCAGGTTTTGTGCAAATCCAGAGCCTTATGATTATCATTACTATTACTGGAATTATTACCAAATAGTTTTGTAATTTCTATTGTCCAAGTATCTTCATCACCTGATCCTTGCCTAACACTTCTGTCTCACCCCTTGTGCTCCTTTCTTGCCCATGCCCTTTCCATCCTACAAACCATATATGTAGCTTCTGATACTGGAATATTCTCTGTTCTCCTGCTCCAAGAGACATCAAGGGGTTAAAAGGGTGAACCCTTCAGCCAGCTGAGTCCCTGCATTTTCTCTGTCATTTCCTGTGTGATTTGCAGCAAGTTACTTACCCTCTGGTGCCTCAATTTACTCATCTCTAAGTAGAGATTAATATTAGCATCTATGTTATTTGATTGTGACAAGGATTAAGTGAAGAGTATTTTCTTCATAGTAGCTCAAGTATTCTTTGGTGCTTTATTATTTGTTAGCAATGACATGTTCCTGTTTAGGAATTCTGCTGCTCTATTTTGCACTCTGAATCTATTACTGTGTGAGCATATTTTTCAAATTCTACTTTATGAATATGTATGGTGAAAGGTATTTGATAGAGTACTTGCACGTGTAAATTATTGCATAATTGTTGAGAAATTAATGAAAATTTTATTTAAAATGTTTCTGTTGCCTAGAAACAGCATAGATGCCTAAAAGTACCTCTCCCAAGTTTGTATTGAACAACTGAGAGATGTATGTGAATTTGTTTCTTTTCATACAGAGAATTAAATGTGTAGAAGACCTAAAGAAAGGAAGTCTCTTTTGTTTTTGTTTTTGTTTTTTTGTGAATGACCTAGTAGAGAATATGAATATTCTGGAATTTTCTGGTAATTGGCCGCAGGTGGGACTCAAGAGGGGGTGCTGACATGCTCAAGGAAATGGAAATGCTCTCACATTAAGTTAATCACTTTGGCTGTTATTACCACTAAAGGGATCACCCTGTGCTCTGCACTGCTGCTATGTCCCTGTCTCTCATAAATTGCAGAAAGGCTGCAGGAAGGCTTTAAAATGTAGGGTTTTTTTAGGGATTAATGGCACCCTTAGTTGTCTAAGTAATGGACTTTTCATGATGTATTTTAAACTTATTGAGCATTAGTTAATAGCTATAATACATGTCAACAATGTGACTAAAGCTATTTCAATTAGATCAATTGTGTGATTAAGTGGTTACCAGTTAGCCTCCCAGGTAGTTTTTCTCCTCTAAGCCCTAAAAATAACATCTTTACAGAATTTCCCCAAATGCATACTGTAAACCAGTTGCCATAGCCAAAATGGAATTATTTATTCAAGTATTTTATTTGCATCTGAATGTTTGGCAGTTGTGGAGAATAGCAACAAAACAAATAGGGGAAAATATTTGAATATAATTTGTCCTCTTTTGCCACTTAATTTGCTATCACACATTGAGTTTAAAATCCTCAATGTGATATACAGAATTTCAAAACATTCCCTTTGTTTTTTCTTGACTCTTCAATAGCTTTCCCTGACTTCCCACAGACACTGCATTCTATGAACTTTCCTTCACATCTAAATCTTTATTATCACAATCGCTGTGAGAAAAAACTAATAAACCAACAAAAAATGTATCAGTTAACTAAAAGACCACCCATATTTTATAAATCTGTAAAACCCAAGAATATTACTACTGCTCAGTCAACAAGTCAGTCAATGTATGTTGCAAATTCATCATTTTCTTGTTATTCTTTTTCTACTACTATAGTCTAAGCCTCATCATTCTCTGCCCACATTACTGCAATAGATTCTTAACAGATCTCCCTGTGTCTAGTTTATCCCTTCACAGGTTCTTCTACTTGTGAAGGGATAAAGGCATGGCCAATGTAATTCTCAACTTTCATCTTGGTTATTTCTCTGCTTAAAAACTAACATGCCTATTACTTATCAAAAGGAAGCTCTTCATTCTTTCTGACTTAAAGTCAAAGACAGAGTTCTGGCCAGTGGAATGTGGGCAAAAGGAATGTGCCCATATCCCTGCCTCAACCACAAAACCTCCCATACCATTTACCAAATGCTCCCTGTCTCTATCATCTGCTGGCTAAATGGAGGGCAACCTATGGAGAACTCTGAGGTGATAGGCAATGAAAGAACCAACAGATTAAAATATCAAGGTCCCTGAATAGCTTCATAGTGCAGAGCATCTCGCCTCCACATCCCACTCCTGCCTTAGACTCGACATAAACAAGAATGAAAAGTTCATTGTGTGAAAACAGTGAGGCTTCTAAGATGTTTGCTGAAGCAATTAGTCCATTAGCCTAAGATGTATTGGTTTTGCAATAACAGTGTTGTCACTACAAATCGAGATTAACAAATTTACTGGGAGGTTAATATGTGGGTTTTGAACTTTTTCTATGCAGTTTTTATTAGTTCTATGCTTATGGTTTTTTAATCTAAAAGGTTTTTCATGTTTCTAATTCTTTATGCTAATTATTTTAAATCTTGTTTTGGAGCACATGAAAATAATGTTTACTCATTTATACAATAAACATTTATTTAGCATCTATTATGTCCTAGGTACTGTGTTTATACAAAGAGAAAGGAACAAAAGGTTATTTCTATTTTTTAAAAAAGGATTATATTATAATCTTATATGGAGACCTTTTGCTACGTAATTTTTACACTCAGCATAAGCTCTCAACAACATCACTCCTCTCAGGATCCCAAGTGACTAGATTCTGATTTTCAGGCCTTATCTGAGACACTCAGAATTGTTTTCCTGCCTGATTTTTCCTGGGGTTTGATGCTAATGACATAGGTTTTTTGATGCTAATGAAATCCCTTTTTTTTTTTCATTATTAATTCTGAAGGAGGAATTCTTTTTTACTGAATTCCAACCCATGTACAGACAGCATAGATTTTCTTTTGCAAGCATTCATTACTTTAGGTATTCCTTTCTAAACTTGAACACTTTGATGGTAATGTCATGGTAGAGAAGGCACTTCTCTCTCTTTTGAGTTTTTGAAGTTACATGATTAGGTCCAGAGACAGGGATAGGAAATAGTACCTTCAAGCTTGCTCCACTACTGAATTAGTGTGTAATTCATGATCATTTCTCTTTCTAACCATCCTTTTCTTTTCACTGCCATTTGATAAAGTTTATCTCTTACGCAAGGGCGTAAAACTGGCTATGACTAGTTCACCAGTTTTAAATACACGTTTTGGACAATATATAGGAATTTCGAAGGAGTCTTGATAGTTTTTAAAGAAATGTTGGTGCTAATAGTGTGTCCAGAATTGGTTCCTTCCAGTGGGTTCTTGGTCTTGCTGACTTCAAGAATGAAGCCGCGGACCCTCGCAGTAAGTGTCACACTTCTTAAAGATGGTGTATCTGGAGTTTGTTCCTCTGATGTTCAGATGTGTCCACAGTTTCTTCCTTCTGGTGGGTTCGTGGTCTTGCTGACTTCTGGAGTGAAGCCGCAGACCTTCGCTATCCCAGCCCGCGGGATAGTCAGTGTAGGCCCTGGAGGAGGGGGTGGGAATTTGGGGAACAAGAGACACGAGAAATGGAGACAAGACAGTGCTCTGATCAAGTCTCGTTTAATGGTGGTAATGCAATGCCTTATATACATTTGGAGGGGAAGGGGTTGCGCTAAGGCGGAAATGACCTCATTGCGGAAGGCGTGGCCAGATAGGCTTCGGTTTCTCCGGTCGGACGTCATGTTGCGCCTGCGCTGTCAGGTAGTCTTTTCGTGGGCACGGGAAAAATGAATGAAGAAGAAGCAGGAAGAGCGCCATCTTTTAATGGCGGTATTAATACAGGGAAGAAGGTAAATCCAGGGAGAAGGTGTGGGGTGGAAATGAATATAGCTCAGGCGTTTAATCTTTAATTATTATTCGCTATGGCCGGGGCGTGCAGCTCCGGACAGGTCCCCCTTTTTATATTTTTATGACAAGAAAACCCCTCGGGAACTGCACCTGTCTTAGGTTGGGTCAACTCACCCCCACCTTCTAGGCCCGTCATGGGATAAGGCAGCAGCAAGGGCGGCCCTCCTGTCTTAGGCTCCGGAGATAGTGTCCTCTTACCCGTCATTGACTGTCCAGTTCAGCACACAGGGGAGGTGGTCTTATTAAGGTAAATAAGACTCACCATTTTCAGTCATCTCAAGGCGATGATAATGAACCTGTATAGGTTTGGCCTGGAAGGCCTCGATTTGTTGTCTGACAAATGCCATAAGCTTATTAAGGATTATAGGCCCGAGAGTGAGGAAGAGTAGAAGAGTGAGTAAAGGACCAAGAAATAGCAGGAGATAGGGGAGAAGTCCATCGAGTCCAGTCCATAGTGGATTGGCGGCCAGGCCTTTTCTGTGCTTTTCTAGTTCTTCTTGCAAAGTTTTTATCTTATCTCTGACGATTCCAGATTTGTTGGCGTAAAAACAGCACTTTTCCTGTAAAGCCAAACATATCCCTCCCTGTTCTGCCATTAACAAATCTAGACCTCTTCTATTTTGGAGAACTACTTCAGCTAACGAGTCTACTTGGTCTTGTAAATCTTGTATAGTACTGGATAAGGTCCGTACATCTGAGATTAATTGATTGGATAATTTAGTATATTGGGTTAGTGAGACTCCTAGGCCTGTGGCTCCTGTAGTAAAAGCAGTGGTGATTCCTAGTCCAGCCAACAAGGGAATAAATTGTATGGCTCGTTTCGGTCTATAAATAAAATGTTCAATAGCGGAGATGGGGATAGGTTCATCTCCAGGGATGATATCAATGTCGGGGAGAAGAGTGGCCAGAACACAAAGTCCTGTCCAATTTGTAGGTAGATACGTATATGCCATGTTGTTTCCACAAACGGAAACCGAGCCATTTATAGCACACAAAGGGTTGGTGGCATTGATTATGGAAGTACAGTTGCCAAACACAACATAGCCTAAATCAATTTCTTTAGTGTTATTATATGATGGTGAAAAGAGGCAAGAGGAATTAGAAAACGTCATCGGTTGAACTAAGTTGGGGGGGGTAATAGGACAGGAATTATTTACTAAGGATTCATTTCAGTTATTGACATAGGGCAATGAAAGGTTAGGTATGGCTAGAGGAATAGGGGGGCCCATTTTAAGACAAAGCCAACAATCGTGGGCCAGGCTTGTATTGGACATTTGAAGTAAATTGTAAGTAGCATTGAGGATATCAAAGGTTTGGGCATCGAGCCTAAAATTATCTCTAAGCTCAGGCAGGGCTAAAGGGTGATATTGAAGTTCAGGATATGGAGCTTTATGAATTTCTTCTAATTTTTTCTGGATGGTTTTAATTCTTGCAATATCTAATGGGCCTCCTCCATCAGAAATGTGAATGGGGGCGGTAGTGCTCCAACAAACAGGCTTTCCTTTTTGGCCGTTACAAGGAGATTGTACAAGTTTATTAGTGGATCCTAATACTTGTACGTCATTGATGCCTCCAATTTGTGTTTTTAGTAACGTGGCCGTATAATATGTTCTATTGCCTGATTTGCATTGTTGATAGGAGGTATAACAGGAACTATGTACAGAAGATAGGAAAGAGCTACAAGGGCATTCTAGGAGCGGCCCGCTAGGTGAGGTATCTCTTGGGGTAGACTTACATTTCCATAACTGGTTTGGCATTAGGTAAGCTGTCTTGCCCGTGCAGGTCACCTGGGTGATTCTATCTGACGGAGGTTCAGATATTTGTCCCCCTCTGCAGTCACAAGGCTGGCCGTATTGTTTTCGTAATAATTCTTTTGCCTTACGAGGGTCACCAAAACCTGCATAGACTGTCACTATGTTATATAGAGCGATTATTCTCCAAAGGAATTTCATGTTAGGCTTCATTTTCTGAAAAACAAGAAGGAAAGGACTTCTCAGGAAGATTTATCTTCCCTGGACTGACAATGGTTATGATTTATTTGTCTTACCAATCTTTCAGGCAGCCATCTGGCTGCATCATTTTTTTGTGAGAAGATGCATACTGAGCCTCTTCCCCAAATTAAAACTGGATCGGGGCCATGCCATGAACTATCAAGTGGATCTTTCCATTTTACCATTGCAAACTGTTTTTGAGATTCAGGATGCCAGAAACGGTCGGCAGCCGATTTTCCATGACTGTCCAAATTTAAAAAATTAAGGATAAACAGGGCATGATTGAGTATGTTTCTGGGGGTACCCTTCACGGGGTACCAGCTCCCCCCTTTTAATTTTGTGATAATAGTTTTTAATGACAGATGAGCTCTTTCTACTATACCTTGTCCTTGGGGATTATAGGGAATGCCTGTGGTATGTTTAATTTGTAGGGTATTACAAAATTGTAAGAAGGTTTTGGCTATATAACCGGGGCCATTATCTGTTTTGATTTGTTTGGGTATTCCTAAAATAGAAAAGCAGTGTAATAAATGAGCTATGACATGTTTGGTGGCCTCTCCTGTTTGGAGAGTTGCACTGATGAATCCACTATAGGTGTCTATGCATACATGGATATATTTTAGTTGACCGAATTCTAAGTGGTGAGTAACGTCCATTTGCCAAATTTCGTTGGGGATGAGTCCTCGGGGGTTAACTCCTAGATGGGGAACAGGTAAATATGTTATGCAGTTGGCGCATTGTTTAACTATTTGTCGAGCTTGTTCTCTGGTAAGTTTAAACATAAGTCTTAAGGTTTGGGCGTTTAAATGATGTAAGGCATGTGCTTTTTGCACTTGTTGCAAATTGTCTGTAGTGACTGTGGCTATGGTTTTTGTTGCCGTGTCAGCTGTTGCGTTACCTTGTGTTAGAGGTCCCGGTAATCCTGAATGTGCTCTAATATGCCCAAGAAAAAAGGGAGTAGTCCTTTTTCGGATAAGTTGTTGACATTGTAAAAATAGGTTAGCTGTGTCTGAAATATGTTTAATTTGAGACACAGTCTCTAAGAGAGGTATTGAATGAGCCAGGTAGGCGCTGTCTGTATAAATGTTAAGTGGCTGACAAGGAAAGGCTGATAGTGCTGCAATTATAGCTTGCAATTCGACCAGCTGAGCTGATGTATAAGTGGTCTGGAATTTAACGACTACATTATTGTAAGTGTAAGCGGCAAGTCCTGTGGAAGATCCATCAGTGAAAATTAGTAATGCGTCATTGAGAGGTTCTTTACTGGTAATATGGGGAAATACAAACGCATGAAGTTTACAAAATTGAATAAGTTTGTTAGGTGGGTAATGGTTGTCAATCACGCCAGTATAAGAAGCGCAAGCAATTGGCCAGGCTTCCGTATTTTGTAACAGCCAATGGATGCGTGATTGAGTGTAGGGCTGTATAATGGTAGAGGGTTCTATTCCAAAGTATTTTCTACTGTTTTCTCTTCCCAAGATAATTAGATCAGCTATGGCATCATAATAAGGCAACAAAACCTTTTTAGGGGAGGAGGGCAGGTGTACCCACATAATGGGATTGTTCTGCCAAAATAAGCCAGTAGGGGTTATTGTTGTGTTAAAAATAAGGAATATTAATGGCTGAGAATAATCAATACCGGTAACAAATTGTGTTGCAATGGCATGTTCTACCTGTTGGAGTGTTATTAATGCTTCTTTAGTAATGGACCTGGGGGATTTTGGATTAGAGTCTCCTTTTAATATATCGAAAAGAGGTTTTAACTCTCCTGTGGTGAGCTTTAAGTATGGTCGAAGCCAATTTATGTCTCCCAGTAATTTTTGGAAATCATTTAAAGTTTTTAAATGATCACGACGTATAACGGCCTTTTGATTAATGATTTTGGGTCCATTAATCTGGAAACCAAGATAAGTGTATGGATCTTGTAATTGTACCTTTTCTGGGGCTATCTGTAGTCCGGCTGCTGTTAACTCTTGTTTGAGTTGGGCGAAGCACTGTAAGACTTGTTCGCCAATTTCTCCTGCTATTAAAATATCATCCATATAATGTATAATATACATTTGTGCCCATGTTTTTCTGACTGGCTCTATAGCGGCAGCTACATATTTTTGACACAAGGTAGGACTATTGGCCATACCCTGAGGTAAGACTTTCCATTGATAGCGCTTCATTGGTTGTTTAAAATTTGTAGATGGAAGACTAAAGGCAAATCTTTTCTGGTCAGCAGGGTGAAGGGGAATTGTAAAAAAGCAATCTTTAAGGTCAATAATGATTTTAAAATATTTTTGAGGAATCGCAACCGGTGAAGGCAATCCTGGTTGTAAGGCACCCATAAGGATCATAGTGATATTTACTGCTCTTAAATCTTGTAAGAGTCTCCATTTACCAGACAATAACAAAAATAGGTGTATTCCAAGGGGAATTACTTTCCTCAATATGTCCTGCTGCTAGTTGTTCCTGCACTAACTGTTGGGCAGCACTTAGTTTATCATTGAGTAAAGGCCACTGATCAACCCAAACGGGCTCATCTGACTTCCAAGTAATGGGGTCAGCGCACCTTTGGGGGGCAGGTATGTCAGTGGCCTGAGCTAAAAATTTCCAAACCCCTTTTTATCAAGTTGTCCTGAAACCAGTATAGGCTGTGGGATACCGTTCTCTCCTTTTCCAAGACCTTTACCAGGGGTGTATCCTTGAGTTAACATTTGTGCAGTAACTATATCATTTGGACTACACATTATAATTTTCATTTGAGAAAATAGATCTCGCCCCCAAAGGTTAACAGGTAGATAAGGGATGACAAATGGCTTAATGAGGCCTGAATTGTTTTCTTTATCTGTCCATGTTAGGTATTTAGAACTTTGTTTAGGATTACTGCTTTGTCCAATTCCTCTCAAGTGAGTTAAAGTTTCTGTGGTAGACCAATGAGAGGGCCAATCTTCCTGTTTAATGATAGTTACATCAGCCCCCGTGTCTATTAGTCCAGTGAATGCCTTCCCGTCTAACCATAAGGTTAGAGAGGGTTTTTGATTTGTAATTGGTTGCACCCAATATATATCTGATGATCCGAAACCTTTTATATTTCTATTAGAGTATTGGATATTATGATCTGTTTTAACCAAAGGTAGCAGGAGTAACTGAGCTATTCTAACTCCTTGAGGGACAGTAATAATACTATCAATAGCTCTGGCCATAATTTTAATTTCTCCTTCATAATCATTATCGATAACTCCAGGGAGGACTTGTAAGCCTCTCATGGTGACACTACTTCTTCCTAAAAGTAGCCCAAAAGTGTTAGGTGGTAAGGGTCCATATATTCCGGTATATAAGGTTTGCGGTCCCATTTCAGGTGTTAGTATTGTGTGGGAGGTGGAACTGAGGTCCAATCCTGCACTTCCTGGGGTTGCTCTACTAAGCTTTGAAATGGATTGCTGTTGCTGGCTGGAACAAAGCTGACTGCCCCATATGCTTGTTTTGGGGCCTGAGGCTGGCCCCTCATCCCGTTTCCCTGCCTGGGGGGTAAAGGATTTCCTTGACTGTCAGTTTTAGATTTACATTCGTTTGCCCAGTGCCTTCCTCTTTTACACCTTGGGCAAAGGCCTGGGATTTTTGCTTTTGGACTCTTATTTTGGTTTTCACAGCAATCTTTTGCAAAGTGTCCCCTTTTACCGCATCTAAAACATCCCCCTTTATCTTTACCTTTGTTAATGAGGAAATCTCTTACTGTTTGGCCGCTAAAAGCGGCGGCCATTGCTAGGTCTTGTTGATATGAGGGCCCAATATCTGAACAAAGGCGAATGTATCCTGTTAAATCTGTTTTCTTTCGATAAGGTCTGATTGCCGTTTGGCAGGCGGGGTTAGCATTTTCATAAGCTAACTGTTTAACATAATCTACACCCGTTTCTGCATTTCCAAAGATTCTACCTGCCGTGGTCATAAGTCTATGCACAAAGTCTGAAAATGGCTCATCGGGTCCTTGTTTAACCGCTGTGAGCGAGGCCCCTGGATCTCCTTTAACGGGAAGTTTTCTCCAGGCCTTTGTAGCAGCAGCCTGGATTTGTGAGAACAGTCCAGGGTCATATTGCATTTGGGCCTGAGTGTCTGCATAATTACCTGAACCAGTTAACATATCAAAATCCCAACCGTTTCCTGCCTGTTGATTTCTTTTAGCTGTATCTCTACAATTTTCAAAGAACTCTGACTTCCAAATTAAGTGGTCTCCCCCCAGAAAGAACTGCCCTGACTAAGGTATTCCAGTCTGTAGGAGTGAGCCAATTCTCAGCTACAGATTCCACTATAGCAAGAGTATATGGAGCAGTAGCCCCATACTGAGAGGCAGCAGTCTTTAACTCTTTTATAATAATAAAATCAAATCCAGTATGATGCCTCCAAGCCTGTCCCTGTTCATCTATGGTTTCAGTGACCGGAAAAACGTCTTTGGGGGAGGAGTCTTCTCTATGTCGGCTAGCAACTAACCCCCCTCTTGGAACATGTTGTCCAGGCCGCTGAAGTGGGCGCAAGGAACCCTCCATAGCGTCTGAGTTAGGTATTTTTTCATTTCCTGTTTTTAGCTTTTGGAGCCTAATTATCAATGATTGATGTAACTCTTCAAGTTTAATCTGTTCTTCTAGTTGAGCAATTTTTTGCTTTAATTCTTCTTTGGGATCTATTGCTGCCATAACAATGGGCGCAGAAGCCTCATTATGTGTCTTATTATATGGGGGTGGGTATGAAGAACAGGGAGGCAAATCAGGGTTGTGATATTTAGCCGCCTCTTCCTCTAAATCATCCCAATTTATATCCGATTGATTAGGCTTATTAATTTCCTCCTCCTTTTGAAGCATCTGTAAAATTGGGTATTTTTTTGGTTTGTTTTCGTGTGATATTTCTTTATCTGTTACAGAAGGAGACTTGATTTCCTCATGATCACTTTCGAGGGAAATAAGATCTTCCTCCGTATCTTGCGGAGGCTTTGTAAGGTTAGAGCGGGAGCTAACCTTTAAAATATGCTGTCTGAGCGACCGCAGCCATGACTTGCAGATTGGCCTCCTTCTTATCTATTAAATCTCTAATGAGGTTCCAATAAGAGAAGGCGGTTACAGGAATTTTTTCTGGCCCAAAAGTATTATAATAGTCCTGAAAACAATCCCCTACTCTACGCCATCTTTTAATATCAATAGTTCCTTCCTGTGGGAACCAAGGGCAAGTGTCTTTTACAAAATCAAAAAATTTAAACAAATCATTACCTTTAACCTTTACTCCTCGTATCTTTAAAGCATCTTTTAATTGTCCTACATATATTTGATGTTGGCTTAATTCTTGTCCCATTTCGGACGCGTCACTTACCTTCGATTCTGATGCGGCAGGTTCCCGCGGTGATCGGAAGAGTTTGACTCCTTTTGTCTTCGTTAGCGGTTGACCGTCCTTTGGCGTCCTCTTCCTCACGGAGTCCCTCGTTTCCAGGCCCCACGTTGGGCGCCACGTATCCCGGCCTGCGGGATAGTCAGTGTAGGCCCTGGAGGAGGGGGTGGGAATTTGGGGAACAAGAGACACGAGAAATGGAGACAAGACAGTGCTCTGATCAAGTCTCGTTTAATGGTGGTAATGCAATGCCTTATATACATTTGGAGGGGAAGGGGTTGGGCTAAGGTGGAAATGACCTCATTGCAGAAGGCGTGGCCAGATAGGCTTCGGTTTCTCCGGTCGGACGTCATGTTGCACCTGCGCTGTCAGGTAGTCTTTTTGTGGGCACAGGAAAAATGAATGAAGAAGAAGCAGGAAGAGCGCCATCTTTTAATGGCGGTATTAATACAGGGAAGAAGGTAAATCCAGGGAGAAGGTGTGGGGTGGAAATGAATATAGCTCAGGCATTTAATCTTTAATTATTATTCGCTATGGCCGGGGCGTGCAGCTCCGGACTCTTCGCAGTGAGTGTTACAGGTCATAAAGGTAGTGCGGACTCAAAGAGTGAGCAGTAGCGAGATTTATTGCGAAGAGCAAAAGAACAACCTTTCCACAGCATGGAAAGGGACCCGAGCAGGTTGCCCCTACTGACTTGGGTGGCCAGCTTTTATTTCCGTATTTGGCCCCGTCCACGTCCTGCTGATTGGTCCATTTTACAGAGCGCTGATTGGTCCATTTTACAGAGTGCTGATTGGTCTGTGTTTGCAGCATGTTGATTGATACGTTTACAAACCTTTAGCTAGACACAGAGCGCTGATTGGTGTATTTTTACAGGGTAGTGATTGGTGTGTTTACAAACCTTTAGCTAGACACAGAGCGCTGATTGGTGCGTTTTTACAGAGTGCTGATTGGTGCGTTTACAAACCTTTAGTGCACTTGGTGTGTTTTCTCTGTACTTTAATAGGCTCAGTAAGAAGATGACAGTTATCACATTCTATTGTCATTAGCTGTTGATTTGTCTTCCATATTTGAAGGAAAAGACTGTGTGTTACTTTCAAATCTTGAAACAAACACATTCAATAGAGTTCTGGTGACTAAGGGAGTAAATAAGTAAAGTGAATTTACATTTCCCCTTTACTGTAGAAAAACAGGATGATGTAATTGAACTAAAGACTCTATTGCCATACAAATCCTAATTTCCAATCTAGGCTTCTATAAAATAAAGGTAGGAAAGGAAAACACATAGTACTGAGAAAGACGAATGAAAGATGAGACAATTTAAATGGGGAGGGATGGGCGAAAGTTAATCAACCAATAAAGAGAACAGAAAAGATTGAAAAGAGGAAATGGGATTTATAAGTTGAGATAGAGAAAGAGCTATGAAAGACATTAAAATGTTGGTGGAATCAGCCAGTAAGCATCCAAGATTATAGTCAAGTAGTAGCTTGACCCACGTATACGACAGGATGTTGTAAAGATGTAGTACAGTAAACCACAGAGTTTCTCAGAGGGAAGTTGTTCTGTAGATAAGAAAGCCCCATTATTTTGTATTATTATTTTCCTTTCATGTTGAGCGGATGTACCAGTGACAGTTGGAGTCTCCTTTCAGCCAAATAACTCCCATATGCTACATAATGCTGCTGCTGATTAAAATCCTATGGAAGATTCGGGCTGTATCTGGAACAATAACAGTCTGAATTCGATTTATCAGTCTTCTGGGGAAGCAAAGATAATCAAATTTCCCCCTTCAGCAACTTTGGGACCAAGCCATTTGCTGAGATGACAATGGATGTGAGTCTCACACTTTCAGTTTATACACCTGCTGCCTGTTAATCACAAGTTTCTGACATCTTCTGAGGTTTTTTTTCCTTCCTATTCAAATCTTACGGGCTTTGCCATTTAAAGGCAAGGGCACTTCTGTGAAAACTAGTTACAGAAACATGCATGAAAAATTAGGGAAATCTGTAGGGAGACAAGTTATGGGCGATACGAGGAAAAACACAATTTTGTCAGAAATCTGGATTCCAATATGCTTCTTAATTTTTTGGTATGTGACCTGAACAAGTAGTTTAAGCCCTCTGAGCTTTAGTTCCCTCATCTGTAAAGTGGATAATGATATCCACTTTATCAGAGTGTTGCCCTGTAGATTACATTACATAATTTGCATTTGACTTTGCATTCTGGAAAAATCTAGGTAATGAGAACTGCAAAGAACTCTACGTACAAATACTCCATTCAAACCCGTGCACTACGGAGACTTGACCAAACTTTAACATGGCTTATAGCAACCTAAGGCCTGTCTCTGGGACAACCCAGTCCTCTTTTGAGTTCCTGTCTTGAAAAGCTCTGGGCTATCAAAAAAATTTTCCTTTTGTTCTACTCAATATCTGATGATAGGTTTCCCTTTCTTAGAATGTTTACTAAACAAACAAAAAAATGGTAAATCATTTCTCTGTTTCTTTGAGATGTATTTGTATTTCACACAACTCAAGAGTGTCTTTCTCAAGGGCCTGAAAGCCATTCCTTTGAAATGCAATCATCAGGAAGGATAGAGTCTCTGTCTTCCAGGTTCTGTAACACACCAGAATCCTAACTTCAGTAATTGCCAGCCAGCAGACACAGCTGGCCTAATGGCATTTATACTGACTCACCGTAATTTTTCACTTGACTCCCTGCTTTAAGTTGCCCAGTCACCTCTCTGCAAATCAGAATGCAGCTCTGCTCTTTCTCCTACTGTTAACAATTACTGAATAAAATCTGTTTTCACCACTTTAAACAATGTCCAGGTTTGGTTATCTTTGACACTAGAGATTGGCTTTGTGATAACACCTACCAAACCCCTGCCTCAAATTTCTTTTCATGGTAAATATGTGTGCTTATGTGTGTGTATATATTTTCTGAAGCAGACCTTGAGGTTGAGTCTTCTTAGGACAGTTCATGGGGGAAAAAAAAAAAAAAAAAAAAAAACCTGGAAAAACTTGAGAAAGTTGTATGTTTTCTGCATCTAGTTCTGAGGAAAAGGACCGAGGGCTAGTTTATGTTACAAATTTTTAAAGATCACAAGTAAAAGTTAAACATACTTTCATTATGTTAGCTTAAATCAAAATGAAATTTAAAGTGGATGCAGCTTTAGGCAATGCTGGATACAGGGGTTTAAAGGATAAAATTAGAACTCAGTTTCTTCCTTTAGATCATGCTGTTCAATAAAACACTCTGTAATGATAGAAATGTTCTATATCTCAACTGTCTAATTCAATTGTCATGTGTGACTATTGAGTACTTGAAGTGCGGCTAATGGCAACTGAGAAAATAAACTATTTCCATTTATTCTGAATCGGTTCAAATGTAAAACATTGCATGGTGGCAACTCTGTTAGTGAGAGCAGTTCTAAATTATGCTGTGCTTGCCTCTTCTTGGCTTTATTCTCAAGACAGACTGTCTCTGTGTGGCATCTAGATGGTTCCTGGAGGGTCCAGATTAGCTAGTTTTTAAAAAATGATGATCTCACAGAAGGAGAAAAACTATCCCTCTTTCAGTAGCCTTGTCAACCTCTGAGAAGGATTCTACTTGACCTTGCTTAGGTAAATCATTGTGTGCAAGAGGATGGACACTCATAGTGTAGTCTGAGTCACATTCTATTGTGGACCGTTCAATTCACTGCCCTTCTAGAATAGTTTTGAGTTCAGAGGAAACCATTATTAAATAGTAGTTGAGGAAGAAGCAAAAGGACTGTGTGAGAAAGGGCAAAAGCAGTGACACCTTGTGGCCTGGTTGGTTTTGCCAAACCAAGCCTGGGTCTGCTTATCTGGCACAGTAAAACCAAACATTCACACTGAGATTTGCAGCAAGAGAAGGCATGGTGTTTATTTGCAGGGTGCCAAGCAAGGAGAATTGGACAGCTAACGGTTAAGACCTGACTTCCTTGATGGTTTACAAGCAAGCGGTTTTAAAGGCAGGGTTAAATTTCAAAAAAGATGTTACAGATAAAATGATAAATAAATACATGGAGGTTATACATTGGTTTGGCCCAAAATGGTGGGATATTTTGAAGCAGGGACTGTCAGGTTATAGGTGGATTCAAAGATTCTTTGATTTGGGATTGGTTAGGAGAGGAAATCTTTGTCTAAAGTCTTGGGGTCAGCAGAAGGGAATGTTGAAGTTTGGCCTGTGGGCATGACTGTCTCCAGGACTCTCAGGAAAAAATTTAGAACAAAGAACAGTGGTCAGATTTCAACCCTCAGTGCCCCCTTCTCTGAGATCTACATGCCAGTGGATGGCATTTTCTACCCAGTGGGGGTCCAGGTTTCTGAAAAACAACTCAGGAACATATGTTAAGATATTACCTTTACCTACCAAGGGAATCAAACATCTTGAGGTTCAAATTTCCTTGGCTGCTATTTTAAGTTATTATCACCTTTTTGCTTATCAAGTTGCTCATTTATTTCTCAAAGCTAGCTAGGTGCCTGGAAATTTCCTTGAAGGAACTCAAATTTTTTCTTTATTTTCATGCATGGGGAGTGGGGAGTGGGTAGCAGGCCGCTAAGAGGGACCCCTGCTCCATGTTAGTGACAGCGTACCATGCAGGGTTAATACTCGGAATTTTGCTCTTCAGTACAGAGAAAAGTTGGTACCTGAAGTCCCGGTCAGGAAGCAGCAGAAACCATACAGTTTATAAAGTAGTGTCCTGAAAACATCAGCAGTATCAGCATGTGAGGCACAGTCTAGAAACCTCTCGTGTAGACAGTCATAAAAAGGGTAGGAAAGTGAGACATTAAGCACATAGAGCAAGTCATGTGGCTCCTGTGAACTATTCTGCTTCATAAGCACATGACAAGCACGCTCCAAGAATTATCAGAAATACCATGGGTAGGGTGGGGTAGAAGCCTGCAAGTAAACGTGGTAGTTAAATACAGGAAATAAGACTTTACAATTAATGTGACAATATTCGTATTTAAAGTCTAGTAAAGCTGAGACATTTGAATCATACATTTAAGTGCTTAGAAGGCCGAAAGGCACAAATTTTACCCACCATTTCCAGCACATGCAGACACACACATCTCATATTCAATTCTTGAACAAGTAGATTTTTCTGTGTTTATTGATACTGGTGATAAGAAGAGATATAATAGATTTAACTTCAGGATTTAGTGTAGAACTACGAAGATTTATTTTCTGAAACTGTGTGTGTTACCAAATTCACTATTGGGAACATTGGAAGCAAATCTATAGACCGGGACTAATACTCAGCCATTGTATAAAAATATAACATATTGGTTGTTAAAACATAAAAATGAATACGAACTAGTTTTATATAGCATCTTTCCTAAGTCAAATTATCTCCTATCGTTTATTGACTCACTTCTGTCTCTTGTCACAGTCCAGCAATTAAAGTTTTAATTCTGGACACAGGTAGGGGCCTCCCAGTGCAAGACACTATTCTAAACCAGCTATGTTCTGATTGGTCAGTGCTCATGTGATATGGTTTGGCTCCGTGTCCCCACCCAAATCTCACTTTGGATTGTAATAATCCCCATGTGTCAAGGGTGGGACCAGGTGGAGATAATTGAATCATGGGGTCGGTTTTCCCTATACCATTCTTGTGACAGTGAGTTAGTTCTCACAAGATCTGCTGGTAGTATAAGGGGCTTCCCCCTTCACTTGGCACTCATTCTCTCTCCTGTCGCACTGTGAAGAGGTGCCTTCCACCATGATTATAAGTTTCTTCAGGCCTTCCCAGCCATGTGGAACTGTGAGTCAATTAAACCTCTTTTCTTTATAAATTACCCAGTCTTGGGTATTTCTTCATAGCAATGTGAGAACAGACTAATACATCATGTCAGTCAGTTTCCCTGAAATCCCAATTTCCTTTGGCTTCCCAAGGAAAACCAAAACAATCGTTCCATGCTCTACCAGCATTTTATTTTTTGTGTATTGGTTCATCAACCTACATTTTCACTTATTTGTCGATTACATTATTTTTAAATCCTCTGTATCACAGAGATAAAAAGTAATGAAATATTGTCATGGGAGCCATCGGGTGTCGCTTTTCCAACTGGAAATTTCTGTGGCTGGTGGAACCTTTACTCGAGTTTTGTTTGGGGCCCACTGAGCTTGTTTCACCCATTCAGCCTGGCAGGGTGAGTTTGGCTCAGGCTACCAGCCTGGATCCCATGCCTGCCAAGGGTGAGTCGGGCATGGAGTGGCACAGGGTGCATGAGCAAGTGAGTGTGGGGTCCGGCCACTGTGCACAGCCAGGCACGCCGGCTGCTGAAGCAGAGCAGGCATCTCCAGACGCCGGCTCAGGCGCTGACTCCCGTGCAAGCCTGTGGCTGGATCAGATGCACCGCAAACGGCTTCCACTGCAGGCACCTGCATCTAGACAGAGGGAACATAGTGGCTCCTGGGAGCTTGAAAATTCCAGAAACCACAGAACCCCAAAGAGGGTGTCACAGCCCTGGCTTGGGGGGCTCCTATGTCTGGGCTCCCCAAAAGGCAGCAGCTCTTTCCTCCTCCTCATTGCCCACAACATGGTGAGCAGTGGGGGCATGTTCCAGCCCTATTTGTTTTATAGCTCTCTCAGTCATACCATTCGATGGGTCCTGAGTTCTTATCCTACATCCAGGAAGAATGAGGTATGCAGACAACTGAAAGATGAGCAAGGTGGAGAGGAGCTTTTTTGAGCCACAGAACAGCTCTCTGGAGACCCAAAATGGGTAGCTCCTTCCCACGGCTGGTAGTCCCAGCATCTGTGTGCATCTGGCTGATTCTGGGATTTTTATAGGCTCAGAAGGGAGGAAGTGTGGGCTAATTGGTTTATGGGTGGCCATGGGTGGGCCTGGAAAAAGCACCCATAAGTTCTCACTCTAGGCCACGGACTCGACCCGGAACTAGCAGCGCGGCCCCCAGGTTCCAGGCCATCCCTGGCTTGAAAGTGGGACTTCAATGGGGACCTGCGCCTTTCCACCCAGGAACCCGTCTGCCTCCCAATGTCATCAATATGCCCTCCACAGTGCACAAGATATTTTTGCCAAGGGTTGCCTGCAGGCCTGGGTCCAGCCACTCTCAGTCACTGCCCTGGCCTCCGTCCCATGCTTGTCAGTGTCTGATATGGTTTGGCTGTGTCACCACCCAAGTCTCATCTTGAACTGTAGATCCCATAATTCTTAAGTGTTGTGGGAAGGTCCCAGTGGGAGATCATTGAATCACGGGGCGCTTTCTCCCATACTGTTCTCGTGGTAGTGAATAAGTCTCGCGAGATCTCGTGGTTTTATAAGAGGAAAATCCTTTCGCTGGGTTCTCATCCTGTCTCTTGCCTGCCGGCACGTAAAATGTGACTTTCGCCTTCCACCGTGATTGTGAGGCCTCCTCAGCCACGTGGCACTTTAAGTCCATTAAACCTCTTCTTCTTTATAATTTATCCAGTCTCAAGTCTGTCTTTATCAGCTGTGTGAAAACAGACTAACACAGTGTCCAAAGTCGGCGGGGAGGGCTGAGGCGGCAGGAGGCTGACCGCGTCGGTGCTCCCTGAGGCACACACACCGGCTGGTCGCTACAGCGCCTGGGCTTGGCTATACCTTCGCTCTTCACCAGCGTGGGTTCCAGGAATGGGGGGAGGCCAGGGAGTAGGAGCAGGCACTTCTGATCCTGTTGGGGAAAGGGGGTTTCCCGGGCGCCAAGGGCATAGGGATGCCCAGTTCTGGAGCCGCACCCAGGAGGCTTCAGCTGTGCCTGGGAGCACGGACTCCTGCCCTGCCCTGCTCTGCCCTGTTGACTCGGTTAGCGGGTAGAGCTCCTACCTGTTCCTGCCCCACCGTCTCCTCGGGGCATGCAACCTCAGTTGGACCTCCCTCACTGTAGCTGGCAGCTTTGCCGCCGCCACTCCAGATGGGCTGCCGCTGCCATCAATATTTAAGATATGTTGCCTTGTTTGGGAAATCCATAAAGTCTTTGCTGTACGGCAGATGGGTATAGTAAAGAAAAGGAGTTAAATGTAATTTTGTAGCGATGTAGTCCATAGTGACAGCAGGAGAAAATGTTGCAAGTTTGTCAGGAGGCTAAGTCTTATGGAAAGAGAACTGCCATTGATACCTATAAGGTTTAGTCATGATCACAAAATTAGGACTGGATATGGGAGTACAAACAACTGAGAGAAAAACTGTGATCAATAGACACCATCATTTTCAATCAAATAGCTTCAAATCCCTACCTTCAAGTGCCAATAGGGATGTATCACAGGTAGAGGAATTTGTGGTGTGATTAGTAGAAGATGTATGTGTGTGTGTTTGTGTGTACTTATATAGTCTTAACACAAGTGTAGTTATTGGCTTACATAGATGTGTTTAGTTAGTTCCTATTAAAACTGCTATGGAGAATTTTGTAGAGGTTGAGAGATCAAAGGGTCTGGAAAAATGTTATGGCGTTAATTCAAGCCAGATGGGATTAGTAATTCTGGAGACAAAACTGTAACTATTGCCAAGCCCAAAACCTTGAGAGACACAGAATTTTGCAGCTTTAGACCACTGGGAATAAAAATAGGTTGTTTTGCATTGTGTTGATGGTTTAAATTTTTGACAGCTACTGCATTGTAAGACAGTCTGAGCTCTTCTGCCAACTGACAGACACATCCTTCTAGAGATGAAGCAATAGATCCAAATAGGATTTTTTTTTTTTTTTCAGATTATCTTTCTTCTTTCCTCAAATACAGATCAAAACCTAGAGAGGTGACTTTTGTCTTCTTTACTTCATTACCCTAAAACTGAGGATAATTTCAAGTTTGTAAATTCTAAATGTGAACATTTCAGAGGCCAAATTTCTATAACTCACAATCACACCACAGGACAATAACACGTAGCCAGCAACTTAGATCTGTGTTCCTTTACTTAGATTTGTTTGCTAAGGAAAACTATGGCAACTGTTGTTTCTTCTGAAAGTCCAAACTCAGCATTTGAGAGCATTTAGTATTTAGCCAAGTGGTAGAGCAGCAAACTCATTTTGAGTAAGATATTTAAAGAAGGAGCACCATATGTCATCAACTGGCATCATTTAACTTGCAAATCACATGTTGGCAAGAGCTAGTTGGCAGCAGATGGCTGAACTCTTGTGTTTCAGACCCCAAACCTATCCTTTCCCATTTTGTGTTGGAAATCTAATTAAAAGCCTTTTTAGCACCATCAGATTAATTATAAACAAGCCTCTTTATCTGGTAGAAAACTGACCTATGTTTATCAAATTTCCCTCCAAGTCCTCTATTTTCCAAGATATTCTTCAAGAAGTACTTTTCTCCAAGCTCATTTGTTCAAATGAAACACACTTACTCTTTGTATCTTAAATCCCATGAGCTACTTCCTAGGCCAAATATGAACCACCCACTTACTATTAGGACATAAACTGCTATTAACTTAAAACTACTTGCTAATTTAATTAGTACCTTTAGTCAATTTGGTGAAATTTGTTGATAGACAATCTTCTTTCAGTTACATAATTGCCATTGAAAATAAGATTTTATAAAGCCTAATTTAAAGTCTTTTATCATATAGTGGTACACTAAATATCAGAGAAAAGGACATGTGTTTCATTAATTTGCCTGTCACTCCACTAGTTTATGATAAGAGGACTGACATTTCTGTACCATCTGTCTGTATATGACATAAAAAGCTATATGTGCTTATTTATGGACCGAAGTATTTAGACAGAGTAAATCCACAACCGTTTGCTCAACATTTTGATAAGTATTAGGTTATTTCTCACAAAGAATTTTGTTATTATTAGATTCTTTTTTAATTTTAAAATTTTATTGTAAATTTAAAAATTATAATTATATATATTTTGGTGGTATACAGTGATGTTATGATATATGTATACAACATGAAATAATTAACTCATTAATCATAGATAATTAGCATATCTATCACTGCACATACTTGTCACTTTTTTTTGGTGAAAACATTTAAATATGTAAAATTCAAGTAAAGGATAAGCTATAAAAGGGGTGGGAATAAGTGACTATTTCTTTCCCAACATACAGATGAACTGTGTGTTCTACTGGTTTAAAAAAGGAGAGAGTTATCTTCTGGTTTTTGCTTAGGATGTGAAAGGCTAATCAGGGCATTCTTTGTACCCTTATAATATAAAAAATAGATCATTTGCAAATTCATAGTTGTTCTTGGATTCATCAGAGAGCTGAGGTTTTGGAGCGGCCAACTAACCCAAAATCTCAAGAAAGATACTCACCTGAAAGGAGAAACAGACTGTGAGCATTTGCTTTTTTGCAGTAGATGCTGGACCCCATAAAATGTGTTCAGAAGAATGTGACTACAATTTTTGACAAATTGCTAAAAGCTGACTTTGGTTTAGCATGAGTGCATAGCATCCCTGGGAGCTGCAGTCACAAGGGGAAATTGCAGGTATGTGCATAATCACCACAGAGCTCACCAGGTACCTACAAGAGAGAGTAGGAGCGTGGTGGGAGTCCTGAGAAAGCCTTCATCTTGATGCAGGCAAAGGAGTTGGGAACAAAAGATGTGGAAGAGGAAAAGGAAAAGGCAGAAAGCCTTACCAAGAACCTTCTCCCCTACCTTCTCATAGAGGAAAAGACAAGCTTCTGTGGAAAGGGCAACAAACACTATCACCCTCAGGCCAGAGGTGAACATCCTTTGCAGCATGGTGAGACACAAAACACCTTCTCCCCTTGAAGGAGAGACCAGAGACACCTCTGTTGGCTTCTCTGCTGCTTAACAGAAGTCATGAGACCCCTGGGTAAGAGAAAAAGGACAAAGGACAGTAATAGCAGTAACCAGAGTATAACCAGTAGCATAATTTCCTTGTGCCTGTTCCCCAGATCCTGACATTCAGAGGACCAGGTGACTCCTTTAGACACGTAAAGGTGTGGAAACTGCCTGACTTGGTTTTCAGCATTCCAAGAATTTCTCCGTGAGAAAAAATGACCAACACAATGTCTGCCCACCTCTTGGTGGTTTCAGAGTCTCTGTGATCTTGGCTCCTCAAGTTCTAACAGCTTCAGCCAGTCTCTAATGCCTCAATCTAAACTCTCCTTATTTTCCCTGTATTTCACGTAGGTTTTCTTTTCCTTGAGTTGCTTGCAAGATGCTTCAACTTAGCCACACCTGGAATATATTACATATTTGTTTCTTGTTTATTTTCCATATTCTTCTGTAGGAACGTAAGCTCCGTGAAGTTAGGTTACTTTGGCTTCTTCTCTAATAAATCCCCAGTGTCTTGAAAAGCACATGGCAATTGGCGGCACTTAATAATGTTAAGTAAATAAACAATAGATAGCTGAATTCACATAGGTAAAAAATAATAAAACCACAATTTAAAAAATTTTGTTTTCTATCTTGATGCCTGCTGACTTATCTAGTAGTTTCTACATTTACCCATATCTCTCTGGGTATATGTTTTCTTAGTAAAAAGATTGCATATTTTTAGTACATTGGTTTATTAGTGCATAGCTATGTCTTTAGCTCTAATCAAGAGGAGATGTATGAATGTTCTTTGAGTTTAGATAGAGTTACTTTATTCTCTAGGACCCCAAAAAGCTGTAAATAAACAGATTATTTTATGCACACATCTGATTCCTTCCTTTCTTGTAAAATCCTTTCAAGTCTCGGCAGCTTCATGCTTGCTGACTTCTTTGATCAAAAACTGCACTCATTTTGGATCCAGTTAAAAGACTGTGTTTTATAGGAAGTCTTCTGAGACTTTTTTTTCCAGGTGACTCAGTTACTGTCATCTCTGTGTGGGTTCTTCTGCTATGGAACGTATTATATTGCCTTTTAGTTATTTGTTTACATGTCTGGGTTTCCACCTAATTACTGAGCTCGTTACATAAATATCTTTGCATCCTTAGTACTTAGCACACAGCCAGGCACATAGAAGTATCTTAGAAAATATTGGCTGGATGCATTATTAAGCTGAGAATGTTGTCTAGCTTGGGAATATGTACACTTTAAAAAGATGACAACAAAATGACACTTTCTAATTTGGGGATTTTAGTTAGCAATCCTCTGTGTATAAAAGCTATTGGGATAGCAGAGAGGCCTTCCCAGAACCACTGGACTCTGTTATTCTGCTTATCCCTGAACTTACAAACTTTAAATCTCTTTTTATAGCTGATAATTCTATGAATTAGCCTTAACATTCAGAGGTGGGACAAATGGTGTCATGTAGGTGGTGGTGGTGTAATTTTAAGGAAATCAGTAAGATTTTCCTTCCTCTACATTTCCTTTATTTGTGTTTGGGATTCCATATATCTATTGCCTTGTTTTCACTCTGCAGTCATGCTATAGACTAATCTTAAAACAGAAATCTGTAGAGACTTGCATTAATTTATTAACCAGATCATTTATCTTCATGGTAGGAGAAGTCTGGAGAGGCAGGAGCTCTGTACACCTGGAGAAAGCAAGGATGGTAATTAGGGACACCAAAGACCAAATGTGAGTTATTGACACCTCTGTCAAAACTTAATCTTCCCTTGAGATGGTATTTTTATATAATATTGTCCTAATCTACCAAAAGAGGTTATGCAAATAGTACTATAAACATCTTTGTATTTATTTAGTGGAATATTATATATATTATATTATGATCCAGATGGGGAAAAGATTAGGGCTTCAAAAAGCATATGAAGGCCACTTAGTAACAAATTTACAGAGATAAAAATATCCCAATGTTTTCTGTTTCTCATTGAACTATTCAAATCACATATGAAGATAGCTGTTTTATCCTATTTGCTCTTTTTACCACCAAATGGTAGGAATTTAAAAAGCTTTACTATAAATCACCCAACCGTCTGTAGAGTTTGGGTTGCTTTTCATAGGTTGATGACAATGTAAGTGTCTCGGACTGTAAGTACTTCCATTTGGCATAATCTTGCTCTATACTTGCAAAAGAATACTATTTTATTATAGAAACGGACTATTGTCTCTCATCAGCAATATTTGAAGGATATAGATACAGGTAAAAAGATGGTGACTCAAGGCTTAGGTAAGTTGACCATCACCCACATTCATATCTATAAGCTTTTTCTCTGTATATGCTTAGAATATGGGACTATGTTTTCTATGTATGTGATATAATTAAGTAACCCTAAGCTTCTGTGAAACAATATATTTTTACTTTGAAGAATTTATCTAACAGGGAACTCAGCATCTGAAGGGAGTAGGTTATAACTAACCCAAGAATTATTTGTCAGTTCTCCTGCCCTCACCTCCTCCAATATATAGAACTCAAACTCACTTCTATCCTTCCCCAGTCTCTGTCTTCCTGGTAGAACACTAAGGAACTCACAATTCTCACTTGTAGGAGACAGAAGTATCCAGGTATTTGAAGCACAGAATCCACACTTTGTCTCTTAATAACTATAATCGTGGTCAAGATACCTAATCCCCAGATTCCATCTGCTCATCTGTTAAAGTGAGGTTTAAAAATAGTACCTACCCATAGGGTTGTAGTGAGTTTTAAGATAATGCACACAACGCACAATGCTGGAAAATAACAAACATTTCATAAATAATAGTTGCTATTATTGTAGTTAATGTAATAGTATTCCCCCTTTATGCCCCTCATATTTCCATGAAGGGAAGAGAATTACTACTTCACTCTCTAGAAAATATTACTGTGCGTTAGGGAGAGAACCTCTATCCTTTCTCTTTTTATTCCTACCCATGGGTGGGAGAGTGAATAATGTTATCTGGAACATGGAAGTCCGAATGTGCCAATTTCAGCTCCTTATCACTTCCCAGATATAATTTGTCCCCAGCACATACAATTCAGATATTCCTTTCACCAAGCCTGCCTCAATAGACAAGACTTCTGGTTATCCAGATATGCCAATGTCTGGTTTATGATGAAACCTAAACAAGCCACTTTCACTACAGATCTTGAGCTACATTCTGCAATAAGCTTTATCAGTAGTGTGATAATTTTATATCCATATGTCCAACTTTCCTTTCTTCCTATTTGTTTTACAGTTGAATGAGGAAGGTAAAAAGGGCTATTTATTTGCCTTCCAGTTCCCCCAAGTTTTTGTTCTCTAAATCATTGCTGTGTCCTTGGGTGCTCTTAACTACAATTATCATCATGGAATTCCTTTACATTTTGAGCCTTAGGCAGTTTTCTCCATCTGCTGGCTGTGCATTTGGCAGCCTGTGGCCATTGCCCCTGTTGAACTGATTCCACAAATGCCTTTGGCCTGCTCCCATCACAGCTGCTGGGCTGATGTGAGAGATGGTACTGCCTTAGACACTTTCTCAGTGTTTGTTCCTGCCACTTCCACTGTTGCCGTGGCAGACATAGGTGCCTTCTCAAAAAGCAGTTAGTATCTTCTAGTCCCATGCACCATGTCTGGGCCCCTGGTGCTCTCCTCTGCAGCAGAAGTAAGACACTTCTCCAAATGTTTGGGACACGCATTGTGTTGAATCTACCCACATTGTGAGAAATGTTACTTTTCTATTCCCATGCACATTCCCCCCTCATTGGAAGCACAGATTTTCTCCTTAGAAGCACTCCCATTACAGAGCATGCAACCTTAATTCTTTCCTTTTGGGGCTCCTCTCCCTATAGTAAGAAGAAACCTTCTTCCTTCTAGATTTAGCTGACAGCTGCTGAAACGAATACCCTGGTCAAGGATTGTGAGGCCGGAAGCAAAGGCATATTGTCAGTCATGCAGGAATTTGTTGGCCCATGTGTTGTGCAAACAGCTGCTGCATTTTCAATTTTGAACTTGGCAGACCTTATTTTAAATCTGCTTTGCCAAAAATTGTGGCTCATTTGCCTTATTTTCCTCTTCTCCCAATTGGAAAAAAAGAAAGGGTCAAATAGAGAGCTAAAGTGGGGTCAATATAGAGTTGAATCTCTAGCAAATGCTACTATGTATTTATCAGCATCACATAGTTTGGGGGTATTTCTGTGGCCAGTCCATTTAGGTATGTATGTAGGTACATCTGTATGTATGTAAGTACGTGTGTATGTATGGAACAAATAAATCATAGGGTTTAACAGAGCAGGCAACCATGAAATTAATGGTTTGTGATGGTTTTCTAGTGCCTGAGGAGATTTCTGGTCTAGTAAAATGCATCTATATAAATTCCCTTGCAACCCTGTAATGGTGTTTATTTCTTTTCCTAAAATTTCTTATATCAAATATTCTTCTTGAAATCATTCCCCACCAGTTTGTTTATTTTGTTTTAAAAAGTCAGAAAGATAATTTATGACACATGAGACTCAAAAGTCTCCATTTTTTGTTGTTGTTGCTGTTCAATGGTTCCTAATTTCCTACAGAATAAATTTCTAACCTTTGTCTGGATATAAAGGGAATGCCCTTCAATACTTGGTATGAAACTCTTTCCACCTTCCATCCCGGAGCACCTCTTTCTTGCCTCCTCTATAACTTCTTTCTCATCCTCCTGTCTCCTGGTGCCCATAATTCTAATTGAGTACTTCTTTTGGGAACATGTCATGCACTTTTATGCCTCAGAGAATTTCCTCTTGATATCTGCATCAGATTTTACTTAGATTTTTTTTTTCTCTCCCTTGCATGCTTGGAGAATTCATACTCATCCTTCAGGACCCAACACAAACAATACCTTTATAAAGTCCTTAAGCTAATTGTTCAGTATTTCTTTGTTTGCATGTTTGCCTTATCAACTAGTGAGCTCCGCCAGGGTACGATATAAACTTATTCACCAAGTTCCTTCCCAGCACTTTTGCTTATTGTATCGGCGTGGAAAGAGGAAGAGGAAAAAGACATCTGTCTTCTCATATGACTGCCTGCTATCGCATCGCTTTTCCTATTTGTCATTACCACAGGCATAAACTGTTGCCTAAGGACACAGGGTGTGTGGCTGGTGGCGTCAACAGGCCCCACGACTCGGGCACTGAGACCCAAGCTGGTCCCTCAGGTATGGTTAGCCCTTGAGAGATTCTGCCACATCTTCTCTCTGACCCCTGCTGGTGGTCTCATCCTCAAGCTCTTTCCTCTGGGGCTAAGCTCTGCTTTGTATTGCATTGGTCCATGACCAGCCAGGAGGTTCAAGTGTCATCTACTCTGCATGACCCAAATGTGTGGGATGAAGGCTGGTACTCCATGTAGCTTCCTTTTTGGCTTATATCCTTGGCCCCCTCTCCCCAGTACAAATAAATAAATTCCATTTATTCTCATAACAACTTTAGGTAGTATATACTATTGCTATCTGATTTGGTTTGGGTGTGTCCCCACCCAAGTCTCATCTTGAATTGTAGCTCCCATAACCCCCACATATTGTTGTTGGAGGGACCGGATGGGAGGGAATTGAATCATGGGGGTGGGATTTTTCCATGCTGTTCTCGTGATAGTGAGTAAGTCTCATGAGATCTAATGGCTTTATAAAGGGCAGTTCTTCTGCACATGCTCTCTTGCCTGCTGCCATGTCGGATATGCCTTTTTCTCCTCCTTCATCTTCTGCCATGATTGTGAGACCTCCCCAGCCATGTGGAACTGTAAGTCCATTAAACCTGCTTTTCTTTACAAATTACCCAGTTTTGAGCATTTCTGCATAGTAGTTTGAGAATGGACTAATACTCTATCCCAGTTTTACAGGTGAGGAAAGTGAGGCACAGAAGACGCAAAGTCAGAAGTGCCAGGATTAAAACCCAAGCAGTCTGGCACCAGAGTTAATGCTCTTAACCCAGTGTACTGTAAAGACTTTTATGTTAAATCTCATGCTTAAGTTAGAATATAAACTAATATTTGTTTACTGCCCACAGCATAACAGTTAGTTTATATGATATATATGTGTATATTCATTGAATCACTGAATGATGGTAGAGTCATGATACAAGTCCTAATTTTATGACTCAAGTAAATGATCTTTTTACTAACACAACTATTTTTGTAGTTCAAATGCCAAAATTAGTTTTTGAAGATTTATTTTTAACATCAGGGTAACTATTCTCCACTTTACAAAAGTATTCATAACAAAATTAGCTATAGAGAGGATGAGTAATTGTAGACCCTGAAAGATTTTGCTGTGCACTGATACTTTGTCTTCTGTTTTTTCAGCCCATATTACCAAATGCCTGACTTAAGAAAAAGAAAATGTAAACAAAAGACAGATTGAGACTGAAAGCATGAGAATTTTATTCCAGTGACTCAACCCCCGTTGTGTGAAGTAGACCAGAATGAATAAATTGAACTTACTCAGCACCTCAATTATTAAATGCATCCACAGAAATTCATTCTGTCAAATTAACTGTGGAGGTTGTTGTTGCTATTGCAGGTATGAACATCTATCTTTTTGTGATCTGTCATCACATCTGGTTTTTGCTTTCTAAACAGAACACCAAATTAACCCATTAAAGAAAATCACTGATTTCCACAGAACATTTGATTTATGTAAAGCAGCATATGTTTAATCATTTATTTTAATCATATTTCTCACTCAAGTTAAAAGTTATCAAAATAAAAAGTGTAGCATTAAATCACTATCATTGTTTCTGATAGATTACAGTGTTAGTACCTAAATGAAGAGATGTTATTCTATATTTTTGTTTTTTTTTTTGTTTGAGACCCTTCTTTATTATTTTCTCTTAAATATGTATTAGATTACAATGTTAGTAGACACTAGAATATTTCTTTTTGTTTTATGGCTGGATACTATTTTCTTCAGACTAAATGGTTTTCTGGGGAACTCTGACTCTGGCCACAAGATGAAGACTAACAAATTTCCTTTCTCTGTTTATGGAGGGAGACTTCATAACATTCATGGAAAGAGGAGCAAAGGACCTGGTTTTTGCCATGACTGGCTTTGGCCCTGTGAATGAATGTTCTTCTGGCATTGGAAAGTAGATAGCAAAGAGAGCAGAACCACAAATGGGCTATGAAGAAATGTGTTCAATGAAGAAGACAAAATCTCTGACAAGATCCAACATAGGACCACATCTCAGCATCTTCTGTGATTTATGAACCCAAGTAAAGCACTTCTTAGAGTTATCTGGCACATTCGCAACTAATAGCTTTCCATGAATAAATACTGTGGCAACCACATTAACTGTACAAATACAAACTGCTCATTTCTTATATTCATGCTGGAAGATTATCTGGCTGGCCTATCAGCCGTGATGTCAGGAATGTCAGCCAATTATCCTATGGTGCATTCAGCCGGGTCATTGTGCCCCATCAGTGAGGCAATTGCAAAGTTCCATCTGAACAGAGGTAGAAAAAATTACATTCACTTTGAGTTTTGGATTGTTTTTTCTCTTAATTTTCAAAGATAAAGACAATTGCTTTTGGCTTTTAAGAGACACATCTGGTATGCCTTGGGCTGGAAGCCAGATATTTCTGCTGTTGAGTTTTTATAACATTGTATAGGCCTCAATATTTTAGAATTAGTATACATTTGATAAAAATGACTTGTCTAAAGTTTTAGGGAGAATCTTTTGCTTAGGTGCAGCTGAGTATTTTTAGTTCAATGCTACAGATGGCATACCAAATTTAAGAGGAGTCGAGTGACTGCTTCAAGGTTGCACAACTACTTCTTGGTAGATCTGGGAGAGGACCAGTATCCCTTGGCCCTTTGTCAGATATTCTTTCTTTGATTTCACACTGTTTTTAAAGATGTTTAATACATTTTAAAATAAAATAGTTATTTGAATCTGCTTAAACTAGACAATACTAATTGTCAAACATCCATCACCCGTTTCTTCTCTAGAAATAGATTGGTGGAAAAGAATTGCTGTTTTTACCATTACTTTTAATGGCATTAATTACTTTTAATGGCAAAAACCCCAGTTCCTTTTGCACCAGCCTAGTAATATAACCCCTAATTTTAACTTGGCATGTGGCCAACCAGAATAGAAAGTACATGTTCCTACGTCGCTTTCAGTAGCATTAGCTGAAGTAATCTTCAGTGGGAATGGGAAAAATGAGGTGTACAACTGCCCGGCTGCACTCTTATAGGAAAGGCATAACCCTTCATTTCCCTTTTATCTTTTCCACTCACTAGAGTAGTGATTTGGTCATAATTCATTCTGGACCGTGTTGACAAGGGCAATACGCTGGGGAATGTAGAGAAGAAGTCAGAAGGGACTTGTATCCCTGATACTATGGAACTGTCTTGCAACCCTAGTTTGCTTCTGTCTATACTTTTATGCAAGAGAAAAAATGAACATTTATTTGTTTTAACTACTGATACTTAGATCTCAGCTACAGCAACTGAACACACAATGATATTTAATAATTTGCAAATGTTATACTGCCAGGTGATGTGTTATAACTACCAAACTTAAGTGCAGTAAATGGGCATTATGTTTGTTTAAATGTCTGGCAATCTTGGAATTAAACCGTTACCATCATATGTTACATGAGATGGTTTTCCATTCCATTTAGAGTCTGTACAATAACTCATACAATGTGTCACTACTGCTCTCCCTTCTTGGCGGACTTCAACCATACTTACTTCTTTGCTGTTCCTAAACATTCCAGATATGCTCAGTGTTTCTTCCTCAGGGTAAATGTTGTTTTGTTGGTCGTGTGGTGTTTTTTTTTTTTTAAATTCCTCTGCAGCAAATCTCTGCCTAGTATTCTGCATATGGTATTTTGCTTCCACAATTTTAGAATTTTTCTCAGTTGTTATCTTTTCATTAAGTCCTTTCCTGATGAATTCAACAAATTCCATTCTCCACTGCGTGGCACTTGTATATCCTTTGCATTTGTGTTTTCTCCATATTATTTATTTCTCTTCTTTTCCCCTTCTCATTGAAAGAAAAGATCTGTGGGAGTGGAGATTTTGCCATTGCTGTACTCTCACAACACTGTCAGCCAACGAAAAGTCACTACGTAAATACCTATTGAATGGATGCATGGATCAACAACTGAATGTTTTAATAGATGTGAATGATGTTATGATCTATTAAGGGGTTTATATTAAGCTGATAACCAACTTAATTTTCTGAAATATCCATAAAAGGAATATGTTGGCTCCTCTAGAGGTAAAATCTCTTCCAGTGATAAATATTTCACACACTGATATGCACACCTCATTCATTCACAAACATAGTTGGATTTCGCAAAAGATTACTAATTTCTGATTTTGAATTAATTAGCAAAATCTGAAAATTTCAAGGGTTTTAGGAAACAATTTTATCAAATATATTCTGCAATATGTGTTTTACTATTTTATTTCTGATCTTTATTTTCCCAAAGTAAAAATTCTGTGCTTTATTGGCCTTGAAAATATAAATAAATGAAGAATAAATAATCTTTTTTTATAGTGCCATTAACTAAATGCTAAACTAGTATAGTAGGAATAGACTTATTATACTACATTTTTTTTCTAATTTTAGTAGAGATGGGGTTTTGCCATGTTGGCCAGGATGGTCTCAACCGATTGACCTTGTGATCCACCCACCTCGGCCTCCTGAAGTGCTGGGATTACAGGCGTGAGCCACTGCATCTGACCACTTTTTTTTCTTTAAACAGTGATATCTTTTAAATGAATTAAGAGAATTTTCATTTTTATATTTACCTACATACTCAGCATTATCAGTGCTGTTTCTGTAGACTCATATTTCATCTCATATATTTATCTTTAGCTATTATACTTCTTTTTTATAATACAGATCTGAGGGTGACAGATTCTCTCAAGTTACACTTACCTGAAAATGACTTCATTTTCCCCTAATTTTTGAACTGTATTTTTGATGGAAAAGTAATACTGGGTTGACATACTTTATAGAACTTAAGAGATGTTATCTCATCTTCTGGCCTTCATTGTTTCTGGTAAGAAGCCAGATCCCATTCATATCTTTATTCTGTGTGTAATTTATTTTTTTATGTCTGGTCATTTTCAAGATTTTGTCTTTAGCTTTGGTTTTCAGCAGTGTGACAATAATATGCTTAGGTGTGGATTTTTTTTATATTAATCCTGCTTAGTTTATGAATTTGCAAGTTGACATTGTCACAAAATGTGGGACATTTTTGGGCTTTTCTTTGAATATGTTTTAACCCCTTTTTTCCTACCATTTCTTTTAGGACTTTATATATTTTAGACTGGATATTACTCCACAGGTCACTGAGAATCTAATCTTTATTATTCAATCCTTTATTTATCAGTTCTTTAAAACAAATTATTTCTATTAAACATTCTTTGATCAGTTCTTCTTCTTCTCCAATCTGCTTTTATTCCCATCACAGAAAATTTTGATATAGCGTAATTTTTTATTCTAGAATTTTAATTTAGATTTTGGATATTGGTCCTTTGTTGGATGCATACTTTGTGAATATTTTCTCCCATTGTGTAGGCTGTCTGTTTACTCTGTTGGTATGAAGCCTTATTTCTGAGTTCCTTATTCTGTTTCTTTGGTCTATGTGTCTGTTTTTTGTACCAGCACCATGCTGCTTTGGTTAGCACAGTGTTGGTACTACAGTGATTGTAAGTCCAGGCACCAAAAAGGAAACTGTCCATCTAAGAATCAGAGTTACCTTTCTGTTTCTGTCTTTAAACATTATTTTTTTCAGCTAATGGGCAATGGACAAAATATTTATGGATAGTGTATAAAAGTCATGATTTGTATGATACGTAGTTAAAATATTTTTGTTCCAATAGAAAAAAGCAGACAAAATCTTTCAATATTTCTATTTTTCTATCCTAATCATTCCAGAGAATGTTGGTTTGGGTTTTCAAACTTCATTTAACATGAAGCTTCACGTAAAAGCACAAAAAAAAAAGAAAAAAAGACTTTTTTTTTTTTTTTACCTCTAACAAAATAGAAAGTAAGTGAGCTAATCTAAACACATAAAAAAACATTCAGATGGCAAGTTTGACCTTGGTTCTAGTCCAATATTTTACATAGGAAAAGTCATTTTGTCTAGTCTTATTATTATAAATACACTTAAAATCCATAAAATTTATGTTTAGTTTTATCTTTAGTATTACCCTACATTTAATGCATTTTAGTTTTTACATAACAGAAATTATATCTATTGAATATATGTCTACATTACAAAAATCAATCAGAAGATATATTAAAGGAAAAAATTCCCCATTTCTCAGTCTCATACATCTCCTGTTGAATTTATTTGTCATAATTCTATTGAATTATTTACTTTTTTTGTATGTACTTTATGTTCTGGGGTACATGTTCATAACGTGCAAGTTTGTTACATAGGTATACACGTGCCATGATGGTTTGCTACACCCATCAACCTGACATCTACATTAGGTATTTCTCCTAATGCTATCCTTCTCCTAGCCCCCACCCCCTGACTGGTCCCAGTGTGTGATGTTCCCCTCCCTGTGTCCATGTGTTCCCATTGTTCAACTCCTACTTATGAATGAGAACAAGCGGTGTTTGATTTTTCTGTTCTTGTGTTAGTTTGCTGAGAATGATGGTTTCCAGTTTCATCCATGTCCCTGCAAAGGACATGAACTCATCCTTTTTTATGGCTGCATAGTATGCCATGGTGTATATATGCCACATATTCTTTATCCAGTCTATCATTGATGGGCATTTGGGTTGGTTCCACGTCTTTGCTATTGTGAACAGTGCCACAATAAACATATGTGTGCATGTGTCTTTATAGTAGAATGATTTATAATCCTTTGGGTATATACCCAGTAACAGGATTGCTGGGTCAAATGGTATTTCTAGTTCTAGATCCCTGAGGAATCACCACACTGTCTTCCACAATGGTTGAACTAATTTACACTCCCACCAACAATGTAAAAACATTCCTATTTCTCCACATCCTTACCAGCATCTGTTGTTTTCTGACTTTTTAATGACTGCCATTCTAACTGGCGTGAGATGGTATCTCACTGTGGTTTTGTGCCAGCAAATACTGGGTCTTATTTATTCTTTCTGGGTTTTATTTGTTCCCATTAACCATCCCCACTTCCCTCCCACCTTCACTCCCCACTATACTTCCCAGACTCTGGTAACTATCCTTCTACTCTCTATCTTCATGAGTTCAATTGTTTTAATTTTAAGCTCCCAAACATAAGTGAGAATATGTAATGTTTGTCTTTCTGTGCCTGACTTATTTCATATAACATAGTGACCTCCAGTTCCACCTATCTTGCAAATAACAGAATCTCATTCTCTTTTATGGTTGAATAGTACTCCATTGTGTATATGTACCACATTTTCTTTATCCATTCATCTGATGATGGACCCTGAACTTGCTTCCAAATCTTAGCTATAGTGAATAGTGCTGCAGTAAACATGGCAGTGCAGCTATCTCTTTGAAATACCAATTTCCTTTCCTTTGAGTACATACTTAGGAGTGGGAGTGCTGGATTTTAATTTTTAAGGATCTTATACATTTCACTTCATAGTGGGTGTACTAATTTACATTCCCACCAACAATTTAAAGGGGTCCCTTTACTGCACATCCTGGTCAGCATTTATTATTGACTGTCATTTAGATAAGAGCCATTTTAACTGTGGAAAGATGATACCTCATGTAGTTTTTATTTGCATTCTTCTGATGATCAATGACATTGAGCATATTTTCAAACAACTGTTTTCTATTTGTGTGTCTTCTTTGGAGAAAGATCTATTCAGATCTTTTGGCCATTTTTAAATCAGATTATCAGATTTTTTTCTTATATATTTGTTTGAGCCCCTTATATATTCTAGTTATTGATCCCATTTCAGATGGGCATTTTGCAAATATTTTCTCCCATTCTGTAGATTGTGTCTTCACATTGTTGATTCCTTTCTTTGCTGTACAAGAAGTTTTTTAACTTTATGTCATCCCATTCGTCCATTTTTGCTTTGGTTGCCCATGTCTGTAGGGTATTACTCAATAATTATTTGCCCACTCAATGTCCTGGAGAGTTTCCTCAATGTTTTCTTTTAGTAGTATTATAGTTTGAGGTCTTAAATTTAAGCCTTTGATCCATTTTGATTTGAATTTTATATATGGCTAGAGATAGGGGTCTCGTTTCATTCTTCTGCATGTGAAGATACAGTTTTTTCCAGCATCATTTGTTGAAGTGACTGTCCTTTCTCCAAAGTATATTCCTAGCACCTTTGTTGAAAATTAGTTCACTGTGGATGAAAGAATTTATTTCTCAATTCTCTATTCTGTTTCATTGGTCTATGTGTCTGTTTTTATGCTAGTATCATGCCATTTTGATTACTATAGCTCTGTAATATAGTTTGAAGTCAGGTAATCTGACTCCTTAATTTTGTTCTTTTTGCTTGCAATAGCATTGGCTATTCTAGGTCTTTTGTGGTTCCATATAAATTTTAGGATTCTTTTTCTATATTTCTGTGAAGAACGTCATTGGTATTTTAATAGGGCTTGCATTAAATCTGTAGATTGCTTTTGGTAGTATAGACATTTTAAGAACTTTGATTTTTCCAATCCATAAACATGGAATATCTTCTGTTTTGGCAGGTGTCATCTTCAATTTGTTTCAATTCTCATTTCTTTGGTTGAGTTAATTCTAAAGTATTTTATTTTATTTGTAGCTATTGTAAATGAGATTACCTTGTTTATTTCTTCCTTAGATTGTTCACTGTTGACATATAAAAAATGCTACAGATTTTTGTATGTTGATTTTATATCCTGCAACTTTACAAAATTTGTTTATCAGTTCTAATAGTTTTTTGTGGAGTCTTTTGGTTTTCTCAAATATAAGATCACATCATCTGTGAGCAAGGGTAATTTGACTTCTTCCTTTTTAATTTGGATGCCCTTTTTTCTTCTCTCATATGATTGTTCTAGCTAGGACTTCCAGTATTATGCTGAATAACTGGTGACAATGGGTATCGTTGTTGTCAAGTTCCAGATCTTAGAGGAAAGGCTTTTGGATTTTCCCCCTTCAGTATCATACTAGCTGTGGGTCTGTTGTATATGGCTTTTATTGTGTTGGGGAATGTTCCTTCTGTACCCAGTTCTGTACCCAGTTTTTGAGGGTTTTTATCATGAAGACATGCTGGATTTTATAAAAGCTTTTTCAGCATCAACTGAAATGATCATACGATTTTTTTTCATTTATTCTAATGATGCGATGTATCACATTGATTGATTTGCATAGGTTAAACCATCCTTGTATTCCTGGGATAAATCCTAATTCATCATGATAAAGGATCTTTTTAATGTGTTTGTTGAATTTTGTTTGCTAGTGTTTTATTGAGAATTTTTGTATCCATATTCATCAGGGATATTGCCTTGTACTTTTCTTTTATATATATATATATATATAAATATCTTTGTCTAGTTTTGATTTCAGGGTAATACTGGCCTCACAGAATGAGTTTGAAAGTATTTCCTACTCTTCTATTTTTTGAATAGTTTGAATAGGATTGATATTAGTTGTTCTTTAAATGTTTGATAGAATTCGGCAGTAAAGCCATCAGGTCCCAGACTTTTCTTTGCTGGGAAATTTCTTATTACAGCTTTGATCCTGTTACTTGTTTATGGTCTGTTCAGGTTTTCTATTTCGTGGTTCAACATTGGTAGATTATATGTATCTAGGAATTTATCTACTTATTCAAGATTTTTCAACTTATTGGCATAAAGTTGTTTATAGTAGTCTCTAATGATCCTCTAAATTTCTGCAGTATCAGTCATGATGTCTCCTTTGTCATTGCTAAATATATTTATTTGAGTCTTCTGTCTCTTCTTAGTCTTTCTAAAGGTTTGTCAATTTTGTTTATCTTTTCAAGAAACAAAGTTTTAGTTTTATTGATCTTTTGTATTTTTTCTTCATTTCATTTTTATTCATTTCTGCTCTGATCATGAGTACTTTTTTCTTCTACTAATTTTGGTTTTAGTTTCTTTTGCTTTTCTAGTTCTTTATGATGTATCATTAGATTGTTTATTTGAAATTTTTCTTCTCTTTTGATGTAGGCAGTTTTAGCTCTAAACTTCACTCTTAGTATGGGAACATAAATAACAGAAACGTACACCATAGGTTTTGTTATGCTATGTTTCTTTTATCATTTGTTTGAAGACATTTTTAAATTTCCTTCCTAATTTTTCCATTGACTCACTGGTCATCCAGGAGCATATTGTTTAATTTCCATGTGTTTGCATACTTTCCAAAATTCCTCTTGTTATAGATTTATAGTTTTATCCCATTGTGGTCAGAGAGGATGCTTGATATTATTTCAAATTTTTCAATTTTTTTGACTTGTTTTGTGACCTAACATATGGTTTGTACTAGAGAATAATCCATGTGCTTAGGAGAAGACTGTGTATTCCATGGTCATTGAATGAAATATTCTGTAAGTATCTATTATGTCCATTTGTTCTATAGTGAAGAGTAAGTCTCATATTTCTTTGTTGATTTTCTGTCTGGAGGATCTGTCCAATCCTGAATGTGTGGTGTTGAAGTGTATGGTCTCTAGTTATTATGTGTTGGAATTTATCTCTCTCATTAGCTCTAATAACATTTACTTTATATATTTGGGTGCTTCAGTCTTGGATGTATATATGTATTTACAATTGTCATATACTCTTGCTGAATTGATCCCTTTATCATTATATACTAACTTTCTTTGTATCTTCTTATGGTTATTATATTGAAATATATTTTGTCTCATGTAAGTGTCGTGACTCTTGCTCTTTTTTGGTTTCTGTTGGCATGGAATATCTTTTTTCCATCCCTTTATTTTCACTCTATGTGTGTCTTTATATATGAAGTGAGTTTCTTGTAGGCAACAAGTCACTGCATCTTGTTTTTTTTGTAGTCCATCAGCCACTCCATGTATTTTGATTGGAGAGTTTCGTCCATTTACAGTGAATGTTATTTATTGATAAGGACTTACTCCTGCCATTTTCTTGTTTTATATGGTTTTGAGGTTTCCATGAGGCTTAAAACACTATCTTATAAACCATTCTTTTTAGCAGATCATAATTTAACACTTTGCATAAACAAACAAAAATAAAACCAATAAAAAAGTATACTTTGAGTTCATTCCCCTGATTTTTAACCTTTTGTTGTTTCTTTTTATATCTTATTGCACTATGTCTTGAAAAGTTATTGTAGTTATTAGTTTTAATTAGTTTATTGTTTAGTCATTCTACTTCAGATAAGAGTGGTTTACATGCCACAGTTAGAGTGTCATAATATTCTGTGGTTTTTCTGTGTCCTTACTATGACCAATGAGTTTTCTACCTTCAGATGATTTCTTATTGCTCATTAATTATCCTTTTCTTTCTGATTGAAGTACTCCCTTTAGCACTTTTTGTAGGATGGGTCTGGTGTTGATGAAGTCCTTTGGCTTTTTTTTTGTCTAGAGAAGTTTTTATTTCTCCTTAATGTTTGAAGGAAATTCTCACTGAATATACCATTCCAGGGTATAAGTTTTTTTTTTTTTTTCCTTCAGCAGTTTAAATATATCGTGCCACTTTCTCCTGATCTGTAAGGTTTCCACTGAAAAGTCTGCTGCCAGACATATTGGAGCTCCATTTTTTGTTATTTGTTTCTTTTCTCTTGCTGCTTTTAGGATCCTTTCTTTGTCCTTGACCTTTGGGAGTTTGATTATTAAATGCCTTTATGTAGTCTTTCTTGGGTTAAATCTGCTTGGTGCTCTGTAACCTTCTCATACTCAGATATTGATATCTTTCTCTAGATTTGGGAAGTTCTCTGTTATTATCCCTTTGAAAAACTTTCTACCCTATCTTTTTCTCTGCCTCATCTTTAAGACCAATAACTCTTAGATTTGCCCTTTTGAGGCTATTTTCCAGGCCTTGTAGGTGTACTTTATTCTTTTGTTTCCTCTGACAGTGTATTTTCTCATGCCTGTTTTCAAGCTCACTGAGTATTTATTCTGCTTGATCAATTCTGCTATTAAAAGACTGATGTGTTTTTCATTATGTCAATTGCATTTTTCAACTCCAGAATTTCTGCTAAATTCTTTTTAATTATTTCAGTCTATTAAATTTATTTGCTAGAATTCTGAATTCCTTCTCTGTTATCTTGAATTATTTTGCATTTCCCCAAAACGGCTATTTTGAATTGTCTATCGGAAAGGTCACATATGTCTGTTTATCCATGATTGGTCCATGGTGCCTTATTTAGTTCATTTAGTAAGGTCATGTTTACTTGGATGGTGTTGACACTTAAAGGTATTCACTGGTTTCTGGGCATTGAAGAGTTAAGCATTTACTGTAGTCTTCACAATATGGGCTTATTTGTAACTGTCCTTCTTGGGAAGGCTTTCCAGGTATTTAAAAGGACTTGGGTGTTGTGATCTAAGTCATATCTGCATTAGAGGACACTCCAACTCCATTAACACTGTGGTTCTTGCTGACTCATAGAGGTACTGCCTTGGCAGTTTTGTATAAGACACCAAAATTCTCTGCATTGCCAGGCAGAGATTTTTGGTCTCTTCCCTTATTTTCTCCCAAAAAAATGGAGTCTTGCTCTCTATGCTGAGCCACCTGGACCACCACTACTGAGATAACACTGGGTCAGTCCTGAAGCCGTTACAGCACTGGGTCTTCCCCAAGGCCTACAGTAATCATAACCTTGCTACTGCCTATGTTTGCTCAAGACCCTAAGGCTGTACAATTAGCCAGTGGCAAAGGCAGATAGGCTCATGTCCTTCTGTTCAGGGCAGTAAGTTCTCCCAGATCCCAGCTGGATCCAGAGATGCTGTCCAGGAGCTAGGGAATGGAGTCAAAAACATTAGAAATCTACCTGGTATTCTATTTTACTGTTGATGAGCTTGCTCTCAAACCATGAGATCCAGTCCTTCCCACTCTTCCCTCCCCTTTTCATAGGCAGGGGAACCTCATCCCTTCGCCATTACTACCACAGTTGCATGGGGAGTATTGCCAGGCTTCCACCAATGTTCACTTAAGGCCCATGGGCTCTTCAGTCAGCTTGTGGTTAATGTTGCCAGGCCTGGGACTCACCCTTTAGGGTGATGGGCTCCCTTCTGGCCCAGTGCAGGTCCAGAAATGCCATCCCAGAAACAAGACCTGGAATCAGGGACCCCAAGAGTCCACCTGGTTCTCTACTTCCCTGTGGTCAACCTGCTAATTGAGGTACAAGACGAAGTTCCTTTACTTTTTTCTCTGCTTTTCTCAAGCAGATGGAATCTCTTGTAATAGCCATCAGAACTGGGAATGTACTGAGTCTTAACTGAAACCAGCACATGGTAGAGTCTCACCCAAGGCCCCCAGCCTACTACCTGGGTATTGCTGCTGGTTATTCAGGGTCCAGGGTTTCTTTAGTTAGCAGGTGATAGATCCTGCCAGAACTAGGTCCTTCCCTTCAAGGTAGCAGGTTCCCTTTTTGCTCACTGTGTGTCTAGAAATGTTGTCCAGGAGCTAAGGTCTGGAATGGGGGCCTCATTAATTTGTCCAGTGCCCTAGCTTTCTGTTGGATTAGCTGGTATCCAAAACGCAAGACAAAAGTCCCTTTTACTCTTCCTCTTCTCTCCTCAAGGGGTCAGAAGGGGTCTCTTTTGGAGTCATGAACTGTACAGTCTGGGGTTGGGGGAGGGGTGGTGCGAGCACTCCCTTCTCCCTTAGCTGCCCCAGCTGGTGTCTCAGTAGGCCATGTGCCTTCCAAGTTCACTGGTTCTGATCCCAGCTCAGCACCAGAACTCACCACAAAGTTGCAGTTCTTGTGTCCTAGACTGCCCTTCATGTTTATTTAGGGCCTCAGAGCACTCCAACCAGTGGTGGCAAGGCTTGCTAAAACTCAAGTTCTGACTGCTGGGATAGGTGATTCCCCTCCAGCTGGGGCTGTTCCAAATGCTCCCTCCATGGGCAAGCATCAACTACATACAGCTTGGTTCTGCTTTACACTGTGACAAGGCAGAACTGAGTTCAATGCAAAGTCTCATAATCACCGTGTTCTCCCTCCCCAGTTGCATAGATTCTCTGTACCATGCAGCCACTGCTGGGAGATGGGGGATGGGTGGCCTCAGCCATTCAAGACTGTTTTTCTTTCCATTTTCAGTGCCTCTTTTAGTAAGTTAAAACCAGCTGTTATGAGTGCTCACTTAATTTTTGGTTCTTATGAAGGTGGTGTCTTATGTGTAGATAGTTGTTGAATTCAGTGTTCGTATTGGTGGGGGGACAATTGGTGCAGCCTTCTTCTATTCCACCGTCTTGCTCCTCTCCCTCCATATATTCTTTTTAACATAATATGCTCATACATTCTTTTTCTTGTCACTCTATTTTTTATCATCATCATTTTAATGACTGCACTAAAAGCTTACCACAGTTGACTGGTTTATTAAACTTTAAAATATTTTCTGAATTTTACTATTATATATTATGTCATCCATATAACCTTGGGTTTCATTTTTCTTGTCTTTAAAAGGGAATGATACCTATGTCACAGATTACAGTGAGGAGCAAATAAAATAATCTGTATTAAATGTGTAATATACTACCTGAAACATCTTTGACTTAAACAAAGTGTTAGTTTCCTTTATCTTTTGAGACAAATCTGTAGGCCATAGATGCCTTGCTACAGATAAGTGGATACACATCGTTCACAAAATAAGAAAGCAGGAAATGGTGGATTTTGCAGTGTGTGGAGCAGGCCACACACTAAGAAACTGGAAAAGACTTGCTGTGAACATTAAATTGTAATTAACATAAAAACCATATGTATTTTGGCATTAGATATTTGCTAGTATATGAGTTTGGGGAAGATAGATAGTTTGTTTTCTTTATGCCTCGACTCTGTTTCTGTACAGTCTTTTTTCTGCTATAATCCCATGATAGAAGTTTCGACTTAGAATTTAGCTGTGACTCTTGGCTCACAGATGAAATGCCCATGTTTTTTTTTTTTTTTTTTTTTTTTTTTTTTTTTTTTTGAGACGGAGTCTCGCTCTGTCGCCGGGGCTGGAGTGCAGTGGCCGGATCTCAGCTCACTGCAAGCTCCGCCTCCCGGGTTTACGCCATTCTCCTGTCTCAGCCTCCCGAGTAGCTAGGACTACAGGCGCCCGCTGCCTCGCCCGGCTAGTTTTTTGTATTTTTTTAGTAGAGACGGGGTTTCACCGTGTTCGCCAGGATGGTCTCGATCTCCTGACCTCGTGATCCGCCCGTCTCGGCCTCCCAAAGTGCTGGGATTACAGGCTTGAGCCACCGCGCCCGGCCGAAATGCCCATGTTTTATACACTCAAATTGTCATTTAAAGTAAATGTCGGAATTTACATATGCCCGCTCCCTTGGAGATTTCAGAAGCAAAGTGACGTATCAAAGAACCGGGGTTCAGGAATCAGGAGCTCAGTATCTGGTCTAGTGCTGTCACTAACATGTACAGATAAAGGCTACTTACTGGGGGCTGTTTCCCTCATTTAAAAATAAGTTTTAAAAATTATTTCATCTTTGAGATTCAATGACCAGAAATACATAAAGGAAACAAACATTTTAAACATTTTATTTTAATTTAAATATCATCTAGCTGAGCAAATATTTACTTTTAAAAGAAAGCAGTATGGGGACTAGTTAATAGACAGAACATCTCTCATACAGAGAGACTGATAGATTGAAATTTAAAAATTCAATTATTTTTACAAAGTGAGTGACAGTGAAAAAATAATTTTATTGTATCTCCTAATGATCTAGATTCCTGTCTTCATGTTGTTGTAGCCCCATGGGCTCCAAAAAATACACATTTATTCAGACACTGAAAAAAGAAAAGTTTGGGACAGGTGTGGTGGCTCATGCCTGTAATCCCAGCACTTTGGGAGGCCAAGGCAGGTGGATCACGAGGTCAGGAGATCGAGACCATCCTGGCTAACATGGTAAAACCCCATCTCTACTAAAAATACAAAAAATTAGCCAGGCATGGTGTCAGCTGCCTGTAGTCCCAGCTACTTGGGAGACTGAGACAGGAGAATCGCTTGAACCAGGGAGGCAGAGGTTGCAGTGAGCTGAGATCGTGCCACTGCACTCCAGCCTGGCGACAGAGTGAGGCTCCATCTCAAAAAAAAAAAAAAAAAAAAAAGTTTTACCGAGTCTAACTTGCAATTGAAAACTAAGAATCTTGGCCGGGTGCGGTGGCTCACGCCTGTAACCCCAGCACTTTGGGAGGCCGAGCCGGGTGGATAACAAGGTCAAGAGATCGAGACCATCCTGGCCAACATGGTGAAACCCCGTCTCTACTAAAAATACAAAAATTAGCTGGGCGTGGTGGCGTGTGCCTGTAGTCCCAGCTACTCAGGAGGCTGAGGCAGGAGAATCGCTTGAACCAGGGAAACGGAGGTTGCAGTGAGCGGAGATCATGCCACTGCACTCCAGCCTGGCAACAAAGCGAGACTCCATCTCGAAAAAAATCAACAACAAAAACCAAAACAAAACAAACAACCACTAAGAATCTTGACATATCATGTATCAATCATTTCAAGCCACTTCAGTGGGGATACTTCTAACCAAATGACTCTATCAGTAATATAAATATCACAGTTTATGCCAGATTAATTGGTGATAACTCTTTCAGACTTATATACAACTAAATCAATCTAACAATAACCATAAGAGCTTGAATCTGAATTTTCTGAAAAAACTCATAATTACAAACCTGAAAACCCAATTTTAAAACTGTCAGCAATAAAATGAGAGTAAAGGTGGCTCCATTACAGGGAATACAAGTAAATTTCACTGAAGTTTTCTCTAACACTAATGAAAGAACTAAGAGCTGGGAAGATAGAGCCAAATTCATTTAACTGAGAATGCCTCAAGAAATAGGTGTGCTTTCTTCATAGCTACATGAGTGGAAGACTAAATGGACTGTTCTATAGCTAAATATCTGTGCTATATAAAAGAAAACCCATAGAAATTGAAAACCCAAGTATTGAAGTCAAGAGCTGTAAGTAAAGATTGGGATGTCTGTTGTGTTTAAGTATATAGTGGGAAAGAGTAAGCCCATAAGAATGTAAGAAATGTCTTGTTATGCTGGACTGTTGTCTGTGAATTCCATAAGAAATGGAAGTTGACATACTCCATTACCTAGAAATAAAACACGTTTTCAGATAAAACAGCCATTTTTCACGAGGTCACAAAAGCTCAGCCAGAAGAAAGCCAAAGTGGCATGGAACAAATGGGCTTACATAGATCGTTTTAGGCTGATTAGTTATTCATATCATTTTCAGTTCATAGACTAGTTAGCAGGCAAAGATTGGACTAAATGATAAGGGACCTTAATGATAAGTTTTGGGCTAAGTGAAAAAAAAATGATGCAAGCAAAAAGAACATGGGCATCAATTTCATTACCCTTGCCTACTTTAGAAAATGCAAATGGAATGTGAGCAGTGCTAGTCATGGTGGACATTATTTGTTTAGGATACTTTTTTTTTTTTTTTAGACTTGCTCTGGACTTTTTTTGGAGTCTTGCTGTGTCCCCAGGCTGGACTGCAGTGGTGCGAGCTGGGCTCACTCCAAGCTCCGTCTCCCGGGTTCACGCCATTCTCCTGCCTCAGCCTCCCGAGTAGCTGGGACTACAGGCGCCCGCCACCATGCACGGTTAATTTTTTTGTATTTTTAGTAGAGACGGGGTTTCCCCATGTTAGCCAGGATGGTCTCAATCTCCTGACCTCGTGATCTGCCTGCCTCGGCCTTCCAGAGTGCTGGGATTACAGGTTTGAGCCACTGCGCCCGGCCATTTGTTTAGGATACTCTTATAGCTGGTTTAGTAGCAAATGCTTCTTCCTACTCTGTTAAACATACATCTTGGCCATATATGCTGGAGTCTATAAGCTGGGGGTGTGATTAAAATCATGTTGTGAACACTCTATCAAAATTCAAACCCATCATACTTTTTCATGTGTTGTATGAGAATCTTCACTCTTGTTTTCACATACATAATTATTTTTCTATTAATTATACTCAAAATCTTTACCACATTTCTGGGAAATAGGAAAGAGATGTACAAACAGTCATTAAAACAAACTTAAAGGAGTAAGAACATTATCCTAGCGATTATTTGCCCCAGAAAATGTTTGTCTACCAAGATTGTCAGGGATTTTGAAGGTAATAGTAATGCATTATAGTCACATAGTTATAATGGAGGACTGGTTGTCATCACTGTCTTATCAGCCATGTACACAGACTGTGACTTTCACAGTTGTACTAGGACATCCGTCTCCTGAGGATCCAAAGATCCAACCCTTTGCAGGCAGCTGTGGCCAAAAGGCCTTAAGTCTACATCTGATGGCTAGATGCCTTAGAATGCTGACACACTATTCTCATCTCAGTGTTGACCCATGGTGTGCAGGCATGGGTTTAGTTACCCGTGGATCCCTGCCCTGGTGATGCATCTATCCCGACTGTGCTTCTCTCTTTATGGTCAGGTCAGGTGCGCCTCTCGAGTTGCCCATACTTCCAGGAGATCATGCTTTCATAGTGTCCGTCCTGCACCCAGCCCAGGTGATCTTTGCTCTCCAGAAATAACCACAGCCCACTTGTTATTCTTGGAAAATTCAGCCTCTGATTGTTCTTGAGAGATGAAGAAAAGGCTCACCAAGTTGGATGAATTGTGCTAGGTCCACATTTTCCAGACATTTGAGATTTAAACTTCATTTTGGATACCAAGATAATTTCAAGAAACTGCAACATGAAAGCCGTCATACTGCTGACATTCATTGGCTTCTGATAATTAGTATCTGTGTCTCTTGAATTTGTTTTTTGATCAGTCATCGCAATATCTACATACTTTGGGAAGATACTTGTTTACTGTAAGAAAGAGAGTCTAACATCATAAGTGTAGGCTGTGGAATTGTGCTGCCTGGATTTAAATATGGATATAACTCTGCCATTCATTAGTTGTGTGACCTTTGGCAAGCTAACCAAGAATTTCATGCCTCAGTTTCTTTATATGAAAAATGAACACAACAATAGTACGTATCTTGTAAGGTTGCGCTAAGAATTAAATAAATTATTACATATAAAGTGCTTAGAACAAAGTAAGTGCTTAGAACTCACTTTCTCAGTATATGTGAGAAATTATTATATATGGGACATATATTGGGTCGAAGAACACAATATCCCAAAAAGAAGCCCTCAGCAGCAGTCTCAGAAGAAAAATATTTCTCTGACCTTCTCCAGCCCTCCTGTCTCGGTCCCATTCTCTGCTAAGGTTATCCATGGAAACTAGAATCCCTTTTCCTCAAGGCATGTCATAGAAACTAGAATCCCTTTTTCCCCAAACCAGCAATAAAACTTAAAAATATTACTCTTTCCTGGCTGGGCACGGTGGCTCATACCTATAATCCCAGCACTTTGGGAGGCTGAGGCGGGTGGATCACCTGAGGTCAGCAGTTCGAGATCAGCCTGGCCAACATGACAAAACCCCATCTCTACTAAAAATACAAAAACTAGCTGGGCTTAGTAGCAGTTGCCTGTAATCCCAGCTACTTGGGAGGCTGAGCCAGGAGAATCGCTTGAACCCAGGAGGCGGAGGTTGCAGTAAGCTGAGATCACGCCATTGCACTCCAGCCTGGGCGACAAGAGTGAAACTCCGTCTCAAAAAAAAAAAAAAAAAAAAAAAAAAAAAAGACTCTTTCCCTCCACCTTTCTGTATAAAAACTGCCCATAAAGAAAATATCTGAGCTACCTTGTTTGACTGTAGGTCATAAGACCCCATTCCAGAGTGGGTCCTAACCTATACCCAGGAGAAACAATGGATGCTCAGAGAGGCTAAGAAGAATCTAGACAGACAGGTATTGCTGGTTTTCCCTACCCAGTCTATTAGCATTAGATCACAACCTTTTTGTCCAATCACATTTCTATACAGCTTTCCATGTTTTGTTGAACCTAAGCATAAAAATGGACAATTTCCCCTGTATCTTTGGGTTTTCATCCTGAAAGCTCCTATGAATACATGTTAAATAAATTTGTATGCCTTTTCTCCAATTAATCTGCTTTTTACAACTTGATTTTCCAGTGAACCTTCAGAGAACCAAGGTGAACTTCCCTCCTCCCCCCCATGCATACATACTGTTTATTGAGCCTACAAAGCTTGTGTATAGCACAGCCTCTCTAAGTTTTTGAGATCAAGCAGTTTTGAGATTCTGTTAAATGACATAACAGATCTGGTAGCGTATGGCCACCACCTCTAAGATATGTGCCAAACTAAGATATCTGTTTGACCCCACGTGTTTAAGATGGAAGAATTAATAAATTGGCTCTTATCATGCGTAAGAGACAGAATATTTTCAACCTACACAATTAGGAGAAGGCAAACTGTAATTTGAAGGATCATGAAAGATCAGTATTAATCTATTGAACTACATGTAGAAAATCCCCGCTGCCTTTAGCCAGGTTAATCACGTCTCCCTGGGCTCCACTTCCAACCATGAACAAATTACCTCCTTCTCTCTTCTGTGGCTGACAGGCAATTTTAGTGATAAATAAAGTTGAAGGCTTGCAAAGTAAAGTTTGAATTACTTTGCATATATTTACACACATAAACAAAGCAACATTTGGCAATTTAGGATTTGTCAGGATAAAAGACATTTAATAAATTTATCACCACCTAGTTGTTCCAGAGGCAAACACTAATTTTGATGCAATTAATCTAAGCATTCAAAGAGTGAATTAATGAATTTCTAAATAACTTACTATGGCTTGCTGCCACCTTTGCAAATCTTATATCCTTTCATGTCTCTTTCTCTCATTTAATTTCTCGTACCTCTCCTAAATTTGGGGGATGCAAACAAATAGTTAAAGGGAGATGGAGAAAGGAATTTCTCACTCTCCTGAATGCAAATATACATGGAAAAGAAGACAAAATGTTTTTATGGTGACTTTTAAAAATAATCTGTCTGATCCCTAATAAATGATAATAAATCACTTTCACAAATTGATTCAGAAAAAAGGTTGCCTCTTCTCCTTTACTTTGTTTGTACTATTACACTTTAAGTCCTGGGATCCATGTGCAGAACGTGAAAGTTTGTTACCTAGATATACACGTGCCATGGTGGTTTGCTGCACCCATCAACCTGTCATCTACATGAGCTATTTCTCCTAATGCTATCCCTCCCCTACCCCTCAAACCCCCCGACAGGCCCCCATGTGGGTTCCAGGGCAACATGGCCGAATAGGAACAGGTCCAGTCTGCAGCTCCCAGTGAGATCAACGCAGAAGGTGGGTGATTTCTGCGTCTTCTCCTCTACTTTATAAGCCATAATATACTTCAGAATATTCAGTAGAAAGTATGGATCAAAACATTCTGGAATAACAGAGTTGTGAAGAGGGGACAGTAGTATAGCACAGCTGTCTCAACAGATTGAATTTGGCAATGTTCCTCTGCATAGCTTGCCAGTAAGTGAATAAACGTTGCTAGCTGTAAACAGAGATTGCTAGAAGAGGCTAAGTTATCAAAACAGGACAATTTAGTCTGTTCTGGTAGACCACGCAGGAGACTATCACTGAAGTATGTAGTGATAACCCTGGGCAAGTTTAGATTTTTGTTTAACCAGCAATCTACCTTGAGGGCTCACCTTCTGTTGTTTGGAGGCCCTCAGCTGGTTTGCAAAATGCGAGATCAAACAGTGAGTCATTATTGGACTTGAAATGATGATTTGGGTAATTTCAAGGGTCTACTAGGCCAGTGTGCCATAGAGGAGGTTTTCTCCTTCAGCGGTGGCATAGCAATCTGGGAGGCTAGGACAAGCACAAAACAGACAGAAACCTCTCTGGCTTGGGTCTTTCCTGTTCCTGTAGCATAGTCACTGTAGGCTAGCACCCAGCCTCTCGAGGGCTCAAGACAGGGAAAGCAGAGGTCAGGGACTGCTTATGAGGTGATAGAACCTAAAGACTTTGACTCCTGAGATAATCAGTTTCTTCTTGTTAGCTTTTTTTTTTTTTTTTTTTTTTTTTTTTTTTTTTTTTTTTGACTTAGTTTCACTCTGTCACCCAGGCTGGAGTGCAGTGGTGTGATCTTGGCTCACTGTAACCTCCACCTCCCAGGTTCAAGTGATTCTCCTGCCTCAGCCTCCTGAGTAGCTGGGATTACAGACAGGTACCACCACGCCCAGCTAATTTTTGTATTTTTAGTAGAGACGGGGTTTCACCATGTTGACCAGGCTGGTCTCAAACTCCTGACCTCAAGTCATCCGTCTGCCTCGGCCTCCCAAAGTGCTGGAATGACAGGCCTGAGCCTGAGCCTGTTTTTTTGTTTTGTTTTGTTTGTTTTTGTTTTGTTTCTCATATGGAGATGGGGAGGGTGTTGGGAAAAGAAGGACTGACATTCAAAATGGCCTCTAGCCACTTTCATATTTGTCATTCCAAGAATGTTATAAACTTCCTTCTTTTTTTTTTTTTAACTTTTATGTTGAGTTCAAAGGTACATGTGCAGGTTTAATATATAGGTCAATTATATATGAACTTACTTCTTCTGACACTGTTGTCAGTGCCCTTCAGCCAAAGGTCACCAGGAACACACCTGTCACTCAAGAGAGTTGGATTTATTCGACTTACAGCAACAGGGAGAACATGCAGTACAGGGAACTGTGGAGTGTCTGAGTAAGAGAGGACTCCTTGGAGAATTTTGGTTTCTATTAGGTACTTTGGGGAAGGATTCTAGGAAGCAGGGTTGACTCTGGATTGGATGCCATTAGAAAGCAGGGGTAACTCCACGTGTGCATCTTAGCAATTCTTACCTAGAAACTAAAAAGAATGAAGCAAGTCTGTTTGGTAAGAAGCAGCAGTTATTCACATTAGCCAGGATAACTAGATGTTTGGTCATTTTTGCTATGGTTGAAAATGTGTATGTTCTTATCTGTCATCAGACAATATAATTCAGTGGTCTTGTTTTGCGAAGAAACGAGACCATCCGTGAAACAGAGTAGTCTTATCCCACGTTGGGGTTGTGTGAAATTGTTTATATTCAACATGAGAATAACATGGCATAGCCACGAGTACTAGCCCAACTCCTTGTACATCAAAGCCCAGTGAATAGCGCTGGCCAGCTCCTGGCTGTCACCAGCTATTTTTCTCTTTTTCTACTAAGCCCATCCTTCAGGAAATACGAAAATTCTGATTACTTGTTGCCATTAAAATATTGGCTGGTTTCATTCTTGAGCATAAGAGATGGTTTCATTTTTGAGCATAAGAGATATTCGTGAGTTAAAATTTCATATATAATCTAAGGGACTAGGATTGTGGAGAAACAATGTATTGTTCTAATAGGACTTTAACTCAGACCAGGAATTCATTTTCTCAGGCACAATTTTCCATTTACTAGGAAGAGGAGCAAGACACACATATAAAAGTGTTAAAGCTCTTAACCAATTTTGTGAGTATGTCTCTGTATAGCTATATAGATCTATGTCCGTGTTCAATGATTAATTCAGGCATTGATTACCACTGCAATAAGGTGAGAATTATCAGTTACCCTGTACAATGGTATCAAGTTTGAACATTTCTTTACTCAATTACTTAAACACTCTTTAAGGAGATTTCTCTAAAAGTCAGTTACCACATTGGGGAGGTAAGATAAGTTAGAATATGGGCTCTAGAAAAAGAAATAGTGCACCAAAATTTGGGAGTTCTAGTGTCTGAACTTCACCATTAAAACATTGTATGACCATGGACAAGTCACCTCACATCTTTACCTCATATTCCTTCTTTTTAAACAAAAAGCTTGACACAGAGCAATGGTTTAAAACTCTTTCAGGCTTAGTATTATTTATTTGAACAAAAATTTCCAAAGAGTCTAAATGGACAAACATAAGAAACTTAAGTAAAAATCTGGTAGCAGCTGGGGCATTAAGGATTTGAGTAATGCTCATGTGGCCTCATTCTTGTCTCCTGCGCTGCTGTCAAACATTGAGAAGTTTTTGTACTCAAACAGTTGACAACTTCTGATTTGAATAATTTCTCTAAGATCTCCCATATGTCAAGCATTCTGTGAATCCATGATTCTCTCTGGGAATAGAAACATGTACTAGACCTTGAGAGGAATAATTTAGAGAGGGTAAGTTGTGTCTTATGATTTCTACTTATATCAACTGGCCAATCATCTGTTTATGCTGAGGTTGAAACAATAACAATAACTAGTGCAGTTGATTTTCCTAGTTGCTTTTAGAAACATAAACGAGAAAACAGGTTCTAATTCTAAAGTCTTATAAGAGAATGAAAAAGATGGGGTTAGACAGTATTTAATCCAAATCACATTATTAATAGTAGTTTTTTTGGTGAAAACAATGTCATGTTTTGTGACTATTGGTTTCTCCTAGCTTCATGGCAACTTGATGCACACGAGAATATAACCCCTGCAGTATGGCATGTCCTTTCATTAGATTTTAAAAAACAATTTGTGTTTAAATAATTATAGAATTACAGAGGAGTTGCAAAGATAATCCATCCTTCACACCATTTTCTTTCTTCTCCTAATGTTAATATCTTACATAGCCATGGTAAAGTTATCAAAACTAGGAAATTAACAGTGATACATGCTAATTACTAAATTACAGACCTTACTTGGCTTTCGTAATTTATCCACTAATGTCCTTATTTCATTCCAGGGTCCAATCCAGGATCCAACATTGCATTTAATTGCATATCTCCTGAGGCTCCTCTAATCTGTGACAGTTCCTCTGGCTTTCCTTGTCTTTCATTACCTTGGCATTTTTAAGAGTACTGGACAGTATTTTGTAGAATATTACTTGATTTAGATTTGTCTGATATATTCTTATGGTTAGGTTAAAGTTAGGGATTTTAGTATGACTATCACTTCTCAGCACATTGTATCAGGGATACATTACATAGATATGTGTTATTACTGGTGATGTTACTCTTGATCACTTGGTTAAATGCCATCTACCAATTTTATTTATCAAGCTTTTGGAGGTCCCATGGTTTTTGGGAAATCCAGAGTTATATTTCCACCACTGCAATAATGTACAGAATTATTTGATCACCCCCCAATTTTTCTCATACTGCTCCTTTGTCCCCTGGCTTTTCCTATCCACTATCTGTAGCAACCATTGAACTGTCAGTCATCCTCTTCCAGAATGTCACTTAACAAAGACTCATATAATATGTAGATGTTTTTCTGACTTCTTTCACTTAAAAAGGCATTTTAGATTCATTTGTGTTATTGTATGAATCAGTTGTTTGTTCTTTTTTATTGTTCCATTTTTATTTATTAATAAATACAAGTAATAAATATAGATTTTATATTATAAGTTTCAAGTAGAAGTCAGATGGAAGTGAAAACAAATGGAAAGAGTGGTTGGTATATATTGTCGTGTACATATCTTTCCTTATGGCTGTTATTGATTGACATTTTTAATAATGTAAAAATTATTCTTGGAATAACTATCAACTGAGAACAGGCTGAAATTAATTTTATGGAGAATTTAAAATGTACCACATGCATTATCAAATAGAGTCTTTGTTGTACTTTTCTTATAGAAAGGAAGATGCTCAGTAATGTCTGTTAATAATTACAATATGCCAGCAAAAACTCTTGACTAAATGTAAAGTACTATATCCTGCCATTGCCTCGGGGAGGGGAGGCATCAAACTCAGTATGCCACCTACAGTCTCCTTGTTTAATTCATCAGAGTTGTTTAATTCACCAGAGCTCCCACTTCCTATTCAACCTCATATAAGTGATGTTATTCCTATGAAGCAGTCTAAGAAAATGATGCACATTAATGGACAAAAGATGCAGCAGAGCTGAATATACCTTACAATCAAATAGAGTTTAGGGGCTGTGCACAGTGGCACACGCCTATAATCCCAGCACGTTGGGAGGATGAGGCAGGTGGATTGCCTGAGTCCAAGAGTTCAAGACCAGCTTGGGCAAAATGGCAAAACCCTATCTCTACAAAAAATACAAAAATTAGCCAGGCATGGTGGGGCGTGCCTGTAGTCCCAGCTACTCAGGCAGCTGAGGTGGGAGGATCACTTGAGTGCCAGATGTGGAGGTTGCAGGGAGCTGAGATGGCATCACGGCACTCCAGCCTGGGTGACAGAGGGAGAACCTGTCTCAAATAAATAAATAAATAAATAAATAAATAAATAAGAGCTGAGATCGCATCCCTTCACTCCAGCCCAGGCGACAGAGTGAGAGCCTGTCTCAAATAAATAAATAATAAATAAGTAAATGAATAAAATAAAATAAAATAAAATTTGGTAAATAATCAGTGTTAAAATGAAATGATCGTCTAAGCATAGAGTGAAATTGGAGAAAGCTTATGTTTTGTAAATACTAATTTTCTAAAAAGTCTTGGTAACATTCTGTTTTTTCGTTACTTTTACTACTGATAATCTTAGTGGGCTGACAGCACTTTTTTACAAGGTATAAGCTATGAAATATCTTATCGATAACCCCGGTGTTAGTGTTCTATGATAATATGCGTTAACTTGATAGACGAGGGGCCATTACAGTCTATCACTGCAGTGATCCATACATTGAAGACTCCCTAAGTACATGTTGACACAATATTGCAGCAGTGATCCATGAATTAAATATGCTTTGGATCCGAGTCATTAATAGTTTAATGGGAAAAATGCACCAATTCCACTGAAAAATACCAGTTTTGACTCTGTAATCAATTCTTCCATAAACACATTTTCAGTGTCTCCCAGTAATGAATATTCTTTCTGAACCACCCCTGCTTATTATATGACTTTCTCAACATTCAAAATCCCATTTTGTATTGACTATTTGAAACTCCTTGAGTGTCACAGCAGAGATCTATAGAATAATTGCAAAATAGCATTCACACAAATGTAATTCTTTTGTGAATAATGGAAAGCAATGTTTTATCCTTTTTAAGGGCTAAGCATAATAACCACTCAATAGACTTAAAATGAAAGAAAATTAAAATTTTATTTGGGTCAGTATTCAGTCCGTCCTTCATTATAAATACATTCATGAAGTTATTGTCATGGCAGAGAGAGCACGAGAAATGTGACAGCGTTCCCTTGTACTTAGCATTTACTCTTTTTATTCCATCTCTTTTATTCTACATATATTAAATTTTTCTTAGTACGTATTATGCAAGATCATAATATAGTTTCTCAAATATTTACAATAGAGTTGTTATATGTATTAGACTGACAAACATTCCTTACTCCACTGAACACATACTAGATCTTGCTTCTGAGGAGAAAGGACGTTAATTATAAGGACAGAAAACTGATGAAAAAGAAAAGAAATGAAAGGTTAAGAAGGCTTAAAGGAATATCCTCAAAATAAATAAGGAAGGTATTACTTTGAAACGGGACATAAGTTGAGAGAATAGGTAGAAGAACAGGAGAGAGTAGAAGAGATTTAGACAAGACAACAATGTTCTCAATGGTCTCACTTTAATCAGTAAACCAAAGATTGAGTTATTTTGCCATTACATGAATGTAGAAGTGGAGACCTGAAGAAAGAAGAAAATAAAAAGCAATTTAGACGGAGCTCCTCCTATTGTTAGGAGCTTCACAGTCTCTTCACACCAGAATGCCTACTCTCCAGTGTTTCCCCAGGGCAACTTGTCACCTAGTACTATCCCTCAGCTCTTTTTCATGCTGTAACTTTCTAATCCTTGAGTTCTTGAAAAGAAAACAAAAAACAAACAAAAGCTTTCTCCTACTTTTAATGCTTAAAGTAATGATCATTGTATTTCTCCATTTGCCTTTCTTTGTCTTTTTTTTTTTTTTTTTTTTTTTTTTGACCTTGTAGCTTTTTCTGTCATTTTTTGGTCCTTCCTTTGTCTTCACTTTGTCAGAATCATAATATTCACAACATTCTGTGAGTGTTTATTCAGGTGTGTGATGTGCCAGAGAACTGACTACACCTATATCAACTTATGGATGCCAGGGACGATTCTACTCTTGTAGCTGATGGGGCTGGTCTGCCTTGCTTCCCTCAGTGCTAAGCAGCATAAAAATCAAAACTGGAATGTGCACGCGTGATAGGTAGGACTAAGAGCAGATTCAGAGAGGAAAGGCATTGATACTGCTGGGTCTGTGGGCCCAGAGATGTACATGCTACTCTTAGCAGGGGTGGTATACTCCCACAGGTAAGGGTGAGAGACAGGGAACCAGAAGCCTGGAACAAGGAAGAGAAAGAAGAGTGACAAGGCTAGCAAGAAGTGAAATAAATGCATTAAATCAATGAAAACTATCCCTTAACTACTATTTTCCAGGGACTCTGCCATGTGCTTTCACATACATTATCACATTCATTTCTCACAACCTTGTGAGGTTTACATGAGTGTCTTGGATATGAAATTGTCAATTTAGGTAGCTTTAGCAACTGAAGCTTCAAAATTCAGTGGTTACCTGAGACTGTGAGCTGTGATGATTAAGAATGGGCCCAGGAAATTCTCAGCAATGATTAGAATAGGAGATATTCACTAGGGAAGAGGGTAGGACAGATACAGAAAAATGTGGAATATACCATATGTGTAAAATGCTGCACTATCATTAAAATATGTGCTTTAAATATTAAAATATAGCTTAAAAAAGACCAAGCGACCTCCTCCTATTGGTCTAAATACATAGTGAAACTAATATTGCTTTGTTTACCTAGACTGACGACGACAACTCCTCCTCCTCCTCCTCCTCCTCCTCCTCCTCCTCCTCCTCCTCCTCCTCCTCCTCCTCCTCCTCCTCCTCCTCCTTCTCCTCCTCCTTCTCCTCCTCCTCCTCCTCCTCCTCCTCCTCCTCCTCCTCCTCCTCCTTCTCCTACTACTACTATTATCCAAGATGGCCTCAGGTTCCCCTCAGCATGCCTAAACTTTTGACAGATTTCTTTCTGATTATAGGCCCATACCTCCCTTTTCTTAGAACATTTACTTTAGAAAACTAATAATTGCAAATTCTTTATCCCTTTGAGATATAAATCCTCTTCCACCCTCTGGCCACTTGTCCAACCCAGGAATATCTTTTTCAAGGACCTGGGAGCCATCCCTTTGAAATGTCATCAGTAATAGTGCCCTTCTATCCCAGTCCTCATGGGAGGGTAGGAGTCTAATTTTGATAAATGCTAACTAGCAAATATATATGGCCTAGTCACATTGACCAATCTACTCCCCTAAAGTTCTCCAGTGCTTTTCCACTAGCTCATCTCAGTACTTAAAATCCCTTCTGCCTTTTGATCGAGTTTGAGTTTGGTTTGTCTCCCTGTTGCTGTAGTCTCCACTCCTATTGCAATAAACTTGCATAAAGTCTTCCTTGTCTTTTTAACTTCATCGGGTATAATGTTTCTTTGACATTACTAATCATGGGTGAGTGTGCATTTGAAAAGCTAAGTATGCTGCATTCTTTATCAAAATATAAACCAGCAAAATAATTGGCCATTGATGTGTAATAATTTGAATATAATATGCTCTAGAGATAAAAGGATGGTTCAGATGACCTTTGAGGTCACTAAATCTTGATATTTGAAATTTAACCTCACATGGGGTAAAAAAAGAAATACCATTTACTGTGCAAATAAGCACTGTTTTAGATAACTGTAAAATATATTTCAAGGAAAATTGTGGGTAAATACCATCAGGTAAAGTTTAATACTGCACACACACACACACACACACACACACACACACACACACCCCTTGATTTCCTTCTAAAGGATTTTATATATGTTATAGGAATATAACACTATCGGGAAATACAACTAAAGAAATAAATTGGTAACGAAATGAAAATAAGAATTAAACAATACAATGGATCTGGTAGTTGATGGAAACCATGCCACAAAGACTACAGTATTACTAAACGGGCATCCCAATTTGGCCTTGAGTTTTCAAGTAACAAACCCAGAAAGAGAAAAATGATCAGTTTTAAGGTCTCCAGTATTTAAAACAAGAGAAAAGCAAACAAATAGGATAATTTGCTTTATAGTAACCCAGAATATTTAAATCTGGAAGAAATTTAAACTAACAAATGTTGTTAGTATTAAACCATACTAATACATAACTTCTTCATACAGTTGAAGTTGAATAGTACACATACGCAAACATATGCCCATATGTACAAGGTGTAGTATAGTAGGCAAGCTATAAACTACAATCTAAACTAAATGCAGACACATATTTTGTAAGATTACTTCCTTATGTCTCAATATAAAGTTGATGGAAAAATTCCAAATTTCATTTTTGTAAAAACAATCATATAAAGGACATCTAATTCCTAGCACGTGGTTCTCTAAGAGTCCTGTGTAATCTGAAATTTAGCCTACCTAGAAAAGTAAATTAAATATAAATCTTTAAGGATATGAATTTCAACAAGTTGAAGTTTTGACGACAATTGGGCTGTAAAGAGAGTAAGGTCATATTCTTGGGCAAATTTCTATGACTTCTACATTTAAGACAATTATATATGAATCAAGATGAACAGAAACTGTGATTTTTATCTTAAATCATTATGACTACAAAGAAAAACTACTCACTGTATCATAATGATTATACATGTTATTTTCAAAAACTTAGAAAATAAAGAAAACACAAAATAAAAATCATCCATGATTCCATCTCTAATGGAAGAACTGAAAATATAGAGATTAAAAGTATTGTTGATATTTTGGGTATGTGCTTAAAATATAAAACACTCACACTGTTTTGAGAGACAAGGACATAGTTCTAAAGGGTTAGACTCCAAGAGTTAAAATGTTAAATTACTTTACCCTTTGTATGATCTTGGGTAAATTATCTCAACTTTTAAATCTACTTTTGTTTGTTTGTATTTGTATTGCTATTCATCTCCAAATTTACTCTCCAACATAATCATGATTATGGGCTTCCTCTAAACATTTTTTCTTTAAAGTGAGCACATTGTTAAGCTTTCTCATTAAAGAGTACTATGAGAGCACTGTAGGAACAAGAGGGTCTTCTGCAGGTGCTGGTGGCTAAAATGTGGGTAGGGTGGTGTGGCTGGGATGACATCCAGTAGAGCTCTGCCACAACTACAGACCCAGAGTGCATGGATCCACAGACACCTTGAAGTCTCAGTCTGGACTGATGATAACCTTTCCATGACCCTTACTAGAGAAACCAGTGCTCTAAAGACCTCCTGCTGGCACAACTGCCCTGATTCCTTCACTGCAGGTACCAGAGTGATCCCTGAGGCCCAGAGGATCCCTTCTGGATGCTGATCCTTCTGCCAGACTAACATGTCTGGCCTGGGACCTGGAAGATCCCCACCTCCTCTGCTTGCCCTGGTTACTGATGGCCTGTTCCCCACTTGCACTCTGGAAGGCTACATTGTACTGACCTAGTTGTGCAGATCAGCTTTAGTACACAAAAAACCATTTTCCACGCTTTAGCAGGTTAAATGATAACTCCTCTAGCAAGATCTGAACCCCAGCTGTATTAGTCAGGGTTCTCTAGAGGGACAGAACTAATAGAATAAATGAATATGAAAAGGGGAATTGATTAAGGAGTATTAACTCACATGATCACAAGGTCCCACAGTAGGCCATCTGCAGGCTGAGGGGCAAGGAAGCCAGTCCGAGTCCCAAAGCTGAAGAACTTGGAGTCCAGTGTTTGAGGGCAGGAAGCATCCAGCACGGGATAAATATGTTAGGCTGGGAGGCTAAGCCATTCTAATCTCTTCATGTTCTTCTGCCTGCTTTTATTCTGGGCATGCTGGCAGCTGATTAGATGGTGCCCACCCAGAATAAAGGGTGGGTCTGCCTTTCCCAGTCCACTGACTCAACTCTTAATCTCCTTTGGCAACACCCTCACAGACACACCCAGGATCAATACTTGGCATCCTTCAATCCAGTCAAGGTGACACTCAGTATGAGCCATCCCACCAGCCTTGGGAAGGAAGCCCCCTACCAAATTTGTCTTTCCTGTGGTACTTACTTTCCGTCTTGGGGTACCATAGAGAGTTTTCTCAAATGTTAGATATTCTTTTATCATAGTTTTATAATTCTTTATATTAAACTTCTATAGTCTAACCCAATGTGTGGTTTCTATCTCCTGTTTGAATCTATACTAATACAGTCATTAGATGGTGCAAATTAAAATCAGAAAGAGATACAACTACATATATGTGCACTTGAATGTCTAAAGTTTTATGTATATGTGTATATAAAATCTCTCCATATATATGGACATACATATATACATACTTGTACATATATGTATGTCCATATATATGTATATACAGAGAGAGAGAGAGACAGAGAGAGAGGGAGAACTAGATAATGTTAGTAAGGGTGCAGGGCACCTGGAAATCTGGTTCTTTGTTGTTGGGAGTATACAATATTTTCTTATAAAACTAAATATACACTTATTCTATGATTCATTGGTTTCATTCCAAGAGAAATCAAAAGATATATGCACAGAAAGGCTTATAGAGGAATGTTATTTGGAACTGTATTCATAAAAGTCCAAAGCTGAAAATGTTTATTAATACATTAACGAATAAACAGACTATGGTGTATTCATATGATGCAGTAGTATTTAGTGATAAAAATGAAAAAAAAAAAAAAAACCTTGTGCAACAACATGGATGAATCTTAAAAAGTACTGTGTAAAAGAAGCTTTAAGTAAAATGTTTATACTATGTAATTACATATTTTGGTGTTTTAGAGCAGGTAAACTAGTCTTTGGTGGAAACAAATTTTAGAGTGGTTGTCTCTTGGAGGTCTAGGAGTAGGAACTAACTGAGATGGAGCATGAGGAAACTTTCTTGGATGAGGTAGTATTCAACCTCTTGATATGTTACATCAAGTACTAAGAATGAATATTTTAAAAATGGGGGTTTAGGTTATATAGGTTATGCATCTGTCAAAATTAATTAAATGGCACAGTAAACATTGGTGCATTTTATAGCAGGTACATTTAACCTAAAAAATGTAAACTAATTATATGAAAGTGTTTACATAGGAAGTATACTGATGTCTGAAACTTATTTGGAAATTCATTAAAAATACAGATAAACTGATGTCTGTATAGAGGGATATAGGTGAATAGATCTATAATAAGACAAAAAAGGAAAAGTATTAATTTTGGAGTCTTTACTGGTTGGGATACAGAGGTTTACTAAACTTTTTAAAAAGTTTACTGTGTTTTTTTTTTTTTTTTTTTAATTTATGAAAGACTACTTGGAAGTAAAACTGCAGATGATCAAAATCAACTTAGTTTGTTTTTTAATCACTTAAAACTATTTAGACTATTCCCTGGTTTGCTATGATATTGAAGTTTCAATTTTGTATGAATGTTGAGCGTCTGTTTTGAGCTCCTGCAGCCTCACTCATAATGCAGATAGTTTTCCAGTGCTAAATACTGAGGGAAACTGTCTGGCTTGAATTTACTATTATAGTGCTTGTCTTTTCTTGCAGCTTATCATCGTCTATGTGCTGGCCTAGAGGGTCTTTGATGTGATGAAGGTGGTTGTGCCTTTTCGACGTTATATATTTGTATCCTAAAACCCTTAAGGACTTCCCCTGACTTGAATCCATACCACACGGAACTAATGTATAGGTGGTTTTTACTGATTGGCTTTTCATTTAATACATGTGCATACTGATTTCTCAATAGTAGGATCCATCTTCTATTTATTTTGCATTCTCCACCCAAAGAACATTGTACAGTGCCATACACACAGGGGGTACTTAAATGAAAATAATGTATATTATTTTGGTGTTTAAAACCTTTTGTACCATTTAGGTAAGGCTTAGAATTTAGCATTTGGCTCACTAGAATAAGGATTATATAGTTTCAGTCAACTACAAAATCTTCAATTTTAAAAAATCTATATTGTAGAATGTTCCAAATATTTTTTCACATAAGGTATTGATTTAATTTTATAGAGGAGAAAAAGTATCAACAGCAACTTAGGCCCACTGGATGGATTTAAGGTTCTCCTACATTCTCAACATGTCTATCATAAGGATGCCAATGAAGGGTTATAACCCAGATGGAAACAAGCATCCGAATGCCAGTAAACCAAAGACAACTTGAGATCAGATGAGATTACGGGTCTTAACTAGTCATGGGAAAAAGAAAAGTATATTCAGGTTTGTAGCCCCAAAGTAATGAATTCCCTTTAAAACTATGTCTACTTTTAAAATTTTTAGGGGAAATGCTTAAAATAAAAAAAAAAGAGAGAGACATTAATATATAGAAATATGATAAGTTCTGAATCAACTGAAGAAATATTTTCTACCTTCTATATAAACTATTCAGAACTAAATTTCTTATAAAAGAGATACCTCTTTATCAATAAGTAAAAATGACAATTAAATATTATACATTTCTTTGGAAATCCATAGGCCATGGAGTTATTAGCTCAACTGTCACTGAAAAACCCTAAAAACATGCCTAAAGTACAAATCAAAAATATGCCAGGACACTTACCAAGAGCTGCCATGTTATTATTGCAAGCAACAAGAACTTAGAAGGCTGAGATTAGCTATCTTCAGGAAGGTTTTCGAGAAGTAATCAGTTCTGTAATGAGAGTTGTAGGCGTTATTGTTGAGATTTAGGAGGCTGGCTATAAGGCAACAGGAAATGATCAGTGGAGAATGTAATCATTGAAAATGCTTTAACATGTGTCGTGTGATGAAAATATGTTGAAAATTAATGCAAGAAATCTAGAAAATGGTGGTGGGAGAAGCTGGGAGAAATAAAAACTTCTCAATAGTTAATATTTTCCTAAATATATTATCTAAGAGAGATAGCAGTCTGTCTTTAGAAACTCAAAGGCACCCATACATTTTTCACTTAGCTTGAATGCAATAAAACATTCACTGAGACTATAAACATACTGACCAGAAAAAATTAAAATTACTAATTTGATTTCTCAGATACCATAATACTGGGGGGGGAGATAACTTGGTAGGAATTATAAACATTACAGTCCACTTTTAAGTTTTACTGCTAGTTTTAAATTAATCGAATTTTTAGCCTTAAACAGCATAAATGTGTACATTTTATGTCTGTAACCTAAGATTTAGATGACCCTTGGATCAAAGGATACAAATTTTCAGACTTGTAGGATTTTGTAACTGTGTTATATCTGGCATTTACACAACTATCCAATGTTTGTTGTTTCTCAGCTTCTCAAACACATCAGTAACACAAATATCTGTTTGTTATGTTTTTCAACATCATATTTATGGCAATTCCAAGTCATTCAACAGAACATGTCTGCACCTAAAACCTTTTATGAGTGTGTATAAAAATACACCATTGTAGACCAATGTAACTTTAATTTTCTTGCCAAATAAATGTATCCTTACCAAATATTTCAAATATTTTCCATCATTACAGAAACTCTGCAGTAAAATTTTTGTTAATGAGCATAACCGTAACTTTTAATTAAAAATACTAATCAGTTGAGAGAGCATAATGGGGCCTTCTTACCCCAAAGCCTTCTCCTGTAAAATATGAGGGACAATAGAGTTTGTTAGTTTTCAGCTTTTATAAATTTTAGTAGTGTTGTGTGGCAACGGGAAGATGATGGTATCTGCTATCTATTAATAGTTACACATCTGATTATTTACTTTTAACGAATCAATCATAAGCCAGGGGCTAGAGTTAAGTAGATTTTTATTTTCAGACTCTTGCTTGATCTATGACCTGTCTGCTGGTTAAGAGGCTGTAATGAAGGCTATTTAGCCCACATTGCTTCCGGAAGTAGGTTTAGCACTCCATAAATCCTATGTTTTACTTTATTTACACCATTCACACATGCAACCTTTATCCTGTTCATCTACTTGGAGTCTAATTTAATTTACTGATGAATGTGCATTACTCACTCAACCATAAAGTGGACTTGATTCAACTATAACTATTGTAAGCTAATTGTTCTGTGTTGGATTTAAAGCTGATAATGATGCACAGTGACAGGTTTAACATATTTTCGATTACCACATTCAGTTACTTTTGGTGCATCCCACATATCAGTGAGCCAAACACTTAATTCATTTAAAGTTTTAATAAAGAATATGGGATGAGATGATTAATTAGGGAGACTCCCAGGACAGGTCTTGCACTTTTGATGTTATTAAACAACTCCCTCTATTTTGCTTTACATGTTGATTTTAGAATCTAGCCTGTCTTGTAGAAAATGTAATGCATACTTGCCACTTGTTCCTATCTGGAAACAGATTATCCAACATGCTGAGATTGCATTAATATATACGTCAGTAAATTAATATTTGTGGCTTATATATTAATAAATAAATGTTATTTTCAAAGATCAGTGATAATATGAAGATCAATTATTTATTTTATAACTGACTCATTTCTAAGTCTATATTTATTGATGATATTCCATTAAAAAGAACAAGGATCTAAAGAGATTAATTCAAAAACTGACTTATACTGTTTTACTCTTTGAGTTAGTGAAAGAGTTAGTAAAAGATAATTTTAAGGTATGCCCATAGATAAAGACAAGTTCATTTTGTTCCTATAAATGTACTTAAATATTTTGTGAATTTTTACACTTAAGATGGCAATTTAAAGAACTCTTGTTGTTTTTTGTTTGTTTGTTTGAAACAGTCTTGCTCTGTTGCCCAGGCCGGAGTGCAATGGCGTGATCTCAGCTCACTGCAACCTCTGCCTCCCAGGTTCAAGCAATTCTCCTGCCTCAGCCTCCCGAGTAGCTGAGATCACAGGTGTGTGCAACCATGCCTGGCTAGTTTTTGTATTTTTAGTAGAGACGGGATTTCACCATGTTGGCCAGGCTGATCTCAAACTCCTGACTTCGGGTGATCTGCCACCTCGGCCTCACAAAGTGCTGAGATTACAGGCATGAGCCACCGTGCCCAGCCAGAACTATATATAATATAATATATTATATTTATTACATATTATACTATATAAAAATATATAATAGATTATGTATAGTTCATATATATAAAATATATAATATATATATAAATATATAGTAACACATATTTTGACTGATAGAGGCTGCAGGCAATAGTGAAAAAAATAATTAGAGGCTAGAGTCCTGGAAATTTAGTCTTTCTGCTGTGGTTTTCTTAATGTGAACTTTACACTACTCATATAATTTCTTTATGGTTTATGTAACTCACTAGAAAAATTGATGATAATAACTAGCTAAAATTCATTCAGCTAGGATATACTATGCACTAGCCATTATTTAAATATTAGCTCATTTGATTATTTTGACAACCCTTATGGGGATAATTATCTTCATCATGGAGATAAAGAAACTCAGGATCAGGCTTTTAAAATACTCTGCTCAATACCACAAGTCTTCTATGTGACAAAGGAAGAATTCAAACTCAGATTTATTGAATTATTCAGCTTAGGATTTCCTCACTGTCACACCTTACAGCTCTATATTTCATAAGTGTCCTGAGAGGGTAATTAACTTAATAGAGGTGTTGTAGTGGGAAGTGGTTGAAAGAACAGATGGGAGCAATAATTGGCTGTCTTTCACTCTTCCTTATTTCCTACATTTTTGTTTACTCCTCTGAAGGAGTAGTTCTGAAGGTACTACTTTTTACTCACGTAGAATGGTTTTTGCTAAATTTCCATTAGAAATTATAGTAGTATTCTATTGCTGCTGTAACTAATTGCCACAAGATTAATGCCGAAAACAACCTACATTTATTATCCTATAGTTTTGTAGGTTAGAAGTCTGATACAGGTCCTATTTGGGACAAAATAGAAGTGTCAGCAGGGCTGAGTTTTTCTCTGGAGCATCTAGAAGAGCCTGTTTGGTTGCTTCTTCCAGCTCCTAGAGGCTGCACACACTCCTTGGCTGATGGCCCCTTCCTCCAAATTCAAAGCCAGCAACGTCATATCCGAGTCTGCTTTCATCATCACATCTCTTTCTCTTAACACAGCCAGGGAAAGACTAGTTTTAAAGACTCATGTGATAGTTGATTGACATCCATAATATAATCTCTGTGGATATATTATCACAGGATAATATCTCCATCTGAAAGTCCTTGACCTTAATTACATCTGCAAAATCCCATTTGGCATATAAGATAACATAGAGGTTTAAGTGATTAGTGTGTGGACATCTTTGGAGGAAGGATATTATTCTGCCAACCACAGTGATAAAGATGCATCAGTAATTTCATCAGTATGAAGTTTTACAAAATAGGGCTGGACAGGGTGGCTCATGTCTGTAATCCCAGCACTTTGGGAGGTTGAGGTGGGTGGATCACCCGAGGTCAGGAGTTCCAGACCAGCCTGGCCAACATGGTGAAATCCCATCTTTACTAAAAACACAAAAATTAGCCAGGCATGGTGGTGCATGTCTGTAATCCCAGCTACTTGGGAAGCTGAGGCAGGAGAATCACTTGAACCTGGGAGACTGAGGTTGCAGTGAGCCGAGGTTGCGCCACTGCACTCCAACCTGGGCTACAAGAGCGAAACTGTCTCTCAAAAAAAAAAAAAACAACAACAACAAAAAAGTCTTACAAAATAAGGAGGATACCAGATTTTGAGAAGGGTCTTTTTTCTTTTTTTTTTTTTTTTCTTATGATTTCCTAGTGTTTCTTATACTACCCTCAGCTCTTCCTGGCAGATATTGGGAACAGCAATTATGACAATCCAAACCTGTTTACAATAGTGACCGACAGAATGATCTCTCATTTTTTTTCACTGGACAAGTTTCCTTAAGGAAGCAAAGTCCAAGAGAGGAACCAGTGAAATAATATGCAATTAGAGTATTTAATTCCATAGTACTAATAATGACTAAATCAATGGCATCAATTATAAGTACTCTCAGTATCTGGAATCTCATAGGCATGGACACTTAATTAAGCTCTTTTATATTATACCATCAATCTTATTTTTGATCTCATATTTAAATGGTCTCACTTTTAATCTGATTCAGAAAGCCCCTGAAGACTTCTGAGTTTTTCCTCCAACGAGAGCCTGGTTTGACCAGGTTCTATCATTAAGGGTTAGTCAATTTGCCTGAGATTTTTCCCTCATTAGAAATCACTGCTATGAAATGAAGAAGCTACTACCAAGTTTACTAGGAGAGGTGAATGTGCAGGTCACTCTTAAAACTTGAGTTCTACTTGGTCAGATTCCATTTCATTTGGTAGAAGCAAAAATATAAATTATTTTGTAGCTTTCCTGCCTCTTTCTCCTTAATTGTTCTGTTTTTCCTCAAGGACTTTTTGACCTGCATATACTTCCCTAAATTTCTTATCTTTAACTCGTTTAACCCCTATAATTTGATTCTTTCTCTTCATTCAGTTGAACAGATCTCATCTAATCAATTCTACTATATACCTATTCCTGCAGGAGTTTCCGAAATAATTGTTCTTTTTCTTGTCCTAAAGTTTTTTGCCTACAATGAACTAATTGCCATACATATTATGGACTTATCAGAAATTGAAAGACTCCGTTATTCAATAGTTTTGATAATTATTTTTGAAAATTATCATCACGCGAAGTGTCAGTTTCCAGCCCAAGCTAAGGTCCGAGGGGAGTGAGTGGGTGAGTGGCGAGTAGCTGGAAAAACACTAGAGGAATCGTAGGCAGTTTTGACATGGTTTATTCTCTCTGTGGGTGCAAGCCTGGGTGCGAGCCATAGGTACAGTGGCAGCAGGTAATTATACCCTTTACAGACAATAGTCGCTCTGAGCCAAGTATGAGCTCGTGTGAGTGGTTTCCTAACGTGCTTCACATGGAGTGATTACATAATGTGTGGGGGTGGTGTGCCCGTGCTCGAAACCCGCTGAGTCATGCTACCCCAGAAGGTCACTTCGGTCTGCTCCTGACTAAAGCACAGCCATTTCCGTTACAATTACATTCTCTCAAAATATTACTATAGTTTGTTCCCTTACTCTACCTTCATCCAGCCATAAGTTAACCATTATGTCATTTCTTATTTTAATTTTGATTAAGGTAATCTTGTTAATCATGTAAAGGCTTTTTGCTTCTTTCAAAATCAAAGCTACCCATTACAAACATTCTTTTGCATTTTTTTCTTTTGTTTTGCAAATAGTGTTTTTTGCAGAGCAGTTTGTGTATGTATATACATATGAAAAATCTTATCATTTTGTAGGTAATAATCTCCTTTGGCAATCTACGTGTGTTATTCATCATCTAGGAGTGCTGGTAATCATTATTTTTCTTAAATTTCTTCGTAACTTTTCAGTTAATAGTTTTCAGAGATGCTTCTGCAGCTTAGCTTATAACCGTATCACAAGCAATGCCTTTTAGGCCTGTATTTGGATATTTTATAATTTTGTGGTTATTTGTATTTTCACTGCTGCTATTACTTTTCACCATGATGTAAACACCTGGGAAAAGCAACCTTGAATAAAGTGTTGAGATGATGTGCTAAATCCTCAAGAAATTAAAATATTGTTTTCTCAATGGTTATTCAACGAGAGTTTAAAATGCAGGTGCTTGAAGAAATGTTAAGGTACATCTAACCATAATCTCAGACACTTACTTTATGTCATTTTATTTTGAGACAGGGTCCTCACTCTGTCACCCAGGCTGGAGTACAGTGGTGTCATCTCAGCTCGCTGCAGCCTCAACCTCCCAGGCTTGAATGACCCTTCCACCTCAGCCTCCTACGGAGTTGGGAGTACAGGTGCACCTCACCACGCTCACCTAACTTTTGTATTTTTTGAAGAGATGGGGTTTTATCATGTTGCCCAGGCTGTTCTTGAACTCCTGGGTTCCAGTGACCCACCTGCCTCTGCTTCCCACAGTGGTGGGATTACAAACAGGGGCCACCTCACCTGGCTCAGACTCGTTTTTAAATAAATACTCCAGTTAATATTTAGTAATAATTATAAAATTATAATAAAATTATAGCTTTGGTAGGCAGAATTCTAAGATGAGCCTCACAATTCATACTCCCTGATAGGAATCCCCATCCATTGAGTGCAGGGGAGAACTCTGACTATAATGGAATATCACCCCCATGATTAAGTTACCTTGAATGGCAAAGGTGAAGGCATTTAGCAGATATAAGTAAGGTCCCTAACCAGCTAGTTTTAATTGATCAAAAGATCCTGTGAGGGCCTGACACAATGAGGCGAGCTCTTTCAAAAAACAATTTGGCCGGGGCGGTGGCTCACGCCTGTAATCCCAGCACTTTGGGAAGCTGATCACGAGGTCAGGAGATTGAGACCCTCCTGGCTAACACGGTGAAGCCTCGTCTCTACTAAAAATACAAAAAATACAAAAAAAATTAGCCGGGAATGGTGGCACGCACCTGTAATTCCATCCACTTGGGAGGCTGAGGCAGGAGAATCACTTGAACCCAAGAGGCAGAGGTTTCAGTGAGCAGAGATTGTGCCACTGCACTCCGGCCTGGGCAACAGAGTGAGACTCCGTCTCAAAAATAATAATAATAAAAAATAATTTAGGGCCGGGCACGGTGGCTCACACCTGTAATCTTAGTATTTTGGGAGGCCGAGGTGGCAGATCACCTGAAGTCAGGAGTTCATGACCAGCCTGGCCAAGATGGCAAAACCCTGTCTAAACTAAAAATACAAAAATTGGCTGGGCATGGTGGTAGGCATGTAATCCCAGCTACTTGGGATGCTAAAGCAGGAGAATCACTTGAACCCTGGAGGCAGAGGTTGCAATGAGCTGAGATCACACCACTGCACTCCAGTCTGGGTGACAAAGCAAGACTCCATCCCCTCCCCACCAAAAAAAAATATAAAAGATAAAAGAAAAATTTAGAAGTCAGAGATGGAGGAAGGTAGGTAGAAGAAAGCAGCACTAGATGCACTCTTGCCGGCTTCGAAGAACAAGCCTCCATGCCACGGAAGAGACATTTGGCAGAGAATGGAGGAACACCTGCAGTTGCTAGGGACTTCAGTCTCCCAAGTGCAAGGAACAGAAGTCTGGCAACAATGGGTAAACCGGGAAGAAACCGTGAGCCCCAGATGAGATTGCAGCCCCAGCTAATACCTTAATTTCCTCTGGGAAGACCCTGAGCAAAGGACCCAACAAACCCAAGCCCGGAGTACTGACACATGGAACCTCTGGTGTAATAGCACTGTGTTTTTTTCAGCCAGTAAATCTGTGGTGATTTGTTACATGCCAAGAGAAAACGAATACGTTAGCTAATATTTATTTAGCTCTTTCTAAATGCCACACTCTGTGCTATGAATGTTACACAGATAATTTTATTTAATACTCAAACAGCTCTATGAAGCAGGTTCTATTATTTTAAAAATTTTACAAGTGAGAAAATTAAACCTTAGGGAGGTTAAAACATTTTGTTGCAGGTCACAGAGCTGATTGATGAAGGAATTAGGATTTGAACTTGTGCTTTAATCACTCCACTACACTATGTTCTTAATTCTAAACATTCCACAGAATAATGCAGGTCAATTTTGTTCTGATTGCCACCTGTTCAGATACTGTCTTTTTTCTTGTGCATATCCAAGAAATGTGACAAAATACTAAAGAATAAACAGCCTTTGATGAAATCTATTTTTTCTAGTTGATTTCTCAAAAAGGCCTTTATGTGAATACTTCACCATTTATAGAAGAAAGTCTTCAGAAAATAAATCCTTTTTAAAAAGTTATTTAATTGCTATTTCACCTAGAAGAACAATCTATTTCCATCTATCAGGTAGTAATGAGAAGTCATTATCTTGCACTCTTCTTTAATTAACATCAATCCTGATTAGTCAGAATAAATTAGGCTCTTTGTCTTTTTCCATAGTTGTGATTCTTCTGGTACAGGAGCCATTCAATTATGTGTTATCACTTACAGAAGATGTCAGTATAATTACATTAGCGTATTTCAAATTTTACTTTCAAGCATATTTCAATGTTAAAATACAAGGTTGTTTTGTTTATCCCCCTTAAAATGTGGGAAATAATCAAGTAACATTCTCTAGAATAATTTTTATGTTAAAAACAAAATGCACAAGGTTAAATAAATCTTGGGGATTTGATTAGCCCTTCCTCATCCTAATATGCAATGAACATAATGATAAAAATATCTGAGCTACAATTAACTGTTACTACAAATGAAGGTGAGGAGTTGCACAGAAGGACACATAATTATTCTGAGTAGAATACAGAAGATAATTTTGAAAATTCAAATGGACAGATTGGCATACTTATATGAAAACTAATCACCATCTTTGTTTGTTTGTTTGTTTGCTTTTTATTTATTTATTTATTGTTTTGCAACGGAGTCTTGCTCTGTCACCCAGGCTGGAGTGCCGTGGCAAGATCTTGGCTCACTCCAACCTCCACCTCCCGGGTTCATGCAATTTTCCTGCCTCAGCCTCCCAGGTAACTGAGATTACCGGGATGCACCACGATGCCCAGCTAATTTTTGTAGTTTTTGATAATAGAGATGGGGTTTCGCCATGTTGGCCAGGCTCGTCTTGAATTCCTGACCTCAAGTGATCTACCTGCTTTGGCCTCCCAAAGTGCTGGGATTCCAGGTGTGAGCCACTGCGGCCGGCCCTAATCACCATCATTTAAAACGTTACTTTCCATTATTTTGTAGAGTTGTATACATGTATTGAGATAGTCTCTCTTTTGTTTACTTATGATAAAAATGATCCCCTTCTAATGTGATCTTTAAAAACTGAATGTAAATAAAACTTTAATTTTTTTGATGGGATGGGAGTAAGTAAACAGGTCCTTCATTACCTAAGTGATTGGCCCTGAAATGGAAATAATTATCGGCTGAAGTAGGTTAAGAACACGGAAGCATTACGCCCCTCCAGCCCTCTTGTTATTTCCTAGGTCAAGGCTGAATCTGCTAATATATCAGTTTGAACAAAAATGAGAAATTGTGCTATATCTAACCTTGTTTGAAGAGAAAACTGTATTTTCTACTCATAACTAGGAAATCATTTTAAGATCAGAGATCCTGGGGCTGGAAGAATTTATAGACCTGTAAGGCAGAAGTCAGGGTAAAAATAAAAGTTAGTTTGCTGCCCTGGGCAGCATTTACAAGTTACACTTCTGAGCATGGCTGCGGCTTTCTTCCTGCATGTCGCTTTTCCATTATCATCAGTTCAGCCTCTCTGCAGTGACTTTTTCAACCATAACCAACCACATTTCTTATTTTGGTAATAACTACAGAAATAGACCTGAAATTATTTTCCTCTAGGAATTTTAGGTTGAGCTATTTTCAGTGGCATTTATTTGGTATTTTTAAGGTTAACTGATCACGTTTGGAACATAAATGAAAACAGAATATTCTGCCTTTCTTGAGCTAGTAATGTCACACACCATAGACTTTGCCCAGAAGAAACCATGTTCTTTATTTGCGACCAAAATGATTTTTATTGGGATTTTTTGCTCTATTTCCAATATTTGACACCATCATCTGACAAAAAACTTACTGTTTGGGTATAGCACCGTCACAAAATATAAAGCAATTTTAACTGTAGAATCTCTTTTGCTCTAATTTAATAGAGATAATGTACAAATAAAATCAGGGAGGGGAAGAAAAGCATGGCTTTGTGTGTTTTGCATTCTTCTCTTAATTATTCTTCTATTAATATGGAAGAGAAAAAAATGCAGACTATTGTAGAAATTTGAATATCAGGAGTAAAACAGGCCACATAAAGACATTTCTTTTTTAAAAAAATAATTTCAACTTTTAGTTTATATTCAGTAAATACATGTTCAGATTTGTTACATGGGAATATTGTGTGATGCTGAGGTTTAGGGTGGAAATGGTCCTGTCATCTGGGTAGTGAGCATAACACCCAATAGATAGTTTTTCAGTTCTTGCCCTCATCACTCTCATCACTCTCTGTTCCCTCTGGTAGTTACAGTGTTTATCATTCCCATCTTTATGTCCATGTGTGCTCAGTGTTTAGCTCCCACTTATAAATGAGAACATACAATATTTGGTTTTCTGTTTCTATATTAATTGACTTAGGATAATGGGCTCCAGCTATATCTATGTTGCTGGAAAGGACATAATGTATTCTTTTTTATGGCTGTGTAGTATTCCATGGTGTATATATATTACATTCTCTTTATCTAATCCACTGTTGATGGGCACCTGGGTTGATTCCACATTTTTGCTAGCGTGAGTAGCACTGTGATGAACATACAAGTGCATGTGTCTCTTTGTAGAATGATTTATTTTCCTTTGCGTATATACCCTGTAATTAGATCACTGGGTGAAATGTTAGTTCAATTCTCAGTTCTTTGAGAAACCTCCAACTTGCTCTGCACAGTGACTGAACTAATTTACATTACCACCAACAGCGTATAAGCACTCCTTTTTCTCTGTAACTTTGCCAGCATCTATTATTTTTGAATTTTTTAATTATCCATTTTGACTGGTATGAGATGGTATCTCATGTGGTTTTGATTTGCATTTCTCTGATGATTAGTGATGCTGAGCATTTTTCATGTGTTTGTTGGCTGCTTGCAGACAAGTCTTGTAATTACAGACAAGTCTTGTAATACAGTATCAAACTTGAATTGCTATATTATCTTTGATAAGCAACTCAGTAATAATTTTTGGAATTTAGAAATTTAGTTATTTTAAGTGCAACCAAGATTTGTTGAATACATGCTTCTTTTTTGTGTGTACTAGGTGATGACTGTGCAAATGGGCATATAAGAAGTTATATATGGCACACATATTTAAAGTTTTCAGAATAATTTTGGAACTAATCATAGGAAACCCAAGAAAAAATTTCAGTTATTTAAGCAATATTTTCTAAACAAGTAAGACTAGTTCCTGCAAGATTGTGCAATGCCTCTGTGCCTAGCATGATGTCTAGCATGGCATTCACTACATATTTGTTCATTTGAAACAAGCTTATGTAAAAGAGCATGGATCTTTTCTTCTCAATCTTTGTAACCCTAGCACCTAATACAACACTCGAGGCATTCACTAATAATGAATCCTGACTAAATATTTATTTTGGAAGAGGTAAAGCTGACCAGGTCTTTTAAATTCCACTTTAATTTTGAGCATAGTGTGTTATTTTTCAGCGTATTTTGCATCTCTGTAAATTAACAAGGTGTGTTAAAAAATGTCCAGGTGGCAGGAATTAAAAAACATGTGTTAATCTTAGAAGGAGAGACTGCTAATTGAGAAATCTTATGAGCTCATAAATCAATGCTTTATGAAAGTGTTATCTGAGCACCATCTGCACTGGAATAACTTGCGTTGCAGGTTAAAATGAAGATATTTCGGCCCACTCTGGGACTATTGAATTGGAATATATAAAGATAGGGCTCATGAACCAATGGCTTTTCAAGGTGTGGTATGCAGATAAGCAGCATTAACAATACCTAGGACCTTGCTGAAAATGCACAATGTTAGGTCCTACTCCAGAGCTACTGAATCGGAATCTGTATTTTTACAAGATCCCAGGGGATTTAAATGCACTTCAGAATTTGAAAATCATTGCATTGATGTTTCAAAACTATCACTACCATCTTAAATTATAAATTGACTGACATATGCAAAGATCCATTTGTCAGTTTCTATTATTATGACACACTTTCACTCTGCTATTTTCTGCTGAAATGGTGATAAAGTACTTATTTTTCACACCAGCTCTCATAAGCATGTTATGAGATTATACTAGAACTATCTTTCTCACTAGACTGTGGGTTCCAAGTCAACAACAACAGAATCTTTTCATCTTTTTACCTCCAACATTTAATACTTACAAAGTAATTAATTTATGTTGAATGAATAACTGAAAACCACTCTCAGATTGGGGGAGACACACATGTCAAAATAGGGAGAAAAGTAAGAATATGTTTAATGAGTTAATAGCTGCAATTCTGATTTTTGCCTTGTTTCCTGTTGATGCATACATTGGCTATAATGGACAAGTAACAATGGTTTTTGTGACTGTATGATAAAATGGCTTAACCACATTACTAACCGTCAACTTTTCCAGGTTCAGATATCACAAATTAGCTCTGACTGATTTCCAACCTCACAGAGGTAACTTACCATTACATTTAGCTAGTTCTTGCTTTTTCTGTGCCTCACAAATCACAATCCTCAGCCCCTTACTTCAATAACCATAATTCTAATGTCTCAATAACCATGAATATGTGAGGCAGAGCTCAAGGTGATAAGCAGGCACAGGTTGGGGAAGCATAAGATCAACAAAGCTCTGCTATTTAGAGGCTTCTCTAATTTTTTTAATAGACTTAAGACACTGGGAGTCCCCAGTGTCTATTATTTCCCTCTGTATGTTCATGTGTACCCACTGTTTAGCTGCCACTTACACGTGAGAAGATGCAGTGTTTGGTTTTCTCTTCCTGCATTAATTTGCTTAGAATAATGACCTCCAGCTCCTCTGCGCTGCTTCAAAAAAACACAATTTCATTCTTTTTTATGCCTGTATATTCCATGATGTGTGTGTGTGTGTGTGTGTGTGTGTGTGTGTGTGTGTGTGTGTGACATTTCTTTATTCAGTCATCTTTTCATGGACACTTGCATTGATTCCATGACTCTGCTGTTGGGAATAGTGCTGCAATACACATATAAATGTAAATATCTTTTTGACATAATGATTTCTTTTCCTTTGGGTAGATACTCAGTAGTGGAGATTGCTGGACTGAATGGTAGTTCTATTTTTAGTTCTTTAAGAAATCTCCATACTGTTTTCCGCAGAGGTTGTGCTAATTTACATTCCTATCAACAGTGTGTAAGTATTCCCTTTTCTCCACATCCTTGATGATATGGTTTGGATGTATGTCTCCTTCAAATCATGCTGAAATGCAATCCCCAGTGAGTGGAGGTGTGGCCTGGTGGAAGGTGCTTGGGTCATGGAGGTGGATCACTCATGAATGCCTTGATGCTGTTCTCATGGTAATGACTGAGTTCTCACTCTATGAATTCACTCAAAACTTGGCTGTATAAAAGAACCTGAACTTCCTTTTTTGCCTCTTGCTCCCTCTCTGGCCATGGGACTTGCTAGCTCTCCTTTGCCTTCTGCCATGATTAGAAGCTTCTTGATTCCCTCACCAGAAGCAGATGTTGGCACCATGCTTCCTTTACAGACTGAAGAACTGTAAGCCCAAATAAAACTCTTTTCTCTACAAATTACTCAGCTTCACATATTCCTTTATAGCAATGCAAACAGACTGACACATTTGCCAACATCAGTTGTTTTGACTTTTTAATGGTACCCATTCTGGTTGGTGTGAGACAGTATCTCATTGTGGTTTAAATTTGTATTGCTCTGATTCATGATGTTGAGCAGTTTTTCAGATGCTTCTTGGCCACTTGTATGTGTTCTTTTTATTTCTAAATGTTTGTATGTACATAGTAGATGAATATATTTATGGAATACATGAGACATTTTGATGCAGGCATACAATGTGTAATAATCACAACAGGGTTAATGGGGTATTCATCACCTCAAACATTTATCATTACTTTGTGTTACACAATTATACTCTTTAGTTATTTAAAATACACAATAAATTATTGACTTTAAACTTCATGCTGTGTTATCAAATACTATTGTATTTATTCTAACTATATTTTTGTACGTATTTCTATTGTTCAATAGAAACAATAGCTTTTAGCTCCCACACATGAGTGAAAACATGCAAAATTTGCCTTGAGGTGTCTGGCTTATTTCACTTAATGTCCTCCAGTTCCATACATGTTGCTGCAAATGAAAGGATCTCATTCTTTCTTATGGGTGGATGGTACTCCATTATATATATGTACCATATTTTCTTTATCCATTCATCTGTTGATAGACACAGATTGCTTTCAAATCTTGGCTATTGTGAATAGTACTAAAATAAACATGGAAGTGTAGAGACTTCTTTAACATACTTGTTTTCTTTCTTTAGGGTATATACCTAGCAGCGGAATCAATAGATCATGTGATAGTTCTGTTTTTAGTTAATTGAGGAACCACCATACTGTTCTTCATGAAGGCTGTACTAATTTACATTCCCACCAACACTGTATAAGGGTTTCCTTTTCTCCAAATCTTCACCAGCATTAGTTATTTCCTGTCTTGAATAAAAGCCCTCTTAACTAGTGTGAGATAACATCTCATTGCAGTTTTGATTTGCACCTCTCTGATATTCAATGATGAATACCTTATCATTTACCTATTTGCCATTTGAATGTCTTCTTTTGAGAAATATCTATTCAGTTCTTGCCATTTTAAAGTCAGATTAGATGTTTCCTATAGAGTTTTTTGAACTTCTTATATATTAGATTGATAGTTTGCAAAGATTTTCTCCCATTCTGTGGGTTGTCTCTTTGCTGATTGTTTCCTTTTCTATGCAAGAAGCTTTTTAGCTTGATGTGATCCCATATGTCCATTTTTGCTTTGGTTGCATATGCTTGTGGGGTATTAATCAAGAAACCTTTGCTAAGATGTCTTGGAGAGTTTCCCCAATGTTTTATTTTATTAATTTCATAGTTTGAGATCTTAGATTTAAGTATTTAATCTATTTTTATTTGATTTTTGTATATATTATTGTATATGGTGAGAAATAGGAGTCTAGAGTCATTCTTCTGTATATAGGTATCCAGGTTTCCTTGGATAATTTGTTGAAGAGACTGTCCTTTCCCCAGTGAATGTTCTTAGCACCTTTGTTAAAAATGAGCTCACTGTAGATGTATGGACCTATTTCTGGGTTCTGTATTCTGTTTCATTGGTCTGTTTTTATGCCAGTGCCATGCTGTTTTGATTACTATAGCTCAGTAGTATACTTTGGAGTCAGGTAATGTGATTCCTCCAGTTTTCTTCTTTTTTCTCAGGATGGTTTAGGCTATTCTGGGTCTTTTGTGGTTCTATATAAATTTTAGAATCCTTTTTTCCATTTATGTGAAGAATATTATCAGTATTTTGGTAGTGATTACATTTAATCTCCAGATTGCTTTGTGTAGTATGGGTTATTTTAACAATATTGATCCTACCAACCCAGGAAAATGGAGTATCTTTTCCTTTGTTGTGTCCTCTTACATTTCTTACATCAATGTTTTATAATTTTCATTGTAGAGATCTTTCACTTATTTGATTCTCTTCCTAGATATTTAATTTTATTCATAGTTGTTGTAAATGGGATTGCTTTCTTGACTTCTTTTTTAGATTGTTTGCTGTTGGCATATAGAAATGCTACTGATTTTTACATGTTGATATTGTTTTATCCCACAACTTTACTGAATTTCTTTATTAGTTCAAATAGTTTTATTGGTGGAGTCTTTAGGTTTCTCCAAATATAAGATTATGTAATCCGCAAACAGGGATGCCTTGACTACTTCCTTTCCAGTTTGAATGCCCTTTATTTTTCTCTCTTGTGTGATTACTCCAGCTAGGACTTCCAGTACTATGTTGAATAACAGTGGTAAAAGTGGGCATCCTTGTCATGTTTCATATCTTAGAGGAAAGGCTTTCAGTTTTTCCTGATTCAGTATGATACTAGCTATGAGTCTTTTGTATATGGCTTTTATTGTGTTGAGGAATGTTCCTTCTATACAGTTTTTTTTTTGAGGGTTTTTGTCAAGAAGCGATGTTGAATTGTATCAAATGCTTTTTCAGCATCAATTGAAATATTATATGGTTTTTGTCCTTCAGTCTGTGATATGATATATCACATTGATTGATTCGCATAGGTTGAACCATGCTTGCATCCCTGGGATGAATCCCAATGGGACATGATGAATGATCTTTTTAATGTGTTATTGAATTTTGTTTGCTAGTATTTTGTCAAAATTTTTGCATTGATATCTATCAAAGATATTGGCCTATAGTTACATTTTTTGATATGTTTTTTTCTGGTTTTGAAAATACCAGGGTAAAATACCAGGGTAATACTTCTTTTCATAAATGAATTTAGAAATATTTCCTACTCCTCTATTTTTCAGAATAGTTTGAGTAGTATTGGTGTTAGTTCTTTAACTGGAAAATTTAGCAACGAAACCATCAGGTTCAAGGCTTTTCTTTGCTGGGAGACTTTTTAATTTTTGTTATGCCTTCAATCTCATTACTTGTTATTGTTTTGTTCAGGTTTTGGATTTCTTTATATTTCAATCTTGGTAAGTTGTATGTCTCTAGGAATTTATTCATTTATTCTAGGTTTTCCAATTTATTGGCATATAGTTTCTCAAAGTAGTCTCTGATGATACTTGGAATTACTGTGGTGTCAGTTGTAATGTCTCCTTTTTTTTGTCTCTGTTTTTATGTATCTGGGCCTTCTCTCTGTTTCTTAGTCTGGATAAATTTGGTCAATATTGTTTATCTTTTCAAAAAATGAACTTTTTGCATTTTTTGATCTTTTATATATTTTTCTGCTTCAATTTCATTCATTTCTGCTCTGATCTTTATTATTTCTTTTGCTATAATAATTTGGGGTTTGATTTGCTCTTTATTTTCTAGTTCTTTAAGGTGCATTGGGAAGTTATTTGAAGTTTTCCTGCTTTTTCTGTGTAGGCAGTTATTGTTATAAACTTGCTTCTTAGTAGTGCTTTTTCACTGTATCCCATAGGTTTTAGAATGTTGAGTTTCCATTATCATTTGTTTTAAGAAAATTTAAAATTTTCCTCCTAATTTATTTATTGACCGCTTATGATGTAGGAGCCCTTGTTCAATTTTCATCCATTTGTATAGTTTGCAAAGTTCCTCTTGCCACTGATATCTAGTTTTATTCCATTGTGGTTAGAGAAGATACTTGATCTAATTTAAATTATTTTGTATTTCAAAAGACTTGTTTTGTGGTCTAACATATGGTCTATCCTTGAAAATAACCCATGTGCTAAGGAGAAGAAAGTGTATTCTGCAATCATTGAATGAAATGTTCTGTAAATATCTATTAGGGTCATTTGTTCTATAGTGCCTTTAATCTATTGACTAATAGGAAATAGACTATAACCAATAGTCTATAGTCTATTTCTTCTTTTTTTATAGTTTTTGTTTTGAAATCTATTTTGTCTGATATAGGTATAGCTACTCTTGCTCTTTTTTGTTTTCTGTTTGCATGGAATATCTTTGAATCCTTTCGTTTCAGTCTATGCGTGTCTTTATAGCTGAAGTGTGTTTCTTGTAGATAACAGATCATTGTTGCTGTTTTTAATCCAGGTTCTCTATTACTTTTGATTGCAGAGTTTAGTCCATTTACATTCAATGTTATTATGGATAAGCAATGACTTACTCCTAACATTTTGTTTTTTGTCTTCTGGTTGTTTTGTGGTCTTCTCTTCCTTTCTTCCTTTTTTCTGTCTTTCTTTTTATAATGGTGATTTTCTCTGGTGGTATGTTTTAATTCCTGGCTTTTTATTTTTTGTGTATCTGTTGTAAGTTTTCTTATTTGAGGTTACCATGAGGTTTGCAAATAACATCTTATAATCCATTACTTTAAACTGATACCAACTTAACATTGGCTGCAAAAATGTATGTCTTGTTTTGAGAAATGTCTGCTCATGTCCTTCGCCCACTTTCTATTTGTGTTATTTGATTTTTTCTTGTTGAGTTGCTTAAGTTTGTTGTAGATTCTGGATATTAGTCCTTTCTCAGATGTATAATTTGCCAATGTTTTCTCCCATTCTGTCAGTTGTCTGTTTATTAATTATTTTGCTGTTCAGAAACCCTTTAGTTTAATCAAGTCTCATTTGTCCAGTTCTATTTTTGTTGCAGTTGCTTTTGAGATCTTAGTTATAAATTCTTTGCCTAGGCCAATGTCCTAAATAATTTTTTCTAGATTTTCTTTCCATAGTTTCAGATCTTACATTTAAATCTTTAATCCATCTTGAGTTAAATTTTTCTCTATTGTGAGAGATAGGAGTTCAGTTTCATTCTTTACGTATAGTTACCTATGGCTATTGAGTTTTCCCAGCACCATTTATCGAATAGGGCCTCCTTTCTGAATTTCAGCCTCCAGGCCATGTTCCAAATAACTACCATAAATCTGAGTTCTGGATAATTGACTTGTTTTATATTGTTTTGTACCTATATCGATCAGTTATTCTTTCCAGTGCTCTTGTTTACATTATATTACATATACCACCCCAGATAAATTGTGTATATTGAAATATTAAATACAGTCAGTTCTCATTATTTGCAGTGCTCATGTTCTATAAAGTTACCACAAATGCTGAATTAGTGAGTGCTAAAGCATTACTTCTAGGGGAAATCTAGGGTTAGGTTCCTGGGAGCTTATGTTCATATTTTCCTCAACCAATCAATACATAACCTTATTTTATGTGTCTTTCTGTTTAAATATGCCTTAATTAATATATATTATTGATATATATTGTTGATTCATTAACATTGAATTCACAGCCAATAGCATGAAAACGCATGCCTGAGCTAAACTTACCTAGCACAGATACTTTTCTATAAAGCACATTACAGCCTTCTTGTGTTTAGTAACACTAGGCAGTACTTTGGCACTACATCTGAGAACCATTTTAAATAGCAAAACACCAATAAACAGCACAAAAATTCCAAAAGCATGGCATTAAATATGCCCTCAGAAGGAAACTTGTTTACACTATGAGACCTGAAATAAGAAGGTAGAGGTTGCCTTCAGCTGGGAATGTGCATGCCAGGTGCTCAAGTTTTTTGCTGCTTTGCACATGTCCAGGAATGACCACATAAATGGTGTACTAATTGGGGGGTTACCAATACATTTTAGAAGTAGACAAAATATATGCAGTCTGAAAATAATGAGGATTGACTTCACTGTTTTGAGTGTTCAGGCACTTTCCTGGGTGTTTCATAAAATATCTACACAGAGATAAAACACTGAATTAATGAAATGATGTCCATCTTTTGCTTAGATAGAAAACTCTTTAAAATAAGCCTATGATCATCAAGTCAGTATTAGGTGATACAAGTTTGTATATATAAATATAAAGAATTTTGTAAAAACACAAAATTCCATCCTCCAAGTAAATATAACTAAAGTTTATTGGGTCCTGATTCAATTTATGCAGGTACTATACTAAGAATGTTATGTGTACTATCCCCTCTATGGAGTCTCAGTGTGGTAAATTAATATATTCAAGTGCATATCTCTTAATAGAATTAATAGACACTTAATAGTGTCAAATTAGAATACAAAATTCCTGATCTTTCTGAATTGTTTTTTTAAAATTTTTAATTAGTATTTATTTATTTTTAATTAGTAGGCATTGCTGTGTCCACAATTTAAAAAATGACTTTTAATAGCTTTTGTTAGTTTTGTTTTGTTTTGTTTTGTTTTGTTTTTGTTTTTGAGACAGGGTCTCACTGTATCATGCAGGCTGGAGTGCAGTGGTGCAATCACAGCTCATTGCAGCCTCGACTTCCCAGGCTCAATGGATTTCCCCACCCCAACCTCCCGCCTCTACCCCATCGAGTAGCTGGGACTATAGGCACATAACACCACACCTGGCTAATTTTTGTATTTTTTGTAGAGATGGGGTTTTACCATGCTGCTGCACAGTGGTCTTGAACTGCTGGGCTCTGGTGATCCACCTGCCTCAGCTTCCCAAAGTAATGGGAATACAGGTATGTGCCACCATGCCCCACCCATTAATTTTTATATTATAACCTTTAATATTATTTTCCATAAAAATATTTTAAATTCTTCTTGTAATTTTGTGCGTATGTGTTTTATATTTATTTTCAGTGTTGACTTTCTTTTCTTATCTGTATATAATTAGTATTTAAGATTAGGAGAAGATGCCGGGCGCGGTGGCTCAAGCCTGTAATCCCAGCACTTTGGGAGGCCGGGACGGGCGGATCACAAGGTCAGGAGATCGAGACCATCCTGGCTAACCCGGTGAAACCCCGTCTCTACTAAAAAATACAAAAAAACTAGCCGGGCGAGGTGGCGGGCGCCTGTAGTCCCAGCTACTCGGGAGGCTGAGGCAGGAGAATGGCGTGAACCCGGGAGGCGGAGCTTGCAGTGAGCCGAGATCCGACCACTGCACTCCAGTCTGGGTGACGGAGCGAGACTCCGTCTCAAAAAAAAAAAAAATAAATAAATAAAAAATAAACAAGATTAGGAGAAGATGATTTAATAGTAGTTATAAAAATAAGCTCTACTGTATAGACATAAACTCTAGTCCTTTTGTGGTTGGCAAGTATTTTCAATATCTGAAGGTACTAGATTTAAAGCAATTTGGAGTTACAGGGCTTGTGGCAGATTGTCTTTTCCAAAGACAAGAACAACATCTCTCATCTGCATTGAGCTGTTGTAACTCTTCCATCAAGAGGTAGAGTTTACTTTGCCACCTATTTGAATCTGAGACAGCCCCAGACTGCTTTGACCAATACAATATGCAGAACTGACACTGCCAGTAACAGGCACAGCCCTTAATTGGGCTGGAAACTTGTGCTGCCTCCCTGTTGGAAGCTAACCACCATTTAATAAGTGTGACTACTCCCACCCAAGCCCATGTGGAGAGGGCTTGGAGGATGAGAGGCTGTGCTAGAAACAGAAAGGCCAGGGAAAAGGAAAGTGCCAGACCTGCAAATGAAGAAGCCAAGTTGGAAGCTGATCCTTCAGCACCAGCTGACCCCAGTTAATAGCAGATGGATTACGAATGAACCACCCACCTCAGTACTCCCTAACATATAAAAATGTGAGCCCAATAAAAGAATAGTGATTTTATACCATGACATTTTGAGGTAGTTTTAAATGTAGTAATCAAGAATCAGAATAGGGTCAACAGAGCATACATACCTACCCTGCTAAAAGGCTTTATTCTTTTAAAACATTTGACTGGCCAATGAGAGCCTATTTTCCCAATGAATTTGCTGTAGGGTAACTGTAGGGTTTGCTACTCCTGCTCTGGAACAACAGGAAACTGAATTCACATCCCATATCTATCATTTACTTTGTGACTGGATAAGTTACTCAGCATCTTGAAGCCTTACTTTCCTTTCCAATCAAATGGGGTTACAGTGAGAATTTAATGGTTTAATGAATAAAAAGCATTACCAGCTATCAATTTTAATCATTCTTGCATTATATGTTTAATTATGGTGATTTATTTTCTTGGCTAGAATAAATCAAATTGTATTGCTTCTTGATTTAAAATAATTGCTTACATTTTTACTATGATACTAACCTGTCAGTGATGATGAGAATGTCAGCTACAGAAAGAGAGGTGTTTTTTCCTTTTGCTTGGTTTACAAAGTCATGTTATTCAATCACTGGTTTCTATATCTATTTTTCATTACATTTTTCTTTACCATAGAACACATACCTGCTCAACATATTCTTAAATATAAGGGGTTAACATATGTCTATATTTCCACATATGTACAAATTGTGAATTTAATAACTTTTGCATGATTTATAGCACATAAAGCTTAAATTACTTTTTGTGTCTTTTAACAATTGCTTAACTGTTAAAGATAATGAGTCATTATCTTTATAATTGCAGTCATTGTCTTTCTCTAATTGTACTTTCACAAATTAGCCCTCAGACCAAATTCTATTTGAAGCTACTCTTCCACTTTTACTCTTCCCAATTTTGTCTCTGAATCTCCCCCACCCCTCTCTCATTCTTCTTCCTTTCTTCCTCTCTCCGCATACACGTATATGTGTATGCACATATATGCCTATGCGCATACATGCAAACACATACATATTTAGGTTTGACTTCTCAATATTTGGTCTTTGGGTTAGGAATCCTACTTACAGCAATTCACTGAGATACTGAGTTCCTTTTATTTCAGTTCCTTATGACCTTTTGTCTGTCTAAGCTTTGATAAAATATTTCAGAGTTCAGGATTATTGGCAGTCTTTTCTTTAGTGAACCCTAAAACTGGAACTTCATAAAAGTTTCACACCAGGAGAAACATGTAGAGTAGATATGAGCAGAAAATAAGATTAGCAACTGCTTTGAAAATCACATTGTCCTTATTTCTCTGCTATATGTGGAGTTCTCTTACTTGTATGCCCAGGAAGTCTTAATTTCATCTGGCATCTGCCAGCCTGTTTCACCACATCATGCTAATTCATCCCACTGAAAAAGTTATAAAATGTAGGAAGCTTAAATAAGCCCAGGAATTGCATTCATCACTCTTTTTAAAAAATGAAACACAGAATATGTTTGCTTTATTTACAGTATTGGCTTCATGCAAATCAAATTTATGTGAAATATTATTGCACTGAAAGGGTATAATGTGCATTTCTTGCATGGTACTAAATTTACCTTTAGGAAACAAAGACAAGTGAAATAGCAAATAGTCTCTAATCCAAACTTGCCGAACCATCTCTGCCATACCATATGCACTTTGTGAGTTAAAAAGTTGTGTTTTTATCCTAATTATTTATACTATAAATTTGATATTGCATCCAGAGTCTAAATTCTATTAATTTTCAAAAAGTTTCATTAATTAGCTTATGGTAGGGCAAAGGGGTTTCAGTATATCTACAGATGAGACACATTCATTGTCTAGACTGGCTGGTGAAAACCTGGCTCCATCCCAGCACAGGGGCAGTGACCCAGGCATAAACTCTGGGTCCAGCATCCTGAGTATAAATCCTGCTCTGTCCCTGAATTATTGAGTAAGGTCAGGGTAAAATGAACAATGCCAAGCACAAAGAGGTATACCTCTATAAAGAGGTATAAGACCTAATCCTTGCCCTCATGAACTTTCGGGCTAGATTTTTGATCAGTAGATCTTAAGAGTGTGAAATATAAACTTACACACCTCCCAGAGCATTACTTATGTGAGGTGGAATGAAACATGCTCAAGGGCACAAAATCCATGTTTTAAATTGAAGAGGATCCATGTAATTAGCTAAGCTTTTAGAAGCACAGGTTGAGCATCCCTAATCTGAAAATCTAAAATCAGAAATCGTCCAAAATCTGAAAGTGTGTGAGCATCGACATGATAAAAATGGAAAATTCCACATGTGACCTTATGTAATGAGTCTCAGTCAAAATGCAGGCAGAGAACCCACAGTTTATTCAGCCTTCCCAAGAGAAAAAAGATCCTCCCAGCCTCGTTTGCTATTCAATACCTCACCTATGTTGCTTCTCAGTAGTTGATCTTGGAACATGAATGACACCAACAGGGAGTGGTTTAGATGCAGATCAAGACAGCAACTAAAACTTATGATAATTAACTTAGGAACTTAAATCAGCGAGTGAATTTCCAGGGACACTGAAAACACTAAGTCTCTGTGATTTTAACATGTCTCCGTTTGTTACATTCTCTAATTTTTCTTCCTGTATTTTTATGAGCAAAGCTTATATCAACCCTATAAAAATGTTATACTAGTATAAGGAGGAGTAGCAGAAAGGTTCAGTTTGGGAAAGTACACCCTGGTTCATTGACTGATAAGCCTGACGAGCTCAGGACCTAACAGGCTTTTCAGGAGAGCATCAAAATAGGACATCAATTAGATTGCCCCCGTCCCCTTAAAGATATACAAGTGAGTACAAGGACCACTTTATTTGGTTCAGCGTTATAAGAATTAGAAGGGTGAGGTTCCATGAGCCCCCGTTTGTTATGTAATGAAGATGATTAACTTTCTGGCTTGCTGAGTAAAATGGCATTCATAATAGAATCAAAACCTTTCCTGAAGGTCACACATGCTATATTTATTGCTTCCTCCTTGTCTATAAGCCAGAATATTCTCTCACTATTGTGATACAAGCTAATAAGAGCCAAATAAATCTTTGATCCTTTGGCTCACTCTGCCATTAAACACAAGCCATTGTAAAGTCATGAAAATTACCTGAGAAGGATGTGGAAAAATTGTTTTTTTTTTTTCCAGAAAAGACCAACCACAGTGATTAAAGGGATGAAAAAGATGACCTGCTTGAAAACTCTAAAGAACCCAGTATTACTTGAAAGAAGAGGAAGCTGAATGGTAACTTAATAACTATCTTCAGATTTCAACAGGACTACTACTTCTGTTTTATCCATTTCTATAGAGTTTGAAACTACTAAGGAATTATTCTTAAATCTTTCTGTAACTAGCATATTTGACTCATTTTATACTAATTATTATAATTTTTTTTCCCATTTAAAAAACCTGAACTTGTATTTGACATTCTTCCATTTGAAACAATAAGTGTTAGGAAGAGATAATCAACTAGTATTACTCTGTTTTTCTTCTTCTTTTATCTGAAAAGATGGTATTGTTTTTCTTGGCATAAAAAATCTTTGACTTGTTCTTGCCATTTATCAGACTCAAAAATCTGTGGATTGAAGTCTTCTGTTACTTAGCTCCAGCTATGTTGTGAGTTATTATTGCAGACCCTTAATAATAATGACAAAAAGGGGGAAATAAACATGTTAGAAGTTAAATTGCATTCCTTGTTACTTTATAAACTGAAATAACAAGACTTGGAATCATTATCTTGTAGATTTCTGGATAAAATTAATATTTAGGACCTTTAACTTGTTTTGAGTCTCTTAATGAACATTTTCTACGTAGAAGTATTATTTAGTGCTAGGTTTTTGGGTAAAAGAGAAAAAAAGAGAAAGAGTAAGACAGGATATCAGAGTTCAAGATGCTTATAATCCGGTGGTAAAGATAATTGAATGAATTAGAGGTTGGTAAGCAACACCTAATCATATACATGTGTAGTACCTCAAGGGAAACACAAATCCTGGTTGGCAAGAACACAGAGATAGATGTCTAAATAGGATTTCTTGTTTTTAACACTCATGTTTCACAATAACATAGCTCAGTTCCTTTTAGTGCCCACCTCTACTCTCAAACTCCACCCTTGACATATTTTCATCAGACTATTCTTTCTTTCTCTTTTTGTTGGGTTGGTTTTTTGCTTTGTTGTTTTTATTTACTTATAATTTTTTACAACTTTTCACCTGTCAAAGCCTCAATTTTATCTCATTTCTGCTAATTGCATTATTTTATTTCCTGCTTTTATGAGCCACTGTCTTATAAAATTTCTCAATTTAAATTCCAGAGAAGGAACTTCTTATTATCCCCACTCATCTTCACACCGTATTATGTCATAGGTCCCAAGCCAATGCTTGGGTCAGAAGCCAATATGCATCCAATTTAGACTTACTCATTTTGGCTTCTCCTACAACAGGAACTCTGGTCCTGGCAGTTTCCTTTGGAATGAGATAAGACATAGCAAGTATCATAATGTGCTGTTAAATTTTGAAGAAAGTATGGAATTTGAATAATTGAAAAGAAAAAGGTAAGGATTGAAGAAACATTTGGATAAAACCCAGATATGCTGATGAACACAGTGAGGATAGGGCTCGGAGAGATGTACTTTATCTAGGGAGAAAGCATGCTCAGAGCAGTAGTGGAAACACTTCCGGTTAGGTAGGGTGAGAACAGGAAGTAGAAGCTCACTAAAGCAAGCCAAGACTTTAGACTGATTGTTCTTGAGTCCATAACTTAACAAACAATAGTTAAGGGAATATAGTTGTCCCATGTGCCAATTAAATAACTGGATAGGGATTTTAAAATCATTTTTTAAAAAAGCAATTAAAAAATACCTTTCATTTTGATCCATAAGGGAATTTTTTAAAGAGAAACTCAGGACATGTTTTGACTACAGGAAAAGATTATATTTCTTTCCCTTAGAAAAATACATAACACTGGAGGAGCTAGATGTGATAAGCCAGGAAATAGAAAAAGTGCCATTGTAAGTATAGACAGAGATATTTACATTTCAGCCTGACCCTAACTCTAACCCTAATTCTAATTCTAAAAAGAGATCACATTTAAAATGTATCTTTATTCTGGAAGAATTGCAAGCTAAACTTTTCTAAAATCCTAGTCTTTAGAGAGACAACGTTATTTTGAGTTAAGTCAAAAATTTTGCACACACACATGCACACATGCATGCTGTGGCTATCTTGTGGCTTTTCTCTTGAAATTGTTATGTGATTATATTATTTTCCCCCTCCATTTAGAAAGACATAACACGTCATTGATCATTATTTTGCCACATGGTGACCCTAGTTTAAAGTTTTGTTTTATGTCCATGTTAAAGGAGAAAAAATGATAAATGACAATGTAATCAAGAAATTGCATATAAACTTGCCGATCCGTCTAATTAGAGTTTAGTGCTGTGGTTTCCAATTTGTCTCTTCCTAGACAGTTGCTTTGTACCCGTGAATGAATGAATTCATAGTATTGAAAACCTGCTCCCAGTACTATGTAATTTATCAAATAATATGTGTGAGTATAAGATATAACTGCTGCCCACAAAAACTCATAATTTATTTGAGGACACAAAACTCATATATATAAAATAATTCATGAATGAGACATATTCACATATTATATGCAGGCAGATCCTGCTTTTACTGTGCTTGTGGAGATCCAGTTTTAAAATATATTATTATTATTTTTTATTTATCATTTTTTTTTTGAGACAGAGTCTTGCTCTGTCCCCTGGGCTGGAGTGCAGTGGTGAGATCTTGGCTCACTGCAAGTTCCGCCTCCTGGTTCATGACATTCTCCTGCTTCAGCCTCCCGAGTAGCTGGAACTACAGGCATCCACCACCACACCTGGCTAATTTTTTTTGTAGTTTTAGTAGAGACGGGGTTTCACCATGTTAGGCAGGATGGTCTCGATCTCCTGACCTCATGATCCGCCCGCCTCAGCTTCCCAAAGTGCTGGGATTACAGGTGTGAGCCACGACGCTCAGCCTAAAATATATTATTTTAAGGTAAATTCTCACGTGGGAGTATGTTGTATTCTGACACTATTATCTTTGTCTTTTGGGGCATATTTGGCTTACATACAAGTAAAAGAATACTAGTTTAAAAAAATGTTAAATTCAAATTAACCTAACATATATTATCTATTATATGTTATGCATTCTTTTTTATATATTGTCACAAACTACAATTTCAGCACTGTCCATGTTCCTTATTTTTTAGATGAGAAATGGCTCAGAGAAGTTAGGTAATATGACCAAATTTACATGTCTACTAAGTGTCAATGCTGAGATTTGAAAGTCAGTTTTTCTCATTCAAACTTTAATAGTCTCCTTACTGTCTATGTGAATATTTGTGTCCCAGCTGAGTTTGTATGTTGAGACATAATCCCCAATGCAATGATGTTAAGAGGTGAGGTTAGGAGGGGATTAGATCAGGAGAGTAGAGCTCTCATGAGTGGGATTATTGCTGTTATAAAAGAGGCGTGAGGGAACTTGTTCACACCTTCTTCCATCTGAGGACACATAGAAGGTGCCATACATGAGAAACTGGCCCTCACCAGAGACTGAATCTGATGGGGACTTGATCTTGGACTTCCCAGCTTCCAGAAGTGTGGGCAATAAATTTCTGTTTATAGATTACCCAGTCCTAGGAATTTTGTTGTATCAGCCCAAACAAACTAAGATAAAATCCTTTAACCTTCATCCAGTGATTGTGTGGTAAGTTATTGAGGATTGATTAAAGCTCTTTACTAGGCATTGCCAATGCTTAAAGCTCTAAAATAAAAAACAGAGAGACATGGATACTGCTTATGCAGATATCATAAATTCTATTGTTTATATGATTAGAGTCTAGGACTGTTCTACTTAAATGCTAATTGAGGAATGCAACACCAAGTAAGGAAAAGGTTAGAGAGGGTTTGGTTAATATGGATTAGCATCAGGAGGAAGATTTCAAGGGGAAATTGACTAATTTCTTAAAAGTTTAATAATAGCAACCATATAAATAAATACCTTTGCTTTTACTTCTTTCTTTCTCCGCTCCCTCTCCTTTTCTTCCTTTCTGTCTTCTATTTGCTGCATAACTACTATGTGTCATAGAATAGTTGATGACATTTTCAAGTGTAAATTGCTTTCATCTATACTATCTCATGTTATCCTTGTAACAATCTTTTAGGTTAAGTACAGAAGTGTTACCTTCTCTTTCTGATGAGAAAATCTGACAGTTTTCCAAGTTTTTGCCCTACATAGTAACATAGGACCTCAACCTGGAATAATAGCATAAGTTCCGTCAAGAGCTGCTAAAGTCGCTAAGCAGTATCTTATATGTGTTTATAAACCAGTGTGGAGCTAGCTGATTTTCCAGGTTCTAGCAGGTTTTTATCTGGCCAGTACTTCATTTGCCATGTCACATTTACTAGGTACTACCACTCAAGAATGCCTCTGCTGTCACTTTCACTGGTCTCATACCACTAGCACACTATGTCTTCAGTTTTTAGTCACATGCCAATTTCTTTTATTTTAAATTTAATTAATTTATTTATTATTTACTTTAAGTTCTGAGATACATGTGCTGAATGTGCAAGTTTGTTACGTAGGTATACATGTGCCATGGTGGTTTGCTGCACCTATCAACCTGTCATCTAGGTTGTCACATGCCAATTTCAAGATTTAAGATATGAGTTCACCAGGAGATTAGGCAAGAAAAAACACTAGTACTTAGCTTTGCCTCCTTTGTTCTTATTATTAAGACTTTGTTATTCAGTCAAACTCCTACTAGACTTTCTTTCCCTAGGGTTCCTTTTGCAAACAGTTTCTTTGCTTCTTCTGAGTCCTAGTGGTGGTAGATCAAGGTGGAACCTATGTGTAAGAGGTAGGTCCAGAACTAAACTTTTTGAATTCCAGAACCAAAAATCCTTAATGAAAAAAATTAATTAGGAGTTGATACATTTTTAACCATTCTTTTTCATTCTAAAATAGGTTTTTTACAAAGCTAAAGAGTGGCAACAATTTTGAGAAAGGCACAGAGATGTATACAAGCTTATTTTATAAGAAACACTAGAGTTCCCATATGCTGTGAAAGGTTGCTGCTGAGTAAGGAAATGTGTAGATGTTTGAATGCCAGACAAAGAAATTTACAAATCTCCTTTCAATTTCTTTTTAATAGCCCATTAAACTGTTTTCATGCCATGGTTTTATTTATTTATTTATTTATTTATTGAGACAGAGTCTCGCTCTGTCGGCCAGGCTGGAGTGCAGTGGCATTATCTTGGTTCACTGCAACCTCTGTCTCCTGGGCTCAAGCAATTCTCCTGTCTCAGCTTCCCAAGTAGCTGGATTACAGGCATGTGCCACCATGCCCGACTAATTTTTGTATTTTTAGTAGAGACAGGGTTTCACCATGTTGGCCAAGCTGATCTCAAACTCTTGACCACAGGTAATCCACCCACCTCAGCCTCCCAAAGTGTTGGGATTACAGGCATGAGCCACCGCACCTGGCCACCATGGTTTATTTGTAGACTCCTATGATACACAGCTAGTAGTTTCTACTTATTTCCCATGATTTCAATCACTTCATGCTTATAAATATGAAGAGTTTTCTGTATTAAATTTTTAAGTAAGATGAATTTCATCGATTAATATTATTTAGGACATAGAAAAAAACACAGCTTAAATTCAGTATTTATAATAAAACAAGTTGGTTTGTACATAATGTATTCCTATCTTCTAGCAAACATCTGCTGCACTAGGAACCCCAACATTGGCTTTTTCTGCAAAGAAAAAAAGTAACAGAAAGAAAATATTTACAGCTATTTTCAGATCCAAATTCAAAATCTTAGCTTGGACTAGGACTCAGTGGGACTTCATTAGAATTGCTGTAGAGAATTTGATTGAAAACTGAAAAGAGTTTCTGCATTCCTTGTGCAGCAGCAGGTCTGTGGAATTCAGAATAATACCCCTGGGAGGCATTAAGCAACAAGTCATGATTTCTCACTTTCCTGTTTCATTTGTTTGAGAAGGTAGTTTTCCTTTTGTGAGAGAGGGTAAAAATGAAGTTATTAGCTTAGGTTTTTGCTCTCTTCCAGTATCATGTCAAGCTTACTTACATCTGGAGTTTTCAGCTGTTCTTCTATCTGGTGGATTAAAAAAGTGCCCTTTATAAATAAGATTAGTATGGAGAATTGATCTATTAATAGATAGCTTTATAAATTGACAGATTTCCAAATTAACCTATGATCCACAAATCAAGTTCTATCGCTGTTTCCTGCCATCAAAATCAGTGATGCAGCCTCTTCTATACTAAATGAAGAGTTGTGAGGGACAGAACTCCACTTGTCCTCCTTTTGTTGCATAAAAGCCTTCTTAAAACCCTGATTTTTCTAGATATAAGTTACATGTTTCTTAGATAATCTATAATATACTTGACTACTAATGTAGTGTTTTAAAAAAAAATTGGTAGAACAACTTATATTTCTTTAAAGATAAAACAGAAAATAGTAGTAGCTAATGATTCCTTTTTTCCTTTCCAATATTTTTATGATTCCAAAAATTTTCTGTTGTTTTTATAGGATCAAAGGTGTTCTTATAGGTAAAAATAGAAGATTATTTGTGGTGTGAGATTTGAGGAGCATGCACCAGGTTCATCTTCCCAAGAACAGTGTCTTGCCCTTCCGTGAGAACTGGCACTCCCCACTTAGAGACGCATTTCCTTTGTGAATTAAGGAGGACATGCTGAAGAACTGGAAGTAGCAATTTTATTCTCTCAAAGAGGGAAGAGGCTCTCCAGGGTTTCTCAATACCTTTATATTATTAGGTTTCACTTAATACCTTTATATTATCAGGTATCCACAGGTTATCCTGGACTTCATTGTGCAGCATTGCATGAGACACTTTAGTTTCCATGCTTAGCTGTTAGCTACTTCAGGCAGGGAATGAGGATGCTATAAATGAAAGATGAAAGATATAAGGAAGGGAAATTAAATGGCCCCTAAATTACAAGAAGGGTGATAATATTACAGGCTAAGGCTAAGACTATGTACCAAGACATTTAATGCAGTAGGTTAAGAAGGTAGAGTAATGAAGAGACAACCTTGGCGAGTGCTACCACAAACCCAGGAAACCAGGACTCCTGCACTGGGTCTCCACGTGGTGGAGAGTCCCACTCTTCTGTCTTCTGACTGTGCTTCTCTTTTAGGTAGAAGGATCTTCTGGGTCTAAGGGGGTGTTTCCACCCAGAACCCTTCTTGTAAACTATGCCCCAGCAATCCCAGAACCCATCACTTCGTGTCCAGTGCCTACATGAACCTCTTCCCCATATCCATCCTTCCAATTATACCCATGCATGGTCCTCTAGATTTAAGCAGGATGTCCATCTGTACTCTTGCCCAGGCCTGGAAAATGTTAGGACAGCCTGACCATGCTTGTTCATAATACACATTAATCTGGAACTGGTCCTGTGTGAGTCTGGAGGTTATCAGAGAATGAAGGGGAACGAAGTCTAATCAGCTATTTACTTATGTTCTTAGGGCTTAGGCTGTTTAGTCCTGGATTTGCTCAAGAAAATTTACACACAAAAAAATCAATGACGTGTATATGGAAATCTGAAAAGCCAAGTTTTACAAGGAATCAGGTTGTCTTGTTACGTGGGTTTTAAGGGAGAAAAGTGGAAGGAGGACCATCCCTGCAGATGAGAGCTCCAGTAATGGAGAAATTAGTAGTTAAAAGAGATAGCGGGGTTGAGAAGAGATTTGACATGAAAGGGCTATGTTGGATATGCTTATAGTCAGGGAGAAAATTTGCTTTATATATACTGACATTATTAAAACATGTACTTTGAGTTTATTGAATAATGAAAGTTCCTCTTTATATAGCAAATAATTTATCATTACTTTTTTGGTAGTGTGTAGAGTTTTCCTATAATGTTTTACTATCCATATACTATTATTTATTCTTTTTTTTTTTTTTTTTTTTTGAGACGGAGTCTCGCTCTGTCGCCCAGGCTGGAGTGCAGTGGCCTGATCTCAGCTCACTGCAAGCTCCGCCTCCCAGGTTCACGCCATTCTCCTGCCTCAGCCTCCCGAGTAGCTGGGACTACAGGCGCCCGCCACCTCGCCTGGCTAGTTTTTTGTAGTTTTAGTAGAGACGGGGTTTCACTGTGTTCACCAGGATGGTCTCGATCTCCTGACCTCGTGATCCACCCGTCTCGGCCTCCCAAAGTGCTGGGATTACAGGCTTGAGCCACCGCGCCCGGCCTACTATTATTTATTCTATATAATACCTTTCAATTTACAGACTCCTCAGTGTAGGATTAGTAATACTAATCCATCTAGTGTTGATGACTCAGATTGTTTTGATGAAGGCACCTGTACATCTGCAGAATACTATAGACTGACTTTTGTCTCCCAAGATTCATATATTTGAGGGCTAACCCCTAATGTGTTGGTATTTGAAGATGGAGCCTTTGGGAAGTAGTTAGGTTTAGATAAGCTCATGAGGGTGGGAGCCTCATGATGGCATCATTAACCTTACAAGAAGGGAACTTGGTATCTCCCTCACTCTCTCTACTGTGTGTGAACACAGAAAGAAGGCGACTATCTGCAAGTCAGGAAGAGGGACCTCACCAGAAACTGACCAGGCTGGCACCCTCATCTTTGACTTCCAACCTCCAGAACCGTGAGAACATAAACTTCTGTTGTTTAAGCTACCAAGTCGATGGTCTTTTGTTATGGCAGACTGGGACAAAGATATAGACATAGAGTTGATAATCTGGGGCATAAGAATGACTATATGCTGAAGCCCTGTAGGGCTTGTCCTGCAACTTATTTTATTTAAAATGGCCCTAGAGGGGCAGAGCAAGATGGCCGAATAGGAACAGCTCCAGTCTCCAATTCCCAGCGTGAGCGACACAGAAGACCGGTGATTTCTACATTTTCAACTGAGGTACTGGGTTCATCTCACTAGGGAGTGCCGGACAATCAGTGCTGGTCAGCTGCTGCAGCCTGACCAGCGAGAGTTGAAGCAGGGCAAGGCATCGCCTCACCTGGGAAGTGCAAGGGGAAAGGGAATCCCTTTTCCTAGCCAGGGGAACTGAGACACACAACACCTGGAAAATCGGGTAACTCCCACCCCAATACTGTACTTTAAGCAAACAGGCACACCAGGAGATTATATCCCACACCTGGCCGGGAGGGTCCCACGCCCATGGAGCCTCCCTCATTGCTAGCACAGCAGTCTGCGATCTAACCACAAGGCAGCAGCTAGGCTGAGGGAGGGGCGCCCACCATTGCTGAGGCTTAAGTAGGTAAACAAAGCCGCTGGGAAGCTCGAACTGGGTGGAGCTCACAGCAGCTCAAGGAAACCTGCCTGTCTCTGTAGACTCCACCTCTGGGGACAGGGCACAGATAAACAACAACAAAAACAGCAGAAACCTCTGCAGACGCAAACGACTCTGTCTGACATCTTTGAAGAGAGCAGTGGATCTCCCAACATGGAGGTTGAGATCTGAGAGGGGACAGACTGCCTGCTCAAGTGGGTCCCTGACCCCTGAGTAGCCTAACTGGGAGACATCCCCCACTAGGGTCAGTCTGATGCCCCACACCTTACAGGGTGGAGTACACCCCTGAGAGGAAGCCTCCAAAGCAAGAATCAGACAGGTACACTCGCTGTTCAGCAATATTCTATCTTCTGCAGCCTCTGCTGCTGACACCCAGGCAAACAGGGTCTGGAGTGGACCTCAAGCAATCTCCAACAGACCTACAGTTGAGGGTCCTGACTGTTAGAAGGAAAACTATCAAACAGGAAGGACACCTACACCAAAACCCCATCAGTACGTCACCATCATCATCAAAGACCAGAGGCAGATAAAACCACAAAGATGGGGAAAAAGCAGGGCAGAAAAGCTGGAAATTCAAAAAATAAGAGCACATCTCCCCCGGCAAAGGAGTGCAGCTCATCGCCAGCAATGGATCAAAGCTTGACAGAGAATGACTTTGATGAGATGAGAGAAGAAGGCTTCAGTCCATCAAACTTCTCAGAGCTAAAGGAGGAATTACATACCCAGTGCAAAGAAACTAAAAATCTTGAAAAAAAAAGTGGAAGAATTGATGGCTAGAGTAATTAATGCAGAGAAGGTCATAAACGAAATGAAAGAGATGAAAACCATGACACGAGAAATACATGACAAATGCACAAGCTTCAGTAACCGACTCGATCAACTGGAAGAAAGAGTATCAGCGATTGAGGATCAAATGAACGAAATGAAGTGAGAAGAGAAACCAAAAGAAAAAAGAAGAAAAAGAAATGAACAAAGCCTGCAAGAAGTATGGCATTACGTAAAAAGACCAAATCTACGTCTGATTGGGGTGCCTGAAAGTGAGGGGGAAAATGGAACCAAGTTAGAAAACACTCTTCAGGATATCATCCAGGAGAACTTCCCCAACCTAGTAGGGCAGGCCAACATTCAAATCCAGGAAATACAGAGAACGCCACAAAGATACTCCTCGAGAAGAGCAACTCCAAGACACATAATTGCCAGATTCACCAAAGTTGAAATGAAGGAAAAAATCTTAAGGGCAGCCAGAGAGAAAGGTCAGGTTACCCACAAAGGGAAGCCCATCAGACTAACAGCAGATCTCTCGGCAGAAACTCTACAAGCCAGAAGAGAGTGGGGGCCAATATTCAACATTCTTAAAGAAAAGAATTTTAAACCCAGAATTTCATATCCAGCCAAACTAAGTTTCATAAGCGAAGGAGAAATAAAATCCTTTACAGATAAGCAAATGCTTAGAGATTTTGTGACCACCAGGCCTGCCTTACAAGAGACCCTGAAGGAAGCACTAAACATGGAAAGGAACAACCGGTACCAGCCATTGCAAAAACATGCCAAAATGTAAAGACCATCGAGGCTAGGAAGAAACTGCATCAACTAACGAGCAAAATAACCAGTTAATATCATAATGGCAGGATCAAGTTCACACATAACAATATTAACCTTAAATGTAAATGGACTAAATGCTCCAATTAAAAGACACAGACTGGCAAACTGGATAAAGAGTCAAGACCCATCAGTGTGCTGTATTCAGGAGACCCTTCTCACACGCAGAGACATACATAGGCTCAAAATAAAGGGATGGAGGAAGATTCACCAAGCAAATGGAGAACAAAAAAAAAAGCAGGGGTTGCAATACTAGTCTCTGATAAAACAGACTTTAAACCATCAAAGATCAAAAGAGACAAAGAAGGCCATTACATAATGGTAAAGGGATCAATTCAACAGGAAGAGCTAACTATCCTAAATATATATGCACCCAATACAGGAGCACCCAGATTCATAAAGCAAGTCCTTAGAGACTTACAAAGAGACTTAGACTCCCATACAATAATAACGGGAGACTTCAACACTCCACTGTCAACATTAGACAGATCAACAAGACAGAAAGATAACAAGGATATCCAGGAATTGAACTCATTTCTGCAGCAAGCAGACCTAATAGACATCTATAGAACTCTCCACCCCAAATCAACAGAATATACATTCTTCTCAGCACCACATCACACTTATTCCAAAATTGACCACATAATTGGAAGTAAAGCACTCCTCAGCAAATGTACAAGAACAGAAATTATAACAAACTGTCTTTCAGACCACAGTGCAATCAAACTAGAACTCAGGACTAAGAAACTCAATCAAAACCGCTCAACTACATGGAAACTGAACAACCTGCTCCTGAATGACTACTGGGTACATAACGAAATGAAGGCAGAAATAAAGATGTTCTTTGAAACCAATGAGAACAAAGATACAACATACCAGAATCTCTGGGACACATTTAAAGCAGTGTGTAGAGGGAAATTTATAGCACTAAATGCCCACAAGAGAAAGCAGGAAAGATCTAAAATTGACACTCTAACATCACAATTAAAAGAACTAGAGAAGCAAGAGCAAACACATTCAAAAGCTAGCAGAAGGCAAGAAATAACTAAGATCAGAGCAGAACTGAAGGAGATAGAGACACAAAAAACCCTCCAAAAAATCAATGAATCCAGGAGTTGGTTTTTTGAAAAGATCAACAAAATTGACAGACCGCTAGCAAGACTAATAAAGAAGAAAAGAGAGAAGAATCAAATAGACGCAATAAAAAATGATAAAGGGGATATCACCACTGACCCCACAGAAATACAAACTACGATCAGAGAATACTATAAACACCTCTACGCAAATAATCTAGAAAATCTAGAAGAAATGGATAATTTCCTGGACACTTACACTCTTCCAAGACTAAACCAGGAAGAAGTTGAATCCCTGAATAGACCAATAGCAGTCTCTGAAATTGAGGCAATAATTAATAGCCTACCAACGAAAAAAAGTCCAGGACCAGATGGATTCACAGCTGAATTCTACCAGAGGTACAAGGAGGAGCTGGTACCATTCCTTCTGAAACTATTCCAATCAATAGAAAAAGAGGGAATCCTCCCTAACTCATTTTATGAGGCCAACATCATCCTGATACCAAAGCCTGGCAGAGACACAACAAAAAAAGAGAATTTTAGACCAATATCCCTGATGAACATGGATGCAAAAATCCTCAATAAAATACTGGCAAACCGGATTCAGCAGCACATCAAAAAGCTTATCCACCATGATCAAGTGGGCTTCATCCCTGGGACGGAAGGCTGGTTCAACATTTGCAAATCAATAAACATAATCCAGCATATAAACAGAATCAAAGACAAGACCCACATGATTATCTCAATAGATGCAGAAAAGGCTTTTGACAAAATTCAACAGCCCTTCATGCTAAAACCGCTCAATAAATTCGGTATTGATGGAACGTACCTCAAAATAATAAGAGCTATTTATGACAAACCCACAGCCAATATCATACTGAATGGGCAAAAAACTGGAAAAATTCCCTTTGAAAACTGGCACAAGACAGGGATGCCCTCTCTCACCACTCCTATTCAACATAGTGTTGAAGTTCTGGCTAGGGCAATCAGGCAAGAGAAAGAAATCAAGGGTATTCAGTTAGGAAAAGAAGAAGTCAAATTGTCCCTGTTTGCAGATGACATGATTGTATATTTAGAAAACCCCATTGTCTCAGCCCAAAATCTCCTTAAGCTGATAAGCAACTTCAGCAAAGTCTCAGGATACAAAATTAATGTGCAAAAATCACAAGCATTCTTATACACCAGTAACAGACAAACAGAGAGCCAAATCAGGAATGAACTTCCATTCACAATTGCTTCAAAGAGAATCAAATACCTAGGAATCCAACTTACAAGGGATGTAAAGGACCTCTTCAAGGAGAACGACAAACCACTGCTCAGTGAAATCAAAGAGGACACAAACAAATGGAAGAACATACCATGCTCATGGATAGGAAGAATCAATATTGTGAAAATGGCCATACGTCCCAAGGTTACTTATAGATTCAATGCCATTCCCATCAAGCTACCAACAAGTTTCTTCACAGAATTGGAAAAAACTGCTTTAAAGTTCATATGGAACCAAAAAAGAGCCCGCATCTCCAAGACAATCCTAAGTCAAAAGAACAAAGCTGGAGGCATCATGCTACCTGACTTCAAACTCTACTACAAGGCTACAGTAACCAAAACAGCATGGTACTGGTACCAAAACAGAGATATAGACCAATGGAACAGAACAGAGTCCTCAGAAATAATACCACACATCTACAGCCATCTGATCTTTGACAAACCTGAGAGAAACAAGAAATGGGGAAAGGATTCCCTATTTAATAAATGGTGCTGGGAAAATTGACTAGCCATAAGTAGAAAGCTGAAACTGGATCCTTTCCTTACTCCTTATACGAAAATTAATTCAAGATGGATTAGAGACTTAAATGTTAGACCTAATACCATAAAAATCCTAGAGGAAAACCTAGGTAGTACCATTCAGGACATAGGCATGGGCAAAGACTTCATGTCTAAAACACCAAAAGCAACGGCAGCAAAAGCCAAAATTGACAAATGGGATCTAATTAAACTAAAAAGCTTCTGCACAGCAAAAGAAACTACCATCAGAGTGAACAGGTAACCTACAGAATGGGAGAAAATTTTTGCAATCTACTCATCTGACAAAGGGCTAATATCCAGAACCTACAAAGAACTCAAACAAATTTACAAGAAAAAAACAAACAACCCCATCAAAAAGTGGGCAAAGGATATGAACAGACATTTCTCTAAAGAAGACATTCATACAGCCAACAGACACATGAAAAAATGCTCATCATCACTGGCCATGAGAGAAATGCAAATCAAAACCACAATGAGATACCATCTCACACCAGTTAGAATGGCAATCATTAAAAAGTCAGGAAACAATAGGTGCTGGAGAGGATGTGGAGAAATAGGAACACTTTTACACTGTTGGTGGGATTGTAAACTAGTTCAACCATTATGGAAAACAGTATGGCGATTCCTCAAGGATCTAGAACTAGATGTACCATATGACCCAGCCATCCCATTACTGGGTATATACCCAAAGGATTATAAATCATGCTGCTATAAAGACACATGCACACTTACGTTTATTGCAGCACTATTCACAATAGCAAAGACTTGGAATCAACCCAAATGTCCATCAGTGACAGACTGGATTAAGAAAATGTGGCACACATACACCATGGAATACTATGCAGACATAAAAAAGGATGAGTTTGTGTCCTTTGTAGGGACATGGATGCAGCTGGAAACCATCATTCTTAGCAAACTATCACAAGAACAGAAAACCAAACACCGCATGTTCTCACTCATAGGTGGGAACTGACCAATGAGATCACTTGGACTCGGGAAGGGGGACATCACACACCGGGGCCTATCATGGGGAAGGGGGAGGGGGGAGGGATTGCATTGGGAGTTATACCTGATGTAAATGACGAGTTGATGGGTGCTGACAAGTTGATGGGTGCAGCACAGCAACATGGCACAAGTATACATATGTAACAAACCTGCACGTTATGCACATGTACCCTAGAACTTAAAGTATAATTAAAAATAAAATAAAAAATAAAATAAAAAAAGAAAAAGACATGAAAATAAAAAAAATAATAAAAAAAAATAAAATGGCCCTAGAAGTCACATTTTTTCTTTGACTATTAAAGGAAGCATATGTAACTCCACAGCAGAACACAATAACACATCTGCTTTTCTGTAAAGTTAATTTGAAAGTCTGTGGATCTAGCATTTTTCTTTCTGGTGAGGCTTGGTCCAAAGAAAACCATATTCTCTCCTACTGTGATCAGTGTTCTCTGGCTGGACACCATTCAGAACACTAGTTCTAATTTATGTGCTAGTGACCCAGCAGGCCACAGACTTGCATATTTACTTGAGCACATTTATTTATCTTGTATGCAAGGTCAATGGAGGGCAAGGAAGTTAGTCCTTGCTATTTCAAGAACATGTACATGAACAACGTGGAAGTAGCTTATTTCAAATCACACGCATTGGTCTCAATCAAAATAACTGTTTACAATTTATCAGATGTGGCATGAGATCCATTGCCAGTTGATTGAGCAAAGTCCAGGTATAAACAATAGTAAAAATTGTGTCTTTTTTGATAGTATTAAAAACTATGATAAATGGTTGAATAATAAATCAATGTGGGATAACTTTTATTATGATGGCTTGCATTCTTATCCATATATTAAGTCAGTGATGTCATATTAAGAAGAGAAAAAATGATTTTAAAATAATTCTCAGCATGTGTAGTTGATTAGAAGTAGATTTCCATGGTCGGGCATGGTGGCTTATGCTTGTAATCCCAGCACTTTGGAAGGCTGAGGCGGGCGGATCACAAGATCAGGAGATCGAGACCATGCTGGCTAACACGGTGAAACCCCATCTCTACTGAAAATACAAAAAATTAGCCGGGCGTGGTAGCTCATGACTGTAGTCACAGCTACTCCAGAGGCTGAGGCAGGAGAATGGCGTGAACCCGGGAGGCGGAGCTTGCAGTGAGCAGAGATCGCGCCAATGCACTCCAGCCTGGGCGATAGAGCGAGACTCCGTCTCAAGAAAAAAAAAAAAGATATCCATTTTTCAAACACTAGAGTGGGCTATGTGTTCTAAAATGGAATGGAAATATGGGCTATGTGTTCTAAATGGAATGGAAATGATGTGATCAGAGTTCTTGATGCTCCGCTCTTCTGAGGAAGGAGAGCTCTGGGGAAGCCTAGTGTTAGGCAGTGAGCATATATATGAACAGGGAAGAGTCATGCTAGCTCGCTAGTTCCGGTTCCTCTCGGGGAAAGCAGCTGCTATCATTCAGAGCTGCGTCTAGCCTTTGCCTGCATCGCAATATAGATAAACTTCTTAAAATATATAGGGTCATAACTTTCAGTCAGAACGAAATAGTGTACCCATTTTTCCCTGTTCTTCCCTGGTAAGCACAACTATAAAGCAGAAGAAACAACCAAAGGATTACTCTAAAAGATGCTAGAGGAAAGTGAGCTGGTTTGGGACCCCCGAGATAAAGAAGTGGCACAGCACCAGAGCATCCTGAATACTCCCACCTACCAGAGGAAGCTCACTCACATCTGCCATTTCTGGGCACCCAAAATAAAAACTGAAGACAGCCCAGGCGACCCCATTTACCTGTCCTTGGATCTAATGGGAGTCCCTCTGACCACACTAGGGGAACCTGTCACTACTAACAAGGAGAATTGACTGGGACTTCTACCACAAAAAACAACCAGGTGGAGGCACAATCCTTCACTGCCAGGCTTAAGACTGCATATTAAGGGCTGTATAGTGTGACATTGGAAGGATAGCCAATGTGCTTTTTGTGTGTGTGATATATCCAATATCTCACAATACCACACTATATACGTGGAAGGATAGAAACATATATCAACAGAACAGAATACAGGACCCAGAAATAGGCCCTCACAAAATTCTCATTTTTGACAAAATGAAAATTCAATTAAAAAAATCTTTTTCAACAAATGGTTCTGGAACAATTCAGTATCAATATGCATTCATGAGTGTTGCCTTTAACCTCATACCTTATATAAAAATTAATTCAAAATGGATCATAAACTTCCAAGATAATGTAAAACTATAAAACCTAAAGAAAAAAAAGTAAGAGAAAAATATCCAGGGTCTTGGGCTAGACGAGTTCTTAGATGTGACATAAAAACATGATACATAAATAAATCAATAAATTGGATCACATCAAAATTAAAAATTACCCTGAGAAAGCGCAAGTGAAGAGGATGAAAGACAAACTCCAGGACAACTTATACTTTAAGAACTAAACATGCAGGTACCACATGACCTAGCAGGTGCACGGCTGGACATTTATTCCAGAGAAATGAAAAGTTATGCTTGCAGAAAACATGTACATAATTGTGCGTAACAGTTTTATTCATAATAGCCAAACCTGGAAACAGCCCAAATGTTCTTCAGTGGGTGAATCATCACCTAACACTTTGATATTACAGTAGAATGATATGCTTTACTTATGGTTTAGCTAGTGAAGTTTTCTTACATAGATTTCTGTAAATATTCCCTTCCCTTAGATTGCTGAACTACTCTGGGTGGCATGCTTTCAGCAAGGTTTCCTATTGTTAGATGGTTAGGAAGTATTTTTCTGTTATTGCAAAAGTTTCCTCACCCCTCATTCCTTATTTTGCTTATTTTTGTATCCAGAGCGCTTCTAGAAGAGAGTGAAGTTTTAATTCAAATAGACAAGATTTTAATTATATTCAATTAAATGAAATATTGTAATTCATTTCCCTTTTAATTCATGCTTTCTCTACAGTAATTATATATTCTTTCATTTTGAACAGATGTTTTGAGCCTACCAATGGTTATCATCAGAAACACATAATAGTATTTCCAAGCTATTTTGATCTATATCATTACCAATGTTGATTAAAACAAATACACATCATTGACCAGGTATGGTGGCTCATGCCTGTAATCCCAGCACTTTGGGAAGCCGAGGCAGGTGGATCACCTGAGGTCAGGAGTTTGAGACCAGCCTGGCCAATGTGGTGAAACCCTTTCCTTACTAAAATTACAAAAATTAGCCAGGTGTGGTGGCGTGCACCCGTATTCCCAGCTACTCGGGAGGCTGAGGTAGAAGAATCTCTTGAACCCCAGAGGCGTAGGTTGCAGTGAGCCGATATCGCACCACTGTACTCCAGCCTGGGCAACAGAGTGAGACTCTGTCTCAAAAAACAAACAAACAAACAAAAAACCAAAAGACAAATACACATCATTATAGCTACTACCCAACCTAGAAACCTGCTTTCAATAATTAGAGTATAATTTAGTGAGTATATAAAAACATTTTCAAATAACTTCAATTTTGTTCTTCATATGCAAATGCTTACAGGGGCAGTTTATATGAAATATAATATAAAACATTATTTGTGTATTTACATAATTATCCATTGGGAGATTCATTGTTTAAAAACAAAGTGTTTCTAGGGCATTATTTGAAAACTTTTTCTTTTAAGTTTGCTGATATTTACCTTTTTAAAGTATTAATTTGTTTAAATTTGCCAAATAGAGTTGTTTAAAAAGGGTTTTTATTTAACAATTTATTGATGGTCTAATATATTTTAAGCTCTAGAGTTAATGAAGATAATGGACTTACTGTGCAAAAAGTTGAAGTCACTAGGTTATGTTCACACAATAGAGTTAGGACTAAAAGTTTAGGCTCCTGTTATACTATTATTTCCACCACACTGCACCAGTCCTCAAAACTGTTTCTAACACTTATTTAAAAATTAAACTAATTCAAATTGTTACAGTTATTCCAAATTCCAAATCAAAGCCCAAATTAAAAAGTTTTATTTATATGTTTCCACATAAAAGAGTAATAGGCCAGGCACGGTGGCTCATACCTGTAATCCTAGCACTTTGGGAGGCCGAGGTGGGCAGATCATGAGATCAGGAGATCAAGACCATCCTGGCCAACATGGTGAAACCCTGTCTCTAATGAATATACAAAAATTAGCTGGTCATGGTGGCGCATGCCTGTAGTCCCAGCTACTCGGGAGGCTGAGGCAGGAGAATTGCTTGAACCTGGGAGGCAGAGGCTGTGGTGAGCCAAGATTGGGCCACTGCACTGTAGGTTGGCAACAGAGTGAGACACCATCTCAAAAAAAAAAAAAAAAAAAAAAAAAAAAAAAAAAAGTCATGGTTACTTTTACACTAATAATTGAATTGTTTTGGTCAAAATGTTTATAGAAGGCATTATCATGAGTCTTCTTTTGCACATCTATAAATAAGGGGAAAATATGGGTTGTAGACTATTTATATTTTCTTTCTTTACATGCCCAGTTACTGCAGACTAGTCCTATTTCTGGAGAACAAGGACTAGTCTTCCGGCATAGCATATTAGGCAATAAACATTCTGTCTGGATATATGCACATCCTATATTGAGGGAGAGCTAGTTGTAGTCTCCCTTTGTCTCTGGGCTACTCTTTCCCTACTCACAATCATGTTGGATGGCCATAAAGTTCCTCTGGTCCAATGGTGCTCTTGGATATCACTCCACTACCTCCTTCTAAAGTTTAGCAGGGTATTTGAATGCAAAATCTGGTATCTTCATCCCATGAACTAAAAGCTTGAGTTAAAAAGAAAGGAAAATGTTTTTGATGTTAGTGCAAATATTATCTTACTCTCCATCATCCAATTCCACCAGCCACTAGTCGATTTTTAAGACCAGGGCAACTTGCATATTGCTACACTTAATTTTACCTGTCAGCATTACTTAATTAGTATGTTATTCTCAATGAATACAATTAATTTATAAGACAAGTAATGAGAAATTCTAAAAAAACTGTTTGCGTTGTTCTATGGCATATTTTGGTATCTTTGCAAGTCAACCATTTGGTTAGAAATCTTTTTTTATTAGATTTGTTAACTCTCTCTCTTTATATCACAAGTCTTCTATGTTTTAAGATACATGTCATAAATTATATTAGCCATCTTCCACTTTGCTGGTTTTAAATTTACTCTGTGGATACTTAGTCTTTTAAATGTTCCAGAAAATCATCATTCTTCGTTTTAGTTTGTTGGAGGTAAAATCCGTTTGTTGAAATAAGAGTAACTTTCAAAGCAGAATGATTTTCTTTGTTAATCCTACTTGTCCAATTTTGCTAACAATAGCAAGAAGTTAGAACTTCCTGTAAGCAAAATAATACAAATAAGAAAAAATGCCAATCAGAAAAATAATTTGAAGTTTAACAATTCTCCATCAAGGTATAAAAATTAAAGGTTAAAAAAGAGAATTGTTTTGGCTGTGACAGACACTCTCATGACCTCAATGTTGTTCAATGGACCAAAATGTAATCTCTCTAATATGAAAACAGATTACTTTTAAGATATTTTTCCCAGTTATAAAGATAGTTAATGTGCCCTTTATCTTCAGGAAATATTAGAAACACAAAGGAAAAGATTTCAAAGAAATTGTGCTAAAAATAATTTTGTGATATTCTGCATGGCAGTGTTGTCAGTACAAACTAAACATCATCAAGTTGTATTAGATCTAAGCAAAAATGCTTTTAAGGAGAATATTTGTTTCTATGTACAAACATAAGTATTCTTCGCCTATACACACTTTGTTTATGTGCATTGTAGAAAATGACATTGTCCCACTCTGCAATAAGCAGAGTGGTAGTATCCAATCTGCACTTTCAGCCACTAACAATTATCATTTAGTATTAAAATGACAAATTAAATCATACCAAGAATAATTAAATATGAAGGGTATTACAAGTTTGGTGAAGAATAAATTGTATTAGTGAATAAATACTATATAATGATGAATTAATGTAATCATATCAGTTTGAAAATTTTTTTATTAAAAGTTTATTTTCATTAAGAAAAATTATGAAACAATAAAACAAATGATAATTCAATCATAATGACATAAGAAAAGTAATGGCATAAGAAGCACGATTTAAAAAATACATTGTGCAGTTTTAAATTTACTTCATAAGCCATTTATTTAGTTTTATCACAACTAGATATTTATTTGTTTGTTTACTAGTTTTTAACTTTTAAGTTCAGGGGTATATGTGCAGGTCTGTTATGTAGGTAAACTCATGTCACAGGGGTTTGGTGTGCAGATTATTTCATTATTTAGGCGCTAAGCCTAATAACCAATAGTTATTTTTTCTGACCCCCTCCCTCCTCCCATCCTTCACCCTCAAATAGGCCCCATTGTCTGTTGTTCCCCTCTTTGTTTCCATGTGTTCTCTTAATTTAGCTTCCACTTATAAATGAGAACACGCAGTATTTGGTTTTCTGTTCCTTCATTAGTTTCCTGAAGATAATGACCTCCAGCTCCATCCATGCCCCTGCAAAGGATGTAATCTCATTCTTTTTTTGTGGCTGCATAGTATTCCATGGTGTATATGTACCACATTTTCTTTATACTGTCTACCATGGATGGGCATTTAGGTTGATTCCATGTCTTTGCTATTGTGAATAGTGCTGCAATGAACATATGTGTGCACGTGTATTTATAGAAGAATGATTTATATTCCTTTGGGCAGATACCCAGTAATGGGATTGCTGGGTCAAATGGTAGTTTTGTTTTAGTTACTTGAGGAATTGCCACACTGCCTTTCACAATGGTTGAACTAATTTACACTCCAATCAGCAGTATATAAGTGTTCCCTTTGCTCTGCAACCTCACCCCACCTGTTGTTTTTCTGAGTTTTTAAAGATAGCCATTCTGATTGGTGTGAGATGGTATCTCATTGTGGTTTTGATTTGCATTTCTCTAATGATCAGTGATTTGAGCTATTTTTCATATGCTTGTTGGCTGCATGTATGTCTTCTTTTGAAAAATATCTGTTCTTGTCCTTTGTCTATGTTTTAATGGGGTTGTTTAATGGGGTTATCTTGTAAATTCGCTTAACTTAATTCTAGACGCTGGATATTAGACTTTTGTCAGATGCATAATTTGTAAATTTTTCTCCTATTCTGTAGGTTGTCTGTTTAGTCTGTCAATATATATACATATTTTTTTCTGTGCAGAAGCTCTTTAGTTTAATTAGATCCCATTTGCCAATTTTTGTTTTTGTTGCGATTGCTTTTGGCATGTTCATCATGAAATCTTTGCCTGTTCCTATGTCCAGAATGGTATGTCCTGAATTATCTTTTTTTGGGGGGGAGGGGGACAGTTTTGCTTTTGTTGCCTAGGCCAGAGTGCAGTGGCATGATCTTGGCTCACTGCAACCTCCGCCTTCCTGTTTCAAGCGATTCCCTACCTCAACTTCCCGAGTAGCTGGGAATACAGGTGCCAGCCACCATGCCCGGATAATTTTTATATTTTTAGTAGAGATGGTTTTTCACCATGTTGGCCAGGCTGGTATCAAACTCCTGACATCGTGATCTGCCTGCCTTGGCCTCCTAAAGTGCTGGAACCACAGGTATGAGCCACCGCACCTGGTCAGCCCTGGTTATCTTTTAGTGTTTTTGTAGTTTTGAGTTTTACATTGAAGTCTTTAATATATCTTGAGTTGATTTTTGTGTATGTATATATTTTGTATATGGTGTAAGGAAGGAGTCTAGTTTCCATTTTCTGCACGTGGCTAGCTAATTATTCCAGCACCATTTATTGAATAAGAAGTCCTTTCCCCATTGTTTGCTTTGAACAGCTTTGTTGAAGATCAGTTAACAACCAAATATTTCGGTGGCACAAATGTATTCAAGTTTAAACCATATAGCTTCTTTGTCATGTAGAAAATTATATTTCTATAGCTAATCTAGATTTTCAGATTTCAGTGATTTTGAGTCTTGGTTGATCTTCACATATATATCATTGAAATGTAGCTTTTCCATAATTCATTTAGTTCCTGGAATCCCCTGACTACTTGCCGTTTTCTGAATGTTCATGCTTTCTGTCCCTTTCTGTGGGAACTTTATGTTACTGTTGTCTCTTGACTTGAATCTCCCTGGCTCAATCTTCTTCTTAGACTGTTTTAAAGTAATTGTAGTATCCCTTTACCATCAATGCCACATTGCAATGCCTTATTTATTTCTGTTTAACTTCTAGACTGAGCTGTATCGATTACACCAATGTAATAAGAACTGGCACATAATGATAACTCCAGAAATACTTCTAGAATGACTTCCAATGGGAAATGAATGTTTCAGAATGTTGCAGAACTTATTTATTTTTTTAAAAGTCCACTAAGATATTTCAATCCTACAAATATATATATGCAGATAGAAATAAAAGGATATAATGCAGCTATGTGCCAGGCAAGGAGCCAGCTGCTTTAGATATAATATCAGAGAGAAATGCATGGATAATTCTAAACTCCTCCTTTGTTAAACAAAGAGATTCGTGGGCAATAATCTCAGTATAATTAATTAAGGAATATCATCCCCTTCCTAACCATATTCTTACAGTCTAATCTCTAAAAACCACATCCATGTCTGTAAGGTTAAAGGCAAAAATAAAATCATTATGATGTCAGAAACATACAAATAAATTAGTTTTTGGATAATCTACATATGTTGAAAAGGATTTATTGTCCTATGTTAATACTTGAAACTCTCTTCTCCTCATATATGCTACATAATGGATATAATATGTAATACATGTGTTCCTGATCATAAAGTGCTGACATGTAGTCACCAAAAAATGTAGAGGAAGGCCAGACTATCCAGAGAGCAATGGCCTTGGCTCCCACTCACAGCTCTGTACAAGAGAGTCAATGTTGACTATGTATTCCTTATTTCTGCTATTGTTATGTCTGTATAGGTTTGTGATCCTCACACTTCTTATCCTACATCAGATTTTAAATTCTTAGAGAAAGGCAGATCATATTTTTTCTTGTTTTTGTCAATTTCAGTAATTTTGATTACATACAAAGGTGAAGGCTTTTGACTCACAATTAGTAATTATAATTGACTTTTCTATTTCCACTGATATATTTTTACTGATCTTGGTCAGCAGCATGTTAACACGTACAAACATATATTCACAGTGCCTTTCCATGTAAACTATGAAACCCAAGAACAAACCAACGTGTGTAACCCATGAGCTATAGAGGTTATAATCTGGTTGGGGCTTATTTAGCAGGGTACACTAACCAGGGAAACTAAATAGCTCTTATTCTAGTGATAGCTATCCTTCAAGAAAAATTAATAAATTACTCATTCTTACATGTTTATGCTAATGTTTACAACCATAAAGAGTATAGGACAATCTTCTAGTGGTGTAGCAATAAGTATTTAAAATTATACAATTAACAAGAATTAGAAGAAAAATATTCAACATTCTAATTTTCTTTCAGTTTTGCTTAAAGAACAATTAACCTCCGTAGTTGGTTAATATATTTTTCTCTTCAAATTTTATCATTAATATATCTGAGTTAAAGAGCAAATAAAACAGTGTGGTAACCTGACCAAAGGCTAAGATATGTTCCTGGCATTTAGCACATTTCCTATTCAATGCACGTGTGAATATCTTCTAAAAGAAGTACAGAGAAAACCAGATCTTCATATGAGGTCTGTACCATAATGAAGCACATCTGCTGATTTCCAGTAGGTTTTTTCAGGATATTCTTTAGATTCTCTGGCAAAACATAGTTATAGAAGCCTGAATGATGATTTCCCATTGAAACCACATCCTAGTGGTTACAATGATGACAGTTTTTTGCCTCTCCTAGACCTATGTTAGGCAGCAGTTGAAAAATGGAAAAAAAACAGAGGGATGTACGTATGAATGCACTACTTTTATAAAAAAGGCTACACATGATTTTCCAAATGGATTTTTCATAGAGCATGAAATTATATAAAAGCTGCTTTCAAATTGTTTGAAATTATTATTTGAGCTCAGATGCCAACTCAACAGATTATACTTTGAAAAGATAATTATTTGTGCCTTAATTACTTACTTACTTTGGAACTGATTATTGTGATTTAGGATTTCACAAATAGGATTTATTTTAGATGAAAATAGTCTCTAAATTGTAACTCTTAAAGAATATCTACAAAAAACACATCAAACTTTAAAAATAATCCCCCTTCTAACATACTGTTACTTCATCTAAAGGAGCAAAAATCCTTCTGTTTATCAGCTCCCGAGCTCTTTTGCAATTAATCTCGATAGAAATAGTTTATATTTACAGGAAGAAGAAACAAATGAAAAGATCTACACTGATTTTCTTTATTAAATCATCAAAATTATAGTCATGTAATAATTTAGGCCCTCTCTTTAGAACTGAAAGCAAACTAGAGAAAACAGACTTTTCAAGCAGTAAAAAATAATCTAATAGCACCATGACTATTTTCTCATAAGGAAGAGTTGGCAAATTATACTTGTGATTAAAAAAGCACTTTTTAATTTTTCCCCAGGTAAAGTTTATCATTACATTATCTGTCCTAATTGTGTGTGGCGGGGAGGCCAAGGAGGAGGTAGAAGGTGGATTTAATGTCGGGCCAGTTCTTCAAAAGTATCTATCGAGAGTCTTCAAATTATGCTAATAAGCACTAGCCACTGGTTTCAGTCTGCTTAAAGAACAATTAAAAGATAAACATGATGAAACTGCAGAGACTGAGAGCAGCAAATCACAAATTTGGTGATTTGAATTTAAAATGGAGGCAACTTACGACAAAAAGTTTGTGCACCTCTTCAAAGATAATTTGTATCTTGACGGAAGATTACTCTTCTGGGATTGGGTTTTTTTCAGTTTTGCTTTAAAATTTGGTATTTAAAATAACACAAAGCAGTATCACAAATGGGACATACAATATATTTTTACTAGAAATCTCTAAGTACATTCCCTCTCTATTTTATGGATGAATGGTAGTTTATAGGTTTCAGAATGAGTTAAAGTCATTTAGAAAATGTTTTTATTTTCTTTTTCTTAAAGTTAATATTTTGCTGCATGCTATTTATCTTGTTATTCTACTTCTAACCTTCATCCTATTTATTGCTTATCCTTATGCATATTCTTGCTTAAGCACTCTACGTAAAGAATACTCTAGAAGGAAAATAATATAAGCATCTTAAACAAATCTCTATTCTTTCTCTGTGTAAAACAGGTGGGGAGGAGGGATAAGTTGATGAGGGGAGTCTGTTAGGGAGTGGATTACTTACATTTCAATGTCTCTCTTATCTGCATTGCATTTATAGCATTTTCTTGCAGAGCAGTTTTTTCTACTTAGGAACTCATGGGTTTTGTTTTGTAAAATGACATTAAATTTTAAGCATCACTGCGTAACATTTTTATCTTCTGTTAGCATTTTGAGAAAGCTGAGAAGGTGTTATTTGTGCTTGCCCATCTCTAACTCACTGAGTTAAGAATGGCATTGTCAGAAAGAAAAGAGAAAACGTTGAAAATGATCTTTTCTCCTGTGTTTTTCCAGAGACTCAACGCTTGAAGCATTTTAAGCAAAACAAATCCCAGCCACTATAGAGTCCCAGAATCTATCTCTTCCTGTTCAGCAGGGATCAGGTTTAAGCACCTGCATATTAAATAATGCTTGGTCCCCTAGGACAACAGCTTACAAAACCCCTTTCTGAATCTCTGTAATAGACAAGGAAAGTTGTGATGAGTTACAGGACTTGGAGAAATGGGAAAATAGCCAGGATTCATCTGATGCTATTTTCATTCTAGTCTCATAATTTTCTCAAATTAACAAAAGAGTAGCGTTTCATTTGGAATGAAGGAGTTAAGGAAATGAAGACAGCCCACAGAGTTCCCTGGCAAATTCCCTTTTTACCCAAGTGGATTTGAATAGTTCTCAAACCACTGTGGAGTTTGACTGGTTTCATAATGCTGATCAAACAAAGTTTTAATTTTGTTTGATAAATGAGAACCTTATGAGGCCAGTACAGATGTAGCTATTAAAATTGACTGCTTAAATAAATGATTTTTTAAAAAAGGTTCTGAATTTGTCTAGGTCCATCTGGGACCTTATCTTACTCTTTGGTTGACATTAAGATGAGGTTTACTGATGAGCTCGGCCTTATTTTTTTCTTTAATATATTCTCCATAAAAATCTTTTCAAGGTGAATCAGTTGCTTTATAATGCCTTTATTATCAGGTTGTATTAAAATACATTTTGTTGGCCTTATGCATGCCACTTTTTGCACATCCCTTTATATACCTTAATAATAATCCTGACTCACCATCACATTGATATGAATTTGAATTACTTTCTCGGTAATGGGAATTGATTGTGCTGATCCAGCCATACATTGTTTTCCAGTATGTGAAACATCTACACATTTTTCAGAATGGAGTGGTCTATGTGGTGTGATTTTAAAGAAATCCTATACAGCTATATGCCCCAAATAATGTTATCTACCAGGGTGCCAGCAATTCTGCCAACAGTGATAAATTCTTTTGGTTCTTAGGTATTATCCAAATTTAACATGCCTTTTAAAAATAATATATATCTGGGAGGCATAATAACTTAAGTTTCCGCTCATTAATATTTTAATTTAAAAGATGTTGAGTGACAGTCTTCTATGGAAAGGTCCTAATAGTCCCTAGAAGGTAGACTCCAAGGGTTGACTATCTGTTGTGGAAGAAAGGATTGAAGAGGAGAAATAAGAAACCATCAAAGGAATATTGATATGTATAATTCTGCTCTCCAAATATTCCCTCTTGGCCCTCTTGCAATAAAATGGAAAAAAATAATGTGAGAATACTCTGGGTGAGTCAGAATATTTGTGTGTGTGTTTATGTGTGGTTGTGGCTGTGTGTAGTGAATCTGTTTCTATAATGCCTTTTAGGGCAATAGAAGCTGCTAATAAGCTTGGTTTACCTAATATTTTAGAGGCATGATCATTTATTGGTTTTAACTTTTTAACAAAAATTCGTCGGGAAAATCAATACAAATATTCTCGTTATACAATTATGGGATGAACATTTCCTCATCATTATAGATTCTTGAAAGAACATATTTATTGGCTACATAGTTTGTCGTTATATGAATGTGCAACAGTTTAACCATTCTTTTGTTTTTCCAATTATTAACTATGATACATGTCAAAGTTACTTGTGTATATGCATGTTATAATTTCATTCATATAGACTCTTAGAATAGAACTAAGAGAAAAAGTTTTGAGCTTTAGATCAAATTAATGGATCAAAAGAAAAAATATCACATTTAATATTCTTGACAAATTGCTTTCCGGAAGGTCTGTCATGGTTTTTCATTGCTACCAACAGTGTATAAAAGTTCAGGTCTCACCTTTTTAGGAACAAAAAATGTCCCAAAATCCTTTCATGTAATTTAATTTTTAAAGACTACAAAATGTTAAAGCCAATGTTAGAAGCTGTCTATTTGAACTCATTAATTTATTAATGAGAAAATAGGTACACAGTGTTACTCCCCCATTTATAAATGATTTTAAACTTTAGGATAAAGTTTTCCTGAGTTTCCAAGGCCAAGTATGTGGATCATAGTATGTTTTAGATAAATGTCTATTAAATGGAAGAATGAATAAATGTGTAAATGTATAAATTGTCAATAATCATATTTACCACATTTTAGTGATTCTAAAAGGCCATGCATTGTGCTATTAATTAATGCATTGCTAATAAAGAGAAAACACAGTCAATTAAATTATATGTCACTGGTTTTAAAAAAAGTGCAGGTCTCACCACCTTTAAAAACTTTCTCAAAATTAATAGGAAAAAATAGTGGCCCATTGTCATTTGAATTTGTAGCATTTTTATTACTAATAGCATTCAAAATATTTTCTTGTTTCTCAGACATATAATTCTTATTTGCCTACTATTTTACAGTATTTTTTTAAATTCCTTTTTTTTTTTTTTTTTGAGACAGAGTCTTGCTCTGTCACCGAGGCTGGAGTACAATGGCATGATCTCGGCTTACTGCAACCCCCGCCTCCTGGGTTCAAGTGATTCTCCTGCCTCAGCCTCCCAAGTAGCTGAGACTACAGGTTCAGGCCACCATGTCTGGCTAATTTTTGTATTTTTAGTAAAGATAGGGGTTTCACCATGTTGGCCAGGGTGGTCTCGATTTCTTGACCTTGTGATCCGCCCACCTTGGCCTCCCAAAATATTGGGATTACAGGCGTGCGCCACCGTGCCCGGCCAAATTACTCTTTATTTTTAGATAATTATAGATACACATAGAGTTGAAAAATATAATGTCATATACTCTTTAATCAGGTTCTTCCAGTGGAAACAATGAAAAACTATGATATGATACCACAACCAGACTATTGACATTAATACAGTCAAGATACAGAACACTGTCATCACCACAACCATCCCTCATATCATTTTCTTATAGCCACATTCATTTGTCCCCATTGTTTCCTTTTAATTCCTGGCAACCATTAATCTGCTCCTTTTTATAGTTTATCATTTCAAGAATGTCATGTAAATGAAATCATATGACATGCAAACTTTTGGGATTGCTTTCTTCCTTTAGCATAATTGTCTGACAATTTATTCAGAGTATTGGATGTATCTATAGTTTGTTGCTTTTTATTGCTCAGTGGTATTCCATGGTATGAATGCATCACAGTTTGTTTAACCATTCACTCGTTGCAGGTCATCTGAACTGTTTTCAGTTTTAACTATTACAAATAAAACTGCTATAAACATTCACGTACATGTTTTTGCATGGATACAAGTCTTCATTTCTCTGGAATATGGGATATCAGGCAATTACCAGTTATATGGTAGTGGTTTGTTTAGTTTTTAAGAAACTGGAGAGCTGTCTTCCAGAGTGGCTGTTTGCATTTTCACCAGCATGTCTGAGAGATCCAATTTCTCTATATTTTTGCATTTGGTCACAGTTTATCTTAGCCATTCTGATAGGTGTATAGTGATAGCTCATTAGAGTTTTAATCATATTTTCATGATTTATAAATTGTCGAATATTGTTCCATGTACTCATTTTCAATTTACATATTATCTTTGGTGAAATTTTTTATATCTTAAGCCCCACATTCTAATTCAATTATTTATTTTGTTTTACTGAGTTTTGAGAGTTATTTATACAGCCTAGATAATAACCTTTAATTGGTTTGCAAATACTTCTCCCAGTCTGTGGCTGTTTTCTCTGCCTCTTCATAGGACCTTTGACAGAGGAAATATTTTAATTTTGATGAACTGCAGTTTATCAACTTTTCCTTTTGTGGATTATGCTTTTGGTATCTAGCCTGAGAACTTTGTGCTCAGCCCTAGATACTGAAGCTTTTCTGCTGTGATCTTACCTAAAAGTTTTATAGTTATGCATTTTACATTTAAGCATCTTTTGAGTTTTGACTTAATTATTATCTACAGGTTTTATCATAAGTCTTGAAATTGGGTATACTGATTCCTCCCAACTTATTCTTCTTTTACACAATTCTTTTTAGTTATCCTACTTCTTTTGCCATTCCATATAAATTTTAGAGTGAGCATGTCTATATTTATTAAACAATGTTGGAGTTCTGATAGAACTTGTATTAAAATTGTATGTTAAATTTGGGGAGAATTGACATCTTCATTATGCTGAATCTTTCAATCTATGAACTTTGTATGTCTCTCAATACAGTTAAGTCTTCTTTAATTTTTTTCATCAGCATTTTGTAGTTTTCACCATAGAAATCTTGTGTATGTTTTGTTAGATTTACCCCTAAGTAATTCATTTGTTCAGACTGCTAGTAAGTGGTAAGGTATTTTAAATTCTGATGTCCATGTGTTCATTGCTAGTATATCGAGATACAATTAATTTCTGTATGCTTAGCTTCTCTTCTGCATTCATGTTTAACTCATTAATTTACAAGGTTTTTTTTGTAAATTCATTGGAATTTTTTATGTAGACAATGATGTTACCTACAAATAGGAATTGTTTATTTATTCCTTTCCAGTCTGTGTGCTTTTCATTTTCTTTTCCTGCCTTATTGCTCTGGTTAGAACTTCCAGGATTATGTTGAATAACAGTCAGCTTTGGTTTTGTCCTTTGTAGATTATGGATATTAGTCCTTGGTCAGATGTATAGATTGTGAGGATTTTCTCTAACTCTGTGGGTTGTCTGTTAACTCTGCTGATTATTTCTTTTGCTGTACAGAAGGTTTTGTTTGTTTGTTTGTTTGAGATGCAGTCTCTGTTACCTAGGCTAGAGTGCAGTGGCACAATCTCGGCTCACTGCAACCTCCGCTTCCTGGGTTCAAGCGATTCTCCTTCCTTAGCCTCCTGAGCAGCTAGGATTACAGGTGCACACCACCACGCCCGCCTAATTTTTGTATTTTTAGTAGAGATGGTGTTTCACCATGTTGATCAGGCTGGTCTCCAACTCCTGACCTCGTGATCTGCCTGCCTTGGCCTCCCAAGGTGCTGGGATTACAGGCGTGAGCCACAGCACCCGGCCAGAAGTTTTTTAGTTTAATTAAGTCCCATCTATTTCTCTTTGTTTTTGTTGCATTTGCTTTTGGGCTCTTAGTCATGAGGACTTTGCCTATGCCAATGTCTAGAAGGGTTTTTCCAATGTTATCTTCTAGAATCTTTATGATTTCAGGTCTTAGATTTAAGTCTTTGATCCATCTTGTGATTTTTGTATAAGGTGAGATGAGGATCCAGTTTCATTCTCCAACATGTGGCTTGCCAGTTATCCTAGTACCATTTGTTGAATGGGGAGTTCTTTCCGCCACTTTATGTTTTCGTTTACTTTGTCAAAGGTCAGTTGGCTATAAGTATTTGGCTTTATTTCTGGGTTGTTTATGCCATTCCGTTGGTCTGTGTGCCTATTTTTACAGCACTACCATGCTGTTTTGGTGACTATGGCCTTATAGTATGTTTCAGTTCCAGTAATGTCAAGTCTACAGATTTGTTCTTTTTGCTTAGTCTTGCTTTGGCTACGTGAACTTTTTGGGTTCCATATGAATTTTAGGATTTTTAAAAATAGTTCTGTGAAGAATAATGATGATATTTTGATGGGAATTGCATTGAACTTATCGATTGCTTTTGGCAGTATGGTCATTTTCACAATATTGATTCTACCCATCCATGAAGATGGGATGTGTTTCCATTTGTTTGTGTTGTCTATAATTTCTTTCAGCAGTGTTTTCTAGTTTCCTTGTACAGGTGTTTAACATCCTTGGTCAGACATATTCCTAAGTATTTTATTTTTTTGCAGCTATTGTGAAAGGGGTTGAGTTTCTGATTTGATTCTCACCTTGGTCACTATTGGTCTATAGCAGAGCTACTGATTTGTGTACATTAATTTTGTATCCTGAAACTTTGGTGAGCTCATTTACCTGGTCTCAGAGTTTTTTGAATGAGTCTTTAGGGTTTTCTAGATATACAATCATATCATCAGCAAAAAGTGACAGTTTGACTTCCTCTTTAACAATTTGGATGCCCTTTGTTTATTTCTTTTGTCTGATTGCTCTGGTTAGGACTTCCTTCCAGTAATATATTGAATAAAAGCCAAGCACATTAAGATAAATATTGCATGTTCTCACTCACATGCAGGAGCTAAATGGTGGTTCTCATGAAGATAGAGACTAAACTGATGGTTACCAGAGGCCAGAAAGGGAGGGATGAAGGCGGAAAATATGAATGTATTTATTACCACTGAACTGTACACTTAAAGTGGTAAAGATGGTAACTATGTCCATATATTTTACCTCAGCAAAAAGTTTTTGTAAACAAAAAGGCAACCTGCAAAACAAAACAAACAAACAAAAAGAATAACAGAGTACACATCATATTTTGTTTCTGATCCTAAGAGGAAACTTTGTAGTAGTTCACCATTAATTATAGTATTAGCTGTAGCTTTTTGCAGATGCTCTTCATAAACTTGAGTAAGTTTTCCTCAACTGCTGTTTTTCTAGGGTTTTTAGTCATGCTATTTTTCTAGGGTTTTTGGTTTTTGTCAAATGCTTTCTCTACATAGATTCACAGAACTATTATGAATTATACTGACTAATTTTCAAATATTGAATGAACTTTGCATCCTTAGAATAAACCCACTTGGTCTGGGCAGGGTGGCTCACCCCTGTAATCCCAGCACTTTGGGAGGCTGAGGCAGGCTGATGACCTGAGTTCAGGAGTTCAAGACCATCCTGGCCAACATGGTGAAATCTCATTTCTACTGGGAAAAAAAAAAAAAAAAAAAAAAATTAGCCAGGCATTGTGGCATGCACCTGTAGTCCCAGCTACTTGAGGAGGCTGAGGCAGGAGAATCCCTTGAACCTGGGAGGCGGAGGTTGCTGTCAGCAGAGATTGCACCACTGCACTCCAGCCTGGGTGACAAAGGGAGACTCTGTTTCAAAAAAAAATAAAAATAAAAATAGACCCACTTGGTATTGGTGTATCACTCTTTTTTTTTTTTTGAGACAGAGTCAAGCTTTGTCGCCCAGACTGGAGTGCAGTGGCGTGATTTCCGCTCGCTGCAAGCTCCGTCTCCCAGGTTCACGCCATTCTCCTGCCTCAGCCTCCTGAGTAGCTGGGACTACAGTCATGAACCGCCACGCCCCGCTAATATTTTGTATTTTTAGTAGAGATGGGGTTTCACCGTGTTAGCCAGGATGGTCTCTGTCTCCTGACTTCATGATCTGCCCACCTCGGCCTCCCAAAGTGCTGGGATTACAGGTGTGAGCCACCGCGCCCTGTCTGATTCTTTTTTATATTGCTGAATTATATTAGCTAATATTTTGTAAAGGTGTTTGCATTTGTATTCACTATGGATATTGATATCTCATTTAAAAAATTATATGGTCCTTGCTTTTGGTATGAGGGCAATACCAACTCAATAAAATCGATTGAGAAGTCTTTCTTCTAATTTTTGGAAGTGAGTCTTCTCCTAGTCTCTTGCAATAAATAAAGTAACATTCCTGTGTAAATTTCTGAATGCTCATCTCTGCAGTAGTCAGAATGTGTGTGTGTGTGTGTGTGTGTAGTGAGCCTACTTCTGAACATGACTATATAATATATAATAATAAGCTTCTAATAGTTTGAATTACTTAAAAAATACCTATTGAGAACTGGAAAATTATCATATATGAATTCTTGCAACATGACTAGGCATTTTTACTACAATGGTCAGTAGGGTCCACTAAAGCCAGATGTTTATCTGAAACATCTGGATGTTTTCATGATGTGAAACTTTGTGAAAAGACAATGAAATGATTAGTTGATGATCAGTGAAGCAACACTCTGGAATGCGAATAATGAACACTGATTTTCAATATAGTTCCTTGTATGTTATTGTAAGGGAAAATTGAGACAAATATACATATAATTCTTATAATAATTTTCAATTTCTTCATGGCTAAGAAACTGATGAAAACCTTTAGATTGTTGTGGACCTATCTCTGATCCAGACTGGATTTATCTTCCCTGCGTTATTCAGGCTCTTCTTATACTTTGTAAATACTCCAAAGTACAGTGCCCTTCTTGTTTTGTTCTGATATTTTATTGTTTGATTTGATTGTAATATTTTATTTGTTATTTTTCATGGACCTCTTTATGAAAAAGTCTTAGTTGCTTCTTAAAATGATTTACTATGTGCTAAGTCTTTATGCCATATAACATGCCAAGGATCTTTATATTCTTCTAATATGTTTTGAACAAACCTCCCTGGAGTATATTCCATGGAACATTAGTCTCGTAAAATATTACACGTACGTTAATAAAACATCCAATTTTCCCAAACAACTGATGTTATGATTTCTCTTGAATTAACATAGAAACTAACACTCCCAGTTTGGAAACCTGAGAAGGTTACATTAGTTTTATTTGAATTCCTTTCTCAGGGAGCCAACCATTAGAACTCCCAGATTGACTCAAGGAACTGAAGCTTACTAGATCATCCCATGTGAACAATGACATGTCAGACCCTCACCCATCATGATTGCTTAAGTGACCATCTACTTCCTGTTGACCAACTCCTCTCTCTTACCACCCCCTGTTTTGCCACACGTGGTTACATTTTTTTCCCTGCTATGTATAAACCCCTTATTTCAGTCAGCGAGATGGATTCAAGATTGTTTTCCTATCTCTTGGCTGAAGTGCCTGATTAAAGCCTTTTTCACTGGCAATACTTGTCTCAGTGATTGGCTTTCTGTGTGGGGAGCAGCAGGGCCTAGATTGAAGCCCTGATGTTTTGATAACATCATGATAAAAATGTTTTAAAGTTGGATACTATCCTTGTTGTTCCTGGAACCAAGCCAGGTCTGGCTGCATTTTCTTGAGGCCCAGAGAAGTGAGAAGCAGACAAACTAGGAAAGAGGAGAGTTCATTACTGTAACCGGATACAGGGAGAAGGCCGGGGATAATTCCACCAGACCAGCTCCAAGTGTTACAATTTTGTTAGTGCTTATATAGGTTGGGGTTATGTGCCTACCTGCAGCATGGCATTTGCCTAAGTCTAATGGTAACTAATTTTGTTTCAACTAGAAGTCAGAGGCCAAAAAATGCTTGCTAAGTCTGATTTAAAGGGCCTTCATACCTTCAATGCCTGTCTACTGTGGTACCAGAGTGATGATTTCTATCTCATCTCCTTTACAGCTTCGTCCGGAGAGCTGCCTTAGACTCTCCAGTGAATCTATTCAAACAACTGCCTCTGTTACCTTGAAATGTCTCAGATTTTGTCAACGAGATGGGTCCTGGCAGTAGGAATGTAAAACTGTTTTTGTTATTTTGGCTTGCTCCAGCAAGGGAGAAGCCCATTCAAGGCTCGTACTGACCATATGTTTCATTTCTAGCTTTGATGTCTGGGCACTGATATCCCCAGGTTTAACTATTTGCTCAATGTTAAGGCAGCGCTGTAGAAATTTGTCCGCGTAATGGGTGCAATGCAGGCCTTTCTGTGTGACTGTCCTGCAGACGTGTCTGTGTGATTGTCAGGGAGAATTGGCCTGCCACATTACCACTCAGCTAGGCATTGTGAGTACAAGGTGAAACTGAAAAAGCTTTCTTGTCTGTATAAGATAAAATCTTTTGGATTATACTAGTAGACATTTTTCTGGTGATAAGACTCAAATATTTTATTTTTAAAAACTTTTTTTTTTTCTTAAGTTGATATGGCACGTGGGGGACAATGTAATGTTGTGAAGATTAAAATTATGTAATACGTAATTATGATTTAAAAAAAATTGAAAGTATGTTCTTGCTAATCCACTGCCCTAGCTTGGTCAGTTACTAGGTTTTCCTCCTTGGTGGGCTTAACCAAGTAGGAGGAAAAAGATTAAAGCACTCAAAACAAGAGTGGACTAATTGGCAGCAGAAAAATACTATTTGTATCAAAAGATTACTATGAGAATTTCCTTCCAAATTCAGTGTTTCATACAAAATAGGTAACTTTGCAACATAATATGCTATAATTGAGATTTAAATTATTAAGTTGGTTCTTCAATAAATGAATTAAGCCTAGCAATTGTTAGATACTTAAAATAGGCAACTACTGACAAAAAACAAAAACAAAAACAAAAAAAAACAGGATCATGAGAGAGGTGATAAAACAAAACGGATTTGGTAAATTGGCACATTAGTTTACGTTTTGTAAGTTTTATTTTCTAAAATTCTTTTAAATTAAGTTTGCAACTTGCCACAAAAATATGTAGGGATATCTGAGTAGTTATAGAAGGAGTTTCCTATTAAGTGATTAGTGAGCTGACATCTAAAGGATGAGGAAGAATTAACTGGGCCAATGAGTAGGGAGGAAAGCCCTGGAATGATCTGTGGGAGCTGGAGCAGGGGGATGTGTTTTTTTTTTTTTTTTTTTTTTTTGAGACGGAGTCTGGCTCTGTCGTTAGGCTGGAGTGCAGTGGCGCGATCTCAGCTCATGAGCAGGGGAATTTTAAGGACGTGATGGAAAGTGTGACTGAAACACAGAGGCTGAGGTGGGGTCTTGGTGTGGGATGAAATTAGAGGTGTGTAAGAGCAAGATTTTATAGCTTGAAGGGCAAGGTAAAATACTATTGTAATCCTAAAATCAGTGGAAAGTTTTTTCTAAGTGTTAAGGTGTGGTGGTGATGGTATTAGTTTACATTTTGAAAAGATCACCTAGATGTGGTGTAGAAAACTCATTAGGTGAAAACTAGAAGGCAGGGAGGCCAATTAGAATGTATATTGCATTACTAAGGGTAACATATACACTGGAGGCTTGTACTCTGGTGATGGTGGTTACAATGGAAAATAAGGGGCAGATCTGAGAAATAGGTAGTGGTTAAAATTGACAAGATGGTTGGTGGTAGCATGATTGAGACAAAAACACTGGATTAGGACCAGTTATTAATGAGTCCGTAGTTATAGTTAAATTTCACAGGCAAAGAACAGAGAAAAGAGAGTGCTCTGTGACCACATGTTAAGAATTTTAACACGGAGTGTCCAAGCAGTGAAGATAAAGTCTGCGGAAGACACTCAAATGGAGTAGCCCTCATTGGATAAGAAACTTTGGAAAATGTAGTGTCTCAGAAGCTCAGGAAAGAACGTGTTTAACAGAAGGTCCATTGGATTCATAACATGAAGATTATCGATGACTTTAACCAGTAGTCTTTCATTACAGAAGAGAGAAAATCCAGACTGGAGGGGGCTGAGTGGATACTAAGTGAAGTAAATAAATTTAGAGAACTCTTTTGAGATGTTCAACATTGAAAATAAGGCAAAAACGAGGGCAGTATTTAGGATATGGGATACAGCCTCACTCTTTATTGTAAACCTGTTTCTTGTTATCTGATGTAGCAGTTTTGCAAACCAGTAAGGTACTCATCTTGTAGAATTTTTTTTTAAATCTCTTGAATACTAACTCCCAATCTAATTTGTGGAGAGAAAAAAAAATGATTTCCTGAGCTTTCTATGTTAGTTTGGGCATTTTCATAACCAGTAGTGCATAACTGTAATTAACAATACCATTTTTTATAGTGGTTCAATCACAGAGTATGTTAATACCATTAATGTAATGCATTTTAATTTAATTCTATGCAATTAACTAGGAAATGTACAAAATTGCCAATAACTTATATGACCTTTAAAAATGGACCAAGATACTGATTGTGTTTACCTACAAATTAATTTGGATCATTATGACTCAGAGCCACAGAATAATCAAGAATCTATATTAGAAAGATTTTAATAGTTCTGAAAGACTCTTTTCTGTTACTGGCCTAATTAGTGAATTTTTTTTTTTTTTTTTTTTTTGACAGAGTCTTGCTCTGTTGCCCAGGCTGGAGTGCAGTGGCATCATCTCAGCTCACTGCAGCCTCCGCCTCCCAGATTCAAGTGACTTTCCTGCCTCAGTCTCTTGAGTAGCTGGGATTACAGGCATCTACCACCAAGCCTGGCTAATTTTCATATTTTTAGTAGAGACAGGGTTTCACCATGTTGGCCAGGCTGGTCTCGAACTCCTGACTTAGTGATCTTCCTGCTTCAGTCTCTCAAAGTGCTGGAATTACAGGTGCTGAGCCACCGTGCCTGGCTTTTTTTTTTTTTTTTTTTTTTTTTTTTTAAGGCAGAGTCCCACTCTGTTGCTCAGGCTGGAGTGCACTGGCACCATCTCGGCTCACTGCAAACTCCCACTCCCGGGGTTCAAGCGATTCTCTTGTCTCAGACTCCTGCGCAGCTGGGATTATAGGTGCCCGCCACCATGGCCAGCTATTTTTTATTTTATTGTTTTTGTATTTTTGGCAGAGATAGGGTTTCACCATGTTCACCAGGCTGGTCTCAAACTCCTGACCTCAGGCGATCTACCCACCTTGGGCCTCCCAAAGTGCTGGAATTACAGGCATGAGCCACCACGCCCGGCTGTGAACTTTCTTGTGTAGAGGTATTTGCATTGTTACATGATGTTGGTGTTGTAGTACTATCATAATAATTTTTAAATTTTGCTTTTATTTTTAGAGAAAATCAGTACATCTACATTTTCTCTGATTAAAATATTGCCTGATTTTTCAACATGAAAGTGAGTAGAGGAGGAAATATTTTGGCTGAGCTGAAACTATATAGGCAGTAAATATAGTGCATACATTTTCATATAAGATCTCAAAATTCATTACAATTGTTGTTTTTTCAAGTGTTATGGAAACAAGAACATAACTGAGGGAGGAAAATCTTTATTACCAATTTTTTTTCTCCTTGAAAATTTACTTAATGGGAAGGTATAAGGTGTTTTAATTGGGCAGAATTTACCAGTAGAAATTTACATTTAGGAGAAACAGAAGAGCATGTGAAATTCTATTGTTGACATTTTTACTTTGAAAACAGGTGGTAAAAATTTGAAGAAAATAATTGGTGCAAAACCATTTGGTGGGAATTTATAACAATCCCCAAATTATTTTAACTTAAAAGTTAACCCATTTGTGTTTCTGCATTAAAATATTTTCTCTCTAGCAGTGTGCTGTATAACTTTAATCTTAGTAATCTGTGAAGTAACTGGAAACCCAAACCCATTCCCAATCTTCTTTCTAGTTTAATTTTTTCTTTTATGAAAACTATAGCTGCGATCCTTACTGTACTTCATCTTAAATCAGTTATGAAGCCCCTCTAAGTATCAAACATTTCTTCAATGAACATGTTTTGGGTGTCCCATGTGCCAGGCTGTGTTACAAGTTAAGGTAAGTATATCTGAGAGGTTTAGTGTCTAAGTGAAATAGACATTTAAATATGTTAATTTAATTAGGGTAACATGTGCTCCAGTATGCAGATGTGAAGGATGTAATGAAGGCTTCAGAGAAGACAGATCATAGAAAGTGCTGGACAGCGAATAGGAGGATTAATTGGTAAGGTTTCAGATAAAAGGTGACCCTTGATATGAGTTTTGACAAATGCCCATGAATTCCTAGGTAAAAGGACTGAGGAGAAAAAAGCAAGGGATATTACTAGCAATGAAAATGGTGTCAACTATGACAGGTGGACAACAACTTGTTTTGGTCTAAGAACTACCAGCTGTGCTGTAACTGGAGTTGGTGATTGGAGTGGTAGCATTACGACACACAGGGGTCCAAGCACACAAAACAAGCGGAGCATGTTTCTCTGAGTTTATTCTGTATTGTGTGGCCAATGGCAAGTTTTTGAGAAGTTCTATTCAGATAAATGTTATGATAAGGTTTGGATTTTAGAGATATCAAATGTCTAGTGGATGTGAAAGCCATAGACAAATTGGGAGCTTACTGTAGTGCTCATAGGGGAGTTAATGTGTCCTGAACAAAAAAGTGACCTTGGATAAAGATTGACAGGACAGATAAGAGATTGATTAAGGAGATCAAGACTTCAGGATATGCTAATTGATTGGATACATGGGGAGAAGACTTTCAGGTTTCCTTTTCCAATAGGCAATGGAGGAGAAGGAGCAAGGTTTTTTTTAGGTAAATAAAGAAGAATTGTATTAATACATTCATTTTTGTTCCTGTTGAGTTCATGCTAGAAGTCAAATAGTCAGTTGGACATCTAAGTTTGGCATTCAAGAGTCTAGTCAAGATGGAGCTATAAACTGAGTCTATGTATTAAGTGCCTGTTATGCACCAAACATTGTTTTAAATTGCATTAATTCATGTATTCTTCATGAGAATAATATGAGATATACACTTCTGAGATCACCTCCATTTTACAGATGAGGAAACAGGTACATGTTGTTAAGCAACTGGCTCAACATTCCTTAGCTAGTAAGGAGCAGAGTCAGAATTCGAGTACAGGCAGTTTGATTTCAGAGCCCATGATTTTAAATACCATACAGTACTGTTTCTCCAATGTCAGAATCTCTTATACATGGAAAGAAGCATCCTGGAAATTAAAAATGTAGTGGCAACATATACATTCTATCATTTCCATCCAAATAATTAAAAATAATTGTCTTTTCCATTTAAGTTTCTCTTCCTAAACCCAGCGTTTCTATCAAAGGACTCATTCTCCTAGACATGCTGCTTAACTTGGGGCATATTTGATTTATTCCATTTCCTTCTCCCCTATATTCAGGGAGTATTTAGTCCAATCAAACGTCTCACATCTGGCTTCTAAAGATGGATTCTCTAGCACACACTTAATACTCTCATTGTCTCTTGCCTGGAAAATTCTGTCTGCCTTTAAATTGTCTCTTCACCTTCATTATTTCTCTGTTCCATATTTATCACACATACTGTGGTCTAAATTATAACTCAAAAGTCACCAGTTCCACAGACTTTTTTTTAGATGGGGTCTCTCTCTGATGCGCAGGCTGGAGTGCCATGAATTGATCATAGCTCATTACAGCCTCGAACTCCTGGGTTCAAGCGATCTTCCTGCCTCAGCCTCCTGAGTAGCTGGGACCACAGGTGCATAACTGGCTATATTTTTTTTTTCTTTTGCAGAGATAGAGTCTCACTATGTTTCCCAGGCTGATCTGAAACTCCTGGCTTCCAATGATCTTACTGCCTCAACCTCCCAAAGTGCTGAGATTACAGGTATGAGCTATCATGCCACAGCGAATTTTATGCTATGTGTAGATTATAAAGGCCTTAAAGAGAAGGACTGAAAAACTTCTTTATCTCCAATGCTTATCACAGTAGTTGGCACATAGTAAATGCTAAGATCTTATTGAATAAGTGGGCAAGTGGATGTTATCTCTCTCTCTCCCAGCAGGAAGTTCTGAGTATTTGTTATCTTTCTGATGATACTAATCAACAGTAAACTATGAATTGTTACTTATATGACATTTCATAGTGTTGCATGACACACTTTTAGTTTCTGTGAGAAAAGAGTCTGTGAATATTTAGTCCAATCTAACCTCTCACTTCTGGCTTCTAAAGATGGATTCTCTAGCACACAGATACATTCATACTCTCATTGTCTCTTGTCTGGACAATTCTGTCTGCTTCTAAATGGTCTCTTCACCTTCATTATTTCTCTGTTCCATATTTATCACACATACTACCACCTAAATTATAACTCAAAAGTCACCAGTTCTACAAATACTTTTTTTAGTTGGGGTCTTGCTCTGATGCCCAGCCTGGACATCAATTATAAGTTATAGTTACATATTTTAGTAATTACAAATTATAGTTAATTTTCATCAAATTAACTATAAATTTCTTAGCATATTGAACTACTTATACTAGGGCCTTTTAAATAATTGATGACTGAATGAGTTATTAAACCAATCAATTAAATATGCATAATAATAGAATACTAGTAAGAATGAAATATAAATTCTGATTAATTGGTAAATAACGGGTATATAAATTTCAGTAAAAATTATATATGGATGCTTTAGAAAAGATCTGTACAATATATTTGTCTACATCTGTTATATAATTTTAACCAAATGAATTAGCTCTTCCTATCTCGTCTTATGGTCAAATTCACATTTTAAAATTATATCTCAAATACGCCTTTTATGAGCAGGTCTTATCTGTTTAAAAGTGGAAGAACAAAGACATAATAAACTAATTCAATCATCAGTTCAGAACTGATGTTAAATAAATAAATTCCTTAATATATGTTTTATAATAATTTTGTCTTTGATAAAGTGTGTTGAAATGACTTAATTGACTGGCTAGAGAACTGCTCTTTGAATTTATCTGAATTGGGTAAGTATTTAAAAGTTAAAGTGGTGGCCGGGCGCAGTGGCTCACGCCTGTAATCTCAGCACTTTGGGAGGCCGAGGCGGGCGGCTCACGAGGTCAGGAGATCCAGACCATCCTGGCTAACACAGTGAAACTCCATCTCTATTGAAAATGTAAAAAATTAGCCAGGTGTGGTGGCGGGTGCCTGTAGTCTCAGCTACTCAGGAGGCTGAGGCAGGAGAATGGCCTGAACCCAGGAGGCAGAGCTTGCAGTGAGCTGAGATCGCACCACTGCACTCCAGCCTGGGCAACAGAGCGAGACTCCGTCTCAAAAACAACAACAACAACAACAACAAAAAGTTAAAGTAGCTAAAATATGGAAAAGTCTGTTGGGACATAATATAATCAAGTATATTGGTAACTGGCTGAGTGATGCTTCTTGAGTTAATGTCAACATAAAGTCCAGAGAACTCTTCTTCTCCTGGGTTCTGTTTGAGTTCACATTTTAGTTTATGACATATGTGAGTAAGTGGAAGCTGTAGATGCAACATGACATACAGCCAATGGGGCCATGAGGCAAAAGGAACAAAAGAACTGATGTCCCAATGATACATTCAATGACACAATCAGGATCTCAAGCACTCTTAAAGGATTTGAAATGAAAGGTTACATTTAATGATGACGTTTAGTAAGAATCAGTACACTTTGTATCTAAAAATCCTTACTTTTGACAGGCCATGATTCATAGCAGTACATGTTTTTAAAAAGTTAAGAAATTTAATAGATTATAGGCTCAATAAGTCAACCTTGTATGTGATTTCTAGAAATGATATTACCATCTTGTACTGCTCTATAGAGGTGTGGAGTTCAAGCCCAGTTGATGATAGCTCTATTATAATTTGTGTGAATGAAACAAATATACAAATAAAACAATCACAACAACATTGGAAAAATCATCTAGAGCATTGTGTCCAGTTGAAAGCAGTAAAATTAAATTAAATCACCATGATGGCAATGGTTATTGGGCAATATATATAATGAAAAACTGATGACATTAGAAATGTGTGGTCTGGAAATGTCAAAAATCTCAAAGACAGATGAATATCAGATGATTTCAAATATTTAAAGCAGAAATTAGCTTTGCTCTATGTGACTCCAAATGATTTTAAGTCACAAAATGTTTTTAAGTCACAAAAATGAAATGGTTTTCAGTCACAAAAATGGAAACTTTATCTAAATCAACAAACATTGTTTTTAAACAATGTGAATTTTTATGTATCTATCAAACTATCATTTATCATGCAAAGATTGGAGTGAGTTCCTGGCATACCAGTCTAAGTGAAACATGCTTGCTGCCTTCAATCATAATAATCAAGGAGAAAACTAGTTTTATATTTATCCAAAGATGGCACAAGTTTCTTCTGGAGGTAATAACGTAGCTGTTCAGAAACTGTTAAAATAGATGTGTGGCAGAGAGAATTCTAAAATAGACCCCAGGATCCCAACTATTAATACTAAGATGATCCTGTGCATATCGGTTGTTTAATCAAGCACTAATTTAGGACCCCATGTGAAGGTATTTTGCAGATGTAATTAAGGAGCTGTATAAGTTGACTTTAAGGAAATTTACCTCGGGTGAGCCTAACCTAATCAGATGAGCTCTTATCTTAAAAGAGACTGGGTTCTCCTTGGAGGGGAGACTTTCAAAGCACTAGGGGGATTTGACACACCATTTCTGACTTGGAGTTAGAGAGGGCCGTATGGGAAGAAATGCAGATAGCCTCTAGGAACTAAGAGAAGACCCTGCAGATGCATAGCAAAAAAACAAAAACCACAAAATTAGATGCTCAGTCCTCCAGCTACACTGAACTGAATTTGGCTCACAAGGAGAATGAGCTTCAAAGCAGATGTCCCCCCAGTACCCAAATGAGAACTCAGATCGGCTAATACTTTGACTTCAGTCTTGTGATTCCCTGAGCTGACATCCCCGTCACTCCATAACAGATTTCTGACCTCCAGAACTGTGAACTAACAAATGGGTATTATTTAAGTCACTGAGTGTGTGGTAATTTGTTACATAGCAATAGAAAACTAATATGATATGCTGGTTGGCTGTTATCTGGTATGCTCTAGATACTAGTTGAAGGAGCTGCCAAAATATGCTGGGAGGGTGAATATACACTCTTCTCCTTTGTCTCTGAATTGTAGAACAGAGGAATGGAGATCTAATGGAATTCAGAGTCAGATAACAAAAGAAATCTATTACATTAGTTAAAAAAGAACAGTGAGGTCTGTTAGAGTCCAAAGCCCCGAGATGCACATAAAGGAATTATAGATAACATACAGTGCCCAGAGGCGTTTACCTATTACATTCCTCTCAGGTGACCACTGAGAAGAAATGATACACACTGTTATACCCAGACCGTTTGTTCCCCAAAGAAGACCACCAGAGTCCAGAGTCAAAGCCAAGCGGCAAGGATCTTTTACTGCAAGTTCGAACTTGGTCCCTCCATTCTACAGCATACAAGAGGGCCCCGAACAATGCGAGTGCTTGCTTTTTATAGCCCGATGTAAATAAGATACGTAAAGTTACAGAGGAACAAGGGAATTCTTTTGGTTACAGCATTACAATTGGTTTACATTTTAAGTTATACATTTAGCAGTTTTCTATTGGTTCCCACGCTTTCAGTAAAACCACAAACGGCTGTGTCCTTATCAGGGACTTTTCCAGGTGGTGTTTGTACTGGGCTCAGGAAATTGAGAGATACATGGTGGGATGTGTTTGTACTGGGCTCAGGAAATTGAGAGATATATGGTGGGATGTGTTTGTACTGGGCCTGTTTGTGTTGAGCCCGGGGCTGAGGAATGTGCTTTGTGTTGAGCCCGGGGCTGAGGAATGTGCCTGATTTCTTTCAACACACTAATGAAACAAATAGCCGATGAGTTTTCTTTCATTCTTTTTTTGTTTTTTGAGATGGAGTCTCGCTCTGTCACCCAGGCTGGAGTGCAGTGGCGTGATCTTGGCTCACTGCAACCTCTGCCTCCCGGGGTCAAGCAATTCTTCTGCTTCAGCCTCCTGAGTAGCTGGGATTACAGGTGCATGCCACCATGCTAGGCTAATTTTTGTATTTTTAGTAGAGATGGGGTTTGACCATATTGGTCAGGCTGGTCTCGAACTCCTGACCTTGTGATTCGCCCACCTCAGACTCCCAAAGTGCTGGGATTACAGGCATAAGCCACCGAACCTGGCCAGTTAATGACTTTTCAAATTAGTTTTATGATTCTATGACAGTAAAGAAATTCTGAAACAGACAGTCTTACAGTACTTTCGTAGGATAAAAAAATGTATATTTATAAAACTTTAAATCCATATGAAAATTTGCCCTTGAGCTATTATTTATCTCATGTTTAGAAAATATGTCATAATTCCCAGAAATGAATTTGAGTTATTAAGGTCTTCTTGTTGTGAATATATAATTGGCCTTTGAATATGACTTGATTCATTCATTAAAAATTTTTTTTGGTCAAATTTAAAACTACTAAAAATATTGATGCTGATTTTTTTCAAAAAAGAGATATCAGAAAGAAAACAGAAGGATTTTTGAAACACACTATTTCTGAGATTCCTTCTTTATGGGTATCCCTTCTGCTCTGTGGTTGCCATTGCAGTGAATTCAGCCTCCATTTGTGACTATAGAGGAGACTAAGGCAGATATGCTTTCAAAGACCTTGGACCCCATATGTGTAACTATTTTCTATTCTCTGAAACATTCTTTCTTAGAAAGAAGTAATAACCAAATGCCTGACTGAAAGAAGACTCAAGCAACAAAATCCCTATTTGCCTGTTCCAATAATTTAAGATTTAGAAGACAGTATAATTTTCAAACTCCAAGTGATATAGAAATACTTCTATTATGAAAGATAGACATCAACCATAAGAGTTTTTATTAATAACAATGGCAAAGATTGTTTTATTCCTTGTTACTTTGAAAATAATATGTATGAATATATCTATGAATATATACACACATACACATATGTATATTCATATACACATACATGCATAAGCATGCAAGATTTTTGGTGGTTTAAGGGGTGCAGACAAGTGTTCCTGAAAGCTCTTTTACGAATTTCTGTGTTGTTTCAATCTTCTAGGATATAACACAATATAATAGTTTGCTAACTATCATCAGACTTACATTTTGCGTAATATTCCACAGCTTGAGTTCTTTTTCTACATGTTGGTCATAAGTTATGAATCACCATCTCTATTTACTAGGTAACATTAAGCAAGTGTCTCATTTACAAGCACACTTTGCTCATAAGCAAGCATTCAACATTTCTGTTCTCAGTTGTAAAGAAGTACTTATCTGAAGATGAATTTCTGTTCAGCTTGAAATGCTTTGCTGTTTCTCACTTAGCTCGTTAGCCTGCAGTGATTGGCAAGTTACCCTCCAGACAGGGCACCATCCTCTGTGTGTTGGTTTAGGAGTAAGCACCCAATAAAGCATAGCCAAAAGAAAATATATAAATCTATTTTGAAATTCAATAAATGTATAAGCCATGCTACTCACCAGGCCTGTGGGAGCATATACATCATAAAATACCACTGTTAAGCTATAAATAATTCAAGCAGTTAGCAATGGCTGAGAGCACACAGCTGAAAGCCTGGGTAAAGATGGGCAGTGCACAATGCTGTAGTCAGAGCTGGTGCAAGGTCTGTGGAGTAGTTTGTTTGTTTTCCTAGGCAGGTAGAAAAGCACAGTCCCAGGTGGCATCTAGTGCTCCTTTATTTTTGGTCACAGAGGCACAATGAAGCATCTGGAGCTCAACTCTAGGTTCTGTCTGTTCTCTCACCACCTTCTTTCTTATTCACTCTGTGGACACTTATTCCCCACCAGCTCCAGATATGAGAAAGCAATGACCTGTACAGGGGATGTGGTGAGAGACTAGAGATGGTGTTCAGCATGATCTGCTTGCACTTCCTTGGGTTACTGTGTCCCAGCCTTACTGTCAATCCAGAGCAACCAATTCTAACACCTCTTATTATTAATGGACACAGTTGTGCTTTATTTCACTGATATTTGCTCCTAGTTTTTCTTCTTCTTGTTATATCTGAACGTATTCTGTTCCTTTTCCAGTTTCTTAAGTTGACTGTTTAAGTCATTTATATTCAGTCTCTTTTCTTTCCTAATATGAGCGTTTTAGGTTTAGCTGCTGTCTACAAGCTATGACCTGTAATATTTAATTTTTTAATACTGTTTTCTCTTTTACAATGACTTATTCTTTGATTTGTTAGCTATTTAGAAGTATCTCATTTTCCCAACTATGTATTTATTCCAATTATCATTTTGTTATCAATTTCTTATTGCATGTTGGTTAGAGAATGGTCTGCATGAAACTAACTTTTAAAAGAAGTCAGTGGGATTTGCTTAGTTTCTGGTTCATGATTATGGCTTACTTCATGGTGAATTTTATAAATTCTGTCTGTTTTCAGTGAGACTCTTTTTATGTGCTTCTTGGTCATTTGTAATGTGTTTGGAGAAATGTTTATTCAAGTACTTTGCTTATTTTTAATTGGGTTATGTGTCTTTTTGTTTTTACATTATGATAGCTATTTATATATTTTGGATATTAGACTTTTATCAGATATGGTTTACAAATATTTTGTCTCGGTCTATGTCTTTTCACTTCCTTGATAGTGTCTTTTCATACATGAAAGATTTTAATTTTGATAAAGTCCAATTTATCTCTTTTTGTTGTTGTTGTTTGTGGTTTTTGTGTCATATCTAAAAAACTGTTGCCCAACCCAGAGTCAAAGATTTTCACCTATTTTTTATGCTAAGAGTTTTATAGTGTTAGCTCTATATACATCTTTGATCCATTTTGAGTTATCTTTTATATGTGGTTTGAGATTGGGGTCCAGCTTCATTCTTTGTCATGTCTATACCAATTGTTCCAGCACCATTGGTTGAAAAGATTATATACCCATTGAATGGTTTTCAGTGAGGGTTTTACCCTCATTCAAAATTAATAGAACATATTGTACAAACTCATTTCTGATTTCTCGTTTTTATTCCATTGTTCTACATGGCAAGTACCACTGTCTTGATTACTATAATGTTGTGGTAAGTTATGAAATTGAGAGTGTGAATCCTCCAACTTTTTCTCTTTTAAGGACGTTTTGGCTACTGTGTTTTTGGGGACATATGTTTCTAAAAAGTTTTCTGCTCCTTCTGGATCTGAGGCTAAGACTGAAAAATATTCTCACCAGCTTTCTACAGGTTGTGTTTTTGTCCTAGTTAATCTAATTGAAAGCAGCCTTCGGTAGACCCACTGTATGTGGGGGTATCTCTCTCTCCAGTGGGCCTGAGACTTCTTTCCTTTTCCCCAGCATATTTCCTTTTAAAATTCAGACCCTACATTTATAAAAAATCTGTAGCTCATATCACACTTAACAGTGAAAGACAAAATGGTTTCACACTGTATTAGTTTTTTAAGGCTGCTATAACATGTTACTAATTAACTTGGTGGCCAAAAACAACAGAAATTTATTCTCTCATAGTTCTGGACATCAGAAGTTTGTAAGCAACTGGGTATTCACAGGTGAGCTAAAGAAGATTATTGCTCAAAATTATGGTATATAAAATAGTGAAATGAGGTTTTATTTGGATAAGAACACACTTAAAACAGTAAGAGTGTGTTAGAGGAAGCTGTGAGACAGGTGAAATATATACTTCTTTCTAAGACATTTGCGAACAGAAGTGTTCACTTTAGTCATCTGTTTTCCCATAAGTTTGACTGGTAACAAAAAAGTTAAAATGCATCCTCTTTACATGTAAGTAGCTGGCATCTTACCCTGAAAAGAAATTGTTCCAGGAAAAAAGAAAGCCAAACAGAACCAAACAATCTATTGAAATACCAAGGGAAACTGGCAAAACAATTCACGAGCTTCTTTCCTGTGAACTGATAATTTTTGTATTACTGGACTTTTCTTGAAGGGTGTGGATATACTGTAAATTTTAGCATTATCCCAAGTAGGTAATGTCAATTAACTTCTAAAGCTTAATGTATGAATAGAAAAGACAATTTCCTTAGCCTGTGTTAAAACTTCTTGCAATTCCTCCATAATCCAACTGTCTCATAAAATATTCTTAAGATGACAAATTTTTCGTTATGTCACTTTTTGGGGCTTTAGTGTCTCAAGTTACAGGTACACTGGTCATTGGGATGCTGTGGGTTGTAAGTCAAATCTTTTAATTGATCCATAAACAATTCTTTGAATCAGGTAAGAAAACCTTTTCTTTTTGCTATTTCATAATGGCTGGCTGATGTCTTTGACTAAACTGTCTGCAAGTTTCATTTTAGTGTCCTCAAGTATGACACCTAGGAACAGCTGTATTACTTAAAATATTGCAGAAATAATTTTCCGTATATGTCATTAATTTAGTTGGAGTCTAGAAATTAGACATAATTTTGATAAAATAATTAAGATACACAGTAAAGACTCCATTTTCTCTTGGTCACCTAATATCAACACCCAAATGTTTCTGATATTCACCTTTACCCTTTCCCATTAGCTGTTTGTGAGTAGAAGCTGATAACAGAATATGGAGAGTTCTTGATCCTTAGATTCTATTGTAAATTTTGAGTTGTAATAAATTTCTCCCATCTTTGCTCCTATTCGACCAGATTGCTAATAGCGTTTTAGGCTGCCTGTGTAACAGTTTGTGTATCTGTAAAATGTTCTGCCCTGCATGATGTCAGACTTACAAACACGTGAAGCACATAAATCATTTTTGTAAATCATTTTCAGTAGAGAATACATAATGAATTTCCACAAAGGTTGATGGATGAAAGATGAAACACTTATTTTAAAATTTGTACCCTGGTTTAACTGGTGCACTGAGTGCAGGGCAATCTGACATTACAGCTGTCTTCAATAGCCAAAGGTCAAAGAGAAGAAAGGCCTTATCAGCCCTGGTTACTGACAAACCTGAATTTAAGAAGATATAGCTATTCACTAGCACTACTGCAAGCTGGGAGCTGAATATATCTACAAATGGGAAATCTGTCAAAATCATCAGACTCTTTGATTTCAGGAAATGAACAATTACTGCCCTGAAACAATCCTACTGCAAGCTCACTTGGGTTAACAAGTCATCTTCTGTTGCACGTCAGTGGCTGTAATGGATCCTTACTTCAATATTCATTTCTGTGCGCTTCATGAAACAGAATATTCAGAAGCACACAAGTAGAAGTAATGGATGCATGAGAAGACATTCTTTTTAGTCATTACTTGTTTAGCCTTTTTCTCTTCTCCAAATGCTGTCAGGCAGGATTAATATTTAACTTTTGCAGAGAGAACTGGTTAGATTAACTCTTCAATATATCACTACTATTTTTTTTCTTCGGCGTATCTACACTAAGCTGTTTCTGGTTCCGCTTTTCTGGAAAATCGTTAGTAGCAGGAATTCTCTCCTACCTAATGACTTAGACAGAGGTGGGGATATTAAATAGTCAGCACACAAACATTAATTATAGAAAATTGTATAACTTTAGAGATCTTGTTAAGCGTGACTGAGGACTGAAGGCAATGGCAGCCACCTATAGCTTGCTGTCTTTTACTAATGACACAAAAAATACAAGCAGGGAAAAATGAAGCTGCACAGATATCTTCACCTCACAATAACTTGAAGAGAGAGAATGCTGGAACGTTCAAATAATTATGAATGAAAAGAGAAAAAAATTCCCACATTCTCATGCATAAACTTTCATACTTCTGCCCCCATTCCTGCTGTATCTCCAGGGTTCTTAGGGCGCCAAGATAAACCATAAAAATCTGTGGGGAAGACAAATGGGAAACTAGAGAATGGAGGGACTTAATGTTAACCTAAAATTGTTTTATGAAAACTACTCCCACTATAGGTCTGAAAAATACTACAAAAGCTTCCGTGTAGTTAAGATCAAGAGCTACAGGCTGGGCGTGTTGGCTCATGCCTGTAATCCCAGTACTTTGGGAGGCCAAGGTGGGAGGATCACTTGAGGTCAGGAGTGGGAAAGCCGTCTGGCCAACATGAGGAAACCCTGGCTCTACTAAAAATACAAAAATTATCTGGGCATGGTGGTGGGTGCCTGTAATGCCGGCTACTCAGGAGGCTGAGGCAGGAGAATCACTTGAGCCCAGGAGGTGGAGGTTGCAGTGAGCTGAGATCGGGCCACTGCACTCCAGCCTGGGTGACAGAGTGAGAATCCTTTTTTTTTTTTTTAAAAAAAGAGTGTGAGCTAAAGGATATGGGCAACATATGCATGAATAAAGGGGTATCTTCAACAGACATAGCTTCTAGGGGAGAATAGGAAAGCTAGACAGAAGTACTTTTTAGCAATTGGGTGGTAAAGGGGGGAAAGAAAATATAGGATTCTATGAGAAAAAGAAGACTTAGCAGCCTTTCTACATAACAAATCAAACAAAGATAAAAACTTGCTAAACTATCTGGACTTCACTAAAATAAGAAACTTTAAAAACAAGCCGTAAAAAATTGCTTTACAAAAATAAGAAACTTTGAAAACAATCCATAAAAATTTTTCAAAGGTAAAATGAACAAACTTACATAGAAACCCCTGGTTCCCATGCAAGGATGTGATTGGCAAAAAATAAGAGGATCCTGGAATATCTTTTGGTGCCAGAAAATAAAGAAGTGTTGAAAAGATAAAAGATGGGGCAAGTGGTAAAGAAATACCAAATGTCAAGGCTGTGACAATTTGTGCAACAAAAAACCAGGATGATAGTATTTATAACATACTTTTAATATGTGATATGACTTTTATAGTAGACATATATGGCAGATATGACCTTAATCCATGACAAAGACTAAAATCACCATATCATGAGATATATCAACATAATGTACCTCTTGCTATAAATTAAGGAGAAGGGCATATCATATCACTTCTGTACTATTTTTTGTCAACATACATGACCTCAATCTAATCACAGGAAAAACAAACAAATACAAATTAAATAAAATAACTGACTGGTACTCTTCATGAATGACAAGAAAGACTGTTGCACTGGGGGAGACTGAAGTGTCACAACAACTAAATACAATGTGGAGTTCCCAGGTTGGATACTGCAACAGACAAAAAGGACATTAGTAAAAAAATGATGATATTTGAATAAAGTCTGTAATTAGTTAATATTATTTCATCAATGTTAGTTTCCAGCTTTTGATGATTATACTATGGCTATATAAGATGTTAGCATTAGGAGATGTGGAGTTAAACCTATACAGCTTTACTCTATACTACATTTGAAACTCTTGTAAGCTCAAACTGTTTCAAAATAAAAAGTAAAAAAAAAAAGTTTTATTTTCAACTCTGTAATGGTGTTTGCATCTTATCATACCATAAATATTTCCACATATAGAAAATTGGGTTAGCTTTAGCTAAATAACTCTTGCCATTAAGCTTGTCACAAATATAGGAAAGATTTTGCACAGGCAGTTGTACACATTATTTATGTAAGTTACAAAAGTGTGAATAATATTTCATCAAAATTATGTGATAATTCTCCCTGAAACTAGGATAAAAGCCAATCTGAAATGAAAAAGAAAGAAGTAGTTTTAATTCTGAAAATGGCCCCTTGAGCTGTGATAAATTCAAATATACTTTAGAATTATAGAAAGAAATCTGACTATCTCTTGGAGTGAACAGTATAATAATTCTATGTCTGTAGCATTGCCTTTTGGGTTATATTTTTTTCCAAAACAGCCTATGGTGGAGCTTTGTCATCTGTCTTCATGATACTCAGAAGTTGCAACTTACCAGCCTCATGAAGATAGTGAATTTGGACTTAATTGAAGAAATACACAATGTTGTCACTTTCTATATGAGGCCAGAGTAGAGAGCTGCATGTACTTTTTACGTGTGTGTGTGTGTGGTATTGTATGTGTAAATGTATATATATTGTATTGTATTGTTTATAGACAATGCAGTACTCTAATCCTTCATTAGTAAATGTGTCTGTGACCCTCAATTAATTCTTCTAATTTTTCCTTCAGGTTTTCAAGAAATTAATTATCACCTTGCCTGGCCTTCCTAACAATGCTGTTAGCTATTGATCATTGATCAGGAAGCCCTTGAAACTACTGCCCCAGTCTTTCAATAGGTTTTACCATCAAGCATTGACTATTTCAGACTTGACTGTATCTATTGCTTGGGACACATTTGTACTTACACTGAGTATAACAGCAGGTAAAATTTCTGAAAAATTCAAATAGGTTTCTTTTTTTCTTCCCTATCTTTCTCTCTTCTCTCTTTTTATTCATTCTCATTTCATGATGCCCAAGTTATATAACACTGATGCTACTGAGGAGAAAGCGTGAAGATCACTACTATCTTTATTAGAATGGAGAGGATCCGTTACCTTCAGATGGTACCAGTCACCATACATTTTTGAAGCACAATTAATCAGGCATTATAGCTTTCTGTCATCAGACTAGCCCAAAGATGTAGATGTTGTTCTCCTATGAGCCCAAGGTAGTGTTGCTGTATGAAGGTCTGTCAGTTCCTCTATGCCTCTCCCCCCTGTAAAATGAACTGAGTCAGATTCATTTAAGTGGCCTTGTTAGGGTACTGGTTGGAAAATCTCATATATTCCTTAGGTGCTAGGCACATAGGAAGTGCTCAGTCACTGTCAGCAATAATAATAGGTATCATTACAGTTAATAGAGGATCACAATCCTTGTCTATATGTCTTCAAAATTTTATGAGTGATACTAAATTCCTTTAAATGTGTTGAATGGCAAATATGGCTGTGCAGAACTTGACAATTTACTTTCTCAGTAGAGATGTATCTTGATATTTTGGTTGTACTTTCTATGATGGCCAATTTTATGAAGGACCAACTTTTCTGTAGATTCATGTCCTGACCTTTAATTGAGGTATCATTTTATTTATTTTGGTCTCCCATCTTAAGTGCCTTATTCCAGAATAATGGCATTTTTAGGGTCAATCTGCTCTGATGATAAATACCTAAGAATCTTGTGGATGTGTCTCTGTGAAAAATCTCTCCTTCTTTGGATAATATAATAATAATAAATATCATTTTTATATCAAGGTCATCAAAATGTGACGAGAAAGATTATCCAATATTTCATAATTCAACTTATGGTATATTAAAAATGATAGGAATCTAAAATAAAATAAATCTAATGGAATAAAACTTTGAAAAATTTATGTTTTTAAAGCAAGTCCTTGAATTCTGTTTTAATGCATCTTCATTAGATTGATAGGATCTAGACTTCTTTGCAAACAGACTTTATCACAGGCACATGCAATTCATCATTGCTGTTGTCCTCATTAATCTCTTTTCTTTTCTCTGAAATATACTTACTGCTTTAATTCATACATTTAGAAAGCAGTGAAGTGATATCCTCTCAAGTTGATCTATGTGTCTCAAATGTGTTTAAGATACTTGAAAGTCTTTGTCACTTACCCGTCTTTTGAATGTGGACAATATGAATACTTTTTTCTAATAGGATAGAATATATATTCTTAGCTGCTCATCCTTTAGAAGGACTGTTTATTATTTGATTTAAAAAATAAAAGAAAGAAAAAATAAAGGGAAGAAAGTAACTGAAATTGAGATATTCCATTGAAAGAGTAACATTGTTAAATTAAGGAAAGAAGAAAGTAGTGAGAAAGAAGGAAGAATAGAAGAAGGAGAAATAAAACTTCATTGAAATAGAGCATTCAAATACAATATTAATGGGAAAGAAAAGGAAAGTACCATTTTTTAAACATCCTGATTGAATAGGTATGGAAGATTACCCAAGGATGAATCATTCATTAACTTTTTTTTATTGAGAGTCATATTAACTCTTTGAAACTATTTTCAGTATGTTACATTTGCAGGTTGAGAAGAAAAAATTATATTCTTTCTAACTGGTGTTGTTAATTTCTACAAGCACATAATAATTAACAAGGTCTTTATTTATAGGTGGTGAATAGTCAAATTATGTGAATGCTCATTTACATATGAAGATGATCCTTAATATAATTAATATATGAAGATTTTGAATTACAATTAGACATAGAAAGTTAGTTACTTTAAGTTTTAAAAAATCTGTTCTCAAAATAAATTTTTGTTACTAATTTAGACCAAAGGCAAATGTGTTCAGTATACAAAAATTTCCCACAAATTGTAAAGGAAAGAATAAGCTACTAAATGTAAAAATAAGCACAAACTGGTAATTTAGAGAAAAATAATTGCAAATAAACTAGTCAAAAATCAAAAGTAGGCAACAATGCTATTGCCATTTTCACTGTTAAGCAAAAATTATAGAAATTATTGTATCCATTGCTGGGGCATGTAGGAGAATATTTCCTCTCATATGTTATTTGTGAGACTATGAGTAAGCACAAGGTTTTTTGGGGAAAAAAATTTGGCTTTCTTTAATATATTAAATAAATTAATTTAAGTTATTTAAAATTTATACTATCATATCCCCTCACCCAACAATACCACTTTTGGAACTCTAACCTAAAGAAATAAAAGACAACTATATAAGGATATGAGAGATATGTAAAGATATTTATTTAAGTAATTTCTTTTTATAAGGATGTGAGGGAGATGTATAAAGATACTTAAGTAATTTCTTTTTGAGATAGAGTGTGTCTTTGTCACCCAGGCTGGAGTACAGTGGTGCATTCATGGCTCACTGCAACCTCTGTTTCCAGGGCTTGAGCGATTATCCTTCCTCACCCTCCCAAAGTGCTGGGATTACAGAGCTGAGCTACCATGCCTGGCCAGTCATTTTTGATGTTAACAAATAAAGCTGAAAATGCCTGAATATCCATCAGTAGGAAATGGTTCACTAATGAATACATTCTATACTCTCTCTGTTTCTCTCATCTCTTTCTACCTCTCTATCTGAACCTACATCTTTACCTCTGTCACTATCTGTATAATAACCAGAAAGGGAAGCCATGATATTTAAAAGCACAGAAACAAGTAGTAGTAAATATATAATGGTATTACCCCATTTTTGTTGAAACCAAATCCATATGCTTGTGCGAACATAGAGAATGACGTAGACATTTACATCCCACACTGTAAATATTAGCTTCGGTAGAGCGGACTGAAGAGAAGTATAGGTGGAGGCTACTACATTTTGGTCCCACATTTCTGTATTAATGAATTTGTCATATCAAGTATGATTAATTTACTAATTAATTTAAAAAACTAACAAAGGTTAACAATTAAAGCCTTCTACATTCACGTTTTCCTTTCTTTGGATTTATATTTGTACCTTAGTCTGCTGCATAGATGCTGTCTAATGACTTTGTCAGTCAGCATCCTGGAATAGATTCATCTGTAATTCTTTCAGTCAAAGACTGGCCACTTGGAAGTTCTTTTCTTTTGAGTGTGGTTGTGGGTTGGTGGGGTGGTGGGTTGTGTGTTGGGGGGTGTGGTTGTTTTGGTGTGGGTGGTGGGGGTTTGTGTGGGGTGGGGTGGTGGCGGGTGGTGGGTGTTGGTTGTGGTGGGGAACCATTTTTTTTTTTTTTTTTTTTTTTTTTTTGAGACGGAGTCTCGCTCTGTCACCCAGGCTGGAGTGCAGTGGCCGGATCTCAGCTCACTGCAAGCTCCACCTCCCGGGTTTACGCCTTTCTCCTGCCTCAGCCGGTCTGTAAGAGTGATTCTCAATATGGCATGAGAAGAACATGTAGGAATTACCAGGGGAATTTCAGCGCACACATACATTTGATACCTAACCAACCTAACCCATATGCATGCACACTGTGGTGAGCCACTGCTACTAACGGGAATAGTTTTCATTTCTTAGTATGCTGATTTGGGAAAAGTTTGGGAGTCACTGATCCATAAAATGTTTTTGCAGAGCACTCAAAGTCTGAGATGCTCAGTTCTCTTCGGCAGAATAGATTCATTCACTCCAAACATAAAATCATTAATTTGAAAGAAAAGAATAATTTAATTCTTATTGCTATGTTAAGGCTGAATATCATCACACATGTTTACATCGAAGAAAACTTCATTTTACAAAAGGGCAAACTGAAGTCAAGAGGATAAAATGACTTGATCAATACCTCACAAGTTAATGGTTAGCTGGGGTCCATGATATAACTCTAGTGGTTCCCAGGACTTCCTGGAGAGGTGAGAAAGATTGCTTTTGCCTGAAGAAGATGCCCAATCCAAGCCTGAAAAAGAGCCCGGAGGCATGCAGAGTGCTCTTTTGTAGTTGTATCTTTAATTTCCTCTTTTTTAATGGAGACTTTTAACATACTTTTGGAAGGAATATTCTTGCTAAACTGAGCTTTCTTCATTACCTTCCAACCTGATGTTACTGGAATTTATGAGCCACAGGCAATGGCGTAGACAGTATCACTGTTATCCAGCCAAGTGTTCTGTCCTCAGAATGATCTGTACCATTTCTAGTATGTGAGCTCCTTCTCAAGAATCAGTAATCCACCTGGAAGCTGCTCGCTCCTCCTACCTGTGCCTTTTGAGCACATATCGTTAGGTCAGCACTTAAGTCCCACGAGAAATATATTCCAAATGCTATTCCCTGTGCTGTGGAGAGTTCTGTGAACTGGAATGATTTAGACTGAGGCAGGGAAGGGAGATAAGACTCTGAGACAGTTGGTGTTGACTCCAGTCATGTATTCAGCTAAAGACATTCTTCACTGTGGAGACCAATGCATTTGAACGTGACTTTTGACTACCAGCTTTCCTGCATTAAACTTCATGGACATATAGAGAGAGCAATTTTCAGTTTATTTTCCATAGCTTTTCCTGGCCGATGAGGTTGAGTTAGGTTAGTGGTTACTAACCGACAGCCAGAGAAGTGCCCCAGAGCTGGAGCTAGCAGAGTGAACATGCAGCCAAAGGGTTGGCTAGCAGAGTGTTGAGGGAGCCAAAGGTCAGCCTCTAAACACAATCTCTTCGGGGATTGTGGGTCTGATCCTGGTAGTGTGTGCCGTTTGATGTCTGCTATTGAATGAGAGGGGGGCATGGTAACCAATAGGGAATTAGAGGTACAAAGTCAAGCAAGACCATATATAAAGGCAGATACTAGAAATTTAAAAATAAGAGGATCAGAAGGAATCTTAGAATACGGCAGAAACCTTTTTATGTATGTCTATGGCAACTGGGTGGATTTATCTATTGCATGCAAAGGAGTAGTGATGCTAGAAACACTAACAGAGTCCTTTCACCCTCATCATCTCATTCTGCTTCTCACAGTAACCTGTCAAGACAGGGAAGCAACTGAAGCTCAGAGAGGTTGGGTGACTTGTCTAAGGTTGCCCAGATAAACAAAAAACACAAAATCAAAAACTCAAGTCTTCTGATTTTGCACCAACTCCTCAGTCTGGAGTTTTCATTTTGGTGATAAGCCCCTCTCTTCCACTGAAAGTTATCTTTAATTGTTATTAATAAAAAAGCCTTAACTGTATCAATTTTAAAAATCTTTCTTTGTGAGGGGTTTTTAGAAAACATACCTCAGTATGTGTCAGGCCTATCACCTTTCTGAGGCTGGCTGACTCTGCAATAAGTTAGAAAGTGTGATTGTAAATATCCGTGAGCATTTTACAGCAGATATCACACGGCTTATATTCAGCACAGAATAACTTTTTAAAGAGTGCATGAAACACATCAGTTTATTTCCACTAAAGATTATGCCTTCATATCTCTTCTCTTTACACTATCTTGACCAGTATTTTCCCATGTATATATCCTAATGTCTCTGGGTTTTCAGTTTTTGTCTAAATATTCATTCAATTTTAGGTAAAATATTCAGTTTTAGGTACAAATTCAGGGACTCTGAGTGGACTTGAACCTTGAGATTCTCAGAGTTCTATCAATATAATGCCTTAAAGAACTGCAGGGAGTTCACACTTTGTGTGAATTTACATAGGTGTTACTACATCCATTCCCTATGCCTGGTAATAATAGTTATGAATTGCTGCTAATATTTATTGAGCATTTTTACCTACGTCAGACAAATATGCAAATGTTTTAATATTTTATCTCACTTAATCTTCACAACTATGCCATAGCATATTTTTGTCCATTTTCATATAAATACACTGAGCCTCACAGAACTGAGGTAACTCTCTCAGGGTAGACAGGATTTGAATCAGGTCTACTAAACACTGAAACCCATGCGCCAGCATGCATGGTGAAAAGATAAGAAAAAAGGAAGGAAAAAAGTAGTATATTTAATGTTATAAAAACCTACATAGCAATGTAGAAAGGTACTTTAAAATTGGGAGAGATTTTTTAAATGCAAGTCTCATTTTATTCCATTTTCAAGAACAGAATAAAGCAAAAGAACATATGCAGTGCTTCCTTACAATGTTATCCTGTAGTGAGCTTTAATGATTTCTCTTTGCATTAATGTGGACAACCAGTCTGGGCTCTCTGTCCCTGGAGATACGGTTTTATGTTTTTTTGTTTAAAGTGATTTTTATCCTTTAGGTGGATAAAAATTTGGTTCTAGGTGAAGCGAAGTGATTTGTAAAATAGCAAAGGGCTGTGCAATATGCTAAAACAGTAAGAGAATTGTCTATGCATGGAGGAAGCTGGTGGCTGTGGGTGAAAATAAAATAGTGGCTAGATCAGTTGTTGATGTGTAAAATTGTAAGGAAGACCATTAGGATTGGACATTCCAATTTATGCTTCCAGTTTTTCTTTGAATATTGAGGAAGGAAGTAAATGAATACATACTGAGAGTTTTCTGGGCCAGATGTTATTCTAGATATTTTTGACAAAAGTTTCTAGTTTGCTGCACCCAGAAAATCTTTTGTGAATCACCTTACTATCCCCATTTTACCAAAGAGAAATGCAAAATTCTGTAGCTAAAATATGACAGAAACGGGAATCCAATGTATGTCTTTCTGACTTCAAAATTTAAAATTATTAGCCATGTGGAAATTTCTGTGGCTTCATAATCTGACTCTCCCTCAATTTACTTTCTCTTCAGCCTTCTAGTTGCCGTTCTGAGAATCTGAGCAACTTCTGATGAAAAGAAGTAATAAGAAACATTTCTACAGAATTTCTTGGCTATAGTGTTATACATAGAAAACTACATATATGGCTATTGATTTTGTTTTTTAAACTGATAAAACCCAAAGCAGAGCTCAATAATGACTGTCTCCATGTTTAAACTGCTAGCAAGACACTCAAACCCACAGAAGGCACAGTATTAGTGTTAGTTAAATTGAACTAAACACAAAATCTCTACCTCACAACAACCAGTAGTCAATCTATTTGATATAAGAAAATATTTAAGAATCCCTATGTGATCTGAATTACAATTTTTACTTCCATTCTGAATTCCAGTTCATCTAACAGATTCCTTCCACTCTGAAGTTCCCTTAGTTCCACATTCCTCATGCTATTCCTTTGTTCAGAAATCTACAAAGGCTGTCTTTCGCCTAATGTCTCATATATAAACACTTTTTCTTAGCTTCCAAAGTGTTTAATAATCTAACCTACCATAAACAGCCAGCTTGAGAGTAGACACACAGGGGGAATATTTGAGTGTGAATAGAAGGAAAGAGAAACAGTAGAATACTATTGTGAAAATTTTGTGGCTTTAAAATGCTTAGCATGAGTCATGTGTAATTGTTTCTAACTCCCTGAGTGATACATCTGTGCCTTGTTAGTCTGTAAGAAAAACATGGGTTTTCTGACTGACTCTTACCTACTTTCTCTATCTCCCTTCATGTACTTGGTCACTCTGTGTGGACATCCTGACTGATCTCCATTAGTGGAAATATTCATGTCTACCTCCAAATTGTTTTGTCCTTAGACATTTTTCTGACTTATGTCTCTGATATTCTTCAGTCAACACATTTGGACTACCTGGGCTGTGAACAAGGATTTAAAGAATGGAACTGCCATAAACTCAAGTACAATCTAATTAACAAAAATGAAATGGAGAGACAACATTACAGTGAGGGTAAGGTGCTGTCTACTCAAGAAACACAAGGCCCAAATTTGACTCAGGGTTTATATTAACTCCTGGAGTTTGTTTAAATTAAGAATGTCAGTTCTGAAACAAAATTATTGGGTTCAAACGAGCATTTCCAAGCATAGGTCAGAGAAATGACAGGTGAGACTGGAGACTGATTCTTCTTTCTGGTACTTTGTTGTTGTTGTTGTTGTTACCAAATTACTATCGTATAGTCAACAAGCCTACACTGGAAGTCCAAGTTACTTTCCATACAATTGCAGTCTAGTATTCATGTAGTAACATTTTAGATGAAGGCAAATAAAGGAACACTACTGTATAAATGTACAGCTCCATTGGTTGGCAGCGTGATGTAAACTAGCAAAATAGCCTTTCACTACCATCTGAATATGATGGTTTTTTCCATCCATTCTGGCTCTTTGTGCTGTGGATTATGGAGCGATATCAGAGCCATGGCACGTAGGCTCCTCTCACTTCTTTTCTGATTACCTTTGAAGGTCTTAGTTGTGTGTGGAAGTTATCTATTAAGTCACCCAGATTTGGTTAACTTTAGGCTTTAGCATTTGTCTCCTACACCATTTGGCCATTACTATGGTATCTCCAAGTCTCCAAGATCCAATAGAGATTTCCTTGTTGAAAATTGGTATTGTTGATCATTTATCTCCCAGAATTTCTGCTTTCACATAATTCTTGACTTTTTGTAAACTCTCCCATGTCATTAAAAATACGTTTTTTTCTTAGTATTTTAGAATTTTAGTTAGGGGAGTCTTTCATAATTTGTAGACCACCCACCCTGCTGGACATGGAAGCCAGGTTCCCCTTATGCTTCAGTTTGTGAAGAATGATTATTTTGGACCGAAGTCTATCTAAGAACATTTCAATAAAGTGATTAAGAATTGGCACCCTTAAAATTTAGGTGTTCTTAATGAACATTTAAGTGTTGGCTAAAACACCCAAATTTTAATAATGACTTTACAAAATGGCTCTTTGAACTTGAGAATTGTTTTCTTTAAGCTTTAGTTTCCTCATTTGTAAAATGGGAATAATAATAATAATAATATTGCCTGATTCATACGATTATTGTAAAGACTAGATCTGTATAATGAAAAATGTGAGTGGGAAATAAAGCGGGTTTAAAGATGGTGGTTGATATTATATTTTATTTATCTCAAATGGCCAGCACCACTACCTTTTGCTCCTAATGCTAGGTACAGGCAGACTTCCTAAAGCAAAGGAGGCTTTATTTTGCTGCTTCTTTCACCATATATTGGATATTACTTAAAAGGAACATTACTTAAAAGGAAACAAAAATTAAAAAGAAAAGAAAAGAAAAGAAAATCAACAGCTAACATTTACTGAATATTAGTCATGCATCAAAATGCTCGTTATTCTACATTAAATATTGTTAAGTCCTCACAACATTTCTCTAAAGCATATTATGTCTTTCCCCATTATAGATAAAGAAACTGAGACTCGGGCAGGTTAAGTAACTTGTTCAGAGTAACACAGTTAGAAGTAAATAGAGACAGTTTGACTTTTGAGGTTGTACTCCTAATTAATATGCTGTAACTGCAATGTCAAGGGTCAAAGTCAAGGGTCACATAAAGAATTTGTGTGAATACTCATATTAGAATGTTCTGACTCTTTGATATTCACTCCCTCCCCACCAATATTATGGCTGGCAGAATCCTACTGGTATTCGAAATTGCCTTGCCTCTCTGAATTTTTTTCCGAAGACGAACAGAATTAAATATCTCCTGTTTACTCTCATAGCACACTGCAAAAGCTTTATAGAAGCACATGTCATTTTGTTTACTTATTTCTTCCTTTTTCTCTATCCTGTGACTTTCCTGAGTACAGAAAGTACACACGTACTTGATTATTATTATTATTGCTGTTATTGTTATTATTTTAATCAGTGGAGATGCATACAATACCTGCTATTTTGGACTGGCTCAATATCTGATTTTGAAATGGATATCTATTTCAAAGTTATTTTTCACACAATTAAATACTTTACAAAAATCCAAGAACTTCTGACTTCTAATTCTTCACAATTGACTATGGATTTTTGAAATTTGTTTGCTTCTATGTATACCCAATTCTGCTGTATATTGGCAGCCTTTCAAGGTTCGGGAACAAAACCTTGTCTATTTGTGTTACGCTGGTCCCCAGATCACCATAGGTTCCTAATAAATCTTCTTTCTAATCAGCTTTTGAAAATGGGGCTCCAAGCTTTACTGCAGTCAGTTATGTAGATGGCTGTCACCAGGGCCTTCTCTTTAGGTACAACCGCCTTTCCAGAATTGCTTTTCTTTCCTTAGCTCCATTTGCAAGGCTGCAGCTTTCCAGAACCATATGTTGCAGCTGAATTGTGCTTTCCCGTAGTATTAGGATATCAATTTTTTTTTAACACTATGTTATTTACTAGTCCCTTGGTATACAAGAGAACTAGGAATCTCACACATGTTAGCAATTGTAGCTCCAGTAGCTAAAGATTTACTACAGGCAAGCATACGTTTACAAGGTGGTTTACAGATCTCATCTCTTAACTTCCTGCAGAAGTACATCTGAGCCTGACTCTTAAGCAGCTCCGGAGCTGGACAATCATTAGCATGTGTGTGTTTTGATCTGGATGAGTAGATAATCCAAGAGAATGATGCTTTTAAATTTAGCTATGTCTTTAATATTGTTATTGGTGTTACATGTCTGTGATCATTTCCCCACTGGCAAACTAAGCCTTCATTACAAAATCCAGTCATGCAATTTGCATGCTTTAGAGATAAGGTTAAGTCTCTGTCAGAGCACTTAACCACAGGTGTAAAAATGTTGTGATTAAAAAGAGACTGCACATTTAAGTAGGAGTAATTAGAAGTGAATTCTTAATTGCAGAGTTACACAAGCATTTATGCTTTGCTTTGCTATCCTAAGCCTTTGAAAGGTGCTATATAAATGCAAATTGCTTCTCACATCATTCATGCCATGTATTCATGACATTGAAAATGTGCACTTATATTGAACTGAGCTTAATAATAAAATACTAAATATGAAATATCTGTTAAATAGAGCTATACTTCCATCATCCAATAAGCATAGTTCTGTATTTTCCATCTTAAACATGTACCTATGCTAATGAGATGCAAGTTCTCTCTTTATTATCTGATTAAGAGAATAAAGAAACTCTTCAGACTGATTAAACTATAAAACTATAAACAGTTTTTAAAAATATTATTATTGTAGCTTAATAGCATTTCAATTAGACAGTTTCTGAATGTGAACCACACACTAGTTTTAGTACATTCATTGCCTGTTGGCGATTTAAAGACCACCTTCTTCCAAGACTCACAGAGATTCTAATTTATGTATTTTCAGAATATTCTGTTCCTATAGATATTTCAACCTTCATTTTGACCTCTCAACACAATCTCCACATAAGAAGTTTGGGTTGTGGGCTGGCATGGTGGCTCACACCTGTAATCCCAGCACTTCGGAAGGCTGAGGTGGGCGGATAACCTGAAGTCAGGAGTTCAAGACCAGTCTGGCCAACATGGTGAAACCTTGTCTCTACTAAAAATACAAAAATTAGCTGGGCATGGTGGTGCACGTCTATAATCCCAGCTACTCAGGAGGCTGAGGCAGGAGAATCACTTGAGCCTGGGAGACAGAGGTTGCAGTGAGCCAGGATTGTGCCACTGAACTCCAGCCTGGGTGACGGAGTGAGACTCTATTTCAAAACAATAAAAAGAAGTTTGGGTTGTGGACTATCAAAAGTAATCTTTATGAAGATCAAGATTCAAAACTCATGGAAAACAATTAGGATCTAATCTTCATGTATTAGTCCATTTTCCTACTGCTATAAAGAACTGCCCAAAATTGGGTAATTTATAAAGGAAAGAGGTTTAATTGACTCATAGTTCCACATGGCTGGGAAGACTTCAGGAAACTTACAATCATGGCAGAAGGCAAAGGGGAAGCAAGGACCTTCATCGCAAGGTAGCAGTAGAGAGTGTGTGTGAAGGAGAAATTGTCAAACACATATAAAACTATCAGATCTGGTGAGAACTCACTCACTACCACAAGAACATCATGGGGGAAACCACATCCATGATTCAATCAGTGCCCACTGGGTCCCTTGCTCAATAAGGGAGATTATGGGAATTACAATTCAGGATGAGATTTGGGTGGGGACACAACCAAACCATATCCCCTCACAAATATATGCCAGGAAATGGCAAACATTACGTCTGCTTATGAACTCATGTTCTATTATTTGTAAACAAAAAGAAATTATTTAAAGATGATACTACTCAATTGTGCATGTGTCATTACGTCATTTGAAGAGCTGGTTAAAGTATGGATTCTGATTGAAGAGGCTTGAAGTGGAGCCCAAGATTTTGCATTTCTAATAATCTTTCTTGTGGTGCGGATGCTATTCCCTCCAGACCACACTTACAGTAGTAAGCTCTTAGGGCAAGGGTATGCAAACGTCTTCTGTAAAGATCCAGATATTCTAAGCTTTGTGGGTCATAGGATTTTTGTCAGATCTAGTCACTTTTGTCATTGTAGCACAAAAACAGTCATAGTTAATACATAAATAAATATGACTGTATTCTGGTCAAACTATATTTACAAAAACCAGATGAAAGTGAATTTGGCTCCTGAGCTGTAATTTGCTAACACCTGCTTTAGGGAACTATGGGTGTTCTTCTAATCAACTAATCTATACTCAAAACTTGCATCCCCTCAAAATTAATATGACAGAGATTAAATTCTTGAATGATCAATGACTGTCAGCCTCTGGACTTTCTAAATATAAATTTATATAGGCCCAATTTACATTTATCATACTTCCTTCCTTTTCTCCCCGGTGTCTTCATTTCCTTTCCTCATTCTCCAAGTTAAAGAGCTTCCAGGTAATATAAACATCAGATAAAATATATTCATGAAACCCTCAGAATACTCCTCAAAGAGTGGAGCTGTAGAGTAATGGAGTTCCTTTGTTCATTGGGCAATCTCTCCCTTGTTAATTTTTCAACATCAAATATTCCACATTCTCAAATGAAGCCACATAATTAATCAAGCAGATAATGTTAGAAATCAAAGCTGGAAATATTTTCCCTATCTGGGTCAAGATCAAGTCCCCACTTCTGGACAGATGTTTTTATTTTTCCAATTATCTATCCTCAGTTCTGAAATTCACTTGATAAATCCAGAGTTGATATTTCATTAAATCAGTAAGGTAGGTTCATGTTCTCTATACTGATTGAGCAGTCACAGTACCGATGTGTAAAGTGCTTTTTACTTTATTTCTGCTTTTCAGGGAAAATAAAATTAAGGAATGCGCCAAATTGTGTTTTGAATATTTAACATTGTTAACTCTTAGGAATATTAATATCACCACACAATACTAGGCAATTACTATGGTATGTTTATTAATTTGACTAATAAATAGTCAATAATTTTGAAAGGATTTATATATAATTTTTCTTGAAATACAAGATATGTCAGGTAAAGTGTTAATACAAATAATGGGTTAAAAATGAATTAGATAAACTATAGCCTGAGAGTCAAATACATCTCACCTGCTTTGTGTAGCCAGCAAGCTAAGTATGTTTCTTACTTTAAATTTTTGCAGAAAAAAAATCAAAAGATGAATAATGTTTTTTACATGAAAATAATATAAAATTGGAATTTTAGACTCCATAAATTAAGTTTTAGTAGACTGTAGACACACTTATTCATTTTTGTGTCATCTGTATCATCTATGGCTATTTTGCCCTACAATGGCATAACTGATTAGTTACAACAGAGACTATTTGACTCTCAAAGCCTAAAATATTTACTGTCCGTCTAGTGACAGAAAAAACATTAGCAAACCCTAGGCTAGAACGTAAGTTTCCCATGATTTATATCTATGGACTTCACTAAAACTGGATACACCTAACATTGATTAATTAGTTAAAGCAGTTAAGATGATTGAACACCAAGGAAGTGGTATCTGGAGGAAATATCAAAGAAATTGATTAGAATATCTGCATCATGTTTAATTCACAATATAACAACAATTTTTATAAAAATCAACACTTAATGCATGCTAAGAGTGCTAAGTGCTTTGTGGGCCTTATGATCCCTGTTACAACTAGTCAACTGGAATCATTTCATGACCCTCAATTACCATTTGAAATGGACACTATTGTTATCTTCATTTTGGATACAAGTAGTTGAGATGTAGGTTAAATAATCTGCCCAGTGTCATAACCCACACATAGCAAAGTCAAAATTTGAACAATTTGATCCTTGAGATCAAAATTTTAACTATATAGTAGAACTCATCAAGAACTTGCAAGGATAGTATCAATTTTCTGATATTTTCAATGTATAGATCATTAGGTAATCTGTATGTGGGGAACTGTCCATTTGCTCATGATCCTGTGGTCTTGATAGCAGCAGGAGGCAGTCAAATGCCTAGGCAGATGGGGCAGGTCCCTGGTGAAATCCAACCTTCAAACCAAAGAGAGTCTGAAGCCTGAAAACCAAGCTACAAGTCTTAGATAAATCCATAGACTTGTCTGAGAGAGGATTGAGAAACTCTCTTCCTATTTGGTGTGATTTACTCTCACTGATTCTCACCTTTCACCTATTTTACATATATCTACTCTTCCCTAATTGGCTTTTTATTTTTTATTTTAATTTTATTTGTTTATTTTTTGAGAGGGAGTCTCACTCTGTCGCGCAGGCTGGAGTGCGGTGGTGTGATCTCGGCTCAGGGCAAGCTCCGCCTCCCAGGTTCATGCCATTCTCCTGCCTCAGCCTCCCGAGTAACTGGGACTACAGGCAACCACCACCATACTTGGCTAATTTTTTTGTTTGTATTTCTAGTAGAGATGGGGTTTTACCATGTTAGTCAGGATGGTCTCGATCTCCTGACCTTGTGATCCACCTGCCTCAGCCTCCCAAAGTGCTGGGATTACAGGCATGAGCCACCACGCCCAGACCCTAATTGGTTTTTTAGACTGTCATGCCCACCTTTGAGTAGTTCTTTTGTTTTAGCCTTTTGTTGCATACTCAAACCAATCAGCATGCACTCCCCCATTCTAAGCCCATAAAAGCCCAGAACTCAGGCACACTTTGGGGTCTGCCCCACCTTTGGACCAGAGCTACATGACTTTGGGTAGGGGGGCTGCCCTCTCTGGGTCCCCTCTCCACTGAGAGCTGTTGCTCAATAAAACTCTCTGTCCTGCTCACCCTTTGGTTGTCAGCATAACCTCATTCTTCTTAGACGTGGGACAAGAACTTGGGACCTGCCGAATGCAGGTACAGAAAATGCTGTAACACTGTGGCCTTCCTCCCTCTGCTGGCTTCCACCCAGTGGCCAGCCCACATGACCCCAGTGGTGGGGCCAGGCCAGCCCCAGAGCCACAGCTGGAGTGGGGCAACAGGACTGAAAAAGCTGGTAACACACCCCTGTTTGTTAGGCTACGGACAGTGAGATTAAAGGAGCTCTTAGCATGCTGTAACAACACTTTTGTGGCTGGCATTCCTGTTCAGTGCCACCATATTCCTCTCATCCAGATGCCAGCACCCAAGGTGGAGGCAGATTGCAGCACGCTTGGCCCAGCTGCAGGCTGAGCACGGATCCCACAGTGAGCGTGGGATCCAGGCCAAAGTGCAAGCTAGGAGCTCCCACTGTCAGGCCGTGTGGGAGGGGTACCTCCTGCAGTGATCCCAGGGCTGAGAGAGTCCCGGGTGGTGGTGTCAGGCCATGGCAATCTCTGGCTGGCAAAGTGTCACCAAAAAATCCTGTGTCCCAGTCTTCTGGCCTGAATGTCAATTTGTGACAGAATGGAGCTCTTGTCAATTATTATTGTCACTGAGGTTTACACCTCTTTTAATATTAATTCTCATATTTCCCTCGGCATTTGACTTACTATGAAATAACATGAAGCCAGGTAGGATGAAGTTTAATAGGAGAAAATGGAAGCTTGGAGAATCTGAGGAATATTTTCAAACTACAGAAAACAGCAGTATGTGAAAGATTTTACAGAGCAGAAGTGATTTAGGATGGTGCCTCCAAAAAGGGGAATTTTGCATAGCATATAAGTTGTGACCTTTTTCTTTACCTGGTGGTCTCATTACAGTTCTTAAAGGCTGATAACCTTTACTTAAATACATTTTTTGCAATGACACATTTATGCATATATGCAACAGGTGAGCAGAGGGCATAGTCAAGGCTTTCATTACTAAAATTAGATGTATCACCAGCTTTTTCCTCTACTAAAAATTTAGCTAGCACAGAGAACAATAGGTCATGTGCGTAAAGCAATTAGTGATATCAACACCTGGACAATCACCTAAATTCAAGGGGAGGATACCTTAGCATGAGAGATTTATTTACCCTTGACTTATTGTACTGTCTTAGGGTGAGTACATTCTACTGGTAGTAAACATGGTCTCCATACAATCCCATTGGTGGAGTTAAAATCTACTGGGGTAGATGTGTGGTTAATTGCAGACTAAAAAGTTTCTTTGTTGTTGTTTGAAGTTAGGACAATAATGAGAGTGCTTTGAATTCTCTGTGCATTTCGTTTTTCCCTTATTGCATCATAGACCTCCACTGCTGACCTTCGGGCTGGTCTGTTTAAAGAAACCTTTGCCCAGATGATTTTAGAGGTGGTCTCTTGAGTGAGTAATTGGGCATTTAGTTGGAAGCTTTATTTGACATTGGGCTAATAGGTTAATTCTGTATTCAGAAATGCATCTCATAGTGTAGACAATGATTTTTTTTTTAAACGGCAAGTTGTCATGCCAATTCTCATTTTGCAAACATTTTGCTTTCTTCTGATGGCAGGCACTTTTGGTAAACAGATCATATTATTTAACTCTATCTTCTTCTGCATTCACTGCAGAAATATAGTTTCTCCTCTAAAAAGAAACTTTAATGTTATATTTATAATTCATAGGAAGGCTGTGGTAGCTCTGCATCAAGTACTTATGGTTATATTCAGACGATAAAAATATCTAATGAATGTCTAGTTGAGAGCTAGCTCATTACCATTGGCCTCGAGTGCAACATCATTTAAATTCAAACAGTACTGTCCTCTGCTATGAAAAATTGCCCAAAGGGTGAAGAATTGTCTCCAGGGCTATTCATTGATGTACATTAAACCTTGGTGAAGAACAGATTTTCACTGACAGTATGAAAGGGAAAACCAGAGTGCTTTTTGGAAAGCTACTTATTTCAATGAATAACTTCCAAATAATTTCATTAGATAATTGAGGCTTTTCAAATACAAATTTACAGAGAATTAGGACAGAAAGACGAATAGTGACATTTAGTAATGCCTTACCATGAAAACAGCCTTGGCAGCCTCTCTAAAAATGAACATATAATTATTAAAGCCTCTTCGTCTTATTTTGTTATTTATTACAGGTCATGGTCTATTAAATTTCCTGTAACATGATGAAAATGTGAATTTTGACTTAGCAGTATTGTGAATAACAGAAATCTATTTATCTATTTGGTTTGGTTTTATTAACCTAAGGAGGATACACACACAAACATACATACACACACACACACACAGGCACACACACACACCCTTTCCTCACAATTTCCCTTAGCAGGGGAAAAACAATAAAACAAAAAAACCGAAGAAAGAAAGAAAGAAAGTGGAAAATATCGGGAAGGGAAAAAATAAAATAATTTCCCTCCCTTTATATTTCTTTGTTTGCTTGTTTGAATTTTGTAAATATTAATAAATATTTGTGTCAAATTATATCTGAGTTATTTGGCAGGAAGCGAACATTTCTTAGACAATGTTAGAAAGTAGGATTTGAAGGTATAGGTAAAATGGTTAAGAAAACTATATTTTTCTCCTTTTTAAAATAATAAAAGGAATGTTTTTGTTACTGATTTGATATGTAATTATGAATATTTATCATTACCTCATTTATTTATCACAATTGTGCCTTAATTCTTTTTAAAATGAAATAGTGACAGTGGTATTTACCCTGTTTACCTCATGGAATACTGATAGTATGAAATAAAAGAACTATTTAAATACATCAGCATTATTTCAATTTGTTTGAAAACTACCCCAAAATATTTAAAATAAACCAAATATTTTCTTTAATTTTCTTGAATATCCAGAACTGCTTTTTTTATTAATTGAAGGAGAAAGTAATACTAACCAAATTCTGTTAAATTTAGTTAGGCAATTATTCCTGATCCTCTCTCAAAGAAAATAATGCAAAAGCAAGAAAACAGTTATTCACATTTAAGTTCAATTGAAGAAGAATAGGTAAATTTCCTTGAAGTTAAGACTGTTGTTTAACTCTTGACATATTTGTCACCATGTCCCTGCATGCCTTTGAATTTCAGTACCATCCAAATAAACTAAATTTACTCTCTTCCTTCAATGTTTTGCCTTAATGCATTTGAAATATCTAATATTAGACCATTTTACTTAGATGATTCCTTATTTATTGCTACCCAGGTTCCTGATTTTACTTCTTGGCTTGCTCCTTTTTTTCCTAATTAAATAATCAAACTTCTCTTTCTTTATAAATTTTCATTTCCTGAAAAGCCAGACCATCCTTATACAATCACACCATCTTCTCCCTCAGATAGCTCTAAAATAAAGCCTATTGCAACCAAATAAGTATCTTGGATAAGCTCAGTTACTTCTTCCATGTGATAAAGCTGATTTTCCACTTTGAAATACAGTACACTGCAAATACCCTTAAGTGAGAAATAAAATGATATAAGGTAAAATGAGGTGACACAAATACAATGATCTACACACAAAATGTGGCTTTCTATTTGTTGTAAGGTTTCAGAAATCCTACAAATATGATCAGTTACTTTGGTTTAAAAATTTTGCCTTTATACCATTAAAATTTTGCCTTTATACCATTAAAATTTTATACCATTGAAAATTTTTCCTTCCTTCCTTCCTTCCTTCCTTCCTTCCTTCCTTCCTTCCTTCCTTCCTTCCTTCCTTCCTTCCTTCCTTCCTTCCTTCCCTCTGTCCTTCTCTCTGGAATAAGAACTTCTCCTGAACAACAATAACAATACAAACAGCCATGAAGATTATGCATAGCTGGAGGCTACAAGTAGGTAAAGTGTGAAGGGATATAAAAATAAAAATAACCTATTTATCACTTTTATTTTCAAAAATCAATTTATTTAGTGAGTTTGTCTTATTACACGATGGAAAAAATTACAATGAAGGGCAAAGGGCTTTCCACTTAGCTTTAGTTTAATAGTTTCAGTTTTCATTTTCAAATGAAGTGTTAGTACTTCATTTAATCTATAACAACCATGTAATGTGGTATCATTAACATCAGTTGAAAAAGTAAACTAAGTTTAATTCATGGTAATTTGTGAGATGAATTCATTGACCAGAGGAGGTCAAATAGTCATGGTTCTTTTTTTAAAAAAGTTTTATTATTATACTTTAAGTTCTAGGGCACATGTGCACAACCTGCAGGTTTGGTACATATGTATACATGTGCCATGTTGGCATGCTGCACCCATTAACTCATCATTTACATTAGGTATATCTCCTAATGCTGTCCCTCCCCCCTGTCCCCATCCCATGACAGGCCCCAGTGTGTGATGTTCCCCACCCTGTATCCAAGTGTTCTCATTGTTCAATTCCCACCTATGAGTGAGAACATGTGGTGTTTGGTTTTCTGTCCTTGTAATAGTTTGCTCAGAATGATGGTTTCCAGTTTCATCCATGTCCCTACAAAGGACATGAACTCATCCTTTTCTATGGCTGCATCATATTCCATGGTGTATATGTGCCACATTTTCTTAATCCAGTGTATCATTGATGGACATTTGGGTTGGTTCCAACTCTTTGCTGTTGTGAATAGCACTGTAATAAACATACGTGTGCATGTGTCTTTATAGCAGCATGATTTATAATCCTTTGGGTATATGCCCAGTAATGGGATGACTGGGTCACATGGTATTTCTAGTTCTAGATCCATGAGGAATCATCACACCATCTTCCACAATGGTTGAACTAGTTTACAGTCCTACCAACAGTGTAAAAGCTTTCCTATTTCTCCACATCCTCTCCAGCACCTGCTGTTTCCTGACTTTTTATGATTGCCATTCTAACTGGTGTGAGATAGTATCTCATTGTGGTTTTGAATTGCATTTCCCTGATGGCTAGTGATGATGAGCATTTTTTCACGTATCTGTTGGCTGCATAAATGTCATCTTTTGAGAAGTGTCTGTTGATATCCTTTGCCCACTTTTTTGCTGGGGTTGTTTGATTTTTTCTTCTAAATTTAAGTTTTTTGTAGATTCCGGATATTAGCCCTTTGTCAGATGGGTAGATTGTAAAAATTTTTTCCCATTCTGTAGGTAGCCTGTTCACTCTGATGGTAGTTTCTTTTGCTGTGCAGAAGCTCTTTAGTTTAATTAGATCCCATTTATCAATTTTGGCTTTTGTTGCCATTGCTTTTGGTGTTTTAGTCATGAAGTCCTTGCCCATGCCTATGGCCTGAATGGTATTGTGTAGGTTTTCTTCTAGGGTTTTTATGGTTTTAGGACTAATATTTAAGTCTTTAATCCATCTGGAATTAAATTTTGTATAAGGTGTAAGGAAAGGATCTAGTTTCAGCTTTCTACATATGGCTAGCCAGTTCTCCCAGCACCATTTATTAAATAGGGAATCGTTTCTGCATTTCTTGTTTTTGTCAGGTTTGTCAAAGATCAGATATGGTTGTAGATGTGTGGTATTATTTCTGAGGGCTCTGTTCTGTTCCATTGGTCACTATCTCTGTTTTGGTACCAGTACCATGCTGTTTTGGTTACTGTAGCCTTGTAGTATAGTTTGAAGTCAGGTAGTGTGATGCCTCCACCTTTGTTCTTTTGTCTTGGCAATGAGCGCTCTTTTTTGGATCCATATGAACTTTAGTTTTTGCCAATTCTATGAAGAAAGTCATTGGTATCTTGATGGGAATGGCACTGAATCTATAAATTACCTTGGGCAGTATGGCCATTTTCATGATATTGTTTCTTCCTATCTATGAGCATGGCATGTTCTTCCATTTGTTTGTGTCCTCTTTTATTTCGTTGAGCAGTGGTTTGTAGTTCTCCTTGAAGAGGTCCTTCACATCCCTTGTAAGTTGGATTCCTAGGTATTTTATTCTCTTTGAAGCAATTGTGAATGGGAGTTCAGTCATGATTTGGCTCTCTGTCTGTTATTGGTGTATAGGAATACTTGTGATTTTTGCACATTGATTTTGTATCCTGAGACTTTGCTGAAGTTGCTTATCAGCTTAAGGAGATTTTGGGCTGAGACGATGGGGTTTTCATTGGGGTACAAGAAAACCACAACCATTAATCTTTCTCTCAGTGTTATTTTATCTAAGGAAATATCTAATCTAGTAGAAATGTTAAAATCATAGACAATTGATAGAAAAGGGGCTCTGAAGTCATGTAGCCAAAATTTGTCATTGGTTAGAAGAGAAAAATAAAGCCACTAGAGATATTCCTAAATCTCAGCAGCTCAAGTTTGAATGCTTGTTACTTACATGGATGCTAGAGAAAAGGTACTTTTGAAATGCTTTCTTGTATCAACAAATATTTATTAGTGTCCAGCCATTGAGGAGTTTTATTCAAAGTAGAGACAGACATAGTTTCAAAGGACATTTAAGTTCAGATAATTATGTTGGTCCTCTCTGTCTCAGAGACACTCTTTGGCATCTACTCTTACCAAAGATAATAGGATTGTGGATCTCAAAAGGGTGACTACTTCATCTTACTTAATTGACACTTTATAAAGTAACACTCATCAGACTTCAACAATAACACACAGTATTTCCTTCATAATTGCTTTAACCACTTAGCAAAAATATTACTTGGCAGAATTATATTTATTGATGTTTCTCTGGTAAAACATTGTCAAATTAGAAGAAATTATTGTTCTTTACTCTGCAGGTCTGACACACAAGGTGGCTAGTTAGAGATTAATTGTGATTGGAGAATGTAAAAATGCTCTCATTCGTTCATGTTTTCATTCAACAAATATTAATTCAAAGCCTACTAGATGCTTGGGATTCAACATTGAACAAAGCCAACAAGCATTCTTGCTTGCCATTTTAGTAGCACCATACAATTTTATTAAGATATGGTATGTAAGTTTTCTACTACGTTAGAAGACAATACTTATCAAACCATAAACAAGTGGAGCAATATGAGAAGTATTGGAAATAGTTTGGGGAATCATATGGTAAAAAGGATGGTCAGAGTTGGCCTTATCGATGTCTTCTGGAGAATGCTTGAAGAAGAGAGAATTAATGTGGAAGTTTTGATTAAAATTCTGGACAGTATTACTGTCTGAACATAAGATGGCACTTTGTTTGAGGAATAGCAAAGAGGCCAGTGGGACTGGAGCAGAGTGAGTGAGAGGAAGAGAGGTGAGATCATAGCGGTAACAGGTGCCAGGTCATATAAGACTATTCTGGAAGCTTTGATCTTATAGTGAAATGCAGAGCTATTTCAAGGTCTGAAGCAGATGAGTACATGCTCCTGACTTTCTAATTAAATGTTGTTGGAGAAAATTATGCTTATCTGATTATCTAAAATAAATCTTACATAAATTCACTTAAAATATGTATGGAAAAGAGTTGGAACTTACCTCCAAGTTAATGTCAAATTGCTCATTCAACAATAAATATTTATCAAACACACTATATGCCCTCGCAATTGACTTCAAGGCAGAAAAATGTTTGCCATGTTTAATGATTTTCACATGTCTACTTCAAGTTTACATATTCATATTTTTAGTTAGGTCTTACTTAAGAGAAGCTATTCAATAAGTATATCTCTAAAGAAAAGAGATGAGCTCTGACAAAAATTAGATAACGAGCTCATTGTTACTGTTACTTTTCCATAGGAATCTGTTTCAGAAGAATTTACAAAAATTTACCTGAGCAGTTTTTCCTTACTACCTTTGTGTTTACTCCAAAAGATACTGAAGAAAAATAATCAGATGGAAAGATGACTTTAGGAAAAATAGGTAAGGACGATGCTAACATTTTCTTAAGGGGCCTATTTGTAAAACTGGTTTGTATTTTTTCTACCGAATACCTATTGGAGATAAATTATTCACACAAAACCAAACCATTACCAACAGAGCAATCTGAGAAAATGAGCTTATTCTTAGATATCTGCAAATTGTTTTCATTTTGAATTTTCTTTCAAACCAATCTAGGATAACTGGTTATTGTTAGCATGACCATGTAATTCAGGAAAAGGGGGAAGCAAGTGTGACAAAGAAAATGCATGTGATGCTAATGCATCCTCAACTTTAAAAATTCTATCCCTTTAATGCATTGCCCTTTCACAACACAATTTGAACTAAATCTTTCCTTCACATTGTCTTTAACACCCTTTCATTCCTCTTTATACAAATTGCTCCAAATTGTGGAGCAATTTGTCACAAAAGACTACTTCTAATAACTTATTAACTCGCTTCTTTGACTCTAGAACTCATTTAAAGACTTACTGCCTATATTTAAATTCTAGCTCAGAAATGGGCTACCTTGGGGATCCTTGGAAAAAATTTGAATCTATCTTAGCTTTATGTTCTCCCCTGTAAGAGGGAATAATTATAGTATAAATCTTTAAGGATATGTAAACATGAAACTATCCATGTTGGTCTTCTAGCATAGTGCCTATTATGCAGTAAGTGCTGATTAAATTTTAGTTATTAGTATTGTGCATCTCACAATCCCTTATTACTTCCCATACCTAGATTAATGTTTATAAAGCCCATTCAACACATTAACACCTAAAATAAAAACCTTTCAAGATTTTACCTCTTCCCATAACATAAGGTACTTTTTCTTTAGACTTGTCTTACAAGTCCCTATGGGCTAGAATGTCCCTATAGTCTAAAATGACCTAGAGTCCAACAGTTTTCCACGGATATATCATACAATCTTTTTCTCTTAAGGTCTATTTTAGCCAGATGGATCTGTTCGATGTTCCTAAACCTGTCCCCTACAATGTGCCTTATAGAGTCTACCTTCCTTTATTCACACAATTACCCACACCTAAAAAAATTTTTTTTTTCTCTGTAAGTCTGAATCCCATTGATTTTCAAGGGTCAGTTCTAGATAAATTGTTCTGTGAAACAATGACTACCCCTTCTCCTTAAATTCTATAGCGCTTCTGTCCCGGCGCGGTGGCTCACACCTGTAATCCCAGCACTTTGGGAGGCCGAGGTGGGCGGATCACGAGGTCAGGAGATCAAGACTATCCTGGCCAATATGGTGAAACCCCGTCTCTACTAAAAATACAAGAAAATTAGCCGGTGGGGCGGCGGGCGCCTGTAGTCCCAGCTACTCGGGAGGCTGAGGCAGGATAATTGCTTGAACCCAGGAGGCAGAGGCTGCAGTGAGCGGAGATCGCAGCACTGCACTCCAGCCTGGGTGACGGAGCGAGACGCCGTCTCAAAAAAAAAAAAAAAAAAAAAAAGAAAGAAATCTATAGTACTTCTATTGCCTTTGTCTTCATTTGTCATATGTCATTTATTATTGCTGTCTGGGCTTTTCTTTGTTGGTCATTAATCCCAAGATAGTTTGGAAGCTCCTAGAAATGATGGACCATATTTCTCTGTATGCACTGTAGAACCTGGCACAATACTAGGCACAGACTCAAATGTTGACCAACGTATTGTTCCTAATGTACAATGATCCATGTAGTGTATGCATTCAATTTAATCTTGGTGAAGTGATGAGTGAATTCTTCTGAAAGCAGTGCAGATATGTGCCAGAATAAAAAGCAAGGGCACTAAATCATTCAAGAACCGATAATGAAAGCCCTGGAAAAAATGTTTTATGTTTTATTAAGAGATAGTAATCTTTTTTATGAATACTGTTTTAGGTATTATTGCTGCGACTTTTTTTGGAACCAGGCAGATGCTGATAATCTAAGATGATCATAATCTTCACGCTAAATGCAATCCTTATAAATGTTAGAAACTTGCTGAATATATGTACACGGAGGAGAGAGATTTAAGTGGTTCTTCCTTCGTTATGTTCTTGTGATAATAAATACATATAAAACAACATACGCTAAAGTTAATATTTGATTATTGGAAGGGCATTTTGAAATAAAACCTACATTCTCAAAGAAATTAGATAAGGAGATCTCAAAGAATATTTTTAGATCTATCTGTTAAAGGAAAAAATATTGAAAATCTTTCTGGAAGATTATGTATTTTACATTTTTTCTTTCTTTTTTTAGAAGAGTGGAACATAGCTGTACTTTCTATATATATTGAAGTCCAAGTTCTATATACACCTGAGTCTCCCCATTTGGGAAATTGGAGATCTAATAAATGTTGACCCTGTTTATAAAAATGTTGACTACTACACAGCGACTAGCCTAGTGCCGTGTACTCTAGATCTTAAATTCTTCCAATTGACATACTATTCCATTTCTTTATATATATATGGAAAAATAATTAATTATAGTGATGATAATTTTCAAACATCCGAAGTAAGTCTCCCTTGCCCACATTAGCCAGTAAAAGAGTGAAGGTGAAAACAGAATATGTTACTGAAATATATGTTTGTTCTATATCAGCAAAAATGGTTAGAAATTAGGAGGTATCTATCAGCTTTGTTCTAGATTTACTTCACATTATCATGTTAAAATAATTGAAATTGAAAAGTTTTTCACATTTTCAAGAAATTTTTCCATTTCAATAGTTTTAAACATGAATCATTCAAATGTTTGGCGAATTACTGTCTGCATTGATGACATATATGTTATTTCATTTGGCATAAAATAATTTTCATAGCTTTCCAAATACTGAAAATTCAAGAAATTACCACATCCATTATAGATGTTTTTCTAACAATTATCTTGATATATCTTGATATAACTCAAGTTCTAGTTTTATTTTCATTTTAAATTTTACAAAATAGTGATTGCTATTCTCATTAGGTTGTGCTCTTTAAAAATTTAATTTCAATGTTGGCTATCAACTATTTTCCCAAATCATTTTCTCTGTTTAGGGTTTGAGATTTTTGTTTTATAAAATGATTATTTATCTTGTGTTCCATTGTTGATTAACTTTAAACTTTTAAAATATATAATATGGCCAGGTGCAGTGGCTCACGTCTGTAATCCTAGCACTTTGGGAGGCTGAGGCGGGCGGATCACCTGAGATCAGGAGTTCGAGACCAGCCTGGCCAACATGGTAAAACCCCATCTCTACTAAAAATACAAAAATTAGTCAGGCATAGTGGTGAGCATCTGTAATCCTGGCTACTTGGGAGGCTGAGGCAGGAGAATGGCATGAACCTGGGAGGCAGGGGGTGCAGTGAGCCAAGATTGTGCCACTGCACTCCAGCCTGGGTTACAGAGTGAGACTCTGTCTCAACAACAACAACAACAACAACAAAAAGCATAATATGTAGACTATATTAAAAATATAACATAATTAGCTAATATAATGTTGAATTGACTAATTTAAATTATAAACAAATAAATGCTTAGCCACAGAAATTTCCCAACTAAGAACTTATCCTACAGATGCATTCACAGAGGTATGAAAAGATACATGATCAAAGGTATAGCTCAAACAATATGGAGTATTGTTTTCTAATATCAAAACTAACATACATTAGACTATTATGCAGTTACTTAGAGGAATGAGTCAGTATGATATGTACAAATAAAATATAGTAAGATTATATGTAAATATTAAAATCAGAAAACATTGCAGAGCAGGATTTATTTTTTGATCTAGTGTGTTCATATATATGTTTGTATATATTTATATATAAACACAACCATAAATTATATATATACATATATATAATTTCATAGACTATGTCTGAAAGGATCAGCCAAAATGATTAATAATAAATTTATCTTTTCATTTAACCAAATCACTTTTGAGGATAGGAATTAGGCAGCCTAAGCTTGGGAGTGGGCTAGATTTTTATCTTTAATTTCTTCTATAACATTTTAATATTTTGTTATGATAATAAATTAATTGTATAAGTCAACAACACAACATGATTTAACACTTGTCACTTTTTGTAGGTGTTGAGATGTTCGATAGATATGAAATAAGCATCTTCACCTCAATAAATAAAAAGACAGGAATTCAACTCTAGGATTTTTATCATTGTTTGTAAGAATGAAAGATGAATGCATTAAGGATGTGAATTTGTTGTATTTACCACTTAGAGAAAAAATTATGATCGGTGCTTTTTGACATTTTCATAAGAGGACTGTAAAACTCCAATTTTATAAATTTAGAATGACATTTGAAAGTATACCCTTCTGTGTAATTGTGTGGCTTTGTTGTCCTATTGTCAGTTATGATTGACACTTAATAATTAGATGTAGAGATATAAAAGATGGTGATTTTTTTAAAGTAGCTTGGATACTGATGAAAATTGTCAATTCTCTTAGAATGCTTGAGCAGAACATCAAGATCACAAACTTTTTCCAGTTTCTCTGAGTAAGAGAAGAGTTCTCTGTGTTACAAAGGCAATTTATTAAAAAGTAAGAATACCAAATCTATTTGAGTATACATTAAAACACATTCTGCCCAACATATTGGTTATGCTCCTAATGGTTAGCATTTAGAAACAAAATCTCTTCATTTTAATAAAACTATATGACCCTATTCCATTTGTAAACATTCCTTATTAACGCTGGATATATTACTTTATAATATTAAAAGGTATCCATAGTATATAGCTAATAGGGGTTCATCAATCTAAAAAGACTGAAATCAGAATATAACCTTAAACGGAAATGTAGAAAATAACCAATTTCTTTTTTAAGGCATTTAAGCACATTAAGTTAATGATCTCAAAAATTCTAGAACATAAGCCAAGATATATCTGACATATTTGGGGGCAGTTCTGTGACATGATTATGTGGAGAATTCTATTGCTAGGTTCTATTTTTTCCATCCAAAAATATTTTTTTACTGCTTGAAATGGTGAAAAAAATCATTTTTGGGAAGAGTCATCTATAAAAGCTCTCCCACTGTATTATTATTTTAAGATCTTTGTTAACTTAATTTTCTTCAAATCTTTGGTCAAAATTTTTCAAGAAAACCACCTTTTTGCTCATTCTCAATACCTTGCAATTTTTGTTGGCTTTCAAATGCCACAGAAAATAGTTTGATTATACTTTTGTGTTGTTGTGACAGCCTTATATTTGTATATTTCAGGTTTTCTCATTTCTCATTTCCTTTATTAGTGCATTAAGTAGATATGACCTCATATCACTATTTCATCTGATTTTGATATCTCCCCTAAGGTCTTCTAACATTCTGTCTAAATAATCAGTGGGAAAAATCTTTTTAGAAATTACCTAAGTGTTTAAAGATCAAATATTCTTAATAGCATTTGAAACATTTTTTATAACATGTAAAACTGATTATGGTGATATTTTTCTGTTAAGTTCAGATCAGGCCTTCGATATATGCTTTTGTTAATCATTATTTACTTGGAAATTGGAAAAGATAAATCATATTTCATATGAGATACACTGTATACTTATTTCATATGAGAAAGCTGAAATTGGTGGAATTAGGGGAGGAGAAAGAAAAATGAATTAACAAATTATGTGTCTTTTGCTGGGTACTGGTTTGGAAATAAGAATGGTATCTGAAAACAGAAGTAACATGAAATTGTATTCAGTACTGCAAGAACATGATGTTAGTTTTTAAAACTTTTTTCCCCTTACTCGTTTATATCAAAATGACTGTTATTAGTCTTCCTTCCACCATATTCCAAATTTGAAAATTAGGTTAATAAGCTTTAATGTGTGTTTTTAATGGAAAACTTTTTAAGGTCTTATATTGTCCTGGAAAACATTTTACTCCTGTGGTAAACATTTTACTTCTCTAGAAAACAGAAGAATGAAATAATGACATATAGAATGGTATAATGGAAATAAAGTTTATGAGGGTTGTTGAGTTTAGATTATGATGTAGCTATGAAACCAGTTGGACATGATTTCAGACATGTTCCTATCCATTTCTGAGCCTCTATTTCATTTGTAAAAGGTGACTAAATTGAATGAGAAAGCCCATTCCAGCCCTAAGATACTATGTCTCTAATACCAAGTTCCCTCTGGAGTCAATATGATGGTTAGTATATTGTCACAGCAATTCATGTAGTTCTTACATGTAGTAAGACTCAACTCTATCTGTGACTTGATTATTGTTATTATTGATATTGATTGTTGATTATTGTGAGTGGGAATTTTATTCATTAATCAAATATTTAATGAGTACCTACTAAACTCTAGTCTCTGAGCTATGGGAAGCTGTTGAATGAAGAACATATGTTCATGTAACTTAGCATCATATCACAATTATAATGAAGGATAAAACTTCACATATCACATCAAAGTCAGAAAAATATATAGTAATAAGTTAGGTTTAATATGTTTGAATTAAAACATATTACTACATTAAATCCCGTTTTTTTTGAGATGGAGTCTCGCTCTGTTGCCCAGGCTGGAGTGCAGTGGCATGATCTCAGCTCACTGCAACCTCTGCCTCCCGGGTTCAAGCAATTCTCCTGCCTCGGCTTCCTGAGTAGCTGGGATTACAGGTGCCCGCCACCAAGCCTGGCTAATTTTTTTGTATATTTAGTAGAGACAAGGTTTCACCATGTTGGTCAGGCTGGCCTCGAACTTCTTACCTCATGATCCACCTGCCTCAGTCTCCCAAAGTGCTGGGATTACAGGCGTAAGCCACCGTGCCCGGCCAATAAATCACTTTTACATATCAAACATTTCAATTTTCACAATAACACTGAGGCAGTTATAAAAGACACACACAAACAAACTGCTCTGCCCATTTAAAGTATGATGTAGGTAGTCTCAGAGAAGGAAAGGGCTGCAGCAGGGCCATCCTGCAGTACAAGCCTCTCTGCCTCTTGGGCCTTATACTGTCTTGGAGATATCTGTGGTAGGAAAACACATAAGGAGCATTTGGTACCTCTCAGTAGAAGAAACATAATCTAGTTTATTCTGGAGCTTTACAGAGAATTATATGCCTTTTGAACAGTTTCTCCTTTTTGTTACTGGACACTGGTAAAGATAGAGTGGTTCACTGTGGTTCATCAAATGATCATGTGGTCAAGAGTTTTCCTCAGAAGCTAGGTCCAGAATTAAGATAAGCAGGCCCATCAGAAATCTACTGTAATATGGAAGTAGAATATCTATCATAATGCATAAGTAATGCCCGAAAACATGATTTAAGCTTGTGTCTTAAGCAGATGGCTTAGATACCCCCTCTATCTCTCCCCGAACCATTCACTCCACCTCCACCCCCCACCACTATGTCATTTGCTTTTGTACCAGAGCCTTTGATTCTGCTTTCATTATGGCCACACAGGAATTTGGAGGAGGAATAAAACAATGCTTTATTTACAAATATGTTGTCTTGTTAGTCAAGCCAAAAATAGACCATGATTATGCTACTGTCTCACTCAAGGGGTCAGGGGTGGTGGGAGGGTGAGGCATCAAAGATCCAATGGTGAGGGAAAGTTAATGGGCAGGCTGCATTTGATATACCTATTCATCCATTTTATGAAGAAAGAGAAGCAGCCCAAAGCAAGAATACATACAGATTCATGAGCAGGAATAAATGGCTTGGCTAGATGGCCAGGGTCTAAAAGAAGAAAAAAATGGAAGCTAGGGGACAATAAGTAATGGAATAGAGGCACACAGATGTACCTTGCATAGTGGACATAAAATGTCAGCATTTTTATATTACATGCTAATATTACCAAAAAGCTGTCATTATGAAAAAGACACTAAACATTCAAATAGACAAAATGATCTAGCCGATTAATGTCAGCCGGCCTCTGTCATTGGCCACTCCAGTGCTTGCACAAAGGACACAAAAAGGAAATAGCCATGTGAGAGGGATGGGAGCTCGGCATGGACTCAAGAACATGGGCTCAAACTCATCAAGACTTATCTATCTACTGCCACTACTGAACCTTCAATCTGTCAGCAACAGAGACAAATAATCTATCCCTAATGCGGCAGCATCCTCAAGAAAACCAACTAGACACTTTGTGGCAAGTTGACTACATTTAACCCCTTTTACCCTCCAATGTCAACAATTCATTTTCCCAATAATTGGTATATTTTCTGTGTATAAGTTTGCCTTTTCTGACTGCAGAATATCAACCTGCACCACTAACCAAGGGTTTACAAAGTGATTCACTGAAATTCGATGTCACTCAGTATCATGTCAGATCAAGACACCCACTTTGCAGAAATAGAGTGTGGGAGTGAGCACATGACCATGCAATCCTCTAGCCACACTCCACACTATACCACCCGGAAGCTATCAGAGTGATAGAGCAACAGAACGGACTGGTGCAGGTAAACTGAGGTGCTAGCTTGGAGATGATTCCTTACAAAGACGGGGCATCACTTTCCGGAATGCGATATACACATAACATCAAAAGTTGGCAAACTTTCTGTAAAGAGTGAGATAAACATTATTTTAGGTTTTCAGACCGTATGATCTCTGTGGAAGCTACTCAACTCTGCAATTTTAGTGTGAAAACAGCTTTAAATAATATATAAATGAATGGTTATAACTGTGTTCCAGTAAAACTCTGTTTATATAAACAGGCAACAGGATGGATTTTGTCCTATTTGCCATAGTTTGCCAATCTCTACGTGAGTAGATAGATGGCCTTTACATAGTTTCTTGTCCCTAATAGGTGGAATACATGAGTTTGAGAATCAAGGGATTGAAGCAAGGGTGGCCATCTTTAATATCACTTCTGTTTGTGTTTCTGTCTGCACACATTTTTTTTTTAACACTTCTAATTTTGCTTTATGGAAATTTTGTGCTTTCTTTGCACACAACTCTGTTTTGCAGATTTTTTTTTTTTTTTTTTTGAGACAGAGTCTCGCTCTGTCACCAGGCTGAAGTGCAGTGGTGCAATTTCGGCTCACTGCAACCTCCACCTTCTGGGTTCAAGCGATTCTCCTGTCTCAGCCTCCTGAGTAGCTGGGACTACAGGTACACAACACCATGCCCAGATAATTTTTGTATTTCTAGTAGAGATGGGGCTTCACCATGTTGGCCAGGATGGTCTCCGTCTCTTGACCTCATGATCCACCTCCCTCGGCCTCCCAAAGTGCTGGGATTACAGGCATGAGCCACCGCACCTGGCCCTGTTTTGCAGATTTAAAACTCCTGATACCCAAAGGGAGAACACTTTCACCATGGACATAGCAAGAGTCCTATTGCATATAAGCTGTGGTTTTCTCCTGGTCACCTTGAAGTCCTTTGGACAAGGGATAAGCAGGACACACAAATAGTCACAATCCCGGCAGGGAATGGACTCTGATCATCAGGGGGAAGTAAGGCTGATGTTTTCCAGTTACGAAACAGAATTCTGTGTTTGGCTCCCAAGCAATCCACTTGCATGGACAAGTACAGCAGCTGCAGTCTTGGAGGCACATGGTGACCACACACCCAAAGACCAGGTGAGGTGCTAGCTGAAGATAAGGAAAATTTAGAAAAATACAATGGTTTGATTTTTTTCCCTCTGGATAAAAGAGAGAGATGCTGAGGACTAATTATAGCCCTAAGATCATCTACAGTTGCATGGGCTTAATTCATCCCATAAATCTTCTTCCTATAAGTCAAAGCCAGTTAAAACAAAAAAATTCATCATAACTATAACCCTTGTCATTCCAAGTCAGAACATATGTAAAGGAATAGAACTGAGCAGTACAATGGATGAAATATAGTGGATGCTGTTATGTATTGCCTGGCTTCTCCATTAGAAATGAGGCATTATTTTCTTTTTTTTTTAATTTATTTTTTTAATTTATTTTTTATTATTATTATACTTTAAGTTCTAGGGTACATGTGCATAATGTGCAGGTGTGTTACATATGTATACTTGTGCCATGTTGCTGCGCTGCACCCATCAACTCGTCAGCACCCATCAACTCGTCATTTACATCAGGTATAACTCCCAATGCAATCCCTCCCCCCTCCCCCCTCCCCATGATAGGCTCCGGTGTGTGATGTTCCCCTTCCCGAGTCCAAGTGATCTCATTGTTCAGTTCCCACCTATGAGTGAGAACATGCGGTGTTTGGTTTTCTGTTCTTGTGATAGTTTGCTAAGAATGATGGTTTCCAGCTGCATCTATAGCTTCTGGGAGCAATACTATCTGACAGACTTCAGCTTTTGATTCTTTCTGTAAATTGCCTTGGGCTGGAAAGAGCTCTTTTGTCCAAGATCACATTGCCTTCTAACAAACAGCTCGCATCCAATGACTGGGCAATGCAAGAACATAAAGGTCTGGCATCCTCAGTGCAGGCAAAACAACTTTGAAGGGGCCCTTCATGTTGGCTGTGGACTTTGTTAGATCTGCATGCAGCCCGATTTTCTTCATTGTCTAATAACGCTTCTTTTCCTTCCTCCCTCACTTCCCTTCCCTTCCATATGTTTTGATCCCGAGCTCTTCTTAATTAATATCCTGCCTAATGATCTCTAATTTTACAATCATGTATTCAAAGGGAATCCTACCTGCAGTAGAAGAAATTTAAGAATTAAAGTGGTTTAGCCAAACCACTTTATCCAACATCACCAAAGATTATAGTTTATTAATGCCCACTAAGCCCCCAAACTCATTTAATTCACATCTGAAAAAAGAAAGGACAAGAGTCCCCTCTTGACTGTCAGAGACCTGCCCTCCTGAATCTACTGGTCAGACCTTTTCAGTAGAGCGCTCTGGTGAATTACCTGTTAACAGTACTCTCCCAAGAGTGCTAGTTACCATTTCGTGCAAACAAAGCTCATATGTGGAACTGTTAAAATGGAGAGCTCTTCTGGACGCTGACTTATTTGATTATAACTCTACTGATGGCTCCTGGTTGTACTGAGTACACCAAAGTTTAAAAGTCCCTTGAAATGAAGAAACTGGACAAGGGATATATAGGATCTCTCTTATTATTTTTTTTACACCTGTAAGTGAATCTACAATCATCTCAAAATAAAAAGTTTAATAAGAAAAGTTTACTAAAAGAGCCTTCTTACCCACCCTGCAACAGGGTAATGTACTTCTTCTTCTGTGACCTGTCTTCTGTGTTGAATGGTTAGTATCCATCGTGCATTCAGACTGAAGACTCCTGGGTCTATTCCATGGCTTTGATTGTCTTCCAGTTTTACCTTGAGGACAGTCAGACACCTCTTCTGCAAGAGAACTAGCTCAGATAATCAATTGCTTTCTAGCCATGTTTCTGGAAATGTCATATGTGCCCATAAAGTATTGGGGCATATTATACAAGTAAGTAAGAGGTTCTAGAGGTGCTCTTATTGACCCATTTTTAATTTCTGCTCAAATCAATTTTCTATTTAACAATTTGTATGAATGACATGTGTTTTGAAACATATGCTGCGTTTAAGGGTTATGATATTTTAAGAACATCATATGGAATTTTAGATTGAGTGACTCTATTGAGGTAGTGTTTTGGAAAATGGAAAAGATATTACTGAACAAAACGGAAAATTTATGAAAAGATAGCTTATGAAGAATATACTCACAATCAAATAAAATAAGCTGCAAAATACAAAGCAGAAAAAAATTCTTGTAGACCCACATCAGGTTTAAGCCACCTCGATTCTGTAGTCTGTTTGTGCCACATGTAGCCTTGTGTTCAGGCAGGAAGTAAGTAGGGTCATTGGTGTATTAGGGACGGTCTAGGCATAATGTAACTTAATGCTGACTTAGAGCCCATTGCAGGCACCTGAGCACAGTGAAGGGCTTTAAAGACTGGTAGTGCAGCCCACAGCCTCAGAAGAGCATTTCTTTGGAAGAATTGCAGTTTCCCCATGATATTTACTTAACATCCCTTTCAGACTTAGTACTGAGGTTGATTGTTTGCATTTAACATCTAGTTAAGCCACTGGAGCCGTGGTTGCTAGGAAATCAGCACTTATTTGGAGACTGCTTTACCATCTCCCTTCTAGTCACACCTCTAATTAGGAAGAGCCAACAGGTTGCAAAGTTTGTACTCACTCTTTTTCCTCTGAAAGATCACCAGTCTAAAAATCACTCTTCCAGCACATTCCATTTTTCTATAATAAAATCTGTTTATGTAATACATTCCTTTGGGTTTTTATTAAATTGTCTTCATTAACTAGGCCTTCACCTATCCCATTGCACTTATTTTCTAAATGATCTCAATGCAGACTTCCATTGTCAACAGAGCCGTTCCAGTCCCCAACCCCTGCCACCAGAGGAAACTGTTCATTTATGAAAAAAACCAAAGGGTTAACATTTACAGTTGCTCATATAAATAAGAGACCTATAAAGAAAGCTCAATAGTTAAATAAGTCACAAGGATATTATTTGTGCTGCTTTTTTCACATTGACAAAATTTTACATCACTGGGGCAAGTATTTACTATTTCCAGTCTGAGGCGTTACATAGTCTCTTTGTTGCCATTTCTTCTTTTTACCTCTGGTCTAAAATAACATTATTTTCTCAAGTTATCAGGCTGTGACACTACCAATTTCCTGAAATAGTGGGAACATGATCTTCCAATTCAATATACTTAAAAAGTTGGGCAGAGCTTAATAGCCTGAGAAAATAATAGCAGAAAATTATGTGTTCCGTCACTTATACCAGTCGTGCAGATTACAGAATCTCAGATTAGCATTTACCCAAGTCATAGAAGAAGGGCATTATAAAATATTTCATATATTTCACGTCTCTTTTTTATTAACTTGCTGCCTTTTCAAGAAAAACTATGTGGAAATATGTTGTGAGGCCACTTCTACATGTGCCATGTGACAGGAGAGCCAGGCTGTTTGCTGGTACTTCAGGCAATCAGAGCAGAGTTCATTTATCTAATTAGTATTTGTTGGCACCTAATAGGAACCTTGCTAGTAGCGAAGGGTAAAAAGAAATAAGGATTATGTTTTCTTTGCTAAAGGAATTTTTACTTCATTTAAAGGAGAATAAATATCTGCACACAGAAGCATGCAAAAACCTAAGACTATTTATCAAAGGCAAGGACTGATTATTCATAACCCACACTATTGAAGAAACTATGCAAAGAGTGCTTGGCCTGGTCTGACAGATATTGTACAATCATAATAGAATATAATTGTTTGGTCACATGAATAATAACAATAAGCATTATCTCCCTCAAATGTTCACCTTAAGAGACTATATGTGTCTTCCTATGATATCAACATCACTTACAATATTTCTGAACACTTTCTTGAAATGGCCTTCAAAGTCTGTCACTCAATTTTTGAATATGCTTTATCATATATAGAGACTTTGAAGTTGGATTTGGGAGTCAGAAACCATCAAATGTCATTTAAAAATGAGTCTGGTGTATATTATGGGTAATTTTTGAGTATGATTTTATTTCAAAACTGAGATGTGATTCTAAAGTAATGAGATGCTATAGAATTTTCTTCTATGTCCTGGAAAGCAATCTCTTCTATGAAAAAGAATAATAAAAATATTATTGGCAACATGTTTTAAATAAGTACGTGATCTCCAATGAACGAACACTTCTATTCCTGTGTCTATCTGGCTTTTTCTGGCCAATTATATTTCATCTCCTTATAAACTTAGTAAATTATAAAATGATAGTATCTTTTACTTTGTTTTGGCTATTAGGAAGCTCACAGTCAAATTCAAAACTTACATTTAAAAAAATCCCAGTACATTTTTGGGTAACTTTGCCCTGAGTCTGATTTTCTATATACCTTATTTTTCCCTTTCATTTGTCCTTATTATGTTTCTATCCTATTGCAGTGTATATATTTCATATATTATTTCAAATGTGTTAGGAAAAGGAACTGGGTATAAATACACATACTTTTCTAAACTTCAATTTTTTCTCTATAGACACATATCATAATAATGAATAATTTATTCAGAGTTGTATATTTTTATTTTATGCAAACAACAGAGGAGAAAGGATAATTGAGAGATTGTTCAGTGAAAGATCAGTGAAAAAGTAAGGATGGTTATACATTTCATGAAATTTAACTTAATAGTAAATAGACTCTAAAATTTGTTTTCACTTTATAACAGATTGACTCAAAATCTCACATAATATTAAACAACAGCAAACATTGGTTTGCTAGATTCTAGGGATTAGCAGTGAATAAACAAGAGATATTAGGTTGGTGCAAATGTAATTGCAGTTTTTGCAATTAAAAGTAATTGACACCTGAGGTCAGGAGTTCAAGACCAGCCTGGCCAACACGGCGAAACTCTGTCCCTACTAAAAATACAAAAAAAAAAAAAAAAAAAAAAAAAAAAAAAAAAAAAAAAAAAAAAAGCTGGTCATGTTAGCAGGTGCCTGTAATCCCAGCTAGTTGGGAGGCTGAGGTGGGAGAATTGCTTGAACCCGGGAGGTGGAGGCTGCAGTGAGCCAAAATTAAGCCACTGCACTCTAGCCTGGGTGACAGAGTGAAACTCTGTCTCAAAAAAAAAAAAAAAAAAAGTAATTGAGAAATTACTGAATTTTCTGAAACATTAAAGTGTCGGAAGTCATGAGCACTATTCCATCTACTTTATGAGTTAGCCATGATTTTTCAATGTGAGAAAATACATATCTACCTTGTCTCACACACACACCTGTAATTACATGTGCAGGCTATCATCAGCCAATTTGGCATAAACGGATAAAGCTTAGCCTCTTTGAGTTTTAATCAATTATTGATTTCAGCACTTGAATTAGTGAAGCAAATTGATGTTCATGGCAACGTGTAGTGATGATGCAGTATTTGCAAATTATGTATTTCCAGTAAGTTGCTTTGACACTTAGAAAACAGATCTAAATTTAAATAGATAGTCAAGGTGCATTTTCATCTTACTTAAAAAAATAGTGTTATATGTTGGTGTTATTAAACAATCAAATGCCCAAAACATGTTAAGTTCTGTGTGAAACTTTTTCAGCAACTAGCACAGCTACCCTGCTACCCTAGAATCTTAGGTGTTAAGATAGCTGATTACACCTGATGGCATAGGAATAAATCCCTATTACTCTGTATGTTCCCTGTAGTGTTGAACATTACAGAGTTTGGAGTCAGATAGATCTGGATTCATTATTTAACAAATTATAAATTTGTTGTCCAATTTATTTACAGTAAATGGGGATAATTACATGTACATTGTAGATTTGTTTTGAAAATTATGCATATTGAAATTGATTAGCTCAGTAGACCATCAATAAATATTGACTAATAGTAAGTAATTATAACAGTAGAAATGGTAATAAAAATAGTAGAGATAATATTAGAGTAATTACTCAAGAAACAATTGAGGATTACATATTAAAAAAAACAATATTTCTATATGCAAATCTATTAATCCGGTAGTCCTATAAAGCATAATAAGGAGTTTGCCTTGTAGTTTCAGATGATGAGACGTATGTGCACAGGGAACTGAAATTGAACAGCAGTGGAGATAAGGGCTTGGATTTTTTGGTGACTTTAATTCTACCACCATTTCTGACACATAAAAAAACTGCTTGAGAATATCCCAACTAGCTCCCTCCCCTGATAATGTCTCCACTTCCCTACCCTGATCTCCTTACTAGCTAAAAGAAAAAAAAAACTGGCTCTGGACAAGAAAATGGAATTTGAGAAACACAGAGGTAGATGATGTGGGAGTGGGAGTGCTTACCCATATTTCTTTTACTTATCTTTCTGGGCAAATGAGAGGATAAACAAAATTTATTCTTGCATCTAATCTTGTCCATGCGGCCAATTTCTGACAGCCAAAGACTGTCAGTAGAAGTGGTTTTTGTCACTCACAGGCCATAGCGTTGAACTGGTAGGATGAGGCCTCCAACAGTCTGTTCTTGTTTATTGATCAAGGAAGTTCAGTGTTGCAGATGGTGCAGCTACAGGATGGTGAAGCTCCTAACTGCAAGTAGGGAGAGATTATGCTGGACATATAGCAGAATCTGTCTGTACAATAATCATTGCTGTGGAAAACCACAAGATTACTTTTTGTTACCACACCTAGCATATTTTGATTAATATACATGGGTAGAAAAGATTTTGATTCACTGTGTCTGTCTCCCTCTCATTCTCTCTCTCCATCTCAGTTACTATTCTTCGTGTTTAATTTAAGTATTAATATGTCAATAAATACCAAGTTGATATAAAAGGAGCTTAGTTTTCCACTTTACAAAGGTGAAGGGAGATAACTGCAAAAAATAAATTTATGAAAAGTATATGTTCTTCTCCTTCCATATAAATTCAAGGTTCTCCATGAAGCATGCTTTTATGCTTTTATAACAGTAAATATAGAGCTATAATCTGTGTTTTCATAGACAGTTCAGTGCTCTCCTATTAGGAAATGTCCATTTTGACACGAGTTTCTTCAACCAGCAGGAAAAGTCCTGAGGGACTTGAAATATAAGGAGGTCTCCCAATTACTGCAAGCTAGAAAATCAACAAGTAAAAGAGAGATAGACATTCCCCACCTTTGAAAACAGAGGTGATCTAGTTCATATTTCAAAAATATTTTGTCTGATGCAGAATCTATCTGTGAGACTTCCTGTCTCTTTTTGTTTCATGCCCAAGAAGTCTGAAAATAAACTCCGCAAGGAAACCTAAGATAAGTCCACTTCAGTATATTTATGAAGACCCTGGCCTACCAGAAGTTCTCTAATTATAAAAATTTGTGTAATTTTTTGAAGCTCAGAAAGACAGAATACTAGAGGGTGGAAGGATTTACAGGAGACAAGAACCCAGATGCAATGATACATGACCAATGTATGACATTGTTTTTGTACCATTTCACCATAAAGATGGCAGACAGGTCTGTTTAACAGATTTAGCAAATGTTAAATAAATATCATTTCCTCCAATTAGCTATCATTTTACAGCAACTAGACTAAGGCATAAAACTAAGCTCTTCCTCTTATTTAAGAGATTGTGCAATAAGGAAGGCAGGGCGGGCAGAATTTTGAAAAGTCACATATTGGAGATTTCTTTTCCTGTTATGTCTGTAAGAAGGCTGCAGTTTTGTTTTGTTTTGTTTTGTTGTTGTTGTTTTTTTTTTAACCTAAGCTAATGTGAAAAATTTCTACCACATGACTTTATGTGTCAGTGGGTAGACTAATCCAATGAAGATTCTGTCCTCTGGACCAATGCCTAGAGGTCCCAGAATCCACATTAGCCTTAACCACAATTCCCAACCTTCCTACAACTACAAGACGTGTCCATGATCCTGACCCCCTGACACTCTTTGCATTCTCTTACAGTCATTGATCAGATCAATGATAGGGAATATCTCATAGAGAGATCCAATGAAAACCCTTGTATTTCTAAATGTTTCTAATAAGTATGTGGCAGGGAAGCCTGCATAATTGGGAAAATGAGGAAGAGGACAGGTTGTGCATAACCAAGAGCTATTTGCAATGATAAAACAACAGATGTTCGCATGTGTGCACATACAAGTGTGCATGTGTGTCTGCTCGGTAATCCTGAGTTGCTGGTGATTTACCCGTGAGATAGATCATATACCTAAAAATACAAGACAGGAATGAAGGATGTCTAAATTAAAATAAACAAAATAAAATCACACCTAAAGTAATTACCTTTATATGAGGAAAAAAATGCTTAACGTCCATATTATTTTTCACATAGCTGGAGTGTTGTTATCCTGAGCAGAAGCGATGCTGAAAATATAGATAAGCAAGGAAGCAAATAAAATCATATTGTGCAAGGTAGGAGTATCAGGACTACAGTCATTTGCCCAGAAGTTTCCCGGCTGTGAATATCTCCCAGTGCTTAATTTTCTCTCAAATGGATCACAGATCTCACAGCAGCAAAGTAGGCAAGAAGAGGATCTGAGATATGTTAGCCCTTCCACAGTCTGTTAAAAGTCTTTGTGTTTTCCTTTTATTTCAATACTGGAGTGTTGCTGCTGGTTTCTTATCTACAGAATAACCCTGGAACCCGTAGTAAGTGCTCAACATGTATTTATCAAAAAAATTGTTTCGAGTTGTTCCCCCGTGTTCTTAGTGAATGACGGGTATTTGTGAACAACTGTTCAGGGCTACAGCCCAATATTACCAAGACTGAGATACAAAACTGATACTAAGATACTAAGACTGAGAAGTAAAAACTGAATCCATGATTTGCTCTCATGACTAAAAAATCTCAGCCAACATGATGCCACCTGAGCAAAACACTCCACTTTTTGCTGTTACCACGGCCAGATATGCCCAGTAAGTTCCCGGCCCTAAGATCTCCAATGAGACTTCTTCAATATACCTCCTAAGGTTCCCAAACCCTAATTTGAGTTAGCCCCTTAACATGGAGTCATATGTTCCTATAAACTGGTGTAATCACAGGAGATCGAAGGGTCCTGTTTTGCAGCTGAATTTCAAAATGAGCTGGATGATTTTATGACCAGCAATAAAACTGGTAGTTATGAGAGCTAAAATATAAAAAGCTAATCAGATCTCATGTTTCAGGACATAAACTTGTCACCGTGTACATTAACAAGATTTCCCCCCTTAAATGGCAATGTTGTATGTTGTAGAGGATGTTCACTTTTTAGTCATCTGTGCCATATGGCTTTTTCCTGGGCAATTCGATTGAGTGTGCATTTATTAGGTGTCTAATGTGCACAAAGCACCATCATAGGCAGATCTCCATAGGGTAAAGGCACTTGCAAAATAGAATCTGGCATAATCTAGTTGCAGAGGAAGATGTGTGTAACCAGAGCATATGGTTTTGGGGTATCAAGAGTCACAAAATTCCCAGGGGTTTCAGTTACAAAAAGGCATGTCATATTCCTCAGGGCAACTGTAAAAGGGATATTATGACTAGGAGTTAGCTATTTTCTTTTCTTTTCTTTCTTTTTATTTTATTATTTTATTTTATTTTTTTGGAGATGGAGTTTCGCTCTTCTTGACCAGGCTGGAGTGCAATGGCGCAATCTCGGCTCACTGCAAACTCCGCCTCCCGGGTTCAATTGATTCTCCTGCCTCAGCCTCCCGAGTAGCTGGGATTACAGGCGCCCGCCGCCAGGCTAATTTTTTGTATTTTTAGTAGAGACAGGGTTTCACTATGTTTTTCAGGCTGGTCTCAAATGCTATTTTCAAATATTAACACCCTTATCCAAGGTTGAGATGCAGGGCATCCATGCAACCCCTGGGGAGGGTTCTCAGTAACAATCCTAAATGTCAAGGAATTTCTAAGGGACCATTCTTCTAACAGCAGAAGAATGTTAGAAAAAGCCCAGCTTCCCTTAGCCTGGTATGAGTTTCTTATCTAAGGGAGCTTTAAACCTCAAAAAGCAAATGCATTTTGGGGGATTTTTTCAAAACTCTATAATCTCTTATAGACAAGTCCATCTCTGTGAAAACTATTATATTTGGAGGAATGTTTTCTTCCATTTCTGGCAGAGGAACTGCGATTCTTGATGGGAGTTCATCAGAAATACTAGAGAGCGGGGACAAAAGGAGATGCTAGGAGACTCAGAGCACTGGGGAAGAGAAGAGAACATATCTGCAAGGTCAAACTCTAGGTGCTGAAGGGTAGCTTAGTGAGGAATATCATTGCAGGTGTCTGGTTTCAAGTTTTCCCTGCTACTTGGTGGGAGACAGGAAATTGTGGACAATTCCATTTTCACTGTGGCGGCAAAGTCACAGGGAAGAAGTCTTGGTAGGATGGGATGTGAAACTAGGAAGCCTAGAGGAGTGGGATGGGGTTATTTACATAGCTAGTACAGCCTAGGTTTCTCCTATAAAGAAAAACTAATATATGGAGCAGAATAAAATAGGTGCTATATAATAGGGAGCAAAGGATGTGGAATAGCAGAAAAATAAGCAATTAAGCCTGAATGGAGGGGTAAGGGAAAGCTTTCAGAGAAGATAATATTTTAACAGAAATTTAGATAAGTAGGAATTTTCCAGTGTAAGTTGCTAGAATAAGCAACAAAAGAAAATAGGCTAACTGTTCCTGTTGTTCAGCAAAGAGTTGATACTACAGTGAAATAGAACTATAGTTTCTTTGTTGAAAGAAAAATGAGACTGGAAATTTAATCTCAGGTTTGTAATTTCTTCAGCAGACAATGGGGAAGCTTTAGAGAGAGGATGACGGTGACCTGAAGTATTCTTAAAGACATAAGTTTGTAAGCACTGTGGAGGTTGGTATTGAGAGTGAAGAGACAAGAAACAGAATTCCCACTGCCTGGAAAATTATTTCCCATCTCTGTGCTTAATTAGAGAAGGGGCTCAGCACCAAGTCTTGGTTTTGACCTTCACTTATCCCGGGAAACCTTCCTAATTCTCAGGTGTGGATTAGGACAAAATTATTATTATCGAGGTATTTGTCCGTATCTGCCTTAGACTACCCACTGCATTAAAACCTTTAACATGTCTGCCTTATTCACTATTTTCTTTCTTATTCCTGGGCCCTGATGGATACTTGGTTCATATGCATTGGGTAAATAAGTAAAGAGATGTGTGAATATTTTGAATAAATCAGTTGGGAAAAAAAGGCATAAGAAAAATGGCTATAAGAATGAAAACATCAGAAACATGGAAAATAGTATCCAAATGATTGGAGATATATGAGATGTGGAAAGGGAGGGATTAATTTAAAGATGCCTCCCATGTGTCTACCCTGGGTTTTGAGATAGGATAGTAGGATAGTGATAGTACCTGAATTATCCAGTTAGAGTTTGGTACCTTTCATACAGTATCTCCTCCCTCTACAAACAGGGTTTTGGTTGAACTGTTTGAAGATTCCTTATTCATTACAGGAATGTGACCATGGTCTACCCATATAAATACCCTCCAGGCCAATTCCTGAGATGGGAAGGTATGAATAAGATCCTGGTGCCAGCTAAACAGGGTCTGATACTCTTCTTGAAAGTGATTCCTTACTGATACGTTTTGGCTCTGTGTTCCTACCCAAATCTCATATTGAATTGTAATCCTCACATGTTGAGGGAGGGTCCTGGTGGGAGGTGACTGGATCATAAGGGTTGTTTTCCCCATGCTGTTATCATGATAGTGAGTGAGTTCTCACAAGATCTGATGGTTTTATAAGTGGCAGTTTCCCTGTGCTCTCTCCCTCTCCTGCTGTCTTCTGAAGAAGGTACCTGCTTCCCCTTTGCCTTCCACCATGATTTTACGTTTCCGGAGGCCTTCCCAGCCATGACGAACTGTGAGTCAATTAAACCTCTTTGTTTATAAATTACCCAGCTTCAGGTAGTGTGAAAATGGACTAATACACTTACCATCAAGCAATTCTGATGGAAAATGCAGATAGAATTTGGGCAATTTAGATTGGATTATGTAGACAGGTGGCTGCCCAGAAAAAGTGTCAATGGACCCTTTCCCTGTATTCAAAAAAACATACGTGAGAAAGGTGGAATTTTTTTATGAATAATTTTCTAGGATAAAATGGTTCAGGTCTATGAAGTTATAATATTAGCACTATAGTAATAAAATAAACCAAATAGATTTTCATTCTACAAAATGAGAGTCGCTATACTGTACTGAGTTCAATAAAATTAATTAGGTACCTTGGCTGGAAGTTAAATCTTCCACATAAAGGTATCCGTTTTAAAGCAGATGCATTAAATGGATTACCATATAATGAAATATGTGTTAATATGTGTATTATAATCAAAACCCATTGTTTCTAGAAAGAAGAAAAATAAAATTCTAAGTCTCGTTTTTTAAAAAAGTTAATTTTCATTGAAAAAACATCTGCTTAATTCAGTAGCCAAATATCAGAATCAAAAAAAATAAAATTCTCAGAGCTGTGATTCAAAACTTGAAATAATTAAATTCTTAATTTAGAATGGAATTATTATAGCTGATCATATTTTTCCACACATTTATCTAACAGAATTTTGTATTTGGATGATTTCATCTTGTGTATCCAACCACTTGGCAATTTAGCCATTGAATATGCACCTGCTTCTCAGATTGGCAAAGCAACAATTTACTGTGAAGAATCAGTTGTTTTGAATGGCTAATTGGTTACAGGTGCAATGAATTAACCATCTGCCTTAGACATCGACTAAACTAAGAGGGAAGGAAAATCCCTTTCCTTTCTGTCACTTTGGGAGCTCATCAATACTAGATTCTAGTGAGATGTGATTCTGACTTGGAATTTGTCTGTCCTGTGGTGGGTAGAGTGAGGTGAGCAAAAGGAGAAGCAATTTCACTCAGTGGTTAATCAGAAGAATATTGTAGAGTTCTGATTAAGACTCTGGTTTATTAATTTTTATCAATAATCTATCTTTTAAATTAGACAAACATTTCAAAGTAAAAAAAAATTGGAAGATATCTAAAAGAGAGTATGGAAACCCCACAGGCAGGTTTACACCAGTGCATTTGATGCAGTCTTGGTTTAGGTTCAGGTTTTCTAGCTTGTCTTTCCTGATTTAAATCTAATTTTAAAAATTTTCTGAAGAATTATGACACTAATCTCTTAATGTGTCACAATACTGAAAATCAATCCTCCCTTTTTCATATTAAAGGCTAGTCAAATGAAGCAGTGGGAGTGGAAAAGGAACAAATAAACTGTAACTGGTTGTGATCAATTAGTTGTAAACACCACTGCACAAGGACCAGTCCAAAGCTACTACTTAACCAAGTGACTTTCTGATTGCTCAACTGTGGTGAGTCAAAGCATTCCTAAATGGGCAAAAGCCATTTTTTTTTTTTTTTTTTCTGGATTGTTGCAATCTCCTGACTCCAAGAGGCTAAAATGAAGCTCTTGTTAACTAGGAGATGCAATCTGGCTTGGATGACCAGGTGTAAAATGATGTTAGGTTAATTTAGTCTGAATACATTTGTTTGTCTTTAGGCCAACACTTCATTTTTCTCTCCCATACCTAACTGAATCTACATTTTATATGTTGTTTAGTTTATGAAGCCAAACTTTTAACGAACCTTAAATATTTAAGAGTTCCAGTTGACTTAACATGTTTTCATATTCTAAGCAATATATTCTCACCTGTAGTCAAAGTCACCTGTATGATTCACAGAATCCTGTAATGTGCTCTTATTAGAGCTTTTTCAAAAGCGCCTCTGCCCGCCCACATTTATCTTAAAGAATTGGCAAAATGAAAATTATTTTTTCTCACAGAGTGGAGTGGAACCTTTCAAAGGGCAGGCACTCAGAAACACAATTTCCCATCTAGTTGGTTTTGTGAAATACCCTGAAGTTCAGTTGAGTCAGTTAAATCAATATTTTTGCCCTACTTAATTATTTTTTAGCAAAACAGAATTATTTGTGCCTATATGGTTGCCTTGTTAAAACCACGTGAACTGATGTCATCACTGGTAACAATAAACTAGCTAAGTGGGAAGGACTCCTCTCTGCGTCATTTTAGGTACTGAAAATATGTGAGAATGAATACAAATTTGGGCATAATGTCTTTCTTCTTTTTGTTGTTATTTTTGTTTTTTTGGAGACATAGTCTCACTCTGTTGCCCAGGCTGAAGTGCAGTGGCGCCATCTCAGCTCACTGCAACCTCCACTTCCCGGGTTCAAGCAATTCTCTGCCTCAGCCTCCCAAGTAGCTGGGATTACAGGTACCTGCCACCACACCCAGCTAATTTTTGTATTTTTAGTAGAGACGGATTTCACCATCTTGGCCAGGCTGGCCTTGAACTCCTGACCTCGTGATTCACCTGCCTCAGCCTCTCAAAGTGCTGGGATTACAGGCTGGGGCATAATTTCTTAATGCCTAAAATGTACTTCGTTTATTTTATAAAATATCCTCCAATAAGAACAAAATTCTTTGGGAGAATCCTATTTTCAAGATTCCAGCCAAGGATTAGATTGTGGGGTTTTAAAAAATAATTTCCTAATAAATAGCAGTTGGAATTTGACTACATGAAGTAGTGTCATTCCAGTTTTCTGAACCTAGTTGAATTGTCATAAAATGTCTTTCAATAGAATGTCATTTCAATTTCTTATTCACATTTAGAAAATGAATTATACTTATGGATTTTAGATTCTCTTTGAATATATAAAAAATTTTATGCAATGAAAGTCTTTGTACAACAAAATATTTCTGACAAAAGCTCATTCATTTCAAACACCATTCAATAAAACAATATTCCATCAGATCAAAACATTTAGGTCTAGCATTTCTTAAGATCATTGTAAACAGTCATGGTTACATAAATCTGAAATACTGCTTTAGAAATAATTTGGGGCATTAATAGACCCTACAAAAATAATGTTTTCTCACTTTCATATATACATTTCCATTTGTATCCCATCCAATGCAAAAGGTACAGATAGTAACATTGTTTCCTACTTGTTCTTGAATGCATACAAATATTCATATTGATTTTCTCCAAACAAAATGGAGGTCCTTCATAGTTTATCTCCACTATATTCCTTTTGTTCCTCTTTTAGTGATGCCTATTCTTCAGTGTTATTTGGTGTTGATGAAAATCCTTGTGTTACAGAAGTGGTGTCTATAAAGGTTATTCATGGTAGAGTTGAGGATTACATATTTTGTATCAATATATATTTATTTTAAAAAATATAATTCATATAAAATATATAATTCATATTAAGTGAATTCATATATACAAAAATATTTATGTAAGTATGTATTGATATAAAATATATAATTCATATTAAATGAATTTATATAAATATGTATTTAATGTGAATTTTATATTTTACATCATATATATTTACATGACACCCAAGCTATCATCAGATTTGGAAGTTATTTTAGAAATCCTCATCCAGACTACTATCGTTTTAAGTATTTTATAGCAGCACAACTCCTTCAAACAGAAATGTAAGATACGATTTAAAAAATGCACTACCACACCAGTTGATGCAGGGTTAAACTTCCCAAATTCATGTTTTGTGACTTCTCTTTTGTGTTCTGAGAAATCTTAACATTATAAGTAAAAGGGCATGGGAACTGCTATTCTTTTCCAAGGACATATTTTCCCTGCAAGGAAACTGAGGCATAGAGAAATTATTTGGTTTATGTAAGGGCAGCCAGTGAGTTATAACAGAATCAGAAGGAAAACTAGGCTGTCTTGAATTCTGATCTGTTTTTTCCAGTGTTAAAATATAAATTTATATATCTGAATTATCCAAATGGCTTATTTGTATTATTGAAATGCCCTAGATCACTTATTACTTCATTTGACCTAGCTTGTGCAGATGAAGATCCTGTGCCAACCCCTTTCTAGATGCCCACCTGTCTGAGCTCAGGATAACCTTAAATCCCAGTACCTAGGACTTTCAATCTCTTAGACAGTTGATTATGCCAAGTGTTTAGCACAGGGCCACTAGCTGGCTCCAGGCTGTTGATGATTTCATTAAATCTTTCCCAATCTATTTATTTACACAGTTTCAACCGGGAAAAATGCATTGAAATGAAACATCTCATTTCCAGTACTGTCCTGAGGCAAAAAGAGACAATGATACGTATCTCCAATTTAGACTGGATGAAACTAGCCACATTTCAAATAAGAAGTCACATTGTAAGTTTAAAACTACGTTAACCTTAAAAGAGACCTTTTCTCCCTGTATAACTTCGCACAGCTTCAACTGATGGTACTATGAACTGTGTCTACAAACCAAAGGACGTTTTTCTAAAGAAATTTTTAAAATATCAAATTAACTCAAACCTTACCTTAGAGCTTCCTCCTCTATTGTCTTTTCCTGTAGTGGTAGTCTCTGTGGCAGTTACAGGTGGTAAACAAATAAAAAAGTGTCTTATTGAATTAACTTGATTGCCGTATTAATCAGTTTTGTGTGTTTTTATTCTTAAGCATAACAGTAAAAGAAAATGATTAAGCAACGTTCTACTTAAAAAAAAACAAAAAAAGATTTCATGGCAGAGAAGCAATTGAGTCCAGTTAAGAGACAGTTACCAACATTTTTCAGTTTGGAGCTTTTGTTTTGTAACGAGAACTTTGCCAGTTAGTCACAAATGAACTTGAGCACATTTTCTTGAGCGCGATGGCTGAACAGATGAGACACACACACTTCATAGTTAGTTTTACTGCATTGAGTCTTTACCTACTATTCCTAGTAGTTACACATATTAAATTATTAATAACTGATTGTCATTTTAAAAGAAGGTTTCAAAAGAAATGTAATTAGATTTTATAGTTGAGTTTTAGCTAATATGTGATTCCACAAATGTTCAGGTGCTGAGATTACATTTCAATTTATACTTGTCATCTGCTAAAATATTCCCCTCTCTCTACAGCATCCTGACCAGATCTCCAAATTTTGAAATCAGTTTTCATTACTTAAGACTCATTGTAAATTTCAAATACCGGGTTGATTTCTTAGTCTCCAGGTTCTCCATGTCTGCTTATGGCTTTACAGAAAAAAATGTTATTTACTATGCATATTAATATTGAGATTCTTTATTAAGTTACTTTATTTATTTATTTATTTATTTATTTTGAGACAGAGTCTCACTCTGTCGTCCAGGCTGGAGTCCAGTGGCGCGATCTCGGCTCACTGCAAGCTCCACCTCCCGGGTTCACGCCATTCTCCTGCCTCGGCCTCCCGAGTAGCTGGGATTCTAATCCCCCTCAGCACGCTCGTCTAATTTTTTGTATGTTTAGGAGAGACAGGGTTTCACCGTGTTAGCCAGGATGGGAGCTAGTGATCTGCCCGCCTCGGCCTGCCAAAGTGCTGGGATTACAGGCGTGAGCCACCGCGCCTGGCCTACTATGCTGTATTCTTGTAATTAACAGCGTGTTCTTTGATAATATCTCATTGGAAATATTTATGGTCTGAAACATTATTTTTTGAATCGTTAAACATAAATCATTTATACAGCAATAATTTTTGGGAGATGCATATGCTGAATTTTAATGGTGTTTTAGTTTGCAATCCAAAATTGTGAATACATACATGTAAAACTATGAAATCGCTAACTAAATATTTCCATCTGTCATAAGCTGGGTATGTAAGATTGTGTCTCCTCTCTGTCTGTTCCATATATCTAAAATTATTTAACTATACGGTAAATGATGTTATCAAATCCTTGCATGGTATCGACGTGTACAGTGCAAAGACTGAAGTTAGGGAGTATCTGTTCTAGTTACTAGATGGCTTCAGTAGGAATCAGAATTAGAATCAACCAGGAAGCAGCTTGATTCCACCACAGACCTCAAGAATCAGATTCTCTAGGAATGGGTAATGACCTTTTGCATTTTGAATTAGCTGTCCGGGTGACTCTGACAGTGATGTTGATCCAGAGAGATTTTCTACAAGAAAAGACATGTCCACATTTTTCCTCTTTGAAAATCATTTCAGGTTATGGATTTTTAACATAAGCTTCTAAGGTTGGAATGAAGATAACTGAATTGACTTTGTTTCTCTCTGCTTGCTTACTTTTTGGGATAGGTCATTAATAACATTGGCAGCATTTCCTACAGAAGGACCGTCTCACACCCCTCCAGTAAATGGCTTAATGCCAAGCTGTGTTTTTGCTAAAGCATGTAAGATTTCAGTATAATGCTGGCCTTTGAGATGACTCATGGGACATTTTGAGTTTTTGAATTTAGATTCTATATAAAAGTGCTATATTTCAATATTTCTCTATTTTAATGTATATTTTTCTTAATTTTATAAAATATACAGTATATCACAGAATTACAAGATAAAAATGGAGTTAAGGGATAAACATCTTGCTTATTATACTTGCACTCTCAATATTAATAGGAGTTTACCTAAAATATGAAAAAGTTAAAAATCTAGGAAATCAACCAAACAAACCTTGAGAACTTCTTCTGATTTTAAGAGAATATATGTATATAGAATCCATATTCTTACGTGCTTTTTTTCCCTCTAGCATTTCCTTTATCCTTTGTTGTGAGAAGAAAATAAAGAAAATGCTTCCCTTGAAAGCTCTCCCTGATACCACTCTTTTTTTTTTCCCCTGTACTTTGTATCATGAAACTCACTGCCTTCCAGAATATTGACTTTGTAGCTAGTTCTTCCATAGGGAGATTCCGAATCTTCAAAATATGTAGATGTGAGGAAAGGTCATTACCTTCATGATGTTCCCATCATATGGCCCACTATGGAAAATTTCAAGAATAATTTCCGCTTCCTGATGTTACTCCCATGTTCTATTGCTACGAAAGAACAACAGATAGCACTGAAGATATCTATCAAATAGTAACATCGGTATTATTAGGTTGGTGCAAAAGTAATTGCAATTTTTGCCATTAAAAATAATGGTGAAAACCATGATTACTTTTGCACCATTGTAATACTAAAGATCAAAGCCTTCTTTAATGCCATCGCATTACGTAACAAATACAGAATCTAAATTCAGAACGTTAGTTTTCCTATCCTTAATGTCAGTTAGGAGTTGTGGATTTTAGTCTCAGTTTCTTTGTTGCAGGGAAAAATTTTGGCTAAGAGTATAGACTTCATTAGCAGACTAAGTTTAAAATCTGGGCTTGTCACTTGGTAGTTCCGTGACTTTGGAAACGTAACTTTTTTGTTCTTCTCTTTCTCTGTGTATAAAATGAATTCCTCCCTCATAGAGATGTCATGAGAAATAGAGTATTTAATATGAGTAAAAATTCTACAACAGTGCTTGATATAGTATACATTTTAAAAAGTTATCAGTATTCAGTTTATCCTAAAACATAGAACTTTATAATTTACTCCTTGTCAAATGAATATAGCAAAGAAAATGGCCAGGGTCACAGAGACAACTTTGGCACCCAGACCCAAGCCTGGTAAAGTCTAGATACATACGTCTGCCTGGCTGCCTGTCTGCTCTGCTGATGTATTGAAGAGAAGAAGTGCTTACATTAATAAAAGTCTGCTTTCCCAAAGATTTTTAATGGCAGTGGCCACATGAACATGCCCGTCATGTGGTCTTAAAGGAACCTAGCCCAAAGACAGTGACTTAGTGGGAAGGTGGGTTCAATAGTTTGTCTGGAGTAGACTGCTCAAAAACAGAATGGTGAGAGAATATTTACAAGACTAGCTGGAGGGTGCATTGCCTGAATAAAGAAAAATGGACCTCATTTCAAGGCAGTTTAAAAAATAATCAATTTTGAATATTTTCTAAAGCTAGCCATAAATACCTGCCAAGCTGAAAGACAAGAGTCAGAGCACATTAATGATGGTCAAGTGTCACCTCTCCTGACCTTTACAGCTCCTTCCCTCTCCTCTCTTCTTTTCTTACCCCCACCCCCAAGCACCAAGCAGCAGCTTAATTAGTGGAGTGGCGTAGTAGAAGAGAGAGTCAAGGAAACAGAGAAGCCACACACATCCCTGTTGTGCCATGGAAGCATTTTCAAGGCTAAAGTAGGTCAGAACTGGAAGTTTTTCATCATCTGTAGAATGACATTTTACTGATTGAAATGGCACTTTTTTTTTTTTTAAACAACTAAAGCGATTTGAGCACTTCACTTCCTTTTATAGCAAAACCAAGAATTTTCAGTATCTGTTCACTTACTCTTTTTAGTGTTCTAGATCAGCCAAGCATTCTTTTTTTTTTTTTTTTTTTTTTTTTTTTTCAGATGGCATCTTGCTCTGTTGCCAGGCTGGAGTGCAGTGGTGCAATCTCAGCTCACTGCAACCTCCACCTCCTGGGTTCAAGCAATTCTCCTGCCTCAGCCTCCCAAGTAGCTAGGACTACAGGTGCGCACCACCATGCCTGGCTAATTTTTGTATTTTTAGTAGAGACGGGTTTTCACCATGTTGGCCAGGATGGTCTTGATTTCTAGACCTTGTGATCTGCCCACCTTGGCCTCCCAAAGTGCTGGGATTACAGGTATGCACCACTGTGCCTGGCCAGCAGCTAAACTTTTATCCACATCATACTACAAAACTGCTCTTACCAAGGTCACAAGTAACTCCGAATATTCATAAATCCAGTAGTCTCATCTTGGTATCTTATTTTATCCAAAGCCGGCATATGATACACCACATTCCTCCCTGAATTCTTTCTTCATTGGACTTTCAGAACACAATCCCTTTGGGTTTTCTCCTACAGCATTAGCTATTTCTTCCTAATCTCTGTAGCTTTCCCAAATTCCTTATCTCTAAATTCTGAAGTGCTTCAGGGTTTGAGTGTTACACTTATCTTCTCTAACTGTACTCACTTCTTAAGAGTTTATCCAGTCCTGTGACTTTAAATCTAGTTTATAACTACTATTGACACCTAGACTCTCCTAGACCACTCCTCTGGACTCCACGTGGATATTTATACTCTATATTCAGCTTATTCACTTGGATGTTCATTGTTTCTTAAACTCACACAGCCAGAACTGAACTCCTGATTGTGATCTACTCACTAAACCTTTTTCTTTCTTGGTCTTCTTCCATCTCAGTATATAGTAACTGCAATTCTTCAGGAGTTCAGGTCAGGATAGCCTAAGGTCATTCTTGATGTTTTTCTCTGACATCTGACATCCAGTTTATTAGGAAATCATGCAGGCTTTACCTGCAAGTAATAGCACGAATCTATATCTCAGAAGAGACACCACTGATGTGCTCATCTAAGTCACTATTGTTTCTCCCCTACATTAATTTAAAAGACTCCTAATTGTCCTCTCCTTAAATTCTTATCTCCTACTGTCTACTTTTCAACACAGTAGCCAGGATGATCCTTTCAAAATACATCAGATCATGTCAGCCCTTTACTCAAAATCCTACAAATGCTTCCCTCTTCTTTCACAGTAATGTCCAAAATTTTTAACATAACCTGTAAAGCCCTCCATGATCCCGATGCCGTTTGACATCACTTTTCTCTACTCAAGCAGCTCCAGCTTCCCTGACCTCCTCTGTAACACACCACACCTGTTCCAGGAGACTTGCTCTTGCAGATCCCTCTGTCCTGAACGTTTTTCATCCACTCACATATTCTCAGGGTTCCTCACTAACTCACTCTTTCCAGTCTCAGACATCGCTTTTCAAGGACATCTTCCTAGACCAGTCCATTTAAAATATATCCATATATGGCCGGGTGCAGTGGCTCACGCCTGTAATCCCAGCACTTTGGGAGGCCGAGGCAGGCGGATCACGAGGTCAGGAGATCAAGATCATCCTCGCTGACACGGTGAAACCCTGTCTCCACTGAAAATACAAAAAGTTAGCCAGGTGTGGTGGCGGGCGCCTATAGTCCCAGCTACTCAGGAGGATGAGGCAGGAGAATGGCATGAACCCAGGAGGTGGAAGTTGCAGTGAGCCGAGGTGGAACCACTGCACTCCAGTCTGTGGAACAAAGTGAGACTCCGTCTCAAAAAAAAAAAAAAAAAAAAAATAGATCTATATACAACTCATTTTTTGTCTTCACTACTGTAGAGCACCTGTTACCACCTTACATATTATAAAGCATTTTTGTTATTATTTGTTTATACTTCATGCTTTGTTTCTTGATGTATCACCTATACCTGGCAAATAAAAGGTGCTCAAGAGATATTAAAATAAATGAACTAATGAGAGTAGTTCGAACATCATGGGATCTGTCAGAGAGATCATCCAAGAGGAAAGGAAGAACAGGCTCCACAAAGCTGGTTTGAAAGCGCACTAAGTAGAAGTGGGAAAAAATGAAGTTCTGTTCTGCAATATTCTTTGTACTCTAGCTCTTTCAACTTAATGAATACCTATATATTAAATAGTTATTTAAAATCAGAATATTGCACATTGCAATTAGTTTGATAGTTAAGATGCATGTATTTGCCTTTACTCTTTCCTTTTTTTTTTTTTTTTTTTTTTTGTAGAGTGTCGCTTTGTCATCAGGCTGGAGTGCAGTGGTGTGATCTCGGCTCACTGCAACCTCTGCCTCATGGGTTCAAGCGATTCTCCTGCCTCAGCCTCCTGAGTAGCTGGGACTACAGGCGCCCACCACCATGCCCGGCTAAGTTTTGTATTTTTAGTAGAGATGTGGTTTCATCATGTTCGTCAGGATGGTCTGGATCTCTTGACCTCGTGATCTACCCGCCTTAGCATCCCAAAGTGCTGGGATTACAGGCATGAGCCACAGTGTCCGGCCCTGCCTTTACTCTTAAATAGAATAAATATTGACTTTATTTGTACTATTTGTTCCTTTATTTGTAATACCTGAATGTTTTGTGTTTTCCTTTATTAGTAGTATTTCTTGGATATTACTGTAATTATTTGTTGACATGTCTCCTGTGGCAGACTGCCACGGTTACTACTTGACACTGTCACTACGACAGTCACTACTATTGCTACTTGAGACTGTCATTACGAGACTGAATGAAGGGGGATGAGTGCAGAAGTGAAACCTTAAGGCAAAAGAAACTGTTGTAAAGAAAGGGTCTGGGGAAGGAGAAGAGGGCTCCCTGCTTCTAGTGAGCAAAAGCAGCAGCCCTGAGTTTCTACATCTCTTCCTATTTTATTGGGTAGAAAGAGCAGGGAGCAGGAAGTAACGATTGGTCAGCTGCTTAATTGATCACAGGTTCGCATTATTGCTAACAGGCTTCAGATGTGCCTAATCACAAGAAAGACTTGTGCCTGGGTCGTGACTGCCCTCAGCATCCCTTCTGGGCAGCAGACGCAGTTTGTCAACATTCTGAATTTATGAGAACAGTTTGCTGCTTACTCATATAGCCTCCAGGGATACACTGAGTTGATCACGACCCTCACTCTTTTGGCCTGCAACAGTCTCCTCCAGGTTTGTTTGTGTTTTTTGGTTTTGTTTTTTATCTTAAATAATCTCAGCACCTAACTCAGTACTTGACATATAATAGGTACTTAAAAATGCTTGTCAAATTTATTTTTAATATTTGATTCAGTAATTCTTTTAATTATAAATATATTATAATTTATAATTACAACATAATTATAAATATATTATAATTTATAATTACAACATAATTATAAATATATTATAATTTATAATTACAACATAATTATAAATATATTATAATTTATAATTACAACATAATTATAAATATAAACACTACAACAGTATTCACAGGATATGTGAGCCAGGGATTTTATGTCCAAGCAAGTTGTTCTTCAAATGTAAAGTCTATAAATATAGAATTTTAATGCAAAACTCTGGGAATATTGTTTTCATAAGCTCTCTGTGAGAAAAGTTCTAGAGTGTCCTAGTGAATCAAGGATATTTTAGCAAAAACAAAGCAAAACAAACAAACACACACACACACACAAAACAAGTAGTAAGCATTGAATAATTGCAAATCTAAGCAAAAAAAAGTGAAGCTAAAAGATTAAAAAAAAGAATGTCAGTTTTAAGTGCTCTGAGATGTAGAAATGATGTAAATAGTAATAAGAATTGAGAAAAAGGGAGAACAAATATTCAAAGTAGAGTAAACTCACTGATTACCTACCAGTATTTATGTTTTCTGCTTTTAGAATACATATTGTAAAAATAGCATATTTCAAGATACTTAGAAAATAATAATCATGATTTTCATGTGATTAATACACTTCATTTTCACATGCATATTTACCTCCTTGTTAGATTTTTATAAGTCAAATAATAGATGTATAACGGGAAATGTAATAATCATTCCTTATGCCTCTTAATCCTAATACTTTATGATAACCAATGCTGACCATTTGAATATTATTCTATCATTTATTTATGCCTATATATGTATGTTTATCTATGTGGTTATTTATATTGTTGATGCTTTCTTTTCCATATGAATTTGTTTTATTCACTTCATTTCTCAAAACATCATTCTAAGTCTAAAATGTTGATCCATCTTTTTGTTTGTGATAGCTGCATAATGATAATGTAATTTGTGCAAAAAATAATTCAACCAGTACAATGCTGAGAAAGTGGTGAAAGTGGGCATCCTTGTCTAGTTCTAGATCTTAGAGAAAAAGCTTTTAACTTTTTCCCATTCAGTATGATGTTAGCTGTGGATTTGTCATATATGGTCTTTACTATGTTGAGGTGCGTTTCTTGTATACCTAATTTGTTGAGGATTTTAATCATAAAGGGGTGTTAAACTTATCAAATGCTTTTCCTATGTCTATTGAATTGTTTAGATGGTTTTTATCCTTGATTCTGTTAATGTAATGTAAAGTTTATTGATTTGTATATGTTGAACCATTCTTGCAAGCCTGGGATTAATCTCATTTGGTCATGGTGGATGATCATTTTAATGCATTGTTGAATTCAGTTTGCTAGTATTTTTCTGAGACTATTTCATCTATGTTCATCAGGGATATTAGTCTGCAGTTTTCTTTATTTGTTGTGTTCTTGTATGGTTTTGGTATCAGGATAGTGCTAGCCTCAAAGAATAAGTTTGGAATAATTCCATCCTCTTCACTTTTTTCAGAGTAGCTTGAGAAGAATTGGTATTAGTTTTTTAATGTTTGATATAAATTCAGCATTGAAGTAATCAGGTCCTGGGTTGTTCTTTTTTTTAGGGGAATGTGCACAATGTGCAGGTTTGTTACATATGTATACATGTGCCATGTTGGTGTGCTGCACCTATCTTATACTTAATCTTATACATATCTTATACTTGATATATATATTATATATGTATATATTATATTTTAGTGACTGCATTGTTTTTTCATCCTACAATTATTTCCCATGTTCTTAGTGTACTAGGCATTAAGCATACGTTAACAGGCATGATAGAAATAATGCTAGCTTTCCTAGAGTCTAGTAGGTCAGAAAGTTAGTTTATTATTAATTAAAACATTTAGTATTACAAATAATGTAAGAGGAAAGATATATTGTGCAAAGGAATATTGTCTACTAAGGTTTTCCAGAGGAAGTAATACTTAAACAGAAACCTAATAGATGGGTAGGAATCAGCCAGAAGAAGGAGAGATGGGATGAGTATACCCTTCCAAATAGTGGGTAAATCAAGTGATAAGGCCCAGAGGAATTAGAGAACCTGCCTAGCACATAGAATAAACAGTATGGAAGAGCCCTAGACTGGACAACACTTTGTCTTTTAAGCCAAGTTAAGAAACAATAAGAAACAGTGATAAGAAAATGCAGGAAAGACTTATTCAGGAGAATGACATGATAAATTTGTTTTGTAGAAGTATCTTTTGGTTTGTACAATATAGAACTGATGGGCTAAAAGTGGAGGCAATTGAAGCAATTCTAGTGAGGGATGCTAGACCCTTGGGCAAAGATAATGTAAGAGGAGATGGAAAGAAACAATTGGAATTGGTAAAATGAAAGGAACTTTGTATTTAAATGATGAGTCCAATGAAGTAGAGAAGAGGGATTTGAAGATTGCTCCCAGGTTTCTCATATAGACAATTGAGTGAATGGGGGTTGTGTTAACTAAGAAAGAATATACTCTGGCACATAACCAGGAGTCATGTTTCCAGAGAGGAATAGGTTTAATTTCAAACATGTTGAATTTGAATGCCAGCCAAATGTATTAGTAGAGCTGTCTCATTGTCAGCAAGGTAGGTGTGTCTGGAGCGCAGGAATGAGCCCAAGCTGGAAATAAAAGGTTTTCCATCTTTTGGTTGGTTTCTGGACAGTAAATTCTCTAAAAGGGTCAAATGGTCATTAATATTTTTATGGTTTTTGGGGTTCTTGGTATTCTTTACAATAATTTTTACAAAAACATATTTTCATTTACATTCCTACTAGTAATGCATGATGATAACATTTTCATCTCGCAATTGTTATCAAATAAGGTTATTAATATATTTTCTCTTTGAATAAACCAATAAGTACAAATTCATCTTAATTTTCACTTTTTCAGTTTGTGTAGTAAACAATATGTATTTAACTAATTTATTTCCTCTTGGATGAATTGGCTATCCTGTTTTTTGTCTTCTTGCCACTTGTGCTGGCACCTATGCATAATACATTCATAAAGTAATCATTTGTTGTGTACCTATCATCATGTATTAGGCAGCTACATAAGAGTTTGAAGCTCAGAATAAAGACAATGTCTGAAATGTTCTCTGCCTTCTGATCCAGAGAAACAGTAACTAGATGGTTAAAAGAATGTTCTTAGTGCCATGAGAAAGGTAAGTCCTGGTTGAAATAAAAGTATCTCGAGGGACACCTGATCCAGACTGGACAATGGATGGGACAGAGAAGGAAATCACACTTGAGCTGAGAAGTAAGGGTGCCTAACCCTTACTTCTTACTAACCCAGGAAAAGTTGGGTTAGGAGGAAGGTTTGTAGAAGTCATAGCTAGAAAACTGACAGAAGAATAAAGTGGCTCAGGTACAAAAATTATGTCAATAAGACCAAGGCATTGAGAGTGAAAGAATATAACAGTAAAAATAAATCTAGAAAGATGAGCAGAGGTCAGATTTAAGGCTAGCTCTGTGGTAAATCTTTATTTCTTCAATATTTTACTTTATATGTCTATTTCAGAAACACTATCCTATGTTACACAGAAGCCACACTCATGCCTTGTTTCCATTGAATGGAATTTGCTACAAAGTGTTACAATTTCTGCTCATTTTGACCCATACAAATGAAGACATTAATTAAATAAATAAATATTTCATTGTTTATAGTATACTCATAAGCAAAAACTTTGAAGCTGCCTTGCATTCTATTTATGCTCCAAACTTCCTTCAAATCTCAATGCTCACTTCCCTTATATGTTCAGTGATTTTTTTAATGTTTCAAGTTTGACTTTTTACATGATTTAATTGTATCACAGATTTTGATGGCTAATAGAAATTTGGAAATATGGAGTTAGTTATATAGGCTATTAAAGACTGTGAAATAATAATTTTTGGAAATTAAAAAATTAAATAGAAAATGAATGGATGGTTTCTGAATCTCATACTTTTATTCATTCTTTTTTAATTTCAATAGTTTTGGGGATGCAGGTGGTTTTGGTTATATTGATAAGTTCTTCAGTAGTGATTTTGGAGATTTTGGTGCACCTGTCATCTGAGCGGTGTACACTGTACTCAATATGTACTCTTTTATCCCTCACTCCCCTCCCACCTTTCCCCTGGAGTCTGCAAAGTTCATAATATCATTCTTATGCCTTTGCATCCTCATAACTTAGCTTCCACTTATGAGTGAAAACATATGATATTTGGTTTTCCATTCCTGAGTTACTTCACTTAGAATAATGGCCTCCAGCTCCATCCAATTTGCTGCAAAACACACTATTTCATTCCTTTTATTGCTGAGTAGTATTCCATGGTGTGTGTGTGTGTGTGTGTGTGTGTGTGTGTGTGTATCACATTTTGTTTATCCACTTATTGGTTGATGGGCACGTAGATTGGTTCAATATTTTTGCAATTGTGAATTGTGCTTCTATGAGAAGGTGTGTGCATGTGTCTTTTCATATAATGACTCATTTTCTTTTGGATAGATACCTAGCAGTGGGATTGCTGGATCAAATGGTAGTTCTGCTTTTAGTTCTTTAAGGAATCTCCATACTGCTTGATATGGTTGGTTCTACGTCCCTACCCAAATCTCATCTTGAATTGTAATCCCCATGTGTCCAGGGAGGGACCTGGTAGGAGATGATTAGATTACGGGGGCAGTTTCCTCCATGCTGTTCTCATGATAGTAAGAAAGTTCTCATGAGATCTGATGGTTTATAAGTGTAGCACTTCCTCTTTGCTCAGTCTCTTTCTCCTGCTGCCTTATGAAGACGATGCCTGCTTCCCCTTTACCTTCGGCACAATTGTAAGCTTCCTGAGGCATCTGCAGCTATGCAGAACTGTGAGTGAATTAAACCTTTTTTTGTTTATAAATTACCCAGTCTCAGTTAGTATCTTTATAGCAGTGTGAGAACAGACTACTACACTGTTTTCTATAGTGGTTGAACTACTTTACATTTCTTCCAACAGTAAAAGTGTTCTCTTTTCACCATATCCATGCCAACATCTATTTTTTTTTTTTTACTTTTTAATTATTGCCATTCTTGCAGGATTAAAGTGGTATCACATTGTGGTTTTAATTTGTATTTCTCTGAATATTAGTGATGTTGAGCATTTTTTCATAAGTTTGTTGGCTGTTTGTATATCATATTTTGAGAATTGTCTATTTATGTCCTCTGCCTGCTTTTTGATGGGATTATTATTACTTTTTCTGATTTATTTGAGATCCTTGTAGATTCTGGATATTGGTCCTTTGTCAGAAGCATAGTTTTGAATATTTTCTCCCACTCTATGGGTTGTTTGTTTACTCTGCTGATTATTTCTTTTGATGTGCAGAAGCTTTTTCGTTTAATTAGGTCCCATTTATTTATTTTTGTTTTTGTTAGATTTGCTTTTGGAGTCTTTGTTATGAAGACTTTGCTTAAGCCAATGTCTAGAAGAGTTTTTCCAATGTTATCTTATAGAAGTTTTATGATCTCAGGTTTTAGATTTAAATCTTGGACCCATCTTGAGTTAATTTTTGTATAAAGTGAGGGATGAAGATCCAGTTTCATTCTTCTCTGGCTTGCCACTTTTCCCAGCACCATTTATTGAACAGAGTGCCCTTTCCCTAATTTATGTTTTTGTTTGCTTTGTCAAAGATTGGTTGGCTGTAAGTATTTAGCTTTACTTCTGGGTTCTCTATTCTGCTCCATCAGTCTATATGCCTATTTTTATACCAGTACTATACTGTTTTGGTAACTATAGCCTTGTAGTATAATTTGAAGTACGGTAATGTGGTGCCTCCAGATTGTTCTTTTGGCTTAGTCTTGCTTCGGCTATGTGGACTCTTTTTTGGTTCCATATGAATTTTAGAATTGTTTTTTCTAGTTCTCTGAAGAATTATGATGGTATTTTGATGGGAATTGCTTTGAATTTGCAATTTTCTTTGGGCAGTATGATCATTTTCACAATATTGTGAATCTCATACTTTTAAATATATTTTTATTTTCCTCTAATAAGCAATGACCCCTTGACTTTTAGATTGTGATTACTCACCAGGTAGTTTAGTTTGTAGATGCCAAATAAGTTGTCAGTAAGTGAAATAAAACAAAAGAAAATGATACCTAAAACACCACAAAATCTGCTCTAGGATTAACACAGAAGATTTATTGTTTTCTAAGTAATTAGCACATTTGCTTAGAATCTGCTTAATTTAGACTCATCAATAATATCAAAGTCAACTATTTTAACTGGAATATACACTTTGTAGAATTAAATAGAGCAATATAATACCTAAAATTTTGAGAGAATATTATGGTTTAGGACCTTTGATGACCTTGTATTGTCTTTTTAATTTGTAAAGCCAGGCACTTTAAATGAAAAAGCCTATTTCTATATATTGCAAATGTATATTTTGGGGAATACATTTGGCAACATTTATTAACTTAATATATACAAAAACATATATTCAGATAGAAGTAAACTTTCCAGAAAATTTACTTTCACTATAAAAATAGAGGTTAAAATTTACAGAATATACTTATCTTGGCAAATAAATCAAAGCAATGATTCCTAAACAAATAAACAAATATCGGAAAGCAGTGTAATAACCATCTATCCTTGTGCCTACAAATTGTTCATGATACTACATCAGATGTGGAAAGATAGGTCTTTGAAACCAGTGGTATATACTGATAAATGGGCAAGTTGTACCTTTTTAATATTTAAAATCTACTAGAGATGTTTTAGCTGATTGAATCACTAGAATTTTCAGTAGAATTGATGAATTGATGTATTCTAGAATTTAACTCATGAATGTGCTATCCAAAATGTTCCTTGAACAAGTATTTCTGAGTTCCTTCCATATGTTAAATACTCATAGATTCTGAAGGTTCAGTGGCAAACATGGTTGACAAAAACATTTGCTCTCACGAAGAATATATTCTTTCAAGAGGATAGGACAGTAAGCAAATAAAGAAAAGAACACATAAATAAACTTATTTCAAATTGAGATAAGCACATTTTCATAAATAAAGTAGAGTGATAAGAAAAAAGAATTTTACATAGAATGACTTCTCTAAAAAGTTAACATTTACAATGAATCTTAAAGATAAGCCAGAGCCAACCATGCCTATTATATATCATAGTGGAAAGGTCAAGTAGGCAGATAGTATTATGAATCTGGTGTTGAGGATAAAAAAAAAACAGAGACATACATTTTAGAATGATAGTATATAGTGCTGTTTAAATTCATGAAAATATAACCACTCAGGAAGAAAATATTGCTAGGTAAGATAACAAGGTTCAAAATCAAACCCTAAAGCATTCCATTATTTGGGGTAAGGGGGAGGAAGGTTATCCAGTAAAAGACCAAATTACCACAAGGAATGTTAGAAGCTTTAAAAGCCTAAGCAGGGGGAACTTCATCATCTCTGCTGCTTTTAACAGAAGGTAAAATGAGAACAGAGAAGTTTCCATTGGATTGGCAATAAAGAAGTATTTACTGATCATTGGGGTAACATCAGTGGATAAGTGAGGGGAAAAGCAAAGTTGTAGTAATTTGAAGAGTAAATGGGAGATATACTAGTACTATGTAGAAAATATTTTCAAAAAGGGCTTCTTAGAGAGAGATAAACATGTGGAGTGATAGAGGAGGATATACGCTTAAGAAAAACTGCATTGATGATCCAAAAATAGAGGGAATGAAGTTCTTAAGAAAATTAGAGGATGTAAAATCTAGTGTCCAAATAGGGAGTTAATTTTAAACACGGTCATTTCTTAAACCAGAAGTAAAAAGAGTATATAAATACAAAATACATACATATATGTATGTATGTATATGGTCCTGAAAAATGAGGTGAAATTGGTCTGATTGGTTTTTCTCAGTAAACAGAAATTTAGGTCACAAGCTGAGAAAGAAAAAGTTTTTTTGGAGGTTTAATGTTACATTATTATTTTGAATAGTAAGGAAGTAAATTTAATGGTGAGATGTAGAATAATGGCTAGGTAGTGCTAGGTGTTCTCTTGAAATCTATGGTCAAGAAATTTTTTTTTTTTTTAAATTATCATTTTCTTTTTCTTTATTTTGACTTTATTTTAGGTTCAGAGTACATGTGCAGGTTGGTTATACAGGTCAACTCAGTGGGTTTGTTCTAGAAATCATTTTGTTGTTCATGTACAAAGCTTAGTACCTGAGAGTTAGTTTTTCTGCTCCTCTCCCTCCTCCCATCTTCTACCCTCAGGTATGCCCCAGTGTCTATTGTTCCCCTCTTTGTGTCTGTCTGTTCTCATTGTTAAGCTCTCACTTATAAGTGAGAATGTGCATTATTTAGTTTTGTGTTCCTGCATTAATTTGCTTAGATTGATGGCCTCCAGCCATATCCATGTTCCTGCAGAAGACATGATCTTATTCCTTTTTATGACTGCATAGTATTCCATGGTGTATATGTTCCACATTTTCTTTATCCAGTCTTCCATCGATGAGCATTTAGGTTGATTCCATGTCTTTGCTACTGTGAATAGTGCTGCAACGAACATATGGGTATGGTGTGTCTTTGTGATAGAATGATTTATATTCCTTTGCATATATACTCAGTGATGGGATTGTTGTGTCAAAAACTAGTTCTGTTTTTAGCTCTTTGAGGAATCACCACATTGCTTTCACAGTGGTTGAACTAATTTACACTTTCAACACATTGTATAAATATTTCCTTTTCTCCTCAACCTTGCCAGCATCTGTCTTTTTTTTTTTTTTTTTTTTTTTTTTTTTTTTTACTTTTAGTAATAACCACTCTGACTGGTGTGAGATGGTATCTCATTATAGTTTTGATGTGCATTTCTCTAATGCTCAGTTATATTGAGCTTTTTTTTGTATGTTTGTTGGCTGCACGTAAGTCGTCTTTTGAAAAGTGTCTGTTCATGTCCTTTGCCCACTTTTTAATGGAGTTGTTTAGGTTTTTTTTTTTTTCTTATGAACTTGTTTAAGTTTGTTGTAGGTGCTGGATATTAGACCTTTGTCAGATGCATAGTTTGCAAATATTTGCAAATATTTTTTGCTATTCTGTCAGTTCTGTTCACTCTATTGGTAGTTTCTTTTGCTGTGTAGAAGCTCTTTAGGTTAATTAGATCCCAGTTGTCAGCTTTTGCTTTTCTTGCAATTCCTTTTGGCATCTTCATCATGAAATCTTTGCCAGTTCCTGTGTCCAGAATTGTATAGCGTGGGTTGCCTTTGACGGTTTTTAAAGTTTTGGGTTTCACATTTAAATCTTTAATCCATCTTGAGTTGATTTTTGTATATGGTGTAAGAAAGGGGTCCAGTTTCAATCTTCTGCATATAGCTAGCCAGTTATGCCAGCACCATTTATTGAATAGAGAATCCTTTCCCATTGCTGGTTTTGTCAGCTTTGTTGAAGATCAGATGGTTATATGTGTGTGGCCTTATTTCTGGGTTTTACTGTCTGTTCCATTGGTCTATGTGTTTCTTTGTACCAGTACCATGCTGTTTGGTTACTGTAACCCTGCAGGATAGTTTGAAATTGGGTAGTGTGATGCCTCCTGATTTATTTATTTTGCTTAGAATTGCCTCAGCTATTTAGGCTCTTTTTTGTTTCCATATGAATTTTACAATAGTTTTCTCTAGTTCTGTGAAAAATGTCATTTGTAGTTTGATAGGAATAGCATTGAATTTGTAAACTGCTTTGCGCCATATGGCCGTTGTAACAATATCAATTATTTCCATCCATAAACTGACATGTTTTTCTATTTGTTTGTGTCATCTCTGATTTCTTTGAGCAGTGTTTGTAATTCTCACTGTAGAGATCTTTCACTGGTTAATTTTATTCCTAGATATTTTATTCTTTTTGTGGCAATTGTGAATAGGATTGCAGTCCAGATTTGGCTCTTAACTTGGTTGATGTTGGTTTATAGGTATGATAGTGATTTTTGTACATTGATTTTGTATTCTGAAACTTTGCTGAAGTTGTTTATCAGCTTAAGAAGCTTTTGTGCTGAAACTATAGGGTTTTCTACATAAAGAATTATGTTATCTGCAAACAGGGATACTTTGATTCCTCTCTTCTTACTTGGATGCCCTTTGATTTTTTCTCTTGCCTGATTGCCCTGGCCAGGATTTCTAATACTACGTTGAATAGGAGTGGTGAGAGAAGTCACCCTTGTCTTGTTCCAGTTTTCAAGGGGAATGCTCTAGCTTTTGCCCATTCAGTATGATGTTGGCTGTGGGTTTGTCATAGGCAGCTCTTATTATTTTGAGGTATGTTCTTACAATACCGAGGTATTTTTTGTTTTGTTTTTCTTTTTTTAGAGTTTTGAACATGAAGGGATGTTGAATTTTACCAAAAGCCTGTTCTGTATCTATGGAGATAATTATGTGTTTTTTGTCTTTAGTTCTGTTTATGTGATGAATCACGTTTATTGATTTGCATATGTTGAACCAACCTTGCATCCCAGGAATAAAACCTACTTGATCATAGTTAATTAACTTTTTGATGTGCTGCTGGATTCAGTTTGCTAGTATTTTTTTGAGGATTTTTGCATCAGTGTTCATCAAGGATATTGGCCTGAAGTTTTCTGCTGTTTTGTCTCTGCCATGTTTCAGTATTAGTACGACGCTGGCCTCATAGAATGAGTTGGGGAGGAGTCTCTCCTCCTCAGTTTTTTTGAGTAGTTTCAGTATAAATGGTACCAGCTATTCTTTGTACATCTGGTAGAATTCAGCTGTGAATCAGTCTGGTCCTGGGCTTTATTTGGTTGGTAGTAGGCTCTTTATTACTGATTCCATTTTAGAGTTCATTATTGTCTGTTCAGGGATCCAGTTTCCTCCTGGTTCAGTATTGGGAGGATGTATTTGTACAGGAATTCATCCATTTCTTCTAGAATTTCTAGTTTCTGTGCATAGAGGTGTTCATAGTCTGTGATGGTTATTTGTATTTTTGTGGGGTCAGTGGTATCCCCTTTGTCACTTCTAATTGTGTTTATTTGGATCTTTTCTCTTTTCTTATTTATTAGTCTAGCTAGTGGTCTATCTTACTAATTTTTTTCAAAAAACAAGCTCCTGCCTTTGTTGATCTTTTGAGTGGTTTCTCATGTCTCAATTTTCTTCAGTTCAGCTCTGATTTTGGTTATTTCTTGTCTTCTACTAACTTTGGGTTTGGTTTGATTTCGCTTCTCTAGTTCTTTTAGTTGTGAATTTAGATTGTTAATTTGAGATCTTTCTAACTTTTTGATATGGGTGTTTAGTTATATACATTTCTACTTTAACACTGCTATGATGGTTAATGTTAAATGTCAACTTGACTGGATTGAAGGACACAAAGTATTGTTTCTGGGTATGTCTGTGAGGCTGTTGCCAGAGGAGATTAACATTTGATTCAGACCGGGCACAGTGGCTCATGCCTATAATCCCAGCACTTTGGGAGGCCAAGGTGGGTGGATCATGAGGTCAGGAGATCGAGACCATCCTGGCTAACAAGGTAAAACTCCATCGGTACTAAAAATACAAAAAATTAGCCGGGCGTGGTGGCAGGTGCCTGTAGTCTCAGCTACTGAGGAGGCTGAGGCAGGAGAATCACTTGAACCCGGGAGGCGGAGGTTGCAGTGAGCCGAGATTGTGCCACAGCACTCCAGCCTGGGCGACAGAGGGAGACTCCATCTGAGAAAAAAAAAAAAAAAAAAAAGGGCTGGGCGCGGTGGCTCACGCCTGTAATCCCAGTACTTTGGGAGGCCGAGGCTGGCAGATCATGAGGAGAGGAGATTGATACCATCCTGGTTAACACGATGAAACCCTGTCTCTACTGAAAATACAAAAAATTACCTGGGCATGGCTGCCTGCACCTGTAGTCCCAGCTACTCTGGAGGCTGAGGCAAGAGAACGACGGGAACACGGGAGGCGGAGCTTGCAGTAAGCAGAGATGGCGCCGCTGCACTACAGCCTGGGCGACAGAGCGAGACTCCGACTCAAAAAAAAAAAAAAAAAAAATTGATTCAGTAGACCGAGAGAAGAAGACCCAACCTCAATGTGGGTGTGCACTATCTAATCTGCTGCCAGTGTAGCTTTAAAAAAGGCAGATGGATGAAGGTGGAATAAGCTGTCATGCTGAGTCTTTCGGTTTCCATCTTTCTCCTGTGCTGAATGCTTCCTGTCCTTGAGTATCAGACTCCAGTTTCTTCGGCTTTGGGACATTTGGACTTATACCAGTTGTTTACCAGGGGACCTTGGGCCTTTGGCCACAGACTGAAGGCTGCACTGTTGGCTTCCCTACTTTTGAGGCTTTGGGACTTGGACCAAACCATTACTGGGTTCCTTGCTCCTCAACTTGCAGATGGCCTATTGTGAGATTTACCTTGTGATCGTGTGAGTTAATTCTTAACAAACTCCCTTTCATATATACATACATCCTATTAGGGTTCCCTTTATAGAACCCTAATACAACTGTCTTAGCTGTGTCCCAGAGATTCTAGTCTGTTATAATTTATTCTCATTAGTTTCAAGTAACTCCTTGATTTCTGCCTTAATTTCGTTATATACTCAAAAGTCATTCAGGAGCAGGTTGTTTACTTTCCATGTGATCGTATGATTTTGAATGTTTTTCTTAGTCTTGAATTCTATTTTTATTGTGCCATGATTTGAGAGAGTGGTTCATACGATTTTGGTTCTTTTGCATTTGCTAAGGATTGTTCGATTGGATGACTGATTTTAAAGTACATGTCATGTGGTGCTGAGAAGAATGTATATTGTTTTGTATTGGGATAAAGAGTTCTGTAGATGTCTATCAGGTACATTTGATCCAATGTTGAGTTCTGGTTCTGAATATCTTTGTTAATTTTCTGCCTCGATGATGTGTTTAATATTATCAGTGTGGTGTTGAAGTCTTCCACGATTATTTTGTGGGAGTCTAAGTCTCTTTGGAGGTCACTAAGAACTTGCTTTATCAATCGGGGTGCTCCTGTGTTGGGCACATGTATATTTAGCATAGTTAGGTCTTCTGGTTGAACTGAACTCATTACTATTCTGTAATACCCTTCTTTGTCTTTTCTGATCTTTGTTGATTTAAAGTCTGTTTTGTCTGAAATTAAGATTTCAATCCTGCTTTTTTCTGTTTTCCATTTGCTTGGTAGAGTTTTTTCCATCTCTTCATTTTGAGTCCCTGGGTATCATTTCATGTGATGAGATGGGTCGCTCAAACCCAACATACTATTGGGTCCTGCTTCTTTATTCAGCTTGCCACTTTGTGCCTTTTAATTGAGGCATTTAGCCCATTTACATTCAGGGTTAGTATTCATATGTATGGATTTGATCCAGTCATCATATCATTGGCTGGTTATTAGCTGACTTGGGATTTTTTTGTTTGGTTGTTTTGTTTTGTTTTTGAGACTGTCTCGCTCTGTCGCCTAGGCTGGAGTGCAGTGGCATGATCTCCGCTCACTGCAACCTCTGCCTCCGAGGTTCAAGCAATTCTTCTGCCTCAGCCTCCCAAGTAGCTGGGACTACAGGTGCCCACCACCACACCCAGCTATTTGTTTTGTATTTTTAGTAGAGACAGGGTTTCATCATGTTAGCTGGGAGGGTCTTGATCTCCTGACCTCGTGATCCGCCCCCCTTGGCCTCCCAAAGTGCTGGGATTAAAAGGTGTGAGTCACTGCACCCAGCTGGATTTTTTATTGCTTTATAGTGTCACTAGTCTGTGTACTTAAGTGTGGTTTTGTAGTGCTTGGTAACAGTCTTTCCTTTTCATATTTAGTGCTTCTTTCAGGAGCTCTTATAAGGTAGGTCTGGTGGTAACAAATTCCCCCAGCATTTGCTTGTCTGAAAAGGATCTTATTTCTTTTTTGCTTAGGAAGCTTATTTTGGACAGACACGAAATTCTGGGTTGCAATTTCTTTTCTTTAAGAGTGTTGAATATTAGTCCCCAATCTCTTTTGGCTTGTGTGGTTCCTGCTGAGAAGTGTGCTGTTAGTCTGATGGGCTTCCTCTCATAGGTTACCTGTTATTTCTGTCTAGCTGTATGGTAAAAAACTTAATATGAATCCAGGTAGTAAGGTCGTTTTATCTCCATTTGTATTTATGTATCGGAGTCCAGGCATAGATTAGATTGTATTTGGGGTTTAACTTGAGTTGTCATGTTTTGTCAAGTATATTCAAAGGAGACAGAGGAAAAAGGGGATGAAGGTTATATTCAAACGTATGATTATCATTATGGACTCTGCTGGTGGTAGAGTAAGGAATGAAGAAAGAACATTGAGGGGGCAAGAGTTAGTGGACACAATTGGGTCAGTAGTTTGTGGATATTGATGAAGTTGAGTTTGGAAGACAATTATTAAGGACTTGGAAAAATAGGTGACACTAGTCAGTGAGAATGGATATCTAATCAAAATCACAATGAAATTTTTAAAATTTAGTCAATTCTTTACAAAAGAACAGTGGTGTTCATCAAGCACCAGCCCAGAGATGCACATATAAGACAATAAGCAGCATGCAATCCTGCATAATTTGAATACTACCTTTAACTAAGAGGCTACCTGACTGACCAAAAAAAAAAAAAAAAAAAAAAAAAAAAAAAAAAAAAAAAAAAAAAGAAACAAAACCCCAAAACCCATATATTGAAATGAAGCAAATATCTGATAAATTAATAAATTCCATTTTTTTTGCTCTGTGATAATTTTCAAACAAAATTTTATACACTAGAATCTTTCTTACAGCATAACTATTGAGTGACAAAGGAAAAATATATTTATGGAGCTCTAAATTCCTAAGAATATTTCACTCAAAAGTTTAAAATCATATCTTTCCACAGATTTATAATAGATACATCTTGAGTCCCCAGACATGAATGAGTATAGAGCTTCCTGTTACAAATATACAGTCGTCATCATAGATGACTCAATCTATTTACTTAGAAAATATTTGTCTAAATTTAAAGCTACTAAAGTATTGATTTTGGCTATTTGTAAAAGGAGATGTCAGAAATAAATGAGTGAACATTTTCACGCACTGTCTTGAGACTCCTGTCTACTAGGTAATTGCGTTATCAACTCCTTTGCTATGCTATGGTGATTTTTATTGAATTCAGCCTGCATTTGTGAATACAGCAAAGCGTGAGTCCAATATGCTCTAAAAACCTGGGACTAAATATATAATTATATTTCTATTATCTGGTACTTTTTTTTAGAAGAAAGTAATAATAGAATATCGAACTGAGGGAAGATCCAAACACTAAAGTCCCTCTTTCCCTGGACCAGTTACACAAGATGTAGAAGAAAGTAAGGCTTACAAATTACAAGTGATATAAAAATATTCAAGTATAAGACAAGAAACATTAACCATGATAAGGACTTTCATATTAACTACAATGGTAAAAAACTGCTTATTCCTTATCTTGAAAAATATATATGTATATTTGTGTGTGTGTATGTACACACACATAAATAATATTATGGATGAGTGGTATGAAGGAAAATAGAGGAATAGGTGTGGATGTGTGTTCCTGTAACCTCTTGTATCAATTTCAATGTTGTTTATGCTTAAAACTGAGTTGAAGAAACTAAGAATCTTAGAACTCTAGGTTCAATTGAGATAGAGTTTATCCTGGAAAGTACAATGAAATCAGAAGGAAGCAAGTTGAACATGCTTAGAAGAGAGTGGTTATAATATTGTACTTTGGTCTAAACCTTCCTTTTTTCTAATCTTCACACTTAAAACTATAATTTTCTATCTCTTTACTGCTTTAGGTACACTCTATGTGGTTCAATATGTTTCATTTTAATTGTATTTCATTCAAAATACTTTCTAATTTATGTTGCGATTTATTCTTTGATTTTTGGCTATTTAAAAGTATGTGGATTAATTTGTAAATATTTAGAAGTTTCCCAGGTAACTTAGAGTTCTTGACTTCTGAGTTAATTCTCTTGACATCACATAATGTATTCTATAAGGCTTATTATTTTGAAATATATTAAGACATATAGTTCTGCACATGAACTATCTTGACAAATGTGCCATCAACATATGGAAAGAATGTGTGTTGTTAGGTGTAATGGTCTCTAAATGTCAATCAGATGAAGACAGTAGTGTTAATCAAATCTTCTTTATTCCTACTGATAGTTTTGTATAGTATTTTATCAATTACTTGGAATGTTAAAATACCTCATTTATAGTATAGGTATGTTTATTTCTCCCTGTAGATCTGTCAGTTTTTGTTATAGGTATCTGAAAGCTCTGTGACTAGGTGCATGTCCATTTAGGATTGTTATGTCTTCTCGATGAGGTTGACCTTTTATTATTATAGTGTCTCTTTGTACCTCTGGTAATATTTATTCCCTGGCCTAAAATAGAAATTTACCTACAAATAAAATATATTATAGATATATTACAGCTTGCTTTCATTTTGGGGTCTATTCTGATTATTATTCTTTTTTTTTTTTTTTTTTTCCCCGAGACAGAGTCTCGCTCTGTTGCCCAGGCTGGTGTGCAGTGGTGCCATCTCGGCTCACTGCAAGCTCTGCCTCCCGGGTTCTCGCCATTCTCCTGCCTCAGCCTCCTGAGTAGCTGGGACTACAGGCGCCTGCTACTACACCCAGCTAATTTTTTGTATTTTTAGTACAGACGGGGTTTCACTGTGTTACCCAGGATGGTCTCGATCTCCCAACCTTGTGATCTGCCCACCTAGGCCTCCCAAAGTGCTGGGATTACAGGCGTGAGCCACCGCATCCGCCCCGGATTATATGTTTTATAGACAGTGTGTATTCTACTATCTTCCTCCAAAGAATGTTAATTTTCCTCTGGTTGGCAGTTAAATTAAAGATAGATCATGCTGAACATGTGGAAGATTGATTTTATGTTTTATTAGCATGATCTGTTTTGGATTTGCTATTAGCCTTAAGGATATCCTTATTCCTGTACTTCATTTTTTTCTCTTAAAGATGTCATCTTAAAGTTATCCTGGGACTTTAAAAGAATTCCCAAGCTGCTTATCAGCCCCCTCACACATAAAAGTATTCAAATTTCAAGCTCTTTTTCTCTTGTTGTGTAAGTCAGCTGAAATATCTGCTCCTCTTTTTCAGATTACAGATGTTCTTTTTTGCTGGGTTGTAATAGTCTATCCTATGCTTATACAATTTAGAAGTTAGCCAAAGTTTGAGATTTCAGGGCTTGCCCCTTTGTTCTTACCTCCTGTATGGCATTTTTCCCATCAATTTCCAGCTGCACTAGTAGCCCTTAAAGCTGTCCTCTAAGATTTCAAGTCAGTAAGACTTGGCTTTCTGCTTGCATTTAAATTGCCCCATACTACACAGACGGACATGCCCCAGGGAAAAAGTCATATAAACATATATCTTCTCCCAGTGTAATTTCTTTCTAGATTAAATTGCCTCCAATTCTAGCCTGCCTTTGGGCATTTGCTAGTGCCTTCACTTGGTTGATGTTTTTTAAAAATGTTTGGTTCAGTGTTTATAGTTGTTCTTACTGGGAGAATTAGTCTGATAAAAACTACTCTACTGTTATTGGAGTCAACACTAGTACCAAAATGGACTTTAACATAGCACAAATTAGTGAATGTATTTTCATTTACTGAATATTCACTTATGATCCAATGTTCTAGGAAATGTTCCAGGTATTGGAAAAGATAAATATGACTAATTACTTGCTTTAGTTTAGCAAGAGGGACAGATTCTTCAATACTGGAAGGGACAGACTCCCACAAATGTCTATGATTCTGCAAGAGACGTGCTGGGAGAGAAATACTTCCAAGTGCTGCGCTAGCACAACTCAAGGAGCCAGGAACTCTACTTCCTCAAGTTTTCCCAGAGGAGGTAATAATTGAATTGGATCTTGAAAGATGTGTCAGGAGTTCACTGCGTAAACATATGTGATGGTATGAAAGGTGTGAGGAAGAGAGTTTTAGGCGAAGGTAGCATACAAAACCAAAAACAGTGAAACTGGATGGCTTGTCTTGAAATTGCAGATAAAGATGAATAATAAAAAAGTTTAGTTGTAAAGATGTGATGAGGTCAGATGGTGAATAGTGTGTAATATTAATACAAATAATGAAAAACTACTACCACTAACTTGAATATTGACTACACAAGTACTTAGGCTAAGAAGTGAGCATATTATTCCTCTATTGACTATAAACACAACCATATGCAGTAGGTAGTATTAGGACCCCATTTTTCAGATATAGGTACTGAGGCTTAAACAGGTTGATTTGCACAAGGCCAGCTGGTAAGTGTGGAGTTGTGATTCAAACATACTGTCTCTAATTTCAGATCTTACATGATTTACCATTCCTCTAAAGAGACTGAATATGATCTCATGTATAAATACAAAAAAAAGAATGATTTAAAAGAAGTGGTGTCTTCAGATCTGAATTCTAGAAAATTTAGCTTTATGAAAGTATGAGAGATTGGCTGGGTGTGGTGGCTCATGACTGTAATCCCAGCACTTTGGGAGGCTGAGGCGGGTGGATCACGAGGTCAGGAGATCGAGACCATCCTGGCTAACACGGTGAAACCCCGTCTCTACTAAAAATACAAAAAATTAGCCGGGCATGGTGGTGGGTGCCTGTAGTCCCAGCTACTTGGGGGAGCCTGAGGCAGGAGAATGGCGTGAACCCGGGAGGCGGAGCTTGCAGTGAGCCCAGATCGCGCAGCTGCACTCCAGCCTGGGAGACAGAGCGAGACTCTGTCTCAAAAAAAAAAAAAAAAAAAAAAAAAAAAGTATGGGAGATTATAGAAAAAAAAGATAATAGAAAAAAGTTACTAAATTCTACACATAACACATTCAAATTACTTAGCCGTTCATTGCTGTTCCATGGGTTCAAGTTTCCATGCTTAATGGTTAAGAAATAAATGAAGGAGTCAACAAGGTGGAAGATTGGGCCACAAAATTCATATGTTTTTCAATTTAAAACAATCTTACAACAATTTAGAGTTTTATAACTTTGCCATTATCTCTCCCTTTCTCCCAGAGCATTTTGTAAAACACTACCTAAGCTAAATTAGGGAACACTGGTTAACGTAGATAACTAAAGATAACTTCTTTATTCTTAACTAGTTTCAGATTAGCGTTTGGTCTGATAACTGCTTCTTCCATTATCTTTCTCATCTTTAGTGATCACACATAAAGGATGCATTTAGAGGCAGGCTAAGTGCCAGTCACCACCACTGGAGGGGTTTGCTGTAAAGCCTCCAATGACTCTATTTTCAGACTGTATTGGCATAGACTCCCAGCATTTTACACAGTAGGAAGAAAATTTTACATGGCATAGAAAAGCCACATGAAACATTTATGAAATGTTTTAAGTCATACATTTAGTTTCAGTCTGCTAGCCAGATGCATTGGGTTCCTGTTTCAGTTCATATAAGTGTAAATGCATATGGCGTTTTATGTCTTTGGCATTCTTTTATTTATTCAGTTCCATCTTTGAATCATTGTTTTTGGAATATTTTCTTGGGTAATTGGTGTTTGCACTTTCCACATTCTCAGAAATGAGGTGGCTCAGATGACCTAAAGTGGATAAAATAATTGAGGTTAAGAAAAAAATACCTAGGTTTGCACTTGAGATTCATTACTTTTTAGCTGTATAGCTTGAATTTCTTAACCTCACTTTAGTGTCTTCATGGAAACATCAGGGAAAATAAAAGCATGGTCTTATAAGGTTTTTGTAAGGATTAATTAGATAATAAATGCAAAGAACTACAAACATAATAAATGTCCTAATATTATTGTTTCTAATGTTTGTAATTTTCTTTAAAATTTACGAAGAGATACTAGGTTTATTATGAATTTATCACTGAGTCCTGCATTTGCCCTGATTTTGTTATTGAAAATCGTAGTTGCAGGTCCATAAGATCCTGTAATTACATCGTAAGATTTGTTCTGTTTGTCTGAGATTTATTTTTCTCAACAAGAAAGTCACTTGTGAAACTTTTACTAATTTAAACTCCCAATTCATATAAAGAAATCATTTCAGATGCATTCTTGAATGAATTGAGGCAGGTAACTAAGATAAATATATTTTTCTGCCTTAAAAAGTAATTTAAATCTGCCTGTGTTTGTTTCCTACAGAAGCCACAACAAATTACCACAAAGTTGGTAGTTTAAAACAACAGAAGTTTATTTTCTCATAGTCCAGGAGGCCAGAAGTCTAAAAGCAAGTTGTCACCAAGGTTGATATTTTTCTGGAGGCCCCAAGAAAGTCCATTTCATGCCTATCTCCTAGCTTCTGTGGTTGCTGAAAATCCTTGGCATTCCTTTGCATGCAGATGCATCTCTCTAATGTTTGTCTCCATCTTCATTCACATCATCCTTTCTCTGTGACCAGTCTCCCTCTTCTTTCTTTCATAAGGACCAGTTATTGGATTTAGGGCTCACTCCAAATTGAATATGATCTTACTGTGATATCCTAAACTTAATTATATCTGCAAAGACACTATTTCTAAATAAAGTCATATTTGTAGCTACCAGGATTAGAACCTCAACATATACTATTGGAATCACTATTTAACCCACTATACTGCTAAATGCTGCATTTGGGAAATTATTATAAAAATAGAGATGCTCTGACAGCTCCATCATAATTGACTAGGCACTGAAGATACATGAATTGAATATAAATTTTATCACCAAGTACCATTGAGTGAAAGAGAAAGTAAACTTTATGTAAGAAGATTTGCTATTTAATAGAGCATTTAATAGAACCCTCAATTATCTAGACTGCGGAATTATACAATAGGATAGGTAGTGTTTTCCACTCAGGAGTCAAAATGGAAACATTCAAATGGAATTTGGAGATAACATTTATTTCAGCCTCATTCTTGGTCATATCACTGAAACTTGTGTAAGAGAAACAATAGTATGTACTGCATTTTGGATTATCTTAAATCAGTTTGCTCACTTGTTCAATGAACAGAATGTGGATTTTGCAGTTCAACACAACAGGATTTGAATGTTATATAACCATTGGTTAGCTGTATGGTCACAGGAAAGTAAATTAATATGTTTATGTCTCAGTTTTTCTTATCTATAAGGAAGGCATGATAATACCAACTTCCTGGAATTGCTACTAGAATAAAATGAGGAATTGTGTAAAAAGGGGCCGGACTCAGAGAAGTGGTGCATAATGCATTGTTCTCCTTTTTGAACTTGGTTTTTCAAATGATGCCCAATCTTAACAGGCATAAAACAAAACAAAAGCAACTAACAAAAAAAAGGCATTTTTTCTTTCCATTTTTCCTATTCTCTCTACCCATGCAACTTGGAATAATAGTTTCTGGATGACTTCTCATTAATTTTCGAATTCTTGTTGTGCTACCTAAGGGATACAGCAACACACACACAAAAGTGTCTTAATTTTTCACAAGTTTAGTCCTAGCAAAGATCAAATCACATACTAAATACTTAAGGTGATCTTTCTTTCTTTCTTTTTTTTTTTTTTCCAGGCGAGGTCTCACTCTATCGCCCAGGCTGGAGTGCAGTGGCGCAATCTCGGCTCACTGCAACCTCCGCCGCCCAGGTTCAAACAATTCTCCTGCTTCAGCCTCCCGAGTAGCTGGGATTACAGGCACCTGCCACTATGCCTGGCTAATTTTTGTATTTTTAGTAGAGACAGGGTTTCACTTATGGTGATCTTTCTTACTGTAAAAAGTAAAGTTCAATAAAGACGCTATGCTTATGGCAATCCACTTCTGAATTTTTTTGGCATTTTTTATACATGGAAAACTGAAAAACAATTGGAGTAATCATATTAAGTGACAATCTTAAGTCCTGACAACAACTCTATTATCAAGTTGGTAAAACATTTATATATGCTATTTTTCTATCTGTGCTGATGGTGCCTGGTGATAACCCAAGTTCCCAGAAATGTGCGGAGACTGACTAGTTGTCAGAGAGGAACGACAAGAAGGCTTTTATTTTGGTAATTTGCAGAAACCCATGTGTGGTCTGTAATCTTTTAGGTACAAAATATTGATTTTATTGGTTGATTCCAGAAATCAAACTCAGGGATGAGGACTTATATGTTTTAACTCAAGAGACATGGAAATACAAGAACAAAAAGACTCTTACTTCATGTGCTCACTCTATGTGGGGGCTAAAATAATTGAGCTCATAGAAGTGGAGAGTAGAATGGTGATTTGTAGAGGCTGAGAAGGATAGAGCGGAGAGAGAATAGGGATAGTTGACTAACAGATACAAGTTACAGCTAGACCAGAGTGTTACAGTCTAGTGTTCTGTAGCTCTGTATGATGCCTATAGTCACCAATAATTCATTGTATAATTTCAAATAGCTAAAAGAGAGGAATTTGGAATGTTCCCATTAAATAAATAAAAAATGTCTGAGGGGGTAGATAAATATGTTAATTACCCTGATTTGATTATTACATATTATATATGTATTGAAATATCACTCTGTATCCCATAAATATGTGCAATTGTAAAAAAGATTAATTTATGTAGAAAATGTGACATATGCTTTTATAAGAATTATGGCAATATTTATCAAGAAACTTAACCCTGTTGGTATCCACTGTATTATAAGATCCTTATATACATGAGGAAACCCAAGACCATACTTATGTGTAATCATAACTCTTTATAATTGTACATGTTTCATTATGAATAGTCATGTTTATCAAATGTTTTTATAGCAAAAAAAGGTAAAAATACTAAATGTTCAAACATAAGAATAGAATAGCCCTTTACAAACTTTGAGCTTCAATCCATACTGACTCATGGAAACATTTTACTGGGTTGCAAAAAACATTTGTCTAAATAATTTCCATTTTTTAATGAGAGAATTGAAGCACAGAGAGACTAAATAAAGTGACTAAGGTCACATAGCTAGCCAGGGGAAGCTGAATTTCTTGACTCAAAAATCGCATGTTCTTTACTAGAATTGGATGCTACCAGAGCTGACCTGCTACTGGTTTAGCCATGCAACGTGGTTCTCTATAGGGGAAACTAGACTCCGTGTGTGTGGGAAGATGTGTTTGGAATGGATGAGAGGATTGGCTGTCATGTTAAACAATGGGCAGAGTTGTCATCATTCTTGTTCTTAATTTTTCTTAAGAGCTTTCTTTTTTTCTTTGGGATATCACAACTATAGTTAAATGAAGCAAATCTGGGCTGGATATTTTGAATTTTTCAGGTATTGGTCTTGAGAAATTAACATATCTCTAACATATAATCCAATTCTTTTATCCCATAAAGCTAGAACTTAAAAGTATCATATACTTTAATTGTTTGTCCTAAAAGATATTTTAGCTTGGGCGCGGTGGCACATGCCTGTAATCCAGCACTTTGGGAGGCTGAGGTGGGCAGATTACCTGAGGTCAGGAGTTCGAGACCAGCCTGGCCAGCATGGTGAAACCTCGTCTCTACTAAAAAACACAAAATTAGCTGGGTGTGATGGCGGGTGCCTGTAATCCCAGCTGCTCAGGAGGCTGGGGCAGGAGAATCGCTTGAACCCGGGAGCTGGAGGTTGCAGTAAGCTGAGATTGTGCCATTGCACTTTGGCCTGGGCAACAGAGCAAAACTCCGTCTCAAAAAAATTTTTTAAACATATAGGAAAGTGTACAGGTAATATTACATTTTCAAGAAACCAACACCAAGCTCTGCTATTTATTATAATGTTAAAAATATTTACTTTAAACTTGTATCTCAGAAAAGTTATAGTTCATGCACAGGTCTGGATTAAGAGTTAACATTGATTTCAATACAAAGAAAGCTTGTCTTCTGTGTTCTTTATAATGTTTCATTGTGTGTATGTGTATGAATGCGTGTAGGTGTTTATATAGGAAGAATGGTTTGCTTTGCAGATATACTCCTTTAGAGCTAAGCCCCACCCTTTAAATTTTCTTTTATATACATATAAATGTCTATTTTTGCTAATAAATAGGCATGAAAAATACCGAAATTATCTAATCTCCCACATGTAGTCAGAATCTTAATAAAACAATAAAATTATTGTAGCTGTTTCTAAGCGTTGACAGAAAAACATGAAGAATATACTTCATTAGGATGAAGTTACAGATTTTTTCTAATTAAACTTATGTAGGTAAAAGATGTTGTTCAACCATACAATTTGATAATATTGTGAGCTTCAGTATCTTTTAGCTCAATGGATTTGTTGATTATCTTATAATAATAATTATTGCATTCCTAAAATAGCCTAGGTACCACTTGATACAGAAATAAATAAGACATAGATCTCCCATCATGAAACTTGCATTAAGAGAAACATTAAGGCCAAATATAATACATACCAATATATTGTATTTTTTAACCAAGTAAACAGATTGTATCATTTCAGGAATTCATTGCTATGCCAAATTAAAACTGCTCCAGGTTAAAGGTTTGGAGGAGTGAGGGGATAATTTTAGATAAAATAGTAAGGCCTCCCTGAAGAGGTAACATTTAAGTAAAAACTTAAATTATTTGATGTAACAAGCCATTGTACATCTGGGAGTGAACATTCTAGAAAGAAGGGATTGCAGGTATAAAGGCCTGGGCAATTCAAAATCTCCTATACTTTCCTCAGTCTGCAAATTCACCTCATCTTCCACAGACAACAGCTGCTCTTAATACAAAGAAGGTGGAGATTAGTAAGCAGAAACTTCTCACCTTTCTACTTCTCCACTATAAACTTTTCTGCATCCCCACTATCCTTTCAGCCTTTACACTTTTTTACGGACTGAATTGTGTCCCTACAAAATTCATATGTTGAAGTCACAACCCACAGTATGACCTCATTTGAATATGACCTCGTTTGGAGATAAGGTCTTTCAAAAGAGGATTAAGTAACATGAAGTCATATGGTTGGGTCCCCTTTCAATATGACTAGTGTCTTCATAAGCGAGATTAGGACACAGACATGCACAGAAGGAAGACCACATGAAGACAGAAGGAGAAGATAGCCACCAACAAGCCAAAGATAGAGATCTCATAAGAAACCAACATTTCCAACACCTCGATATCAGACTCCTAGCCTCCAGAATTGTGAGATAATAAATTTCTGTTGTTTAAACCACCCAGTCTGTGGTATTTGTTATGGTAGTCCTCGCAAACTAATACAGATGTTTCTCAACTGATGATGAGGTTATGTTCCAATGAACCCATTTTAAATTGAAAATATAGTAAGTCAAAAATGCATTTAATACACCTAATACGGAACATCATAGTTTTGCCTAGCTTACCTTAAACATTCTCAGAACACTTATATTAGCCTACAATTTGGCAAAACCATACACAAAGCTTATTTTATAATAAAGTGTTGAATACCTCACTACATATTGTACTGGAAGTGAAAAACAGAATGGTTGAAGTATGGCTTTTACTGAATGCATACTGTTTTTGCAGCATTGTAAAATTGAAAAATTATAGATTGAACCATTCAAAGTTCAGGACTGTCTATCTACACTTACACTAGAGGAATTTCTTCTCCCTGAACTAATTCCTGCACTATTGGTGCACTATTGGTGCACTATTCCATTTGTTCTTCCCTCTAGGTATAATCTTTCTCTTTTGTATTTTCTGCTTTCTCTTTTCTATTTATTTTCTCTCTTCTAACTATACATACATTCATGCATGCAGTATTCCCTCCTTATCCACGGGATATGTTCTGCAAGGCCCCCAATGGATGCCTGAAATATCAGATGGTACTGAGCCAGATTGCATAAATTACAACAAGTTTCTGTTCACACATTCTATCCCCAAATTCAAGGCCTTTTCCATCTTAACTAAGCACTTATCACTCATTGTGCCTGTAACTTTTACAGTTCAAATGAATTTCTTTTTCATTCTTGACAATTTCAAGAATATGAGATTTGTTCTTACCATAGATCTTAGCAAGTTCAGCAAACTTTTTTTCCTTTCGTTATTTAGTCAAGATTTTACCTTTTCACTTAAAGGAATCACTTTATGGCTACATTTGAGCATATCCAAATAATCAGCATGAATACTATTGTACTTTGGGCTATTATTAAATAAAATAAGGGTTTCTGGAACACAAGCACTGCAATAGTCTGACAGTTGATCTGATTCCCTAGACAACTCTTAAGTGACTAATGGACAGGAGTGTGTACAGCGTGAGTGCACTGGCAAAGGAAGAATTCATGCCCCAAGGGAGCAGAATGGGATGGCAAGAGATTTCATCATGCTACTCAAAAACCACACACACTTTAAAACTTACAAATCTTTACTTCTGGAATTTTGCATTTAATATTTTCAGACTGAGGTTGACTGTGAGGTAACTGAAACCATGGAAAGCAAAACTGCCAAAAAGTGGGGACAGCGCTATGTGTGTGTAAACTATACATATACTCACAGTCTTGGCCATGTGAGAGAAAGAAAACCACTACTACACATGCAAAATACTCCCAACATATTCAGTTTCATGCTTTCTTCTATTTTTTCCATTTTGATACTTTTCTTCAATTAATTGATTAAAATAGTGACCTGTACTTCCTCCATCTACTTCCTAATATTTCATTTGCTTTTCAATCTAACTCAGTCTGGATTATGTCTTCCTCACTATAACATTGTCTTTGCCCTCTCCAAAATGATTAGCCATCCCTTTTACCAATGAGGAAAGGAACTCTGAGAGGTTGTGTTACTTGCCCAGAGTCACATAGCTATAAATAACCATGTCAAGTTTTAAAACTAATAAAATTCCAAAGATTTTCCTCTTAAAACGTAGTTTTAAAGCATGATAATGCTTATGCTTCAAAAAACCTTCAGCTCAAAGCCGTCTTCAGGAAGCAATAGCAGTCATCATGGTACAAGGTGGTTCTAATTCAGGACTGAGAAACAGGAGCCAGCTTGAACTCTGGCCTGTATTCCTCATGAATATGGGAAAGTCCAATTCTGTGAATATAGGAGTATTTGATGCCATCTTTATAATATACCACTTGGCTAACTTGCCTCTCACATTAGCATTGAGATTAGAAAAATGCTGGGGCATTAGAATATAAAGCTGGAAAGATTTAAGAATAAGAAATATTTTATCCAAAGGAAAAAAAATGTCTGGACTTTAAGGTCATGAAGAATTGTAAAATAAATAGTGTCTTACAAGGCTTCCATGAACGTAATCCTGTCATTTCAAATTAAATGCGAGGGAAAATGCTGTAAAGTTATTGTGAGAAATTATTGTATAAAGTAGGAACTAATTTTAAAAACAATAGATAACATTCATTGAATGCTCATGATATACCAGGTTATGTGCTTGTGCATTACCTATGTTGTGTTTAGCCCTTACAACAAACCTATGAAGTAGATAACATGTCCAGGTGATTTTTATCCATAAGTTCTATTTTAACAATAAATAAATCAAGGGACAATATGACAGTACATTTACAAAGTCATTAGTAACTAATAAAATTAGTCAAGCATAAGTATTCACAATAGCAAAAATAGGGCATCAAACCAAGTGTTCATCAACAGGATCAGATAAAGAAAATGTGATATATGTATATATATATATACACACACACACATATATACACATACACACACACGCGCACATATCTATATATATGAATTCTACTCAGCCATGAAAAAGAATGAAATTATATATTTTGCCACAACATAGATGGAACTGGAGACTGTAATCCTAAGTAAAATAATTCAAAACCAGAAGGTAAAATACCACGTTCTCACGTATAAGTGGATGCTAAACGATAGGTACACGGGATCATACAGAGTGGAATAATAGACATTGGAGACTCCAAAAGGTGGGATGGTGAGAGGAAAATGAGGCTTAAGGAATTACCTACCGGGTACAATGTTCACTGTTTGAGTAATAGGTTCAAGTAACACTAACGCCCAGACTTCATGACTATGTAATATATGCATGTAAGAAATCTGTACTTTTAAGTTCTACATGTATAAGAATTAAAACATTTTTAAAAGTACAAAGATTGGCTAAAAATAAACAAAAAGAGAAGTTATAAAAATATTTTTGTGGGATGTCAAATCTTCCATTGCTCATTGAAATTGTACTTTTTGGAAAAATTTACAGTGAGAAAGTTTATCAAGTCACAGTAAAAACTGATTTTTTATCCCACACATCAGATGTGATGATGTAATGTATTTCCTTGTTTTGAGACTTAGAGGAAGTATGATTTTATTAAACTTTTTTGTATCTAATTAAAGCTATTAAACCACTAATAAATGAGTGTCAGGCAATTTGGGGAGGGAGATAGAGTAATCATGTATATTATGCATCTGTATTATATATAAAAGTTAAGAGGGTAAGTACCTGAATTAAAACAACCGAAATTTTGAAATCCTTTATGAGGAACAAACTATTTGGCCCATTTAAGTCAAAAAATAGAAACTTGTCTTTTAGGTCACCAAAAGGAAAAATAGGTTTTATCAGACAATTTATAGTTTGCCATGGCAGTGACCAAGCAATTATATTAGGGTACAGAAGTAGATGTAATTGAACAGGAGTTCAGATGGGACTTTTGACAGTTTACCATAGAAAAAGTTAATGAATAAAATGCTAGACTTCGGTCTAAGTGCCAACCTAGCTACAAAACTGACTGTAGCCTCAAATATATAGGATAGCAGTACATTGTAGGAAATCCTCATGGAGAGGTGACAAATGGAGTCCTTTAGGACTGATTGCCAGGTCCGTTACTTTTTTAACACACCGTATTACTTACGGTGTCTGAATTAGTTGATAACATTAAGGATCCAATTTTATCTTTTGGAGAAGAAATTATTGGATAAAACGATTCAGTTGCTTTGATTGTTTTTTTAAATAGTGACTATATGGACTAATTTTATGAAATTTCACATCTTTTAGGCTTGGCTGAGGGAGAGAGACTTTAAAGTTCATACTTACAAAATATATACTGACTCACTACTGCTTGCAATTGTGTATGAATATCTAATACATTCTGATTGGTTAATAAACATGTATTGAATACTATATATGAGACCTTCCCTGTGTTATGAAAATCAATTTTAAAAATATCTTAATTATTCTATCAAGTATGAGAGGCATTTTAATGATAGAAAAATTTTAATACCTTTTTGTAAGGATGCACAAACTAAGCATTACAAGCCCTCAGACGAGGGAAACCTATCTAGTCCAGATTCAGAGGAGTCTTCCTAATGGAAGTAATATTGGCCTAATCTTGATGTATACGTGAAAGGCATTAGAGAATAGAAGCAGTGAAAAATGCAGATGAGGTCACCATATGTGTAAAGGCATGAAGGTAAGGGAGAATATCACTCACTCAGAGTATTAAAAGTATATGATCCAGAATCTAGGGTGTGTAGTAAATTATTGGCAAAAATGCCCCAAGGGAGCAGAATGGGCTGGCCAGAGATTTCATCATGCTACTCAAAAACGACACACACTTTAAAACTTATGAATCTTTACTTCTGGAATTTTGCATTTAATATTTTCAGACTGAGGTTGACTGTGAGGTAACTGAAACCACAGAAAGCAAAACTGCCAACAAGAATGTATTCCCCACCTTAGATCCATGAAATTAACAATATTACTTTTTAGATGTTCCCATCAAGAGGTTGAGTCTATTTATTCACCCCTTGAATCAAGAGTAATTTTTTAACTTACTTGGCCAACAGAATGTGGCAGAAGAAAGGTGCTGGTTCTGAGCATAGACATAAAAGATCTTGATGCTTCTCTTCACTCGCCTGGAAACCTGCCCAGCCACTGTGTGAACAAGCATGAGTTGAGCTACCGGAGAATAAAAAAACATGTGGAGCAAAGGCCATTCCAGCTGAGGCCATCCCCAAACAATCTGCTACAAGCCAATCTGGCACCTGGTCCTAGATGTATAAGTGAACCCAATGGAGACCAGAAAAATTACCCAACTGAACCCAGTCCAAATCACCAAACTGACCTATATAAATGATTGCATTAAGTCACAAAGTTTGAGTTTATATGTTATGCGGCAAAACAAACTGATACAGTAAAATATAATGTTGAATGGAAGAGCAGGAAAAAGATTATGCTATGTCTTTTAGGCTCTATGTTGAAGGCAATAAGGACTAGTACTCCAAAATTTCAGGCTTTAGTTCTTTCTATATTGATAGTTTCAGAAAATACTAAATGTCTTCTGGAAGTATATTAAAATGCTACCATCTATAATAATATATTTATAGGTATTTGGAAGAAAAAACATATTTAACTTATGTTTAATGGTCAAAATAGTTTTGTTTGTCTAATCTCCAGGATGGGTTCAGCTGTGCAGGGGAAATGTAATCCTACCTCATGTAAATACACCCAGGAAAGTGTATTCTGGGGAAGGAAGAATATTCCCCTTGAAATGGCATTCTATAGTCATTCTTATGATTTATAAATGATATTGCAGCCAAGAATTCCTTCATCTGCCTTAGTCTTGTCAACCTATCTTTTTTTTCTGCTTCTTTATTTTTATCTGCATGTTCCTAGTAATCTTATATTTAGTCTGAAAATTGTAAGTTGTCATATAGAAGCTGTTTGGCTGAAGTATGATGATGTATGTCCTTTAAAGTGTATGCTGGAACTACTTTTGACTGAAGCATGTGACATAGTCACCAAGAAGCTATGGGTATACAAGGTTGAACAAGTAACCCCCAATTTACAAAGCAAATATTCTGCCAGTCTTGCATTCTCACTCTTGGGGAAATGCGCTTCTTCGAATAGCATAATTGAATGTTGCATTGTTTGAAGGTAGAATCAAGGTGAGACTTGAGAAGAAATGCTGCTTTTTGTCGGTTGGGTTTCTTTTTTTCCCTCCAGGAATAGGGAGGACCACAAGACATTTGTCACGTTCCACCATAGCCTACTTCCATATTTGAGAGGTATATGGATGTCATGGTGGGTATGTAAGTATAAAGATGATGTTGTGTCATATGCACCTAAATAGTTATTGGTCTTGACCCTTGATATCAGTGTTTATGGTTAAATAATTGGCCTCTTTCCACTTGCCCTCTATCTCCTGCCCAGCATGATAGATTTAAGATGGATCCAAGAGAAAATAAACTCCTGCCTTCAAGGTGCATATGGACAGGCAAGGCTAACCCACCTGAGAAAAAATTAGAGAACAGCACATTTCGAATGTTCTATTTTATTAAAAGCATAGTAAACTAAATTTAAACACAATGCTGCCCAGTGTACCTATTCTAGAATTTCAGTTTATTTCAATTGACCGGTCAGTCATATTTCATACTTGTCCTCTTGTGTCTGCTGTAATTCCTTAGATGGCAATAATACTATTGTTGAGAAATTATTCCCCTTCGAAGGTATTTTTCTTTACAAAAGGGGTGGCAGAAAACCATTAGAAGCCTGTTTCCCCCAGCAGCCTTGTTTCATGTATAGATTCTGAATCTGTCTTCCATCACCCCTCTGACAAAGAGCTGTACAAAGTTCATCAATGGCAAAGTCAATTGGGTTCTCGTGATCTCTTAAAAATATCTCCTCTCCTCAGGGATTCCTCAAGTTCCTGCCAAGAGCCACTTAGGGCAGCAAGACATCTTTAGATGTTTTCTTTCTAAGGGAAGATAATGTGTATGTGACCAAAAGCTGGTGTTTACACAACAGGAGGCAGTGAGCAGAATTATCAAGCAGGTAAAATTAGTATCAATCTTCTTCACTTCCCCTTTCTGAAGCTTCGTCCTTGCCCTCTGGGTGCCTGGCATGTGTTCCAGCTCTTCTGTCTCAAGGAAGGGTGCTCACCAAGGGGCCCATCCTGATCTGCCTGCTGTGCAAATACTTTCTGACCTTTCCAATTTCCTCTCCTCCCTTTCCAAGCTTGTCTCACAGTAAGCCCATTCTCTTTAGCTCTGTTTTCTATTAGAAAGTGAGAGATCAGTTTGTGTTAAGTTAGCAGCAGGTTTTCATGAGACCCCTTCCCTCTTTACCCACCTGTGAAATAACACAATACACATCAATAGGGGCTCTAGGAGTACAGATATCTAACCTGAAAATAGGAGAACAGTTTCAACCATGATGTGGGATAAATTGGTGTCTTAAGCAGCTAACAAACACTTTTGAAGGGTTCTCTTTGCTACAGTAAAAATTTATTCATTTCTTTTTCAGAGTTGTTGAGAATCAAATACATTTGATTCTATTTGAAGAAAATCTGAATATGCTGGAATCCCAGCTAATTGCCTCACCTCTTCTCTGTTCCTCTGCCAATGCCAGCAGTAAAACTTGGAACATATTTTCATTTAAACTTTTATTCTAGTGAAACAAAAACACATTATGTTTAAAAAATCTATATTTTTGTGTGCTTTAAAGGAGAAACATGTGTGTGTATGTGTGTGTGTATGTGTGTGCGTGTATGAGTGTGGGTGAGTTTGTCTCTGTGTGTGTGTATGTTGCAGAACAGTTCTCTGGGTGGCTTTGGACTGACCCATTTCTCTCCCCTTTTTCATTTGCAGTTCTCAGCAAAAATTGTAGCATGTTTTGAGAATATACTATCCTGAGATAAGGAAAGGACTGGCTGGAACATAACGGGCTTTTTCTCTCTGCCCTAGAAATTTCGACACTTTTGCCCAACATTGTATGTTGCCCCTGAGGTATATAACCTGGAGCATCCTGCCCTTCAGGGTACCTCAGCTGTGGTGCAAGTGGGGCATGCACAGTGGAGACTCCACCTGCCCCAGGCAGCTTTCCTGAGCCTAAGGAAACTGACTCACCATCAGTGCTAGGTTTCTGCTGCCCCTTGTTGCCTATCTGTAGGTAATACATCTGCTTCCTGTAACTTATATGCATGAGTGTTCTGTCTTACCAGCCTCAGACAAGTTGATAACCAGTGCATGGTGAATGGGCTTCACATACGTATATGTGTGTTATTGTGTTTGCAAGTGGCTTGTGTTAGCTTTCTATTATAGCATAACAAATGTATCACACATTTTTGAACTTGAAACAATACCCATTTAAAATTTCTATAGGTCCAAAGTCCAGGCAGGGCTCAACTGGGTTCTTTGCTTAGCATCCCACAAGGTTGATATCAAAACGTTGATCTTGGCTGGGTTTTCATCTGAGGGTCAGAATACTCTTCTAAGGCCATTCAGGTTGTTGACAGAATTCACTTCCCTTTGATTGTGGGACCAGACCCCAGTTTTCGTGCTTACTGTTGACCAAGGTTGCTCTGAGTTTCTAATCTGCCTGCTATTCCTGTCATATGGATTTCTCCACAACATTGCCATTTGCTCCTTTAAGGCTAGGAACAGAATGTCTCTGTTGCTTTGAATTGCTGTCTTCTCCTTTGTCTTATTTCTTGATCCTCATTTAAAAGGGCCTGTCTGAGTAGGTTAGGCCCACACACGCTCAAAGGAGTAAGATTACGTAGGTTGTGTATACCAGTGATGGAAATTTGGGAAGCTTTCTTAACATTCTGCTTACCACAGATCTTGTCTTGGTTTTCTTCAAAGTAGTCAGCAAGGAAAGGGGAAATTAAGTGAGTAGATGTACTAAGAAGACAAAATAGGGATCTAGTCTGAGGCTCTAGTAGCACTTTGCCTTTTTCTGAAGACAGGCACTATCCAGTAGAACTTCCTGCAGTGATGCAAATGTTCTCCATCTTCTCTGTCCAAGACAGTAACCATTAAGTGCATGCAGCTATTGAGAATTACAAATGTGACCAAAAAAAAAAAACCTGAAAAACTGATTTTTAAATTTTTACAGCCGTGTGACTCTAGTGGCTACCATGTTAGAGAACACAGCTAGAGAGCAGTATATAATTTCCAGTCCTTCGTCACCTTCCTCGGGTCCAGAACCACTTCCCTCATGCTGAAATACGTGTTTGGTATTTATATCCTGCCTTTATTCTCCACCTGTGCCTGGGGTTTCTGTTTAAATCCCAGTTACTATCTTTCTCTCTATCTTTAACTTCTGTCTTTAACTTTCTGCCAAATTCACAGTTTTAGGTATTGACCCATTTTCTATATAAATTCATAATTGAAGAAAGTTCTAATATTATCTAGTCCAATACCTCAATCAAAGTAGAAACCCTTTCTTATCACTGTCTTTGTTACACACATGAACACCAAAATAGTTATTGTTATCCTTACTGAATAGGTACTGTCTATGTGAGGTACTGAAGTGGGTGCTTCACTGTTTATTCAGTCTTCACAACAGCTCATGTTGCATTATTAATCCTATTTCACAGATGAAGAAACCTAGTCTTGGAGAAGTTAAATAATTTCCTAAAATCTCACAATTATTTAATGCTAAAATAGAAATCAACCTCAAGTTCTTTGTCTGCAATCACCCTTGATTTACCTTTGAAACTCTATTACCTTTTCTAACAAATGCTCTTACAAAGTTCAATCAAGCTGTTTCTAGTATTATTAGTGGCGCTGAGCCCATAACTTTGAGAGACAATGCCTTCTGTTTACTGGCAGCTTTCAGAACGCTTTGGTTTTGCCATGGTCTTTCAGTCGTTCTTCATGAAACAAGTAGCTAAGTCACCCACTTATCTGGGTTTTCTCCCTTAGATTTGATCCAGGGTTTAAGTGTTGTTCTGTAAACCAGGGGCTATAAAAATGATCCATGCTTTTATCTTGAAATCAAGTATTTCTCCCAATAATTTTTACTCTCATTGTTCTCAATTTACCTCTCCAGTTATACTAAACAAATGCTCTTAGACTGTAGGGTAGAGATTAGCAGCCAAGATTTGGTATTAGGGCAGATGTAAGTTTAATTATCAGCTGTATATCTTATGAGGTGTGTGATCTTCCACTTCTCCATGCCTCTTTCTTATCTATCAATGAGATAAAAATATCTACCTCAAAAAACTGTTTCAAGGAGGAAATAAAAGGTTATGGAAGCACCTGGCAGAAAGTCCAGCACATAGCAAGCTCTCAGTAATAGGCAGCAGCTACTCTTATTATAGTCTTGTAACTGGAGGCAGCTTTTCATGTTCCTGTGCCACCCAGATTTTTCCACTTTCAACGCAAAATAATTCTTTCAGTGGTTTCTCTGGCAACAAATGGTTAAATCACTCACTTCCTTGGTTTTTCTTCTCTGGATTTGATCCAGGTTTTAAGCATTGTTCCACAAATGGTGAGCTCTAAAAGTGAATCTGTTTTATGAGCTTTTATAAATGCCAAAGATTCATACCTTTGCAGTCAGGGCAGTGAGAACTGCATAGGATTTTATAGGAAAACATTCAAAAGATGCTGTTAGTGATAGAGAAGTAAAAATTAGATCCTGACATAATGCAACAATGTCACTTCTACTGTGGAGGATTCAAGTATGCAAACTTCTAGATCCAGTGCAACATGAAAACTATGAGGCCACTTCTTCAAAAAGCAAGAAAAATGAAAGGCATTACAATGGAAAGTTTTTTTTTTTTCTGCTGCTGCAGTTTCTTTCTTGGTTTTCCAGAGGTTGTATTTACCATTGAATGTTTTTCTAAATTAAGAAAAATTAGCCTTTTAAATTTTAGCATAGCTTTTATTGTTTATATTTGTAGTGTACAATGAAAATTTTAAATGCAAAAGAACGTTTAACTCATATCCAGAATAACCAAAATTACACAATTCATATTTAGTAGCTCATATCACATATTTTTTGTTCTTACTGGAACAGTGGAAATACCACACAAACCTGACTCAAATGTTTTTAGCTCCTTGAAGTGTGTACTGTCTACTAACATGCTTTACCTTTATCTTGCTGAGTCAGAAAGGACTGAAAAAAAGGATCAATGAGTTCCCTATCTTTCCTTTTCCTTCTATGGCATTATTTTCAGCTTTGGTGTTTGGTTAGTACAGCAATATCATACATAAGAGAAATATAACTAGGTTCCTTGATCATTTCTGTTTCTTAGAATGCCATTGCCTTCTTCCTGTATTTGAACCAAGCCCCGGTTCAAAAGGAAAGCATGGCATCTCAGGATTGTTAGCATACTTCCTCCACTAAGAAGTACACTTACTTGTACTTGCTTTGCAACTCACCGAGTTTTCGTGCATGGTGGTTTCACTGGAATTAGGCACTCTTAGGACACCATGAACACTACATGCATATATGGCAGCAGGGCATGATGTGTACATAGTGTGCTTATCTTCTTTGCTCCTGTACATGTCCCACCGTTCCATAAGACTTGGCTTACAAAATACAATTCAAAGGTAAGATTATTAAGAATTTTCAGACAGCAACAGGACAGCATTAAGTCAAGTCTGATGAGTTTCTGCACATGAGCCCTGCATGACAATGTAGGTTACACATCCATGAAGCTACCATGCATTGAGAAAGATAGAAATGAATTTTGGTAAATTTAAATTTTGGTTTAATTTAAAACTATTTTAAAAGGTCTGAATATGCTGTAAAGAATTTATATTTACTCTTTATTCAGATTTATTAATTAACATTGTTTTCATTTGTTGCATAATTCTCTCACTGTCCTTTGTGTTGTATTTTTCCCCTGAATTATATGAGAGTAAATGTCAGATGCCACTTTACCCTAAGTAATTCATTGTCTATTTTTTAAGAAAAATAACATTCTTTCATACTTGCTATGGTTTGAATGTTTTTGTCCCCTTCAAAACTCATGTTGAAACTTAATCCTGAATGCAACAGTATTGATAGGTTAGACCTAATGGGAAGTTTTTAGATTGTGAGGACTCTGCCCTCATGAATAGAGTAATGCTGCTATAATAAAAGGCTGTTGGGAGTGAATTCACTCTCTTTCACTCTTTTGCCATGTAAGGACAGAACATTTATTTCTTCCTTTCTTTGTACCTTCCTTCATGTAAAGACACAGAAAGAAGACCCTCCACAGACACAAGATGTCAGTGGTATGATTTTGTACTTTCCAGCCTCCGGAAACATGAGACAATAAATTTCTGTTCATTATAAATTACTCAATATTTGGTATTTTGTTATAGCAGCACAAAATGAGCTATGAAGGAAATTGTACCAGGAGTAGGGCATTGCTAACAAATATCTGAAAATGTGAAAGCAGTTTTGGAACTTGGTAATGGGTAGAAGCTGAAAGAATTTGAAGCAGCAGGCTTTAAAAGTCCTAATTTCTGTGAACTGAACATTAAGGGCAATGCTAGTGAGAGATGAAAAAAAGATAAAAGCTGTGTACAGTCGTGAACAGAATGTTAGTAGAAATACAGAAAGTAAAGGCCATACTGAAGAAGTGTCAGAGGGAAATGTGGAATAAGATATTAGAAACTGGAGGAAAGGCAATGGTGTTTCTAAATTTGTTAGAACAAGTTTTTCACTTATTCTAAAGTGGCAGAGAACTTGGCTGGATTGTATCCATGGCCTAGGGCTGTATGGAAGGCAGAATTTAAGAGCTATGAACTAGGATATCTACCAGAAGACATCTGTAAGCTGCAAAGAATTGAGGGAGCTTTGTCTCCTGTCTTTACTGTATATAGTAAAATGCAAGAAGAGAGAAGTGACATAAAATGTACAATCAAAAGAGTAGAATGAAGAGATTTAGAAAATCCCCAACCTGGCCATGTAAAGAATAAAATGCCCTGTTTAGGAGAAAACAAAACAAAACAAAACAAAACAAAAAAAACACAGGGGTGTGGCCAAAGGTCTGTTTGATAAGAAGACTAGTGTAGATAAAAGGAAGCCAGGAGCCATTCATCAAGGAAATGGGAAATGACCCTGCAGGCATTTCAGGGTGGCCAGGCTCCACTCTGATTACAGGCCCGGAATGCTAGGGCTTTGAGGGCAGAGAGGTTTTGAGGGAAAGATCTTTGGTGTCCATGAGACCTCAGTGCTCACTGCCCAAAGCCACCTTAGGCCTCTTCTTCCCTCATGCTGTACTCCTCAGCCACGCCAGTTGTGGTTCAAGCAGGCCCAAGTGTGGCTCCAGCCACCGCTTTAGAGGTACAAGCTATAAACCTTAGTGGCATTCGTGTGATGCTAGTTTTATAATCATGCAGAACGCATGGCAATTGGCAATTGGAGACATGGTTTTCTCCATCTAGATTTAATGAATACTGTAGAGATTGGCCATGGGAGCAGAGTCACCCCAGAGAGTCCCTGCCAGGGCATGAATCCATGTGAATAGAGTCACCTTCAAGACAGCAGAACTGCAGAGCCACAAGAGTGCAATACCAGCCTGGGAGAGCTGCAGACATGAGTCCAACCTGTGACAGTTGCTGTTTGGGCTGAGCCCAGAAAAGTCACAGGGGCTGGAACCATGAGTAGGGTATTGCTAATAGTTGCCGTGTCATTCTAACAGTAGTAGAAAACAGTAGTTTTCAGGGATTATTGAGGCCTTAGGGGCCCAACTCCTTTCCCAGTGTTTGGATGGTGGAACATGGCGTGAAAGAAGATTATTCTCAAGCCTTAGAATTCAGTGTTCTTCACTCGGTTGTGCTATGAACTTGCTTGGGACCTGTTACTACTTTCTTTTTGCCTATTTCTACCTTTTAAAATAAATACATTTGCATGTGAGAAGGAAATAAATTTGAAGGATCAGAGGCAGAAAGCTTTGGGATGAATTGGTCCTTCAGAATTCATGTGTTGAAAATTTAATCCCCAATGAGACAGTATTGTGAGGTAGAATCTAATGAGAGGTGTTTAGGTCATGAGGACTCTGCTTTTATGAATAGCTTAATACCATTATAGAAAGGGCACATAGGACTGGGTTCACTCTCTTGCACCCTTGCTGATCTTCCTTCTTCCCTGTGAAGATCACCAAGAGTGCAAAAGAGTGAACCCAGTCCTGTGTGGGTTCAGTCTCTTGCATTCAAGAAGGCCCTCACCAGATGGTTATGCCTTGATGTTGGACTTCCTAGGCTCTAGAACTGTGAGCCAATAAATTTCTGTTGAGTATAAATTACCCAGTCTTAGGTATTCTGTTATAGCAGCACCGAATAGATCAAGACAATAATCACAGTACAATTATTAAAATCAGAAAATTTTACACGCATAAAATGTTTGTCTTATTTGTAATCTATAATCAAATTTGTTAATTATCTCAATAATGTTAGTTACAGTTATTTCTTCCAAGTTCAAGATCCAATCAAGTTTAATGCATTGCATTCAGGTGTCATGTCTCTTTAGTCTACTTTCTTTTTTAGATGGAGTCTCACTCCGTGGATGGAGAGCAGTGGCATGATCTCGGTGTACTTCAACCTCTGCCACCTGGGTTCAAGCGATTCTCCTGCCTCAGCCTCTGGAGTAGCTGGGATTACAGGCACTGGCCACCATGCCTGGCTAATTTTTTATAGTTTTTAGTAGAGACAGGGCTTCACCATATTGACCAGGCTGGTCTTGAACTCCTGACATCGTGATCCGCCCACCTCAGCCTCCCAAAGTGCTAGGATTACAGGCATGAGCCATCATGCCTGGCCTCTTCAGTCTACTTTAATCTGGAACACTTCTTTAGTTCCTCTTTGTCTTTATGACCATGATTTTTTGAATAGTACAGGCCAATTCTTTGGCAGAATATTCCTCAATTGAGGTTTGTATGATGTTTCTTCATAGTTAGGCTCAGACCATGCCTTCTAGGCAGGAATATTATGGGACTGATGTTTCCTCCTTCTCAGTGCAGGTTATCAGGAGCCATATGAGGTCTTCTTGGCCCATTATATTAACTTGATAAATGGTTAACGTGGCGTATTCAAAGTTTCTTTACTAAAATGTTACCTTATTTCCCTTGTGATTAATAAATTTGCAGAGAGATACCTTGAGACTACATAAATATTCTATTACTGAAAACCTTCACATGCTGGTTTTATACATCATGATGATCCTTGCTTAGATCAAAAATTACTACAGAGGGATAATTTTTCTATAGCCATCCTTCTTTCTACACTTATTAGTTGGCATTCTATTGTGAGCATGGCATTTTCTTTCAATACCATTTATTCATTCAACATAAACTGGTGAATCCTTTTTGTTGTTGTCATTTTATAGATTATATGCTTTTATTATTTATTTTATTTTATTGTTTATTTTCCTTATATTTGACCATTGGAAGCCTCCAAGCAGACTCCCATATCCTTTGGAAATGCCCTTATCAAGTTTTGAATACTATATTACTTTCTTAAATAAGATTGTTCAAGCTCATTTTGTATTTTCGCTTACCTGTCCAGAGAGTCAACAATTTCTCCAAGCAACCCTACATTCTTTTAATAAATTGTGATATTAGGAACTAAGGCCTAGTTTTATTGCTTATTGCTACTGGGCTGTCATAGAATGCAACATGAAGGCAATGTCAATGCAATGCAATATGAATGCAATGTCATAGAATTGCTACTGGGATGTCAAATAATCTTACTTGGTGAGATCTAATAATTTGAAAATCACAGTTCTATAGAACCTTATTGACTGCTTTTAGGGATTGTCCCACTTAGACATATAAGTTGACCACCTTGGCTACAGTGAACTCACACCAATCACTAGCATCACTGTGGTCAATGATTAAATTGCCTACTCTACTTCTGATTAGCTAAATGTCCCTTCCTTCCTTCCTTCCTTCCTTCCTTCCTTCCTTCCTTCCTTCCTTCCTTCCTTCCTTCCTTCCTTCCTTCTTTCCTTCCTTCCTTCCCTCCCTCCCTCCCTCTCTTTCTCTCTTCCTCTCTTCCTCTCTTCTTCTTTCTCTTTTCTTTCTTTTCTTTTCTTTTCTTTCTTTCTTTCTTTCTTTCTTTCTTTCTTTCTTTCTTTCTTTCTTTCTTTCTCTCTCCTTCTTTCTCTTCTTTCTTTCTTTCTGTCTCTTCTTTCTCTCTCTCTCTCTCTCTTTCTTTCTTTCTTTCTTTCTTTCTTTTATTTCTATCTCTCTCAACAGTGAGAATTATGAGATATGCACATATCTATCTCCATCCTCAGTAAAAAACCTTTTCTTCGAGAAGGACATTCCTTACAACCCCATACTTACAAAACCAATAATTTCTTTTCCTATGGCATATGGATTTTCTTGTCTATTTCTTTTTTAAAAAGCATTTCCAAGGCCGGGCATGGTGGCTCATGCCTATAATCCCAGCAGTTTGGGAAGCTGAGACAGGTGGATCATGAGGGCAGGAATTCAAGACCAGCGTGGTCAAGATGGTGAAACCTCATCTCTACTAAACATTTAAAAAATTAGCCGGGCGTGGTGGCAGGCCCCAGCTACTTGGGAGACTGAGGCAGAGAATTGCTGGAACCCGGGAGGAGGAGGTTGTAAGCTGAGATCACGCCACAGCACTCCAGCCTGGGCGACAGAATGAGACTCCGTCTCAAGACAAAACAAAACAAAACAAAAAACAAGTGTTTGTAACTATCAAAGAGCTTTTGGACATATCACGCCTTTAAATTGAAGATTTTATGGGGGACATCATCACACATTTTAAAATTCATTTTTCTCCAACAAATTCTTTTAACATGAATTACAAAACTTTTAATTTTATTTTTGTATGTATTAATATCTAGAAATATCTTCTTCGAACTTATCTTTCCTTCCTTCTGCCATAAATAAAATAAAATAGAATAAAATAACATAAGTTGCTATTGAGTTTTTTCCGTGCTCACAATTATATTTCTTTTGTCATTTTTACCTTTATTTTTTATTATTATACTTTACATTCTGAGATACGTGTGCACAACATGCAGATTTGTAACATAGGTATACACGTGCCATGGTGGTTTGCTGCACCCATCAACCTGCACCCATCATCTACATTAGGTGTTTCTCCTAATGCTATCCCTCTCCCAGCCCCCCACCCCCCGACCAGCCCTAGTATGTGATGCTCCCCTCCCTATGTCCATGTGTTCTCATTGTTCAACTTCCACTTATGAGTGAGAACGTGTGGTGTTTGGTTTTCTCCGCTGGCATATTTATGTATATAAGTGGGGCATCACATATGCATCTATTTGTGTATTCATTCTGTAGCTGTAATAGGTTCATTGCCTGGATGTTCACAGCAGGTCAGTACCCAGAGGCACCAGGTTGCAACAGAGACAAAGGTTTAATGGTAAGGCTGCCAAATGAGGAGAAAAGAGAAAACCTCAAATCCGTCTTCCCGAGGACTCTGGGGCTAGGGTTTTTAAGAGTTTTGGAGTGAGCCGAAGCATGGAGATTGTTGATTAATTGAAGAGTACAGGATGAAGTCACAGGACAGAGAAAGAAAGAAACTGTACTCTCGTGCTCATTTGGTTTGTCTGTGGGAGTCTTTAAATTGGTTGGCATTAGCAGTTCCACAGTAATTCAGGATCCATTTAAGCAATTCTTAAACAAAAGCCTCATGATTCTAACATTAGAATTTCTATCTACAGGAACATTGGGGATGCAAATGGTCAGTATCTAAGGTTATGTGATTTCTTTTTCTAGATTAATATTTATTTTTATTTTTTTATTATACTTTAAGTTCTAGGGTACATGTGCACAACGTGCAGTTTTGTTACATATTTATACTTGTGCCATGTTAGTGTGCTGCACCCATCAACTCATTAGTACCCGTCAACTCGTCATTTACATCAGGTATAACTCCCAGTGCCATCCCTCCCCTTTACCCCCTCCCCATAATAGGCCGCCGTGTGTGATGTTCCCCTTCCCGAGTCCAAGTGATCTCACTGTTCAATTCCCACCTATGAGTGAGAACATGCAGTGTTTGGTTTTCTGTTCTTGCGATAGTTTGCTGAGAATGATGATTTCCAGCTGCATCCATGTCCCTATTTTAAGTTTGCATTAGCATTAGCATTTCTCACCAAACAACACCATTGTACTATTAGGAAAAACACATTTCAGTTCAAAAACTTTTGAAATTAATCAACTTTTCTCCTTTGTGCAAAAAGAGGCAAAGGTCCTAGAAATAATGCAGGCATAGTTTCAGTATTGTAGATTATTTTATGTTCGTAAAGATATTTCATTTTGTTCTGTATCTTTGTACTGTAACAATCTTGATTGGAACTGAAATGTTTCAAGAACAATTGTATAATTAGAAGATAATCATTTACTCTGGCAGTATCTTGAAAGTGAGAGTTTTAAAGAACAATTACAATTTCTATGTGTTTGATTGAAATGTGTTTATCCTGATTAACAATTTACAAACATTTCTTTCTGTAAACCTCTGAGATCTCAAAAACAGTTTAGCTTCCACAGGCTCTTGTAGGTAATGTATATTTTTAGTTCTAAAATAATCAAAGGTTTACAATGAACTTAATAACTTATTCCATTTATTTCCCCCATGGCAGGAGAATTGCTTTTTAATAAAGCATTCCAATTTTCTATAGTTCTACAGATAAATGCTGAAAGTCAACATAATAAATTGGAAGGTCAAAGTTTTAAATATGACAAGTTGAACAATCTTTGCTTGTAAATTTAAGAAAAAAATTTCAAATAATGTCATTAATATAGAAGGAAAAGGTCCACATTTGCTCTTTAGAAAAATATTTACAGAGTTAATAGTACCTAGTTGCCTGCTATGGAGAGCATCTGCATCACAGAATAATTTGATAATCTGATCTGCACAAAAGAAATTGACCTTTTTAGAGGGAAGTTATGATGTAAAATGGATTCTTCAAAAGAGAAGTTGATATCAACTTGTGCTTTGCAGTGGTGATAGTATTTCCAGAATTTGAGTTCTTTACTTGATGATTTTAATGGAACTGTTTTAACTGTGGTACTCATAAAGCTAACTTATAATTGCACTATGACTTACTATCTGTGAAGTGCTTTTACACCCACCAAAAAAATCTTATATGGTAAACAAGTTGTTTTCCCATTTTAGACATTAAAAATTTAAAGTTAAGGACATTGCCTAAAACCTTAAAAACACTTGCAAAAATAAGAAAATATGTGCCCATTTTTAAATTTCCTTTTTTCTATTTATGTTTTATGGGCCTCAAACGCAGAACTTTACCGCATTTTTATGCACTTTTACCAATAGAGTAAACTAGCTAACTCCCTTATCTCTCTTCATTAGATATTACAAATTGTTTTTAATTGATGCAGAAGCTAAATGACATATCTGGAGATCTCCAATACAAAGCTGTATCTGAACAGATGTGAGCCTGGGTTGATAACAAAAAGTAGGAGTTAGTTTATAAGTACAGTCCCCCAGTACCTGCAGTTTTGCATTTAGCACTTTTAATTACCTGTGGTCAAATTGTTCAAAAACATTAAAAATTCCAGAAATAAAAATTCGTAAATTTTAAATCGCAAGCCATTCTGAATAGCTAGATGAAATCTTTTGCCACCTGGCTTGGTCCTCTCCAGGATGTGGATCAGTCCTTTGTCCAGAACATCCAACTCGGGTATGCCTCATGCTGCCCCTTAGTCACTTAGTAGCTATCCTTATTATCAGCTCACTTAGTAGTTATGTTGGTTAACCTATCAATTGTTGCAGTATAGCAATGCTTGTGTTTAAGCCTTATTTTACTTAGTAGTGGCCCCAAAGCTGAAGAGTAGCGATGTAGGCATATTGTTCTAATTGTTCTATTTTATTACAAGTTATTGATGTTAATCTCTTGCTATACCTAATTTATAAATTGAACTTTATCACGGATATGTATGTATAGGAAAAAATAGCATATATAGGATTCGGTACTAACTGTAGTTTTAGGTACCCCTTTCTAAGGCTGTGAATCTTGGAACATATTCCTTTTGGATAAGGAGGGACCTCTGCAATGCCTTTCATTAGCATGTTTTGGGAGTAGTAATGCAAGATTGGTGTTACAGAAAATTCCCCCGCTTTTTAGCTTATTTCCATAATATACATCAGGTGATTGTGTATTTGGTTTTTGCACATATGCATTTTGACTATTATATCTATATTTTTGAATAGAAATTTGAGTTAGTTTTTTTTTTCCTTATCCCCAAATGCCTTGTGAATCAGGTCAGATGCCTATTAATCAAATCACACACAATATTTTATGTTCCTCCCCACTGGCTATTGAGAAGTAACTTTAAAAATCTTCTTTCCAACATTGTTCTAATAGAACTAGGATTGCTAAATGTGACAAAATTATAGGATGTTCTAAAATTGAGTTTCATCCTAGTTAAATTTGGACATCCTAGTTAAATTAGAATTTCAGATAGATGAGATATAATTATTCATATTACTGTGTCCCTAATATTGCATGGAACATAATTATTGTAAAATAATGATTAATTGTTGATCTGAAATTTAAGTTCACTGGAATGTCCTGTATTTTATCTGGCAAGCCTCAGTAGAAACAATGAGAAATTAAAATGATTTTGTCATTGAGTCATGTGGTGAGCAACAACAAAAAGTAAGAGCAAAGACACTGAGACAGAAATAAATTGTTTCTAAATCTGATTTAAAATACTTTGAGTAAGGACATTTTTTTTCCCTACATAGCTGAAAGTTGGAAGAAGATGACAGGCACCCCCCAGGAGCAGTATGATCAACAATTCAATAATGGTCTCAAGGATCTGCTTCTTTCTGTTTCTGGGTCCAGCCACCCTCAGGTTTCCTTTCCTGTATGCAGGTTGCTGCAGCAGTTCTCGGGTTACATCAAGAAGCAGCAGTGTCCAGAGGCAGAAAAGAAATCCCTTCTTTCAGTGTGTTTTTTTTTTAAGAACTAGAAAACCTTTCCTAGAAGCCGTATGAAGACCCATCTTAATGATTACACACCCCCTCCCTCCTCTCCCCCAAATCTGTCATATTCACGGGTAACTAGGTGGATCATGACTGTCACCTAATCATGATACTCCTGCTAAGGTAGTTACGAGGTCAGTTGCTCATGAGGCAAATGGAGGAAAAGCATATTTGAAACAATTTGGTTATATTAGAAAGGAAGAAGACTGTAAGAAGATAGACAACTAATATGTTCTCTTTGTTTCCTGTGGTATGCAAAATTCATACTCTCATTTACATAGGGGAACCCTCCAGGTCCCTAGAAAATTAACCTGACAACACATAGACCAGCCAGTCTTATAAAGAAACGTCAAATATTTTCCATTCCATTGGAGCATCTCCAGGGGGTCCTGATGAGGGAAGGTGATGATGCTAAAGGATTGAGCTTATTACTGAATAACAGTTGTACAAAAAGGATACGGTTTTAGTGAAGGGGGAAGAAAAAGAGACCAAAACTCTACTCTTAGAAGTCTAAGAGATCTTTCATGTTCCACTAGAGTGGACCTGAGCTTATTGTTTCTGATCTTATTTCAAAGACAAACACAGAGCTACAAGGAATTCATTTTATTTCAAGACCAGCATGAAAACAATGAGTTACCTCTAGTGAGATTTTAGTTCCTGTTTACTGAGAGTATGCATTTTGTGGTTTAAAAAAGCAAAGACAAGGAGATATTATGTCATTAATAGTTACTCTTAATCACAATAAGACTGTAAATTAAAATATGACAGGGTAGACTGAGGAAATTATATACTCGTACAGTAGAAAGTCCTCATTTGTATCACCTGAATGATTGTATTTAGGATTTGGAATAATAGGGGTAACTTCAATGAGTTTGATATATGAATGAACTATTCTTGCATTTTTCTTTAGCTGTATATTGAAATTCCTCACATTAAAAGTGTTCAGGGCTCCCAGAAAATGAATGCTGTACAAAACATGGGCTGTGTTAGTGGCCCTGTGGTACTAATGCAAATAAGTGATTAAAAGCAAGCGGACACATACTCATCTTCCATCCAGCACTGCACACATATGCACACTTTTGAGAACTCTAAAAACATTATCTATCAAAACATTAGCCCTTACTGTTGAGAATACATCCACTCATGAACATTGAGAATAAATTTCTGGTTCTGATCCCTGATAATAAATTCCTACAGTTGCCATTAGTGGTAGGGGCCCTGTCTCCATCATCTCAGGTGAGCGTGAAATACTTTTCTAGAAAATAATAGAAAACGAGGAGCCTCATAGGTTACACAAATAACAGCTATAACCTTGGAAATTGTATCAAGTTGTAAAAGTAGGGAACTGGGTGATAGGAATTGTTCAATGATAAGTAATAAGAAAATCATGTTCTAGAAGAGTTTTAGAAAAGAGCACAACTCTCAGGCCATGTCATACACCATCCAAGAAAGACGCAATCAGCTTTGGCAAAGGGAGTATTGAAAAACCATGACAGATTGATCATAATGCTCTTGAATACCTGTTAACTCGATTTTTCTTCAAGTCAATATTAACAACAAGTTTTGTATCTTGATTGTTTTAAAAAAGCTTTTCTTTCTAGTAGGAACTACCAGGAATGCCTGTCAGTTACATTTGTTGGTACAGATTAATAGATTTGCTTGGCTTTTATTGAGCTCAGGTAGTATTCCAGCCATTAGGGACATAAACACTAAAAATATAGGAATACAAGCATAGAAATGTGAAATGGTAGTATATGCTTATGACTGTTCTATAAGAATAATTCTTCCATTTATGGAGCTTATAGTTTTATACAAATTAAATGATTAACTATCAATAATCGCACTAATGGAGACAATAGATAGATTGATATTTAACTCTCATCAATTACCGTACTATATTTTACAAATAGTATTTGGTCCAAGATTCTCATTCTCAAAAGAAGTCTAAATTTTAGACATGACTATATATCAAATGAAATTATTCATATAATTTTTGGGACACTCGGAGAAAAGTGGAAGAAGATTGCTACTTTATATATTTAAACTTGTGCCTTATTACACATAGTGCACATGTGGTGCACTATGACTTGTTTATATAGACAAAAAGTTATCTTGTAAATGGCACAAATGCCTTACATTATATTTTATGTGCTTGTACCTGTATGTCTGTGTGTGTGTGTCGGGGGTGGGGGTCGGGAGTAGAAATGTTAATTTGTTAAATGTAAATGTTTAATGTCAAAATAATGTCAAAATGATAATATTTTTGGCATTTATTTATTAGTGTACTATATTGGGATATTAAAAATTAAAGTGCTTCCAAAAAAAAAAAGACCTTTATAAATATTTATAAATAAATGTATACTTATTTGGGATGTGAAATTAGGGGCAATTATATATTAGTTCTTCTACATACAGTTCTTGTTAAATATATATAAAGTATCATCACCAAGGTGTTATTATACATGGGCCAGAAGTATGTGGGGCTTTCTAGGAAGGCTTTTTTTTTAGATGGAGTCTCACTGTGTCACCCAGGCTGGAGTGCAGTGGTACAATCTTGGCTCACTGCAAGCTCCACCTCCCCAGTTCATGCCATTCTCCTGCCTCAGCCTCCCAAGTAGCTAGGACTACAGGCATCCACCACCATGCCTGGCTAATTGTTTTGTATTTGTAGTAGAGACTGGGTTTCACCATGTTAGCCAGGATGGTCTCCATCTCCTGACCTTGTGATCCGCCCGTCTTGGCCTCCCAAAGTGCTGGGATTACAGGCGTGAACCACCGTGCCTGACCTAAGAAGCCTTTTTAAAAGATATAAAATTTGAGATGGCTATGAGAGGGTGGGGTGTTCAATTAGAGAAGATAACAGAAGGAGAAGTGTGAGAAGCATGAAGATATGAAATAAAGTGTACTGGGCTGTAAGTAATACAATATGGCTGGGTTTAAGGTATGGAGTTATTGAGTAAAAATAAAAGACTTTTCTATATTCTATTTGAATAGGAATGAGGGCCAGGCTCAGTGGCTCATGCCTGTAATCCCAGCATTTTGGGAGGCCGAGGCAGGCCGATCATTTGAGGTCAGGAGTTCAAGACCAGTCTGACCAACATGGTAAAACACTGTCTTTACTAAAAATACAAAAAATTAGCCAGGTGTGGTGGGACATGCTTGTAGTCCCAGCTACTTGGGAGGCTGAGGCAAGAGAATCACTTGAACCCAGGAGGCGGAGGTTGCAGTGAGCCAAGATTGTGCCACTGCTTCCACCCTAGGTGACAGAACGAGACTGTGTCTCAAAAAAAAAAAAAAAAAAAAAAAAAAAAAGGAAATGAGATCATCAACTAAGTCAACTAATGACTGGAAAGTAGAAACTGAAATGAGATTTAAATGAACAAGTCTTGGTGATATGGTTTGGCTATGTGTCTCCACCCAAGTCTTATGTTGAATTGTAATCCCCAGTGTTGGGAGAGGGACCTGTGGGGAGGTGATTGGATCATGGGAGCAGATTTCTGCCTTGCTTTTTTTCTGACAGTGAGTGAGATCTAGCAGTTTAAAAGTGTGTAGCACTTCCCTCTTCACTCTCTCTCCTGCTGGCCATGTGAAGATGTACTTGCTGCCCCTCTGCCTTCCACCACGGTTGTAAATTTCCTGAGGCCTCCCTGGTCATGCTTCCTGTACAGTTTGCAGGTCTCTGAGCCAAATTAACCTCTTTTCTTTATAAATTACTCAGTCTCAGGTAGTTCTTTATAGCAATGTGAGAGTGAACTAATATACTTGGTCACAAAATAAATATGGAAAGTGAGAAAAATGGTGTTTTTTTGGGGTTATTTGCTAAACATTTCCCATTTTCCTTCCAGGCAGATAGTAGTTTTTGCACTGTCTCATTCTCCCTGAAGTGAGGTGTGACACTTTGACTTTCTTTGGTTGATAAATATGAGCAGAAGTGACGTATGTTGCTTCCAGGTGTCCCTTTGTTAAACAATTTGATATGGTCTCTTTCCTCTGACTCTGGTAATCATGGGAATGTGTGTTGAGATAGATAGTTGATTCCCAAACAACTATGATAAGCAGAGATTCCTGAAAAACCATGTTGACCACATTGCATGATGAAGAAATCAAGTATTGGTATGTTTAGCCATTGATATCTGGCAATTGTTATTTGTCAAGGAACAATTTACTCTGACCAATAAACATGCTGTCCAAAATTTGAAATTACAAAATTAATTCACCAATACCTGTTTGGCTTGGGTAAACTCATAAATTTATTATTTAAACCCCAATCTCATGCTTAGATTTAGAATTTGAACATATCATGACATCTACATATCAATTCTTGCAGGTTAGCTGTTTTTTAGGGTTTTATTAGATTATCTTCTTAAGACGATGAAAGCCATTTTTTCAGTTTTAAAGCAAAATATATCAGTGACAGTAACTGGCAAGAAGTTATTTGAATAACACAGTAGTAATTAGTACATCAGAGAGATCTTTAAGGGCCAATGGGATCATATCTGAAAATCACATCTTACTGGAGTCTGCAATACCAAACAAAGGAGATACGTTAACCCTTTTTAGGAAAGGACAGGAAAATTCTCTATTCTGATTGGAAAATGATAGTCATTGAGGTATACACAGTCAGCAGAGAATTGCATCTATGGAATTAAATTATATTTGTGTCTGGAGGGAGAGGACAATGAAAATAAAGAGAGCTATTGAGGAGCATGTTTTGTAGTTAACTTGTTCCTACTTGACTTGTCTCTTATTCGTCTTGTTCCCTTCTTGTCCAGAGTTTTGTAGACCTCATGGTGAATCTTTGAGAGCAGGGACTTTGTCCAGGGTTGGCAGATTGTAACTCAGGCTTTTCAGAAGGTGGCTTCTCTAAGAGCAGTCTCCTCCCTGAACTCTAGGAAATCCCATAAGCTGGGGAAAGCTTCTGTAGGGTACCAATGGCCACATTTACCGGGACTAATTTTTGTTTTTTAGTATTACTATCACATTGAGTCTTCCTTGTTTGGTTACAGGCACACCCCCATTCTTTTACAGTATTATTGTTGAATCTTTTTTTTAATTAATTTGGAAAGAATGAGAGAAATTAATGGGAAAGAATAGACAGTTTAGTTACTAGTTGAATTTAACCTCTGAGTAACCCTCCTGAGATCCAGCCATAGAGTAAGAAATAAATTTTTATCGCTTATACACATATAAATGTATATTTAAAACAAAAATATAAGTTTTATTAAGCAATGTTTATCTTTACTGAATATTATAACTCTAGTATCATACATACACACGGAGTCATAGGGATCTTCATTTCAGTTGTCTTATTGTTTTGGAGGAAAGAAGGGAAAGAAATGACAACCTACCTCTTGAACAGCCACTAAGTGCTCTTAAGTTAACTAAATCTGCTTGGCACTATGAATGTTCTGGAGTCACAGGCTTACTTCTTCTAAAATAACCTTTTACAGGGCAGTAGAACCTTCTCTCATTTGCGTATCTTAGGATGTGGAAACTCTGGCAAGATGACAGTTTTATTGTTGCTGTTATTGTTACTATCAACAGTAAAATTAAAAAAAAAAAATTCTGTGCCCACAATAAGACTCAGTGCTACCTAGTTAACGTAAAATGTTAAAAATAAATTCCAGAGCCATGAGATTTGTTAGACATGCCCAGTATGATATCTGGGTACCTTGTTTCCCTATTATATCCCAGAAACCTTTTTAGCCTAAGACTTATATCCTAAGACTTGTTTATCAAACGTTAGGTCAAGAAACAATAACAATACATAACAATTATTTAGTGGGTCATGCTCACAGGTATTTTAGGAAATATATAAGAACAATATAGGATGTATTACACATTATAAGGTAATTATACAAGGACATTTTTGTTTAATTTTATATACACACACAAACTTAATTACAATGTAAAATGTGTTACCATTGTAGTAAAAATAATTAAGTAAAAATAGTTTACATTTTAATGGTACTTCTTATATGCAACACATTGTTCCAAGTGGCTGTGTCACGTCATTTAATTCTCACAACTTTTCAATCATTTTTCCCATTTTACTCACTGAAAGACAGCAAAGTTGAGTGATGTACCTGACTTTACAGAACTATTCAAACCTAAGCAGTTTGCTGCATATGCTGCTGTCATAACCTATAAGCTATCTATACAACTCTCTAAGGACACTGAAAATACTGGCGTAGAGGACCACAGACGTAAGGCAGGAAGAAAAATCTCTGTGGAAAAAATGAATATGTAGAATGAATCATTTGGACAAGGACAGGGTATTCCAGTAAGGTAAAACATGTAAAGCAAAAAGGGTGATGGAAAAGGAAACAATAGCAGATAGAAACTCCAGTGCAGACAGAATGGTTTATATTAAAAATGTAAATGAGGACTACTTATTTAATTCAGCAGTTAAAACTCTGTCCACTATTGACAGTCATGTTGCATCCTCAAGCATTTACAAAGCACCTTTGAATACAATGATTCTTGCTGCCATCTCACTTGGAATTTAGATCCCGGAATTTACACTTCTCTTCCTCCTTGTTAACACTTTCATAATTGCCTAAACTTCAGGTTAGAAAATATTTTCAGAAAATCACTCTACATTTATCAGTTCGATTTCCCCTTCAACCTTTATTTACACCATTTAAAACAACTTCTCTATGCTTCACATATTTGCTCACTATTATTATCTTCTCTCTGGGCAAACTAAACAAATTTAAACGTTTTCATATGAGTTTATGCATCCTCCTCCTCCTGACATTTATTCATTCTTATTGCTGTCCTTGGAATACAACACCTCAAGGACTATTGCTTTCTCTGCAGCAGTCCATGTGTGGTTGACTCTCACAGAATCTGCAGAACCCCTTGAGACTTCGTCCCTGCATGGGTGCTGGAGAGGGTGGGTGCCTGTGGATAACTGGTAGGAAGCAGTAACATACCACGCTTCAGGTCTCTAGGAACCTCTAGGAAGAGGTATCACCTTTAAAAAGATTCCATCTCCATCCTTTAGCTATATCCCTTGAGATCAAGAATTACCAGCTTCTATATTCAGAGTGATTTTAAACAGATGGTTTTGCCTGTGGAATCTCTTGAAAATGTCTTATTTATTTTCCCTCCAGGACAAGAAGGATAACTTGTCTCCTCTTCTGTAGATTTTTAGAGATTGAATTAATTATTCTATTAGTAAAAACAGGTCACATTCACATCTACTTAGAGGCAAATTTAAAACACACACACACACACACACACATATACACACACACATGCCCAGATATAAAGAGTAGGTCTATATCAATTTTGTGACATTACACTTTAAATATAGAAATGAACTTGCTGAAATTGTTTCTATTTTTTTAAAAATAATATTTCTATTCTCATTCCCTTCAAGAATATAATTGCATTTCATTGTACTTTTTGAGATAACTATGAAATAAATATCGCCTGAACTGAAAAATGCAGCATTTCTGTTTCCAAAGAATTTATGAGAAAAATTGAAACTCTTTGGATACTAAGATATAATGAAAACAAACCATTCTTCTAACAAAAGACTCTAGCAGCTGCATGAGCAAGGTGACTGCAGCGGACTGTGATTTCCAAGAGGTTGTTTATTCCAGACACTAGGGGGCACTGGTGATTTGCTCAACTCCTCTCAGTTCTTGGGCTTTAAAAAATTCAGTGTGTCACCAGCAACTTTTCAACTTTCAATGGGCAGGAATGGAGTGGAAAATAACTGTTCAAAAGTTCATATTTTCAGAGAGAGATTAAAAATATTCTCTGCAGGACCCACCAGAAGAAAGAGGAGAAGTGACTCATCTCTGTCCTGTCCTGGTAATTGGTTCTCATCCAGATGTTGTAGTGAGTTCAAACTTCATAACTTGGTAAAGCTAATGCCAGAAATGAAGTTTGTAAAACAGGAGATAGCTCATACAAACCCTACATTTGAACACATTCTTTTCCTCTTCATGCTTATTTTTGCCGAAACCAGTGATGACACTGGTTTCTAACTATTGAAAAGACATTTCTGGATCACAAACACTGATTACATGGAGTATGTTCATTTGGACATAATGAGGGGAGACAAATAGGATTAAACAAAACAAGGACAGTGAGAATATAAGTTACCTTCATAAATCGAATTTAAAATAGTCGAGCAAAACCCCTACTTATCTGTATAATCCATGTTCCAGTTGCTTTGAGGCAGGATGGAAAAATAACAAGCAAAGGTAAAAGCAACCAAAATAAATAAATAAATAAATAAATAAATAAAGAGATATCAATATTTGATATGAAGCATTCAAGTAAAAGAAGCCATCCATTAAAAGCATTGGCAATGAATCAGTTAGGTGTGACCAGGATATTCAAAGCAATAATAACCAGGGGTTCCTGTACAATATGCTTGGTCCATAATTATTTTTTCCATTATTGGTGGCTTTTTGTTTTTGTTTTCGAGATGGAGTCTTACTCTGTTGTCCAGGCTGGAGTATAGAGGCATGATCTGGGCTCACTGCAATCTCTGTCTCCCAAGTTCAGGCGATTGTCTTGCCTCAGACTCCCAAGTAGCTGGGATTACAGGCACATGCCACCACACTCAGCTGCAATTTTTTTTTTTTTTTGTATTTTTAGTAGACTGTGTTTTGCCATGTTGGCCAGGCTGATCTCGAACTCCTGACCTCAAGTGATCCACCTGCCTCAGACTCCCAAAGTGTTGAGATTACAGGTGTGAGCCACTGTGCCCTGTTGGTGGTTTTAAAAAATCTATTCCATGTTTCCCCAAAGCATATAGCTAAAGAATTTAGGGAGGGAAGCCTATTTCCCTTTCAGAATCTCCTCTTACTCAAATATGACAGTCATTACTATCTCAAGACATGCTTGAGAAGGAGGCCATTGCATGTTCTCATGATAACTGGGGAAGAACAGCCTAATAGTGGCCAAAGTCAGTTTCCTCCTGCTTCATGTGACTCCCTGAAAACCTAGGCCCATTGCAGCCCTCAATGTCTGACTCCCACCTCTTTCTCTCAAGTGTCACAGGTAAAAGTAAGTCATCTACAACACAACAGTCTTGTTGTATACAATACATTGTGTGCCTTGGGGGTACGTGATGGTAACGTTTGTTACATAGAGTCACATTAGGAAGAGTATTTGTCACGTATAATAACCAACTCAGTTCCAAGTACAGGTTTAATCTCCTCCTGACTCAGGTGTCACCTTCTTGCTCTCAAATAAATTAGTTTCTTCTAATCCCAGTGAGCTTCCTTTGACCTGAAGACTTACTTCTTTTGCTAACTGGTTTCTGCTTCCTATCCAGATGACTAGATTGTTTGCTAACTTCAAGAGTCCTTTGGTGTCAGCTTGAGGAGATAATAGTTGTTTACCAAAAATGATCTTTAGAGTAGTTTAACCACCCAGAGGCTCTCACAGTTTGGAAGGAGGATGGAGCAATTTACACTACATGATTTTTATTAGCAGAAAAATTTGCCTTTCTTTTCACTGCAAACAAATTATTCTCTGAAGGGTAGCTTGATATAGAGTACAACATTATTAAAATGCATAGGAAATTAAATCTGAAATATATAATGGTCTTGTTTGTAGAACACTTCTTTGGGTTTAGGTTTTAAAATGTACATGCACATACATATCATTGAAACCTTGGAAAGAATGTTATTTAGGGTGCAAAGATCCAAGTAGATATGGAGGTAGTTAAGATGATTATGTTTTCGACTTATAGGGTTTTACATTTCTTTTACAAAAAGTGTTTATTCTTTTATTGTATAAAATGAAAGTCCTCATAACTGTTTTGTAAGTCTCTGCAAATTTGTTATATTTTTATGCCAAAGACATATATATATAAAACACACATATGTAAATATTTATGACAAGAGCCTATTTTAAATTTATTTTCTTTATAACAAATGATAAATTTTGAGCTATTTGTGTCTATAAAACATCTTGAGCTTAATTTGTCATAATAAAAAGCAGAATAGGACATATAAGAAGCTGACTTCTTTCTTAAAATTCTTCTCTCTCCTCAAACATTAGCTTTATTTTAACCATATATGTTCACACATGTTTTAAAGTTTATATTGTATAGTTTAAAGAACTTTCCTCTGCCTTTAAAGACTTCTTCACTGCTTTGCTTAAATGCAAAATTCTTTACAAAGAGGATTTTTTTTTTTTCTGGAAATAACTAGGAATGGGGGCCAATTTGACTTTATTCTGTTTACTATGAGAGACGGTTAAGGCACATTAAGGACATAACTGCACCTTTGGCGAAGGCTGCTCTAGTGGAAGAAACAGGACAGAAAGGTCCAGATCCCTGAATAACTATGTGAAAGAACGCTACCCAGAAAAGCAACCCAACCCCATCTTGGACTGTGATGAGAGGTAGAAGTAAATGTTTGCATGAAGTCACTGTAAGTGACTGCAATTTTAGGGTTGTTATAACACTAATTACTTTGAATATTTCATAGACTCTGTATAGAATTCATTAACACAGTTTTAAGCAAAAACAATTCCAAGATGTAATCTATAGAAAAAGGGTTCCACGTCCAAGTAAGTTGGAAAAAAAACTAGGTACTGCATGTTTTTCTTAAAGAGTCACAATGCACACTACTGAATTTAGAGCTCTGAAAATTTCCATAGTTAAAAAAAATGTTTAACTCAACACTTGTCAAATGTGTATAATCATACAGACAGATCATATGACTCATATTAAGCTGATATATAATGATATCATTTATATTGGTTGTTCAAAATATTGAAATTCTCTTATTCTGGTTGGTAAATAAACATTGACTAAACCCTTCAAATAGCCCTGCCTCTGCTGGCCTGGCCCTATAGTAACTTAAGTGAATACTTTTAGTGAGCTGTTCTGGTACCCCCTGGTCAATGAGCTAGCCAAAGAACCCACCATACATGACTCCTGTGAAATGACCACCCTCACTAGAAGTAATTTGTCTGTCTAGAGCAGACCTCAACTCTGAAAAAGGAAACAGGCAACTGATTAATGTCCTGTTGGCACCCTGAGGTTTGGTGTCCTCCTTTAGGTAGATATTTCCCCAGGGAATATCCTCCCATGTTCTTTTGTTACATGTGGCCACTTGTAGAAAATTGTATCCTCTAAAATATTTCCTAGTTGTAGTTAAGTATTTTTAATTCCACTACATCACAGAACCACCAGCATTTAAATCAATTTCTGTTGCAAGGAAGACACTTTAAATCCTGACTGACTTCCTTGCAACATACAGTCAAAAAAAAAAAAAAAAAAAAAAAACCCATTTACTTTCATTGTTCAGATGAATCTGAATTGTTTTGTATTACAGTCATCTTTATTGTGTATAGAATTTTTAGTCTATGACACAGGATTCATGAAAATTGATATTTAGTAATTGAAATTGCAGAGATCTCACTGTACTGTGATACCACACTCCTCTTCCTCATTCATTCATGTATTCATTCATTCACATCATCAACAAAGATTCAATGAATACTTACCACATATATAAACTAGTTAGTGCCAAGGATGATAAGAAATATCAACTATAGTTTATGTCCTCAAAGTCAACATGTTCACGTACAATTGCCAGGGTCACATGCACTACTTGTTGCTCTGAGAATTACAGAATGTATGAGGCCCAAAACCACTTTTACAAAAGACATAAATTCTGCTGACAATATATTCCTCTTTTTTGTATGTATAGCCATTATCTTAACCACTTCAATTCTTCTACTTATGAAGAATTGAATAACAGAAGACTTTATACATTATTTTATCTACATCATTTAAAAAAGGTTGTCCATCTTCATACTTTGTCTAACAAAAACATATATATTTTGGAAGTATTCAATTAAATGTTATTTGCATATTATGATATGATAGACATTGTGATTTATTGTTGTATGGTAAGCACTCTTATAAAGGTACTTATAAAAGTACAACTGAACTTTGTTAGAAATTGGCAAATTGTTTAACAATGGTAAATTATGCATTGCAATTGTTTGAATGTGATAAATTAACCAAAGATGATAATTCACCATTTGCAAACAACTATTATAACATATGAAACTTCTCCAATAAGTACATTATTAAGGTTTAAAGTGAAAGGGACTATAATTTATAGAAGCATAATTAGCCTTAAGCTAATCTTTAAAAAAGGTATATCTTCTCTCTTCTACCATGCAATACTGTTTTTTTTTAAAGATAGAGGAGTGATGTCAGCAAGATAACCAACTATGTTTGACAGGTGTGTGACTGGAGAAATATACTAAAGAGTGCCAGGGGAATGGCAAAATTCCTGCAGAGCACAAAATCTCAGAATAAAACAAGAGAAGGGGAGCAAGGTATCCTGCCTCTGACAAACGGTCTCTCCAGCAAAATCAGTCTGGAGTCAGAGAGCCTTCTTACAAAGAAGGGATCAACTGGAGATCCCCAATGGCTCTCATTGCTGCCACAAATGCCAGAAATTCTTGCTACAGGAGAGACCCCAAGTCCTAGTAGATTGCAAATCCAGCTTAGAGAGTAACTGGGAGTACAGGTAGCTGCGTTACATCAGAGTAGAAGCCCACCTTGAGCATCCCCATCCTCACGACCTAAGCTGCTATGGCATAGGACCATCTTGAAATGAAACCCACTGCTAGGATGTGCCCTGATCTGGGGGCTAGTGGCAACTGACTCTCCACATCCCTGAGACCCTGCTGTTATTCCATCAAGTTCATACAGGTGCCTGTAGCACAATGACCCCAGTTGTATGGAACTTAGGCAAGATGAAACAAACGAGACCAAAGTGTCAAAAACCATGCAGCACCCCACCCTTCCAGAGAACTGGCAGATCAGCACAGCAGGGACGCTATTGAACAACAGCAGGCCCACTGAGCTCACATACACCCATGCATGGCTAAACAGCTTGCACAATGGCAGTCCTACCTCCCTGAGAAAACTGCCACACAGCCACCCAGCCTCACCTGACCTGTGCACACCTATGCCCAGCCTGACAGCTGGCTTGGCAGTGGCTTGCCTTCTTGAGCATACAACTGTAGAGTTTCCTGGCTCCATTGTATCCATACCCACTCTTGCCTGGCATGATAGCTGTTCTAATGGCAGCCCAACCTCCCCAGGGAGACCACCACGGAACCATCTGGCCCAGCCGCACCTGGACTCTCATGCTCAGCTTGACATTTTGTCTGGCAGCAGTTCTGTATTTCCAGAGGGACTGCTACAAAGCTTCCCAGGCAACTGTGTCCATGTGTGCAGCAATTCCTACCTCCCCAGAGAGCCCACTAGGCAGCCTATTGGCCCTTTGCCCCCTCACATACCTAACCCACAACCAACCAGCATCTACATCCCCAGTAAAAGTACACCACTAACTTCAAAAACTTCTGCATTTGAGGTAACTGAACTAATTGTAGAAATTGATGATGAAGATTACAGATGAAGAAACTGCACAAGGACCATGCTACTGAATTTACTCAGAACCAAAGTCAATGCACCAAACCCAACTGATACCCTAAAACCCACCTATCGGAAAGTCTCTTCCTAAGAAAGGTACTCTGGATAGCTTGAAAAAGTGACTGTTCCACTAAATGCACAGATATCAATGTAGGAACATAAGAAACACAAAAAGCAAGGAAAGATGACAGCCCCAAAGAAACAATAAGTTTTCAGCCACTGATCCCAAATAAAAGGACATTTACAAAATGCCAGAAAAGAAATTCAAAATTATGATCTTAAGGAAACTCAGTGAGATGCAAGAGAATACAGACAAGCAAATTAAAAAAAAAAATCAGGAAAACAATCCATAATCTGAATAAGAAATTCAACAAAGAAACATATCATAAAGAAAGAACCAAATAAGATTCTTAGAGCTGAAAAATTTAAAGAGTAAGATAAAAAATACAATTAAGAGCTTTAACAACTGACTAGATTAAGTAGAAATAAAAATGTATTAACTTGAACACAGGTCTTTTGAAATAATGTAGGCAGAGAAAAAAATCATCAAAAATAAAAAAAGAATAAGAAAGCCTAAAAACATATGGAAAACCATTTAGAGAACAAATATTTGCATTATAGGAGTTTGAGAATAAGAAATGATGGGAAGCAGCATAGGAAAATTATGCAATGATATAATAGCTGAAAACTTTCTAAGACTTAGGAGAGATACAACATCAAATTGAGGAAGCTCAAAAGTTCCAAAATAGATTTAACCCAAAAAGATTCTCTTTCAGGCCCATTATGATCAAATTATAAAAAGTCAAAGACAAAGAGAATTATAAAAGCTGCAAGAGAAAATCATTAGGTCACATATAAGAGAATCTTCATTAGACTATAAGCATATTTTTCAGAAGAAGCCTTGGAGGTTAGGAGAGAATGAAATTATGTATTAAAAGTGCTCAGAGTAAAAAGAAACAAAAACAAAACCAAACAAAAACCCTGATAGTTGAGAATACTATATCCAGCAAAGCTATTCTTCAAAAAAAAAAAGGAGAAATAAGATTTTTACAGATAAGTAAAAACTGAAAGAATTCATCATTACTGAACCAGCCTACAAGAAATGCTTAAGACAGTGCTCTAACTGAAAATGAAAGGACAATAATTACTACTATAAAAACATGTGAAAGTACAAAACTCATCAGTAGAGGTAAATTCATAAATCAAACTCAGAATACCCTACTGATGCACTGGTGTACTGATGCACTGGTAAATCTTTCAATACTCTAGTATAAAAGTTTAAAGTCAATATGGTCAAAAACAATAGCAGTTACAATGGGTAGCTATTGGAAATACAGTAGCTAAAGAAGTAAATTAAGGTAACAAAAATATAAATTGTGAGAGCGGAAGGAAAATGTCTACAGTATTTTTACACAACCAAAGTTAACTTGCTATCAACTTAAAATAGTCTATTATAACTACAAGACTCGTTATATTAGCCCCATAGTAACCACAACAAAATAAACTTACAGCAGATACATAAATGATACATAGAAATAAAACAATGAATACCATAGAAAACTACCAAACTACAGAGATAAACAACAAGAGAGGAAGAAAGAAACAAAAGACTTGCACGTCCATGTATATTCAGTGGTTAGTTCTTACTTATAACTGAGAACATGTGGTATTTGGTTTTCTATTTCTGTGTTACTTCACTTAGAATAAGGGTCTCCAGCTATATCCTTGTTGCTGCAAAGGACAGGATTTATCCTTTTTCCATTACTATGTGGTTTTCCATGTTGTATGTGTCCACATATTCTTTATCCAGTCCATATTGATAAGCATGGTGGTTTATTCCATTTCTTTGCTATTGTGAATAGTTCTGCAGTGAACATTAGAAGTGCATATCTTTTTAGTAGAATTTTTTGTTTTCCTTTGGATATACACCCAATAGTGGGAGAGCTGGGTCAAATGGTAGCTGTGAACTTATCTGAGTTCTTTGCTAAATCTCCACACTGTTTTCCATAGTGGCTAAGTAATTTAACATTCCCACCAGCAGTGTATAAGTGTTCCCTTTTCTCTGCAAACTTGCCAGCATCTGTTGTTTTTTGACTTTTTAATAATTACCATTCTTACTGATGTGAGATGGTTTCTCATTGTGATTTTGCTTTGCATTTCTCTAATGATTAGTAATAATGAGCATATTGCTTGTTGACTGCATGTATGTCTTCTTTTGCGAAGTCTCTGTTAATGTCCTTTGTCTAATTTTTTTTTAATGGGGCTATTTGTTTTTTGCTTGTGGAAAAGTTCCATATCGATTCTGGGTATTAGACCTTTGCTGGATGCATAGTTTGCAAATACTTTCTCCCATTCTGTAGGTTGTGCGTTTTCTCTGTTGATAGTTTCTGTTGTTTTGAAGAAGCTCTCTGGCTTAATTAGGTCCCACTTGTTGATTTTTATTGTTGTTGCAATTGCTTTTGAGAACTTAGTAATACATTCTTTGCCACCATGTCTAGAATGGTATTTCCTAGATTTTCATTTAGGGTTTTTATCATTTGGGGTCTTACATTTAATCTTTAATACGCCTAGAGTTAATTTTTGTTTATGTTTAAAGTGAAGAGTCCAGTTTTAATCTTCTCCATATGGCTCGCCAGTTATTCCAGCAACATCTATTGAATAGGAAATCCTTCTTCTATTGTTTATAATTATTGACTTTATCAAAGATCAGGTGATTGTAGATGTGTGGATTTATTTCTGTGTTCCCTATTAAGTTTCATTGGTCTATGTGTCTGTTTCTGTACCAGTACTATTCTGTTTTGGTTACTTTAGACTTGTAATATAGTTTGAAGTTAGATAAAAGCTAATTCACCACAATCAAGTAGGCTTTATTTCTCAGATGCAAGGTTGCTTTAACATATGCAAATTATTAAATGTAATTTACCACATAAACAGAATTAACAACAAAACCCACATAATCATCTCAACAGATTCAGAAAAGGCCTTTGATAAAATTCAGCATTCCCTCATGTTAGAAAATCTCAACAAATTAGGCATCAAAGGAACATACCTCAAAATAATAAAAGCCATTTATAACAAACCCACAGCCAACATCATACTGAATGGACAAAATTTGGAGGCATTCCCTTTGAAAAGTAGAAAAAGACAAGGATGCTTGCTCTCACCACTCCTATTCAACATAGCAGTGAAAGCCCTAGCCAGAACAATCAGGCAAGAGAAAAAAGTAAAATACATTCGAACAGAAAGAGAGGAAGTCAAACCCTCTCTCTTGATAGGCAATATGATTCTATAACTAGGAAACCCCATAGACTCTGCCAGAAGGTGTCTAGAACTGATAAACAACTTCAGTAAAGTTTCAGGATACAAAATCAATGTACCCACATCAGTAGCACTTCTATACACAAATAACGTCCAAACTTAAAGCCAAATCAATAATGCAATCCCACTTTCAATAGCCACAAAAAGAATAAAATACCTAGAAATATAGCATACAATGAGATGAAGGACTCTACAACGAGAATTACAAAACACTACTGATATAAATCAGAGACAACACAAATAAATGGAAACAATCACATGCTCATGAATAGGAAAAATCAATATTGTTAAAATGACCATAATGCCCAAAGCATTTTACACATTCAATGCTATTCCTATAAAACCACCATCATTTTTCATAGAATTTTTTTAAAAAGTCTAAAATTCACATGGAATCAAAAAGAAACGTGAATTGCCAAAGCAGTTCTAAGCAAAAAGAACAAAGCCAGAGGCATCACAATAAGGAAACTGAAAGGAAATTTAAAAATTTCTTGAGACAAATAAGAATGGAAAAACATCATATCAAGACGGAGCAAGAGCATTTCTAAGAGCAAAATTTATAGCAATAAATGCCAATATCAATAAAAAAGAAAGATTTGTAATAAACAACCTAACGTTGTATTCCAGGAAACTGGAAAAACAAAAACAAACTGAAACCAAAATTGGTAGAAAGAAGGAAGTAATAAAATTAGAGCAAAAATAATTGAAATAGAGACTGAAACAATTCAAAAGACTAATAAAATGAAGAGTTTATTTTTTGAATAAATAAACAAAATTGACAAAGTTTTAGGTAGAATAATAAAAAACACTCTAAAGCCAGAGATTAAAAAAGATACATTATGGCCTGGCGTGGTGGCTCACACCTGTAATCCCAGCCTTTGGGAGGCTGAGGTGGGCGGATCAACTGAGGTCAGGAGTTGAGACCAACCTGACCAATATGGCAAAACCCCATCTCTGCTAAAAATACAAAAAATTAGCTGGGCGTGGTGGTGGGTGCCTGTAATTCCAGCTACTCAGGAGGCTGAGGCAGGAGAATCACTTGAACCCAGGAGGTGGAGGTTGCAGTGAGCTGAGATTGCTCCACTGCACTCCAGCCTGGGCGACAAGAGTAAAATACAACTGATACCACAAAGATAAAGGCTTATAAGAGACTAGTTTGAGTAATTATATTGCAAACAAATTTGATAACCTAGAAGAAGTAGATAAATTCCTAAACACATAAACTACCAAGATTAAATAATGAGGATAAAGAAAATCTGAAAAGATGAAAAATGAGAAAAATGGAGTCAGTAATAAAAAGTCTTTCATCAAAGAAAAGTCGAGGATCTGACAAGTATACTTCCGAATTCTATGGAACATTTAACAAAGAATTAATATTGATTCTCCTCAAAGTATTTCAAAAATTGAAGAGAAATATATTATTCCAAACTCATTTTATAAGGCCAGTATTATCCTGACTCCAAAACCTGAAAAAGACATGACCAAAAAAAGACTACTACAGGCTAAGATCTCTGCTAAATATAGATGCAAAAATTCTAAACAAGATACTGGCAAGCCAAATTCAACAGCCAATTAAAAAGATTATTCACTGTCATCAAGTGTGACTTATTCGAGGATGCAAGAATGATCTAACACATGAAAATCAATAAATGTGACCACATGAACACAAACAAAGACAAAAAATATGTAATAATTTTGAGACACTGAAAAGTCTTTCAGCAAAATTCAACATCCCTCTATAATAGAATCTCTTAACAAGTGGTCATAGAAGGTATGTTCCTCAAGACAATAAAAGCCATATATGGCAAACTCATAGTTAACCTCACACTGAGTGGATAAAAGCTGAATGCTTTTTGTCTAAGATGAAGAATAAGACAAGAATGCTCACTTTCACCACTTCTATTCAAAATAAGAATGGAAGTTCTAGCTAGAGCAATTAGGCAAGATAAAAGAAATAAAAGGCATATACGCTGAAGAGGAGTACTTAAATTTGTTCCTGTTTTCAAAAACCTGATCCTAAAATGCACGTGGAGCCACAAAAGACACCAAATAGAAAACAAACCTAAGCAAAGAGAACAAAGATGGAGGCATCATGCTTCCTGACTTGAAAATATACTATAAAGCTATAATAATGAAAACAGCATGGTACTGGCATAAAAACAGACACATAGACCATTGGAACAGAATAGAGAGCCCAGAAATAAGTTCACATGCCTACAACCAACTGATTTGTGACAAAGTTGCCAACAACACTCATTGGGAGAAAGATGAAAGAAGACAAGTATTGATGAGGATGTGGAGAAAAGGGAACTCTTACACACCGTTAGTGGGATTGTATAATAGGATAGCCATTCTAGAAAATAGTATGACAGTTCCTCAAAAAATTAAAAATAGAGCTACTCTATGATCCAGAAGTCCCACTACTGAAAATAGATCCAAAGAATATAAAAATTAGTATGTTGAAGAGATTCCTATACTCCATATTTATTGCAGCACTATTTACGATAGCTATCTTGGAACTGACATGTATATGTAAATGGATGAATGGAAATAAATGTGGTATATATACACAGCAAAATGCTATTTAGTCATAAAAAATGAAATACTGTTATTTGTGACATGTACAAACTTGGAGGACATCATAATAAGCAAAATAAGCCAAACACAGATAGATGAATACCACACAATCTCATTCATATGAGGAATCTAAAAAATAAATAAATGATTAAGTTGATATTATAGAAGCAGAAAGTAGAACAGTGATTACCAGCAACCAGGGAGCAGGGTGGAAAGGGGGTAGGATGGGAAGAGGTTGGTCAAAGTTACTGTTAGATAAAAGGAATAAGTTCTATGTTATATTGCACTATTGATTGACTATAGTTAATAGTAGAATATTGTATATTACAAAATGACTAGAAGAGAAGCTTTTGAATGCTCTCACCACAAAGAAATGATAAATTAATGAGGTGCCAGAGTACTCTGACTTGATTATTTATATATTGAATATATATTTATATCTTGAAACACTGTAATTTCACTCTATTAATATGTACAATGTGCCAATTAAAAACAAAAAAAATTAAAAAGACATGTCACAGGGAGGTATGGAACTATTTTAATATCAGGCAATGTAAGAAATAGTAATATTGCTAGGGATAAAAAGGAACATTACATAATCATAAAGGTTTCAATTCATCTAAAAGACAAAGCAATACTGAGTATCAGAGCTTCATAATAATAAAGCAAAATATGTCCACTACAAAAGCCTAACATATTTTAAGTTTATGCAGTCCTAAATAATAGGAATCAAAGAAGCAGTCACAATGGAAATTATAAATATTTTAAATTGAAGTAAAATTAAAACACAGCATTTTAAGTTGAATGAAAATTAAAATAGTATTTGTGGGATACATTTAAAGTAGTATAGAATTAAGTTCTTATGTTCATTAAAAAAGGTGTTAAATAAATGATTTAAGTTTTCATCTTATAAAATGAAAAAAAAAAGAACAAACACCAAGGAAGCACAAGGAAATAAATAGTAAAGATAGCACAAATCAATAAAATAAAAATCAGAAGAAAAGTGGAATAATCCATAAAACTATAATCAAATTCTTTGAAGAGATCAATAGCCAGGCAAATCAGAAGAGAAAAACAAAAGAATACTAATATCGGTATTCTACTATTAACATAAGAATACTAATAAAAAAGGGTACATCAAAATAAATACTATAGAAATTAAAATAAAAATAAAAGAGTATTCTGAAAATTTCTATGACCAAAAACTCACCAACGTAGCTAATTCCTGGAATGATACAAATTATGAAAGTTTGCTTAAGCAATAATCTTAATAAATGTATACCTGTTAACTGTATTAAATCTGTAGTAAAAGCCACCCTCCATTCCCCCACTCCCTACATACAAATCCATTGCTGAGGTAGCTTTAATAATGAATTTTGTCAAACAATTAAACAAGAAATAATACCAACTCTATACACACTCTTCCATATAATGCCAGCACTCTGCTGCCAAAATCAAAGACATCACAAGAAAACTAAAGACTCTTATCTCTCATGAACACTGATGTAAAAATAATTAATGAAATATTAGCAAATCAAATTCAGCTATCTATGAGAGGGATAACACCCAAATAAAGTTCATTCCAGGAATGCAAGTCTGGTTCTACATTTAAAACAATTAATCTAAGTCATCAATAATAACACACTAAACAAGAAAAAAACACATGATCATTTCAATGGATGTTTAAAATCATTTGAAAAAATTCAGCATTGATTTATTATAATCACTCCCAGAAAATTAATCATAGAATTTATATTTGCCCTCAACCTGATAAAGGCCAATTATGAAACACCTATTCTTACCATTGTTCTTAATAGAGAAGGACTGCCTTTTTTCCCTAAGATCTGGAACAAGGGAAAAAAGATATTACTTTTCTTAAAAAAGGGTTTAGGGACAAAAGCATACAAATTTACAAGAAAATGCTGACTAAATTTGCAGGTTACCTGATTTTCAAATAGCTAGTGGAACTAAAAAATGACTTTGGCAAAGTTGCAAGATATAATGTAAATATATGTAAGTCAAGCTTTATATCTATATACTAGCATTGAGTAATTAGAAAATAATTTTTAATTACAATTTATAATATCAATAAATATGAAGTAATTAGATTATACAAAATATGTGCAGGATTAAAATCTATAATATATTGCTGACAGAAATTATAGAAGAGCGAAATAAATACAGAATCAAAACATTATTATGAATGAGAAAACTCTATATAGAACAGTAATTTCCACCAACAGTTGTGAAATAGGCCAAAAATGTATTAATTAGTACATTTTTCATTAGACAGCTCTTGAGCTTCTATCATATGCCAGGCACTTTTTTAATGTTGGAAATGATGGTGATCAAAACAGAAAGATATGACATCACACGAATAAATTATTTTGTACTGTGAAGAAACTGACATTATAAACAACATAAATAAGATGAAAAATTCATTAAAGGGCAATAACTATTAAGAAAATGAAGAAAAAACTTTGAGTGAGGGACTAGAATGTATGGAGTGTTGGATATTTCCACAGGGTGGTCGAGGAAAGCTTCAGTTGAGGTTACATTTGAATAAAAGCCTAATAAGTGATGGGATGTGACCATATAAACATCTTAGAGAGGAGCATATTAGGCAGAAAAAAAAGTAAAACTTAAGTTGGGAGAGACCTGAGGTGTTAGAGGAACAGGAACATGACCCTTATAATTGGAGCTAATAACAGATGCAGTTCAAGAGGTCGCAGAGAACCACAGTATATGGCACCTTGTAAGCCACTGGAAGGCCTTGAGTTTCATTCTGAATGCTCTGGGAAGACTTGGGAGACTTTTAAACAAAGGAGTGTTATGATCTAACTTTCATTTTAAAAGGAAAGTAGGGAGAACAATTAGGAGGCTTTTGTAATAATCCGGAAAAGAAATGATAATGCTTTGGATAAAGGCGGTAGGACTGGATGGAGTAGTAAGTGGTTACGTTCTTAATAGATGATATGGTTTGGCTCTGTGTCCCTACCCAAATATCATCTCAAATTGTAATCCCCACATATCGGGGGAGGGACCTGGTGGGACGTGACTGAATCATGGGGGCAGACTTCCCCCTTGCTGTTCTCGTGATAGTGAGTTCTCACGAGATCTGGTTATTTTAAAAGTGTGGACTTCCCCCTTTCACTCTCTGTCTCCTGCTGCTATGTAAGACTTGCCTTGCTTCTCATTTGCCTTCTGCCATTATTGTAAGTTTCCTGACGCCCCCTCAGCCATGCAGAACTGTGAGTCAGTTAAACCTCTTTCTAAATTACCCAGTCTGAGGCAGTTCTTTACAGAGGTGTGAAAACAGACTAATGGTATGGACAACAAAATTTATAATCAAATGCAGGATATAAAACACATGGTGAGGTAGAAGGTAGGACTCAATTCTGGAGGTGGGTCTTAGGCACCAGACCAAATCGAGGACTAGCTAAAATAGGGCCAGGGCAGAAGCAGCTTTCTATAAGACACACCCACCAGGGTGCCATGTCAGTTTACCATTGCCATGACAACACCCAGAAGTTACTGCCTCTTTCCATGGCAACAACCTAATTACATGGAAGTTACTACCTTTTTCTTAAAAAAATTCTGCACCAACCATCACTTAATTTGCATATAATTAAAAGTACATATAAATATGATAGCAAAATTGCCTCTGAGCTGCTGTTTTAGACACACTGCCTATGGGATAGCCCTACTCCACAAGGAGGCATTCCTCTGCTGCTGGTGTACATTACCACTTAATAAAACAGCAACAGAAGTCACCAGCTCACCCTTGAATTCTTTCCTGGGCAAAGTCAAGAACCTTCCTGAGCTAAGCCCCAATTTGGGGGCTTGCCTGTCTTGCATCAATGCTATGTGTAGGGTGGCACAAGGAAGGTTGGAAGTTCACTTTTAGACATGTTAAGTTTGAAATGATTATTCGACATCTAGGTGGAGATAGTGGTTCACCAATTGAACATTCAAACCTACTGTTTGGGGAAAAGGTCTAGCTAGAGATAGAAATCTGGGAGTCATTAACCTATAAACAGTATTTAAAGCCATGGGACTAGATGAGAATGAGATGATAATAAAACATTAAGTGTGGATAGATAAGATAAGCTGTCCAAGGATGGAGAGCTGAGGCACACCAACAATAAGAGACACAGGTGATGGTGTGGGGTAAGAAACATCCACAACGGAAACCAAGAAGGAGTAGCAAAAGTGGCAAAGGAAAATCAAGGAGAATGTGGTGTCTTGGTTAAAGACCTAAAGCTTTTAAAGTATTACAATTTCATAAATCAAAGTGGATTCAAAATTAGTGCTGTAATAATGTCACTTCCACTATTCGCATCCTGATTTTTTTTGTTGTTGTTGTTATTTGTTTTTGTTTTTTTGAGATGGAATCTCGCTCTGTCTCCCAGGCTGGAGTGCAGTGGCGTGATCTCGGCTCACTGCAACTTCTGCCTCCCAGGTTCAGGCAGTTCTCTGCCTCAGCCCCCTGAGTAGCTGGAATTACAGGTGCCCACCACCATGCCCGACTAACTTTGTATTTTTGGTAGAGATGGGGTTTCACCATTTTGGCCAGGCTAGTCTTGAACTCCTGACCTCGTGATCCACCTGCCTTGGCTTCCCAAAGTGCTGGTATTACAGGCATGAGCTACCACGCCCAGCCCTGATATGCTTTTTTTCAGTGAAAAAGAAAAGGACAGAACTACAATTAGCAGGCTAGAAATTATACACAAGCAGCCTGCCTAGTTCATACTACCATGTGTACATGTATTGCTGGTAAATGGTTAATAAATGTAACAACTAAAATAAGACAAAAAAGCAAACAAAACTATAATGTCAGTTTCTGGGTACTTTACTCCTTATTCCATTCCATAGGTTAGTCCTTGTCAAATATGGAAGAAAAAGGCTTTGTCAAAATCTTGATGTATCTATGCAATAAATCACTGGTTAACTAAATCATTAAATCATATTCATGAACAATCTGTTCTGTATGCTGAATTAAGAAAAAACATCGAGAATCTCAGTAGAGATTATTTGGAGGTACCTCACTATCCACATCTGCTTTAGTTCATCAGTCAGAGTTACATGTATAATTTTAATTTTGTATAACTTCTCTTAAAATATTTTGCAATGTATTAGTGTTATCAGTAAAAAGCTTTCCACTTTATTAGGATTTTCAAGCAGACGGGCAAACAATCTGCAGATTAGTGATTCCATAATGAAACCTCTGGCCCCGTGCATTTCATAACAAGTATTTTCCTATGGTAATTGGCTCAAAAAGCCAGTGAGTCCAGGTATTAATCCACAACTGAGGGGTAACTGTTGATAATGCAACCTCTGCAGTATCATTAGACTCAGGGTAAAACACAGTAGCGAAAGGAACTATTGTTTCTAATTACATTTTAGCAAAGTTACTGTGAATTTTTTCATGATACATTATTGAATGGGTTACTTTCGTAATTAGCGTATGCAGTGCTTATTTGAAACACAGATTAATTTAATATGTATTTGCCATCATAATATGGACCATGTTAGCCAACGATATTAGAGTAATTCAATATTAGGATAAAAATTCTTATAATATGGCATATATCTGAATTTGCTACCTTTCTCATTGTTCTAAAACATGATGAAATTTCAGTTTTAAAAATTATACAACTAGTGTTAATAAAATTACCTCCAAAGGCAAAATAAACAGATTTGCTTGATGTCGCTTCATTTTCTCACTTGATTAAATCTTTATCAGAGGAGTAGACTTAATTGTTTATTTCCTTATTTAAATATAATTTTCAACAACTAGTTTGTTATAGCATTTGCTGCCGTATGGGTTTTTCTGTTGCTGCTGTTGTTTTGCCATGATAACTCCATCTGTGTTGTCTTGTGATGTTGTTACGCCTGGTGGAATGCAGAGCCATGTGGCTTTGGACTTGGTCTGCCTTCACTGCATATTTCTGCTCTGCCACTCCTGACCCTGTAAAGCTTTACAGGCTACTTTGCCTTTGTTGCAAGCGCATAAAGGAAATTAAAATGTATACTACTGTAGTGTTTTTACTAAATACATGAATACATACATATATACATGGTATTTTTTTAAAAGTCTAGCACATTTTCTGGCTGATTTACGCCATTCTTGCCTTCATGCTTTCCTGCCTATCTTCTACATTATATGTTATTTAATTATATTTAGTATATCAGTCTCTACCCATCAGGATGGCTGTCTGTCTCTCCAAATTGCTATCTGTCCATCTGTTATTTCTATTGGTTTTCTGTCTGTCTAACTATCCATTAGCATACTTATTGATTTATTCGTCTTCCCATGTTTCCATTCACTTGTCTATCTGCTGACCTATCCATCTACTTTTCTGTCTTTATCTCAGAGTATATACATCTATTTCTATTTTAATGATATGCCTCCTATATCGCCAAAACAACTTTTTGCTTTCACCTAATAAAACACCTTGAATCATAAAATTCGATATTCATAGGTATAGTAAAGGCCTTACTATTTTTTTCTTGTTTAAATTTTTCTAATTACAGATTATGGAAATAATGTGTATTGACTATTATTACTATCATAAGCAGCATAGAGACTATATAAACTATTTTCAAAGAGTCTTAACTTTTGTGGCTTTTCTTAGACAAAGTCTTTCGAAAATATTTTGGGTGATTTAAATTTTACCTTATTTTTCCTAAATATTTTGGGAAATTTATTACATCAATTTTTAGTTGCAAGTTTCAAAGCAATGAAATTCAGCTGGCTTATCAAACAACAAGGGATGGTGTTTAATTCTATTTCAGTTATGATTCTTTAGCTCTGTCAGCTTTTGTGTCTTAGTTTTTTGTTAGTTTTTTTGTTTTGTTTTGTTTTGTTTTTTGAGATGGAGTCTCACTCTGTCCCCCAGGCTGGAGTGCAGTGGGGCGATCTCGGCTCACTGCAAGCTCTGCCTCCTGGGTGCACACCATTCTCCTGCCTCAGCCTCCGGAGTAGGAGTAGCTGGGACTACAGGCGCCCGTCACCAAGCCCGACTAATGTGTGTGTGTGGTGTTTTTTTTTTTTTTTTTTTTTTTTTTTTTTTTTTTTGTATTTTTAGTAGAGACGGTTTCGCCGTGTTAGTCAGGATGGTCTCGATCTCCTGACCTCGTTATCCACCCGCCTTGGCCTCCCAAAGTGCTGAGATTACAGGCGTGAGCTGCCGCGCCCAGATTGTTCATTTAAATGTTTTTCCCCATAGGATGACAATAACTGCAAGCAGAAAATGGGACAATATGTATCCTTGTTCACCTACTTTTGTTAACTACTACTATTTACCAATTATGCCATATTCATGGTTTCTCCTCTATTCTAATTCAGTCAGTTGAAGTCATATACCTAGTGCTGGGCCAAAACCACTCACTAGAGTGATGCTGTACACTAATTAGACTTAAGCTTGGTTTGAAAGATAGGATTTACAATTATTGGTTTTAGATAGTCAGAATTTACTTTTGAGTCCTATCCTGGCTCATTTTTCTTCAATCACTTGAGGTCAGTGCAGAGCTGTGGATACTTAAAATTGGTGTTAGATATTGGGAAGAATATACAGTCACGCACCACTTAAAGACAGGAATATGTTCTGAGAAATGTGTTGTTAGGTGCTTCTGTCATTGTGCCAACATCATCGAGTGTTACTTACACATACCTAGATGGTATTCTTACTATATACCTAGGCTGTATAGTATAGCCTATTGCTCCGAGGTTACAAACCTGTACAGCCTTTACTAAATACTGTAGCCAGTTGTAACACAATGAGAAGTATTTATGTATCTAAACATAAATGGAGACTGGGTGTGGTGGCTAATGCCTGTAATCCCAGCATTTTGGGAGGCTGAGACAGGAGGATTGCTTGAGCCCAGAAAAAGTTCAAGTTCAGCCTGGGCAACATTGTCAGAGCCCGTCTCTACAAAAATTTTTAAAAATTAGCCCGGCATAGTGGTGTGTGCCTGTAATCCCAGCCACATGGAAGGGTGAGGTGGGAGGATTGCTTGAGCCCAGGAGGGAGAGGCTGCATTGAGCCATGATCTTACCACTGTACTCCAGCCTGGATAATGGCACAAGATTCTGACTCTAAAGAAAATTTAAAAACTGAAAAAGAATAAAAGAATAAAAATGGTATACCCACATGGGGTACTTACCATGAATGAAGCTTGTAGGACTGGAAGTTGCTCTGGATGAGTGAGTGAGTGAGTGAGTGAAGTGAATCGGAAGGCCCAGGACATTACTGTACAGTATTGTAGACTTCATATACATTGTACACTTAGACTACACTACATTTATTTAAAAATTGATTTCTTTAGTAATAAAATTAGTTTACTATAACCTTTTTACTTTATAACTTCTTTATTTGTTAACTTTTGGACTCATTTGTAATAAAACTTAGCTTAAAACACAAACACAGGGTACAGTCATACAAAAATATTTTCTTTGTATACGTATTCAAGAAGATTTTTTTATTTTAAAAGTTTTATAATTTTCTTTTAGTCTCTAAACTTTTTTGTTAAAAACTAAGACACAGACACACACACTAGCCTAGAACTGCACAGGGTCAGGGTCAGCTATATCACTGTCTTCCACCTTTACATCTTACTCCATTGGAAGGTCTTCGGGGGCAGTCACACACAGGGAGCTGTCATCTGTGATAACGGTGCTGTCTTCTGGAATAACTCCTGAAGGACCTGCCTGGAGCTGTTTTACAGATAACTTTTTTTTTGTAAGTAGGATTATACCCTAAAATAATGATATAAAGTATAGTATAGTAAATATATAAACCAGTAACAGTCATTCCTTATCATTATCGAGTATTACAAGTATCATTATCAAGTATCCTGTACTGTACATAATTGTATGTGCTATACTTTTATATGGCTGGCAGCGTAGTAGGTTTGTTTACACCAGCATCACCACAAGCATGAGTAGTGTGTTACACCGTGATGTTATAGTGTCTGCACTGTCACTAGGCCAAAGAAAATTTTCAGCACCATCTTAAGGGACCACTGTTGTGTATGTGGTCCGCCATTGATGAAAATGTCATTATGTGGTACAGGACTCTGTAAAAATAAGAAGAGCTAAAATGTAATGTGGACAGTCAATGGTGCTCACTACTGGCAGTTATCATAAAGGTCTCTTTCAATCTCATTTGAAGTTGTTATTGTTTTTTTTTCTAGATTTTCTTATAACAAAAATTCACTTTTATTATAAAATTTAATGGTTTAGAACTATCATTCATTTAGTCATCATTTTGATTTTACCCAGTTTAAACAACTAAAAACTTTTATACATTTTTTGACAGTTGTTTTGCTTCCTCCTGAACCACAATTTATACTTCCATAAGCAAGAATAATTTCTTTCATCTTTGCATTTCAGTGTATTTGGTATATAATAGGTACTCAATGAACATTTGTTAGATGAATAAATGAATGCAATGGACAACCCATAAAAACAATTCAACTATACTACAACTTGACTTTAATCGAGTTATTCATATTTGAAAATAGTGAAGGGTATTTAACAGCTAGCAAAGGGGAAATAAGTAGATTATGGTATAACAATAGGCTTTGAAAATTTTATTTCTAAGTTTTTAATAGCATGAGGAAAATCTTAAAATATTAAATGAAAAATTGACAATAAAATTATATACATTTAGAATAAAATGTATATAGAACTTACAAATACAAGAAATAATAGTGTCTGAAAATTATTTTCATCTTCAGATTTTTTTCTGCATATACTCAAGTTTCTATAGTGAGCTTGTGTTTCAGGATGTTGTGAGCAGTAAGAAATTTGTTCATTTATTAAGAAATAGAAAAGTTTACAGATAACAGAAAGGACTGTGGTAGAACAGTTCTAAGGTTTCTTACTTCAGAGGCTAAATAGCATAGTAAGAATGCAGGTTCTTTCCATCTTTCCACCTTGCCGTTTTAGCATGCCACCTTACCTCCTGCAATGATTGCAAAATGACTGTCACAATTCTAAAACCCTAAAAGCCATGAAAACCTCCAGCGGGAGAGTGCCTTTTCTTTCTGTGTGTCTCTTCTTTATTTTTCTGAGACGTAGTCTCACTCTGTCACCCTGTCTGGAGTGCAGTGGCGCGATCTCTGCTCACTGCAACCTCTGCCTCCTGGGTTCAAGTGATTCTTCTGCCTCAGCCTCCCGAGTCGCTAGGATTACAGGTGCATGCCACTATGCCCTGCTAATTTTTGTATTTTTAGTAGAGACGGGGTTTCACCATATTGGTCAGACTGGATCGAACTCCTGACCTCGTGATCTGCCCACCTTGGCCTTCCAAAGTGCTGGGATTACAGGCATGAGCCACCACACCCGGCCTCCTGTGTGTCTCTTTTTAAGAGCACAGAAAGTTATCTCTGAAGTCTTCTACCAGGTCTTCCCTCATAACTCATTGGACATATGTGGATCATCACGCCCACCTTTCGACTGAATACTGGAAGACAGATGAAAATATTATACCTATGAACAAGTGTGTGCAAGTATCTTTTTCATATAATGACTTCTTTTCCTTGGAGTAAATATGGAACTAGCCCATTTGGGCCATCAATCAACGAGTGGATAAAGCAACTGTGATATATATATATGTGTGTGTGTGTGTGTATGTATATGTGTATATATATATATGATGGAATACTATTTAGGCATAAAAAGTAATGAATTAAGGCCATTAACAACAACTGGATGGAACTGGAGACTATTATTCTAAGTGAAGTAACTCAGGAATGGAAAAACCAAACATCATATCTTCTCACTCATAAGTGGGAGCTAAGCTATGAGGAAGCAAAGGCATAAGAATGATACAATGGACTTTGGGGACTCAGGGGAAGGGGTGGCAGGGGAGTGGGTTTAAAAGACTACACGTTGGGTTCAGGGTATACTGCTGGCGTGATGGTTGCATCAAAATCTCACAAATCACCGCTAAAGAACTTACTTGTGTAACTAAATACCACCTGTTCCCCAAAAATCTATGGAAATAAAAGATTTTAAAAAAATAAAGAAAATGTTACATCTGGGTGAGGCACATGGGATGGGAAGACTTCCGAATAAAACTCATAGAATTAGTTCTGTGCTAAAAGGAAGAAGGCAAACCCAGCTGCTCAGGGGCTAACCGTGTCTGCAGCAGCATAGAAGTAGCATCAATTACTGACTGAATTATTCCTTTCTGTATTTATTCTATTGGCAGGGTAAATCACACAATGATAACTTTCAGTTAATTTAGAAAATATTTTTTTCTGCCCGGCGCAGTGGCTCACGCCTGTAATCCCAGCACTTTGGGAGGCCGAGGCGGGTTGATCATGAGGTCAAGAGATTGAGATCATCCTGGCCAACATGGTGAAACCCCATCTTTACTAAAAATACAAAAATTAGCTGGACGTGGTGGCATGTGCCTGTAGTCCCAGCTACTCCAGAGGCTGAAGCAGAAGAATTGTTTCAACCCAGGAGGCAGAGGTTGCAGTGAGATGAGATCATGCCACTGCACTCCAGCCTGGCAACAAGAGTAGGACTTGGTCTCAAAAAAAAAAAAAAGAAAAAAAAAATATATATATATAATATATATATATATTCAATTGTCACTGAATTAAGGGCATTAACAGCAACTTGGATGGAACTGGAGACTATTATTCTAAGTGAAGTAACTCAGGAATGGAAAACCAAACCAATTGTCGTTGAAAAAAAAAATATATATATATGTATATATTCAATTGCTCATTTTATATATATGTATATATTCAATTGCTCATTATATATATATGTATATATTCAGTTGTCATTGGATATTACTTAGAACAACGAACAACCTTCGGTCTGTACTGGATCATTTTAAATTCCAAAATAATATGCTATATTTGTTACCTAAATAATATTGATATTCTTCATTTTGTTATTCACAGTAACTTTTTACTATTTTCTCTATCTTTGCATAGTATTTTAGTAAACTCTTCTTTAATTGCCTTGTGCTTTATAACTCTCAAAAACAGAAAGGCTAGATATCACTATTACAGGTTCTATTATGATATAGGATTACAAGTATACAAATTTGTTAAGAGGAAAATCACAACAAATGAAACCAGTTAAGATAAGGGTTAAAAATACTCAGCTATAAAATAAAATAAAATATATTCATTTAAAAATGTTACCTATTTACTTTTACTTGCCTAGCTAGTCTATGTTCATCTTGAAACAAACATACTACTAAGGAGTTATTTTTTATTTTCTATTTTTTTAATCATCTGAGATAATTCTAATACACAGCCAGAGACACACCGTGAAAGGCCTTCTATGTGTATTTACCTTTTAATAGTGAGACATTTGAAACCCATTGCTCAAAAAAGGAAAGATGAGGGAGCAAGTGGGGAGTCTTGTGCTGGAGAGAGGACTTACCAACTCATAGTAAATATCAGGTCCCACAATAGACATTTATGATTATGATTATTTTAGATACGGTGTTAGGGGGAATATCAGGTAAGTAGAAAGGTTCTACTTAAAATAGTATTATCAAAAGGATAAAAGATGACGTGTTGGTGAGGATGTGGGGAAAAAGGTGACTTTTGTCCACTGTTGGTGAGAATGTAAATTAGTAAAGCTATTTTGGAAAACTGTACAACAGTTCCTCAAAAACATGCCCATGCCATGCGGTGCCAGGTGCAGTGGCTCATACCTGTAATCCCAGCACTTTGGGTGGCCGAGGTGGGTGGATCACGAGATCAGGAGTTCAAGACCAACCTGGCCGACATGGTGAAATACTGTCTCTACTAAAAATACAAAAATTAGCTGAGTGTGGTGGCAGGCACCTGTAATCCCAGCTACTTGGGAAGCTGAGGCAGAGAATTGCTCGAACCCAGGTGGCAGAGGTTGCAGTGAGCTGAGATCACGCCAGTGCACTCCAGCCCAGGTGACAGAGCAAGACTCTGTCTCAAAAAAAAAAAAAAAAAAAAAAAAAAAGAAGCATGCCATGCAGGTTACTATCTGTTTAATCTACTTCTGAGACTGGCCTTATTTGAGTCCTCCAAATGAAATAAAGTTGACACCATACTGATACAGCCATGCATCTTGATTAACTTTACTAAAGCAAAGTATTTGTGTTTCATTGTATGAAAATGATTTCACAAAGAAATTCTGGCTGTCTGTATACCTTAGAAACATAAAACCTACTGGAATAGATTAGACAAAAAATTATGTGATATAAAAGAGGACTGAGAATTTATTGTGTACCTATTATATTCCAGACGCTATATTTAGCACTTTCTAGTTTATAGTCTCATTTAAAAACTCACAGAAATTAACCGATAAGAAAGCTGATTTTAGCAGCTCAGATCACTTATATAAGTAATTTGGCATAAGGCCTACCCCAAAAATACTAAAATAAATCCTATTATTAATATGTATTTTCCCGGACTCACACTACCAGTATGAGATGAAGCCTTACATCCAATATAGTCTTGTTAGATTGCAAAACTTTTTATTCCCATAGTCTATGATACAATTGCTTCTTGAAATATGCACCTCAATTAGCAGTTATTTCCTTTCCTTTTAGTATTCTACTCACCAAGTAGACTCTCAATGACTACACAGTGAAGTCAAAGTAAAATATCTGCACGGTAGCTCTTCAGGGTTAGTGTGACAAGGCCTGAAAACACTGCCAGTTTCAATTAAAATGTGCTGAGATCAGTAGTTTCTCTGGTAGCAATAGGATTCAATGTTCTTTAAGGGGATTTACTTGTTCTTCCTGCACTTTTAGTTATCTGAGATTCCTTGTAAATTCCAAGTGAATATATAACACTTAAAAGTAGCATTTAACCCAACCAATTATTTCTACTATTTAGCCAAAACCTTAGAAAATGGTTGGCATTTTATGTGAGGTAGGTGGGGATCATTATTTGTTGTGTTGAAGTGATCTTGATGGAAATACCCAAGGACTCTGCTTCATTAACTTTATAGGGCTAATAATGCAACATTCATTCTTTAGAGAAAAACTAAATAAATAAAGATAAACCCTTCCTGGTTTTTCTGTTTGTCAACTCTCCAGGACACTGAATTGCACTGTCATCTATGAGGACTATTGCATGCGAAAGCCTGTGGTATGAGGGTTTAAAAGGGGAGAGGAGTGGGATCTATGCTGTCAAAGAGATTGCAATTTATTGATAAAGCAATTTAATTCAGTTACTATGCGAATGCCACAGACACAGTCATCCTAATGTCATAATTCGGTCTTTGGAAATTTTGGACTTTTGAAGATTCTGGTATCCCAGTGCATTATATTGGAGGGAGGGACCAGATGCTATAGTTTCCCTGGGAAGAGGTGCACCTATACACTTGGAAAAGGCAGTCATGAATGAAAGGGAAACAAAGAATCTGGATGAGTCTGATATATAACTTTCCTAAAAGATTTATCAGTTATGTGTACTTAGGTTTGGCAGACAGTCAAATGAAATGTATTTCTCCCTTTCTATGTTGTACTTGCCTTTAGTTACCACTAAGTTTGCTGAAACCTGCACAGTCTTAAAGGGAATGATGTTGAGAACAAAGGGATGAGGCAATACAGGCCAATGTGGTTTGGCTGACATTCATTTGCATTTACAGAGTAAGCAGCAACCTATGTTTGGGACAATAAAGAAGTAGTAGTTCTAGATATTTCAGAGCCGAAAGACAATCACTTTCAGAACTACAGTGGAGGCACACCTAGTAGCTGGGGACAAAGAGGCAGCGTCTTACATAGAGGTTACGGGACACCCTAGCCACAGAGAAAGATCCAGCACCACCACCCTCTCTTTCCAACATATGTTTGAATGGCATTTCTCAAAATATGATCACCGAATTCTCGTGTCATGATAACCTGAGGATTTTTATTTTTAATGAAGAGTACTGAACAGTAGCTTTGTCAAAGTCCTTATCTCTAGATCTATCGAATCAGAATCTCTGGTGATGGGTATAGGAATATACACTCAAAAGGAACCCTCAAATTGAGTTTTACACCCACTGAAGTTTGAGAAATACCAAGTTAGGGTATAGTAGCCCTTGAAATGGAGAGAAGGGATTTCCCTTGGCAGTGTTGCCTTCATGTGTGCAGGTAGGATAATGGACAGGCCCTTGCTGGATCAGGTTTTCACATGATCAACACAGTGATGTTTGCTTTCAGCTGCAATTTTTTAAAATGATCATCATGTCTCTCTGCTCCCCAGATTTAAATGTAACCACAGCAGGATATCTTTAATTTCAGTACTCAAGTTCAATCTGTATACATTTCTGTTTTTCAGAAGCACATATGTAATTTTTTTTTGGACAGAGTTTTGCTCTTGTTGCCCAGACTGGAGTGCAGTGGTGCAATCTCACTCACTGCAACCTATTCCTCCCGGGTTCAAGCGATTCTCCTGCCTCAGCCTCACAAGTAGCTGGGATTACAGGCATATGCCACCATGCCTGGCTAATTTTTTGTATTTAGTAGAGATGAGGTTTCACCATGCTGGTCAGCCTGGTCTTGAACCCCTGACCTCAGGCGATTCATATGCCTCAGCCTCCCAAAGTGTTGGGATTACAAGCATGAGCCACTACACCTGGCCATATGTAATTTTTAAAACATAAATGCTTCATTTTTGTTTATGTATCTTAGTCACATCTTTTGCTCATACTTACTATAATTTCATTAAATTTTTTTTGCATATTCAAAAATATAAGTGCATGTGTGTGGACTGTCTTTGAACCTTTTAATAAGCGTAATTGAGTTGTTTGGTAATGAGCGCTGCTCCAGGAATAGTTAACTGGTTATAATCTGGGACTTTATTGATCCTATCCTGACATGTGATATCAAATGGGACTTAAAAGTAGTTCTGCTTAAGGAGCTAGAAATGATGTCTGTGATGGCACTGAGTCAAATGACACTCTGTCATAACAACTTTATCTTCCGTTTTGGACTTCACAGGTTCAATACAGTTTAGAAATTCCAGGGGACCTACCAGTACACATGGCACACAGACATATTGTCACCTGATTAATTAGAACCCGTGATACGGAAGTCCTGGTCCAAACCCCTTTTCACTCTGCAAGTTATTATTTTGATTTCAGTTTTCTTACCAATTAGGGCATTTGAGAACAATGTAGCCTAGGTAGTAGATTTTTATTACATAAATTAGATTCAAATGCCTGGGAAAACATGGTGCTAACGATATGAATTGCCAGGTAAAGGAAGATGTAAAAGCTTAATCTTCTACAATATTTGTCAAGACAAGAAATTGCGATAATTCTTGCAAAGCAGTTAAAAATTGCGTGTATGTCTGAAGAATGTAGTCCTATGGATCTTGCCCTTTTTAGGTTAGATTTACTGATGCATGTAGACTTTTCATCAGAAAGTCTTATCAGTCATGGATGGAATCTGCATGCGCTAAGTATGTTTCCCAGCAGTTGAATCTCAGATAGAGTAACTGAGGTTTATGTCACTATGTGGTCCCATTTTACACCGCTGGTGATGAGAAGTGGGTTCGGACAATAAACCATTGAATCATTTTAACAAACACTGAGTACCTACTATGTGTAAAATATGGTATCAAACATTGTGGTGAATTCAGTGATTAAAAATAAAAAAGACATTATCCTGTTGAGGAAACTAGCCTCTCAATCATTGATAGAACTTTTTGTTCTAACTGCTGAAAATTCAACTAACACATGCACCAACACTTAATTCCCTGAACAAATCTGAAGCCCCTTTTCCAGCTCCTCAATGTTAGTATCTCATTTGCTTCCTTTAACAAAGCCTATTCCTCTACTTTAACAAACAAACATATATTTGGTCTCTTCAGAACTATTAGTTTTTCTTTTCTTCTTCAAAAGTGTTTTTAAGTTCGGCTACTTTATATGTTACAGTTTGTTTATTTTACAAGGACCTCCCTTCCCTGTGGACCATAAAAGGCAATTCTTGTCAAGGGTGAGCGGGGAGATAGAAGAGTCTTCAGTTATAGTTAAGTATAAAAAGAACCTATAAAATTGAGCTGAGGTCATCGCTCAGCTTCCGGCAGGTTGTCACTCCTCCAGTTAAACTAAAAAAACAGTCCTTAGTACTTACACCAGAGGAGTTTATAATCTACTTTGAGAAAAATGCACACATGAATAGTCAGATATGTATGTATGTGTCTATATGTATACATATATATATTTACAACTCTGGCCAAAGGCACAATATGGTAAATATAATGGAAGGATAATATGTTATGGGTATAAGAAAAAATATTGTTTACTGGGGAGAATATAAATATTTTCCTATTTTTAGTATAATATTTAGGGCAATAAAACTAGTTTCAAACTGTCAGCATTCAGTTGTGTTCATTATATTGATAGGGACTGGATCCAGCAAAGGCTGTGTATTATTTCACATATTAATTCTCTGTTTACCTTGGGTACCCAGTTACTTTATGTTGCTGGTTATTTTCGCTTGCAAAATCTTTTCTCGTGCATCTATTTTATGTCAGTCATTGCATTAGGTATTAGGGCAGTAGACAAGTAACTGAGGATGACTGTGTGGTGGTAAGGGCTTGGAAGGAGGAACCCACAGGGCAACATGGGAACAGGGGAATGACATCTAAAGAGAATTGGCTGCTTTAGACTAAGTGGCAGCAAGAGGCTTTAACTTTATCTGTGCCATGGACTTCTTTGGCAATTTGGTGAAGCTTATAGGTCTTTTCATAGGATAATATCCTTGGATGCATGTAATAAAATACATGAATTTTCAAGGAAATCAAGAATAATAAAACACAGTTGTCAAAACATTTTTAAAAACATATTTGTGCTGCTTTATTAAAGCATTACAAACAAGATCTAGCAACAGACATAACAACCAGTGTAGTTCTGAGGTGGTAATATGCGTAAATATTAGTAGCATTTTGAGATCTATGCAACAATAGTAAGATGATGTAAAAATACCTGTGGTATCTTTTTTTTGGTGGCAAAGTTGCTGGTACTGCTGATGCAACGGTGGTTGATGTTGACATTTGTAATTGAAGAAAAGTTAACTTTCAGTTAGATTTAGATGAAAATAGAGAAATAACTTTTTGCTCACCCAAGTTCACAGACTCTCTGAATTCTCTCTATGAAGTGATGCTTTGGGGAACCATGAGCTCCAGGCTAAAAACCCCTGAATTAAGCTAACTGTTATCTACAAAAGGTCAAACTCATTGGAATAGAAAATAGAATGGTAGTCACCAGAGAATGTGGGGCTGGTAAGATGGGGAAAGGGGAGATGTTGTTCAAAAGGTACAAAATTATAGTTAGACAAGAGAACAAATTTGCGAGATCTGTTGCACAACTTGATGACTGTAGTTAAAATACTGTATAACTTCAAATTTGCTAAAAGAGTTTAAATGATCTCACTACAAAAAATAAGTATGTGAGGTGATGTGTATGTTAATTAGCTTAATCACTATACAATGTAAACATATATCAAAACATCCTATTGTACCTCATAAATATAATTATTATTTGTTGAAGTTTTTTTAAAGCTAAGTATAAGTACAATTTAGATGGGGAAGGGAGCAAATATATTCTGCACAGAGACGTCAAATCTCTAATAGCAAATGTATTGTGCACAGAGGCCTCAGGTCTCTGAATTCCTGAAAATTCTAAAAGACTTTTACTTCTTTTTTCTACATTTTTTTTATACCTGACAGCCTTTTTTTACTTTCACTTAGAGGTTTACTGTGTATTAGATGGAAGCAATATGCTTTGTTAACCATTATTGTGTTATTAGAATTGATAAAAACCATTTCTATTCTAAACTTTAATCCTTTTCATTCTTTCTGAAATACAGTTTCCATTTGGAAATTTTGCCTGTAGCAATTCTGTGGGTCAGGAATTCTGGTCAGATAAACAAAAAAAATTATGCGCCTTCCTCTTTGATTACTAATACATTCAACTTGGATTATGTAATTCCATATTCTTAAATTTCTTTTTTTAGTAAAAAAATTACTTAACTAACCTATGCTTCTTTTCAAACACTATTCATACATAATATACGAGTTGAAGCACAATATAGAATTCATTATATTGTCAAAAAAATTATTGTTTACCTGCTCCCACTCCATTGGACAGCTAACCTTCATTAGTCTATTTGTGTATGTTATTTCAGAGTATGCACACACACACACACACACACATACATGCATACAGTTTGTTTTGTATGAGATAAATGATCATGGTGTATATAGTTTGTCAATCTAATCGACCAGTCATATTGTTCATCACAGCCCAAATTAGATGTGTCTTAACATTTACATTGTTTATTTTTCAGAGTAAAGCACCCTAAAATTCTTGGTTGAATTCTGAGTTGGGAAGATTCTTATATAACCATTGGTTGCCATTCTTAAAAATTTTCATCAAGAAAAAACTGGGCCTGACACAAGGGAAAGGGCTTCTGAGGATAACGTAGCTTTAGAGCACTAGCGTGTGTTGAAGGGGAATTGAGTGACAAAATAGTTTAGAAGATAAGTGGTTAAGTTTTAGGAAGATAAAATTAATACGAAGGGAGAACAAGTTGCTGCTTCTCTGCTTCAGTCACTGCCCTGACACTTTGCACAGCAACGCATCAGAGGAGAAAGGAGATAGACTGTCAGTGGCTTGGCAGGTCAGATTTTTATGTCTCATCAGCTGCAGCATATTATCTTCTCAAAGTCTTTGTGTGTGATTTCCTTTTTTTTTTTTTTTTCCTGATTCATGTTGTAGTTGTTCTGCACCAGCAAAAAAAAAAAAGTAGCTAAAAAACAAATATAGGCATGCACACAAACATTCACCGTCCCCTACTTATATTTAGCTATTTAACTATACGTCTGTTACCAGAGACCTCCAGTGAGCTGTGAAGGTGAGTAAACAGCCCTGACTAATTCATTACTACTCAACCTTTATTTCAAGTGAAGTTAAGAAGGTTATTTTAGGAAGAAAAGCTATTTTCAAGAACAGGTAGATAAACAAGTTAAAAAGGAGAATGAGAAATGTTTAAGGAGTAATATTAGGCTCTCATTACTGGGAATTTAAACTACAAACCACATAGTAGGTGACACTGAACCCAACTGATCACCAGAAGTGTTGAAAACATGGCTGTCAGTCAGAAAGCCACAAATACAGGGACTCTGTTTTTGTAGATCTCGCTGACAGCTCTAGGCTTGGCAGCCTTGGGAGACTCATTTGTTGTTCTTGTCACTAAGTGATTATAACAAACACGCATTCTCAGGCAAATAGAGAATAACTATCTATTGTGGGTAGGTGTAGTGTCCGTTGTGGCTTTTTTCTAAAATTGCTGTTGCATTGGTTTGGATTTACCCAAAATTACGTGTTATGAAAAAAAGGCTACAATTCTAATTTAACCAGTTATCTATCTAGTAGTTTAATATATACGTTTCTGCTAAGGGGAAAAGAGAATAAATTAAAATATCGAGTGGAAATTATGAAATGAGTAAGGAAGAAAATAGGTGAAATTCTAGATTCACTTCAGCATGGATGTCTTGTCCACAGTAATAATTGAACTTTGAACACTGCTAGGTTTGGGAGGATTTATAAGAGATTGCTTAGTGCTATTTGTTTTAGTAATGCATTCCTTGAGGTATACATGCATTTACCATCCTTGTTGATTGACTCGCCTGATGGCTTTCATTCCACTGTGAGCTTCTTCAGGGAGGGGACAAAGTTCCATCAGCATGACCTACATCATGGTTGGTACTTTTTCTTTAAAAAAAAAAAAAGAAATGTAAAGAAAAAACAAGTTCCTAAAGTGTAATGAATTTCCTCTGTGATTTCTACAGTCAAAGAGGCCAACATGGTCACGTCTGAGAAAAAATTCATTAACAATGCTTAGAGTGTGTTAGGAAACCATGGGCTTGAAAAGAGGATGAGTGGTGAGTGGGTTACCTTCTTAGCGGCAGGAATTAGGTCTTCCAAGTATACCTCTGATCACTGTGAAACAGCCCTTCAAAATTTCCTCAGTTTTGGGTTGGTAATATTTGCTAAAAGCAACTATGATCTTAATAAATATAATCAATATGTTTTTAAATTAGAGATTCTATGCTAATTGTATTTTATGATTAGAAAGCAATGACTCTCTAATGCTATTAGACTCTGTCTTCTGATACAATATCTTGTGACCAATAATGTAACTTCACTCTCTTTTCTTCTTTCTCTTGTAAGGACAAAGGTAATAACAACCATGGGGTCAAAAAAATATGATAAATAATTAAACATAAGTAGAATAAAAATAATGAAACAGGCTACAGTGCTAGGCTTGACATTTTTCTTGCTGAATTTTCTTTTGCAATTTATATCATTTATATTAACCTTACCAGCTTCATGTGTAAAATGGGGATCTTACAAAATTATATTCTCATTATTCAAAAGATTGTTGTGAGATTCAAACAGTACAATATTTTTAAGTACTCAATAAACTTGAAATCATGAAATATATATTAGTTTAAAATGGTTTCTTGAATTACACTAGTTTCTTTTGTAAGAGAGAGACTTTTTAAAATGAATGAATAAATATTATATATGATGTCTAATTCCAGTAATATATGAAAACAATGGTGGGAAAGTTAAGGAGTTGTATTAACTCTTTCAGAACCAAAGCTTATTCACTCTGAGTGCCTAAGTTACTCCCGAGAATGACTGATGTGGAGGAATAATTCAAACTAACTGATCTTGGTGTCTATCCATAAAATGTGGCATGTTAGAAAATCCCATCTTTATCTTGCTATGTGATTCAGAGTAAGAAAATTCTTCACTCAGGCACGGTTTGAATTACATAGACAGAATATTGAAATGTAGTTTCTGAGGGCTTTAAAAATATGTACTTTGGTTTATAAAATGCTTTTGAAATACAGACTATTATATTTATTCAAAAGTTCAAGAACGTGGGACAGGAAAAAGCAAATGTGTTGAAGATGCTTCTGAGTGTGTGAGATGTGTTAAAATGATAACAAGGGACTTTAAGTTGTACTGGAAAGAAAATGAAAATAATAAATAATAATAATGGCAAACACTACTATTACCAGCTCTTTAAAGCCTCATGTACAGGAGTGATAGTAGTGCTTTTCCAAATATATTGCAAGGTTTCCTTTGTATTTTGTTCATCTGCATTTTGTGTCATTTTTTTTTTCTATAGATACGTTGTAAGTTTATATTTACCTATATGTATGCGTCTTTTTCTTTATGGTTCCTGGCCTTCATGTCATATGTAAAATGGCTTTCCCCATCCCAACACTGTTTAAAAAATTCACTAGTATGACTTTAAAGTACTTTTACACCTAACTTTGTCATTATGTACATTTCTGGCACATCTGGAAATTTTCGTGCAAGAAAAGAAGAAAAATTATGTCCTATATACATATTCCCATACAAGTAGTTGCTTGATCCAATAGCATTTACTATTATAAATAATCCAGCTTCTCTGCCACCAATTTAAATGGTTGCTTTTATCATAAAGTACATTCCCATATATATTTATATATTTCTTTCTAGACTCACTGTAATTTCCATTGATCTTCCAAGTCTTATTTCAGAGCTAAATAGTTTGAATCATTATAACCATATGATTACAGCCGCCATGACATGCAATCTCCACTTGACTTCTATAACGTCAAAGACTCCTGATTCCTTCTCCGTTCTGGTTTCTGCTTTGCTGTTCCTGGTGTAAGTTCACTTACTCTGCCCGCCCTTGAAATCCAGGTGCTCCTCCAAATTGAGTAAATCATTTTCTTTTCAGTCCCAGTATTTTCAGTGTACACTCTTGTCTAGTCTCAAAGCCTCAACACTGTCAAATATTACTGACAAGTCCAAAATGCACATCTCTGGCTCAAAATTCTTTACTGTGGGTTAGCCACATTCCCTAAGTGTCTACCCATGTAGATGCCTGGAAGTCACTTCAAATTCAGAATGTCAAATGTTCATTATCTCTGTTGTCTCACTCACCCTAAACTATCTCTTCTTCTCATGACTTATCAAGAAGTAGGCCAGGCCAGTGGTGGCTCACACCTGTAATCCCAGCACTTTGGGAGGCGAAGGTGGGCAGATCACAAGGTCAGGAGTTCGAGACCAGCCTGGCCAACATGATGAAATCCCATCTCTACTAAAAATGCAAAACTTAGCTGGACGTGGTGGTGGGCACCTGTAGTCCCAGCTACTCGGGAGGCCAAGGCAGGAGAATCACTTGAACCCAGGAGACGGAGGTTTCAGTGGACCAAGAATGTGCCACTGCATCCAGCCTGGGCCACAGAGTGAGACTCCGTCTCAAGAAAGAAAAAAAAAAAAAAAAAAAAAAAATAGGCCAGGCCAGGAATCTGGGATTAACCCTCATCATTCTCTTGCCCTCGCTGTGTTTTTAGTTAGCTAATAAGTTTGTTATGCCAATGTCAACTGGTTTCTTTTTTCTCCTATTGATGCCCCATTTAAGGATGCTATCATCTTTCCCACAGGCCATGTCAGCTGCCTTCCTCTTTTTCTTTTTTTATTTTTTGAGATGGAGTCTTGCTCTGTAGCCCAGGCTGGAGTACAGTGGCATGATCTTGGCTCACTGCAAGCTCCGCCTCCTGGGTTCATGCCATTCTCCTGCCTCAGCCTCCCAAGTAGCTGGGACTACAGGCGCCTACCACCACGCCCAGCTAATTTTTTGTATTTTCAGTAGAGATGGGGTTTCACCGTGTTAGCCAGGATGGTCTCGATCTCCTGACCTCGTGATCTGCCCGCTTCGGCCTCCCAGTGTGCGGGGATTGCAGGCATGAGCCACTGCTCCTGGCTGCGTTCCTCTTTTTCAATAACTCCCCAGGTTATCCAACAGATCTCCCTAAAATGCAAATCTGATCATTTAATTTCATCTACATGAACTTTTTCCTATCTCTCAGTATTAAGATAATCCAACTTCAAAATAGCATTTAGAAGACCCTGTGTGGCCTGGCCCTTGAATACCTCATTTCTTGCCATTGCTTCCCCTTCTACTCATATTCTGGAAATGCTGAGCTTCTTTATATTCCTCAAATATGTCCTGTTCTCTGCTGCCCACAAGTCTTTGTCTAAGCTTCTCCATCTGCTTGGAACACTTTTGCTTATTTCTCCCTGGCCAACTGCTGCTCATCCATCTGACATCAGCTGAGGCTTGATTTCCTCCCAAAAATACTTCTCAAATTTTCCTATGGGGACTTGGTACTAGTGGATGTTCTCCCATAACAACCTGTGCTGCTCTGTTTTAACACTGTTTTGGAAATGCCAGCCCGCATCTTTTATATAAAGATCAAATTGCAAAACATATCAAAACAATACATGTTGCCTGATATATTCACCACTGTATTCCCAGTACCCAGGAGAGTGCCTGGGCATTCAGAGTGCTCTCTGAATATTTATAGGAGAAAGGGACAAAAGAGTGAGAGAGGAATGTAATACATTATTTACACAATGTCTTTCTCTTTCTTTCACACACATAATACACAAACGGGCAGTCATATACACATTCATAAAAATATACAAATTTTGTACACAACATATTGAAAGCAAATACTGTAAAATGTTAGTGACTTTTGTGGATATTGAGATTGTAGGCAGTTTTAATTTTTTTCTTTTAGTGTCTCTGTATCATGTAAGACAAAAATCAGAAAATCTATAACCAGAAAAGTTATTCAAATTAGACTCTAATATTCTTAATTGCAACTCTTAAAATACATTTTAGAATATAAATATTTTGTGTTTTTGTGTTGTATTTATTTTCTAGGGTTTCTCTAACATAGTACCACAAACTGGTGGCCTAATACAACAGAAATTTATTCTTTTTTTTTTTTTTTTTTTTTTTTGAGACGGAGTCTCGCGCTGTCACCCAGGCTGGAGTGCAGTGGCCGGATCTCAGCTCACTGCAAGCTCCGCCTCCCGGGTTCACGCCATTCTCCTGCCTCCACCTCCCGAGTAGCTGGGACTACAGGCGTCCGCCACCTCGGCCGGCTAGTTTTTTGTATTTTTTTTTTTTAGTAGAGACGGGGTTTCACCGTGTTAACCAGGATGGTCTCGATCTCCTGACCTCGTGATCCGCCCGTCTCGGCCTCCCAAAGTGCTGGGATTACAGGCCAGAAATTTATTCTTTTACAGTTCTGGAGTCGACTCCAAAAGCAAGGAATCAGCAGACCTGCACTTCCCCTGAGGCTCTGCATGGAATCCCGCCTTGCCCCTTACTGGCCTCTCATGGTGTCCATTGATCTTTGGCGTTCCGTTGCTTTTGCAGCTGCAGCACTTCCTCTCTACCTCAGTGGTCACATGGTATTCTTCCTGTGAGTCTCTTTTTTCTTTTCTTATAAGGATATCAGTCCTATTGCATTAAGGATCTATCCTAGTCCAGAATGACCTTTTCTTAATTTAACCAATTACCTCTGACAGGATCCTAGTTCCAAATAAGGTCACATTATCAGGTAATGGAGGTTAGGACTTCAATATGTCTTTTGGTAGGAGACACAGTTCAACTCATAGCCCATGTAAAGCATGCCATTTTGTCTAACTTTATATATGAAATGACAAATAATGAGCTCATCCAGACTGTACTTTTAAATGCCTCACCAAACAAACTGACCTATGACACAAATGTAATTTTCCGTCAATCTTTAAGATGCGAAGTAATGTACTCTTCCCATTACTTTTTTTAAACATTTTGCTACTGAGGAAATTATATTTCTTCCTTTGTCTATTTATTATATTTGTGCGAGTTAGGGATTGAGTTTGGCTGCAAGGAGGAGATCTGACTACAACAGCATTAACATAAACGGATATATGTTTCTCACATTATAAGCAAACCTAGCTTAGGCAATTACTAGTACTGGTTCAGCATCTCAAGCACGTCATGGCTAAGGAGTTGTGATTTTAGGGGCCTTTGACTCAGCATCTTATAATGTATGCTCCACATTTATAATTTTATTCTAAGCAATTTAAAAAAAAGGCATTTAAAAAAATAAAAGTCAGCAGATCATGCCCCCTTTTTAAAAATATTTTCCTAAAGCCTCATTCCCAAGATAACCCATTAAGATAACCCAGAAAGGACTTGTCTCTTTCCTTCCCCATCCAACTCATCAAGCACAGAATATTTTTTTTTAATTTCAATAGTTTTTGGGGTACAGGTGGTTTTAGGTTACATGGATGAGTTGTTCAGTGGCGAATTCTGAGATTTTCATGCACTGTCACTTGAGCAGTGTACACTGTACCTAATATGTAGTCTTTTATCCCTTACTCACTTCTCATCCCTCCACCTTATGTTGCCACAGTTCATTATATCACTGTGTATATGTCTGCATCCCCATAGCTTACCTTGCACTTCTAAGTAAAAAATACAGTATTTGGCTTTCCATTTCTGAGTTACTTCGCTTTGAATAATGGTCACTAACTCCATCCAAATTCCTGCAAAAGACATAATTTTGCTCCTTTTATATCTGAGTAGTATTCCATGATGTGTATGTATGTGTGTGTGTATACCTACATTTCTTCCCCACTGTATAAACCTCTAATTTTAGTCAGTTGAGGAAATGGATTTAAGAATGATGTCTCATTTCCTTGGCTTAAGGAAACACACATACACACCACACCACACACACACACACACACACACACACACACACACACACACACACACACATATTTATAATTTTCTTTACCCATTTGATTGATGGGCATTTGGGCTGGTTTTAGTTTTAAGCACAGAAATTTGTGAACATTCAGTGATGTCAGTGATGAAGGACTGTGTGATTGTTTGAGGGACATAATCATCTAATTAGGTCAAGTTAATTTTTCCAAATATAAATTAATATGTCAGTAGGGTTGGCTATTGAAACAAGAACTTCAAGGGTAGCCTGCACAAGTGGTTCTCAAACACTGATCTACTGTCTGGCTCTAGGTTCTAACAATGTTTTTACAGTCATAGAAAAATAATAATTAGAACCATCTGGAAAGTTTGTCACGAGGTTAAATTGATTGAACTTAAGCTGTCTCATTTTCAGATGGGTTCTTTTTTACCTTTTGAGGGGTTATTAAAATATCATTTCTTATATAAAATGTTGATAATAATAAATGACAACCTTTTTGTTTTTCTGTGTGTGAATGTTCTTGCTCAAAAAGAAAAGAAAAAAAATTATGTTTAATCTTTCAAAAATATTGTTTCATGAAATCCAGCAATATGAGAACCATAAACAATATTTCACCTTGGTATGTATTTGGTACATATTTGGTATGAATGACTGTATGTATTTGTATTTCAGTACTGATATTGTTACCTGAATGCCAGGAACTTGGTCTAGGTCCTGCTGCTTGCAGCACAGGAAGTCAATCACTGAGCCAGGGAAGAGAGCTTTATTCAGGTGTTGCAGCCAAGGAAATGAGGCATGATTCTTAAATCCATCTCCTCAACTGACTAAAACTAGAGGTTTATACAGCAGGGAAGAAGAGGTTTACCTGTGGGAAGAGAGGCATTAGGGAGGGATAAGGAAGAGGAGTTGGTAAACAGGAATCACATAGGTCTGGCATCTCATTGTCTGGATGTAGTGATCTGGTGAATTTCAGTTTCTTGATACTATCTGGGGGGCCTGAGGGTTGTTTTCCTGAGGAAAAACTCAGGTAAGAAAAATATAAATTTCAAGCTTTTGGACTAGAGGGGTTAATTTCTATGTTTATCCAAAAAACCAAACCAACCCAAACAAAAAACAAACAAACAAAAAACAATAAACGTCAGTTCTATGGGACAGTTGGACCAGTTTCAATATTACCTTGTCTTTAGACAAAAAAAAAGTTTAAATGCATAATATTGGCTTTTTAAAAATTCCTTTTCATCTTGGCATCAGCTTGGATGTTTTCTAAATAGGATGCTATTTAGAAAAAGGGGGTATGGTGAAGACTAAAATACAGAGGATAGACCGCAGATGCTCCTCTACTTATGATGGGGCTATGGCGTGATAAACTTATCATAAGTTAAACATATCATAAGTTAAAAATGTGTTTACTACCCTGATAAAGCCATCACAAAGTTGAAAAATCTTATGTGGAACCATCACAAGTCCAGATGTCTCTTGATTTACCATGGGGTTACGTCCAATATATCCAACATAAATTGGAAAAATTAAGCCAAATCATTACAAATCAAGAACCCTCTGGATTTTGGCTAGATACATGACTAAGCACTTATATATATTAGCATTTTTCCTTCTTGGCTCTCATGGAAGTGCATATATGTGTTACTAACCCACAAATGAAAGATCTGATATTCATAGAGTTTGAGTGACTTGTCAAAGTCTCAAAAAGGAAAGTAAGGATTCAAAACAAGCTCTGTCTTCTTCAACAGGCTATGATTTGAATATTTTGGGAGAAAACATGCTACTGCTTTAACTCTTACGAGTGAAGCTATGCCTTTATTCAATATAACCCTGATTTTGTTTTTTCAGCAAAACTATTCCTATGCCTATGTAAGTAATATTTTCCCCTGCAGAGGTGGTCTTCTACAGAGGCCAGTCTATCTCACATTTTTTTTTCTAAATGGCTTGTTTATGAATAATACAATAAATGTATTACTAGTATTTGGTGTTAAGTTATAGTTGACTTTTTAAGTGAAATATAAAATTATATTAGCTTTACTAAGTTTTTTAGGACATGACCCAAAATTGAGATCCTCCAGAGCTCAAGGAGTCAAAATAACTGGAAGAACACAGACATATGATGATGAAAGGAACTGATCCTCAGTTTCATTTGGGGAGGAGCAACAGCAAGGGTTGAGAAGTTGGCCTACTGGGGTCTTCATGACCACCCAAAGTGAGCAGTTACTACCAGTCCAAGCAGATCATTAACATGTAGGAACATAGGCCTATTTTCCCCAGAACTTTAGTTTTTTTTTTTTTTTTTTTTTTTTGAGACAGAGTCTTGCTCTGTCACCCAGGCTGGAGTGCAGTGGTGCCATCTCGGCTCACTGCAAGCTCCGCCTCCCGGGTTCAAGCCATTCTCCTGCCTCAGCCTCCCGAGTAGCTGGGACTACAGGTGCCTGCCACCACGCCCCACTAATGTTTTGTATTTTCAGTAGAGACGGGGATTCACCGTGTTATCCAGGATGGTCTCGATCTCCCCACCTCATGATCGGCCTGCCTTGGCCTCCCAAAGTGCTGGGATTACAGGTGTGAGCCATGGCGCCCGACCAGAACTTTAGATTTTTAAGAGAAGCTTGTTATGTTGGATATTATGTGCAAGCTCCCCATTTTCAAAGGCTGAAAAAGACCTAAAATTTAAACACTTTACAGGTCAACAGTGGATGGTGGGAACACAAGTCTCGGGGGAAGGTCAGTCCAGGAGCTAACAGCTTGTAAGATACAAGTCAGGTATTTTTTCACAGGCATGTGTAATGAACATGATGTTGAACACAAAATGATTAACCAGTAACATCCTAAGCTATTGCTACAAAACAGATAAACTGCTTAGCAAGCATTAAATTTCAGTGTAACTGAAAACAAAGAGAGAATTTTTTCCCCAGAAGATGCTTAAGCTAGTCTCATTGAGGAAGCATGCAGATAAAGCAGACAAGTTTCTTCATTAGAGAAACGGAGTTGTAATATAACTCTAGCATTTTCAGACTTAAAAAGCACTTAATAAACATAATAGAGTGATTAGGGCCCTAGGGCACAAAAAAGGCATTCAGAACCTACTAGAATAGTGGGAGCAGTAGGAAGTACTCTACACAGAAGATGGCTCTGATTTGACAAATTGTCCTTAGGAAATTGATTAGGGCTCATAAACAGTTTCTTACTGAGGAATTACAGGAGGCAGCATCAGAATTCACTGTAAGTGGTCAAAACTTCATTCTGGCTTTCATATAAATTACTTTTTAGCACTTCCAAAGTATGAGAAAATGTCATGATAGACTGAGAAAGCCCTAACCTCAGAGAGCTAACATTCTATAATAAACAAGGACATGAATGAATGAATGAATGAATGAATGAATGAATAAAATGTTCTAGATAGTGACAGATACTCTAAGGAAAATAAAAGAGGAAATCAGAGAGTGCCAGGGCAAATGTCTGAGGATACACTGCAAATGGTGGTTGGGGGAAGCCTCAGGAAGCTGACCTCAATGTTGAGGAGTGGAGAGTTCTGACAAGAAATGCAATTCCAAATGGTTTACAATGGGGATCATCTTGAAGAAATAACACTTGGTGTGGATCCCTTTACAGAATGTTGTTACAATCTTCTGCAACTGCATATTTTGTTCTTAAAGATGCTGTTAAATACAAACACCTACAGTGTTAGAATCATGATGTAGTAGCTCAGAGAGGGCAGAAGCTGTTAAGTATCCTTTCACTTGCTCACGATACCTGCCAGGTCCTTGCAGTTAAAATGCCGTTAATTTCTCTTAATACATTTTTTCCCATATATTAAGTCTCTACTCATTTTAATTTTCCCATCTATTAAGTCTCTACTCATTTTAAAAAGAATCATGTAGGATGCAATGTTTTTTGTTTCTTTCTCTCCCTCTCTCCTATTTTCTTTAATGGAAATCCAGTTAGGTAGAAATCAATTTATACACAATAAAAATGGAATGTCTAAAAAAGGAGTAATAAAAACATATAGAATTGATTTATTGTGCTCAGTTTGAAGAAGAAAAAAAAATATCCCTAAGACTGGTTGAATTTAACAAAGTTAATTTAAGCAAGAAAATGTTTCAAGAACCGGGCACCACCCAAGACCCACGATGGGTCAGAAATGCCCCCCACCTCCTATGTGTTAAGCTATATTTATAACCAGAAAACAGAAAATGAGAGACAGCGATTACCTGATTGGTACAGTCAGGCATTTGCCTTATTTGGGCATAATTTGGCAGCTTTCATGGAACTCAGCTGCTTGATTAAGAAGGTGTATACTTCTAGGTTAGGTTGCAACTGGTTTACACATCAAGCTAGGGTATAGTTCACTATGTACAGGGCCACTTTGGGCCAAAGTGAATTTAGTAGGTACTTTATCTAATAAACTCTTCATTGCTCTCCTTTTAGTGGTGGAGAAACAGATTGTACAACAGGGTCCAGCTGTAGTGAATGTGTTTACAAGAAAACCCAGTAGCCTCAGAGGAGGCTGTAGTTTGTAGGGAAGGAAGGAAACATCTGAGCAGGGAGAACTGTGAAGCTAAGGTTAGGTAGCCCTGCCAACTTTCCACATCATCAAATTTAGCCCCATCTGAGAAAGATTCCTTAATACATACCACACTGTGAAGGTTAATACTGTCAACTTGATTGGATTGAAGGATACAAAGTATTGATCCTGGGTGTGTCTGTGAGGGTGTTGCCAAAGGAGATTAACATTTGTGTCAGTGGGCTGGGAAAGGCAGACCCGCCCTTAATCTGGGTGGGTACCATCTAAACAGCTGCCAGTGCAGCAGCTAGAATATAAAGCAGGCAGCAAAATGTAAAAAGACTAGACTGTCCTAGCCTCCCATCCTACATCTTTCTCCCGTGCTGGATGCTTCCTGCCTTCGAACACTGGACTCCAAGTTCTTCAGTTTTGGGACTCAGACTGGCTCTCCTTACTCCTCAGCTTGCAGACAGCCTATTGTGGAACCTTGTGATTCTGTGAGTTAATACTCAATAAACTCATATATATATATATACACACACACACACACACACATATATACACACACACACACACACATATACACACACAAAAAAAATTAGGATATATATACTATTAGTTAGGAGATATATATATATATATATATATCCTATTAGTTCTGTCCCTCTAGAGAACCCTGATTAATACACACACTATACAGATAAAATAGAAGAGTACCTTCCTTCCCAGTCCTAATAGTTCATGTTTTCTGAACAGACCCTAATACTCACCCAGAGTTACACGAGGTTTCAAATGAGAATTTTGAGGCTGATCAGTTTTATACTGAGCCTTTATCCAACAATTCCCTGTCCAGCGTGGTTAACTATAATATATAACTAGAATTTTCTCTAACAATTTCTAAACCTCTTTGGAAACAGAATCCATGTCACCTTTGGATTCTCTACGTAGGGATTTTTTGGTTGTATTTCAGAAGATGGGATGTTTCAATCTGAACTAGTTCTAGGTAAAATTGTAAAGTACACAATTTAATTTCTTTAATCTCTTAGCCTCCTGGTTGTGGATAATTGCTTCTTTTTTTTCTGGCTATCTATTTTTAGATTCCCAATATCTTCATATTTTCTCCTTCAACCCCAGGTTTAAAAAAGGGGGGAGTATCCCTGTAAAAAGACCTGATAAATTCATTTGCACTAGGTAAGAATGTACTGTTTCTTTACAATGTTCCTCTCACTCTCTTCTAAGGAGATTTTGCATTATACCTAGTCCAAGAGGGATTCCAGTCCAGTGGAAGGAAAACAGTGCCTAGGAGACTTCAATCTATAGCTCCCAGGTGCTTGTGTGTAAGTGAAAAGTAACATTTATAGATTTGTTTGTATAACACCACTGTATTAGTTTATTTTATGTTGCTGTAACAGAATATCTGGGACTGGGTATTTTATAAAGAAAAGAAATATGTTCCTTAGTGTTCTGGAGACCGGGAAGTCCCAGGTTGAGAGTCTACAGCAGGTTGGCTTCTGGTGAGGGTCTCCTGCTGCATCATGACAAGGTGGAAGGCATCACAGGGCAAGAGAGGCACACCAAGAGCCAAACTGGCTTTCATAGCACACCCAATCTTAACCAGGCCACTCCCAGGATAACCCATTAATCCGTTAACCTATGAATAGATCAATCTGTTTATGAGTGGAGTCCTCAGGGCCCAGTCACCTATTAAAGGCCCCACCTCTTAATACTGTTACATTGAGGATTAAATTTCAGCATGAATTTCAGATGGGCAAGTTTTCAAATTGCAGCAACCAGCTAGGTGAATACAAATTCAAACTATACATCCCTAGTATTTAAAGTTTTCCAATCTGAGAAAGCCTTGGGGGCCTTGAGTTACAGAAAATGTTTACATACACTCACCCCAGCACGCCTTTTCTCTTTCACGTTACTGCTCCTCAGTAGCACTACCTCAGTCCATTTGTCCTTCCTTCCTTTTTTATCCCCTTCCCTCCTTCTTTCCTGCCTTCTGCCTACCTTCCTGCTGCCTTCTTTTCTTCCTTTTTCCCTCTTTCTCCCTGCCTTCCCTTTTCCCTACAGCCTTTATTGGGCACCCACTGTTCTGGACACTGCACCAGCCTCTGAGAGTACTGTATAGAACAAGGTGCAGGTCCTGCCTTCAGCAGCTACCAGGCTAAAGGTAAATGGTGAGAAGTAAGCACATAAAAGGAAACTAAGAAGATAATTTGTAATAGAAACATGAAGAGAACAGTTTCCATGAGAAAGCAGATAACTCTGGAAGAAGCGGCAATATTTTCTAAATAAGTTTCTACTAGAGACAACTTTTGATAGATGGTTAGAAATTACTAGTTGGAAAGTAAGGGGATAGCATTTCAGATAACAGGAGAAGTGTTTGTAAGCAAATGTCAGGTATAGTAAGAAAGGGAAAAGCATGTGGCCCATGTGATCAGAGGTAGAGGGTACTAGATCAGGGTAGGAGGTAAAGCTGGAAAATTAAATTGAGTACATGTACTTAACCTTGTTATCCACAATAACTGCACCCTTTTCAACATGTCAATTGCAAATAGCCCATTTTCTGAACCCCACTGCCAGTCCTGAGATAGACCTGCATGGTCTCCTGGTTTTCTGTATATTTCACTGGTTTGTCCTCCTAGTCTCTTAGGTATGTAAATGTTGAGACTCCCAAGGCTCAGTCCATCAACCCTACTTCCCTGCCATTTTCTGTTCTCTATTGAGAGAAGCTCCTTTATGAAGTACCTAAGAGCAATCACACAAGAGCCAAACCTTAGTTTAGTTTCCAAACTTTTGCCTTATAAAATGAGTGCGTGTCTCCCGAGGTTTACTTGTTGGTAAAATAAAGATAGTAATAAGACCTATAAGAAAAGCTTGTTGGAGTCTTAAGTAGTCTAAGATATGTGTCCCAAAGAGACTCAAAAGAGAAGGCCTGACTTAGATAGACCTGCTCATAACTTTGGCCTTGAGTTGGCATCTGGGAACTTGGATTTGGGGAGTATTTCCACACAACTAACTGATTAGAGTAGCTCACTGTAACTATTTATGAAAACAATAGGGTTTGTGTTGACCACTTGTTTTACTTCTGGAATTCTGAAATATTTATGTGTACTGGACAGAGGCTGCCTGTGTGATTAGCCTCCAATAAAAACCCTGGAATCTGAGTCTTTGACTACCTTACCTGGTTGGCAACTCTTCCTGTGTTATCCCAACTAATTGCTGGGGGATTTAAACATATTCTACATCACTCCACTGAGAGAGAACACTGTGTCTGGTTTCCCTCAGAAAATGCCCCCTGTGCCATTTTCCTTTGCTGATTTTGCTTTCTATACTTTTCCTTAATGAATCATAGCCATGAGGATGATTACATACTGAGTTATTTCAGCCCTAGCAAATCATCAAACCCAGAGGTGGTCTTGGGACCTCCAAACATAACATGTAAAAAGCATTTAGGTGAGTGTTAGGGATATCATAACCACAGAATAAAATTTGCTGTTTTTATTGTAGACCCTCTTTTTTTAAGATGAGGCTCTTCTGGCTTTAAGTATTACCTGCATTCTGATGATTATCAAATACGTTTCAGCAGTTGAACCCTTTTTCAACTACAAATTCATATGTCAAATTCCACATATAGGATCTGCATGTGAGTTTCTAATGGACATCTCAAACTGAAGATGCACAAAAGAGAACTCTGGATTTTTACTTCAAGGAAAAATCTCCACCTGTGTCTGTCACAGAGCTGTTGAAATCAACACCATCACCTTGCTGCAAGGAGTCTCCAGTGTTTCCCCCTCTTTGTTTACACTACGTGTATAATCCATGAATAAACCTTGTCTCCAAAGATATGTCACAAACTTTAAACACTGTTCATCACATCACTGTTACCTCTCTCCAACCTGTGGTAGGAGCACCCTAACTATCTTCTTGCCTTTATTTTTACCTCCACCCGTCTACCTTCTACAGACCAGCCAGTATTGTCTCTTTAAATTAAAGCAGAACATATGTCTTCGTTACTGTAAACCCCTTGGTGTTTTTCCATTTTAATTTAAATATGATCCAAGCTTTATCCCATAACCTATAAGGGACTGTATGTTTGGCCCTTGCTCACCTCCCTGTGCATCCTTTGGCTTGCTAAAGTGTCCTTTCTCTTCCCCCAACATGACAAGCTGGCTTCCACTTAGCAACTCGAGACTGGGAGCACTCTCTGCCTGGAGCATATTGACTCCAGTTTTCTCATGGCTGCCCCACTCTCATAAGTCAGGTCACTTTCAGACCACCTGACTTAAAGTAACCACTGGTCTCTCACTTTATAGCCAATGTTTTATTTCAATCAACTATCATGAACAAATTTTTGCTTTATTTACTTTCTATTTTTTAAATGCTTTTCAAAGTTATTAAAATCAGTCTCTGACCTGCTTCCTCTTTCCTAGTGCTATTGTTCAGAAGCAATTATTTTGATTGAGCAATTTTGGCTCTTCATTTTTTATTATAATTAGCGTTTTAACTCTAATATAGATATTTCTTCATTTATCAAATTTAGTCATAGATGTTTACTTCTCACTTTGAAAGACAGAGCTATGGTTCCTTGCATCACTCTTAATTTACCCTCATCCTTTCCTCCCAAAGTTGATAATTGTATAATATTACTCCTTCTACTGTTCAAAAATTGAATAATATATAGCTTTTTCAATGCCATTTCCCATCAACTTGACATAATATCTCTTGAGTTCCCATGATGTAAAAGGAAGATATTGATGTCGCTTTCCTTCTCTCTACTAACCACATCTAAATTTCTGTCATATGAAAACCTGTTTTTTTAATTGGGCTATTTTTTACTGTTGAATTTTAGAAATTCTTTGTTTATTTTAGATAAAAATCCTTTACAGATATGTATATTGCAAATATTTTCCTCTCAGTCTGGTTTCCTTTTTTATTCTCTTTCTAAGAACAAAAATTATTGATTCTTATGAAATCTAGCTTATTGATTTTTTCTTTCATGGATCATGCCTTTGGTGTATCTAAAAAGTCATCACCAAAAACTGAGTTACCTAGATTTTATCCTGTTATCTTTTAGAAGTTTTATAGTTTTGTAATTTACATTTAGGTCTGTGATTCATTTTGGTTTACATTTTTTGGGGTGTTGTAAAGTTTGTATTTAGATTGTTTTCTTTTTGTATGTGGATGTCCAATTATTACAGGATCATTTGTTGAAAAGATGATTTTTTCTACATTATATTGACTTTACTTCTGTGTAAAAGATCAGCTGGCTATATTTATGTAGGTCTATTGCTGGGCTCTGTATTCTGTTTTATTGGTATATATGCACCTATTCTTTTGTCAACATCAGAGTGTTCAATTTTCACAATTGATATGATTGGTATGATTGATGTATCTTAACATCATATTGTACCCCATAAATATATACAGTTATTATTTGTCAATTAAAAGTAAAATAAAATTTTAAAAGGCACTTGGTAGAGTTTGCCAGTGAACCCATCTGGGCCTGGTGATGTGTATTTTGGAAGGTTATTAATCATTGATGTAATTTCTTTATGTACGCATTCAGATTGCTTATTTCTTCTTATATGAATCTTGGCAGATAGTGTCTTTCCAGGTATTGGTCAATTTCATCAAAGCTATCAAATTCGTGGGCATAGAGTACTTTATACTGTACCTCAATTATCCTTTTCATGTCTATAGGATGTGTATTGATGTACCTCTTTTCATTTCTGTTTTTTGTTTGTTTGTTTGTTTTGTTTTTATCATATTGCCTAGGCTGGTCTTGAACTCCTGGGCTCAAGTGATCCTCCTACCTCCACCTCCCTAAGTGTTGGAATGACAGGCACATGAGCCACACTGTGCCTGGCCTCATTTCTGAACCCTATTGATTTGTTAATATTTTCAAAGAATCAGCTCTTGGTTTCATTAATTTTCTCTCTTGATTTCTTGCTTATAATTTCATGAATTTCTGTTCCAGTTTTTATCATTTATTTTCTTCTGCTTATGTTGCATTTAATTTGCACCCTTTTTTCTAGTTTCCTAATGTGGAAGCTTAGATGACTGATTTCAGATCTTTCTTTTTTTCTAATATACACATTTAATAGTTTAAATTTCCCTCTAAGCACTGCTCTCACTGTATCCCACAAATTTTTATGTTTGTTTTCATTTTTATTTAGTTAAAAATATTTTTGAAATTCTTTTATAATTTCTTCTTTGAACTATGTGTTATTTAAAAGTACATTGTTTAATCTCTAAATATTTTGGGATTTTCCAGCTATCTTTCTGTTACTGATTTCTAGCTTACTTCCACTGTGGTCTGAGAGCAGACATTGTATAATTTATAGTCTTTAGAATTTACTAAGGTGTATTTTGTGGCCTGGAATGTGGTCTCTCTTGGTTAAAGTTCCTCTGGCTTCTTTGAGAATTTGTTTGTATCTTTTATTTTCTATAGTTTGAAAATAATATGTCTAGATGTAGTCTTTCTGCCATTTACCCTTGTTGGTATTTTGTGAACTTTCTGCATCTGAGGTTTGGTGCTTGACATTAATTTGAGGAAATGCTTATTCATTACTGTTGCAAATATTTCTTCGATTCCTTTCTCTCTTTCTTCTTCTTCTGGTAATCATTCTTATGTCACGTCTTTTGCAGCTGTCCCACAATTCTTCAATATTCTAGTTTTGTAAGTCTGTTTCCTCTTAACTTTTCAGTTTTGTGGTTTTGCTTGAGATATTCTCAAGCTCAGAAAATCATTACTTTGTCTTGTTCAGTCTATTAACAAGCCTATAAAAGCCATTTTTGATCTCCAGTGTTTCCTTTTGGTTCTTTCTTAGAATTTTCATCTCTCTGCTTAAATTGCTCATCTATTTTTACATACTGTCTAGTTAAATCATTAGGACTCTTTGCATATTAATCATAGTTGTTTTAAATTTCTAGTCCGGTAATTCCAACATTCCTGGCATATCTGAGTCTGATTGTGATGATTGCTGTGTCTCTTCAAAATGTGTTTTGGCCTTTTAGTATATCTTGTAATGTTTTCTTAAAAGCTGGCCATATGTACTGTGCCAAAGAGGCTGCTATAAACAATCTTGTAATAATGCAGAGGTAAGGTATGGGGAAGAAGAAGTGTTCTATAGTCCTATGATTAATTATCTCTATTTTAGTGAGCTCGTGCCTCTGGACTACACTTTATACATGTTTCTCAGTCTGCTTCTCCCCACCCCTTGGGACAGGATGGCTAAAGTGGGATGGAGCTGACTATTTCTCTTCCTCCCAGGTCAGTTTGGCTCTGATAAAGTTACAGCAGGTTAAACTCCAGTAAAAATAGTTTTTCCTGAGGGTGGACTTTGTTAAGAGAACTGAATGGTCTGATTTATTTCAAAATGGTTCCCTTGCTTCTCCACCTGCCAGCAACACAAGGGGATTTTTCTCTAGTATTCACCATGAGGACCTGGTAGAACACCAGGAGGCAACATTCACAACAGTGTGGGACTTGCCCTATGACTGTGTTCTCCTGGAGTTTTTAACCCTCAGAGTCGGCCCCATCAAGTCTCCAGCAACTTATCAATTGCAGTTTAGGTTTCGCTATCCTGACAGTTGTTCCTGCTCATGGGTTTCTGTTGCAGTAAATTGTGATCTCTGTGATTGACTGTTGATCTCTCCAATTTTGGGTATAGCAATTTGCCCTGCAACCTCCCTTCTCTAAGAAGAGTTCTTGATTTTTCATTTTTTTTTCGTCTTTTTACTTGTTAAGAAAAAGTAGCGACTTTCAAGCTTTTAGATGCCAGTCCACCCCCGGCCCCAAAAAAGAAAGTCCATATTTTCTCTTTATGTTACCATAATTTATAAGTTTAATATTCCATTCTGAAACCATAATTCATTTTTTCTGTGTTGACATATTTATGTCTTAAAAGCATCTATGGTGGAATTAAGGAAAATGGCTTCAGATTCTTTTTGTCCTTCCTCTTCTCTTTATGAAAATATGCTTCCATAATTTTTATTTGACCACTTATTCATACTAAAATGGAAATGACTGATTTAGTCTATATAAGCATGAGAAACAAAGATATATTGCCTTAATTTCAGGCTCAAATCATACTTTGAGACCACAATCACTTATCTAACATTTTTGTATTTATGTTGTTTTAGAGTTAAGATTTTTTGAACTTTAGAAAATTTATATAGTAAATATATTCTATATTACATAACAATCCCTGCAGGGCTTGGGGCAGAGCCAGGTAATCAAACATATTTCTTCAATAAAGTATATAATCACACTAAGTGGCATAAATAAAGACTATAAATCACTTTACATCACTTCAGATTTTCTTGCCCAGAAGGTACCCAATTTACCAAATTATTTTCAGTTTTCAGAATATTCTAAATGTTAGACCTGTAGATATGGGATTATGCAATAATATATGATAATTTCCAGTTTATAAACATAACTTCCATTCAGTGTCTTGACTACTTGTTTTTACTCTTACATAGCATGAATCTGTATTTTCCATTTTCATGTAATACCATTGTACACCCATTACCTTTGTGAAAGCCAGTTAATTGCATAATGAGTAATGTTTATTTTTATGTGTATCTACATTTTATTGTTTAAATTTACTTTTATTATGGGAATATCACAACAATAAATTTATATGGTGGGTTGTTGACTGAGTTGACTGAGAATTAGTAAATTTGTTTAAGTTCAATTTAGGTGCATTAAATTTACATGTGTTTTTCACATTTATTATCTCCAGTTGAATTTGAAGGGAAGAAAACCACTTTGAAATCATATACAATGCCACTGCTTCCTTATGTTTCTGGAAAATTATAGGCAGCATATTTTATTATTAAACACTCAGGATCTAGAGTCAGAAACTATTTAATTTCATTTCTGCTTCTTAGATAAACTTTGGGAAAAATAAATCCTTCAAGACCCAGTTCTCTTTTTGGTTAAAAAAAGAGAGATGATGATACTAATTACATGTTATGGGTTACTGTGAGTTAAAATTGAGGCAAGGCTTATAAAGTTTTCATCATAGTTTCTAATAGGGGCTTCAGTACATTTTAGTATTACTGTTAAAAACAGAATATCCTTTTAGGCTAGTTCATAAAAAAACAAGCAAACAGCATAGATATTTATGAAATCATCTGGGTATTTATGTATAGAGTTGACTGCATTTGTTCCAGAACATTAACATGTTTTTGATTTCTAAATCTTCTTAGTCAACTAAATCAACACTTGGGTTTTAATGTGAATGAATATCATTATTCTAATATTCTAAGCATATTCTAATATTTTATGAGATAACATAACAAAAGTATAGGGTAAATATATCAGTTAACTTACCATCCTAAAAATTAGTGGCTCAAAAAACAAGCTCCCATCAGTTTAGTAGAAAATGGAAAATCTCAAATATTTTTGTAAACTGAACTTTATAATATTTACACTTTCTTAATTATATAGACCAATACATCATAACAGACACTGGGGATTAATATTTATTCTACATTATAATTGTTTTTAAATTAAAGCACTTTCATTTCTTACTTGGAATTGGAAAATTTCTAAATGACAGCACAGCATAGCTAGGGATTGCCTGAGAGTAAAATTAAAATAGAGCAAATGGAAGTGTTCTTCTTTATTGACTTAGCTGCATCGCTGAGCCTAGTTTGTCTATGAATCGTTTATTTTTGATATCAGCATATTGGCATTTCTTATATAAACAAGAAAACTCTGTCTTTGATATGAGATTAATGCTGCTTAGATATTCATAGGGGTAGATTCACTGCGGAAAGGGGTTTGCAAAGCTATTCAATAAATACCTGGTATATTTTCTGGCATAGATACACCAAATTTGATACTGAAAATTAGTCTTGAATAATGCTAGTGACTCTAGACTTAACATGTGTATTTAAGACTGTGTAAAGGCACAGAGAAAAATACATTTGTTGCATTTCCTATTCTACTGCAGTGTATCTCTCAGTTTTAGTAAGAAAGAGGGTTTGCAGTTTTAACTTTCCATGGACAAACTCCAGAAAATAACACATACAGAAAGTATTATATTTTCATCTCCTTTTGCCATGTGCTTGTTCCTCACAATCATTCCTGCTGACCCTTTACCTGAGTTAACACTTCTCATGTATATGCTGTTTAGTTTTTCTTTTTTAATCAACCTCTCTCCTTCTTTCCCCATTCCCTTCCTGCCTTCTTTTTTTTTTTTTTTTTTTTTTTTTGCTGCTTTCTTCTATTTACAATTTTTGGAGGGATGATTAATTCTTAAATATTTACTGGGTATTGTGCTTCATTAAAACATAACTACCTTGGATACTGTATTTATAAGGCACGGTTCTCTAGAGAAATAGAATATATATTTAAAAGTTTACATATATAAACTTTTAAAATACATATTTATATATACAAAGAGAAAGAGAGAGAGAGAGCATGTGTGCACAAATATACAGAGCTATTGCCCCAGTTAATGTCCAATAGCCAGAAACTGCTGTAAAAACAAGAGCCGATTATTCAGTTTGAAGGATGTCAGACCGGAGAGCTTTCTCTTACTCTTACTCAAAGGAGAGTCAGCCATTTTGTTTTATTCACACCTTCACTGATTGGATATGGCCCATCCACATTATGGAGAGCTTTTCTCGGCGTATTGATTTAAATGTTACCCAAAAACACCCTCACAAAAACACCCAGAATACTGTTTGACCAAATATTTCATCACCCTATGGCATAGTCAAGTTGATATATAAAATTAATCATCCAAGATATCATTCATTTTAAAACCTTCCCCTTCCTTTTTGTGTGTGTGTGTGTGTGTGTGTGTGTGTGTGTGTGTGTGTGTGACAGAGTTTCTCTCTTGTTGCTCAGGCTGGAGTGCTCGCCGCAACCTCCACCTCCCAGGTTCAAGCGATTCTCTTGCCTCAACCTCCCGAGTAGCTGGGATTACAGGCATGTGCAACCACGCCTGGCTAATTTTGTGTTTTTGGTAGAGACGGGGTTTCTCCATGTTGGTCAGGCTGGTCTCGAGCTCCACCTTAGGTGATGCGCCCACCTCGGCCTCCCAAAGTGCTGGGATTACAGGCGTGAGCCACCCCGCCGGGCTGATTAACAGTTCTTTTGGCACCACTGCACAGGATGTGCTGTAACTTAAAGGTTAAGAATTAAGGCTCTGGAGTAGGACTCTCTCTCTCTCTCTGACACTGACTGGTAGTAACATCGGAAAATTATTTAACATAGCTATCTCTCCATTTTCTTGACTGTGTAATGGAGTAAAGCTGTGTGACCTCAGGCTTAAAATGAACTTTTCTGAGGTTGTTTTATCAAGAAAATAATAGTAATAAAACTATTGTCTATGGTAGTTCTAAAATTTAATTATAATTTTATATATATATATATATAGAGAGAGAGAGATCCATAATTTTAACTATCAAAATTAATTGAATTTATATTTTATTTGGTACAAAAATGTCTCATGTTGGACCTTCCCCAAATAGCTCACAAGGGGGTAGCTATAACACCCTTACCTTGACAGAAATTCAATCTGTAGCCCATTTTGACTCCCACGTATATTTTCTTTAAATACAAAATTATTTTCATTTTGGAATTTAAGAGGTTTGAGCTTGAGTATAATAATCTACAGTAGCTTCCATGTATTCTATAGCATGTAATCTAAATTATTCCTAGGGCTTAGTCTTCTGATTTGAAATCTCCCTACTATAACTTGCTCATAAGTTAGGTTAGGCTAGTGTTTTAGTCTAGGACCCATTACAAGACAGACAAAACCGGCATACTAATTTGATGAGGGAAGGTTTAACATAGCAATTATTGAACTATAATAGGGGAGTAGCATTAAAGACTATCTTTGTGAAGAGAACTCTGAAGGGCTTTGTACAACTGGATGAGACTATATAAGAAAGGACAACTTAAAACTGCCCTACCACCACCTCCAACAACTGGGATTCAGACCTCAATGGAAAAGGTACAGTTTTAATCTACTGACTGGTAGGAAAGTTCACCTGCCAGTCAGAGTAGGTAAACCAAGTTAACCTATAGACCAGTGCTGGTTCAAAGTTGTCATGAAAGCAGGAAACAGCCTTAGGTGCAGTCAAATGGAGACTGACTGGCAGGTAGTCATAAAGGAATCAAGTGTTAGGAGCCCAATAGCTGGCAATGGCATGTGGCCTGGCATGTAAGGTTGGGAGGCCTGCAGGAAATAACTCCTCCAACACTGGCTTCCTGAAGCTGATGGGTGAGTGCTCAGAGAGATACTGGAATGGAGTTGGTGATAGTCACCAGGCCGCAACCTGGGCTGCTGCGAAGTTGCTGAGGGACAGTACATTCTGGGTGTGCAGCTGGGGTAGGATGACCCTGGATGTGGACACACACATTCTCTCTCTCTCTCTCTCTCCCCTCTCTTTACTAATGGAGCATTCTAGAACAGGAAGAGCAGTCCCTTTCTCATGTAATGTCTCTCTCCGCCCTCTATTGATGAAAAATAACATGATTCTCGCTGTTAAGAAGAAATGTTTAGAGTCTAGGTCATTATGTCAGAGCCAGCGCTAAGGAGTGAATTTGGAGCTGAGAGGAGATAAATTGGTAATGGGCACAATCTTTTCCTCTGGTTACTCAGCTTCCATATGTGTTCTCCTACACACACACACACACACACACACACACACACACACACGAACTACTGCAAAACAATACGACAATGCCAAATGATCCAACTAGACTACACTGTAGTAAGAAAGCAGTACCTATCTTTTATTGGCTCATCAAAAATATTATTTATTTCTTCATGAAGAACAGGAGGTTCTGCAGCACAATTGTCTTTCAAGAATTAAGAACTTAGGCTGTTTACTTTTAGAATTTTGTGACCTATGTGTACTTTGTTTCTAATTGTGAAGAAAGAGGGAGGATGGAAAATACTCATTCTTAACTGCTTCGGTAACAAGTGACACATCCTACATTCCTTCTTTTGATGTTCCATTGCGAATTTATTGTGTGACCCCACCTAGAAGCTTTGTGGCTAGGAAGACATAAGGAGTATGTAGATACATGATGAGCACCAGTGGTTTTTATCACAATTTATCAAGTACATAAACATAAATTACTTTTTATGCCTCATAACACACAATAAATTGATTAAGTGAAATAAAACTGAGAACCATGATCATATAGTATGCATAGTTCTGGTGTTTTCACAACATGTCAAATGTGTTATTTAGCACAAGACAACAGTGCTGTTTTCTGAATTTTACTTGGGGATTTTAGTTCCCTTGAGCTGTTATTTATTGCAAAACATTTCTCATGGGTGTGTCATTGAATGGAGGCTTAGTCACTTGTTTTCAAGAAAAAAGAAATAGGATTTGCCCTTTTCTGTTGAAATAATATGACAACAGAAAATGATTTGTAACTGGCAAAAATAAAAAATAATGAATTTAAAATTAGCTGTGTGTCAAAGCAATACATGTTTACTTCAAACTGTTTTTGAGTAAAAATATTTGCAAGCAGAGAGCTGCTAATAAGAATGAAATTAAAACAAAATATTTTTTAAACATCTGTATATTCTGACTTTGCTGTGCAGGTATCCCCAGAGTGCACCTTACTACTGACTTTGCCCTGTGGATTCTTTAAGTCACACTTTATAAGCAGATGGCTGCTCAGGAGACTTATGCTTAGTTACAGAAATACGTGTTTTAGCACCTCTGGATTATCCATTTTAATGTAGGATAGCATCTGGAAATATTTAAGAAATATAAAAATCAATAAAATAAATGTATAAAAATAATGAAAAATATAAACTAAAATATATGCACTGCTTATAGGGATGGCGAAATTATGATTGACTTCTTGCTTACACTTTTATGTATTTTCAAAATTTTTTTGTGTATTTTGCGATAAACATATTTTGTTGTACAACTGAAAAAATAGTAAATGCTTATGTCAATGTGTGCTTTATGTTTTATGAATGTATTAAACACTTAATAAATCTGACCGTTATTAGAAGAGTTATACCCTGATAATGATTACATGGTACAAGGGATTTTACTGAAACCAATAATACTGTTTTGGGTGGTTTAAAAAAACAATTGCAATTTTACTAATGAATGTATTACATGAATACCTAATAACATTAAAGCATACATTCAGATTAATTTGGCCTATATGTATGCATAGGGCAACAATTTAAAAATATTGCCTTAATTTATCATAAGCACTGAATTGTTCTCTACTTATTTATGCCATTTTCATTTTTATTCTTCAGTGAAGTTTTATAATATTGTCTCAAATTTTTCCTTTACTTTTATATTTATTCCAAGAGTCCTCATAGTATTTAGTGATCATTATGAATGGAATGCTTTTTGAAAAGTATTACAGTGTTTTCAAGTTAGTTGTTTCTGATATTAAAAAGTGCTAATGAGTTTTGAAGATTGGGTTTATATCATGCGAACTTGCTGAACTCTCTTTTCATTTCCCATATTTGTGTATAAATTCTCTTGAATTCTTTTTGAAGACACACATATTTGAGATATAATGATAATTTGGGTTCTTTCCTTCTGATCTTTATCTAACTCATCTTCTCTCATTGTGTTACCCAGCCCTTCTAGTAAAATGTTGAAGTAGTACTGATTATGTTTCTCTGGTCTCTTATTTTCATTGGAATACTTTTATAGTTTGATCATTGACTATAAAATTTTTGTGGGATCTTGGTCTGTATTTTTTACTAGATAAGGTATTTACATTCTATTCCTACTTTGCCGAGAGTTTTTATCACAAAGGTTATATTTTATTCTTTTTTGCATTTTTAATATGTTCATATGATTTCCCTATTTTAATCTCTGTAAACTCAATTTGGTTGTGCTGTGTTCTTTGTGAAATATATGGCTGGATTTGGTTTACTAATTACTTACGACATTTTATTCCTAAGTGAAATTGGTCTAGAGTCACCCAATCTCACAGTCTTTTATTAGCTTTGATGTAAAGTTTGTACTAACATGAAAGAATTTTGAATCTTACAGGGTTTTTCTTTACATGGGAATAGTTGCATCTGAGGTTATCCATTCTTTCAGAATTTGGCAAACCCGCTTTTAAAATGACCTCGAAATAGACTTTATTATGTATTTATATTTTTGAGTATATTTACAGCGCTATTTTCTAATCAAGAGAGTGTCAAATTAGGGCCTAAAAGCCTAAAAACCAAATCTAGTCCACTACAAGGTTTTGCTATAAAGTTTAGTGGGAAAAAGCCACACTCATTTTTAAAAAATATCATCTGTGGCTGTTCCCATACTACAATAGCAAAGTTGGGTAGTTGGGACAGAGACTATCGCCTGTAAGAGTAAAATGTTTAGTATCTGGCTCTTTATTGGACAAAATTTTCAATCCTTGGTATAACAATTATTGAATGGATTTTGAAAATTATTTTGCTCTATAAAATTTTCTTATTAATTGGAATTTCAAAGACTTTGGCATAATGTTTATTTTATTATTTTATGATACAGAATGTGTAGGGTCTCTCTACTAATTCCTCATATTATCCTAAATATTTTTATAAACAATTTTGCTTATTCTTTTTTCCGTGAATTACTTAGAAGTTTAGTTTGTTTATTTTATAATTCAGAAACTTAGGAGATATTTAAAACCTGGCAGTTGAGCAGATTTCTTCCCATAAAAGATTACTTATCTGATATTTTCTGTCATTAAAATCAAAACTAACAGGTATAGTAAAAAGAGGGTATGGAACTGAACTAGAACAAATTAACTCTTCTGAATCCTAGTTTTATTCTATGTGTTATAAGAATTACAACAGTTACCCAGTTGGCTGTTTTGACTATAATAGTGTTGTGGTTTACCTCTAACTTGACTTAGGAGAAATCTCAAACTAACTCATTAAGTCTCACTCAAGTACAAACATAGGAGCCTTCCTCAAGTCCAGAAACCAAAGATGTAAAGGTCGACTTTGCTGGTGAAAAGGTGGCAGTGAAATTAGGAAGGGATCTATCAGACAAAGTATAGGAAAACAACTCTCTGAATAGTCAGCTGGTATGACGTTGACTACCATCAAAGTGAAAAAATCAGTGAAAGCCACTAGAAATGACAGTTATGTATTCCTTAGGTCCTGGTGGTGAGTGCACTTACTCAGATGGAGCCTAGACGGTTTGTGAACACTGATTTTGCTTTTATGGAACCTCTTGGTACTAGCACTGAGTGAAGCCTTAAAGTGAAGGTGTGTGATCCCTGGATGGTGTGCCTTAAAGTGAAGGTGTGTGATCCCTGGATGGTGACTTTTCTCCTTTCCATAAGCTTCCTGTAAGTTTGGTCTCATCCTAATGCAGACCGATCTCCATTTTTCTCTTTATATCCCTTGCATCTTTTCTCATTTCCTTGCCTCTTTTAGAGTCCCTGGATGGGAAGATTATCTCTCCTTTATCATTTTTACCTAATACAACTATATTGCATAAGTTTTCACATGTCCTTGAGCCCTATGTTTGAAATCCAAAAGTTAAGAGTCATCCTTTGTTTCTGTGATCTTATGTGTCATCCTTTCTATGAGTAGTGAACATTCACATGACTGGCTCAAGGAGGAGGTGGCCCGAATATAGAAAGGAATACTGCGAATAGAAATCTCATCAATTAAGATTTCAGAAGTATCTTACTCCATGAGGATTAAAAGAGGCTATGAATAGACAGTGCTTACTACCTATCAGGTCTCAATGTAACATCAGTTTTCTACTCTAAAGGATAATGTTTTCCAGAGTTGGTACTAAGATCACAACTTTTGTTTACACGTTGCCTGATGCCTTTGACCTCACACTTTACATCCCCAATTAAACATCTGCTTATTTGTTACCTGCATAAGCCACATTTTTAACTCAATTCCATTTGCCAGCTAATCTTCAATTTGTAAGCCAAAGAACATGAATGAATGCACATGAGCAGGATGTGGTAAAGATAATGTAGACACTGATTAATTATTCTCACATTAAGTGGGAAATTTCTCTGAGTATATTGTCTGTGATTGTACTAATCAGTAAGGCCACGTTTATTTGAGAAACTGCATTCAGTGGGGAACACTTGATTCAAGAAAACAATGGACTGTGTAGACAACAAATTTAGAATTAGAGTTTTGGCAGCAAAATTTTAAAATTATCACAAATATATAAACCAATAAGACATGGTTTCCATACGGTGTACATTTATCAGTGTGAATAAATATACACCTTTCCTGTAATAATATTTATGACATGATCGTAGACGCTGACTGTAACAGTCTTAGAGGTATAAAGCATTTCCCCTATAGGAGGCAGTTATTCTGATTCTTAGGATCTAGGTTTGCTAGTTACCTCAAACAAAAACAAAGTAAATAATACAATTTCGCTGAACATCTGTAAAATGTCATGATAGCAGCAGTCTCTTTAGTGGTTTGTTTTGAACAAATGGAAATTTGAGAACCTGGGTATATGAAGTGACACATTTATTTGAGGTATTTAGGCCATTTATATTTAGAGAAATTATTGTTACGATTGTGTTTACATTTATCATTTATTATCTTTTTTTTTTTTTTTTTTTTTTTTTTTACTTACTCTACTTGTGCTTTGTTCCCGTTATTCTCTTTTTCTCCTTCTTTTGGATTATTCAGTATTTTTTATAATTTCTTTCTTTGTAGGCTATTAGCTATAATTTTCTGTTTTGCTATGTTAGTGGTTGGTTTGGGTTTTTATTATACACCTTTAAATTATCATAGTCTACTTCACATGGTATTATACCACTTCACATATAGAATGAGAACCTTACAACAGTATACTTGTATGTCTCCCCTCCTAGGCTTTATTGTCATATATTTTACTTTTACACATTATAAATTCTACAATATATTGTATTCTTGCTTTTAACAATTATCTTTTAAAGTGGTTTAAATAATAAAGAAATTTTTAAAATATTTACTCAGTTATTTTTGGTACTCTTATTCGCTTTGTGTAGATCCAGATATGCATTTATTATTTCCCTTCAATGTAAAGAATTTTATTTAATGTTTCTCATCATGGTCATCTGCTTCTGATGAATACTTTCCATTTTTAATATATGAAAATGTCCTTAGTTCTTCATTTTTAAAAGTATGTTTACTGAATGTAAGAATTCAACATTGGCAGATTTTTGCTTTCAGTACTTCAAAAGTGTTGTTCCACCTTCTTCTTGTGTATATTGTTTCTGATCGAAATCTGCAGTTATTGTTATTTTTCCCTCTGGACATGATTCTTGTTCTGTAACTGCTTTTATGATTTTTCTATTATTATTTATTTTGTACAACTTGATTATCATGTGCCTTGGTGTAATTTTCTTCTTGTTTCTTGTGTTTTGAGTTTGTTAGTTATTTAGATATGTGGACATACACTTTTCCTCAAATTTGGAAAGCATTTAGCTCTTCTTTAAATAATGTATCTGATCTCTCTTCTCCCATCCTCATGGACTCCAGTTGCAGATGTTAGGCTATTGTAGTTGTCTCACAGCCCACTGCTGTTCTGTTTATTTCTTTTAATTATTTTTTCTTCCTATGTTTCATATTGGATAATTGCTCTTGCCTATATATTTTATTTCTGTAATCTTTTCCTGGAATGTCTAATCAGCCATTAATCTTAGTCAATGTATTTTTCATCTCAGACATTTTCATTTTAATCTCTAAAATTTTGATTTGGGTATTTTCGTATCTTACTTGTATCTATTTAACTTTTTTAACATGAAATATAGAATTAATACTTCTCTCAATATTTTTGTCTTTAATTCAGTTCTACTATTTCTATCAATTCTGGGTTATTTTAAACTTTGATTATTTTAAATTCTGGTGTTTTTTCCCTTATTTTGGGTCACATTTTTCTGCTTTTTGTGTGTGTGATAATTTTTAACTGGATGCCAATTATTATGAATTTTGCCTTCTTGGGTGCTAGATATTTTTGTATTTCTATAAATATGCTTCAGCTTTTTCTCTGGAATTCAGCTGAGTTACTTACAAAAAGTTTAACCTGCTTCGGTCTTGCTTTTAAGATTTGTTAGGCAAGACCAAATTCATATGTAGTGTAGGGTTAATCATTCCTTACTACTAAGTCAAGAATATTCTGAATATTGTTCCCAATATACAATTAATTATAAAGTTTTCCAGTGTGACTGGAAGGAATAGACATTATTTGTAGCTCTCTGTGAGTGTTGGGTGCTGCTCCCTCTAAACTTTGTGAGTTATTCTTTCCTGAGCCTTGGGTAGTTTCGTCACATATGGGCACTGATCAGTACTCTGCAGAACACTCACAGGGGACCTTCTGCATGTTGCTGGAGTTTCTTTGTGCAGTTCCCTCATCTTCAGTAATCTACTTTCGAACTTTAGCCAACTTGGTCACTCCAGATTTCTAGCTCAGTCTCTTCAATTCAGGCCACATGCTGGGTTCTGCCTCAGTTTTCTTCCCTGCACTACAGCCTAGAAACTACATGCAGCAAGCTTGGCCAATAGTATGGCTTGACTCATTTGTTCACCATCTCTCAGGGATCACTGTACTATACTGCCTGATGATGTTCAATGCCTTGAAAAACGTATGGTTTATATGGCAATATAGAACAGTGATCCCTGAAAGATGGCAAACAAATGCCATATTGTTTCATACATATTATATATGTGCATGTATGAATATGTATATGTTTATATTTAAATTTTAGAAGTTGTTTCAGTGGAAAAGTTATTCCCTCTTGGTCAAAATAAGAATTCTCATGTAAAATTTCTGATTTTTTAAAATAGAAATATTTTAGGTTGAAATTCAATTGTCATAAGTATTTGGAGAAATTCGATCAACTTTTGCATACATATCTTGTAGTGAAAGTTATTGTAGCTAACTTTAGCATGAGGTTATAGGTAAAGAAACATTTATCAATGATCAGATATTAAATATTGAAGTAGGTTTATTAAATAATGTTAAAGAAATGAGAAGGAAGAAAATATAAATAACATTTGGAATATTTTTGGAGTCAGTAAGCATGACATTCTCATTTTCTTATGTTACATTTTAGTTACAATTATAAAATTTATACTTAGGTCTTCTTTGCATTTATAAAAATAGCCAGTGTAATATAGCCTTAAAGAATAGTAGAATTAAAATTTTCATTTGGGATATTATTTAAATTTGTTAAAACAACATTGATTAAACACTGTTTTTAATATTATTTTAATGCATAAAAACAAAAATAAAGAATAAAACTATATAAGTTGACATTGAGGAAATAGATATAACTGCTAATAATTGCCTGATTATATTTTATTTATAAAAACAGGGGCTAAGTTAACATACATTTGAGGAACACAGTTGCTATTGACCATGGCATGTAGTCTCTGCAGGATCTGGGGACTAATCAAAGGAAGAATTGCCATCAGGTAAATAGTGAAGACATTCCAGTTGGAGTTAGATGTTAGTGAGCATGATACTTTACACTACTACCACAGCTCCTGGAATGGTAGTCTGACCAAGAATATGGCACTCAAAGTATCCTTATAATAAATTTTGCTGAATAAATATTTCTCAATTTGCAAATGGACTAAACACACTGTAAGGTCAATGGATGTGCTTTGGTCAAGAATAGGCGGAGGCAGACATCCAGGCCTGCATGACTCAGCAAGTTAGGAGTGCAGGTGCACAACTCCTCTTGTTATATAACTTGTTTGTGTAAGCTCATACTCGTCTCAAAGCCACTATTGTTTGTAAAAGGTTTAACTATCCTGCTGACACTGTACATGCAGCACGTGCCCTGAGAAAGAAAGAAATGCTGCTGATCCTGTAAAAGAGAGCTTGCTGTCTTGCAGATGGACAGGAGGGAGCCAGGAACTAGCAAGTGTGCCAGAGAGTAGAGCTATATGTGTGGGAGTCATAGGAGCCTCAGAGTCGGCTGCTAAGGGTGGCTGCAACCAGAGCAGACAGCTGAGACAAAGGCAGATAGTGTGAGAGAGCTGCTGAATAAAACCATATTTCACCTGCCCATGGCCCCCCTTGAGTGTTCTTTCATCTATCCTCCACCCATCCACCCACTCCCCTCAGACCTCAGCATGGTCTGAAACCTGACACTTGGCATGACATACACAAAAACAGTTGATTTGTAAAGTTGTATTACAAATTTTAAAAAGTTTATTAGGCAAATAATTAATAATTTGTTCAATATTAACCTCAGAAAACTAATGAAATTACATACACACACACACACACACACACAGAGACACACACACTTAACACATGGAGTCAATGGAAGTATTTTAAATATATATGTAGCTACCATTCATAATACTATTTATACAGGAAACTACATTCTGATAGGTAACTTAGGACACCAGGATTTTATTCTTCATAAAATTATTAGAGTATTGAGGACCATTATAGTTATTGGGAGTGGGGAAGACAATTACATTATAAGTGAGGAAGACAGCCACTTTTGGGGAATTATTCACTTATTACACAACCACATATTTTAAAGAAATATGTATTTGCATACAAGAAAATTTCTCTGTTAGTTGCCTATTCTCAGAAATTTCCAAACTGAGGAATAAAACAGAAGCACAAGTCAGAGATGCCAGACAAGAAACATGCTCCTTTCCCTTATACCCTTTATTTTCTTATGGGTATGTGTGCGTTGGGGGGAATCTTTGCTTACAAGCTGTTTTAATATGAAGACGTGGATTGGAAAAGGATGTTTGATCAGATCACAAGAAAGAATGGTGATGATGATGACTATTATCGCTGGCTTGGAAATTTAAATGTGAATAGACTGATATTTTGTTCTTTTTCCAAAGGTATTACATTATTTGAAACACCAAATAAAACCTAATATTTGTAGAGTTCATTACAGTTTTAAGTCACTTTCACATACGGTGTCTCATTTGATCTTTAAAACCCATTGCTTGAGAAATGGAAAAGTTGATTATCATATGCATTCTATTACACATAAATAACATAAACTGTATGCACTGAAAGTTCACTTAGCTACTAAGTGTTCAAGGTATCAGCCATATAAAATTGCAGCAATTTCAGTTTATTTTGTCATGGATACCCAATTGCTTAATATATTAAAAATCACTGAGCCTTAAAGACCTATTTAACTTTTTGGAGCTTGTACGATATTATCTGTAGTTTATTTATTATGCCTTATTTATTTAACAAAATGCATAGCAGTGAAGCCTTTTAAGGCCTCCTTTGAAATGAAAGAGTTCCACAAACTCCAATATAAAATAAGATTATGGATTATAATGGCAATGATAGCTTCTGCTTCTTTCTCTCTACCTTAGTTACTAAAATCTTCCACTTTCAAGGCAGTTGAAGAATTGGTTTACTATTTTTTAATACATTTTTTCATACAGTGTTTCTTAGAATTCATTTGGTATTGCATTTTCTCTATTCCTTTACTTTTTCCCTTATTTTCTGTATGTTTGCATTCAATTTCAGTAGATATTATTTATCAACATTCCAGTATTCTTTAAGGAGGATTTGTCGCCTACATGCCTTTTTCCTGTCTATGACAAATTAAAAAAAAAAACCAGTAAACCTGAGCTCATATCCTGACCTACCAGCTGAAAAATTAAGGCCATGGTTCTGGCAGTTTAATCAAATGTCTAGTTTATATGCATAAATTCTGAATAAATAAAATGACACAAAAGGACAAGCTTAATGATCTTAAATCCAAGCCTTCTAACTAATGGACAAGTTAGAGAGAAATGCTATGGTCTGTAAGCTCCTCTCTTTTGTGTAAAAAGGTTATCCGGCCAGGCAAGCCTCTTAAACTGAGCATATTCAAGTCAATGAAGAGGAAAGCATAAGCATTTTAAAAATACAACTTAAAAAAATGGCAGTGGGGAAATTTTGTACTTCTGAGTGGTGCAAGGAAATGATTGGAAGATTCTGCAGTTTCCGCAGGCAAGAGGTAAACTACCCCCAACCCGGCCCAGTTATATTCTGCCCCCACCTGCCAAAGCAAGGTGTGTGGTAATTGCTCCACTGAGAACAGAGCAGGGATGAAACCGCTTCTGATGTGTTTTATTGCGATTTGCATTTTTCTGCATAGTAATTAACAGGCTTTAATAAAACATTGATTTACATGCTATTGCAAAGTGCATTATCTTTCAGGCTTTAAATTAAACATTTCTGCAGCCTGTGTGTTGGTGGGAGTGAGGGTAGGGGTGGGGTACAGATTAGCTTGATTCTCTGCCCTAGGCAGAAAGTACTTTCTTTCCCATCTGGCCCCTCTAAATGCAAAGCCTTGGTTGAGCTTTGTGTGTGTATGTGTGTGTGTGTGTGTGTGTGTGTGTGAGTGAGTAGTTTGTCACTCTCTAATTTCTGTTAAATTTCATAAGACCTGACAAATTTGCATTTACAGAGCTGTTAGATAATGTTTAGCACTTTTCATCTTCAAAGTGCTGTATAAATATTAACTAATCAAAGCTGCCAGCACACCCATGAGGCAAAGAAGTGTTGGTTTGTTGTTCTTTTTATCTTTGTTTACCTTATGTGAAATTTGTGAGATTACTGAATCTCTCTGTCTCTCTGTGTGTGTACACACACACACACACACACACACACACACGTGTACATATATACACACATATATTTAACCCAGTGTTTGTTAGGTAGCTTTTTTCTTTTTTATACTAATAGTAAGGATTGTTCCTTTTCTGGAATATGAAAATGGAGGCCTGTAACTTGCTACTACCAAGTATAGCCTTGAATGTATGAACTACTGTATTCTTTTCTCCCTTAGATTATAACCTTCATTAGTTAGAATAAGGGCCATTGTTTTTACTTATTTTTTTCTCTTGCACCATAGTTAACCTAATACTGTTTCCATTTATTCATTGACGTATTTCAAAAACATTTAATGAGTGCCTCTCTATTCTAGGCATTGTATAAAACACTGTGAAAACAGCTAATGAGTGCCTAAATTCTTCTCTTTGGGAGTATACTTGCTGAGTTGAAGTAGAAAATGGATTGCATACTGAGAATGGTATGAGAATATTAGGTAAAGGAACAACTTAGTGAATATGGATAGGGTTAAGAGAACTAACTAGCAGACCTAGGGACTAGCAATAATGAGAATATATCACTTACCTCAAAAACTAGACGGATAAGAGCGAGAACTATGATATAGAATTTACCCAACAAGAGATGTGTCGTTAGAACAATGAAATCTTTCCCAGGACTGTGACCAAGTAGGAAAGGAGTGGAGAGAGGACGTACTCCTAACTCTCCATTCTACCCACCTTTTATACCCTGTCAAAGCAAAGTATCAGCAAAAGATAAAGGGAGCCTGGGTAATTTGGCTCATAGAGGTCACAGGGCCCATTGCGGGGTATGGAAGGGTTGTGAATTGTACAGACACAGACAGAATACCCAGCAAAAGAATCTTACAAGGAAGGCATACATATATAAATTTGTATATATATGGAAAAAAAAACAAATATATATCTCTGTGTACACCGGAGGTGGAGAACATTATTCTGTTTGTAGGTATTAGGGAAGGCATTAAGCAGAATGTGAGCTTTGTTCAAGGGATCTATTATACACATGATGACTATAAATAACAATGTATTATATACTGAAAAATTGCTAAGAGAGTAGATTTTAAGTGTTCTTATAACAAATGGTATTTGAGGTAATTCATATGTTAATTAGCTTGATTTAGCCATTCCACAATATATACATATTTCAAAACACTGTACACCATGAATATGTACAATTTTCATTTGTCAATTAAAAAACAAAAAGAGAATGTGAACTTTAACCTAAACCTTGGAAGTTGATATTTTGATTGAATTACTTGGATTGTGAAGGCTCAGCATTGTTTTACTGGTTTGGAAAGGGATAACGAGAACAACGGCCCTTTAACTTGTGTATTTATTAGATATCAATTGACTACGCTTTCAGATGTGTACATCACTGAAGCTTGGCAATGACCCACATAGTTTCTATTCTAACCATTTATTGAACGTTTTTCTTTTATAGAAAACCATTACTAGTACAATTAAAATCAATCCCTTGGAATATTTTTTAACCATTGCATTTTTTTTCTTCTCCTTAAATATTGTAGCATAATTTGGATAAATTTAATTATGAAAGCAAGTGTATCATAGCAGCTTCCCCTGGAATATTATCTAAGATCCAACATCTAAAGTTAGTGCTTCCCTATCCAATTTCCATTTAATTTAATTAATAAAACCTACTGGATAAAGAATTGTTAGTTTTATTTATTCAAATAAGAAATTTCTATAAAAATTGACTTCTCTATAGTTCTCAACCAAACAACACTTTGAAATCCATCCAGATCTTAATTATAATACAGGTTCTTCTTGCCTACTGTGCAAATGAAGCTGATTTATCAAGGCAGGGGAAGTGAAATAGAGAAAGAATTTAATACACATGGACCCAGCTAAATGGAAGGCCAGAGTTGTGTTATTACTCAAATCAGCCTCCCTGAAAATTTTGCAGGCTAGAGTTTTTCAAGTATAGGTAGGCAGGCAGTGGGGTAGGGAATGGGTGCTACTGGCTGGTTGGAGACAATATCATAGGGGTGTGGAAAATGGTGCGCCTGTAGTGAGTCTGCTTCTGGGTGGGGCCATCTGGTCATCAGAAATTCCTGAAAAGACATCTTAAAAGGCCAATCTTAGATTTTACAATAATGATGTTATTTACAGGGAAGTTGCAAATTTTGTGACCTCTGAAATAATGACTGGTAATCATTTAACTATGAATTCAAGCACCTCACATCCTCCTAACCTGATGACCTTTTGTTAATTTTACAGAGGCAGTTTAGATTTTGAGAAGAGCTATTATCATTTAAACAATAAATTGAATTTCTCCCAAAGTTAGTATGGACCACACCCAGGAACCACTGAGGGCAGTTTGGTGGTTAAAGACATGATAGAATTGGTTAGGTCAGGTCTCTTTTACTGTCATAATATTTTTCACTGTTTTTGAAACAAAATTGTAAAGGCAGTTTTAATAGTCTCTTCTGGGGTTCACCATGCCTTATTCTTAAGGTGAGAGCTATAGAGATGGAAAAAGACTGACAGCCGTTCTAACTTCTTCCTGCTGACAGAGGCTGCACTTGGGATAGGGGTTGGCCCCAAGGTAAGAAGAGTGAAACCACTTTGCAGCTGTCTACATGTGTTCATGGGTACCAGGTTGGTGGTTAACAGAAGACTTCAAGATAATGAGTCCTAAAATAAGGAATAAAACCCTAGCTTCAGAAGTCCTTGTAGAGTTGTTCTGAAGCCCTTGTAATCCAGGTATATAACCCCAAGAACCAATCAGACATGGTGTCACTAATAGAGAGTGATGTGGGTCACAGGTTCTGAGAAATACAAATTGGAATAAACAGGAAAGAGCAAATTTAGATGTACTGTGCCATATCTTTTTGGTTAGTTTTTAGTCCTGAGAGTGTATCAGTTCAAACAGCTGTGTCTCATTCCAGGTAGTGGCATTGCAGATGGGCTAGGCCTCTATACGTGATGAAGGCAAATTTTTAATAAGGGGCATGTCTATGGAAACAGAAGAAAACTAAAGCTTAATTTTGGGCACAATCTATCCACATGTTAGAGGCAAAGCACCTCTAGTTACAGAGGAGGAGGTCAGTAGCAATAGACGCATTTTTTTCTTGCTTATATTACAAGGAGTAAGCTTTATCTTGCAGGACCTCAGGAAAAAGGTAGTATCAATTTCATTGAGTCAAAATCAGAAAAATGGAAGAAAAAGTTGAAAGCATTAGTTTGGGGACTTGTAAGCAAGAAAGAATTCAGGATTCAATCTGAATTGCAGAAATTAATAAAGATGCAAAAATAATGGACAAGGCTAGAATCTAAAAATAGATGTACTATAATTTTTTCTTCTGAAACAATTTTTTCTCCAGTCCCCATTTTTCTTAGAGACAAATCATAGTTAGACAAACTTATTTGCAAAATAAGTCTTAGTCTTATTATATTTCATCTGATTATTTGCATAAAGTGGAGCAAGAATAATTATTTGTCATATAAGCTCTTTGTAAATTGGCTTTGTTGGAACTTTTTTCATAAGCAATCTCAGATTAGACCTTTTAAAGCCTCAAGCCCACCCACAGATTTATCTGTGCCTATAAGTCCTCTATGCATTGGGTAGATGACTCTCTTCTCAAGGTCCCAAGGTTACAGGGGTTCATAGACCTGTCAGAAAGTGACATTCTTTACTTACCACAGGTACAGGGACTGCATAGACAAGATATGATACTAGTTTTCCAAAGGAGCCTTTTTGTTGTTCTTTTTTTTTTATTTTATTTTATTACTGCTTTTTCTAGAGCCTTTAGATAAAACCAAGTAGCTTTAATTGGCTCCAGAAGTCAACTTTGATTCATTAAAGCTCTTTTTATATCTGAAAGTATGTCATTCTGGTCAAAATCTGGTAAAAAACAACCAGTGTCTCCAATGGTGTCCTGTTACAAGAGAAAATAGGTTCTTATTGAACTTATGCAAATTACTAGACTGCCATAAATTAAGTATACTTACAAACAGTTTTCAAATTTTGGAGAAATCAGGTAGAAAAAAAGAAATATGCTCCAAATTTTGCTCATAGGCATATACTTTACCCAATTGTTAAAAGGAATAAATAGATCAAAAGAAAGGGTTTCTGGACTCTGCAAAATAAAAGAATTAGCAGTGTTTTAAACAAAATAATAATGAAAAGATTATTTGGCTCTTTTATTAGTTTGGTCTATGTAATTAACTCCTGTTATGCCTGGTATTGGGCCGGCAGTCCAGTATCAACTTCCCACATCATGAACATATCAGCTTTCCACATCATGAACATATCAGCTTTCCACATCGTAAACACATCAGCTTTCCATGAGTCCTAGAAGTTCCTTTTTTCTCCTCTATTTCAATGACAAAATTTCCAAAGTTATCAGAGGGCTGCATTCAACAGATACCCACAGAATCTTATAGCTTGATTATAAACCACCTTTTGAAAGGGATCAAAACAGGACAATTATCTGTGGATGACAAAAATCTTAAGGCAATAACAGTTTAAGCCATAATCAACAAGGAAATCTGTCATCTCTGTGACACACACAAATTTAACGTAACAATCATAATTATTACTGATAACATATTCCTAACATATAGGAATCTTATACTATTCTGGAACAAATACTAACATAACCCAAAGAAAGTTAAACATCATTTTATATTTGATGATGTATCCTATATGGTTTTAATATTCCAAATAAACCAAATATGTCTCTTCTGGACTTCAGGGAACCTAATTTTTAAATGATGAATGAGGTCAAAAAAGGACTGAATTTAGACTTTGATTCTGAAGGTTTGTCATATATCAAAGGTTTAAAATACTTGATGTCACAGTACAGAATCCAAAGTCAATTTAAGTTAAATTATTAGCCAAAATGATACTTTAAAACTTTTCAAAGGTTTTTAAAGCAAAAACCTATACTCATAAAGGACAGACATAGCTTTTCAAAAAACAAGACCCAATAAAGACAGCAGGAGACCAACTGAATTTGTCTCATCTCTCTTCTCTCTCCCCTCTTTTTCTTGTAATTTATTCAAAAAGCAAACAAAAATCTTTCATTATCTTTTAATATTATATGAAATTCTTGTTAAAAAGAAAAAGACAAATTTCACCTTTGCATTAGTATATTATTAACTCAATTCGTAATAAAACTTTGTAAACAAATAGAGCCAATCTTAATCAGTTTGACTATATGGTAATACTTCCATAAATCTTTTATAACACTTTACAATTTTCTGTTAAAGAGCAGATTAATGCTCTGAGAAAACCCTGTTATTGAGACCCACGAGCTCAGATTCTGGCCCTGCATCAGTGTGCTTTTATTTTGATGTTCAATTTATGGAAAAACTAAATAATATATTTTTAATTTTATCCAACTTGCTCCACATAGAATTTTTTAAAACAAGATTACTCTTTCCCAAACCTTTTACAACTTGCTTAAACCTTCAGTTTTATCCTATATTTTTTAAATATTTGAAACAATCCTTAATTTCTCTAAGTAAGACAGAATTACTTTTGTAAACAACATGTTCCTATACCTTTTTATTAATAAGACATAACTCTTATTTTAAATGTAAGCAATTTTAATTGAGTATCATGTGTAGAGTCTATGACACAGGACAGAACTGCAGATAGTGTCAGACTGTTTCCATCACTGGTAGGGAGCATGGCTACTCCACATGTCTCCAGGCATTACCTAGAATCTAATGGCTCCAAAGCATCCAAGTTGAACGATAATTAAAAGTCATAGAGCAGTGTTATAACCTTAGAGCATCTAGCAAAAAAATTGTACCTGACCTGCTTCATTCAGATAAAATGTGTAAATTTTGGAGACATTTTAGTTTTACCAAAATTCTTTAAAACTGTCTTTATTTTTCAAAGATTATTAGAGTGACATGAACAAAAGGGCATTTAGGTTTTTATTTTCCTGACAAAATATTTTATTTAAGCACTTATTATTTTTAAGCCAATTGGTTAGAGCTTTTTCATATATTTTGATAGTGAAACATCACACACATGACACATTCAAGTACACAAACAGAAGCAGGTTTGGTAGAGTGATAAGATTTGTTATTTGACTGTTTTTTAAGTTTCTCTTTCTTATGTTAGACCATCAGTCTCTTGATTACCTGTTCCAGGCCCTAACAATTGTCAGGCATGCAATTCCAAATTTGCATCTTTAAAGGGATAATTCTTAAGTGAAGCAAAATAGAAAATTCATATTTTATTTACACCAAGGAAAAATGGTATGGGTAAAAGTTCAGTCAAGATGGCCAGGAAAACCAGACACTCTTACACATGGAGATTTCCTTAAAGACTTAAGTTTCTTGATTAGGTTATTGGCTTTAGGATGGAGTCTTTTAGGGAAAAGGGTCAGGAGGGCCTAATTATCAGGTATAGCTGGAAGGCAAAACAGATCCACAAGATAAGGATCTAATTTTTACAGCAAACTCTGCGGCCCCCCAAAAGGGAAATGCTATGGGAGAAGATAGTGCAATACTTTCACAGTGTATCTTATTGAAAGGACATTTCCTCTAGGCTGCTGGGCAACCCAACACCAATTAGGCCACTCTTTAATTAGCTCATATCCTATTCTATACTTTGTCAGTATCCAAGAGCATGCTTTTCTTATGTACACACTCAAAGAAAGGAATGCCATCCTGGATTAATAAATAGCCACTGTAAGCAACTGCCATCAGTCATTTTTAAAAGTGTATTTCTTATCTAACTATTATACATCAAGGTTAATTTTTCTCATGATGCAAAGTAATTTCTTGTTCCCCTGTCTACAAAAGTCAAAAAGATTGGATACAAGAGCAAGGAAAAACATACAGTAGTAAATGGAAAACAGAATTCAGTTGTCTGAGAGGTTTTTACAAAAGAAGAGCAGGGGATTTAAAATAATATCTGTACACATATATCCAAAATATAAACATTAATTCAGTTAATTTTTAACTACTGAGCTCTCAGAAGAAAATCTTTTTAAATATTCTATTAGCAGACGTTAGCCAGGACAAACAGCTGGTATTTCTGGCTTTTGAATTTTTGACCACAAGTAACCTCCTCCCACATGAAACCAATAAGCTCTAGCTAAGGTTATAACTTAACCATGGATGCATGAGATGTCTTTAAAGAGATGGCAAGCAGTTTTTACAAGATCTAGAGTTGCCCTAAGCTCAGAGAAAAGAAAATTCAAGACAAGAAATCAGAAGCTATCTATGACAGGAAAAATAATCAATGGCAAAAGTCTTACAAGTATTAAATCAGAAAGGATTCATTCCCTCAGCTAGGAATTGAACACTGGTCACCATCATGAAAGGATAAAGCCTTAGTTAATGAGTCACAGTATGGGGCAGTCACCATCGCTCTTCCCAGAAGTACTCTAAGGTAATCGTTTTTGAGCTTGCAAAGGATTTTCACTGCTTAAGAGAATTCTTAAAGCTAGCCATGACATGAAGTTGAAAACTCCCAACCTCCAGATGGTAGAGACCAAGAGAGTGTACCTCCATATGGTCAAGTTTTCAAGAACATAAAACAAGATGAGAGGGAAACTTCATCTAAATTTTTCTTTTTCAGGGACCTGCAGCAAAGTTGGTACCTCACCAGTCTGTGGGCCAGCATGAACGGTAGACTTACAGGGTTTCACAGCTTGTGTTCTATCCTGTGGTACCCCTCTCTGTAACAGAAAAACACGGACAAATTTATATCACAAAATATACTGGATTTTCTACAGTCTAAGACTAGTCTCACAAATCATTTTCCTTATTTATTGAAACATTGCAGAGGAGACAAACAGTTACTTTTACCATTCATTCAACCAGTTTTCTCACACAGAGAGGCCAGAAGCCCTGGCTGGTAAGAAATTCTTACCTTTTTTTTTTTTTTTTTTTTTTTTTTTACCTGGGTTTGCTTTCTCTGTAGCTTCTGGAATAGCAGAGTAGCTTTTGATGCCCCTGCTTGCAGTACCATAGATGTGAGGGACAAGCCACATTACAAAAGAAATCTTATTTTCCCATTTTATGGAACCATCAGCAAAAGCCTCTCAATTTTGCAAGATCCCACCCAAACAACTGCATAGCGGAGCTAAACTAACATTTCTCATTCCAGCTGGAATAAAATGTACATGACAACACAGACACCAGTCATCCTGCTTAGCAACAAAGTATCAACCTGACAAGGCTCAAACTTTCCTTTGGCAGCCCCTGTCACCTTTGATCCACTCCGAGTGGGGTGGGATGACCTCTGACCAAGCATTTCAATGGGTGATCTTTGGACGAGATGGAAGAGTGAACTGTCATCCTGAGTTAGGTATGTTGCGCTTCCTTCAGGGCTCACAGAATGTGACTGACTAGACAAACTAGGAGAGCCTGCTAGACTTACAGCAGCAGTTCCTTCAGGAAATACTGTCTGTAAATAAAAGTGCACACACAAGGTAAAGATGAACAAAAGGTCTTTTAAACCAAGATTCCAGACCAGATTCCAAACCAGAAAAGAGTATTTCTCCAAAAAGTCCCTTATTGTTGAGGCTTGCAGAGTCAGACAGTTCCTGTGACAGGGCTACGTACAACACCTCTAGAGAGGCCAACAGATAAGAGAGAAGGAAGCAGGTGTTGGCAGCACCTGGAATACTCACCAAAGAGGTTAAAAGACATCTTCCAGAACTGTTTCTCCATTGCAGTTAGACCCATGCACTATAGCTCAACAGTGCCCTACCAGTAGAGACAGTCCACAGTCCAAGAGAACTAGGCAGCTGCTTGGGCTTGGCCTTTTTTTCCCGAAGGTAACCATGGTGCAGTAGCACCTCACTGGCAACAAGGGACTACTGAGCCATGGACAGTTACCGGAAAGGTCTATCCTAAATAAGGCCCCAAATTTGAACCACCCAACAGATTCTTCTTGCCCACTGCCCAGATGAAGCTGATTTATCAAGACAGGGAAATTGAAATAGAGAAAAGGTGTTTAGCAGCTCTACAATACATATAATACATGTATTAAGATGTATGACAACAACAAACCACGTGGAGATGTAGTTTTATAAATTATTTCACCTTGCATTGCTTCTAGACATGAACATTTTCAGGTGTTACTAGGAGTATTATTGGAGGAAATCATATTTACAGTGTTTGTTTGAAGGTGCATTTGAAGATAAATTTTGAAAGACTCAGAGAACTATTTTACTTTATGGCTCAGCAGGTGCTTCTAACCATATGTATGCTTAAGATTGCTAAATGAAAGAGGGAGCTACCTAGTCAGAGAAGTTAAATTATTAGACGTTACATTTTTTATAGTAACATTTTAATTGAGGTAGAAATAGCAATGCAAAATGTACAAATTTTAAGAGTACAAAACACCAAGTTTTGACAAATGCATAGATCTGTGTGACCAGAATTCATCGGCCGAGGTTTCAGCTGCCTCTTTCCAGTTAATCTCCACTCGCACTCACTGACCCACTTTTCTGTTTTTTTTGTTTTTTTTTTAAAAAAACAGAGCAAAAAGTACCCTTTTTATTTTTTGTCACCAAAGATTAGCTTTACCTGTTTAAAGCTTTATTTAAATGGTATCAGCTTTCATTTATTATTATTATTATTATACCTTAAGTTCTGGAGTACATGTGCAGAACGTGCAGGTTTGTTACAAAGGTATACATGTGCCATAGTGGTTTGCTGCACCCATCAACCCGTCATACAGGTTTTAAGCCCCATGTGCATTAGGTATTTGTCCTAATGCTCTCCCTTCCCTTGCCCCCCACCCCCTGACAGGCCATGGAGTGTAATGTTCCCCTCCCAGTGTCCAAGTATTCTCATTGTTCAACTCCCACTTTTGAGTGAGAACACGTGGTGTTGGGTTTGTAGTTCTCCTTGAAAAAGTCCTTCATGTTCCTTGTCAGTTGTATTCCTAGGTATTTTATTTTCTTTGTAGCCATTGTGAATAGGAATTCACTTGTGATTTGGCTCTCTGTTTGTCTATTATTGTTGTATAGGAATGCTTGTGATTTTTGCACATTAATTTTGTATCCTGAGACTTTGCTGAAGTTGCTTATCAGCTTAAGGAGTTTTTGGGCTGAGACAATGGGGTTTTCTAAATATACAATCATGTCATCTGCAAACAGGGACAATTTGACTTCCTCTCTTCATATTTGAATACGCTTTATTTCTTTCTCTTGCGTGATTGCCCTGGCCAGAAATTCCAATACTATGTTGAATAGGAGTGGTAAGACAGGGCATCCTTGTCTTGTGCCGGTTTTCAAAGGGAATGCTTCCAGCTTTTGCCCATTTTGTATGATATTGGCTGTGGGTTTGTCATAAATAGCTCTTATTATTTTGAGATATGTTCCATCAATACCTAGTTTATTGAGAGTTTTTAACATGAAGGGATGCTGAATTTTATCAAAGGCCTTTTCTGCATCTATTGAGAGAATCATGTGGTTTTTCTCATTGGTTCTGTTTATGTGATTGATTATGTTTATTGATTTGCCTATGTTAAACCAGCCTTGCATCCCAGGGATGAAGCCGACTTCATGTTGGTGGATAAGCTTTTTAATATGCTGCTGGGTTTGGTTTGCCAGTATTTTATTGAGGATTTTCACATCAATGTTCATCAGGGATATTGGCCTGAAATTTTCTTTTTTTGTTGTGTCTCTGCCAGGTTTTGGTATTAGGGTGATGCTGGCCTCATAAAATGTGTTAGGAAGGAACCCCTCTTTATTGTTTGGAATAGTTTCAGAAGGAATGGAACCAGCTCCTCTTTGTACCTCTGGTAGAATTTGGCTGTGAATCCATCCGGTCCTGGGGTTTTTTTGGTTGGTAGACTATTAATTACTACCTCAATTTCAGAACTTGTTATTGGTCTATTCAGGGATCCAACTTCTTCCTGGTTTAGTCTTGAGGGGGGATGTATGTGTCCAGGAATTTACCTATTTATTCTAGATTTTCTGGTTTATTTGCATAGAGGTGTTTATAGTATTCTCTGATGGTAGTTTCTATTTCTGTGGTATCAGTGGTGATATCCCCTTTATCATTTTCTGTTGTGTCTATTTTATTCTTCCCTCTTTTCTTCTTTATTAATCTGGCATCTGGCTAGTCGTCTGTCTATTTTGTTAATGTTTTCCAAAAAACAACTCTGGATTCATTGATTTTCTGAAGGGTTTTTCGTGTCTCTATCTCCTTCAGTTCTGCTCTGATATTTGTTATTTCTTGTCCTCTGCTATATTCTTGTTTCTCTAGTTCTTTTAATTGTGATGTTAAGGTGCCGATTTTAATCTTTCCAGCTTTCTGATATGGGCAGTTAGTGCTATAAGTTTCCCTCTTAACACAGCTTTAGCTGTGTCTCAGAGATTCTGGTACATTGTGTCTTTGTTCTCATTGGTTTCAAAGACCTTATTTTTTTCTGCCTTAATGTCGTTATTTACCCAGTAGTCATTCAGGATCAGGCTGTTCAGTTTCCAAATAGTTGTGCGGTTTTGAGTGAATTACTTAATCATAAGTTCTAATTTGATTACACTGTGGACAGAGAATGTTTGTTATAATTTCGGTTCTTTTGCATTTGCTGAGTAGTGTTTTACTTCCAATTCTGTGGTTGATTTTAGAGTAAGTGCTATGTGGTACTGAGAAGAATGTATACTATGTTGATTTTGGGTGGAGATTTTTGTAGATGTCTATTAGGTCCGCTTGGTCCAGAGCTGGACTTGGTTCAAGTCCTGAATATCCTTGTTAATTTTCTGTCTCGTTGATCTGTCTAATATTGACAGTGGGTGTTAAAGTCTCCCCCTATCATTGTGTGGGAGTCTAAGTCTCTTTGTAGTTCTCTAAGTTCTCTAAGAACTTGAGTTATGAATCTGGTTGCTCCTGTATTGGGCGTATATATATTTAGGATACTTATCTCTTCTTGTTGCATTGATTCCTTTACCATTATGTAATGCCCTTCCTTGTGTTTTTTATCTTTGTTGGTTTAAAGTCTGTTTTATTAGAGACTAGGATTGTAACCACTGCTTTTTGTTTTCCTTTCCATTTGCTTGGTAAATACTCCTCCATCCCTTTGTTTTGAGTCTCTGTGTGTCTTTGCACGTGAAATGGTTCTCCTGAATACAGGACACAGATGGGTCTTGATTCTTTATCCAATTTGCCAGTGTGTGTCTTTTAATTGGGGCCCATTTACATTTAAGGTTAATATTGTTATGTGTGAAGGTGATTCTGTCATCATGATGCTAGCTGGTTATTTTGCACATTAGTTGATGCAGTTTCTTCATAGTGTCATTGGTCTGTATATTTTGGTATGTTTTTGCAGTGGCTGGTACTGGTTTTTCTTTTCTATTTTTAGTGCTTCCTTCAGGAGCTTTGTAAGGCAGGCATGGTGGTGATAAAATCCCTCAGCACTTGCTTGACTGTAAAGAATTTCATTTTTCCTTTGCTTATGAAGCTTAGTTTGGCCAGATATGAAATTCTGCATTGAAAATTTTTTTCTTTAAGAATGTTGAATGTTGGCCCCCACTCTATTCTGGCTTGTAGGGTTTCTACAGAGAGATCCACTGTTAGTCTGATGGACTTCCCTTTATAGGTAACCTGGCCTTCTGTCTGGCTGCCTTTAACATTCTTTCCTTCATTTCATCCTTGGAGAATCTGATGATTATGTTTCTTGGGGTTGCTGTTCTCGAGGAGTATCTTAGTGGTGTTTTCTGTATTTCCTGAATTTGAATGTTGGCCTGTCTTGCTAGTTTGGGGATGTTCTCCCTGGTAATATCCTGAAGTGTGTTTTCCAACTTGGTTTTATTCTACCTATCACTTTCAGGTACACCAATCAATCATAGATTTCGTCTTTTCACATAGTCCCATATTTCTTGCAGGCTTTGTTCATTCCTTTTCATTCTTTTTTCCTTAATCTTGCTTCATGCTTTATTTCATTAAGTTGATTTTAAATCTCTGATATCCTTTCTTTCATTTGATTGATTTAGCCATTGATACTTGTGTATGCATCACGAAGTTCTCATGCTCTGTTTTTCAGCTCCATCAGTTCATTCATGTTCTTCTCTAAACTGGTTATTCTAGTTAGCAGTTCCTGTAACCTTTTATCAAGGTTCTTAGCTTCCTTGCACTGGGTTAGAACATGCTCCTCTAGCTCAGAGGAGTTTGTTATTACCCATCTCCTGAAGCCTCCTTCTGTCAGTTTGTCAAACTCATTCTCAGTCCAGTTTTGTGCCCTTGCTGGAGAGGAGTTGCAATCATTTGGAGGAAAAGAGGCATTCTGGTTTTTGGAATTTTCAGCATTTTTGCACTTGTTTTTCCTCATCTTCGTGAATTTATCTACCTTTAGTCTTTGATGTTGGTGACCTTTGGATGGGTTTTTTTGTGTGGACTTTTTTTGGTTGGTGTTGATGCTATTCCTTTCTGTTGTTAGTTTTTCTTCTAACAGTCATGCCCCTCTTCTGCACGTCTGCTGGAGTTTGTTGGAGTTCCACTCCAGACCCTATTTGCCTGGTTATCACCAGTGGAGGCTGTAGAACAGCAAAGATTGTTGCCTGCTCCTTCCTCTGGAAGCTTCATCCCAGATGGGCACCCACCTGATGCCAGCTGGAGCTCTCCTGTATGAGGTGTTTGTCAACCCCTGCTGGGAGGTGTCTCCCAGTTGGGAGGCCCGGGGTTCAGGGACCCACTTGAGGAGGCAGTCTATCCCTTAGCAGAGCTTGAGCACTGTGCTGGTAGATCCACTCCTCTCTTCAGAGCTGGCAGGCAGAAATGTTTAAGTCCGCTGAAACTGTGCCCACAGTCACCCCTTCCCCCAGGTGCTCTGTCCCAGGGAGATGGGAGTTTTATCTATAAGTCCCTGACTGGGGCTACTACCTTTCTTTCAGAGATGCCCTGCCCAGTGAGGAGGAATCTAGAGGCAGTCAGGCCACAACCGCTTTGCCGCAGTGCAGTGAGTCACCAAGTCTGAACTTCCTGGCTTCCTCAACACTGTGAGGGGAAAACCACCTACTCAAGCTTCATCAGTGGCAGACCCCTCCCCCACCAAGCCCAAGAGTTCCAGGTTGACTTTAGACTGCTATGCTGGCAGTGAGAATTTCAAGCCAGTGGTTCTTAGTTTGTTGGGTTCCATTTGAGTGGGACCCACTGAAAGAGACTGCTTGGCTTCCTGGCTTCTGCCCCCTTTCCAGGGAAGTGAACAGTTCTGTCTTGCTGGGGTTCCAGGCACCACTGGGGTATGAAAAAACTCCTGCAGCTAACTCAGTGTCTGCCCAAACAGCTGCCCAGTTTTATGCTTGAAACCCAGGGCCCTGGTGGTTTGTTTAGGCACATGAGGGAATCTCCTGGTCTGCAGGTTGTGAAAACAATGGAAAAAGCATAGTATCTGGGCCAGAGAGCACAGTCCCTCACAGCTTCCCTTGGCTAGGGGAGGGAGGTCCCTGGCCCATTGCACTTCCTGAGTGAGGCGATGCCCCACTCTGCTTCTGCTCACCCTCTGTGGGCTGCACCCACTGCCTAACCGGTCCCAGTGACATGAACAGGGTACCTCAGTTGGAAATGCAGAAATCACCCACCTTCTGTATTGGTCTCACTAGGAGCTGCAGCCCAGACCTTTTCCTATTTGGCCGTCTTGCTTAACTCCCTAGAAGTTATCTTGATACATGTATCAAGATGTGGTGCTCACTAAACAGGAGACTGTAGTTCAATTATTACTCAAATCACCCTCTCCTAAAATTTGCAAGCCAGGGTTCTTCAAGGATAGTTTGCCTGGCAGTGGACTGTGGAATGAATTGGTTGAGGATGCAATAATAGGGGTGTATAAAAAAGTCCTCCTGTGCTGAGTCTGAATCTGGGTGGGGACCACAAGCGTCACTAGTCTGAGTGGGGCCATCTGGTCATCAGAAATGCAAAAGTCTGAAAAGACACCTCAAAAGGCCAACCATAGGTTCTACAATGGTGATGTTATGTGGAGGAGTAATTGGGGAAGTGGCAAATCTCGTGATCTCTGGAATCATAGTTGGTAATTTTTTCTGAATTCAGGTGCCTCTGAACCTCCTACTATGGTGGGCTTTCATTAATTTTACAGAGGCAATTTCGCTTTTTGAGAATGGATATTATCATGTAAACAATAAATTTCTCCCAAAGTTAGTTTGAACCACGCCCAGGAATGACCAAGAGCTGTCTGGCAGTTAAGGGCAAGATGAATTTGGTTAGGTCAGATATTTTCTCACTGTCATAATTTTTGCAAAGGTGGTTTAAATCACAAACATTTGTTTTTCTCAACATAATTTAAAGGTCTTATTTATTTTTCTTTAAAAGTGGAAAGAAGAATGAAATTGATTACTCAGATTTTCTCACTTATTATTGTTCCTTAAAACATTTACATGGTATATTAAAAACACTGATTCCCTTTAGTGCTTGTGCTATGGTAGATAAATACAAAGTGAAACAAATTCAACAGATCTGTGCTCCAAGTGCTTCCTCTGCTATGCATATGAATTTGCCACTATTCCAATGTGTTTCCAAGAGTTTTACTTCATATTGGAACTAGATTTTCTGCTGCATAGCATGAAAATGTTTCCCAAACAATTTCTAACGATTCAAACATCTAAATTACAATTTAGATGACTGACCTGAATGCCCACTCTTTTCCCTCAATTCTGGCGACTTTTTTATCTCAGTGCTTCATAGCATGAATTCTATGCAACATTTCCTGTGCAATCAACAACAACAACAAACCAAGGGGTGATTTAGTTTTATAAACTATTTCACCTTGCATTGCTTCTAGATTTGAACATTTTCAGGTGTCATTGGGAGTATTATTGGAGGCAATCATATTTTAAAGTGTTTGAAGGTATATTCGAATGTATATTTTGAATGACTCAGGCATCTATTTTACTTTATGGCTCTGCAGCTGTTTCTAACCATATCATGCTTAAGATTATTAAATGTAAGAATGAGCTATCTAGTTAGAGAAGTTAAATTATTAGTTCCATCAGATTTACATAGTCCATAAACTTTGAAAAATGCAAATATTCGATATACAGTGTAACACTGTGAAGTATCCTATCACCACTCAATAGATCATGGAATCTGAAGCAAAATTAAAAATTTATTATAAAAAAATATTGTTGTTAGTAAATTACACTAGCTAGGGAGTAATACATGTACCTGGTTATCATTCACAATTGTACTAGGGTACCACATAAGAAATAGGCATCTCTCCACTCCTTTGACACTTTTGCTCATGGCTAGAGCAGCTGAGATGCAAGGCACCAAGTCACTAGGCTGCACCCAGCAGGGGGGCCCTGGCCTTGTCCGTGAAACCCTTCTTCCCTCCCAGGCCTCAGGGCCTGTGATGGAAGGGGCTGCTGCAAAGGTTTCTGACATGCCTTGGAGACATTTTCCCTATTAGCTTAGTGATTAACAGTTGGTTCCTCGTTACTTATGCAAATTTCTGCAGCTGTCTTGAATTTGTTCTCAGAAAATGGGATTTTCTTTTCTATTGCATCATCAGGCTGCAAATTTCCCAAACTTTTATGCCTTGTTTTCCTTTTAAAACTGAATACTTTTAACAGCACCTTAGTCACCTCTTGAATGCTTTGCAGCTTAGAAATTTCTTCCACCAGATACCTTAAGTCATCTCCCTCAAGTTCAAAGTTCTACAAATCTCTAGGGCAGAAACAAAATGCCACCAGTCTCTTTGCTAAAGTATGGCAAGGGTCACCTTTACTCCAGTTTCCAACAAGTTCATTATCTCTATCTGAGACCATCTCAGCCTGGATTTCATTGTCCATATCATTATCAGCATTTTGGTCAAACCCATTCAACAAGTCTCTAGAAAGCTCCAAACTTTCCCACATTTTCCAATCTTCTTCTGAGCCCCCCAAAGTTTTCCAACCTTTGCCAGTTCCAAAGTTGCTTCCACAATTTCAGGTATCTTTACAGCAGCACCCCACTCTCAGTACCAATTTACTGTATTAGTCTGTCCTCATGCTGCTAAAAAAGGCATATCTGAGATTGGGTAATTTATAAAGAAAATAAGGTTTAATGGACCCTTTAGTTCCACATGGCTGGGGAGGCCTCACAATCATGGTGGGAGGTGAAAAGCACATCTTACATGGCAGCCACCAAGAGAGAATGACAACCAAGTGAAAGTGGAAACACCTTATAAAGACATCAGATAAAATGATACTTATTCACTATCACGAGAACAGTATGGGGGAAACTTCCCCATGACTCAATTAACTCCCACTAATTTCCTTCCACAACATGTGGGAATTATGGGAGATACAATTCAAGATGAGATTTGGGTGGGGACACAGTCAAACCATATCAGGCTCTTTTTTGGTTCCATATGAATTTTAGGATTGATTTTTCTAATTCTGTGAAAAATTATGTTTATACTTTGATAGAGATTGCATTGTCTCTGTATATTGCTTTGGGTAGTATTTAATGATATTAATTGTTCTAATTCATGAGCATGTGATGTTTTTCTGTTTGTTTGTGTCATCTGCAAGGTCTTTCATCAGTGTTTTGTAGCTTTTCTTGTAGAGATTTTTACCTCCTTCATTAAATGAATTCCTGACATTTTATTTTTTGTAGTTATTGTAAATGGGATTGCCTTCTCACTTTCTTTCTCAGCTAGATCATTATCAGTTTATATCAATGCTACTGATTTTTGTACATTAATTTCATATCTTGCAACTTTATTGAATTTATTTATCAAACTTAAGAATTTTTTGATGGAGTCTTTAGGTTTTTCTAAATATAAAATTACATCATCAGCAAAGAGTGAAAATTTTACTTCCTCTTTTTCAGTTTGGATGCCTTTTATTCCTTTCTCTTGCCTGATTGCTCTGGCTAGAGCTTTCAGTACTATGTTGAATAGGGATGGTGAAAGTGGACACTCTTTTTCCAGTTCTTAGAGGAAAGGCTTTCAACTTTTCCCCATTCAGTCTGATGTTAACTGTACATTTGTTTTATATGGCTTTTATTATTATTTTGAGGTATATTCTTTCTATGCCTAATTTGTTGAGTGTTCTTATGAAGCGGTGCTGAATTTTATTAAAAGCTTTTTCTGCATCTATTGAGATGATCATACAATTTTTATTCATTTTGTTTTTGTGATGTCTCGTGTTTATTTATTTACATGTGTTGAATGATCTTTGCATTCCTGGTATAAATCCCAATATGCTGGTTGACTCAGTTTGCTAGCATTTTATTGTTTGAATCTACATTAGGATGACCAAAGCAGTAGGTAAAAATTTCCCAATTCTAGCAAGAGATTTAGACATCCAGACACAGGAGGCCCAGCAATCCCCAAATACAATGCCAAAAGGTCTTTGCCATGGCACATTATAATCAGACTGTCTAAAGCCAAAGTGAAAGAGAAAATTCAACACAGCAAGAGGAAAATGTCTAGTCACTTGTAAAAGAAACACTATTTGACTAAGATGGACATCTCAGCAGAAACCTTACAGACCCAAAGATAAAGAGAAGACATATTCAAAGTTCTGAAAGAAAAAAAACCCTGCCAATCAAAAATTGTATACCCAGAAATATTGATCTTCATAAATTAAGGAGCAATAACATATTTTCCCGACAAGCAAATGCTGAGGGAACTCATCACCACTGGACAACCCCTATAAGAAATGCTCAAAGGAGTCCTAATCTTGGAAGCAAAAAGGATAATGTTCTCCATCATGAAAATGCACAAAGCATCAACCTCAATTGTAAAGCATTCCACAGAAAAAGGAATAGAGAGGAATAAAATGGCAACACTACAGAATTCCATCCAACAACAATGACAAATAGAGAGAAAAAAAAAAGAATCTATGAAACAACTGGGAAATAATTAATAATAAGAAAAGGAACAAAATCTTACACATTAATATTAAGCTTGAACTTAAGTGGGTTAAATGATTCACTTAAAAGATACATATTGGCCAAATGGATTAAAAAAAGCATGACCCAAGTTTATGCTGCTTTTAAAGCCCTTGGTGCAATGTTTCTTTGCCAGTTTTCTGTTTAGGTGATCTGTTTAGTGCTGTGAGTAGGGTGTTGAAGTCCCCAACTACTATTGCATTGCTGTTTATCTCTCTGTTTAGGTCTGGAAATATTTGTTTTATGAATCTGAGTGCCTTAGTGCTAGGTACATATATATTTACAATTGTTACATTCTCTTGTTGAATTGACCCTCTTTGTCTCATTTTACTGGTTTTAATTTTACTTTATCTGATATAAATAGAGCTACTTCTGCAAACTTTTGGTTTTTGTTTGCATGGAATATATTTTTCTACTCCTTTACTTTGCTGTATGTATTCCTTAGACTATATGTGTCTTTACAGGTGAGATGAGGATGAACTTAGCTTAGAGTGTTGTTAGGAGAAACAGATGAAATCATGGGTAAGAGAAATATTTGCATGTATGGTAATCATCAAACTTGGTTGTTATTACAAATAAATATTTAAATGAGAACTTAGTATTTTAAAAGTAAATACAGTTGGAGGAATTGAGGTGGGGTGGGATAGAAGGGTGTTGACAGTGGGAGTAGTTTTGAGTCTGGTAAACCTCAAGGGACACACAATCTGATCAAGCTAGTTAGGGGCATCAGTGTTCATTCATGATTCTGTATCCAGAACTTACTTGACAGAATGGGCTTGTTGGAACACTGAAAGTTAACAGCCCCTGCAGCCTAGAATGATAAAATCCACATACAAAGGAATTGATAATTTATTTTACAGAATTCCCTATTTCTCTTCAGGATTAACTTAAAAATAGCTATTTCTAGTCATGGGGAAAAGTAAAAGTTTCTCTAGACACATAATTCAATCTATCTATACCCAATCAAACTTGCCTTTCTTAATCTGGCACTTAGTGACTTTTAATCTATTATAACTTGTACTTCTCATTTCTTACTCTTGTCTTTAATATATAAAGCCAAATAACAAAGATTGAAAGTATTGTTATTGGTTTGGGTTTTCAGAATATTATATTTACTATTACTAAATGGTTTTTCCATTTTCAATTATTACTCAGAAATTTTGTTGGCTAGGTTTGTATTAAATGTAGTTACCAAAGGACCACTTAATACTGATGCATTTACCCTCAGATAACAAAGGTAGCCTCAAACTTTATATTCTTAGCTAAAGTGATTGCTGCAATCACTTTAGGTTCCCCTGAAGCAGGTTAATTGAACTGCTGTGTACTGTTTTGTCAAGATTTATCCCCTTGTATAAATCTAGGTGTGTTAGATCTATAGCACACTGTTTTGAAAGAAAAGTACCTGCCTCTAGAAAAACCTGAAACAAGGGTCAGTTATTAAATGGAATGGAGAGACAGATTCATCTCAGTACTGCTTTAAGGGGAAAAGTATCATCCTGTGGTTAGAAGGTTTCCAAGTTTCATTTCTGGGTTGTGGTTTTTGTTTGGTAGATCAATGGTTTGTTGAGACATAGAGTCCCTAAGAACTATTTATTTTCTTCATCTCATGGAGGATGGTTATTTTAAGGAGAGAGAACATTACAATTGTAATACAAGATTTGTATTTGAATTCTCAAAATTTAGGATGATCTTTTTTAAGGGTGATAGGTATTTTTTTTTCTTTAATTCTTCTTAAAAAAGGGGGGGATACATATGCAGAATGTGCAGGTTTGTTACATAGGTATACATGTGACATGGTGGTTTGCTGTACCTATTGACCTCTAAGTTCCCTCCCCTCACACCCCAACCCCCAACAGGCCCTGGTGTGTGTTGTTCCCCTCTCTGTGTCCATGTGTTCTCATGGTTGAACTCCCACTTATGAGTAAGAATGTGCAGTGTTTGGTTTTCTGTTCCTGTGTTAGTTTGCTGAGGATGATGGCTTCCAGCTTCATCTATGTCCCTGCAAAAGACATGATCTCATTCTGTTTTATGGCTGCCTAGTATTCCATCATGTATATGTACCACATTCTCTTTACCCAGTCTATCATTGATGGGCATTTGGGTTGGTTCTATGTCTTTGATATTGTAAATAGTGCTGCAGTAAGCATACGTGTGCATGTGTCTTTATAGCGGAATGATTTATATTCCTTTGGGTATATACCCAGTAATAGGACTGCTGGGTCAAATGGTCTTTCTCGTTCTAGATCCTTGAGGAATCATAATAGTGTCTTCCACAATGGTTGAACTACATTACCACCAACAATGTAAAAGCATTCCTATTTCTCCACAACCTCACCAGCATCTATTGTTTCCTGACTTTTTCATAATTGCTATTCTGACTGGCATGAGATGGTATCTCATTGTGGTTTCAATTTGCATTCTCTGATGATCAGCAATGTTGAGCTTTTCTTCATATGTTTGTTGGCCACATAAATGTCTGCTTTTGAGAAGTGTTGGTTCATATCCTTTGCCCACTTTTTGATGTGGTTGTTTTGTTTTTCTTGTAAATATATTTCAGTTCCTTGTAAATTCTGGGTATTGGACCTTTGTCAGATGGATACATTCCAATTTTTTCCCCCATTTTGTAGGTTGCCTGCTCACTCTGATGATAATTTCTTTTGCTGTGAAGAAGCTCTTTAGTTAAATTAGATCTCATTTGTTAATTTTGGTTTTTGTTTCAATTGCTTTTGACATTTTTGTCATGAAGTCTTTGCCCATGCCTATGTCCTGAATGTTATTATCTAGGTTTTCTTCAAGGATTTTTATGGTTTTAGGTTTTACATTTAAGTCTTTAATCCATTTTGAGTTCATTTTTGTATAAGGTGTAAGGAAGGAGTCCAGTTTCAGATTTCTGCATATGGCTAGCCAGGTTTCCTAGCACCATTTACTGAATAGGAGATCCTTTCCCCATTGCTTGTTTTTGACACGTTTGTCAAAGATCAGATGGTAGTAGATGTAAGGTGATTTCTGAGGTCTCTATTCTGTTCCATTGGTCTGTATGTCTGTTTTGGTACCAGTACCATGCTGTTTTGGTTACTGCAGCCTTGTAATATAGTTTGAAGTGAGCTGGAATGGTGCCTCCAGCTTTGTTCTTTTTGCTTAGGATTGTCTTGGCTATATGGGGTCTTTTTGATTCCATATGAAATTTAAAGTAATTTTTTCTAATTCTGTGATGAATGTCAATGGTAGTTTAATGAGAATAACACTGAATCTATAAATTACTTTGGAGTATGGCCATTTTCATGATACTGATTATTTCTCTCCATGAGGATTGTATGTTTTTCCATTTGCTTGTGTCCTCTCTTACTTCCTTGAGAAGTGGTTTGTAGTTCTTCTTAAAGAGGTCCTTCACATCCCTTGTTAGCTGAATTACTAGGTATTTTATTCTCTTTGTAGTGATCATGAATGGTAGTTAATTCATGATGTGGCTCTCTGCTTGTCTATTGCTGGTGTAAAGGAATGCTTATAATCTTTGCACATTGATTTTGTATTCTGAGACTTGGCTAAAGTTTCTTATCAGTTTCAAGAGCTATTGGGCTGAGATGATGGGGTTTTCCAAGTATAAAAAAATGTCGTCTGCAAACAGAGACAGTGTGACTTCCTCTCTTCCTATTTGAATACACTTTATTTCTTTTTCTTGCCTGATTGCCCTGGTCAGAACTTCCAATACTACGTTGAATAAGAGTGTTAAGAGAGGGCATCCTTATCTTGTGCTTGTTTTAAAAGGGAATGCTTCCAGCTTTTGCCCATTCTATATGATATTGGCTGTGGGTTTGTCATAATAGCTCTTATTATTTTGAGATATGTTCCATCAATACCTAGTTTATTGAGAATTTTTAACATGAAGGGATGTTGAATTTTATCAAAGGCCTTTTCTGCATCTATTGAGATAATCATGTGATTTTTCTCATTGGTTCTGTTTATGTGATGGATTACGTTTATTGATTTGCATATGTTGAACCAGCCTTGCATCCCAGGGATGAAGCCAACTTGATCGTGGTGGATAAGTTTTTTGATGTGGTGCTGGATTCATTTTGCCAGTATTTTATTGCAGATTTTCACTTCAATATTCATCAGGAATATTGTCCTGAATTTCTCTTTTCTTGTTATGTCTTTTTCTGGTTTTGGTATCAGGATGATGCTGGATTCATAAAATGAGTTAAGGAGGAGTCCCTCCTTTTCAATTGTTTGGAATAGTTTCAGAAGAAATGGTACCAGCTCCTCTTTGTATTTCTGGTAGAATTCAGCTGTGAATCCATCTGGTCCTGGGCTTTTTTTGGTTGGTAGGCTATTAATTACTGCTTTAATTTTAGAAATTGTTAATGTCTATTCAGGGATTCAACTTCTTCTTGGTTTAGTCTAGGGAGGGTGTATGTGTCCGGGAATTTATCCATTTCTTCTAGATTTTTTGTTTATTTGTATAAAGGTCTTTATAGTGTTATCTGATGCTCGTTTGTATTTCTGTGGGATCAGTGGTGATATCCCCTTTATCATTTTTTTTGTGTGTCTATTTGATTCTTTCCTCTTTTCTTCATTAGTCTAGCTCGTGGTCTATTTTGTTATTTTTTTCAAAAATCCTAGCTCCTGGATTGACTGATTATTTTGGGGCGTTTTCATATCTCTATTTCCTTCAATTATTTTCTCATTTATTTATTTCTTGTCTTCTGCTAGCTTTTGGACTATTTTGCTCTTGCATCTCTATCTCTTTTAATTTTGATATTAGTGTGTCTATTTGAGACCTTTCTAGCTTCCTGATGTGGGCACTTAGTGCCATAAATTTTCCTCTTAGCACTGCTTTAGTTGTGTTCCAGAAATTTTGGTACATCGTCTGTTTGTTCTCATTGGTTTCAAGGAACCTCTTGATTTCTGCTTTAATTTCATTATTTACCTAGGAGTCATTCAGGAGCAGGTTGTTCAATTGCCATGCAATTTTGTGGTTCTCAGTGAGTTTCTTAATTATGAATTCTAATTTAATTGCACTGTGGTCTCAGAGACTGTTTCTTATGATTTCAGTTCTTTTGAATTTGCTGAGGAGTGTTTTACTTCCAATTATGTGGTAGATTTTAGAGTAAGAGCCATGTGGCACTGAGAAAAATGTATATTCTTTTGATTTGAGGTAGAGAATTGTGTAAATGTCTACTAGGTCTCCTTGATGCAAAGCTGAGCTCAAGTCCTGAATATCCTTGTTAATGTTTTGTCTCATTGACCTATCTAATACTGACAGCAGGGTGTTGAAGTCTCCCACTATTATTGTGTGGGAGTCTAAGTCTCTTTGTAGGTCTCTAAGAACTTGTTTTATGAATCTGTGTGCTCCTTTATTGGGTGTATATATTTTTAGAATGGTTAGCTTTTCTTGTTGAATTGTTCCTTTACCATTATGTAATGCCTTCTTTGTCTTTTTTGATCTTTGTTGGTTTAAATTCTGTTTTGTTAGAGATTAGGATTGCAACCCCTGCTTTTTTTGCTTCCCATTTGCTTGGTAAATTTTCTTCTATCCCTTTATTTTGAGCCTATGTGTGTCTTTGCATGTGAGATGGATCTCCTGAATACAGCACACTGATGGGTCTTGACTCTTTATCCAGTTTGCCAGGCTGTGTCTTTTAACTGGGGCATTTAACCCATTTACATTTTGGCTGGTACCAGTTTTTCCTTTCCATATTTAGTGCTTCTTTCAGGAGCTCTTGCAGGATAGGCCTGGTGATAACAAAATTCCTCAGCATTTGTTTGTCTGGAAAGGATTTTATTTCTCCTTTGCTTGTGAGGCTTAATTTGACTGTATATGAAATTCTGGGTTGAAAATTCTTTTCTTTAAGAATGCTGAATATTGGCCCCCAATTTCTTCTGACTTGTAGAGTTTCTGCTGAGAGGTCCACTGTCAGTCTGATGGGTTTCCCTTTGTAGGTGACTTGGCCTTTTTCTCTGGCTGCCCTTAACATTTTTTCCTTCATTTTGACTTTGGAAAATTAGATGATTATTTGTTTTGGTGTTGATCTTCTCATAGTATATCTTAGTGGTGTCTTCTGCATTTCCTGAATTTGCATGTTGGCCTATCTTATTAGGTTGGGGAAGTTCTCCTGGATAATATCCTGAAGGGTGTTTTTCAGCTTATTTCCATTCTCCCCATCTCCTTCCGATACTCCAATCAATTGTACGTTAAGTCTTTTTTGAAGTTCCATATTTCTTGGAGGCTTTGTTTATTCCTTTTCATTCTTTTTTCTCTAGTCTTGTCTGCATGCCTTATTTCATCAAGGTAGTCTTCAAACTCTGATATCCTTTTTTCCACTTGGTCAATTTGGCTATTGATACTTGTGTATGCTTCATGAAGTTCTTGTTCTGTGTTTTTCAGCTCCATCAGGTTGTTTCTGTTCTTCTCTAAACTGGTTATTCTAGTTAGCAATTCCTCTAACATTTTATCAAGATTCTTAGCTTCTTTGCCTTGGTTTAGAACATGGTCCTTTAGCTCAATGTAGTTTTTTATTACCCATCTTCTGAAGCCTACTTCTGTCAGTTCATCCATATGATCCTCTGTCCATTTCTGTGCCCTTATTGGAGAGACTTCCCAATCATTTGGAGGAGAAGAGGCACTCTGGGTTTTCAGCTTTTTTTCATTTATTCTTTCTCATCTTTGCGAGTTTGTCTAGTTTTAGTCTTTAATGTTGCTAACCCTTGGATGGGGTTTTTGTGGGGGCTTTTGTTGTTGTTGATGATGATGCTGTTGCCATTGCTTTCTGCTTGTTTGTTTGTTTTTTCAATGGCAGATCCCTCTTCTATAGGGCTGCTGCAGTTTTCTGGGGATTCACTTCAGGCCCTATTCATCTGATTTGCTCCTGCACCTGGAGATATCACTCAAAGAGGCTGCAGAACAGCAAAGATGGGTGCCTGCTCCTTCTCCTGGGACCTCTGACCTCTAGGGGCACCAACCTGATGCCAGTAGGATCGCTCCTGTATAAGATGTCTGACAACCCCTGTTGGAGGGTCTCACCCAGTTGGATGGCATGGGAAACAGGACCCGTTTAATGAAGCACTTTGTCCCTTGGTGGAGGGGGTGTGCTTTGCTGGGGGAAACCCACTCATCTGGGCTACCCAGATTCCTCAGAACTACCAGGAGGAAAAGCTAAGTCTATTGGTCTGCAGAGGCTGTGGCCAACCCTTCTCCTAGGGTCTTAGGTCTAGGGAGATCCGGGTTCTGTCCCTAAGCCTCTGGCTGGAGTTATTGGAGTTCCCGCAGGGAAGCCCCACCCAAGAAGGAAGGATGCGTCAGGGTCAGACCTGAAGAGGCACCCTGGCCACAGACTGCCACAGCCACTGTGTTGGGCTGTGGGAGATATGTCTTGGGACCAAACCATCCAGCCTCCCTGGCTGTAGCAGGGGAAAAGCGCAGCCTGAAGCTATAGAGATGTATGCCACCCTACCTCGACCCAGGGAGCTTAGAGTGTTAGACAGTCGTGAGCCCCAGTGTGGTTCCTGCCCCTCCCCCAAGGATCTCAAATGGCCTAGACAGCAGGCAGCCAAAGCTGTAGTGCTGGTCTACCTTCTCCACAGGTTCAGTAGGCTTAAGCAGATTTCAGCTGAGAGGCTAGCGAGAATCTGCGCATTCCGGGGTTGGGATGCTAGGTCCTGGTGGCATGGTTTCACGAGTGGAATCTTCTGATCTGTGGGTTGCACAGTTCTGTGGAAAAAGCACAGCGTACCTGGCTGGGTAGCACACTCACTCAATGCCTCCCTTGCCTGGTGGGAGGGGGCTCCCCTGCTTCATGTGGCTCTCAGCTAGGCTGCCGCACCACACTGTTCTTCCTTTTTGTTGTGGGTTATGCCAGCCTCCTAATCAGTTCTGATGAGAGAACTTGGATACCTTGGTTCCTGGTGAAATCTTCACACGCTTATGCTTTTTTTGATAAGAGCCTCTGAACGATGCTGCTTCTAGTCAGCCATCTTGGCCCTGCCCTGGTATTTGCTTTTAGGCTATTATTTAACTAGTTCTAAGGAGTTAGTTCATATGTTGCGTGTGTGTGTGTGCATGTGTGTATGTAAACTTATTATATAACATACAATTTATAAATAAATATATGATTATAAAATTATATGATGTATAATTTTACTAGTTATAACCAGATTTGAACTTAAATATTGGTTTAAAATAATACCTTAATAAATAATATGAGGCAAAAGAGAGTGTTTTTAGGCATACTTTGTAGAAAACAAACTTTAAAGGAAAACCTGGCTTACAAAGTGAATATAATTTTTTTGGACAAGAAAAATAAAAAGGAGGGTAGAAGATGTTGAGCAGAAGAACAGGAGGCTACAGCCTAGGAAGGAAGGTAGAACATAGGAAATTCCCACTCAGTAAAAGTTAGCCACTGTTTTATGACTGCAAATGACTTCATGATTGGTCGTTATTAACACCACCAAATGGTACATCTAATTGTGCTTTAAGAGTTCAGAGGAGAGAGATGCAATTTGAACTGGAATAGACTGATAAGGTCTTATAAAGAAATTTCAGAGGCTCATACAGAGAAATTAAGTGGGAATTGACTACGTGAAAAAGCAAGTGTAAATTAACCATGAAAGCAAGAAACAACAAAATGTGTGTAAAAGACATAGGACAGGAGCACTTGGTTGTGAAATTACAATGATAGCATAGAGTTTGTCTGTAAGGGTCTGACTTCCACGTCAAGTAGTTTGGTGTTGATCCCACTGACCTTATAAGTCTTCAAAGACTCATTAACAGGGGTCTAAAGTGAGTAAAGGGATGTTTTATAGTTATTTTATAGAATGAACGGGATTTATTCATGGTTTTTTAATTTTATAAGATTGAGAGGAATTGTTCATAGCATTTTCAAAAAGCCTGAAGCTTGTGCTTTCAAAAGAGTAGATATAATGTCACAGAATATTCTAAGTGCAGTATTTTGGGTGAGAATTCATCTCTCCCTCTTTTAACTTCCTTAATTGTTCTAGGCTGAGCCAAGGCCTGGGTATTTTAATGTTAAAGAAAACTATAAGAATGGTAAAGAATTTCCTAGGAATGTTATCCAAATGTCAGCATTCAAGGGGTTAGGGAGATGGTATCTCTCTGTGTGGTTGCAGTACCATTAGGAATTTACGAGTCTTTGCAACTGCATCCAAAACTATCATAAAGAGAAAAGTACTTGAAATTTTATCTCTGCATGCAATTTTGTCAATTTCCAGTACAAACCCACTTTCTGTTTTTAAATTAGTTCTTCTATGACTGAATCACGAACTACATAAAGTCTTTTCAGCAACTTATTGTCAACTATAGTCTGAGTTTTAGAGACTAGCTTTACCTGCCACATGAACTTTAGCTTTGCTGTTCAATGTGTGTCGGGGGTGGGGGGTGCACACACATTATTTTAAAGAGAAAGTGCACAACCTTTGTGTGATTTTAGGCTGTGGTAGATACAGAGAATTAGATGACTTATATGCTGAATCTTTGGTTTTGATAATGTCATAAAATAGTTGCTTTTGAGGGCAGTCACAGAGGGAAGTGGAGTTCCGAGGCAAGTTCGGGATGCTTGGAGGAAACTGCTTTCCTTGAAGAAGACTCAATCTTTTAAAAGTTCGATCTTTTTTGTGATTCTTCAAGTACCACTGACTTTTCGATCATTTTAATAAGGATCTTTTAGAATATTTTGTCGAGAAAACTTTGACTTACCTTTCCAGACCAAAGTGTGAGTTTTATTTTGCTGGGAGCTCTCACGTGGGTGATAACTGGTTATTATAACTGTCTCCACTACTACTCTGAAAGACCCTAGGGTAAGAGAATTGTTTCCTACCAAACTGTTATAGCTCCGGCACCTCAAAGAGTAGGAGGCATACAGTAGGAACTTAATGAATACCAGTTGAATGGATGGATAAATCAATAAATCAGTGATGATATGTTGAGTACTTCTCATTTGCAAGTCATCATGTCAAATTGATGGAAAATATATAATTATTATTTTTGATACTTGCCTCTAAGGAATTTAATTTTAGTGTGAAAGCTAAAACTTTGATACAAAATGTAATTAAGCATATTTGATACTTTATACTCTTTGCCCCCCTAACCCTAACCTTTTTTCTTATTAGTTACCTAATTTTAATCCTTGCCTTCGTTACTCTGCCTTCGAAGGACACAAATAACCACCTATGTGGCAAATGTGTGGGTTTAAATGTTCTTACTGTCTGTGTAGCACTGGGCACTAGAGAATCCAGTCTTCCTTTTGAGCTTGTCTTTTCCTTTTTGGTCCCAAAACACTACACTAGATTGTGACCTCACCTTCCTCCCACTGCTGTGTACTCACACAGCCTTTGCCATCTTCATTTGTCATTATTCCCACCCAATGCATTGTGTGCCTCCTCTTTTCTTCTTTTTCTGTACTGTATATCTTTTCGAATATTCTCCAGGATAATATATCCATTCATAATTTAACTTGTGTATGTGAAAATGCTTCCATCACTAAGTACTCTGTACTTGAATACCATGGTGTTCTTTTCAAATTTGTTGTTTTTAAAACTAAATATCATGTTTTCCCTTATGCCTTATTTTCCCTTTGAATTTTCCTGTTCTGTCATGGTACCAGCAGGTTCCTTGCCAACCAATCATGAAACTTTGTACATCTCATTGTCTCCTCTTCCTCGGAGTTTCTCTTTCACCTTGGCCACTTACAGTAGCGATATGTAGATTCCCTTATATTGATGCAGTAACTACCAAGGCAGTGGTTTTCCTGCATTCAGGTCTTCCTTCTTGAGTCTATGCTGGATTGAGTCTCATTAGCTGTGCATATTACTCTTTTTCAAAATCCTTTCAGGATGACTATTGCATGTAGTTCATCTTGATTAGCTTGGAATTTGAGGCCTTGTACAATATGACTGGCAGAGCTCTGCAGTCATTTTACCACCAAGCAAACCCAACTAGTCAATATGCCTGATTTGATACATTTGCTAGCACTATTCCCTTTTCTACATTACTGAATTAAAACTCAACAAATTTCTGAATTCTATTCTCATACAAAAGTCTAATTGAAGTGTTAGTGTTCCCCTAAAGCTTCCTGCATGGTGGTGGTTCCCAAAGTATGAGAAATACAATTTTAAATGTTACTCAGAAAAGCATTAACATAAAAAATTACTAAAAAGTCCCTTTTCTATTCCTTTCAAATCCTTCTAATTTTGTCAAGAAGACCACAATTACAGAAAAATAGTTTAATTTGGAGAGAATTAAGTTGCTCTTCTTTTAGCTCAGAAGAGGTGTTTTACCAAAGAATAAGCCACTGTAGTTTATCAGTTCTTGTACAGCATAAAAACTGTTACTGTAGAGATCCAGCTACGGATGCCACAGAGAAGCAGAGTTTGAGAGGCCACAGGTACAGCACTCCAGAGGGTGAGCTTGCCAATGTCAGGTATTGAGATGTTTTAGAAGTTAGGTACCATGCTAGCGACCTTAGAATTCACAAGGCCACATGTTACTTAGTGGATGATAGCTATTTTTGCGGTGCTTTCAAATATTATTTCACTCAGCCTCTTCCTTGAGTTTCAAAGAAGAAATTGGGATGCAGGGTAGCAATGTGCAGGGAAGAGAATCTGCTGTTAGCCTGATGGGGTTTGTTTTGTAGGTGACCTGCCCTTTCTCCATAGCTACCTTTAAAATTCTTTCTTTCATTTTGACCTTAGAAAATCTGATGATGATGTGTGTTGGCAATGGTCTTCTGTGGAATCTTGCTAGGGTTCTCTGTATTTCCTGAATTTGACTGTTGGTGTCTCTAGCAGGGTTGGGGAAGTTGTCATGGATATCCTGAAACATGCTTTCTAAGTTGTTTACTTTCTCCCCCTCCCTTTTAGGGATGCCAGTGATTCATAGATTTGGCCTTTTTACATAATCCTATACTTCACAGAGGTTTTGTTCATTCATCTTCATTCTTTTTATTTTTGTCTGATTGTCTTATTTCAGAGAACCAGTTAATTTATTTCTCAGCTTGGTCTATTTTGCTGTTAATCTGGTGATTACGTTGTGAAATTCTTGTATTGTGTTTTTCAGTTCTGTCAGATCTGTTAACTTCCTTTGTATATCACTATTTCATTCGTCAGCTCCTTTATCATTTTATTATCATTCTGAGTTGCCTTGGATTAGGTTTTGCCATGCTGAATCTTGACGATCTTCATTACTATCCATATTCTGAATTCTGTTTCTGTCATTTTAGCCAGAGCAGCCTGGTTAAGATCTTTTACTGGAAAACTAGTGTGATCATTTGGAGGACATAAAATACACTGGCCATTTGAGTTACCAAAGTTCTTGCATTGGTTATTTCTCATCTCTGCATGTGGGTGTTCTTTTAACTGCAGTGTAAATTGAGTATGGTCAATAGGCTTCTTTTCTGGATGTTTTCACAGGGCAAGTGCTTTTTCAATGACCCCAAGGCAGGGTCACTATTTGAAGCTGACTTCTTGTCTTTGGTTTCACGATGGGATATGTTAGTGAGGTATTTTTGGTGGTGAAGCTTTAGGGTGGATGCTTAAGTGTATTTGTTGATTGTTAAACTCTTGCTCAGTTGTATGACTCCCCTAAGTTTCCTCACAGTTGCAGCCATGTTCCTTCTCAATGCTCTGAAAGTGTGGGCTCCTCTCCCTCTTCAGTGCTGACTGTAGATCAAGGCCAGACTACTGGACTTTCCACTGCAGCTCTGCGGCAATCCCAGGGTTTACATTCCTTCCCCAACTTGGAGGCAGCAGAGGAAGGGACCTTTGTAGTGGTTGTGGCCAAGGGTCTTTTGCTTGTCTCCTGGGGGCTCCCACCCCAGATTGCATGCAGGTCAGCAATTACTCAGTGTAGTCAGCCCGGGATGGAGGGTCTGTGCTGTGGGCCCAAGCCAGGGGTTCCTTGTGTGGTGATGAGCAGAGGAGAGAGTGGGACCTGTGGAAGATGTACTGGCCTCCTTTCCTTGGGTCAACTGCAGCTTGTTGGAGGTGTGGATAAGGCATTTAGGGTTTTTGCTCCTTCATTAGTCTGAGGGTAGCAAGGGCAGTTCCACTGCAGAGGCAGTGGCAGAGAGGCTTTCTATTGCCCATGGGGGCTCTGTCCAGGGGATTGCAGAGCTGTAACTAGCTCACTAGCCTCAGCAAGGCCTGGCTGAAGGCCCAGGCCTGAAAGACCTGCCTGATGAGGAGATATTGGAATGGGCACCCACATAACAGTCTGGCCACTTTTCTTTAGGGCTGCTGCAGCATGCTGGGGTCGGTTTCATACCTAGTCACTTTGGATTTTCTTGTACCTGGAGTTATCATCCAAAGACTATAAAACAGCAAAGACGAGCACTTTGGGAGGCCGAGACGGGCGGATCACGAGGTCAGGAGATCGAGACCATCCTGGCTAACATGGTGAAACCCCGTCTCTACTAAGAAATACAAAAAACTAGCCAGGCGAGATGGCGGGCGCCTGTAGTCCCAGCTACTCGGGAGGCTGAGGCAGGAGAATGGCGTGAACCCGGGAGGCGGAGCTTGCAGTGAGCTGAGATCCGGCCACTGCACTCCAACCTGGACGACAGAGCAAGACTCCATCTCAAAAAAAAAAAAAAAAAAAAAAAAAAAAAAAAAAAAAAAAAAAAAAAAAAACAGCAAAGATGATGGCCTGCACTTCCCTCTGGGAGCTTCATCCCAGGGAGGTATAGACCTGTTGCCAACCTGAAATCACCTGTAGGAGGTGACTGGAGACCCTGATTGAGAGGTCCTGCCAAGTAAGGAGGAATGGGATTGGGGACCCACTTAAAAAAGCATTCTGGCCACATTTTTATAGAGCAGCTGTGCTGTGCTGGGGGTCTGCTCCAGCTTCTGGTGGCCTTGGGCTCTCCAAAGCGAAATGGCTAAGTTGCCCAAACAGCAAATATGGCAGTTTGCCCCCTCTTGGGAGCACCGTCCCAGTGAGGTTGGAAACCTCTTTTGGCTAGAAAACACCAGTCAGGGAAGCTGGAAACCCTGGTTGGGCCACCCAATGTGGAGAAATGATATCAGGAACCCACTTTATAAAGCATTCTGGCCACGTTTTCATAGAGCAGCTGTGCTGTGCTGGGGGTCCACTGCAGCCACTGATTGCCTTGGACTCTCTAGAACCTGAAGGAGAAATCAACTAAGTAGGCCAAACAGCAAAGATTGCAGACTGCCCCTCCCCGTGGGAGCTTCTCCTAAGGGAGAGGTAAAGCTGCTACAGGTAGCTGACTAGAATTTTAAGCCAATGGGTCTTATCCTGTGAGGTGTGGTAGAAGCAGGGCCTGCACTTTGCCTCTGCTCAGCCCTCTGGACTTGGCCCCTTTCCTGGGGGGTGTACGGGGGTCTAACTTCCCACTTTGCCAGAGTTGCAGCTGCTTTTGCCAGGAAGCTGTGAAAGCCTGGGTATCTAAGGCTCCTAGGTCTTCAGAGGTGCCTGAATGACTGCTCTGCTGAGATCCACATAGCTCTATGTGTCAGACCGAAGGACCTGGTGGAATGAGTTAAGGAGGAGAGCTCCTGACCTGAGGGTTGCAAAGATCTAAGGGAGAAGCATGGATTCCTAGGGTCGCACATTCACTGATTCCCTGGACTGCGGAGGTTCCCATGGCTCCCTGTCTCCTAAATGCTTTTCTCCATTCTCCATGAGTCAAGTATTAGTCCCAATGCATGTACCTGGCTGTTCCAGTTGAATGTGCTGTATTTACTTGGCTTTTCTCTTCCTCTCCATGAGAATGGTGCACACTGGCTGCTTCTAGTCAGCCATCTTGGCCACCCCCTACTCCTTCTTTTTAAAAGCTGAATAGTATTCCATTGTGTTTATATATATATATATATATATATACACACATATATCTCACAGTTTCTTTTCTTTTTGTTATTCATTTAGACTAGTCAAGTGCAGTACTGAGAAGGGAAGAAAGAGTAGAACAAGGACTTTGATCTGCAACTGACTACGAATCAGCTGAGATGAATCAGTACCTTCAGACAAACCTATATTTTCTTTCTTCATTCATTTGTTGATGGACTCAGGTTGATTTTGTCTTAGCCACTATGAATAGTGCTACAATGAATATGGGTATGCAGATATCTATTCAACATACTGATTTCATTTCTTTGCATATATATCCAAAAGTGGGATTGCTGGATCATATGGTAGTTTTATTTTTAATTTCTTGAGAAATTTGCATGTTGTTTTACATAACAACTGTACTAATTTACATTACCACCACAGTATGCAAGGATTCCCTATTTTCCACATCCTTGCCAACATTATCTTTTGTTTTTTTGAAGATAGCCATTCTAATAGGTGCTAGGTGATATTGCATTGTGGTTTTATTTTGCATTTTCTTGATAATTAATGATGTTGAACATGTTTTCTTGTACCTATTGATAATTTGTATGTCTTCTTTTGAGAAATATCTATTCAGTTTATTTGTCATTTTTAACTAAGTTATTTATTTTCTTGCTATTTTTGTTATTGTTATTATTCTTACATTTCAAAAAGGCACCACTCATAGATGTGAATGTAAACAATGTTTTCTCTTTTAAGAAACTGCAAACTAATAAAAATAGCAATGAGTAATATTTATTGAGTAGTTGTTTTGTTCCAGGCATTCTTCTAAGGTGTTTTCTTATTACAAATGTAATCCTCCAAAGAGCCCTACATGAAGATACTATTGTTTTCCCTGTTTCACAGAGAGGAAATGTAAGACACAAGAAGTTACACAATTTGCCCAATTTATCCCATGTAGTAAAGCTGTAGAGACAGGTTTTGAACCTAGCTATTCAAGCTTCCAGTGTCTGTGTTCTTAAACCACAATGCAACTTCCCCTCAGAAGAGACACATCAATCTTTGATTTGATTATAAGATCTTTTGTGCTCACTATTGGTCATCTGTCCCTTTCCCCTAGAGAAAATAATTTTACTCTGACATGAAGTAGCACTTTCTAAAAAACCTCCTGTGAGTAATTGCCATTTAGAATTGATTTTCATCTCGACAGACAACTTGGATAAAACTTTTTTTCCATCAGTTCAATTCTTAAAACTCAGGGAGTACTCAGTCTAACTCCAGCCAGTTAACTCCAGGTTCAATAACAAATAGGAAAACGCAGTCTCCACATGAATAACTTTTATAGTTTGTCCATTAGAAAGTCCAGGAGTGTGATGACCAAGCACGATTTGCATCTGCTTCCTCAGCAGACTGCCTGGTAGATGAACAACCCCCGGCAGTTCAAGTGAAATATTTAGTAACTAAGCAGGGAGTAGTATGAAAGCAAATTATATACACTGGAGAATTGCGTGACACGAAATGTTACGGTTGGGCTTGGTATTAGAATGTATTACCCTCACAATCGCCTTTTCTATTCTCTAAAAAACCTTAAGTGGCCCTTTTGTGAGAAACAGTGATATACTAATTTTATTATTGCTATAAACTATAATTTGACTTAAGGATTTTATAATAGCCAGATATATTTTCAAAATCTGTATATTTGAGATATAGCTCTCACATATTACTAGGAAATATGAAAATAAATTTGCTCATAAACACTTTATTTTTGTTATTTTAATCACATTATAAGAAGGACCAAAGTTGATATAGTTCATCCATAATTCTAGTATTTAGTAATTATTGATGTAGCACAGAGGTGGACAAACTATGGCCCAAAGGTCAAATCTGGCTCATGGCCTATTGTTATGTAACCCACCAGCTAAGAATGAATTTACATTTTTTAGGAGGTTATGAAAAGAACAGAAAAAAATAATATTGTGTGTGCCCTGAAAAGCCTAAAATATTTAATGTATGGCCTTTTACAGGAATAGTGGCAAACCATTGATTTATCTTCCAAATTCTTCCATAACGTGCTTCCAGTTTTCTTTTCTTTTCTTTTCTTTTTTTTTTTTTTGAGACAGAATTTCACTCTGTCACTTAGGCTGTAGTGCAATGGCCTGGTCTTGGCTCACTGCAACCTCCGCCCCCTGGGTTCAAGTGATTCTCCTGCCTCAGCCTCCCTAGTAGCTGGGACTACAGATGCATGCCACCACACCCAGCTAATTTTTGTACTTTAGTAGAGACGAGGTTTCACTATGTTGGCCAGGCTGGTCTCAAACGCCTCACCTCATGATCCTCCCACCTCAGCCTCCCAAAGTGCTGGGATTATAGGCATGAGCCACTGCACCCGACCACTTCCAGTTTTTCTTTTGCTATGTAATTATTTCATTTTTGTTAAATACTGTAATTAAATTCTGGTATCAGGTAGTGCTTTAGCCTTTAGTTTCCAACATGTGATTCTGGTGTTGTAATATAAGGTCAATCAATTAAATTCATTGTATACTTTACTAAACTAGTGTTTGTTACACACTTTAGGAAACACACCTGAGGAACCATATCCCAGGACCTTTATCTGCACCTGAATGTCAAGCTTAAGCCTGATGCCATCCTAAATTAGATTTGAGGAGGGTTCACTGGATTACATTAGTGTGTTTTAACTGTGGGAGGGATGTAACTCGTTAAAGCTAGAGAGAAGATTGTGGTATCTAGAATTCAAAGAAGTCCTGCCTATGGACCAGGCCTCCTGGTATGTATTCAAGTACACACTTGTATAGTTCCCTTTTTTATTGAATTTGGGTTTGCTTTTGGTAACTAATAGAATGCAACAGAAGTGACATCATGTTACTTTCAAGCTAAAAAGTCTTATAGCATCTACCTTAATCTCTCATAATATTTGCTCTGATAATTCTTCCCCACAAAATCTAGGAAACATAGGAAAGATGCATGGAAAAGACACATGTAGGCAAAGAGCCCTAGCTGAACTCTTACACAACAGCCAGCATGAATTACCAGTCATGTAATTGAGCTAGCTTGGGCATCTTGTCTCGTAAGGCTTTCAGATGATTTCAGCAATGGATGCCATTTGTATGCAATCACTTGAGGAATCCCAAGCAACAACCGCCCAGCTGAGCCCAATGAGCTTATAGCACCATGAGGGATAACAATAAATTGTTTCAAACCATTATGTTTCCATGCAGCAGTAGATAACCAGAACAGCATGTTGCAGACATTCTCTGAGCATTTTCTTACTTACAGGTTCATTTTGTACTTATGCCCCACCCCTACAATCAACCACCTCGCCAAAGAACCCTAGTTTTTATTAATGGAGAATAATATTTAGAAACTAATATCTAGGTGATGATAGATGATCTTATTGCTATAAGAGGTCTCTACTTTGAAGGCCTCTCAGGGGACAGAGCTAACATTTTATATAATATATATATAGTATTATATATAATATATAATGTTTTATATATATTATATATAAAATGTTTATATATATATGTATGTATATGTGCAATATGGCCATGAGTTCACACCAAAAAGCTTAAGTTCTAAGCCAACCCCACGGAAATTATTGGAATCATTTCCTTTATTGTGTTTATAACTCTCATTTCTGAAAACATATGTACAATTTCATCAGTCTCTCATCTTCACACACTCAGGTTTTACCTCCCCCAGTGTAGATGTACTCCTTATTAACTCCATACCTTGCAAAGACACCAATGCTATACCCATCTATTATATGAACACCCACCTTTACTACCACCTCACTCTGTCTGACTTTTGGACAGAATGAGAAAAGAAGAAATGAAGGAAGGAAGGAGCAAAGAAAGGAAGGAAGAAAAGCACAATCATGGCTCACTGCAGTCTTCAACTGCTGGGCTCAGACAATGCTCCTACCTAGGCATTCCAAGTAGCTGGGACTACAGGCACAGGCCACCATGCCTGAATAAATATTTTAAAAATGTATTTTAGAAATGAGATCTTGCTCTGTCACCCAGGCTGGAGTTTAGTGGCAGGCTCATGACTCAATGCAGTTTTGAACTCTCAGCCTCAAGTGATCCTCCTGCCTTGGCTTCCCACGTCTCTGGGATTACCAGCATGAGCCATCATCCCTGGCCAGAAATATTTTTTTAGTGATGTTTTGGGAGAGACAGTTTGGCATATGTTGATTTATATTGGGATTGGAGTATGAAGAAAACAGTGGAAGAATGGCCAAAAGGATATTGCAAAAATAAGGCAGAGGTAATGTGACAAAATGGAGAGGAAACATTTCAAAGAGCTTGAGGGCTGAATCAGTACAGGGCTGATACAAAGAATAAGTATATTTCAAAGTTTAAGGTTTTAGAAATTGGGATTGGGGTATAGAGCAAAGAAAATATTTTTATGTTAGTGTTCTTAGAGTGGAATAGTCATTAAACATATTGTTTTATAACTTGGCAATTGATTTGTGAAGCAAATATGGAAATCAAATATCCATGTAGCTGTAGTCAATAAGAAGAATCAGTGGAATAATGTCTAATTGGATAATTCACTACAACTTCAAATACAGTATACTCAACCCTTAAATATAGCACTGTGGCTTATGGTTTGATAGGTAAAACAGAGTCCAAAACTAAATTGAACACTGGACATGTCACAAATAAATTCATCCAGTAAATAAAAGCAGAAAACTTGAGAATTTTTTTTTAAGCTTTCAAACAAGTTGTACTGTTTTACAAAATACTGACACCTGTGTTTAGAAGCTCTCATAGGTTACATCATAGTAGATTTTTATCCTGATCTCAACCAGTCATAGAAAAAGAGGTCAGATTTGGAAGCATTGAAAGTGATTTAGAATTAAAACTCACTGAGGCAAAAGTTTTTAATTCTTTTTAGGGGGCTGCAGTTTCTCTTTTTTTCTCTCAATAAATTATAGGTAATAGTACGAACTTCACATCTAACATCTACCCACATCTTCTTAATACCATTGTTTTAACCCTCGTACTGTACTGACTTGGAAACTGACAATTGAAACTAGTAAGTACTGGTGAGCTGTGCACACATTCCACAGCCTTATTGTTCACAGAATAGAAGCTGTTCTTTATCTTTTCCATTAACATCTTCCATATATAATCTGTTTCCACTTTTTAAAAAACTTGTTAATCTGTTATGCAAAATATGGTCATCAACAGTCACTATTTTCACTAAGCACAAGCAAATAGCATTCTTTACTTCCAGAATTTAATAGGTAGGTATTTTCTTACTGAAAAGAAAAATCTACTATTTAATCTGCTCTATAGTTTATTGAAATTGTTACACCATTAAAAAACATAAAACTGAACAAATCAGAATACATATCCAGCAGACTGAATACTCAAAAGTTATCAGAATTTTCCAAAGATACCCAATTATACAATTTTTAAAAGCAAATACTATTACTATGGAGGAAGCAATGATATGTATTAGATTGTGATAAATCAGTGAAGTATGTTGTAATGTGTATGGTATCTAGGAATAGAATGCATAATTATCAACTTTAATGGAAAATAACATTCAAATATATGATGATAGTAAAAATTGTTTTAATAAGTGGTTAATCTAAAAGAAAAGAGGAAAAAGGAAACATTAAATATGATAAGTCAAATAAAAGAAATAGTAAGAGGTATACATAAACAAAATGTATCAGTAATTACATTAAAAGTAAATAAAATACTACATGTCAAACATTGTCTAACTGAATCAAAAAGTAAAAGCAATAGTACACCACTTAAAAGAAATACACTTTAAATATAGACTGTAGATAAAGCTATAGCGCTGAGCAAGTGAAAGAAAGTAATAAGGTTGACTAAACCAAAGAGTGAATATAACTATATTAATATTGGAAAAAGTAAACACTAAGATGAGAAGTAAAGACATATGAAATATTTTCAGAAAGTTCATAGACAATGTGTATGATGAGAAAAATTATGCATGGATTTCAATTCTTTTTTTGGCACCAAATAAATGTACTAACTTGTTATTGCATGTCTGAACAGGGTCTAGTTTGAGGTACTAAGAAAGATATAAGACATAGTTTGAACAAAGTCCCTATCAGAGCAACATGATTTCTGCTAAAATTATTTGATAAATTGCCCAACTACTTTCCCCAATGTCTGAACTAATATACTGTCCCACCAGCAGTGTGTAAATGTTCACTTTTCTCTGCAACCTCAGTGGTATCTGTTATTTTTTGTCTTTTTAATAATAGCCATTCTGGCTGGATGTTGTGAGGACAATGAGACTAACTTATAGGCTAAACACTGGGCTAAATATTTTACACGCATTTCTTTTGAAATTAGCCCAGTGCCTGATGCCTAATTGAAGTGATTATTGTTCAACTTTGAATTTCCAGCATCTGTACCCCTTTTCTATATTTGAGAAATATCCTACTCTGTGATTCTTAGAACACCTTTTACCATAGAAGCCAGTTATCTGTTTTTCTAATCTCTGTTGCAGTTATGCATAGACGTGTATTAGATGCTGTTAATTACATCACTGGAACTAGTGGTTATAAATTAAATGTCTATGTCAATTATATTTGGTGAATGTTCTAGCAGAGGTAAAAGCTACACCTAATTTCCTGTGGCACTTCAGAAAGCTTTATGATGGGCTGGGCCCGGTGGCTCACGCCTGTAATCCCAGCATTTTGGGAGGTGGAGGCGGGCGGATCACGAGGTCAAAAAATAAGAGACCATTCTGGCTAACACCGTGAAACCCCGTCTCTACTAAAAATACAAAACATTAGCCGGGCCTGGTGGTGGGCGCCTGTAGTCCCAGCTACTGGGGAGGCTGAGGCAAGAGAATGGCGTGAACCTGGGAGGTGGAGCTTGCAGTGAGCCAAGATGGCGCCACTGCACTCCAGCCTGGGCAACAGAGCAAGACTCCGACTCAAAACAAAAACAAAACAAAAACAAAAATAGAAAGCTTTATTATGATATCTTATCCTCAAGAATTTTATGCTCCTTTTCTGGATTATTTATTTCTATTAAATAAAGTAATTTTATACTTAAATTAGCCAGCTTATTTCTACTGCATAAAACTGAGAAATTCACAAGAAACACTGGCACATAATACTAGTCTTCAAATGGTAGTTGTGGTTAATAGTTTTAGTAGAAACTGTCATTGTATTAAAATATAAATGACTAAATGTTGATAATTGCTGAAGCTGAAAGATGAAAATACAAAATTGTATTATACTATTTGCTCTTCTTTTAAGTCTTTTGGAAGTTTCTATGATAGTTTAAACCATTTACATAAGTATATGCATTATAGATACATGAACACACAGGTTAACATTATTTGATTCTTTACAGATGTTATACATACAGTTTATTTTTGAAACCAAGTGAAAAAGTTACCTGTAAGAACGAACAAATTCCAAAGATGAGGTTTTATTCTGCTTCAATTTAATTTGATATTGTGAATATCTAGTGACCTCACCTAGAGGTTGTAAGTATAAGTGATGTGGGAGGATAAAAAAACAGAGATCTAAGTTTTCATTCCGTTTCAATATATTAACCAACAATAAATTTTGTGCTTAAAATTTTGATCATGCAGTTTCTCCAAAGAATAATATTTTACATTAAAATGTGTGGTGAAGCAGGGTGTAAAATAAGCAAGTTATAAGTAACTTAAAAAAAAAAAGTCTTAGGAATGAATACTGCTAATAAAATTAGGCCTTAGTTAAATGATCTGCTTGAGGTATATTCCACAACAACTAACATCTTTGGAATTCTGAAGTTACAATTTAATTATGGTAAAAATATTAAAATAATGCCAAGGATGTGCTTCATTGTTGATATTAGACATATGCATGCATCTGGAGATATTGCTAATGCAAATAAGATGTTTTCTTTAGCCCACTGAAAGGCATAGCAAGAAAAAAATAATAGGGATATTTATGGTACAATTTATCTATTTAATCATGAGGTGGAAGGGAATAACTCTAAACCAGTAACCGAATAGAAAAACAATTTTGTACTGAATTGCAAAGTATTATCATATCTCATGAGCATATTGTTTAAAACTAAACTCTCTAAGCTATTTGTGGATAGGTGCATGGCTAGAAACTAAGGTCCAACATCACTGCGTAATTAATAGATGGAAATCAGTTGAATGGGAGTTACTCTTTTTGTAGTCAAAATGATACCCTAATATTGGCAGCAGAGTCAGTGGAATCTGTATAAATATACAAATTCATCAAGAACTCTAAAATTATTAAAAGTTCTTTGAATTTTATGATTATGAGTATCAGCTTTTATATACATAAACATTTGTATATCCATTTATATTTGATGCAAAACCATTTCTGGGACATTTAATATAAATGTGTGAATAGCGTCTTCACATAGAAATATTTTTACTAAATATCCACACTAGTTTTGTCTCCTAAATGTAATTCAAATCCCTTCTCATAGCCACTGTTTATGTTCTGGTATTGGTGATTGACATTTTTTGCTGGGATTAACACAAATGCCACTTAGCCAGTTATCCTAATTATTATCTATCCACCTTCACCTCATCTTCAGGTACCATGGTGTATTGATTGGTGCTAAGTAAACAATTTTTCATACTTTAGATTCTTTGAAATCAGAATACTTTTTACAATCACCATCAGCCAGGTGGCAGTCATAATGAGTTGATTTATTAGTGTCTATCTGAAAGTCAAGTGTCTCAGTGTCATAATTTGCATGGGTGTTGGTGACATAAAAAAAACTCAGGAAAAATTGTGGAACAACATTCCTAAAAAGGAAGGCAAAGTAAACTAGCTTTACAAGACTGCAAACTTAGCTCTTGAGCACTAATGACTTTTAGTTCTTTTATCAATTCTTTAAGAAATGTATTGTCAATATTCTTGATGGCATAGAGGAAGATTTGGTGGGTAAAATTATAGACATTGACCATTCTAAGTTGAGAAATAACTCAATGTTTAGATACTTGTTAGGAGGAAGTTTTGAAAACACCTTAATGCATTTATTTTTGTTGTAATAGTTTTTGTTTGGCCAGTGTTGTGATCCTACCTATAATCCCAGTGCTTTGGGAGGCTGAGGCAGGAAAATTGCTTGAAGCCAGGAGTTTCAGACCATCCTAGTCAATATGGTGAGACCCCCGTCTCTACAAAAAATTTTTTTAAATTTAGCCAGGCATAATGGTGCACCTGTCTCAGCTACTGTGCAGGCTGATGCAGGAGGATCACTTGAGCCCAGGAGTTTGAGGCTGTAGTGAGCTATGATTATGCCACTGCACTCCAGCCTGGGCAACAGAGTGACATCCTGTCTCTAAAAATAAAAATTAAGAAAAAGTCCTTTTTAATATATCCACAAAAGTGGTACTGATAAACGCGATACCAATTAATAATAAAAATCTGTTTACTTAATTAAAAAAATAAATAGCTCCTTTAGCAACTATAAGATAATTTTTAGTAATCCAAAAGCATTGCTTTATAGTTTAATTAGCAGTATTTTATTAGCGCATTTTAAAACCCTTGGCATCTTGGCTCACTGATTATCCTGTGTCACCTATCTAATAAGTTTATCACCAATGAACAAAAATAGCTATCAATATCTCCCTATTGACTATGAAATACAGTCACAATTCAGTATCATGATGAGGGCCACTTTAGGTTAGGTTATCTAGAAACAGAGACCAAGACAGAATTATTGTGTAAGGGATTTGCTGATGTAATGCTTTCACCTGAATTTGTGGATATCTGGGAAGCAAAATAGGCAGAAGAAGAATCATAGTAGGATATGTGCTGAGTTGAAGTCTGTGTAAAGTCTAAGTAAGGTTATGTGTTCCAGCTGATACTATGGGGATCTTGTCATCGTTCTATACTGTGTCAACGTAGTTAAGTTGAAATTACATTTTCGAGAATCCTTTCCCCTTTGTATCTTTGGGTTTATGGTTGACTACAAGTAATATCTGCATAAAATTTAGAAGGCAGAGGAAAGTAAGTGCCATTCTACCCTGCAGGTCAGTGAAGGGCACAAGATGCTGTTGCAGACAGCTCCCATTATTGCTGATCCCGTGGCTCACAGGCCTAGTCGAAATGGCAGCTGGTTCCATGCTCTCGTTTGATTTCTTCCTTCAGTTCCCTAAATTCTAGATCAGATGAATATTCAGAGACCTTCTGGTGCTGGTCTCCAGCTTCATCAACAGGTCAGTTACATTATCATGATTGGAGTCAGAAGGAGACAGACACAGGTTGAGTTTGTGTTCCTTGGTTCCAGCCTCCCTTCATGAGCTGTAGTTTGTTCTTTATGTCTAACTTCTTACTAACAGCCACTCTGATGACTTTTAACAACTTCAGTCTACCACCAGATTCAGAGGCAACTGTCTTCCTTAGACTACTTCATGATCTTTCACAATTTCATATGTCTAATGCAAAATTACTTATTCCATATAACTAAAAATGATCAGTTGTCTGATCGAATCCTGAATAACACAGACCACTAGAACATGAATATCACTACAGAATCATTCACACAAGACCAAGGGGCCATGCATTCCTTTCTACCCCACTTCAGTCACTGACAATGGGCCAACCCCTAGGAGTAACCTCCAAAGCATCTATGGGAAAGGTGAGTCCTTTAGACCAGGGGACAGTTCTTCTGAGAAGAGTGTAGCAATTAGTTGTTGGAGGCCAACGCTAACATTTGCTGGGGGATGAAGATGCTGGTAAGGGGAAGGAGATCTGGGTAGGGAACTGGTAGCACCTACCACTACAAGGCTTCACAAATTTATTCCTCTACGTAGTTTGTAGTCTAATTTTCTGATACTTCACAACGGCCCTAAACTTCGATTATCATCAGCCTTCTTTCTATTTCCCTAATAACACTCTTTATACTTCAAACCTAGACATATTTTCTTCTCATTCTGCGTGGAAAATTGCTATGCAACCCACTAGATTATTCTCCAATGTTCCCTCTTTGGGGCTATCACATCTCTGTGCATTCCTCTATTATAATAATTACTACATTATTTGCATTACAGTTACATCTCTGATTTTTAGCTTATGTGTTTTGTAACTCCAAATTTGCTATTATTCAAAGTAGATGGGATTATCTCTGAAAGGTTAAATTGCCTTGTACCGTGTGTAATTGAAATTAGAAGACTAGCAGTATTGCATTTTTAAATCCTTAACACTTATAATGTATGTATACATTAAGAAGATTCAAATTCAGCTTTGTATGAATTACTATATTCTTATGGGGAAAGTTAGGGCAAATGGAGATTAGGGGCATGTGGCCTAGAGTGCCTACCATTTTTTTGTTTGTTTTTTTGTGTGTATGTGTGTTTTAATTATTCCTGCAAATGAAGAGCTCAATGAACAAATCGCTTGCATTTCTGTGTATTCATAAAAGAATGCACATGATATTCATTTACTCTCTGAGGTTCTAGTTTGTGGAAACTAGATCTGACAAGCAGTTCTAGTTTCACCACTGTTTTCATGTAATGTATCATTAAAAGCTACTAAAAGGAAGTAGCAGAAAAGGTAGAAATATAATTAAAAACTAAAATTTTTGTGGTAGTAATTATAGTTTGCAATTTCTAGAAGTTATTATAGGATTTTAAGATCAAACCAGAATCACATGTGTAGAATTTAAAGAATCAGATATTGGAAGTAGATTCTAACACAGAGAGTGGTTCACAGACAGATGTTTGGAGTGTGGAAGCTTTATGTGGGTAATTCAAACGAGATAGTAGTTAATGGAAAATCGATCAAAGCACACATGATGTAGAACCAAAAGATTTTTTCCTAGAGGATATTCTTGGGAACAAAGAAAAATGCTAATTGAAGATATGAACAAGGAAATAACTGGAAAAATGACACAGGACAAGAAAAAATCAGAAAGCTAAACAAAACATGCTGAAGATTAAAGTCCTCAAATTTTAAATTGTTCTCATTAGATATAAACCATGCAATCATCCAAGCAATTAATGTTAGCTGCTGTAATAAATAACTCAGAATTATCAGTGCTTAACACAATAAAGGTTTATTTCTTGTTCTACCCTTACAGACTAATCAGGCATTTGGCAGATGGCCTTCCATATACTTCAGGGATCATGGTTCCTTGCACCTTGCGTTGCCACTGCATCCTCTTCATTCAGCCAGTTAATAGAGCAAGGAATAAAAAAAAATGGATGACATCTTATGACTTTCTAGATTTCTTCCCAGAAGTGGTCACTAGTGCTAAAACCTTCTAGAGGACTGGAAAATGCAGTCTTCCTGTGTGATCAAATGGAGAAAATTGATTGCTGCTGTGGTTTGAATGTTTATGTCCCCTCCAAAATTCATGTTGAAACTTAATTCCCAATGCATCAGTGTTAAGAGGAGTATTCTTTGAGAGGTGATTAGGTTATGAGGGCTCTGCCCTCATGAATGGATTCCCGCCTTATAAGAGGTCTAGAGGGAGATAGTTTGGCCCCTTTTTGCCCTTCTGTTTTTCCACAATGTGAGAATACCGGAAGAAGGCTCTCACCAGACATCGAAATAATGTCAACTGAATCTTGAAATTCGCAGCTTCCAGACCTGTAAGAAATACACTTCTATTGTTTATGCATTACCCAGTGTATGATATTTTGTTCTAGTAGGACAGATGCACTGAGACAATTGCTGTGTATGTAGCTGGTTTCTGTCACAGGGTTGTGTTTATGAGCTGAGCTGGGGCTCTGTAGTCTGCTTGAGTTCAAATCATGGCTCTACTGTTTATCAGCTCGGAAACCTAGAGCAAGTTAACTTTCCCTTAAAGTGTCAGTTTACCAATAAAATCAGGCAAACAATAGTATCTACCTTGTAAGATTGTAATTTGGGTTAAGTGAGCTAATATGAGTTTTAAGTAGTGTTTTGCCGTTGATATTTATAATCTGCTGAAGAAAAACAGAAAGGAATAATTTATAACTGCCATCATGTATAAGCATTCCATGCAAATACTACTAAAATGTATATGATCCTCCATATAAATGAGAAAAAGACTTTTAAAAATCCCACTGGGTAGTAGGAAAAAAAATGCTTACAGCTCAAACTTAACCCTTACCTGTAAGTGAGAATGGGAAAATAGAAGAAAACAAAAATAGATTCTGATTCTATACCTATAATCACTTTCCTATTCTACCCCAGGAGCCTTTTAGATATTCACGCAAACATTATGTACTAGTATTTCTGTAGATTACGGTTTGTTGGACTCAGCATTATAAGTAGACTAGAAAAAGAAAGACAGGATATAGCAATACAAAGGAAAACAGTCAAAACCAGTCAAAGCTAGAACTGAGACATCTGCATTTGGTTATATGTATTCCAGGGACAAAGGGGCAAATGGAAAAATAAATTTATGACCACAACAGAAAAATGGGAATTTGAATGGAAAAAATATATATACTTTGGTATGACTAAGTATTCTTTTCAATCAACCTAATCCCTCATTTTGAATCTTGTTACTTTTTTCCTATTTATAACATACTTCAGCCCAATTGGACTGCTAGACCATCATGAATAAGAGTCATGTTTTTTAGTTTTATTCTTTTAGGCGTATTATTTCCTCTACCAGAATAATGCCGTTTAACTTCATGTCTAATAACACTTATTAGAATGTTACCAATCTGTATCAATCATGGTAAACTAGCTGCTGGACATATAGATGTCCAAATGTATCATATTCAAACACAAATTGATTGCTTGCTTATGTAATAGGACTCAGTAGGTGATCAGTTGACTGACTGGCCCTGTTTCACACAGGCATTCAGGAAATTGAAGGGTCTACCGTTTCCTAGCTTTCAAGTCACCGTATGGGGCTCTTTATTCCAATTAGGCAGTAGGGAAAAACACATTAAGAAGATATTCTAATAGTCCAGGCCTGAAAGTAACACTTCCTACACTTGTTGCCATCCAATTAATAGAATTCAGTTATATGAACAAATCTAATTGCAAGGGAAGTTGGAAATGTAGTCTAGATGTGTGCCCAGGAAGAAAATGAGGACAGATTTAGGTAAGCAGCTAGCAATCTCCGCCACACTTATTTTCAAAGTCCATACCAAAGAGTAGCCCATTTGTAAAAAGTTTCCTGATTCCCCTTCGTTCTACTAAATGTCTTTGTTAATAGATCTGTCAAATTACCTATCTCATTTGACTTGAAAAAACTTCGGGAGTTTGGTTTTTTCCAACTGTTTGTCCTTCCCGTTGGGATGAGTGTAAGCTCTCTGAGGGCAAAAACGGAATGTTACTCATCTTTATGTCTTTCCTCCAGTAATTAATGTAATTAATTTACTACAGAAATGCAATTAATATTTTAATTTGAATTTTCTTGTTTTAATTGAAATAAATTCTCAAAAAGTTAAACTTTTTATAATCACAGTTGGTAGTTTTATTTAGTAGCAGACTATTTTAAGGCTTAACATACACTTTAATAAAGTCATACTTTAGAAAACACATTTTAGGCATGAACAAGTGATGGCATATGTGTTACAGATGGAAAAGAACACAAGAAGACATTTCTACTTCCAACATACTGAAAATAATTCGATGAATGTTCTTATAAATAATTGAGCTTCTCTCTCATAATGAGGATAAAACAGTTCGCAAGAACAAAAAGACAGTTTTAGACTGAGTGGTAGATGCAATAGAATTTGTAAGGAAGGGAGTCATTACTGTGAGATTAAAGAGAAAGAAACAAATTTAAACAGTAGGATTATATCCCAAAGTTATTTTCATATTTTTTATTTACTTTAGGAAGGTAGATGAATTACAGAGCTCATCTTGATTCTGCTAAGTATTTAAAGTAAAACTGTGGTAATAAAATTTCAAAAAAGATTCTTTAAAAAACTTGAATGCCAGCATTGACAGCAGTTGCAGGTTAACTAATAGGTTCCTTAATAAGGATAAGAAAACTAGCTCCTTCACAATTCCGATTGAATTTCACCAAGACAGACACCGTAACTGATGGCCACACAATACTCTTAAGAGATACATCAAAGAGTCTGTGAAGGAAATTTTGATATCTATAACAAGGCTGTCAACCCATGGGAAAATATAATCAGATCAGATTATTATTTTTTGTTGTTGAAAGATGTGTGGGATGACTAATCAATTTTTTGATGTACCACAAAAGAAAGATCCATTTCATGACATTGTATACTCTTTAAAAATTAAAAGCAACCTACATAAAGCATTGGTCATGCTGATTCCATGTTTAAATCTTAGTATCTGGACAAAATGCAGGAGCATGAAATGAAATTACACTGTTAAAATGATCTGTTTGATTTCAAATCCAATCATCGTACTGGAGGACTTATTGGATTCTTTTACTGCACTAGAATTCAGTTATATTTAATATCCCTTGAAATAAGTATACTTTTGAAAGTTTCATGTTACAGTATTTGGATATAATAGAATTTGTTGTTCATAGGATTTGATCTGTATTTCCTAAAAGTCTTAAGAGTAGAATTTTCACATATATTGTCAAGCTTATTGTTACCTGGATAAGGATATGTTGCAGTTCAGAATATATCCCTGAAATGTTAAGAACTTTGCTCACTAATTCAATTGATTTATAAATGGTCTATCCAGATCCCACTATGATAGCATTATAAATGTTCTATCTTATTTGTGTGAATGCAAGTGCTAAAAAGTGTTTGCAGTTTAGGGTTCTTATCATTATTTCTAGCTATAACTGAGATGTTTGGGTAGATTCTGTCTCCATGCATAAAATACGCATTTTACTTGCCAAAAGAATCTCAAATTTGCAAATTAATATAAGATCTAACAACATAATAATACTTTGAGATAACTGAGTTTTATTTATTTTTCTTTAAGAAATAAAAATTTTCCCATCATACTGAGGCTGTTTGGCCAGTGAATCAGTGGCATTCATCACTTCTGGGAAAAGGTTGACATAGACTTAAGACAAGGCAAGTAAATATCTGGATATATTGTTTTAATATACAGATGCTTGATATGGGGAGAATCTCTGTGGAAAATATCAGAATTTTGTAGACAAAGGGATTTTGGATTCTATAATATTTAAAGGTTAGAGATGTCAGAGCAGTGAGATTATACCTGAACCACATCAGAAATAGAATGTATGAATTAGATAAGAGCTCATTTTCCTGCCACAATAAATGCATAACAAAAGGCATAATAAAAGGAAAGCATCCAAGACAGAATTGCAAAAGGTAGATGTGAGAGTGGGTTCAGTCAGGCCTGAGACAGAGAGCCTTGTACCTCTCCAGCTTGTAGCATGGAGAAATTAGACTCTCTTAGAGTAACCCTATATCCAGACCAAACCTTGACTGTGTTAACAATGGGTAAGTGTGGAGCCAAGGAGAATGGGCCCAAAGGCAGATTCAGAGAACCCTTGTATCCCATTGCTATGTGAGAGTGTCTATGAACGTTCCCTAGGTTCAGTTAGTGAGTGCAGTATTCCCTGAGAATTGCTGAGCAGAACAAAGAGATAGTGCTGCACGATAAGGTACAGACTTGGGTACCAGAGGTCATGGAAATGTCATTGATATCAGCAGAAGATGGTAGCATATGATGATGAAGACCAAGTAGACTGAGTTAGTCTTGGTGGAAGCCAGTGCTGTTAAAAAAACAATGGTAAAAAAGAAGTTTCCATTAATGCCAGGGCAATAAATAAACTATACTCTCCCCGACTCATAAATTTATATCATTTCAGAGGAAAAAAAAAAAAAACCAAAAAAACAAAAAGAAAGAGAAGACTATTGAGAAAAATACATAATTGACTGAATAGTTAAGTGTCTAACCTAAGAGCTAAAGGACTACCTACAAAATTAGACATGATTAATGTCAGGCCTCTAAGCCCAAGCCAAGCCATTGCATCCCCTGTGACTTGCACGTATATGCCCAGATGGCCTGAAGTAACTGAAGAATCACAAAAGAAGTGAAAATGCCCTTCCCCGCCTTAACTGATGACATGCCACCACAAAAGAAGTCAAAATGGCCGGTCCTTGCCTTAAGTGATGACATTACCTTGTGAAAGTCCTTTTCCTGGCTCATCCTGGCTCAAAAAGCTCCCCAACTGAGCACCTTGTGACCCCCACTCCTGCCGGCCAGAGAACAACCCCTCTTTGTCTGTAATTTTCCTTTACCTATCCAAATCCTATAGAACGGCTCCACCCTTATCTCCGTTTGCTGACCCTCTTTTCGGACTCAGCCCGCCTGCACCCAGGTGATTAAAAAGCTTTATTGCTCACACAAAGCCTGTTTGGTGGTCTCTTCACACAGACGCGCATGACAATTGAATTTTATATATTGAACCAGGTGGAGGTTTCTAAAATAAGTTGAGTTCAATTTCCCAGAAAAAGGGTTACACCTAAGCATAACTGTTCTGTGTTCTACTTTACCTTCAAAGGACAAATTACATGCATTTTTTCCATGGATTCCTTTTTCATGGCTATGGAGCCACTTGCTGCAATTAAGGTCAGAAAAACTGAAATCCGTATCTTTGGAAAAAAAAAATTATCTCACTAAGTTCAACAACCGTTCTATGGTTTTTCCTATTAGTTACCTTATGAAAGTTCATGAGCTACACAAGTTTTTATTTTATTTATTTATTTATTTATTTATTTATTTATTTATTTATTTATTTATTGAGACGGTGTCTCGCTCTGTAGCCCAGGCTGGAGTGCAGTGGTGCGATATCGGCTCACTGCAAGCTCCGCCTCCTGGGTTCACGCCATTCTCCCGCCTCAGCCTATGGAGTAGCTGGGAGTACAGGCGCCCGCCTCCACGCTCAGCTAATTTTTGTATTTTTAGTAGAGACGGGGTTTCACCGTGTTATTCAGGATAGTCTCAATCTCCTGACCTCGTGATCCGCAGGCCTCGGCCTCCCAAAATGCTGGGATTACAGGCGTGAGCCACCGCGCCCGGCCGAGCTACACAATATTTTTTATGATCACAATCGATTGTATTAAAAACTTTTGTAAAGGTATTACTGCTTAAAAATCTTCTTTTTATAAAATTAACCACATTCATGGTTAATGGTTACTCACTTTCATGTTTGCGTCAGAATTTTGCATGTATCATTTGTAATGAATAAACCAAGTAAAGAAATGAGTGTCAGTTTGTGTATGAAGAATAAGTTTGAAATGTATTTTTTAAATAAAAGAGTGAGTAGAAAAATGAGTTCTACAATTTTCTTCCTACATCCCAATGCATTGTTTGTAGACACCCTGGTGTGTGTACAATCAATCCACTTTGGAGCTCATTTTTTTTCATCTAATTAATTTAGAAAAATAACTCCAAAAAACTGCATAAGCAGGGTTGTAAGTATTAATCATATTGCTATTATAACAAGTCCCCAAATTATTAAATGACCTATCATTTAACATTAGGAGCATAATGTTTATTCGAAAAGATTAAATTCTGAAAAAAACTTTGTAACAACCCCTTTCCCCACCCCTCTTTGTTTTTGTTTTTGTTTTTTCTTGCTTTGGACAGTATTGAAATTCTTATTGTAAAACACAATTTGAAGTTTTATCTTTTCAGCTATAGTTAATTAGCATAAGTTGGTTAGAGGATGTTTTGGAAGAGGAAAGAAACAGGAAAGGTCGCCTGCAGAGCACAATAATCAGACGTACTCACATGGAGATTTTTAGCATTAATATTTTTACAAAGGAAGGACACATACTGTAGTGATTATTGATTGCCCCTGGGGGCAGGGAAGGTGGGGGTGAGAAAGAGAAAGAGGGCCTTGAGAGAATTCAAGTGTTTGAACAGCTGATTAAGGAGTACAATTAAATAATCAAGTAAGAGAAATAAATTTGTGCAGATGGCTCTGAAAGGGAAACTATTGTCTTTGCTGCCATGGGTCATAAATTCACTCTTTTTCTCACAAAAGGGATAATTGATGCTTCAAACATTATGGATCAAAAGCACAGTAATGAATCCACAGCTAGAATTGGAATAATATTGTCCTTTTTAAAATGTTATTGAGATCATTTCTCAGAATGGCTTTCAGGACTTGATGAAAAAACTATCCCAGTGGTTAAAAAAAAAAAAAAAAAAAAAAAAAAAGATTTTTGCCAAAGGTCCCAGGGCAGTTGCTTCTCCCCCATGGATTAATTTATTTTTTCCTTTTATATAATTTTATTTTCCTTAAAACTTACAGTTTTTCTGAATGAAAGAGAAAGAAAAGAGTCTATTTTATGTTTTTAATGAGAAAAAGGAAGGCAGCAGCAGAAACACTGGGACAGGAGTCATATGAGGATGATGAGGTTTCAGTTTCCAGCCTTTCTTAATGTTTCTCCCAAAGTATCACTATTCTCTTCCTTGTACTCTCTTTACTCTCTTCCTTCTATGTTTCCTTACTCAGTGGGTTACCTTTATTTTTTCTCTCTCTCATTAAAACAAAATCCTTATACTTCTTTCCAGGAGAATTTTATACTTGATGATGATGATGATGATGATGTGAAATCAAGTAATATGATCTCTCTGGGCATCAGGCTTTTCTTCTGTGAATTGAGAGGTCATAATCATCTTCTTTACTATAAATCCTTTGGGGGGTAAAACCAAGTAGGTGATGTCTTTCTACTCAAAGTATCATGATACCGCACACACAGTAGCAGTTCAGTAGACGCATTTCCTGAGTGACAGAGTGACAGCTGTTCTTCTAAATGGTCATTATTTCTTGAGCTAATATATATGAAATGATTTTGTCAAACCAATACATAAATATATTTTTATAAATTAAGTTATGAAGGAAATTCATTATTTCCATGTTTTATGAATCACATCAACATAAAGAAGACTCAAGACAAAATTGTGGAATACTCCCTGGAGCAGGAATAGCTCTTATTATGAACCAGGCAGTGCACATACTATGTATTTTACTAATTTACCCCTCACCACATGCTTCTTGCCTCATTTTGTTCACATTGGACAACAAAATTTTAATTCCAATTATCAGATGTGTATAGTCCTTTTCAAACAACACACACAAACACACACACACACACACATGTAATATCAAGACATTGACATTTGTAGTTATTCTTTTCAATGCAAGACTATTTGGTGAAGTTGGCAAAGGAGTTTGTTGATATTGAAGCTTAAATCCACAATTTCAAAAAGGATTGTAATCAGCTCACTGTACCTATGCAAAACTATGAGTTTCCACATCTTTTCCTAGAGCTTTTCCTCCAAAAAACTGATGGTGACTTGGTAGAACTAAGGGATATAGCCCCAGTTTAGATTTATTTCTATATGTTTTATATTGTTCTTGTCCTGTGTTAAGATGTCTAGGTCTAATTCCTTCTTGCTTCTGGATCTTCATTTTTTCTTTTTAAGAGTTACTTCTCTGTTCTTGTGTTTGGTTGTTTAGTATAATGGCTTACAGCTCCATCCGGCTTGCTGCAGAGGGCATGATCTCATTCTTATTTATGGCTGCTTGGTATTTCATGGTGTATATGTACCACATGTTCTTGATTCAGTCCACTGTTGGTGGCCACTTAGGTTGATTTCGTGTCTACTGTTGTGAATAGTGCTGTTGGGAACACAGGCATGTGTCCTTATGATAGAATGCATTGTTTTCCTTTGGGTATATACTCTAGTGGGATTGCTGGGTTGAATGGTAGTCCTATTTTAAGTTCTTTTAAAAATCTCTAAACTGCTTTCTACAGTGGCTGAGCTAGTTTGCATTCCCACCAACAGTGTATAAGTGTTCCCTTTTCTCTGCAGCCTTGTCAACATCTGTTGTTGTTTTATCTTTTAATAATAGCCATTCTAATTGTTGTGAGATGGTATCCCATAGTAGTTTTGACTGGCATTTCTGTGATGAGTAGTGATGTTGAGCATTTTTTCATGTTTGTTGGACACTTCTATGTCTTCTTTTGAAAAGTTTCCGTTTATGTTATTTGCCTGTTTTCTAATTGGACTGTTTGTTTTTTGCTTGTTGATTTGTTTAAATTCCTTGTAGATTCTGGATGTTAGACCTTTGATGAAATCCTGCATGTTCTCACTTATAAGTGGGAAGTGAACTTTGAATACACATGTTTGTAAAGATGAAAACAATAGAGGCTGCAGATCACTAAATGGGGGAGGAAAGGAAGGGAACGTGGGCTGAACAATCACCTGTTGCATACTGTGCTTCTGGCCTGAGTGATTGGATCTTTGGAATCCCAAACCTCAGTGTCACACAGTTTACCCATGTAACAAATCAGCTAATAAACTTCTAATAACATTTGAAAATTTTTTACAGCATTCTCAAAAATTTTTTTTATAAATCTAGGGAAGTATTATAAAATTCACTCTGACCTGGGCCTTTTAAGTTCAAGGTTTCTTGTGAAATGAGAGAGGGAACAACAAAAATGCATTCAAGCATTTTTGTCAGTGAGACTGTCTTCTTATCTGGATCCTGAACTCAAACTGACTTCCCCATGGAAAAGACATCCAAGACAGCACACTCTGTCATGTATCATTAAGTGGCACCGTGTCCTCAAGTCTTTGGGAACAGATCAGCAATAGAATCACGCTACTATGATCATGAAAACCTGTTTCTGATGGCTGTCAATACTATATAATCCTATGCTCTGTGATTCAACTATTCTGAACTGGATCTTTCCAGAAATATGCTTCCCTTTTATCTATCTTTCCTACCGCACTTGTTCACTTGTCATGTTTTCCTGTTATTCTGGCCTCAAGATGGTCTCTTAGATTGCTATTAGATTGTATGTATTTTTGGCATTATTAGTTTAGCATTAATTGTATTTTGAACCATAAGTTTTGTCTATGATATCCTAAAATATATACTCAAGCAGTTTCATAAAGGTAATTCCAGCCTGAAGACTGCTAGGTACCAAAGCTCTAACAGGAGCAGTCACTTAGAAAACCCTTGGCCATACATGTCTTTGTATCTCTGGCAAAATAAGTTCCCCTTGAAATATTATTATGAAGAAGTCATCCTCCAGGCTATAGGCCAGCTGTAATATTTCTGTTCTCTGGAATGCCCTAGTGTAATGTCATGTAGGCCCAGCGCATAGCAGATAGGACTCTCAAGGGAAATGCCCTGAATAACTTTCAGTGCTACAGATTTCCATTATGGTCCACATCAAACTGGCATTGTGCCTAAGAAAAGCAGAGGCTTCATAGTTTCAGGGAGCAGCCTTGACCCAGAATACCTAATATGTGACAATGCCTTTGCTGAGACAGTAACATGAATTCAAGATATGCCTTTTACGTTGAGTATGCCATAATGTCTCTATCTTTTTCCTTGCATATATAATGTCTACCAGTTATAGGAATGTCAATGATAAATGGCAATGAAAAAAGAGTGACTAAGCAATTGAGTGTATTAAACATTCATCTCCCAGAGCTCCTAAGCTAATGATTTAGTCTCAGGTCATTGATGTTAGGTTGACTCTCCCTCACAGTATATTTTCATCACCCAGATATGTTACTTCCTATTTGTCAAAATGAGTATAAGAAGCTATCAATATGTTATCAAGAATAATATCCTCATATTTTTTCTTTTAAAAATAGAAGTCCTAACTCTTCTCCCAAACTCGTACATTATTCACCCATCAGTATAGCCATCCTTCAACCCTTCATTCACTTACTCATCCACTCATTTATTTAACAGACGGTTTTTAGTGCCAAACTGATTGCAAAGAATTCTGCTGGGTACTGAGGATAGGGAGGTAAACAAGCCAGAGTCTCTTTTCTGAGGGAAAGATCACACTCCCATGGCTTACTTAGATTTCTTAAAATCTAACAATTGTAATAGGCAGGGGTATGACAGGGTTTTTTCCCCAAGAGTATTTCAGCACAGCGTAAGAGCTCCCGGTTGAATTAAAGTAGTCAGGAAGGTTTCCTAAGGAGATAACACTTGAATTACATCTTGAAGGATAAAAGGAATAATTTAAGTGTACAAAGGGGAGTAACAGTGCTCTATGCATATGCAACATCCTACAATCATAAAATGAACATAATATATTCTATGGCTACATGTTAATGATGAGGTGGTGGTGAGAGGATGTGTAGGCTACAGAAAGCCAACCCTATGACATTTTAAGAAACTTCTATTTTCATTGATGGCAGCAAGATGGTAGACTAGAAGCTCCTAGTACTCTTTCCCCAGCACAAAATGCAAAATAATAAATAAGCAACTGTATTTCAACCAAAATATCCAAAGAAGACCACCAGAGAAGAACAAAGAAGCAACAGAAATCCTGTAGAGCACAGAAGCCTAGGATGGCCACATAGAAAAGGGAAGGAAACACTTTGTTGGGTTTTCCCCCTAGTTGGGATCATGTTGGAACCAGAAGGGACTTTTCCTACAGACAAAAAGGTAAGAAAGAGGACCCCAGCAGCCCCCATCACCACCACGGTCACCTGTCGTCTTTGCTACTGGAGATTGCTATAGTCTTTACAGGTACTGGGCTAGGTCCAGGTTAGGTAGCCCCCTGAAGTCCACACACTGAACTGCACCCAGGGAAGGAGATAGTGTTGTGCCCTACATGATTCCCAAGGCTCGTGCTGCTATTACTCTGCGCCATCTTGGAACTAGAGCCACTGCTAGAGTGCATCCTGCTGTGAGGGTGGTAGCCATTGCGTCCCATCATTCTTGAGCTTCAGTTACCACTGCACCATGACCAGCTGGTAGCATGCCATACTCAAACAGAGATTATGCTCCATATTTTCTACAGCCAAGTTACAACAGAGCTGCTCCATCTCCCACCCCATCCCAGTCACTGGCATGTTCTCTCCTTAGGGCTGAGCTAAGTACCAGACCTGGAGGCTTGAAATACTGGAGAGGTAGTGCCCTGGCTCCAGAACAGACCCAGTACCCCACCCCCTGAGGATGTCAGGTCTCTCTCAAACACTGGAGCCTTAATGCCCCTTGATGCAACAATTGAGACAACACTATGATTCTTGGGGACCTCAGGCCTCTGGCACATGTGAGCAGTTGTGCCACCCCATGCCACAGATGATGCAGCACCTTACCCCTCAGGGGCTACCAACCTCTCACACACTAGAGAAATTGCATCTTTCAGCACCACATCTGGCATGGCACCTCATCCCCAGGGATTCAGAGCCTTCACTGACTGTTGTAACTGTTCTTGCTGGGGCCAAACAGATACAATAACTTGTATCTTGGAGAATCAGAGCCCTAGCTAAGCTGTGCCATCCTGACTTTAAGGTCAGACTGCCACAGTACCCTGCTTACCCAGATCTGGACTAGCTCCCTGCAGTTCAAATTGCTGAGAAAATGTATCGCTTCAAGGAGTGGTTATCACTGTGTTGCTCCTTGCCCCTCAGGGACCGAGTCACAGTGACATCTTGCCATTTCTGGTTTTTTTTGCTGCTGCTGCATCTATCCTCATAAGCCTGGACTACTGCGATTCCCTAGGGTCCAGAGTCACCACTGCTGGTACCGCATCCTCTCATCCTTCAGAACCCAAGCTGCCCCTGTGCCCTGTCAGTTCTGGGTCCTGAATTGCAACTGTGCTGTGCTCCCCAGGGCTCAAGCTTTCTTGCCTGGAGTCATGCTATTGGTGTACCTTGCCCTCCAGGGTCATAACCACAGCTAAACCCCAGATCCCTGGGCCCCAGCTGCTGGAATCTGCCTCAGAGCAACAGATCCTAACTTAGTGGGAGAACAGCATCCACTTATGCCTTGAATTATAAACTTGTACCTCAAGTTTCAAGTGCTACAGTAGTTTTACAAAGTTTCTGAGCCCAGGAACCCATCTCCAAATTCTTTCTGAGCCCTAGATGCCAGTGCCACTATGGTTGCCTGTGAGCCATGTCAGACCCAATAGCAAGAGACATCCCCCCAGCTAAGACTCCCCACTGTGAAGAAATAAAAAACAGCAAAATCCCTAGAGCCATTGCCCTAATCACCTAAGCAGCCAATACCACTGCCACAAACTCCCACAATATAAATTACTGAGGACACCAGCAGTCATTGCTAACATTGAACACAACTGAAAAAACAGCACAAATATTATACCACTGAGCTCATACAGAAAGATAACTATCACATCCAGTCCAACTGGCACCCTCAGATTCATCTATAGGTAAAAATCTTTCTTTACAATAGCCACTTTGTAAAGTTTGGTACAGGTGGCTTCACCAACAGATGCACAGACATCAATGCAAGGACACAAGAAACATCAAAATGCAAGGAAACATCAAACAGCAAAGAAACTGTAACTGACCCCAGAGAAATAGAAATAGAAATTTACAAATCACCTGAAAAGAAATTCAAAATAATGATTTTAAGGAAATTTGGAGAGACATAAGATAATACAAACAGAATTTAATAAAATCTGATAATTAGGCTGGGCGCGGTGGCTCACGCCTGTAATCCCAGCACTTTGGGAGGCTGAGGTGGGCGGCTCATGAGGTCAGGAGATCAAGACCATCTTGGCTAACACGGTGAAACCCCATCTCTACTAAAAATACAAAAAATTAGCCAGGCATGGTGGCGGGTGCCTGTAGTCCCAGCTACTAGGGAGGCTGAGGCAGGAGAACGACGTGAACCTGGGAGGCGGAGCTTGCAGTGAGCTGAGATCGCGCCACTGCACTCCAGCCTGGGCAACAGAGAAAGACTCTGTCTCAAAAAAAAAAAAAAAAAATTCTGAAAATTAATTTATGAACTGAGAAAATCAACAAAAAAGATATTTTTAAAAAGCAAAACATAAATCTTAAAGCTAAAGAATTATATCAATGAAATAAAAAATACAATTGAGAGCTTCAATAGCAGACTAGCTCAAGCACAATAAAGAATCTTTAAACTGAATTAAGTGTTTTGAAGGGACTCACTAAAGGGAACAAAAAGGAAAAATATAATAAAAAAGAAGACAACCTGCAAGATTTATGGAACACCTTTAAGTGAACACATACTTGCATTATTGAAATTTTACGAGAAGAGACAGAGAAAGGAACAGAAAGCTTACTTTATAAAATAATTGCTAAAAACTTCCCAAGTCTTCAGAGAGATACGGTCATCTAGACCCATGGAGCTCAAAAGTTCCCATGAAGATTCAAGGCAAAGAAATTTTCTCTAAGATACATTATAATCAAGCTTTCAACAGTCAAATACAAAGATAATTTTAAAAGCAGAAAGAAAAAAGCATTAAGTCACATATAAGGGAATCTATATTAAAGTAAAAGTGAATTTCTCAGCAGAAATCTTGCAGGTCAGGAGAGAATAACATGATATATTCAAAGTGCTGAAGCAAAGTAACTGTCAGTCAAAAATGCTATGCCTAGCAAAAAGCTGTCCTTCAAAAATGAAGGAGAAATAAAATCTCCAGACAAGCAAAAACCGAGGGAATTCATTACCACTACACATGTCTTACGAGAAATGCTTAAGGGAGTTTTTTGAGCAGAAATAAAAGGATGATAGTTGCTACCACAAATACATATAAAAATATAAAACTCACTGATACAGTAAATACACAGTCAAATCCAGAATACTTAAATTTTTTTTTTTTTTTTTTTTGAAACGGAATCTCGCTCTGTCACCCAGGCTGGAGTGCAGTGGTGCAATCTTGGCTTCTTGCAAGCTTTGCCTCCCGGGTTGATGCCATTCTCCTGCCCCAGCCTCCCAAGTAGCTGGGACTACAGGCCCCACCACCACACCCAGCTACTTTTTTGGTATTTTTAGTAGTGACGGGGTTTCACCATGTTAGCCAGGATGGTCTTGATCGCCTGACATTGTGATCTGCCCACCTCGGCCTCCCAAAGTGCTGGGATTACAGGTGTGCCCGGCTCAGAATACTCCAATATCTTAATGTTGGTTTCCAAATCATGTACATCATCTGGTATGAAGGTTTAAAGTAAAAACTTACAAAAATAATTAAAGCTACAATAAATTATTAAGGAATACACAATATAAAAGGTGCAAATTGTGACATCAAATATCATATATTGTGTGGGGAGAGTAAAAGTCTAGATTTTTGTATTTAATGGAAGTTAAGTTGTTATTAGCTTAAAATAGTATATAACTGTAAGAGGTTTTATGTAAACTTTCTGGTAATCACAAAAAAAGTACAGCAGACATAAAAACAATAAAGTAAAATATATCAAAGCTTAGCACTCTAGAAATAATCAAATCACAAAGATATACAAGAGAGGAAGAAAAGCACAATACTGGTATAACAAAACTAGAAACCTGTCAATAAGGATCTTGAAGGTAAATGGGTTAAATTTTTCAATGAAAAGATAGAGTGGCTGAATGCATTAAATTACAAGATCCAACTATTGGCTTCCTATAAGAGACCACTTAATCTTTAAGGACAGATATGGCTGCAAGTGAAAGAATGAAAGAAGATATTCCATGCAAATAATAACCAAAAAAGATCAGGAGTGGCTACACTTGTAACTGATAAAACAGATTTCAAGTCAACAAATGTTGCAGAAGACAAAGAAGGTCATTATTTAATAATAAAGGGATAACTCACCAAGAGAGCACAGCCATTATAAATACATACACACCCAATATTCGAGCGCCTAAATGCATAAAGCAAATACTAATGGATATAAAGGGAGAAATAGATAGCAACATAATAATAGTAGGGAACTTCACTATTTCACTTTTATCAATGAATAGGTCAGTCAGAAAGAAAATTAGTAAGAAAATATTGAACTTGAATTACACTTTTGACCAAATGGACCTAACAGACATATATATAATGTTTTATTTAAGATCAGCAGAATACACATTTTTTTTGACACACATGGAATATTCTCCAGGATAGACCATATGTTAGACCTTAAAACATGTCTTAAAAATGTTAAGAATATTGAAATTGTATTTAGTATCATTTCATACCACAATGATATGAAACTAGAAATCAATAACACAAAGAATCTTGGAAAACTCACATATATGTGGAAATTAAACAACATGCTCCTGAACAATAAACGATAAAGGGAGAAATCAAAAAGAAAATTAAGAAATATTATCAGATAAATGCAAATGAAAACACAACATACCAAAACCTATGGGTTAGAGCAAAAGCAGTTCTAAGAAGCAATTTTATTGACCTGTGTGCCAACATGAAAAAAGAATAAAGATCTCTAGTAAATAGTTTAATATTATGCCTGAAGCAACTAAAAAACCACAAACTAAACCCAAATTTGGCAGCAGAAAAAAATTAGAACAGAAATAAAGAACAAAACAAACCACAGAAGGAATTATAAAGTGAAGACTTAGCTTTTTGAAAATAATAAACAAAATTGACAAGCCCTTAGTCTAATCAAGAGAAAAAGAGAAGACTCAAATAAATAAAATCAAAAATAAAAGTGAAGAAATTGCACAGCTACTTCAGAAATAAAAAGGATCATATGAGATAATTATGAATAATTATATGTCAACAAATTGAATAACCTATAGAAATAAATTCCTAGAAAAATATAACCTGCCAACATTGAGTCAGGAAGAAATATAAAGCCTGAATAGACCAATAACAAATATATTGAAGAAGTAGTAAGAAAGTCTCCCAATAAAGAAAAGCCTAGGACCAGATGCCTTCACAGCTGAATTCTACCAAACATTCAAAAAATAATTAATACCAAATATTCTTAAACTCTTATGAAAATAGAGCCAGAGGAGACACTTTCAAACACATTTTAGTAGGCCAGCATCATCTTGATACCTACACCAGAGACATCACAGGAAAAAACTACAGACCAATATCACAAATAAACATTGATTCAAAAATCTTCAGTAAATTATTAGCAAATAAACCCACCAACACATCAAAAACATAGATGATGACCAAGTGAAATTATTTCTGGCATGCAAGGCTAGTGTAACATACACAAGTCAATCAATGTGATATATCACATTAGCAGAATGAAAGAAAAAAACGCATGATCATCTCAATTGATGTGGAAAAAGCATTTGACAAACTCCAACATTCTTTCTTGATAAAAGCTCTCAGCAGTTTAAATATGGAAAGAATGTTTCTCAATAAAATTAATTTATTAAAAGCACACAGCCAACATTATAATCAAGGGAGGAACAGTGAAAGCTTTTCCACTATGATCCAGTACAAGACAAGGATGTCACTCCTGCCACTTTTATTCAGATTAGTACTAGAAGTACTAGCAAGAATGATCAGACAAGAAAAAGAAATAAAAGGCATCCAAATTTGAAAGGAAGACATAAAATTATCTTGCTTTGAATAATAGCATGATCCTATATGTAAAATTCCCCAAATACTACACAAAAAAACTGTTAGAACAAATAAATGAATTCAGTAAAGTTGCAATACACAAAATCAACATATAAAAATTCTAACACGGTAAAACCCCATCTCTACTAAAAAATACAAAAAACTAGCTGGGCGAGGTGGCGGGCACCTGTAGTCGCAGCTACTTGGGAGGCTGAGGCAGGAGAATGGTGTAAACCCGGGAGGTGGAGCTTGCAGTGAGCTGAGATCCGGCCACTGCACTCCAGCCCGGGCAACAGAGCAAGACTCCGTCCCCCCAAAAAAAAAAAAAAAAAAAAAAATATATATATATATATATATATATATATATAAATTAGTAGTTTTTTATACACAACAGCCTAACTGAAAAATAAATCAAGAAAACAATTCCATTTATGATAGCATAAAAATTACCTAGGAATGAATGTAACCCAGGAAATGAAATATTTATTAAAAAATAAACTATAAAACATTGATGAATAAAATTGAAGGAGACACAAATGGAAAGCTATTCCATGCTCATGAATATGCAGAACTTAATATTATTAAAAGATCCATACTACCCAAATTTATTTATAAATTTAATACACACAATCCCTACCCATATACCCATTTCCCAATAGCATGTTTCACAGAAATAGAAAAATCAATCCTAAAATTGATGTGGAACCATAAAAGACCCTGGATAGCCAAAACAATTCTGAGAAAGAAAAATGAAGTTGACAGCATCACATTTTCTGATTTAAAAATCTATTACAAGGTTATAGTAATCAAAAAGGTATGGTGCTAGCATAAAAACAGACATATAGAGCACTGGAACGGAATAGAGAGCCAAAAAATAAATCCACACATTGATGGTCAACCGTTTTTTGTAAAAGATGCCAGAAACACACAATGGGGAAAGGACAGTGTCTTCAATAAATTGTATTGGGAAAACTAGATTTCAACATATAAAAGAATAAAATGGACCTTTAACTTACACCATACACAAAAATAAACTCAAAATGGAGGAAAGATATAAATATAAGGCCAGAAACTATAAAACTCTTAAAGGACAACATAGGGCAAAAACTCCTTGACATTGGCTTTGGCAATGGGTTTTTTGGATATCACTGCCAAAGCTCAGGCTAGAAAAGCAAAAGTAAATACATAAAAAAAGATTACATCAAACATAAAATCTTCTGCAAAAGCAAAGGGAATAATCTACAAAATAAAATGGCAGCCTGCAGATTAAGGAAACATATTTGCAAACTACATATCTGGGATTAATATTCAAAATTTATAAAGAGCTCCTACAACTCAAGAGTGGAAAACCAAATAACTCTACTAAAAAATGGGCAAAAAACCTGAATAGATATTTCTCCATAGCAGAAATATATAATAAAATGGCAAACAAGTACATGAAAAGGTACTCAACATTACTAAACCTCAGAAAAATGTAAATCAAATCCACTATGTGATACATTAAAATAATTATTAAAAAGTCAAAAGATAGATGTTGATGAGAGTGTGGAGAAATGGGAGCTCTTTTATGCTTTTGGTAAGAATGTAGATTGGTACAGGCATCATGAAAACAATCTGGAGTTTTCTAAATAAATTAAAAATAAAACTGCCATATGACCCAGCAATCTTTCTTCTGTGCATATACCCAATGGAAATAAAATCACCACCTCATAATGATGCCTGCATTTCCACGGTAACTGCAGCATTATTCACAATTGTCAAGATGTGGAAAAAATTTAAGTGTCCATGAATGAATAGATAAAGGAAAATGGTAGATATATATAATGGAATATTATTCAGCCCTGAAAAGAATGAGATACTGCCCTTTGCCACAACATGAATGAACCTGGAAAACATTATGCAAAGTGAAATAAGCCAGGCACAGAAAGAAAACTATTGCATGATTTTACTTATATATGGAATTTAAAACAACAAAAAGAAATTCAAATATACAGAGATAAAGACCAAACCAGTAATTACCAGGGGTGGGGCAGTGGGGAAAAGACATGGGGAGGTATAGATCTGAGGGTACAAGGTAACAGATATGAAGGACGAATAAGTCTAGAGGTATGATGTACAATATTATGATTATGTGTAATAAATTATACTTCATATGAGATTCCAGCTAAAATAGTTGATTTTAGCTACTCCTGCCACACAAATTTTGAACGTGAGTAATTGGTGGGGCATGGTGGCTCACACCTGTAATCCCAGCACTGTGGGAGGCCAAGGCTAGTGGATCACCCGAGGTTAAGAGTTGGAGACCAGCCTGGCCTACACCAGAAATCCCATCTCTACAAAAATACAAAAATTAGCCTGATGTGATGGTGGGTGCTTGTAATTCCAGCTACTTAGGGAACTGAGGCAGGAGAATCTCTTGAACTTAGGAGGCCGTGATTGCAGTGAGCAGAGATTGCAGCACTGCACTCCAGCCTGGGTGACAGAGCAAGATTTTGTCTCAAAAATATAATTAATTAATTAATTAATTAAAAACGAGTAATTGTGAAACAATGGATAGGTGAATTTGCTTCAATGCAGTAACCTCTTTACAATATTTATGTATCCCATAAAATGATATATCTTAAAGAAAACTTTTTAAAGAAACCTCTATTTTATTCAGAAGGCAAAGTTTATCCCTTGGAGCATTTTAAGCAGTAGGGTCATAATCATAATCAAGCTTATGGTTTTAATAATTACTGACCAGGGAAATTCATTAGAAGAGACAATAGACAGGAAAGTAAGTCAAGAAGACTTTGCATTGATAACCTCTTTACCTAATTAGGTTCTCTTCTTCATAGTAATCTATTTGCTGTCTCCTAATCATAGTCTTACCTCTTAACAACCTGCCTAGAATTTTGAATAAATTCAATGAAAATATTCATTAAAGGCATAATATGTACATACCACTATGAAAAACTACAGAAGTGAAACATAAATATGGACATTTTCTCCTCTCAAGAAGTTTTTAGTTAAATGGAAGTATTCAGAACTCATATATGTTTAATATAGGCAAGATGTAAAAATGATGTTTACACGAATTTTGAAAAGATTGAGATAATATCTATTTGAGACAGTGAGATTTATGAAAGGTTTCTAAAAGAAAATTATTAGAAGAAAATAAATAGAATTTAAATTGGTGGAACAAAAAGAGAGAGAAGAAATTTCTAATAAAGAGATGTTATGCCAATTTTCTTGCATGTATCATGCAACATTTTTTTTCTTCTTCAGGAAACATAAGGAATTAATGAATTGTGACACAGTTCTTAAGAACCTAACCAAGGTGGCTATGTCCTTCCCTGTAAGTTATCTGTACATTGTGTAGTGAAAAAAATTAATAAAATATGCTAAACTTCTCCCTTAATTAATTCAAGCAAACATTATTTTGTTCCTTCTCTGTCCCAGGTACTGTTCAAGTTCTTAGAGATATAATGGTTAAAAAGACAAGCAAAACACATGTCCTAAATATCTTACATTCTATCTTGGGGAGACATAATAAACATGTATATATTTAAGTACATAGTTATTTCTAGACGTGTTAACCTCTGTAAAGGAAATAAAGCTGAGTAATAGGATCTACTCAGGCAGATTGTTTAGATAAATAATCATGGGAGGACTCTGAAGAGTTTAATACAAAAATCTTTAATTTTTTTTTTTTTTTTTTTTTTTTTTTTTTTGAGGTGGAGTTTCGTTCTTGTCACCCAGGCTGGAGTGCAGTGGCGTGATGTCGGCTCACTGCAACCTCCAACTCCTGGGTTCAAGCGGTTCTCCTGCCTCAGCCTCCCAAGTAGCTCGGATTACAGGCATGTGCCACCACACCCAGCTGATTTTTGTATTTTTAGTAGAGATGGGGTTTTGCCGTGTTTGCCAGGCTGGGCTGGAACTCCTGAACTCAGGTGATCTGCCCACTTCAGCCTCCCAAAGTGCTGCGATTACAGGCATGAGCCACCGCACCTGGCCTTTAAAATGTTTAATAAACAGAAAAGTGCATTAAAATTATGAATCAAGGCATCACTGCATCTTTTTTTTTGGCATGTTCACTATGCAGATTAAGATATGGACCTGTTCAGCACTTCAGAAAATTGTTTTGGCTCCTTTCCTCTCAGTAGTCCATTATTGAACTACATATTGAATATTTGAAATAATACTTGAGTAACAATAAGAAATAAGAAATCAACCATAAAAATCTGTCAGCAGAGTGTTCTAGGCCAAGGCAACAGGAAATGCCAAGACTCTGGGGCAAGAAAAAGCTTGCTTGTTTAAGGCACAACATTAATGTCAAAGTAGCTGTAATATATTGAAACAGAAAAATAATAGAAGACGATGTCAGTTATGCAGCAGACAAACCATATAAGGCTCTGTTAGTTACACAAAATAATCCAGATTTTTCTACTTCCAATGTGGAGCCCATTGAAAGGATACAGTCCCATTGAAAGGATACAGTCAGTGTGAGATATCATCAATTTTGTAAACATTATTCCAAGACAGTTCCTTCAGAGAGTATGTGGAGGCTGGGCATGGTGGCTCATGCCTATTAATCTCAACATTTTGAGAGGCCAGAGCAGGTAGATTGCTTAGCCCAGGAGTTAAAGACCAGTCTGGGCAACATAGCAAAGCCCCATCTCTACAAAAAGAATAGAAAAATTAACTGGGTGTGGTGGTGCACACCTGAAGTCTCAGCTACTTGGGAGGCTGAAGTAGGAGGATTGCTGGAGCCCCAAAGAGGTTGCAGTGAGCTGTGATCACACCACAGCACTCTAGCCAGGGGGACAGAGTGAGATCCTGTCTCAAAGAAACAACAAAAAAAGAAAGTATGTGAAAACTGAATTCTGATGTTAGGTGTAGAAGCAGGGACATTAATAATGAGCTTGTACACGATAAAGATAAGTGATGGAGATGTGAATTATGGTAGTGGCGGTAGAGGTGGCAAGAATGTGTAGAGTTTATTAGATTCAATCAAAATAGAAGGAAACAAAGCAAAGTAATGGCAAAGATGAATTGAATGGGGTATCTTCAAAGCAGAAATAAATTGAGGGTGATCCATAGGCATATGAAACTAAACAGGTCGTGGAAATACTGAGATGGAGAATACTTTGGGAGGAATAATTTTGGTAATTTTGGTAAGAATTAAGAATGTATACAAAGACATGGTTCAATTTTGGCCATTTGTGTTTGAGATGTCTTTTTACATGACCAGTGAGCAAAATATTTAAATCTGTGGTTAAAGGGAAAGGTTTTGATAGATTTGAATTAGATTTTAGAATTTTTGGATAGATTTGAGTTAGATTTCTTGGAATTCAAACCATGAGACAGAATAAAATTACTCAAGGAGAAAGTACAGTTAGAGAAACAAAGACGCTGAAATCCAAAGCTTGAGGCATGGGAGCATAAGAGTACACACTAGCAAGGGGGATTGAGAAGGAGTAGGCAGAGAGACAAGAGAAAAATAAGACAATAAGATATAATAAAAACCAAGTGAAACAATCTGTTTCAGACTCAATGTCACAGAAACTTTAATCTGGCAAAAGTTTGAAAATTATCTATAGTATTTGGCAAGAAAGAGATCTTTGGTTTTCTATTTTAGTCTAAAATTTCTTTATTGATTTGATTATTATTCAAAAGGAATTCATGCAGAATCCATGGACTCCTTTTTAAGGAGATATTTACAAACTTTAACGTCTCCTGGTGCTTGAACCATACTAAGTTATCATCAAGGCCACATCCTCACTGAGAAGAACAAACAGAAATAATGCTGAGAAGTGTATATATGAGTATATCCTGAATAATATATCTCTGATGACATTTTTTTAGCATTGAATAAAGTCTATTACCCTCAGTCCAACAGTATTTCTGTCTTAATACCTTTTTATATACATGGTTCTAAATTTGGACAGAGAAACATCATTACAAATTTATTTTCCCAAAGCAGGTGTTTTAGGCTGTTCTTCCATTGCTATAAAGAAATACCAGAGACTGGCTAATTTTTAAAGAATGGAGGTTTAATTGGCTCATGGTTCTGCAAGCTATACAGGAAGCATGAGACAGGCATCTGCTTGGCTTCTGAGGAGGCCCAAGGGAGCTTTTACTCATGGCAGAAGACAAAGCAGGAGCAGGCATGTCATGTGGGAAAATTAGAAGCAAGAGAGAGAGTGGAGTGGGGAGATGCCACACTTTAAACAACCACATCTTGTGAGAAATTACTATTGTGAGGACAGCACCAAACCATGAGGGATCCTCCCCTGTGACCCAAACACCTTTCACCAGGCTCCACCTCCAACACCAGGGTTTACATTTCAACCTGAGATTTGTACGGGACAAATAAACTATATCACAGGTCACCCCTTACTTTATCATAAACGACTACTGTCATCCTTATATGGTACAGAAGCTGCATCTACATCATCATTTCACAAAATGTGGTTAGGATATATAGTTCAACAAAAATTTAATGAAGATGGTGATATGTCACAATAGATAAAAAATAAATATAGGGACAACAGATATGCACAACAACATCTCTCCTTTTCAAAAGAGAATCTTTCCTGAAACCAAATACACACACACACACACACACAGACACACACACACACAAACACATATATGATTGTGTTTTTCCCTCCCCTAAAACAAGAGCAGCTCCTCCCCTCCAAAGTAAATACTCTGTCACTTGAGAGGCGAAAAATCTGTCTGAGATGTCCATTTCTGGCATAGTGAACTACAACTAACCTACTACCGTGAACAAATAGAAAAACTGATAAAAAAATTTTGTTGTAGACATATGCTCGAAGGTATCACAAAACTAAGGAGACACTGAAAATTATGAATACAATGATTTGAAAATAAAAAAAAGAAAAAGAAAAACAGAAAGAGGAACCTGGTATTTGAAAATTACCCAAAGGCAAGAGAGAGATTGAAAAGCTAAGCAGAGCTTTTGAAAATAGTGCAAAGCTTGGAGTGACAAAACCAGAGTCTAGAGCCTGCCCTGGAATCAGTGCTGGTAAACACCCCACAACCAGGATTATACTCAGGGAGGAAGAGTGACTTGAAAATGGTCTGGCTTTCACAGGGTAATTAACTCCAACTTAAAGTTATCTTGCTTCCTATAATTAGATTAAGTCGATGGAAGGTTATTATTTCCCCTACATATACTTGCCTTTGGAGGACGAGAAGATATAATACTAAGCTTAATTGTATAGAATTTATATTACTAAGCTTAAAATGATCAAGCACATGGGAAAAAACAAATTATCATTTTTAATTAAGTAAAATATTAATAATAAAATCAGATACACAAAGGATCTAGCTAATTAAGTTATACAATGCCTTTAAAATAATATCCTGAATGTTTTTCAGAAATTGGAGTTCACAATGACTTTCATATAACTATCTTGAATATTTTCAAAGAAATATATATAACCAAAAGCTTTTAAAAATAAATAGTATTTTAAAATGTGGAATCCAGACACTGAAAAACGAAGCAGTAACCAAGATTAAGAATGTTTTACAATACATTACAGATATCTGAAAAATCATTAGTAAAATTAAATACAGGTCAGAATACTGGATAAAAAAAGAGGAACAGAGAAGGGACGTGATACAAAATGGCTGAATAGAAGCCTCCTCCAAGTGTCGTCCCCGCAGGAACACCAAATTTAACAATGATCTATACAAAAAAGCACCTTCACAGAGCCAAATATCAGATGAGTGATCACAGTATCTGGTTTTAACTTGATATCACTGGAAGAGGCACTGGTGAGGTAGGAAAGACAGTCTTGAATTGCCAGTACCATCCCTCCCGCATGCCTCAGCAATGGCCACATGGCATGAAGAATCTGCGACCTTGGGGAATTGATAATGCAGTGGCTGTGGGACGTTGCACTGGAACTCAGTTCTTCCCTGTCACAGTGGAAAGCAACCCTGAACAGGACTCAGCCAACACCCACTGAGAGAGCATTTACAGTAGCCCTAGCTGGACAAGAGTCATCTGTCCCACTGGTTGGAATTGGAATTCCGGCAAGCCTGGCTACTACAAACTAAAGTGATCTGGGGCCCAAAAATAAACTTGAAAAGCCATCTGGGTCACCAGGACTGCATTTCTAGGCAAGTTCTAGTGTTGTGTTGGCGTCAGAGGCAGTGAACTTGCGAGGCATGTAACCTAGTGAGACACCAGCCAGGGCAGCCAAGGAAGTGTTTGTGCCATCCCTCTCCAAACCCCAGGAGCACAGCTTGCAGCTCCAAAAGAGACTCCTTCCTTCTGCTTAAGGGGAGGAGAGGGAAAAGTAAAGAGGGCATTTTTATGCAATTTGGATATCAATTCAGCCAAAGTAGGATATGGTACTGGGCAGAATCATGGGGCTTCCATTTGAGGCCCTAGCTCCAAAATGACATTTCTAGACGCACCCTGGGATAGAAGAAAACCTACTGCCTTAAAGGGAAGGACAAAGTCCTGGCAGGATTCATCTCCTGCTGACTAAAGAGCCCTTGGGTCCTGAACAATCAGCAGTAATGGCCAGAGAGCACGCACTGTGGGCCTTGGGTGAGATGGTGAGATGTGCTGGCTTAAGGTGAAACCCATCACATTCCCAGCTGCAGTGGCTATGGTGAGATATTCCTTTTTGCTTCAGAAAAGCAGAGGGAAGAGTAAAGTGGACTTTGCCTTGCAGCTTGGTTATCAGTTTGGCCACAGTCAGGTAGAACACCAAGTAGGATCTTGGGGTCCCAATTCCAAGCCTTGGCTCTTGGATGACATTTCTGGACCTGCTCTGAGTCAGAGGGAGGCCCACTTGCCTGAAGGGTGAGATCTGGGTCTGGCAGCGTTCACCACAAGCTGATTAAAGAGCACGTGGGCTTTAAGTGAAGATCAGCAGTAGCTTGGCAGTACTCCGCATGGGCCTCTGGTGGTGGTGGACATGGAGAGATAAGCCTCTGCCTGTGGAAGGGGGAGGGAATAGTGGGAAGGGGTTCATCTGGTGGTTTAGGTGCCAGCTCAGCCTCTATGGAATGGAACACCAGGTAGGTTTCTAAGGTTTTTCACTCCAGTCCCTAGCCTCCACGTGGCATCTTGGGACCCACCTAGGGACCTAGGGAATTTGCCACTCAGAAGGGAAAGATACAAACATGGCTGTATCTGCAAACACAAAAGCTGGCTTCACCACATGCTGCATATAGAGCCCTAGGGCCTTGAGTGAACATAGGCAGCAGCCAGGTAGTGGTTACTGTTAACCTTGGGTGAAACCCAATCCTGTGCCGGCTTCGCGTATGACCCAGCACTGTCCCAGTGGTGGTGGCCACAGGGGTGTTTGTGCCACCACATCCCCAGCCGTAGGCAGTGCAGCACGGAGAGCAACTGTTTGTGAGAAAGTAAGGAAAGAGAACAAGAGTCTCTGCCTGGTAATCAAGATAATTCTTCCAGATCTTATTGAAGACCACCAAGGTGGTACCTCAACAAGTCTTCAAGAGCCACAACATTACTTGACCTGTGTGTCCCGTAAGTCAGACATGGTTGGAGTAGTTGAAAACTTAGATCATAGCACCAAAGTCCCTTCAAATACCTGCAAAACCTTCCCAAGAGACAGGTACAAACCAGCCAAGATCACAAAGACTACAATGAATACCTAACTCTTCAATGCCCAGACACTAAAACATTTTCAAAAGCATCAAGACCATCTAGAAAAACATGGCCTCATCAAGCAAACTAAATAAGGTACCAGAAATCAATCTCAGAAAGACAGAGATATGTGATTTTTCAGACAGAGAATTCAAAATAGCTGTTTTAAGGCAACTCAAAAACATTCAAAATAACACAGAGAAACAATTCAGAATCCTATCACGTAGATTTAATAAAGAGATTGGAATAATTAAAAATAATCAAGCAGAAATTCTGGAGTTGAAAAATGTAATTGACATACTGAGGAATGCATCAGAGTCTCTTAAGAGCAATATTGATCAAACAGAAGAATTAGTGAGCTTGAAGACAGGCTAATTGAAAATACGTAGTCAGAGGAGACAAAACAAAAAAGCACAAATAGGAATGAAGCATGCCTGCAAGACATATTAAAAGGTACAAAAGGGCAAATCTAAGAATTATTGGCCTTAAAGAAGTAGCGAGAGAGATAGTGATGTAAGTTTATTCAAAGGAATAATAACAGACAACTTCCCAAACCTAAAGGAAAATGTCAGTATTCAGTTAAAAGAAGGTCATAGAACATCAAGCAGATTTAACTCAAAAACTACCTCAAGGCATTTAATAATCAAACTTCTAAGGGCAAGAATAATGAAGTAATTATAAATGCAGCAAGATAAAAGAAACAAGTAACACACAATTGGGATCCAATTCATCTGGCAGCAGCTGGAAATCAATGTGATACATCATTATCAATGGTATAGAGGGGAAACATATGATTATTTCAACTGATGCTGAAAAGCATTTGATAAAATTCAACACCTTTTCATGATAAAAACCCTCAAAAAAAAAAAAACAAAACAAAACAAAACAACAAAAACTGGATATAGAAGAAACATACCTCAACACAGTGGAAACTTTACAGACCAGGAGAGAGGGGCATGACATATTTAAAGTGCTGAAGGAAAAACAACATTTACTGGAGAATAATATATCTGGTGAAAATATCCTTCAAACATGAAGGAGAAATAAATATTTTTCCAGGCAGATGAAATCTGAGGAATTTACCAGCTTGAAATAATGAGTTAGCAAATAGTATTTGCAAGCCTCATGGAAATCCTCAAATCAAAAAACATACAACAGATACACGAAAAATAAAAAGTACAAAATTAAATCTTACCACCAGAAAAAAATCACCTTCACTAAAAGGAAGACAAGAAGGAAGAAAATAACTAAGAGGAGACCACAAAACAATCAGAAAACAAATTTTAAAATGTCAGGAGTAAGTCCTTACTTACCAATAATAACACTGAATGTAAATGGACTAAATAAAGGGATGGAAGAAGACATTCCACCCCCATAAAGCTAAAAAAGAGCAGAAGTAGCTATACATATATCAGATGAAATGAGTAAAAGAAAACCCATAGGAATAGACAAAGGTCATTATATAATGATAAAGGGGGTCAATTCAGCAAGAAGGTGTAACAATTATAAATATATATGCTTCCAACACTGGAACACCCAGATATGTAAAGCAAATAATATTAAAGCTAAAAAGAGAGACCCCAATAGCTGGAGATTTCAACACCCCATTTTCGGCATTGAACAGATGATCCTGACGGAAAATCGGCAAAGAAACGTCAAACTTAATCTGTACTATAGACCAAATGGACCTAATATATATTGAGAGAACATTTCATCCAATGGCTAGAGAATACACATTCTTCTCCTCAACACATGGATCTTTTTCAAGGACAGACCACATGTTGGGTCACAAAGCAAGCTTAAAAGGTTTTTAAAAAAATTGAAATAATATCAAGAATCTTCTTTGACCACAATGGAATAAAAATTAAAATCAATGGAAAGAGGAGCTGCAGAAACCATAAAAACACATGGCAGTTAAATAACATGCTCCTGAATGACCAGAGTCAATGAAGAAATTAAGATTGAAATTGAAAGATTTCTTGAAACAAATGATAAAGGAAATATGACATCCCAAAACCTGTGTGACATAGGGAAAGGAGTACTACAAGGGAAGTTTTTAGCTATAAGTGCCCACATTAAACAAGAAGAAAAACTTCAAATGAACAACCTGAGAGTGCATCTTAAAGAAATTGAAAATCAGGAGCAAACTAAACCCAAAATTAGTAGAAGAAAAGAAATAATAAAGATCAGAACATAAATAAATTGAAATGAAGAAAATAATACAAAAGATCAGTGAAATGAAAGCTGTTTTTTTTAAAAGATAAAATTGACAAATCTTTAGCCAAACTAACTAAAAAAAGAGAGAAGACTCAAAATCAGATATGAAAAGGAAACACTATAACCAATACCACAGAAATTCAAAGAATCATGACTGGCTACTGTGAGCAACCATATGGCAATTAATTGACAAACTTAGACTAAGTGGATAAATTCCTAGACACATACAATCTACCAAGATTGAACTAGGAATAAATTAAAAACCTGACCAGACCAATAACAAGGAATGAGATCAAAGCCATAATAAACAATCTCCCAGCAAAAAGGCTGGGACCTGATGAATTCACTGCTGAATTTTACCAAACATTTAAAAAGTTAATACCAATCCTACTCAAACTATTTTGAACAATAGAGGAGGAGGGAATACTTCCAAACTCCTTATGTGAGGACAACGTTACTCTGATACCAGAATTAGACAAAGAAACATCAGAAACAGAAAACAATAGGCCAATATTCAGTGTTGCAAAAATCCTCAACAAAATACCAAACTGAATACAGTAACACTTTAAAAAGATCATTTATCATGACTAAGTGGGATTTGTCCTAGGGATGCAGGGATGGTTCAACATATGCAAATCAATCAATGTGATACATCATATCAACAACATGAATGACAAAACCATATGATCATTTGAAGATGCTAAAATGTATTTGATAAAATTCAACCCTTTTTTATGATAAAAACTCTCAGAAAACTGGATATAGAAAGATTACACCTCAATACCATAAAAGTCATATATGACAGACCCACAGCTAGTATCGTACTGAATGAAGAAAAACTGAAAGCTTTCTCTCTAAGTTCTGGAACACAACAAAAATGCCCACATTCACCACTAGTATTCAACACAGTACTAGAAATCCTAGCTAGAGCAATCAGACAAGAGAAAAAAAATAAAGGGCATCCAGATTAGAAAGAAAAAAGTCACATTATCCTTTTTTTGCAGATGATATGATTTTATATTTCAACATACCTAAAAGACTACACCAAAAAAACTAAAAGTGATCAACAAATTCAGTAAAGCTTCAGAATACAAAATGAACATACAAAAATCAGTACCATTTCTATATGCCAACAGCCAAGAATATGCAAAAGCAATCAAAAAAGCAATCCCATTTACAAATAGCTAGAAATAAAATAATGTAGGACTAAACCTAACCAAAGAAGTGAAAGGTTTGTATAATGAAAACTCCAAAACATTGATGCAATAAATTAATGAAGACACAAAAAAATGGAGAGGTATTCTGTGTTTATGGGTTGAAAGAATCGATATTGTTAAAATATCCATACTTTCCAAAGTAATCTGCTGATTTAATGCAATCTCTATCAAAATACCAATGACTTTTTTTGTAGAAATAAAAAAATTATAATTTATATGGATTCACAAAATGCCCAGAATAGCCAAAGCTATCCTCAGCAAAAAGAACAAATCTGGAGGAATCACATTACCTGACTTTAAAGTATGCTAGAGAGCTATAGTAATGAAAACAACATGGTATTGGCATGAAAACAGGCACATAGATCAATAGAACAGAATACAGAGCCCAGAAAAAAAAAAAAAAAAAATTCGTTTATCTACAGTGAACTCATTTTCAACTAAGGTGGCAAGAACATACTTTGGGGGAAAAAATCTCTGTATTAAATAGTGCTGAAGAAACCATATATCCATGTGCAGAAGTATGAAACTAGACCCAAATCTCTTACCATATACAAAAATCAGGCCAGGTGCAATGGCTCACGCCTATAATCCCAGCATTTTGGGAGGCCGAGGTGGGCAGATCATGAGGTCAGGAGATCAAGACCATCCTGGCTAACATGGTGAAACCCCATCTCTACTAAAAATACAAAAAATTAGCCTGGTGTGGTGGTGGGCACCTGTAGTCCCAGCTACTCAGGAGGCTGAGGCAGGAGAATAGCATGAACCCAGGAGGCGGAGCTTGCAGTGAGCCAAGATTGTGCCACTGCACTCCAGCCTGGGCAACAGAGCGAGACTCTGTCTCAAATAAATAAATAAATAAAATAAAAAATGGTTTAAAAACTTAAATCTAATACATCAAATATAAAGCTAAAATAAACCATTGGGGAAACTCTTCAGGACATTGGACTGGGCAAAGGTTTTTTGAGTAATACCCATTAAGTACAGGCAACCAAAGCAAAAATGAACAAATGGGATTACATGAAGTTAAAAAGCTTCTGCACAGCAAAAGAAACAATCAGTAAAGCGAAGAGACAACCCATAGAATGGGAGAAAATATTTGCAAACTACTCATCTGAGAAGGGATTAATAACCAGAGTATATAAGGAGATTAAACAACTCTAAAGGAAAAAAATCAAATAATCCAATTTTAAAAAGGGTGAAAGATCTAAATAGACATTTTTCAAAAGAAGACATAAAATGGCAAAGAAGTATATGAAAGAGTGCTCAACATCATTAATTATCCCAGAAATACAAATAAAAACAACGAGATATCATCTTAATACAGCTAAAATGGCTTTTATCCAAATGTCAGGCAATAACAAATGCTGACAAGGACATGGAAAAAAGGGAACCCTTATGCACTGTTGGTGGGAATATAAATTAGTACAGCTATGGAGAAGAATTTAGACATTCCTTGAAAAACTAAAAATAGAGCTATCCTATGATGCAGTAATTCCACTGCTTGATATATGCCCAAAATACTGGAAATCAAGTATACCAAAGAGATATTTGCACTCCCATGAGTTCTCCAGCACTATCCACAATAGCCAAGACTTGGAAGCAACCTAAGTGTCCATCAACAGTTGAATAGATTTTAAAAATTGTGGTATATATACAGAATGGAGTATTATTCAGTCATAAAAGGAATGAGATCCTGTCACTTACAACAACATGGATGGACCTGGAGGTTGTTATAAGTCAAAGAAGCTAAGCACAGAAAGACAAATATTACATATTCTCACATATTTGTGGAATCTAAAAATCAAAACAATTGAACTCATGAATATGGAGTATAGAAGGATGGTTACCAGTTGTCGGGGGAGGTGGGGATCTTTAATGGGTACAAAAAATAGCTAATTTTATGTAACATAATGACCTCCAGTTCCATCTATGTTGTTAAAAGTTACACTCATGGAGATAGAGAGTAGAATGGTTACTGGAGACTGGGAAAAATGGTGGAGTGATGAGGAGGAAGTGGCGATGATTAATGGGTAAAAAACAGTAGTTAAAAAGAGTAAACAGTATCTAGTATTCGCTAGCACAACAGGGTGACTATAGTCAATAATAATTTAATCCTGCATTTAAAAATAACTAAAAGAATCTAATTAGAGCATTTTAACATAAAGGATTATTTATTTATTTATTTATTTATTGAGACGGAGTCTTGCTCTTGTTGCCCAGGCTGGAGTGCAATGGCACAATCTCGGCTCACCGTAACCTCCACCTCCTGGGTTCAAGCGATTCTCCTGCCTCAGCCTCCTGAGTAGCTGGGATTATAGACGCCTGCCACCACGCCTGGCTAATTTTTGTATTTTTAGTAGAGACAGGATTTCACCATGTTGGCCAGGCTGGCCTCAATCTCCTGTCCTCGTGATCCAGCCGCCTCAGCCTCCCAAAGTGCTGGGATTACAGGCATGAGCCACTGCGCCCAGCCACAAAGGATAAATGTTTAAAGTGATGGGTGCCCCGTTTATCCTGATGTGACTAGTACACATTGTATGCCTTTATCAAAATATCTCAGGTACCCCATAAATGTGTACACCTACCATGTACCAAGAAATGTTAAAAATGTTTAAATGTACAGAGAATTAAAATAATGAAAAATGCACAAGACAGCATAAAAATCCTGAGGGACATACTGAGAAGTTTTATCATGTTTGTAATTGGAGTCTCAGAAAGAGAAGAAAGAATGGTATAGAAGCAATATGTGGAAAAACATGGCTTCAATTTCCAAATTATTGGAAAGTTATTTTTAAAAGTTGTAGAATAACTGTGAACCTCAAGCAGAACAATAACTACAATGAAAATTTGATCCAACACATCATAGTATAGAGCTAAGGATTTTCAAAAGTATAAAGAATTTTAAAAAGGTAAACATCTTAGACAGAGAAAAAGATAAAATAAAAAGAGAAACAGGCCAGGCGTGGTGGCTCACGCCTGTCATCCCAGCACTTTGGGAGGCAGAGGCGGGCGGATCATGAGGTCAAGAGATAGAGACCATGCTGGTCAACACGGTGAAACCCCGTGGCTACTAAAATTACAAAAAATTAACTGGGCGTGGTGGTGTGCCTATAGTCCCAGCTACTTAGAAGGCTGAGGCGGGAGAATGGCTTGAACCCAGGAGGCAGAGGTTGCAGTGAGCTGAGATCACGCCATTGTACTCCAGCCTGGCAACAGAGTAAGACTTCGTCTCAAAAAGTAAAAAGAGAGAAACAATTAGAGAACAGGCTTCTCAACAGAGGGGGAAACAAAACAAAACAAAACAAAACAAAAAAACAAAAAAAAACTAAGAAGAGGATTGCATTAGTTGCATTAATTCTGTATTGGTGCATAACAAATTACTTTGAAATGAGTGGATGAAAACAATAAACATTTACGATTTCATAGATTCTATTGGTCAGTAATCTGAAAGTAGTGTGTTTGGGTGGTTTTCCCTCAACCTCTCTCAAAAGATTACATTCAAGCTTTCCACTGGAGTTCAATTATCTCCAGGCCCAGCTAGGGGAGGGTCCATTTCCCAGTTCACTTCTGTGACTGTTGTCAGACCTCAGACAGTCTCCCAAGCTTAATATGCTGGCCAGCAGGCCTCATTTTTCCTATATGGGCTTCCTTCCTGCCAGGCTGCCTGAGTGTCATCATGATCTGGAAGTTGGATTAGTTGGATTGCCCCTTTCCGGGCCGCTTCACAGTGGGACGGCCAGCTTACCGGCTTCTCTTAAAGAGAGAGAATGAGAGTGAGAGAGTGCACCAAGATAGAAATCATAGTCTTTTTATAGCCTAATCTCCAAAGTGACATCTCATTCCTTTTACTGTATTTCATTTGTCAGAACCAAGTCACTAGCTTTGCTTTGTGCTTTTTGATAGAGCAGTGTTCAAGTGAGTCATGCAGAATTAGGGTTCTAATTTATTGGTATAGAACAAATCATGCCAAATTTAGTATTTTAAAAGAATTGTTTTATTGTGATCACTTTTTATCATGACATAGAAATAAGCTTAGGTGGGTGGGGCATGGCAGTTGGGTTGACCGGGGCTCGCTATGGTTTGAATGTGTCCCACAAGTTCATGTGTTAGAAATTTAATCCCCAGTGTAATAGTTTTGGGAGGTGGTGCCTTAATGGGAGGTATTTGGGTCATAGGGGCTCTGCTCTCATGAATGCATTAATGTTTTTATCGTAGTAGGTTTATTATAAAAGAGAGTTTGGCCCCCTGTTGCCCTCTCTTGCACACTCTCTTGCCTTTATGACACCTTTTGCACATGTGATGTCTTCTATAATCAATGTCCTCTTAATCTTGGAATTCCCCACCTCCAGGACTGTGAACCACATAAACTTCTGTTGTTCATAAATTATTTAGTTTCTGGTATTCTGTTACACCAGCATGCAACAGACTAAAAAGACTGGAAGAACATCCACTTCCAAGATAGGCTCTTTACTGACATGATGGATACCTCAGTGGTTTTGGGCTGCTCTGTCTGTCTGTATATGATGTGCCATCCTGCAGGACCTCCATATATAGCTTGTATTTTGTACAGTGTGGTGGTCTCAGGATAGTCCAATTTCTTGCATGGTGTCTGGCTTCTCAGAGACAGAAAATGGAAGCTACCTAGCCAGCCAAGGGCTATATCCATGACAAGGTCAGCATTACTTCCACTGCTTTCATTTTGTCATGGTAGTCGCATTGTCAACCCAGATTCCAGAAGGTGGAGAAATAAATGTCATCTCTGAAGCAGAATTAGGAAGGTTACACTGCAGAAGAAACATGTGGGTTTAGAAATACTAGTGCTCTCATCTTTGGGACCATGCGCTCTTCTACCATCAGCTCTCTGACCACAACAACCCACATCCCACACACTTGAAAATTATACTTACCCTCTTTCTGAAAATTTCATCCCATTATGGCTCCGTGGTCACATTTTACTGGCAATTTGACCTTGTTTTTAGGCTGTTACTTAAACTGACAATCTTTTGTAATCTGAAGCTAATCCTGGCTCTTTCATGTATCCTCAAATTTCAGCTTAAAAAGTGACCAGTTCCTTCTTCATCCTCTCTGTAGCCATACTTCACTATACACCACTAAAAGGAACCAGCTGGCTCTCTCAACATTCTGCCTTCATGTCTGCCAAACCAGATGCTCTAGTTGATAGGCTCATTTTTATTTTCTATGCCCCCTATATAATTATTGCTGTGTAAAAAAAATACCTCGAAATTTAGCATCTTAAGATAAAACAACACAAAAGTTATTTTCTCACATAGTTTCTGAGGATCAAGAATCTGGAAGTGCCTTAGCTGGATTTTGCTGGCTCAAGACGCTTCATGAATCTGCAATCAAGATGTCAGTGGGGTTTGTGGCCAACTGTCAACACGCCTGAAGCTGGAGGATCAACAATCTAGGTGGCTGAGTCATGTCACTATTGGCAGAATTCCTCAGTTCTGCATGGGCTGCTGGCAGAAGGTGTTCGTTTCACAGGGTAGTCAGGGAGTTCTCCCGGCATAACAGGCATCTTTTGACAGAGTCTTCCAAAGAGAGGGCAAGTGAGATGCTGCAGTTTCTTTTATAACCTACTCTTTGAAGTCATACATTTTTATTTCATTTTTTCTTTAGCAGCAAGTCACTAAATTCAGCCCACACTCAAGGAGGGAAATTAGGCTCCACCTCTTAAAAGGGGGAGTATCAAGGAATTTGTGGAAGTATTCTAAAACTGCCACATTTCCATTGCATCAGTCAGCAATTGTTCTAAATTTTCTACCACAATATTACACAGTTTATCTTTTCTGCAGCCTCCAATAACACTTTTTTTTTTTTTTTTTTTCGTGTTCTTTTTCCACTCTCACAGTGTACTTGGGATCCTTTACTCCTCCACTCGACACAAGCTCCCAAATTCAAAGGCACATGTTTTGCATTTTTGTTAACAACAAAAAAACCTGCCTCTGGTATCAAATTTTGGTTCTGGTATATATTCCTGAGTAACAAACCATTCCAAACTTTTAGCAGGTTAAATAGCAACAATTTATATGTATGCTCATCCTGTGATTCAGGTATGTTGTCAGGGCATGGTGGGATGGCTTATCCCTCTTCCATGGGCTTTGGGCCTCAGCTGGAGTGGCTGAAATGACTGGAGATGATTGGCATGGTTTCACTGGAGCTTCAGTTCTATAGGTCAAGTTGGTTTTTCCATTCTCTGCTATGGGGTCTAATAGAGTTGAAAAAATCAAGATAGCTTCTTTTCTTACATGTGGTGTGTGGATTGAAATAGCTGAGTTTTGTCTCTCTAAGTGGCCTCCCTGAAGAGTGTAGGAGTCTCACAGTAGCTGGAATTTTTTCATGGCACTGACTTATTCCAGAAGGAGCATTTTAAGAAACTCAAGTGAAAGTTGCAAGGCTTGACATGACCTAATCTCAAATGTCACTCAGCATCACTTCTGCTGTATTCTCTTGAGTATACAAGGCCAATTCCAATCACTGTAGAAGGGGCCCATAGAAGAAGGAAATTATGAAGAAGCTTGATTCATTTAGGGACCATATTTGGAAATTAGCTCCCACGCAGTCCTCTACTAGTTATCTATGTACTCACCGACTTCTAGAATACACTTTTTTGTTCTCTACCCAAACTGCTACTGACTGTTTCTACTTCCTGAAACATAATTTTCATCTGAGTTAGTGGAGTAAATAAAGTTTATTACAATGAATTTTCAGATGTAACTAAATTGGAATGGATTTTATAATACATAATGATACCAAATAAACTAGACAATATCATCTCCATTTCCCCAAACCAATTAAGTTTGGTTTTTAGCACCAAAGGAGCAACTTTATGGCATTGCTTGTTCATTTAAGATTTCATACACCTCTCCTTGTGCGTTCTTATGTGATCTCAGTGTATAAATGTATTCTCTAAGAATTAGTTATCACTGTTAATCATACAGTTTCTTTTCAATTACAAAAACGTGGGAGAAGGCATTACACTGAGTAGGTAGTCAATATGTTTGTCAGTGCTGCTATTTATATAGAAATTATTAATATGCATATATTTACTCAAAAAGCCTATGCTAAGAATCTATTTCATGCTGGGCTCTGCATAATATTTTTGTGGAAGTATATGCCCCTGAAACAGCTGCATAATCCACTTCTCTCCCCTCCCCACCATCTTCCTTCCTGACTGCATGGCTTTGAGTACCACTCAGGCTAATTAAAGTTTCAAGAACATTGATAGCCATTTAAATATAGTAGTTGTATATATAGCCATTTTCTCTGGCCTTTCTCTGAGACAGGTATAAGATTTTTAGATTTTCATGGCAGTAGAATGGAGTGTATTCTAATTTCCTTCAAAGTAACAACAGCAGCATAAAAGAATAATCTAGCGTGCAATCTTCAGTACATCTTTTGTTCTTCAATACTTTTCCTCACTCACTCCCTCCTTACTTCTTCTTTTGCTCTCTTTTACTCCATTTTTTGTATCAATAAATAAAAGGCCAGGTGCGGTGGCTCATGCCTGTAATCCCAGCACTTTGGGAGGCCAAGGTGGGCAGATCACCTGAGGTCAGGAGTTCGAGACCAGTCTAACCAACATAGAGAAACCCTATATCTCCTAAAAATACAAAATTAGCCAGGCATGGTGGTGCATGCCTGTAATCCCAGCTACTTGGGAGGCTGAGGCAGGAGAATTGCTTGAACCCAACTCCATCTCAAAAAAAAAAAAAAGAAAGAAAAATAATACAAGGTTGCCAAAAATGTCACTTTCTAATGAAATCCTCTCTGACCACATTTCTGAAACATCCTATCTTAATGTCAGTCATGTTGCTGTCTTTGTTTGCTTACGTGCAGTTAACACCATCTATAAGACTTGTTACTTGTTTTTTCTTCCTCCCTCTGGAAAACATTAAATCAAGGAGCATAAACATGTTGTCTAGTATGCAGCTGAATCCTTGGTACCTGGCCTAAAGTTAACTATATATATCTATATATATATATATTTTTGAGACAGGGTCTCAATCTGTTATCCAGGCTGGAGTACAATGGTGCAATTATGGCTCACTGTAGTCTCATCCCCAGAGGCTCAAGGGGTCCTCCCACCTCAGCCTTCCAGGCTGGGACTACAAACATGCACCACCACACCTGGCTAATTTTTATTTTTTGTAGAGATAGGGTCCCACTGTGTTGTCCAGGCTGGTCTCGAACTTCTGGGCTCAAGCAATCTTCCGGCCTTGGCCTCCCAAAGTGCTGGGATTATAGGAGTGAGCAACACCACCTAGTCTAAACAAATATTTGTTGCAAAAATTAGTGAAATCAATTATTCCAAATGAACACAGAAACTGAGTAATGTAGTATCCATTGTTAGTCATTATGATTACTTCCCCGATATATGCTTTCCATTCTCTTGACAACGCCCCTATTTTCATTCAAGTTTCCACACTTCCCCCACACAATATAAATGTTTTAGGGGAAATGAATTCTACTTCTCACTCTAAATGTGAGATATTAGCCAGGACAAAGGAAATCAGTAGATGACATTCCTTAGGCTACAGTGAGAAAATAGTTTTTGATCCAGTTGAGTCAATGAGAAGATCCAGAAAATGGTTTATTCACTATTAAGTAAGAAGAGATACACGTTTTTTTATGGCCTGAAACCTCACACAAATGTTGTAAGCATCCATCATTAAGAAAAAGAGTACACCAATGACTTCCACCAATGGTCAAGTCTCAGGTCTTGACACATTTTGCCTCTCAATAGCAGCTGACACACTATGTGGTGGACACTACAATGCATTATCTAGAAGCTTCTTCAGAAATGAAAATTTTAGTGTACCAACTGCCAGGATGCTGCAACAGACAGCCCTCAGCTGTCATCCCCTTCAGGTACTACCTCTGTTGAAGAGATCTTCTTCACCCAAAGTCACGCCTGCTTCCTGGGGCAGCCCACATCCAGTAACTGAAGGAGGTGTGAGTGTAAAGACTTGGTCCTCTCAACCCAATTTATAACAGTTCTAATGGGTTCTCCCATCCTCTGTACTCCCCTCAGGATCAGCTGACGCCTTCACTGAGACTTAGATGCAGTTTGGCTTCTCTCTGTGCCAAATTCTGTTTTATTTTCCCAATAGGTGTTGATCACACACAATGACTCCGTAATAGACATCCCACATGCTAATATCTAACTAATACACCAAGACATGTCACCTAGAACAAAATAGAAATGCAACTTCCTCTTCCCTGCCCCATACTGACTGTGTTTTTTTCAGATTTAATAATCTTTCTTTAAGGTTAAAACCTTCAGAGGTCTAATAGGGTTGCTGTTCAACAGTGGCTGACTTGCAGGGTAGTTATTATGAGGAGATTAATTATATTTTTTATTATATTTAATTATTAAGCAATTAATTAAGCAATTACTTATATTTTTATTCAATCTTGGGGGTAAGTAGAGAATACTAGGAATAGATACATGTGTACAAGTAATTATACTAAAAGTAATTATATTTTAGCCATGTGATGCTACTTAATTGTATGTGTCAGTGTGACTAGCGTAAGCCCAGATAGCTGGTAAAACATTATTTCTGGGTGTGTCTGTAAAAGTTGTTCCCAGAAGAGATTAGCATTTGAATTAGCAGACTGAATGAAAAAGATCTTCCCTCACTGATGTGAGAAGGTATCATCTAATCTGTTTAGGACCTGAATAGAATAAAAAAAGAGAAGGAAGCTTTCCTTGAGCTGGAACATTGTCTTTTCCTGCCCTCAGACATCAGAGCTGCTGGTTCTCAGGCTTTAGATGATGCCTTTTAAGGACTTACCCAGCCTGATATCAGCTCTCCTGTCTCTCTTCTTCCCCTGGTTCTCAGACATTTGGCTTGGGAGTGGGAGTTACAACATTGGCTCCCCTAGTTCTCAGATTTTTGGACTTGGACTGAATTATACCATGGGCTTTCCTGGTTCTCCAGCTTACAGATGGCATATTGTGGATCTTCTCAGCCTCCATAATTATATGAGCCAATTACCATAATAAATCTTCTCTTCTATATCTCTATATATGTCTTATTGGTTCTGTTTCTTTGGAGAACCCTGGCTAATGCAATCAGCATTTAAAATACACTTAAATTTACTGTTCTTAAAAATATTTTTCAGAAGCACTAAGTTCTTAATATTTGTCCCAGAAAGCTGTACCTAATACTGCACACTAATGTTACTTGGTGGTGCTAGAAGTTTCCAATCACGTTACAAGTGTTCCTGAGAGTCCTTCTTACATTCAAAAGCTCTCTGATTGCCTTATACTTTTAGCCTCTGAAAAGTTAAGTTGCCCGCATTCTAAAATTCCTAAATGTTACCATTTGAATAAGCATTCATTTCATTGTGCTGGTTCTTCATGAAAAATTAAAGTGCAGAAAAAGAAAAGGTAGTGTGCATTTATCAGATATATTTTGCAAAAGGCAGCAACAATGTAAAACATTTGGCTCATCATCCATTGATTTGTCCAATTAGTATTGATTTGAGTTGTGCAAGATTTTGCAATTGAAGACTTTATATTGAATGAAATCAGTGGCCAGCTTTGCATTTCTAGACAAAGAAGCATAGTGCAGTATAAAAAACAAGCAAACAAAAAACAGTGGTCAGTGTGCCAGGAGACCAGATTCAAGCTCTGTCGCCTCCTAGCAGCATGACCTTACTAAATCATTTAACTTCTTTGAGGCTTATTTTTTTCATCTGATATCATGGAGCTAAATACGATAATGCATGTGAAAGTACTTTGAAAACTAAGACAAATTTAACACATTTAAGAAGTCGCCATCATTATTAATATAATAAAATGCATGTGTTAGGGCATTAGTTTGTAGGCATCTAAATTATTAGGATAGATTTACATAGTAAAAAGTAAATTGCTGGAAGGATACTGGATAGGTCACAGAAGCAATTGGAAGTCTTGAGAATTTAGCTCAGGAATGACAGGACTTTAGATAGTAAGAAACCCAGTCAAGGCCACATTCCAGGAATAGTCTGGTGAACAGTCCACTCTTGGGACCACCAGTGTACTCACGCCCACCTGGGTAGGTAGCTCACCACTACCACTGGTCAGTGTTAAGGAAATGAATTCCAAACTTTACCTTTACGTGACTAACTCAAATTTTAAAAGTATGTGACTATCTAAACTTTAATAATGGTTCTGCACCCTGCTTGCTAAGATCTAAAAAGGGGCCACCTATCACTCTTGGATTTCATAATAAAAATCAGGATCGATCAAATTTCCATTATACAGGAATAAGTAATATCAATACCATTTCCCCAGTAAGGGTTGGATAATAAGTCATTTAGTGACAGTGGAGGCTTCTTGTCAAGTTTTAACAGCCACCTTTCTATATTAATTACCCCTGTAGAAGAACTACTTTGGCTAACAAATAGCGATAGGAACTATGCTGTAGCTGGTAGTCTGTATCTGTAATAATTGCTTCCATAGAAATGAATAGCAAATAACGAAGCTGGCAAAGATAAAGCGCGCACACACACACACACACACACACAAATACAAAAGGAAAGAAGGATGCCTATATAATTATACAGAGTGCTGAACTGCTAGTGAGGAGAAATAAAATGCTCAGTTCTAGTCAGACAATAGTAATTATTTCAAATGTACATTATATGAGTAATTGGCAAAAATGAGCTAAATCACTTACAAATTATATGAACAAAGGACTAATATTTCCATTTTCAGAAGAAAGTATATATTTTTGATACTTATGAAACACTGAAAACTATTTATAGTCTTCAGTAATAACTTGAAAGCGAATCATTTATAGTGTTTCATTCTTCCTGCTCTTTGTGAGGCTTTTTTTTTTTTTTTTTTCTTTTTGAGGCAGTGTCTCACTCTGTCACCCAAGCTGGAGTGCAGTGATGTGATAATGGCTCACTACAACCTCTACCTCCTCGGCTCAAATGATCCTCCCACCTCAGTCCCCCAAGCAGCTGGGACTACAGGCATGTACCACCATACCCAGCTACTTTTTGTATCTTTCTGTAGAGACAGGGTTTCACCACATCGTCCAGGCTGGTCTCAAACTCCTAGGTTCAAGCAATCTTCCCACTTCGGCCTCCCATAGTGCTGGGATTATAGAATGAGCCACTGTGCCTGGTAATATATGGAGCTTTTTATACTAAATTTCATGTTTGTTGACTGATTTTATTAGATGACCACTGGAATTTTTCCTATGCCATGAATGGAGAAAAAGTAGAACAATATTTTAGTTTTATAAGATGATGAAAATTATCTTTGAAATATTTAGACCATATGATTTTTAATATATTTTATATATAACTTCATAACATATATAATACATACAAATTATATAAAAAAATATAAAACTTTTAACAACTTCCCAAGTCAAGAATTATTTCTCACTAAATAAAAATTGCTATTTTACTGTATGAAGGAGTTGAAGGCAGTATATTGAGGAGGGGTACTAGATCTGAGGGAGAAGAGAGGCCTAAATTATTTTGAGTTATCTTTTAAGAAAGCTCAATCTGCACTTAGGAAGTTTCTGTTGGGTGCATCACACCTCTGCATTGATTCACCATGAGGAAGCCTGTGAAGCATTAGGAATAACTCTCTGCTAGATTTCCTATTTGTGATGAGAACTTAACATCATAAGGACCGAAGGTTTCTTCCCACTGTGCATTGCTTTACAGAGATTCTATAAATTTAAGATGTAGAATTGGCTCTAGAACCAATTTACAGGTCTGTTAATGTGACTTCTTGAGACGTATTGGTGACTAACCCTTCTTCTGGTTTGTAGCAGACAAAGTTGGTGCCCCACCTACATCCCTTCAGCACTCCCTGGAGATCAGCTGCAGCTTCTCAAGTCCGCTACTGCTAATCCCTTAAGCACTGTGTCTTTATGTCTGAGAGAGCAGTCTGACCCATGACCCATGAGTGGTAAAGGGCAAAAGTGCTGGAGAATTAATGTTCCCATAAGCAACTATCAACCAATGAAGGATTGAGGCTGGTAGATAAAATTCTGTAGCAGACTCTGTAGGTCCTGAAATTCTGAGGTGTTCTCTGTACTCCATATGGTCTCTCAGAGGGCACCCAGTGGGACTGAAACACAGTTTCCCAAAGGGGTAACATACACTTTCTGGCTCTCCTCTTTCCTTTCCCCAGTTTTCCTACTTCCTCATTTTGCTGCCTCCTAAATAAACTTGTAAAACCCAAATTCTTGTTGTGGAATCTTTCTTTTTTTTTTTCTAACATAAATGTCCACTGGATTTTACTATTTGTAAAGCCAAGAGTGTCACTATTCTGGAGACACAAGGTTAATCAAAGAACAAGTATCTGCTAACTAGTTGCATTTATGGAGAATTAAAACAATCAGATTGTTTCTGTTTCCTTACCATTGGAATGATCTGCTCCGGTGGTTGCATCTTTCTCTTACTTTTTTGGTTGGTGTGATTTGAGACTCTCTCATAGTACAAGTACAAAGGAACACATCACTGGAATTTATTTCTTAAGCTACAAAAAGGAATGGCTTGTTGAGTTTTTTTATGATAGATTACAATACTTGTCTCCTGATAATCATCCTTTACACAGATTTCTTATTTATGACTATTATTTTTAATTGCTTGTGTAAATGAGACCTAAAATGTTGGAATTCTATAGTCTGCAAATCTTGTCTCTCACTTCAAAACCTTGAAGGCAGGAGGGCTTACTTAAGAAACAACCTCAATATTTCAGGCAACAGATAATGGTAGTGAAACGAACGCATCTAAGAGACTACTGGATTAGAATATCCATACAGGTGGGTGGATAGACATTTGATTAGCTGACCAGGAAATTCCAAGAGGAAGAAGAGACAGAGAGGGGGATGTAATATAGCTGCATGTTCCCCAAGATCACTGAAGAAAAGCACTGCAGAATTGAACAAATGCAGCAATTGAGAAACCTGAAAAGGCTCTTGAAACTTTGCAGAAAGTGGTAGGAGTGGAAGACCTGTGAGCAGTGTATTAACCTGTTTTCATGCTGCTAATAAAGACATACCTGAGACAGGGTAATCTATAAAGGAAAGAGGTTTAATTGACTCACAGTTCCACATGGCTGGGGAGGCCTCACAATGATGGTGGAAGGCAAAGGAGGAGCAAAGTCACGTCTTACATGGTGGCAGGCAAGAGAGCTTGGGTAGGGGAACTCCCCTTTCTAAAACCATCAGATCTCATGAGATTTATGCACTATCACAAGAACAGCACAGGAAAGACCCACCCCCATGATTCAATTACCTCCTACCGGGTCACTCCCACCACATGTGGGAATTATGGGAGCTACAATTCAAGATGAGATTTGGGTGGGGACACAGTCAAACCATATTAAGCAGTGATTTGGGGAAATAAAGAAACCATGAGTTAGGACAAGAGGATGAATGAAGACTTATGAGGTAGCTGGGAGATGGGAGAGTGGCTCAGAGGAGGAGTAAAAGGACAGAATATTTCCTGTGTTTTCACAAGGTGGTGTCTCTCCTCATTTCATTTGTTTCTGTCATTACTCCTGTTTTTTAAATGACTATTTCTGATTCAACCTAGGATGCTCCTCTTCCACTCCCAAGGGGGACCCAAGAATTGTAATGTCTCTATTTGATTATATTCGTGTCACCTTACTCTGGATAATATATTTTTAATATTTGTATTTCTTCATCTCAAAGAATACTTTTCAACATTTCTGTTTTCTTTTTACTTTTTAAAAGGCATGGATTCTTTTCCTTTAACAGAAACATAATAGCATTATTTCATTTAAAAATAATAATTATTTAATGTCATCAAATATCTGGCTAGTTCAACCTTTCCTTTTGCTTTTGTGACTCATCTATTCCTTATTTTGGCAATACATCAGCCCTGACTTTTTATTATTTACAGACTTGGTTTACTTCCTTCTGCCAAAGTTAAAAGACAAAAATTGGGGTTTTCATAAAGGTTCTCTTACTCCTTTAGGGAGTTAAACAAAATACCAGTAACGAAAATCATCTGAAACAACCAGTTTCTATGATCTTAAAAATGTAAACATGTCATCAAAATCAAATGTCTCATATATATGTAGCCCAAAGGTATTAAACCTTAATATCTTAAGGTTTAAAGTATTAAAGTAAATGCCAGAGTGTCCCTGCTTTCTAAGAGAGGAAAGGGCATTGCAAGTTCATGACAGAATGAAAGACTTCAGAAATTTGAATATATGTCCCAGAGTCAGAGGGCTGAAAGTTGGTTATGCAAGACTTACACAAGACTTCAGGTTATGAAAGATAAATATTTTAGAAGATAGAAACAGATATCTTTCCACCAAGAAAAGTGGCCAATGAAAAATAATATCTACTGTGTAGTAATCACTGTACTGGGAACTTTGCATATGTTGAAACAATTCTCACAGTAACCATGTAGAGCAGAGATTATCTAGACCACACTGCAGACTTGTAAAGCAAAATTTAAAGAAGTTTTATAATGTGTCCAAGATCACATAGTTACAAAATAAATGTTTTCGGGCTTGTTAGCCTCTAAAACCATGGTCTGTTCATGACAGTAGCAGATTGACTTCTCTGGGTGTAGTTAAGGTATGTTAGAATGTGCTATGTCTGCTTAAAGATGAGGAAAAACAAATTTGAATTATACCTATGTAAGCATAGTGCTCAACTAAACTCCATGAAAAGGATCTGTCCTGTGAACCACAATGTCGAAGGAAGAGAAATGTGCAGTGTTAGAGCAGCTGTACCACTTACTGAAATTTGATCATAGGTGACTTTCTTATGAATGTACATTTAATTAAAGTTTCCTTGTAAACTGACCCCCCTCCCATATCAGTCAGTTTAGTTAGGAAAACAGAGCCACAATAAGAATTGCACAAATAATGGATTTTTATGGCATTAACTAGATTAGTTACTTATAGTAATTAGACCTTACAATAATGCACAACAATCAGGGGAAGTGAAGGTCTGAGAGAGAGAAAGCCTCTCATCACACCATCCATGGACAGGTACGGGTATCCAGTCAGAGCTTAAAGCATAAGATTGCCAGATTTAGCAACTAAAAATATAGCACACCCCATTACATTTCAATTTCAGATAATAACACATATTTTTAGTATAAACATCTTTAAGCAATATATGAGTATACTTATTCTATTTTTTTTTCTATTGTTTATCTAAAATTTAAATTTAACTGATACCCTGCGTTTTACCTGACAATATGGTAGTAGGAACATGTGAGAAATCAAATATATTCACGTCTGAAGTGGGACTGCCAAAGGGAATTTTGTAAAGAGTCTATAAAAATAGCTACAAGCTACATCACCAGAAGTAGCTACCGGGCTACACAGCTGAACGTCTGGGGGTACACCTGGGGCTGCCACTGGTCAACAGGATTGGCCATCAGGAAGAGGAGCTGGGCAAGGAGCAAAGAGAGCGAGGACAATCTGGGTACCCCTGTAATGGACAGACATCGTGTCTAACCACAGCTACCTTTGGTAACAATAATTACTCCTTCACATCTGCCTTCTGAATTGTGCAGGACCTCTCTCAGCCACACAGGAAAAGAGATTCTGAGAAAGACAATTCCTAGTCTCAGTCAAATCAGTGTAACACAATGTAGTATATCTACTCTTTTGCCCAAAAGTCTCTCTTGCTCTACCTCTGTCTTTCCTTCTCCTTCCCTCTCTCTTTACTGAGTTAAAATGTACGTAAAAATACATGGATTGTAAGTGTAGTTATATGAATTTTGACAAATGTGTACACCTGTGTAAACACCATGAAATCAGGATACAGAACTCTTCTGCCACCCTAGAAAGTTCCCTTATGCCCTTTTTCAGTCAACCAGCGTTTCTCATAGGCAAACACTATTGATTTTTTTTTTTATTATGACTTAGTTTAGCCTCTTCTTGAGTTCTCTTTCAACAGAAACATTCAGTATTTTTCTTGAGTATCTGGCTTCCTTCATACAACATAACATTCTATACGCTAATGTCGCTGCATGCATCAATAGTTCATACATTTTTCATTGCTTAGTATTCTATTCTTTTGTATGAATATACACACATTGAAAATTAAGTTTATTGAAAAGGTAGCTTTTTACTGACACTGTGAATAGAAAACCAGCATTATTGTCATATGTAAAATATAAGCACACAAAAAAATACAATAAACATGTAATGTAATATTGTTAAATTGTACTTATGTGTCAAATGCTGTGAAACTCCTCTTATTTTCTAATATTAATTAGAGTACTATCAAATGCATTTAGGTGCTGACCTGATTAAGTGACAAGTGACTTTAAGAGATCAAACAACAACAACAAAAAAAAAACAACAACAAAACCATGTTGACAGGTAAAAGAAAAATATAATAATTTAACTTGGTGCCTAATCTCATACACCCCAAAATCACTTTGCTCACAATCAGTAGTGACTGCCATCACTTCAGCTCTCACCACATGCTGAGGAATACTCACCACATGCTGAGGAACATGATATTGGAGTCTTTAGAGGAGAAAACGCTTATTTGGAGGCTATCTGGAAAACAGTGTTTCAAGACAATGTTCTCAGAAACTGGAATAACTTGTCATCTCATTAAAAAGCAACTGGGCTGGGTGCAGTGGCTCACACCTGTAATCTCAGCACTTTGGGAGTCTGAGGTGGGCAGATTGCCTGAGGTCAGGAGTTTGAGACCCACCTGGCTAACATGGTAAACCCCATCTCTACTAAAAATACAAAAAATAGCTGGGCGTAGAGGCGCACGCCTATAGTCCCAGCTATTTGGGATGCTGAGACAGGAGAATCGCTTGAACCTGGGAGGTAGAGGTTGCAGTGAGCTGAGATCACGCCACTGAACTCCAGCCTGGGCAACAGAGTGAGACTCTGTCTCAAAAAAAAAAAAAAAAAAAAAAAGGTAACTGAAGCTTATACGACCTAATCATGGCCTGAAGAGGACAATAGACCTTCTAGCACTAAATAGAATTATGTTTCATAAATTGACTAAGGATCCAAAAAGATATTAATGAGCATGGGATAGAAGTCTCCCTGCTTTTCCCTAGATAGATAGATAGATAGATAGATAGATAGATAGATAGATAGACAGACAAACATTGTATACGTAGATATATATGAAAATTAACAGAGCCTTTTTGTAGCTGTTTATAACTATAGAACTTACCTATATTTTTTAAATTTTAGTAATTATGGATTTTTAAATAATTAAAATAATAAAGCTTAAAATATAACTGTAAGCATATTACAAAAGACCAATACACTGAGAAGGATATTTAAAAATATATTACTTATTAGTGAGCTATAATAATAGTAGTATGAATGCTTTCTCTTCTAATTTCATATTGCACAAGAAAAGTAAGAACTAACGACAAATTCTTAGACCACATCATATTCTGTTTGTGTTAATAACAGAGTAACATTTTCAAAGGTAGGAAAACATAAACCATATTGTGAAATAATCTATAAAAGTCGCCAGCATGATGTCTGGTCCTTACAAGGGAGCCAATAAGTATTAGTATCTTTTCATCTATTAAAATCTCAGGATTAGGAAGCCTTGTAGAGGATAGAAAATGGAATTGATGACTATCACTGATAAAATGGTTTCACCATTTAAAAAAGTGTAAGACTGATAGAGAAAATACTCTTAAGTTTTTTGAAGTGTAACCTAGGTTAGATCTACAATAATGAAAGGAGAAACTGGTTTCAGTGTAAAATAAACAGTGGTAGTGTTGCGAATGAAACTGAATTCACCTTTTAGGTAGGTTTTCTAGAGGAATCATTTTATTCATGCCAGATTTACACAACACAAATAAAGTTTTTCAACCGTATTTTGCTATTTGGCATGACAGTTGTTTTCTATCTTTGTTTATAAAGCCAGCATATTTTGACTTGCATATGTAGCAGTGCCTAATAAATATCTGTGGGAGAAATGAAAGAAAATTAAGCAACATGGGAGGCTTAGTCGATATAGACAGCTTTCCTTATATGAGGCCAGAATTATAGCATCAGGAGGAATTTGTGTTGTAAATTTCCCCTCAATATATCAGAGGGAAGAAGTGCATAATGCTTTGAAGAGTCACTTTTTTTACTATGTAAGAGAAGCTCTTAGCAAAACCTTATTCTCCATGGGTTACCATTCCTCTCTCTGCTGGAATCCCTCTTTACTTTTTAGTACCATTCCTTCTAGCTCCAATCCAGTGCCCTAGTCAGTATAATCTAAGCATGGCTTAGTCTGATATGGACCAAGCTGTCTACCAGAACAATCTACTCTTTTGCAGGCCCCCTTTCTCACTAGTCTGTATCCCCACAGCCTAGCAAATACCTGGTGTACTCTCCTAATCTTTGCTAGGAATTGAACTGCTATGTGTCCCCCCAAAAACTTGCATTTCATTAGAGAACTTAAAAGGTTTAAAATAATGCATCACTAACATTAAAAAAAATGTGTTTAGTAAGAGATTTTGATAGGACGATTTTCCCAATACCTTTCGAATAGTTTTCATGAAATTTTGCTACCTCCGTTTATTGCGATGGAGTCAACTTATTATTTCTGCTTAAACTTTAAATTTCACTGCCTATTTGAAACCAATTGAACTAATCAATTATACCCAGCCTGGTTCTGCTAACCTGTACTTGTGGTGTCTTCAGAATACCGCAATCTGTCAGTGCTCAGACCATATTGGAGATAGAGATAATTACATATTCTAAAGCATTTCCCCTGGGGAAATATAGCCTGCCATAGGATGAAGAAATGTAGCTTGCTGGAGAATGAGCCAGTTAGATTCAGCAGGATGGGCATACTTTGGGATAAATCAATCTTGATTAAACTGGCTCCATCTGAAGTCCTCTTTCTCAAAGTATAAATAAAATGTATGATTGCTTTTAAATAAATGAGTGATTGGCAGACAGGGAGTAAGTAGCAATTTTGAATTACCCTTAAAGAATCATAACATTATTAATTCAGTATCTTACTATATGTTCATAAACTACAAAGTGTGCATTTTTCCTCATGTGGCTTTTTAAAACTAGTATATTTATATTTTACATCTGACATTTTACTTGCTGTTTTAATGATGTTTGTTAAAGCTTGGTGCTCTTAGAAATGCATGGCTAACCATGGTGCATCATCATCACCTTTTCTGTTGCCAGTGGTTAAATAATAATAACAATTAAAAGTGACTTAAGCAGAAAAAGAGTGGATTGATGATTTCATGCAACGAAAATTTTTTGAGTAGCTCAGGCATAAATACTCAGTGATGCCACCCGGGGTACCTTGTATGCTTCTGTTTTGTTTCTGTGTTTTTTTTTGTTTTGTTTTGTTTTTTTTTTGTTTTTTTTTTCCCTCTCTTTCCTCTGTGTTGGCTTTATTCTCAGAAATTTTCCCTTTTTGTGATCAGAGAATAGCTATACAGTACATTCCGCCTCAGACTTTCTCAAACTCAAGGTCAGGGAGTAAGACTTTTTTTTCTTGCAGCCCCTGTAATTTCCCCTTGGACCTAATCTGGGTCTTCAGTCCATCTCTGAACCAGTCACTTCATTTCTATCTAGACAGGTAGATTAGGAAAGTTGTCGGGGGTAGAAGAAAGAGGGAGAGAGAGAAAGAAACTGATTTCCCTGACAACAAGAACTATTCTTAATCATCATTCTTTTAAAAAAATTTATTCCTAGAGTTTGGTACAATGCTAGTCTCATAGTACCTATTCAGTACATATAAATTGAATTAATGTTCAATTATTTACTGATTCAGTTCCCACATTAATTTTTCTCTTTACTATCTACCTGATTATTTTAATTCCTCCAAGACAATCTTTTTTTTTACTTTTTATTTTTATTTATTTATTTATTTTTTGAGATGGAGTCTTGCTCTGTCGCCCAGGCCGGAATGCAGTGGCTGATCTCAGCTCACTGCAAGCTCCACCTCCCGGGTTCATGCCATTCTTCTGCCTCAGCCTCCCCAGTAGCTGGGACTACAAGTGCCCACCACCACGCTTGGCTAATTTTGTTTTTGTATTTTTAGTGGAGACGGGGTTTCACTGTGTTAGCCAGGATGGTCTCAATCTCCCAACCTCGTGATCTGCCCATCTCGGCCTCCCAAAGTGCGGGATTACAGGCGTGAGCCACTGCGCCCAGCTCTACAATCTTAAAGTTTCTTCCACTTTCACATATCTTATCTAGCTCTACTTTCACATAACTTTTCTTTGCATGCTATTCTCTTTGTATCATAGCTTCTTCTTTTCTCATAGATATTTGCTTTTTCTTACAGTGGCTACAGTTTCTAGTATCATAAGAAGTTTTCTAATATGTTGTCTGAGAAGAAAGGGGTGAGGGGGAGGAACAACGGAACATCCTGAATATATTCAGGATTTATAATGGTTCTGTATGTTCCATGTTTATTAGGGTCTTCAATCCTAAGAACAAATATGTGAGAACAATTATTATCCCCATTTTACAGATGAGAAAACTGAGACACAGAATGATATGTTACTTGTCCAACTTTTCACAGTTAGGATTAGATGAGCTATTCCAGGAAATCAATTATATTGATAAGTTTGTTTATCTGTTTTGGAAACAAAGGCATAATATATCCTGTCTTTCATGGTGCTTTTTTCTTCAGAGAACCCATGTTGTTTTTTGGTTTATTTTGAATATTAATTTTTCCTCTAATAAGGGGAAAGATATTCAGACTTGTGTTTGCAAAGAAGACTTTGGGGGTTGGTATTTGAATATGGTTAAAAGCCCTTCTCAAATGGACAGCATGAGGACAGGTTAGTATATTTCCTCACTGAACTTTCAGTTATTTCATCTAGCAAGCCTCAAATTCTTTTTTTTTAATTTTATTTTTTTTGAGACAGAGTCTTGCTTTGTTGCCCAGGCTGGAGTGGAATGGTGCAATCTCAGCTGACTGCAACCTCCACCCCTCTGCGTTCAAGGGATTCTCCTGCCTCAGCCTCCTGAGTAACTGGGATTACAGTAACTGGGATTATGGTGCACCACCATGCCCAGCTAATCTTTTTGTACTTCTAGTAGAGATGGGGTTTCACCATGTTGGCCAGGCTGGTCTTCAACCCCTGTCCTCAAGTGACCCACCCACCTCTGCCTCCCAAAATGCTGGGATTACAGGTGCGAGCCACCGTGCCCAGCCAAGCCTCATACTCTTAATGACATTTTTTTCCCTGCTTATCCTTCTAGCTATTCTTCTGACATGCCATATTAGAGAGTATATGAAAAACTGCAATTATTTTCATTTACTACTTTAAGAACTCTCCTTTTTCTAGCTTAGTCTGTAGCACCCTATTTACTGGGGCTCTGCCACCCAGGGTGCAACATTTCAGACTTTTAATTTGTGTCATTTTATTGTCTGGAAGTTGCACAGCAGGAGGTGATTATGCAGTTTTGTGGTTGGAGTAGACCCTGGCTCTCTAAGCAAGAAGTTATACATTAATGAGAGGCTTGCTGTATATATATTCCCACATCCTTTCAGCTACAGGATGTCATTATGTTTCATGGGGCAAAACATGGAAGAAAAAACATTTCTTACCTTAATCTATTTATAGTTTCTCTCAACTTATATTTAGTAGAAATTATTCCCAGACAGCATTAATCCAGTGTATGATAATATGTAAGTCTTGTGAATTCACCTCTTTTTCTTAATGTAATAGATAATTTTGTGAAAATTTATAAGGCTGTTTGCCAGAAACTGTTTTAAACCAGACTACTCATTCATTAGGTTCATTGGTTTTTCTAAATGAGCTATCAGAGCGTAATCTTATGTATTTCCCTTATTTACAAGTTAGTGGTGAGGGAGAGGGAACTCATTTTTGTCCTTTGATCTCTAACATTATTATTTTACAAACTCAACAACATAAAAATAAATAGGAAGTTTTTTAATAGCAGCATCTAAGTACAAGTTAATGATTTTTTTTAAATCGATGTCAATAACTTCTTAATTAAATTTGACATCTCTTTTTAAAGAGAACTGTTTGTTTACTTATTTAATGATTTACTTTGCTTTCAGATATTGAGAAACACAAGGCTTCAAACAATTTATTAACCTCATGAATTCAGCAAACTTAGGTACTAAAAGATAGTTGTAGAGTCTGGAAAGCTAAAGTCAAAATACTGGGGATAAATCCATGTTCCACCTTATTCTCTTGTCCTTCAAATAAATCATTTGCTTTTGTTAAGCTCAGGTTTCTCTTCTTTATAATGGGAATAATAACATTTACCTAAGAAAATTGCTGTGAGTATTTGTGAGTATTGATAAATAATAATGTTTTGAAAAAGCAAATCCTTTAGAAATATAGTAATTAACCTCTTTAGTAATAATTGTGCAAATGCTTATCTTGTTTTTTCCTGCAAGTTATCTTGAATAGTATTGTTTGGAGATAGCTCAGATCCTCAAGAGTTAACAACTTTTCTAAGAGAAAATTCTACCACTACATTTAAAGATGTCACTCTCCTCATCTATTATTTTTTGAACTTTCACGTGCAGATTAAAAATAAAAATAGATTGGCCAGATGCAGTGGCTCATACCTGTAATCTCAGCACTTTGGGAGACTGAGGTGGGCGGATCACAAGGTCAAGAGATTGAGACCATCCTGGCTAAAATGGTGAAACCCCATCTCTACTAAAAATACAAAACTTAGCTGGGCGTGGTGGCATGCACCTGTAGTCCCAACTACTCAGGAGGCTGAGTCAGGAGAATCACTTGAACCTGGGAGGTAGAGGTTACAGTAAGCCAAGATTGCACCATGGCGCTCCAGCCTGGCGACAGATTAAAAAAAAAAAAATCAAAATATATAACTTATCATCTCTTTTCATTTAAATAAAGCCAACATCTAAACGTGTTATTTTTGTCTTCCAATCACAAAAATATACTTTAATGACTAAGTTACAAACTAAGTTGGAGAGTTTCATCTCTTCTTTATCAAAGGCAAACCTGCCCAGTAAAGTTGTGTTCATTATTTCTCTGCTATTTGCTTTCTTCAAAAATTATGCTTTAAAAAAATGTTAACATGTATAAATATAACCTAACACTCTATTACATAAAATCTAAGATTTAAAATACTCTGGAGAATCCCCTTTATTTAATTCCCTCTTTCACACTAATGTCATATTCCGTGTCAACCAGGATGACTAGCTTGTCAGTGTGCTTTATGCATTTGAGCTTCTGAATCAAGCCACCTGTCATTTCTTATACCCAAGTGCCCTCCCCTCCTTTCTCAGCCTAATCATATCCATCAGCTACAGACACATCTGCTCCGCAAAGCTCTCTAAGCACAATGCCATCTGACTCCAGATAACAAGTAGTGCCATTGCCACCATCTTTCCCAAGACAATGTATTTAAATTTTACACTTTATATTTCACTCCAATGTGAATCAGTTATTTTACATCCTGACTTGCGTGCGTAATTGATCAAATCACAACTATATTCTTTCAAGAAAACTATGAGTAAAATCACTGATTTGTTATTTTACTAAATCACCTTTTGCTTTGCTCCCTTTGAGTCTATAATTTCATCTGTGAAAAAGACACTTAGTAAATATCTATCTTTTCTCCCATTAACCCTCCCCACCTTTCATGAGTGAAAAGACAGTGTTCTTCCTCAGCCACTACAATAACTTTAAGAATATTGTTTTCCTTACATTTGCATAATTATGTTTAGATTTTACAAATGGCTGCTATGTGTATGTCTTCATCTCATGCCCATAAACTATGCTTTGGTGAGGATATTAGACCTCTGTTTACAGATGAGAAAATTTAGGCTTAATTGGTCTCTGTGACCTGACTAAAATAACACAAGTGCTAAGTGGTGGAACCAGGCATTTGGCCTAATTTGTTCTTCAATGTTTGGGAGACAGAACAGATTAATGGTTTCAGAGAACGTTCTAAAATTAGGATGCCTGCGATAGAATCCTGGCTGTCTCACTTACTGGCTGTATCACCTTGAACTGGCTGATTGACTTTTTGTCTTCATCTGTAAAGAGATGATTCTAAAAGTACCCATCTCCTAGGATTGTTGTTTAGATTCAATCCATTAACATGTGTATGGCCCTTAAAGCTGGCCCTTACTAAGTACTCAGTAAATGCCAACTGTTAATAATAATAGAAAGGGAAAAATTAGGGAAACTGAAGGAATAAGTCTTTCACACTAATGTGGTTGAACAAGCCTCATTCAACACAATAATATATTCAGAAGATGACAAGGAAGACAACACAAAATAGGGGAAATGAACCAGGCAACCAGAAAAGCTATTTTATAGGAGTAGGTTAATTAACAGTATCTACATGATGCTCACCTACATGACACTGGGCACTAAAATTTACACTATGAATTGGTGCACAAGAGGTGCCGATAGAGCACCCTACTGTACTCCAAGACAACATCATTGTCCTGCTGAAATGGAGAAAGGCATGTAATGATCTGGTGGCTTCTCTAAGCCTGAAACGGGAAAGTCCAGTTCAACTCCCTTTTGAATGCATTTCCTGAAATGTCCTCAAGCTCAGCTGAGACCTACTAAGTTCAACAGTTTTTTTCTCTGTCCATAGAAAAAAACTGTAACCAGCATGACCTGTAAAATGTATTGATAATTGGTCTTTCTATGCCATTAAACAGCCAAAGGCCTGATTCTTGTAAAGGACACAGAGAAGCAGAATCTCAGATCATTCATAATATGGCAAAATTTTGGCTGTCCACTTAAATAAGAAACGCTTGTTGTTTGTATAAAAATAATGTTATTGTAATCTAGAATCATTCAAAACATCTAAAAAATTATGTGATAGACAGTGCATGTTATCATGGATTGAACTCATAAAATAAATATGAAGGATTGACTTACAATAAAAATCTTTCTCGTATTAGTGAGAAAATATTTCTCCTTGACACAGAAGACACTTCAGTATAGAAACAAAATTTCTATACTGGCTTTATTTTCAAGAGCTCCTGTCATTTAAGAATAAAACTTAAAATTCTTTTGGTGTATTTAAATGTAATAGTTTTAAGTCACTATGTTTTAAGCAGATAATTCTGAATTTCTATTTTAGGGAAGACTGTCATCATCATACAGTGATAATGAATTTATCTATATTTATCAAGGTGCCTATCAATGGTAAGACTTAAGAATCAAGCTATTAGGTATAAGCTATAAGAACTATTATTCATTCATTTATTTTATTACACTTTCAAAATCCTATCCTTGTATCATTTTAGATAACCAGAAAATATCTGTAGACTTCCTTACTCAAGCTCACTGTTCACCCTATAAAGTTTTTGTACTTTTTTTCGGCTTTTCATAATACTTTGTAGGAAAGAGTTAAAAGATGGATAAACTTTTACCTTCTGAGAAATATTTGTCAAATTTCTGTTAGTATATAATTCCAAAAAAGTGTCTATTCTCTAGAATTTGGCATTTCTTTTTATCTACAGTAAAAAACAAATAAGTGACCATTATTTCATTTTTGCTTTGATTCCCACCATGTTCAACACAAAATTGAATATTCAAATATAATCATAATTTTATTCAAGCTGTTGGAAGAATTATCTCTCTTTTTTCTCCTCCATTATATTTTACAAGCACAAAGGCCTGTGTGTCCCTGTATTAAATAAGGGTTTGTTTCTAAAAGCAGTTGATTTATAAGTTACCTAAAATCATTTGTACAGTTGGCATGGTGAAAATTAAAATAAACAAATAAGTAAAGAGCAGTAAGGATAAATATAGTTCTGAGATCATACAGATTATAAACACTAAGAAAACAAAAACACACATATTTGTGACAAAAACAATTGGGAAAACTGAGTTGCTAAGCGAGGGATATTTAGAGATTGCAAATATAAGTGAACTAATGACTTAACTTTCCTAAAACTGCAAATATAAGTGAACGAATGACCTTTCTTTTTCTTTCTCCCTTTCTCCCTCTCTCCCTCTCTTCTTTCTTTCCTTTTCTTTCTTTCCTTCTTTCTCTTTCTTTATTTTTTCTGTCTTCTTTTTTCTTCTCCTTCCTTCCCTCCCTCCCTCCTTCCTTCCTTCCTTTCTTTTTCTTTCTTTTCCTATCTTTTCCCTTCCTTCCTTCCTTCCTTCCTTCCTTCCTTCCTTCCTTCCTTCCTTCCTTCCTTCCTTCCTTCCTTCCTTCCTTCCTTCCTTCCTTCCTTCCATTCTTTCTTTTGTTCTTTCTTTCTCTTTCTGCCGTTCGTTCCTTCCTTTCTTCCCTCCCTCCCTCCCACTTTTCTCCTTCCTTCCTTCCTTCCTTCCCTCCTTCCTTCCTTCCTTCCTTCCTTCCTTCCTTCCTTCCTTCCTTCCTTCCTTCCTTCCTTCCTTCCTTCCTTCCGTCTTTCTTTCTTTTTCTTTCTTTCTTTTTCTTTCTCTTCCTTTCTTCCTTTCCCTCTCTCTCTTTCTCTTTCTCTCTCTTTTCTTTCTGTCTGGAGAGCAGTGGCATGATCACAGCTCATTGCAGCCTCAACCTCCCAAGGTTAAGCAACCGTCTCAGCTCAGCCTCCTGAGTAGCTGGGACTACCGGCATATGCTATCATGCCCGGCTATTTAAAAAAAAAAAAAATTGTAGAGGACGGGCGCAGTGACTCATGCCTGTAATCCCAGCACTTTGGGAGGCCGAGGCGGGCAGATCACGAGGTCGACATTGAGACCATCCTGGCTAACACGGTGAAACCCAATCTCTACTAAAAATACAGAAAATTAGCCGGGCGAGGTGGCGGGCGCCTGTAGTCCCAGCTACTTGGGAGGCTGAGGCAGGAGGATGGCGTGAACCCGGGAGGGCAGAGCTTGCAGTGAGCTGAGATCGCGCCAGTGCGCTCCAGCCTGGGTGACAGAGTGAGACTCAGTCTCAAAAAAAAAAAAAAAAAAAAAAAAAAATTGTAGAAATGGGGTCTCACTATGTTACCTACACTGGTCTTAAACTCCTAGCCTTAAGTGATACTCCACCTCCATGTCACAAAGTACTGAGATTACAGGCCTGAGCCACTGCATCTGCCCTAACTTTTCTGAAATAGTTATCATTGCCATGGAAATGTATTAAAATAGTTGTAATGAGATTATTGTTTTTTGCTTTATCCAAACATATATTTGAAGATTTTCAACATTTTCTGAGTGATTTTTTCTCTCCCATCCTATACCCAATACTCATCATAAACAAAGAGTCAGTGACTGGGTCAAACGAGGCCTTTGTCTCAAAGATGGCTCTCAGAAAAGCGAAAGACCAAACTTTTTACCAGATGGATCCATTAATATATGATGCCTTATGAGGGCCCATGTTATCCTAGCTTTAAAACCAGTATCAATTAATTTAGAGAATCCAAAAAAAAAAAAAATGCTGCCGTGTTTTAGGGAGCCAAAGAATAGCTACAGCCAACTTTTATGACTTTAGTAACACATTCTTTATACTCATAGATTAGTCACATTGTACTCAACTTCAAAATAATAAATTTCATCGAAATATGAATAACATTTACTCCTTACAAATGAAAAGATGTGATTTATAATATCATACTTTTAATGTATCTGCAGAATACCTTTATCGATCATCTAAATAAACCATATTATTAAAGAACTGTTTGAATGCAAACAAAGCATTTTGCTGTTCTGGTTTTTTATGCCACAAAAAGTTTGTAAAATACCTCAACCATAAATACAGTCATAATATAGTACAACAGAGAGACTTTAAATATTGATTGTTTGATATTTGGAGGTATTTGCTTCATAATAATTCAATTATAACATACTGAAAACTCAGAAACAAAGGAAAGAGAACTCTAATGAATTTAAGAATAAATTGCACCAATCAGTGAAGCCCTTTGTAAGCTCTGCAGTTTTTGTTTGTTTGTTTGTTTGTTTGTTTTTTGAGATGGAGTCTTGCTCTGTCACCGAGCTGGAGTGCAGTGTCACGATCTCAGCTCACCGCAACCTCTGCTTCCCAGGTTCAAGCAATTCTCCTGCCTCAGCATCCTGAGGAGCTGGGACTACAGGCATGTGCCACCACGCCCAGCTAATTTTTTGTAATTTTAGTAGAGACAGGGTTTCCCATGTTGGCCAGGATGGTCTCAATCTCTTGACCTCGTGATCTGCCTGCCTCGACCTCCCAAAGTGCTGGGATTACAGGCTTGAGCCACTGTGTCCGGCCAGCTCTGCAGTTTTTAATATGCTACGTTTTTTAGCACAGGGAAGAGTAAACTATGACTTGTGGGCCAAATATGACTTACCTTCTGATATTGTAAATAAAGTTTTATTATAACATAGATGTGCCAGTTTGTTGATGTTACTATCCATGGTGCTTTCTCACTACAATAGCAGAGTTGGATAGCTGTGACAGACCCAGAAGGCCCTCAGAGCCTAAACTATTTACTACCTTTCCTTTTACAGAAAATGTTTTCTGACTCCTGATTTAGAGGATGTTGGGAATGGAGGCTTTATTTCTTGCAATGACAATTGCTTTGGGATTTTTCTTTTCTTAAATAACAATAATAGAGGAATTCAGTCATTGCCTTCTATTTAGCAGACATCTTTTAAATGCGAAGACAAACTATTTCAGCTCCAGATAATAGGATGGTTTCTTGCCAGTTTTTATCATGTACCTGACACTACACAAGTAAGGTTGTATGGATTAATTCTCACAGCAATGCTTACAGATGGATAGTATTTTGTAGAATTATGGTATTGATGGCTCCAAAAAATGGGCTCTTATCTGTACTCCCCGTGCTGTAACTTCGCAGTCTCCATTCACTTTGACTTTGGGCTAGTCTTATGAATTCCTTTGGCAAAGTAACATTGTGCCAATTCTGAGCCTAGATCTCATGCTTTTTGAATCCTGCCACTGTCATGATGACTAACCCAGGCTAGTCTGAGAGACCATGTGCATCCGAACTGAATAACTCAACCAAAGCTATTTTATAACTGCTAGTTCTCAATTAATCTACCAGATGACTATATTTGTCTGAAGAAGCCAATTTGAGGTTAGTCAAGTCCAGCCTAAAACATCAGACCAACGCAGACCACCGACAGAGGTGAAAAATAGTAAATGATGATTGTTTTACACTGTCGCGCTTTTGGGTGGTTTGTTAAACACCAAAAGGTAACTCATACAGTATTGTTTTATATCCCATTTTACAGATAACTAAATTGAGGCAGCATTAGGTTAATGATTTCATTGAGAATGCATAGCTAGTAAGTGGATTAGTAACTAATCATAATAATATAATAAATATAAATAAAATAATAAAAGTGTGTAAGAATAAACTTATTATAACAAGACAAAATTAGTAACTAGGAATCAAGCCATTACATTTAGGGTAAGAAGAACTACAACTTGAAATGACCAGGTGTGAAGACTTCTCCCTCTCCCCATTTCTCGTGTGTGGAATGTAGTTGGAGGAGAAGAGAGAGCACCCTATTACTGCCTTATTTGTGAGGTTCAATAGTGCAGGGACTGGACAAATAATAGCATTGTCTGACTCAGAGGCTGACTGATAAAGCAATACGTTCAATCTTGCCATGGTAATAAAACTCCTGAAATGGTCCATAAAGCTCAGTGGACAAGGAGGAAAAAATAGATGAGCTACATGGAGCTGCAACACACATCCAAGAGAGGAGCTGGAGCTCAATAAATCAGAAATGGACACTTGGTGCTACGAAACTTACACTGACCACAGTTTTCTAAACAGAAATTCCCCAGCAAATTTCACAAATGTTTCAAGCAGAAGCACATACATTAATATACACACTATGAAATAATAAGCTGGACACAGAGATTACAGAAAGATTTCCTTACTATTTTCTTTACAATGGCCAGGTCACATTTTCATTTCTTATATGAAATAATTGTTTTTGGAATTCTAAGGGTAGGAGTTATGGTAGTAGAGAATAGGAAGCTAGATCCAAACTGCAAGAAATGGTGAGTGGTAGGGGTAGGAAACAACTGAGGCCTGCCTCACAAAACCCCATGACAATTTCCCCAATCATAAACAAAACTAAAGAGACTTCTGTGGTCTACCTCCCAAGGAGAATCAAACAATGAATTTTGCACAGCGTAATTAATTTCTTTGTGTGAATTTAACAGTTATAATCTAGATTTTGTTTCCTATGAAACACTGTCTTAAGACCAAATAAGTAATTTCTTTAATACCAAAAAAAAAACCAAAATAAAACAAAAAACTGACGGCTCTTCAAATGACCATTGACTAAATATTGAATTCATAAAAAATGTGATACTCATTTAATAGAGCAATAGTATTCAACGTTGAAAATAGAGTTTACTGTGTCAATTAAATGTTATAAATTATATTAACGAAAAAAGTAAATAGCCAAATAATTGCATTATTCCTTTTGCAAAAAAGTTGATAAACACAAAACTAAGCACTATCTTGTTTAGGGATACACACATGCATAGTAAAACTAACAGAAAAGGCAATGACACAAAATTGAAAGTAGTAGCTACCTCTGAATGAGAAATAAAGGATTTGTTACTTGGGATGGGCACATGGTGGCTTTCAAAAGCATTGATGATGAGTTTCTATTGAGAAGTAAGTACAGCTGTGCTCATTTTTAAATATTATGTGTGTCTTACATAAGTTACATATAGTGTAGAATTGACACATGGTAACTATAAGATAGTATCCTTTCAACAAGTTATTAGTGCATTTGTTTCTATAACAAATTTTAATTTTTTTCACAGTGCTTTCATATAAAATGGTGTCCTTTACCTTCTTGTGTAAGTGTCAATAAAATTTGATCTTCATCCATTTTGAGAAATTACTTATACAAGCAATCTTTGATCCACAATTACTAAACCGAAGCTGTGTTAGTATGAAGTGTTCAGTGGCCCTTTTGTTTGTTGTATGTCGAGCACAGCATAATAATTTAATTCTCTTTGAGATTGATTTTGAAAATGAAAGTGAATAAATATTCAACGAAAAGGAGCGAAGAACATGTAACAGTTCTATAGCCAATTCAGTATGCATTAAAAGAACAAAAAAGAAAACATTTGCAGTAAGCTAGGCTTCATATCCTGATAAACCTACGATAAGGGTCTCTTTGTCACCTTCAGAAAGAGTGCAAAACTCTGTCTTCCTGTCAGTGAGTACTCCTGCTTTAAGAGTCACTGGGAGGTGACAGAAATAATTACATAAATAATGAAATTTGTGCTGGCTTCCAAGCTGCTGAGAACACGGGATGTTGATTAAATTTTTATAGCTCCATGACAGATTTTTTTTTCCCCTTCTCTTTTCCTGTGCTTCTTTTTTGGTTGTTACTATTTCTCTCTCAAAAGTATAGGCGAAAGAACACATGCACACACTCACACACATAGAGAAACTGTGCAAAAGTACTGGTTTATTGGGAGACTAGAGTACGGATCTTGTTAGGCACCGTAAGTTGAATCAGACTTCTTGACAAATCCAATAGAAAAGCATCTTGACCTACAATGCAGTTTCTTTGTAATTTGTGATTGCTTTCTGGAATAGCTCAGAGAAGAAGAGGAAATCTGTCTGATGAAAAAAACTCAGTTGGGACAGGCTGAGGACCAAAACACAGGGACCAAGATTCTGAGAGCTCCAAGCAATCCACACTATCTCAAAACTCCCTCCAACTTTGATTTTGTAATCAGAAGGTGAAAAACAGAAAAAGGTATTTTGTAGGGCAGAAGGGTAGTTTATGATGTTTCTCTGTTGATGGATTACCTGCTATCTGGTACAGCGACTGAGAGAGACCACAAGGTTACAGGGAACATAAACTGAAGCGGAACACCAGCATTTCCAGAATTCTACACAGGTTCTGCAGCTTTGATACATGACTGCCCTGCCCAGGGCCATCAATTCTCTGTGCGGCACCATGCCGAGTGGAATATGCAATTTGTGTGATTATAGTTATCATGATTGCATCAAGCTGAACCACATTTTCAGCTCTGTGAACTAGAGGGAGGAGAGGCACCAGAGGGGCTTGGATTCAGACTAACAAAGAAATGGGAAGGGCAGAGGGGAGAGATTTGGACATTTCTTTTACTCCCTTTTCTGCTTGTTACCATTTGTTCAACCCTGGAATATATATCTTGGTTCTAATTACACAGATTCTGATTCAATGGCAAGTAGGGCCAAAATGTCTGCATTTTTATAAGCACCCCTAGGTAATCTTCAGGAAAATTTTTAGATGGTACAAAACGGATACATTACAGTTGGTTCCTTATGAGATTTAGGTACCCCGTAAACATCTCTCTTTTCTCTGATAAGCCTGATGTACTGCTATTGGTTAAGCCTTTGGGTTTTGTTAGATGATTACATGTAAGCTCCTTGAGTGACAGGACTTTGGTTCCTCTGCCCCTAGAAGAGTGGTTAGCATGCATCAATCAATAAATACAAGTTTAATGCGTGAGGTTACACATACTCCGAGTCTACTTTATCACTGAACATCAGATTCTATTGGACATCACTTTCTTTTGGTAGCATCTATTCTGGGAGTTGGAGGCAAAGCACATCCTGTAATGTAGTGATAAATGTATAAAGAATGCTAAAACCTTAACCTAAAGCTTCTCATTCATTTGCTCTATGGTCCTGGACAATACTTTTTAAAAATGTAGTATAGATTTATTTCAAGGTGTGTATCTCCTAGAGCTAAATAAAACCTGTGCTCCTCTCCTGAGACCACAACTCCTGTTGACAGCTGCTTTATTGGCATGTCTTCCCCATTGACCAGGGTCAAATTTTCCCTTTGGGCATGAGGTCTAGATAGATCAAAAGAATCCGTGCTGTGTGAATTTCTGAGATTTCCTGTTCTATAAGAAGAATAACAACTGGTAAGGTGGAGGTTGCAATTACATTTTGGAAAACAAATAAAAGTCTCTGAGTTGATAAAAATCAAAGAACTTTCCAAATAGTTCAACTTTTGACTTGGGCTGATTCAGTTTAAGCACTCTATCCTCAGTGTGGGAATATTCTTTCCTGAGCTACTGACTCTAGCATGTCTTATCTTTTAAATTTTTATATATAATATTTAGGAAGCCCCATTGAGGACTCCATAGAAAGTATACAAATATATCTATCTATCAATATTTATACCTATCTTTCCATCTGTACATGTATACATATAAACACACACATATACAGACATCATAATGAAGATGTCAGCAGACTCTGTGACTTTGAGACTGTCACTTGAAAACATTTATTATAAAAAATCTCCAAAAAATCAAATGAAACAAACCTCTGAAAGCATAATCACATTAGGTAACTTGATAATATATCATTTGAATTTATTTTTCTGGACCATTGAACAGAAGCTAGTTCATTTCAAAGATTAAATTTTCTTAATTAGATAGATGAAGTCAAAAGTCAAAAATTAGCTAGAGTATTGACATTATTAAAATGCTAAATATTTGTACTATGAGCTTAAAGAAACATTCTCTACTTGGGAGGCTGAAGCAGGGAGATCCTGAGGCTGAGAATTCAAGACCAGCTTGGGCAATATAGCAAGACCCTCCCTCTGAAATTTTTTTTTTTTTTTTTTTTTTTTTTTTTTTTTTTTTTTTTTTTTTGAGACGGAGTCTCGCTCTGTCGCCCGGGCTGGAGTGCAGTGGCCGGATCTCAGCTCACTGCAAGCTCCGCCATTCTCCTGCCTCAGCCTCCCGAGTAGCTGGGACTACAGGCGCCCGCCATCTCGCCCGGCTAGTTTTTTTTTGTATTTTTTAGTAGAGACGGGGTTTCACTGTGTTCGCCAGGATGGTCTCGATCTCCTGACCTCGTGATCTGCCCATCTCGGCCTCCCAAAGTGCTGGGATTACAGGCTTGAGCCACCGCGCCTGGCCGCAATTTTTTTTTTTTTTAAATTGGTCAGGCATGATGCCACATACCTGTAGTTCCAACAGAAAGATCACTTGAGCCCTGGAGTTTGAGGCTGCAGTGAGCTATGATCATGCCATAGTACTCCAGCCTGGGAAACAGTATGAGACTGCTACTAAAAGTTTTTTTTTTTAAATTCTCTTTAATTTTTAAAGAAACATCCAAATGATCACAGCATAGTCAATTACATCAGCATTGAAAACTGTGTCCCCAGTGCCCAGAAGTGGTATAACATAAATTTTAATTTGTTTCATTTGTTAATATATCAAATTGCAAGTGATTCATCGATAACATTTTCAAGGAAGAGAGTAGGGTCTTGAGCTTTCTTAAAAAGTGACATTTTAATTGACTAACATAGAGGCATCTTGGAGGGTAAATACTGTTTTGCCCCAGTTATAATTGTATTTGAATGAAATGCTGGAGAAGGTGTAGTGACATTTTTCTTTCATTAGTTTTGTTTTTGCTTTTCAATATGTTGTTGTTTTGCTAAATACTAGTTCCTGGAAAAGTACAAAAGTTAGTAATGGTTCTAATATTAGGAGACTTCAGTCTGCTCTTAGTTGAAATGATCTGAGACATGCGTGCTTCTCTGTGCATGATCAAGACTTAGGAGTTATTTAATTCCTACCAAGTATCAGATGCTGTTCTAGGTTCTGGGACATAGCAACAAGCAAAGGGAAGTTCCAGATGTCATGGAGCTCACATTGTGATTGGCAATGATAGACAATAAATGGTTATGCAATATTTCCAATGATGACAAATGCTGTGGGAAATAAAAGCTAGGAAAAACATGGTTAAGGGATGGAGAGTGTTGCAAAGACGGCCATTTTATAAAGATTAGGCAGGAACAACACTCAAATAAAGGACATTCCAACGAAGACTTGATTGAAGAGTGTGAGCCAAGTAAATATGTCCAGGAAGAGCTACACAGGCAGAAGCTATGTAGGTGCAGAGGCAGTGAATGGAAGCACACTTGGCATTTTCACCACCAAAGAGTCAGGGCTGATGGAGTGAACTTTGAGAAGGAAAGAATGGTGAGGTATAAAGTCAAACAAGTTAGCCAGAGGGCATATAATATGGGTTCCACACAACTGTAGTATTCTGAGTGAGATGAAAAGTTGTTAGAGGTTTTTGAGCTTAAATGACATGCACTGTTTCATTTCAACAGAATCATTCTGGCTACTATATGAACAAAAACTGTAGCAGGCAAGGAACCAAAGCCAAGAAGCCAGTATGGAGACAAAGAACAAGCCAAGTGAGGGATGATGACTCATTCACTGGCTAACTGAGTAGTTCCTGGGTATGTAGAAATCTTCATTTCTTTTGAATGTTTTGACTTAGAAGCTTCCATCTGTGACATAAATGGATGATGACTCACTCGCTGGCTAGCTGAGTAGTTCTTGGGTATGTAGAAATCTTCATTTCTTTTGAATGTTTTGACTTAGAAGCTTCCATGTGTGACATAAATGAAAATCTCATTTGATTACCATCCAAAGCCACTACGAGCAAAGCTACCATCTCTGGCTTGAAGTTATCTCCAACTTATTGTCTATAATGAAGAACAGCATTACCAGAATGACAGAAAGCAAATTTTTGATTTTATTTTCATCTTTTAGCCTTATTGAATAGATGTTTATAGAGAAAGAGTATTAGCATTTAAATGATTTACATTAATGTCTATTATACCTACTTAGGTCTGTGATTGAATATTATTCTTATCATGTAGGGAAACAAGAATAAAAAATCTTAGATGATGGACTTGGAATTGTTGAATTTTTCTCTTCAGGAAGCAGTGTTTCTTGTATGTGAGGGTCAAGTGTGTCCTGGAAACAAATGCAAGAAGAAGACTTAACCTTCAAGAAAATTTATATCTAATTTTGGGTCTCTCCGAGCAGCATTAAGAAAAATGAAAACAAAGAATGGAAAAAGGGAGATTAGACAGTAGAATAGATTGTTGCCTCCTGGATTTTCATTCTTTTCTTTTATCTCTGCAGCCTTGCGGATTTATTGGCAACCATTTCATTTGTCTTTCTCTGGATTTAACATTAAGGTGATGAGATGGAATATTACCTGTGTGCTTCAGAACATCTATGAGTGACATGTAATAGTTGCCTGGGAAACTAAAGATAAAATTCTACAGGTCTTTGAAATGCTTTACATTTGTGAATGAAGCTCAGCTGAAGTTTCAACAGCATACTGACAATGAGCGTTGATCCCACATGTTAAGATATTTGAGCTTCAGATAACAGGAAAACCCCACTCAAAGTGGCTTAACTAATAACAAAATTTATTATCCAATATAACTGGAAGTCCAGAGGCAGAGTGGGCTCCTGGTGTGTTGTAATGAGAGGCCCAATGTAATGAAGGACTCAAGTCCTTTTAATCTTTCTCCTCTGCTTTCCTCAGAATTAGCTACCTCCTAAGCCTGGTTGTCCAGTGGTTTCAGGATGGCTGTCAGTGACCATCACAGTGACATTAATTCTTATTTGCTACTGGCAGAAAAGGAAAGGGGAAATTTCTCCTTCAAACATAGAAAATATTCCTTCTCTTCAATCTGATTGGGAAAACTTAATTCACATGTCCACCTCCAGACTAGGGCATGTCATTAGCTGACTGGCTTAAAACTAATCAAAATTCTTCTTTAGAGTTAGATATACTCTGAGTCTCCGGATTAACGGACCTCTCTTAGGAGAAAGAAAGAGGAAAATGCGTGTTAGCTGTGATCTGTATCATACAATAGAGAAGCATGGGTTAACAGCAAACTGTATGCTGGAAAAAAAATGTTTTAAAAAAATGAAATCTTCCTCCAAGTTTCATTAGGCTATTCCTTGCCATCAAATCGTGGACATGTGCTTTCCCCATTAAGGATAAAATGGGAAAGAAAGGGAAGAAATTCTGGTGATTCCAACTTTTGTCCTTTTCACAGGATTTTGAAGCTCTCCATTAAGGCATTTAGAAATAGTAATTTTAAAACACAAGTGATTCTATTGCCTTTGTTGAGCATCCAGAAGTTAAGATCAGTAAATACTTGTGGTGTTGTAACAATACTTTTTTCAATACAGTTTCCTGTATTCTAAATTTCTTATTTAAAGGACTTAAATAAATTATTTCCAGCATCTATATTAACTATACCTATAGATATAAATATTATAAGCAATTAAACAGGTCTTTTGAGACTTTTTAATTTCTTTCCAAAACCATAAAAAAATTTTCTTTGTTAAAAATAATGTTAGCAGATGAAGGCCTGACACAGCAACAGTAGGTCTATCTGATAAGCTCTTGCTCTGTTGCCATCTATATATGAAAAATGTATTCATTTTCTATTACTGCACCATAAATTACCACAGAATTGCTGGCTTAAAACAATGTTAATTTATTGTCTTACAGTTTCTTTATCTGAGCATTGTATAATTGGGTTTTCTGTTCAGGGTTTCACAGGGTTGCAATCAAGACTGCAGCCAAGTGTCAGTCACACTGTCATTCTGCTCTGAGGCTGTGTCTTCCTCCAAGCTCATTAATGTTATTGGCAGAATTCAGTTTCTTGTAGTTGTGGGACAGTCCCCATTGTTTTACTCACTGCTGACCAGAGACCACTTTTGGCTCCTAGAGATCACCTTGTGCTCCTCAGTTGTGTTTGTTTCCTTCCAGGACAGCAGCAGTCACTCTTTCTGATTTTGAATCTCTGACATTTTATGTCTCTGACCTCTTGACTCAGATCTAAGAGCTCCTATGATTAGATCAGGCTCATTGGATAATCTTCTTATCTTAAAGTCAGTTGAATTGGGATCGTAATTTGATGTGAAAATCCATTCATAGTAGTATCTAGAATTGAATAACTGGGTAAAATGTGTGTATATCAGGAGGTTCCAACACATGAGAGCTGAGCTGACAATGAAGACATTCCATCTTTCAGGAAAGAGATTCAAATATCCTTAGCTCAGATCTCGTAATTTGGAAACTAAATAACTCAAAAGGACTGTATGTGTCTCTTCCTGCCTGCTCCCACTTTCTTCCCCTTGTCCTCTCCTCTCTTCTGTTGCCCTCTCCTCTCCTCTCCTTTCTATCTCGCTGAACACAAATCACTTAATTTCCTCCCCTACAGAAAAAAACAAAATACAAACGAATAGCTGGAGGACAGGATGAGGAGGAATAGTAAGATAAAAAAAAAAAAAAAAGTAATTCTAAAGAAAATGAGGAAGAATGAAATTGAGGAGTAGGTATCGGAGGAAACGCAAACAATCAAACAAACAAACGGAAGCATGCAGCCAGGTGAGAGCCGAGAATTTGAGATAAAATTAGAACAAGAGAAAGCATCATAGGAGAATCAACGAATGTGAAAAGCAAGGTAGAGAGGTGCACATGTACCCTAGAATTTAAAGTATAATAAAAAATAAAACAAAATAACAAAATGATGGCATTTGTGGCCATGGATTTGTAGTTTCTTTGAACAAAGCACTCTGCTTCTTTTTCCTAAATACTTTCCCGTTGTGAGAAAGGCTGATGGCAGCACATATTTGTGTATATATTTTGATCTTGTTAACAGTATTTCTCAACACTCACGTTGTTATGGTCGAGCTTCTGCTTTGAAGAGCCAGGCAAAGCAGATAATATTATACTTAATAAAAACGTATGAAAGCCAAAAACATAACCACAAACAAAAGAAATTAAAAATAACCCAAGGAAGTCTTATAGTCTCTTAGCAACAAACTATTTGGACCAGAAGTAGGAATGTATGTAGCTCAGTGTGGTTTTTTTCTCTGTTTTCTTTTTCAGTATACTAACAAGAATGAAAATAACTCAGCAGCAATTTTATAAATTCACATCCCCCAGAGCACCACAGAGTAAAGAAATACTGCATATGGGTAGCAACTGGTTCTTAGTTACTAAATCTGAAAGATCAAATAAAGTTAATTACATAAGGTAAGTTAAACTCAGATGTTTGATAATACATACATATATATACATATAGACAGAGAGAGAGAGAGATGTGTGTGTATAAAATACTCGAGTATATGTGTATGTAAAATGCAGTCAGTCCAGATGTATTACAAATAACTATCCTCTAAGTCTGCCATCTGTATCTTTTTTTTTTTTTTTTTTTTTTTTAGACGGAGTCTCACTCTGTCGCCAGGCTGGAGTTCAGTGGCACGATCTTGGCTCACTGCAATCTCCGCCTCCCTAGTTCAAGTAATTCTCTTGCCTTAACCTCCTGAGTTACTGGGATTACAGGTGCATGCAACCATGCCCAGCTAATTTTTGTATTTTTAGTAGAGATGGGGTTTCACCATGTTGGCTAGGACTGTCTCGATCTCTTGATCATCTGCATCTCTTTTAAGATAAATTATGAACTATTGCAGATATATTTTCATTTTAGGAAGAAGGAATAGGTATATCCCAAATATAAGAGTGCATTTTGGCTTCTGAATTTTTGATATTCCTGAGGCTTTTAGGTTCTTTGCTCCATAAGGGAAGGGTCTGAGCAGAGATTGAGAGTTCCTTGAAACCAGCTGTCAGCAGCAGACAAGATGAGAATATATGCCTGGCTGCTCTTAATGTCCTCTTATAAAGGAACATGCTCCTAATGTCTTTTATAAATTAATGTAAAGAATAACCTTTATCTTCAACAAGACACTATCAACCACAAGGTGCTTCTGTTGACTCATTTTCATTGTCTTGTGGGAGTTTCTGAGAACACTGCAAGGAAACAAAAATAATTGAGATAAACATCTCTCTTCCTCTACCAAAAAGCTTTAGGATATAGCACAGGGATGATTCAGAATCCAGCTTTCTTATGAATCTGATGCCCATTCTAATTAGAGGAATACTTGTTTGGAAATTTATAAGACATCTTGCATAAGAATGAGGGGGAGTTTCTCTGAGAGTAGTGGCAGAGATTTATTTGCAGGAGTGTTGATAAGTGTTGATAACAGCTGCCAAATACAATGGTGATATCAAGATTAGTGTAACATGAAAGGCAGCCCCCAGTATTGACATCCCCAGGCTGTGCATCTACTTTTCCCTCTAGATTCTAGATCTGACTCCTTGCAGATGAATTACCAGGCATGATTTTTCTCATCGTCTTTTTTTTTTTTTTTTCCAAAAATGCCATGCTCCATTCTGCATGTCATTCAGCCTTAAGTGTTTGCAATAAAATTACCAGAAAGCAGAGACGCTTTGCAGCCACACATGTGGCTTTTGAAATAAAATTCAAAAAAGCCACCAGTTTGTCAAACAGGTAGGGGAAAATGTGTCGTATCATTTTGCAAATTATGACTACAAATATATTGAAGGCAGTCTTGTCAAGCTGATGTGTTCCTTCTGTTACTTCAACTTTATCTTGGTTGAGGCTCAGCTCTAATGAAGACTGGCATGGATGATTCTGGTTTGAAAAGGTCACAGTTATACCAAAGTCTATATAAATAACTTTGTCCTATTATGTCTCTACCGCACAGCTGCTCTTGAGTTTTTCTGGGGGAATATACTAGGAGACCATAATCAAGGTACCAATTTATTGACAGCTGTTCTTAATAAATACAGCTCTTCAAGAAAACAAAGTAATTTAATGCATAATAATGTTGAATGCAGAAGTCGGATCAAAATTAGCTATTTCTTAATTGTTTAAAAATTGGAATTTCATTTCAGAGTAAGAATTATTATAAAGATGAAATAACAGTAATGCCATCACTATGAATCTTTAATCTACTGTTTGTGAATGTAAATTACTTCACCATGTTTGCAGACTAATTTTTGTAAAGAAAGGTTTTATGGGTGACATCTTCATTGGTTACCATATCTTCGTTTGACAAGGCAAGCTGGTAAATTCATAGGTACGGGTTAAACTCATTCTTTCATTACATCTGGAATGCAAGAGTAAATACATAATTTATTAAATTAATTGGGTTCTTTTATTCAGATGTTTCCAAGGCGATTATCATGATACTTAAGTAATCAGACTCAATCTAAATAAATTAATTCAATAAAATATTGAATTGTGCCTTAATGGAATAATTTTATGAATACCAATAAGAACGAGTAGAAAATCTTCCAGAAATTTTAAAGAGCATCAGCAGGGGAAATGTGATCAATACAGGATGGCTGACTAGAATTTAACAAGTTAAGGAAATTACTTTACTGGTTAGTGGAGGAGTGGTCATATTGCTCCCTAGTTCACTGAGAAACTTAAGGCTTTACAAATAAAAATACTCATTTTCCATCTTTTTTGTTTCCAGAATTGCTCCATAGCTTTTATCTCTCTTTTCCATTTTACTATTTCTCAGAAACAAATATTCATTTTTATGGAGGAATTATATTTATTGAAAAAAAATCAGTGTATAAGTGGACCTGTGCAGTTCAAACCCAGGCCATTCAAGGGTCAATTGTAATTCTCTCAGTTCTCTGATTTAAAGTGCATTATTCAATGCTTTTTAGTATATTCACAAAATTGTGCAACCAACACCACAGTCAATTTTAACACATTTTCACCTCCCCGCAAAATACTCTGTACCCATTTAGCAGTCATTCTCCCTTCCTGCCTCTCCCAGCCCCTGGCAGCCACTAATCTACTTCCTATATCTATGGATTTATCTATTCTGGACAAGAAATATTTTAACTAGGGTCAATCCTTCTGCTTATGTTCCAATCCTATTTATTGTTGTATATTCTCTAGGGCTTTGATTTATCAAGTAAGTTCTTTAAATTCCTCCAGCCTTACACATCTACTCAGATGTCATGTCCATAGATGAATAATTTTCCATAGAGTTCCTCTTTCCCTTCTTCCCTGATTATAGCTAACGTTACCTCCTGCTACATTGCCTTACTTAATATGACAATTTTCTGATGGGATTTCTTCATTCTCTATCCTTTATACAAGACTAGTAATAACCTCTACTTACTTATCACTGCTTATCCTCTAAATCCCATGGGAAATGGTGACTTCTTCTGCCAAGAAAACTTTATGCATTACATGATCTCTAATCCCATTAAACAGAAATTCTTAACCCTACATTTATTTACCATACTCATCAAAGTCACCAATATCATGTCAGAAACCACAACTTCTATACTATATTTTACCCAGTTTATAGATTTATACTCAGTTAATTGTCAACAATTCTATGAAATAAGTTATTTCCCATTGGTAAATGATTGAATGGCAACTCAAAGTTCGTTGCTCAAGGCCACCCTAACAGCCAAAACAATGCAGCTTTCACAGTGGGGAGTGTAATGCATGATGTCTCCAGCTACTAGACTCTAAAATCCATCACCACGTGTGCACCAAGGTCACACTTTCTATGGTTGTTTTTTGCCAATAACAGAGTGCAGCTGGGATACTAATGCAGGATCATCCTGGGAGGTACAAGACTCCTCTGATGAATGACTTTGACTCAAGGGCACCCTGTCAAGTTTGTTGAAACGTACTGGAGCTATGCAGCAGTCTAAAACCTTCTTTCCCTCCTTCTCTTTCTCCTTCACAGGGGTTAGACTTACATTATGGTCTGACAACTTTCTTAACCTTCTCTGGCTCCCTCCCACTTTTTCTCATAGGCATTTTCCCCAATCAGTCTCGGTTGCACTTCCAATTATGTCTTGTTATGTGCTTATCAGAGGACTCAGACTAATTCAGTCACACCACTACTTAAGAGGCTGGGCTAAAATTTGTGCTGTAGACTATTTACTTCCAAAGCTGGTATACTCAACTACTAATGAGAGTAAGGTCGTCATCCACATTCCCAAGCTTTTCATCCAGCTTTACTCTACCTCACTCTATCCAAACTAGGCCATTCTCCATTTCCACTCCACTGCCTTCCATTTTTCAATGACTTCTAATTTCCCTCTCAACATGAGTCACGCATCAAGGCTGACATAAAATACTGCCTATTTTTTGAGCTTTTTTTTTTTTAAATAATTTGACTCAACTTGAACTCTTCCTTAACTGTATCTCTATTTGTACTTCTTAGTTTAAGAAAGATTTTACCATATTGTGTTAGGTGTTGTCAACATATGGAAGTTAGTTACATTCTCATTTCTGCTATTGACTTCCTGTGTGACCTTAATAATGGGACATTTTCATGGTTCACTGTGTTCAATCTCAGGGTTAGCAGATATAAATAGAACAATTTCCAAGTTAGAGAAATAAGCTTGATAGTGCTGAGGTCTTATGAGACTTGAAATTATATAAATAGTTGTGTACTTTAGCATTTATATCAAGATAATGGCTTATATTCATTAGAATTTCTATAGCATCAATGAAATAACTTGCCAGATATTACTGTAAATTGTAAGATTTCTAAGAATGTTTCTTTCTTTTCAGTGATATTTCTCACTCTCCCCCCACCCGTATCTTTCCCTATCCCTCTTTCTTCCTCACTCCCTCACTTCCTTTCTTCCTTCTCTTTTTCTTTATTTATATCTCTTTCTTGGAAAAATAAGAAATAATATAAAAAGATTTGTTTCTATATTTAGTTAATAAGGGTATGGAGGACATAAGATTTCCTTGAAAGATAGTTAAAAATATAAGTTGATTGATCTAAAAGTTACTTAGAGTCTAGCTTTAAGAATCTATAGCTGCTAACATCACATAAAAGAGAGATGATTAGACTTTATGTGTCTCTTGAAAAAGCATTCTATGAAGTAATCTTGTAAAAAATAAATGAATAAAATGAAAGAGAAACTTGATTTCAAGGAAGCCCTTAGATCCAAATGTTAATTTTATGGAAATACAGATGACTGGTGAACATGTCAAATGACACTACAAGGATGCAATCAGCAGCTAGGTTTTTTTTTTCTCCCCTAACATTTACATTGCAAGTGAGAAAACAAATTTACAGGGGATCCTTACAGAATAAAAAAGACTTAAACATCTTATCAACCAATTGCAGTGTAACCTTATTTGATCTTGATTCAAATAAGCAGTAAGAGAAATAAAATATATGAGAAAATTGGAAATTTTAACATTAAGTAAATATTCAGTGATGTTAAGGAGCTATTGTACGTTTTTAAATAATCATTGTCATTGAGGTTATGTTTTGATATTTTAAAAGAGATATGGTTTAGAGCTACATACTAATATATTTTTTGGTCATGGACTCTGGGTACATGGTAGTTTATTGAGCTATTCTATTTTCTTTGTGTGAGTGTCCATAATAAACTGCCTGCAACAATTAATATAGGACAAAAGGAAAGGCAGTGGCTGAGAAGATAAGCCGCAGAGACTAACCTCCTCTTTTGCTGACTCCCTCAGACAGAATGTTTGATTCTGAAATGTGCCATATCAGTTCCTATAGCAGTGATGGCGTCTCACGTATCAAGAGAATAGTCATAAGCGCTAAAGCACAAGTGCCTGGTTGATCAGACATAATGTATTATTAACTAAAGGTAAGGATTACAATAGGCAAGAGATGTAGGCTACAGCTGTTTTTTTTGCTCATTGTTTCAATACATCTTATTTCTAGATGGAAAATCAAAATTACTCTCAGAAAGTATTTTCATGAACAAAGAGCCAAAATAATTATACTGGATGACTTTCTGAAACACTCTTATCAAGAGTATGTGCCCACCTTAAAGATAGGGATAAACCTGCTGAAAAGACCAGGACACCTCCAAGCACCCCATTCTGATAAACAAGACCAGGATTATATTGAACAATATTTGCTGTTTGTCTCTTGTTTTCCAGGCTCAAGGCAGACTATTCTTGTTTTAAAATTGTCATGTGTTCAGATTCACAGGGCATAGCTTGCTCATCAGTGCATCTGCAACAGCATAATTCCTAACACATAATAGGTCTTTAATAAATATTTGTTGAACAAATGAACAAATAAACAAATTCACATTGATTTTACCTGACATTACATTAATTACATTTTAAAGTAGTATCTTTTTGAGGAATTTTGGGATTTTAAATAGTGGGCCAGTCACTAAATGCAGTCGTTAATTTCATCAGTTTTGTATTAATGATCATTAGCTTTCGTGTCAAGGGGTGTAATTTCTGATTACATCTCCACACTCTGGGCTTGTTTCCCATAAGGAGCATATAGCATCACATCGTATAGAGGAAAGAGTGTGGATTTAAAGTCCAGCTCCAGATGATCTTTACCATGGTGACCTATTTGCTCTTTCCCAAGAATGACAAGCTCTCTTTGTCTTCCAGGTCTTTGCTCATTCTGTTTCTTCTGGCCTAAATGTTCTTTTTATTTTTGTTTGTTTGGCTGACCCTTACTTTTTCTTGAATACTCAGCTCAAAGTATGCTTCCTCCAGGAACCCTTCCTTAAGTATCCTTGGCCTCGGTGACATAATGTTCCTCCCCTATACCAAAAGACACTCCCTGCCTAAGCATGCTACCCTAGAACTTACTGAGCTACAGCACACTTATTCATTTGTGTTCCCCCAGCCTTGGTTGCTACTCCTACTCCATCTCATTTTAGAACACACACACACACACACACACACACACACACACACACACACACAAAATAAAATATCTTAGAGTAGGGACTATGTCTTTATTCTTTGTATCCTCAGTCCCTAAAATAGTGGCTGGTATACAACAGACTCTCAGTAAATATTCACAGTTGCAGATGAGGCTTGAAATTAAGTAATCAAATGAAGTTGTCATGAAACTTAATTCCCTATTTAAGTGGAAACATTTTCTCTCTTGTGAGATCAAACAAACATATACAATTGACCCTTAAACAATGTGGGGATTGGGACACTGACCCCCTATGCATTCGAAAATTTGCATATAACTTTTAACTGCCCCCAAACTTAACTAGTAATAGCCTTTTATTGACCTGAAGCTTTACCAATAACATAAACAGTTAACACGCGTTTTGTATATTATATCTATTATATACTGTATTATACCAATAAAGTAAGCTATAGAAAAGAAAATGTTAAGAAAATCATAAGAGAAAATACATTTACCATACTGTAATGTATTTACCCATGGTGTAATTTTACACCATCTATATACAAGATGAATTGTCAGTTTTAAATGGTGGGCAACCACAGCTGCAGACCTCAATATAGAGTACATACCAAGGAATTCAGCTTTTTCCTGTAATGTCATGACTTTTCTCTGCTTCTTTGGAGTGCTTTCAGCATCACCAGTGGCATTTCATACCAGTCCCATGGTGTTAATCGAGGTTTATGGTATTGTACTAAACATGATGAAAAATAGGAGAGAACAGAGAGGGATCCTGTTTTACCGCAATACGCAATTTGTGGGAGCGATGAAGTGCTCAGGTGGAGATGACTAGTGTCACGTGGTGTTTTAAGTAGATACAACACTTGAACTCTCTGCAATAACAAGAGGTGACTACAAAATTATTGCAGTAGGACCCTGTGGACTACAGTAAATTTTATGCAGTTATGATCTGCATCTTTATGTTTGTTTATGTCCCTCCCGACTGTGAATGGCACCATGTCCAGTCTGTGTTTGTGTGCATTAGTTTTGAGAAATTTTAACTTTTTACAAGAGATTTGTGTATATTTTATGATAGTAAATTATAAAATAGACTAGTATCTACATATTTTTTGCATTCATGACATACCTTTTTCTTAGTTTTTCTGGTATTTCTAGGCTAATTCACCTAAGAATTTCTTCAAATTGTCACAAATCGCCAAAATTTTTTCCAATATATTTATTGAACAAAATCCTCATATACCAAACCTAGGCAGTCCAAACCCATGTTGTTCAAGGGTCAACTGTATTTCAAAATAATATTACTCCTATTGCTAATAAAAGAGCATCACCTTCACAACTAGTTTGACATCACAATGTCCTGGTATGATTGAAGGAGGATCAAGAGAATCCAGGCCTTCTGCCTGGAAATAACGTCCTGGCTGTGTCACAATGCTCAATAAATGTTGCTGTTACAAAAATTTAGCTTATAGAACAAACCTGTTAGATAATTTCCCAGGAAGAGTGACATTTAAGGAATGAACAAAGATCAGATAAATTTGGAGAGAGAAGATGAATACCAGATACATAGAGAAAGGCACCTTACTAGCTAAAGAGTATCATCAGGACCCAGAGTTAATAAGGAATTCCTGAAATGTTGAAGGTACTGAAAAATCAACTCACCCATCTCCCCCAGTACCAGTACTGAATATAACCCACTTGCCTATGCTGCTGTCTAGAGCTGCATAATAGGTCATTGGCAAATTTCCCTAAATTCAATCACATACCACTTTCCTGATTTTCCTGTAACTGAGTATCACCTTAACTGTTGTTTAATATTTATATTTAAATTAATTCACTTTTAAAAATTAAATGTCAATTATAATCTTAGTCTCAAAAATAATATCTGTAAAATCATGAGTTAAATATGCTATATTTTTTGGATACACATTAAGATAATAAAATAACTACTAAAATAGTTAAATTCATCCCAAGTTGGGAAACACTTGTTTAGGACTTAAGAAATTAATCTTCAAAATTAGATCAATTGAGTTTTAATTACTGAATATAAAATTTACTTGCACAAATCCTTGGACAAATTATTTAAACTATCTTGGCTTCAATTATTTATCAGAAAAACAGGGTCAATAATAGTGCCTATATTTTAGAGTTCTGAGAATTAAATACAAGAATACCTATAAAGAAGTTAGCACACTGTGTCTCGAGAATATAGCAGATATTCAGTAAAGGTTAACACTTACATATATCTTAATCATCAATAATGATAGCTCTCAAATGTTATATAGCCTTTTTCTCAAGGAACTTCAAATATATTCTTTTCATTGACATTACTTAATTTATACTAGATACCTCGTAGCACTGGGTGGTGTTATCTCCATTTTATTCAGCTGCATTTTACTGATACATAAGCCAGCTAACCTGTGGATTTCCACTATATCCTTGCTAGAATGTTTCTCTATTTAGGTTTTTCTGTGTAATTAAGGTTGATTTGCATCATTGTATAACCAAACATTTAAGGAATTGTTGTATAAATGGGTTAAACTATCCAAAGGAATAAAATAAATCATTAGAAAGAAACACATTTAGAAAAGTTATTTTACAGAAAACTTGATCTTCATGGAGGTTATTAAACATAGATACATCAAAACAGATACACATGCATTTATACATAGAAATATGAGCTTTGCAAAAAAAAAAAAAAAAAAAAAAAAAAAGGATCTTGGGATGAAAAAGAGTTCTCTTTCTGTGAATGTTCCTACAAGCACGAAGGAAGATGACCGTTTAGATAAGCAATATGGACAAGACTTGTATAGCACTAAGAAATACTTATTATGCCAAATTACAGGGGAAATCAAGGATGCTGGGGACAGAAGGGGATTAACAAATTACTCTAGCTTTTTTTTAAAAAAGATTGCTTTTTGAAATTTTAAATCTTTAGTTTTATTTATATGAGTTTCTGTTATTACTATTAGAAAAAAAAACTTTAAGGCATGATCTGAGGTTAGAGTTGAATGAATGAGAGCTACTATTCTAAAGCTTAAAATCCTCCTAAGTCATAAAATTTTAATATCAGTGGCCCCAAATTTTAAATTTTCGTTATTTATTTAGTCTAGTCTATTGAGCTTAGTCTCAACAGTAACATCTCTGGCCCTGTTGCTTGTACCTCACAGCTTCACTTAGCATTAAAGTTCTGATACATGTGGCTTGTGCTACTTTTCACCTCTATATAAAATGAGCTAGTCTGTCATTTTAACTGTTTATCCCTCAGGGTGTTTTTGTTACCCAGTAAATACTATATAAAGATGAGATGGAAGATTTTCAAACATCTATCTATAGAAATAGCATAGGTTGGCTATTTGGATACATGTGAAAGCTGAATTTTTATATTCTCTTTGAGTTTCTCTTAAGATGGAAAGGAAAATCGAGTTAAGCAGTTTTTCCACTCAGTCTGTACCCTTTCTCATCTTTCTCTTACCTCTTATATCTTACCTGTTTCGTCTTTCGTTTCTTCCCCCCTCACCTTGTTCTTTTTTGGATAACCTGTGTTTGCATATGTTCTACACTGAATTCTTTACTATGATAGAAAATAAATTCTTTTAAAATTACCAGTTCTTCCAATAAAATCTTTTTATATTTCTTTATATGTAAACATCATGCAGTTTGTGGGGAAAATCTAATACAGGAAACTGGGTGGAGTAAGTCTACTGAATAAGAACAAATAAAACATTAGAGTTCTTTAGTTTAGAAATATAAAGTTTAAACAATGATTTTCATTGTTTTCTCTGATACTGATTGAGTGCCTTGTATATTTCAGATCCTCTATAGACTGTTGATGTATAGCAGTGAGAAAAGAAAAAAGAAAAACGTTTGCTCTCAATGAGCTTGCATTTAAGCATCTGTAAAAGATATGATAATGTTTCTAGTCAGTTAGGTTTCAAGGGCTTGAAGCATATGTAATTGGGGAGGTGATAGTTTAAGGAAAAAAGAATACAAAATCATAAATGCAAAGTTGGATCTATAATTGAATGATTATTTAGAATTAGAAAAACCTCACAAAAATGCAAATGCGAAGAGATATGCTTGGTGGTGGGCACACAGGCACCATCACACATTGTGATGAAGGGGAATATCTGAAATGTTTCTGTAGCATTTGAGAGAGCCTTGGAAATGACTGAAGTGAGCCACCAGGTCCAAAGCGGGTTCAGATAGTGGATATAGTGCAACCTTGGACACCTAGGACAGGAATAATGGGTGCAAACCTGAAACTATTAATTTTAAGATATGTTTCTCTGCCGTGAGTTAAAAATATTTATGGGGCAACCCAATGGAATTTTTTTTTCCTTCTGGGTATTAAACTGCTTTCCCCAGGAGGCAATGGATGACACTGGAGCAATTAGTGGAATGTCTTAGGACCATTAAAAATGCGTCAAGAGAGGGGCAGAGCAAAATGGCCAAATAGAAGGCTCCACTGATCATGCCCCCTGCCAAAACACCAAATTTAACAACTGTTTACACAAAACGCACTTTTGTAAGAACCAAAAGTCAGGTGAACGTTCATAGTACCTGATTTTAACTATCATTGAAAGCAACATGGAAAAGGGTAGGAAAGATGATCTTGAATTGCTGATGCCACTGCTCCCCTATCCCCTGGCAGCAGCCGTGTGGCACAGAGAGAAAGTCTGTGTGGTTAAGAGAGGGAGAGCACAGCAATTGTGACTTTGCATTGAACTCAATGCTGCCCTGTCACAACAGAAAGCAAAACTGAGCTGAACTCAGCTGATGTCTGCCTACAATGGGGCATTAAGACCAGTCCTATCCAGAAGGAAATTGCCCACCACAGCAGTAGGAATTTGAGTTCTGGCAAGCCTTTCCACTGCAAGGTAAATGGCTGCGGGGGCACTAAATAAACTTGAAAGGCAGTCTAGGCCACAAGGACTGCAACTCCTAGGCAAATCCTAGTGCTGAGCTGGACTCAGAGCCAGTGGACGTGGGGAGCATATCACCTACTGAGACACTAGCTGGGGTGGCTAACAGAGTGCTTGCCCCTCCCACAAACACAGGTAACACAGCTAGCAGTTCCAAAAGAGACCCTTCCTTTCATATAAGGCAAGGAGAGGGAAGAGTAAAGAGGACTTTGTCTTGCATCTTGGATACCAGCTCAGCCACAGTAGGATAGGGCACTGGGCAGAGACATGAGGCCCACATTCCATGATCTAGGTCTGGATGACATTTCTAGACATACTCTGGGCCAGAAAGAAACCTGCTGCTTTTAAGGAAAGGACCCAGTCATGGCAGCATTCATTACCTGCTGACAAAAGTGCCTTTGAGCATTGAATAAAGAGCAAGAATAGCCAGGTGTATGGCATGGGACTTGAGTGAGACTCTGAGATGTACTGGCTTCAGGTGAGATCCAGCACATTCCCGGCTGTGGGAGGTAGCATGAGAGACTCCTCATTCAGCTTGAAAGAAAAAAGCAAAGACTTTGTCTTGCACTTTAGATACCAACTCAGATGCAAAGGGGAAGGGAGCGGGGGAGAGGTGCGGGTAAAACACCAAGGAAGATCTTGGGGTTATGGAATCCTTGGTTCTTAGACAGCATTTCTTGACCTGCCCTGGACTAGAGGAGAGCCCACTATCCTGCCCGCTTTCATTGCTGTTATTCAACATAATACTGTAATTTCTAGCTAGAGCAATCAGGCAAGAGAAGTAAGTAGAGGGCATTCAGACTGGAAAGAAAGAAGTCAAAATATCCTTGTTTGGACAAATATAATCTTGTATTTGGAAAAGCCTAAAGATTCCACCAAAAACTATTAGAACTGATACAAAAATTCAGGAAGGTTGCAGAATATAAAATCAACGTAGAAAAATCAGTAGCCAATAATGAATAATAAGAAGAAATCAAGAAATGCCATTTAGAATAGCTACAAATAAAATAAAATACCTAGGAATTATCATAACCAAGGAAGTAAAAGATCTCTACAATTAAGGCTATAAAAAACACTGATGCAAGAAATAGAAGAAGACATAAGAAATGGAGAGATATTCCATGTTTATGAATTGGAAGACTCAATGTTGTTAACATATCCATACCACCCAAAGCAATCTACCAATGTAATGCAATCCCTATCAAAATATCCATGACCTTCTTCACAGATATATAAAAAACTATTATACAATTTATATGAAACCACAAAAGACCCAGAATAGCCAAAGATATCCTAAGCAAAAGAACAAAACTGGAGCAATCACATCAACTGACTTCAAATTATACTCCAGGGCTATCGAAACGAAAACAGCAAGCTATTGGCATAAAAACAGACACAAAGACCAAGAGAACAGAATACAGGACCCAGAAATAAATCCATACATCTACAGCAAACTCATTTTTGACAAGGGTGCCAAGAACATACATTGGGGAAAGAGTAGTTCCTTCAATAAATGGTGCTAGGATATCTGAATATTCATATGCAGAAGAATAAAACTGGATCTCTACCTCTCACCATACACAAAAGTTAACTCCATATGGATTAGAGACTTAAATATAATACCTTAAACTACGAAACTACTAAAAGAAAACATTGGGGAAACTCTCCGGGTCATTTGTCTTGGCAAAGATTTCTTGATTGACACCCCATAAGCATAAGCAACCAAAGCAAAAATGGCTAAATGGGATCACATCAAGTTGAAAAGCTTCTTGCATAGAAAAGGAAACAGTCAACAAAGAGACAACCCACAGAACGGGAGAAAATGTTTGCAAACTATTCATCTGACAAAGAATTAATCCCCAGAATATATAGAAGCTCAAACCACTCTGTAGAAAAATTATGTAATAATCTGATTCTAAAATGGGCTAAATATCTGAATAGACATTTCTCAAAAGAAGACATACAGATGGCAAACAGGTATATGAAAAGGTGCTCAACATCTCTGATCATCAGAGAAATGCATATAAAAACTACAATGAGATATAATCTCACTCTAGTTAAAATGGCTTTTATTCAAAAGCTAGTCAATAACAAATGCTGGTGAGGATGTGGAGAAAAAGAGAAGCCTCATACACTGTTGGTGGAAATGTAAATTAGTACAGCCACTATGGAGAACAGTTTCAAGGTTCCTCAAAAAGCTACATGATCCAGCAATCCTATTCAATCCCATTCCTAGGTATACACCCAAAAGAACAGAAATCAGTATGTCAAAGAGATATCCACACTCCCATGTTTATTGTAACATTATTCCTAAGAGCCAAGATTTGGAAGCAGCCTAAGTGTCTATCAACAGATAAATGGGTAAAGAAAATATAGTACGTATGCACAATGGAGTACTATTCAGCCATAAAAAGAATGAGATCCTGTCATTTGCAACAACATGGATGGAACTGGAGGTCATTCTATTAAGTAAAATAACCTAGGCAGAGAAAGACAAACTTCACATGTTCTCACTTATTTGTGAGAGCTAAAAATTAAAACAATTGAACTCATGGAGCTAGAGAGTAGAAGGATGGTTACCAGATTCTGGAAAGGGTAGTGGAGGGGTGGAATGGTGGGAAAGTGGGGACGGTTAATGGATACGAAACTATAGTTAGAAAGACTAAATAAGCCTTAGCGTTTACTAGTATAACAGAGTGATGATACTCAAAAATTATTTAATTGCATATTTGAAAATAACTGAAAGAGAATAATTGGATTGTTTTTAACACAAAGGATCAATGCTTGAGGTGATAAGTACTTGATATCTTATTTACTTTGATGTGATTATTACACATTACATGCCTGTATTACATAACCCATAAATATATATGCCTACTATGTATTTACAAAAATTTAAAATAAAAAAAGTTAAAAAGTATGTATATGAAAGTGTATCTATTTAAATGTCCCAATTATGATCCTGCTATGACTAAAAGTGACAAAGATGAGTAACTTTATCCAAGACCAATATGTTGAACATTGCAACAGAATATACCTTTAAAAATACTGGAAGAAAGAGAAACAGTTGTGATACATTTAAAAAGTATAAGTTGAAATACTACTTTAAATAGATAACTTTGAAAAGTCTTTTTTTTGTAGAAATTAAAGTAGTTTTGTTCTGATTATAAAAGTACTTCATATTAATTTTTTAAAATACTATATGATATATTAAAAAACTAATCATGATACTACCACCCAAAGACAATGCTAATATTTAAACTATTATTCAAAATTTGAAGAATTTCTTGCTTATTCTCAGAGCTAATATAGGCAGAAAATAAAAATAAATGAACATTTTCTCACAAGAGTTTACAAATTAAAACAATGAATCTATAAATGAAAGATGGAATATATTTCACCATATGTATTAGTGCATTCTCATGCTGCAATGAAAAAATGCCCAAGACTGTGTAATTTATAAAGAAAAGACATTTTATTGACTCACAGTTCTGCATGGATGGGGAGGCCTCAGGAAACTTACATTCATGGCACAAAACACCTCTTCACAGGGTGGCAGGAGAGAGAATGAATGTCGAGCAAAAGGGGAAGGCCCTTATAAAACCATCAGATCTCGTGAGAACTAACTCACTATCACAAGAACAGCATGGGGGAAAATGCCCCCATGATTCAATTATCTTCTCCTGGTCCCGCCCTTGACACATGGGGATTATTACAATTCAAGATGAGATTTAGGTGGGGACACAGAGCCAAACCTTATCACCATAGGAATAACAATGTTGACTTCCTGTTACACATTCCTTAGGCTTCCGTGGACAATGTAGTCTTAAGTTGACCCATGGACAGCATAAAATAGTTAAGCAGCAAACCTCCCCTGAATATGGTTAAAGAGGTTGATTAAAGTTATTGGAGAGATTAATTATGCATGGAAATGGGGGATTCTTTACTTCAGCTGTAAGTTGCCCCAAACTCCACGGTAGTCTATAAAACTCTTCTACTGTGTCAGGAAAAGATAAAATAAGAGAAAGAAATTGGGGCAGTACAATGAAACAGGGAAGGAAAATTTCTAGAAAATCTCTGTCCACTATCTTAGGCACTTTGGAAAATATATTTTGTAGAACAAATATTTTTGTGTTTCAGCATTACACAAGTCTCTGGAGAAATAGCAAATTAGTGAAGATAATAAATTGAGTTTTAGTGGTAGAGTTGATGACAACTCTGAACTTAAAGTCTGACTTTTGAACAGGTGCAAAAAGCATTACTGAAAAAATATTTTTCATACATTTGTATAAAAGCTTAGAAGCACAAATTTTCCTGTTCCACAGTAGTCCAAAATAACACATGGGATAGCAAACCAAGTCTTACCGTAATGACAGTGACAAAGTCTCGGCAAAGCAGTGCAGTCATAGATCCTTCAGCTCTAACCAGTTATGGATGTTAATAGTTCCTTCTGTAAAATTAAAATCAGTACCACACACTATGAAACATTTATAGGACAAGCAAGGTATAATAAATTTAATACTATGATAAATGCATAATATTATAGACAAAGGAAACATGAGAGAAAGTCAGGGAGGAACAAGTAGGTGTGACCTGAGGCTTTTGTGGAAAACATATGAGTGAGTGTTATTTGAACAGGACCTGTGGGTTGGACAACATTAATAACTAGCAAGGGTTTAAGAGGACTTTTCAAAACTGAAACAGCAAAAATTAAATTGTACCAGTGAGCACACTGCTTAGAATGGATGGTGAGAAAACAGACCTTGGGCAAACAAAAGTTACATGATGACAGATAGTGGGAAAAAAGTGGGTAGAAGGTAAGTCAAATAATTTTGCATATTATATAAAGTATTAGTATTGCAAGTAATGGGGTCAGAGTATATTCTTAGACCTGATTCTAACGACTGGTTGATTTGAGACAAAGCTCTTGTCTGCATATCATTTTCTTTCTCTGTAAAATGAGGTTATACATGGCTATTCTAGTTTAAAATATGCTTTAAATAAAAAATAACTAAAATATATTAAATGCTTACTCTGTGAGCAGAGCCCTGCTTTGTAAGCATCCATTTGATACTTGCAACTTTATGAGATAGATTATGTCATTATTCCCATTTTAGAGATACAAAATTGATAATCAAAAACATTAATCAAACATTTCAGAACTAGCTGACTGTGAAAAAATGTGATGGGAGGAGAACATTTTAAGGTAAATAAGTCAGGCAACCATAAATAGGAAATAGTGCCTAGTGAGGGGGATTTTGAGTGGAAGCAAATCACTTAAGAACATAGTTGGAAAATCTATGTCTATTGATGAGGGTGCCCCCAGTTTTTCTCTGGGTGGTGGGAACACAAAATAATGAAGCAGCCTAAGAGATATTTCAATGAGTTTTATTAAAAACAGTTATATAGGAATATTTAAAATAAGACTGGCAGAATTTGGTGTTGGAGAACAGTCAGGGACAGCTGAATTTTACAGCTAACTCCAACATTTAGTATCTGGATCCTGAACAGGATGCCTGGAACCTTAGTTTTCTCACCTATAAAACAAGAGTCATTATACCTACAATGCCAGGTGGTTTGAAGAGTGAAATTAAAGACTATTCAGAATGCCAGTATTGTCCCTGGCATTTCTTAATTGATAGCTGTTACCATCATGGTGATGGTGGGTTTGGAATTTTCATCAAAACACCTTATAAGCTGAGGTAAGAATGATATCCTTTATTACGTATAGTATTAAAAATAAATCTTAATGGAGCATTTACTATAAGGAGTCCACTGCTAACTATGAGAAAATACAAAGTAGTATGTGATGCTGACCCCTTATATTAATATTTTACGGTCCACCAGGAACACTAAGAAAATTGTATAAAGAGAAAACAAAAATTCAAATCAGCATATGATAAATGTGATAAGAGAAGTATGAGTACAATGAGAGTAGAGAAATGAAAGACCTAATTTTCGGTTACGAGCTGAGGAGCATAAAAGCCATGATCTGGCTTTAGGAAAATAGGTAGAATTTCAAAATACAGGGATGAGATCTTACCAGGCATAGGGACTGGAGGGAACAAAGGCACATTAATGAGGCAATGATAATACTCTGGTTGAAGTGGAAAGTACATACAGTAAGAATAATAAAAGTAAAGTTATATTTATTTGCCAATGGTTTTTGAATGATAGGCCAGCAATGAATTTTATCCTTCAAGAAACAGGGAAAGAGGCACCTTTAAGAAACAAAACAAAACAGAATGACATAAAAAGTTGGTGACATAGGAAGATTAATACAGAGTAAAAATAAATTGGAAGTGTGGCAGTGGGGCAGGCTAATGCAATAACTGATGAAGTCAAGATAAAAAATATAACTTCTTTAGCCATAAGCTTTCATACAAAGATCCTTTATTTGGGGAAAATTATCCTTCATAATGTGTTCCCTTTAAATACTGATCTGTTTTTCTCCTTTAAGACCCAGAGTGCAGGAGGTATAACTGATATCAAAATTCCAAGGAAGGGATGAACAAGGTAGGAAGAAAACCCCAGGAGTCAAGTGAGAAGATAGGCACATATTGATTTGTGTGAATAGTATTTAAGAATTGTTTTTGGGCCGGGCGCAGTGAGTCACACCTATAATCCCAGAACTTTGGGAGGCCAAGGCAGGCGGATCACCAGAGATCATGAAGTTCGAGACCAGGCTGGCCAACATGGTGAAACCCCATCTCTACTAAAAATAAGTATAAAATTAGCTGGGCATGGTGGCAGGTGCCTGTAATCACAGCTACTTGGGAGGCTGAGGTGGGAGAATCACTTGAACCCAGGAGGCAGAGGTTGTGGTGAGCCAAGATTGCACCATTGCACTACAGCCTGGGCAGCAAGAGTGAAACTCCGTCTCAAAAAAAAAAAAAGAAAAAAGAATTGTTTTTGGTAGCTGTTAAGCCCAGGAATGTCCTGTATTTGTCTAAAACCACATTATCATAATTAGAGGAGAGAAAGAAGGAAAATAGGGGCATTATAACATAGCTGTTCTCAGAAATCCTGGGCTCAAGTTACATCTTACATTAGTTCTATATACTAGGCATGCTGCATAACCTCTCTGTGCCTCAATGTTCTCATCTATAAAATGGTTACTTCATAAGGATATTGTGGCAACCAAATGACAACATGCATGAATCGACTAAAAAAAATCTACCACATAGTAAACAGTGAATGATACTTAGCTTCTGTTGTCTTCTGTATCAATTATTTTTAGGTAAAATCCATTGTAATATTTCAAATATGTGTTAATGAGCACTTAGACCAGAATACTTAGGAGTGGAACTAAGAAAGTAGAGAAATAAAAGAATATTTTTGTAAAAAACAAAAAAAAAAAGATGGAAGGATTAACAAGATAATGTGGAATAAATGGAATAAAAAATAATAGCCTTTGATCTCATAGAACTAAGAAGACTGTAATGCTAGTTCTGAAATCTACCAATCCTAAATTCTTATATTAATATAATAAAAACCTGGGATTGGGATAAGTATTTGGTACTTGAGCCAAAGATAGGGAGTCACCATAAAAAGTCACTGTGGGATGCCAAAGGGCCAGTTTATTGTGGAAAAACAAATAGAGATAACTTCAGAGGGTTGAAGAGATACTTGAACAACACACAGTGTAGAGAATACACTACGAAAAAGAAAAAGAAGATGGAGCCAGAATATGCAATAGAAACCAAAAATGTGCTGTTTCAAAAATCAAGTAGAAAAATAAGATCTCCACGTTGAGGGGTTTAACACTGTTCATTGATCCAAGTTCAGCAAAAATGGGAATTGAAGTAAAACAAATAATGTGAATTGGAAATTACAAGCTAAGGATGTCCCTTAAGTATACAATATTGTTAGAGGCATGTGAAAGGAAGTCAATCTAGAGTCATATGTGCCAATGGACAACAAGGAAATGAATTTCCAGTCATCTTTGCAAAAGCAAAGTAGGTAGAATCCAGATTTGATGGTGATCCTTAAGACACCTTGTATAATATTCTGACAAAAAATAATGCAAAATAATTAGGCCAGTATGTAGTTGATTGGATATCGTGAATTGGTAGTGGTCAAGATCCACATGATTCTCCATTTTGCATGCTTGGCTGATATGGTTTTGCTGTGTCCCCACCCAAATCTCATCTTGAATTCACACATGTTGTGGAGGGACCCAGTGGGAGGTAATTGAATCATGGGGGCAAGTCATTCCCGTGCTGTCCTTGTGATAGTTGATAAGTCTCACAAGATCTGATGGTTTTAAAATGAGGAGTTCCCCCGCACAAGCTCTCTCTCTCTTTACGTGCTGCCATTCATGTAAGACGTGACTTGCTCTTTCTTACCTTCTGCCATGATTGTGAGGCTTCCCTAGCCACCTGGAACTGTAAGTCCATTAAATGCTTGTTCCTGTATAAATTACCCAGTCTTGGGTACATCTTTATCAGCAGGATGAAAACGGACTAATGCACTGGCCAATAAAAGAGAGCCTATTCAAGGTTCAGAGTGGTGCCCTCTGAGCTCAAAACAGTGACAGAATCTTAGAGGAATAGCAAATACAGCATAGAAATAGCTGCTCACAGAGGAGGGTTAGCACTCAAATAATTTCTCTAACTGGTCTTAACTTCCTTTTTTCAAAATAGAACCAAGCAATGTCTTGGCAGCACACATTATAATGGTGGATACCTAATATTTTATAAGCAACTTGATTGTTTCTTAAGTTGGCTTTAAGCCTGAAAATAATACGCATTTGGATTCTAAATAGGGACCAATAACAGAAGAACTATAACAATTAAATCGAAGTGTAACCCTCTGCTAACCCTTTTAACTGTCTCAGCCTGACAGTCTGAATTTGGCAGGGGACTTGCTTGGTCTGCTCCACCCTCCTGGCAAGTCAGCCATCTGGCCAGTTGCACCTGTCTCCAACAGCCCTACTAGTCCCATGAATCCTATGGTGGTTTAAATGAAGTAGGAGCTAATGGGACTTGAATTACATCTGGAATGGAATGGAAATGTGTGAAAAGGAGGGCTAAGCAAAGCCAATTAGCTAACCCAGAATGGATAAACTAAACAGCGTAATTGGAAAGAATGGCAGGACAAGGTTAAACAAAATAGCAACAAGATGATGAATGTACTTTGAAAAAAGAGGCAGGCAAGTTTATGGTCTTGGGGGAAAAAACAGAACTCCATCTGCCTATTCAAGAGGCTCCAGCTTCTCATTCATATTAAAGATAATTGTGAACTATGCTCTAGCAGCACTGCTGAAACAAATTGCTTCAGGGAACAGGCTTCTACTCTCCTAACCTCCGCTTGATGACTTGCTGTACATAATGAGCGCTGTGCTGCTGTCAAAGGAACAGAATCTGTGCCTAGAAGAAATTAAAGTAAAAGAAGAGAAAAGCGTCCAAAATAGCATATCATTCCTCCCTGCCGAAGCAATGATGATTTTTAAAGTAGAAATTGCTGAAATGGTCTAGAGGTAAATTTTATCTCACTTTGCACATTATTTTGCACTGTCACAATCTCTCAGCCATTACTATAGTTTCAGCCATTATTTACTGCCCCTCTTCCTAGTTGCACAAGTTCATACCAGCAAAATATATAGCACATGATTAAAATTGATTTTGTTTTCTATACTGAAATACTAAGGAATATGTGGCATAGTTATATATACAGCATGCACACCGTTATGATAGTTTGTGAAGTTTCACAACCTTGTAATAGCCCTGACTGTAAAATAATTAATAATAAATAATAATTGTAAATATATAAATAATAAATAATAATAATAATTAATCTCAGATGCCAAAAATATTAAGACTAAGACCTTTTGGAATCATTTGATCCAAAAGTTAATCAGTAAACAAATGACATATTGAAATTATTCTACATGTGTATGCATGTGTGTATATTCAGTTATCTGTTTATCAATTTTTCATCAGGACTAACAAGTTAACAAAAAAACTACATGTCTTAAGTGTAGATTATTTTTGTTACTCAGGATGTCTCTGAGCTACACATTTTAGAAAAAAATAAGAAGCAACTATATTCTATAATCTCATGGTTATATAAAAAGTTCACGTGCCCCTACATTTACTAAGTTTTGCTTCTTCATGCAAGTCCAGAACATTTTAAAGAGCTTAGTTGTGGCAAAATCTAAAAATTTTCTGCATTTTCAAACAAATTTTCCTTCTCCAAATATTTTAACTCATATAACCATTTTAACTCATATTTTAACTCATATGATCATTTGGGCACTTAGCAAAAGTAATAATTTTGGTAGAAGGGAAAAGTTTTAAAATCTGAAAAGAACGATTATCAATGGCTATGTGTTGTGTATGTGTTTGTGTGTATGTGTATGTGTGTGTGTTTAATTCCAGATAATGTAGATACTGTCATGAATTTGGGGATTATATTTCCATCTTCACATTATATTTCTGTACTTCAGGTCTTCAACTCGAAAAAATGTTTTATTTGAACATCATGGCAACATATAATAAAACAGGACAATTAACATAAACTCACACAGTGGTTTCCTTGGGAGCAGTTTGAGATATACATGTTTTGTTTCGTTTTTGTCCTTCATATGAACTCCTGAGATATCTTTAGTCCATCAAAAAGAAAGAGAAAACTATTTAAATTTGTGAGAACTACTATCAGAAAGAAAAGCAAATGATTTAACTGCAGAAATATTTCATCTACAGATTATCATTTCTTTATTGTAGCTGGTCCCTCACATACACACAAACATGTGCATAAAATTTCTATATTGGCATTACTTTTCCTCTTTTAAATTGGCCTGATATATTTCTTTTATCAGTGACTTATAAAAGAAAACTTTGATTTAGAAATGATTGCAGCCACTTAAAAATTCATTTATTTACTGTAAAGTTCTCAAATAATCTTCCTTTATCTGGGATATTCTGCATAAGGAAATAAAATGAGACCAACAGGGCTAAATGCCAAGAGAAACCAGTCATTAGACAAGCCCAGAGAAGTTGCCAAACCTTCTACACTATTAGACAGAAGTGAAGAGAAAGGCTGAAATGGTAATGCAAACACTGAATTCTACTTTCACGCTTTTTTCAAGACTCAAAGATTTTATTGTCATTAGGGAGAATTTAAGATAAACTACATAATAAAATACTGGTTTGGGAATCAAAAGGCATAAATTCAGGTCTGAGAGAACTTAAGGTGGATTTGCAGATTAATCAGTGTACTTAATCTAATCTATATGAATTTTCTTTGTAAGCTGACTCATTTTCTACATCTTTCCTCTCTGTATTTGTGGACTAAAAACTCTCCTTTTAGCTATTATAAGACATGAATTCAGTGATATTAATGAAAGAATTTGTGGAATTTGAACTTCATAAAAAATGTTATGATGATAGTCATCTTCACATTTTAAGAAGTTCTAGCAAATACTAATAGGGCCTCACAATAGAAGCAGAAAAGAATTTGAACATGGAGACAAAGTACTGGTTGATTTTAAAGCAAATTAAGGAGTTGTTTTGGACAAAAGCTATGCATCTATCAGAAGAATACATTACTCCAAGCGTGGGGTTGACTGGAAGATAGTGTATTAAATTTGAATATTAATTGAAGTAGTGCCAATCCTTCTTTTGACTATAGGGAATTCAGGGTGAAGTGGATAAGAAAGGTGATTATACTGAATAGTGTTGCACAGAAAACGTCATGGCTTCCATATCTCTTGATAATTGGATATCTCTTTCCTTCTCATTCTCCAAGGAGATAGAGATTTTGAAAATGTCTCTTCCTCTGTCATTCTACCAACAAAAATAATTAAAAAATAACAATAATAACACAATACAGTAGAGCCACTAGCAGACATGGATGAATCACAAAGGTTAACGGAGAGCTGTAACATAATAGAAACACGACCAACAATTTGCAAATTATGCTAGGTGATAACGAAACCTGTGGTTTGAAACACTTCCATCATACTAAAAACTTAATAACAGGGACCTGAAAGTTAAGAAGCTTCCATCCTAACAGAAATGATGTGGGACAAGGCAATATTCTGAAAGAACTGTTTTCTTACATATACTTGTTATGGGTTATTGTCAGTTGTTTAGACCAAAGGAACTGAAGACTGAGAGTGAAATCCTGTGTACTAACTGTCACTTCATGCTCTATGGGTGCTTCTCAATCTCCCTCAACAAAACTGTGTTATCTCTGAAAGATCTTACTTTAAGAGCCTCCTCTTTCTGTTACTAAACATAGCTGATCTAGGAAAAACAATGTAACTAGTTTTCAAGATGTAGTTTCCAATGTAGTAAAAACGAAGTAAAGAGTACTCCTTTCCAAATGTTATTTTAAAGTTATTTTCATTAGATATGGAACATTACAAAACAGTAAACAAAGACTGCTCTAAACTGAAGATACAAAACATCATAGTCAAGACTAGTATAATGGAACATATTTTAGAAGCCAAAGCTTCAAAGCCATTGGACGGTACTAGTTTTCACCTTTGGCATACCTTGGCAAACACAAAGATGCCAAGTCCAGAAATACGACTTTTCTCACCCAAATTTGCCACTAGGCAATTCCTTAGTAATGCTTTTTAGCCAGAGATTTTACTGATGCGAATACCAATAAGCCCGTCATTGATAATACCATCAACTCATATTGCTTTCAGCTACTGGGGACAATTTCTTTATTAAATCCCAATTCTTCTTCTGGACAAAGTCTTTTTCATAACCAACCAGTAAATAAAGCCTCACATTGTTTAGAAAACTATGCCTGCCATGGAGCCTACATTTGTCAGACCATACCCCCGGAGAGTCCCATTGATCAGGCCTTGTCAGCTTGCATTACTCAGGCTCAATAATACCGCCTCACAGGCTTCAGCTCTACACCCCGCCTGGAGCTCCCTGATAGACTGTTCCTTCTTGCACAAATTCCTAAGGGGCCCTTTGAGAAATGCTTTATTGAGGACTCTGGTGAAGAAAACAGCACCTTAATGAAAGACATGTACGAGAGCATAATTAACCACTATCCAGCCCATTGCTGTTGCCATCAGTAATTTTATCCATTTGTCACTTATGAGGATGACAGGGAAGCTTTTTTTAACTGGAAGCATAGGAGGTAGGAGAAACTATTAAAGTAAAATTAAAGGATGAAGTGTGTTTCAAAAGCAGTTTTAATAGAAAGGTGTTCTATCTTCTTTACTTAAACAAGCCCCAATCCATGGTCTCTCAGTTGGTTTAGTTAGATTAAGGAAAACAGCCTCAGGAGAACAGATAGCAAAGATGGAACAAAGGCCAGAGATTGTCAGGAAAACCATTTAGCACAAGAAGTAAATGTTTGTTTTAATTGTGACAAATGTTGTTAGTAGAGAATCAAGATGTGGTAGATTTAAGCTCTTTGTCATTGCAAACATCCTAAACACAGAACTAGAGTGGAGGATCACTTAATTCATGGGAATGCATCCTGGAATTAAAACTGACAGAAACGAAAAGCAGAGATTGATGACAAATAAGCTCTCTTACAAGGTCCTCCCTGTTCTTTTCCAATTTTCCTAATTCTGGCTTCTTTGAGAGAATTAAAATAAATGAAAAGATGAAAAGAGTGCTTATTTATACCTGCTTTAAAATGCTAAGCACACGTACACACACACTCCCTATTCACCCTTATTCTACTACTATATGCAGCTGCTGCTCTGCTTCTAATTGCCTTTACAGAGCAACAAAAGAAGTAAATGACTTTGTTTTAGTTAAGTTGCAAATCAGATTCCTCCCAGCTATGGTGGCATCTGTGGGCTTAGGACCCCTTTAGAATGACAGTGTCCAATTACTGACAAACACTGCTCTTCTCCCAAAGGGAAACAGAAGTCAGGGGATCTGTGAGGCAGCACATGGCCAACAATTTGGGGGTTTGGTTACCTTTTGACATCACAATATTTATTTAGTGCTAATGGTGATAAAATATGTTCCTATCCAGATGGAATTATAAATGTACAGGTTTTAAAAAGCCAGTGCAAATTCTAGATGAAAGGAATCTGTCCAGTTATTTTCTTAAACAAATTTATAATTATTTGGAAAGCCCAATTGTCAAGATGTTCTTTGATATTTATGGAAGAACCACACACTTTACCCTGATTTTCAGGATCTCATCTTTTCCCCACTAAATACACAGCTCACTGAATGTTTATGCAAGTCCACAATTGCATGTTAAAAATTCTGAAATCCAAGAGCTTCAAAATCTTAAAATTTATTTTAATGTATTTTGGTGGCAAAATTTGACTAACTTGAACTTAATTAAGCATTGAAACATCACCTTAACTTATAAAAGATAGGCACATTCTTCATTTATCTGCCTAGTATTAATATTTATATTTTGTATTCCAGTATCTTTAATTATAGGGCACTATTCTAGGCTTAGAAGAGTATTATGTAATATACACTATATGCCCTGTATTGCCTTTGTCAGATTGGAAGACTACTTAATGCTGAAGTATCTGTCTCCAAGGAATTTATTTGATTGTGAAACTGTACTCTCATTCTACCACCTGATCCCAATTTTTCTTATAATTATGGTGTTTAGCTTGGAAGTTTCAAGATAGCAACTTATCTTTTTTTTTTTTTTTCTGTAAAAAACACAGACCACTTCTGCTTCATTACTTCTTTTCCATTCTTTCTTGAGCCTCCTCAACCTAAAGAAGCCTCAGGCTAACCCTAAAAGGATTAAATAAAGATAATTCTAAAATCTTAACTATAAGCAATCTAAAATAAGTAAGTTATAAGCTTAATTTTACTTAAAATGTACTTATTCATGCATATTTATCTCTAAAAAGTTATTTTAGATTGAACCATTTGACTAGAATAATATTTGAAAAATATGTAACACTTGCATTATCATTAAAATAATAAAGCAGATAGTTACATGTTATGTACCCTCCTTATGTAACAAAAGTTTCTGTTCAGATTTAACAGATAAGAAATAGCTTGGAAGATATGAGGAGAAACTAATTGAGAGTAAATAAGGTTTAGGAAACTTAAAGTTTTGACTCTTTTAAAATTATAAAGAATATTCTTTTAGATGAAACTTTCCATTGTGTTCTTCAGGAGTGTTGAATCATAGATTCCTAGTATTAGTAGCCTTTTTTAAAATCTACTTTTCATGGGAAGTAGCCTCTGCACAATATCCTGACAAGTGATCCACCAGTATCTCCATCACGGGATAAATTGTGTCCCAAAATTCGTCTGTTGAAGTCCTAATGCCTCTCCTGCTTTTGGAGTTCAGGCACAACTGACTAGCATTAACATTAAAATAGAGATCCTAAGACTGACAGAACAGACTCTGTAGCAATGAGATACCAACTCCAGCGTGACCCTGGTATAACATCAAATGACAGGTAACAGGCCCTAAAAGGAAACCAAAATATTTTAGCCCAAGACATTTTTCTTTGACATGTTGTGAAATAGCCCTGCAAAGCTGTCTCTTGTAGGGAAATTTTTCATTCTGTAGAGAATCCTCTTCCCTCACTAGGTCTTTCTTAAAGCATAACACCTTCCATAGCAGACATTCACATCTATTCTCTATGAAGCCTGTAACCAGGAGGCTTCATCTACATGACAAGAACCTTGGCTTGCACTGTCCCCACCACCACCCTTACTGTAACTCAACCTGATTTCACCTTTTCAGGCAGAGTTTAATATTTTCAACAAATTGCCAGTCAGGAAACCTCGAAATCCACTTGGAAGCACACCCTTCCCCTGCTCCACCCTTTGCCTTTCTGGAACAAACCAATGTATAGCTTATATGTATTAATTTATGTCTTTGCCTGTAACTTATGTCTCCCTAAAATGTATATAATCAAGCTGTGACCTAACCACCTCGAGCACCTGTTCTTAGGACTGCCTGAGGTTCATAGGTCATCATCTTTCGATTAGCCTGTTCTCACACTGCTATGAAGAAATACCCAAGACCGAGTAATTTATAAAGAAAAGAGGTTTAATTGACTCACAGTTCCTCAGGGCTTGGGAGGCTTCAGGAAACTTACAATCATGACAGAAAGCACCTCTTCACAGGGTGGCAGGAGAGAGAAATGAGTACACACAGGGAAATATCCTCTCATAAAACCATCAGATCTTGTGAGAACTCACTCACTGTCATGAGAACAGCATGGGGCAACAGCCCCCAGGATCTAATCAGCTCCCATGAAGTCCCACCTCCAACACGTAGGGATTACAATTCAGATTACAATTCAAGATGAGATTTGGCTGGAGACACAGAGCCAGACCATATCAATTTTTAACCTTTGTAAACTAAACTTCTAAATTGGTCGAGATCTGTCTCAGGTACTGTTTGGTATATACTTCACAGCTATACTTAGATTATTATTAAATTGAAAAACTGGGGACTAGAGCCTAGCCAAGTTTACACCTAAATTTGATCATCATGACCATGTATTATAACAGAATCATGGGGTAATATTAAGACACAAAGGTCATAAGGGCCATCTATGAATAATGCCTACCATACCACTGAAATTCCTAAAGCCAGAGAGGAAATAAACCACTTTACAGAAACCTTCTCATATATCAAAACACTTTAGATTTCCCAAAGTACAAAGAACCCTACTAAGGATTAGCTCACATTAAAAAATTATATAATAAAGGAGGAAACTATCCACTATGAGGGAGAGTTTGTGAAAGCAACAAAGAGGGAGACTAGCACCCAAGAATTGGAAATAATAATTTTAGTCTAAATGATAATATTAATACCCAAGTGGTAAATGATTAAGATTTAAAAAATAGAAATCACAATGAAAACAGTAAGGGTGTAAAAGAAAGGTAGGTAGATTTAAGTTAGGAACAAAGTCAACATTAAGAAATATAGCCCTGGCCGGGCGCGGTGGCTCAAGCCTGTAATCCCAGCACTTTGGGAGGCCGAGACGGGCGGATCACGAGGTCAGGAGATCGAGACCATCCTGGCTAACACGGTGAAACCCCGTCTCTACTAAAAAATACAAAAAAACTAGCCGGGCCTGTAGTCCCAGCTACTCGGGAGGTTGAGGCAGGAGAATGGCGTGAACCCGGGAGGTGGAGCTTGCAGTGAGCTGAGATCGCGCCACTGCACTCCAGCCTGGGCAACAGAGCGAGACTCCGTCTCAAAAAAAAAAAAAAAAAAAAAAAAGATGACCTTGAAAAAAATAATCGTATAAAATGTAACTCAGAAGTTAAGTTAGAAGTGACCTGAAAAGAAGTTTTGTAATGATAGATTGAGTAAGTAACGTATGTCTAATACAGTTTCATAATAAAGAGAAAGAGTGAGAGGCAATATTCAACACAATAAAGGCCCAGACACTTTTGAGGACACTTTTGAGGACACATAGAAATCTTTAAAATGATTCAAAAAATTACAGGATACTGCAGTGGTCTGAAAAGTTGCATCTCTCCAAAATTTATACATTGAAACATAATCCCTAATATGACAGTATTAGAAGGTGAGGTCTTTGAAAGGTGATTAAGTCATGGCAGCTTTGCTTTCATGAATGAGATTAGTACCTTCACAAAAGAGACTCCAGAGAGCTGTCTAGCCCCACCCTGTGAAGATGCAGCAAGAAGGAACTGAATGTGCCCTTGCCAAACACTATATCTGCCAGCAGCTTGATCCCGGACTTCCCAGCCTCTGGAACAGTGAGAAATAAATTTCTGTTGTTTATAAGCTACTCAGTCTATGGTGATTTGTTACAGCAGCCTGAGAAGACTAAGACAGTTATATACAAAAATAATAATTAGGCTAAACGTAAAACTTTCCAGAGAAGGATAAAATAATATCTGGTGCCACTGTAAAATGACTGTCAACTTTGAGCTCCACTCATTTCTATGGACTCAATCCAGAAAGAAGTTAAATGATGCTTTTAGTCAAAGACTCTGAGAATTTACCATTTAAGAAATGGACTTTAGAAGCAAGGAACCTGTCATAAAAACACAGTAGGATGCAAGAAGAGATGAGCAAATAAACTGATGAAGATGTTTATAAATTTAAACAAGCACTGACTGGTACTTATACTACTTATACTGCTACTGACACTATTATTAATAATAACCAGTTGGGAAGAGGTAATGGTTAATAACAAGCTGAAACTAAAATCATAAAAAATAAATATTAGGGAATATGGGAAGATAGAATACTACACAGAATTTCAAATTAATTGTATCAACAGGAATACATCATGTCATGTTGAACTTCAACAAGTAATGTGAAGTAATGGTGAGTAAGGAAAGCAAGATGCAGAAGAATATGCCTGGTATTATACCATGCCTTTTTATTTTAAAATACAAAAACTATACAAAATATTCCTTCGAATGTATACATACATGATACAACTATTTTTAATGTTTGGGAAGGTACATGCCAACCTTAGAGCACTCAGTTTGTTTGAAAAGGGTCTGAAAGAAATGAAAACAGGGAAGGGGTATAAAAGTGTCCTCAGTTGTTAACAGTAGTATTTTATGTCCTAAAAAATTAAAATAATTAAAATGTTTGAAACAAACATTGCAAAATACTAACAATTTTTAAATAGCATTCTCTGTTATGCTATAATGTATAATACCATGCATATTTTAAAGAAATATTTCTTAATAAAGAAAAATACATTGAGCATCAATAAATAAGATGAATTGGAAGTGGTCTAAGAAGTAAAATCAGAAGACAGTTACAATTCTCTTACATAATCCATGCAAGATGATCTATGATGTGTCCCCAAAAAGGGAAAACAAATGAGACTTTTCAAATGTAGAATCAATGTGACTTGATAATTTTGTATGAGTGGCAGAGAAGAAGGTCAAATAAAGAATGACTCTGAGTTTGTAATCCTGGTAAATGAAGTGAATGTTAGTGCTTTCAACTTACTGAGAAACAGAAAGCTGTAAAGTCTTGATGGAATTTTCCAAAAAGTATCTGGAAAAATGAATCTGGAGTGTAGACAGTTTGGAGTCAAATAAATGAATGGATGGATGCATAAATGGATGGATGGATGGACTGATAACTACTTGTATACCTATTCATCCATTCTTCCTTTATTCTTTCTAGTCTTCTGTCTTTCTTTAGGTTCTAATAAATCAAAAGGCCTAATTTGTTGCCTCTAAAATTTTATTTGCTTCATTTTATGTTACTTTAAATTATTTAATGTGTTTTATTTTTCTTTTGAATTTAATTATTTTCCTGACACACTCTGCTTGCATTTCTTCCTGAAGCTTTTAAAACATAAACAAGAAATCATGAAAGGAGCTATAGATGATTATAAAGAGCAGAAATATGGACCTTATAATCAGAAAAGTAACCTATACCCACAGATAACTCAACATTTCATAATTTAACTCAATCAACTTTCCTTCAAGCTAGAATTTCCATTTGAAGTTATTACTTTTCCCTCTCTGCTGTCTCCAATTATAGCAAACTTTCACCAGTTGGTAATTCAAAGAAATTTTCTCTAACAAGGAAAGTTTACTTACCATATGAGTGTTCTCTAGATTATAGTCTGTTGATGGAAATTGATATAAACTCTTGGAGAGTAGATCGCCTTTGAGATAGTTAATTTGAAAATTCATTAGAAATAAGTTTGAAATGCTCACACTATAGCTTTAAAGATCTTTAAAAATCAAACTCTGCTTTTCTCTGCATGCAATTTTATTAATTTGCCTCTGCTTTAGAATGGCATTTCTCTAATCTTTGACTATTTGATGTCCTTGAACCCAAGTCTTTGAGTACTTTTAATTCCTCTTTGATGTCTTTTCCAATTCCCCAGGAAGGACTTCACCAAAGTTGTCCACATGCTGAACAGTGAACAGTAAATAACCACACACTTTTGGAAATGAACTTGATACTTGTCATCACTAACTGTCTCTAGTAGTTCTTAGAGTAGGAATTGTGGTTACTAAAATTCCTCTGTAGCAACAGTGGGATGTTTAAAAGATGCTAGTCACAGAACTACAAACTTTCTGAGCTAGGAATATAGTTAAGATATTTACTTTATAACAATACAGTTTTTTTTTCAAATAAAGAAGTCGATAGAATCAAATCTATTTTTTTCTGAAAGGAATTGATGAAGAGACATTGATGGAGAAATGACCAAAAGTAATATATTGGGATAGAAAGTCATTCTACCTAGAACTTAGGCAAAGCTGCTGAACACAAACATGTGAATTGTTTCTCATTGCAATCTTTCATTCATTCAACACAATGACAGAGTACTAACCTCATGTTAGGACCTATACCAGACCCAATATTTTGATGGCAGAAAACTCGTCCCAGCAAAGTTGCAACAGATGGCAAAATATGTTGAATAGACCCATCTTTTCTGCTTCAACAAGTTTCTCTTATTCAAACCATGTCTTGGAGGATTATAGCTAAATTACACTTGTGAAAAATTATCTCATTCTTTTCATTGAATAATTTATTATTATTAGAAATTCCTCACCATCAGTCAGCCAGAAGCAATTGCCCCTCCCCATTGTGGGGGGGTGGGGGTGTCCCAGAAATGTAGGGACCATTGCTGTTTCAGTCCACTTTACACTGACTTCCAGGATGTGTCCCAATAGCTCCTCTATACCAACCTCTGTTGCTTCTTTTATTTAGGCTACCAGGGAGTTTCAAGGAGGGTGATTGAGAATGGTAGTGGAGACCTTGAACATTTAAGTCAAAGGCAGCATTCCTATTCTAGTATCACAGTGTCATATTTCTCTTGAGGGCCCAGTAGTAGCATTAAGGATTTAGGTCTTCCCTTCTTCCAACATTAGCTTTCAAGTCTCACTATATTACCACCACAACCGCATTCCACTATCAAATCTCAAGCAGATTCTTCTTTTGTGTAAGTATTCAAATATGTTAGATTCGTCTCAGAATATTTACCGTAATTTATAACTAAATATTCCCATAGTTATTTAATTAATGTCTTTCTATTCATAAACTATAAGCTCCATGAGTTCAGGGAGCATGTCTGTTTTCTCACCACTATATTTTCAGAGCTATCAAATAGCTGGAAGAAAATATATTCTACTTAGAATCTGTAGAATAAACTATGATGATTGAAATATTGCAGGCTATTAAGTAGACAGAAAGCTTAACAAAGATGTAATATCATATTTATCTTTCAGTCTCTTACTGTCTCTAGCCTAGCATCCTGTGTAAAATAGACACTCAATATATTTTAAATTGAAACAAAGAGAAAAAAAAGCCACAATTAAGCCAGCTACTTGAGAATTTTTTCAGGATTTCCTCTGTGTGACAGGGTTATGGTAACCAGCAGCTCTGGAATCACATCACGGTTTAAAGGCAAAGAAAAAGCTTTCCTTAGTGTTCACATAAAATGCCAGATAATCACTCCAATTTGTGTAACTTGGTCATATGACTTTCCCTGAACCAATTCTGTGGTCAGGAGGATGAAGTGTTGGGATTGGTTGGTTAAATCCTCACTATGATTGGTAACACAAAGAAAATCAAATGGAGTGAGAACTAGTTGATTCCTACGGAAGCCGGGTTGTTGTTACCCAAAGAAAACGGAATGTGAAGTATTCACCATCACTGCCATCATCAACAACCAGCATTCACTGCGGTGTGTATGGGGATATAGTAAGTAGAAAAGCTGAGGGTGTGGGGAGAAGGTGAAATATTTCCATTAAGTATTTGTAATCTGAAAGGCTATACTTAATTAGCAAGCAGATTCCTTCTCAATTTACTAAGGAGACAACATTTTTTATGCAAAATCAGTTTCAGGCAAACTTCACTGTTAATGTTTAAAATAAAAACTAAATATAACTGCTGTTAGGGCTGAAGGTTGTGACCCTTCTATTATGAGTACTGATAAGAAACTTGCTTCTGCTCTGACTTCAAAACTTTTTTTTTTTAATTTAGAGTCTTAAGAAATATCGAGTTACCCTAAAAACATTCCCCTTAAACAAAACTATTGTGGATTTTTAAAAGCCACTTTAAAATAAAAGTGCTGACTTTTTTCTTTGCTAAATGGAAACCTTATGTTATGCGTGGTAATAAATGTAGGTTTACAGTGATTCTTTTTAGTAGGACTACCCAGGGAATCAGAAAAAATAAAAAAACAAAAGGTTACTCTTTTGCAAAAACTAAATAGAAGACCAGGCATCAAAGTTTGGAATTATGTTTGAAATGATTTTTAAAGGGATTGAATATTGGTTTAATTAAGGTTCTCCCTGTGAACAAGAAGTTCCTCATATTTTTCCTATTCGCTTCACCTCTTCACCTAAAGAAAATTTAGCTTTTTAATCCTGAGAAATCAAGATTTGCTAATCTTTCCAACTGCCATTGTACTTCTCACAGAACATAAAAGCTTTTGCTGCAAAGTGAAATACACTTTCTTCTCTGTTTTAATTCATTCCATTCCCTTCTCAAAACTTTATTTATTTGTGGCTGGGCGCGGTGGCTCACACCTGTAATCCCAGTACTTTTGGAGGCTGAGGTGGGTGGATCATGAGGTCAGGAGTTCAAGACCAGCCTGGCCAGCATGGTGAAACCCCATCTCTACTAAAAATACAAAAATTAGCAGGGCATGATGGTGCATACCTGTAGTCCCAGCTACTCCAGAAGCTGAGGCAGGAGAATCGCTTGAACCCGGGAGGTGGAGGTTGCAGTGAGCCAAGATCATGCCACTGCACTCCAGCTTGGGCAACAGAGCAAGACTCCATATTAAAAAAAAAACCAAAAAAACAAACAAACAAACAAACAAAAAACACACACACACAAAAGAAAATACCCCCAAAACTTTATTTATTTGTTTACCTAACCTACCCATAGCTCCTTTAGATGGCTGTTACGTTTTACCACTTTTTCAATTTTTAGTTTTAGAACTGCCTTTCTGCCTAATATTTATCCCTAATTTGCCCATAACCCTAGCCACTCTGGACATTCCATTATGCCTCAGTTTCCAGAGAGATGTGTCTCCAGGTGACCCGAATATGTTCCTTTTGTCTTCTGCTGATTACTGGCAACTGACAACCTCCCACAGAAAAACCTCGGTGTCTGTCTTCCTCTCTTCATTTCCTTTCAAATTCCACCTGGCATCAAATTCACATCTAATCACTTTTAGCTCAGCGTCTTCATTTCTATACACTAATTAATTCTCTTCTTGACCCAGAATTAACATTGTTCAAAGAATGTCACCAAGTGGTTAGGCTATAGTGTCAAATTCTGACATAAAACGAAATGTATTTGTAGAATATTTTTATTCTAAGACTTTGTCATTTCTACTGGATTTCTGAAGCAAACAACTAGAGAATGATTTTTTGACTACAGCCCCACTTAAAGTGATGAACTACTAATTAGTTGAGTGATTTTGGACATGTTCTCTCTCTTTCATTATAAAATGGACTAATCTATAAGTTCTCTTGAAGTCCCAAAAGTCAAGGTATTAAGGTAATTAACACTAAGTATCATAGCAAATAACTTCAAGATTTTAATAGCTTTACACAATGAAAGTTTATTTCTTGCTCACATCGCAGCACAGTGCAAGTCAGGTAGCTTTCCTGGTTGAATCTATTCTAAGCAAAAACCCAGGAATCCAGGATCCAGGATTATGTACCTGATTTGTCGGTAAAGTTAGTTTACATTTTCTTCTGCCTGAATGTGTAATATTTCATAGCTCATTATCATCTCTACCAGTCAGTGGGAGGAAATATTTTCAGTGGTTTTATTTAAGACATTAAGACAATAACATAGCAATTATTGCCTGAAATAAGATTTGGGTCTCATATCTATACAGATGAAAAATTTCAATGCATAACCAGTAAGCATTGTTAAAAGCACCTAATAGTGAACCACTGCAAGTTCATATTTCCAAGATAATTATATCTAAAAGCCAAGACTCTCCATATTGAACTGTATGAGGTTCATCCAATAACTCAACTCTCTGTGTTGTTTCCTCATTTATTAAATATTCAGGTTATCTCTTTGGTCTCTTTATCTAAAATTGTTGCTTTATATTATTTAGGAAGGGATCCTCATATTTTATAAGTATCTCCCCAGTTATAACAAAAGATGGTTTTCTCCTAAAAATAAATATATACCTGTATAACAGGTTGAACAGTGTCCTCCCAAAACTTATGTCCAACCAGAATCTCAGAATGTCACCTTATTTGGCAGTAGGGTCTTTACAGATGTAATTTAATCAAGATGAGGTCATATTAGATTAGGATGGAACTTAAATCCAGTGAATGGTATTCTTATAAGAGGAGAGGACACACACAGATAAACAGAGAGGAGTCCATGTGAAGATGAAGGCAGAGATTGGAGTGATGCAGCTGTAAGCTAATGAACCCCAATAATTGTCAGGAGCCACCAAAAGCTAAGAATAGGGAGGGAATTTTTTTCTCTGGGTATTCAGTGAGACCATGACACTGCCAACACCTTGACTTCAGATTTCTAGTCTCCAGAACAATGAGAGAATAAATTTCTGTGTAAGTCACCAGTTCGTGGCACTTCATATGGAAGTCTTAGAAAATGAATACAATCACTTTTAATCATGTTATAACTGTTATAATTACTTGTTCACCTTGATCATCCTCACTAGAACTGTAAGTTCTCCAAGGAACACCTTGTTCAGTAATGTGTCCTTGGTACATGACCCAGAATCTGGCAAACAGGAGACAATTACTACTCATTGAATTAAACAAATGAGTAAATAATTCATACTATTCTGGTCCCATTATGCTGTGGATAACTAAAGTTTTTCAATAAAACAAGGAAAAGGCCTATTAAGATTCTCAATCTGCAGTTGTCAGATATCATCCTTGCTAAGTTTTGCAGTCTTCTTTATACATTAGATAGGAATGACAGATTTTTGACCAGCACGGTTTTAAAAAATACAGACGCTTGTATTACTCTTTTAGTGCACTCCTCTCTTGCCATGTCTGCAGTGGGTTAAGTACATGTGGAAATTCTACAGGAGACATATGAAAAGGCATCTTGGAAGTGAGATTTTAGGAACAACATGGACAGTGGCAGCAAGAAGCAACCCGTGCCCAGGTTTATTCTGAGTTTTTCAAAGTCTTGCTTTGTCTCTGATGGTGAAGCTTAGTCCATCGCAATGTTTGTTTCAACCCAGTACAAACTGCCATGTAATTCTGAAGAAGAAATTAGCCAATGTGAAGGTTCTGTAACTGCATCATTACTACTGCAGCTACAGAAAACACTCTTAAATAAAGTCCTGCTGTTATATTGTATGAGACTAGTAAAGAGTGAGGTCTGTGCCCAGGCTGAAGTGCAGTGGTGTGATCTCAGCTCACTGCAACTTCTGCCTCCCGGATTCAAGCAATTCTCATGCCTCAGCCTTCCAAGTAGCTGGAATTACAGGCGGGTGCCACCATGCCGAGCTAGGTTTTTGTATTGTAAGTACAGACAGGGTTTTGTCATGTTTCCCAGGCTAGTCTCGAGCTCCTCAGCTCAGGCAATCTGCCTGCCTTGGGCTCCCAAAATGCTAGGGTTATAGGCATGTAGCCTCCTCAAGTAAGAGACGTTTATCAGACAGGTAGTTTAAAAAAATAGCAATTCCAAGCATAAATTAGTAGTCTACATCACATTTTCTTGTATGTGGCAAAGATTTATAGAAACAATTATAATTAATTATAATTTACCATATTGTGTTTTTGTATTGCTATTATACAAAATCTTGAATAATACTTGAATGCAATTTTTAGTCTTCTTTCAAGATTTCTCAAAAGGCCAATTAACTGTCAGCATTATTTGACCTTGAGAGCTAAGAGTTTATCTCATCTCAGAATGTGAAATATCTTTTCTACGTGTTGCTAATGCTGTGCAGTGATCTTGGTTGTGCCTCTTCTTTCATTACATGAAAATTTACAATCACATGAGGAAGGGTAAATTGAAGTCACATCATAATCATCAACAAATGAAGAATATGATAGAATTAGTCTCACAAGAAGTGAAAAACTTAACTTTCAAAAATGTAATATATGCTGATTTAAGGCAGTTTTTCTAATTCTAATAACCAAAGACATAGAAAGAAACTCCTCCTCCCATAAAGGAAGACTGTGCCTGTTTTACAAAACATGGAGTTGAACTCAGGGCAACTACAGTATCCAAAGATACTTACTTATTAACTTTAAAAAGGCACAGAAAATAAATCCACTTTAAGTTATGACCAAAATTACATAGTAAATAGTTAAAAGGAGGATGGGGCAGTGCCTAAATGAAACATTATTATACAAAGAAATTTAAAACTATGAGGTTCAATTTTATTTCATAAACTATTCCATAAAATTTTGCTTGTAACATACAATGTGTAGTATTTCTTAGAATGGAAACTGTACTGTAAGATATTGATTTTCCCTTTCTGAAAAAGGAAATGCGTGGGGGGTTTAGTTTTTCTTAATTCCTTGCTATTCATGCTACAAGATTCATACAGTACATTTATGTATATGTATTTTTTTTAATCCTGCTTTATTAAGATTGTTACTGGAACACCAGGGGTTTTGCTCACCACACAGAAAATCAATCACTGAGGCAATGAGTATTTCCAGGGAAGAAGGCTTTATGTGGGTGCTACAGTCAAGGAGAATGGAAAATTAATCTGAAATCCTGTCTTCAAGTGACTAAACTTACGGGTTTATAGCAGGGAAGAAATGTAACTACATGTGGAAAAACAGAAATTAGGGAACTGTACAAAAGAGGAGTTGGTCAATGGGTAGCAGGTGGTCTGTTAGGCAATCATGATGAATGGGGGGGGGGTCTTGTGTCTTATTGGCCAAAAGAGGAGTTGGTCAATGGGTAGCAGGTGGTCTGTTAGGAAATCATGATGAATGGAGGTGTCTTGTGTCTTATTGGCCAGATGCAGTGATCTGGTAAGTTTCAGTTCCTTGGTACTGTCAGGAAACCTGATGGTTGGTTTCCTAAGAAAGGAATTTAGATGAGACAAAGGTAATTTTTCAAGCTCTAAGACAAGAAGGTAAATTTCTATTTCCATTCAAGGAAAACCATAAACATCAGTTCTATGGGGGAAATCGGGCCAATTTCAAGGTGAACTGTCAAATACAAATTGTATATAATTAAAGTGTACAACACAGTGAATGCACAGTCAGTGAAGGAAATAGAAATAATATGTGATGGTTAATTTTAGGTGTCAACAGTGTCCAGATGTGTAGTCAGACATTATCCTGGATGTTTCTGTGTTTGTAGGTGAGATTAATATTTACTCGGTGAACTTTCAGGCTGCATCAGCATCACCTGGAGGGCTGTGGTTAAACACCCATTGCTGGGTCCACCCTCAGAATTCCTGATTCCAGAAATCTGGGCTGGGGGCTGAGGCTTTGCATTTCTCACAATTTGCCTGGGAATGATAATGTTGCTGGTTCTAGCACCACTCTTTGACACTGCCTTAAAATCGACAGAGTGAGAGCTCTTAAATTGTTCAAATGTAAACTCAGTAAGGCTTGGCTGATCTAATATTAATCTTTAACTAAAATCTCTATTCTCTTTGCTTAGTAAGTCAGGTTTTATTCATTAATCAAGAAGTCCTACTGCAAACCAAATAGAATAGAGCTTGAGTTACACAGAGCAGAGTTTAAGTTATCCAACTTGTGGTTTACTAGACTCAAGGCTAGTGCATACAACGTTTATATATTTTGGTCTTTCAGATTATATAATCATTAATTTAGTGAATGTGTGTTTTTCTTTTTATTATCTTAAATTAATTAATTTTTTACAAATAGCGTTTCTGTCACCAGGCTAGAGTGCAGTGGTGGGATCATGGCTCACTGTAGCCTTAACCTCCTGGGTTCAAGCCATACTCTGCTCTTACCCTCCTGAGTAGCTAGGTGACAGGCATCTGCTACCATGCCTGGCTATTTTTCAGAGAAGGGGTTGTGCTATGTTGCCCAGGTTGGTCTCAAACTCCTGGCCTCAAGCAGCCTTCCTGTCTCAGCCTTCCAAAGTGCTGAGATTATCGACGTGAGCCACCACACCCGGCCTTTTACTTATCTTTAAGAGAGCATTTTATATAAGATGCTATATTGCTGCATCATATCTGATCAAATTTAAGGAATAGAAGACAGAAACTTTATACAGATAATATTGGTGTTTGTTTATTTTAGTATTTGATGAAGCTCACTTTAAGAGCTTACCCTGAGTAGCCGGGCGTGGTGGCTCACACCTGTAATCCCAGCACTTTGGGAGGCCGAGGCGGGCAGATCACGACCTCAGGAGATCGAGACCATCCTGGCTAACACGGTGAAACCCCGTCACTACTAAAAATAAAAAAAAAAATTAGCTGGGTGTGGTGGCGGGCACCTGTAGTCCTAGCTACTCGGGCAGGAGAATGGCGTGAACCTGGGAGGCAGAGCTTGCAGTGAGCCAAGATCGCGCCACTGCAGTTCAGCCTGGGCGACAGAGCAAAACTCGGTCAAAAAAAAAAACCCCATAAACCTTACCCTGAGTTGCTGATTTAACGAAAGTGCTGTGAGCAGGGAAAGCATTCATAGAAGACAGGAAATGTTTGGATTTAAGTTATTGGACATATCATAAAGCAGTTATCAGTAAATGTCTTTTAATATGTCATTGCTTTTATGGCATTTTGCTTACTGCATAATTCAGCACTCACCATATTGCACTTTACCACTTCATCCCTCCCCACAAGCAACCACAAAGTGTTCTCAGAAAATGCTGAATGGAAAAAATAAATGAGTTCAGATAATTAATCGCAATAATAATGAAAGCAGTGACAGTGTATGTCTTTACTACAGGCCAGGTGCTTTGTTCAATGTACCTTATAAGCAGTATCCCATTTATTTCACAAAACTGCTATAAAGTAGTTTCTCAACATCAGTGCTATCGACACTTTAGGCTGAATAATTCTTTGTTGTGGGGACTGTCCTGGGCATTGTAGGGTGTCTAGCAGGATCCCCAATTTCTTCCCACTAGATGTGAGTAGCATCCTCCTGGTGGTAACAACCAACATTGATCCTGGTTGAGAATCACTAATATAAAGTGTATAAGACTTCATAGATGTGGTATTGGAAATTTACTTTGTCTAAGCTTTTACAACTCATTATATCAGAGCAAGGATTCAAATGCAGGCCCTCAGATTTGTTCCTTCTTGGTATGTTTACTAATAATGGGAGCCATGAATTTCTGTAGCCCAAAATAGAACAAACATAGACAAATGGACAAATCATTTGAGAAAATATAGGTTTGGACCTTGTTTTTTTGTTTGTTTTTTTTGTTTGTTTGTTTTGTTTTGTTTTGTTTTAAAGCTATGGACCGAATTCTGGTTCCTACTTAGAGCAACTTTGGGTACAAAATTAAGTTGTGACTAATTCCTTATAAATCAATCTTTTTAAAATGAGTTTTGCCATATTTAAGCTTTAAATTGTAGGGTCTATGTTTTGTCTCAGTTTTTATTACACAAATCATAGGTCCTTGAGTATAACTTAGCATCTGTTCTATTGTTGTGAAAATGGAAACTTTTGGCTATGACTCAAAATAGCTACTGTACAAAGCAGGATTCTAATTGGCATGGCTGTCTGGGTACAAAGTGTTTGGTCACCAACCAGCTTGCACTAGATTTATGTTATGGATTTTTATTTGCTTTGTTGCTCTAAGTAGGAACTAGAATTTGATACATAGCTTTAAAAAAAACAAAAACAAAAAAATGAAAAACAAGGTCCAAACCTATATTTTCTCAAATGAAAATAATACAAGCATAAACTTCAAATGAAATTGGGATGTATTGTGTATTTTAGGTCACCCATATGTCTATAGATAGATGATTAGATAAATAGATAGACAGACAGATAGAAATCTACTGTGTAAATCATGGAGCCTGCATCACTTCTAAGAGTCAATCAGAAGCTCATGTTCTGGTTCTGAATGACAAGACTTGGTGATTACATCAACTTCTTTGGGAAAAAGGACTATTTACTAATAAGGCAATTGATAGTACACAGACATGGGTAATATAGGGTCATTGACTCTAGAACTGGTTGAAGAGATATGAGGTTATAAACTATCTACATTAAGGTAATTATAGGAAGGGGAAAGGAAAGACCCATACTTTATATTTAGACTATGATACGGAGGATAATGATATCCTGTTTTAACACAACACACACACACAAAATCACATGTTTAACTTATTGCTGTAGATCTCATAAAATAGAACCCATAAACTTTGCTGGAATTGAGTAACTGCCATAAAATGTACCTATATATAGTGTATCTTTTATATGCTTAAGAAAATATTTTCAAAGGCTTAGAACCTACATGAACAAAACTATAAAATCTCATTGAAGGATATAAAACAAATTCCTCAACATATGGAAACACAGATTAGGTTTCTAGATGGGAAATAATATAATAAAAATTATTAATGTTTTAAAATTAACATACTGATTTTATATTATTCAATTGTAATATGAATCCCAACTATGAATTTTCAGAATTACAAAAAATTATCTTAACTATTTGTATGTCAGTGTAGATTTTATAGATTGCCTACATACATATGATAAATAGTAAAAGTGGACAAAACTATAGAAATGTAAAATGCTAAATATCTAATGTAATTCTATAAAGTACTAATATCTAGTCATTCTTTTAATAGCATGACATAGATAAATAAATCCTTAGAAGAAATACAGAATCTCGAAATCAATTCAGGATTATAATAGCAGATTTTATACTCAACAAAGGTTGTCATTCATTGTACAGAGAAAGGATGGATGATTAATAAATAGCCCTGGCACAGTCAGCTATTTATTCATGTTTTGCATTATATACAAAAAAAAGCAGTTTCAGATGTATTAAACTCTTAAAGTAAAACTAACATTTTTTGCAGAAATCTAGGAGATTATATGCACATCTAGGGGCAAGTGTGACCTTCTTAACTAAGACTGAAAACCCAGAAACTGTAAGAGATAAGGCATATAAATCTGTAGCAAAAGATAACACAGACAAAATCAAAAGACATATAATAGGCTTTGAAAAAAATACATTCAATGGAAAATACAGATAGAAGATTTTTTCTACAATACACATAGGACACTGAAAATTTGTCAAGATGAGAATAGAAGCTCAACAGAAAAAAAGGCTAAAGAAGCAATTCACAGAGACTTATCTTCAAATTATCAAGAATATGAAAATGATGCTCAAACTGACTGCTAGTCACATAAATACTCTTTAAAGTAACAAAGAGATACCCCATTACAAGGCTGAGGCTGGCAACAGTTTAAAATGGTGACAATTTGACTGGAAAGTATAAAATCTAAAGTATTAAAGACATTTGGGAATGCAATGTCCATTAAAATTAAAATGCATCTATTCTGTGACACAGAAAACCTTCTTCTTGTTAGCCCAAGCATAATAAAGCACAAGTAAGTAGGAAAAAAAGTACAGGATATGCATCTATCACAGTCTAATTCACTGTAGCCAAATAATGAATATGAAGCAAAAGGACCTTTGATAGAGAAATGGTTAAAAATATGGTAAACTTGTATCACAAACTATTCTTCAGCCATTAAAAAATGAATTAAAACTGTATCAGTGAACAATTGATTTAGTGTGATTTTTATGATTTATTGTTTAGTGAGAACAGAAAGATATAGAATAGTGAGTATTAGACAATCTCTTTTGAATACAATAACAATGTAACAAACAAGGAAAGTTAGAAAAATGGAAACAAGGAGACATACCTTAAGGTAAAAAAAAAGTTTTTAAATACAATAAAAATGCATGTATGCTTCATTCACAGTTATCCATCTATGTAATATATAAAATCTGCATTAAAGTCAAAATGCATTGAAATTGTTTGGGATTACTCTAATTTGAAATTTAGGTTTTTAAAGACTTTAAACAGAGGCTGTTTTTTAACATTTCAAAAATGTATATATAATACATATTTTCTATAAAAAATAAAAATAAAAATTGCAGGTAAGAAAAAAAAAATACCCCAGTCTTCCTGTTTGAGATTCTGTCAACTGGCTGTTTTCTTCCCATCCCTAGAGATCTGTTCACTGGCTTTTGTCTCCTTTCCTCAACACACTTTAGTCACCACCTCCGAGGAACTGTGTCCCGTGTTGGCATTCCTTTGGCAGCTTCCACGTCTCTGTCCCCTTGAGCAAAGTATGTACCAGACATAGCCCAGCCTTAAACTAGAACACTTGAAAAAAACAGCACCTGACCCTGGGGAATTCCAGAAATTCAAAAATTCAAAAACCTGGCCTTTAACAGCATATCCTCAGTGAGTGCTCCACTCGATATTGCAAAAGACATGAAATCATACACGACATATATCTTTCCCAAAAGAAGCTTAAGATGTTATGGAGAAGCTAAACCTTATGTGTGTTAAAATGAAATAGTTATATTTCTGTCCTTGAATCCATATAATAATTCTTGAATTAATTGTAGGTTGAAGAGTTCAGGAGAAAGTTTATTCAAAAGAGTCCATAAAGCCAGGTAGAGAGAAATCAGAAAATCTGAAAAGGAAGTGCACTGAGGATTGAGTGTCTCTCGTGTTTGTATCTTTTCTAGTGTTCAGGCCTGTCTCAGGCCTATATAATTCAATAGGAAAGAAGGGCCAAGTCTGAGCTAGTAAAGTAATAAAAACTGATGTTTCTATTTAAAAGCCACAAAATGATACACAACTTAGGTTTCATGGCTAGAGGCATAGTTTACCTTTAGCTAATTAAAAGGAGACTCCAGCTTATAGAGGAAGCCAATATACTGTCTCCAAATAGCTGGTTCTTGGTCTGGATATGTTTCTAAAATAATTAACGCATTTAGGTCTTTTTCACAAAAAATATTTTCCCCACTACTTTAGGCAGGAGATAGGCACGGGGTCGGGGAAGGAGGACGAAACAGAAACTAGTTCCTTCCAGATGCCCAGGTCAATCCATGGATGACAGAGAGGCCTAATGAGGGCAGGGGCATTTGGAGGCCCATCTGGGAAGTATAAGCCACGCTTGCAAAGAGACATTCTTTGATGTGCAACTGACAGGGTAAAAAAGCTTAAGGGAACAACAGTAAGTGCACAGACACTTGCAGTGCTCAGACAAACCTTGCAGTGCTCTGGGCTTCTGTCCTGGCCCCTGAGTAACATTAGTTAATTGTCACTGTCTATGACACTATAGTAACTTTGGAGTGGAGGGGATTGCTTCTAAAAGCATAGTCTAGTGCTAAATTGTTTTTTTAAATCAAAGAGATATAAATAAGCTTGTTTGTTGTTTTGTTGTTTGCTTGCTTGTTTATTCTTTGTCTTTCTACTGTCACTCTTTCAAGGTTTTTCTCAGGGTAAGCCGAGCTCCAGACTATTCATCTGTCCTGAGGCAGCCACTTGAAACAGAATCATTTTGTATTTCTACCCTTCTATGCTTTGACTTGTCTTTTATCCAAGTCAACCCCGTAGAATGGGCCAGGAGGTTGCTGCCACTGAATAAGACACTATGATTTTTAGTGTCAAGAATTTTGTTATTAACTATGGCAGAAAAATAGAGGGTAATAAAAGTAACTAACATAGATAAATTGCAAAGTATCTTAATATGTTCTTACAGTCATCATTCTTTTATTACAGTTCCTGACTTCCTCATGTAGTGATAATTGAAAATCCCCTTGAACTTGGAGTCTTTGCTTAGTTCCTGAATCCGAAAGTACAACAAACTCCTCTCATCTTCCTAATCCTCATCCCACCCCAACCACTAGGCTAAATGAATGTGTAGTTCCTTTCCTTCACATAGACTATTTTTCCTTGTAACTAGCTTCAAGTTCAATCTCAGCACAACATATATAGAAAGCATCATTTCCTTTTCCTTCCAGGTTACCCCTCCACCACCCACAGTCAATTTGCCATAAATAAGATATTGGCATTTCAGGTAGTCAATGTTTCACCTGCCACCATACTTCTAAATAGAGTTTTGTGTTTATAGATGATAATAGTTTTAATCAGTAAAGAAAAGTTAAATGCTATATGGGGTATAATCAATAAAGAAAGGTTAAATACTATATAGGGTATAGTAAAGTGATACAATATTATAGAATTGAAAACCTTGGAAGACCAGATTAATGGACATGAAACAATTAAAAACAATAAACTTATTCATTCCTTCACTTATTCATCTAATTTGAGACTATAAATTGTACAGTATATAATTGAGGTTCTGAAAATATCTAAGAAGATGTACTATAGGTTTTAAAAAGAAACCAATATGAGTAACAGCTCAGATAATAAGAGACATAAGGCTTTCATAGGAGGTGACAGGTTAGTATGAAATCAGGAGATATTTTGTTAATGATACATACCAAGCTGTCAACTAAAATACGGAGAAGTCAGAAAAGAATTAATCCTAAAAAATTTGGAGATTAGCATCTCAGATTTCTGTTTGAAGTAACCTCATTGTAATTTACTAAGGGGCTCTGCTGAATCCATAGCTTTATCGTAGGATTCTTACTTCTGTACACAGACATAATAACTTATTTTGACTACATTGGACTTTATAGCCTGCATTTCTATGGCATAATAAAATAAGGCCCATAACAAAATGGAGGCATTTCCTCAATAATAGCCCCAGAATTAGGGTGAATGGGTTCCTTAACTTGGAGGTCATTTGATGGAGTATTAGTTATTTTTCTACATAAGAAAGATGCACTATGACAGGGTAGGCTCTGTTGTCTTAGTGAAGGCTGAGTAGGATTATTTGAATATAATTTTTTTTTTTTGAGACAGAGTCTTGCTCTGTCACCCAGGCTGGAGTGCAGTGGTGCGATCTCGGCTTACTGAAACCTCTGCATCTCGGGTTAAAGCAATTCTCCTGCCTCAGCCTCATGAGTAGCTGGGTCTATAGGTGCATGCCAGCATGCCCAGCTCATTTTTGTATTTTTTTTTAAATTAGAGACAGGGTTGATTGGCCAGACTGGTCTCAAACTCCTGACCTCATGATCCACCCACCTTGGACTTCCAAAGTGCTGGGATTACAGGTGTGAGCCACTGCGCCCAGTGGAACCTAATGTTCTTAATAATATTCAGTAGAGATAGAAAGTAATGAGTTGAAGAATTAGTTAAAACCTGCCTATGGTGGTTTTAGATATGTCCACACATTCTTTGACTCTCTTCCCATTGAGAGGTGGGACCTACATGCACCCCACTCATACATGTGACAGGACGTGTCTCTGTTTAAACTAAAAAATTATGGCGGAATTTATGCCATGTAATTTTCACAGCTAGGTTTATAAAAAGGACACACAGCTTCCATCTGTTTTTCTTGGAACATTCCCTGTTGGAACTCTGAACTGTTGTGTAAGAAATGCCACTACCCCAAAGCTGCTATGCTGTGAGCAATGGAAACCCAGGCCACGTGAAGATGCCACGTGTAGGTACATTAAACAACAGCCTCCACTAGGACTTCAGCCCATAGTTGATTTCAACCACTGTGAAATTGTCTCCAGGCAATTCCAGCTCCTACCTGTTGAGTCATCTCCAGCCATGGAGTCCTCCTCGTTGATGCTCCAGACGACACAGACCATAGATGAGGCATTCTTGCTGTCTCAAAGATGACCAAATTCCTGACCCAAGGATGCTCTAAACAAACAAACAAAAAATGTTTGTCCTGAACCCTAAAATTTTGGAGTAGTCCGTTAAGCAGAAGTAATAACCAGAGCAATCCCTCTCTTCCTATCACCCTTTTTTCCCCCATTGATGGCCAGTGAAAATAAAGACTTTGGTGGAAACATGACTTTTGGGAAATTATTTTGAGTGGAGGTGGTTAGAAGTAATGATCTGAGAAAGAAAATGAAGAGAAAGGTGGAAATCCCTATTTTTCTCCTTCAGCACTCTCTACTCTTGCCTTTTAGACTTTTCTTCACTTTACTATCAGAACAACTACTTTTCTCCGTATTCTCTCTTTCCTTCTGCCTCTTGTCTATGTCTCCCTGCTTGTCTCTTTCTTTCCCTGTCTGCTTCTGTCTTTCATATGCATCATCCACTTTGTACCCCTAGTCACACCATTGCTGTGGTTCACTTTACATTTTCATTTTGTTAATGCTATTTCAGTGAGTCTCTATGTTATAAAGTAACAAGTAACAGAGGGTTTTTTTCTACTCAGTGAAAATCAAAAGCAAAGGAGATGCATCTACTTGACAGACCTGCAGCAGTTAATATCTATCTACTCATAAGCTGTCCACTGCTACAGAAGAAAAAGGAAAAAAAGTTCATGCTTTCTGTCTAATTGTAGCATCTGGGATTGAATAGCAGTAAAGAGAGATTACTAAAAGCAAGGGGTGGGGAATAATTTTTATAATAAGAAATAACTTTGTGAGCAGTAAAGAGCCCTTTTTGTTCCCAAAAAAAAGGAAATCTAAAGTTTGTGTTTGCATTTTGAAAAAGGAAATGGCAATCAGGTGGCACAAGTCAATGCTAGGAGCATGCAGTGGCACTGACCCAGAGGCAGGAATACCTTATTCATTAGGTACAGTGGACAGATTGCCCAGGATTCACAATACTTTTAGGACCCCATCAAATGTTTTACATTTCTTCAAAATCAGAAGGAAAAAAGTGAACTTTTATAATAGATGAAAGAAAATATTAAAATACATTGTAATTACTATCTTTATCTGTATACCAACTCTATCAAAAATAAAATCTTATTTTTTAATGCAGTAAGGGGTTCATGATAGTTAGGGCCTGTAAAAGTCATAATGCAGCCTACTGAGAGAGCCATGTGGGAAAGGGCCTGGAGGAAATAGGACTTCCCACGCCCTGCTATTATAATGGTAGCTTCAGTGCCCACCTGAAGCAGCAGGTTTTGAATGTCTACACCTTAGGGCCTTTGAATGGAGTTTCTGCACAGCACTGGTGATCCTTTCTGAATCCAGTTAGTACAATTTCATAGCTTACATGCTTTCTTACCGTATGCCTTCATATCTATCTAAGCTAAAATACAGTCAGGAGTTTGGAAGGAGGGAACATACAAATATATGATGGTTCCTGAGTTTCAGTTATTCCTCAGCAACAGTGTGTGCCTGAGCATGTAATGGGCTCATGGGGGAATAAGAAGCTCCCATTACCTGTGGAAAGAATACTCTTCGGTGATCTTTGTTAAAGACAGTAGCTCTCAACTCATTCTTTCCATGTCTTCTCAAAGCAGGGACCTCATTTGGTCACATTTTAAAATAAGATATTCAAGGAGCAGTTTTAATACTTCATCAGTTCTGCTCAGGGGCTCATTACCAAGAGGAAACCAGTGAAAATTGCACAATGAAAAATAAACTTTTAAAATCAGTATAATTTGAAGATGATAAATATGAATATTGGTCATGACTGTGGAAATATAAACTCAAACAGGGCAAACATAGCAGTTTATCACATTATGCATTGTTGCTAAAAAAAAAAAAAAAAAAAAAGCAACAACAACAACAAACAACCTTTCAAAAAAATCACCTAAGGGGTCTCTCCTCCCAAAGCTAGTAGAGGAATAACCTCTCAGTGATAATACAGAGTGGGGAATAGAGAAGGAAGGCTGTTCAGAAGGTCCATCTTGTTCACCTGCACTTTCTCCAGGAGTCAGCAAAGTGCCTGGTACATACTAGGTACTCCATAAATATTTGTTGAATAAAGAATGAAGGAAGGCATAAATATAGGGCTCATTCTAGTATACTCATGTCTAATTCTGCCTTTCTCCTGGTTCTGCCCAGCAGCACACTAGCTTCCTGAAGAGGAGCACCTTAGAAGATCCCGAGTCTCTTTCACTCATTCCTGCTTCCTCCCTGTAACCTTACCGCCTTGTTACTGACTCTTCCTTTTCTTTTTCTTCAGATCACCACTTACCTCCTGCTCTGATGCTTCCAATGTCTTATTCTGATTGCTCAGTTTCCTGGTTTCAGTTCTCCCATCCTGACTTGATATGTCTACATTTTGAATACTTTCTGATGGGGAAGGAGGGGAGTTAGAATCAAGTGCACTTTTTATAAATTAGTCCTTTACAAGGAACACTACATAACCACATTTGTAATGTTATAAGGTAAATAGTGTCAAACAAAGCAGACGCACAATTCTGATACATATCTTAGTAATATTTTAAGTGTTTGCTCAAATATTTCTGTTTCCTATGTCATTCTAAAATCCATTCCTAACCTTCCAAAGTGCACACATGCACATGCATGCACACACACACACATACACACACACACACATACACAATCAAGTAAATGAATCTGGGAAGTAAAAGATCTAATGAAATCCCAGTTATTTTTACTTACCTGTATACATTCTGGTTACATGTATTTTTCTCTACTCTTGAAAAGTACAATAAAATGCCAGAGTGAAATCGATGGGGTTGATTCTTGGGAGAGTTCTTGATTTGGTAAGATTCTTGTCTTTTTTAGCTGATCACAAACGAAAAGAGCCAATACTGTTGGGTCTTTATAACATTGAATCAGACTGCCAGCTTAACATTTGAAAAAACCAAAATGACCTTAACAAAACAAAACAAACAAACAAACAAAAAACAGTACTAATGCCCAACTCCTCTGGACCAATCAAAACAAAGTCATTTAGGGCAGGGTCAAGCAGTGGATTTGTAATCACATCCATGATGACTCTAATCATGTGTAACTAGAATTAAGATCTATTTATTTAGAATATGCAGTTGCTCTATTATTTTCTTCTCTTTACTCAGGGAAAGGTGGATTTAGGTTATTTTTATATGACATTGAAAGAATAAAACAAATGTACGCAAAGCAAGAAAATACTTCAGTAAGATCAAATGAATGAGGCAAAAGATTTTTGTTTTAAAACTCTACAGACTGTCATCAAAAATCAACAGGTCGAGGTTAGAACACACTTTCAGATCCATAAAATTTGCAGCAAACTGCCACAGCTGGAAAATAAACAGAGGGTTTCTTTTGGCAACAGCCTATTCCAAACTCTCGACTGCATTCTACACGTGCTGTTTTCTGAAGATAATGCTGTTTTTATTATTTGCTGGTTAATGTTAATTACTTTTGTACTTGAGAATTACTCACAATACATTTTGGGAGCCAATGAATACATTACTGTCTTAGAGTATCACATTTCCAACTTCTCCTTCATTATTACAAAGCTGAAAAGAGCTATAAAACAGACACTGCTAAATGACTTATTTTTTATTCATCGAAATGTGCTTTTTGATGAACATGAAAAAAATTAATCAAAAAATTTAGTGAAGTCATGGGGGATTCCAAACCCTATATATAGAATTCCAAGTCCTTATAAATAGGCCAGTGACATTTTCTGAGTATCCACAGATGCTTAGCACTATAATAGGAACTTAAAGTATATAGTTGAGATTAGACCTGACTCATGCACTGAGAATTTTATAATCTTTAAAAGAGATGAGATAGGTCAGTATTCAATTAATATGAATACATACAAAGAATTATTCTGACAGAGGGTGATAAGGAGAGGATTGCACAGATCAAAGAATGAGCCATAGTTAATTGAGGGAAATTTCCCTTGAGAAGCTTTCTGAAATGGACTCTGAACTTCAGTTTAGAAAGAGGGCTATGGTTTGGAGAACAGGAATGTTGAGACTGTTCTTGTATTTGTGGTGAATTAAATGAAAACTTTAAGAAGTGAATAAAATGGAGTGAAATGGCAAAAAAAAAAAAAAGAGAGAAAAGTTCCTAGCTGTTTCAGGTGACTGTGAAAAGGAACCCGATTACATCTTGCTCAGCACGTTTTCTTTAAAATAAAAAATTTGCTGACAGTGTTCTGAATTAAATACTTACATGAACGTGAATGGATGGGAAAACATGTCTCTCCAAAGATAAAAATGACTTTTTCCCCTATTTAAAAGATAGGTAAGCCTTTAAATATGAAATATTCTTATTATGTCTCTCTTATTATAAATATTGTTATTCCTTGTTGGATCATTCTAAAACTGACTCCCCGTGGTAGATACTGATCCATGCCAAAATTCCATGTGCTTCTCTTTCAGTCCCCTCAAAGATAAGTAGAACCATTTGACCAATTTTTGGCAAGCAGACCATGAGTTGAGTTGATATATGTACATTTCTAGCCAAAGTATATGAGAGTTGGTGTGCTCCCGCAAGCTCATTCTTCACTAGCTCATCACCTGGAAGCAGTTACAGGCAAAAGATGCAAACAGAATAAATCTCTGGGTCACATTTGGATAGAAGCTGCTCTGAAAAGTCATCCATCCATAGTATAGCTTATTAGGTTATGCTACTGATATTTGAATTTGTTTGTTACCATAATTACCATAGTATAGCCTACACTAATCTCACTAATGCACTCTCTAAGCATTTTATATGAATAATTTCCTTTTCAGGGAGATCAGTTTTGGGAAAGTGGTAGCAACATGAGAGGTGGGAAGAGACCCATGTGCCAACACATATCCTTTCTTCCCTGAAATAAATGTCTACACCTTGTCAAACTGCCTTTCTTTTTACACAGTTAGCTAGAATGAGGCAAGATCTTTCTTCTGAGTTTCTGAAGGTTTTATTTATCCATAATAATGTGCTTTGGCAACAGAATCAACTTGTCTCATTTGCTTATTAGCTGAGTTGCTCTAAGTCTTCCATTCATTTGTATTAATCTTCTAATAAAAAGAATAAGGCCATGCCTATTTTCTGAAATTCAGCTGTGAGTTATCTCTAGTCAGAGAACTCAACTATTTTGGGACTTGTTCTGTACCCCCTTACCTGTGTTAAAATGTTTGTGAGCAAAATGAGACTTTCACCAGGAGTGAGAGGGGGAATACACTCTCACAGGGGCTAAGAAGAGCCTAATGTAATTGAAACAAGCAACTTATTCTTAAGTGACATCAATTTTATTTACCCGCTCCCATTTCAATCTTTTCTTGTTTTTGCATCATAAGTCCACATTTAAAAAGTGAATCCAGTGTTGTCATTGTGATTGAAATGGCTCAGCTCCAGGTTCTAAGAGCTTCCTGTTCAGTACGTAGTAGCCAACAGCCTTCTTTGCATTAATGGCTTTTTTTTTTTTTTTTTTAATTTGGAAGAAAGTAAGGCCCTTCCTAACTTGCATCCCTTGTTTTAATTTTAATAACGTTAGATGCAAAATAGGGCCAGGCAAAATTTCACAATGGTTGTTCTCATAAAAGCAAACCAACTTTGGACTGCATTAAAAGAGTTTCTGCCCATTTAGTAAATGCGCCATATTTGGTGACTATTTTTCTTTTTTTGCAATATTTCAACTTGTATCGTCAAAAGTGCTTTGGAAAAAAATATAATATTTCTCATAAGAGGCACTGTTTGAAAGATTATTTGTATGTGTAACGTGGCCCGTACTTGTCTGTGTGTGACATTGTTTCTAAAAATATTGAATACATATCAAACTTTGTAAACCAAAACAAATGTAAGGTGGACTGATGAAAAATGATCAAATTATTCCAATTTTAATAGATTCTAACATAATCAAGGTTTCCTAAACTAGCCACATTTGTACTTTTATACAGTTTTCAAATATTATATGTGTATTCGACATAGAATGAATTTTATCAGTATACTTTATGGTTTGGGCCATAACTGAGTATGTATTTATAAACTCCTACTATCTGGAATACGGTCAAAAACTAGAAAATAAGCAAAGTATAAAGTGATGTACACATGTTTTCACAGATTATCTGGTTTCTCAGATATAGCAGATGAAATGAATTAAAATAGGCGAGAAGACAAGGTTATAGGACTCTGAAACCAGCAAATATATGTTGCTGAAGTTAGAGCCATATAGACCCAAATTCAAATCTCAGCTTTATTACTTACTAAATGGCTGAATATAGTGAGGTCACTTCATCTCCATGATATTCAGTTTTCTACTTTGTAAAGTGAAAATAATTACATTTATCTTGCACGATGTTATAGAAATTAAATCCAATAATATGCAAATCATGTCATATATAACATCGAACTCATATTGCATTCCAAAAATGCTAGGGTCAGTGTTATATATTTATTCTACACATGTTTAATAAGAACCTACTGTATACCAAAAACTGTGCTGATTCACAAATGAATGAGAGATAATTCTAGTGTAAATTCTAGTACAGGATCATTGTGAAGATAGATAAGTGTTCACTGATACCCACTTCTTCTCTACTTCTTGGAACACTGGATGATTGTACTGCCTGGCCCCCTTAAAGCATCACCTAGCCAATCTTGACTTCTGTGGGTATATAGTCCAATGACAATAGGAAAGAACAGTAGAAAAAGAAGAAAATTAAGCAAATTTAAAAACAAAAGAAGTCCAAATTATGGTGTCATTTAGTGAAGAGAAAAATATATTTGTGCCTCAGCAACCATGAAACTATGGTATATTTGGTGATCACCATAATGACCTTCTTGAGTCACCAAGCATGGTTAAGAACTACCATAAAGATATTAATTTTAAACTAACATTAGTTTAATAAATGAATAAATGAAATTAATGATTAATAAAGTGTTAACCATCTTTAGTATTTGTTAGAATATAAAGGATTTTCAGTTATATGTAATATCATTTTCTTGATAACACGCATGTATTTATCTATTTACAACATTGTGGATGACTGTATTGTAGATAAGACTTATCTCAGGGATAGATAATACAGGAAAAAGAAAGGTAATAGAGATATTATTAAATATTTAAGTACTTTTAACAAATTTTCCCTTTGAGCATGACAGGTATCAAAAGAGATTTTACATCTTCCTAACATATCTACCCACCTCAATTCACATGCTATCCGGCAAGTTAACAAAAGATTAAAAAGGCTTCCTGTTATTTTTTTCCCTTATTCAGCAACCCAGATTCCTTTCAATCAATAAGGATAATTTCACTAAGCCTTGAAAAAGTGTAAACTTAGACTTATCTATCTAGCAGAGGAGGCACTGTGCATCTCCAGACAGTCACAAACATAGCTTTAACATTCTTTTTGGGAAAGTGTGTCTTGTCTAAGTTTATACTGTCATTTCTCTCCAAAAGCTAATGATATCTTAAGTTAGAACGTCATGCCAAGAGAAGTATATTATCAACCAAAAAAGCAAAATCAACATGATTCTAAATGAACTGCTTCTGCATGTCAATAGTCTTGATTTACCTGAGAGGGTGAGGTACAGAGTATGTTGTTAAACTTTTTATAATTACAAATATTGCTTGTATTTCTTTTGAAATTTGCCACATGCTGATATTAAAAATAATAGATGGAAAATCAAGAGAGAAACTTGTAGCTCTAATTTATTTTGTTGTTTGGATAATCAAGATTATAGGATAGACAGACTAATAATTTTCTGCTTTTAAAGGAAAAGTATTTCTCTTTGAGTCTCTTTCACTTTATAAACCATGGATGAAACAAGTTCAGAAGATTGAAAGGGATATTTCTTTATATATTTGTTGAGGAAAAAAACTATGTCCTGTCCCCTTCCATTCAGTCAAGTTCCCCAAGGACTACCTATATAGCAAGTTTTCCTGGGAAGACTCTCACCCCACCGCTAGCTTTCGTAGATATAAGCACTTCATGGAAATTTCTGAATGAAAAAGAACATTGCATCACAGTAAGATTAGTCATAATGATATGCCCTTAATTTCAAGTATAACATGATGTATTATGAGAAAACAGTATGATTTGAAGTTACAGTAGTTTATTACATATTCTGTTTTTAAGGCAATAAACAATTCTTCAGATCAAGGTAAAAGAGCAAAATTAAACCATGATTTCAAGAATCAATGTCCCCAAACAGACATAATTTTTTCTCTGCACTGGAAAAGAATTTATATAATCATTTAACATGGGTCTATTATAACAACGTGTCTACGTCTTCATGGTAAACACTACATCTATACCATAGCTTGATTATGTCTGCTCAAGCAGTGTCCTTATTTTATTTTTCCAGACTATGTCAAACTTCTATTCAAATAAATAAATGTTGCCATTAAGGTCTTTTAATTGTACAGCTACCTCTGAGAAGTTAAGAATCTAAAAATACTGGATTGAGAATTTTGAGTAGAAAACCAATAAAATAATTATAAGACTACTTGTCTTATTTTTTGAACTCAAGGCTATATTATTGAAATGTATGAGAAAAAAACAATAAGACAGTAAAGCACACACACACATATAAACACACACATACATATAAACACACATACACACACACACATCAAATTGGAATATCTACAAGATCCATGTTTTCTTTTTTGTTTTCTATTATTCCCAATTGCATTTAAATTAAAGGAAAATTAGTCTATTTCTGCTTTCCTCCTCTCCTACCTGTCCCACTTGGGACATACCAGAAGTTACTAGATTAATTGCTACATTAGTAATGCTGTGATGCATATCTCCATTGGGCAGTCGTTCTCTAGGGATAAAAGGCACTTACTGCCTGGCATTTTCAACTCGTGTCTCTAAATGCTTTTATTCCCATTCTTTGGCTGCAGTAAATATTGCTTGGAGTTTTCACATCAGTTGATTCTGCGATAGTGTTGGATTTGCTGATTTATGAACATTTTTCTGTATTCTAGCACTGAGCAGAATTCCTAGCATATATCAGATGCTCAATGTATACTTGTTAGGAAAAAAAAAAACAGAAAGAAATAGATAAAAGAGTATTTAGTTACCTATAAAGTATGAAGTTAAGCATTGAAGCAAATATATAACTTCTCTTTTATGTATACTGTACACAGCAGAATGTTTCCTCATCTAAGGACCCATTATAGTCCAGAATGAGGCAATACTAGAAACTAAGTGCCAGGCATGGTGCATTCCTGTAATCCTAGTACTTTGAGAGACAAGGTGAGAGGATTGTTTGAGCCCAGGAGTTTGAGACCAGCCTGGGCAACAGAGAGATACCCTGTTTCTACAAAATAATAATAATAAAAATTCAAGCATGGTGGTGTGTGCCTGTCTCTTAGCTACTCAGCTACTCAAGAGGCTGAGGATCAGATTGCTTGAGTCCAGGAAGTTGAGGCTGCAGTTAGCCATGATCACACCACTGCACTCCAGCCTGGGGACAAAGCAAGATCCTGTCTCAAGAAAAAAAAAAGAAACTAAATGGTGCCTATCACCAGCATCCTCCATATTCCCCTTAGACTTCATTCCACTTTGTCTCTAGAACTCCCAACGTCTTCATGATTCAGATCACTTCCTAAGAAGAGTAAGAATATACCTAAGTTGTTAAAACCAAATGTCTTCCCATGAGGAGTGACTCTGTTAATCTAAAACAAAACTTAAAAATATTGTAGGTAAATGAGATCACAATAAAGTAAAACTTCAGATTTTTTAAATGGAACATTCATGTCATTAATACCAAAAAGTGATAAAGACAACCAAAGGGAAGAGAAAGAAAAAGAAAGCAGAAAGGAAGGAAGGAAGGAAGGAAGGAAGGAAGGAAGGAAGGAAGGAAGGAAGGAAGGAAGGAAGGAAGGAACGAAAGGATGGAGGAAGGAAGGAGGAGGAGGAGGAGGAGGACGAGGAGAAGAAGAAGAAGAAGAAGAAGAAGAAGAAGAAGAAGAAGAAGAAGAAGAAGAGAAAGAAGAGAGAATGTCAACCAAAGGGAAGAGAAAGAAAAAGAAAGAAGAAAGGAAGAAAGAAAAAGAAAAAAGAAAGAAAGAAGGAAAAAAAGAGAAAAGAAAAGAGAGGGGGAAACACAGCCAAAGGAAACAGAAAGAAAAAGAAAGAAGGAAGAAAGGAAGAAAGGAAAGAAAGAAAGAAAAGAAAACAGAAAAGAAAGAGACTGAGGAAAAAAGGAAGGAAGAAGGAAAGGAAAGCAAAGCATAAAATTTAAAAGAGAGAGAAAGAAAGAAGAAGAAAGAAAGAAAAGAAAAGAAAGAGAGGGGGAAAGACAGCCAAAGGGAAGAGAAAAAAAGAAACAAGGAAGAAAAGAAGAAAAAAAAGAAAGAAAGGAAAAGAAAAGAAAAAAGAAAGAGAAAGAAGGAAAGGAGAGAGAGGGAGGATAAAAGGAAGGAAGAAGGAAAGGAAAGTGAGGAACAAAATTTAAAAGAGAGAGAGAAAGAAAGAAGAAAAAGAAAGAAAAAGAAAGAAAGAAAGAGAAAGAAAAGCAAGAAAAAAAGAGAGAGAGGGAGGAAAAAACGAAGGAAGAGGGGAAGGAAAGGAAAGCAAGGAATAAAATTTTAAAAACGTTCAAATCTATTTATAAATATGAATCCAAACTTTCCAACTGATAATCAGCAAACAAACTAGAAGCAAAGTAAATAATAATACACTATGAAGGCCAAGAATAATACACTATGAAGAATTTTTTTATTACATACACTTTTCAATATTAAAATTTATGAATATTCAAAATATTATTGGAATCAGGAAAAGTAACCCTCTTCATAGATAGAGGTTATTTGATAAAATTTGACATCCTTTTTTAAATTTAAAACATTAGAAACCAATGCTCTCGTTTGACTTTTTGAAAACACTGAAACACTCACGTTGAATGTCCTTCCAAATTTCATGTTAATCCCCATGGTGTTACTATTAAGAGATGAGGCCTTTTGTAAAATGATTTTGTCATAAGAGCACTGCCCTGGTGAATGGGCTAATGCTCATATAAAAGCAGCTTCGGAGAGCTGCCAGGCCTGTTAACTCCTCCTGCATTGTGAGAAAACATGATTCATTGCTTTTTGCCCTTTTGCCATATGAGGACTAAGCAACAAGGTACCATCTACAGAGCAGAGAATGGGCCCTCACCACACACCAAATCTGCCAGCACCTTGATTTTCAATTTCTCAGCTTACTGAACTAAAAAAATAAATTTCTATTATTTATAAAATGCCCAGTCTAAGGTATTTTTTATAGCCGAAAGAATGGACTGAGACACTTTCCAAATATGATCAATAACAAAGCAGCATGACTTTTGTCAATACTACCATTTACATTGGTTTCCTAATTGCTAGTGAATGAAATTAAGCAAAAGGGAAAAAAGCCATTATGAAAATAGAAATGTGGAAATAAAATTATTTTAGATGATTGTTTACTTGAAAGAAAAATAATCAACTAAACAATTGTTACTAATGGTAAAAAAATTAATATTACTGGAAAAAAAGCTATTCAGGATCAAATAGGTGTCATATATATTGTAACAAGCACTTACATCATATGTACGAGGAAAAGATCCTTATGCTATAGCAACAAGAAAGATAAAATATCTGTGAACAAACTTAAGACGAAGTACATAGGATCTATGAAGGAAATACTAAAATAAAAGTGAAAGATGCATAGAATGTTTGAACAAATAGAAATTTATGTCATATTATAGGATAGGAAACTTAAATAACATAAAATATTAATTAATATCTCCTGATTTAATTTATGTGTTGCATGAGGCTCTAATACAGATAAAAACAAAGTGCTTTAAAGCTACATAAGTTGATTGTATAGTTTACTTAATACACAAGCAAGAAAAGTTAATTAAATTATGAAAAAAGAAAACTAAAGAATACTATGAAGCTATTAGAGTTAAAGCAGCACAGTTCTTGGTATACAAATAAATTGGTGGAGTAAAATCGAAAATACAAAAAGGTATTTTATTATGTATGAGACTTTAGTAGATAGTAAATGTGGCACTGAATTCAATACCTGTTTTTGGAAAAACTAGATAAACATCTAGAAAAAAAATACATAAAATAAGTTTTAGGGGGCCAGGCCCAGTGGCTCATGCCTGTAATCCCAGCACTTTGGGAGGCCAAGCTAAGCAGATCACTTGCGGTCAGGAGTTTGAGAGCAGCTTACCCAACATGGTGAAACCTCGTCTATACTAAAAATACAAAAATTAGCTGGGTGGTGTTGGGTGCCTGTAGTCCCAGCTACTTGGGAGTCTGAGGCCGAAGAATCATTTAACCTGGGAGGCAGAAGTTGCAGTGAGTGGAGATCGTGCCACTGCATTCCAGCATGGGTGACAGAGTGAGACTCCATCATAAATAAATAAATAAATAAATAAATAAATAGATAAATTAAAAATTTAGGTTGATTAGATACAGTCAGGATGATATCTGTCACCAAGAGACAGGGACATTGGGAAGACTGGTGCACTCTGAGCAGATTTTCAGAAGGAAGTTACTGAGAGTGGACAGAAGAAGGACACAGATGCTGAACTGAAGGAGGAGGAAACTGGAAACCCTGTACAGGGCTGTGCCAGGACTTCTTCCTAGCCCCCAGTAAGTCCTCGAGAAGGGGTGAGTTGAACAGGTGAGGAGTGGCCTGCTTTTGCTATGGAATCCTGGCAGCAGGAGACCACACAACCCCCACAGGCACTTGAGCTGACAGGAAAAGCTACTTAGAGAGGTGGTAGGGTCAGGACACCAGCCTGTATGGAGCATAGAGTGTTTGGTGCAGGAATGTCTGCAGTGGAGCACAGCCAGCGATGCCCACCCCCAAGTCTCACCATACTCCCATAGGAGACTTTAGCCTTAGGAATGCCAGGCCTGAACAGAAAAGGACAGTCTGTGAGATGGAGCCAGTCTGATGTGAGTGCCCCCCTGTCTGCTAGCCTCCCCCAGGGCCCCAGCCAAGCAATACCTGCTTGCAGTGAAACCTCGGGTATTTTATGGTGGCCCACATCATAACTCCTTCTCTTGCAGACCATGCCTGCCCATTGGAGAGCTCCAGCAGAGTGGCCCCTGCCAAAACACACAAGGCTACCTATGCCCTCCTCTCACTACAACTTAACCCATGTTGCTTTGTTGGCACACACTCACCCATGGCCACCATTACTACTTTGCCAGAGTGTTAGTCTGTTTTTATGCTGCCAATAAAGACATACCCAAGACTGGGCAATTTACAAAAGAAAGAGGTTTATTGGACTTATAGTTTCACATGGCTGGGGAGGCCTCAAAATCATGGCAGAAAGTGAAAGGCACATCTCACATGGTGGCAGACAAGAGAAGAGAGCTCATGCAAGGAAACTCCCTTTTTAAAACCATCATATCTCGTGAGACTTATTCACTGTCATGAGAACAGCATGGGAAAGACCTGCCCCCATAATTCAATTACCTCCCACCAGGTCCCTCCCACAACACATGAAAATTCAAGATGAGATTTGGGTGGGGACACAGCCAAACCATATCATTCCATCTCTGGCTCCTACCAAATCTTATTTCCTTACATTTTAAAACCATTATGTCTCCCTGACAGTCCCACAAAGTCTTAATTCATTTCAGCATTAACTTAAAAGTTCACCATCCAAAGTCTCATCTGAGACAAGGCAAGCCCCTTCCACCTATAAGCCTGTAAAATCAAAAGAAAATTAGTAACTTCCTAGATACAAGCATAATGTCATCAATGTAATGGACAAGTGTGATATCTTGTGGAAACAAAAAGCTATTGAGGTCTCTTCGAATAAGATGATGACACAAAGTTGGAGAGTTGATACACACCTGAGGTAGGGCAGTAAAGATGTATTGCTGGAACACGTGGAAATTCAAGATGAAATTTGGGTAGGGATACAGCCAAAGCATATCAACCAGCAAGAGTGTGGACCTGTTCCTCTTCCACACCAGTATGCATGCATGCATTCTCACCCCACCATGCCACTGCTGCCAGCATGAGCACAGCCTGCTACTCGATCATCAGCCCCACCACCACTGCCTGTGCAAACATGCACATGGATGCCAGGAGTCCTGCCTCCCTTACTCCACCATTGCCATCAGTGCAAACATGTGCATAGAAGCCAGAAGCCCTGTGCCCACCAGTGCCCCACCCCCACACTGGCATAACTTATACAGGAATGCCATAGCCCCACTCACACCAGTACCTTACCACAGCAAATATACTTGCACCCCGCTGCGGTGCCACTGCTGCTGGCACAGGCAAACAAGCATGGACCCTGCTGCCACTGCCGTAATGAAGTGCTTTGGTGGGCAGCAACCAGTGTAGTCCTGTGGCCAGCAGTCTGGGAAGACATCAGCAAGCACCTCCAACACAGAAGGTCCCTAACCTCGAGGAGCCAGAAAACAAAGCCAGCGGCCCAATACCAGCCCCTCAGAGTTAGAACATGTGGTCCAAGTGTTCTGAGCTAAGCCTTGGCCCCCCAAAATCTTCCAGAAATAAAGCCAGTTGACTGAATCCACCCTGTGCCACAATCAAAACCCCAAGGACATCAAAGAAGATTAAAACAAACAAACAAACAAAAGCATCCAAAGGACAGCAACTTCAAAGACTAAAGGAACATCAGCCCACACTGATGAGAAAGAACTGGCACAAGCACTCTGGCAAGTCAAAAAGTCAGAGTGTCTTCTTACCTCCAAATGATCACACTAGTTACCCAGCAATGGTTCTTAACCAGAATGAAATGGTTGAAATGACAGAAATAGAATTCAGAATATGGATAGAAATGAAGATCATCAGGATTCAGGAGAAAGTCAAAACCTAATCCAAGAACTCAAAGCAATACAAAAAACAATACAGGAGATGAAACAATGAAATAAGCATTTTAAGAAGGAACCAAATTGACCTACGAAAGCTGGAAAACTCCCTTCAAAAATTTCAGAATACAATCTCAAGTATTCACAGCAGAAGCAGTCAAACTGAGAAAAAAATGTCAGTGCTCAAAGACCAGTTCTCCAAAATAACTGAGTCAAACAAAAATAATCAAAAAACACTAAAGCAGCATAAACAAAATCTCTGAGAAATATGGGATTATGTAAAGAGACCAAACCTACAACTCATTGGTGTCCCTGAAAGAGAGGAAGACAAAGCAAGTAAATTGGAAAATATACTTCAGGATATTATCTACGAAAATTTCCCCAACCTCACCAGAGAGGAAACCATTCAAACTCAGGAAATACAGAGAACCTCTATAAGATACTATACTAGATGACCATCCCCAAGACACATAGAGATCAGATTCTCCAAGGTCAAAATGAAAGAAAAAATGTTAAAGGCAACTAGACAGAAGGGGCAGGTCATATATAAAAGGAAACCCCGTTAGGTCAACAGAAGACCTCTCAGCAGAAGCCTTTAAGCCAGAAGTGATTGGGTGCCTATATTCAGCATTACTAAAGAAAACAAATTCCAACCAAGAATTTCATCTCTAGCCAAACTAAGTTTCCTAAGCAAAGGAGAAATAAGATTCTTTTCAGACAAGCAAATACTAAGGGAATTTGTAATCACCTCCTTCAAGAGGTGCTGAAGGGAGTATTAAATATGAAAAGGAAAAATCATTACTGGACACCATAAAACACACTTAAATAAATAGAATACTGACACTATAGGGCAATCACACAAACAAGTCTGCATAGTAACCAGCCAATGACATGATGACAGAATCATATCCACACATATCAGTATTAACCTTGAATGTACACAGGCTGAATGTCTCAATTGAAAGGCACAGAGTGACATGTTGAATAAAGAGGCAAGACCCAACAGCATGCTCTCTGCAAGAAACTTATGTGCAGTGACAACCATAGGCTTAAAGTAAAGGGATAGAGAAAAATCTGCCAAGCAAATGATAAACAGAAAAAGGCAGAAGTTACTAATCTAATTTCAGACAAAACAGACTTTAAACCAATGAAGATCAAAAACGACAAATAAGGCCATTACATATGGTAAATACTTCAATTCAACAAGAAGACCTAACTATCCTCAAGACATACGCACACAACACAATAGCATCCAGATTTACAAAGCAAGTTCTTAGAGACCTACAAAAGGACTTAGATAATCACACAATAACAATAGGATACTTCAACACTCAACTGACTATATTAGACATATGATAGAGGCAGAAAACTAACAAAAATATTTGACACCTGAGCTCCACACTGGACCAAACAGACCTAATAGACATCTACAGAACTTTCCACCCCAAAACAACAGAATATACATATACCTTATCTGCATATGGCACATACTCTAAAACCAACCACACAATTGGCCATAAAGCAATTCTTAGAAAATTCAAAAAACTGAAATCATACTAAACACACTCTCAGACCACAGCACCATAAAAATAGAAATCAATTTTCTATTTTTGAAACTAAGAAAATTGCTTGAAACCATACAATTTCATAGAAATTAAACAATGTGCTCCGGAATGACTTTTGGGTAAAAAATAAAATTAGGCAGAAATCAAGAAATTCTTTGAAACTAATGTGAACAAAGACATAACATACCGAAATCTCTTGGACACAGCTAAAGCACTATTAAGAGCAAAGTTTATAATGCTAAATGCCCACATCAAAAAATTAGAAACTTCTAAAATTAACAACCTAACTATCATACCGAGAGAAACTAGAAAAGAAAAACAAAAACAAAAACAAAAAAAACCAAGCAAACCAACCTCAAAGCCAGTAGAAGACATAAACTAATTAAAATCAGAGCTGAAATAAAGAAAATTGAGATGCATAAAAGGTCAACAAAACTAAAAGTATGTTTCTTGAAAGAACAAATAAGATAGCTATACCTGTATCTAAACTAATAAAGAAAAAAGAGGAAATATCCAAATTAACACAATCAGAAATGACAAAGGGGATGTTACCACTGACTCCACAGAAATACAAAAACCCTCAGAGATTACTACAAATACTTCTATGTACACAAGCTAGAAAACCTAGAAGAAATGGGTAAATTCCAGAAAACATACAATCTTCTAAGAATGAAAGAGAAATTGAGTCCTTGAACAGACTAACGAAAAGTCCCAAAATTTACTAAAAAGCCTCCCAACCAGAAAAAGCCAAGACTGGATAAATATAGAGTCAAATTCTCCCAGATGCATAAAGAAGAGCTGGTACCATTCCTATTGAAATTACTCCAAAAAAGTGAGGCGGGGGGACTCCTTATTAACCTATTCTGTGAGGACAGCATTATTCTGATTTTAAAACCTGGCCAAGACACAACGACAGCAAAAAAAAACTTCAGGACAATATCCTTAATGAACATAGATGCAAAAATCTTCAGTGAAGTACTAGAAAATCAAATGCACCAGCTCATCAAAAAGCTAATTCACTATGATCAAGAACACTTTATCCTTGGATGCAAGATTGGTCAATATATGCAAATCAATAAATGTGATTCATCACATAAGCAGAACTGAAAACAGAAACCACATGATCATTTCAATAGGTGCAGCAAAGGCTTTTAATAAAATTCAACATCGCTTCATGTTAAAACCCTTGTATTATTCTGTTTTTTTTGCACTGCTATAAAGAAATAACTGAAACTGAGTGATTTATAAAGAAAAGAAATTTAATTGGCTCATGGCTCCATGGGCAGTACCAGAAGCATGGCTGGGAGGCCTTAGGAAACTTACAATCATGCTGGAAGGTGAAGGGGAAACAGACACATCTTACATGGCCAGAGCAGAAGGAACAGAGAGAGAAGGAAGACAGTATACACTTTTATACAACTAAATATTGTGAGAACTCTATCATGAGAACAGCACCAAAGGGGGAAATCTAACCCCATGATTCAATCACCTCCCACCTGGTCCCACCTCCAACACTAGGGATTACAATTCAATATGAGATTTAGGCGAGGATACAAATCCAATCCTTACCAATGATCAAAAAACTAGGCATTGAAAGAACATACTTCAAAATAGCTACTTATCTATAACAAACCCATAGTCAACATCATACTAAATGGGCAAAAGCTAGAATTATTCCCCTGGAAAACAAGCACAAAACAAGGATGCCCTCTCTCACCACTCCTATTCAATATATTATTGGAAGTCCTAGCCAGAGTACCCAGGCAAGAGAAAAAAACAATAAAAAGCATAAAAATAAATAAATAAATAAATAAATAAATAAACAAACAAAAACAAGCAATGAGGAGAAAGGACTCCTTATTCAATAAATGGTGCTGGAATAACTGGCTAGCATATGCAGGAGATCGAAACTGGACCCCTAGATTAAATACTTAAATGTAAAGCCCAAAACGAAAAATCCTTGAAGTCAACCTAGGAAATACCATTCTGTACCTAAGACCTGGCAGAGATGTTATGGCCCATGATGCAATAAGCAATTTCAACAAAACCAAAATTGAAAAATTGGACCTAATTAAACTAAAATGCTTATGCACAGCAAAAGAAGCTATCAACAGAGTAAGCAGACAATCCCCAAATGGGAGAAAATATTTGCAAATTATTTATCTGACAAAGGTCTTATATCCAGAATCCATAAGGAATTTAAACAAAGCAATAAGCAAAAAACAAATAGCACCATTAAAAAGTGGGCAAAGCTCAAGAACAGGTCTCAAAAGAAGACATACATGCAGGCAACAAGCATATGAAAAAATGCTCAACATAAATGATCATTAGAGAAATGCAAATCAAAACCATAATGAGATACCACCTTACATCTGTCAGAATGGTTATTTTTAAAAAGACAAAAAAATAATGATTCTAGCAAGGGTGCAGAGGTGGGAATGTAAATTAGCTAAGCAACTATGGCAAACAGTTTGACGATATCTCAAAGAACTTAAAATAAAACTACCATTTGACCCAGCAATCCCATTATTGGGTATATCCCCTAAGGAATATAAATCATTCTACCACAAAGACATGTGCACACATATGTGCATCAATCACCATACTATTCACAATAGCAAAGACATGGAATCAACCTAAATTCCCATCAATGTGTAGACTGAATAAAGAAAATGTGGTATATATATATATATATATATATATATATATGTGGGTACATATATACCATGGAATACTATGCAATCATTAAAAAAACCATAAAAAGGATGCTGTCCTTTGCAGCAATATAGATGGAGCTGGAGTCCATTATCTTAAGCAAAATAACACAGGAACAGAAAACCAAATACTGCATGTTTTCACCTATAAATGGGAGCTAAATATTGAGTAGACATGGACACAAAGAAGGGAACAACAGATACCAGGGCCTACTTGAGGGTGAGGAATGGGAGGAAGGTAAGAATCAAAAAATTACCTGTTGGGGACTATACTTATGTATTAGTTTGTTCTCATGCTGCTAATAAAGATATACCCCAGGACTGGGTAATTTATAAAGGAAAGAGGTTTAATTGACTCACAGTTCCACATGGCTGAGGAGGACTCGCAATCATGGCGGAAAGTTAAGGGAAAGCAAGACAGGTCTTACATGGCAGCAGGCAAGAGAGACCTTGTGCAGGGGAACTCCCATTTATAAAACCATCAGATCTCGTGAGACATATCACTACCACTAGAACAGTATGAGGGAGACCACCCCCATGATTCAATTATCTCCACCTGGCCCTGCCCTTGACATGTGGTGATTATTACAATTCAAGGTGAGATTTGGGTGGGTACACAGTCAAACTATATCAGCTTATTACCTACGTGAAGTGATAATCTGTACACCAAACCCTGATGACTTGCAATTTACCTATATAACAAACCTGCACGTGTATCACCGAACTTAAAACAAAGGTCAAAGAAAAAGAAGTCCACACAAAATTTAACTAAAATGAATATAAAATGGTGTAACAAAATTTAACTGAGGCAGGCGGATCATGAGGTCAGGAAATCGAGACCATCCTGGCTAACACAGTGAGACCCTGTCTCTACTAAAAATACAAAAAATTAGCTGGGTGTGGTGGCGGGCGCCTATAGTCCCAGCTACTTGGGAGGCTGAGGCAGGAGAATGGCGTGAACCCGGGAGGCAGAGCTTGCAGTGAGCCAAGATCGTGCCACTGTACTCCAGCCTGGGCAACAGAGCGAGACTCCATCTCAAAACAAAAAACAAAACAAAACAAAAAACAGTGAAATGTAAATGATATAAAGTGCAATAATTATATATTTGAAAACATGGTTGTAAGAAAAAACATTAGACATTCAAGTATTGAAACATCAATAGGCCAGGTGCGGTGCCTTAAGTCTGTAATTCCAGCACTTTGGGAGGCCAAGGCAGGCAGATCGCTTGAGGTCAGGAGTTTGAGATTAGACTGGCCAACATAGTAAAAACCCATCTCTACTAAAAATAAAAAAAATTAGCAGAGTGTGGTGGCGCATGCCTGTAATCCCAGCTACTGGGGTGGCTGAGGCAGGAGAATCACTTGAACCTGGGAGGCAGAGGTTGCAGTAAGCCAAGATTGAGATTATGCCACTGCACCCCAGCCTAGGCAACAGAGAGAGACTCCATCTCAAAACAAAAACAAAAACAAATATTAAAACATCCAATTAATAGAGTAAATCTTAGAAGATTTTATATTAAATAAAACCTGCCTTAGTATGAAACCAAATCTGAAAAGTATTTTAAAATAATAAATTCAATTACATGCTTCAACTACATTTTCTATAAAGAAAACCCAAAATTAAAACGAGAGATAATAAAAACAAGGAAAACTATTTGTGGTTTATGTCATTAAAGAAATAGTTAAATTACTTAGTAAAATCCCTTCTAATAAGTAAAAGTATGCAAACAACTCAGAAACATAAGCAGTGGATGACTAGAGTTCATAGAAAAAAAAAAGGCATCATTTCTAAACACAGGAAAAATATTATTAATCCCAATCATTAAAAAATGCAAACTAGAAGCTACATTGAGATACCATATTTTGCCTACGAGATAAGGGAAAAAAGATTTAGCAACACTGTTTTACTGAGCATGTGAGGAAAGAGGCCCTGTTATATTACTGGTGTGAGTGTAATTTTTATAACTCTATGGAAACAAACTTAGCATAGTAAAAATTTAATGTGTACTCTTTGCCCCCAAAATTCCACTTTGAGAAATTCATGCTTCTGATAAACTCATTAATAGGAAAATGAAAGATATCAAAGTAAATTCATTGAAGCATAATTTTAATGACAAAAGATGAGCAATAATCTAAATGTCTTTTAATAGGGAAATGGTTAAATAAATAAGGATGACATTTTATTGGAAGTCTACGTTGTCTTTAAAAATGGCTGAAACAAAACTACATGTACTCATGTGAATGATCTCCAAAATACATTGTTTAGTATCTTTTTTGAAAAGTCAAGTTTAAGACAAGAAATTGTGTGTGTACATGTATATTCATGCACAAACATATTTATTTACATGCATACATATAGATGCATGGATGTATGCACAAATACAATACTTGTATCTATAAACTATCCTCTGAAATTTGGGGAAACTGGACGACTAAGGGGTTCAGGCCTGGATCTAACTGGATGGCTTCAGTCATCTCAAGTCATGTCTCCAGCCCATGTTTCCAAGGTTGGATGCTGTTGACATTGTTCAACACCTTCCCGGCTGAGGAAAGAATAGCAAGAATGTGCAGATTAGTGCACAATTTCAGTTTGGAATTACTAATACCGGAAATTCACTTCACTCAACAACCCCTGTATTGACACTTGAATTTGGATCCATTGTGTTTAGTAAAACAGCATGTACCCAAACCGTAAGTGCCTACTTAATGAAGAAGGCAAAAGAGTGCTCAATGGTTCTTAAAAATAAAAAATAAATCGAGAAGAAGGATTTTAGAAAGTATGGGTAAGTCTATAAATGCCCAGAATATGAAGCTTAGTAGTGTTTAGTCCACACAGGAAGAAATTCAACTCTTTTCTTGATTTACAAATAACAAAATGAATTCAGAATCTGGTGACAGATATAAAAAGCCTCAACTTAAAAGAAATTTAACAAGTTAAAGTAGGAACCACTGTGGGACAGGAAACATAGTATATATCTTTTTTGCTTATCTGATGAAAATGCCACAGTCACTTTTGGCTATGACTTGGCTAATAGAGCTGAATATTTAAATGGCTTGTGAGCTTTCTCAAAGTCAAAATCGATATTTCTCTTTTTTTCTAGTTTAACATCTTGTTCTTAAGTCCTTATGCTGAGCTTCTACTCCATAGCCATGTTCGAAGATGCTCTGGGCAAGGAGCTGGCCCTTCCAGACCTTTTAATAGAAGGCCTTGACTGGAAGAAGACTGGCAGCAATTCAGCATTTCCACCTTTTATTTTCTGAGTGAGTGTAGATAAGGGAGCTATCAGTCTGGGCAGTAGGCTGCAGCAGCAGATCTGATTGAAGCAGAGATTTCAGTAAATTAAGAATTTGTTATCACTTAGAACAGGCTGTCCTCCTTTCAAGGAATGTGGGCAAAGGCACAAGTTGATTGAAAGGCCTTCTTGTTCCAATAATACTGAATATTTATATTTCTGAGCTGAAAAGACAACCTAAAGATAAGACATGAAGAGTCTTGCATTAGATCCAGCTACATGCCAAGTGCGCAGAGTAAGTGATCATCTATCACTGTAATAGTATAGGTTCTATACTACAGTGATGTCAAGAGTTTGAGAATGCCCCAGGCCCCCCATAGGCCAGCAAATACCTAAAAATGCCCATTTAGGGATCTCTTTCCAGTAAATAAAAACTGTAAAGTATAGATTCCCTTCCCTGCAATTGGAATAATCTTTAAATTATTCACAGACAATTTTTCATTAGAGTATGTTTCAGATTTTTCCTGAGAATCGGTTTTTTAAAGTTGAGGGCTCTTTTAAAAATATCTGTGATTGTTCTTCTTGCTACCCATCAAAGCCCTTATCATACATCATTGTAAAGTGCATGTTTACTTATTTGCTTATCACATTAGACTATCAGCTCTGCAAAGGCATGGACCTTGTTTATCTTCAAAACAGGTTTATCTCAGGGCCTAGCACATTGCCTGGCACTTAATAAAATCTCAGTATTTCTTGTGTAGAACTGAATTTCATTAGACTGAATTGTGTAAAAGGTTGTTTCTTGAAGATAATAATTTTTTTCTTCCTTTAGTGAAGGAAAAAAAACAGAGCATCATTACTAAAGACAAGCTTCATGTACTGAAAATCATTAAAAGCTTGACTGACTTTGACTTTACTTAATGATCCATCTAGTTTTCAAATAAGATAATAGATGCAGTGACTTTTCCAAAGCCACACTAATACTAATTGGCAGGACAAGAATGAGGAGCCAGATCTTCAGATCAATAGTCAGACATTTATTCCACACAGTTGATCCTTCTATTTTAAGGTATTGCAGTTGGAAGAATGTGGAAGCACTTGTCAGCGAGGGTATTCAGTATCAGACTTTGGCACACACCCAGTGTGATAAACATAGGCTTGTTCATCATCTACTTTTATGAAAGTTTTACCAACACATGCTTTCTGAACTGTGTCAGTCCTTTGTCACTTGAACGATGGTCCCATTGGCTGAAAAGAAGGTTACTGGGTTTTCCTATCTGAGAACTGGTGTCTGAAACAGTAAGAAACCTTTTTTGGGGAATTTCTTAAAGGAATATGACATCTCTGATACTGTTTAGGTGGCAGGTCTCTTATTTCCTGACTTCCTTCTCTACCTTTCTATCTCGTTGTTGTTGACATCGACCTGGCATGGTGGGTAGACATCTGTTGATAATCGCATTAACGTGGGTCAGTTTTGCTTAATTTACTACTTTTAACTTAATGGAAATGTACTTATTAGTGCCATACCTCCTTCTCTGTAAAGAACAATATTGAATTCATAAGTAAATAAATTGGCAGGAGAGCTTCTGCAAAGTTTTAAATTCTAGTAAACAAGCAATGTGCTATCAACCATGGAAAACTGTCATTACTAAATGACAGATAAGAACAGTTGAAAAATATAAACTAGGTTTTTAAAATCCTATTTGTTAAAAGTAAACATCTCTGCAAATCAAAAGGTAAAACTGTACATATGCATTGCTAAAGTTGTTTCTCACAGGAGTACAGGTTAACAATTCTGATTCTGCTATACACATATACTGGAAATAAACATTTAAGTAAACGGATAGCAGATGGTAGAAGCTGCATTTCTTATGTTGAAGTGACAGTTTACAGATGGGCAGCAGCAGGAGGCTAAAATAATCCACTAGGAGTGAATTAGAGTTGGAGATATCGGTATGAACTCATGTTTAGCTTAATATAGATACATATGGCTACATATAGAAAAGTTTGTAGATCTGTGTATATACATGGTTTAGGATACTCACATATACTTCCTTGTTCTGTAAGCTGAGAGGGCCTAAATAAAACAACTCCCCAGTAGGAACAAGTACACCTAGCACCTGGTTCTTGATTTCTATAATAATACCATTATCCAGTAAAAACAAAAAACTAAAACACAAGACTCCCTAGAGAAATATCTGAAATGACTGATTCTAGAACTAGGGGATGAAATATACAGATAATCCTGGAAGATTTTATGGTACAAGAAGAAGGTGTTTAAAAAGCAACAACAACACACACACACAAAACAACTACAATAAACCCCATAAAACAACCTGCATTGATGGTAGTGTGGCAAAGGGACACAAACATCAATTGAAGGAGTTGACAATGGCCAAAATTAGAACTATTTGAGCAATGAAATGCATGAAATAGAATTGAATTCTAAACCCAAATATAAAATAAGTGATCTATATTAATTCATTATCTATATTGATATAAATATATAATTGAATGGTGAAGAGAATAATCTCTCACTCATAAGAATTCAAAATAAATTATGTAGACACTCCACTCTAAAAGAGGGGCATTATAACTTCCCACTCTTTAAGTGTGGGCTACACAGAATGGCTTTGTTACAAAGATTGCCATGAGGAAGGAGGAAAATGAGGAACTTTATAGTGGAGAAACACGAGAAACACTACCTTAACCAGGTTATCTAAGTCAAGATCATGATGATAGCATAAACCCTTGATATGTGATGAAAATGGTACTTCATCTCTGTGACCTTTGTTCTAAAAACATATAACCCATCCATCAGACAAGTTTCCACAAGGAACATCCTACAAAATTCCTGACCAGTAGTCCTGCAAACCGTCAATGATATCAAAATCAAGGAAAGTAAAGAACTCTTTGGCCAATAGGAACCTGAGGAGCTATGGAGGCTCAATGTAGTGCTTAATTCAGGCCATCCAGAGTAAGATCCTGGAAGAGCAAAAGGACATTAGGTAACAACCAAGAAAATCAAATATAGATTTCGTTAATAATCATGTACTAATATTGGTTCATTAATTGTAACTAATGTACCATACCAATGCAAGATGTTAATAATAGAGAAAACTGGGTATGTAATAAGTGGAAGTACATGGGAGTACTATTGTCTCAATGTTTCTGTAAATTTAAAACTATTCTTTAAAAAGTTTATTTTAAAAAGCAAATATAGGCTTTGTTTCCATTTAATGTGAGCATGTTTGCGCTGGCATTTATTCTTTGTTTCTCAAGTCTTCTCACTTTGTTTATTAATTAAGATTTAACCTGTTGTTGCCTTCAAGTATTTAAAAGTCTATCACGTGAAAGGGGAAGTAAACATTTTCTGCTTCAGAGGGCAGCACCAGGACCATACAAAAACCAACAACAAGGGAGATACCAGCTCCCTAATATGGAAGCCTTTTCTAATTCCAACAATGGAAAAGATTGACTCACAGAGTAGTGAACTTTCTGTCCATTCAGGCAGAGACTGACTGACGCCATCCATCAAGTATGCTTTAATGGAGATTTTTTTCACTGGGTGGCCAGTTGGAGTGGAAAACCTCAAGGATTCTTCCAACTCTTTTCTAAATATCTGTGGACAAGTTACCCAATTTTCTGTGTAGTTAAGGTTTAGACAATTTATTCCAATGTGAACCTGTACTCACAGCCAGGACTTTCAGCAGAGAATGTCTGTCTATTGACCACAATTCTAAGTTTAGCTGATTGCTCAAAACCTACCAGCTGCACTAGTCATCCAGTTAAAGGAAAAGTAAATTAGCCTAGTAAGCTACGCCTTTTTGAGCCATGCCATTTGATAGGTGGTATGTTCCCTCCTCGAAGTCTTAAGGAGTCATATGATCCAATTCAGGGCTTTAGCAATGTTATGTTTATCTTATGACACCAATTCTAGAGTCTTGCAAATCGAATGCCACAATCCCACAGCTTGGCTCAACCACTCTGTAGTTAGGATGGCAATGATTACTGGTGAAGTGAGAGACTGCAAATCGCAGTGAGTGAGGTTAGACGGTGGGTGCATGTGTGGAAAGAAAGTTTTATATTTCAATCTCATTTTATGAGCCTGGCTTTCCCTGTTAAAGATAGAAGCTGGGAAAATCTACTGATGCAAGGGTAAAGCAATACCTTTTTGGTGTCACAGTTTCCTTTATAAAGGGAACTCATACATATGGGCCTCTTCCCAGACACAATAATAAAATCTCTTGGTTTTTCCTACACCACCCTCCCCATCATAAAAGGGGATGTGAAAATGTTAACCAGTGTTTATCAAATGTTTTTGGTTCACAACATGCCTAGAATATTATTGTCTTTCTGCATGCACCCTGGAGTGAACAGAATAGGTGCTGGAAAACAGGAACTTTGCTGATTTTTAGTTAACCTGACTGCAACCTATGATACAGATGAGAGACTAATATCTCAGCCTATCTGGTAGAAAGATCATTTCTTTAATAAACCAAAATTATTATTTTGTATTACAAAAATATTTATATTCATCTCATGAGCTTGAATCTTATAAGATGGCCATTTTTAGTCAGTTAACAACAACTTCTTATGGTTCATCATAATAGAAAATATGAATCTCTAGAAAAACATGAAGGAAAAATTAAAAAAAAAAGTCTCATCTTTATAGCTAAGGAATCAGATATTTTACATTTTGCTGTAATACAATCAATACATTGTAATCAATACATTGAGTTGCCTCTGCTCTAAACACATACATGTACTTTACATTATTTAAATCATGTCACAATACATAATTTTTGTGAGCTGCTTCTTTTCATTAATATTTAATAAGTACCATTTCCCATGTCATTTATTATTCTATAGTACGATTTTCAGTGACTCTGTCATATCCAGTCACATGGATAAGCAAATTAATTTAAGCAACTTTCTATGATCAAATAGTTGCCAATATTTTCTATTTAAACTTATGCTGCTATAAACATACTTATAAGGGAAACTTTTTCATACATCTCCAATTATACTTAAGGTATTTCTGGATCAAAGTATGTACACATGTTCAGACTTTTTTTTTTTTTTCGAGGCTAGATCTCACTCTATTACCTGGGCTGGAGTGCAGTGGTGCGATTATAGCTTACTGCAGCCTCAACTGGCCAGGCTCAAGTGATCTTCTTGCCTCAGCCTCCTGAGTAGCTGAGACCACAGGCACATACCACCATGCCTGGGTAATTTTTGTTTTTAATCATAGAGACAAGGTCTTGCTATTATATTGTCCAGGTTGGTGTTTAGATCCTTCAGATTATTGACACATTGCCAAATCACCTTCCAGAAGGCCGAATCCACCAGGATATGTAATCATGCATCTTTCTCACCAGCATTCTGTATTATCATTGTTTTAAATCTCTACTAATCATTTGTTTCTTCTCTGGATTTCTCAGGGGAGTTTCATGGTCACTAAAGTCCTGTTATGTTTGGCATTTATGGTGACTTTTCCACTAGAATTTTAGGGATTAAAACACTTCAGCAGCCTGCTTAGTGCTATGCCCTTCCTTTCAGAAATTTCAGTCCATTGCAGACATAGATTGTGGTGGCTGCAAGTAGACAAGGACCTAGGTCTTCATTCTAAAAGGAGTTCTGTGTTTGAAATTATACATCTTCAGCCCCTAATGAAACTTCACATCTAATAATGAAGTCGGGCAGAGGACCTACCAAGCGAGTGATAGTCCACTCATTATTAGAGGCAAATTCAATACCTCTGGTCAGCTGCTACCATGTTAGATAAATCCTTACTAAGTTAGACCAGATGCTATGAAGTCCATGGCGTCGAGTGGAAAGGGGCAGTAGTTAAAATTAGGCAAGGATATAGCTTGTTGAATGTTGAGGAAATAAGCAGTTCTTAAAGAAGAAGAAAAACCTACTCACCTAAAACGTCTGAGGTTTTTTCCACTCCAGTGGCCAGTACTTGGCTAATGTGTAAAGAACATAAAAACAGTCTTCAATTCAACAAGAGGATACATTTTTAAAAAATTATTAAACCTATCCAATGATTTTTTAAAAGGCTGATTTGTGAAATAATGATTTCTCCAGCGTGCTCAAACTGATCACCCCCCTTTGAAACAACCACATGATACATACTCATGTTATTAACACTAATTATAGAAATTTAGAATTAGTTTTACCAATTTCCCTCTACTACTAGCCCATGAGTTTTATTACTAATTAACATTCATTAATATTATGTCGGGAATGGATAATATGAGTTCAGGGATTCTGAGTGAGCCTCTTAACGCCCCAAATACTTTTACACAATTAGAAATGGATTTTTTATTTAAAATTGTAACACCTCTGAATAGCAACAGATTAAGTTTCATTTGTAATTCAAAGTGAATGTGTTACAAAGTTTTCTTCTGGGAAAGGAGGATGACATGAAGTGGAGAAACTGGGTGCCTTTGGGCAAAGTATGACAAAAGAAAAAAGTTGAGGCACAGAGTGCTGAAGACAAAATTTGCTGACTACATATGTCGTTGTTCTTTTCATTTGTATTATTGCTGTTTTATTAAGGGTCACTTTTAGATGCAACTGATGTTCTGTATGATTTAAAGCTGCTCTTTATTTTTAAAAATCCTAGCTTAGAGCCATGATATTGTGGGGAAAATTAAGTTTTCTTAATTTTCTTACAGTCAATATGATATGAAGGTCATTCATTAAGCTCTGCTCAACTCTTTCACTTGTAAAAAGCTCAAATCAAGCTGTTTTATTAAAATAGCGAAGTAAAAGCAAGGAGGAAGAAGAGATGGAACACAGGGTGTGGTTGGGATCCAAATGTTCCTGGCATTGGTGGAGTGAACTTTGAAACCAAGTATTTAGGCTTGCCAGTTGATCTAAATACAGTCGCATTCTGTCCTTCACTTGAGGCTAAATATCATTCATTCTTTCAATCATTCACTTAATGAATATATGGCAGGTACCGCATCTACCTGCCAAATCCTACAGTGGGCTCTTAGGCGACAGCAGTGAACCAGTTAGATAAAAACTCCCCGGCTTCATGCAATTTACATTAGAGTTAGATATACCTTGGAAAAATAGAATTAAACCCCAGATGGGTATAATTGTGGCAACAAAGGAAGAGGTTTTCAGTTTAATCCTAAAGCAATCTGAATTTAATAAATCCAGTAAAATCCTAACTAGCAAAGCAAATGCCAGTCTATTCCAGAATTCTTCGTCAATGTGGAGATATGCGAGAGAAATGTAGTCCTATTAAAGCCCTCTCTCAAAAAAAGACTCCAGTATTTAAGTGGAAAATGCGAACTATCACCAAATTTAGCCGAAATTAGCATCTTGTCGTCTGAAAATTTTTCAGCCAAGGAAACCGCATAATCCAAATGCAACCATTTTTTCTTGCACTCTTTCCTAAAAATCTAACATTCATGCTGCCAATGTTTATGCTGCCAACATCGTCAATGCACTTTGCTGTAAGGGCTTAAAGGTTGGCTACAAATAATTTTCAATGAATAACTCTAATTAGCCACTAAAGTTGGCATATTTCCTGCAATCTGAAATTAGATCACAGAGTTGGGTTGACATGAAAAAGCCCTATTAACTCTCTAGACTTCCAACTCCTATTTGCTGGGGGAAATTAGTTCTGAACTTTATCTGCTGCTATCTGAAGAAGTCTGTAGTCGGCGGTAAGAAAAAGATATGTGGCACCGGACTTTCAGTTTGCTTCTGTTCCACTGGTGGGACTTTCCGAAATAAAAAGAGAAAAGCAATATACCTGGAAGATATTTCAGTGGATTTTTAATAATAATAATAAAACTATTTTAAAATGTTAAAAACACAAAACTTTAAAATTATTCGTATAATCCTCTCTGACAACAACAACAAAAAATTTTATCTAACGCTATCCACCGATAGATGCATGGATATTTCTTAGACCCAGTTTTGAGTCCTTTCCACTAGAGGTTTATCTCTTCGTGTGCCCCTATTGTTCAGTCTGGGAAATAGGGCACATGCTTCTATTAGGTAAGTGCTTGGGAAGGGCTGCTAAATAACATCTAATGCCATTTCGCAGCAGCCCGAGGCTGCGTCTTTTCACAGCTGTGCCATTTCAAGGCAGCATGTGCGCTTCATCACTGACTCTTGCATTATAAATAAGACCTGAGGTGGAGGCTCCTGTTTTAGACTCCTGTCTGCTGTCATCAGCTGCTGTAGGGCCGATCTGCTGATAGTTAACACACCAGATGTCTGCTACAGCCATGTACACTTCTGGAGCTTCATTTGGATAAGATTAATCATTCTCCTTCATTGATTGCAATGGAATAATAAAAAAGATGGAACAAAGGGGATGAGGCATAGAAAATCAGGGCAAGAATTTTAAAACAATATATTATATTTCACTAAACTAATGACTGTTCTTCTTAACTATTGGAATAATTTGTATTTTACTAAAAAGTCTTCTGTCAGAAATACTTTCCATAATCCATAAATAACTTTTCACCTTAGAAGGTATTTGATAATAAATCTTTCCAGAGGGAACAGAATAACTTCAAAAGTGTAACACCAAGAGAGGTGCCTGGCCACTGATGGCTGACTTTTTAAATTAAGATAAGGAAAATGTTATAGTTTTTGCAATTTACTTTCCAAGAAATTATTTTTAATAAAACTTAAAGTACAATAAAAATTTACTGTACAAATCCTGAAAGTTTGAAGTTTTAATTATTTAAAAAATCATTAATTATAACAGTGATAAAACAATCGACTGTATTTGCTTTCATATCTTTTGTGTGTACCAGATTTTTCAAAAGGTTTAGTAATTATTTGAATATAAACGGTGCTTTTTCCTATGCGTTTATAACTTTTCTCTGAATATTTGGGTATTTTAAAAAATATATTTTTCCAAGGCAGAAAGTTGACAAGTTTTATTCCTATTAAACAGAGGAGAAAATTGAGGTACCAAAAAAAGAGAATCTAATCTTTTTTAATAATTTACTAATATAGACATATGAGTTCTATTTACTTTCTAAATAAAAATATTAATGAACAGGTACAAGTTGAGTATTTTAAAGTTGTCAGCACATGTTAAAATGTAGAACTGAGTTTAAAACCTATAATTTATCCTATTTTTTTCCGAGCCTGAGAAGACAATTTTGTCATTAAAAATGAAATTTTAAAAAGATATATATAAAGAGAGAGAATATAAAAACTTCAAGCTGAATTTTTAAAATATATATATATGGAAGACTTCCTAACAGATATCTTAATAGTGTTTAAGGAAATTAAATAAGTTATATTATAACCAGGTTGGATTGTTTTCTTCAGCAAAACAGAACCTGTGTGTGTGTGTGTGTGTGTGTGTGTGTGTGTGTGTGTATGTATACATACACTTACATATATTTATACAAAGATCTTTGTTTTCAGAAACTGGCTTATGCACTTGTGAGGGCTGACAAGTCCAAAATTTGTATGGCAGGCCAGTAGGCTGGAAATTCTCAGGCAAGAGGTCATGTTGTGGTCTTGAGGCAGAATTTCTTCTACTTTAAGGAAACCTCAGTCTTACTCTAAAGGCCTTCTAACTGATTGAACGAGTCATACCCACATTATTAAGGGTCCTCATTACTCAAAGTTAACCGCATCTACAAAATACCTGGTCACTGCAACATCTAGAATAGTGTTTGATTAAATAACAATAGTCCAATTGACACATACAACTATCACAGAGGGCAGGAAATGCCTCTTCTGCAGTGTTCATATGAACATTGTACTCCCACAGCATACTGGCACACTTGGTGAAGGAACTAAATATTATTTGAATAACTTTAGTTCATCAACCTACTTGGACAGTAAATCTTTCATTTTAGAAAAATTGCTCACTATTATAATGCCACTCCTTTTCACTTAAGCACACAACTCACACTTTCATGGGAATAAATATATTCTGTGGAAATCAGAAAGATATAATTAGGCTTCTCATTTGAAGAGAGGAAACCTCCCTCCAAATGGTCAGGCCATGCCCTCACCCTGTGGCATAGCTTAATGATCAGAACTGGACTTTCTAGGTTTGTATCCCACTTCCGACATTTCCTTGCTGTGTGATCTCAGCATCTTTGTATGTGAAATGGGGACACTGATATTCAGAGCTTGTGGTGAAGCGTGCCTGTCTGACAGCAAGAGTTATGGAATTGTTAGATAATACTATTTGTGGAGGAGGAGGGAACAACTGGAAATTCTTCAGCTTGTCCTCTCCGTGCCACTGAAATAAAGCCATGCATTGCAGTTTATGTTTCTGAGCCTGGTAAACAAAGTTCACAGTACTAAAATTTGGCTCTGTAGGCTAATGTCAGTCAGGGAACCACTGGTTACAGATCTTAGTGAGATAAGTACATAATGCCACAGCAATTTGATATTGCTGAGATATTTTTATTGTATTGTATGAAAGTAGCATCCCGCAATGGGTTAGATAAACAAAACAAAATAGACAAACAAGGCGATTGGTTCTTCACCACATCGCAAATGATTTGGGGAGAACTCATCTTGGAAACCCCTATTGGTAAAAATTTATCTCCAGGTAAAAATTTCAATGTTAATTTCATCAAAATTCAGTATGTTACCTCCTCCAGAAAAACAATAGTTGTAGTTCCTGCCATTGGTGTGTAGTGTGCATACACATGCTTGGTAATTGTCTATTTGGGTATTCGTCTACCTAACTGGAGTATGAGACTCTAACATGCAGGGCTCCTTTTTGTCTGGGCTCCCAGGGACTGGGATGGTGACTGGCACACTTCTATCTGGTGCTTGATAACTATGTTTTCAATGAATGAAAGCATAGATAAGTGACAGGAAGAAAAGTAGGCAAGGACAGGAAAACAAGCTTGTTATTTTTCTGATTTATAGTAGGATGAGTAAGAAAAGCTAGCAATATTAATAGAGTTATAGAAAATATTTGCATTATATTGTCCCTTTTAGATGTTGTGTATGCTGTAAAACATACACTGCCTTTGACTCTGAGTATAGATTTTTAGTAATAGGTTTGAATGACTGAGCCATGATGTAAGTGCAGGTTGGAGAAAGAGAAGAAAAGAATAAGATTTGCTTTAGGAGAAATTCACATTTTACAAATCAAATGATTGGAAAAATGCCATTTGTTTAAGGAGGAAGAGTTGTTGCTTCCAGTAGCATTTGTTGACAGTCGCTAAACATAAGAACAATAGAGTTTATGGAAACCATAATTGTATCAGCACGATAATTTTGAGAATGTATTTGGGTCATTTTTCCCAAAACTAAAAGGACAGGGAACATTATACTAGATTTCTGCCTGAGGCTTTGAGCTGGCATCAATGACTCAATAATGCTCTGTTAGGATGAGTTTCTTTCAAATAAGCATGATGTTTTCTTCTGGCATGTAAGGTGACATCTCTTTTCCTGACTTCTTGAGAAAAAAACTTTCCCATAATTGGCTAGGTTCCTGGCCATCACTCACAAGTCCCTGATGCCATTTCACATCATTTTCATGGTGCTGTGCTAACACATCATATTGACTCATCATAAAACACAGACCTAGGAACTAAAAGAAAGCCAATAATTATTGATCTTTCAGGATGAGTAATTTGTATTAATACTGGAAAGATCAAAAGAAGTGTGTTCACCTAAAACTTACTTGGACTCTAAGGAACAGTCACAAATTCTTTATGGTTTCTGGAGTAAAAATAATATTATTTACCAGTAGACATAAGAAAACTTAAAGTAAATTAAAAAATTCCTACTTTTTATCTTCCTAATATGACAACAAATTGCCACCTATGATAATATAGCATTAAAATAACTCATATATATTGAGGTCTATTGTTTCACTGGCATGATGTCATGAAATACTAAATGCCATCATGATTGACAAGTTATACTATTTATGGCAAATTATTTACAATCTCTGAGCCTCTACTCATCTCAAATAGGAATCATAATACATAACATGTAGCATTATTGTAACTTTTAAATGTCATTTGAATGTAAAGTGACTAGCATTGGTTCTAGCATTTACTTCCACAACAAGTGCTGATTTACATTCTTTGTACTCTCCTACTGATCCTCCTTTGAAGTAAACTCAGTTTGCTTTCAGATTTCTAGTTGTCTACATGTCCACATGTTTGTAGCTCAGTAGTTGCAGTGAATTCAGATAAACATGGCAGAACATATTTTAAGTTTGATATAGTCTTTTTCTCCATCAGGTGATCTGGTTCTTTTTTTGAGCCTATTGAAAGATGATATTGTTCATTCCTTGAATCCACAATTCAAGGATTGCCAGGCCAATATCAATAATTCAACTTCTTGTCCACTCCTAGTTGACGGACTTAAACTTAATCCCACTTTTAAAAAAATTAAAATTTTTGTTTATTTTCTTTTCCAAATGCATTCTTAAAAATGTGAGCATAAAGCTTACTCTTTCAATTTTGTTTAATTTTCTTCCACCCACGAGAAAAAGAAAAAGTGATGTCTATAAGAAATGCTAAGTCTAAAAATGGTGTGTTTAGGAAATTACTTTCTAGATCTCCCTACTTAATTTCCATATATGTAATTTCACAACACATTTATTGGTTTGATTTTCATCTATCTTGTTCTCTTATTTCCTAAAGGGCGTGAGCTAGTTTGGCCAGTTTTATGTGGCTATAGAGAGTTGAAAAAGTATCCTAAGTTCATATAAATTATTTTCATTCCATTGAAAATGAACAGGAATATTCTAGAATTTCTTTTATGTATACTAGAAGAGATTTCATGGTGGATAGAATTAGAGTTTTGTCACAAGGCTAAGTCATTTGTACATGGAGGTGATAGCAGCGATGGGAAGATCGAACCTTCCACAAGTTTTGCTTCACAGAAAACAAGCCTGCAATGTTCTAAATGTTTAAGTCCCTACAAAATTTATATATTAATATTCTAATTATCAGTGGATGATTTTAAAAGGTGGGTCATTTTGGAGATAATTAGGTTATGAGGGCAGAGAATTTATGAGAGGGATTAATATCCTTATTAAAAAAAAAAGGCCCCAAAGAGGCCATCCCTCCTTATGCCATGTGAAGTTACAATGAAAAGACAGTCATCTGTGAACCAGGAAGTGGGTTCTCACCAAATGCTAAATATACTGGCACCTTGATCTTAGACTTCCCATCCTCTAGAACTATGAAAGATAAGTTTTTGTTATGTATAAGCTACTCAGTTTATGGTATTTTGTTATAGCAGCCTGAACAGACTAAGACAAAACATTTTCCATGTGAGCTAGGAGGACACTTATGTAGACTCTTGGGAACAGAAAGTTTTAAGACACACACATACACATACACGTACACATACACATACACATGCACACACACACACGCTCAACTTCCCTGGCATCAAGCTCCAAACAGCTGAAGTAAGTACTCTGAAAGTCCTTAAAATTGTATGAAAACGATAACATCTTAAATAGTAATAATTATTTCCTCCCAGCATATTGGATGTATCTGAATATTTACAATTAACATTTTTAAAGAATGTGCCTTTCTATGTGACTATGCACAGGGTCCTCCCTGCAGATATTTAGGAGACAACATGTAATAGATGTCCACAAGCCCCATCTGACAGATGAGTTTCACTGTGAAAAGTCATCATACATCATCCTCTCCTATATGTTGTTTTCTGGTCTTTTTCATTTAAACATACCTTTTTTTTTTTTTTTTAATAGAATTTAGAGGCCTTTAGACTAGGGTGCTCTGGCACTTCAGATTCTTTGGTGAACAAACCAAAGCCCAATGTAAACAGTAAATTGAAACTAGGGTAACTATACCAATCAGAAATCACTAACTGTGGGAATAAGCAAGCAAAGAAGGAGAGAATGGAGATGCTGGAAAAAACTGGGGAGCAGAAGGTAAGGAAACCAATTTAGGAAGAGAGTAGCTTTAGACAAAGGACTAAACCCCACTTTCCATGGACAGAAATACATCTCAAAAGGATGGAAAATAATGTAGGCAAGACAGTGAATTGTTGGCCAGGAAGCTGAAGGAGCAAGCAAATGAGGGTATTCTTTTCTCTGAAAACAGGGGGCTATCATTGACTGAAGGTGAAGTGGAGAATTAGATTTGAGACTTGTACGCTGTCATTGGAAAACCAGATCCATTTTACATTAAGTTATACAATGCATTTGTGTTACAATATATTTTCAAATACAGCACCAGAAATAAGAACCCCACCCCCAAAGAAAAGGAAAGGAAGGAAGGAAGGAGGGAAGGAAGGAAGGAAGGAAGGAAGGAAGGAAGGAAGGAAGGAAGGAAAGAAGGAAGGAAGGAAGGAAGGAAAGAAAGAAACAGGAAAGAAAGAAAGAAAAAGAAAGAGAAAGAAAGAAGGAAAGAAGGAAAGGAAGGAAGGAAGGAAGGAAGGAAGGAAGGAAGGAAGGAAGGAAGGAAGGAAGGAAGGAAGGAAGGAAGGGAAAGAAAGAAAGAAAGAAAGGAAGAAAGAAAGAAAGAAAGAAAGAAAAAGAAAGAAAGAAAGAAAAAAGAAAGAAAGAAAGAAAGAAAGAAAGAAAGAAAGAAAGAAAGAAAGAAAGAGAAAGAAAGAAAGAAAAGAAAAGAAATTACCGACTAACTTCTAACTAGGAAGTTTCCATTCTAACCAAAGTTGTTTTGTTTGTCGTGCTTCTGCAAACACTTTAGAATAAAGTTTCCCCTTTTGCCCCTCCCGACAGAGTGCCAACGACTTGTGGTCTGAAGCTGTCCTGATTCATGAGTCACTGAATGCTCTAATAAATTCTTTAAAAGGTAAATGTAATAAAGCTTTTCTTTTATCAATACTTTTCACCTGAGACCTTTCCTTAACCAGTTCCAAAATTCCCAAAGTAAACACATCCCAAGAATAGCTAGTATTTACCTTGAGCACAAATGATCTCACAGTGCAGGAATGCAGAATGGATTGACTAGTACAAATCAGATGATGGCATAAGTCATTTTCTTATTATACAGGTGGAGGCCTACTTAGTGACAAGAAGAATTAGTAAAACATGAGCAGTGGTTTCTATAATCCTTAGGGCACACTGCATCTGTCAATGAGATAATGTCTTTTAGGGCAGTTGCTTCATGACTACACTTCACATGTGGTACGCCTGAGTCACAGGCCTTGTGGGAGGCAAAGAGCAGGTGAGGAAGGCAAGGGGTCAATGTCTAACATGCTGAGACAAATAGATTGAGACCTCAGAAGGGGGAAGATAGTTTCTTTTCAAAACTCTTGAAATATTTAATATCCTGGAGTGAAGTAAATCCTAATTTAGAATTCTGTTTTCTTTTAAAAATGTTTTATATGACCTGTGGCCTCTTTTGTATTTTTCTTTTTGTCGTTACTAGCTAATACATATGACACTTCTATTTTAATTTTTTGATGTTTTCTTTAAACATGCCACATAAGTAATAATCCTGCATTGTTTTCTCTTATTCGGAAATATAAGTAGCTTTCAAAGTTGTCAACTTATAGTGGGATTAAATGGAGGAAAAATAGAAGATGTTGATGTTAAAGAATATAGATTGATGAAAGCAAACAACTAATCATCTATAATTACTGAGCATGGTGGACAATTATACTTTTTGCTGCCTCAAGGAATTTATAACCCTTTGAGGAAAACAAGTCATAAATTAAAATTTAATAATCTCTAGCAAGGATCAGTAAATTTTTTTTTTTTTTGGTAAAAGTATTTAGCTTTGCAGACCCAAAGGAAAAGTAGAAGACATTATATACCTAGTTACTTACAGAAAGAGAACACTCTTGCCCTGCCCTATCCCGTTTGCCTGGGATAGACTGTGGATGGCGGTGGGCAAGCTTGAACTGCTGCAATCAGCTGGAAATATTCTTCAAAGCAGGAGAAACCATCTGAGGTGGAGGGGCCTGTTTGGGGGTAGAGCAACAGCTACCTTGGTCAGATTTAATCTCTTTCCCAGTCATACCCAGATTCCTGTATGCCCTCTCTTCCCAGAAAGCCCAGTCATTTCAACTTAGGCAGGTGACCAGAGGCTTGGTGACTCACGGAATTGCTGATTTACTGACCGAGATTCCACTACTTGGTGCCTGGCAGTTGCCAACTGCTGAGTTTCCCCCAAAATAGATGGTGACCTTGAATAGCAGTGAATCCCAGGTGCAGAGTAGAGAAGCAAGCATGGGAGCTTGCTCAAGATGGGTGCCCATAGGCCATAGTGATTTATAGAATCTTTGTCATGTACCAAGCACCCAACTAGATATTCAAGTACAAGGATGAAACAATCACAGTTGTTTACATTTATCTCACAATAAAGAGCTTAAAGAATACTATAAAAATGTTGTAATAGATAACTTTTGCCAGTGTTAATCACCATAATAACTCAGAATTGTGATTTGAAAGAAATTCATTAAGAGGATATACATTGAGCCCTATGTTAAATTATGAAATTGAAGAAATAGTGAGAAGAGAGACTACCTCAGATAGAGGAAGTAAAATTGTTAAAGAATAATTTTTTCAAAAGTTAAATCATGAATTATAAAATATAAAACAGATATGTGTCAAAGATTTTACATAACTAATTTTTACCTTTTTCATTATTTATGAAATCCATAAGAGGTAAAAAGCCAATTTTAAAAAGGAAAAACTGTGTGACTATATGAACATGAAAGAATGCTGAAATAAATTTGCTATCACGGACAAAATCGGTGTCTTCAGCAGGCTGGAAATCAATTTCATCTCCACCACACAAAATTCATTTGCGTTTCTCTTAACAGGAGCTATTTGCATCACCATCATCTCTCCACAAATTATCTCCATAATGTTGCAAAATAGTTAAATAAAATGAAAGGCACATATTCTTATAGAATCCCACAACCCCAGAAGTGTCCTTGAGATAATGCTCAATGTTCCATTGTATAGGTAACCAGTTATCATTTCTCAATTCCAAAATCCTTTACCAGACAATATGAACAAAAGTAAAAAGAAAATACAATGTATTTGGTTCAGAGACATCTATCTAAGACGCTCAGTTCTTCGTCATCTAAATTTCTTAGAATTGCTACCTGTAATAGACTCTTTTACATAATAAACCTGACAATGTTAAAACTACATTCTGACGTTATAATTTCTAGCATCTCATCAGATATATAAGGAAAGTATTGAAGAATTCAAATTGGTGTAGAGCTTTTCAACATTCTGTAAACACCGTAATGCACACAGTCACTCTCTCAACTCTATTGCATAGGGATAGTCCTGCTCACTGCTTTAGCTCAAATAAGTACGTGCAAAGAGAAGAAAGAAACAAAACAAAACCAAAACAAACCCACATTAACAGTTTGGCAACCAAGGAAATGTCTATCACAAAGCCCATTCACTTTACTCCAAAGAGATAAATAAGGGCCAACATGTAATAAATTAAGAAAGTCAGATTCCCTCATTATGTATCAGATCTTCCCTATGTTAACATTAGACTATGTTAGTATTAACTAAAAAAAAAAAAAAAAAAAAAAAAAAAATGCACTAACAGCAAGAGAGCAAAGGAGTAGATGGAAAAAAAAAAAAAAAAAAAAAAGAACTACCAATGCGAACTCTTAAAGGTAATGGGACCAATTTGATGTAATAGTTGTAGTGTTATTAGGGCTGTCTAGGGTTTCTTGAATAATAACGTAGCACCCTGTTAAAACATAGCACAATAAATGATATTCATGGCAATGGCTTTGCATCATAAGTAAAGACTCAAACCATGTCCAGAACATTTTCATTATGAAGACAATTAAATACATTACATATATTTGGAATAATTCTGCTAAAATTTATTTATTATGGTTTTAAAATCTGAGTGCTCAGAGACAGTGTCAGATTATTTAAAAAGATAAAAAGTTGAAGTTTTTATAATTAGGAAGAAAGCAAGTATGGGTAGAGGCAGTGATTACAGGGTAGAATAGAATCATAGTAATTAGATAAAATACTAGTCAACTAAGAAAACCTTTGCAAGTTCTAAAATACTCTACTAAGAAGTAAGATGAACGGTAAATTTCTAGTGTTCAAATGATTAAGAATAGTTCCAAGGAAGAGAAAAATCTAATCGACTGCAAATTTGTAACATTCAACTTTCACATTGGATGATCATAACAGCTAAAATGTATTGTGTTGCATGGTATAATATATGTCATTGTATTAAATGATCCTTAATATATATGATTAGTATCTCATTTAATGCTCAAAATAATCATATGTGAAAGACATTGTTATTATCTGCATTTCACAGATGAGAAAAAAGAAGGTTACAAAGAGATTAAGATTACCAACTACTCCGTGGCAAAGGCAATTTGAACCTAGATTGTGTGAGTCTAATACATGGTCTTTTAAGCATTCTGCTGTTTTATTTTCCATTTAATTTCCATAATAGCTATTTGGAATGATACTTTAGTCAGAGTTCTCCAGAGAAACAGAACTAGCAGGAGATAGATAGATAGATAGATAGATAGATAGATAGATAGATAGATAATACATAGACAGATAGATACATAGGTAGATAGACAATTATAGGAATTGGCTTAAGCAATTATGGAGGCCAAGAAGTTCCACAATCTGCTGTCTGCAACCTGAGAACTAGAAAAGCCAGTGGTGTAACTCAGTTCAAATACTCAGGCCTGAGAATGGTGGGGACCAGGGCATGAGGTCTAATGGTGTAAACCCAGATAGAGAATGAAGGCCTGAGAACCAGGAACACCAATGAACAAGGAAAAGATAAAAACTCCAGCTCAGATTGAACAAATTAGTCTGTCCTCTACCTTCTTGTTCTACTCAGGACCTCAACAGCCTGGATGGTTCCTACCTCCATTGGTGAGAGTGATCTTTACTCAGTGTACCTATTCAAATACTAATGTTTTCTGTAAACACCATCACAGACACACCCAGAAACAATATTTTACCAGCTATCTGGGTTTTCCTTAGCTCAATCAAGTTAATAAATAAAACTAATCAACACAGGGTAAGTAGTATTTAAATTATATAATTTTATATATAATGAAACAGGGGCATATAAAAGCAAAGCAGCTAGCCCAGGCATGCACTGCTAATATGTGACAGGGTGAATCCGTAGCTGTTCTTTCCACGAGGACAGGGCACAGTGGGCCTGTCTATCATGCAAATGTTCTACTCAAACTCCTCCTAAATGACACTCCTCACCCCTCAACTGAGGAGTAGCTGTGGATAGCTTGTGGCCAACTGGAAAAAGCAAATACTGCTTTAAAGACATTCAAATGCAGTTTAAAAAAAAAAAAGACAAACAATGCTTAACAAAGCATTGTTTCCTGGCTTATTCTATGTAAGTCTGCCAATTTATGACTCTGGGAGTGGAGGGTAAGAGACCACTTGGGAGAGAATTTAAGAGACTGATAGAAGCTGACTCACAGAGCATAGCCTGGTTGCTCTAATGGCAGGCAATTGGAATAAATATTTATTAATTCCCGAGGCTCCGTTATCTGCAACTGTCTTGAATTCTAAAGAACATTTTGGGTCCAATCTCCATTAAAAAGATATGGCCTAGTTGTTCAGATTCTTGAAATTATGTGTGTATATGTGTGTGTATTTTATATAGAGATAGATAAAAAATACATGTATACACACATATATTCCATAATAAACTCTCATTACATCAGGTGGCATGCAGACTCATTCTCTGCAACCAAATGAGCCTAACAAAACGATCACACTATAATTTGCCTTGAATTTTCCACATGTGTTTTTCCAACTTTTTAGTTCCAAATTGTGCTTTGCCTACACTGTGCTATGCTCTGGTGATAAATGAAACATGAAAGTTGCTCATGCAGAAGAAAAAAAATAAAAGTAGAGTCATGGCTGCTTTTCCTTCTAACTAATATGAATAAGATCTTCATTGAAAAAACACATTTTAAAGTGCAAATTGATTCAATTTATTAAACTGCTGTTTTAGAGAATTTCCGAACTACCGGTATTCTATAGTGCTTTGTATTCTTTGAATACTGGTAATGATGATGGTATAATACTTTCAAAAAGTAGAATTCTCTATAGTGTGCCCTTTTTGGAGATACTTTTAAAAATTACACATCGGTGTGTCACTCTAAAGGTAAAAATAGATCCTAGAACGAAAATGGATATGAGAAAATTATTTAGTTTTTTAGCCTGGCTCTACTGGGAAATTAAAATACCTACAGTGGTGATTCTGTTTTGAAAATAATTATTATTAATAATTAATAATAATAATTTACAAGCCTGGAAATCTTAGAAGCCAGGTTGGGGTCTGAGAGATTCCAACACCAGGGACTGGCTGTCGGCAAGGGCTCAATGTCATGAATAAACTATAATAAGGTCCAGAATGGACATGACTCTTGACATAAAATCTTCACCTTTAGCCTCAAGATCACAGTATTCCCAGGAGATTTTTTGGATTAGTAGTATAACTAATCAATATTTTTCTTCACTTAATCTCTGAGGTTCTTATCTTTTCTTTGGGAGAAATACCTTCTGAGGCTTCTGGTCATTGTCATCACCACAACTACCAAATTTTTCGAAGACTTTGAGAACTTAGATAGTCCATACCACATCAGTCTCTTTCCAATTTTCTGTGGCACTGGAGATTGCTATTGAAGATAAGTTTTCACTTCAGGGCCAGACTAGGGTGAGGCAAGTGAGCTACGTAGGGCACAAAATACTCGCAGGCTGTGCTCTCAGCTTTATGCAAGTGCTGGCTCAGCATTAGACCTTATAATTTTAATTTTGTTATTTTCCTCTTTGATCTTTATCATTTTATTTATATTTAATAATTTTCAAAAATTTTCTGCTTTTAAAGAGAATGGACTATTTTTAGAGCAGTTTTGCATTCACGGAAAAGTTGTGTGAAAACTACAGAATTTCCAAACACCCCCTGTTCCACACAGAGACAACCTCTCCTACCATCAGTATCCCTCAAAAGAATGCTACAATTTTTCCAGTAGGTAAATCTACATTGACACATCATTATCACTTACAGTCCATAGTTTACATCAATGTTCACTCTTGATGTTTATTCAATGGATTTTGGCATAGGTATAATGACATATCCATCATTATATTACCATACAGAATAGTTTCACTGACCTAACAATTTTCTGTACCTAACAGTTCATATCCCCGTCTTCTTTAACTCTTGGCAACCACTGATCTTTTTACTGTCTCCATAGTTTTGTCTTTTTCACAATATCATACAGCTGGAATCATATACTGTATAGCCTTTTCAAATTGGCTTCTTTCACTGAGTAATGTGTATTTAAGTTTCCTCTGTCTTTTCATAGCGTGATAACTAATTTTTAGTGCCAAATGATATTACATTGTCTGCATGTGCCACAGTTTATTTATCCATTCACCTACTGAGAGATACCTGTTTTGCTTCCAAGTTTTGGACATTATGGATAAAGCTGCTGTGAATATCCATGTAGAGGTTTTTATGTGGACCTAAGTTTTCAACTCCTTTGGGTAACTATCAAGGAGCATGATTGCTTGATCATATGGTTCATATGGTAAGATTATGTTTAGTTTTGTAAGAAACTGCCAAACTGCCTTCCAAAGTAGCTGAACTGTTTTACATTCCCACCAGCAATAAATGAGAGTTCTTGTTATTTCCCGTCTTAGTGTGGGCTGCTATAACAGAATACCATAGATCAGGTGGCTTAAACAACAGTCATTTATTTCTCAATGTTTTGGAAGCTGGAAGTCGGAGATCAATGTGACAGCATGGTCAGGTTCTCGTTGCAAACCCTCTTCTTTGTTTACGACAGCTGTCTTCTTTTTGTATCCTTACATGTTGAAGAGAGAAAGAGAAAGGAAGCTCTCTTGTGTTTCTTCTTTTAAGGGCATTAATCCCATCATCAGGGTGCCATGCTCAT